>NC_141903.1:88594928-90994928 GCF_057802395.1 Ceratotherium simum simum
AGTAACTAACTCAAACTCTTAAGGAGGAAGAATTCTTATTCTAAAAAGAAATGAAAGTAAAGTTTTTACAAAATTACCTCATCCACAAAAGAGTAAGGAACATGTGAAGATTGAAAAAGACAATATAACACTGAGTCACAAGTCCTAAAAGGATACTGTTAAATATATTAAAGCAGTTCTGGGATAATAATTTTCTATGATCTGTCCAAATAAAAATTCTGGTCTCAAATTTAATTTCAAATCTATAGTTTCTGAGATCTACATATGCAAATTGCTGTTGAATCACTGAACCAGCAGACTCTTTCCCAGCCTTCCTAGTAATGGGTTGGAACGAATCAAGCTCTTATTTGGAAATCCTGTTGATAAAGCAAAGTGAGTTAAATTCCTATCCAGGTCAAACCTTTTAACACTTCAGCCAAGCAGCAATGATATTTATACAAGTTTATAGTAGCTGCTAATAATTAGGACTCATTTTCCCTCCACTTTTTACTCCATTTGGTCTCTAAGTAGCCTCTTGAGGGAAGCATTAAAACATAGCGAATGAATTCATTCATTATTCTTTCTTTCACTGAACAAACATGGAGTAGCTAAAGTTACCAGGTGCTAAATTGGGACTCTCGCTACTCTGAAAGGCAGAAATACAAAATTTCTCTCAAGTAACCAAAAAAAGCATCACAGAGTTCATAAGTTGCAACCATGCTGAACTACTGCTTCATGTCTTCCAATTCCCTCTTCAACAGGGAGGCAAAAGATAATCTTTATTGGTAAAATCCCAATTTAATTATTTCACCAACTATAACATCTTATTCCCCTGAAATGTCTCCTAATGCTAACTTTCTGTGAGCTGGCATGTTAAAAAAAAAAAGACAAAAGAAAAATATAGTGTTCAGCACATGCCTTTATAACAAAGGTTCAGTTGGTAGGTTGTCATGAATCCAGGTCTCTAGTCTTTGGATATTCTAATATCACATGGTTAACATTCAAAAGCTGGAAAAGAAAGCTTATACATAGGGGGTGCTCAACAAATGGTATTTTTTATTATAATGATGATTATATTATCATATTATATGATATGACTATTACCAGAGAAGCACTACAACTATAAATAAGCATCAGTTAAGCTTCATGTTACAAAATCAGATGCTGCTAAAACAAGTTCACTAAAAGAAGCTGTTGGTCTTCCAGCCTGAAGCCAGCACACGCCACCCTTCTCTTCACCCCTCCACTGAGAGCTGACTCTATCCAATGAAGAGCAGGAGTCTCCTCACACTAGGCCAATTGTTGAACAACTTTTCAAGTATTAAATACACAACTGTGTCTTTGCCACATACTCAGTGGGATGGTTCCTGGTAATCCACTGACCACGTAAAAACTGTGACTCTACCTACCATTAAGGGTCATGGAGACGTATTTTCTTCCTCTGCATAATGGGATGTGCGACCGTCATTCTGTTTGCTATATGGATAAAAGGCCCAGAGGCCAGATTTACACAATGAAAACGCTCTTGAATTTAAAAGTGTTTTGAGAACATACAGGAGGGCACTATTAGTCATTTGTCTTCTGTCATTAAGAAATATCTGGTGACTGCTTTAATCATTTAAACAATTTTTTCCACTTCCTCAAAATTCCACTCTCCTGAAAGACGAGATGTACATGCACAATCTTCATCCTCAGAGAGCTGCACTGCACTGGAAACCACGTCCCCTCGCTGTAGCTCAGCTGAGCCTCCAAACTCACGCAGGCTCTCTGTTACGTCCAGGATGCAGCCAACCCAAGCAAGCGACAAACGACAGGTTCCACTGTGGTCCCCTTCCTCCATCTCTCCACAAACACCCTCCTTCATTCACAGGTCCCCACGCTCGGTCCTGTGACTAAGAATCCGTGCAGCCTAGCTGGTTTCCCCAGGTAACAATCTGAACAGGAGGCCACCCCGCACCGGGTCTGCACCAATCACCTACAAGGCACGCGAATCCAGGCCGGAGCTCAGATTTCATTCCCTCGGACTCGCCTCAATGATGCCCAGCCCTCCTCCTGCAGTAACCGGGCCACAGCCGTGCTCCCCTCAGTGAGAAACGGGCCGGCCCAACTGCTTCCCACTTCGCTCCCTTCTCCACCTGTCTCCCCAGAACCAGCTCCCAGGACCCCTCCAGGGGTCTTTTCTGCTCATATTTCCTGGGCCCTCATCACTCCCACAAATGCAAAGTAAACTCCTCCTTAGTGACAGCCTCCCCAGAGCAACCGCGTCACGGCCGCTCCACTCCGCCGGAGCCCCCAGCCCGTGCGAGCCCCGCCCGGACGGGGCGGGCGCCCCCCAGCCCCCGCGTTTACCTTGACGCTGGTGTAGCTGGTCTGGGTCTCGGCCTCCGCGCTGCTGCAGCAGTGGCGCCTCCGGCCCCTGCAGGTGGTCGCGGCGGGGGCCGCGGAGCCCGCGCTGCTGCCGCTGCCCAGCTCGGCGCGGGCCCTGCGGACGCGGGCGGCGCCGGGGGGTCCGCACGCGCGGCTCGGGGGCACGGCGTCGGCGGCGTCGGTCTGGACGAAGAGGCCGTGCAGGGGGGCCGCGGGGCCCTGCGACACGCTCGTGGTCTGGCGGGGCGAGTTGGACTCGTCCGAGTCCCGGCAGTAGATCACGCCGCTCTGCGAGACGTGGATGCTGGGGGCGCAGCCCATCCCTCGGCCGGCCTACCCCGCGCGCCCGCCCGCGCCCCCGGCCGCCCGGACCCGGCGCCCCCGCTGCCACCTGCAGTGAGGGGGCGGGCGCCTCGGCGGCGGCGGCGGCGGCGGCGGCGCCCGGACCGCGCGCCCCCGGCCTGTCTGGCCGCCGCTCCGTCGGGCTCGCCGCGGCGCCCCCCGCCGAGCCTCCGGGGGCTGCGCGCGTCACCCCAACTTTCCCTTCTGGGCCATCCTCCTCTCCGAGCGGGGGAGCGCGCACACACAGCGCCCCGCGCGCCCCGGCGGCCGCCACCCTACCCGCCGCGGCGCCCCAAACACGCTCCCCGCGCCTCCCTCCGCCCGCCCCTCCTTCTCGGCGCGGCCCGCGCCGCCGCCCAGCTCCACCTCGCCCGGCGCCCGCCCGCCCGCCGGCACCTGCTGTCCCCACTCAGTCTGCGCGCGTCTCCTCCCTCCCCCGTTCCCACTCTCCGTCCTCCGGGAGCCCCGCTCCGCAGCCGCCGCCGCGCGCTCCCCACTGCGCCCCGCGCCCCCGAGCTCGCCCCGGCTGGACAGAGCGTGCCCGCCGCTCGGCTCGGCCCACGGGCCCCGGGCGCTGCGGCTGGCACCGCGCCTCGGCGCGCTCCTCTCCTCCGCTGTCCAGAGGCCTCTCCCTTCTGCTCCCATCCCTGTGCCGCCCTCCAGTGCCCCGGCGCCTCTGCCCCTCGTGGCACACACCCTGGGCCAGGCCCTGAAGGGCGGTGGGGCCTGGGTAGCACCGCCTTTCACGAACACATTTTAACACATCCCTGAGCAAAACACCAAGACGCCCCTCCCCAAATACGAGGGATCCTACAGCCCAAGCCCACGCATCTGACTTGCTGGCCTCAGAACACTCAGCGAGGCAAGGAGGGACCTCACGCTTTCCCTCCCCCTCCTACTCTGAAGGCTGAGTTGGATGGTGACCCGGTCTTCAGAAGAAGTCCATTCCATGTCTACTTGTCCTTTGGAGGTTCATGCCAAGGGATGGGAGGCCCTGCATTGGAAAGAACCCTTAAACACACAAATTCCCCCTAAGATCCAAGGAAAGAACAGAAAGAAGCTGTCAGTATGGTTCTTGGCTTTCTCCTCCTGAGTTTTCACCTCTTCCTTGGGTGTCACCAAATTTTCACCCTGGCTTCTGCCCCATCCAGCCTCCGGTTGTCAACTGCTCTTCCTCACACGCTGGGGCGGGCTATTAAATATGCCTGCCCTTGCTCCCCTGAGTGAGGCATTCACAGGCTAAGCTTCACTCAAGGAGAATAAGAATACTTTTGGAAGGTATCAAGGCTGCTTTTCATCCTCCCCTCATGTGAAATCTGGGTTACAGCTGCGAGGCACCTACGAGACACAACTGCCCATTTATTCATTGGTTGTTCCAGTGATTCCTGCCTGCTGCCCCCAGGGCACAGGGGAGAAATGAGATAGGCTAAGAGAGGACTCAATCTAGAGCTGCTTATAAGGACAAGAACACAGAGCCGTAATGCAAAGCACAAAGAAGGAAGTATCCCATTTGAAATAGTACCTTTGGTTCTTCCCTTCCTTTCTCTCCCCATAACATCTGCTTTTGGAGTGACTGGGTGAAGACTTCAAATGACAGCCTCTAACCTTCCTAGAGAAGCAAGGTGTCACCCCAAATCCCAAATTCAGATGGAGAGAGGAGAAAGAACTAGACTAACCTAATTCTTCTACCTTTGTTTCTCTTCTTCTCAGTTTAACTCTTCAACTTTCCAAGTTTTCGATCTTTTTAAACATTTTTTCGATGACATGAAAAAGTGCATCTCCAGTTAATGCAGAACAAGTCTATGCTATATTTTCTAATGGACAGGCAAATTGCTCATAAGATTTCCATGCAGGTTGGGCTCCCCAAGAAGCAGATTCTGAGATAATGTTTAGCAGGCAGAAGGTTTATTAGGCTCACTCTTGGAATCAACATCTGGGAGGAAAAGAGGGAGAGAGGAAGACTGAGCAGAGGGAGAAACCAAGCTAGGATACAGTCTCAATAAAAGCCTCAGGCACCCCTGCAGGGAGGATTCTGAAGCTGGGATGATGCTTCAGAGTTGTCTTGAGTTGGGTCAGGAGGAGAGGCCTTTACCCCACATGGATCAGTAGTTGCAAGTACCAGTAGTACTTGCCAGCCACCTCAGTGACCTTGGGCATGGCGGCTATCTTCAGCTGAGGCCAGAGCCTTCTGAGACTGACAGCTGAGCTGAGGCTGTCTGCTGGCAGCACTCCCCCAGCTGGAGGAGTAAGTCCTTCTTTCCTGGCACCACAGCTTCCACCACAGCTCCCTTCCAGGCTGCCTGGGTTCATGCTTCCTTGTCCCCATCCACGCCTATAAGAACACCACATTAAATGGTCAAGACTGAGATACAGGGACAATCATTCATTTGAAATAGGCCTAAGCCCGATGGCTGCCATCTGCTCTACTTCCAAGGGACCACTCAGAAGCTGGGCAAACATCATCAGAGTTCAATTATAAAAGCACTGGTCTCCATACCAGTCCCTGATGGAATGTTAAGTCAGGAGTTAATCACTCCAAAAGCTTCTCTTATGTACACCCGGTTCAGCCACTATTCTTCACAGAGCTACCAATGGCAGCCTTTTTTGGAAATTGAGAGCAATGCTAATTCTCATTCCACATGTCTACTTCTTTAGAGTTTTCTCTAGGAATGCAGTTACTATGATGAAACCACCCAGAGAAGAGAAAAGCGCCAGTCACTCACTGGGGCTTTGAGGGCAAGAAGACTATGATAAAACAGAAATTAAAACCAGTTTTCTGGCAGAGAACATTAGGGGCTGAATCATGAAGAGACAAGTCATGCAGAAACAAATTTAAGTTGAACTTTCTAAATTAAAAAAAGAAAAGATTAAGCCTTGAGAGAGTAAATAACCTCGAGGCAGCTATTGAGCAGGACTGAGCTGCTCTCGTAGGTTCATTGAACATTTCATATCGGGACCAGCGCCTCTCACTGAATGCGACTCTTCTGCAGGAACAGAAGACGGAATGGGGGACATGCACCAGGTATAAATCTTTCCTCCCATGCCCAGAGCAGCCAATAGTTTCAATACTCTCCTCAGACACAGCTTCCACTGCCAATTCTGGCTTAATGAGAGGCAAAAACGGTGTAGCCCTATCATCTCCTCCAGTGTTCTCAGCGGGAATGTGTAATCTGCCCCTGATGCTGGCACGGATTTGGTCACTGAAACATGCAGAAGTGTGCAAGTGGAGGAGAAGTGGCTCAATGGAAGTCATTCCCTCGCTTAGCTCTGAGGACTGAGTTCTTGTTCATATAAGTGATTTCTGGACTGACTCCCATGTCACAATTTCAGTGCATTCCAGGATAACAGCAAAGTCTACAAGCTCAGACACTGCAAATCAAACTCAGTTTCAAGTTACAGAATAAGGCCAGAAAAACCAACGATATTTAAAAAAAAACGAATTACGTGAAAAAAATTTGGCTACAGTCAACGTCTAAGAAACAAATCAAAAAGCAAACTAAATCAGAAATTTCTTCAAACGCTAAACCTCATATATGCCCAGGGTCAGGTGAATGGCTTGTATATTTTATACTGAAGTCAAATAAGAGCTTACTTCAGAATTACGACCCAGAGGCACTGCAAGGTCCTGAACAATTAAGGTCTATTCCCATTATAAAATGGTATAGAACTCTTCCAGAATTCCTCTAAAGAAGCAGAAAATGTGATTAATACATTTGGAATGATTCTTAACCATAAAGGTTAAAACAATAGCAGCTTTCTGATTGATCTTTGGATAACCAAACTTTTAATCAACCAATCAACCTTACAGAGCTCTGCATTCAAACTACATTCCTAATGGTGGAACATATTGGAAGTCTAACTGCCTGAAAAGTGAACTGATACAGTTTATTAGGCAGCCTGGCACAGTGGAAGGGTCGGTGAACTCAGTGAGAAGGGTGAAGCTGCCTCTTATAGCTGCATAACCTCGGGCAAGTCACTTAACCTCTGGGCCTCAATTTCTTGCATAATCTCCAAAGGCTCTAAATCACCAACATTTGGGGATGCTATGAAATTTTTACTTCCTTTTATTGTTATTTTTAATTTAGAATAGTGGAATTTTTGAACTGAAAGAATGTCCCTGAACCTAACTGCACATCAGAATCACCCAGAGGAATGTGTCAGAAATACAACAGTGCCTTGGTCCCATCCCAGAGACTTGGAGGCAGGGGTCAAGGACAGGTCCAGCATCGGCCCTTTCAAAGAAGGTGAGTCCACGTAGCCTTCCCACAGCCTCCTTTGGGAAGTAGAGTCAAAGTCAACGTCCTTACCGGAGCCTACGAAACCCTGCCTGAGGGGGTGCTGCCTCGCCTTTCTGAGCCCCCTTCCCTCTCACCCTCACTCTCCTGCTTCAGCCACACGGACCTCCTTGCTGTTTCTCCAGGAGACCTAACACTATCAGCCAGGAGCTCCTCCATCTGCCTGCCATGCTGTTCCATTGACAATGGCATGGCTAACTTCCTCACTTCCCTTAGTCTCTGTTCAAATGTTATCCATTCAATAACTCCTGTTTAAAATCACAGCCCACACCCCTCCATTGTCCTCCACCACTCCTGCCTCCCCTCAGCCTGCTTTAGTCTTCTTTTTTCATAGCACTTATCAACTTCCAATTTATTACATAATTAGCTCGTTTATTATTATGTTTATTATCTATCTTCCCCTCTAGAATATAGGCTCTACAAGGGCAGGAGCATTTTGGTTTCTTGGTCACTGATGGATCCCAAATTCCTAGAACATAGCCTGGCTTATAGTGGGTGCTCAAATACTGGTTGAATGAATGAATGAATGAATTTTTTTTCTCATTTCTTCTTCTTTTGCCTTTCCCTTAACTGTTATAACTCAAAATTGAAGGGGTTTGGGTTTTTTTTCTTTTATTGAGTAGAGTTTTATGTTCTATGTTTTTAGTTTTTAAAGTCAGTGAATGCTTTGATCTGATAATCCTCCTTTTGGTAGTATACATCAGAAAAAGCCAAAAGAATAAAATAATAATTTATATAAAGATGTTTGTAGCAATGTTATTTACAATAATGAAACTGGTGATAATCCCATATCAAACACTTAGGGAACAGCTCAACAAACTACACTAATGGTCAGAATACCACTATTTAAGTGTGTATAGATTAAATAATATTAGGTTAAAAATATAAATATTGTATATGTAAGATTGATTACAACTATGAAAACTGCATGTCTATCTGTTGAGGTTCATAAGTACATGTAAAGTGATAGAGATAAGAAAATGGAGTACAACAGGTTTCTTTTTCTGAAAAACTGTTCCAGTGAACACAAAAACAATGTAAATGAATAAGTGTAATGTTTCCTAATTCTCTCCTTAAAAAAATTTTAGCTAAATATATTTTCTTTTATGGACTTCCACTGATTTTTTTTTTCCTTCAGACAGAAGGTAGACAATGGAAAAAATTAAAGGGAGAGCATCAGACATAGATGGAGACAGAGACAGAGAAATTAAACGCATACACATTTACAAAGGAAATACCTACAGAACCAGATGCACAGACACACAAAGGTACGGGGGCAAGAGAAAGTGAGAGACAAAGAAAGACACAGTGAACCACTTTCATGGTGAAACTTTCCTATCAAGTGGCTTTACAGATACAGCTCTTTTAAGAGAGTAAAAATAAGGTGTATATTTAACTATAGGTGCATCGCTTCTTGGACCTTTTGCCAGGGACCAAATGAAACTCAGGAGAGGATTTGGCCCACAGGACAGTTTTCCCATGCCAGCTGTAGAATATGCAAACAGAGAAGATGCAGGTAGAGATTCAGCCAACATCTGACCTCTTTAGGTCAACATCATCAAACATGGAATCCACTGAGCACTGAGCCCTGAACCCATGCAATACCAAAGTGATCTGTCCTTCCTATTAACAGAAACACCACAGGGAGGGACTGGATCAGCCCTGGAGAGGGACTCCAGAACATCCTTGCTACTGGCCTTCAGAATTCTCCTGGACCCATAGTCAGGTTATGAGTAGTGGAACATTCATTTCCAGAAACCTTGTAAATACATTTCACAAAAGTATCAGGCATAAAAAGATATACAAACAAAACACAAAGTACAGTCCTACTCCAAAGAAGCTTATAGAGCAACAGGGAGATGAGACCTACACACAAGAAATGTGGGAGCATAATACATGAGTGTCAAGGTATAAGAGCAAAAATGAGTGGTGCTGTCAATTCTGTATGGTAGTTATGACAACCGGGGAAGGCTTGCTAGAGAAGGGGCATGTCAGCTGGACCTTGACCAGGAGGACTTTTCAAGCAAGGGGAACAGCATGAGCAAAGGCACAGAGGCAGAACCAACCTTGGTGGATCTAGAAGACAGTGAGCAGATGAGATAACTAAACAGTGTCTCCTGAGAAGGGGATGGTAAAAATTGGAAGGGGAAGAAAGAAGACAGAAGATGGAAGACCCTGAAACTTCTCCTATATGTAGTGGATGTCACTGTAGGTTCTACCACCCATAAGGAAACTCCCCATGTGAAAATCTAGATTTTGAAAACAAATCCATTGTCCTGCAAAATAAATTTGTGTTTGCCAAATGATTAAACATTGGCTTTTTAAAAAAATAGTAGACAGCCTGGCTTCATAAATACTCTTATATAGCACTTTGAGTTTTTTGGGTATTCTAAGTCAGGGTACAAATTATTAATTCACATCAGTTTGACTTAAGATATACAATATATAAAGCAAAGCATATTTATTTCTAAATTAGTGTGACATTTCCTCAATGCCTCATGGGTAATAAAAAAGGTTAGGGTTTCTAAGCAGGCCCTCCTGCATGCACACTTTGCTAGGCTCCAAAAGGTTTCATTACACTAGTGATGCTCAAGTCATCCATTCATTCATTCATTCAGCAAATATTTACTGAGTGGCCACCATGTATCAGACACTAACTAGGCACTTGGGAACAAGACAGAAACAGTCTCCTCTATAGAGTGGAGAATACTATGGGGGTTGGTAGGACAAACGAACAACAAAATTCCCAGGGGGTGGTGAAGGTTATACAGGGATTTTAGATATGTCGATGTGATAGAGACTGGAGTAGGGTTAGGGACGTCGTCTCAGAGATGACATTTAAGTTAAGATCCTCAGAAAACCTTCACCTTAAAGGAATGTCATTCTTTTTTATCCATCCATCCACCCATCCATGCAATGAGCACACTGTTTGAGTGCCCACCACTGTGCCAGGCACTACGAAGGATACAAAGAGGGGAAATCTTCAGTACTTGCTCTCAGACAGCTCAGCTGGGAACACAGACATACACACAGAGAAGTGTAGTTAACACTTACTTTGAAAAGATAATCCAAGCCCAGAGAGGAAGATGGCGGTGGGAGGAGGTGGTGCGGATGTCACTGAGGAGACAGAGTGTGGCACTTGGAAGAAAAGGGCAGATGTGAGTCAGTGGAGAAGAGGACATTACACTCCAGAGAGAACGATGTGAGCAAGGGCCTAGAGGTGAGAACACACACCGAACGCTTGAAGAACAATGAACCAGATTATTCAAAAGATGTGTGGTGTGGGGGAAGAGAAGAGCATGATTTCGGCTGACAAGGTAGGCCATAACCAAGGAACCAAACGTCAGACTAAGGAGTTTGACAAAATTCCAGTCATTGGGAATCACTGAGGTTTTTCAGTAAGATTGTACCTTAACAGTGCTATTTTACTCAGATGAATCTGGCTGCATTTTCACGAAGGACTAGTGGAGGGAGTCAGGAATGAGGATCAGGAGGAGCTATGAGAATCCGGGAATGGGATAACAAGGACTGTATGGACTGAATGGTGTCCTCCTCACAAATTCATATGTTGCAGCCCTAATGCCCAGTGTGACTGTATTTGGAGACAGGGCCTTCCGGAGGTAATTAAGGTTAAATGAAGCCATAAGGGTGAGGCCCTAATCCAATAGGACCGGTGTCCTTATAAGAACAGGAAGAGACACCAGACCTCTCTCTCTCTCTCCAGGTGCACACACAGAGGAAAGGCCACATGAGCACACAGCAAGAAGGTGCCATCTGCCAGCTTCCAGGTCCTCCACACTAACAAGCGCACGGCCTCCCTCGCCCAGGGGGCTAAGAAAACAGTCTATTTGCCAAGACTTCCTTGGGCTTCCCTACAGTCTGGTCTACACAAGAATAGGAGTTTCTTGCTTCATGTCCAGATTGCTAAATTCAGTCTTTTGATAATTCTGTTTCGAGAACAGCTTGTGAGCCCTGGGATTTTACTTCTTAGCTAAAGGTGCCTCAAGGCTGCAGCTCAGCCCGAGGGCCCTACATTAGCGCCTTCTGTGGTTCTGACGTCTTAATCCTCTCCCTTTGGATTCTGGGGCTGTGAAAGGAGATGTTCTAGAAGGCTTCTGGCAGAAAGTCTCTTCCTTCTCAAAATTTGACATTTGCTCAGCTGCGTGGCACTTCCCGTGTTACACCACTAAACATCTCCAAGGCAACAGTAGCTGGGGGCATGACTGATTACTTCTTCTTACCTCATATGATGTGGCTTATAATAAATTAAGTCAGATATAGGAGACTTTCCAGGGTTCTCCACACCAGCGGCTGTCAAACTTTAGCATACATTAGAATTGCCTAAAATACAGATTGCAAGGCCTGAGAATTTGCATTTCTAACTAGTTCCTAAATGATGCTGATCCCAGGTCACACTTTGAAAACCACTGCAGTACATAAAATAAGACATTGGAAAACAAAAACAATGACAAAAGAAAGAACCCTCACCTGTGATGTTTTATTTTCTGAAGCTTAATATAACTTGTGCTTAAACCTGAATGTTTCATTACACAAAGGAATGTCACAAAGCACTATCATCTGGCAATGTATAACCATTGTAAGGTTGTGGATTTGAGGGGTGTCCCTCCAAGCCAGAGACTTCTAAGCACAAGTTTTCAAGAGTCTTCACCCTTTTTGAGACATGGCAGGGCGGGTACTTACAGAAATAAACTTATTGTTTTAATGCACACCAGCAGAACTATATAAATTTCCAGTGAAGTACTTGACTTTCTTTTGCTTAATATATAGTGTTCAAGCCTAGGAACCAAAAGTCCACTAACTTTTAGGAACAGTAAAGTTCTAGGAAGCAGTGGCCTGGAGAGGAGGAGGGGGAAGATAATGTGAATTCAATCCAGTGTGAGTACACAAAGCAGATAAAACCATTTTCAGAACACTGGCTGAAAACAATAATAATAATGGCTCCCATTTAGGAGGTGGCCTACTACGTAAGTCTTGTACTTTACACGTGTTATCTCCATATAAAATTTCTGTATGTATTATGTATCTCTGTATGCTTCTCTTCTTTTACCCTTTGGGTATGAAATCTTTCAACATCTTCTTTCTGTTTACCATTAACCTGAACACCCAGCTAGCATGGCTAAGTAATTGCTTGGTTTCTCCTGAGCACAGAGTCATCAAACTTTTATAGGTTATAAAAATCTTATGTAGCCCTTAAAAATATGGCTAAGGCCATATACACTGCATTTCTCATTGAGATCTAAAACATAAGATTCAGATCCTTCTTAATGGAGGATTTTTTTAAATCACCAAGATAAACATCAGTTTTAAAAGAAAAAAAATCCCTCTAGATTTTAGAAATGAAAATGACGTTAGGAGAAATGCAGTATGAGAATTATCTCTTGTTAAATTAAGGAATCAAGCCAGGATTTAAGATTTTCCTTCTCTTAACACTTTTGTGAGAGATAGAGCCCAGCCACAAAGTCTATATATTTATAAGACATTTTAAGCATTAAATTGCAGAAAGTTCTGTAAGAAATTCATAACAAACTACACTTCAGATGGCATAAATTTCCACATTAATTGTACTTTTAATATATTCTGTTTCTCCTGCATGTACAAGTGAGTGTAAAACATATAAAATACTGAGCTTAACGTATTATGTTAAGTGAAATAAGCCATAAAGAGAAAGACAAACACTGTATGATCTCACTCATATGTGGAATATAAACCAACACATGGACAGAGAAAACTGGACTGTGGTTACCAGGGGCAGTGGGGGTGGGGGGTGGGCACAAGGGGTGAAGGGAGTCATATATATGGTGATGGACAAACAAAAATGTACAACCCAAAATTTCACAATGTTAGAAACCATTAAAACATCAATAAAAAAAAAAAATACTGAGCTTAAGATGCCACATCTATAACTAACCTCCATTCTCAGAAAATGTAGGAAGCAAGACTTAATGGCCATCTCCACCTATGGGGGGCTGGGAAGGGCCTGAGAGCAATTTCAAAGCCTACTGTATCAAAAGTCACATGAGCCCTACTTGGAGTGGGTGTGTGGGAAAAGGAGAACAGGCATAGGAGCCACTGTGGGAATACAGACAAGTCTGCAATAATAAACAAAAACAATGTAGTGCAGTTCTTCCAAATTATTCTGCAATATCCACAGTTAATTTTTTTAATTATGGAAGAAGAATGAAGAAAAAAGAACACAAAACATCTCAGGGTACATTTTCAAATAGAATAGCATTTTAAGATGACAACCTTTGTGTAGGATCATGAATAAATATATGTAGCATAGACTTATTTCTGGCCACAATGAAGAAACAGGGACCAAATTTGCCCTCCTTCCATTAACAACTAGAAAACCAGATAAAATATATGAAACAACTATTTTCAGACATCGAACAACAGGCAGCTCAGGACTGTCATCCCTGAGAGAAGGGAAACAGATGAGGTGTACAATATTACCTCAGCTTTCAGCCTGGAGGCACATTCCACACCTTGGAGCACAGAAAGAATCCTAGGCAGGGTCCAGTGGGTTCACTGACTTGAGGTAACAGAAATCAGAGTTTGGAGAGGCTTATGTGGCTGGAATTTATGGGGCAGAGTTTCAGAAAGAAGAAGCTATATACACATGGAAAATTGAGGGGCACTTGAAAGTTTCCTAAATACAAAGACATCCATGAGCAGGTGAAATTCCACAGTCCAGAAAGGGAATGACTAGCAAGCTGTAAGCAGAACAATTTACAGAGCTCACAAAGAACTGGGAGCCATCCAAGTTCTCACCAGCCAGAGTGGAGACCCCTTGCTAATCACTCAGGGTATTCGGTAGAGAACCCAGTGGGTCATGCCTTAATAATAGGTTAAAGAATGCTTAGAAAAAAGACTACTCCAGACCTACCTTTAAAAGCTTAAAAACAAGCCTTGAAAGGATCAAAACTGAACCAAAATTAACTTAATTGTCTGCAAAAACAAAATCCACATTCTTTCAAGACAACAAAATCTATACACTCAACAGTGTAACATTCAAAATGTCTAGCACACAATCAAAATTACTAGGTATGCCAAGAAGTAGGAAAATATGGCCAATAATCAAAAGAAAGATGAGTAAATAAAAACAGAAATAAGAGAAATAATGGAATTATCAGATAAGAACATTAAAAGACCTATTATAAGTACTGTCCAGTATTGAAAGGAAAACATAAGCA
Source organism: Ceratotherium simum simum (assembly GCF_057802395.1). Lineage (NCBI taxonomy): Eukaryota > Metazoa > Chordata > Mammalia > Perissodactyla > Rhinocerotidae > Ceratotherium > Ceratotherium simum. The sequence goes on from NC_141903.1 coordinate 88,609,126, forward strand.
TTGTGAGAAGAGAAATGGAAGATAAAAAAAAAGAATGGAACATTTAGAAATGAAAAATACAAGTCCTGAAAGGAAATAGTCACTGAAAAGGATTAAAAGCATGTTAGACACTGTAGAAGAGAAGATTAGTGAACTAGAAGACATGCTAATTAAAACTATTTGAATTAAAGCCAAGAGAGAAAAAAAGCTAAAAGAAAATTAAGAGAGCCTCAGTGACTCACAAATCTAAGAAATTCAACAAACCCCGAGCAGGATAAACCAAAGGAAACCATACCAAGACACAACATAATATAATTTCTGAAAACATTGATAAAAAGGAAATCTTAAAAGGAGCCAGAGAAAAAGGACATAATAAATACTGAGGAATAAAGATAAGAGTGGCAGAATTTTCATTGGAAACTATGAAATCCAGAAGAAAATGGAGAGATATCTTTAAAATGCTAAAAGAAGAAATTGTCAACTTATATGCAGGAAAAATATCATTCAAAAAATGAAGGTAAATGAAGACTATTTCAGACAAACAAAAATTGAGGGAATTCATCACCAGCAATCACACATTACAAGAAAAGTTTTAAAAGTTCTTCAAGTAGTAGGAAAATGATAGCAGTTAGAAACTTGGATATATACAAATGAATGAAAAGCATTAAAATGGTAAATATGAGAGTAAATATAAAAGATTTTTCTTATGTTTATTCCTTTTAAAAATAATTGATTTTATAGCAAAAATAACAACAATGTATTGGAGTGTTTATGAAATATGTAGAAGGAAAATGAGTGACAAAAATAGCACAAAGGATGGGAGGGAGTACATGGAAGTATACGGTAAGATTCTTACATTATACACTAAGGAGTATAATATTATTTGAAAGAACGCTGTGATAAGTTAAAAAGTACGTACTGTAAATATAAGAGAAACTACTAAGAAAAGAAAAAAGAAGTAACTAATATGAAATGGAATCATTAAAATTACTCAGTTAACACAAAAGAATGCAGAGACACAGAGAAAAATGAATAAAGAACAGATAGAAAAAACAGAAAACAAATATTAATGTGACACCCTTATATCCTACCATTTTTCTATTAAATTAATGTAAATACCAGTGACATTGAATGCAAATGATCTAAGCACTAATTAAGCCAAGTATACAATTGTCTAAAAAAATCTACTTTAAATATAAAGACACAGATTATTTAAAAGTAATAGTATAGAATAAGATATACTTTGCAAATACTAAATATAAAAAAGCTAAAGTGGCTATACTGATATCAGATAAAGTAGATTTCAAAACAAGATATACTCATGGGCTGGCCCCGTGGCTTAGCAGTTAAGTGTGCGCGCTCCACTGCTGGCGGCCCGGGCTCAGATCCCAGGCGTGCACTGATGCACTGCTTCTCCGGCCATGTTGAGGCTGCGTCCCACATACAGCAACTAGAAGGATGTGTAACTATGACATACAACTATCTACTGGGGCTTTGGGGAAAAATAAATAAATAAAATTATAAAAAAAACCAAGATATACTCAAAAATAACAAGGGGCATTTCATTATAATAAAGGAGTCAATTCATCTAGAAGACATAATAGTCCTAAATATGAAAGTACTCAATAACAGAGCTTCAATATGCATGAGGCAAAAACTGATAAAACAGAAAGGAAGAATAGAAAAATCCACAAGTCATACTTAGAAACTTCCTCTTGCAGCAATTGATATAACACAGATATGACAAAAAATCAGTAAGTATATAAAACACTTGAAAAATACCATTAACTAACTTGGCATAATTTATAGAACCCATTACCCAATAAAAGCAGAATGCACATTTTTTTCAGGAGCACATGGAACATTCACCAAGATATACCACAGGCTATTCCATAAAACAAGTCTCAGTACATTTAAAAGACTGAAATCATACACAGAATGTTCTCTGACTACAGCAGATTTAAAGTAGAAGTCAATAAAAAAATTATCTGGAAAATCCACAATTACTTGGAAATTAAACAACATGCTGTTAAATAACCCATAAGTCAAATAAGAAGCATAAGGGAAATTAGAAAATATTTGAACTGAATAAAAATGAAAATAAATCAAATTTTGTAGATGGAGCTAAAGTGGTATCTAAAGGGAAATTTATAGCTTTAAAAGCTTTTTTAAGAACAGAAGAAGAGTCCAAACTCAGTGATCTAAGATTCCACTTAAGAGTCCAGGGTAAAAAAAGAGCAAATTAAATCCTAAGAAGAAAGAAGGATATAATAAATATAAAAGCAGAAATTAATAAGTAAGAAAAAGGTAAACAATAGACAAACTCAATGAATCCAAAAGCTGGTTTTCTGAAGGTTAATAAAATTGATAAAACTCTAGCATGAATGACTAATAAAAAAAGATAGAAGACTCCAATTACTGACACCAGGACTCTACAGTCATTAGAAGGGTAAGGAGGGAATATTACAAACAAATTTCTGTCAATAAATTAACAATTTAGACAAAATGGACATAATCCTAGAAATACCCAAAGTAACAAAACTCACTCGAGAAAAAATATTTTAAAATCTAAATTTCTCCATTTTACTAAAGAAATTGAATTTGTATTTAAAACCTGCTCCAGTCCCAAAAACATTCTTGGTTGAAGTCTATAAAACTCATAAGGAAGAAACAATACTAACCTTATGCAAACATTTTCACAAAATTGAGCAATAGGAAACTCTTCACAATTCATGTCATAAGGCCAGAATTATCCAGAAGTCAAAGGCAAAATAAAAAAAAAGACATTATACAAAAAGAATATTGCAGATAAACATATCCCTGAACATAGATGCAAAAATCCTTAGCAAAATTTAGCAAATCAAATCCAGCAATATATTTTTAAAAAATAGTACATCATGACCAAGTGGTGTTTATCTTAGGAATGTAAGGTTAGTTTCACATTCAAAAGTCAATCAATGTGCAAAAGAATGAAGTTGGACCCTTTCCTCACACCGTATATAAAAACTAACTAAAAATGGGTCAAATGCTTAAATTTAAAAGCTAAAATTATAAAACTCTTAGAAGAAAACGTCGGAGCAAATCTTCATGACCTTGGATTTGGCAATGGTTTCTTAAATATGACACCAAAAGCACAAGCAACAAAAGAAAAACAGATAAATTGGACTTACTGATCAAAATTAAAAACTTTTGTACATCAAAGAACATTCTCAAGAGAATGAAAAGATGACCCACAGAATGAAAGAAAGTATTTGAAAATCATATACCTGATAAGAATCGACTATCCAGAATATATAAAGAACTCTTACAACACAGCTAGAAAAAGACAAACAACCCAATCGAAAAAGGGTCAAAGGACTTGAACAGACTTTTCTCCAGAGAAGATATACAAGTGCCCAATAAGCATATTATGGAAACGGCAATTCAAAACCACAATGAGATGTCACTTCACACCCACTAAGATAGCTGCAACTTAAAAAAAAAAAAAGGAAAGTAACAAATGTTAGCAATGATATGGAGAAACTGGAACCCTTATACACTGTTGCTGGTGGGAATGTAAAATGGTGAAACTGCTACGGAAAACAGTTTGGCAGTTCCTCAAAAAGTTAAACATAGAGTTACTATTTGACTCAACAATTCTACTCCTAGGTATCTACCCAAAAGAACTGACAAGAGATGTTCAAAAACTTTTACATGAATGTTCATTGGAGCATTATTCACAATAGCCAAAAGGTGAAAACAACCCAAATGTTCATCAACAGATGAATGGATAAACAAAATGTGGTATATCTATGCAATTGAATATTATTCAGCCATAAAAAAATGAAGTACTGATACATGCTACAATATGGATGAACCTTGAAAACACTACGCAAGGTGAAATGTTTTCACTTAGTGAAAGAAGCCAAACACAAAGGCCACAAACTATGGTTCCATTTATGTGAAATATCCAGAATAGGCAAATCCAGAAACAGAAGGCAGATTAGTGGTTGCCAGGAGCCCGGGGAAGGGATGAAGGGGGAAGGACTGCCTAATGGGCATGGGATTTCCTTTTGGAGTGATAAAAATGTTCTGGAACTAGATAGTAGTGGTGGTTGCACAACATTGTAAACATACTTAGTACCACTGAATTGTATACTTTAAAATGGTGAATTTTATGTTATGTGTATTTAGAACAATAAAAAAAGTCAATCAACATAATTCACCACTTTAACAGAATAAAGGAAAAAACACACATCATCTCAATAGACATAGGAAAAGCATTTGACAAATTTGCTACCTATTTATGATAAGAACTCTCAATAAATCAGTTGTGGAAAGGAACTTTTTCAATCTGATAAAAAGCATTTACAAAAAACCTACAGCAATCACCATACTTCAAAGTGAAAGACTGAATACTTTTTCCTAAGATGAGAACAAGGCACAGATGTGCACTACCACCATATCTGCACTGGAGGCCCCAGCCAGTGCAATAACAGCAGAAAAAGAAATAAAGGATACTCGGATTGAAGAAGAAGTAGAACTTTGTTTACTCACAGACAACAAAATTGGGCACATGGAAAATCCTAAAGACTCTACAAAAACACTAGTAGAACTAATAAGTGAATTTAGCAAAATCATAGTATACAGGTCACCTAAAAAAATCAATTGTATTCTATATACTAACAATGAACAATTGGAAATTGAAACTTAAAATACTATTTACAATGATATAAAAAGGAAAAATAATTTCTCTCTAGATATCCACACTGAAAACCACAAAACACTGCTGAGAGAAATAAAGTCCTAAATAAAGAGATATATATAATGTTCTTGTATCAGAAGACTCAATATTGCTGAAATGTCAATTCTCCCCCAATTGATCCGTAGATTCAATACGATTCCAATCAAAACCCCAGCAGGTTTTTTTGTAGAAATTTGCAAAGTGATTCTAAAATTTGTATAGAAATGCAAAGAACCTAGATTAGTCAAATGAATTTTGAAAAAGAACAAAGTTGGAAGATAATACTTGATTTTAAAATTTAATGTAAAGCTATAGTAATCAAGACAGAGTGGTATTGGCAAAAGAGTAGACAAATAAATCAATGGAACAGAATAGTGTCCACATATAGACTCAGGTTTTTAGGGTCGATTAATTTGCAATGAAAGTGCCAAGATAATTCAATGGAGAAAGTATAATCTTTTCAACAAATGGTGGTGGAATGACTGGATATCCACATGCAAAAACAAAAGAACCAACCAACCAACCAACCCTCAACCGTTACCTTACACCATACACAAATATTAACTTGAAATGGATCACAGAACTAAAGAAGCTATAAATAAAAGACTTCTAGAAGTAAACAGAGGAGAAAATCTTTATGAACACAAGGTAGGCAAAGATTTCTTAGAAAGAATGTAAAATGCATGAACCATGAAAAAAAAAACTGATAAACTGGAATTCATCAAAATTGTAAAAATCTGCTGTTTTAAAGATAACTTTAAGAAAATAAAAAGGCAAGCCACAGACTAGAAGAAATATATATGCAGACTTGTATCCAGAATATATAAAGAATTCTTACAATCAATAATCAGAAGACAAATAACTCAGTTAAAAATTGGGCAAAAAATTTGGAACAGACACTTTGCAATACAACATATTAAAAGAGCCAGTAAGCACATGAAAAAAATACTCAGCACCGTTAGTCATCAGTGAACTGCAAATAAAACCACAATGAGATATCATTGTACATCCACTAAAATGGCTAAAATGCAAAAGACTGACAATACCAAGTGGTGACAAGGATGGGGAGCAACTGGAACTCTCCTACATTGCTGATGGGAATGTAAACTGGGACAATCACTTTTGGAAAACAGTCTGACGGTTTCTTATTAAACATATGCTTAACATACAACCATAAAATTTCACTTCTAGGCATTTGCCCAAGAGAAATGAAAACATATGCCCAAAGGCTTATGTATAGCAGCTTTTAAAATATAGCCCCAAACTGGAAACAACACAAATGTTCATTAGCAGGTGAATAAATAAACTAATTGTGGTACATCCATAAAATGGAATACTACTCAATGATAAAACGTGACAAACTACTGATACACACAGCAACATGGACGAATCTCAAAATCATTACACCAGGTGAAAGGAGACAGACACAAAAGACTACAGGTCTGATTTCATTGATATGGAACTCCAAAGAAGACAAATCTAGTCTACTGGACTAAAAAGAAGCTGAGTGGCTACCTGAGGTCTACAGTAGGTCTACAGAGCACAGGGATGGTTGGACAGAACTGTTCTGTATCTAGATTGTGGTAGTGATTACATGGACGTATTATATGGTTACACACTTTGTCAAAACTCATCAAACTGTACACTTTAAAGGTGTATATTTTATTGTATGTAAATTATACCTCAATAAAGTCTATTTTTTAAAAAAAAAACTTGCAACATTTGCCTGATGTTATGGACTAAAGTGTGCCCCCCAAAATTCAGAGGTTGAAGTCTTACCCCCCAAGGTGACTGTATTTGGAGACAGGCCTTTAGGGAGGTAATTAAGGTTAAATGAAGTTATAAGGGTGGGGCCCTGATCCAACAGGACCAGTGTCCCTATAGGAAGAGGAAGAAACCCCATAGAGCTCTCGTGAGAACACAGAAAAAAGGCCCTGTGAGGACACGGGGAGAAGGCAGCCATCTACAAGCCATGCAGAGAGGTCTCACAGAAACTAACCCTGATGGCACCCTCATCTTGGACTTCTAGCCTTTAAAACTGTGAGAAAATAAATATCTGTGTTTCAGCCACCCAGCCCGTAGCGTTTTGTTACGGCAGCCCGAGCTGACTAATACACCTGAACATCAAGCACAACAAGACAACAAACTCGTCATTCCTTACTAATCATTTTATTCCTGGGCCTATTTTATCTTCAGCCAAATGAAGTTTTCCTAGAAAACGTATTGAGAGACCAGCAGTTGTTTTAATTCTGTAGAAGGCCTCGGCCAACAGATCAGACGGCCGGGTCATATGTCCCAAAGTGATGATGGGAACACAGTTTCTATTTCTGTAAAAGCAGTCGTTGAAACCAGACAGATACTATTGGGGCCACGTGGAAGGAGGATCACAGGAGCACTACCGTCCACCCCAGCTGTGTATCAGATCAGCTGTCAGTGGAAGAACTGCTTTCTCTTGGCTTTTGGTTGAGCCTCACTTGGCATGGGCACCAAAACCATGGATCGCGGGCTTCTCTTTGTCTATCATCCCATTTATTAGGTAAATTTCTGCGACCAATGATTCCATCAGTTCTCATCTTTCCCCTGATTCTGGTTCATTTATGTAGAGTGATATTTTTCAGCTAACAAACTATGATCCACCCCTCCCCGTTAACACTATCTTAGGGGAACTCAAGCTGGTTATGAGGAAAGGCTTCCAGGGGGAGGTGGGCCTTTCCTTTCACCATGGCTTCACCCTGGCTTCCCTGAGGCTATTCTCAATGCAGCAGCCAGGGTGGTGCTCCTACAACTGAAGTCCGATTCCATCACTCCCATCTGGCTCAGAGTCTCCACAGCAGACAAGGCCCTCAGCAGTCTGGCCCTCCATGACCTCTCTGACTCGGCTTCCACTGCCCTCCCCCTTGCTCACCCTCTCCTGCCACACCGGCCCCCTGTTCACCTTGAATATGTGGACATGCTCCTCAGGGCCTTTGCACCTGCTATTCCTCCTGCTTGGAATGCGCTTCCCAACTATCCACATGGTTCACTTCCCCCTTCCTTCAGGCCTCGGCTCAAATGTTACCTTTTCAGGGAAGCCTTCTCTGACCACCCTATTCAATAAAGCAACACTCCCCACCCCATCCCGGGGAGTCCTTATCGTCCTTTCCTGCTTCATCTTCTCCCTATCTTTCCCTAGATTCTCCCTGGTGCTCTTTATCCCCAGTGTGTACCGCCATCTGACTTTCTCTCTCTCTCTCTCTCTCTCTCTCTCTCTCTTTCATCCTTTACCATCTCCCCCCACCAGAAGGTAAGCTCCAAGAGGAGAGACACTTCGTCTGTCTGGCACATGCTGGATGCTCAGTAATCAATTGTTGCGTGAACAACGGAAACCTGCTCGTTCTACAGATGAGAAGTCAGAGGGAGAAGCAACCATCCTCGGCTGCCTTCGTCCTCCTCCGCCGCTCTCGGCTCCCACTGACCTCCACATCTTGCACGGACAGAGACAGGGAAAAGTCCTGCAGACCGAGCGTATGCCCCTAAAGGCAGGGTTTGGTGAAGGAACAGGAAGGCAAGCCACACGTGGGCCAAGGCAAGAGGCCATCTGGTGTTGGAGGCAGGCAGGAGCAGATAATGCAATGGGCTCCCTCCCTGCCTCCTCCCGAGGGCTACACTTTCCACCAGGGCTTCCTCACCAACGTACTGACCCAACCGGTGCAGTATGACGAGATACTGGCTCTCTCAGCCCTCAAGCCACCCATGCAGAGCCTGGAGCAGACACAGAGCCTTGTCCACTGGCTCCAGAGTCTCAGACAATATTACCATCGTCCTCTGTTTGTTGTGACGCAAGAGGGTGGGGCACAGTGCTTCCTCCAAGCAGCCTTCCCCTCTCAACCTTCCACTCTCCTCTCCCACCTTCCTTTTATTTTCCTCTTGTGCAATCCCTGCAGCCACAGGATCTTTTCTGCTATTGCAGAGATCAGTGGGTGAGCTATGGCCTTTTCAACGGAATTCACTCCCACAACACGAGTGACAGCACGTTGAGAACTCCCGATGCATGCCACATTAAAAGATGTGGAATGCCCTTTTTTTAAACAGAGAAGCCTGCTCAATAAAAGACAGATGGTGAAAATACTTCAGTGGCCACTGTCCCTCAGAAAACGCTATTCTGGGATAAAACTGAATTATTCCTCTTTGAGACATGAAAATGTGTACTGCAAAATGGTGCTTTTCAGGCAGAAATCCTGTTCAATGGACTGTTTGACAAAGATGCTCATAGTAAACCCTGTGTCAATATTATTTATCTCAATCTTGCTAATATCATTCCATCACCAGCCAGGATGGGATCCAGAACGCCTCAATTTCCTAAAGCACTCTTGGGTTACTCAAAGAGTCGGTCTTTCGTGCAGTTTTCAAAACAGAGGGGATTTGATGAAAGCTACCTGAAAAATTTAATTTTTCTCTTTATATTCCATTCCATTGCAAGGAAGATGGTCTTCCATTTCTAGTTAAATGGAACTAGAAAAAAGATCCTAAAATCTTAGAGAAATCATTTATTTTCCTATTATTTAATCTCCCGTGGTCTCCTAACATATGTGCAATGATAAAGCACTCATTCAGTGTTAACACATTTAAGTCACTGAATAGCAATGTCCCAGCCACTTTCTTAGTAACGCTCTCCACAGATCTCCCTCAGGAGGAGTAACACTGACAATGGAGGCTATTGGCTGGCTACACATGGTAGATGGTTACTTTTTCATCCATTTGTACTTCCGTTTAATTTTCTCGGTCCTCTAGAGAAAACTCGGAAGACTCTTTCAAAGATCAAACCAGGGTGGGACTAGAGTCAGGCAAGCAAAACAGCTGGGCTGCAAAATTTAAGGAGGCGCTCCCTCTCCGGATCACGCAAGTGACCTATGTCACCAATGAGGAAGCTGGGGTCAGCCAACACCTGGGTTGGGGAATGTGCACCTTGGCGTAAGAGAGGAAAGTGACCACTTGAGAGACAGCAGACCTAGGTCCCTGTCCCCTCTCTGCCACTTTGCCATATTTCCTCAAAGACACCACTGATTGTACAAAACACCATCACTTTATGTACCACTAAGAAAAAAATGCTGCCTGTTAAACTATGACATAATGGCCTAATGACAGTCCTTCAAGATACAAGAATTGGTCCCACGAGCCTCTCACAGCTTTGAATTTTTTCCTCTATACCGAGGGATTAGGTAATTTCTCCTGTCTTCAATTTAGTTCCTTGACATGTGATAGGCAATCCTTTTGCACATATCTCAATAACAAAACATAAATCTAGCTTTATGTACTTGTGGGTATCTTTTCTTTTTTAAAAGCACTGGCTGCTACTTTGCAAAAAACAACCAAAAAAACAAAACTGAAATTGCATCCTCCAACGACAAATATTTGCTTTATCAACATCAAATTTATACCCCATGCTCTCTTCCCTTGACTCTCTGTGCAACGATGTAAACAAGAACTTTTTGTTTCAATGCCGAATCACAGTGTAAGCTTTTTGAAGTCATCTTAAGCAGCAATTAAACTCAACACATGTATTATCAACAATGCACTTACGTCGGTTGAAAAGTCAAAAACATCAAAAGCTAAAACTGAGGAGAGGCATTCACAGGCAATGACAAGAACACCACAGCCACGGCCTGGCCAACAGCAATTTGTAGGGGGCTGGCCCCCCAGCAGTGGTGCTCACAGATTCAGACTGGTAATCAATTTACCAGACACACTTGGCTTCAATCCAGCACTGCCTCTACTTAGCTTCACAGCAGGAAGCAGGAGGGAAATCCAGGATGCACGGTGTCTGCTGGCTCACAGGAAGGCCAGCAACCACCCCCGTGCAGAGTCTTGGCCTCCCTCCACCACCCGGGGGATGCGCACAGTTGCTGGAGATGACGTGCATGGTTCACCCTGACCCAAGAAGGCACCGCCTTGGCTGCCTGCTGGCCTCTCTGTTGCTCCGGTCCTCCAGGCCCAAGGCCACATGACAACTCCAAGCTCTCCCAGTCCCGGTGCAGCCAGGAATCTAGAGTTTCGCAATAATCAAAACAGATAATCCACCCCAGGTACAGAGTAATCCACACTTGTCTTAACCCATTATGTTCCCAAGGAAAAGATGCTGTGAGAAGGTAAGTCTGTGGTCGTCTTCCCAGGCAGGTTAACGGAAAAGATTCCAGGTCTAACCCTCAGGTGCCATTGACTGTAAACCACACCCTGATTCCAGGGTCACTGAAATGGGAAAGGGTACATCTCAGAAAAACAGAAATGCTGCTTTTACAAATCACTTTAACTGCCAACCCTAGTTGCCTCAACTGAAGTGGTGATAATAATTTTAAGGGGCTATTTAAGGGGATCGACTGTGTTCCTTTTCGGCTCTCAAATCTAATTGGGAACCTATGACCTGAATGTGTGTGAGCTGCTGGAGCTTTACAATGGTCATGGGACTCCTCTCACACTAAGGAGCACATGCCTCCCTGGCACGCCACCGAAGTCCTGGAGCTCGAGCAGCAGAGCCAAGGGGTTGTCTGTGCCCCTGGGGTCTGGAAGTCACTCACTGGGCCTGAAGGGCTACAGGAGCTTCTGACGTTGTGAATAATAATAGTCACCATCTTTGACTCGTCAGTGTTGGCCAAGCGGTCTACATACATTACCTCATTTAATTGGCACAATAACCCTGAGGGGGAAGTATTTCTCTTCCCATTTTACAAATGACGACACATTGCTGGTAAGTGGTAGAGCTGAGATCAAAACCCAGGCAGTCAGCTTTGGGATTCCTGCTCTTAACCACCATGCTCACCATCTCTCACCTACAGTCACTCTGTCTCTCGTTGGATTCAATGCCATTAGTAAAAGGTTTACTTGATGCAAGTAGTAACATCGGGCTTCTTTAAATAACACCCAGGGAATTCAGAAAAGAACACTTTTTGTTAATCAGTGGGGGAGGATGTAATGTGAAGAGGGAGATGACTCCATAACGTGGCTTCAGAAACATACTGGCCTCTTCAAACAAAAACAGGGTGACTACCCCTCAGTACATGCCATCTGATAGAGACAATGTATTATGGGCTGAACTGTGTCCCCCCAAATTCACAGGTTGAAGTCCTAGCCTTCAGTACCTCAGAATGTAACTGTATTTGGAGACAGAGTCTTTAAAGAGGTAATTAACATTAAATGAGGTCATTAGGGTAAGTCCTAATCCAGTACGACTGGTGCCTCTATAAAAAGGGATTCGGACACAGACACTGAGGGAAGACCATATGATGACACAGGGAGAAGGTGGTCAAGCCAAGGAGAGAGGCCTCAGAAGAAACCAACCCTGCTGGCACCTTGATCTCGGACTTCCAGCCTCCAGAACTATGAGGAAATAAATTTTTGTTGTGTAAGCCACCCAGTCTATGGTACTTTGTCATGGGAGCTCTAGGAAACTAATACACACTATTATGTATTTGCCATACCATTTCCTCTTTCTAGACACAGGAAAACAACATTCCCCAGTTTCCATGCATTGGAGTGAGGTCCATGTGACTGGTCATGACCAAAGAACTGTAAATAAAAGAAATACACTTCATGCCTGGACCAGGGCATGTAAGAGGAGGTGGTAACTCTCCACAGTCTCTCTCTCCTCGCCTCCCATGGGACCACGGAGACGAAATGTTCTAGATAGCGTGGTTACAAAATGGCAGAGCTTCCTCTGTCAGCCCAGCTCCCTGAGTGACCGTGTGGCACAGGGCACTCTGCTAACCTGCTTTGGACACATAACGTGAGTGAGAAACAAACTTTATTTTTTTAAGCCATCGAGGTTTCAGGGTTAATTTGTGACTGCAGCACAGCCTCGCCTCATCTCACACACAAATCTACCTCGGAAAAGCCAGGGTACCAAAAACCAACACTTCAGGAGTTCATGTGTCATTAGATGAAATCATATTAAATTTCTGCTTTTATGGGTAAAAAATGGTCAAATATGGATAATGTCATTGTTCAACCTCTAATTGTACATATTTGCAGAAAAAACCTTGGCAACCAATATGTTCTACCCCCCTACTTTACAAATGACACACTTAAGACCCATTCAGATTCACTGATTTACCAAAAGCCCAAAAATATATTAGCAGAACTGGACCCCAAACCAGAAATTACATTTCTTTTTGTGAGGCAAGTTGGCAGTATCTATTAAAAGCACATGAAATAGTAACCATGCTCTTTCACGTGGTAATTCCACCCCTAGGAATTGATCCACCAGGAATATCTGAACGGGTGTGCAGAAATATATAAATAAGGAGACCCACTATGCTAGCACTATATGTGATTGTGAAAATTTAGAAATAATCCACTCACAAGGTATTGGTTAAATAAATTATGGTTCATCTACCTGCACGCAAATCTAGATAGAAAGAGGTCAATAGTTTTGCTCACATGAAAGGATCAAGTCATATTGATAAAAGCAAGGAAGGATATGCAGAAAAATAAAAGAAAATTACCACCCATAAAGGAGGTACTAAGCTCCACGCGCTGAGGTGTGTGAAGTACCTGACGCTTAGTAGGCACTTCTTGCCCTCCCCTCCCCCTCCCTCTTGCATATTGTGTGGATCATTGTAAATAAACCCCAGTAGCAAGTCCAGCTCTCCCACCTACCAGCTACGTGATGCCAGGCAAGAAGCTTCAGCTCCCTCACCTGTAAAATGGAAAGAAACGACAGCACTTCCTTCAGAAGGTGTTGATAGGCTTACAGGAGACGTGCACACAGAGTGCTGAGAACAACGCTCGGCACTGGCAAGTGCTAAACAGATATTCACTATGATGATAATGATGAGGACACTCATCTTGGGACCCTGAAGACACAAGGTTTCTTGTAGTCTGTGTTGTATTTACTCCTGCTTTTTAGAATTTCTTTTAAAAAACTAGTAAGAAATAAATCATCCTGCTTATTCCCTTCCTGAAATTACATAAAAAGGCAATGCTTCTTTAAGCAGTGCTTACCCCAATAAACTCTAGCAAGATTAGGCACTGCAGTATTTAATGTAGCTTCGAAAGACAATTTCCTTATTTCATTATCAAATTGATAAGCTGCTCTTCTGAGAAGTGAACATTCACCAAGTCATTCCCAGGTAGATAAACTGTCTATCACGTTTAACCGAAGGTGCCTCCATGAGACATGCAACATGCTCCGCCCTCTTCTATTGAGGGGTCAGTTGGGGGCTTCTCTACTAATCTCTCCTAATTTCTGTCACAGGGTGGTTATGGCAAGGGTCTTTCAAATGCACAGAACAGAACCTTTATGCAACAACACTCTAGCTTAAACAGGACTTTCTATTTGAGGTCCTTCCCAGGGCATTCTAAGTATTAATTAAAGTAGCCAGGCTTATTTCCACAGACCTTAACCCTGAAAGATTTGTGTGGCTCTATAAACAGATTGGAATTAAAATTCAATTCACCCACAGCACTGATCCAGTATCTCTTCAGTCCACACAGGCTCTGCAGAACCAAGTACAATCTAGACTGCAAAGAACTAGTGAGCATTCTTAGGCTATTTAAGCTTGGCAAACCAGAACTAAAGGTTCTTTTGAGCTTTTGTGGCAGCTGAGGCCCAGACAGGTTGTGTGGCTTGCTCCAAGTGTCACAGCTGGTCAGAGGTACAGCTGGGGCTGGAACCTAGGTACTGGCTTCCCAATGCATGCTTTTTCCACTACTGGTGAATTAGTATTATCCTTCCGTTTTTGATTCTTGGAAAACCGAGCAAAGTTAAAGCAGCTCACTCCAGGTCAGAAGGGTAGTCAAGCAGAACTGGCAATGCCAGCCAGCAGATTCCAAAACCCTAGAGGGCGAGTCCTCTTCCCCTCACCTACCCCTGCCGGACCTGTGTAAACGTTTCTGTTGATTGTTGATTGTCTCCCAACAGTTTAGAGGAAGTCCCTCTTCCAGGTCAGCACTACGTGTTTAACTTGAGGCTCTGACACCAGTGGCTAAGTCAGAGCAGGCACGCCCCCCAGTGCCCTGACCTGGCAGCCAGCGAAGGCTGCGGGAGCGGATACCCACCGCTCACCTGTGGTGGTCTTGTAGCCCTAGCTACTCGCAGCTCGCCCACAGCGACTCGTCAGCGACATTTTTCTGGGGTTAGAAACCTGGAGAGGGTAAACTGTTGTCAGACTGAGCTGGAAGCAGAACGGATGGGCACGGGTAGTCTTGAGGGCACAGAGAAGCCTTTTGAAGACCCTAGCCAAGCCTTTACATAGGCTGGTGCAAGCCTCACCTCCCGCAACAGTCCAGGGGACCGCATCTATTTGATTCTGGTAACTAAGTGCACTTCAGGTGACACTCTGACGCCCAGCAGAACGCCCCCAAGTTCAGAGTGGCGGCGCAGCTTCCCCCTTGGAGGAAGCGCCCCTCCCTGCACCGCAGCCAGTCCTCACTGGCACTTTCCCACGACCGACGGTAAGAGACCCCTCTTTGCACCCACGTTCCATCGCCCGCACATGAGGCGGGTGGTTTGAACTTCACGCTCCGTCTGCCTGCCCAGCGAGCGCTGTCCGGGGAGCTGCGCGCGGGTGGGAGCGGTTCCCTCGGGTCACGGAGTCGCGAGCGCGGAAGTGGGGCCACTGAGGCTTCATGCACCTGGACACCTGGGTCCGGGGCTGGCGTTGGCTCGCTTCCGGGGAGGGGAGGCCGCTCCGCAGCAGCGGGCACCACCGGAGGAAGGCAGGCCCCGCGGCGGCGCAGGGAGCGCGTGGGAAACTCTGGCGCAACAGGAGCCCCCGGCGCGGGCGGGACGCGGCAGCCCTGGGCTACGGCCGGGAGAGCGCGGCCGCGGAGGGCGGCTTCTCACGCGGGCTTGTGAGCCGGCTGGGCACACGGCCACTCGGGGTGCTGCCCTCCTGGGAGGGAAGGAGGGAGCTGGGCACCAGCGCACGCAGAGACTAGTGGAAAACAGGAAAGAAACACTCCTCTCCAGCTGCGGGGGTGCCTGAAAGGGGGTCCGGGGGCCAGCTCGTGCCTGCGCACCCTGTGCCGGTGAGGGGGGCGGCCCTGGGACGGGCGACCCCGCGCGGGGGGCTCACCTGGCGCGCGCTGGGCGGGCCGCGCGGCTGGTCCATGCCGGCGGCGGCGGCTGCTGGGCGCCCCGGCGTGCCCGCGCCCCGAGCCCCGCGCAGAGGGCACGGGGCTGCCGACCCGCACCCGGGCCTCGCGCCCGCCGGCAGGGTCTGGTCGTTCCGAGGGACTCTGGCCGCGAGCCTGAGCCTCTTTGCGCCTTCACTCCCCAGGCACGTCCCGAGGCCGGCGGGTCCTGGGTCCTAGCGCCCCTCCTGGGGCGGGGAGCCCCGACTTTGAGGCCGCTTGGCGGCCCCGTAGCTACTCCGCTCGGGGCAGTGCCTGTCCCACCCCTGGTGGGAAGTGGAGGCTCGCTGGAGCGGCCGAACCTGCCGCCTTTCTTGGGACTCGGGACGGGGGCACCCAGCTTGCTCCTCACCGAGCCCACCCTTCTCCACTCTCCTCCCCGTGCGCTCCACCCTAAGAAAACACTGAAAGATCAGATCTGCCTAGTCCCGCAACTCAAATTTGCATACACTATTTGAAGGCGATTCTAAAGTAAGAGACATTAGTGGTTTATAAATATATATATGATATATGCATATATGATATACATAAAGATCATTCTTCCTCAAAGTGAAGGACTTTTGTATTCAAATGAATACATAAACAACACTGGTGTGTGCGTGCGTGTGTGTGTGTGTGTGTGTGTGTGTGTGTCGAGGGATTATCCTTCAGCCTTAATTGTGCAGACAATTTACGAACGTGAGTCAAACGTGGACCAAACCACAGGTGCGGCCACCTTGCCCCCTCCCAATCTGTTTAGGGAGCTGGAAGCAAAGGTCTGGGCAAATAATATGATGCTTTCAGACACTTTCAAAAAGTAATAAATTGTAGGTAACTAAATGCCTCAGCCGTAAATAAACCCGGCATCTTGCTCGTGGTTTTTATCAGCCCGCCCCATACCTGGCTTCTCTAGGGAGGAGGGATTTCTCACAAAGACCTAGAGAGCATTTGCAAAGGCCTCTCTTTTCTCCCTGCCCACAGCCTGAGTCAGTCCAGCCAAAACCAAGATCAACAGCAGCAATCTCTTCCTGCTGGCTTTGTCATCCAGAGAGGCTGATGAGATTGCTAATGGCAGAAAAGGAAAACAAGTCGTTTTTAGATGTAAGACCTAGTTCATAGGACATGGAGAGAGACAAAGGGAAACATTATTTTGGTGTTAGCCATCATCTATAAAGGCCCACAATAAGGCAGGAGAGCAGTATGAATATGGCCCTTATAGACTTTTTCTCAGGAGCTCAAAGTATTTTCCCTCGAAAGCACTCCTCCTGTGTGAACAGATTCTAAGACGGCCCCCAGGTATCCTCACCTCTTGATGTTCGTGCCTTTGTGGAATCTCCTCCCGTTGAGTGTGGAGGAGCCTGTGATTGCTTCCTACCCACAGAATGTGGCAAAAGTGACGGGATGTCGCTTCACTGACTATGTTACAGTTTAGCTAAAAGACTCTCTCTCTTGCTGGCTTTGATAAAGTGAGCAGCCATGCTGGGGAGGCCCCTGTGGCAATGAACTGAGGGGGCCGCTGGGCAAGAGCCAGGTGGAAACCGAGGCTCTTAGTCCAACACACTGAATGGAGCTAAGTCCTGCCAACAGCCAGGAGAGCTTGAAAGTGACTCCTCCCTCGTCCAGCCTTGAGACGAGACTGCCGCCCCACGTAGGCAGAGGACCCGATAAAGCCATGCCCAGACTTCTGCCCCACGGAGACTGGGAGAGAAGACGTGTGTTGTTCAAGCCTCTACGTTTGTGGTAATTTGTTATGTACAACAGCGAAACTAATATGCTTCCTTCTTCCACAGATGGAAACGTGAGGTAGAAGGGCTGAGGTCATTCAAATCAGCAGCATCACCTGTCATTATTTCACAGTCCCCTCTTCAGGCCCTGTATAGACAAGGAAAAGCAGAGGAGCAAAGACAGCAGAAGGTGAAAGACCAAGTTCAGGTTGAGATGTGGTGGGGGGCAAAGCAACAGAAGAAGTGTAAGAAAGTCTGAGGCAAAAATAGCCCAGCAGGTAAAAGGACGGTTTGAAAAACCCAGGGTACATTGACCCTAAGCTAAAAATACAAATATTTTCAGAAAGAAAAGTAAACAAAATAAAAGGAAAACAACAAAGAGAAAAACGATAACACAGAGACAATGAGGAAAGGTAAAGGCACCACATCCTCTGAGTCTCTTTTCTAATTATCTACAAAAGAAAAACAAAAGCCATAGTATTTGCTCCTATAAGTGTGGGGTTTTCCAGAAGAGCCACTCGAGAAGTATTAGGAGGCTCTCTGCACACAACACATGCCTGTGCGACCAGCAGCTGTCTGTTTTTCCCAAGATATTACCTAAAAACAGACGGTGTCTCAAAACTCTTAGCCAGAGTTCTGAGGGTTTGCACATATTTGTTAGATTTTTTGTGTGTGTGCAGAAGATTAGCCCTGAGCCAACATCCAATGCCAATCCTCCTCTTTTTGCTGGGGAAGACTGGCCCTGGGCTAACATCTGCGCCCATCTTCCTCTACCTTATGTGGGACGCTGCCACAGCATGGCTTGACAAGCAGTGCATCGGTGCGCACCCGGGATCCGAACCCGGGCCGGAATCCGAACCCGGGGCCACCGAAGCAGAGTGCGTGCACTTAACCGCTACGCCACCAGGCTGGCCCCTTGATTTTAAGTGTCCTTCGATGCCTGATGTTTAAAAGTTCTCTGCTTCATCCCTACTATAATACAGCAAAGTTGAGCCCAATACTTAAGCCACTGGATATTTATTTCCTGCCATGTACCTTGAAGGGGATTATAAAGTGGTGTATGACTTTTAAAGAGAGAAAGAGAAGAAGGGAGGAAGGGAGGGAGGGAAAGGAAAGAAAGAAGGAAAGAGAAGGAAAGGAAGAAGAAACCAAAGGCACAGAGTCCCCAGTCTCGCTGGAGTGGGGCTGGGGAGGTCTCACACAGCACAGTGAAGATCTGCTCTCACGCTTCCCATTACCTCCTGGGTGTCTCGACGTGAGTCCGTCAATATTTCACAGTGGAAGTTTCCGACCCAGAAGGCATCATCTCCCTACCAAATCTGAGTCCTAGTGGTTAATGCTCCTAACAACTCTCCCAATTCACACTACAGCCATCTGGCTTTCCTTCTTCTCCCTCGCTCTCCATACCAACCAGCCACCACTTCCTGTACAGTGTCACTGGCCTGTCCCTCCCTTTGCACCCCTATGGCCAGGAGTGAAACAGAGCCTGTTTGGGCCCCTGTCATCTCCCCATGGACCTAGCCAGGTGAGTGGGCAATAGCCAACAAGGCACGATTTAACTCAGAGGTGCTGGAGTCCACCCCAGCCCCCACTCACGCCCCTAATGTCTCCTTTACCCAGATCTTACAGGGCTTGAAATTCCCTCAAAGTGTTTCTTTTTCTAATTGGTTCAGCATCCTAAAGTTTAAAACTGTAAATATTTCTATTTGTGGCAACTCTTTGTGCCTCTAAAACCTTCGTAAGACTCTGCGTTATCAGACACTCTTCTTCTCTGAAGAGCAACTTACACTGCTAACTTAGGAAGAGTAGACATTTCTGCGGTGAAAGGAAATGGGCAGCGAAAGCCAACTTCACCCATTTCACAGCTTTGCCCGTGGCCTATGTGTCCAGCTGTTTGGAACATGAGAGGGAGTAAGGTGGCTTCTGGTTGCTATTGTCTGTTGGGTTTCTGGTGGCCCCAGACGTGCAGTGGAATCTACCTGTTTCAGTCTATACCCCAACAAGCAGAGATACAGGGGAGGAAGAAAGTAGTTCTCTCATAGGGAATAAATAGAAGTCTGACCGCTGAGGGCTGGAGGAGCAGTACTTACCTGTTGATAACACGACTTTGCTTCCACTGAGGAGGTTAAAACAGATGGAGTGCACCATCTGGGTTCCTTTGAACATATCGCTGGTCATTCTTCTTTGAAGATTGAAGACGTTGACGGGTGCTGACAAGCCGGGCTTGCGTGACTGCCAGTATGGAAGACCAGGACAATCAAGTTCTACAGTGTTTGATAATTTCTGGAGAGGTTAAGTCCATGGTTTACCTTCTATGATCATCAATGTCACTGGCAATATGTGCATTAAACTCCCCTTGTAATTCTTCCACCAGTTGGCATAGTATTATCCCATTATCTCCATCCCCATTATACCATTATCACCATCCCTATCCCGAACCAAAGGAATACACAAACAGTACATAACTGTCCTTCTGACAACAGAGGAACAGACTCTGAGAGGCCACCTGGTGTCCCCTAAGGCCTCCCTCACCCTAATCTGTGAGGAGATTCAGGATCCTAGCCCCAATTTTTCCTAATCATGTTGAAATCTCAGATGGAATCAACCAAAGCTACTCTGAGGAAACCAAAGGCACCTCCCACAGACCAGAACTTCTCCAGCCTGGATGCCTGCCCTCAGGATGGCTCAAGACAAAGAGAGAGAGGAATAGGAAGTTCAGAGTAAACCTGCACGTGTCACGTGGGTGGGCATTGGCCCTATGGCCTGAGTTACAAATTTGCAAACATTTAAATGTGGACTGGGAAGTTCAGTGTTATCCATAAAATATCTCTCACTATTATTTATCAGCAGGAGGTAATAAGCATTAATGATAAGAGCCTTGCACTTGTATCTGAGGAGAGGCCACAAGTGTCAAGTGGCTGCCACACGTTCCTTTAAGTGAGTGTGAGAGCTGAGCCCCTCCCTGTCTTT
Organism: Ceratotherium simum simum; assembly: GCF_057802395.1. NCBI lineage: Eukaryota > Metazoa > Chordata > Mammalia > Perissodactyla > Rhinocerotidae > Ceratotherium > Ceratotherium simum. The sequence continues at coordinate 88,629,607 of NC_141903.1, forward strand.
GTTGAAACTACGCCTAACATATCTATCTGCCTCTCTAGCTATCTATTGAGAGAGGTATTTCTAACAGAGGCAAATTTGTTCAATTATGTATTCATTCATCCACTCAACAGATATTTTTGCACAACTACTATATGCCAGGAATGATTTTAGGTGCTGAGGATAGATTGTAAACAACATGAATCCATGCTGTCATGATGCTTACATTCTAGTGGCGGGAAGAGAGACAATAAGAAAAAAAAAAAAAGAAAGAAAAAGATCATTTTATCATGATCTGAAGATAATAAAACAAATTACTGCAATAGAGAGAGACTAAGGGGGAGGCCACTTTAGTCTGGGTGGTCAGACAATGCTTCTCTGGGAAGGGACATTTGAACTAACACAGGGATAACCCCAAGGGGCTGTGAACGCAAAGACGTGGGGGAAGAGGATCCCAGCAGGGGAAAAGAACATGCGAATTCCTCAAGGCAGGAAGAAGCTTGGTAAAAGGAAGAGACAGATGCCCAACACAGCCAGGTGCAACAGGAAGCTTGCGATGGTTTTAAGAAGAGAAGAAACACAGTATGATCTGCTTTTTGAAAAGATTGCTCTGGCCACTGAGTGGAGAATCCATTCTAGGGGATTAGGGGCAGAAGCCACTAGGGCGGCAGGAGGTGCTGGAGTAATCCAAGCGAGAGATGGAGGTGACTAGGGAGAAACGGTCGGGCTCAGGATGCACGCGTTTTGAATGTAAGGCTGACAGGACTCGCGACGTAGTGCATGTGGGGAGTGGAGGGAGCAGAGAGACAAACGATCACCACTAGGTTTTTGGCCTGGGCAGCTGGGTGGATGGTAGTGCCATTTCCTGGGATGGGGAAGGGTGGGGGAGAAGCAGGAGAAGAATGGGTGGGAAAGCAAGAGCCCTGCTTTGGCCTAGTTCAGCTTGAGTCTCTATTAGACATCCGGGTGAAGAGATCAAGGAGGCAGCTGCATCTCTGTGCCTGGAGCTCTGCAGAAAGGTCAGAGCTGCAGCCGTAAACCTGGGAGTCATCAGTGTATCGATGCTACATAAACCACGGGGCTGGAGAAGGTCACCTAAGGGGGCCATGTAATCAGAAGGCAGAAGAGAGCGAGGAACCCACACTCTGGGCCTGCCAACTCTTAGAGGACAAGCAGCGGAGGAGATGCCAGCACGGAGACTCAGGGGCCGTGGCCGTACAACAGGAGGAAAACCCACCAAACAGACTGAAACTATTTAAATGACTCGTCCGCTGATATGAAGAGCTAGAAAATGGAGAACTCCTGAAAGATTGTACACAAGGGAGAGACATGGAGATTTGCACATTGTAAAGACAAATCTGGTGGTGGAGAGAAGCATGGGCTGGAGCAGACTAGTGGAAGTACAGAGATAATTAATAATCATCTGGAAAGAGCTGAGGGGAGCCTGAAGTAGAGCACTGGCATTAGGAATGGAGAGGAGGGAAGCGTAGGAAAGAAATTCAGGGATAGAATGGCACTTGGTAACCGAGGGGCCATGACTGGACAACTGTTGGATGCTAGGACCTGTTGAGGGCAACAGGCACTGGTCGGACGAGGGCAAGCGCTCTGGTGAGCAGGTCTGGGTATTTTGGGCCTGAGGTGCCCGTGGGACACACAGGAAAGATGTCGGTAGGTAAGAGGACACAGGTCTGCAGGTGATGGGAGATGTTTGGGTTAGAGCTAAAAATTCAGGCGTCATCAATATACAGGTGAGAAAGGAAACTGAGCAGGACGGGGAAGGATCTAGCCCCAAAGGCTTTCAAGAGGTGAACAGATAGAGGATGGGACAAAGGAGACTTGAGCAGCTGGCCAGAAGGTAAGATTATCTGCCCTCTGGCCAGAGGTTGGTCTCAGTGTAATTTCTTCCAGGCCAAAGACCTCAAAACTCTAAAGACCGTAAAGACTGCAAATGGAGAGCGTTATTCCCTAACAGAAGTAATGTTCTTGTGGAAAATGAGATACAGCTACACACATGCACACACAAGCACACACTTAACCCAACAACACTTTCTGCAGTTGGAAGTGTTTTCCTCCTTTAAAAAATGAGATGGGAGCCAGCCCGGTGGCACAAGTGGTTAAGTGCGCACACTCTGCTTCGGTGGCCCGGGGTTCGCAGGTTCAGACCCCGGGCGCGCACAGACACACTGCTTGTCTAGCCGTGCTGTGGGGGCGTCCCATATAAAGTAGAGGAAGATGGGCATGGATGTTAGCTCAGGGCCAATCTTCCTCAGCAAAAAAAACAAAAGAGGAGGATTGGCATCAGATGTTAGCTCAGGGCTGATCTTCCTCACCAGAAAAAAAAAAAAAATGAGATGGAGGGAGTGAATTAAAAAACACTGCTATTTCCCAAATTTGTCTAAGAAATAAAATGCATTTTAATCAAATTCTCATAACTCTAGCAGCCTTTTTGTTTTTTTAAAGAGGGCAATATAGATAAATTCAGAATCCTTTGCCTCTTAGATTTTGACCAATGTTCTATTTTTTTCCCCTCTCTTCTCCTCCCCAATTTGTTTTTTCCTCCCATTACTAGCCACAGTATTCAAGTTAGACAAGAATGTCCTGATTAACAAAACCTCTGGGAATGAAGCAATTTTGTAACAAAATTGCCCATGTTTTAAAACCAGCCAACCTCCTTTGTAAATCAGGTGGATCACTAGTAATGCGGACCATGCAGGTCCATAACAACATTTCTGACACCTTATAACCTATATTCAGTTGCTCGGGGCTAAAACAACAAACAAACAAGCAGGAATAAACAAAGAAACCTCCTCACATACTTTCCATTTGTTTGCAAAGAATGAAAGGTAAATAATACTGATCCTCCAAAAACATTCTCCAAAAAAATTTAGTCAGTGAGGTTTGTCTGGCCGGCCCCCCACTTCCATTTCTGTACCTGTTCTCTCCTCTCTCCCATCCAGGCACCTGCTTTGTGCCCTCCTGACCTCTTGCTCCTCTTCTCTGGGGAGGAAGACCTGTGCCCTCCACCTGTGTTCACTGATCGACTTATGGCACTCTCTCAGAGTGTTACTTCAGCCAGGAATTTGCATTCCAAGTCATTTACTGACTACTTACTACTTACGTCTTACTTCCTTATTGGGTGGTGGGGGGAGATGCCAGCGATAAAGTTAACAGGTGGGAAGTCCTTCAGGGCTCAACTTACCTGCCCTGAGACCTCTGGCCTGTGTGGTATGTCCCCTTATTGCTCCGCAGCGGCCTGCCTTCCCCATGGCCAGCACTAGCTGTGCAGTTTCCTGATGTCATGTCTGTAGCTCCGACCAGACTAAGCTCCTTGAGGGCTGAGGCTGTATCTGTCTTATTTTTAGATCCTCAGACACAAAATAAGCACTCAATGAATGTTCACCAAATGAATATATGAGTGAATTAATTGAAGTTGGGATATAGGAGTTATAATGTTGCCTTTTTAAGTGACTGGAAAAGACTGAAAGATTGAAAGGAAAGATTATCCTTTATCTCCCCAACACCATTAAATGGCCTTTGTTCCCTGGGAGGTGCTAGAAACTTGGACCTAAAAGGTACTAAAAGCAGAAAAACACTGCCATCGTCTGCTTCTCCTTGGTCCAAGAATGTCAGCTCCTGGCCCCACCATGGGTTCTCCTGACCCAAGACCCCCAGGTGCACAGTTTGTGTTGCGTGGTGTTCTAGCAAACTTCTATTGGGAGCTGGGAAGCTCCAGGCACAGTGCTGGACCCCGAGGATTCAACAATGAACAAACTCTGCCCAGTCCCCATGTTCACCAACCTTGCAATCTAGTTGAGTTACTGTTTAGTGAAACGTCTCAGCCAAAGACTCCTTCACCATCCGCCCGTTCATCTATCCATCTGATCGATTCCCTGTGTTTTTTATTTTTCATAAATTTCTGAGAACAACATGGGTGTTTGGAACATATTTGTTAAATGAAGGCTTCCTGTAGTTTGGGTTGTTTTGGAATCATAGAAACATTAAAGCTAAAAAGGATTGTGCTGGGTAGTCTCTGTTTGCCCCTCCAGATGGGCTCTGCATCCTTTCTCCCCTGACCCTGTGCCCTGGCAGGCTGACCTGTACATCATGGGCCCCTTGCCCTCTGGCTTCCAGTCAGCCGGGTTCAGCCAATGGGAGGCACCAGCACAGCATCCGAGCGTGGGCAGAGGCGGTGTGCCTCCCATGGCAATGCAGAGCTCTTTCCAAGTTCCAATGTCCGCTGTGTCCCCTGCCCCACTACCACGTGCCTAGGGGTGTTCCCTTCTGGCCTATGGGAAATGACAGCTTCTCAGCTCTCACTAGCCCTTGGTAACTGCACCATTCCTAGCTGGTTTCCCTTAACCCTGCCCACACCCATCCACACCTGTGTAGGACAAGCCTTCAACTGTTTCCTGAAGAGACTCAGATATAAACCCCATCTCTTTCAACCTCCAGATGTGGAATCTTAAATTCCTGAAGAAAAGGGTCTACCTTCAATCTGCGGCCTTTATGGCTATTTGGAGCCACATTGTGACTTTACTACTATCGGCATACACAGACTGATTTTTTTTTTTTTTTTTTTGTGAGGAAGACCAGCCCTGCGCTAACATCTGATGCCAATCATCCTCTTTTTGCCGAGGAAGACGGGCCCTGGGCTAACATCTGTGCCCATCTTCCTCTACTTTATATGGGACGCTGCCACAGCATGGCCTGACAAGCGGTGCGCGCCCAGGATCCGAACCCAGGCGGCCAGCAGCGGAGCGCGCGCACTTAACGGCTACACCACGGGGCCGGCCTCCAGACTGATGTTTTAAAAACATATCCTATGGGTTGGACAAAATTATGCCAAGATGAAGGTCAGGGCTGAGATGCCAACTAAAACAGGCATACAAGGAACCAAGTGACAAATGCTTGGCATTTCAAATTCCAAGAAGTCACAGCCGGTGGAATCAAGTTCAAACTCTTCTGTGAGGCTGACATCACCTATTCCAGCTCTTCCCCAAGTCAGGCCCTAAACAGAACAAAGCGCCATTCCCAGCTGACCTCCCAACCTCCCTCTGCCTGTTCGTCCAGTCCCTTCTCACCCTACAAGGCCCGGGGCAATGGTCTCTCCATAAGTGGTCAAGCTTTCTGTGACTTTCCCATCTGGAAAAGAGCTTGTTTTGTTCTAGAAACTGGAGCATTTTGTTTGTACTCACTGTATCACTTACCACCCACTTGTGTTAGAATTATTTGTATCTAGGTGTTTTCCTCACTCCTAAGCCTTGAAGAGTCCTGAGGACAGGACAGCGTCTTACATATCTTTGTGGCCCCCAAAGGATCTACTGCAGTGCTTCAAAAATTGAAATTCCCGACTAAAGATTTGTTGACTAAGTAGATAAATGAATTAACAACCAAAATTATTTCCGCTTGGAATAGTGATATAATTTCTTCTGAGTCTCAGAAGACCAAACCATATTTCACATTTTCATCCAGAAATAGCAAATACATAAAAGCAAATGGCACTATATTTGAGGAGAAATATTTTCAGGTTGTTTCCATATGTGTTTCTATATATAATGGTTTATGGAATATTTTAAATCAAATTCAGTGCCATGTGGCCATGTATCTTCTAGAAGCTCATAACGATGATTTAGTTCAGAGCTTAAAACAATAACAAAAACGTTGTTAAAGGAGATTTGTTCCTTTATCATTCAGTTCTGCCATTCTCTGGATGCTTCCTTTCCAGGCTTGGCTCTGATGTCACTTTCTGTCTGTGCCCTTCTCCGACTTTCCCTGGCAGAACTGCTCTCTCTCCTGAGTTTCTACTGGCCTCTGTACACACCTTTGTTAGGGCTTCTCCCCCACGCTTTGTGTACTAATGTGTCCATCTCCCAGTGAGACTGGGAGCTCCTCAAGGGCAGCACCCAGTCTTGATGACCTACCCATCTTCCCAACACCTAGCACAGCCCCTGGCACAGAGTGAGCACTCAGTAAATGTGTTCTGAATGGAGTCGGCCTAATGCCAATTGTGCGCTTTGGCTCCAAAAACCCAACCCATGCTTTCTTTGGTTTAAAATCCCATGACATTTATGAATTGCATGAGGTGGAGGAACACATACACCCACCCCTGCTCTTCGGAAGTGCTATCTGGATTTCTTATCTATAGACAACTCTTCAACCAGATCCAGGTTATCGTGGACCACTTCCACAGTAACTCCTTCTTGCAGCTACAGGAGAGCACCTCAGCACCGGTTCACGAACATGTCCTCTGACTACTAAAATAGGGAACGTGAGACAGAGCCATGTTTCAAGTCAGGGAAGGGAGGAAGGAAAGAAAACTAGAATGCGCTGAGAGTTTACTCTGTGCTCAGCCCTCTGCATACTTTATCACTTAAATCCTCACAGAATCTCAGGGTCAGCTTGGTACTATTAGCTTCACGTTGTAGTAGGACATCCCCAAGGGTCAATGGAACCATTCATCTTAGACACACTACCACTGGAGGTGGCCCTGATAGAGTGAGTTTCAGGATGGGGATGAGGGTCAGGTTCATCTCCACCATCACCTCAAGCCACTGGTCCACTAGTGCCCTGGCTTGAGACACACTGACATTTCCAGTACCTGAAGCCCCCAGATCTTTCCCACATCAGGAGGTTTGCACAGGCTGCTCCCTCTGCCGTGCTGGTCTTCTCCCCCACTTTCTTCACCCGGCTAATTCCTACCGATCCTCTAGGGTAGTGATTCAAAGTGTGGTCTCCATACCCGCAGTCTCAGCATCAACCAGAAACTTATCAGAAATGCACATTCTTGGGACCCACCTCAGAACTACTGAATCAGAAACTTTGGGGGTGGAACCCAGAGACCTGTTTCTTTAACAAACTTTCCAGGTGGTTCTGATGCACATTAAAATTTGAGAAGCACTGTTCTAGGCTTTATCTTAACTGTCACCTCCTCAGAGAGACCTTCCTTGACCCCAGCTCCCCAATCTGTATTAGACCCCCACTGTTACTCTCCCTCATAATAGCTATTCATGGATCACAATCTCTGATTTATATACCTGTTAGTGTGTTCATTTATTTAAAATCTATCTTTCTCCCCAGACTCTGACTTCTGTGAAGGCAGGAACCACATACACCTAAAGCCTTACACCGTGCCTGCCACATAATAGGTACTCAATCAATGCTTATTTGTTGGTCAGTTTTTCCTAATCACACCCTGCCATGAGCCGACCTGGCTGTGAGACCCTGGAGTACTTCTGGAACCCACTGTGTGGGCTTTTGTCTCTAGCCACAGAAGACATAGCATGAAAAACAGCCAAGCCTCATTTATTCACCATCCAGAGTGAAGACCACCCATGACCCCCTGCGTCTCAGCCTCTGTGCTTCCCATGGCTGATAAATAAATGTGGGGGAGGGGGAGTGGGAAAAGCAGGGATTTGGGCAACTAGTGGTTTCTCAGTAGCTTAGGTAAACCATTTAGTGACGGAGAACAGCAGAATCCTCAGCTATACGAGATTTTCGGATTCTCAGTGGATTCTGACCACTCTTGCTTTCCACGGAGCCGCTCTGAAGCCAGCACAGATGCTTCACTGTCTCTGTTAACCCAAGACTCATTCTTGTCCTTCAGGCCTAATGTGTATAATATGGAACCAAGGTTCACTTTCTACCTTGGCTTGGTTAGATAGGTAAGATGTCTGGATTTCAATTACCGCAGAAAAATAATTTTTTATTATACATATTTTTCTCCCACTGGTGAATGGAACAGTCCTGTGAGATCCCTCTCAACAACAGTGTCACTTAGTGCTCATCCTAGCCGAGGCCACATCACACAGGAACACAGGACTGGGGGCCATGACAGGGGTTGGGGGATGGGAGAAGGGGCTGGGACCTTGTCCTGGGGATTCTGGCTCAGGGTAAAGCGTGCTGTGTACCCTACATCATACCTCAATGTCCACTCCTCCCAACCTTGAGACGAAATCAGGTTCACATGAACCTTCAACACAGAAACAGTCCTGGCAGAGGCAGCCCCACCCCCGACCCAGCTCCACCTTGGAGAGCACGGCAGGATCAGGCCAGTCACATTTCCCTGCTCCTCAGCTCTTCTCTTCCAACCCCTGCCCATGAAGACAATTCCTCTCCCACACTGTGTCCCTGAGTCATGGGCTTACCTGCCCCTCCACCCCACAAGTTAATTGGCACAGTCATATCCGTTCAGTCAATATTCAGGTTCTCTCTCTCTCTCTCTGTTTTTTTTTTTTTTTGCTGAGAATGATTCGCCCCTGAGCTAACATCTGTCGCCAATCTTCCTCTTTTTTTTTTTTTTTTGCCTGAGGAAGATTAGCCCTGAGCTAACATCTGTGCCAATCTTCCTCTATTTTTTGTATGTGAGTCACCGCCACAGCATGGCTGATGAGTGGGGCAGGTCTGCGCCTGGGATCCGAACCTGTGAACCCAGGCTACCAAAGCGGAGCGCACCAAACCTAACCACTATGCCACTGGGCCGGCCCCTCAGATTCTCAACCTTCACAGCCTGTCACAAAGAAAACTCAGAGAAGTGGATACACCTGGCTGGGCTAAGGCTCACCACTCACCAGCCCGAGTGGGGAAGGTGAGGGAGCCCTACTATGTGCTCGATGCTGTGGATGGAGCTACGTGCTTTGTCTTCCTCACCTCACTGAACCCCCACATTAACCCCATGTCACAGGCTCAGTATCTCCCTTTTACAGATGTGGAAACTGAGGCTGATAGAGTTTAAGTACCTTCCCAATATCACAGAGCTAATACGGAAGTACTTGAACCCTGGAATGTTTGACTATGAATTCCACATACTTGTCCCAAACAACCCTCCAATGAGCCTTTGGAAAGGGACTTATAGTGACACCAGCACCCCACTGTGGAACCTAGAGCCTGACCAGTTACATCTTGAGCCCACCGGGTCCACTTAGTGTTTCCTCCCCACTTTATTTCCTGCCTTGTGTTACTTGTGTACTTGTTGGCTGATGGAAATGGCCGTGTTCACTCAGACCTCCCTGCCCTTGGCCTCCGCCTCCACCCCAGCACCTAGTAGGAAGCACGTGATGTCCTGACCCACAGGAAGCATCTGAGACAGGCGGGTCAAACAGACGCAGGCTTTCAGAATGGAGTCTAAGGTGGGCTGTTGCAGACGGAATCCCAAAGGCCTGGCCCTAGACTGTTGCATGTGAAGACAGCTCCTTCCTCCCCAGGCAACTCCTACACCTGTGGGTCAGACAGGGATGAGATGCCAGCACAGCTTTATAGGGGCTCTCTCTGGCTTCCCACGCTGCACTTCTAGACGACAGTCTGCTCTGTGCCTTTACCTAAACCTACAGGGAAAAGTGACACAGACGTGGACGGCAACACCGAGTCAAGTGTATGAACCACAGTAGATTCAATAAAACACAGATCAGATTCCGTTGGTGCTACTGGAGACCTTTGTTTCAAAAAAACCCAAACCAAAACAAAACAAGCAAGACATCCAAAGCAAATGTAGTGAAAACTCCCTGACACTCATCTCTAAATATCCTGGAAGGTTTCAGGTGACAGGAGCTGGTGCTGTGCCACTTCTCAGGGCGTGGCCGTCCTTGTGCTTCTTGGTTTGTAAATCCTCAGACTCTGTTGGTTTACTAACTCAGAAGGCCTGAGGCCTCTTTTATCAGACCTCTGCATCGGAGTCCTGAATAACAAACATCTTCTGAACTGAGTACAAGGAAGTTGAGATTTCTCTGGGGTCAGAGGCTGAAAACATTGTTGACAAACTGGCGACAGGAGGCCCCACTCAGATAGGTCTGTGGGGACCCAGGCGGAGCTTTCTTTTCAGGGTGGGAACGGGGACGCACGTTAGAGACACCGCGTCTGGATGTGAGGCCTGGGAGGTAAAGGAGGGAGGCTGTGTGTAGGGCTGAGGCCTCTAGTCACAGCAGAGCAAGGAACTGGGGTAGAGCCCGCTCTGTGCACTTGCTAGACACATGCCATTCTCCCCCGAAGGCTGCTTCTGCACATGGGGACATAACTACCTTTGCCCCCACGTCCCCTAATTGTTCCTGCCATTCCTTCCAGATGCATCTCTGCTCCTGAACCTGCCCCACCCCTGAGGGGCAGAAGGAGTGGCCCCACCAGGGCGCGAGCAGAAGAGTGGTCTCTGCACAGGCAGTTCTGGGTCAGGGAGCTGGAACCACACTCCTGGTGCCAGAGCCCAGTTTCATGCCCAGACAGCAGCAGGGGCTCTGTGCCAAGGCTGCCGTGAGGCCTCACTGCTCCCTGGCCTCCCTCCAGCACCCATGCCAGGAAGGAACAGCCTGCCGCCAGTGAGGAGTGGGCAACTGGATGCCTCCAGCTCTGACTTCTCTCGCAGGCAGCCGTGCCCTGTAGGAGCGTGAGCCCGTTCGTCCTTTTTGATGGTCAGTTCAGAGGTTCAAGGGAGGGGCAGCAGGTGTGAGGATGGAGATAGACCGGGATCCTGTAGGGACCCTGGCTTCAAATTTAAAATATTGTTTTCCAGGCTCAGGCACTGAGTGTTCACTTGTCATCACTCAGGTCCTAACAGAGGAAAAAATACAATGGAAAATTAGATCCTGTGTCACAATGTCGTGGATATAAATAAAACGAAAGGTAAGCTTGACGTCAGTAGTGAGGATTCTCACATTCCACTTCACTTCCTCATCATCAAATATTCAGCTCCCTTTACCCCCTCAGGTGGTGGAAACCAGTTTGTATAAACAGGTGGGGGCTCTGACGATGTGGGGACCATGTTTCTTTCTCCCTCAAGATTCCTCAGGAGCCCAGGCGAGCAGTGCCGCAGGGTGGGCCTCACTCTCTGTGCTGGGTGTTCCCGGGTATGCGGCAACATTCTTAGCAGATGTCACAATTCCTTCTACACATCCCCTCAGCTCTCCCAGTCTATATTCTTCCACGCAAGTTTCTTCTCAGGGGCAGCCCGCTTGTCCCTTCACCAGACTTCCTGGGAATGGATTGAAGGGACATTTCTCTTCCTGGAGACGGTGCAGGTGGTGGTCTCTGCAGCTCCCTTAACTTAGATGTGCCGCTGAAAAATGGGATGCAGTCAGCCTGAGGATACTGATTCCTATTTTAAACATACTCTGGAAAATGATGATCTAAAGGAACCGCATGGTAAATAATTTTGTAGTACAAACATTCCCCCCACCAAGTTCTCTCTTTGTAAATCTAGCTCTTCTTCTGTCAGGTTTTTCTCAAAGTATTAAGCATCCCTGTACCCCGAAGCCAATAACAGACATGGTCTGGCTGACAATCTAACACACCTTTATCACCAAAGGGCGTCGGACTTCAAAGCACACTGAGGAATGTTGACAAGCAGCACCACGCTTAGGAGTAAACCAATAACTGCTAATATGCCCAGGCATCGGTGTCCACTATTATCTGGTTTCATGTCTTGACTCTTCGGGGGTATCACTGGATCTAGGATCATCGTAGAGTCTCTATTCAATTCACATGCTGTGAGTCAAACACTCAGATGTTAGCTCTTTGTTCTGAAATCACTACATTCAACAAGCCTTTGTGGAACTCCTCCGTGCTGGGACTGTTCTGCTGCTGGGTGTACCGAGATGAGTATGACCCAACTCTGGCCATCTCTGGTCTGATCTGTGAAGGACATTATTATCAGCAGCACAGCGCAGGGAAGAGAGAGTGGCCTTCGTGTCCAACAGATAAGTTTAAATCCGAGTCCTACCCCTTCCTGGCTGCTCGACTTTGCCTACCTCAGAGGCTGGCGAGCACTACGTGAGGTAATGGACGGAAGTGCCTGGGTCCTGACAGGTCCTCAACAGCGCTGGTTCCTTCCTCGCTCCTCCCCTCTCCAGCGCTGCATCTGCTGCCTAGGAAGAAAACACAAAACTGGAAAGAAAAGTACTGTTGCACACACACACAAGGGAGGGTTCATTCTCTCACCCCACCCTACACACGCACACACATACGCACGCACACACTTGAACCTAGCTGAGGTAGGTGTGATTATTCCAGGACACAGACTACAACGTTGTTCGTAGAACTAGGTTTCTAACTCTGCTCCCACTCAAGAAGTAGATTGGGTACACAATGGACTGAAGTGGCATTTGGTTGTTTTCCTCTCCATGTGTACTCAGCGGGGCAGGATTTGGTAGCACCTAGACCTCAGGTACTTCTCATTTTGTGTCTCATTATGGCAGTTGAGGACAGCTCTGTGGCCTGAATTCTGGGAGACCCATTTTGTCAGATGTGTTTCTGAGACCACAGAAGATTTTTTCCTTTACCATAAGAATCTCATGAGAGAACACTGTTCTTCAAAAATTGTGCCAGAACTGGCCCAGGGCAGAATTGTGAAGTGCAAGGAATTGATTTCCTCCCGTCATCTTTTCTGCTTCCTCTCCCCAATCTAGGCAGCCAGCATCCAATTACCACACTTGGCTTCTAGAACCTTCTATGATAGTCTCTGTCTGTTTTGATGCTATCCAAGCACTCATCTTCCTTACATCTCAAATCTCACCCTTCCTCTAACCCTTTCCTCCCACACCTGCTCTCTGCTAGATGGATATGTGTTAACCATGAAGTGAGGTGGAAATTTTATGCCAGTAGGGTAAAAGTTTTGGTTTTTTTTGTTGTTGTGATAATTAAGGAATCCCAGCTGTTTGTCTCAGACCAATTTTAGGGCTCTTGTCCTGACAGGGGAGGGGATGGAGTAGGAGGCAGGAGCCTTGTACTCTCCTTGGAGGTTGGATATTACACTAATACTCAGCGTTTGTTCTTCTCCTTTGGAGCCAGCTTGTACTGGCTCACGAGAGCTAGTGTCAAAACGTCAGGAATATTTCCAGATGGTTGTTAAATACTACTATTATTAAAAATTAAATTATATAGGTATACAATTAAATAAACTATATTAAACACAAAGATAATCAATACTTAAACCTCATCACTTCCTAATCATTTCATTATACTTACTCTCATCTATGCACTTGAAGTTCCCCATGTCTACTGGATCTCTAATGGTGGGAAAACTACATATGTATGTTACTGCACGTCTTTTCCCAACCCCAGGTCCAATGATATCACACTGGTGGCTTGAACTCAGCCATGCTGCATGGAGTATTTACACCAGAGAATTTGGTAAACACTACAAATCAGGGCTTTATTTACTGCCCCTTTCTCCATCAAACCAGTTTCTAAGCATTTATTGGCATACCACTATTTTGCCCCCAAGCAGGCTCAGGATCAGGCTTGTAGGCAGCTAGGAGTGCTAATATCCATCTTCATGGATGTGGGGAGAGGACTGCAGAACTCCCAAAAGCTCTGCCAGTGCCTTCTCAAAGCCGCTTTGCCTGCATAACTCCTGCTGTGGCCCAACCCCACCACACAGACACCTGTGCCCTCCCCCGCAACTCACACACACTCTCATAGTCAACACACTCTGCGTGGGGTGAATCCTGCTAACTCCAACACAATTCTGGGGAATCTGAGAGTCTGCTGGCCTGGGGGTGGGAGGTGGGAGGTCTGAAATATAAGAAGAGAGAAGTAGCAGCAAATGGAATGTTCTGAATATAAGGTTACTGTGCATACCATCTCATCATTTGGTCCCATAAGTTGACTTCGAAGCCAGGAGATGCGTGGTTCTCAGCTCTCCACTTCAGACATTTTTTTGGCAGACACAGACTGGAAGAGTTGGGTGAAGGACTGAGCAAGTACTAGTAAACCTATAGCTTTGACCTCTGGTTTTCAGACACTTACCTTTTTTTTTTTTCCAGAGTGAGTGGGTCAAAGGGCATCATCCTTAAATATACACAGTGCTTTGCACTTTACAGAGCCCTATCACACGTGTTATTACATACAGCTTTTAGAATAAAGCCGTGAGATGGGCACAACACACACATTACCATTCCCACTATGAACAAAAGGGGCCCAAGATACAAATGGCACCTAACTTACCATTGCCCACCTGGCTAGTTTGTAAAAGAGCTGGGGTTAGGTTCCATAGTGCCAAGTGGTTTTGAAAATGTCATCCTTTACAACGGTAGGAAGCATGACATGCCAGTTATTTTAACTGCAAGTCAACCAAGTCAACCTGTGTGCTATCCTCTCTCTCTTCCTCCTCCAAGGACTCTCATGCTAGCTTTCTACCTGATTCCATGGCATTGAGCTATTTAGAGTTTCATCCTGGCCATGTAGACCATTTTTTTACTAGAAAGTGAGATTAGAGGTTGACCTTCAGTGTCCTTAACAGACGACACCAGAGTACAAAGAAGACCACAAGGCCATGGGATCACAAGGCCACATATTCTGTGGGAAAAGCCAGAAGCGGGCAGGAAGCTCTCCTTGCAAAGTGTATGGAGTTCTTAAAATGTGAATCCACACACCATAAACGTCTAACTAATTTTTTATGAGACTATGGTTTATTAATTCCTGACTAAGAGATGGGATGACATTAAGCCTTATTAATTTACTGGCCAATTGGGCAGAGACTGTGAAAGGGGGAAAGGAGAGAGGTCAGCTTTTGCAAAACAGCTGCTTACCCAGTCCTTGGGCCAGACCCAAGGAACTGGGGAAAAGAAACTACTTATTATATCCTTGTAAGTGAGAGCTTTTGTTTTATAAACTGTGACTGCAAAAATTTGTACCAAACTATTAATAGTGATTATTTGAGGGGAAATTATTTTATTTTTAAAGTTCCACTATCAACAAACAGTTTTCAGTAGATAACCACCTTTTTTCAGTCTTCCTTATACTTTCAGAAGCACAATAATAACACCTTCAATTTATAAAGCATATCAGCCTTTGCCAAGTGTTCTTGTCCATTACTTCAACTGAGCCATGTGAGCATCCTATCTAAGAATCCTATCTTCAAATAAACTAAACCAAAATCTCCCAAAGGACAAAAGAAATAGAGAAAGAGACATTACTCTAACGGGAGAGATTGCCATACCAGCCATTTCTCCAACTCCCTTTCCTCCTAAGTTGCTGTGTCCATTTAGAGTCTTCGCAATTTTATTTCTGATCTTCATTCCCACCACAAAATTGAGTTCAGAAGGTACTCTGTTTATTCTTTCTCTTGGTGTTTATTTACATGCCTGCTCCCAGGGTAAAATCAATGGTAAATGGTTACTTTGAAAACCAAGACAGAAATCATTTTAATGTAACTTTCCCATGAGTAAGATTAATGCTCCCTTTTAACCTGTCTTCTTTATTTGGAGTCAAGTATATTTAGTCTTTAGGTCTGGTTAAAGCAAATATAGGAATCAATTATTTGTGCAAATAAGTCAATTACTACTATGAACTATTGTGAATGGTTAATAATTATTTGGGGGCCACCTATGGACTTATATCCTGGGAAAGGCAATTTATAAATTAGATCTCTGTGATTTGAAAAAGTGGCTCTCTAAGCATTGGTAAAATCAGTGCCACTGAATCATTGGATAGTAATGAGCTAGTTTCCCATTAGCTTTAATACTCCTGTTTGGTTTTTTTTTTGTGAAGGAGATTAGCCCTGAGCTAACATCCGTGCTAATCCTCCTCTTTTATGCTGAGGAAGACCGGCTCTGTGCTAACATCTATTGACAATCGTCCTCCTTTTTTGTTTTTTTCTTCCCCAAAGCCCCAGTAGATAGTTGTATGTCATAGTTGCACATCCTTCTAGTTGCTGTATGTGGGACGTGGCCTCAGCATGTCCGGAGAAGCGGTGCATCGGTGCACGCCCGGGATCTGAACCCGGGCCGCCAAGTAACGGAGCGCAGGCACTTAACCTCTAAGCCACCAGGCCGGCCCAATACTCCTGTTTCTGCATGACGCTTACCAAGTAAACATGACCTCAGTATTAAAATCAAGAATATTCTCACAGGTGATGGATGTGTTAATTATCTTGGTCTTGGTGATCATTCCACATTATATACAAGTACATCAAATCACCAAGTTGTACATTTTAAATATATACAATTATGTCTGTCAATTATTCCTCAATAAAGTTGGAGGGGGGGAGAATATTCTCACTAACCCCAAAGATAATATCAAGATGATTTGATGGGCAAAGGTGGGCTGGCTTGGAGAACATAATTAGATTTCAACATATCGTTGGGGAAAAGAGAGAGAGAGAGGAAAAGAAAGGGAGGAGGGGAAGAAAAAGAGCGAGAGAGGACAGTATTCACAGGGTACAAAACAGAAAAGATATCAACACTGATAAGAGTGTTCAGCTGTTCCCAAGGCTGGAAAACAGAATTAAAGGAGCAGAACTGACCCAAGTGCCTATAAATATTTTAATATTTAATAAAAATGGCATTTTAAATTGGGGGAGGAGAAGGATGGAATATCAATAAACAATATTGGTATAATTTGCTAACATTTTCAAAAACTAATTCAGATAGATTAAAAATTTTAATGTTTTTAATTTAGGTTTAATTTTATTTTAATTTTAGATTAAATTTTTAATGTTATAAAAATGCCAGAAAAATTAAAAAATTATAAGTGAATAGTTGTGTAATGTTGGGGATAATAGTGTCTCTCTAAGAATAATACCAAAGGCATCAGTATTAAAAAAAGACTGATATGTTTGACTTCATAAAAATTTAAAATTTTCACATATCAAAAGCATCCATGTACCAGTCCTTCGTCAGATACATGTATTAAAAATACTTTCGCACAGTCTGGGACTTGTCTTTTCATTTTCTTATTTATTTTGAGAACACAACAGCATGGATGAATCTCAAAAACATTATGTTTTGTGAAAAAAGTATATTGTACGATTCCATTTAGATGAAGTTCTAGAATAGGAAAAACTAATCTAAAATGATGGAACTTAGATCCATGTGAAATGGCACAAAGGAACTTTTGGGGTCACAGAAACATTCTATATCTTGAAATGGTCGTGGCTACATGGGTATATACATCTATCACAACTCATTGAATTCTACACTTAAAAGTGGATGCATTTTATTTTATATAAATTATATTGCACTTACACTGGAAAAATTCATGATAAACATCAAAGAAAATGATAAACTGTGAGAATATTTCTAACAGCTAAGGCAGATAAATCCGTGAGGTCCTAATACACAAAGAACTCTTAAAAATCAAGAAGAAAAAAATAAATATACCAATAGAAAACCGCAAAAGCACCCAAAGGAGGGATTCATATAAGAAGAAATATAAATGGACAATAACTATGAAAGAGACTCCTACTCTTTAGAAATCAAAGAAATATAAATTAGAATAACAACAATACAATTTATTCTCTATTAAATTGGTTTTTTAAAATTAAATACTTAGGTTTGGTGAGAGCAGGGAGAAAAAGACATTTTCAGATCTCTAGAAGGGGTATAATTGGTACAATCTTCCTGAAAGAAATATTGTCAACATATATCCAAGTCTTGTTGCTTTAACAGGATGCCTATACGTAGGGGCTAATGGGAGGCATGCAGATTTTCCCTCTTCAGGTCACCTCTGGTGCAAAGATCTTCAGGTTTATGCCTCCGTTATGTGCTTCTGTCCCAGGAAGTAGAATGTACCCTTAATTGAGATAAGCCAGAATAGCACTGTGTAGACCCCAGGTCTCCAAAACAATGATCAACTGAGAGTCTCTGAATGTGTACCCATTAAGGGACAAGAGGGGACTGATCCTTCATAAGTGGGTGCCCGTGAGACTGTGAAACTTTATCCAGTGTTGGCTCACATGGGCCCTGCCATTGTGAATGGCACTCTCCTGCAGCTCAAAGCTAGCATGGTTGGAGAGCAAGGGACCTACCTGTCACCAGGCTTGGCTCACTCACCATGGCCAGGAGGATGGAGTCCTCTGGTTGGCCAGCTGGGTTACATCCCTTCCTGTAGTAGAGGAAAGCACATTTGACTGAGTCCTACTTAGACAAAATAGACTAGTGGAGGAATTCCCAAGGGAAGAAATGATGGACAGGCTAAATAGATTTTACCTCAGGGGACAAGCAGGCATTCTGTTACTTCCATGCTCAGACTCTCCAACCTCGTCCTGCTCTGGGGTCATTTTCCTGTGTCATCTAATGAATAAGCCATCAATTGAGTAAACTCAAGTCATATGTGTCGCTTGCGACTCCGTCATCCCCAATGGACCAGGAGAGATTGGCTGCAGTGGGCTCTGTCTGCTGTGGTCACAGGTGATGTGTAAAAAAAAGAGTGGGGAGAGGCCAGTCCTAAAGGAGAAGCACAAGTCCCAGAAAAAGCCTGTTTCAACCTAGGAATGTGCATGTATGAAATCAATCAGCCATAGGTGTCAGGCAGAAGAGTTGGGAAAAGGTATTCCACCCACAGGCCATCCATCCTAGCCTCCATCCACAGAAGCTCAGAGCTGGAGGATCAACCAGACAGCCTTTTCCAGTCGATACTAATTTCTCCCTTCTTTAATTTCCTGCTGCCATTTGCATCCACCCACCAGTGACCTCCAAGTTGTTCTTGCATTGTTTCAAAGGAATTCAGCCTAGCTCCTTAACTAGCAGGAAAACTACAAGTCAAATCCTACCTCCTTCTTGAGCATCCCTTGATTACCCCCGTCTGGGATGATCTCTCATCATCCCTACCATTTGTATTGGCAATAATCACATTTGGGTTTGTGGTAGACTTTCTTTTGTTGCCTTGAATTACTACATATTTTTTGCATCAAGGTTTACTATTTGTGTATTCACATCTGTCCTCCCCACAGATTTGTCTTACATTTCTTTATTTCCTCCCCACAGATTTGTCTTACCTTTCTTTATTTCCCCAACTGCACACAGCACACTGCTAGGTGGTACAGCCCAGGGGCTCAGAACCTGGGCTCCAGGGTCGGGTACTGGGTATGGATTCCAACTCTGCCACTCACTAGCTGCATGACCTTAACCAGTCACTCAGTCTCTGTGTGTCTTCCTCATGTATCAAATGAGGACAAACGTGGCACCTACTTCACTGGGCTGTTATGAGGGTTGAGACAAACGCGTGGAGTGTTTAGCAAGTGCCTGACGTGTGGTACGTGCTCAGTGGTGAATACCTGCTGCTTGCATGGCTCTGACGGGAGGAACATTAAGTACACAGAGGGAGGGCTGCTCTAGAGGGGTGTGAACCCCGTGCTGTCCTGAAAGGGGAAGCAGAAACTAGAGACCTTGTGCAACAGGCTCTGCAGGACAGGTCAAACACTCTCCTGGCACCTAGGGCTCTGGTTGAGGGGGAAGAAATGTGGGGAGAAAAGGGCAGAACTGAGGGTTTGTAACACAAATAAGTTATGAGAATATTATTAATTCATTCCACAAATATTTATTGAGCACCTATTGTGTTCCAGGAGAACAAAAAATTTCTTTTCAGGAGTTAGTTAAGAGTGTAGTATCTGGGGTGTGTCCTCTCCTCTCCATATCTATCCATCAAGCTGTTATAGTTCAAGCCTCAGTGGCTTCTGGCCCGAATTGTTGTGATGGTCTCTCAACGAGGCTTCACGCCCACCCTGGTCTTTTCTTGACTAGTCTATACTGAGCAGAGTTAGTCAGGGAAGTTTTCTAAAATATCTGAATACTTTACTCCCTTTCTGAACATCTGTAGGGGCTCCCCACTGTGGGGTCTGCCCCTTCTGGATCCCCACACTCAAGTGTCTCACATCTCCAAAGGTATTTAGGACACAATCTTCCTGGGGGCCTGTCTAGTAGGAGGTGAAGTCATGGGGGAGACCCAGATGCTTCGACGATTTTGGAGATAACCCCTCGGGGCAGAGAAGAAACGGGAGAGATACCTGACTTTCCCTCTCTCCTGTTCTCTAGTCTGTCACCACTGCCTCCCATTGGTTTAACCAGCAGAATCCAGCCGACACTGAGCCTTCAGAGGTTCCCTGCTCCCACCCTCAAAACAGAGCAGGGTGGAA
The DNA here is from genome assembly GCF_057802395.1 of Ceratotherium simum simum. Lineage (NCBI taxonomy): Eukaryota > Metazoa > Chordata > Mammalia > Perissodactyla > Rhinocerotidae > Ceratotherium > Ceratotherium simum. The sequence goes on from NC_141903.1 coordinate 88,649,417, forward strand.
GGAGTGAGGGATGGAGCTGCCCACCTTCCTGACTCCCTTAGGTGGATTGTCTGTCTCTTCTCTGCTCCCTCAACTCTGACCTCAGTTTTTTTGTAGCCCTCATCCACTGGGCTGTGATTTCTCTGTTTACAAGTCCATTTTCCTCAATAGATGAGGAATTCCACGGGGTAAGACAATGGCCATATTCATCTTGGTATCCTCAGCTCCTGGCATATTTCACAGTACATAATAGGCATTGAATCTTTGTTGGATATCTATTGCAAGGAAACTCCTGGGGTCACCTCCAGCTAGCCCTGCCTTTCCATCTCCCTGTTTGATTTACCTGCCTTGACTGTCTGAACTCTCAGTACTGAAGAATAAACAAGAAGGAGCCTGGGGTCCATTCAACTCTCTGGGTCTGCAATCTATAGCCTCATATTGAAATACTCCCAACAACAAATCACAATAATTATTTATACTCAGAGCATCATCAACATATCAACATTCTACCTTCCCATAGCTACATGAAAATTATCCATGGAAATTCCCCCAAATCTCAAGATATCTTCCCTCTACCACCCAAGATGTTTCTAGGCCACCTCTCCCTGCTGTTAATCAGTGTGTGCTCAGGGTAAACAAACTAATTTTAAAATCAGCTTAAGCAAAACATAATTAGGAAGATAAATTAGCTGCCCTCAAATTGTATAATGAATGCCCAAGGAAAAATTATTTTTATTATCCACCATTTTTATTGTCTATGTTACATGTTCTCTTCCCTCATCGCAGATGATACTCGGCTGACAGCGTAGCGAAATACCAGGGAACTGAACTTCTGTCCTTGATTGTCTGCATAATGATTACCAGGGGAGAAAAACTGGCTGTTTCTGTTTTTGTTTTTCTTATCTTGAATTCATAACACCAGCCTAGTGGGATAGCAAGGGCAATAGAGGAAAAGACGCCTGCAATTATCGTCAGACAGTCAGGGTTTAACTCTTGGCTCTGATTTATTGCTGGACAGTCGTGGGCACGTTAGGGAACCTCTGAGAAATCAGTGCCTTCACGTGGAAAATGAGGGAGGTGGTAACACCTGAGAGGGAGGTGGTACCACTGACCACGAGAGCCAACACATGCTATGCTCCGGTTCTAAGCATTTTACGTGAGTTAATTCCTTCAATCTTTACCATAACTTCATGCATTTTCTACTATTTTTTTCATTTTACACATAAGGAAACAGGCAGAGAGAGATGAAGTTGCTCAAAGGGTTGTTGTAAAAACTGAGTGTGAATTTATACATTGACATCATTAAGTAATTGTCTGAAACACAGTGGGTACTCAATGAATTTTGTCCTTTAGAAGTTCCCCCTGCCTGCCAAATAAACTAATCTTTACAGAAATTGGTTTTTTATTGAAGGTCCTTGGTCAACAGGCCCAGGCCTGTTAGAGTGATCCTTCACTCCTAGCTCTGCACTCACTGTACTCTGTGCCTCAGTTTCCCCCTGTGTAAAATGAAACATCAGACTACATCGGCAGCCGCCAATCAGTGGCCTATGGGCTGGACCTGGCCTGCAGGTACATTTTGTTACATTCATTGTGCAATGCTTACATTTTTAAAAAGCAGTTGCCAACATTTAAAAATCAGTAGATTTCTCTCTCTCTCAAACACACACACACACACACACACACACACACACACACACACACACACACATTTCAGGCTTCTCTTGAAAATGGGCTCCTCTTGCCACATGGACTCTTATTCCCACAGGTCGACATTTACCTCAAGTGGAGTGCGGCTCCTCCTTTTACAGGGGACAAATATTCCCCAATTTGCCATAGTCTCCATTTCTCATGGCCTCTTGTAGACATACGCAGTCCAGACGACCTCTGGACTCAATGCTCATTACATCTTCTCCCTCCCACCACTAAGAGTCCATGATTCCCTGGCACTTGACAGCGTTTCCCAGAGGAAGGATCCACTGTAGGGCACCATAGTTTTTCACTGAATGTTGTCACAGAGGGTGGCCAATTCATCACAGTTTAACCAGGACTTTCCCCTTTTTAGACTGAAAATCCTGCATCCAGGAAATTCTTTGGTCCCAGGCAACCCAGGTTGGTTACTCTGTGTCACGTCACCAGGTCACCCCTACACTGGCCCTCCCATCTGGGAAATGAGGACGCCATACTGTACCCTTGTGCTCCTGAGTCTCCTTCGTCAGCTCTGGTGCTAGGAGAGCATGCCCAGCATCCCCCCATCGTGTAGTTGTCGGGGGAGCTGGGGTAGGCCAAAGGAGAGGGCCGAGACCTGGTTATAAGGCCGGTTCTCCCGAAGGCGCTCTGTATAACCTTAGGTAGGTCGCTCAGTCTCTGCGCCTCTCTGCTCTGCTATTCATGCGTTCAACGAATATTTACCAAATGCCTCCCTGTGCCAGGCACCATTCTAGGCACTGAGGATACAGCAATGAATGAGTAAGAACAAGGTCCTTGCCCTTAGAGAACTCACATCTAGAAGAGAAAACAGACAGCAAATCAAGCAAACGACATCTGACAGAATTTCAAGTGGTGATAACACCATAAAGAAACCACTGGCTATACGGAAAAAGCAAAGCCCACAGGCCCGGGGCCACCAGCAGTTTTGGTGGGTGCCAAAGAGTACCAGCAACGAGTCATGATCCCACCTGGCCTCCCGTTTTGAACAATATGAAATTCTTAACTTTGGGATCTTTTGATTCAAAGGATATATGTAACAATTTAACTTTTCAGCTACAAAATGTTTCTTTCTCAGTGAAAACAGCTATATGGCTACCATCCATGTCAATATCAAATCTGGTTCTCATACAGATGGATTGGAAATATATCAAGTCAAATCCACCCGAATAGCGCAAGAGTTGAGAAAAGAGAGAGGCCAAGCTTATTAGCAAATCCGACAACATTTTATTAAAGAAAGTGCAGCTGGAAGAAGGGGCCCATGTGCTAAAGCCAAAAGCAGAAAAGTGAATGAATGAATGAATGAACGTACTGTCCAGTACCTGCCTCCCTCCCCCCAAAAGAGCTGTACACTGCCTCAGTGAAGGAAGTAACCGCTTTATAACAAATTAAATAAGAGAAACTACTGCAGGATATCATCCATCCGTTCATTGCACTACTCTGTGCCAACAGTTATTACAATCATGAAAAAAGGTGAGACTTGGGAAGTTCAACATATTTTATTTTCCTGATTATAAAATAATAAATTGTTTTCCATAGTTTTGAAGCTTAAAAAAGTAATAAAAGGTATCCTTTAAGACAGGGTTTCTCAAGCTCAGCGCTCCCGACATTTTGGGATGGGTAATTCTTTGCTGTGGAGGCTGTCCTGTTTAGCAGCATCCCTGGCCACTACCCACTAGATATCACCAGCACCCCAGTCCCCCAAATTTTTAACACAAAAATGCCTCCAGGCTTAGCAAACGCCCCTGAGAGGCAAAATCGCCTGGGCTTGAACACTGCTGCTTTAAGCAGCCCACTTTGCTCGCACAGTCAGAGGCTCAGAAGTGAAGGCCTACGGAGAGACCCCTTTTCCCCTCCTGGCAAACAAGCAGGAGGTTTCCTCCTGGAAGAGCCCTTGCATTCCTCTCTTCCTTCATGATGCCAAGACACCAGCCCTCCAGAGAAAAGCAGTGCTGTCCCAGCTCTGGACTGGGAGGACAGGGCAGGGGGTGGGGATGGGCAGGCTTGGGCTCTGCTAAGGGGATCAGCGAGCTTCTGGGGCTTACACTGTGTGCGTCACGGCTGCTGATCCAGGCCATGCCCCAGACCTGCACTCCTCCAAATGAGCTTTGCTAACAACCCTGGGGAAAAAAACCTTCCCTTGCGCGAGGCTTGCACACCCACATGCAAGTCCAGCAGTCTGGCTGCTCTAAGACAGGCAGATTAAAATTGTGCTGCCCATCTTGAGCACCGCCACGAGTGGGGCTCGAAAGCTGGGAGCAGGGCACGCCCGCCGCCTGCACCCTGCGCTATGGGCCTTACAAAGAGCCCATTGTGCACAACCCAACCTGCGACAGAACCATCGCACCCGCCCGGCCACTCGCCCCCAGCTCCGGGCGGTTCTTCAGAGCAAACTCGAGTTATATGGAAGCAAACATTTTCAGTTGATAGAAAATGTCGACGTGAGCCCACATCAGGCTCAGCGTTTGTAGGTACCTGGAACCTGGGTCCTGGCTGCAACAAAAGAGAAATTAGTCTTTTGTGTTACCACTTAGTGACTCAGATTCGGTGGTTCCCAATCTCAGAAGGGAGAGCTGGAGGAAGAGGGAGAGAGTGAGAGAATCCGGGTTCTGCTTTTATCCGCTCGTTTCCTAAACACTTGAGTCCTTGTTAATGCCCAACACTGTGCTGGACGCCTGGGAGAACTTAGCTTCAGATGGAACCTTTCAGGGGTCACCAGATCAAAAGCTTCTGGAGCAGGATAGTAACGTAAATGAGGGGCCATGTTTACGCCCCACCTAAAGGGGGCGCCACTCCTCAGCTCCAACCTCTGATTGCCATAATGGCCTACAAACCAGTTTTGCCAGATCTTCTGAATTTTCAAGAGAAACTGGAAAACAGTTTTTAGGTGAAATCTTTTCATTTCTAAGCATAGGCTGAAATTTTAAAACAGAAACAAAACAAAAAATCCCTGTGTGGACAAAACCAATCCAGTCTCCAAGCCTTCAAACTATAACTTCTGCTTTAGAGAAGGTGAGGAGTAGCGTTAAAAGTAAGGTACCTGGAAGGGGTAAGAAGGCTGTATGATTCTGCCCCTTGCTTACTGTGTGACCTTGGGCAAGTTATCCAACCTCTCTGTGCCTTACCTTCCTCATGTATAAAATGAGTATGATAAAGTATGTAGTAGACTTAAATGAGAGAATACATGTACATGCCTAATCTATAGTAGCTCAAAAAATATGAGCTATTATTTTCACAAGTTATCTGGTCCACTCTCCCAGGAATCTCTTTTACAACAGCCTTGACTGTTGAACATCTAATCACTGCTCGTGTGTTTCCTGAGACACAGGAAGCTCGTGGCTTCTTAGGGAATGTCAGTTGTATAACAATCCCCAGATCTCAGTAGCTCAATGCAGCGCATGTTCATTTATTGCTCAGGCCCCAGTCCAATGTGGTCAACACGTAGGCTGCTCTGTTCCACTCTATGCCCTGTGGATCCATGCACCTTCTATCTGGTGGCTCTGCCATTCTCCAGGACCTTCCCAGAATCCTCTACGGGCTTCTCCACTTTCAGCCAGCTAAGAGAGAGAAAGAGAGAAAAAGAGACAGATTGAGAGATACTCTCTGCCACACTCTGCATTTGTACAAACACAATTCTGCTGACCTAGAATGTCTACCTGTTGTCCCAGTCACTCCCTTCAGTGCAACACACACAGGAGAGCAGGAAGACATAAGCTCGGGGGCAGGCAGGTCTGGATTGAAATCCCAGTTCTAATACTTGCTAGCTTTGGACCTGGACAAATTCCTAAACTCTCTGTGCCCCAGTTTCCTCATTGGAAAAAGAAAGACAGTCATTACCTCACTGGGTTGTTGTAAGGATGGAATAAGATAAGGTATGTGTTAGCACACCGCACAATATCCAGTGCAGAACCTAGAAGGCGTTCAGTTCACGCTGGTGTCGCCCTGGTCCTCTTCTACAGAAATGCTTTCCAGGTATGTAAAGATGACCGTGATTATTTCTCTAAGTTTTCTCTTCTCCCAGTTCCTCAGCTCTTCTCATTGTTTTTACATGACGTCATTGCCAGCCCCCTCACTCTCCTTGCCTGCTCCATGGCCACATCCCAGTTTGTCAGATATGATGCTCGCCTTAGTTTAGGTTTCTCTGAAAGAAATCCTGAAACAGATAATTGGGTGCAGATAATTTGGGGGGGTGGGGTGGGGGAGTGATCTTAGGAAACAGAAGTGAAGGAAAGGAGGAAGGGAGAAAAATCAATAAATGAGCGGATTACAGCTGTGGGCACCTGGGGTTCAATCCCATAGGGGGCTCTGAGGAACCAGGTAGAAGGCACCTTAGAATTGTCCCACATTCTATGTCCTGCAGGATGGGAAGGCTGGGCCGTTTATCCATGAAATCCTGTTCTCATTGGTTTAGGGCTGCCGCCAACACAGGGGTGTGAACTGCCTTGGAACCACTGGTTGTGCCTACATGTAGCTGAGCAGGCTTTCCAGACTTCTAGAAAGCAAAGGCGCGAGACACTATGATATGAGCCTGTATAGGCACTGACAAAGTGCATGGCAATGTTCACTGCAGCCTCATTGAAATCTGCTGGCTGAAGGATGTGGCTCAGTACATCATAAGCTCTGCTATGATGCTTCTAGCAGAAATGTCTGGAAGAATCCAGCCCACATATTCATGGGTTGTGTCTGGGTGTAGGAAGTATAGTGATAGTTGTTTTATCTTTTTAATTTTTTTGTTTCCCCAAGGAACATGTGATGGCCAAGAATAGATACTATGATCCAAGGGAAGGTCTGACCAGTACAGAATAATAATAGTTCATTAAAGGAGACAGAGAGTAAAGAAAGAAGTAAAACTGCTTATATTCATAGATGACATTACCTTGTGCGTAGAAGATTCCAAGGAATCCACATACAAAATGACTAGACTAATAAATGAGTTTAGCAAGGTTGTAGGATACAAGATCAATATTTTAAAATCAATTAGTGTTTCTATACCAGCAAATCCAAAAACAAAATTAAAAAAAAATCCTATTCACAAAGCATAAACAGAATAAAATACTTAGGAATATATTTAATAAAAGAAGTGCAAGACTTGTACACTAAAAATTATAAAACGTTACTAAGAGAAATTAATGAAAATTCAAATAAATGGAGAGACATTCCCTATTTATGGATTGGAAGACTCAATACTGTCAAGATGGAAATTCTCCCCGAATTGATTTACATATTCAACACAATCCCTATCAAAATCTCAGCAGGCTGTTTTTGTAGAAATTGACATGCTGATTCTAAAATTTTTATGGAAATGCAAAGTACAGTCAAAACAATTTTGAAAAAGAAGTAACAAAGTTGGAAGACTTACATTACCTGATTTCAAAATTTACTATAAAGCCACATGAATCAATACAGTGGGGTATTGGTGCAAGGATAGACGTATAGATCAATGGAGGAGAATTGAGAGTCCAGATATAAACCCTTACATTATGGTGAATTGATTTTTGACAGCGGCATCAAAATAATTGAATGGAGAAATGGATAGCCTTTTTTCAGCAAATGGTGTCAAAACCACTGCATCTCCACATTCAAAAACATGAACTTGGGCCCTTATCTCACATCATACCTAAAAAATGAACTCAAATGTATCATAGGCCTAAATATATAAGAAGCTTTTTTTAAAAACAAGGTACAGACTAAGAGAAAATATAGAGAATCATAGATCTTATAAAGGACTTGTATACAGAAAAAATAAAAACTCATACAATTCAATAATAAGATAACCCAATTTTAAATGAGCAAAAGATATAAGTAGATATTTCACTAAAGTATGCAAATGTCTAATAAGCATGTGGAAAGATGCTCAAATCACTAGCCATTAGGGAAATGCAAATTAAAACCACAATGAGATTCTACAATATACCTCCTGGAACAGCTATGATGTAAAAATAGAGACAATATCAAGTGTTGGTGAGGATACGGAAGAACTGGAACCTTTCTGCATTGTTGATAGGAATGTAAAACGGTACAGCCACGCTGGAAAATAGTTTGACAGTTTCTTTAAAAGTTAAACATACATCACCATAAAATCTAGTGATTCCAGCCCTAGGAATCTACCCAAGAGAAAGAAAAACATATGTCCACACCAAGATTGTACCTGAATGTTCATAGCAGTATTATTCATACCAGTCAAAAACTGGAAACAACTCAAATTTCTGTTAACTGCTGAATGGGTAAACACAATGTACCATGACCATACAAGAGAATACTCCACTCACCAGCCCAGGGTGAACTTTTGAAAGTGCAAATTAGACTGTAATTTTCAGGTTAAATGTATAAGAGAATTGTACCAACTTTGTTAACAGTTTATAAATACTTAAGACTACGTAAGTTCATATGATGTTATGTTTTGGTACCTGTGGAAGTCGTTTTGGAGCTGACACACACTGCTGCTGACCTGCTGACCCACCTCTTTGGCATGAAGCAGCATCTGGGCTCGCAATTGCTCTACTTCCCTGGATTCTCTCAGTTTTTCTGACTCTTGGGCCAGGTGTACGTGTTTAGCTCCATGATGAAGGACCCCAGCTTCTTGTCAACAAGGTCAAAGGCAACAAGAACAAACATGGTTTTCAATCTGTCCTTGTAGGGTTCTGGCTCATGTTCATGGGACACTAGCCTGCTTGTGATCTTCCCTTCCCACTACTGCCTACGCACTTCAAAGGTTTGACTGGGGTCAAACTGCTTCCAAGCCCATATAGCTATTAGAGCATTCAGTTTCTTGCAGGTTTTCAGACTGAGGACCTCATTTTCTTGCTGACTATCAGTTGGAGGCTGCTTTCAGCTCCTTGCTGCCTGGCCCTTTCCACATGGCAGCTCACAACATGGCAGCTTGCTCCTTCAAAGCCAGCAAGGGAGAGGGGGTCTTTAGCAAGATGGATTACAATCTTATGTAATGTAGTCATATACATATAATAATATATATCCCGTTGCCTTTGCCAAGTTCTACTAGTTAGAAGCAAATCACAGTTCCCATTCACACTCAAGAGGAGGAGCTCACACAAGGGTTGAAAGCAGGAGGTGGGAAATGTCAGAGCTACCCTAGTGTCTGTCCATCACGTTCCACCCTCTGGTCCCCAATGATTTGTGTCCCTCCCACAGGAAAAATACATTTACTCCCTTCCAAGTTCCCCACGAACCTCATACCATTACAGCATCTGCTCAAAGGCCAGAATTTCATCATTTAAATCAGGTCAAGGGTATAGTCATTCTCAATCTATAAAACTAAAGACAAGCTATCTGGCTCCCAACACACCCAACACACAATGGAGGGACAGGTATAGTAAAATAGTTATAGACATTCCATTTAAAAGGGGCGAGGGGGAAAATTGAAGGCAAAAAGGAGAGATCAGTCCAAAGTAGTTTTGAAATTCAGCTAGCAAACTCCTGCCAGAGTTCCTTGATTAGATTCCAAGGCCTGGGAATAAGCCACAGTACTCTTGGTTCTGCCCTCTGAGTCACCTTTCCGTTTTCATGAAAGGCAGCACATGTTTGCACCTGAGTAGTTTTATCATTCTGCTTCCTGCCAGTAGAATTTTGGAGATCTAACGGTCTCCTTTCATTTTGTACTCTTTCTGTCCCTTTCAGTTTAAGCTGGCAGTGCTTTTGCTGAAATGAATTTCTTAAAGACTTTGTGGGTCTCCTGTCAATTTCCCTTTGCACGAAAGCAACATCCACAGTTGTTTTTGAGACAGGCACTCCTTTATGTAGGGTAAAGATGCGGAGACAGTTAAAGGACAACTCGATCAGACTTCCAGAGGCCTTATGGTTTGATAAGCTGTATGAGGCACACTCTTACTCTCTGGAGAAGGCCCTTTGTCTGACTGACCACTATTCTGATCCTTTGAGCCTCCTGAGGTTTTATAAAAGTTTGTACAATCACACTTGACTTTTTCTCTAGGCCAGGGCTTATCTCTAGGCCACATGCTTGAAAGTCATTTCTTAATTTTAACATCTTTTGCCATCTGGAGAGAGTGAGAATTTGTAAAATCATCAAGTCCTGGTTCCTTTTTGTTTAATAGTTCTTCCCTCAATTTCTCTCTCTCCTCTTGTGTTTTACTAAACTCAGCAAGAAGAAACCAGGTGGCACCTTCAACGCTTTGCTTGGAAATCTTAGCCAGATAATCGTTTGTCACTTACTTGTTCTGCTTTTCACATAATTGCAGGAGACAACTTTGCTAAGCTTTCTGTTACTACCTAACAAAGAACGCTCTTCTTCCAATGTCCAACAACACGTTTCTTCCTTCCTTTTGAGCCCTCACTGGCAGCATCCTCCAGGTTTGAATTTCTGCTAACAGTCTGTCCCAGGCAACTTAGGCTTTCTCTGTCATGCTCCTCAAAATTCTTCCAGCCTCTGGGGCTGGCCCAGTGGTGTAGTGGTTAAGTCCACGTGTTCTGCTTTGGTGACCCAGGGTTCTCAGGTTCGGATCCCAGGCACGGACATACACACCGCTCAGCAAGCCAAACTGTGGCAGGTGTCCCACATATAAAGTAGAGGAAGATGGGCACGGATCTTCCTCAGCAAGAAGGGCCGATCTTCCTCAGCAAAAAGAGGAGGATTGGCAACAAATGTTAGCTCAGCATTAACCTTCCTCACACACACAAACACAAAATTCTTCCAGCCTCTAACCAAAGGTCTAACTCTTACTATTTTAGATATTTGTTCCAGTAGCACTCCACTCTCAGGTACCAAAATATAATCTTGTGTTAAAGGTTTACTAGATCTACTACAATTTTAAGTACATGGGAAGGTTTCATATGTTTGTAATAAATTTCAAAACCCAGAACCTCCAACCTGAGCTATTCAGAAATGGTATTTTTCACTTATGAGTTTGAGAAAATTACTATATCACCAGGAAGGTAAAGAAATATATAATTTTTAAAGATACTCTATCCTCAGGAAAGTATAAGAATACTCATAACTGTAAGTATAGTGATAAAGGAGAAATAAATTTAAATATAAAAGTACTTTATAACAGTGGAAGTTTAAATATAATAGCGAGTGTTGTAAACAATGTGATGATGCTTTTGTGTGTTTCTGCTTTTTAAGGCATTTGTAGCATTTAAAAGATTCAGGTATAGGATCACCATTTTAAGAGAATTCAATTAGTTCGTAAATTAATTTTTAAATGTCTGGAAAATTTTATATTTATTAAATTCATAAGTTTTCATTTTTTTAGTTGTATAAGGAGTCTAAATTTTTAGAGGAATACTGTTTAATCTACTTACATAATTAATAAATCGAGCATTAAACAAATAGCAGTAATTGTGCGTCTCAACGTACAGAGGCCCCTTGGACATTAAAGAATTTAGTCAGATGTGAGCATTCCAGAAAGATTCATGGGGGAGACATGGAACGCAGCAGAATGGAGACACGAGCCAGTTGCCATCTGACGGAAGAGCGGGAGGGCGGCTCTGCAACGCTGCTGTCCTGACGCCCTCTAGTGGCTCAGACGGCACAGCCCGCCTTTCCCGAGCACCAGGAGGAAAACGCTTATTGCTAGGTCATCTCGCTCTCCAAGAAGTTTCCCTTGATTAGCGAGACCAAAAGGAAAAATAAAAGATCCAGAAATTCCGCTAACGTTCTTATGAGATCTTCATCCAGTCTTTGCACAACTTCCTGCGTCACCAGGCGCCGCAATCGGCTTGAGTATCTCTAATAATTACAAGCCGCTTCCTTCTTCTCAGCGGACACCCTGTCCCGGTGACCTGAACTCGCTGGCTCTGCACAGGCTGTGCCGCACGGCACCATTCCAATCTCTCTCCCACCTGACAGCACTTCAGATATCTGGAAACAGTCTCTTAGCATCCCTCGCTTCCCCCCACCCCCCCTCCAGGCCACCAGGCGGAGTTCCTTCACCCGCTCCTCATTTGACCCCGTGTCCAGTTTCCTCCCAGTCACTCTCCTCCGGAGGCATGTCTGGTTTGTCAACAGCCCCTGAAAACACACTGACAGCAAGAATGGCATCTACTCCCTGAGATGTAGGCCCTCTGTCCCACCTCGGTGCGCCCCACCCAATGGCTCTACGAGAAGCTCTGTGGAGAAGCTTTGTCACATGATGGATGGAAGGCCGAGATTTCTCTTGTCTGGATTTTCCCCTACGTTACCCTCTTTGTAGCCTGGAAGCATTTTCTGTACTTGGGCAGAACTCACCAGGTTCCCAAATAATAATATATGCAAACAACCTCGGGCTGATGACCAGGTCTGGGTGGACTTCGCCTGCCACTGACCAGAGAGCTCAAACAACCTCAAGAATGACCTGCTCCCTTGTGAGACTGAAGCTCGGTGACTTGAGAGTGGGCTCTGATCTTCAGGTTGGGGACACCCGACTAGCCTACATCCCTTCTGCTGAAGTTTAAACTCATTTTCTCTCATATCACTCTCTGTGGACACGGAGAAAAAAAAAGATTTGGTATCAATAACATAACATCCCTTTATAGTTTGAAGACTGATATTCAGTCTACTCACACCTCTCTCCTCTGAACTAATGTAGACTTTTCCCTGAAGGGCTATTTTTCAAAACCTTTCATCATTTACTTTGTCTCCCCTGGCTCCTTTCCAATTTCTCCATAACATCCTCCGCGTACCGGCCCCAGGACCGAACAGTATGTTTTAATGACTGATATTGGCGATAGATTAAGAATTATATCTGTGAAAACATTTCCATTATAATATAGCTCATTGTTACAAAGATTTATATACCTAAGGGGTCCCTGGCTGGCGTATAACAGGTTATGTTTCAAAACTTTCTTTGTAGATCAGTTATTCAATATTTGGGCACATTTTTCCACAGAAACAATGTTATATCTGGTACTTGGGCTCCCAGCCCAGCCAACAAAAGCCACAGAGTCACAGAGCAATAAGTCACAGAGCAACAATGATATCAGGTTGAATTTAGAGAATAAGAGTTCTCTGATCTTAAGTACAAGAGATGCAGGAAAATGAAATGGGAATCCCTTTCTCAGTTTCTCAGCCTTGGGAACATTTTGAAATGGGTGACCCTTCACCTTGGGTATCTTCTCTCATTCTTTTCAGGCCTTCTCCCACCTCTTTGGGTCCTTCTCCCAGTGTTCTAGTTCCCAATATCCTAGCGTTGCCTGAAGTCTCCTAGGGTGCTGCCTACTCAGATCTCCCTCATTCCCCAATCCTCCATGCTTCAGTACATCTTAGCGCCCCTCTCCCAAGACCCAAGCATCAATTCCCTTAGTGGAGCCAAGTTCAGGTGGTGTTAGGATGACAGGCATCCCACTGAACCAATAACCATGAATGAATTCTCAGTGATGCCTGTTTTCAAATGGGTATCTTAGCTATCCAAAAGACTGGCATTTGAGCAATTGCACGAAGTGTCAGAAAGTGAAAAAAATACAGTTTACATAAGGGAAGATTTTGGTGAATAAGGGAGCCATTATAGTAGGTATGTTTGTTCTGCCTACTTGGGAGTCTATTCCAAATGCTACCTGCTTTCCACAGATTCCCTCCTTCCTCCATTTCTGAATCACAGATTATATGCTCTAGGTTGTGTTTCAGCAGTTCCAAGATTTTTAAAATTGTTTTTGAGAAATTGCTGTTCTTTTGAGAAACTAAGTGAAAGCAACCAGATCAAAAATAAAAGTACATGCTGTAGGATTCCATTTATATAAAATCCTAGAAAAAGCAAACTAATCTATAATGATAGAAAGCAAATCAGTGGTTGCCCAAATTCAAGGAAGGAAGGAGAAATGGATGACAAAGCGGCCTGAGGAAACTGTGGGGGTGATGGAAATGTTCATTGTCTTGACTGTGGTAAAGGTTTCACGGGTATACACATCTAGAGAAATTTATCATTGTACACTTTAAATATGTGTAGTTTACTGTACATCAATTATACCTCAAGAAAATTGTAAAAAAAAGAAAAATGCGAAGACTAACACTTATGCACATGTGTATTTTTTCCCCTCAGAACTGACGCTTATTAACAGTTTATCATATTTGCCTCAAGTATTGTTTATATAAAAGAAATTAAATAAAACAGATAACAGTGAAGTCCCCAACCACAGTTCCATTTCACCCCCATACCCAGAAGCAACTATCATAAATTTAGTGTATAGTCATTTGCAGCATAACGACATTTCAATCAACAACGAACCGGATGTACAACAGGGGTCCCATAAGATTAGTACCACAGAGCTGAGGTATGTAGTAGGCTATACCACCTAGGTTTGTGTAAGTATACTCCGTGATGTTCCTACATCCATGAAACTGCCTAACGATGCATTTCTCAGAATGTGTCCCCGTCATTAAGCGACACGTGACTGTATATCCCAATCAGTCCACTTGTAATAACTTTACATGCATACATATGTATTCTGAAACAATATATATTATTCATGTGTTTTAAAATTTATATAATGGCAATATGTACATTTTATTCTACAAATTTCTTTTTTCTTACATTATGAGTTAACATTATACAGAGATATAGATATTTCACATATGGATATATTATGTTACATATAGATACAATCCATTCCTTCTAATGGCTATTATAACAATTCATATCATAACATAATGGATTATTATAATTCATATCACAATATACTATGGATATTATGATGATTCATATCACAATATAATGTGAATATGCCACATTTTATTTATCCATTCCCCCTTTGACAGGCATTTCAGTTGTTTTCAATTTTTCATAATTACGAGCAATACTGCAATAAGCTGCAAGGTTTTCCAAACAAATCTCACGGTAATGGCAGCAGGAGTTACAGGGTAGTGGCCCCCACGTAGGTGTACAGATGGGTTTTCTATGAGTCAGAGGTTGGTAAGGCACAATGTCCTGGTTCAAGGACCTGTGGATGACACAAAAATAGCCCAAGTCAGATCTGGCCCTGTCTCCAGATGGCAGCATCACAAAGTGGCCCCGTGCTGTATCCAGCAGAGTTGGAGAAGATTCAGAGGACGACTCCAGTGGCCCACAGAGTTTAGATCTGACTTGGACACACTAGGGATCCAAAGCAGATAAAGCAGGTAGGGCAAACGCCTTTGGCAACAAGCCATGAACAATTCAACTCCATCCACTGCTGTTTAAATTCTTGAGCATTTTAACGTTAAATGGGCATCAGAAAATGTATGTTCTCTGCTTCTAGGTTACTAAGTTTGATATATATGTACTAAGTTTGCCTTGTTTATAATATTATTCAGATCCTTTTGTTGTGCTTAGTTTTTACTTTCTTGATTTGGTAAAGTCTCAGTGCAGCACATTAAAGCCTCCAATACTATTGTGTTTCTAACAAATTTTGCTTTGTATATTTTTCTGCATTGTGATTTAGCATATACAGACTACCAAATGTTATATATTTGCTGTGAATTTTACCTCTCATTGTTATACAATAATATTTCAAGTGTGGAGGAGAGAAGCTCGAGCACTTCAGTAGGGTGAGATCATGCAGAAGAGTTCCCCTTCAGCTGCTACTACAGAGAAACACTAGACAAAACACTTATATATATATAATTGACAGAAAGAAAGAGAACTCTCCAGATTCCAGAAACAGAGGGAAATCAGAGGCTGAGCGGGAAGGAGGGGCTAATGCCACAGTAGCCTGTGCCGGGTTTGGACCAGCTATAGGCCCTAGGGGTTCCAAGGATTTTAACACCCTTGCAGGCCAATAAGATGTTGTCTCTGCTGTGAGCAAGGAAGGCAACTTGAATTGAGCACTCGGCAAAATCTGAGTTCTTGAGGGTTAAGCTGTTGGCAAAAACAGAATCAGACAAGTTCCTGTGTCCTCAGGCTATAGGGAAAAAAAAAGTTCACGCACAAAAACTTGAAACCAAGCCTGTGCCATACTTTGACATGAGTTTTGAACTTTCAGTGAGGTAGAAATACCAAGCTGAGAAGAAACATAAAGGCTGGTCGAGAACTGGTGGTAGCTCTACGGCTCCAGCAGAAACAAACTTGCAGCCACAGTAAAGAGACAATCTAATAGCCCAAGGCACAGAGTGCTTCCCAGGGGAACATCCCTGCTGAAAATAAGCTCATCATAAAAATTACAAACCATAGGAGGAAACCACCTTGAGGGTCAGATCACGAAACTAACAGGAGAATTAGTGCCCCAAGAAGCAGAGAAAACAGATCAACCTAAAATAAGTATGTTTTAAATGACTTACAAGATGAAAGAAGGAATAGAAAATATAATGAAAAATAGGAAAGCATATAAAAAGAAAATGCAGATTTGGAAAAGGACCAAATAGTTATTTTATAAATGAAACTTACAGCCACTTAAAGTCAAAACTAAATAGATATAATTAATACCTGAGTAGAAAATACAGAAACTGGAACTAAGGAAACAATTCAGAATGTAACGCAGAGATAAAAATGAAAAAAAAATATGAGAGTTTAAGAATCATAAAGGACAGAATCATAAATAACAGAAAGGATATGCAACAGGAGTTATGGAAGGGGTGAATACAAAATGCGAGAGACAGGGATTCTTTGATTGACAAGCACACTGTATCAGCATCCACTGCTATGTAACAAACCACCCCAACACTCAGTGGATTAAAAGAACAACTGCGTATTTAAATCATAGTTCTGTGGGTGAACAACTTGGGCTCTGCTCTGCTGAGAGGTTACTCATGCATCTGTGGTCGGCCAGCAGATGTGGGCAGTGGGCAGTGCCTCGCTCACATTAGCCGACTAAGAAATAAAGGGGAAGGGAAAGAGGCTCAGCCCACAAGGGCTCCCTGCAGAGAGTGCCCGGCAACTCTCATGCCAAAGACAAGTTAGCCTCGCAGGGACCAAAGGCCTCTGTGTTCTGACTTAATGTTTTGCAGGTGGGTTTTCAAATGTGCTGTTGTGTAGCCTGTTCTGCCCTTTTACACAGATTGTGACACTTGTTGACTTACTGGGGACAACTTGGTTCCAAGAAGGAAGTTGGAATCATTTTCATTAATGACTTGACTTTCTTTGCCTCTGTTGCAAGCTTGGGGTAGCTAATTGTTAGTTTTACCTACGACCACGTCACCCTCCAAACCAGCTCAAAGTATCTAAATAAAAAACAAATCACTTTGGTCAGGGTTAAAATTTGGTCTGCTAGGACTGCAGCAAGACTTTTTTTGGATTATGGTTAATGTTTAAAAGAATCAACAAGAATTATATTTACACGGTCTTGTAGATTGACGGACGGGCAAAGTAGGAAAGATGGGGCTGATCTGTGGGAAATAAAAGCAGGTAGAAAAATGGAAAATACAGACCAGTTAAAAGGAGAAAACAACAAGATTTTCCTATTTTGGGCTTCCTAAACCATGACTCTCTATTCCTCTCAGCCAAGAAGCAGAAGCTAGAAGGTAATTTATTTTTCCTAAATAAACTCCACACTAGAGTCTTTGATAAACAAACTCATGGGAAATAAGGAAATCTTGTTAATATTCACAATAGACTTTCGAATGAGAGCAGCCCATTTACCTCTATTCTGGAAACACTTTGTTCTGGAAAGGGCTCTCAGGGAGATAATCCTCACAACGACTGTTTTATTCAAAATATACAAGCTATCAGGCAAAAAAACTGAGGGGCAAAAGGGAAAAGTGTCACCTGTCCTAGGAAAATCCTAATGTAATCCATTTAGGACCCAAATGCAGGGCCAGAGAATAAAGGGTTAGGGAAGGATGGGGACAAGTGATCACTGAGGGGCTTCTGGACGAGAGGGGCGAGGAGACAGCACTTGCAGGCTCCAAGTTTCCAGGGATGGTACCCACTTTAGATATTCAGACTTCCTGTTCTCATGAGTACCCTTGGACTTGTCATACCAGATGTTCAAATACACAGTTTTGAAAATTTGGTCACTATCAACATGGGCCACCTAAGGTGCTAGGGAAGTGAAAGGAGTCTTTCCTGCCACCTAGGCAACCGTCCTTATTTTTAATGGCTTCTGGCACGGGCAGTGTGTGCCTTTGCTCTGATTAGTCTGTAGATTTGGCGGCCCCCTTGGCCATCCCAGACTCTGAAGTCTCCCCTTTGCTTCAATGATGACCCATCTTTAGCCATACCACCCCACATCCACCACACCCTATTTACCTCCTGCAGGGGGAAAATGCCCAAATTGGAAAAGATCCACGAAATGTGAAGGCAAGGCAGATAGAGCTCACAGCTAGAGTGAGAGTGTGACTTTTTGAAATTTTGGTAAGGAGGCCTTTTCTGCAGGCTACACAGAGGGCACTTGCTGACACTGGAATTTGACCATTGGTGCTTCTTACTTTGTGTTAAGACACTGAGAGCAAGGAAGCAACCTTCCCTAAGGCGGCGACATCAAGGCAGGCCCAACATGGCCACTAGAAGAGCTTGGACAGAACATCCAACAAGCTGCTTTCACCTTGAGTCGGCCTGGGCCAGCCCAGCAGCACCAGGGCATCTCACAGCTGCTCCCTCTTCCACACCTGGCTGAGCCCACCCTCAACCCCATTACAGTTCCCATCCCACTTCTGAACAAACCACTTGGAAAAGTGCGCTTTCCCAGCTCGATCATGCTTCCTGCTCTTGACATTTGATCCAGCTGATCCACGTGCACCTGCCCTGTTGATTCTCTGAAGCCTCCTAGGCCCAGCTCTCCTGGGATCATCTACACAACCTGGTTATGAATTAGGCATTTATTCTTTTAACATGAAAAAGCCTGGGGAAGACTTTCAGTTTTAAGATGGTGAGGAAAAGACATGTTTTCTCCTTCCCCCTCTCAGTAATAAGATGAGAAACAGAAACAAACATGCAGCATTGATGAAACCAGGAGATCCTTCTGTTCTCAAATCACAGTATACGAAGACAGAAAGTAACTGGAAGATTCTGCCTGAGCAGAGTAGAGAAGGGTGAACTCTACGAACCTGCAGAGAACGAAATCACCACACAACCCCTGAAAAGCTGAGGCCGTGAGGCACTAGCTGGAGTGAAGCAACTGATGAAATCAGAGAGATTTACTCAAAATCCATTTACTGTGCATTTAGTCCTCGCCCACAATGCTAACAAAGAGATAAAAACCCTTCCCTACATATATTTTTGGGGAAAAACTGAACAAGAAAGTTTTTAGTATGATGGTGGTTGGATTTCAGAGTAAAAATATTGAATGATGCAAACATCCTCCTCATTTCAGCTGCAAAAATGCCAGCAGCTAGGCTTATACCCTTTAAGAAGGAGACGGGAAGATTCTTCTCTCCAGACATTAATGGTCCCAGAGAGAAGTCCAGCAGATACTGACATCTGAGTTTCCCCCACTGAAAAAGACAGCTTATTGCCACACACACTGCAGTGGAGGCAGGGGGCGACAAGCCCCTCCCAAGCTCACAGATTTCCCATTATCTGGTTAGTGCCTAACTTAAATAAGAACAGATAGTCACGAATCTGTAGACACTTGAAAAGTTTCCTGCATGAAAGGCAGAAACAAAAACCAAACCAAACCACCAACCAACCAAACAACCAAAAACAAACACAAAAGGCCACTTAGAGGAAGTAGAACAATGTAGGGAATAAATGAACACTTCAAAGACAAAAAACTCGAGATAACACCCTTAGATAGAAAAGAAGAAAAAAGTGCATTCGTGGAATAAAAACAAGATACTATAGAAAATCAATAATTAGAAGATAAGAATGAGCTCTTGGAAATTAATAATAAGAGAATTGAAATTTTTAAAGTTGATAGGAAAGTTGGATGATAAAGTTGAGGAAGTTTCCCAGAAAGTAGAACAAAAAGACAAAGATATGGGCAATAGAAGAGAAAAGATAGGAAAATTAAAAGCTTGATCCTGGAGGTCCAATATCCAACTAATAGGAGCTCC
The DNA here is from genome assembly GCF_057802395.1 of Ceratotherium simum simum. Classification (NCBI taxonomy): domain Eukaryota; kingdom Metazoa; phylum Chordata; class Mammalia; order Perissodactyla; family Rhinocerotidae; genus Ceratotherium; species Ceratotherium simum. The sequence goes on from NC_141903.1 coordinate 88,668,951, forward strand.
AGAAAGAGAAATTTAAAAAGAAATAAAATTTCCTCTAACTAAAAGTCTCAAGTCCTTCAATTGAAAGGGTCCCCCAAGTGTCCAGCACGATGAATGAAAACCACACCAAGTCATAGCATATCAATTAGCTATTGCCAAAAAACACAATGGGACGGGTCCTCTGAGCAGATATTAAGATTAAATTAGATGTGCAAGAGATTTCCTGGGGAAAATGTCTGTGAAGGATAAAGGGATAGAGAGCAGGAGCAGGTGGGGAGGACCTTCAGACCACGATGCAGGTCTGATACTGTGAAAGGAGGGAGGAAGGACAGACTTGAGTAGGAAAAGCTTCAGATGCCACCACAGTTCTGAGAAAGTCTCAGCCAGGCCAAAGGGGAGTCTCTGAGCCCAAGATTGTCCATGAGAGGAGCCCCCCATCAGGTAAGCATAGTCTGGCTCTAGTACCCTCACCTTATTCAGTTATTGGCTGGAAGCTGCCTAAGGGAAGCATGGCCTCTTTGTTCACGTGGTGGTGAACCAAGAGGTGTGGCAGCTGGGCTGTCAGTCAACTATGCTTTCCAGATTATCTTAAAGGGACATCTAAGCAATGCACCTCCATGACTGCCAAATTCATTTCTTGCCCTGCATAGATTCAATTCTCCATGGTTGCTGTGTGCCTCTCTTCCTGAGGAGAAACTAGGAAAAGGGAAGTTAGTGGGACGACCTATAGCCCCTGGTGCTGCTCTTTGCCTTGAGGTCACAACTGGTACTCATCCTCTCCCAGCTGCACTATCCACCCTAAATTCGCCTCCCTCAGCTATCAATTCTGCAGCTCTTGGTGGCTTACCTGGTGGTGTGAGCCAAACCTCCACTCTAGAGGAGTCTTAGTAATCACATCTTTTTCAGGCAGGATTTGTTGCCCATGTCCATTCAAAGATTGAGCAAGGGTGTAGAAAGAGGTGCCCACAAGGGTCACCCAGGACCCACACACATTCCCCCTTGCCCCATTGTGTAAAAGCAGCCCCACCTCCTCCTGCTGATAAAGGTCAACTATCTCTGCCAAGATGATGACTCCTCTTCTCACCTTATGGTCTTTGGCTTTAAGGCGTCCAAAACGCCCTAGTGGCAGCCATAATGTATAGTTCATTGGGACCCTTGCTGTGTCTCGTCTCAAGAGTGCACTTCATTGGGGTATCAGGATCTCTAATACCTCAGAGCCTAGAGTTGCGGAGACAAGAAACACAAAGTTCCCCAGTGGGTAATAAGGAGTGATGATAGGTGGGGCCACTCCTGCTTCCACCCCTTGATTCCCAGACCCATGTATTCTTCCTATTGATGACACAGCACCCTATGGAGGCCCCAATTTAATGTGTATACTGCTTCCTAGAGGATGGCATCCCCTCCTTTCAGAGTATTGTCTCCAAGCTGGAGCTGCAGCTGTGTCTTAGTAACCAATCCAGTGCTTTACGAGGCTATATGTGATATGACCAGTGGATCCCATGGTCATGGGCCTACTCTCACATCTCCTTTGCTCTGAAGTGCATCTCCTGGTCGATATTATGCTGTGTGTGATCCCATGACTATACATCAGGCATTCTGTAAGCCCCCAGAGAGTGGTGCTTGCTGAAGCTCTGTGGGTAACAAAGGCAAACCTATAGCCAGAACAAGTACCCAACCCTGTGATGATGAACTGCTGAACCTTCCAGGTCAGAGGGGCCCAATGTAGTTGACTTGCCACTCAGTAGCCAGTTGGAGATGGCAAAGTTTTACTTTCCAACTCAGTAAGTCCCAGAATTCCTGGGCTCTCACTATTCCATCTACATTTTCCTTGAAAACTGGCTGGTTCATTTATGAATTCATCTCTTTCTTGTAGTCCTATTATATGCAGCTAAATACAACTAACTCACGCTTAATCATTTTGTCCAGAGATCTCTCAGCACAAATCCAAATATTTTTAGGTGCATATTATAACTTCCAAGTTACCAAATATTTATAAAATATTTCATCCCTACGTAACACAGATCATCATTTTCTTTCCAGCCTCTTGTTTAGCTTTCTTGTGCCCGCCACCCAGTCCCCAAACCAATGCCACTCACTTTTTGTTCCTCTTGCGTCTATATCCCACTACTGATACCAATAGCTATTGCCATAATATGCTCCATGACAAACATCCAAAAACTTACTGGCTTAAAATAATAGTAATTTATTATCATTGATCTGTGAATCAGCTGAGGACTGGTAGATCTCAGCTGTGCCCAGCTGGGCAGCTCTGCTGATTTAGGTTGAGCTTGGCAAGGACTGATCAGTTTTGTTCCATGTATTACTCATCTTCCTCCTAGAACCAGTGGGCTAGTCATCAGCGTGCTCTCCGGCTTCTAATGACATAGCATGCGAGACCAAGCTCAACCACACAAGTGCTTTTCAAGCCTCTGTTTGCAACATAGCTGCTAATATTCCATTAACCAAAGTAAGTCATGTGGCCAGGCCTAGAATCAAAGGGCAGGGAAGTACACTCCACCCAAATAAGTGCAAGGGGAGGAGGAAAAGTGAATATTTTTGAGCAATAATCTAATCTACCACATGTGCTATTGTGGAATTTTAGATCACCTCCAAAGAGGACAAGTCATAACGTCCAAAGGATTGGGAATAGAATGGCAGAACTTCTCAGAGCAATACCAGAAGCTAGAAGACAACAGAATGCCTTCCAAATTCTGAATGAAATGATTTTAAACCTAGAATTCCATATCCATCTAAACTATGAGTCTATTATAAGGCTAGAATAAAGACATTTTGAGACACGCAGAGTCTCAGTTAATTTACCCCCCATATACCCTTCCTCAGGAAGCTACTGGAGAATAAGATCCACCAAAAAGGGGGCGTAAACCAAGAAAGAGAAAGATGAGGAATACAGGAAATAGGAAATGCAGTATAAGAGAAAGATGAAGGAAACATCCAGTATGATAGCACGTGGAAGTTCCATATTGTGGCCTAGAGAGCAACGAGAACAGTCTGGAGCAGAGGGCTCCATGGCTCTCTGTAGTGTGCAGAATTTAACTGTGTGAAAAAATATACAAAATGCTATTCTAGAGAGTGGGAAAACTCAAATATATGTACAATGAAAAACTAAGCAAGTGAAAAATTATTATTAACTTCAGGAAACAATTATTAACTTCAGGAAAATAAACAAGATGTACATGAAAAGAAATACAATGATAGTCCACTATGGTTCAGCTGTAAACAATATCACATATTAAGATAGTCATAAAAATTGTGCTACAACTATATTGGGAGAATGGGAGGAAGAAAGTGAAACAGAAAGTCATTAGGTAATATCCAACACTGACAAATCAGGAAAAAGCAATATAATACATATTATTTAGCAATATGGAAGAAATGTATTGACTCTGGAAAGTGGAATTAGAAAATATGAAGGGTGGGACATGGGATTGCTGTTTTCTGTTGCAACTCTTTTATTAATATTTGACTCGTAAAAATATGTGCATATATTATTTTGATAAATTTTATAAAGGCCAAGGGAAAGGCAATACAATAAGCCTGTATAATACTTTGGTAAGAGCAAATTTCAACCACTTTGCCACTTACTGTATAAACATTTATGCTTGGTTCCAGGCATCAAAATAATGATTAATATTGCACAGTATTTAATGAATATAAAACAGGTTTGTATATATTTAGTCTTGTGATTTAATTCTCAACAACTCTGTGAGGTTGATACAGAAGCAAATTTGCCATGATGCTAACGAATCGTAAACTTCAGGACCCCTTCCTGAATGGACCGCCTCCTAACTCCAGTAGGGGCCCTAGCAATATGTTCACACGTCATACGTTTTTGTAAATTGTACCCAAAAAATGGCCTTTTATTAAGATGACTGTTTCCACTCCAACTTCCAATGCATCATACTTCCCCTTATGTGGCCATGGGCTTTATTTCTAAATAAATATACATTTGGTACTCACTTAATTTGTATTCACAATTTTGTATTCTTTTGTTTAAAAAGGGCTCCCCCAAATAGTATAAACTTCAGGCTCCATAAAACTCAAATTCATCCCTGAGTAAGTATTACCTACCCCATTTTACAAATTGATGACTGAGGTTAAGGGGCTTTGCCCAAATTTGCACATATGGACTTAAACTCAGGTGTTTGAATATCCACATCCATTTTCTTCCCACTACTCCCTAGTACACATCTAGATGGTAGAAGAAAAGTTAAGAGGCATCAGCTCCTTTTCTGGGAAAATCAGCCATGGAACATGGGTGGAAAGGGGACAGACTGGAATCATCGGGATTCATGTGGTGTTGTTCTGGGTAACAGGTGGTGGTGAAAGATACAATAGGAAAGGTCACTGAAGATAAATCATGAAGATACATAATCTTATCTTCAGCTGGCTCTGCCTAGGGGTTGGAGGGAAGGGAGTGATCACACTAAAATGCTTTCTGCGAGACAATCCACTTGGAGTAGAAGAGGAGGTCTCCTTTTTCCGGATGTGTCTCATTTCAACCTCGCCTCTGAGGACAGATCTGGGCATCTCTCTGGGGAAAGCCTTAGGCAGGTTGCAGTCAGAAGTCAGGAAATCAAAGACTCCTGGAGTTGGAAGAGACATTGGGGGATTCAGCCCAACTCCTCAACGAGAGGAGGCAGAGCATAGTGAGGCAGCATACGCAGTGGTTAAGAGCATGGCTGGACCCTGGCTTCTGTACGACTTTAACAAGTTGTCTGATCTCTATGCCTCAGGTTCTTCATTTGTAAACTGGGAGTAGCAATATGAGTTCATATTCCCTTATCTACAACTCAGAACCTAAAAATCTAAAATTATTTCCAAAACTTACTTGGTGGGAAGAGCCAAGCTGAACTCATTTGGCAGAAAAATCTAACCCAATTCATGTAAAGGCATTTTCTCCATTTAATGTAAAAACTCATATGCCTCACCACAGATTATTAGTAATTTGATTATGGCGTACAGTCCCCTGGGGGTGTTTTCTAACATAAGGTAGATGTGCCATGTACCTTTCTAAAATCCAAATAATTTTAAGACACATCTGGTCTTAAGGCTTCTAGATAAAAGCCTGTGGATCTGAAGTGCCCATTTCACAAGGCTGTTGTGAAGATTAAATCAGTAATATAGGAAAGGCGCTTAGAATAGTACATGCCACAAAACAAGTGCCCTAGACAGGTTTGCTGCTATTACTGGGAGCCCCCTCTCTAAGCATATTCCTGAGAGATGTTATCTGGCATTTACCTGACTTCTAGGGAGGAGAATTCACTTCTTTATGAGACAATCTAGTTTAAATGCTGGACATTTCTAATCATATAATAAGCTGAAATTTGCCTTCCTCTAACTTCCCCCACCGGTCATAGTCGGATTTCAACACAGCTTTTTTAGTTGCAGATAGCTGCTGTGTCCCTCCGGGTCTGCTTTCTCCACGGTTGTTGATCATACATTGCTCCCAGACCAGCCTGTTAGCTCCCCCCGACGCACTCCAGTTTGCCAATATATCCTTTCAAACGCAGTGCCCAAAACACAACCCAGGGGCCCATATGGGTTCTGACCAGCATAGAGTACTGTCCATGTTTTTTCTGGGCTCCAGACTGTGAAAAACAACAGTGTCTCAGTGTGAAAACAGAAGAGAGGTGGGAGGAGATTTGGAAAAACACAATCAAGGTCATCACAGAGTTTCATTAGAAAAACACTAAAAAAAATTCAATTTCAAAGCAATTTTTTTCTGGTTTCCCTGAAACACGATGGAAAACAGTGAGCAGCCTGGACCGATCGAAATGCAAGAGTCAAACAGAGTAGAAGTAAGGTTGGTGACGTTATGCCAATTCATTTACTGTGAAATACCACAGACAGTAATGCTGGCGCCGGTGTGAAGGTCACGGACCGTATCCCACAGTCCAAGAAAAACGAATGATTTTCCAGCAGAAGGAGAAGAACAGAGCTAAATAAAACTCTGACAAGTATCAGCACCAATTTACAGTGAAATACTGAGAAACAGGAGGACACTGCTTCCTCCAGCGGGCACAGCTAGACCCTTCCTCATCTCTGGCCTTGCCTCCCTCTGGTTCAAGAGAACATGAGCAAATAAACCCACTGGAGGGGAAGAAATCCATTTCCAGGGTGGGCAATGTGATCACTCACACAAGCTGTGATGGGAATAGTGAGAAAAACACTCCTCTTACAGTGGCCATCTTGGCTACCTGCCAAGTATGCCTAGAATTCTAGATTCCTTTGGAGTCTCAGTAAAGATCCCCTAAGAGCTGGCTTGTGGGTACATGGGGATTCGTTATTCTAGTCTTTATACTTTGTGTATGTTTAAAATTTTCCATAATAAAGTTTTGAAAAGTCTTCAAGCAATTATAATTTTTCAAAAGATTGATGACAGTCTAATAATTGAATCTGTCCTCCTTTTACCCACACTGAAGATATTTTTTAAATCAGAAGGTACCTTCATTAATAAACCGGTTGGGAAAATGTTGGTAATGTTTTGGTGGACATATTACATCATATAATAGGTTATATATCTAATAACTGAACAGGGAAAGAAACTATTTAGACAGAGTTTTGACACTGAAAACTGTGTTTAAGGCTATGCTGGTGAATGAAACAGCCATTGGGTTAATGTCTGGCTGAAGACAAGGATGTTAGTAAGTTTGGGAATCTCCAGCCTGTTTCTCCTTGAGTCCACCGAGAAATGGATTTGTGATCATGGTCTTCAGACTCAGATCAAACCCAATACCAGAACCACACAGATAGAAGAGTCGTCAGGAAACTGATGAGGAGAATAGACTTTGACTCTAGTTCTGGTCAAATGTATGTAAGAACTGACCTCCAATTTACTTGGGCTCAAGTAAATGCTCGGATCGGGCTGACACTGTTTTGTGTCCTGACACTTGGCTGGAGGCAGAGCCTCTGGGGTACCAGAACTCCTGAGCACCATTTCTCATCCTAGCCCTGCCATTTACGCCAGCCACTGCTGCGGGCAACCAGCTCCACGCAGGCCTGGACCCGCTGCACCCAGGTGTAATCGGACAGCACCTCAGTCCACAACAGGGACCTCTAGATTTTGCTCCAGGGCTTCTCTGACACCAAGATCTGTGCTTGGCGGTCACACGTGCACAATCCAGAAATGTTGAGCAATTACTACTTTTTCGAGGCTCCCTTTGGATGGGATGTTGTAGGTAGACAGAAATAAGGACCCCATTGCTGTGGTAAGTGCACATCCAGTCGCAACACAATGAAGGCTCTCACCTCTGGTGGACTGGGATGAGGTACAGGTGGAAGGGAGGCGCTTTGGGTTATGTGTAGCTGCACACTTGAATAATATGAAGGCAATGATGATGATAAGGAATGGGGAATTTATTGGCTTTTGTGAACTTCTTCAGAAGTCTTGAAAAAACAAAATGACAGACTGAGGCTAGCCAACAGCCAGCTCAAGCACACTGTGAACTTCAGAAGGTCTCCATGGCAACGTCTAAAAACTTTATCTCCCGCAGGTGCAGGGAATGCTGTCTTCAACATTAAGCCAATAATTTAGTCATAAGGTGACAAAGTCAAAAAGGAGACAGAATGCAAAGCCTTAACAGGTCTCCTCTTTAAAAGTTAGGGCCTTTATAGGAAAAGTTTAAGATCTTAAGACCTGGGATAGGGCAGACAAGTCTGAGAATCCTGAGTCAACTAGATGGATTTTTATCCTCTAGGAGGGCAGAACAGGCCTTCTTCCCCATGCTAGAAGAGAACAGCCTCAGCTGGCCAGGAGACCTGGTAAAGACCTCACCTGAATCTTGTCCTGCAAGGTGATGCTTGTCTTCCTCGAGATCCTCTCCACCTCCACTCACTGTCTCCAGGACGACTAGAGCCAGGTTTGGGCTCAAGCAGGTGGGGAAATATATGCCTGCTCCAGGAAGACATAGCTTCCGAAGGACTTGAAGGCCCTGCCAAAGCACACAGCCAGGAACCTGGATATGCTAGTGGGAGTGCATCTTGAGGATGCCGGACCAGGGTAGTGAGTGGACAGCAGAGAATTTACTGACACTCTTCCTTGATCTAAGCCGTCTGGCAAGGACACTAGCCACTGCAAGGATAGTTTCTTGAGGCTTGGACAAAATAATGGCCTACAGTAAATAAAGTTCAGTTGCTGGAACTTTCCTGGCACAGCCCTGAGAAAGGAGTCAGAAGGCTCAGACAAGTGGAAATATCAGAGTAGACATTTTTTCTTTTGACTATTTATTTATGACAGGTTGTAGAAAGTGTTCATTAGGAATTAAAAGAGGCAAAATGTAATTTAAATTTTACAAGCATTTATGTTTTTAAAAGTTTGTAGGAAACACACACAGAAACCACTCTACATAACTGAATTCCATCAAGCTCTTTGATTTTTGTCATCATCATTGAATAACTTGTAATGGCAAATAAAGGATGGTTTATCCTTGAACAGTGGTGACTAACTTAAAAAATATTTTTATCCTGGTAAAATATACATACATCAAATTTACCATTTTAGCCATTTTTAAGTGTACTATTCAGTGGCATTAAGTACATTCACATTCACATCACCACCATCCATCATCAGAACTGTTTATCACCCCATACTGAAACTCTGGACCCATTACACAATAACCTCCCATTGTCCCTCCCCTCAGCCCCTGATAACCCCTATTCTACTTTCCATCTCTATGAATTTATCTATTTTAGGTACCTCATTAGTATGATTTGTGAAACCATACAATATTTTTACTTTTAGGGCTGGCCCGGTGGCTTAGCGGTTAATTGTGCGCGCTCCGCTGCTGGCGGCCCAGGTTTGGATCCCGGGTGCGCACCGACGCACCACTTCTCAGGCCAAGCTGAGGCCGCGTCCCACATACAGCAACTAGAAGGATGTGCAGCTATTACATACAACTATCTACTGGGGCTTTGGGGGGAAAATAAATAAATAAATAAAATCTTTAAAAAAAAAATTTTACTTTTATATTTGGTTTATTTCACTTAGCATAGTTTTCAAGGGGTTCATCCATGTTTTAGCGTGTTTCAGAATTTCATTCCTTTAAAAAGATGAATAATATTCCATTGTATGTATATACCACATTTTGGTTATCCATTCATCCACTGATTGATGTTTGGGTTGTTTCTACATCTTGGCTTTTATGAATAATGCTTCTATGAACAGTGGTATACAAATATCTGTTTGAGTCCCTGCTTTCAGTCCCTTGGGGTATATACCTAGAAGTGGGATTGCTGGATCATATGGTAATTTTGTTTAACTTTTTGAGGAATCACCAAACTTTTCCACAGCAGCTGCACCATTTTACATTCCCACCAGCAAAGCACAAGGGTTCCAATTTTTCCACATTCTCAACAACACTTGTTATTTTCCTTTTTAAAAAAATAATGGCATCCTAATGAGTGTGAAAATTTTAGAAATTTTTGACTATTACTTTTTCAATTTCTTTTTTGATCCCTTTCCTTCTGATACTTCAAATGCACACATGGTAAACCATTTGCTATTATTTCATAGCTCACTGATGCTTTGTGTTTTCAGTCCTTTCTCTCTGGGCTTTTTCTATGTCTTTATGTTCACTGCCCTTTTCTTCTGCAGTGTCTAATCTACTGTTATATCCATCCAGTGTGGGTTTAATTTTGGATATTTTATTTTTATCTCTAGAAGCTTGAGTGGAGTCCTTTTTAAATCTTCCATTTCTCCTCTCATCATTTTTGTGTTCTTCCTTCATCCTCGAGTATATGGAGCATATTTCTAAGCTATATTAACATTCTTGGCAGCTAATCTCATAGTCTCTGTCACTTCTGAGTCTGGGTCTTATGACTAATTTTTCTCTTGGTTATTGTTCATATTTTCCTGATTCTTCATATGTCTATTAATTTTATGTTGGATTCTGGATATTGTAAATTTTATATTGGTGGGTGCTGGACATTGTATATCTTCAATGAGTATTGGACTTTTTTTCTTGGACTTTTACTTGAAGATTAGTTTGATCCTTTTGAGGCATGTTTTTAGGCTCTTCTAGTGTGGTCTAGAGTAGCATTTATAGCATTTATTTGAGAGAGAACTTAACCCGACTTTGAAGTGTTGCCTTTCTAGGATTTCTGCTAAATTTCATGTGTATTCAACAAGATCTCTTTACTCTGGCTAGAGGGAAATCAAATGATTCCCTGCCCTGTGTGGACTCTGGTTATTGTTTGTCTTACAGCTTACACATAACTGGTTCCTCAGAAGTTGTTCTTGCCCGGACTTCTGGCAATACACCCTATTCCTGAGTAGATCTGTATTCAGACAAAGACTCAAGGGGATTCCTATAAAGATTTCTTGAGCTTTTTTTTTTCTAGGAAAGATTCACTCTGAGCTAACATCTGTTACCAATCTTCCTCTCTCTCTTTTGTTTTTCTCCCCAAACTCCCAGTACATAGTTGTATACCCTAGTTGTAAGTCCTTCTAGTTCTTCTATGTGCGCCATTGCCACAGCATAGCTACTGACAGACAAGGGGTGTGGTTCTGCGCCCGGGAACTGAACCCGGACCGCTGAAGCGGAGCACACTGAACATTAACCTCTAGGCCATCAGGGCTGGCTCTCTTGAGCTTTTTTTGTGTGTAGCTCTCTCCTCTCGGGTACTCTGCCCTGCAAATTATGGTTACCTTGGTCTTCTTGGACTATAATCTCTGTCTTCTTCACTCAGTGAGATTGCCACCCTCTGCATGGTCTCCTCTCCCTGAATCACAAGCTTAGAGGCACATGCAAGCACAAAGTCTATGCAATGGTAGGTCCTGCCCATTTGTTTTCCTTTTCTCAAGGATCACAATCTTGTTTGACTCTTGTCCTGTGTTTGAAAACAATTATTTCCTATATTTTGTTTAGTTTTCTAGTTGCTTATGTTCAAAAGGTAATTCCAGACCAGCTTACTCCCTCATAGCTGGAAGCAGAAGTTCTTGGAAAGTCATCTTAATAACTTAGCTAAAGTGTCAGCTCAGGGACAACATCCCATTGAAACTACTGATTCCATCTCAGTCTGTGGCTGACAACTGGGATCCATTCTCCAACTCTCAGAGCACCATCTTGGGATGCCTCTAGAAAGCTTCAGTTTGTATCCATTCCCTCTGCCTTGTCCTTCAACAAACAGCAATTGTGACATCTCCAACATGAAATCGGGGATGCAGACTACCTACTATTCACTGGCAGGCCTTGTAATTAGCTATTAAGCTTCAGATGCAAAACCCCAATGCAAATCTATTCATCAGAGGACAATTAATTAAACTTGACTTTCTCATTAGAAACCTATAGTTTCCCTAACCTTTCATTCAGGTCATGGATTCCATGTGATGAATGTCACCTGACAATTTGTCATATCAGTCATATCACTTTATCTTATTCTTCAGCACTTGATACTACTTAGAATGACATCACTTCATTTTTCAGGATGACAAGTTTGAAGGACAAAACATTGGTCATTGAATAATTAAAGGATATTGTGAAATAACAAAGGCAGTAAAATATGTGTAGTAATTCGTTTCTAGAGTATCAGCTTCGAACCATTTTCAAATCCTCACTCTCTTGGCCATCCTTCTATATGAAAGATGCTCAAACTTCAGAATGCATTGTATCAACTGGCAAACAGTATGTGGGAAGAATCCTGGGCCCCACTCTTAGATTCTGATTCTGTAAATCTGGAAGCACTCCAAGTGATTCTGATGTCGGTGACCCCTGAGCACCTTTGGAGAGGTTCTGACCTCGTATGTACCTGCCTCTGCCAGTAACAGGACAGTCTCTGTCGTCCAAGTCCACAGAAAATTCCCAGGCAGAGGTGGGTTTGAGCTAAGGATCCAGGAGAAGCCTTGAAGGCAGAGATATCATGGGTTAGCCACCATCGGAGTCTACCGTCTACAATTTACTTAATAAAGTTCCCACAGCCCTGAGAATGAGGTGCAAGGTCGCAGTCAGTGACAGGAGTGAGCATCTCTGAAATACCTGAGGACAAGACTCTTTAGTTTCCATTTAGAAGATGTTTAAATATTTAACTACCTTTCTGTCATTCCTGCCCCATTGGTCAAAGTCTCTAGGGCCTCTTCTTTGTTCATTAACACAAACAACAACAACAGTAATAATAACCCCTTATATTTTGTAGTAGGATAAGCAAATCATAGAATTTCAGAACCAGAAGAAATCATTGAGATTGCCCCATTCAACCCCAGAGAGGTGGAGAGCAGATGACGTGGTGACAGGGCAGAGTCCTGCCTCTCAGGTCCAGAGTTTTCCACCAAAGCTTTACAAAATCACTTCACTGCTTTTAACCACTAATCTATTATCTTATCTGCACCCCTGCCTTAGAAAAAAACTCAGAATGCTCCCCAGAAGACAAATAAATCACAAGCAGCCAACCTAACTACACTGTCTGATTCGTAGGGTAGTCTGTGGGCTGACAACTGCCTGGGGCTGGCTCTGCACAGGCCCCAGCTCACCAGTGACGCAGCCAGCACACTCAAGCCCAGAGCAAATCTCCCCCTTCTCTACTAAAATTATTGTCCTGAATAATCATGAGCTGAAATGAATAATAATGATGACCAGAAAAGAACTGCTGACAATAAAAGTTTTCTTTTACTGAACTTGGTGCATATAATTTTGCCAGTGAAACAAAAAGTAAAAAAAAAGAAAAGATATTACAGTACAAACATGCAAAAATAGTCATTGATATTTTTTTCATTCCATTAATATATTCTTAAAGTGAAAAAAACTTAGACTTACCTATTGGTTCGTCACAAAAATGAATATTACAATTAAACAACAACAAGAATAGTAATTAAGATGAATAAACTTCAATTTTAAGGATATTACTCAAATCAGTAATATATTTCATATATGAATTAAAATTTTCTCTTGCCAAACAAAAATATTACACCTCAGAGTTGCACTGTTTTAAATTTTAAACACAAATAAAAACTCCAGTAGTCATATAGACGATAGAATTGAAGTAAATAAAGTTCTGTGTCTTCATCTTTATATTCATTGTGCTACAACTGTTTATTTCGACTCTACTGTGTAAATGCAGGAATATGTGTATCCCAGGGGTTAGGGGCACACACTGCACCTGAATCAAGCTGGAATGACTTCAATCTGTTTCAAATTTATTCTCCAAAGAATGCATGCAGTGGAGTCAGTGTAGGGGGTGGGGGTGGTGGGGTGGAGGGGACAGGCAGGAGGGAACAGGAGGACAACTGTATAACTAGAAATTCTTTCAACTTCCATGTAAAATACAACTACTAAAGGATAACTGATACAAATGCATAAATATGAAGCTTACATATATATGTTGATAAAATTCAGCAATTGTTTGGAACTTAGACCAGCAAAAGATCATTTGGGGGCAGTATTCCATCATTGACATGGTTTAAAATTGCCAAAATATGGTAATAATTAAAAGCAGACTACATTTTAGGGCAACCTACAGACAATATCATACTTGATGGTGAAAGACTGAATCTTTCTCCCTAAGATGGTGAACAAGGCAAGGATGCCCTCTCATCACTTCTATTCAACACTGTACTGGAAGTTCTAACCATTGCAAAAAAAGGCATGAAAAAGAAAGAAAAGGCATAGATATTGGACAGAAAAAAAAAATTATCTTTTGTCACAGGTAACATTATTGTGTTAGAAAATCCTAAGGAATCCATGCACGTGCGTGCGCGCGCACACACACACACACCCAAAGCTACTAGAATTAATAAGTTGAATTCAGCAAGGTCACTATATAAATTCAACTGTATTTCTATACACCAGCAATGAACATTGGGAAAATGAAATAAAAAATACAATTCCATTTACAATGCCATCAAAAAACATGACATACTTTGGAGTAAATTTAACAAAATATGTGCAAAACCTGTACACTGAAAACTATAAAACATTGTTAAAAAAATTAAATAAGACCTAAATAAACAGAGACATATATTACATTTATGGAGCTGATGATTCAGTATTGCCAAGATAGCAATTCTCCCCCAAATTGATTCATAGATTGAACACAATCTCAATTAAAATTCCAGGGGCCGGCCCCATGGCTTAGCGGTTAAGTGCTCGCGCTCCGCGGCTGGCGGCCCGGGTTCGGATCCCAGGTGCGCACTGACGCACCGCTTCTCTGGCCATGCTGAGGCCTCGTCCCACATGCAGCAACTAGAAGGATGTGCAGCTATAACATACAACTATCTACTGGGGCTTTGGGGGAAAAATAAATAAATAAATAAATAAATAAATAAATAAATAAATAATCAATTAAAATTCCAGCAGATTTTTTTTTAAAACTTGGCAAGCTGATTCTAAACTTTTTATGGAAATGAAAATGACCTAGAATAACCAAAGCAATTTCAAGATTTTCTATATAACTATAGTAGTCAAAACAGTGTGATAATGGCTGGAAAAAGGATAGACGTGTAGATCAATAGAAGAGAGACAGTCCAGAAATAGACCCATAAATATATGGTCAAGTGACTTTCAGCAAAGGTGACAAGGCATTTCAATGTGAAAAAATGATGGTTCAACAAATGGTGCTGGAACAATTAGATATCCATTTCAAAAAATGTAAGTATTGACGCTGACCTCACAGCATACTCAATAATTAACTCAAAATATATAATAGACAACATGTAAAAGTGAAAACTATAAAACTCCTAGAAGAAAACCTATGAGAAAATTTTTGCAACTTTGGTGTAGGCAAATATTTCTTAGCTAGGACATAAAAACCATAAACCATTCAAGATTTAATTGGTAAACTGGTCTTTTATGCAATTACGTACATTACATAATTACAAAATTAATACTTTGCTCATCAAAAAACACTATTAGGAAAATGAAAGTGAAGCCAAAGAATGGGAGAAAATATTTGCAATACATATATCTGATAAAGAACTTGTATGTAAAATATATAAAGAACTAATACAATTCACCCATGAAGACAGAAACCAATAAAATATAGGCAAAATATCTGAACAGATACTTCACAAAAGAAGATATATGAAGGACCAAAAAACACATGAAAAGACCTCAACAGCATTAGCCATCAGGAAAATGCAAACTAAAACCAAAATGAGATACCACTTCACACCCACTAGAATGACCAAAATGAAAGTGACAGATAATACTAAGCGCCAGTGAAGATGAGGATACCTGGAACTCACATACATTGCGAGTAGGAGTATAAAATGTCATGCTACTTTGGGAAATATTTTGGCAGTTTCTCTTCAATTTACTTAATTAATAATAATAATTATTATTATTTATACATAATAATATTAATTATTTAATAATAATTTAATTAATAATAAATGAACTATACTTACCATATTACCCAGCAACTCCATTCCAGGTATGTACCCAAAAAAAAGAAAACATATATCCACACAGAGACTTGTACACAAATGTTCACAGCAGCTTTTATATATATATATATATGAAACCAGAAACAACCTGAACGTCCATCAATAGGGTAATGGATAAACAAATTGTGCTATATCTATATAATGGGATAAAATTCAGCAATAAAAAGGAAGACTACTGATACATGCAACAACATAGACAACTCTCAAGAGCACTATGAAAAATGAAAGAAGCCTGACACATTCCACTTATATGAAATTTTAGAAAATGCAAACTTTTCTATAATGACAGAAAGCATTTGAGTGGTTGCTTGAGGGTGGGAAGAAGATGAGAATAACTGAACAGGATATAAGGAAACTTTTGGGGGTCAAGGAAATATTCTGTATCTGGATTGAGGGGGTGTTTACATGGTTGTATGCATTTTTCAAAACCCATCAAACTGTACATTTAAAATGGAAGCATTTTGTTGTATACAAATTGTATTGTAAAATTCATTTAAACAACAACAACAACAAAGTTCCTTAATGCTTAACTAGCTGCCCATTGTCACCTAGGGTGTAGCGTTGTAAAGGGGGCCTCCACTATATGAGGACCCTCCAGGCAAACATGCCCTTGGCTCCCAGACCTTCACGTGGTCTCTTACTTACGTGGTGGGGAGGACTAGCCTCCCATGAACCCCGACAGGAGGCCTGGACCAGATGCACATGGAAGGGCCTACTCTGTGCTCCCCTACCCTCGGATCCCACTTAGCTTTCTGTGGGGAATGAAGGGCACCTCCTCCCACGCAGAGAACTTAGCTGGCCTCAGCAGGAGCCACAGGGCTTCCAAAGGAATAAACTAGAAGGTGAAGAAGGGTGCAAGGAATAGAAGAACCCCTGTCCTGCTTTAGCGCTCACTCAGGAACAGCAACCATCGCTTACTGATGACTCACTCCGTGCCAACACTATGGTGGGGGTTTTCACGTGTTATCTTATTCAGTTCTTATCATGACCCTAATGTAACTCTTCTGTGATGCCAGTTCAGACAGGAAAAAGCCAAAGAGGCAGAGAGGCTAAGAAAGGGTCGCAAGCCTGCGGAGCTAGTATATGGCAGATCTGAACCCACACTGCCTTCGCTGGGGAACCAGCTCTGTCCTGATGGCTCCTGCCGTCCTCCCCCCACCCTACCCGGAGCGCACACAGTGGGGGCGGGCTCAGGGGACGGTGTTCAGAACGAGCAGCACCAGGCCCGAACACGGAGTCCTGTTCTCTTGCGCCAGCTGCATTCAGACTGCCCAAAGTTCAGAACCCTATTAAGTCATTTTCTCTATAATTCAAAATACAGAAGTACTTTTAAGAGACACACAGCATTCCAGCTATTTCCATGTGCTATAAATATGTAATTTATGGGGAAAATGGGAACTCTGCGTTACATTCAAATTGAGAACTATTTGAAGAAAGGGGAAAAATACCCCACCGTATTGAGTCATGGGGAAAAATAACTACAGTATCTCATACTAGTAAATATACTAGTAAAAATAGCTTCTGTTTGGAAGTGCAAATTACATGTTAATGTGGCCTTGAGTTTATTTCAAACATTTTTCATTTCCGTTTTCACAATCTGATAAGCTCGCCCCGTATTAAACCAAGGTCAAATAATTTTAGATGCCAACTTGAAAAACCTTCAGATCAATGTGCTCAACTCCCTTTGAAAAGAAGAACATAAGGCAACTGTTCTCTGAAAACAGACAACTGCGAATCGGTCACCAGTCACCAAAGAACGAGCGCCTCGAGGGTGGGGCCTGTGGCTGGTTTTGCTTTGGCTCCCCCACAGCCGAAGCTGAGTCAGGGAGGACACCTCGTTTTTCTCCACCCAACACTTTTTTTTCAGGAGGAAGCCATCCTCTTCACTTGGAAAACTGCCTTCCCTCGTTGCCACCTTGTGGTCACATGAGAGCTGCCAAATGGGGCATCCTGACCACATAGGTGAGAAAGCCAGCCAAGCTGGGTCTCCTGAGTCCTTTCCCATGATTTTCGAACGAAAGAAAGAGAGCACCACTGGGGACAAGTGAGCCCTGCAGCTGCTGGCAGCTGCCTTCCTGCTCAGGGGGGAAAATGGATCCTTAGACCTTTACCTCTCAGAGTCGGCTGGTCCATCCAGCCACCAACTCGGCGCCTTCCAGAGATTTGGTTACATGAGGGAAGGCACTGTTTCAAGGGACCTATGGTCCACTTTCATTCTTCTCAAATCCAAGCTGAAGTCACAAAACCAAAGAATTCTCAGCTGCCACTTATAAACAGCCCTACTTTCCAGCTTCTACTCTGTCTCAGGCCCCCTGAGGGGTGTTTCACGCAAGTCATCTCATTTAATCTCACAACAACCCTATGGAGGAAGGTACTGTTATTATCCCCATTTTAAAGACGAGAAACAAAACCAAAGTGCATTGGAGGCTCTGCAGTCTTAAGTAACTTGCCCACAATGACACCATCACTGAGCCTCTTCCCACCTCTCTGAGGGCAACAATAGCAGTGCCTGGTCTACAGCTGGACTCCTTCCTAACCATGCTCCGGGAGGCGTGAACTATGAAAGCAAATCCAAATGAAAAGCCTGATGCAAATGTTCCCATTTTTTGAAAAATGGAGCTAGGGAGTGGGAAGCTGAGCCCAGTACCCTGAAGCCTGCTCAGCAAGCCCGTCAAAGTAAAGATTTCATTCACACGAGATATTGTTTCTGCACACCAGCACCCGCTAGGACGGCTGATGGCAGAACTAGGGAAGAGCCTCAGATTTCTACACTATGTGCCTTTTTAAAAATATATTTTCTATTGTGGTAAAATATATATTAAGTTTACCACTTTAACCTTTTTAAAGTGTACAGTTCACTGGTATTAAGTACATTCACATTGTTATGCAACCATCACCACCATCCGTCCCAAGAACTTTTTCATCCTCCCCAACTGAAACTCTTTCCCCATTAAACACCAAGTGTCCATTCCCCTCTCCCCTCAGCCCCTGGCAACCACCCTTCTACTTCCTGAATCTGACCACTCTAAGCACCTGATATAAGAGGCACAGCATATGCTTTGAATTTTCAATCCCTCCAAGTATTTACTGAGACTTACTATTTACCCAGGACTTTGCTAGGCTTTATGGGGAGAATATATAAAATATGAGATCTGACTGCTGCCACTGAGATCATTATAGCTGAGCCATGAAGGGAAGGCTAGCTTCTGGGAAACAATGCATATGCGCATGGTACTAACTTGGAGGATGGGGAGATTTAGATGAGAGAGAGAGATCTTTATAAACTGCTACAGTTTAAGAAGTCTTCATAAGAATGGTGACTTGAGGAAAGAGAAGGAGGTTTGCTTGGGGAGAGAGGAAGATTTTGGATTAACTAAATCATTCGCAAATCCAGGCAGGCTGAATCGTTCCAAGTAGACCCAGCCAAAGCCAACGGGCCACAGCATTCTGACCTGGTTTCTCTGAGACAGGATGATAAACCCTAGAGCTGTGAATCAGAAGTCTGCTTGTATCCCAGGCCACACACGTAACGCTCTCCTTTTCTCCTATCACAAAATAGACACAAAAGGAAGTCAAAAGGTTTTCTTGTTGTTGTTGTTATTCTCTATAATTATCTCAAAAAATAGCCAAACCAGCTCTTTTTATGCAAATCTGTCTTTTTCCTTTGGCAAAAAGAGTTAGTAAGAACTTCTGAAACTTGTGTGGAATGTCCAACCAGCAGGGTCAGGTCACATCAACCCTGACCACAGCTGGGGACACGGCCCCCTGGAGTTGTGGTGAGATAAGCCTCCAGATGCTCACTCTAACCAGTCACACAGGTCCTTTAAACATGCAGTATGGAAGCCACCCCCCTACCCCCCACCCCTGCACTGTGAGCAAGCGGCCAGCGGAGCAGCACCAGATGAGGCTGTCTGTGCAGGGTCGCGTCCCACCTCCCACATCTCCTCCTGCCTGGTCTGCTTTCCAGTGTAAGCCTTGGCTAGGGACCCTGGTGGGGGAGGAAGAACAGGAAGACTGCACCGCTGTCACTCACATCGCCCTGTCTTTTCTTTCCTTTTCTGCTCTTTTTCCTCCCTCTCTCTATTCCCTTTCAGATGTGGCAGTAACAAAAAGCAGTTCTTGCTTTTAGACATAAACATTCCTTAGTGTGTCCCACAGCATATAGGTTTGATTCTGACTGTCCATCCAACTGTATGTATGTTAACAGAAATTGCAAATGTGGGGCTAAGTGAAGCAGCCAGAAAGTGCACCTTTACAAGCATTTTACAACTGCAGGAGAAGAAAACTGTGCAGCGGCAGCAACGGGTCCTGCCTGGGTAACGTACAAGCCGCCCACAGTCACAGGCATGTGGCGGTGAGTGGACGCACACAAACCACAACAGAATCCAGGATAGGGACTAATGGATCTGAAAGGGGGTGAAATTCTGAGGTAAATCCTTGTACTATTTCTTCCTAATAGTTCTGAGAAACAGAAAGCAATGTCTAATGCCTCTCTGAGAATTCCCATGGGAAGAGAGCCACTTCTCTCTGCTACAGTGTTTCCCTCTCATTCGGTGACCTGGAAAGGTCACCCGGGTAGCACTACTTGCTAGGGTTGAGTTCCCCGGGGATGAGGCCCTTGGAGCAGCAGCTCAGCTTCCTCGAGCACACCGAGGCTAGACAAAGACATCAGGGAGACACGGGAACCACAAACCACATTGGAGTTCCTTATTCCGATTCCCTCACCCATCCATTCTCCGGTTTATTGCTTTTTGCTACATATTGAACAGGCTGAATCTTGAAACATCTTGGTTCTGGTCCACAGTGTTGCAGTAGTCCAACTGTCTACCTGTCTCTAGTCTGTTTTTTCCAAACACATCACCCATACTTCCCCAAGTGGTATACTTAAAATATAAATCTCACTATATAACTCTCTTGCTTAAAACTACCTCCAGGGTAAACTCCAAGCTTAGGTCACTATGTTTCAAGCAAAGAAAGACTTGTACTTGTATACAATTACAATGAAAATGGCAAGTTTCAAAGATAAGTTTAGAAAATTTCGTAAAAGTCTCCAAGCCAAAAGCCAACCAATGAAATAAACATAAAGTCTATGATAACATTTTTCTAACATTAAAGGACAGAAAATGATAAAGTTAAAAAATGAAGAAGTTGGGTCTGAAAATGCCTAGAGGTGACAACTGAAAACAGTTCACCATGTGGGAATAACTTTTGTTACAATAGTAATTACAAATATAAAATGAAGACATTATTTGAAAGACATACAATTATTTATAGTTAAAAAAAATAAAGCCTCTTTTCTTGGGTGTGCATTTCTTTCACACTCTCCCTGCTGCCCCAGTCCTGCTTGTGTGATCACCTCTCAGACCACCTGCATCCTAGTTCTTGTCCTAGTCACTGCATTTGGGGAAACCCAAGCCAAGAAAGTAGGTACCAGAGTGGCCCTAGAAAGTAGAAGCTTAGAACCTCTGAACCTCCAAAGTTCAGGACAGGATTCTGGAACTGGATTATGTACCCACCAGATGGTAACAGGGACCCCATTTCTAGTGGTAAGTGGCGTGATGATAACCCTGGGTGGGCTGGGACCGTAGGAGTAAGATTCTCACCTGTGATGGATTAAGATGAGGAACAGCTGGGGGCCGGCCCGGTGGCGCAAGTGGTTGGGTGCGCGCGCTCCGCTGCGGCGGCCCGGGGTTCGCTGGTTCGGATCCCGGGCGCACACCGACGCACTGCTTTGGCAGGCCATGCTGTGGCGGTGTCCCATATAAAGTGGAGGAGGATGGGCACGGATGTTAGCCCAGGGCCGTCTTCCTCGGCAAAAAAAAAAAAAAAAAGAGGAGGATTGGCGGATGTTAGCACAGGGCTGATCTCCTCACAAAAAAAAAAAAAAAAAAAGAAAAAAGATGAGGAACAGCTGAAAGGGGAAATGGTGGCTTATTCAGGAGCTTTGGCTAATCCTAATAAATACATACATCCAGAAGCAGCTAGCCTCACAGACCGTTAGAAGAGCCTATTAAAATTTCAGCCAAGGGGCCATTTGGGGCATGATATCCTATGGGGATGGGAGGCTGTCCTTCAAGGTAAATTGTGTGCATTAAATCACTGATTTATAGGTCTGTGCCCCCATTAGCTAGAATACACGGGTCCTCAACACAGTCTAAGTTTTCAAGCACCACAGAACCTGGATCCATATCGTGTCTATTTTTTTTTTTTTGTGAGGAAGATCAGCCCTGAGCTAACATCCATGCTAATCCTCCTCTTTTGCTGAGGAAGACCGGCTCTGAGCTAACATCTATTGCCAATTCTCCTCCTGTTATTTTCCCCCAAAGCCCCAGTAGATAGTTGTATGTCATAGTTGCACATCCTTCTAGTTGCTGTATGTGGGACGCAGCCTCAGCATGGCCGGAGAAGCAGTGCGTCGGTGCGCGCCCGGGATCCGAACCCGGGCTGCCAGTAGCGGAGCGCGAGCACGTAACTGCTAAGCCGCGGGGCCGGCCCATGCTGTGTCTATTAACGTGGGTATTAGAAGTACCCAGATCATGCCCTTCTCCTCCTAATCCTCAGCTCTTAAACTACCTTCCAACTTCTCTCTGGGTCACTAAGCTGCAGGCAGCTGCTAACCACTGCTCCCATCCCCCGAAAAAGAGTACTTCTGAGGCTCTGATGAAGCCCACACAGCAAGAACACTTTTCTAGCCAGTCTTCCTGCCCCCACTCCCCATTCCTGCAACTCTGTTCCCCAAGTTCCATGTCTGATTTTTTTTTGGCAAACTTTTCTTCCTCCCTCCCTTTCTCCGTTTTCCCTTTTCCTCCCTCCTTCCTTTCTGCCTTCTTTCCTCCAGACACTGCCAAAGACGCAGATAATTAAGAAAAACAGTAATCCAGGGAATCAGGACAAAAGGAAAACACAGGTAGAAAAACAAAAGATTAGCACACAGAGAAGTTGACCATGTGCAACTGGTAGGTAAGTGTTGTGAGTTGAATTGTGTGGCCCCCCCAAAAAGGAGAGGTTGAAGTCCTAACCCCAGTACCTGTGAATGTGACCTTATTTGGAAATGGAGTTTTTGCAGATGTAGTCAAGTTAAGATGAGGTCATTAGGGTGGGACTTAATCCAATATGACTGGTGACCTTATAAGAAGAGGGAAATTTGGACACACACACACACACACACACAAAGAGAACGCCATGAGGCAGAGAACAACAGAGGCAGAGATGGAGTGATGCAGCTGCAAACCAAGGACCGCTGGCCACCACCAGAAGCTAGCAAGAGGCAAGGAAGGATTCTCCCCTCCAGGTTTCAGAGGGAGCACTGCCCTGCTGACACCTTGATTTCAGAATTCTAACCTCCAGAACTATAAGAGAACAAATTTCTGTTGTTTTAAGCCACTTAGTTTGTGGTACTTTGTTACAGCAGCCCTCGGAAACTAACAGAGTAGGCATCCCATATTTGACTCTTAGCCTTCCTAGTGGTTTAGGCAAGGAAACAGCCTGTTACATGATCCACAGTGCCCACAGGATTAAAAGGTCCCATTTGTTCATGCGATGCAGAGCTTTTCATGACACGGGAGATCAGAGAATGGTCTTCTCTCTGAGTCCTACAGAAGAAACACTGTGAGATGCAATGGATGACTGTGGTCGATGACATCATGACACTGGCCCTGATAATGAATTTTATGCAGCTGTTTCCTACAAGGTGCCTCACTGAAGGCAGATGGTATGACCCCAAGGGAAAGTTCATTAGGAGCACATAGAGGAACCAGAGGTGAAAGAGGGGACATTACTACCAACCTTATAGAAATAAAAAGGAATACTATGCACAACTGTATACCAACACATGAGATAACTGGGATGGAACAGACAAATTCCTAGAAAGATACAAACTACAAAACTGACTCAAGAAGGAACAGACAATCTGAATAGATCTATAACAAAGGAAGAGATGGAATTAGTAATCTAAAAAACTACCCATAATGAAAAGCCCAGGCCCAGATGGCTTCTCTGTTGAATTCCATCAAACATTTAAAGAAGAATTAATGCCAATTCTTCACAAACTCTTCCAAAAAATAGAAGAGGAAGGAATACTTGTCAATTCGTTTTATGAGGCCAGTACTACGCCGACACCAAAACCAGACAAAACATCACAAGAAAACTACAGACCAAGAGCACATATAGGATGTACCAAAAAAGTGTGTTCCGATTATACAGCTCTATAATTTCATGTCTTTGAGGCAATCTCCATAAACAGTTTTCTCAAGCTGGGTTTTTGATAAGAATTAGATAGCAGATTTCAAGGCTATAATCTCAGTGAAGAATCTGGAAAGCGTGAGCCAGCCCAGTGGCATAGTGGTTAAGTTCATGCACTCCTCTTCAGCGGCCCAGGGTTCACAGGATTGGATCCGAGGGACAGACCTACACACCACTCATCGAGCCATGCTGTGGCAGCGTCCCACATACAAAATAGAGGAGGATGGGCACAGATGTTAGCTCAGGGCCAATCTTCCTCAGCAAAAAGAGGAGGACTGGCAACAGACGTTAGATCAGGGCTGATCTTCCTCACACACACAAAAAGACTCTGGAAAGTAAATACTCTGCATTATCAATGAAATGCAGCTTTTTATGTTTTGCCAACTTCCAGGACAGGGGATGGAAATGAGGTCCTTTTATGAAAATTAAATGTTATTTATTTATTTATTGTTAAATGCATGATGAAAGTTAGGAAAACTGCCACTAGGAAAATAAGAACTGAAGAGTGTTTTTCTTGCTGAAATTTGAACAAAGAATGTGGGGCAAAGAAGAAGAGTTATTAGACGTTTGTAATATATTTTATAATTTGATTTAAAATTTAATTTAAAACCACAAGAAAGAGATGTCAGACTATAGGAAAGTTTAAGCATTGAATCAAACAGAAATGACAGGCTCCTTTTCTCTGGACTTTAAAAATAAATCCAAAACACATCTTGCTAGGATAATCAACATAATTCCAGGAGTCCAAATCCTACCCTTTTGCAGGTCTTGGTTAAATGCTGCCACTTTGGAGAAGATAAAAACAACAACAACAACAAACACACACATAGATACAGAAATTAGATTGGTGGTTACCAGAGGGGATGTGGGGAGCGAGGAGGGTGAAAGGGGTGACTGGGCACATATGTACGGTCATGGATGGTAATTAGTTTTTGGGTGATGAACGCGATGTAGTCTACACAGAAATCGAAATATAATGATGTACACCTGAAATTTATATAATGTTATAAACCAGTGTTACTCACAAAAAAAAGAAATGCTGCCACTTTCAGGAACATGTGGCTGTTCTCAATTCAGTGCGGCACTTGAATATTTCCTCTTACATCATTTTTCACTTTCTTCCTAGAGTTGCATTTGTCTTACTGTCTTACTGGAGTGTAATCTTCTCGAGGGCAGGAATGGTCTCTTGAATCTCCAGACTCTTACTCAGGTTTAGGATTGTGCTTTGCCCATAACCAGCACTTACTAAAAACTGTTCTATGAACTAAGGAAAACAGCACGTATCTCATTACATGGTCTAGTGGTTAAGATCCGGTGCTCTCACTCTGTGACCCAGGTGTTTCCTGGTCAGGGAACCACACCACCCGTCTGTCAGTTGTCATACTGTGGTGGCTGCACATTGCTGTGATGCTGAAAGCTATGCCACCATTATTTCAAATACCAGCCGGGCAACCCATGGTGGACAGGTCTCAGTGGAGCTGACAGGGTAGGAAGAAAGACCTGGCCACCCACTTCCAAAAAAATTGGCCATGAAAACCCTATGAATAGCAGCGGAGCATTGTCGGATAGAGGGCCCGAAAGGTGAGAGGATGGTGCAACAAGACTGGGCAGGGTTCCGCTCTGTTGTACACAGGGCCACTAGGAGTCGGAACCTACTCCGTGGCACTATCAACATTACATGGTAAGTTCAAAACCAAATGGATTTTTAAGGTACTCAGTCATAAAGCCTCTTGTTAAAAGGATTGCCAGATTACAATAAACCTTAAAAATTTGTTTATGAATTAAACCATGAGTAAGAGATAGCTTTTACCTGATTCATTTATACTACTTTTCTTTTAATGAGATGACCACAGCTGTAAGTGTCCTTTTGGGAGAGAACAGTAGTAACCTAACAGTTCACCATCACATTGCAAAATTATCCCTTTGAAGACACCCAACCAGTTTCTTCTGAATCCATTCGTGGAATTGTAAGGAGAAACTCCATTAATGGACTCTGAAATTCTAGTTTATAGAAAGAATAAGGTAAAAAAATAAAAAAAATTACTTGAACCAAAGCATGTAAGGTGGATTGTATTAACGTAACCAGTTATTCCCTGTCCTCCTTTGAAAAGGATGATACAATCTCTGCCCACTGTCATGTGACTTGCAAGGCTTCCCAATGCGAGGAATGTGCTTTCTGGCCCCATTGGCAGCAGGCTTTGTCACGTGACTGGCTTTGGCCAATAGAACGTGAGCTGTTCTACGTTTTAAGAGCTGCACGTGCCAGTGGTGTATAAGAGCCGGTTGTTGCGTTTCCAGAAACTTGGCAAGCCACTTGTTAAACTGCTAGTAGCATGAAATTGGCAACTGTGGGAGTATCATGGAAACAGCAAACACTGCAAACCAGGACTCCTCCTCCCTCAAAGCTGGTTCCAGCACACAGGGGGCATGTCCCAAAAGAGTTGATCTTTCAGCCTGGAGCCTGGAATAAAGGGAACTGGTGGAGCAGAGCCAAAGCTGCCTGCAGCAGACGTAATTTGCTTGGGAAAGGAATCTTTGTTGCTGTAAATCACTGAGTTGTAAAAGTTGTTACCCCAGCATCATCTGTCAAAAGCTGACTAACAAGCAGGCCAGTGTTACTGAGTTTTAGTGAACACCACTGAGCCCCACCTTGCTCTGTCCAGACCTTGGTTGGGGGATTTCTTCTAACAACTTGCGCCATCACACCTTGGACCTGAGAGGACGCAAACTGCCCTCCGAGACTCCAGACGGGAATCCAGGTCTTGGAAGGTTAACGTAAAGCTGTGAAACAAAAATTGTATTTTTAAAATCGCTGAACTATTGCATCATTTTTAAACCTTGGCAAACACAAAGTCTATCGCTCGCGGGCCCGGAGGGTTTAGGAGTGACGCCGCAGCCCCCTCCACCACGGGTCCCACGTGACGGTCCCCCTCCACCCCCGGACGCGGGAATCGGGCGCTGTGTCTTTAAGGGGGCCGCGCGGCGGTTCCGCACCGGACAAGATGTCTGCGGGGTCGCGACGCCCCGCCGCCGCCGCCGCCGCCGCCGCCGCCGCCGCGCCCGGGGAGATGCGGTGAGTGGGCGCGCCCGGGGAGGCCGGCGCCCGCGGCCGGTCGGGGGGGCGCGGCGCGGGGCGGGGCGGGGCGGGGCGGGGCGGCGGGCCCGTCCGCGCAGGCTGGCTGCTGCGGTCGCGGCCGGGCCCCTCGCCGTGCTCGGCCGTCCTCGCTGGCGACCGCCACCCTGCAGAGGCCCCGCGCGGCTTCCTGCAGCCTCGTTATTGCTCCCTCTCCGGCCTCCCCTCAGAAGAGTCACTCGGGAACGTGGGACACCACTGCTCTCCCTTTGTGCAGGTCGCCTCGTGGCGGACTTGGGGCAGTGCGAGCGGCTGGGGGCGCGGGAGCGTCTTTGTCTGACGGACACTCTCCACGTGGCCCACTTCGGGGAGGGGGCCCGGGGGCAGCCAGCTGCTCGACGTGGAGCCCCGCGCAGCCCCCGCGGGGCGCGCACGAGGGGCTGAGCCCCCGGGGCGGGCGCGAGCGGCTGGCTGTGGTTACGCGGACCAGACGCCCAGAGCCGACCCGGCAAAGTTCTTTCTCCCTCCCTGGAAGCCACAATGCTACCTGCCACCACTGGAACTTCTAATTAGCCAACGCTACAAAGATACGGTCTTGAAGAGAAACTGTTGTAAAAACGGCTTAATAAAGGGACATAATTAGGGTAATTATTTTCTGCACTTGGCATTAGTGTATTTTTTGTACACCTTTTTTGGCCAAAAATAGCCTGAGGCAACCGACAATAAAAAGTATACCACAATGTGTAAAAAGCCAAGAGCCAAAACAAGACAGCTCTGAGTTAAAAACCTCTGTGGCACAAGCAGGGCAGCTTTTAATCCCTCTAATTCAGATTAAACTATGTGTTTTATAAGATAAAATGGATCAACACGCTTCTTTTTGGGAACATATGTATTAAATAATGCAGGCCTGACATGAAAGTCCACTTTAGGGCAGAACACGTCACAATTTTCATTTTTAAAAAATGCATTAATAGAGAGTGAGTGTTTCTCGGCCTTTTAGCTAATGGTAGAGGTAGCTGAGAATTTGGCTTATGACCTTTAGAGAACACCTCTGATTCACCAGATAATTAGCTGTGGGTCGAGTACATTTTTTACAGTCCATATGCAACCTTTTCCCAAATTTCTTCATACTTAACCCTTTATTCCCTAACCCAGGTATCCGTACCTCACAGTTTGGAAGCATTTTTACTTCATCTGAGCCTTCAGCCTGGTGATTCTAGACTAATTTTTCTAATTGTCTGGATCTGCTTATAAATAGATTAATACGTGGCAGTAAACTAATATTTCAACAGAGATAACAGGTGACAGATGAATGAATTGTGGTTTCCTTGATACCTCAGTTGTCAAGGCTAATTATCTGTTTTAATCATTATGTTCTGCTTTGAGTCAAGCTACTGGTGGATGAACTAAATGAAAATGTTTTCATTGTTTCCACACAAGTCTGTGTAGATTTCACATCAGTGTGAATTTCCCACCTAAGATCTGGGCTCAACCTGCTGGATTAATCCACATTAGCCTTGACTATGGAAGGACTACAAGTGCTATAATTCATTTGTTATTTGCTTTTGGGAACATTGCCTGGTTCTTTGGCCTTTAGCCTGCCTGATATTTTGTACGTGTACAAGCATAAGTATAAAATAATAAAATTAACTCTTATGGGTGGTTTGTAGGATGATTCTCAATGTTACAGTCATATGGTGTGTGTCTATACCCATATTTATACAAATTATTCATCCAGGTTTTGATCTCTTCCCTTGTTCTCCCTGAATATTGGTATTTAGGGAGAGCATACTGAGGAATATAGGTTTTAATCTGATGGATTATTAGAAGAATAAAACTTCTTCAGAGAACTTCAAATGCAGACGTAATTAATGTGAATTTATCTTCCACAGAGTTACACTTCTTATCATCCCTTCCAGATAATGGATACTAGAATGAAACTCACCATAGAGAGTTCAGAGGCGTGGCACCAACAATATCACTCTCTCCTCTTCCATGAGATAACTAAAATCTACTTTTTCTCCCCTGAAATTGTACTAAAAAATTTCCACTGTTAAATTAATTTCATGCTAGCAGTGCTTTATTTAGCTTCAAGAAATTTTATTTTAAAATACATGCTTGGAAGTCTAGTTAAACAACTAAAGAACTGGAACTTTATTTGTTAGAGTCAGCACTAGTGGTAATGTGTTGTAGTCAATTTTGTACCCTGAGCAGGATGGGAAGGAGGGATGCTGAAGCAGAAGTGTCTGCACTAACGTCTTGTGTTAGGGCCCCCAAGCCCCCTACTTCCTCACTCCTCATGAGTGAACGCTGCTCTGACCTTTCCCACAGGCATCTGAATTATTGCTTGAAGCCTCTCTCCCCACCAGACAGTGGGCTGCAGAGGGCAGGGACTATGTGGTGCTCCCACTGGCATCCTCAGCAGCGAGCACGTGCCCCCTGAGCAGGTGCACAAGAGCATTTGAATGAAAGAGTTGATGCACTGGATGGATGTAAGCAAAATAATCACATTCCTTGGCACCTTTCGGGTAGTTTAAAAACTGTTTAAGGATAAATCAAGGGAGCTCTTATTTTTCATTTTCTTCTTGTTAGTTAACCATACAGTTAATGGAGGTGCATTTTTGCTGGGTATGTGGTCAGGAAGAAATGCCTATCACAAGATTCCAGCTAACCAGACCTCCCTGTCATCTTCTGCCTGAGTAATGAGCAACCTGTTTTGCATGAAGATCAATTTAGGAAGTGAAAATAAATTTGGCTGGGGGTGGGGAGGTGGATCTGTGATTCTTTTTTATTTGCTTTTCATAATAAAAAATCCCCAGCTATCTATTCTATTGAGTAATAGAATGTCAAAGAGAAAAATAAGTGCCTTTTAGCCACTACGATCTTAACGTGGGCATATTTGAGCAGTAAATACTGGTAGCCTCTTTTTGTTCATGCTTTGAATTTATATAGCACTGGAGAGGCCAACAGTGAGATCATTTGCATCATCTGATTTCAGCCACCTGTTTAGAGGCAGATAATCTGATCATTTCCCTTGACAGAAGGGGAGATGGAGACTCGGGTGAGCTGGGGCTAAGAAACGTCAAGACGGGCTCACTTCATTTAATGCAGCGCCCCCTCAGTGTCTGCCCTGTGCCAGGGAGGTGAGTGAGGCAGGTTGCTCTCCCAGTGCATCCTCCGTCTCCTGTGGATATAGAATCTCCCTCTGCGCAGCCAGGGCCCAGCGAACCACCCAACACTGAGTGACCTCACACACGAGGTTCCCTCCAGGGCCAGATGGCAGCGCACTATGCCCCACGGGACTGTCCCCTCCAGCCTCCATCGCTAAGGCTGCCTAGCCCTGCCTGAGCTCACATGCCTGAGGACTGTTTTATAAAATTACCTTTTATTTAGGTATAGACCCTGCCATGTACATGCTTCATCTAAATGTACACCCAGGATGGCCTGCACGCTTTCTTAGTGCCTTGTTTCTTCTCCTTTGTGTTCACCTCTTTCCTTCTCCTCCCACATCAGCTGCCACCCCTCAACCCACAGCGTGTCTCCTTCCTTATTTGTCTTCACATATATCTACAAACTTTATATATCCTATACACATCTGTATATTATTTAATAATGACGAGACCACATATACACGCTTTTCTGCATCTTGCTTGTCTCCCTCAACAGTTCCTCCAGCAATCCCTCCAGGTCATCTGGCAGAGCTCCAGTCCCTCCTTGTCATGGCTGCAACTATTCCCGATGTGGACACACACTATTTACCCAGCCACTCTGCTCCTGATAGGCGCTCCTGTCTCCAGTTTTTGTCATTCTAAATAATACTGCAATAAACATCCTACTACACATTACTTTACGTACTGGTACTTGGAGTTCTACAAAATAGATTCCCAGGAGTGGGATCCCTGATTATATCTCTATTTAATGCATGGAAATTGCCAGGTTGCTTTCCTAAAATCCTGCACATGTCCACTAGTAATGCACGAGCATACCCTTTTCTCTGCGTCCCTTCTGGCTTTGGCTGACAGACGTCTTCGTTTTTGTTAGTGTGATGGATCGAAAATGAGACCTTATTGTTACTTTAATAGCACTTCCCTGAATATAAGTTATTTTGTGTGTCTTTTCACAAATTTCCCGGCCATTTGATTGCTCTTAGGTCATCTGCCTACTCATATTTCTTGCCCATTTTTCTGCTGGGTGTTTTGTCCTTTTCTTGGCAGTTTGTAAGAGCTCTTTGCATGTTAGGGTGGTAGCTGATGATTCTAAGGCTTCTCTCCCAAGCCAAGATGGCTTCTCTCCCTCTGCCCTGTACGGGCAGTTGAAATGAGCTCAGGGGTTGTTTAGCAGAGCTAGGAAGGCTGTTATGACTTGTGGCCACAGACTGCTGGTCACTCCTTAGATACTGTGTCTGAGCAGAAGAGTGTATTGAGCCAGAATGTAGCTGGGCGGAGGACTGAGAAGGTGAGGCAGTTCTGTACCGTGCTGCCTTCCACTGGTTGAGACCTCCGAGAGCGAAGGCCTGCCAAGGCAGAGGACGTCCCTCTGCCGCCCTCGCAGGGGCAGCCCTGTGCTGGCCGACATTTGTGGTGCTGCTTGTCCCTGGCTCAGTTGAGGCGTTCCACTAAGTCTAAAGGATTAAGACATCAAAATCAGTGCTTCTGGGCCGGCCCCGTGGCTTGGTGGTTAAGTGAGTGCGCTCCACTGCTGGCGACCCGAGTTCGGATCCCGGGCTCCCACCGGCGCACTGCTTCTCCGGCCATGCTGAGGCCGCGTCCCACATGCAGCAGCTAGAAGGATGTGCAGCCATGACACACAACTATCTACTGGGGCTTTGGGGGGAAAAAATAAATAAATAAAATCTTTAAAAAAAAAAAAAAAAAATCAGTGCTTCTCAGCCTTGTTTCCAGCGTAACTCTTGTAACAGATGGCATTCACGTATGTGGCACTCCTCTGGGTATCCCAGATTTTGAAGAAACTTAGAGACATCTTGCAGGGAGGAAAAGCATGACAGTAACGGCCACCTCTGGAACTTTTAGAGGCATATCAGTAATGATTACTCTCAGACTTTGGCACAGGTAAGAGAGTCTGCAGCTTATGTACAGTTTTCAACCAGCAGCTCAAGAAAGCATATCAGAATGCAATGCGATAATCTTGATATTATAGAAAAACATTAAATCTCTTTTAATTTATAAAATAAATACAGGGATTCATAATACTATTCTCTCCACTTTTGTATATGTCTATTAACAAAAAAAGGAACTCGGGAAAGATAAGATTCTAAAATAGAAGGAATGGAATTCTAAAAAAAGAAAAAAGTGTAGAAAAAATTTTAGGTAAAGTTGGATAAGAAAAAACATTTCTAAGACTAAAATCTGGTTCTGTTTACTAACCCTAATGTTACATAACCATAATGTTTACTAACCATAAAAAAAATTATCCTTGAAGGTAGTCTGTAACTCCCCTCTTTGTCCCACCACTCCTGCTTTGGGGACTTGGGCTATTTAATAAATCTCTTGGGGGGCCGGCCCAGTGGCACAGGTGGTTAAGTGCGTGTGCTCCGCTGCAGCGGCCCAGGGTTCGCCGGTTCAGATCGCGGGTGCGCACCTACGCACTGCTTGGCAAGCCTTGCTGTGGCGGCGTCCCATATAAAGTGGATGAAGATGGGCATGGATGTTAGTCCAGGGCCAGTCTTCCTCAGCAAAAAAAGAGGAGGATTGGCAGATGTTAGCACAGGGCTGATCTCACAAAAAAAATAAATAAAAAATAAATCTCTTAGGGGAAATCTAGCCTTTAATTTCTAAAGACCTTTTATACTAATTGGCCATCATAAGTAACCATATTCAAATCAATGCCTATTGCATCAGAAGATCTGTAAATAGCTATTTCTTTTGTTAGAAGAGGCCTGGTACTTTTTTGATGATTCTGGTAAATTCGTTATCTTTTTTTAAAATGAGAGAGAGATGTTAAATGTCATGCCAGATCCTAGTGGACTTGCTTGGTGGGAAAAAAATGATGAGGTTTAGAAAACTGGAGTGCATCTGTAACAAGACTATTAGCAACTGAATGAAAAGCTTACACTAAATACTACTATTATTACAGCAACTTATTTTTCCTGTTCTCATCTTTGTCTTCAGTCATTCCTAGTTGCATTTAACAAGAGAGATTCTGGAACTTTATCATCTCATTGCTAACGGAGCCAGCACTGGCTATCTCACTGTGCATCATTCTCCCAAATTGGCCTTGATCTTCTCCTGAAATAAGTTCTCAGATGAGCTCCAAGAGTCTCTCAGGTGTTCTCTTATTATTTTTAAACTTTCAAAGCAAATTTGTCTAGAATCACACATCGGGTCCTTTGTGAAGTTATTTCCTAAAGAATAAACTTCACCTTTCTATACCTCTTGTTTGATAGGTTATCACAGTGGTAAACTGTTTCCTAATAGAAAAGACTTTGAATGATAGTCATTGCATTGCGTTTGGATCCCTTTAACACAGATATTTTGTTGGACAAAGCAAGAAGCTATTGCTTTTCTTTCTTTTTCTTCCTTAATCAAAAGTATTGCCCAAGCTTTGTATCTTGCAAATATATAGAGGGGGCTATTTAGTTGGGATGAGCAATATAGAAAACTAATTTTATTTGTTTTATGACTCCAGCACCTATGAGAGTGTCTGAAAAAATGAACACCAGAAGGATATGGCGCTAGCCAGTATTCGTAGCATCTTGAAGGCTGTTGAATTGAATTCCTTTTGCTCAGCTGCCTGTCCTCTGAATTTACTCCTAGCACACTGCTGACAGTCATGCTGCAGTTTCTACCTGAGAACTGGGTTGGCAGGAAACCCTGAGGCAATGAGGACATGGCCCACCACCTAATTTAAAGGTAAAAGTTTAGAAAGCTGCTTTGTATATTGCTATTTCCTAAATGTGCATATTTTAAAAACATTTTAATGGCTTTTGGTACTGCGAATTTTCTCATAAGCACATTGTTTTTAAAATCACGAAAACAAAGATGTTTTTATCTGGAAAAAGTACCATCATTGAAAGCTTTTTAAAAGGCTTTTCACTGCTGGCACTATTGCCCCTGAAGTTTAAGAAACAAAGTTTTCATTCCTAAAGCTTTCTTTTCCGCTCCTTTCTCAAGTTTGCTCTGGAACGCTGAGAGAAGAATACAAAAGGGAGCCCTGCTCTTATTCTGAAGAGAAAAGACTAACTTTTGTAGCAGAGAAAGGAGACTGCTTACAACTAAGTACATGGGGCTCGGATTTAGCTAGTTCTTTCCATTTAGGAGCCTTGGCTGCCCATTTTTACTGTAAGTACTTGTAGGCTGGGGACCCATTCGATTTCTAAGAGAATTCCCAGTTAAGAAAAGAGGGCTAGACGTCCTTATATTTTTCCTGAGGAATCAACAGCTAATAATACTGAAAAAGAAAGCCAGGTATTTACCCAAAGTAACCACAGGATTTTTACCTGTAATACAGGGAGGCATGGTTCTTCACAGGCTAACTATAGGCACAGAGGTTGAGAGTGTGTGCATGTATCTATCTAACTTGCTCGTCGTTGTGCTTACCCCTTCTCGCGCGGGAGCAGACGCTGCAGACGATGCGGAGTGGCGAGCCGGCGGTGACCATGGACGAGAGCGGCGGGCCGGCCGAGGCCGCGGCGCAGGGCGGCCCGTGCCCGGGGCTGGCTCCCGCGCCTCCCGGCCGCCTGGGGGCGCCGTACTCCGAGGCCTGGGGGTACTTCCACCTGGCGCCGGCGCGCCCGGGCCACGCGGCGGGCCGCCGGGCCACCTGCCGGCTGTGCGGGGAGCAGGTGAGCGGCGGCGCGGGCCTGCAGGCGGGCACGCCGGCGCTGTGGGAGCACCTGAAGAGGGCGCACCGGCGGGAGCTGGAGGAGGGCGCCGCCCGCCGCTCGCCGCCCGGCCCCGGGCCCGCCGCGGCCGCCGAGGGCGAGTGGGCGCGCCTGCTGGAGCAGATGGGCGCGCTGGCCGTGCGCGGCAGCCTGCGGGAGCGCGAGCTGGCGCGGCGCGAGGCGGCCGTGGAGCAGGGCGAGCGCGCC
The DNA here is from genome assembly GCF_057802395.1 of Ceratotherium simum simum. Taxonomy (NCBI): domain Eukaryota; kingdom Metazoa; phylum Chordata; class Mammalia; order Perissodactyla; family Rhinocerotidae; genus Ceratotherium; species Ceratotherium simum. The sequence continues at coordinate 88,703,685 of NC_141903.1, forward strand.
CTGGAGCGCCGGCGGCGGGCCCTGCGGGAGGAGGAGCGCGCGGCGGCCCGGGCGCGGCGGGAGCTGCAGGCCGAGAGAGAGGCGCTGCAGGCGCGGCTGCGGGAGGTCAGCCGCCGCGAGGGCGTCTTGGCCGCGGCCGCTGCTCCGCCGCAGACTCCGCTCAAAGAGGAGCCCGAAGGGGAGAGGGACGGCTACCTGATCACGAAGGTCCTCCTGTAGGTTCCGGCCGCTCCCACCACCCCATGCCAGCGCTACTCCAGTGTGGTCCGCGGACAGCGTCTTCAGCATCACCTGGGAGCTGAATCTCAGGCCCGAGGCCGCCCTGCGGAATCGGAATCTCCAAATGTGGGGCTTTGAGAAGCACTTCGGAAGCTAGAGTAGAACCCAAAGTCACTTCCGCTCTGGGGGGGCCCGGAGCGCAACCTCCAGCAGCCTCCTTTGCTGTGGGCGTCTAGTGGCCATTCGTGTGGGGCTGGGCTTCCTCCGAGTGCCTTGGGGAATGAGCGCTCCAGCAGCCTGTGGGCCCAGATCACCCAGAGCTATGGCCACCGTGCACCTGTGACTTCGAAGGACAGAAGCTTCCTTACACACCAAAGACTATCACACCATGTGCCTGTACACCAGCAGGGCAACCCAGGGTGGAGGGTGCATGGAAATGAGGACAAAGCATTTTATCCAGGAGAGTTTTACTCATTTCCTAATGAGTGAGTCTTTGATGGGTAGTTGTTGCCCAACACGAAGTTCTGAAAAGAGGGCCACTGATTACCCTCCCCATCTCTGTGCCTCCTCAAGGCTGTCCCAGAGAGGCCCTCTGTTACTCCCCAAAAGGCCAAGTGCACCCTCCCTCTCCCCAGCTTGTCTTCTCTCCCCCGTCCAGACCTCGTGGCAGCTGTGGTAAGCCTCCCCACTTTTCCACCTCACACCTCCTGCCGCAGGACTAGCAAGACTTGACCTCATCCTCTCGTTGGTGGGAGGAGCGCTTCCTTCCCCACAAGTCTCCACAGCCCTCACTTGTGGGCCAAAGGAGAAGGCTCCCTGCCACCTAAGGCCACCTCTTCCTCTCACTGGGCCTTTGCTCCATTGGTGTTCCTCCTTTCCTCTGTCTCATTCCCTCCCTTTCTCCAGACTCTTCCTCTTCCTCAGCAACACCCAGGCTCCGTTGTTCTGAAAAGAGGAACTCCCCCAGCCTGGATGCTCCCGACGGAACAGCATTCAAGGAGGGTTGAGTAGACCTTGCTGCTATACTTCCTCCCTATTCTTTACTCCTTTACTCCACGGTCAGCTTTTCATGCTACACTGGACTCTGAGAGGCCACCACCATCTCCCAATGGCCAAATGTGATGATTTATTTTCAGCCTTCATTTTGCTCAATCTCTCCCTTCTTGAAATTTCTCCTTTGGTAAGTGGAATTTGCTTTTCCTCCACAGAATTCCTTTTCCTGATGTAGACTAGTTCTCAAACAATTTTTCTTCAGGTCTCTTTTTTTTCTCATTATTTTACATTGAAAATTTTCAAGCATCCATGAAAAGTTGAAAGGCCAGTACAATGAATATTCATATAAACCCTCCACCTAGACTGAACAATTGTTAACATTTTGCCATATTTAATTTTTTTGCCCTCCACCCCATACATGCACGACATTTCATCCCTATTTCAGCATTTATCTCCTAAGAATAAAGACATGATTCTACATGATTACAATTTCTTAATAGCCTCTAATATAGAATCCTTAATCAAAATTCCCCAGTTGTCCCAAGAATGTCTTTTTATCTTGTTTTAAAAACAGAGTCCAATCAAGGTTATACATTACTTTTGATTCTTACTCTCTAGTCTCTTTTAGTCTAGAACAACCCCCTTACTATTTTTTTCCATGACATTTATTTTTGAAGAGTCCCGACCATCTGTCTTATAGAATGTCCTATATTCTGGATTTGTCTGATTGTTTCCTTAGGCTAATTTGTGCACTCACTCTCGGCTCATCCGCCTGTAGAGCTACAGTCATCTCTTCTGTGCCAGTGACTCCTGAATAATCCATCCATGAGTGTTCTCTTGGCTCTGACCTTCATGTGCAATCAATCCCCTGCTGCATGTCTCACCTCTGCTTGCATAACCTGCGGCTACAGGTGGAACGGATGAAGCTGTTCAACTCTGCGTCCCCACCCCTCATCCAAGAACTAACATTTACTGGGCACTTAAATGTATCGAGCACACACTGCACACTTGACATGTATTATCTCACTTGATTCTCATAGCAGCTCCATGGGGAGGTATTAATACTATGCCCATTTTACAGCTAAGGAAACTGAGATAGAGTTAAGTAGTTTGTACAAGGTCACAGCTGGTAGGTAGAGCTGGGATCTGAATCCAGTGTCTACCTCCAGACGCCATGCTCCCAGCTGCTGTACTGTCTCCCTTGTTACTCAGTCACCGGGCTGACACCTGTTTCCTTCCTAACTCCAGTTCCAGGTAGTATCATCAGTGACATAAACATGTACATGGGCCAGGGCTGTGCTAAATGCTTTACAAGTATTATTGCCTACCACGCAGCAACCACATGATAGAACTGCTGTTATGCCCATTTTATAGACAAGGAGACAGGCCCAGGGGAGCTTAAGTAATGTCTTCACAGTCACACAGCTGCTAAGAGGCAGAGTGGGATTTGAACTCTAGATCCTAAGCCCCTGATCTACTGAGTGTATTTCTACAAAATATCACACCTGTCTTCCTTCTGATGCCACCTGCCAAGCACAGGCCCCATTTATCATTCATCTGGGGTTCATCTTCCCATCCTTGTCTTCCTCCACTGTCCCCTGCCTAACACTCAGCTTGGCCAAAGGAACTGTCCCAAGCCAACATTGATCATACACGTTTTCTGCTCAAAAGCCCCCCAAGATCACCCATCATCTACAAGCTTGGCCCTTGTGGCTTGACATTCAAGTTCCCCCGCCCCGTGCCAGTCTTATCTGTCCCTCCTTCGTACACTGTAAGCTCCAGCCAAACTGCACGCCTTGTTCTTCCTCACATGCCCTGGTCTTGGCACCTCTATGCCTCTGTTCACCTTCCTTCCACTTAAAAAGCCCCTTCAATTCTGAGTATGAGAAATCCCACCATTTTCTAAGACCAAGCCCAAATTCAACTGCCTACATGAAGCTTTCCTTGATTCCTCCTTGGTTAGTCGATTCCTTACTTCTCTGACTCGCATAGCATTTTTGTATCTCACAACCCTTAGAACAGGCAATCTAGCATAGGGCTTTATGGGTTCTTGTATAACTCCCTTGCCAGATCTTGAGGCTTTGGAGACAGGGATGGAGTTTACTCCTTCTACTCCCACAGTGCCTTGCAGATAATAGCTGCTCAAATATTTGAGGCATTTAACCCACTCAATGTGTTTAAGATTTTTACAAGTTAGCTTTCCCATAGTTACTAATATAATTATTCATTTAATTCTCTGAGTAGAATTCATAACAGAAAAAAATAGCCTAAAAGGAAATAGCAGTAATAATCTTTTTAAAGCTGTTTAGTCAATAAAAATTTAAGAAGTGTCAGTTATTGGGTTGTTTGATTTGAATCCCATCAACTGTTCTAGTATGTCATTATCAGGAATTTTTTTCTTAAAATTATTATTTTTTCGTTATACAAGTAACACAAATGCAATGTCCCAATCTAGGAAGAACAGCAGGAAAAAAAAAAATCCCCCACAGTCCTGTTACCTTGGTAAAATAGCTATTAACATTTTAATGTAGTTTGTCTCTTGCAATTTTTACATTACTCTAATAAGAAGTTATTTCTCTTAAGTATTGAAATTTAACTTCGTAATGTGGATTTATAAGTTGGGCTATAAGGTCTAAATCTGGACTTTTTATAAAAAGAAAAAAACTTCTACAAATGTTATTCTTCTATTTCACCAATTGTTAGAACTATTAAAATAAGCCAAGATTTACTTTTAGAATCTTAACCTCTCCCTCAAGAAAGGTAGCTAATGGGAGCGCCAATCGCCTGTTCCAGGGCGGGAGAGCAATTAGCCTGACTGGTGACTGAGTGCTGGTGGTGGGAGTGAAGAGATTTTACTTTCTGCGTTATACACTTCTGCACTGTTATAATTTTTTATACCGAGCGTGAATACTTTTATAATAATTTACATTTTGCACATGAAAAATCCTCACCATTAGCATTCAGCTTTCTTAGTTAGAATAAAGGAAACCTCTAACACAAGGACTAATATAATCCTCACTTCCATAAAAGCCTAGAAAGAAATGTAGCCCTTATCCAGTCCAACTCTATCATCTGACGGAGGAGAAAAATGAGTCCCAGGGTGGCCTGTCCCGTCAGGAGACAGTGGCTATGGCGGCTCACCTGACTCCAGCCTCCTCAACAGCTATGCTGCTGCTTTGGCCTTGAGGGCTTCTGCTGGCTCACCTGGCAAAGCACAAGGGCTATCAGAACCAACCAGCTCAGCTGGCACCCTGAAGTCAGCTATGCCACGCACAGGTGGGTTCTGGGTATTACAGAGGCCTCTCTGGCTATGACACTTTGCTCTCAGCGCGTTGTCACTGCAAATAGGTGACAGTGACACACCGCACCTATATCGGCAGCACTTCCTTGATTTAGGTGATAGCTTGCTAATCGCACCACCCAGGTGCTGCCTTTGAGAGCAGTGCATGCACTGCATTAGCAAGGTGCATGGCTGGAATTAGGATGCTGGAATCAGACTGCCCTGAACCCAACTCCTGAACTCCTGCCATGAAGTAAAGTGATCAGTCACTTCTTTAGGTTGAAATGTGGCAGGGAAGAGGGGGTGTGGGCCAAGGTTGAAACAACTAGGGCCCTGTACACACCCAAGTTGTCATCCTTGGAGGCTGGAGAATGGGAGGGTTGACTTGGTTTGGGCTGAGTTTCTACTTTACATAGCTATCCATGTCTTTAATGTCTCAGAAGGGATTCATAAACACTGGGCTTTTGTTTTTGTTTTGTTTTGCTGCCATGGACTCATTAGGGAATTCTATTTCTAAAGGTTTGAACATCTTACCTTTTCGCAACCTGAATCTGCTCCTTTGTTTGGAAAATGGATGAGGTGATCATTAAGGTCCCTTTGGCTCTAATATGCTATGATTACATGAAATACAATGAAACAGCAACCAGCCTTGGAGTGAATCAGTTGCTCTGTTTAATTGGATTTTCTCCTTAACTGCAGATTTAGAAGAAAATGTTGAAAGTCATATATATATGCTTATTATTAAAAATAATAGTAGTATACCAAACTTCTTCCACAGTACTGAGGTAGCATCAGATTCACCACCTAGAACTGAAAGTGTGTGCAGAGCAATGAGCATGCTCTCCATACTAGACTCTCTGTCCTCACAACACCCTGCAGGCAGGGCAAGTATAACTGGCCATGTTTTACAGGTGAGGCTCCACACGTCAGCAAGGAGAAGTGACCGTCTGAAGACCACACAGCTACTAAGCAGTAGATTGGAGCCTGGAGCTCAATCCCTGGATCTCAGTCACACCTGGGGCCAACAGTTGTGCATCCTTCCATGCCTCTCCTTTGGCCCACCTCTTCAGCGGTGCTGGGATATCTGGATCCTAGCCTGAGTGCTCGCTGACACTTGGGTTGGTGTTGGCTACTCCCGCCAGGAGCTCTGGTGCTGGAGGTAAGCCAGCCAGCTTTCCTAGACGAGGCAAGGCTGGCCTTTGTATCAGTTCCTCATTGCTGCTGTGACAAAGTACCACAAACTCAGTGGCTTAAAACACAAATGTATTATCTTACAGTTCTGCAGGTCAGAAGTCCAAAATGGATCTCAAAAGGTGGGCAGGGCTGTGTTCCTTTCTAAAGGCTCCAGGAGAGAACGCATTTTTTGCCTTTTCCAGCTTCTAGAGCTGCCCACATTCTTTGGCTTGTAGCCCCTTCCATCTTCAAGGCCAGCAAGGGCCTGTGTTTCTCACATTGCATCACTCTGCCTCCCTCTTCCACATTTAAAGGACACTCTCCTTATCTTAAGGTCAGTTGGTTAGCAACCTAATTCTATCTGCAACTTTAATTCTCCCCTGCCTAATAACATATTGATAGATTCCAGGGATTAAGACATGACATCTTTGGGGGCCGCATTATTCTGCCTACCACAACATTATATTGCCCGGCCCAGTCGGGGAAGAGTTTGGGGAAGGTGAGAAAGTCATGTGCTTGATGGGAAGCCTGTCTTCCCCAGAAATCAATACTTTAGTGGGGGTCCCAATCTTTCCCCTCATATCTTAGTCTCTCTGCCCAGTGCAGGGAGCACTTAGCCTTTTCTGAGACAGAGAGCTGGAAGGTGGGTATGAAGGATGCCTCTGGGGGGAAATCAGAGGCCTCCATAGTTCTGAGAACATTGTAAATTTGTGCACTGACTAGGACCCTGCTGACTTGGAAGGCCGGGTGGTGACATGTGAGGAGTTCATCAAGCCTTTGGAGCCAGATGTGAATTAAAGTCTAAGCTTCCAACCACGTATGTTAGGTGTCACCTTGGCAGCCACCTTAAGCCCTCTAAAACCCAGTTTCCTCATCAGTAAAATGAGGATAACACATACCTTACAGAGATGTTATCAGGATTAAGTGAGTTATTTAGGCAAATTCTGACATATAGTTTAAACTCAATAACTATGACTTCTATTTCTTTTACTTATCTGAATGGGAGCTCATAACCAATCCAAAGGACCTCGGAATGAGCAGGTTCCCAGGGATGATTCCTGAGAGCAGCTGCAGGCAAGCCACAAAGGTTTGCCCAGTCATTTTCCTTCATGATAGAACTATTTCTCTGTCAGAATATAAACTTCATACCTGATTTGCCAAATGAACTAATCCAGTCAAAACTCAAGATGACTTGTGCATACAAAGTAATCTGACCAATCTTACAAGTAAACATATCAAAACCTACCCATCTAAGTACTTTTCCCTTCAGAGTAGTCACCCTGGGAAACTACATAGTAATTCCAAAAATGCTTCCATGCTTAAAACATTTCTGGAACTCCTCTTTTAGAGTAGCTCTCAGAGTCTCTGGCACATTCTTTAAAACATCCTTAAATTGGCAAATATTACCTCTCCAAGAAAAATTTGATTTTTTAAAAGAGCTGCCAGTTATTCAAAGCCGTCTGGTGAATATGGTAAATGATTAACCAGATTAACTTTTCTGGTTAATAAGCTGTGATTATAATAAAGCAATGGTAATTATTTTTGTGTGGCTCATAAATTGGCCTTGATAGTGTTGTATATTAAGGTTAAGTAAAGGTAGCATGGTCATAGTAGAGATTAAAGTCCATTTTAGTGGGTTTATGATGTGAATGAGTTCAGAGAGCACTGGGAGTCATTACATATTTAAATAGTAATAAATGTTTCTTTTTATGAAAATCTTAATTATGACATTCTCTGAAATCTGATTTCATAGTATTAAAATGAAAGCTTTAAGGAAAAGCATTAAATGTTAATGAAAGTTTTATTATTTCAGTATATATTCTCTTGGGCCTTTGGTCAAGATAAGTAACGATCAGATGAATGAGCTGGCAACCTTCCTGGCCTCTGAAGTCTACTAGTAATTGGAAGCTAAGTAACACATCGTCACATGTTTAAATACATTTAATAATATTCCACCAACTTCTCCCTGTCTTTTGCTTTCTGGGCAATGAAATACCATAGCATTTTAACATAGATGAAGAAGGCTAGTTTTCACTGTTTTTTTTTTTTTTTTGAGGAAGATTGGCCCTGAGCTAACATCTGTTGCCAATCTTACTCTTTTCTTCTTTTTTCTTCCCAAAGCCCCCAGTACATAATTGTATATGCTAGTCATAGGTACTTCTATGTGGGACACCACCTCAGCATGGTGAGCAGGTCCATGCCCAGGATCCGAACCGGCGAACCCCAGGCCACTGAAGCAGAATGTGTGAACCCAACCACTGCACTACTGGGCATGCCCCGAAAGCTAGCTTTTTCTTGGAAGAATTTCGGAAAACGCATTCTTACTCAGCAGGAAGAAGACACTGTCTGCCTCCATTCACATTAACTTCCCCAAGTGTGTCTGCTCCTCATCCTCCAGGGACTTGCTGATGTACACGTTCCCCATCAACTCCAAGTTCCAGTGACCTGATTCATGTTGCTTTGTTTTTGGTACTTTAATGATTTATTGTTCAGATTTAGAACCACAAAATCCAAATGTCTGAGCAGGCAGAGTTACTATTCTTCTCAGGTAATTGGAGGAGATACATAATGAAGTGAAGGACTGCAGCCTCAGTAAGGTTTTACTGTTGTTTACATATCCAAAACCCTCAAAAACATGGCTAAAATTTTTTTGAAGGCAGAGTTTCTAAGATTCCCCTAAAAAGGTTTGGTTTAGAGACAGATCTGAAAACATTTTTAAAAAACCAAATTGCTCCCTCTCCCTCTGCCCCAAGAAACTTTGGCTTTTGAAAAAACTTTTGAAATGAACAAAGACTATTTTGGATTAATACTCTTCTTGGAACCATCAAGGCCTTCATGTGACTACTTGGCCTTTACATACTACCAAATACTATCTAAAAATAAACGTCAGCTCAAGGGTGCAGGGAGTCCTGTCTCTTTTAACTGCTGCACCCCGAGGGCCTAGAATAGTGCTCGGCCTGTGCTAAGCGCCTGATGGCTCTCTGCTGAATGGATGCATGCTGCTGAAAGATCTGAATATAGAAGTACCTGAAATCTACTTCTCCTTGGAGTTCTCCCTGTAGTACCCCTGCTCCCACCGGGTACTGAGGGCCAGGGTGGGCCTGCTAGATCTCTCTACCATTTCTCCAGATGGCTCCATTTCCGAAGTCACGCAGAATCCACTCCTTCTTTGAGGATGATGAGGCTCACCTACAGTACCTTCTACCCTCTCTCACTGTCTTTCTCACTACCAATCTCCTGTTCATTCTCCAATATTCATTAAGAAATCCAGCTCCCAACCCAGTCTTCTGGTCCACACCTATCTCCTATCATCTCCTCGGAGAATGAAGATGACCCATCCAGTTACTCTCATCCCTCATCTTCCCTGACTTCAATAACCACCATCTCCACTCCAGGATTCTACTCCTACAACTGCACCCTTGGTACTGGTAGCACTGCATTAAGAATATTAATAATTGCTAATATTTGAGGGCTTATTATGTGCCAGACAATATGTTCAGTGCCACACATGCTTTATCTCATTTAAACTTTCCAACAACCCCATAATGACATTAAGGTACAGAGGTTTAAATAAATTTTTAAACATCACTCAGCTCAGCAGTGGTGGACCTAGGTCTGTCAGACTCTTTAGCCCATGCTCTGAACCATACCACTGGGATGAAAAGAATCAAGATTTAAACCCCAGCTCTGCCACTCTGTCACACAGACTTCCTGACCTTGACCAAAATAAAAACCTCTCTAAGCCTCAGTTTTCTGATTCATGAAATACTGGTAGGAATAAAGAAGATAATATATTAAGTGCCTAGCACAGTGCCTGACATACCACAAGTATGTGTTCCATCCATCCTACCAGCAAACGCTTACTGAGCACCTCCTAAGCACCCAATCCTGTGGTAGGTACCGAAGACACAGCAGTGAATAAGACAACAAGGTCCCTGCCTTCACAAGTCTGCACAGCACCTATGGGCACTCAATACGTGACAGATGGAACAAGCCCTCAGGAGGTCTGCCAGTCTCCACTCTGCCTCTCCTCAATCAGCCAGTTACTCTGCTATAAAGCCACCTAATGAGCGCCCTTCCTTGCCTATAATTCTTCAGGAATTCCTCACTGTCAAAGAGATAAATTCAAATTTCTTAACACAATATGCAAGAACAGTTGTAGGTAAATGACTCACTTCCCTTCCCCACCTTATGCCCTCTTCTTTAAGCAGTGAAACTTTCCTCATGTAATCTATCTGGAAGACTGAATTGAAAACCAGATAATGTAGACCTATTCTGGAAATGGCATGAGAACTGGAGTCACCAGTTTGGCATCCTAACCCCTCCCCACCCTCATCACACACGCACACGCGCGCGCACACACACACACACACACAGCTGCAGCTACTAAGGCAATGACAGGTTCTGTCAAACAGTTTGAAAACCAAGCTTTAGATCAATGTTTTTCTAACTGTAGGACACAACCCATTTAGTGGATTATGAAATCAATTTAGTGGTTGTAATCAGTGATTTGGAAAACAAAAATAAGAGGGCATTATATGAACTAATGTCTAAGTATTGGCATATAGAACCTGTTATATACGCACACACACTCAGGTACTGAGCTGTGATATAAATTGTATTTCTTACCATGGATCATTGTCAAAATGGTTTGAAAGCCATTGCTTTACATGCTCTACGTAGCTCAGTTCCTTGCATGTTTCCTCAGTCACATAGAACTCCATCTGTATCACGCCACCTGCAGTTCTCCAAACCCATCCTGCTCTTTCACTTCTATGCTGCAAGTCTACAAGCCAGGCGTGGTGCTCGGCACTAGGAATGCAGTAGTGAGGAAAACCAAGGTCTTGCCCACATTACACTTAAGAATCTAGACAGACAAATAGCATACTAATCACACTAATTAATATACAACTGTGAACCAAAATAAGCAGTCTAAATGAAAGGGATTTCCAAGAATGTTTATCAAAGGCAATTAGACTAGGGGGACAAAGGAGGCATCTCTGAAGAAGAAGCAATTAGCAGAGATCTAAATATGTCCAAGCTAACTGGGTAAACAGGGTGGAGGCAGAGCATTCCAGACACAACAGAATATAAGTGCCCTGGCATGAGAGAGGGCAGGGCATCTCCGAGACACTCAAAAAAAGGCCAGTGTGCCGATCCAGAGAACCAGTGGGAGAGTGACACCAGACAGGGCTGGGAAGGTGGCGGTGGCTAGACCAGGTAGGGTTTTATGGGCTAGGTTTTGTTTTCTGTCCTCAGAGTAATGGGGCCACTGTAGGTTTTAAACAGATGATGAAACAAGAGTTGTGAAGAAACTATGTCTGCAGTATGGATGGACTGGAAGGAGGAAGGAGTGACTGCAGGGAGACCAGTTAGGAGGCCAGTGCAACAGTCCAGGTGAGTGGTGACAGTGAACTGACTTAACATATTGGAAATTAGGAGGAAGGGGAGAGAGGGTGGTGGTAGCAAAACAGAGGCTAACCCCCAGGTTTGGCTTGCACAACCGGATAGATGGTGCTGCCAGCTGAGACAGTACACTGGAAGAGACCAGGCTTGGAGAAGACTGCGTTCACTCTTGGATAAGCGGCATTTAAGGTGACTTTGAGTTGGATATGTATCCTGGCTAAATCAACCTGGAAGTCACAGGTATATATGTGGTAAATGCAAATGGGCATACGAGAGTGAGGAAAACGTCTGGGGTTGGGCCCTGAAGGCCTCTCCACTTCCTAATGTTGTATTCTACTTATTATAAATGTGTATGAATACACATAGTTAACTACACAATTATACCTGCTTTAAAGTTCAAATATAGAAATAGAATAAAAAGGTCAAGTCTGCTCACTCCTTGGTTAACTAATATTAACAACTTGCTATGTACCCTTATATATATATATTTTTTAATGGGATTATGTTATACTTTTCTACAATCTGCTTTTTAAAATCAGCAATGCAGTGACAATATTCTTCTCTATCACGGTATAGATAGTTCTATCATACTCATTTGAATGGCAACACAATATTACACGGTAGGACTGCAGCACAGTTTAACCAATCCTCCAGTCCCCATTGATGGATAGTTGGGTTATCTGGCAGACAGTCACCTACCCATTCAATATCCACTGTCCCCATTGGCCTTGTTCACTGAACCCTGACTCTGTTCCAACAGCAACATGTTCAGCCCCCGGTGATGGTTCCTGACTGGCTTACGCCAACTGAGACCATTCTGTGGCCCACCTTTTCCACTTCCCTTGCAGCAGCTATGGAGAGTCAAGTTATCAAGTGCTGGCTAACGACCCTAAGGAGAAGTCTGCTCTGAGACCTTCTGAGTAAGCTTTTGCTTTCCTGACAAAAGAGAACTGACACGAACATTGCTCTTTCCCGTGCTCTTCCCGTTTTGGACATGAATATGATGACTGGAGTTTCAAGAGTCATTTTGCAAACAGAAGGCCATAAGCCAATAGGGCCCTGATACACACACACACACACACACATACACTGACTCCTTTTAAAGAGTCCAAATGTATTTCAACCTTAAAGTCTGAAAAAGTAAAATGAAGTGTTTTGGATCAAAGATTCAGAGCAGAGATCTAAGTGATGCCCTACAAAAACAAGCAGCACACTTGGAACGAGATGTCGTGGAAAACACTTTCGGCTGTTCCTGAGGGCACCCTTAGGTGTGGGGTCCAGAAATGCCTCTCTGGCTCCCTGCCAAGCACAGCCCTCTGTCCTGCAACTTGACAGGATGGCCTTTCTACACAGTCTCTGACATGTCTTGCTTTCCCTTGTTTGAGATTTCTATCTTCTTTTGCCTGCAATTTGAAAATGTGCCAAATTAAGAAATAATCTTTTATGTGAAAAGTTGGAAGGTGTTCAATTTGTGTGAGCCATTACTTTTCATAATTTACAAATAGAATAAAAACGAAACATCAGAAGTAAAAACTATTTTAAAAGCAGGAAAAAAACTCCTCTCTTTTTGAGAAAAAATGCTTCCTAGCTATTTAATTCTAGAAAACAATTTCTGTTATTTTACTCTAATGTTGATGGTTTCTTCTGTTCTCAATTTTGCCAGCTTCTCGTGTTCTCGCAAAAATATAAGATGTTAGATTTCGCAAAATTCAGCAACTTGTAGCTCCACTTAAACATTTAAAGGCTAATAAATTAATAAATTTATACTTCGTGAATAAACTGTAATTTAAATTAAACACAAAACAACTTTATGTGTAATCCAAATTGTACATAACTCATATCTATGCTTCTAAACAAATAGAAGCTCACATTTGTACTACTTTTATAGTTTACAAAGTGCTTTTTATATACATTCTCTCATTTTCTATTCAAGACAGACATGTGAGATATTATTCTTATTCCACAGATGGAAATAGACCCAGACGTTATTCAGTGCTTTAACCACTATACAATGTAGCCCTGAGATTTTAGATCTGCAAAGGGTTTTAATAATGCAAATATCACATATATTTCAATTTTTGTCACCATTTTCAAGTTTCCATTTTCTTAACAAAAGAAAACAATGAAAAAAGTTTTCCACAATCTAATAATAAAAATGGGAAATATTATATAGACAGTTGTATAATAACGCAATGAGTGAGATCTACTAGAAGCAAAGTCAACTTTGAAAGTACTATATTTTTATCTATATACAGGGCACCAGTATCAGAACCACATTTAGATGAGGTTTTTTTTTCTATTTTAGAGAAAATAATGCAGGACACTCCTGTTGCCTCCAAGTCTAACGTACATATACATATACATATGTGTGGTAGGGTGTGTAGGTGGCCAAGAAGGATGCAGAGAAACACTTTGTCAGATTTGGAGTTACAGAGCCTCTGATTCTCCCAGCTTAGGCCTACAGGGACTTGACAATTTGTTCGGTCATGTCTCATCTTTAGTAATAAACTTATTTTTCTTTCCACATCCCCCTTACTTCCTAAATACCCTGTACCATTCAGACTAGAAATTCCAATAGGTAGCCTTTCTTTCTGAATTATCTTCCCTACTGTATAATTTGTTTCAGAATTTTCCCTTCCTATTTCTAAATCTTGAACACATTTCTTTATAGTAGATGAGGGAGCTATAGCTTATATTCACTGCCAGAAAAGGGTCAGTTCCAGCATTAATTTCGCAGCAAAAAGCTGAGGAAAGGTGAACAGCGAGGAGAACAATGGTAAGTGGCAGAGCAGATACACCTGACCCCAAGAGCTGCACTGCACTTCTCCACTATCTGACCTCACCCTTCTGTCACTGCTCTGCCAAATTAAAGAGGAAAATTCTCGCTGGTAGTGGGTTCAAAGCAGACCAGTATATTTAAATCACTGGTTCAATTAATCACTCTTTTTGATGTAATAATGTTTTTATTGCATCTGAGGACATTTTCAATAAACACCTTGAGTTTGAGGCCTTGGCTTAGGTAATCCTTTTGCAGTAGAAATCAGATTTCTCTGGCACAACTCCATTGCCAGCAATGGGATTTATCAAAACTACAAATGCCAGCACATTGAATATTTCAATACTGTACTCAATTGCTCATATCTAAATATTTCAGCTATGAAAAAAAACAAATGTAAATGCTTAATATATAATACAAATCAACAGATTCTTCACAGAAGAAAACAATGAAAGACTAATTTTCTACAACATGTCACCTGTTCATTAGTTCTTCAATACTATTACTTAGGTTATTTCAAGAATAATAAAATTTATGCACCACTACCCATGTTTTCTCAACATTTTTTATCTAAGTTCTAAAGGGCATAAACAAAGATGACTATAGTCAGAATTATTTCTATAAACCTTTGATATTTCTTTTGTTGTGCATCTTACAATAACAAAGGTATGGAGACAAGGACAAGTGTACATTTAAGTCATTAGTGGTTACATGAATTTTGCTTCCATGGCTAGTTGCTTATACGGGTCTTGAAAATGACAAGATAAAATAATCAAGTTTCATAAGTTCATCTATGCCCTGTGAACTTGAGTCCACTCACAGCATAACCCGATTCAGTCACTATTTATTAGTTTTAAAAAATGTTTCTTAAAAGCTGCAAACCACACTGTATTACACATTTCTGAATCATGAGGGGAGAAACTGTGACACAGTTCTCTCATGCCATTGACTCTTTTGGAGGGAAAAGTTCTGCAATAAAATAAGAGTTCCCAAACTCTTTTTTTTAAAAGCTTGAATTGTGTTCTAAGACTGACCTTCATTCTATAGTCCCTTTCAGCCAAGGCACAGTCCCTGGTGCATCTTTTTGAGGTTTAGTTTCTGGGAAGTTTTCAGCAAACCTCTCTCGTGCTTTCTCCCAGTTCTTTTGGCTCTTGTTCTGGAGAAGGTGAACATCGTCAATGGAGGATGGTTTGCCCGTCCCCAAGCCTGCATGTGTTCGTCGGAGCTGAAGCTGGATCTGTTACCAGAAGTTGAGCAGAGGACTTACTGTAGAGTTTAAACACACTGAAACCTGCTGTGTCCAACGTGATACTTTTTAATTCTTTGATTTAGAAAAAGACTGATGCAAAAGAAAAACCTGTCAAATCCATCAAATACATACATGGAACTTAAACTCATTTTTCTACATTGCCTTCCCTGATTCTACAGAAAATGGAGTGCTCCTTAAATAGCAACCACCAAATTTCATTGAGATGCTATAGAATCTGTCATCCCACTCTAACCAGAAGTAAAGGCAATAGATGTATTTAAAGCTACTTTCCTAGCCTCATCTAAGTAAGTGAACAGGTAGGTTAAACGTTAAGAATCATAAAGAGAACTCGAATGTTTATTTTCATAAAAGGAGAGGAGGACTTCTCATTATTTTGAGAACCATTAAAAGCCACCAGTTACTGAGTGCCTAATATACGTCAGGCACCATGCTAGGGGCTTTATCTTCATGGCATCCCTAAAGAAACAGTTCTGGGGCCAGCACGGTGGTGTACTGGTTAAGTTCACACGCTCTGCTTCAGCGGCCCGAGGTTTGCAAGTTCGAATCCTGGGTGCGGACCTACGCACCGCTCATCACACCATGCTGTGGCAGCGTCCCACGTACAAAATAGAGGAAGATGGGCACAGATGTTAGCTCAGGGCTAATCTTCCTCAGCAGAAAGGAAGATTGGCAACGGACGTTGGCTCAGGGCCAATCTTCTTCACCAAAAAAAAAAAAAAAACCAACAACAAAAAACAGTTCTTATTATTCCCCATTTTTACATATGAAAACTCAAGTCCAAACCTGCCCTAAGTCACGCAGCTAGTGAGGGAGAGAGCACATATTCTAACCTAGGTCTGACCACAAACCCCATGTTCTTCCTGTATTACCTCAATGAAAACAAGAAAATTTACATTAAACTCACACTGATCCATCTACTATTTCTTTAGGTATCAAGTAATTATCAAAACAGTTCTTTAGTCATGTTAGTAAGGTTTTTGTAAAAGATAGTCTGAATCTCCAACGAACCACAGGACTGCAGAAGTAATTATTGTTTCCCAGACATTCTCTATTGCTTGTCACATGCTGATTCTTGACCCTAAAACAGATTCTCCAGCTAATACAGAATCTGCCTGTTTGTAAAGTAACACTGTGATTGTTCCTGCAGTATCTAGTACCAGGCATAGTAAGGAAGTCATTAAAATCAAATAAAAGATGCAGCAGACCTTTGGCTCAGGAAATAACATTTACTATCCTAGCTTTGATGAAGGAAAAAACTCTAAGAGGCTACCTAAAAGAAAATAAACAATTCATATATATATATCTGGTAATTGTGAATGCCACTGAGGTAGTAATCGTGTCTGGTTTTGCTTGCTTCTATTCTCCTAGCACTCAAGGCAATGCCTGACACATGGCAGGTACCCACTATATATATCTGCTGTAAGAACAAAGAATGAAAGAATACGCAAATCTTACCGGAGTTTTCATTCCTCCACCATCCTTCCCGAGACCCTCTCCTTTTTTCCAACCCATCTTCTCCAACATCTTCCGACCTTTGTTGCTATCAGTAATTTCACTTTAAAGAAAATTCAGACGATGGTTGATTTCTAAAAGACCATTTAGGTCACATTTATAATAAATTAATGAATTAAAAATAATTAGTACAACTACTTTAGAAAATTGTTTGGCATTACCTAATAAAGTTGAAGATACACAAATTCTACTCCTACATATACTACTTAACAGAAAAGCATGTACATGGTGCACCAAAAAGACATACAAGAATGTTTTTGCAGCAAATCTAATAATAACCACAAATCGGAAACAACCCAGATGTCCATCAATGGTAAAATGGATAAACTGTGGCATATTCATAGAAAAGAATATTATAAAGCAGTAAAAATAAAATATACCTAACAAAATAATGTTGGACAAAAAGAATACAGACACAAAATAAATACTGAATTATTCCATTTATTTAAAATTCAAAAATAAGTGAAATTAATCTGTTGCTGTTGGAAGTTAGGACAGTGGTTTTACCTTTGGGGAGGAGAGAGGAGTAACTATTAAGGGCGGTGGGGGGGCAGCCCCGTGGCTTAGCGGTTAAGTGCGTGCACTCTGATATTGGCGGCCCAGGTTCAGATCCTGGGCGTGCACCGATGCACCGCTTCTCCAGCCATGCTGAGGCGGCATCCCACAAACAACAACTAGAAGGATGTGCAACTATGACATACAACTATCTACTAGGGCTTTGGGGAGAAAAAGGGGGAAAAAAGGAGGCGGACTGGCAACAGATGTTAGCTCATGGCCGGTATTCCTCAGCAAAAAGAGGAGGATTGGCATGGATGTTAGCTCAGGGCTGATCTTCCTCACAAAAAAAAAAAAAAAAAAGAGGGAGCACTAGGAGGGTAGGTTTCCAGGGTTACTGATATTGTCTATTTCTTGACCAAGAAATGTTTTCTGTAATGTGTTAATCTTATGTATATCAGTGATACTGATACTGTTATTTGTGTACTTTTCTGTATATACGTTATACATCAATAAAAAAAGTTAAAATGAAACAAAACCTCTCATTCACTATTTGCATTTTGTTCTGTGATTTTACGTTCTGCTAATTTAAGGGTATTTTAATTTTATGTTCTATCACAGTGTATTTTCGGTGCTACAAAATACATTAAATTAGCTCTTCAACAACAATCAACCAAGCAATGTCAGACCAACGTGTTTCATTTCTTACTTATGCCTTCTAATTTACTCTAAAGCAATCTTCATATTCTCCAGCAATTACTTCAAAAATATTAAACTTCAAAAAGTATTTGACATGGGGCCAGCCCGGTGGCGCAAGCGGTTAAGTGCGCACGCTCCGCTGCGGCGGCCCGGGGTTCGCTGGTTCGGATCCCGGGCGCGCACCGACGCACTGATTGGCAAGTCATGCTGTGGCGGCGTCCCATATAAAGTGGAGGAAGATGGGCACAGACGTTAGCCCAGGGCCGTCTTCCTCAGCAAAAAAAAAAGAGGAGGATTGGCGGATGTTAGCACAGGGCTGATCTCCTCACAAAAAAAAAAAAAAAAATACAATGAAAAAAAGTATTTGACATGTTGCTTAGTATATCTAATTTATAATACTATATTTCATCAAATCTGACTCCATAAATTGTAAGATGCAACATCATTTTACGTACCAGAGAAAAAATTGCTGCCATGTGCAACTAACTGTAAAACTCTATCCATGTAGTGTATCTTAGAATCAATAAGATATGATATTTAATCAGAATTTTATAATTAGTTGTCAGTTCCATATGTAACATTTAAATTTTAACTAAACCTAGAATTTATATTGATAAAAAAAATGTAACCCCATATATGATTAAATGCAGAAATATGGTCATATTGTAGGCCTCAAAATTATACTTTTCATGTTTATCAATGCTACTTTACCAAGAAAAAAGAACTGAATCAAGAAAAATAGTATTTCAGTGTCAACAAGAACAAAAGTAGTCAGGTATTGAAATAATTACAAAAAATACCAGTCCATACCAACTTATAAGCCTAGCCTTCTCAATATCTAGTATATAAAAGTATGCTCACTCAATTGGGTGGCTAGAATGTTAGCTATGCATACATATGTGTGTTTGTATGTATATTCACATACATGCTCAGTAATTTTCTAGGGAAAATGGAATTCTAATATTAGAGGAAAATATAAATAGATTTGGTGTTTCCATCTTGTTCTGAACCATTGCTTTCAAGACTACCTAACAGAATATATAGCCCTGTAAGTCAGATTACCCTATGGATGTGATTACGGTACAAAGAATGTTTCAAACAACTAAGATTTAATACTTACGAATGAACTGATGCAGGGGCATCATCTCTTTGGAAAGTTCCTTCACTTCCAACCTGCTCCCTACGTTTTCCAGCTCTATCTTTATATTTTGGATTCTTCAATGCCTTTTCATCTTCGTAGTCTGTATTCTTTATAAACACAGAATATTCATTGAGGAAAACAAAGCTGATAAATAAAAATGTCATGTCTTTATATCTGCCTTATTTAGCAAATATGTTTCAATGTGGTCTCTATTAAACAATGAATTAAAACAAATCATGATATAAATTAGGACAATTACGTTATTGAATATGCTGTTTTTATTCTATCCCCTTTAAAATGTATTATTTCAAGTTGTACTACAACATAAATTGCATACAGAAGTTAATATAAATTGTATATAAACTGTAATATGTAATCATAAGAAGACAATATAGTGAAAATATAGTATATTTTGACTTAATGATGTGTACCCATATTCTCACATGAACTACCAGTATTCAAAGAAATATGTAGAACCCCTGGGGTTGGGAAAAAATCTATTTCTCCTTTTCTCTAAGGAACTGAACGTTCCAAAGGACCTAAAATAGTTTGATACTGTTCCTTGGAAGGGAAAAATGTAGAAAGTCCTTAAAAAATGGATAAAAAGCAAATACTCTTTTACCCTGGCACTAATAATAGCTTTCTGCTTCAATTCAGCTCCATTTATATGATTCATCAGTCCCTCAACAAATATTTACTGAGTAAAGTGGGAAGCTCCATGCTAGGTGACAGCATACAAAGACATTTATAATCCTAGAGGGCAAATACACAAAATCTTGAGCATGGTCCAGCAGACTGGTTCAACACTAAGGTGTACACGAGATGTGGCAGGAGCACAAAAGAGGCAGTCAATTCAGCATGGGGCTTCAGAGAAGGCTTCTCTTCCCGTTTGTTATTACTTGCTAATCTTTATATAAAAAGTATGACATTCATCCACAAAGATGCTAGGAACCACTGGAGCAATTCAAGGAAAGCACCACAGAAGTTTTTACTTAATTTTGCTTCTAAACAGAAAAGAAAAATATAGAACCACCAACCCTAATGGGTTTTCTCCCTAGAAGATACAAAAATTGAGTTAAAATTTTTGAGAAAACATTTTATTCTCTCTTTGTATATCTTCTATTTTCCTCCCAAATTAGGCCCTCGACATTTTTTATTATGATTTCTCTCCCTTAGTATAACAGTAACAACAAATAATACAGTTTTGCAGAATGTTATTTTGGCAGCATCTTTTCCCACATCTTCACAAAGAGTAAAAAGCACTGCACAAACATGCATAAGACCTAGATTCTACCTACACCTAGCTCTGTCATTTAGTAGCTGGGTGACCCTTAGTTTCTCAAATGTAAACTGGAAATATTAATTACCTTCCTGATTTACTTATAGGATTAAAAGGTAATATTTTTACAGCTTTATTAAGGTATAACTAACATACAATAAATTACACATAAAGTGTACAATTAGATACTTCTGAGATGTGTATACACCTATGAAACCATCACCATAATCAAGACAATAAATACATCCATCTCCCACAAAAGTATCCTCGTCCTTCTTTGGATTCCATCCCTCTAGACCCTCTCCCTGTGCATCCTTCCCTCTCCTGTATCCAGGCAACCACTGATCTTTCTGTCACGATATGTTAGTTTGTTTTCCTAGAATTTTATATAAATGAAAGTATACAGTATGTATTCTTTTTGTCTGGCTTCTTTCACTCAGCATAATTATTCTGAGATTTATCCATTTTGTAGCCGGTATCAATAGCTCATGCTTTTTTATTGCTAAATAGTATTTGATCATATAATCAAATATAGATATATACCATAGTCTGTTTATCCATTCACGATGGACAAGTGAGTTTTCTCCAGTTTCTGGCTATTAGAAAAAAAGCTGCTATGAACATTTGTTTACTAGTCTTTGTATGAATATATGCTGTCATTTCTCTTGTGTGAATACCTCAAAGGAGAATGGTGAATCATAAGGTAGGCGTACATCTAACTTTTAAAGAAACTACTAAACTATTTTCCAGAGCAATGGCACCATTTGACATTCTCACCAGCAGTGTATGCGAGTTCCAGTTCCTCCACATGCCCACCACTTGGCATGGTTACTCTTTTCAATTAGTTTTCATTTGCATTTCCCTAATGACTAATGATACTGAACATCTTTTCATGTGTTTATTTGCCATCAGTACACCTGCTTTGGTGATGTGTCTATTCAAGTCTTTTGCTCATTTTTTAACTGTTTTCTTATTGAGTTTTGAGAGTTCTTTATATATCCTAGATATAAGATATATGATTTTTATCAGGGAGATGATTTCCAAATATTTTTCACAGTCTGTGACTTATGTTTTCATTCTCTTAACAGTATCTTTGGAAGAACCAAAGTTTTGGAGAAATTGCAATTTATTAATTTGTTCTTTTATGGATTGTGCTTTTGGTGTTAGATACCTAAAAAATCTTTGCCTAATTTTTTTTGAAAGGTTTGCCTCTAGGTTTTAAATTTATACCTATGATACACTTTGAGTTCATTTTTATATATGTTACAAGGTGTGGATCAAAGTTCTTCTTTTGGTTTTTGCATATGGCTATCCAATTGTCCAGCACTATTTGCTGAAAAGACCATCCTATCTCCACCAAATTGCCTTCAAACCTTTGTTAAAAATCATACATTTACATATACAAACACACATATACATATACACATCTATCTGGGTCTATTTCTGCACTCATGATTCTGTTCCATACACCTATTTATTGATCTTTACGCCAATACTATAGTGTCTTAATTACTGTAGTTGATAATAAGTCTTGAAATCAGGCAATACTCGTCCTCCAACTATGTTCCTCACTGGTATCATTTCAATGCAAGTATTTTAAAAACAAGAAACACCTATTCAAATGCAGAGTATTATTATCATTTTTCTATGCCAACCTCAACAATTGTTGAGGTAAACAGTAAACAAGAGAAATTACATAAATCTCTAAATCATTCTAAATAGCTCTTTTTAAATATAAAATGGACTGTGCATATCTAAAGGCATTTTTACTTAAAACAACATGCACAGTTTAACACATGTAACAATATTTAACATCCTTACCTGCAAACCATATTTTACTCGTATTTTCTTTAATTCTTTTCTCCTTTCCAACTCTTTTTCCTCCTTACTTAGTGTTGGACCAACTAAAAGGAAAAAGTGAGTTTGGTTTTTAAAAAAAAAACCACTAAATTTGATAGATTTTATATAAAATCAATACTATTTAATAATAAAAAAAACTAACAATATTAGTATCCCATCTGCAGATTAACCAAAAGTTCAAATAAACATCAATAAATAAAAGGATCTTGAGTTGTGATGACGTCTTTTCAGCATTTTGGTAACTAAACCTACTTGGAAATTAACCAAAACCCAAAGATTATAGGAATGTTATAGTACAGATACCAAAAGGAACACTAAACATCTCAATTTTTCAATAAGATTATTGTAATAGAATCCCAAATGCAGAAATATTCTTAATTTACCAAAGGAACACAGGCATGTGCAAAAGAAAAATCACAGAACGGAAGATTCATGTTATCGTGTAATGTGTCATACTCATTTTCATAATCTAGTATCAGAAAACAAAAAATATACAATGACTATGTATAGTTGTATTTAGTATTTAGGGGAAAAACTGATATGTAAAAAATTAGTTCTTACTAGTTTAAAGCATCTACTCAAATTTTAAAAGCCTTAGATGAGTGGGCTTAAAGCAAGATAGCAACTCCTATGGTGTTCTTTATTATAGAAAAATATGGTATATACACAGATGACACATCAACATAAACTATAAGGAGGAAAGCAAACATCAACCAACATCTCTTAACACCTTGGCCTATTATTCTCTATGCTACTATTATATGACAGAGTTTAACCACGGATGACTTCTTCATATCAGTAAATAGATGTTAAAAGAAACCAATCTTGATTACAATTATGTCACAATTACTCTTTTGAAGGACATTTAGCCACCACTGCAGGGCTGCTTCAAAAGCCTACTAAACTGGATTAGCAAGAACAGGGTTGGCCGACCCCGTGGCTTAGCGGTTAAGTGCGTGCGCTCCGCTGCTGGCGACCCGGGTTTGGATCCCGGGCGTGCACCGACGCACCGCTTCTCCACCCGTGCTGAGGCCGCGTCCCACATACAGCAACTAGAAGGATGTGCAGCTATGACATACAACTATATACTGGGGCTTTGGGGGAAAAAAATAAATAAAATTATAAAAAAAAAAAAAAAAGAACAGGGCTAATGACTATCTTTCCTGTTCAAAAAGTAAGCTAATGCTATAATAGCACAGCTAAATTATTGCACAGAAGAATCAACTACAATCATCATCTACTAGCCCAGGTCTCTAATTTCAAATACATGCCATTTCTTAGTCTCATTTGATAATAATCACTGAAATATAATCACTGAAATATAAATGTATCTCAATACAGTCTTTTATCAATTAGATATGAAGCTGGAAGCTAACTGATACTTTTTTAGAACACTCTAGTGAATGAAAGAGAAAAGTTTACATGCCCACATGTAACAATATGTTCCACATACCAAAAGACTCATCTTTCTTATCAAGACGAAGGTGAGCTCTAACCTGCCCTGGTTCACAGCCGTCACAGGTATCACTGCCAGGGTGGATGTGGAAGGACAACACGGTCTCTCCAATTTTCACTTCATCTCCATGCTCAAGTACATAAGGGTCACACTTAGTTTTAGGCTAAAGGGGAAAAAATTACAAAACAGAAATCCCAGAGAGTTACATATGATTATTTTACATTTACTGTAACTACTGTCTGATTATAACAAAAAAAATTTGAGATGCTTCTCAGTGAGATAGATACTTATATGCAAACACAGCCACAAACTGCCACAACCTGAGGATGATCCATAATGTTCTACCAGTGGAGAGGAAGATAGCTCAACTGAGCAACTTATAATTTTTATATTATCAAAATCCACTAATCTCCCTATCTCCATGTCCAATCCTCTCAGAGAAATACCCAACCCAAACTTCAAATAATCTATTAACCAAAACGAATAATCATCATAGTCAAAAAGGTGAAGTGTAAAGGGGATAAGTGTATCTTATTTCCCCCTTTTCCTCTTCTTGTCTCTTGATAATTGTTTTATTTCATTTCTGAATCTTGTAGACTAAGAATAAGGCCTTCCTTCTCGTCTGTATCTTTCCTTATTAAGTGCCAAGCATTTTGCTACATGTTGGGGATAGAAGAGTCAACTGTATAGACATAACCCCTGCCTTCAAGGAGTTTCCACTTTAGCAACATTTCCATTAAAACAATTTTTTAAACAACACAAAATAAGATTGCTATAAGAATATTTACTTTGAATAGCTTTAAAACGCATTTATCTCTAAAAATGAGGCACAGATACATAATTAGAAGTCAAAACTCAACAGTCAAGTATCACTTATTATATACTTTTTTCAGCCCTTTCTGGGAACTCCTTTTCACATAACACATTTGGGCTTGAACACGGATCTAAACCAAATGATACATATAATAACTATGGCCTTCAAGAATAAAAAACCTCAGTTTTTAAAAATAATGTGCAAGTAATTAATTAATACAGTCACACTCACCTGAAGAATCTGTTTTCCATTAACAATTGTGCCATTCTGACTGCCTTGATCCACAAGGACATAACTTTGTAAGTCATGGTCAAAATAAATTTCTGCATGAAACTTAAAAAAAGAAACCAAGTAATTATAAAGTAGTATACTTTTTTTAACCATAAATAACAATTTCTCTATGATAGGATGCGGTGGACTTTAGTCACTGATAAATTTTTATTATTTTTAATACCTTTTTTCCTGAATACAGAAGTATTGTAACGCTTCTGGTAGAAATATGGAGGCTACAGAAGAAAAAGTCACCTATAATTGCACCTATAACTACCATTAATAATGTAGTACCCTGCCTTTTCTACTTTTGTAAGATAGCTGAGATAATACAATATATACAATTTGAAATTATTTTTTCACCTAATATAAATATTTGTCCATATCATTAAAAATTCTCAATACCAAAAGTTATTTGCAACACTCAAGGTCAGCTTCTCAGAGAAGTTTTCCAGTACTCAGGACTAATCACTCCTCCTTGCTCCACAGCACTTTGTTAGATAAAACTCACATTATATGAAGTCACTGCATATGTGAATGTCATTGTATTGCTTATAATTATTGCTTCCGTTTACATTTTTGCTTACCACTCAGTACACAATACAGTGCCTCACATATACTGGGCATGCACTCAACGCCTGTCTGTTTAACCGGATAAAGAGCTGCAGAAGTATTTAATTTAAAGTTTCATAAACAATGCACTGCTGGTGGGATGTAAACCAGTGCAGCTACTTCAGAGGGGCCTGGCAGTTCCTCAAAAGCTTAAACAGAGAGTCACCATATGACTCAACAATTCTCCTCCTGCGTACACATCAAGAGAAATTAAAACATACATCCAAACAAAAATTTGTACACAAATTTATAGCAGCATTATTCTTAAGAGGCAAAAAGTGGAATCAATTCAAATGTCCATCAATTGATGAAAAGATAAACAAAATGGAGTATATCCATACAATGGAATATTATTTGGCAACAAAAAGAAATGAAGTACTGATATATCCCACAACATGGATAAATCCTGAAGACATGCTAAGTGAAAAACCTAGTTACAAAAAACTACACATTATATGATTCCATTTCTATGAAATGTGCAGAAGAGGCAAATCCATAGAGACAGAAAGTAGACTGCTGACTGCCTGGGGCTGTGGGGGACGGGAGGAAACGGGGAATGAATACTATTGAGTATGATGTTTCTTTTTATGGTGATGAAAATGTTCTAAAATTGTGGTGATGGTTGCACAACTCTGTGAATACACTAAAAACCTCTGAATTATGCACTTTCAGTGGGTAAATTGTATACGGCATGTGAACTATATCTCAATCAAGCTGTTCTTAAAAAACTTCATAAACTTATTATAAAATGTTTCAAAAACATAAAAGAATATATTGACTCTGTCCACCCATGATCCAGTTTTAAGAAATTTTTCCATATTTGCCTCAGATATTTGAAAGAAAATAAATTAGTATCCATTGGTGTGTACCTCACTCTGCCCATCCTCCACCCTTCCTTTTCAGAGGTTTGATGTTTGTTTAATCACAATGCATCTCTTTATACTTTCACCACATATGTATGTATCCATAAACAATACGTTTATTTTGCCTGGTTTGGAACTTGATATAAATGGGAATCATAATTTATATGCAGGAAATTCATAGGTCTTAAATGTAGTTTGATGAGTTCTGACAAATGCATGCTACTGTATGTATTTCTTTTATTTTGCTTCTTTGGCTTATTTAATATTATGTCGTGAGGTGCATCCAGTTGTCATGAACAGTTGTGCCATTTTGCTGCATGGCAATCCATTGTATGGATGTACCACAATTTACACATTCTGATGGACAACCAGGTTTTTTCCCAAGGTTTTACTATTTTTTGTGTGTATGTGTGAGGAAGATTGGTCCTGAGCTAACATCTGTTGCCAATCTTCCTCTTTTTGCTTGAGGAACATTGTCCCTGAGCTAACATCTGTGCCAAGCTTCCCCTACTTTGTATGTGGGACGCCACCACAGCATGGCTTGATGAGTGTTGTGCAGGTCCGCACCCAGGATCCGAACCCGCAAACCCTGGACTGCCGGAGCAGAGCACGCGAACTTAACCACTACGCCACCAGACCAGCCAATTTACTATTTTTTAAAATGTTTTTATGAATGTTCTAGTACATGCAACCTTCTTGTGGACAAGTGTTTCTCTGGGGTATATACTTAGAAATGAAATTGTTCAGCGATAGTATATGCAAATCTTAAACTTTATTAGACACTGCCATATCATTTTCCAAAGTGGTTGTACCAGTTTATATGGCCAACAGCAGTCTATAGGAATTCTTGTTGCTCCTATACAGCCTTAACTAACACTCGGTATTGCTAGAATTTTTAGTTTTTGCAAGCATAATAGGTGTAAAATTAAATCTCATTATTGTGATTTTAATTTGCATTTCCCTGAGTACTACTGAGGCTAAAACCTTCTCATATTTATTAGCCACTTGGGTTTCCTATTCTATAAATGTTCTCTTCATGTCCTTCACACATTTATTTCAACTGGGTTGTTTCGCATAACAACAACTATATCAAAGGGTTTAAATAGTATCAAATCTTTTGACTTGAAACCTTCTTCTAAAGAGCTGTTCTAAATTATGCTCCCAACAGGAGCAATATTTAATAAATATGATGAGTGAAAACTGACATCTTGGCTTCATTTGTATTTTCTAAATTACTAGAAAGATGGAATGGTTTTCATATATTAACCACGATATTTCCTCTATTGTGAATTGCTTATTTATGTCCTTTACTCATTTACCTATTAGTGTCACAGTGGGGTTTGAAAAAATCAATTTGTATGAGCTTTTAAAATACAAAGGATAAATATTTTGTCATATTTATCTGACTGTCCTAGTCTGCCTTTTAAATTTGTTTCTTAACATACAAAGAACTTCAAACTTAAATTATTCAAAATTATCTTGTCCTCTGTAATTTTTTTCCAAATTTTTAAACTCAGAAAGTCTTCTCCCATCTAGTGGTTATATATTTCTGGTTTTTCTCCTAATATTAACATGAAGCATGTGGGTTTTTTTAATTTAATTGTTTCACCTACCTGGATATGTGTGATACATATTGTCAAACTGATTTCACACAGCTAACAAATTATCTACCCTGCCAGTGGACATGTTAGTTTAAAAGAAAGAAAAGGAAAGCAGAAAGGCCACCAGAGAACTACCTATATTTAGACTGGAGTGAGAGAAGGACTGCTCTGATATTTATGTTACAGACTAGGTTTTCTTTGGAGGCAGAAGAATCAAGAGTCATAGGAAAGTAAAAAAGCAAAATAATTTGGTCAGAGTTCAGATTAAGAGGATTTCCTGGCCTCTGAATGAGTCCAAACAAAGTAAAAATAACTAGACTTTCAAACTAATAATGGGAAACAAATTTCATTCCCAAAAGAACAAAATGACATAAAATATATACTTTAGATCTATATTAAATAGAAACAAAATGACGATGATGAAAGGACAAAAAAAGGAAAAAGATAACAACGATAGAAGGGAGGGGCAAACTACAAAAAATATAGTAAAGAAACAGATAAATATGAAGTATCAAGAGTCTCAGTAGTTAAACCTTTTGTTTTTCGTGCTTATAACTTAAGTTACAACTCTGTTCTTAGTGTTTGTTCTGAAAACCCAACCGTTCTTTTTCCTGAAACCATTAGAGGCTCAACTAGGAAAAGCTGTAAATGGAGAGCCTTGGGTGGTGGAGGACAGATGTTTCCCGGGGTGTAAAAAACTCTGGACTCAAAGTAACCATCTGCTAAAGCAGCCTCAAGCCAGGTCTGATTCATTTTTGAACTGCCATAATATCTAGCATATTTCACTCAATAAATATCTGTTCAATGGTATTACTTTAATATTCAAATGAATCCACATTTTCTACTCCTGCTCCAGACTATTAAAAATTAAACATAATTTCTCCAAATTGTGATAAAGAATTTTTATTTTCTCAAGCAGTGTAATAAACAAATCTGCACTGATTTCATTACCATTACTACATTGACTATTAACCTTTCTATTAAAAGGGAAAAACCCTAAGTTTTCTGCCATAATGATGATTTATAAAATACATCTAGGGAGCTAGATGTGAAAAATCAAAGAGCTTACCTTACTGACACCAACTTCAGGGATTCGGAGAGTATGCTCCATATCTTTTTCTCTGCAGAGATAAGTAAAACGTCTTTAATGATTTTTGAAGCATATATAGATGCAGTATTTACAGTGACATGGAAAGAATTTGTTTAAAAAGACAATGTTTTTTGTTTTAAATGTTACAATGCAAGTCTCTCACAATAAGCCCCATTTCCTAAATCCTGCTCTAAATTTCCTATTTGAAAGGAGGTTCCAGAATTACTTTTATTCTTTACATCTATTCCAGGCTAATAAACATCCAATGGGACAAAACAGCCTTTTTACTAATGTCAATCATTCCAGATCTGTAGACTATGTTTCCACTTTCATTATTACATGTGAAAGGAGCATATCTCCAAGAATTTAACATTAAGATATTGCATGAAATCTGAACTAAGGATAGATTATCTTTCCCACTGGGAAGAAAGGAAATTACTCTATTCATCATTAAAACCTACCTCTCTACCAAGGTGATTATGAGTTACAAAGGGGTAAAGGAAAAGAAGCAGAGAAGGAGGCCAATACTGGGTTTCAGTAAGTAAGTTAAACCAGTACAAAGGGTAAGAAAATAACAAAATCACCGTGAAAGGTATCACCAAGATTTTCTCTCTTCACATAGGCAGTCCTCTTTCGGGACCATGAAGTCATAACCTTGATTTATTTTCAAAAGCAACTGACGAGAGGTAAGTGTCAATAATACTTTTTGAGTGGGAAAGGGAGGGACATGGATGTCATATTTTGCCTATTCAACAAGTACCATGTACATTACATGATGATTGCTCAATAAATGTACAATCCATTGGAATAAGACAAACAAATACAATAATATTAAACATTTTTACCTTCCAATTGTAGCAGGGTTTACAGCTGTAATGATAAAAAGTGATCCTGTCTGCAACACTGGTGACCTAATAACAATTACTCTAATACATGGGGGCCAAATTTTTTCTTCATCTGCCAAAGAAAGAAGTGGGTAAATATTGATTCAAATGCTATGGAAAAAAATTAGAAATGTCTACGGATAAGTAGGAGGCATCCATAAAATAAAAATGTATTGATCCAGAATCTTACAACCTTCTTAAATTCTGCTATATGACATATCCAATGAGAAAGGCTTAACCATGCTATCAATTTAAAGTAATCAACCTAAAAGTATTCAGCAAATTCAGTATCTATCACAATTATAAAACAACCAACTCTCTCTTTTTTAAGGTCTTGGAATTTGAAAATATCCCAAACAAGCATTTTTATATTAAGTCAGAAAAACTGAGTCCACCTTTTAAAAAAAAAGTAAGAGAAATTCCATTAAGAACAAAATAAGCTCAATACTCTAATATGAAATCCTGAGTTTTAAAATTATGTTTTCATTCTCAAGTAAAATAATATTAGATTTACTATAATACCTATGTAGCTGAATTCATGGACTACACTTTTCAAAGGCAATTTGTTCTTTCCCCCTCAATTACAAAAGTGGACTACAAATATCTAACCCACTAAAATAGACTTAATACATACTTTAGGATTAGAATGGAGGTAACCTGGTATTTTGTTCTACTGACTAGGCCATTCATGCAATGAAACTTTAAGGTCCAAGTATTTGCCATTTATTCACAGCCTCTCTGAAAATAACCAAGTGGTAGCCCACAAAATTTTCAATGTCATTAAAATAATCAGTTTAAAACAATCAGTTTACTTTTTGGCAGATATATTATACGAGTTACTAACATTTTTAACTGTGTTGCTTTTCTACAATGACCAGACTGGGTTATTTAGGTAAAACTGAATACTCACCTTCATCCTCAGTATCTTCTGCAGTTACATTGTCTTCACTGGTCATGTCTTCATCGTAACTGTCCTCGGTCTGAGAATCTGTAATTTCACCTTCTTCTGGTTCACTATCAGTCTCTATGATTTTCTCCTCTTTAAATGAAGTCGAATTATAGATGTTTTCATTAAGAGGAGATTCTATAGTCTTTCCACTAACTGGAACAGTCAATTTGGGGGGACTATTTTTGTAACGAATGTCTATTTTGGGCTTCTTTTTCATATTTGCAAAATCTTCTCCCTCACTGCAGCTTATATATTCAACACTGGATGCTTTTTGATCCTCCAAATTCAAATCCTGGAAAGAGGTTGGTAGGGAGGTGGGAACAGGGGAGAATAATCTTAAACATGACCATCTTATGTCTAATGCTAAATGTTTCAATGAATTAGTGAAGATACATGTACAATGAAAAAACAATAACTATTACCTGTATATCCTCTTCCTCTCATGTTCTCTTTCTTGATTAATGACATTACCATCCACTTACCATCCACACCAAAAATCTTACAGTTATCTTTGACATCACCTTAACCACCACATGGAATCAATTACCAAGCACTACAGACTATGTTTACAATTTATCCCAATTCTCTCTCCTTATCTATTCTCAACGTCCTAACTATCCCAGTCCAGGCCCTCATTACATATTGTTTGGACCACACAACAGCCTAGACCAATGTCGTCCAATAAAAATACAGTACAAGCCATATTTACACTTCAAAATTTTCTAGCAGCCATATTAAAAGCAGATTAAATTCATTTTATTATTTTATCTTAACCCAGTATTTACAAAATATTATCATTTACTATATATAAGTATTAACATTTATTCAATATAAAAATTATTAATGAAATATTTTACATGGATTTTATGTACTTAGTCGTCAAACCCGAGTGTAGTTTATACTTACAAAACATCTTAATCAGGACCAGCTACATTTCACATGCTCAAGAGCCACATGTAGCTAGCGGCTACCTTACTGGACAGTGCAGGCCTAGAGAATACATCTACCCCAAATTTTCTTCTTGAACTTTTAACCAATTATCAAGTCAACATACATAAAATACAGAATTGGCTTTAATTATAGCAGGGATTTAAAGATTCAAATGTACCTAATGTAACAGAACAGTAGTTTTGCTGAAATTTAGTACTTTATAGAGTTGGTTTGATAATACACAACACTTTAAAGTAGAGATGAATCAGTTACATCTCTCGCACTGCAAAATCCCAACTTACCTAGCATAAGCCTTTTATTATTTATTATACATGTATACTGGGCATGCCTTATGACAAACAAATCTATTATTTTAACCTTAGGAGAAGTAGAAAGTTATCTTCCTCTTTTTCCTTTGGTTTGTAACACACTCTTAATTTTTTCTACCTTAGAACAACATGATGGAGTGAATTCATATGTTCTTCTGCTATTTTATAAAATATGAGAGCATCTTAAAACACATATTTTTAATTACAGCATAAATTCAGTTTGGAGACTGCCTAAACATTCATGGTATGATAAACTATATGCACTTCAAGCAATACAAACTCACTGAGGACAAGAACAAGGGCAAGGAGCTGAAACCCATGAGGAGCTTTATATTTTTTTCAAGGTTTTTTTTTTTTTTTTGTGAGGAAGATCAGCCCTGAGCTAACATCCATGCTAATACTCCTCTTTTTTTTGCTAAGGAAGACCGGCTGTGAGCTAACATCTATTGCCAACGCTCCTCCTTTTTTCCTTCCCCAAAGCCCCAGTAGGTAGTTGTATGTCATAGTTGCACATCCTTTTAGTTGCTGTATGTGGGACGCGGCCTCAGCATGGCCGGACAAGCGGTGCATCGGTGCGCGCCCGGGATCCGAACCCGGGCCGCCAGCAGCAGAGCACGAGCACTTAACCGCTAAGCCACCGGGCCGGCCCCCATGAGGAGCTTTAAAGGGCACTGTGAATTATAGCAAAAATTTCCATATCTATATAGACTTAAAAAAAAAAAAGCAGTTTCCAATCTTGTATATTTTATTATTATAATACTGCTTATAGGACAACATATGCAGGGGAAAAATGAGTGAAACTGCCAGAGGTACTACTTTTTAAAAACTATTTGCCAGTCTAGAACGTTAAATATTCATTAAGAGATAAGAAACGGGGCCTACATGTGGGCACTGAGGCATATATGTACATTTCAAGTTATTTACTCCCATCTCCTCACCCGACTCCTTCCGTCCACAAAACCTCCACTTCCAAAGAGTGAGGCTCAAGAGTATTTTAAATAATAAAGAAAAAGATGATGTCTTAACTGGTCTCCCACGCTTCATAGCTACCTTTTAGAATCCTCAGGAAATTCTCAAAATTCCATCAGGGCTCTTCTTAAGACCCTGTCCTGGAGTTCACATATTTTCGAACAAGGATGGTAAAGAGGAACGGTTATGGGAACTAAGCCGGACCAAAATCTCACAGAATGCTTTACAGCTTCATTCTCTAGTTTGTCAGGAAAAGTCATTTGAGGATCCCGTATGTTCTTTTCTTAGTGCTAGGGAGAAGTACTTTCACAACCTACCCTCTCAAACAGTTCAACCACTAGTAACAGGTAGGAGTCATCAGAACAGAGGTCTTAAAAGCAAACAGAAAGATCATTTTTAGTATTTTAGTCATATACTCTTCCATTCCTAGGTATTATCAGTGAAAATAATAGAGAAGTAGAAACAAATAAAATAGAGAATAGAAAATAAATCCAACAGAATCCCAATTCTATATTTGAACTTTAGTATTATACATTTAAAAAATTTTTCTTTGGTTAAGAAGGGAAAAACAGGAGATAAAATTTCAAGAGTAAAGTATCTAATAGTTGCCACAATTCACAAAACGCCAAGAAAACAAATAAGCCTCCTCTCCTGCCTATACACCATCAACCTTATCTGATTAGGAAGCAGAAATAAGAGCACTGATAAGATTTGAAATATCCTGCTTCTTTAAATTTAACATTGTATCATAAGCATTTTTAAAATTCCCGTCTCTATAAACTACCATTTTAAGGTCTAAATAATGCTTTTCAATTAAATGTACTATCATTTTCTTACCCAATATCTTGTGGGCCATTTAAACTCTTTAATTTTTTTCTGTTCTCATAAATACTGTTGTATAATTATACAAAGGCACTTTTCTTTATGATTTTTTAAAAACATAAATTACTAAAAATGAGATTTTCCAATTAAAGAATATGAACATTTTCATGGTTATTGATACAAAGAGTCACCTATTTTCCAAAAAGATACCAATTTACACTCCTAATGAATATGTACCTAATCTATATTTGCTAGCAATGGATTTTTTTAATGTTTGCTAATATAGTAAGAAATTGCTCAATATGACTAAGAAAGTTGAACTTTATCTACATCTACTTACAAACCGTGGTTTTCTTTTCCTGTGAATTGTGCACTGACATCAACTTATCAACTGAGGACCTGAACGTTCTTCTCCCAAATTACGTAACATGAGTATTTCATCTGCCCTAAATCTACCTTCTTCAAACTTTAAGAAATTCTATTTCTAGTGACAGAATTTGTGAAAAAGTCCATGTCTGCCCCTTGAATGTTTCTTGTTTGACAGATTCTGATATCTTGTTATCTTAAGGGATAAGTTTGAAATACAGAGTTACTGAATGATTTTCAGTTTCATCAAAAATTTTGGCTTAATTATGATATCAGCATTACATAAACTTAAAAAATGATGAAGACATTACCTTTTCCTCATTTGTTGCAGAAGAATCTAGATCCTTTCTTTTCTTCTTCAATTTCTTATCTTTATTTTGTTTTGTGCCAGCAGTCTGATAAGGTTGCAAATCTACTCGAGAATGAAATTGATATCGACCACTTTCCACATCACAGTAGTAATAAATTCCAGTGGAAGGATCATAATATAGTTGATTTTCCTTTCAAAGTCAAGAAAACAGTAAGTTTTATTCACGTAAGATGAAATAAAATACAAAAATAAAAGAAATACCAAATATATTCAAATATAGTAAATGTTTTTCTTGTTAAGAACTATAGCATTTTCTGAAGGTAATGAATAACGATAACAGAATGAAAAATGCTTGTAATTTTCTAAAATACTTTACCGTTCAATATCTGCTCTAATTTTCCTAGTGGGAACAATGAATACATTTAAATATTAAATTGAATCTCATGAAACTGCCAATATATGACCATTTTTTTACCTATAGAAACAGTAATTTCATATGGCTCAATTTAATACATTACCGAAAAATAACAAGAAATCTTTCAGAAGTCATGAAAACTAAGGCATGCCTCAGAAAAAGCTGACCATACAAAAGCAACTCCAGACTCATTATTTTTACGACTACATATAACGGTTTGGCAGTATAAACTACCAAACACTCCTCTTAATGTCATAAAACAAAGATTTGCCTTTTAATGTTCATGACTAAAAGCCCTGAAGAAAAATTTGAAAATAAAATTAAGCTCATAAATACTACAAGCTAACATTCTATATAAAGAAACTGATAAACAATTGTCTTCACTAATTAATTCTATAGTAACTAAATAAGACTTATGTGTACAGTAGCCATGCATAAATAATTTTGGCAAATTGTGGATAAAAAGTAGAAAGATAAAATTATGTAATCATCTGCATTTATTAGATACTGACCAGTACTCTATAACCAACATTTAACTAAACAGCCTATATTTTATTAACATCATAAATCCATGCAGATCAGACCTGGAAATATCTTATGTGTACTGAGATTAAGCAAATAAAACTTCCTGAAAAAGAATAACTGATTTTTATAACTGTTGATACTATTGCAATTTATTGTCTTTAATCCATTTTGCAGATCTCTTACAAAAATATTTAGAATTCTCACTATCTTTCCCTCAACTAAAAAACCGAATGGAAGCTTTTTAATCTTTATTTCTAGCGATAGTAGAATTTTTATAACTCAAACCTTTTTCAATCTATTATGCCTTTCAGTCCAAAATATAGATATTTTTGAAAATATTTTAAAATTTTTATTTAATTAAAATAAAACGAAAACTAGCACCAAAAAAATGCCAAATCAATGAGGTCTCTAATTTACTGAGACATATAACCTGCAGAATGTAACTAACCATTTACAGAAGAGATGTCAGGAAGAAAGATACAGACAGGAAGGTAGAAGAATGATGAAGACTAATGTTACATACTTGAAAACTGTGTATTTTCCTAGAAACCAAATAAGTAATAGCTACTCTCTTTGGTAATAAGAGTTTAAACATTAATTTTCCACGTATTAATTAGTATTGTCAATTAGCATAGTACTGTGAAAGAAAACTTTCTCTTTACAAAGGAATTATGAAGTATACCAAGTACAAACTGACAAGCTAATGAAATCCCTTATCTAACTAAGATACTTAGTATTATCATTTTGTTCCCCAGATTAGTTAACAACAGTTCCAGTGACTGGAATGGTGAACATCTGTTCCACTTGTGGGCACTACATTCTGTAATTCCTAAGGACCAGATCACACACCCAGACCACTTGAGGCACGTGGGTATGTGAGTTCCACCATCATCATCATCAAATCCTGAACAAAATCTAACTAAGTACTAGATGTCAACAGCCATAACATTGTATTACAAATCAAGAACTTTATTTGGTTCTGTCCTAGGCAGAGGTCCATTACATTTCTGATTCCACACTAATTCTCTAGTTCTCACTGTTAACAGATTGATTTTTAAAAAGGGAAATGCTTAAAAGCCACAGAATATAAAACAATGACTAATAATAAACATGTTATTGAGAATTCAAGAAAAAAACTCCCTCTGTGGACTGAAATGGATTCATAAAGATAAAAGTATTTGAAACAAAAAAAACCTCACCCAAGCCTAGAATTAACAGTCACTTCCTCATAAATCCTATGAAAAAGTGTTAGTTTAGGTTCTTAAACATTTTACAACAATGTAGTTAACTGTCTGCTTTTATTAATAAATGTTCTAACATTTTTCGATGTTAGTTTACATATAAATGGTTATTAGACTCTCTACAATAATCTATAACAATCATAATCAACTTATTTAATTAAAAACCTAGGGCCAGCCCCGTGGCTTGGTGGTTAAGTGTGTATGCTCTGCTGCTGGCGGCCCGGGTTCGGATCCCGGGCTCGCACCGACGCACCGCTTGTCCGGCCATGCTGAGGCCGCATCCCACATATAGCAACTAGAAGGATGTGCAGCTATGACATACAACTATCTACTGGGGCTTTGGGGGGAAAAAAATAAGTAAATAAAATAAAATAAAATAAAATAAAAGCTAGAAGTGTAGCATCATAAGCTATTTTATAATTCTTTATTCTTGTCAAATAGCTTTGAATCAAACTATTTCTAAGCACAGCTTCCTGTTTTTCTTAGGGTTTAATATTTGGTATCAAGCAGCTAAGTGTACAACCACAGAGTATTAAAAGCTCTGAGATACTTACAGAATCATAATAGAAACCAGTGCTGCGGTCAAAATACAGACCAGTATTCTCATCATAACTGAATCCAGTCTGCGACACAGCAGCTTCTGCCGCAGCTCTCAAACTTTCAGCTAATGAGGAACCTTCTAAGGACGTATCTTCAGCTGCTAACGCAGATGCTGGCTCCTAGGTAAGATACATTCATGTCAGGTTAGACAAAAAGTTCCTTGTATCTATTTAAAAGTTAGCAGAATTTAAAATGATAGACTTAAAAGCTATTTTAATTACTAAGACTTCAATTTCTGCAATGGAAATGGATGGCTATCAATTACAATTCAATCCACTTTTAAAAATATTTACTAGTATATCAGTTAATTCAATTTTGACCCAGTTTGGAAGACACTAAAAGTGAGTGACCATCTCTCAAAAATAAATGCCTGATACCACATGAAAGCAAGCTGCAAAAAACAGACTCTGAAATATTCTTTAAGACAAATGATCTAGATTCTTTAATAATTATAGCTTGAAAGGGAAAAAAATTTAAGAGAGATAGAGGAGAAAGCTATAGATTACATGCAATATATCACACATCAAGGGGTTGTACTGTATGAACCTTACTGCCATCCTGATCCAAACAAACTGTAGAAACAAATTTATAAAACATTCAGGGAAATCTGAACAGTGGCAGGACATTTTACAGAAAGGAAGCATTAAAAAAATTTTAGTGTGAACACGCTGGGGATGGCTCCATGGAACAGCGGTTAAGTTCCCCATGCTCCGCTTCGGCGGCCCAGGTTTGTGGGTTCAGATCCCAGGCATGGACCTACACCACTCATCAGCCATGTTGTGGCAGCATCCCACATGCAAAACAGAGGAAGATTGGCACAGATGTTAGCTCAGGGTGAATCTTCCTCAAGTAAAAAAAAGGAGGAAGACTGGCAACAGGCGTTAGCTTAGAGCAAATGTTCCTCAGTGACAACAACAGAAAAACAAAAGAAACAAAAAATTTTGGTGTGAACATGGTATTGCGGTTGTTGCCCCAAAATTTTTTGGTTGAGTCAAAATATGTCAACAAATTTTGTTTTAGTTTACGTACTATACATCATAAATTTTTGGAACACAGCAGAGTAGGAAAACAATTAGATATATGAACGAGTTCTAATTTTTGTTTCTCAAAAACTGTACTTCACTGCATAATTATACACAGACTGTTTACAACTCCTGTGTATGTTTTGATGGACCAAAGAAGTCTATTTTTCTATAAAATAACAAAGAAGAAGTTCTTGGGCGTCAACAGTTTCATGTTAAGCATTTTATTACCTGTGAACGTGCAGCAAAATGGTCCTCTTGTCCACACTTAACATTTTCCGTTACATCAGTACCAGCATAAGCATCATTTTCTATTTGTGACTGGTCTTTAGAATTAAAAGTAGAAGCTTCAATATCCTGATCTTGCTGAACTGAGAGTTCAGTCACTTTATTTGGAAGACTAACATCCTTATAGTATGTTTGATAATAATAATCTGTAGCAAAAACAAATTAAGTGATATCATATTAGAATAGTGTATGTAAAAAGGACTTAATTCCAAAACATCGGCACTGAACACAAAACAGCACACACTGCAAACAAATCATATTTTTACAATTGTACACATTTTAACAGATTAACATTTATTGTGCAGATAAATCTGCAGAAGTATATATCTTTGATTCTAAAGTCACCTTCAGTAGCTGTCAAGCTAAAAAGAAAAAAAAAGGTAAGCAGATTTGGATTTTCCATAGCAAGAGGAAAAAAGAAAACAGGTAGATAGGTTGTGTTCTGTCAAAAATATCAGTAACTTTTAACAACTTCCAACCACGTACCTTAATATTGTTGCGTATCAAATGACAATGGCATAAAGACAACATGTCAGGGGTTGATTTTTCTGTCAAATTTCTCTCATGACGGTGACTTTTTAAAAAATATAATATACAGATATGTAATGTTAATACTACTGCTGTGCTTAGCAATTTAGCTAAACTATGTACTGAATAAAATAAGGCAAAACTTAATGGGAAAGATGATTTCTTGTGACCCCAATTTACTAAAACTCACTCGCTGAGTTATTTTGCCTCACAAAATGATGCCACTGATGCGGCCACAGTGGTGGACTCACCATTCCCACAAGGCCCTAAGAGACTGGCACTGAACACAACGCCAAGTGGAATGCATCAACAAGGAAACACATGCCCCTGGTCACCAGGAAGGCCAGACATGAGAGTAGATGGCTCTCAGCATGGCAAAAATTACTCAGTGAATGTGCCACTGAAAACACATTAGCAGTATTACGCATTTATAAGAAGGACAATACATTTCTACTTTCCCTCCAGAAGAGCAAACAGATTATCTGAAAATACCAAATTATATGGAGAGAAGTCAACATTATAACAGTTCTCATATTTATCTAGATGTTTATCTACTTTACATTTAAACACAACTCCACATTAGCATGATCTGAATGTAACAGTACTAGGACATCTTCACTACAAAGCTAATACCTGAGATTGACCAAGGAGGGTGGTTCTCTGTTTGTACTTCTACATCAGACTTGTTATTATCTTTGTTTCTCCCACAATGGAGTATTTTACTGAGCTCTTCTACCTGAAAGAAAACAACAAGGCTTTAGGAAAAATAAATCATATAGCCATCTAATATACACGTCATTCTCTTGAAATTACAATAATTACCTTCCTTGGTAAAAGTTTTAGAGAAGTACCAAGAGCAGCTAGTTTCCTTTTCAGAAAAACTGAAGATACTATAATTGACTTGCTTTCATCTTTTATGTGTGCAAAGGGGAATGTTTTTATTCTTATACACTCTTGCTTAACTTCAAAATATCCCCTCCAAAAATCAGACTGACTAAATTAATAGGACTCTGTGAACAAGATCCTTTATTTCTAACAAACAAGAATATTTTTATACTAATATTTTAATTTGTCAGTCCTCCCTAAAGAATTAGGAAAAAAATATTAACTCCCACTTGTTGAATTAAATTATCTAATAGCATTCAGTGTCCTCCACCTGAAATAACTGTTCACTTAAATATATTAATGCCACTCATAAACTTGAATATACTTTTTTTCTTCACTTGGTAGTCTTATGTGTAAATAACTGCAGAAGGGAATGGAGATGACTCCCTCAGAGGGACGTCTGTCCTCCCTGAGCCTCACTGAATGCCAAGGCCAGAGCTACAGAGTGCAAAAACACCCACAAGCAGACGAGGAGCAGCCTCATCCATTCACCTCAGTCGGACAGGATCTCAATATGAGACAACGTCTATCATAAGCATGCAACTGACTAAAAAACAGGCTTCTAAATATTTATTTAATGATATAGAGAGCTTAAAAAGAGAAAGGTGATAAAACTGATTATATACAGATTATCTAGGCACTTCATAAATTATCAGATCTGCTACTACCAAGGCGGGAACTAAGGGGAAGCAAACAAGGCACCTAGGGCATAAAATTTAAGGAGGCACTCACTTTCAGCTTCATGCAAGTACAGAGTTGGCACCTGAGAATGAGTGCCCCCTTAAATTTTGCACCCTAGGCTACTGATTGCCTTGCCCTAGTCCTGGATCTGGCTACTACCACCATTACTAAGAACTAGATCATTTATTTGGTATCTGCTACACGCTAGGCACTATACTTGGTACTCTGGATGACATCTCATTAATTGTTACAACCACCTTACAAATCAGTTGTCCTAATCTCCATTATACACTTGAGAAATCTAAAGAGACAAAGTATTCTGCACAAGGCTTTTTTGACTCCAAAGCCTGTAGATATTATGTTTTTCTACTAGTTCCCCTCAGTTCTCAAGCCAACTTTTTACTGCTCCAGATAAAACACAATTGACTAATTTAGGATGACAGCTGACCACCAAACTCCACCCACCACCAGGGGAGGCTGACTAGGAAGAGAGTAAGGAGGAGTTATTACTATCACCAATAGAGTCGAGACTTTCTATACATTCCAATTTTTCCTGTTATACCACCATCCAATTAACACTAATAACCAAAATGCTGGCTCTTCAAGGATTAGCAAAAATATTTTCTTTTAGGATCTCTATAGCAAGCAGTACTTTAACAATTCAGAATTATAAAAGGGTTTTTTAAAAGGCTGTCATATTTTGCTCCCCTTCCCCCCCACGATATTTTAACCATATCTGCAGTCTCCTAGCACAGTCCTTATGCATTGTAGGCATAAGGACTCAAAAACTAGCTGTTGAGTCAACAAACACAAACTTTCTACAATGTCATAATATTAACAACTTTATACATGTGCACACCAAGTCATTGCAACTCGGCAGTTATTTTCACAGACCATTTGATAACCAAGTACTAAGTCTGATGACGTTTTAGTGTTCAGCCCACATATGTGGTTTTAGGAAATGTACCAATATATTACAGAGGACTAGACAACAGTTTAATTGAAATTAATAATTATGTGGAAATAACTCGTTGGGACAGACTGCAACTGCCCAACAAATCGACCTGGAAAACATATTATGCTCCTGTTTAAAAGTTAAAAAAAAAAATTTTGACAGTTAAAATATTTGTCTTCACTGTATTTTATGAAGAGGAACTTAGCCGCTTAGTGTCTCTAACAAAAAAAGTTTTATCTTCCCTACTTCCACCAGAAAACTCAAGACGACAGACGCCCAGAATAACCTTACACATACATAAAACAGTCTGTTCACGCTTAATTTGATGTCACCTTCCCTGTGTGGTACCAGCATTCTCATTTTATGGGCAACTGAGGCTCGGTATGAGGCCACACATCTAGTGAGTGACAAATGGGATTCTGACCCAAGTCCAGCGCTTTACCACACTCAGAGGGAACCCACAATAAAATATTAGAAACGTGCCTACTGCCAACGGGACGGTACAGGCGAGCATGAGGACCACCTAACTCAGGCCGGCCGCGACCGCGGCTCACGCACTCATCAGGAGCGAGCGACCCGAGCTCAGGTTCGCTCCAGCGCACTTGGAACTAGAACGGCCCTGAACTTTTCCTTCTCTCACGTGTCTAAGCAGCTCTGGCCCCGCCGGGGAGCCCCTCGAGGGGCTCGCCGGGGCTGGAGCGACGCGGGCCCGGGGGCGCGCACCTGGGTGCGGAGCTCCTGGTTGTTGCTCTCGGCGCTCTGGTACAGACGCTCCGTGTGATGCAGCAGCTTCTCGATCTCCCGCACCTGCCGCTTGCAGCTCCGCAGCTCGCGTTCCAACTTCTCCACCTTCCGCCTCAGCTGGGCCAGCTCAGGCTCGGGCGACGCGGGCGGCGACGGCGCCTCGGAGGCCATGGGGCCGGCGCGAGCGGCCCGCGGGCGCGGAGGGCTGCACTCAGGCTGAGGCGGGCGCGGGCGGGCCCAGGAGCCGCGGGAGCGCGCGGGCAGCGACAGGCGGCCTCCCCGCGGCCCGGCCGCCGCGGCCCGTGGCCATGGCGCCCTGAAGCTCGCCGCCGGCAGCCGAGAGGAACCGCGGGCCACC
The DNA here is from genome assembly GCF_057802395.1 of Ceratotherium simum simum. Taxonomy (NCBI): domain Eukaryota; kingdom Metazoa; phylum Chordata; class Mammalia; order Perissodactyla; family Rhinocerotidae; genus Ceratotherium; species Ceratotherium simum. The sequence goes on from NC_141903.1 coordinate 88,746,295, forward strand.
GGCTGGGGGGGCAGCTGCGCCCGGCCCAGTCGCCCGGCTGCGAACCAAGAAAACTTTATTGGCAACTACCTTCCCCCGCGACCCGTACAGCCGCCGGAGAACGGGGAAGTGGGCGGGCCAGAGCAGCAAGGCCCAGCCGATCCTGGGCTGAACCGGAAGCGATGGCGCCCGCGGTGGGCGGGGCCGAGACGGAAGGGGAAGCGACGGGAAGCGGGAAGGGCTCCACAGGGCGCATGCGCAGTTCCCGCGGCTGGGGGGCGTGGGGCGATACTGGAAGCTGAGGCGAGCGCGGCTACGGGAGCCCTGCGGTGATGGCCAAGGTCGCAGCCTCTAGGCTCAGGGTTTTACCCTTGCCCAGTTTCAAAAAGTTTTAAAACTGTTTGCGTAGAGTGCACTTCCTAGCTCCTGTTTTACAGCTGAGAACACTGAGTCTCTGAGAAATGATTTACCAACGTTTACAGAAATCACGCTCAACCAGGACCGCAACGTGGTGTTTTGGTGCCCCGCTCGCTTAAGTCATGCTGCTGATTCCTTGAGTGTAGGCCCCCGGGGAAAGAAGGCAAACTCACTAGGTCTGACTGGCAGAGAGGAGCGTCCCTGGTGGGAAAATAAGCAGCGAGATTCTGTGGAAGCAGGAGAGGAGAAGGCTCTGCTGCGGTAGATTTATTTGGTGATTCGTCTGTGTGAAGCTGGCCTCTGTTCCCCAGCCTTTAAACTGCTGAGGGCTGCTTCGGAACACACTTCCTAACTTCGCCAAGGTCCATTCGAGTTAGAGCCTGAGCTGGGATTGCCGGGCCTGCGACCCGAGGAGGTCACCCACCACGTCTGGCCAGGCCCCCTCTCCCGGGCCCAGCACAGCGCCTGTCGCAGAGCGGGAATCCGGACATGTTTGCTGCGCACAGCTAAACAGAAGAATGCTGTTGAATGTCCTAGTTCAGTGGCGGCTGTGTGTCTTTCTGTGCCGTGCGCTGCCCGCTAGTTCAGTCACAGGCAGTGAGCGCTCCTGCGGGGACCTGGCTTCTCTGTCCCGCACGCAGCATTCCTTAGGCCTTAAGGCCCCTTCTACAAGGCACCCTCTGGTCAAGCCGACAGTGAGCTTGAAGCCATCGGAGTATATTTAGTGAGAACACGCAGTATGTCCTTCCTGATGTGAAAAAATTCTGACTTCCCTTAATCCTTTATGACTCGAATCTAGAATTCATCCCAATCTTTTTTTAAAAAAGCTGTATTTTCCACTTTCCCCACCTTTAGGGGGTAAGAAATGCCATAAACACCACCTGTAAGATACCTTTAAGATTTCTAGTTTTAACCATTAACTATAGAATGAATAAATAAGCCTGTTAGCTGCTGCTTGAAGTGATGTCTCTTTGATTTGTCTTAAAGGTAATCCGTTTAAGCCTAAATTCTGACCTCATCATGCTACTAATCTGTACCTTACCTCTGACCATTAGTCTGGAAGAAAAGAGTGACAATTTTTTTGAGAAAAAATAGAAAGCCTTGTCTATCAGTTAGGAATTTCATTGAGATACTAGTAGTAACAGAATTTAGTCTATAGTGGCTTATTAAACAAATTAGTAGGTTATGCCATTTTACATTAAAGAAGTCTGGAGATGGGTTGTCTAGAGCTGGTATGGTGGCTCCACCAGGTCTTCAGAGACCCAGGCTCCATTTGTCTTTCTGCTCTGCTATTCTCAGAGCATATTTCCAGCTTCCAGGTCAATTCATGGTACAAGACGGCAAGGGACAAAAGGACTTTCCTAAAGCCCCGCCAAATGACTTCAATTTATACCTCAATACCCACCCCTTGCTCCAAGTAGGGCTGGGAATTATGTGTGTGTGTGTGTTTCTAAGCTGGGCATATTATTCTCTCTAATAATAAAGGGGTTCTGTAAGTATGGAAGAAAGGGAAAATGCATATTGAGCAGGTAAATAGCAATCTTTGCCACACCTAGTTTTCAGATCAAAATGTATTTAGTTTAAAGGGCAGGGCCAGTGCCGTTGAGAAGCATACTACTTGACATCCTTCACAATTTGATTTTGTTTTTGTAATATTTTGTCTTAGTTATTATTTTGTACCTCAGGTTGTAATCATACTCCTTAGTTCACAACACATTGTCAACATTGGCCTGTGGACAGCTCTTCTCCTTTTTTGTTTTTTTTTTCTTTTGGTTTGTGTTTTTCACTGTGGTTCTATATCCCCATTACCAATATGGGCACCCAATCTTAAATGTCTGATATATATCCTTAAATATAAATCTATCCTTATAAAATATGTTTCATGTGTCTTTCTTTTACATAAATAGTATTTGGTTAAAAGATGTTTTAAAAAGTCATGTATATTGCTGTATATATGTCTAAGTGCTGCATAGTATTTCAAGGTATATGTATACATTTTATTTATTTGTTCTGCTAGTCCTCAACATCTAAGTTATCTCCAATTCTCTATTAAAACAATCTGTACCACAATGAAAACCATTGTTCATACCACTTTACTGACCTGTGCATTCATTTCTTTGGGATATGTAACAAGGCATATGATCTCTGGTTCATAGGGCAAACATTTAAGTTCACTACGTTTCACTAGATTGCTTTCCAGAATGGCTGCACAACTATACACTCTCACCAACAGTGCACAAGGAGTTCTGTGTCCTCCACATCCTCTCCAATGCACAATATTAGCCACTCCTGTACTTTTTGCCATTTTTATGAATGTAATGAGATATTTCATTGTTGTTTTAATTTGCACTTCTCTGATTACCAGAGGATTTCATGTATTTGTTGAAATGGCTATTTGGACTTTCCCTTCTGTGAATTGCCTGTTCATATCCTTTTGCCTCTTTCTTGTTCTTTTGCAGTTCTTTCTACAATCTAGATAGTAATCCTTTATCAGTTTTAAATATTGTGACTATCTCCTCCTAGTCTGTCATATATCTGTTAATTTCATCTGTACTGTCTTTTATTGAACAGAAATCCTTAATTTTTATGCTGTCAAATCAGTATTTATTTTACTTAACTTCATTTTATTTCATATATTTTATGATTTGAACTTTTGAATCTTATTCATGAAATCTTTCCCCACCCTGAATCATATTTTCTTCTATAGCTTTATATTTTAACTTTCACATTTGGTTCTCTACTCCAACTGGAGGGATTCTGATGTATTTTTTTTCCACGTAATGACCTAGTTTTCTTAAGACCATCTCCTTTACATTGCTTTGAATACCACCTTAATCATCTCTCAAGTTCCCATATATACGTGGGTCTGTTTCTGAGCTCTCTCTTCTGTCCTGTTGGTCTATTAGTCTGTTCCTATACAGAACCATTCTATTTTCATCACTTTGGCTTTGTAGTATGTCTTAATATCTGGGAGGGAAAGTTCCCACTCTGCTTTTATTTTTCAAAATTGACTTATTCATTAACTTCTATTTTTCATATAAATGTTAGAATGAGTTTGTTGAGTTCCTCAAACAATTCAATGGCATTTTTATGAAGATTCTATTGAATGTATAGATTTTGGGGGGAGAATTAATATAAAACTTTACTATGTTAAGATATCCCATCCACGTACATTCTTTTTTTGCTCTATTTATTCTTTCTTTTTTGTACTTTAATAAAGTTTTAATACTTTTTCTGAAAAAGGTCTTGGGCATTCTTTCTAAGGTTATTTAGTAGGCACTCCTTGTTTTATTGTGAATGAAATCATATTTTGTAGTATATTTGACAGAGAAAAAGAAGTAAGTGGTGGATAGGTTTCTAGCTTGGACAAAGGAGGTAGGGACTACTGGAGAAGAGTATGTTACATGGAGGAGGAAGGGACGCTTTAGTTTTGATTTTGTTGAGAGTATGGAGTTTGAGGTCCCTGCAGGACATCCATTACAGATGTTCAGTAAGTAATGAACATTCCAGAAGCCCATCTGAAGCTTAAGAAACAGATGTGGCTGTAGAACTCGTACTGTGTAGAGCAAACACAAATGGCTGCAAGGGCTAAGGAGAGAAAGCAAACGGATGGACAGGGCAGTGAGCAGCTCCTACTAGTTCCAGAGAGCTGTGGGACGCGGTGGGATGGTGGACCCAGTGCTGCCGAGCTTCTGATTTTCCAAGAAAAGCCAGAAATTTGGATTTTTATGTGCAATCTCTGTTTAAAAACAACGGTTGCAATTAGAGAAATAATTTCTGTGACTTCACTGTTATATGCTCTTCACTATTCCTGTGCACTTCAGTACTGCTCCAGGGTCTCCTCATTTTTATCATCACGGCCACTGCCCTCTTTGCCCCTCTCCTCCCCTTCCTTTGTTTTCTAACTTTTCTCTTTCTTTTCTTCTCTCTTTCCCCTTGATTTTATGATTCTGTTTGGAAGAGTTTAACTCTCTCTATATATTGCTAGTCAATAAAGAGCTCTTTTTGGAATCAGCTAAATCCTGAGTCTGGTTTAATCTTCAGGCCTTTGATTATTATTTGTAGTAGATGCTGTGGAAATCACGTAAATGGCCTCACTTCTTTATCCGTCCTGTATCCACATCCTTTGCCATGTGACTTGGTGGTTGCCTTCACTAGAAGCAGAATCTCCCCTCCACCTTGGATGCGGGCTTGGCTGTGTGGTTTGCTGTGGCCGGTTGAATGAGGTGATTGCCAGAACGGTGGGCCACTTCCCAGCCTAGGTCTCAGGAGGCCTTAGTATTTCTGCTTGCTTTCTTGGATTCCTGCTATTGTCATGAGAAGGACATTCCCCAGGCATGTCTGGTGATCTCACAAGGAGAATAAATGACACATGGAACAGATCTGTTCCGGCTAAGGTACTCTAGCTAAGTGAGCCTGGAGCAGAGGCCCCAGGAAATCTTGGGACAGTTAGCGATCCCAGTGGAGATCAGCCAGCCCCCACCTCTCCACAGGCTTGTGAGAAATAATAAATGATGTTTGTTGGAAGCCACTGAGTTTTGAGGTATTTTGTATGCCACAATTACTGATACTCAACCTGATCTAGAGCCGTTCCAGGAGTCTGTGAGTTTCAGCAGGCTGGAGTTCAAGCACCTGAGATATTACTATTTTCCGTAACATAGGAATATTGTCAATTAAATAAAACCTAATTCATATCCAATTTCTTTTAGAGTGTCATCAATTCTATATTTAATGAACATTCACCTGTCATAATTTATGTTGGATCCACTGGGTAGCCAAACCTCTCCTATCTAATCCCGTTTGATGTCACACAAGAATATCTGGGGAGCCACAGCATTTCAGTAGTCCTGATTTATTGCTCCATATTATTTTTGGTCAATTGACCATTACCTGTTTCCTCCCCCTGGAGGCCCAAAGAAAGAACAGGTGGGCGTAACACTAAAACACTGCTGTGAGGGTAAAGGAAGGAAGCCAAAGCAAACAAGGCGGACTCCCCTTCTCCACCCCCAGTTGAAATACTTATACTTTGGACCTTCATTTAATTATTGTGTAATGAGTAAAAAAGATTACTATATGATAAATTTTCCCATGCTTCACCCCTCCCCCCGGAGGTACACATCCCTAATACTGAGAATGCTGTTGAATCTCCAAGGAGGGTCTATCTCTACTAGACAAATTCTAGGTCTTCAAGATGCAAAATCAATGCTTTAGACTAGAACAGTACTTTCTCAAACTCGGTGGTGAAGGACCATTAAAAAAATTTCCAATCTATCGTGGATTGATACTTTTGTAAAAGACAACAAACTGTGTGAGTAAATAGGAGAAGAGAGACTAAGGAATGCAAGGATTGCTGGGTAATGTGAAATGATTCCACCTAATAGTTTCCAACAGATGCAAGTGAAAGTTTGGATTATTTTTTTTTAAGTTACTGGGCATTTGAACGATGCTTCTTTGAATGCAACTGGCCATTAGGTCAGGAATTCATTAGTGTTAAAATTGGATACAAAATACAAAAATTAGCAATCATGCATCATTAAGTTCTTTAAAGGGTGTTCTTTGTTTGGTGGTGCCTTTGCAGGTGTCCTCCAGCATAAGTGGGAAGGTGCCTGGCTCGTTCTTTCAAAATCACTCAGGCCCGCCTGTGCTGAACTATGTCTAATTGCCCACTGGTGGGAATAGAGGTAATATGTTTGTCCTGAGCCTGAGCCTGAGCCTGAGCCTGTAAGAAACCTTTTATTCAAAATGTTAAATTCATTCATTTTCTCACTGCCTCCAAAGTTCCTGGGACTTAAACTCTTTCTGGATTTAATTTTTTAAAAGTAATTTTGTGGCAGACACTGCTAGTTGTCGACTCAATAGCACTCTCCCTTTTTCCTTACAAGAGAGCCCAAATTTTCTTCAGGGTAGCAATATACCTAACTAAAAGTCTATATTTCTCATCCTGCTTTGCAGCTGGGTGATCATGTGACACAGTTATGGCCAATGAGGTGTAAGTCTAGAGGCAAGGCTCCTGGGAAAGCTATTGCTTTCCAATAAAAAAGGACAGATTCAGCCATATGCCCCTTGCCGTTCTCTTTTTTCTTATTCTCCCTACTTGGAAAGTGTATATTGTGATGGAGGTAGAGCAGCTATATTGTGACCATGAGGCAAGCATGAAGATGAACACCACACCCTAAAGAAAGCAAACCAAAAAGATGGGAGGATCCTGGGATGTTGATGATACTGCGAACTACCTGTCTCTGGACTTCCTCTTAGATGAGAAAAATAAACCCTTTTAATTAAGTCACCATAGTTGGATTTCTAGTTCATTGAGCCGAATGTAATGCCTAAATGACATAATATTTTTGTGCGGAGTAGTTCATCTACTTTGTTAAATGTCTTAGGATATTTATTTATTTAGGTGAGGAAGATTGGCCCTGAGCTAACATCTGTGCCCGTCTTCCTCTATTTTGTATGTGGGACGCTGCCACAGCGTGGCTTGATGAGCAGTGCTTAGGTCTGCACCTGGGATCTAAACCCACGAATCCCAGGCCATCGAAGCAGAGGTAGCAAACTTAACCACTATGCCACTGGGCTGGCCCCTGGCTTAGGAATTTTTAATAACCTAATTTTTAAATGAGTAGAGCATTTACTACACTTGTCTCCAACACACTTTATAAGAGTTTCCACTCAAGGAATGATTGCTGATAAAATGACACTAAATCTAAGAACTTCTCATTTCTTGGTGCAATTTGGATTAGCAATGAAAGATATGAGAATATGCAGGATTTTTCTTGACTATCTTTTGTTCTTCCCCTATCTGACTGGCCTAGGAAAACTTCCAGTTAAGAAACATTTCCACTGGCTCAGACATGAAAGTTTTATATCCTCCAACCTTTTCTCCAGAAGTCGTGTTAATTAATTGACAAGGCTCCAGCAATTAATATCTTAAAACTTATTAGAAACTTGGCAAAGAACTTTTCGTGGATGTTTTCTAACCGGTGTGACATAAAAATGCTCCTGGTGTGTTTTGAAGTTTTTGGCTTTTCTCCTTCCCCTTTGTTAAATATTCACCAAGAAGCGGCATATAGAAGAAGTTGCAACCATGGTGGAAAGAGGAGGCTGACTCTGTGTGTATGTCCATGTGTGCACGCGCACACGCATATGGATGCTACACGGGTTCATTTGCAGACTGCAACTTGTTACATTTGCAGATAATTGTTTGATTCAGGCTTTTACAAATGAGCAGTAAATTTACTGTGAACTAAAACTGCTCCAAACAATAAAGTCTATGTTAAAGATGAGTATAAACAGTACACCTGTGTACTGAGCAGCAGCAGCACAGTCCCAAGGCAGCAAGTGTTCAGTACATGCTTGCTGAATTGAATGGAAAGAACATAAAGTGCACGAGAGGATCTGAGTTATTACAGACAGATGGCTGGAGGGGTGTGGAACTGTGGAACTCACAGGGTTGACGAGCCCATCACATTGGCGATGTGTGATTGTGCTGTGGCCCCACCGCCTCTCAGCATGAGGTGTGATCAGCATATACTCAGCAAGGATTGCAGCCACTCCACACTTGGCTCTTTCCACTGAGCCCAGCCTTGACCTCACCATCTTCAGCTCTTCTCTTTCTTCTTTTTCTCCCTGTCCTTCGTAATTCTCAACACAACTGCTCCAGGTGGCCACAACTAGTCAGTGAAACTGTCCTGTGTGATGAAACACTAAATCATCTGGGTAAGAACCAGAGATGCGGGCACAGGAGTCCTGTGTCTTTAAGATGGTTCTGCCAATATTCTTCTTCATCTTTTTTCTAAAATGTACATTAAATCTTCAATAAAGGCTTTAGAGTCAAAATGGGGTAGCATCGATTTGTTTGACAAATATTTATGGAACACTAGCTACGTGCCAGGCATGGTGTAGGGCTCTAGGGGTACAATGGTGAGTAAAAATAGATTCAGTTCATTGTCGTTTACAGTCTGGTGGAGGAGACAGACATTAATCAAGAAATCACACAAATGAAAGTATAATAGTAAAATGGGATTACCAGCATTAGAACCATATCATCCATGAATGCAATGTATTCCATAGAACCACAAATCTAAAAATGTAATAGAAGTTATGTTTAAAGGACAAAAGTGCGAAAAATTATCAGAGAAAGTGGAATAAGGGAAGTCTTTAAACACTGTCTTTGGTTCCACTAATTAGATATTTTTTTAAAAAGCAATGCAAATTACCTTTTAGGGGCTCAAAACAGACAACTGGGACAGAATAAACACTCTTTCCTTATTAGGAAACCAAACAGAACCTTTCCCCCAATTCTTCCCCCCTCAGGCAGTCTCCCTGGAGAAGGAAAGTTCACTCAAGGTAGTGTGGAGAGACATGAATGTTCAGACCATTTTAATGTCGTAATAATACTATAACAATATATAAATTAATATTTCATACTTATATTAGTTTATTTTATTAAATTTGTTTTAATATTTATAATGTTAAAATATTATAACAATTATAAGTGATATAATTAATATAGTATGATTTTCCCCTAGATTCTTGGAAAAGTCTGAAAGAAAAGGAATGGGTTCTGAACCTAATGCCCATCAGTCTATCATGAAGAAACACAAGACCAGAGTTTGGGGAAGAGAAAGAAGCATTCTTAGAGAAGGCAAGGAGCTAAAGGAAGGATAGATTTTATCTTAAGACCAAAAGGGAAAAAGAAGATGGAGGGAAGAGGAAGCAGGAGGCTGGAGACTGGGTTGGGAGCCAGGAAACGTTGCTCAAGAAGAGAGAGAGCGCATTGCCCTGCAAGCGCTGGGCAGGTGGATCCGAGAAAGGACCACCGCAAGGGCTATTGATGCAGGGCCCAGGAACTGCTTGGAAGCTGAGCCATCATCTGTAGTTTGCCCGGCTTGCATTCAAAGGAATGTCTCCACCGCCTGCACCAGGGGACTCTGATAACTGCCCTCCCTCGGGGTCCACAAGGACTTCATTCCTCCAGCATCCTCCCCTACTGATTGCCCAGAGGACTTGCAGAATAACCCCCTCCCCGACTTTGCTGCCCAATGTGTACAATACTCTCAAGACACCCATGAACCCATAGGAGAGGGAGAGGACTGACGGGGTCCTGGACTGGACCTCCCAGTGGAGTGGGTGTGGGGAACATCTCACACTGTACTGGGGTGGGGGCTGCTGAATGAATCCATCTTGATACCAGAGGGGCCTTCTCCTTCCCTCCCTGCCCTTTTCTCCCCAAGATAGAGTGATAGTTATTGACAACTCTCTTATAATAATTAAAAAATTTAAGAATATAAGAAAGGAGATTAACACTAATCAAAGGAAACATTAGAAAGTCAGGAATACACATTTACCTTCTTGTTGTTTCAAGGAAGGGCTTGGACACGATCCTATCGTTTATTGAAATACATGTACTTCTCGCCTCGCTTTAGTTCACGAGGATTTAATGTGAGATCACAATGAATGAATATTTAACCAGCAAAGTAATCGTACTAATTTATTGAAACAGTCTTCTGAAGAGAAAGGATCGAATGTTTGTGAGCCTAATGACCTCTTTATTATCATCCTATGTTTGCTAAACACAGTCACAGTATTTTGTTTAGCATTAAATGTATCTAAACATAAAATAGTTACAAAAAAATTAAGGTTCATCTGAATATATGCCAAAAACCTAGAAAAGAAAGACAAAGTTGTGTGCTTATGCAGTTCATTAGGGTTACAGAGGACATCAAATAGTATAGAATTAACTTGATAAATTAGTGAAATTGTTTAAATGCAACCGGACATGTGGGAGATAGTGAAATAACAACTTACAGAGAGAGACAGGTTAACTAAATCTCAGCTCTGGTACATATCAGCTGTGTGACTTTGGGCAGGCTACTTAAGCTCTCTGTGGGTCAGTTTCCGAACCTGTAAAATGGAGATTAAATAATAGTACCCTGCACACAGGATGGTAGGATGATGAAAAGTAATAATGTGTGCCAAGTGCTAAATTTAGAACCTGGCACGTGGTAAGTTTGCAGTGAATATTAATTATTATTATTATTGTTGTTCTGTGTAATAAATGCTTATAATGCTTGCTATGTGCCAGGCACTGTTCTAATCACTTTACAGAAATAATTCATTAATGTGCTAGGCATTATATGAAGCACTGGGCAGATATTAACTCATTTAATTCTCATCACAATCCCGTGGAATAGGTACTATTATCACATCATCACCTCCATTTTACAGATAAGGAAACCGAAGCCCAGAGATTAAGTAACTTGCTTAAGATAATACAGCCAATAAGAGTCAGAGCCAGGATTCAGATTCAGATGATCTGCTTCCAGAGGCAGCACTCAACCATGGGCCATCAGTCCACCACATGTTAGCATCCTCATCATCGTCTTGAACCATAAACTGAGGGTGATGCACGAGGCATTAATGTATATAAATTTGTCAGTTGATTGATTAAGATTTCTTTTTCCTACACAATAGATGTTTTCATAAAATGTGTTATGTCGCTTTCGTAAGCAGAATTATATTTTAAGTGCAAAATTGGGCTTGCTAATGAAAAAAAGGTTAAAAAGAGTAATAGGACAAAATATCTGTAAGGAAGTTTAAGGGCTCGTTGATAATTCCCTGTCTTCTTATAGGATTGCTATAAAAATCATTCCATTAACCATCCCTACTTGCCTTTCAAGTCGATAGAATGATCAAATGTGAAAGTACTTTGTAAACTATTAAAAAAAAACACCTGTGGAAAAGTTACAGTTATCTGCCTTTTATTCTCTAACAGCTTCAGAATAGTAACCATGCATGTGATATTTATGTAAGTAGACAAACATGCATGTACATCCTCAGAAAATGTCTCAAGAGTTACGTAATACTCTGTCCATGTTGTTTACCACTGGGAAGTGGAATTGCTGATCTGCCAGAAACTTAACTTCTCTTAGATCCTTTTTACTGAAACCAATTTACGACATGAAGAAATAACACACAACACATTTTGACCAGAAGGTGGCAATAAAGCATTGATATTTCCAAAAGTTTCCAGGTGCAAGAACTAACTTCTAGTAGGTGTTGTATATCCAAGGAGCCAAAACATTGTCTAGAGGTTCTGATCATCCAGATCCTGAGGACAACTCCCCACCCCCACCTCATCCTGGCCCTGGAGGAGCCCAGGCTCACGCAGGAGGTGATGGGGACTTCGTGTGATAAGTGCTGCCATCGGAAAAGCATAGGGCTCTGGTGATGAAACCGGGGGCCAACCTGCTTTAACTATACTCAGTTGTCTATTAGCGAAAGTAGTTAGATAATGCATTACTAAAGCCCACCCTATAGACAACATCTGATGCCTAGGTCATCATGGTACCGGGTACTTGAGTTTTTCAGGAACTGAGAGTTGACTCCTTGTCTGGTTCAGGCTGGTTAAGACCACTGACACATTGGGCCAGCCCCATGGCTTAGTGGTTAAGTGTGCGCGCTCCGCTGCTAGCGGCCCGGGTTCGGATCACGGGCTCGCACCGAAGCACCGCTTCTCCCGCTATGCTGAGGCCGCGTCCCACATACAGCAACTAGAAGGATGTGCAGCTATGACATACAACTATCTACTGGGGCTTTGGAGGAAAAATAAATAAATAAAATTTAAAGACCACTGACACATTGACTCATCGACTGGGATGACCTATAGGTGACCCTTTGATGACGTCAGAGACTTTAAAACTTCCCCATCAGCTCATGCTAATGCCACCATTTTGTGAACTTGCACCCTAAGAGCCAGGAAACTTGACTACTATTGTTCGGATCATCAATTACCTCACTTCACCTTACCTCCAATCATCTATTCCCACTTCAGACCATCCCACCCCTTTATCTCGTAAATATTCTTAATCCCTATTTTTCAGGGAGGTGGATTTGAGATTGGTTCTCCCATCTCCTCACTTGGCTGCCTTGTGATTAAACCCTTTCTCTTTGCAAATTCATCATATTGGTGATTGGTATAATCATGCGGCGGGCAAAATGAACCTGGTTCGGTAACAATAGCAAGGTCATTTATCTGAGAAGTATGTCCCCATCTTAGAATCTTCATTTAAGTTAACTATTGAATAAATGGAATGATTTCTGGGATATTGTGGTCGTATCTTAACTCTTTGGTGAAGTTTTTCCATGTACCAGTTCTACTGCATCCAAGAATGTGATTTTTTCTCTTTTTTCTTCATCTAAGGAATGGCAGAAATACCAGGAGAAATTAGTATACCTTTAATTTGGTCCCCTCACCCTACACCCTGTGCAATCAAGGAAGAAGTCCCTGACAAGGCTCCCTTAGGTCTGGGAAAGACGTATTTGTTCTGTCTAGAATAGTCTGGGGCTGGGGTCTGTTAAAGAAAAAATTAATCTGACACTTTTTAGCATGATAAGAAAGAGAGGACTTTATTCAGGACTATTGCAATAGGTGTAGCTGTCAAGAGTGTTGCAAAAGGGGAGAGAGACTGGGCTCAACCCCAAATACAACAAGAAGTGCAGATATACAGCCAAGGAGCCGGTGGGCGGGGTGGAAAATTACTTCAGGAGCCTGATGAAAGGAGGCAGATAGGGCTATGGTTTCCATATCAAAGGCCTTCTCATGGGCAGGTTGTTTGCTACTTCTAGGAATTAGCTAACCCTCCAAGCGGCAGCCCCTCCCTAGATCTGCAAGGCCTCAAGATGTCAAAGCATCATAAAATATAGAAAAAAATTTAAAAGATGAGTAATACAAAGTGTCTTGCTTCTAGCTTCTAAAATACTGTGTATAGGGCCGGCCCCGTGGCTTAGCGATTAAGTGTGCGCGCTCCGCTGCTGGCGGCCCGGGTTCGGATCCCGGGCGCGCACCGACCCACCGCTTCTCCGGCCATGCTGAGGCAGCGTCCCACATACAGCAGCTAGAAGGCTGTGCAGCTATGACATACAACTATCTACTGGGGCTTTGGGGGGGAAAAATAAATAAATAAAATTATTTAAAAAAAATTATTAAAAAATTATTAAAATACTGTGTATTTATGTCAACCAGCCAAGTACCTCATGAAATTAGGAAACATTGAATAAGCAAGATCATCTGATTCCTTCTAACTAATAATAATACGTAACATTTAATTAATTCCTTCTATGTGCTACCTCTTGTGCTAAGCACTTTAAATGCCTAATTGTATTTAATCCATATATTTGTATCTTGATTGTCGTGGTGGTTATTCACATCTGTACACGTGATAAAATGCCATGGCCCTATACACAAAGCCCTACCAAAAAAAAAAAATTGAAATTTGAATAAGAATTGTAGTCTGGTTAATTGTATTGTGCCAACCAATTTCCTGGTTTTGATCATGCACTATAGTTACACAAGATGTCACTGCTGGGGTGAGCTAGGTGATGGGTGCATGGAACCTCACTGTACTTTTCTTGCAACATCCTGTGAACCAATTATTTCAAAATAAAAAGTTAAAAGGAAAACCCTTTGAGGCCAATACTATAATTATTCCCATTGTGCACATGAGGAAACTGAGGCTCAGAGAGGTCAAGTAACCTGCCTAAGGTCATTTGCAGGTAAGGGACATAGTGTGATTCCAACCCAGAACCCAGGCACTGTCCACCTCCCTTCAACAAAGATAATCTTCAGATAAAATTGTGATTCCTGCTACTCATAGAATGTTTCTAAGTTACAATATGGTCTGAAAAATGCATAAATAAATTCAATTACTCTATAGTGCTTGAAATTGATTAAATTGCAGCACACAAAAGTTACTATAGGAATTGTGATGGGTCTGTATCAAGAAGACGAAATAATGACCTTCCATTTTATGGGCTTCTTTCAGCAATGAATTGTAAAATGTCAATACTTTCTCTTCTTTACTATTATAAAATATCAGATATAAGATTAATAGTTATAAAAAGATTTTATTCATTTACCAAGAAAAATCTTAAACCTGAGTCATAAATAACAGACAGTGCATTTGTTTTGTGCAATTCAGTCCTCTCTAATGGCAGAGAAATTGGCAACGTATTTCCAGAATTCTAATTCCATAGTAGGTAGATGAATCATAGCATTTTCTATGACACACTTGTTAGACACCTGTTCACTTAATTTAGTCTTAATTACAATGGCAGCATGGAGCGCTGGACCCACTGAGTAGTCACATCTGAGCTTAAGGTCTATAAAATGTCAGAAACACCTGGTAATTGGAGACTCAGACCTTTTCTTTAATATATGTCTATAGAATTTAATTCATAAAGTCTGAGTCATTGATCTCTACAGGTTTGTTAACTGCTTTGTGTCATTTCCCAAATGTTCACAATCACTTTCTCCCTTGGTTTTTTCTTCTATTTGGTTTAATGTGACATGGTCTTATTGGACTCCTGATAATTGGCTATCACAGGCCCACATAACCCAGGAGGCCTGGGACAGGCCATGTTTGAATATGACGTGGGGCTGTGCTCTGAATAGGCTAAGGGACAGGAAGAGACGGTGATGTGTCCTTCTCAGCACAGGATTGCCATCTTCATTTCCTTGCCCTACACTGTCTGTGCAGGGTAAGCTTTTCTCTGACAGGGAGGGGGGCAGGGACCCATTGTGGGTAAGGGCTTGTTGACGGTAACTTACAGCTCCACCGGGCTGCCTGCCCCCCTGCAGGAGGAAACCAGCAGAGTTGGATTTCATCCGCCAGTGACTAAAAATCAAGTTTTTAGCATGGGCTTTAAACCTATGTAAAATGCTACACAGGTTTAATTGATGATCATTTTCAAAGAGGGGGGATAAAAGGAAAGAAAAGATACTGTGAAGCCATTAACATTTTTGAGTATTTGAATAAACTCCCACGTAACGAGATTATCTTCACTTTTTGTCTTACTTATTTGCCCGATTTTACCTTCATCAGTGTTTCTTTACTGGTGTTTACTGTTTCTTTACAACTGACCTGGAGTTTGAAGGTACGAAGAGACTTCTATAGATAATGAATTCTACTCAAATACTAAGTGTCACAGGATGTGCTTGGTCATCTTAAAGTTTCTAATATATTCTCCGATACATTTTCCTTATCAAAAGAATGAAGTAGATTTAATGCATAAGTACAGTTTTCTTTATTGTATCCACAAAATTTTGTTAAGACTACAAAAAAGATCCTATGCAACCAGCCACTAGGTAACTCTGTCAGGTCATGATGGAGTTAACAGGACATTGTAGGTCCCTTTGATGAGTGGGCCTCGAGCCTACAAGAGAGCTGAGGCCAGGAAATAAGATCTTAGCTGACTTCATAAGTACAAAAATTGGGAAGTAATATAAATGTAGAACTATAAAGTACACTTATACAATGAAATACTCTGCAGCTGTCAAAATGGTAATATATGGATATATTGATTATATTTAAATGCATATAGATTGCATATTTTTACTTTAAAAAATCAGATTACAAAACACTGTATGTAGTATGATGCCATCTCTATATATGTTTACATACGTGTAGAAAATAGCCTAGATAGATAAACAGCATCATATATATGGGTGCTATATACGGTTGAGAGATGAAAGGTAGTTTTCCTTTTTATTTTTACTTGGGTATAGTTCCTAGGTTTTTAAATTAGCTTATGTTAATTAATAAAACTTTAAAGAACAAAATGAAAAAAAAGATCCTATAAAAGCTTGTACTATAGGAATCTGAAAGTTATCACTTAATTCGCTTACCATTATTGACTCAAAAAATACCCAAATGTTTATTATCTATCTACTCATAGATGTTTTCTATGTCCTGAGGGAGACTTAAATGAGTAATAACTTCTCTACTGTCAAGGACTTCATCTTAGTAGTAGTAGAGGCACTCCTATAAACAACCAAAATGCTGTGGGAAGACAGAAGGAGTCAGTGACTGCTGACGACACACTGAAGATCACAAAATAGAGGACCAGGATGAGAAGATGACCCTCTCACATGTTAGGAGGTGCTTTGGAGGGGGCTTCAGTGCCACACCCAAACCAAGCTGAGGGTCTCCCATGGCAGAGCTAAGTCCTATCTTCTACTTAAATCAACTACCAACTTGACACTCAAGCTCCTGAACAGTTTTAGGTATAAACTTATCAAAACAAGCAAGAGCTCTTGCTTATGTCTGGTATTATGGGTTCACCAGGAAATATGTGGATGTGTTGTCATTTAATGGATGAAATATATTTCTCATCACTTGAACCAATATACCCAACAATATGCCAAATGTATCAAACAGTAGGACAATGGCTAGCAGACAAGCTGCAAAGATGCAGGGAAGACTAACTTAGGGGCAATATAGCCTGGTCACCAATTCTGGGGAAGCAGGAAGATGAATTTTTTCTTTCTGGGGACTCCATCTGGGTTGAACTGTTTAGGTGCCCAATAGACGAAGAGAAAGAGGCAGTGACAATGAGAGAGGCTGTTGATGAGGCATGGATCTCACTGCCAAATCACACCGCTGACATTCCACCGACCAGTGGTTACTTAGTGGCACACACTCTGCATTCTCTCCCCTTTTTATCCAAGTGTTTCATGTAGCGATAAACCTTTTCTGCTCAATTTCAGACCTCCTGCAAATTTTCCTCTGTCCTTGAAGCTCAACTGCATAATTACCAAAATCATCAGAGTACAAAGGACTGTGATCATGAATGTTCTCTTACAAATAAACAGCTACAGGGATTAGCAGATGAGGGGGTCAGAATACCAACAATATTATAAGAACATCAAATAATCTCATCCTTGTCTCACCCCATTCTTGCTTCATTGCTCATCCTCCTCATCCATCCTTCATTAAAAGGCTCAAAAACCCTCTTTATCATTTTACCGGTGCTAAATGTATACATATTTTGTAGCAAAACCTCACGACTGGGATCATTTTCTGGTATGTGTAATACTGAGTAGGACATCAAATGTAGCAATTGATTAAAGGTTTAATTGTCCTGTTCCAAGGAATGAAATTAGATCAAATGAAGGTGTGAACAGAGGAGCAGCTAAGCGCTGTGATTGCAGCACACCTAGGGTTTATCCCCCAGTGCTGAGTACTGTGCAATAACTAACAATAAACCTGTCCATTCTACTTAGCAAGCAGGCCGATCTCTTTCCCAAGCTGCTGAGGAAGTGGTATACGATATTGCTGTTTGTCTGTAGTTAAGCATAACTCTTAGCAACTGGAGATAGCTCATCCGTTTCAATTACCGCTTAACTTGCCACTAAGCTTTAAAATATGCATATATATGCCTTTCTTTATGCAGTGGGTATTTTCTTGGGAAAAGTTATTTGACAATCGGATTGTTTGCTCACTGAATTGCCTTATAATTTCATTGAGTTCAATGATTATTTTTCAATTGACAATAATTTGGTTTTTAATTTTTTAACTTTAAATTTTTTCTAACAAACTACTTATTAAAGGCTGATCATTTATGTATATGCAGTTTCTGGGAAGGACACAAAAAATGTAAAATATGGTCCCCGTCCTCCAATAGCCTAAAATCTAATTATGGAAACAAGACATGGAGACTTTAAACAATTGATAAACAAGGTATGAAAGTAATGATTAAGTGCAGACAATATCTTAAAAAGAAGGGGTTAGAGTAATGTGAAAGAAATAGGTCTCCAGCAGGACCTGAATGACAGAGAATATTTAAATAAGTGAAAGGGAATGGGGAGGGCATTTTAGGCAGTGGGCTAGCCTGGAATCACTGTTGAACCTGCCTTATATAGAGGGGGAGGACTGTTGGCCAATAGAAATGCCTTATAACGTATGCAGAGATTTACCCCATATGTTAGTTTTCTATTGCTGCTGTAACAAATCACCACAAACTTAATGGTTTAAAAGAACACAAATGGTATGATCTTACTTATATGTAGAACCCAAAAAAACAAAAACGAAAACAAAAAAACCGAGCTCATAGATACAGAGAACAGAATGGTGGTTGCCAGAGGCGGGAGTGTGAGGTGGGCGAAATGGGTGACGGAGGTCAAAAGATACGAAATTCCAGATACAGAATAAATAAGTCATGGGGATGTAATGTACAACATGGTGACTATGGTTAATAATACTGCATCGCACATTTGAAAGTTGCTTAGATAGTAAATCTTAAAAGTTCTCATCATAAGAAAAAAACTTCTGTATGTGTGGCAGTGGATATTAACCAGACTTACTGTGGTGATCGTTTTGCAATATGTACAAATACTGAATAATTATGTTGTATACTTGAAATTAATATAATGTTGTATATCAGTTATACCTCAACAAAACAAACAAATCCCACAAGTGTACCATCTTACAGTTCTGTAAGTTGGAAGTCCACATGGGTCTCACTGGATTAAAATCAAGATGTCGACAGGGCTGTGTTTCTTTCTGGAGACTAAA
The DNA here is from genome assembly GCF_057802395.1 of Ceratotherium simum simum. Lineage (NCBI taxonomy): Eukaryota > Metazoa > Chordata > Mammalia > Perissodactyla > Rhinocerotidae > Ceratotherium > Ceratotherium simum. Next base: position 88,765,044 of record NC_141903.1, read on the forward strand.
GGATACGATCTATTTCCCTGCCTTTTCCGGCTTCCAGAGGCCTTCCACACTCCTTGGCTTGTGGCCCCCTTGCTCCATCTTCAAAGCCAGCAACATTGCAAGACTGCGTCTCTCTGACCGTTCTTCCATAGTCACATCTTCCTCTCTCCACAACCAGGAAAGTGTCTCTGTTTTTAAGGACTTATTGACTACATTGGCCTCACCTGGACAACCCAGGCTACTCTCCCATCTCAAGGTATTTAACTTTAATCACATCTGCAAAGTCTCTTTTGCCATGTAAGCTACCAGATTTTTCTCTAATTCCTTTCTGTCCATTCCCATGGTTTTAGTCTAGGTTCTTATACCCTTACTTGGGATTCTAGCAATAACCTGCTAATTGCACTCTTTGGAGGAATTTCTCCTCCACTTCAATCCAGTCTATGTATCAAATGCATACAGATCATCTTAAAGCACTGTTAAAAAAAAAAAAACAACAAAATTCAACTGAGTAAATTTTAAAGATCTTATTGGCTTTATTCAATGATTCATGAATTGGGCAGCATCCAATCTAGCAGATAGATATGAGCTCCAAGGAGCTCTACAAAATATAAGACTTTTATAGGCAAAAGAGGGTGGGACAAGGAAGTTATGCTAGGAAAAAAGCCGGTTGGTTATGGCAAGGTTACTTTCCTGTAGGGGATGGCAGGAGTCTATCAGGCGGATGACCTCACTAGTGCTGATCAGGCCATTCCTGACGAACTGGTTTAAGATTCCATCTCTAGGAGAGCCGAAACTGTAATTTTTGCAGCTATTCATATATATTCCGGATACGAAGAAAACATTTCTGAAAGAATACCCAAGAAACTGGCAACGGGCTGAGAAATGGAACGCAGTGGTGATGGGGGGGCATAGATTGATTAGACAGGTGGATGGAAATCACTATTGATTGAGCTTTTACCATATAGATGCATTCTTTTAAAATTAAAAAAAAAACTAGCAAAATAACTTTCAGTGACAAGGATACATATTTTTTGAAGAAAATTTAGATATGCAGGGAAAACATCACTACTATTGTTCCCCCACCAAACAGAACCACTATTCAAAGTGAGTGAAACATTATTAAGAAAACAAAGTCACGCCTCCACCCTCCGAAAAAGTCCTTGAAAGTAAGAACGGCTAGATGCCACCGTAACATCTTCCTCTAACGTGCTCCAAGTGCTGGACACACGTTCCAATGGTGGGCCAGCAGGGAGATGAACACCTTTCCGTAATTAGCAAGAAGCTGCCCCTGCCGCCGTGAAGGGCCCGTCCCGCCAGGGGCTAGCTGGGAAGAGGGGGAAGCAAAGATGACTCAGTCCGTCTCCCATCCGGGGAGTTAACGGTCAAACACACTGCTTATTCTTGAAATTAAGAAAACTTAATGATTGTGAGAAGAATGTTATATTTATAACCTGGCTAGCATTCAGAGATTGGAGTCATAATGAATTAGCATTAGGACCTTGTTTTCTCCTGGAAAAACAATGTGTAGATAGGAATGGAGAAAAGTGCTGTAAGAGTCTAATTAACATTAAATTAATTAAATCCCAGGATCTCACTCTGGAGTCAGATAACCAAGATTTAAATCCAGGTTCTGCCATTTTCTAGATGCAGGACTTTGGAAAAGATATTTGACTTTTCTAAGCCTCAGTTTTCTCATCCATAAAATGGAGATACAAAAAGCACCAACGTCATAAGGTGGTTGTGGGGACTGAAGGAGATAAATGAGTGCAGCATGTTTGGTGGAATGATTTCAGGGACCCAGTCAATCTGGCTCTCCATGAGCACCCAGAACAATGGCGGGCACGTAAAAGACCTCATCCACGTTTGTCAGCAAAGGAATTAGACTGATACAACCTAAAACCGTTTTTAAAAAATGTTTCAAGAAGGAACAGATAATTACAAAAGTTTGGAAACAACCCAAATGTCCACTAGTATGGCTAAATAAAGTATGGAATACCCATAAAAACGGAATGCTCTGCAGCTGTAAAAATATTGAGGAAGTTATCTAATAGATATAGATATAGGGCTGATATAGAATGAGCCCTGTGGCACATTATTAAACGTAAAAAGGAGAAAAACAAAAACATATATTTGTATTTCCAGAAAAAATTCTATAAGGATGTACTAGAAACTAATAAATGTGGTTAGCCATGGGGATGATGGATAAGAATTCAGTCACGATGGGGATGAGAGTGGGAGGGACACTTTTTTGCTATATATGATTGTATATATTTAAAAAACCTTTGCACCATATAAATGTATTCCATATTCAAAGGTAAATGGAAAATTTGAAGGAAAACAAAGGGCTGGATTAATGTTGTTTATGCCAGTCAGTGCTATGGTGCAATGTTAGAGGGAGGTTTTTGTTTTTCTTCTTTTTTTGAGGTTATTTTCTTAAGAATTCATTCAAATTTAAACTTCAAACAGTAAAAAAGAGCATATGGTGAAAAATTTCCTCCCCACCTCAGCTACAGAGTTCCCTTTCTCTCAGGCAACCAATGCTTAAAAGATTCTTGAACATAGTGGGAGTTTTTCTGCTGTGATTTCAAGGGGGATTATGCCACAGTGGTTTTAGCAAGTCAAGACTCTCCCATTAAAAGCTGACTCTTTTATTAAACCATCTATTCTCGTATTGCAAATGAGATGCTGTTGAGAACACGTGACAAACAGCAGGCAACACAAATAAAATGATGTTGGTAATACGTGGGCATAGAGGGACCTCTGTGGAGGTCAGTGGAATAAAGGAAATAGAGGCAGAAGATGCTCAGACCACAACAACTACGCCCTACTTCTGCCCTGGCTCCATGAACCTACCACCAAGCTTTGCTGCAAACCCTTCAGGTGAGGGAGCTGTGGCCAGAGGGCCGTGAAGTCCGCAAGTTGCTGCTGAGTGCCTCTTCGGAATGAGTACAACTCCTGAACCCCCTGGTCCAAGGTCAAGCCCACCCACCCTCAGGCCTACCGAGCAGTAAAAGGGTTGCCAGGGCAAAGGATCCGCCTGGGGAAACTGGGTAGTTTAAATCAGTGCTGCTCAAAATGTGGTCCCTGGACCAGCAGCATCAATGTCACCTGGGAACTCATTAGAAAGGCAGAGTCTCAGGCCCCACCCAGACCTACCAAATCAGAGACTTGGGGAGGAAGGGGTGTTTTAACAGGCCCTTCAGGTCTGTCTGATGCAGGCTACAGTTTGAGAACCACGGGCTTAAATCAATGTTTTCTCCACTTCCCTGCTGATAACAATCACCTGGAAGGCAGGGGGAGGCACACTCCCAGGTCTTCACTTAGTGAATCAAACTACTCTGTGGAGAAGCCTGGGAATCTACCTCTGGGGACGACCGAGAGACTGGCTTACGTGATTCCTGTTACCAGATGCATGATTTTAGGAAAACAAACTTGCCTCACCCTGAATATATCAAATGTTTCTTTTTCTTAAGAGCAAACATCCAGGCTGGCCTGGCAGCTCCGACAAGATTCTTGCAGATTACCTAATGAATAGCAGCCTCTTCAGGGCCGTGTGTGGCTCTGACCCACAGCTGCATGGTCTACATTTCGAATCCTAACTGGGCGGTAATCAGAATAAGGAAGCACAGATCCTTTGGCTGTTTTGCTGACACCCACTCCCATAATAAATTCCTAGGCAATCCACCTACGACCCACTTCCCACTGCTGTCACACAGAAGGGGGTCCGAAGGAATGAGACCTGAGATGATGACTTGAAGTCAAGGTCAAGGAGGAATTTGGGAACATGGTGCTGCTTATTGCCCTGGTAACAGCAGATAGCTCAGAGAGGAGCATGGAAGGGAAGTGTTACAATGTCCTCTGTTGAGTCATGTCCTGTAGGCTGTTGAGAGGTGTCATCACTCCTTACTTGCTAAAAGGAAGAGAACTTTCCCATGCCCAACCCTCCATTGCAAACTCCCTCGTCCCCTGCCCTGGGGTGTGGGGATAAGCAAGTGGAAGTGTTGCTGGGTGCACATTTTCTAGGTCTTAGGACTGGGTCATCAGCACACTTCGAGAGCACTCAGAGAAGCTCTTTCCCAGAGCTTATCTAGGAGAGCAGTGGGGAGAGGGCAATGCAGCCCTGTAGGGAGTCGTGCTCAAACCGGGGGTGGCTGCAGTGAGTCGGCTCAGACACAAGCTCAGAGATGGAGGGGCCACCTGAACAGCAACCGCCGTTGAATGTTCCCTTTTCATTGCACCACTGACCACCGCTCTTCAGCGGGGAAGTCTGGAGGCCTATGTATTCACTGCACATTCTATTACAGTCAGCTCCGTTTAATAGCAGAAAGAGAAAAGGGATGATGCACGAGACAGGACAGGGCAGGAATCGGGGGGAGGCACCTGATGTGCCATCACTTCAGAAGGAGAAATACCGAGAGGAATCTCAGCCTCCACCTGCTGAAGTGAGTTGGTGTTTTGTTCTTCAACCTGGTCTTAAAATATCTTAGACCATTTTTTAAAAAATCCACATTCCTAGGCCACTTTTTCCTAGGAGAAAAAAAGGCTCCCAAGTTGAACACGAGCAGTACCAACGCAGAAGTTCACGTCTGAGATGCCTCAGGGCCTCACACGGGCTCATCCCATCGCGGGTTTCTCCAGGGCCACTGGATAGTCAGAGAATTGGGGCCATTTTTGGTGTAATATCTTTGTTGCCTCATTCTATGTGACGCCGTATTTTACCCACTAAGAGGACTAAAAATATAAAGGAGCATCTGAACAAAAAGGGCAAAGGGTGGTTCCATATAAAATGAATACACACTCCATCAGGACAAGGATCTTTGTCAGTTTATTACACAGCTATGGACCGATGTTCGTGTCCCCCTAAGTTCATATGTTGAAATCCTAGCCCCCAAGGGGATGGTAGTAGGAGGTGGGGTCTTTGGGAGGTGATTAGGTCATCACGTGCTCAATATTAGGGCCCTTATAAAAGAGACCCCAGAGAGCTAGCTCACCCCTTCCAACATGTGAGGTTATAATGAAAAGAAGGCATCCATGAACCAGGAAGTGGGCCTCACCAGATACGGAATCTGCCAGCACCTGATCTTGGACTTCCCAGCTCCAGACTGTGAGAAATAAATTTGTGTTGTTTATAAGTTACTTGGTTGATGGTATTTTTGTTCTGGCAGCCCAGACTGACATACACAGTCCCCAGAGCCCAGAACAGTGCCTGCACATAGTGGGTGCTCTGTAGGTATTTACTGTACAGAAAAGGATGCACCTTAGTCAAGAGTAGGAGCCAGCACTCCTCAAGGTCACTGACAAAGGGCTGCAATCGTCTTTGCCCCCCATGTTAATGCCTGTTTCATTTCACATACTGAGGAGGACCAACAAATGCTTACATCATCCATCCATTTGTTTGGGTTTCATGAAATTTCTTTGCATTATTTTTCACCCATTGTGTCTTGCTTTGTCACTACATATGTATGTTTTTCTTTATTGGCATTTTTGTCCTTCACATTTGCTTCAAGAGCAGTCCGAAATTGCAGATGAATATCATGGAGCCCTGGGATTCAGGTGCTCACCCACATTCCCAGGAAACATTGATAAGCTGAGGCAGGTGGTACAGGCATGGAAGGAACGTTAGCCATCATGTAGTCCAAATTCCATGTTACACAGAAGGGACACTGAGATCCAGGAAAGAGAAACCATCTGCCTGGGCACCCATGGAGCATCCCACTTGTTCAGAAACATCTTGGCCCACTAATATCGTGGTGATTTACCACCACTCCTTTGGCTTTTCACAGTCCTAGCTAAACAAAATGAACTATTTGGGAAAGCTAATTGGTACTGGAATCCATTAAACTCTTTGCTTCCATGGTCATTTTAGGGTGGGTTTTTTTTGTTTGTTTTTTGGTGAGGAAGATTAGCCCTGAGCTAACGTCAGTTGCCAATCCTCCTCTTTTTGCTGAGGAAGATTGGCCCTAGGCTAACATCCGTGCCTAACTTCCTCTACCTTATATGTGGGATGCCCACCACAGCATGGCTCGATAAGCGGTGCACAGGTCCGCACCCAGGATCCAAACTCATGAACCCTGGCCACTGAAGCAGAGCATGCAAACTTAGCCACTACGCCAGCCGGCCAGCCCCAGGGTGGGAGTTTTTAATGATAGGTTTTATAAATAAGTTTATCCAGTGAACTGAGAATGGGATGCAGGGCAAATTAGTTCTAAGTGGTGGTGGAAAAGGCCTTAATTCATTGTACAGGGGACAGACAGCCTGAGTTCAAACCCCACCTTTGCCACTCACTAGCTCAGGAGAGTTACTCTGTAGTTCTTTGTCTCAGTTTCCCCATCTGTCCTTATCTGTAAATGGGAGGCAGTAATAGCGGAGTTTGTTATTTATAAAGAATTCAGTACAGTACCTGATACTTACAAGTTCTCAATGTATGGAAGCCATTGTTTTTTCTCTCCAGGTCTCTTCAGGTAAAACTTTGCTTACATTTGTCACTTATTTGTAGAATAAAACACATCCGGATCTGTGGTGCATGACCCACTCACCACGTCCAATTTTATTGTCTTTCTACTTTGACCAAGAGTGGAGGGGTAGGGAAAATTCTGGGAAGAAAATGGTGCTGGGAGGGCATGTATGGTGTTCAGTCTAAGGGCAGACTTCGTAGAAGTTAAGTTTACAGTTTAATAACTCCCTCATTTTACTCTATTTGAGGATAGCTTTAAGAATCTAGGGCCGGCCCTGTGGCTTAGCGGTTAAGCGCGCGCGCTCCGCTGCTGGCAGCTCAGGTTCGGATCCTGGACGCGCACCAACGCACCGCTTCTCTGGCCATGCTGAGGCCACGTCCCACATACAGCAACTAGAAGGATGTGCAGCTATGACATACAACTATCTACTGGGGCTTTGGGGGAAAAATAAATAAATAAAAATTAAAAAAAAAAAAAGAATCTAGATTGAGTTTAGTATTTATTGTTATTACTTTAGGTTCTCAGGGGGTATTCATCTAGACAATATAAATACGGGGTCTCACAATACAGTTGAATAATTCAATTAAACAAATATTTGTGGAACTCATACAAAATGCAAGGCAGTGTCATGTACCAAATTCCAAGGGACATGAAGACAACTAAGAAACAGTTCACACTTTTGGGTTTAAACAGTAAGGTCTATTGAACAAGATAGCTGAATGAATCTAATGACATTCCTGTATAAAAATAGGTGAAGGGGCCGGCCCCGTGGCTTAGCGGTTAAGTGCGCGCTCTCCGCTCCTGGTGGCCCGGGTTGGGACCTGGGCGCACACCGATGAACCGCTTCTCCGGCCATGCTGAGGCCACATCCCACATACAGCAACTAGAAGGATGTGCAACTACGACATGCAACTATCTACTGGGGCTTTGGGGAAAAAAAAGGAGGAGGATTGGCAATAGATGTTAGCTCAGAGCTGGTCTTCCTCAGCAAAAAGAGAAGGATTAGCATGGATGTTAGCTCAGGGCTGATCTTCCTCACAAAAAAAAAAAAAAAAATAGGTGAGGAAGGAAACGTTTATAAAAGATTATCACATTGTCACAAATTCCTTCCAAATGCCTCTTATCTCATTCGCCTTTAACGTCATGACATTATCCTAAACATCCATCTCTGAGGTTCACTTCGCTACAAATATCGTCTGGTGAACTGAGAAGTAAATTACATGATCAGAGATTATTCTGGGTGTCATCAAAAAGAAATGAAGGTTTATTTTCAGATGCAAAGAATGAAGTGACAGTTCCATATAATAGAACGTGTGCTCTTTCCCAGCTCACATGGATACTGAGCTGTACAATGAAGAGCAATTTCATGTCAGCCCTCTGATGAACACCCAGGAAGACTTTATGTCAAATTTTATTTCAAGAAATCCTTACAGGTCTGTATTGCCAATATTCACCTGGGGGTTTTACTATAGGCATTAATTAGTTACTCAACACCAAAAGTAGTAGTATATAAAACTAGGGGAAATGGCTTTAACTGAAAAAGTTTTATTACCTGTAATATTATAGCTTTTTCATGTTCATCCTGCAGAAGTTTGAACATCATTTGCATTCTGCAATGCTGAGTTCTAAATACGAGGCTTCGGTGGTGGACCGTTAGCCAGTAGTCTAGAAACTTGAGCATTTTGAGCGCAAATTCTAGCTCAGCCTTAACTCACCATCAATCCTTCTGCAAATCTTTCAGTCTTGTGTTTACCCATGTTTTAAGTGAAGGTACCCACATTCTTCTGGTTTGTAGAGTTGAGTCCTTGAACACTATGGAGATAAAATGAAATAAGATACATGAAAGGCCTTTATGAAGCGTTAAAAAAAATAGAAATAGTGGTAATAAATCATCATACTTATTAGAGCACAGTATGTGTGCCAAGCAGCCTAAGTCACACTACTACAGCATACGTAAATACCATGCTACGTTGAGCCAATAGGTCCAGAATATAATTCTGCCTGTCATAGTGGCACCTAAAGAAAGCCCTGTTGACCCATATTCTATGACTCACATTATATAACATGTTTTTAACTTCCTTTAATAATCCAATCCATCATTCAACACATATTACTGCAAGTCTTTCCTGTGACAGCACAGCAGAGGACAAGAGAGACAAGGTCCCTGCCCCCTGGAGCTTACATCCGGGTGGACGGTTCCCTGCAGGTTGTCTTCCTCAGCCTTAATGTGCATGTGAACCACCTGGGAATTTGATCTAAATGCAGATTCTGATTCTATTAGGTCTGGGGTTGGGCCTGAGGGTCTGCTGGTCCAGAAAACCACTTCGAGTAGCAAGAAATTAGGTAGCCAATGTGTTAATCCCCCAAGCTACACGATGCCTTAGCTAAATGAAAATACCTTACTTCTTTTCTGTGTGTGTGTCAGGAAGATTAGCCCTGAGGTAACATCTGATGCCAATCCTCCTCTTTTTTTTACTGAGGAAGACTGGTCCTGGGCTAACATCCGTGCCTATCTTCCTCTACTTCATATGGGATGCCGCCACAGCATGGTCTGACAAGCGGTGCATTGGTGCGCGCCCAGGATCCGAACCTGAGAACCCCAGGACTCCAAAGCAGAGCGCACGCACTTAACCGCTAGGCGCCACCAGGCCTGCCCGAAAATACCCTACTTCTCAAGAGAAGAGCACTTAAGAACTGACGATAGTACTGGGAATGTCAATCAGCTGGTGGTAGAAGCAGAAGAGGAGACATACACGAGCAGACAGACTTTTTGTAACCTCGAAATAAGAAGGTCGGCTCAGAGGCAACCCTGGAGGGACAAGAGCCACATTCAGGGCTCTGGTCAGAGTCTCCGGAGGGCGTCTTCCCCCACAGGAAGCCTGTGTGACCAACAGGACTGATCGTACACAGCTCGGTTTTCAACGCTGGTCGCATATTAGCATCTTCAGATGAATCTTTGGTGGGGGTTGCATCCAGGCATCAGTCCTTTTGAAAGTTCCTCAAACGATTCTCAAGTGCAGCCGGGATCGAGAACTATTACCTCAGAGGTATGGATTTCAAGGAACAGTTCTTATTTCAGGAATTTTTTAAATTTTCTTTAAAGGCAAATTATTAAATTATAACTAACTGTAATTTATTTTTATAGATTTTTGTAAATCTTTTTATATACATACATCTGTAAATCAGGTAAACATCATTTTACATATCATTTATCCTATTTTTTAGTTTGGAAAATATGACAACTATATGGGGGAATAATATCTGCAATATAAATGGCAAACATTTAGTGTTATTAGCATATAAAAAGTTCTTAAAAACCTTAAAGAAAAAGACAATCACTGCAATAGAAAAATGGGCAAAAGAAATGAACGGGCAATTCAAAAAGAAAAAATGCATGTGACCAGTAAGCAGCTGTTAAAGGTTTAACCTTATTAATAATGAAATAGAAGCAAATTAAAAAAATGAGACTACAAAAGATAGAGAGCAAACAAAAAATTGGGGGGAAACAAACTATGCAAGGAGATGAAAACTAAAAAGGAAAAAAAAAAAGTATTATTAACCTAAAAGAAGAGAAGCTATTACATTCTTGGAACAAAAATAAGCTAAGTCACTAAAGGTGTTGCCTTGTTTGTTGGACTCCTTGCTGTTAAAGGCTTCAGCCACCACATAAAGGGTCTCACTGCCCTGAGGCCACCGTGCCGTGAGAAGGCCCAGGCAAAGGGACCACATGCAAAAGCCCTGGGACTGCAGGTGAAGAGAGACACCGGCCAGCCCCCAGCTGCTCCAGCCCCCTGCTGCTCTGGCTTCAGCCACCACGTGACTGCAACCACATGAAGATGCTGGGCCAGAACCTGCCGGTCGAGTGCTTCCCAAATCCCTTACACACAGAAACTGCGAGAGAGAATAAAATGATTATTGTTGTTTTGAGGTGATTTTTAAACCAGCAATAGATAACCAGAGGGGAATTTGGTGCCTGGAGGTTGAGTGCTGTCGTAACAAAATCCTAAGGCAAGTGGCATTGGCTTTGGGACCAGGTGATGGGCGGAACTGGAAGGGCCTTGAGAAAACCATTAGCAGATGTCTAAAAGCAAGAACCACGCCAGAACCACCCCACTAGGTACTTCTGAAACACCCCACCCACAATAACCATAAGAGTTAATAAAATGACTATTATTGTTTTAAGCCAGGAAGTGTTGGGATGTTTTGTTACACAGCAATAGGTAACCAGGACACCCCACATCTGGGGCCAAATTCTGGATCAATTACTGTCCAATAGGAAAGCAGCACCACTATAAGCGACACAAAGAGATTAGATACGCAATTGTGGGAGGCAGTTAAGCTGTCTGTAAGGCTGCAGCTTCTGCTTCTGGTTTGGGGTTTGAAATTGGCAGACCCAGCACCTGGGAAAGGAGGATGGATGTGAAGCAAGGATAAACTGGAACCTGTGAGAATGACCTGAAACTCAGGATGACAAACTGAATGCTCCAAACTTAATGATGCAGATAACCTGCCAGGTACGCTCATGCCCTTCTACACAGCACTGCACACACAGCTGCCTCAGGGTGCAGAGATGCCAAAGGAGCCAACGCTGCTGAGACCCATCAGCCTCCCACACTAACAAAGTGAGCCAGCAGACTGGTGACGGCGTGCAGGAGCTGCGTGCTTCAGCGTAACAAAATGGCCTCAGCTTTGTTTCCACCTTTCGGCAGTTTCCACTCACGTAAATTTCTCCTGTGGCCAGCTCTAACCAAGAGCCATATAGGGAAGGGAATTCTGGAAAATACAGTTCCAGCTAAGTTGACACAGTGCAAATGCACCCCAGGATTGACTAAATAAGTATGGAAGCACATTTGTTGACAAGGGAGATATTCACAAAGTATAGTTTAGGAAGAAAAGCAGATTAGAAAGCAGAAAATGTAGTGTGATTCCATTTTTTAACGTATTAATAATATTTGTAAATATAGAAAAAGCCTGGAAGAATATTAGCAATATTAGTAAAAATATTAGTAGTTATTTCTGCGTTGATGCTGTTATCAGCTTTAATTTTCCTTACCTACTTTTCTCGTCCATCTGTAGTCAACCTGCACTATTTATGCTAACAAAGTTTTTAAAGTGGTTTGACACTCACACAGCAGAAAGACACAAAATCAGGAATTTTTTTTTCTGAGCCACCTTAAACAATTGAAAACTCTGAAAGTCTATTTAAATGAATTTTAAGTTCAAACAACACGACAACACCCCTGATTATAAAGTAGAAGTAATCCTCCTCAACAGCAGTGGCAGGTCTTTCTCCCCCAAACCTGTCTTGTCAGGAGCCATTCATTTTTTCTGAAGCAAAGAAACCCAGATAAGGCGTCCGATTTCCAAAGAGAGAGCCTGCAACTAGGCCTTCTTTATCGTTTAGATGCAGTTTCTGTGGCCCAAACTCACATGTCAACTTTGTCTTTCCTTTCCATTCCTTTCTGTTCCATTCAATTCCTTACCTTTTTTTTTTTCTTTCTTTCTTGTTTTATGATCAGACAAAATGGGTGCTGGTTTCATTCTTTGTGCCAGAACTCTCTTTTGTTTTTTGTTTTTTCAATTGCAAGGAAATGAAATGTAATGATTTAAGAGACAGAGAATGACCAAAGGGATTTCCGGTCCCTTTTTTCAGTGCCAAGCAATACCCAATGAGGATCACATTTTTGTCCTCTGCTTAAAGGTGCAAATCCCCTATTATCTCCATCTACACAGTAACAGTAATGCCAAGGTTACCTCATAGAAAGCTCTAAGCCCACTACAGGCGGGCGCGGGTTGGCTAATTATGGAGCAGTTATAAAACTGTTTTTTCCTCCACTGGACTGTACTGTATCTGAGTATGGGTGTCTGTCCTAGGGAGGTGTGAGTGTGTGTGTGTCTGTGTCTCAGTCTATGTGTGCACGCATCTTAGTTTGCCCTCCCAGAGTTACCCACTGGCCACTGAAAAGAATGCAGGAGTAGGTGCACAGCTTCCACAGGTGAGAGACCTTGAATAAGCTAAAGGGCTACTGCTCATTCTAGATGGAAGCCATTTCCCTGTAGTGTGATTCTGGGCTGGATAATTCAGAATTAGGAAAAAACACAGCTGGGTGCTATTATCACAAGTTGTGGGGGAAGGGCATTCCATCCTTCACAGTAGTGTGTGGGATTTCCTAAGAGGAGATGTAGATTTGAACTGTGAGGTTTGAAGAAGATGGTCCCCTAGGAAGCCCCAATTTGAGATTTGGGCAAGGTGAGGAAATGGTGGGGCCTTATGAAGGGCTTAATTCTCAGAGACTTTTTCTTTAGACTGTAGTAGTCATATTTTTCACACAGTTTTAAATACTTTCCTGCATACCTTTTAATGCCTTTAATTTCTCTCACTCATTGTACTGATTTCCTGTGGTTGCCATAACAAAGTACCACAAACTGGGTGGCTTCAAACAATAGAAATTTGTTCTCTCATGGTTCTGGAGGCTAGAAGTCCAAAGTCAAGGTATCATCGTGGCCACGCTCCCTCTGCAGGCTCTAGGGGAGGATCCCTCCTTGTCTTTTCCCAGCTTCTGGGGGTTGCTGGCAGTCTTTGGCATTCCTTGGCTTGTAACTGCATTTCCAATCTCTGCTTCCATTGTCACACGGCCTTCCCCTCTGTGTATCTTCTCTGATATGTGTGTCCTTTCCTCTTTTTTTTTTTTTAAAGATTTTATTTATTCATTTTTTCCCCCCAAAGCCCCAGTAGATAGTTGTATGTCGTAGGTTCACATCCTTCTAGTTGCTGTACGTGGGACTCGGCCTCGGGTTGGACGGAGAAGTGGTGCCTTGGGGCGTGCCCGGGATCCGAACCCGGGCCGCCAGCATCAGAGCGCGCGCACCTAACCGCCAAGCCACGGAGCCGGCCCTGTCCTTTCCTCTTATAAGGACACCAATGATTGGATTTAGGGCTCATCCTAACCCAGTGTGACCTCGTCTTTACAATTACATCTAATTACGTCTGCAAAGATTCTTCCAAATAAGGTCCCATTCTGAGTAGACTTTGCAGGCGACATTATTCAACCCACTCCACTCAGTGTGGTGGTTATGGAGGGAAGTAAAAGAGAGAACCAAGAGGGGAAGTGAGAGCTGCACTGGCCTTCTGACCTGTATCTTGCCAGGTGTCTGACGGGACAGTAGTCTGTGAGTCCTCTAGGCCACAACAAAAGTGAAGTGAGTAGGCCTGTGGAGAGTGGCAGACAGTCAAGGTCAAGAAGATGCCCCAGAGAGGGCTAGAGACAACCCTCTTCTCTTCTCCCAAGTGAGGCCTTATCCACAAGCATAGCACAAGTTGCTAAAAGGGAAGTTGTGTGCCCTTCTCATTTCTCCACTTGTAGTCCAAAGTCACTGAAGGGTGACAATTAATGAGGAGTTTCAAACCATTCAGAATGAAAGCTTTTGTATGTGGTGTGGGTTGCGGCTGCTGATGAGTAGAGAGAGCTGAGAAGGTGGTTCTCTTTCTCAGGGAGCGCACATCAGATGTTTGGTTATAAACGGCCAGAAAATGTACTTAACAAGACAGAGGTATCGATCAGGAAATAATAGTTTGCTGGAAACAGGCAGTCTTTTCCATGGGTAATTAAGATGGTGTCACTTGATACCTACTCCAGGGAGAATCACTCTTCCAGCACAGTGTTATTAACCTGGCGTCATGGCAACAGGCTGGTAGTGGGTTCTCTCTCTGGAGCTTTCTTCTGTTAATGTGTCTGCTGTTCACAAGTTACAGCTTGCTCCTTCCATTGTGTTGCTCTAAACACAAGTGACAAGGTGGAAAGAAAGTAAGGTAGATTTTATAATTTAGCACAAGCCTTCAAGAAAAACAAAAACAAATAAACCAACTATTGGCTTCCTGCTATGAAAGATAATCTTCCTCCATCCAGGTCTGCATGCCCTCGTGGTTGGTGGACCAGTAGCATCAGCATCAGCCGGGGGCTGTCAGAAATGCAGAATCTTAGTTCCCACCCCGGAATCAGACAAGATCCCCAGGAGATTCATATTCACATCAAAGCTTAGGAAGCACTACCAAATATAGACTTCCCTTTAATAATACCACCACCAGCAACTGCCGACAAATGGTTTCTCTTCCGGGGCCCCACCATATTTTCATTTGCTTTGGCAGCCCTATAAGATTTCCCAAAAAAAGTGGAAAATGGTCACTGTTTTCTGCAGTAAGAGGAAGGCTTGGCAATTTAGGCTAATTTTATCACAAGAAAATGTCTCCAGGCTGTGTCAGGTATTTGGCCCACGGGTTTTTCTTGGGTGCTGTTTAGTTTAGGAGACCTATCCCTCTGTCTCTGAGCTCTCCCATCAGCTCAGAGACTCCAGTCTGTGAATCAGGCACCACGTTCCAGCAAAGCCAAACGGAGGAGGCTTTTGTTCTAGAAATACCACCTGGAAACTTTGCCATACAAAAGCTCGAAAGCAAGCTTTGTCTCTTCTAGCCAGGACACAGGGTCATGCTGTTGCTTCTTATTCATCACAGCAATGAATTTCTTGTCTAAACCTTGACTTAAGGAACGTTATGAAATTTGTGGATAGCCAAAACACCAAGTTTGAAGGATTTTCCTTCATTCCTACAGACATATGAAACACCACAAGCCAGGCCTTACAATTATAATGAAATGAAAAATGAGGGAAATGACCCAGATACTTCTATTTAAAAGCAAATAATAAAAGCAAATCCATTGAATTATCTCAATATTTTTTCCCAGTGAAACAAAACAACCCAGACTTTGGACTTTTTTTATTTGGCAGGAGGGATGATGGAGCAGGATGGGTTGTAATGGACGAGGAGACACAGGACTGTAAAACTGGTAGTATGAAAAAACGATTGATAATTAGGAATGAGATGAGTCATTGTTGCCATGGCTTAACCTTCACAAAGGAATGTGACCGGTTTTCCATTATGGATGAGCAGCTGTATGACCTTGGGTAAGTGTCTTAATCTCTTTCTTCCTCGATTCCTTAATTTGTAAAATGAGGATAATAATACTACCAACCTCTTTTGGATTGTTGTAGTATTAAATGAGATAATATACGTAAACCCTTTTACAATGCTTAGTATATAATAAACACTGAATAAATGTTAGATTTATTATGTGTATAGAGATGAGGTCAATTCTGGGACTAAAAGAATGTGTTAGTGCAAAAATCTGAGTATCAATTAAATTAAAATCTACATACATAAAGAAGTGAAATGAGGAATTGAGGTACTTTACCAGATTATTTAAGAATAAAAAACAAAACGAAATGACTATGAGGGGAAATAGTAGACGATTCAAGCCTAGGAGAGTATCTTAGTTGGTTCGAGCTACTATCGTAAAAATACCATAAACTGGGTGGCTTAATAAACAGCAAACATTTATTTCTCTCACTCCTGTAGGCTGGGAAGTCCAAGATCACGGCACCAGCCGATTCCATGTCTGATGAGGTCCCGCTTCCTACATGGCCGTCTTTTCTCTGTAACGTCACGTGGTGGAAGGGGCAAGGGTGCTGTCTGGGGCCTTTTTCATAGGGCCACTAATTCCAATCACCTCCCAAAGGCCCCACCTCAAGGTACCATCACATTAGGGATTAGGATTCAACATATGAATTTGGGGGGGACACAGACATTCTGTCCATAGCAGAGAGGTTACCCTGAAATACTAATTTTGTTCACCTACATTCATTTAATTAATAGCAGTGATCAGTTCTTCACCGCATCTTTACAGACATCACTTTTTGAGATAGTAATTCTCAAGAGAACGGTTTTAAAAATCTGCCAAGTACCTGAGAAAATTCATCTTTTATAATGAGGAGAAACCAAATGCCTGATATCCAGTGGCCCTCTCTGATGTATGTCAGTGCATCTCACTTTATCCTCCATCCCTCCTAACTTCTTTCAGAACTGATTTTCTCAGCTTGTCTACTGTTGAACCCATCCATTGAGCTTTATATTTTACTTACTGACTGTTTTCTTCATTTCTTAAATTTATTACATTAAAAAAAAAAAAAAGAATCTTCTGAGGTTTTTTCCCCCATAATGTTCTGGTCTTGTCTTGTTACATTCTGGATGTTTCTGCAATCCTGGGTAAAGCACATTTTATCAATGACCTGAAAAAACACCTTGTTCATTCATGCATGAGGAAGAGCTTTCCAATTAAAGACATTGCTTTGAAGGAGACTTCTGAATTTGTTTCACTGAAAAGAAATGAAGGAAGCTAAAAGCCTTTCACTTGAGATTTGACAATAGCCAGAAAACCTTTGTTAATCATGAATGTTAAGTGATAACATTTAATTAGCATGGGTTATAAATAGGATATTGCTTGGAATTGACGTAGGCACAATCTTAAGTTTCTGTGTAACTGTTGGCCGTTCTTTCTACAGTTCCTCCTAAAAATGGGACAATGACATCTCACGACCATTTTTACTTTGGACTTTCTTTTCAGAGACAGTTTCTTTGGGTGGGAACCAAGTTTTATTTTGGCCCTTGCCATCTTCAACACCTGGTTTCCAGGTAAGCAGACTGAGGTGATGTGGGGAAGGTGCTGAGGAATCTGTTGGTGTCCATTCCTTTGCCCTTTTGTGCTCCTGCGTATGAAAGTCAGACTGATTGTGATGAGGAAGTCACATGGGACTATGTGGAGAAAGAAAAGACATCATCACCTCAGGCCCTTCAGTGGTAAACAGGGATTTAGCAACAGCTTTGCTTACAGCATATTTTGTCTGGATACAAGGGAAAGATTTTCAGAAAAAACAAAAAAGTTAGCACATAGTATTTAGTGTCTTAGTCAGGGTTCTCCAGAAAAACAGAACCAATAGAATGTTCTGTCTTCCTCGGGGGACCTCTGTCTTTTTTCCCTTGAGACCTTCAACTGATTGAATGAGGCCATCCACATTATGGAGGGTAATCTACTTTACTCAAAGTCTAGGGATTTCAATGTTAATCTCATGTAAAGAATACCTTCACAGCTACATCCTGACAAGTATTTGATCAAATATCAGGGTACCATGGCCTTGCCAAGTTGACACATAAAATTAGCCATCACGTTTGGCCACTCTGAGAGTTGGCATTGGGACTGACTTGTTATAATATCCTCAGATGAATGTCCTAAAACACTTTGAATGGTGTGTTTTGATAAAGCAATAAGGACCAGAGAGCTTCGCTGTCACTGCTCTGCCGGCAGAAACCCTCTGTGAAAGCAGTGCTTCATACTTTCTTCTGGTAACAGTCTCCAGCCTGGTGCAGCTGTAACAAAGTGGGTGAGTGCTGAGGTCGGAGCACTGGAGTCTCATCCTGGCTCTGCTGCTCTGTGTGGTTTGAGGCAGCTTCTATTCCTCTCTGCTTCAGTTTCTCTGTCTGTAAGAGGGAGATAGGTTAAAGTGGTCTAATGCGTGGGAAGTTTGTAGAACAGTACAAGGAACATGTTAAGTATTCAATAAATATTAGCTTGTATTATTACTAAAATTAAGAATAAAGCCAAACATTTTCTTAATGTTTGTCCATCTTAAAAATAGGTTTTTTGGTTTTTTTTTTCTTTTTAAAACTGTAGGCTTACAGAAAGTCACACCAGCCTCACCCCTTCCTACCTTTACCCTGGGGTTGTCGTTTCCATGTCCCTTAAGGGGCACTTGACGTAAGCAAGTTGTTTTTCACTAGGAAGGCAGGAGAGAGAAGCATTGTAGAGGCTCTTGTTAATAAGCCCAGACATGCTGTGGAAGATTGGCTTGCACTGAGCGGATGGCAAGGTGGAGCTACCATCTTATGAACCTTGCAAATGGACCACCCCATTTTAATGAACTGATGAATAAATACTGTAGTGGTAAGGCCATTCTAAAAAATATATGTATGTATAATAACTTGATATTACAAAAACAATCAGCTATTTTCTTTTTACCAAATAAATTCTTATCACTTAAAAGAGCCACCTCTTATTTCTTTTCAATAGCATACTTCTTTACAGCATTTAAGATGAAATTATATTACCAAAGCCTTGACTGATGGACAACTTTTCCAGGAAAGGGACACTCATATTTATAGCATCTGCCATGTGCCTAGAATGGTGCTTGGCACTTCGTGGAAGCTGTCACATTAAAGAAGTAGGTGCTGCTGTTTATACCTTACCTATGAGGAGGCTGATGCTCAGAAAGGTGAAGTGACTTGCTCAAGGGCACACAGGTGGTTAGTGGTTGAATCAGAACTTAGCCTCATGTCTGGTTCCGAAGTCTGGCTTCCTCCCCTTCCGCTGATGCCTGTACTCACAGGACTAGATCTTGTTCTAAAGCTTATCTCCGGTCCCATCCACCCTACACAGGGAGGATTGCATTCTGAGCTGGTCCTAGGCAAAACTAAGGGAGTGCACAATGCTCGTCTTTGACGACACCCCCAACTCCATAGCACACTCTTTTTGCTCACCCCTGCACACTTTCAGCCAGCCAGTGGTTTCATCAGTTCCTTGCTGGCTCGCCCAATAGCCTTAATGGGGCGTTCCTCTGAGTCTGTCTCCTCAGCGTCTCATAATCTTAATTTCACCCACCACACTCTTCTTTATTCAAAGCTTACCTGCCACTTCTGCATCACATTATGATGATTAGCAATACCTTATATGGTCAAAGTAATTACTGATTTGTAAGTAACTTCATTAACTAGTTACCTTTGTATGGTTTGACTCTTTTAAAACAAAGGACTCATAAATTACTTGCTTAATTAAAAATACATCTTAAAGAACAAAAGGAAAAGGATTTTAAGGGTGCGAATTTTGGCAATATTTTCAGTCAAGTGGATTTTTGCTGTCCCTCAAATCACACCACATAGGTAGTCATCTACTTTACTTGTGCCTCTGGCTGACTTGATTACTTCTGAACCACTAACAGCACATTTTTTATACTTCAGAAACCTGGAGAGGGGAGGGAAGTCAGCAGGGGGGAGTCCATCTTCTTACTTGGAAACACCACTATCTGATAACCCATCTGGTTACAAAGATGCTGGTTCTAACTCATCCAGCTCTATCCTAGTATTGACATTGTCTTCTTAGAGCACAAACACTCCTCGTTTTCCATTTTTCAGCTGCAGAGGGATTGAGCACACTGTTGTTACCAAGAGAGAAGCCCAGCGTCCAATCTGGAGACCCTGATTTTCACAGTGTTTTCAGATCCTCTAATCAAGCCTTCTTTCTCTCCCCCACATTTCCTCTCTCAGCAGCCCTCTGCTGCTTCTTTGTACAGTTTGTCTTAACACATGAAGAGAAAACTCTTAAATGCAAAGAGAAAAATAGATGGTAATCATTACAAATGAGCCATTAGAACTGAGGCCATTCCATCTGCTTATTTGAACATACAAAGGTGTTTCTCTCTTCTGAAATTCTCCACTGACAGATCTCTCTTCTGAAATTCTCCAGTGACAGATAAGACTGTATTCAGATAGAATTCCACATGATTACCCTGTAATAGAGCCCTAGCCACAACTCTCTGCCAGGTGTTAAGCACATAAAGAAAATGCCTGCAAGTAAATCCTGCCCATCAAATCCTTATTTTTCTTTCACGAAGATTCTACTTTGCAGGCAAACTCTGGCAATGTTAACTCCCTATTAAAATAGCAAGAAAGGAAAGTTTGAAGTTGGGAGAGATCTGGAAGAAGCTTTGTCACAAAAATTTGTCCTGAGTCAAATATATTTTCTCCCTGAGGAAAAACTACAGAGCAGACCGGAAAAACTCACGTAGTAAAAGGCAAAATTAAATAGTTAAATATAAAAGCAGAAAGATTAAGTTGCTATTATCAACTTATTTTGCAGCCAAATTAACCAACGAATATTTTTAATACTGAAGAGAGGGCAGCCTACTTTGAGAAGACGGGTATAAAACTTACTTTCTCCATTTTTTGCTTCTAGAGTGAGAATCTCATCCTGAAACCTTGCGTGGGCTTCAGGGATCTGTGAATTCTCAGAAATTTGGGGTGTTCTTGCGTGTATGGGCTTTTTTGAGGGGTGAGATGATCTGTAGTTTCTGTCAGATTTTCAAAGGAGTCTAATCTAAGAACCCCTATTATTAAAAGATTCTTTAAGGAATTGGAAAAGTTGGATACAATGGTATCAGTTAAAGCCTAGTGTTCATGAGATCAAAGATGTACAGTTGAGATATTTTTCTCTGGAAGACCATCCGATCAGGCCTGACTGGATAGTTGCAGCAAAACCAGACAGGAAAACTAGAGACTAGCTGAGAACTGGCTTTAGACAGGTCCATTGCATGAACTACGGTAACACTTGATGCTATACCAAAATCATCATCATCATCATCTCAGTAGCTTAAGAAAATAGAAGTGTACTTCTCATTCACACAAAGTCCAATTCCTGGTCAACAGGCAGCCTTCTATGTGGTCATTCAGGGATCCAGGCTCCTTGCACCCTATGGCTCTGTCTTCTTGTATGGCCTTGGAGTCCTGTTAGAACCTCAGTATCTCGCCAGTAGATAGGAGAAGAGAAAGAAGGTATGGAAGATCACATGAGGGTTGGACATCATTTTCTACCCACACTCCTTCAGGCAACCTTCAGTCACATAACCAAATCTAACTGTAAGGGATGTTAGAAAATGTAGCCTACTGCCTACTCAAGAGGTAGAAAAAATGACTTTTGGTGAACACATAGCATTTCTGCCCTGTCCTCTTAAATGAAGCAACAGTGCTAGGAAGAGGTTGGAGGTAAGGAAGACACGCTGCTTCAGATACTGGGAGATAAGTCCATGTCATAGGCACACCAATGTCCGTATCCCACCGACCATAGGCTAAAGACGGGGGCAGAAGAGAAAGGCTTACAGGAGGTATAAAAGTGTTCAGAGGATGTGGAGGGCACAATGACATAAAACCTATGAGCAAAACTGCTCAGAATTTCAGGCACGGAGGCAGGAAGACTTTGGGAATTCAGTGAGGAGTGGAAGATCCCGAGTCACCTGTTAGTATTTGGAAGCCTTAGGGTTAGGAGTGAGGATAAGAATAGGATCAGGCAAGAGCTAGTGTGAAATAACCCAGAGCCGGGAGGATTATAGAGATGAGGCTGGCACAGGGTGGAGAGTCAAGACATACTATTTGTGAGGTGACTCCTTTCTGACGAGCGTGTTGAACAAGACCTGTTCAAGTTCCTCCTGCCCCAGGTCAGGATGGATCCTGGAGTGGCATAGAGACTACAGATAGGGCTCAGTGATGAGGGGAGGCACAGGGAACCTGATGAGGCCTGACAGGATCCACCCTCAAATGCTCCCAGTAACCTTACTCTGCTTCTCCGTCACAGACAACCCCCCTAACTAATCCCAGCTCCCTCACAAATGTCCTAGGATGAAGCAGGACCATCGAATCAGTACAAACCCTTCAGAGCACAAAGTAAATGCCCCACTCAGATCGTGGAGGACCTAGTGGCATATTTGCTTAGAAGTAAGAAATAATAATTAAAAATAACAGCTGACACATACAAGACACAGTTCTTGGGCTTTAAATATATTTAACTATTTAATCTCGACAAAAACCTTTATTTGAAGGAGGTAACTTTATCATCCCAATTTTGCAGATTAAAAACCGAGCACTGGAGGCTTATAAGTGACTTGCTTAAGTAAGTGGCAGAGCTGGCCTTCAAAGAGTCTGGCTCCAGAGTCAATGACCTTAACCACTATGCATAGTGCCTTTCTCGGAAAGTCAAATCTGGCCAAAATTTCATATACCATTTTACTCGCTTAATGGAGGTGCTGGTGAAGACACACTCTGTAACTCTCCCCCAGAGGTCTCATCTACCATCTTGTTTCCAGAAAGCTGCCCCATCATTATGGAATGAAGACTAAGTCATGGATCTCCAAAGAACAAGTCATGGACAGTTCACAGGAGTGGCCATCCTCTCAAAGAAGGTACGCTATTGTACACTATGAGCTTCGAAGTAAATTATGTCACAGATGAATGACCACAGAATGTCAGGGTTAGAATAAACCTTAGGAACCACAGTCCTACCCATTTTAGGGCAGAGATGAAGTAGCTTGCAAAATACCCATTAGAAATAAAAGCAGGTTGTCCTAACTTCCGTGGTAAAACACCTGCCTCCTTACCTCAGATCATTTTCTCCACTCAGCATAAGGGGATCACGAGAATTAAAACCCAGAAACTTCTGACAGTGATATAAGTGACTATGTTAATTAGGTTGCTGGAGGGATTGTGAAAAAGATAAGAGTTTAACTTCATAGAATTTATTTTCTGTGAAATAAGGAATCCAACATCTTGCATAACTAATCATATATCCATCCATTCAGGCATTTATTCATTCATCCCAGCATTTACCCCAGCATTTATTCATCCATCCATCCATCCATCCATTCAGGCATTTATTCATTCATTTGCTAGAGTATTCACTCATTCCAAAATATCTACTGAGCCAAAATTTCTGCTAAATCCCTGGTATTTTTAACACTTTCAGTTAGTAGTTTTCCTTCTGCCTGGTTTTCAGATCTTATTAAAAAAAAGCTCAGTGCATAGGATTCTAGTACATTCCATGATAAAATGAACTTTATATTAAATATGTTTGGGGAATCATAATCAGGCCATTAACTAAGGCACAGTTCGCAGCTTCCGTCCATTAATCCAAAGTAAAGGGTTCACTTAGGAGTATTTCGTTTATTGCCCAGGACCTCATTTTTTGCCCCAAAGTGTCTCCTACAGACCACATGCTTAGTCTCAAGCCAAACATGCACAGGGCTCAATCAACAGTAAACTGCCTTCAGTACCAAAGAAGTACTCAGATTTCTGCAAATTGTGTCTATGAGAGTTGTACAGTCCTTGCTGTCCCTGTTGAAAAGTACACCTGCTGTGACAAAGACGTGTGTTCTGTTTTCTTGGAGGACAGTGGAAAAGGGATCCCTGCATCCTGCTTCCCTGTCAGGACCAATCTGTGAGTGACGTTTATACAAACGCTCCAACTCTACAGCTCTAAATAATTCTGCCTCAATGACCCAGAGTTCTACTAGTCCTAAGGAGTTGAAAATGATTTAGTTCAGCATTTGGTTCTGTACCTACCACGTGAGAACGTTATTTCTGATGGTAATAAGGAGGGGACTGCTCAGGAAAACAAAGTACAGTGTCAAGGTGCCGACATTCTGAATATATTTATTCATGTTTGTATTTGTGGATGGAAAATTTTTTCCATGCTACAAAGTTTTGTTAAAAACAAGTTGTTACAAATCAATATATAATAGCTACAACTATTGTCTATTGTAAACAGAATAGTAAGCAAAAAATAAACAGATACAACTACTTCAGTATACACAGACATTCGATTGTTTTCTGTTATAAAACTGATATGAACACCACCATTTTCATTTCTTTGTAGTATTTTCCCTTGAGAGAATTTTTTTATTGCACATAGCTTTGCACTTGTCTTACCAGTTCAGATTTGTAGCCTACCAAAGATTACAGAAAACTGTTTTTCTACTACTATTTTCTGCTATGTGGTCATTTATATATTATAAATGAAAAAGAAGCAAGGTACAAAAATTAATGTGTGTGTGTGTGTGTGAGAGAGAGACGTATGTTCAAGGCTGGGAATAGTGACTGGTATGAAGGGCTTTTAACTAACTGCTCATCAAAACCCTATGCATATACAATAGCCATTAAAAAGTCACTTAGCTAGCAGCATGGAAATCATTGGGTTGGTTGTTCAAAGACTAGATAGACAAACAGAATTCCCGGATACTGTTTCCATTTGGGTTTTCCAGTTCATTTGGTTCCAGCTGGCGGTACTCAAAAGTCACGCGATTGATGTGTTTTCCGCTGGAGACCATGCGCACCACAGTGTTGTCACAGCCAATTTTCATTTGGGCTGCAATTCAGGGAAAAAGCAGAAGTTTCCCAGCAGGTTAGAAACCACAGTCAAACCTTCTGTCGACGAGATCATTTAAACACAAAGAAAGCGAGGGGATGTCTCTTCCCCTCACATCCTCCAACCATGCATCTGCCCTCAGGAGAAACATTTTTGTTTTCATTTTTGTTATAGTATATAACTAATTGTAGAATAGGAAACTGAACTCAGCCTTTCTCCTCACGTGCAAGAACACTGTTAGCCAAATAAAACTGGCTGGAAAGAGGCAAGAAGATGCCTCCTTGCCCTTTTCTTATTCTCCTACCTATAAGGCTTCGGCAGTAAAGGCAGGTGAAGGCAAGCGGTCTGTCCACACTACACCCTTGTTCTAGTTTAGTGTTCTCAGGCGGGCAGTACCGCCCTCCAGGGACAGGTGGGAAATCTGCAGGGGCAGTTCTTGGTTGTCATAACATCTGAGCGTGCAAGTGGTATCTAGTGGGCAGGGCTAGACGATGGAATGTACTGCTGGATATTTATGTAGACCAAAAGATCACCTGTTTATTGTTTTCTGAGCCTAGATAAGAATTCTGCTTTACATATAAACAAAAAATCATTTGTATGGTACAGATACACACTGAATATATTCCTTTTTGTTCTATTGTACACCTGTACCTTTTCTCTCTCATTCTTTCTGTGCTTCTTATATGGAATGCCTTTTGATGGCCTTAGTTCTCTTAAATCCAATCTTATTCATTATCTGTATAAGCATCTAGTGCAGATGTGCGTGAGCAGTTATATATTGAAACTCATATTATTTTTATTAAAAATTACTTTTATTTTATTTTTCCAGCCTCAAGCTGGTTCCTGAGGCAAGATTTATCTGCCCCGCAATAATCTTTTCTGCCGTTCTAATTTTCTCAATTTTTCCCCCCACTTTGTCTCTATAAGGCCTAAATTCTGAGAAACACTAGCATTAACATTATATAACAGGTACTTCACAAACATGCACCTGGGTTTAAATGAAGTAAAACAGCCAGATAGTTATTGAGGTAAAAGTCAATTTGGAGACATAATAAATATAAATCCCATAATGATTTTAATATCAGCACCAGGGAGTCTAGGATAAGCTTCCACGAGGAGGTCCAAACTTAGCTTTCTTTAAATGATTTGGAGGGTCTTCTTTTTTTTGATCTTACTCTGAACTTTAATCTACGTAACATGCCCTCTTTCCTTTAGTTAATGTGCATATTATTTATTAATTATTTTGACATAATTCCTAATAAAATCCAATTTAAAGGGCAGAGTCCCTAACAGTTCTTCATTGTCTGAGCAGCTTAGGAGGCTCATGGAAACATGGTGAATGAAAGAAAAAAAGGAAGTCTAAAAGGAACCAATGAGTCATATAATTCAAGCCTTCAAATTCTCTTAAGACTGGTTTCAATTATCTAGATAATTTAGGCAAAAGTGGTTCTTTGGCCCAAGTATCACCCTTTTACCTAATTCAAGTCATATAATTCGAGCACCAAAATTACTCTGGCTTCAACTCTCTAAACTTTAAGGCATGGGCGTTCTTTAGTCCTAATCTAATCTTACCCAGCTCAAATGCTTCTCCCCACAGGTGTCCTCCATTAGCATGGAGGGATCCAGTGCCTTAGAGAACACATGCAAAAGGCCAGAGAAGCCACATGCACTGACAGTTTAAACCAGAGCTCAAGTGTCAATTAGCATAAAAGAA
Organism: Ceratotherium simum simum; assembly: GCF_057802395.1. NCBI lineage: Eukaryota > Metazoa > Chordata > Mammalia > Perissodactyla > Rhinocerotidae > Ceratotherium > Ceratotherium simum. The sequence continues at coordinate 88,791,038 of NC_141903.1, forward strand.
GCCCTGAGTTTTTACCAAAGTGAGTTTTTAGAAATCTGTTGCCTTTGCCTTGATTAGAAAGCTTGCCTTAGGTCAAGTCCTGCCTTACATTTCATCTGAAACTTCATATACAGGTGTATCTGGGGTCAATGGACTATATAGCAGGCCTTGGTGTTTACCTGTACATATTAATTCTATTTCAGAGATATTTTGTTTATTAAGGGCTCAGCATTTGCTCCGGGAGAGAGAATACTAGTGGGCAGACCTGGTTTTAATTAAAACAGGAAACCGCTGATCAAAAGGATGTCTGATTTGCAGCTTCATTACCTGGTTGGTTAGTGATCTGTGGTGACAAGAGAGGAAGGGGGCTATGATAAGAATTCGCCATGAGATTCGAGACTGTTGTTCTTCCTCTTCTGTTTTACCTTTGTCTCTAAAGATAATCTCTGATTCCTGCATCTAAAGTACAGGTACGAGACTGACCTTAATAGAAATGTTTTGTGTAATCCTCTCCCTCTCGCCTTGGACTTCATTAATTAATCTGGTCATGAGATGAGCAATTCCCACCCTCCCTCACCCCACCTGAGCATAAGCAAAGGGAAAATCCTCACTGATCCCTAGCAGAGACGATCCGGTTCTGTTTGGCATGCTGTGCACTAAACTGGTCTTTTCTTACAGGTGACCGCTTGTAGATTTCAGGATTTACTTCTATTTTTGTAGTGGCCTTTCAGAGGCCGGTTTTGCTGCCGGAAGGTGGAGACATTCAGTAGTTCTGAGAAGTTCTAGTAAAGTGTATCACTTTTTAATTTCTATCCTATGAGTAATACACACATATATACTTATATATGGAAAAGTTATTTAGCTATTACTTCATTATTTTACTATTACTAATTGATGATACATCTACTACTTGAACCATAGTTTTCAGGTAGTAAACAAACTCTTCAGTCTCTAGAGAATGAAAGCAGAGACCTTCAAGAAGGTGCAGAAAGCACAGAATAAAAAAGCTTGTCTTTTCCATGGTTTTACTTAGGGCCAACCTTAAACGCACGTCCTTGTTATTGCCCAGGTTTCTCTCCCAGTGTCGGGTACTGCCGTAACGCATTCTGGATACTGCACATAGACTCACATGTAATCCTCACACGGGCTCCATGTGCAAAGTTGAAGGTTTTTTTGGTGGAACTTGCCTTCCCATGTATAAAAAGTTTGGGTTGTTTTATTTAAGGAAATAATCTTGATATGCACATAAGTAATGATCAAAGAAAACTCTCACCAGGGCCATGAAAAGGATAGCAGAGATCAGCTAAAGGCATCATCTTCGAAGGGTCCAGTCCAGTTCCTCCCAGCAGCTCCACAAAGTCTCCTTTTCCCCCACAGCCTGCTGAGGGTTTCTGAGAGAAGAAAGCAGCAGAGAGATATATATTTAAAGCAGTTATGGAAGTCAAGCCATTTCACCAATGGCAGGTTGGTGAATTCACTGAATCAGCCCTAGACAGCCTGGCAGGGCCATTTAATTTAACATCCAGGACTCCGGAAATTAGAAGACATCTAGAAGAGAAAAAATCCCAAGAATTGCTTTTCTAAACCAGTTGGGTAATCATTTTTTTAAATGTATGTGCGTGTTTTTTAAAAAAGTTTTTTATAAGCTCTAGGACTGGTATGATGAAATGGCAATCTGTAAACTCCATATAAGACGTATGAAAATTGAATCTGAAAATGCTATGCTTTTTCAATTATTTGGACATACATACTGAATTATTTGAATTTCTTAACGCATGCAGTCAGCGTTTTTATAAATAGGGCTTTCACATCAGTTTTTCCTTCAACTCATCTCTTTCCCTCTTCCTTATGTAGGACTTTTTCTGCTAGACAAATCTTTATCATTTCTACTGATAAAGATTTAGATTAATTATAAGAATATGGAAGAAAAAAGAGAATCCTCATTTGGGGCTCAAGTTAGCTAGAGTTACCATCGTCTTTCTCCTTCCAACTAAAACAAATTTATTCCAAGCTACTTAAAACCAGAGTCTCTTCTAAGACGTTGTGTGATCCACCGCAACCACCCGTTTCTGCTTCCCTTCATCCTTCCCACACCGTCTCCTCCACAGCAATTCCTGTGCTTCACTTTCCCACATAAAGCGGACACTCTCGGTCCCAAATGTTCCACTTTAGGCCAGCCATCACCTCTAGTCAGGGCTGGCCCCTATGCCCACAAACCCCACACTTATGAGGGCCGAGTGCTTGGTTTAATGCTCTGTGGTCACCATCTTGAAATTCTTGATAATTTTTAAATAAGGGCCCCTGCCTTTTCATTTTGCACTGTCCCCTACACATTCTATAGTGGGTTTCCCTGGTACCCTCGCCTTCATTGAGGCATACTCTTCAAGAGACCTCGGGGGATGTGGCACGGTGCTCAGAAGTTAACCAGACAGACCCTGCCACATAGGGACCAAAATCTAAAACAGAGAACTCTAAACATGCACACACAGAAGCACACACACTCAAACACTTAGAAGACATTGAACTGCAACTAGAACTAAACCACAAATTAGAAAATATTATAACAGCAACTGTGTGGCTAATGAAAGGAAGCAGGTGGGCAGATATATTTTTAAAGCACATACTGCGTGCTGGGTTCTATGCTTAGTGTTTTACACATCATTTCATCACATGATGAAATAGAGAGTTAATTAGCCCCACTGTGTGCAGAGCTCATGTTCTCAATGAAGAGTTGAATAAGCTATTTAGGGGCGAAGGAAAAAAACATAACTGCCTTTCCCCTGAGTAGAGGATAGGCGGAACATCTCTTAAGATGAAACTTTCCACTTGGTTCTATAGGTTCCAAATTTCAGCAGGAGGTGGTGAAGGGAAAAAGGCAGGCTCAGGAGAGAGAAATGGGGTTGAAGAAGATGGGAAGAAGCAGAAGCTGAAATGTGGGGAACAAAACATAGAAACGAGGAAGGTGGGTGCACCTGTTCCTGGTGTTCAGTGACTTTCTCTCCTCTTCCCAAACCTCTCAGCTATTCTTATAAAGGATGGCAGAAGCAACAAGGGCAGAAGCTGAGTTGTGTAGGGATCTCTCTGGGGTTCAGCTCCTCAACAGTGATCCCCCGGGTTTCTTTGTTGAGGCTCAGCCTCCTTGGACTAAGCCACTAGCATCTCTTGCCTAGACTGTGACAGGTGCTCTCCCTAGATGCTCTCCTTGCACCACGGTGGCCCCCACAGCCCATTCACCACGTGGAAGCCAGTGTAAGTCAGATCACGTCGCTTTCCTCCTGAAGCTCTTCAGTGGTTCCCCACCTCACTTAGAATAAACTCAAACTCCTTCATATGGCCCACTGGGCCCTCCACACCTGGCCCTGCCCATCTCCCTGATGCTGTCTCACACCACTCCCCCTCTACTTTGCCTTCTCTCCATCTCTGGAACCCAGCAAGCCCATTCCTGCCTCTGAACCTCTACAATACTCTTCCCTCTGTTCCCGGCTCCTCCCGTGGCTGCTGGTTCCTTCTTACCTACCACTCAAGTCTGACTTTAAATGTCTCCTTCCCAGGTTTCTCTCCCAACCACCTCATCTCAGGCAGCTCCCGGGCCTTCCCTCTGCTCCCTTGTCCCGAGCCATTGTCACAGCACTCCGCTTCATTTGCTGTAGGACACTCACCACTATCTGAAATACACTACACTTTTGCCAGTCTCAGGCCACTAGAATGCAGGGTCCATGTGAGCAGGACCTGTTTGGTTCGTCGCTAATTTCCAGCATCTAGAATAGTGCCTGGCACATGGTAAGTGCTCAAAAAACATTTTATAAAAGAATAGATGCCTAGGACACTAGAGACTTTAAATTTTTTAAGGAGGAAACACCAGGATTACTCCTCATAGCCAAGAATAACTAAAGTGCAGATTTCCCAGTTTGCTAGCACACTGTCATCTTCTATTTTATGCACCGAGAATGACATACAAACAATCGCAAGTCAATAAGCCTATGCCAAAGACATCCACTTATCCTGGTCTTTATCAAAAGATTATTCTTCCACAAAGGTCCAAGTAAAAAAAGTAGGCACTGGCCCATGAATTTAGGGCTTACAGGAAATTCTCAGTCCTGGTCCTAGTTATTTGTTTTTCACTGAAATCTGTCTGATTAGGAACTCGGACCATCTTTGATGCCAGCAAATACATGAGCTATCTTAACGTAGGCAGATGAGAAGGCAAAAGCAAACGAGGCCTCAGGGGGTAGAAGCTACCCGTGCAAATGAATGTGGTGAAGCTCACAGCATTAACTGTCAAGCCCACACAGAAGTTCCTGGGAGAACAAGTGGATGGGCATTCTCAGCTAACACTTTGCTGCAAAATGTACCGAATTAAATGTAATGCAAAAAACTTCCAAACTTTACTGTATTTTGCAATATAAAAATCCAATTTTGTATTTTATGCTACACTTAGCATTCCTTCATAACACAGTTCTGTCAATGAGACACTTCCTTCGTGTCAAAAGAAAATTCCAATAATCAGAAAACCAGCTGTGTAGATGACTCACACTAGGTTCTGCTAGGAGGGAATTTTTGTGAAAGAGGCAAGTACAAGAGAGTTCAATTGTAATTATATGCCACAACTTTACGAGTTGAAAACATTTCTTACGTCACAGGAAAAGTATTCAAGTCGTCAGCAAGGGCACCTGAGTGTGCAACGTGCAGCACAGTGGAAGTGGAAGTGGGTTTAGTTAAAGCCCCGAGGACAGGCTCATGTGAGATTGCAGAGTCCACTGAAGGTCCCACCACTCCAGTTTGCCCTGTGTGATTACTTCCGCGCCGATAAAGCTGTGGCCTTAGGGAATGATTGGGAAGCAAGTAAGCAACTCACCTTCAACTGCAGACCTTTTAAGTGTCCCAGAGTGAGGTCAGATATTTTGATCGCCACAGGATAAATTATGGAGAAGCTGCAGTTTCGGTGCTGATGCGGAACTACCAGGCTAAACCTCCCATTTGGGGTCTGGGAAATGACATTGCAGGCTTTGTAGAAAAACAAAATCACATTTTCACTACTTGGCAAGCTGGGTTTCTATAGAAATTTATTCTATCCTTATTTTAGCCTCCTACTCATGGTCTAGGGCCTTGTGGCCTGGAGGACAGTACACATTACAGAGGCAATTTGGAGCCAGGAGGGAGTTGGGGAATGAAAATCACCGGCAACATCTGATATTGTCAAGAGGATCTGGGCTGCAAGGGGGCTTCTAATCTTAATCTCAGGGGGTCAGCTTGTTTCTAACAATCATAAGACATTAATTAATAACCAAACAAGCAATACGAACTGGTAGAAGCTCTAGGAACACTTCAGTTAACCAGGGTCCAATTTCAAGCTGGAAGTCTGGATGAATCAGGGCTTAATGCTGAGGCCAGAACTCAAACCCTGTCTGTGTGAACTCATTGAATTTGGAGCCATAATGTTATTTTTTAAGTAACAAAATAAGTAAATAATAAAACAGTCACAAAATAGGCTGAGAAAAATAGAAAGCAGGCTTACGTCTGATAAATATTTGCTGGGTGTTAAGTGGTAAATTGACTAAAAGATAAATTTTAACGTTTAATTTACTCCCAAGAATTTCTGAAATTTTTTGATTTTTATTTCAAGTTTAGATTTACAATGAATTTATTCTTCTAGCTATGAAATTAGAAGCATCAGAATTTGTGCTTTTTTTTGCCAATCACGGGACAAAAGTTTCTGATTGATCAGAAGAGATCAGAACTACCTCTTGCCTACTATCTATATTTTTAATTACACTTAATTTCAAAAAGAACTGAAATTACTTGATGATTCTAGGTTTTCAATTTCTAAAAAAATAAAACACAGGAGACACATTTCCCTATGTCCTCTAGGATTATTCTGCTCCAGTCCTCAGACACAGCCTTTTGGTGGAGAGGCGCTTCTTTCAAAAAATCTTTTGGTTTTTGTAAATAAAAATTGGAAGATCAGTCAGTATATTATTCCTTGGCAGATTCAGCCCCATTCTTTTTTTTATTTTATTGTTTGTTTATTTATTTGTTTATTTATTTATTTTTGGTGAGGAGGATTGTCCCTGAGCTAACATCTGTGCCAATCTTCCTCCATTTTGTATGTGGGACGCTGCCACAGCACAGCTTCACAAGCAGTGTGCAGGTCCGTGCCCAGGATCCGAACCTGAGAACCCTGGGCCACCAAAGTGGAGCACGCAAACTTAACTACTACATCACCAGGCCAGCTCTAGGCCCCATTCTTCAACCACATGAATTGTTAATATTAATACTATTGTATGCAACCAAAAATGAATGATGTGTTTTCTTTTCCTGATTTTTAAAAAGATTTTTCTCCTAAGAGGGAAAAAATAAGCAAATGAATGAACTCATTTTGATTAAAATAATATGTTTTAGGCCTGAGCTTTTCACTTTATAGCATCTATGTGTGTTTCCATCGGAAATGAACTAAATTAGAGTGGTGGACTCAGAATCAGAAGGTAACGTTAAGGTCTTCTGGTCCAATCCTCCACTCAGGGCAGGAAATCCACCACCCATATCCCTGATACGCAGTCTTTCAGCATTGCCTGAATATCTCTAGGAGTGCAACTTAATATCTGACCCTCAGCTTATCCTAGATCAATGGACTGACTAGGAGGGATTAAAGTTTGTCACTGAATGCATTGTAGTACCTTAGGAGATCAGAATAAGACTTTGGAGAAAAAATAGAATTCTACCCACCATAAATTAGTATCCTACTTAGCCTGGGAAATAAAAACTGTGATTTGATTTTCCTAATAATGAATAGGAGATATCCTTTAGGTCATTTCTAATTACAAAAGAATGTCCATTCAGATCATTCTTCACTTCAAATTTCTTAAGTCTGCACAATGACACTACCTTTGAAAAGCAGATTCGACCCCTCCCCCCCCAAGTCCTGCCTTCCGACTGAGGAGATAGGGACTCCACTTACGAAAGAGGTTGGGATCCGTCTTTACGGTTAATGTGAATCCACTTCCTGGTTCGTGGACCCGGAAGAAGATCATGGCCACATTCTGGGAGGATCGGATACTCCTTCCAATGCCACCGCTCTCACAGAAATCCCTGTACCGTTCAGTCGTGGGGAGAGGATGGTCCTGGGAACTGGGGAACTTCTCCCCCTTGAGAATCCAACCATCAAATACCTTCCAACATAAAATACAGAGACGAGCACTTCCATCAACTCCTGAAGTCATAGGCATGTGGAAAAGGGGGAAGGAGTTTCCCAGCAATGGGCCTTCAGCCATAGTGAGGAAGTGACAGCCTACATGCCCCTGCCAGCTTTCTCCCCATTTGTGTATATGTTACAGTGACGGCTGTTTGCAAGGAATATTATTAATTAATTATTTCTTTTTTTCCCTATATAAAACTTAAAATTTCCAAAGTAAATAGCCTTTCTTGTACTTTGTAATTTCAGCCACCTTGGTAAATGAAACTATGGACAATACACATTTTTATCTTGAGTCATATTTTCCACATATCCCACCTTCAGAAGAATTCCACAAAAGTGTAATTTGAGTTTCAGTGCCTCTCTTTCCAACATGCATTGAAATATGAACAAAATATCTCAAAAATAGACAGTAAAAGAGAAAACTTGAGCAGCAAATTTACCTACCTGCCAATGGTTATGTATGCTCGTTTTCCTCATTTTTTTTTACTCTTATGACATATCAAAATATCAAGAACTGCTTCAACACTCAGACAGTGATGGCTGGTATGCCCACCTAAGACTTTTTTCTTTGCTTATTAAAGTTTGCAGTTAGACAATAGGTCAGAGTCCACTGACTCTACTCTCAAAATCACCACAAGTCTCCAATTTAATGAGCCCAACCCAGTTCACATTAGCAAAATTCCCAACCACCCAGCTGCAGATTACTGCACCAGACCAGTTCTCCTCTTAACCTGTTTGACAGGTTCCTTAATAATTCCACTTTGGAGGTTTTAATCACGATCATTTTAATTGGACCGTAGAACTCCGTCAGCCATCACTAGCTGTCCTGTTAGACTTACGGAAACGACTGGGAGAGGGGATGTTGTGAAGTTCGAGCTTGTCCTCCCTTCCCTCCCACCCGCCTCAAACTGGATTCCCTCTGAGCACCCTTCCCAGCAGCCAGTGCCCTACTACTCCGAAATCGGGTCACCCAGGCATTGAAGACAGCCTCTGCAAGCCTGGAACAGCTCCACGGAGAGAGGGACCAGCAGGAGCGGGGCGGGCTCAGATCTCAGACGCGTGGGGCCAGCCTTCCAACCAGGACTGGCCCGCACTGTGGCTCCGAGCGCTCGTGGTAGTTAGTTTGTATCATTTTTCATCCGCCCCAGATTGCAACACAGCGTTTTTCCGTGCGTGTTAGGTCTTTGAAAGCGCCCGGGCCCCGAAAGCGCACAGAGGGGAACTGAAACCACTGCAACGTCCAAGGCACCGGCCCTTTGGGGAGTGGGGCGAGGATGGCGCCGCATGGGGGGCCCGGAGCGCGCTCGTCCCACTCAGGCACCAGCAGAGTGTCTCATTGAGAGTGTCGCCGGCTCCCCATGCTTGGCAGCCCCTCGCTGGGCGCAGCACCCGGCCGATCTCCCCTCCCGAGCCCCGCAGCTGGGGCTGCGCGCGGCGGGGGCGCCTCACCTGCAGGAAGTCCCCGCCCTGACAGTTGATGGAGACCAGGTCGTAATGGATGGTGATGAACTCCTCGGGCTCGCTGATGAAGAAGGCGGCACAGTGCAGCTGCGGCCGGTCAGCGGTGAAGGTGAACTGGCCCTGGAGGCTCAGCATGTCCAGGCACCCTGGGGGACGGGAGCGGGGCAGCGGTCCCGGGCTGCAGCCCTCTCCGCGCGCCCCACTCCCGGGTCTGCAGCGCCCGCGCCCGGACTCCCAGCCTCGGCTGCGCTGGCTCCCGCGCCCCGGGGCGCGTCACCCCGTCTCGCCCCAGCGCGCCTCCTCGGACCGAGCCCTAGCGACGGGAATCGCGCCCCCGGCCGCCCTGGCCAGCGCCTCCCGGCTATGCCCCGGAGCCCCCCGCCCTCGGCGCGGAGCGCCAACCTCCCCACCGCCCCGCTGCCGGCGGCCGCAGCCCCGCGCCCCGACTCACGCAGGGCGCGGCGGTACAGCGGCTCCCCCGCCAGCTCCCGCTTCAGGCTGGCGCTCAGGAGCAGGAGAGGGTCGTGGTCCGCCGCTTCCCGCAGCTGGCGAGGAAGATGGGTCAGACGGGAAAAGTGCGAGGGGTGGGAAAGGGGACCAGGGGCGGGGCACCCTCCCTGCCCCGCTGCAAAGAGAATAAAGTGATGGGACCAATGTCTCCCGGGTCCAGAGAAGACGGGAAGGTGTTAGACCCTTTCCATCCGACTAGGGTATCCCCAGGGGCCAGAGGGAAGGAGGAAGAGGCAGGGAGGAAGACTAGTCCAGTGAAGACGGGGCGCAAAAGATAGGGAAGAAAGAGCTAACCCCAATAACGACTGAGCGCTGAGGCAACCTGCCCACCGCCCAAGGCTGGACACTCACGCACGGAAGGTGTGATGGGTCAGTCCGGGCTCGCTCACCTCTGGGTACCGGCTGTCCCCTCTTAGAGCCATCAGGAAGATCAGAATGAAGTGGCACTGAAGTTGGAAGGAAGGAGACATGCTGGCCTGGCCACTGCAGCTGGTGTGCTCTGCTCCCGAGGTCTCGGGCTTCGCTTCCCACGCTTTCGCCCAGGCTGAGCCGGAAGCCGGTAGGGTCCCTTTGCTGGGTCTCTTTTATAGAGCGGTGAGGAGGGGAGGCTCTCTGCCCCTTAACTGATCTGAGCTCAGTAACCATGGGTTACCCTGTCTCAGTGACAAAGTGCGTGGCGATGACGAGGGTCCAGCTCTCAGCCACAAATTTCCAGAGTGGCCCAGCATTATTCACCAAGAATGATTTCAGGCACTTACAACTCAGTGAACTCAAGTGTCAGAGAAAGAAGGAGGCAAGGATAAAGAAAAAGGGAGGGCATTTTCTTGACCTGCCAAATGCTGAATTACCTTCTCCTGTGGATATTCAGTGAATTTTTGGTTTTACAAAGCAAAGTGACAAAGTTACACACATGCGTAAAATACCCAAACACATATAACCTTGTCATGCAGTCTTGTCACATACTCTTGGATGGAATCATACTGGAAATTGTCAGAGAATACAGTATTCACACAATTGCTCATGGATGTCAGGAAGAAACTTGAGGTGTTTTCAGCTCCAAAGAGAAGCTAAGCAGAAGCTGATTCTGCAGAATATTGCAATAAAGCGACTCAAGCTTGGTTTCTGTCCCTTAGTCTTTGCTTTATCCTGGTCTAGTTTCTTGTAAGCATTTCCTTAATGGAAAGCTAACTCTGGCATCTGTGGACTTCTAGATTTTAGCTGAGCTCTGTCACTTAGCCTGAATATGTACATGATGGACACACTCCCAGGCCAGCAACTGCGGCTATGACCTTAGCGTCCATCAGAACCACTGAGAAATGAAGTCATTCCCTTTCATGCCTTCAAATACCTGGGTTACTTTAACACTCCGGTAGAAAGAACTGCTGAGAAGCGTTGTTATAACTGCTTGTCGACAATTTTACAAGACTAAACAAATGATTTAGAGATCCAGAAATAAGCTAAGTATAAGCTTATCTTTGCTGATTAGATGAGAAGAGAATTGCTTCTCCTTTATGTCCAAAATTGTGGGAAATATGGGGATACTCCACACGCAGCTTTCCCTCCCCTTCCCAATCCATGTGCTAAGCAAAGCAACTACAAATCCTGAAAACTTCATGTTGTTTTACCTCTGCCTGACGGAAAACATGGTTCTACCTACAACTTTCTTTGTTTAATAATTTTAATAAATTATTACAGATAATGAGACCGTAATACAGGTCTCCTCTTTGACTGAAGGAAATGGTTATATTTTTGGTTTATAAATACTCAGAATTAAGCAGTAATTTGCTAGTGGTGTCAGAACTTGACGTTTTCATATTTCAGACAGTTCTGAGCTCTGAAGGGGCTGCCTCTTAGTTGTTTAACAAGGGGGCCTTCCTACCATAGTCCGACTTTGTCAAGTCCTCGGACCACAGCAAACATGACGGGAAGGCACACAAAGGTCATGAACACTGCCTACCATGTCCCTCTCCCCATCCCAGGACTATTCAGGTGTCTAAATTTTAGAAAGGGTATAAAGAAACCTGAGAGGAATAAAAGAGGAGAAAAATAAATTTTCTAACACCAACTTACTTGGCCTCACATACACCAGACCATCTTCAGGTCTGTCTCCCACCCTGTTGGTGCCTGGAGTGAGCTTCAGGCATACTCATTCCGTGTGCCACTGGCCCATGCTCCTTCCCAACTAACCCAGCCAGAGCCTTGGCCTGCTTCCAAGATTCAGCCCAGCACTCAGCGTGGAGACCCCCGTTTATCCCACTTTGGGGGTCTGGCTTTATTAGCATCACCACGGAGACATTCTTCTCCAACTTGACCCTTCACACACACACACACACACACACACACACACACACAAACGCATGGATGACAATGATGTTCCCAACATGCACTCATGCTGCTCCCTCCCCAAGAACTGCATGCAGGAAGAGCTGAGATGGATGAGGGCAAACATAACCACAGTTGGGTGACAGCCTCTTTAACATAACAATCCACAAATTATAGCCTACGGATGAACTTCATTACCACCAAATCCTATGTGGGGAAATTAAGGTGTAATTTTCACCAGCTTGGCAAATATCTACTAGGCCAGGGGAAACTGTGTTGTTTTTGTTTTTAATTAAGAGTAACTAAAGGATGAAAACTAGAACCTGTGGGGAAAGCTAAGAAGATGGAACTGGAGGACAGAAAAGCCGGGGAGCCATTCTCTATGAGCACAAGTATTGAAAACAGGCACAAGCAATGGAAGATCTGGACTAGACAGAAGAAAGTTTCTGGACAATAAGGAGGTCTCTGTCTGAAGATTGAAGATAATTTTTTTTCATAGACTGATTTAGTCATCCAAACAGCTAGCTTAATATTTGAAAGCTATTTGTTCAACCACATTGACTGCTTATTTTGAAATACATTCTTCGTAAACTCAGAGTCGCCAAGCGTGCTGGCTGGAAATTGTCTGTACGTTCACCTCCATTCCCTGTACACATTTTAGTTTCTCTCCATATTTTTCAAGACAACCTCTCCAAAATTGATGTTAATACAATCCCTAATCGGTGTTTTTTAGGTTTCAAACTATTGTTAGGCAGGGTTAAGACATTCTTTTTGTTAGGTAGGATCAAGACATTTTTTCTTTACCAAAGCCCCAGAGCAAACTGTTACCAGTGTTAGTGCTAAAGGTCAAGGTGGCCACACAGTATAGACCCACATTCAATCCATAAACGTGGGAGAGGGGTTGCATTGTGCAGAGACTGAAGAGGTGCACACTGATACCTTCTAAGTAGCACTCGGAGGGGACTCTGTAGTCACCTACATGGCCTAGGATGTGATTGTGACAGCCACGTGTAAACTTACGGAGTCTGCCGTGGCTTATGCACTGAGGTGTCAGAAGCAGCAAAGGGACTACATAATCCCAAGTCTCTTTCTATTCTAGGGTGGGTCCCAAGACTCCTTTAAGGATTCCCTACCTGTAATAGTAAACTTTTTCTTTCGTTAATCACGTCAACAGAGAACATCACCAATCCATGCTTTGGAAGAACTTCCTTCTCCCTTTCCTGACTGATAATGCTGAAATGCTGGGAAATGGGACGTATGATTGAGTTCTTTAAGGAATAAAGATGACTGAATAAAACTCATTGTAGTTAGTCAACAACAACAGCAACAAACTAATTTTCAGTTGCTTTCAAGATGACTTGCTGTTTGAATGAATTTGGCTTTTTTTTAATGCAACCATTTTTAATAGATAAGATTTATTTTTCAGATGTGTTTGAGATCAGGAGGGAAGAAACTAAGCAAATACACTTGGGGAACTAGTATAAACCAGCCTTTGAATGAAACCCTCATGTGTCAGTGATTTTCAACCCAAATCCATTATCTTCTTTTGTTGTAGTTGAGACAACCAGCAGTCAGTAGAGATTAGGAGTTTCGGGGGTTGCAAGTGACTGGCACCAAATCTGAACTTAGGAGAAAAGGGGAATTATTATCCGGATACAGGGAGGTCTTGCAGAATGCACGGTGGAAAAAGAGGAGAGGAGGCAGGGGCAAGAACGCCACTTCCCAGTCTCTCTGTCTCAGGCTGCCTTCCCCCCACATCTGCAGTCTCTGGTGGTAAACCGGCCATCAACAATTCCTGAGCTTCACGTGTTACCATGTGACAAATAAAAACCTCCTGAACCAATGTTCTCATAATCCCCAGTCCACAGAACTTTGTGGGAAAAGGCTCAGAGGCCAGGGGATAGGATCCTGTCATAACACAACTGTTCTCAGGACAGCCATATGGATGGAGAAGGGAGACACAGTTTCCAGAAGCGATGCAGGATCACAAAATAATAGGTATCTTCAAAAGAGTGAAAAACAAAACCCTGGCTCGGGGACCTCTCTAATCATAAGTTTTCTCACCTGTAAAATGGTGAGCTACACTGGAATTATTGTAGGAATGAAAGATTATAATATATGTCCTACATAGAAGATAGCCTTAATGGTAGCTCTTACTAAATTATACCAATCACATTGTATGTCTTTATCACTAGGGCTTTCCTTCTAATGATAATTTTATGAAAGTGTATACATAAGCTATGTTTTTCATATTATTAAATTAGAATGAATGACTTCATATTAGAACATTAACAGACTCTAAAAGTCATAGTTAGAAAAAGAGAGAACTAAGTTGAAATATAATTACAGAACTGCATTTCAAAAGATGAGCTAGGAATGGGTCCCACTAAAGATTATGCACCATAATGGATAGCGATTTAGCAGCATTGGAGAGAACAGCTGAAATGTAGACAGCAGTGGAATTGAGAAGATAGAGGCAAGGGCAAAGTTGAAGTTATAAAGCAGAAGCAGAAGATAAGGAACTGCCCAAAGAGATTAATATTTTGATCCCATATCAAGGATTGTTGAGTGACATCATCTGTTAAGGCTTGGGGACACTGGGAATCAGGAAGCAATGATTTGTTGAGAAGGCTTCCAAACAGTGACGATGGGAGGAAAGGAGGGAGATGAAATGATCTGCCCAGATTATCCCGGTGAGTCAGAAACGAAGTCTAGACTGAAAAGATCTCTCTATTTCCAGCCAGGTAATCAATCCTTCTTCAAAGACAATAGCCCTGGAAATTAACCCAAAAGATTATATTTTAGGTTCTAAAAATTATTAGACTAGCAGCAAAAAGTGAGATGGCGCGGCCCAAAGCAAGACAGTGGCAGATTGATAACTGCAAAGGAGACCGGGGACCGTTCGTGTTTGTGCAATGGCTTCCTTGACTTTGGGTGACATTGTTATCTCAACTCCCTTCAGGCTTACTCTAAAATATGCAGTGACTACCATCTAGCCAGTCGATCATAATGAAATGCCACTTCATAATCCCTCCTTGCCTGCATCAAAGGGAAAAGCACAGCTGGGGCCAGATCCGTTGGTGTGTTTGTCATCGGGTAGAGGTGACGTGCATCACATGTAGCATCAGCTCGTCTCTGACGGAAGAGAAGTGACGTGTAAAGAGTCTCATTCCTTCGTGCCTGAGAATAGATCCAAAGGAGAAAGCCTGCCAGTTATGTGGAGTGACACGAGAGGTTCTAAAAAAGGAAAACTGCAAGCTAGGCAGGGTTAGCTCTCAGTGGTGCCCTTGTAGCTCACTTCTGTGGGATCCCTGCCAGCGGCCAGCCTGCTCCTACACTCTGCTCCTCCCTCCTTCCTTCCTTCCTTCCTTCCTCAGACTCTGAGCAATCGAGTTAGCTGGTCTATACTCATAGTATTTTATATATACTGAATAGCCTTTATCGGATTTTATTATAACTTTTAATATGTCTGTCTTCAACCCTAAATGTAAACTCCTCGCAATCTGGCCCTGCAGCTCATCCATCTCTATCCTCAGCATCCAGCACACACACACCTGGCACTCCAGTGGTACCTAAAAGCAAGTTTAATAGAGGGGCTTCTGCTCTTCCTACCTAGTTACAAATTAAAGAATTGTCACCACCAAAATGTTAGTTGACATCCAAAAATGTGGCACCAACCGGGTAATGAGAGTCGAATGGTAACACCTGAGGAAAGGGAAGAGGGGTGCTGAGACTGTTCCTGGAGTCAGCTCCTAAAGACCACAGGCAGCTGTGTGGTGTGGTGTGAGGCACGGTGCAGGGACCTGGGGGGATAGGGCTGGGGTTCAGCTCAGGCAATTAGAGCACTCGCCTGGGTCACAGTCATCATGATAAATAATATTATAATGCAATATTACAAAATGACAATTCATGCAAAAAATCCACCATGAACAAAATATCAGAGTTTAAGATGAAGATACCCTTGGTCTTAGTGACTTTTCCTTTTGCCTCGGGCTCCATGTGGCTCAGCATAGCACTGTGGAGGTAATATGTAGGCGACACCTCATAGGAGTAATCAAGAACTTTAGGGGCTTCATTCTGGTTTCCACGTGCATTAGCTGTACAGTGGAAACAAAAGGGCTCTGGATTAGGTGTCCCAAGCCCCGGATCACTGACCAAGAGGTGAGGCAAGTCATTCATCTTGTCTCTAAGATGAGGGAGGTGAGTGTAACTGTCAGGATTACAGCAGGAAACAGACGGCGCTCTCTCTCAAGTGGGTAATCTGCAGAGAATTTAATGAAAGGACTATACAAAGGTGTGCGCAGCACGCAGGGAAACCGCAAGGGAGGGTGTGGTGTCCCAGGCCTAGTAGCAGAGAGGAGCTCTCACCCAGCCTTCTGGGCCACAGAACGGAGCAAGAGTGAGAGAAGAGAAGGAGGGGCCAATAAAAGATGTCCAGCCTTGGAAGGTGTCAGGTCTCTAAGGTGCTGCGGTGGCTTAAAAACTTGTCTGCAAATTCTTTGACACTCTTCCCACAAAAAGGTGGACTCTAATTCCTTTTCTCTAGAATATGGCCTCTCCTTAGTGACATGCGTCTAGTGAATTGGCAAAGGGACACTGACTTCTGAGGCTAAGTTAGAAAAGGCAATATGGCTTCAGCCTGGAGTGCTCTCTCTCCTGGAACATGTGTCTTTGGTGCCCTGAGCTACCACCTAAGATGTCCAGCTACCATCCAGGAGAGACCACATGGAGAAGCCACACAGAAACAGAAGGAGACACCTGGGAGCCCCAATTGTTTCAGTTCCCAGATGTTTTGATCATCCCGGCCTGGGTACCAGACATGTGAAGGAAGAATCCCTTGACGTGACCCCATTTCCCAGCCACCATCTGACTGCAACATCATGAGAGACCCCCAAGCCAAAACTACCCTACTGAGTATTTCCCAAATACCCAACCAACAGGAACCATGGGAGATAATAAATGACTGTTGTTTCAAGCCATGAAGTTTTATAGTGATGTGTTTACAGGAATAGATAACTAATACAGGCCTGCCTCAGTCTGTTCATACTGCTATAATAGAATATCATAGACTGGGTAAACAACAGACATTTATTTCTCACAGTTCTGGAGGCTGGGAAGTCCAAGATCAAGGCGCCAGCAGACTTGGTGTCTGGTGAGAGCCCACTTCCTGGTGCACAGGCCGCTGTCTTTTCGCTGTGTCCTCACGTGGTGGGAGGGGTCATGGAGCTCGCTAGGGACTCTTATACAAGAGCACGAATCCCACTCATGAGGACCCACCCTTATGACCAATCACCTCCCAAATGCTCCACCTCCAAATACGATCACATTGAGGAAGAGGGCTTCAACATAGGAATTTTGGGAGGGACACAAACATTTAGACTACAGCAAGGCCCTTTCCATTTCTAATCTACATTCTCTGAGGCTTTGACTGGGGGTCCCCAAATGCCCCAGCTGTGGGACAGTCTTTGTGAAGCCCTTGAGCTGAATCACCATCTTCCAGGCACGCCCTTGTGCCCAGACAGCTGCTTCTAGACCCAGTCAACATCTGTAAAAACAAGCTGGCTGGGGCCAACCTCGGCTTGTGGGGCACGGTTAGTGGCTGGAGAGCAGTTACTAACCAGCCCTGCAGAGACTGAACCTTGTGCCTGAGCCCTGAAACCAGCTTGCCCTCGCCAGCTGCTTGTTGGAGTTATGCACGAAAGAGCAATGAACACTGCTCCCTCTTAAAAGCCAACATTTTTCCACTTTTAATCATTACCACTGTGCAAACCGAAAAAGATTCCTTTAAGTCATTTAAAGGGAAGGGGGCCATCTAATATTGCAGAAATCAGTTTTACGCCAATAAAATAGTTATATTGTAAGTCCCATTCATGTTTTTAAATCTCATGGTATAAAAACTGAACTGAACACTAAACAAACTTAGGGTTAAAAAGCAAACATCCAGAGCCAACCTAAACAGCTTTCAATGGCTAAAACTGGAACAATTTGAGCAGCAAAATAAATAAAGTATTATGGGATTATGACCTAGTATATAAAATAAATTTCCATGAGTGCATACTGATATAAACAAATGATTGAATAAATTAATAAATGGGGAGAAGAGGCAAATCTCCCATGCAGAAGAATTCTAAGTAGTTTATGTAGATACGCTGCCATCAAGGATGGGAGCATGACTCCCCACTCCTCAAACGTGGGCTGTCATAGTGACTTCTTTCCAAAGAGCAGTGGAGGGAGAGTCACTTTCCAGTGGCGAAAGCTGACAAACACTATTTCAGCCAATTCAAGGTCAACATCAACAGTCATAAATCGCATTGCTAGTATGCACCTTTGATATGATGTGATAAAAATGGCACTTTACCTCTGTGATCTTCCTCTCATAAGCCCATAACTCAGTCTAATCATGAGTAAAACATCAGACAAATTCCAGTAGAGGGGCAGCCTATGATATACCTGATCAGTACTCCTGAAAACTGTCAAGGTCATCAAAAACAAGAAAGTCTGAGAAATTGTCACAGCCAAGAGGAGCCTGAGGAAACATGACAGCTAAATGCAATGTGGTATCTTGGATGAGATCCTGGAACAGAAAAAAGGCCTTAGGCAAAAACTAAGGAAATCTGATAAAGTATAGATGTTAGTTAATAATAATGTATCAGTATTGGTTCATTAATTGTAACAAATGTATCATACTAATGTAAGATGTTAACAGCAGGAAAAACTGTATGGGGGTATATGGGAACTCTGTACTCTCTGCTCAATTTTTCTATATTTTCAAGTGTTCTAAAAAAATACTCTATTAATAATAAAATAAAGTCTATTTTTTTTTTAAAGTAACCATCCATATCTGGGCTTTCCAGCGTCAGAGTGTATTTGATATTTGCCAGGCAAGACCCAAAGAAGTTTTATCCCCAAAATTTCTCAGGCCTTCCCTTCCATCTCTTGAAAACTTGTCCCTTAATTCTAGTCACACCTAATTACGCCTGGTTTTCCCTCAGCCTCCTCTGCTCTGGCGTCTACTCCACCATGCTGCAGGAACTTCCCTCACACAGGTCACCCCGAATTTTTACATCTATTGACCACTTCCATCGTTCCTTGGCTTCTCTGCCTGTTTTTTGACACTTTCCTGTTTTCTTCTTTTTGGAACTCATTCCTTTAGTTTTAGGTAAACTTAATTTTATGAGTCAGACACATACTAATTTTGAAAACACTGAACAAATGAGTTAAACCCCAATTTTATTTCATATTATTTCACCCTTGATATGATACACACAAATTTGCAGCACCAAACTCAATAGTTGATTTGTTTACATCTTAAACATTGGAAGGGCAGAGTCAAAGAAAAGCTAAAAAGTTTTTTCTTACAAAATCTTTTTCTCTGTAAATCTGAAATATATGCTTCTAAAGAAGCAAATCATTTGTAATTGCCGGGGGGACATAATAATTTGCACTTAAAGTTATTGGCTATGTTTTAGGGAGGCAGCAGGATATGGGAGACAAAGATGCATACCTCAAGAGTTCAGCTTTCAGTTTAGAATACATTTTTGCTTGATGAGCAAAGAAAGGGAAGAGGCACATTCTGCCAGTTGAAAGACATGAGGTGCTGGAACAACTAGACGTCTGTGAGGAGAGAAAACACTAACTTGATCCCTATCTCACACCACACACAAAAAGTAATTTCAGGTGGATCACAGACATAGACACAAAAGCTAAAACTATAAAGCATAGAGAAGAAAATATAGGAGAAAATCTTCGCAACCTCGGGCTAGGCAAATATTTCTTGGGTTACAGAAAGCACTAACCATAAAAGAAAAAACTGATCAATTGAACTTCATTAAAATTAAACATTTCTGCTCATCAAAAGACACCATTAAGAAAATGAAAAGATAAGCCACAGAACGGGAGAAAATATTACTAATTCAGATATTTAACAAACCAATAATACAAAGAAAATAATTCCTTTTTTTTTTTTTTTCGGCTGGGAAAGTTTCGCCCTGAGCTAACATCTGTTGCCAATCTTCCTTTCCCTCTTTTTTTCCCCTCCTCAAAACCCCAGTGCATAGTTGTATATTCTAGTTGTAAGTCCTTCCAGTTCTTCCCTGTGAGCCACTGCCACAGCATGACTACTGAAAGATGAGCGGCATGCCTGGCAACAGGGCCCAGGCCACTGAAGCAGAGCATGCCAAACTTTAACCACCAGGCAGTCAGGGCTGGCTCAACAATTCCATTTTAAAAATGCGCAAATGTGGGGCCGGTCCCGTGGCATAGTGTTTAAGTCCTATGTGCTCTGCTTCAGTGGCCCAGGTCCATGGGTTCACATCCCAGGCTTGGACCTACACCACTCATCAAGCCATGCTATGGTGGTGACCCACATACAAAATGGAGGAAGACTGGCACAGATGTTAGCTCAGGGTGAATCTTCCTTAAGCAAAAAAAAGAGGAAGATTGGCAACAGGTGTTATCTCAGAGCGACTCTTCTACCCCCAAAATAAATAAATAAATAAAAATGGGCAAATGACTTGAATAGGCACAAAGGAAGATGTATAAATCACCAATAAGAGCATATGAAGATGCTCAACACCATTAGTCATCAGGAAATGCAAAATAAAACCACGAGATACCACTTCACATCCACTGAAGGGCTAAAATTAAAAAGACTGACAACCACATCAAGAAAAATGTAAAGGCAGATTGTAGTGTATTTATCATGGAAAAGCATTTGCTCTGGGGGCGGGGCACTGACTGAGCACAAGGAAACTTCTTGGGGGAAAGAGAATGTTCTACATCTTGGTTGGGATGGTGATTATATGGGGTAAACATTTGTCAAAACTCATCAAATTGTGCAGTTAAGATCTGTGTATTTTATCATATGTAAGTTATAGTTCAATTTAAAAAACATTGAGGAAGAAAAATCTTGGAGGAAAAAATGTGTGATACCTTTTAAATGCTCCATGACAGACATCAACACACTTTTATTCCCTGAGGAAAGCTATTGAGTGTTACTAAGAGATCTAAGGCAGAATAAGAGGAAATTAGAAAAAGAAAGAGGGAAGGAGAGAGTGGAAGAAACAGAACAGGATGAAAGGAAGAAAGAGAGAACACACATGGGGAGGGAATAGGTCTTAACGTTGCCCCTCCTTGTCTTCATCCTACTGCTGTCCCCTGGGATAGCACCAAATGTTTTGAATTGTAAAATATGTAATACATAGAGCAGAGTGTACAAAACATACATATACAGTTTTAGTAAGAATGATAAAATGTATTACCATCCACAGTCCCACCACCCAGTTTAAGAGATAGAACACTACCAAGAGTCCACCCCCTTCCTCCCTGTCGCAGAGAGCGAGAGTATTCATCCTTTCACTCTTCTTTTGCTTGTATCACCTACTTATGTATCCCTAAGTGATTTACTGTTTAATTTTGAAATCTTGAGGAGCAGGCATAAATTCAGCCTGTAAACAAGCCTTTTCCAATCTCTTCTCTGAAAGAGTAAGAGCCTGGCTGCGGGAGTTCTGGAGCCGAGTGGAAAGACCTGGGAGGGCCCTGCATTCAAGATTCAGTGTGCATAAGATCACTTAGTTATTCTGGTTTTGGTATGGTGCTCAGACTTTCAAGTGTGTCTGGGTTACAGTACAGAGATCCTCTCCAGAGGGTGCACCTCCAAACCTCTGTGGGGGTGATGGATGACAGGCTCAAGGGCTGAGGAACGACAAGTGACCAGAAACTGTATCTTGAGAGCTAGCAGCTTTGCACAGGGCTCTGAAGACTGCTCCTCATTTTGGCCCTCACCACCCCCCACTCCCTCCACCATCCCCATCACGCTCCTTCCAGCACCACTCCTGTGAGGATTCTGAAGCATGAATGAAGCAAGCTGGTCGCAGCTTTGCCCACAGCTTGCCCTGAAGTTAGGCTTTCTCTAGCTACCAAACCAGCTACTGTTCCCATATCTGCTTTCTGGCTTCTGAAATGTTGGTTGTTGCTGTTGTCTGTTTCATGGTCCTCCTTCCCTCTCCCTCTCTCTGTCTCTCCCATTCCCACTGTGTGTGTGTGTGTATGTGTGTGTGTGTGTGTGTCTGTGAGTGTGTGTGTGTGTTTTATAGGAACTTTAATAGAGTTTCGGGAGAGAGTGTAATTGGATGCCAAGTTCAATCCGCCATCCTTACTTCACAATTCTTGAAAATATTAACTTATTTCTCTATTACACAAAAATATATGTTCATGGTAAAATTTTTAAATATAGATAAGTAAAAAGGAAAAACCATAAATCACCCTTCATCCTACCATGGAGATATAATCACGGTTAACATTTTGGTATTTATACTTCTAGAGAGATACATACACAATTTTCCTTACAAAAATGAAATTGTAGTGCATATACCCTTTTGCAACATGATTTGTTCATGTCATATTTCACAAACATGTTTTTGTTATTAAATATACTTTCCCCACATCATTTAAATGGTTGCATAACATTCTATTGGCATGATATTACATTTAACCAATTCTCTATTGGTGAATATTTCCATTGTTTCCAATAATTTACTATTGTAATCAAACCAATGTATAATTTTAAATCCCTTATTTTGATTCTTTAGACTTAAAGCTAAAGACTTAAATGGCTTCTCACCACGGATTCTCAAAGGCAATATCTCTTTGAGTGTGGGATCAAGGATAAATCAACAGACTAGGGAGAAGGCAACCCCATTTATAGTATTGGAGGAGAGGGAGATCAATTACTTTTCATAAATCAAGAACACTCGGAATCGGATGCCTCCCCCAATATTCACTCGTTGCCTTCTTTTCAGTTTAGAGGAGAGTTCAAAAGGAAAGGAGTAGAAGTGTGAGGCCAGACTGAGCAAAGTGTTTGCTTTATTTATGAAGCTCAGATAGGGGATTTGAGATTGCTGCGTAGCGCATTTCCTGGCACACTATTCCTGTCTGTAAAGACCTCTGGGTATTCTCAGAGCAAGAAAGGTCAAATTAATCTCAATGATGTGTCAAATTAGTAATCATATTAATTCCATATTGTCACCTGCTCTTTGACAGGTTTGATAAACCACATGTTAAATTGATTATGCAAATTATCTTAGGTAAATTAAAACATCTGTTCCACACATCACCAGCTTTCAAGGTGAAAGTCTTCCTGAAGGTGAGTTTTCAGTCCCACACTGAATACGGCATGTCTTTCGGCTACATTATGCATTGATTTGCCAGCATCTCAACTCACCATTGGTATCTTTCTTTCCTTGTGCCACACATCAGGATGCTACATTTTCACAGCATTTGACGATAAGCTAGTTTGTTTTTCATACATAATACACGTTGACATGATCCATAAAGATGGGAGTGAAAAATATGGCATAACTACAAGAGATTTATCTTTTCACTTCATAAAAGAATAAGTCACGAGGCCCCAAAGGAAACATAGGGTGGACAAGCTGGAAATCATTCCAGGAGAGCCCAACAGAATACATAGGCTCTGAGACCTCCTGGAGTCTTGTTTACTCGTTTCTCCCTTTTGGCGAGATCAGCCACCCTTGAGTTCATTATTGTGCCTTCATCGTCTCTGCCACCCTCACTCCTCAGTTGCGCTTTCAGTAGAGAAGAAGGAAGTAATTCTCAAACTTTAGTTTTACATAAGAAACAACTCTGGAGCTTGTTAAAAACTCAAAGATTATCATTTAGTAGGACCGGAGTCGGGGCCAGGGATCTACAGTTTTTAAGCAATCAAAGTGATTCTGGTGTAGTGGTCTATGGTCTGCATTTAGAGAAGCAGCCGTGTAGAGCCGGATCTGAGAGTGTCACGTCCCAGGAGCTGAAATCTTTCTCTGCCACTTAGGCCCCCCCATGGGCCTCAGCAAGTTATTTAATACGTCTCAGTTTCCTAGTCTCTAAAATAGGGAGACTATTCAACACCTTGTACACTTTAAAGTTACACAGTTACATGTCAATGATATCTCAATAACAAAAAAAATAAATTAAATTAAATGGGGATAGTACAACATGAATGAACCTTGAAAACACTATGCTCACTGAAATTAGCCAGACACAAAAAGACAAGTATTATATGATTCCACTTATATGAGGTACCTAGACCAGGCAAATTTGTAGAGACAGACAGTAAAACAGTGGTTACTGGGGGCTGGGTTTGGGGGTGGGGAGTAGGAAGTGTTTGTTTAATGGGTACAGAGCTTCTGTTTGGGATAATAAAAAGTTCTGGAAATGGATGGTGGTGATGTTCACACAACAATCTGCAGATACGTAATACTACTGAATTGTAAACTTAAAAATGGTTAAAAATGGTAAATTTTATATTTTGTAATTTTATCACAATAAAAAGAAAGGTGTGGTCATAAAGGGATGAGAATGAACTGCCAAGTTGTATTACAAAAAAAGGGGGATAATAATTCCTGCTCCCTAAGGTTGTCGTGAATATCGAGTGAGATAATGTATGTAAAGTTTATTACAGGGCCTGGCACGTAGCAAAGATTCAGCGGATGTTAGTACCACCTGAGGAACAGCTCCTTCCTGCTCACGGCGACATTTTGTGGACTGCTCCGAGAGGGTGAGTTGTTGTATACCAAGGCTCGTCACATGCAGCCCAGACTTGATCAGAGCAGCGACTTCTCAGTTCTCTGAGGTGCGTTCAGATGGTCCAGGGGCGAGCCCCCCACTTCTACAACTACTTCTAGAAGAGGCTGTCTCACACTCCGTGGGGTTCTCCCTGCTCCGCTGCCCCCGAGGGAGGAAACACACGGCTAGGACAACGTTCTCCTCTCCACGCTGTCCCTCGGGGGAGGCAAGAACTCTACCCAGTGGCACAGCTGAGACCAGGAGAGGGAGGCCTGGGCCTGGGGACCCCCTAACATCAGGCTCCTCGCTGGCTTCTCTGAGTCATCCCACCAGAGTGGACCTGATCTCACCCCACCTGTCTGTCTTGATGCCCTCTCTTTCCTTTTAATCATCTCAGTTCTACACAAAGCTTGGCAAATTGTTGACTCTTTAGAAAATACATCCTTAAACGTTCTTTTAAAGAAACCTCTCACAGATGCAAATAGTGAGGACTAAGATTATTACACGAAATTAAATTTAATTAGAAGAGCACCTCTTTGTTTTCCCTTGGATTTATTTTAACACAGATGAAGTGAACATAATTTTGATTTCTAATTAGTTTTAGCTCCCACTGGTACTAAGCCGCTTTATTTAAGTTTTCAATGTTACGAAGAAGCATTAAAGGCTTTTCTTTGCCTGTTATTTTTTATCTTTCTTCGCAAACCCCATGAACAAAAAGGAAGTTTAGCTTCATTTAATTTTTATTTTTAAATGGTGATGAATAAATAAATGGTTTTTCGTGGAAAGGGGTAAAGGATGAAGTCACTCCTCTGTGGGACGGGGTGGTAGGCAGCTCAGCGGAGCCTCGTTCTCCTCACCGGAGTTTCACGAATGGTCTTTACTTCTGTCTTGTCACTATAAGAGCATAGAAATCTCCTGCTCCCTTGATCTTGGACTTCCCGCCCCACAGAACTGTGAGGAATAAACGTCTGTGGTTTAAGCCCCTGTGCATGGTATTTTGTCACAGCAGCCCAAGCTGCTGTGACAACTCCACCTTCTAGCTGTGCAACTGAGCGCAACTCACTCGCCTCCCGGTGCCTGGGGGTAATCTGTGAAGTCGTGTTCATTCTACCTGCTTTTTTGAGTTGTTGAGAGGATTAACTGAGATAATAAGCCAGAAACTTTATATCTCTACCAGGTACAAAAGAGAATCCGACAAACACTAGTCCTGGCTCTTTCCCTGCCTAGAGACAGTCTCGCTGAGTTAAAGGCCGTTCCCTCTCAGGAGGTGACACAATTGCCCGGGAGGAGCTCAGAGCGCTTACCCGTGGAGAGTGCATCACGGTCTGAGGTGAAGGCATCAGTGTGTGTTGGGAAGGCTTCCCATCCTCCACACACCACTCTTCATGAAGTGCCACTGTCCCCGAAAGAAGCAAAAACACCTTGAAACCCGGAGCTTTGCTGGTCTCTCTTGTCTTATTCTTCACTTGCTACTAGTGAGTCCACAGAATCCAAACCCACACGGTTTAAATCTCGGGCTTCAGAACAGCCTCTTGATTCACCTCAAAACCACAAATGGCATATATCTGTGTACAGAAACACAAGTCAACATCAATTGAGCTTTGTAAGTTCGGGGATTCTTTTATGACTCTACTTAGGATAAAAGCAGAAACCATAGGTTTATATGAAAGAAAAGAAAAAAGGAATGAATGTCTCTCTACCTTAAACCAGCATCTTAGGCAGAACACACATTAATAGAACTGTGTCTACAGCTCTCAGATTGTGAATCATCATTTAGGGGACCCAGAGGGGCCCCTTTAAGGCTAGATCAGACTTTCTTTGCTTCTTTGCAGTTTCTGAAGCTTGCAGACCTCCTCAGCATCCCACTGCCACCATACCTTCAGGCAAGGAAGCCCTTAACTTTACAGACCCCCATCTAGCTCTCTGGGGCTCCTCCTGAATTAACTTAGGTGTCAATTTCCACAAAAAGTCTGCCAGGCTGTATTTTTTAAATATCTCCCCCAGTGGACTCCTAAACCATCTCCCAGATGGTAGCACGCCAGGAAATTGTAGGACCACAAATTCCATTCTTCTCCTTGGATCCCTCCTTTACCTGAAGTGTACTTCAGACAATCGCTCAAAAATACCAGCGGTGAGTCAGACCCCGCGATCAATAGAACAGAGGTCTGTGGCATTAAACAGATTTATGATCTAAAGGTAATGATAACGTAGCCCCAGCTGACACGCTAATCAGGAATTTTCAGAGCGGGGTGATGGTATCTCTTGTAGGGCGTCAGGAGCCTGGTAAAGAACTGCCTGCTGCAGATTGAACAGGACGGGTTAATCCCAATTGCCTCCTGCCCTAAACAACCACATCTTCGGCTTTCTGGCCTGAAACCCACACCGTGAGATTGGTGCCTGCTTACCACGGAAATTAAGTTAGATCGAGTTTTAATGTGTTTCAGAGCTGAGTTCAGTCCTGGCTCTACTGTGTCCTTGGATGTGTCACTTCTGTGGACCTCAGTTTCCTCCTTTGTAAAATGTGGACTTGCACTCGCCAGGTCCCCAGACCTGCCCAAGCTCGGGAATGTTTAGGGAGCTTGTTCAGTAGAGAGATCCCAGCCACTGCTCCAGAGATGCTGGCAGAGTCCAGGGTGGACCTCACAGATGACTGCTCGGCAGAAGAATTTAGGAAACACTGGATTTTGGAGCTCCCTGGCTCTTATCTAGCTCTCATATTTCTTTGATTTAAAGATAAAAAACTACTCTGGGTGGGAGTAGAAGTCTTTACTGCAAATGCCTTGCCATGTTACAGGAAAAGCAGGCCAGCAGCGGGTATCAGCAGCATCTTAGGATGCTGATGCCCAAGATGTTTTTATTACCATTCGCCTCTTCACGTACAGGTCTACATGTGCTTCTCTCCATTCATCTGTCTCTGGCAGCTCCTATTAATTAAGCCTCCTTCCTCTAGCGGGAGTGGGTTGGCATCTCTCTCCCTGAATTAGTAATGAGGTTTCCAGGTGAAGTGGGCACACACAAACAAGTCAAAGCCTCATGCATGGACTTTTTCAGCAAAAGAGTGCAAGATGCATCTATCCTCTCCCTGCCATGTAAACTTCGGGGGTGAATCTATAACTCAAAAACCAAACTTCCCTGTGTGTTTTTCCATGTGTGGAGAGCACTGTTCAGCTAGGAGCTTTCATTGCGCATTCGAGGCCCTGTCGTTTTCTCTCTGCAGCATCCCTCCACAAGGCTGACTGTTCAGTTCCTCCTCCTGTGGCTAGGAGTCTGACAGCGAAGGTAATATGAGTGCCAGCCACACAGTCAGCTTCTGACCCCGTGAGGGACGCTGGTCGTTTGTAGAGCCCCATCCGGATATGAAGAGAGCTCTTGTTAGTAACTGAGCCTGAGTCGCTTCTGTCTTCAACTCCCATCACTGTGAAAGGGGAAATGGAAGCTGTGTGTGCTTTGACAGTTTACTACTCTCTGCACCACGATTCGGGAAGAAAGCAGGGACTCTCAGGAGCTTCCCCTCCCTGGCTCACCCTTTCTCCACAGAGCCTCTGGTGTTATTACGTAAAATACGTCAGGAGGGACAAAGGATTCTCTCTCCCACCCTGAAGACACATTATCTCATTTTCAAAATGGGCGCTGAGGCCACAAGAACAACTTACATTTAATTCTGCCAAGTGAAAGATGACTCGGGAGGCAATCAAGTTCTGAAGTTCCAGGCATCTTCTTGCTGCTTATACATCCGCCTCCTCTGCCCAGGGGACATTATTGATGGTCCAGTTATAGTCCTTGTTTCCTTTGCAATTGGAGGACCAAAAAGCTATAATTTATAGAGGTCTCTATTGTGTAAAAATGACAGAGAATTAGACCCTTTTTCTCCAAACAGAGGAGGCAGTTCTGACTCAGGAGCTTCTAAAGAATATTTGAAATCAATATAGATGGCAAGAGCATGGGAGGTGTTCTTCAGTGCAGTTCCCGGGGGTCTTTCACATCGGTGTGATGTCAGCAGCCCCTCTGTGCCCCCATGTCCTCAGAGCAGAGGGGCAGGGTGTGGGGTGGGAAAACACACACATAGGCTTGGAGTCAGCCAGACCTTGGCTGGAACCCTGGCTTCGCCATGTGTTAGCTACATGATCCTGAGGGACTTGCTTTACCATTTGAGCCTCAGATTCCTTATCTGGAAAATGGGGATACTAATTCTTACTTCATAGGCTTGTTGAGAAGATTCACTGTCACAATATGAGTAAAATATGGGGACAGATCAGTCCTCATTCTCCCCTTCCCCTCTTTCTACACTTGTCACTCATAAGTTGAAATTCAAGTCCTTGTCTCATTTCTTCCTTCTCCAAAGTGCTCTTTGGATTTTCTTTTATAATTTTCCAACAGTTTTCTTCAAGAGCCTAAGCCACCTTTGGGAGGGTCATTCATCTCCTCGAGCCTTTGAGGTACCTTTGAGGTGAACGATCTTGCAACACAGACTGGTCATGTCTGAGAGGGGTCATGGAAACCTCTCTTGTTACCAGGAAGGGATTTAAATGTAAGGGGGATGGTGGGGCAGCCTGACTTTTCGAGACTTGGAACTTTCGCCATTCACAATGTTTTCTATAAATCATTTTTGAGTATAGCATAATGCATCATTCTAGGCATCATTCTAGACGTTGGGGAAGCAGCAGTAACAAGGCCAACTCAGGTCTGCTCTCCCAGAGCTCACGATCTGGTGAGGACAGACCTTCTTAGTCAGCTCAGAGCTAGGAGCTGTAACAAATACCATAGACTGGGTGGCTTAAACAACAGACATTTATTTCTCACGGTTCTGGAAGCTGGAAGTCCAAGATCCAGGTCCCAGCATGGTTGGATTCTGGTGAGGGCCCTCTTTCTGGTTTATAGACAGCTGTCTTCTTGCTGTGTCCTCAGATAGCAGAGAAAGAGATCATCTCTCTCTCCTGTCTCTTCTTATAAGATCACTAATTCCATCCATGAGGGCTCCACTCTCATGACCTAATTATCTCCCAAAGGCCCCTCCTCCAAATGCCACCAAATTGGGTTGTAGGGCTTCAACATATGAATGAGAGGGGCAACACAAACATTCAGTCCATAGGAGACACTTAATAATCAAACACTTAAACCAGATAATTTCCGATACTAGAAGTGCGTTGAAGATAAAACAAGGAAACAGGACCAAGAGTGATTAGGGGAGGGGTCCTTTAGATATGATATCAGAACAGCCTCTGTGAGGAGGTAACATCCGAACAGAGAGGAGAAAGACGAGAAGGAGCCAACCACACGAGGATCTGGGGCTGAGGGAGAGCACAGCTTGGCATCCGTGACTGCACTCGAACCCCAGACAGGGACCTGTGGGCCAGGGCGTGGGAGAACACGGTGGGAACTGAAGGTGGGGAGGTAGGTAAGAGGCAGATCCCAAGCTTGGGCTTTAGAATACACCTCACCCAGAACTTCAGAAAGGACCACAGGGATTCAAACACCACATGCTTTAGGGCTTCCCTGGACAAGGATGCTTATTTGCACGTTCCATTTCTTGTGGGTCAGCATCTTTGCTTTGGGTCCTGACATCTTTCTCCTACTACTGTTAGTGTAAGAAGGAGCAGCAGAAAAGTCTTAAAGCCATGCACAGCTAAGAGAATCACAAACAGACTGATTGGGGTGGTTGCCCCAGCATTGAGTGATGAAGACACTAATTCACAGACAACGACATCAATAACAAAACATTCAGAGGAACAACGACAAGGAAATTAAAGACAAGAAGCTGGGAGAAAGCATACCTAATGCTTGTATTACTATGGAAATATCTAAGGAAGGAAAAGCATAAATCAGACAGCTTTGCAACTCTTCAGAGGAATCTTCCTTTTGATTGTGAAAAGCTGCCTCCACTGCCCCAACACGAAGAGAAGGTCAGTCTGGTTCCATCAGCCTGCTTTCTCTCCAGCACCTCTCATCCAGCCCCTCTGCTTCCTCTTCTTTCTCTTGTTCTAGGAGCCACTTTGTCCTTTTTCCATCCCTGGCGTTTAGCCTGTTCCTGAAGTCTGGGCGTTAAGCTCACACTTAGTTTTCTCTGGAGCCTCTCTCCCCAGCTCCAGGTCTCCGAGCCAGGTTGTGTGGTGCTTTCTTGTGCGTTCTACAGCAGCTCACCAATGGAGCAGACAGTGGAGTGAGGGCTGAATTTTAGTCCCACTCACTCCCTCAGCCCTTCCCAGTTCCGTCGCTGACTTCCACTATCATCTTTCCCCCAAAACCCATTATCCGCATGTTGGGGAAAATTGACCTTGTTTTGTATTTCCTTATTGGTGAAACAAACACGAAAGTGTCTTCCTGGAGTATTATCAGCTTCCATTTGAAAGCCAGGACTACAGCATCACACTTTCCCAATCCTTGAGGCCAGTAATCACCAACTCTGAACTTGTCACTCACCAGACTGGATAATTCTAAGGTTCTAATATCTGCAGGCCAGGGGCACAAAGTGGGGCACCGGATGAGTTCTAATCATCGCTCTTCTCAGAAAGAACAAACTTCTCCACTGTCATGTGCCTAGATCATCTCCTGAGACCCACAGTGACTCACCTTGAGGCTCCCCTCAACAGCCTGGATGCCACAACTACACACTGAGAATGGACTTGTTGTAGACCTTCCAAAGTATGGTACCCGTATTTTTTTATGTAACTTTATTTTAAGTGATTTCTTACTATCAACCATTAACTTCTTCCTACAACAAGCAGCATCCAACATCTAAAGAGGTTAATAAAGAAGAAATATGTAACTTTAAAAAAAAAAGCAATTGTGGGTAATGGGAGGTTGAGAGCAAACTGTGCAAATGCAACCGAAGCAAAAGGCAGACAGACTCAGCCTGACAGAGGGAGAGCAAAGGGCCTAGAGGTGGCACACCAAGCCTCTTGCTTCGGGAGTGAGATGGTGAGTGTGAGGGCTACTGTCTCCTGTGGGAAGTTTCCCACCCTCTCCTCAACAAGGCAGAAGCCCTCATTATGGTCACTGCTGTGGTACTGAGCCTACAAGATGGCCCCCCACAATCATCCCCACCTCCTGGTGTTCACACTCTTGTGTAATCCCCTCCCAACATAGTACCAGGGTGAGTGAGTGTGACCAACAAAGTATGGTAAAAGTGATGGGATGTCACTTCTGAGATTAGGTTATAAAAAACACTGTACCTTCTCTCTCTCTCTTCTCTTCACTCACTCTTAGGAACCCCGTGTCATGAGCAGCCCTAAGGAGAGGCCCCTGTGGCAAGGAACTGAAGCCTTCTGCCAACCACACGAGTGAACTTGGAAGTGGATCCTCTGGCCCCAGACAAGTCTTCAGAGACTGCAGCTCTCACCTACAGCCTAACAGCAATGTCTTGGGTGCTTGTGAGCCAGAACCACCCAGCTTAGCTCCTAATTTCTGACCCTCAGACAATGTGTGAGATCATAAATGTTTATTTTTTAGGGTACTAAGTTTTGGGGTAATTTGTTACACAGCAACAGATAACTAATACACCTGCTATCATCCCTCCAACGCATACCTAACCTATTTGGGGTCCTACAGACCAGAGCTTCTCAAATTTTAAAGTGCATACTGACCACCTGGACTTGTTAAAATGTGGGTTCTGATTCAGTAATTCTGGGGTAAGAGTTTCTGCATTTCCAACAAGCTTTCAGATGATGCTGATGCTGCTGTTCCAGAGACGTTGAAGAGCAAGGCTGTGGAGAATAGCCTGCCTGTGATGGAGCCACGGTGCCTTTGTGGGCGGGATGAGGAAACCTCCCCCATTGGGGTGGCACAGCCCAGGGCTCACTACACTCTAAAAGTGGGCAACCAGGCATTGCATGGCCCCTAACGCCACACGGACTGCACAGCGCCACCACTCAGACACTTCTAATGCGAGTCCAACTTGACTCCAGTCAAGGCTCTGGAGCTCCCTTTCACTGAATGGAAACGCAGTGATAGAGGAACCAATTAAATAAAACCACGAGGAAGCAAATAGACAAATCCAGAATACGGGGCTTTCCCCAGGACAGGTTTCCCCTGGTTTCTGCAACATGGGTGGAGGGGGAAAATGACGGGACTGCTGAAGATTAAAGTAGATTTAAGAGACTTAACAACCAAATGTAATTTGTGGATCTTGTTTGTTTTCTAATTCAAACAACCCAAGTACAAAAAGATATTTTGAAACAATCATGGAAATTTGATTTTAAACTAAGTATTAGATGATACTACAGAGTTACTATTAAGTTTTTGTGTGATAATGGCACTTTTTAAAGAAAATGCCCATATTTTCCCCCATGATAAACTTTTCTTACTTCTGTAATGAGAAATGGTAAAAGCTTTTGCTGTGGAGGTAGTGCATCTCCAGGTAAGAGCAGAGAAGCCGTTTCACACAGCTCCTCAGGCGTGCCACCGTGCCTGACGCTGCTGCAGAACCTTCCTCTCCGCTCTCTCCCCAGCTTATCCACATGAGCAGTTTGCTCCAAAGCCCCCGAATGCTAGGCACCGCTTAAGACAGTCAGTGCTATTCCAGGCAGACCCCTTCCTGAGAGCGATGCTGTTCAAGGATGCTTTCCACTTTCTTTAGCCCTCAATGAGCACTTAGGAACTTCCTGACATCACGGGCCCACACAGACACTTGAAATCCAGCCAACGGCTGTGTAGTATGCTTCTTGCTGATTATTGTAATGTTTAAATTGGGTGCATTTACTGTAAGTTTATGTACCACTCTGGGTGACTATTTCTGCTCTGCCTTGAAGATAGTGAGTAGCACTCCATTATACTCAGATGCACAGCCTTTCATGGAAGGTGGGCAGGCAGGTTCCTTCTAAGTTAGGCAAATTCCAGTGAAGGAAAACACTGTATACATCATTATGCTGTGCATAAAAGCCAAGGTGGGAAAAAGTCTTAGGAGTGGCTTCAGCTTCTAATGCCAATTGAAGGAAAAATGTGCATTTCAGAAGAAGAACCATAAATGGCCAGCGAGCATATAAAAAGATACGTCAAAACATTCACAAATTTAAAAATGCAAATTAAAAAGCCTATTATATTGGTAAAAATAAAGTTGGATAATATCCAATGTTAGTGAAGATGTGGGAAAACAAGACTTACATGGAGATGCTGGGAGTATAAATTGGTACAAGGTTTTTGGATGGGAATTTGACACCACAAATAAAAATTTTAAATGTATATACTTTTGACCCAACAAGTCGACTCCAGTTTTAGGAATAAACCCTACAGATAGGCTTTGCTACTAAATTGTGTTCCGTCGAAGTTCTAATCCCCGATGTGACTGTATTTGGAGATAGGGGCTGTAGCAGGTAATTAAGGGTAAATGAGGTCATAAAGGTGGGGCCCTAATCTGACCGAACGGTGGCCTTAGAAAAGAGGAAGAGAGAAGGATCTGTGAGGACACAGCCAGAAGGTGGCCATCTGCAAGCCAGGAAGAGAGCCTCACTAGAAACCATATCAGCTGGCACCTTGATCTTGAACTTACCAGCCTCCAGAAAGGTGCGAAAATAAATTTCTGTACTTTAAGCCACCCAGTCTATGGTACTTTGTTATGGCATCCTGAGCAAACTAATATAGACTCCCTAAAATTTGCAGAGATACATGTTTAAGGATTGCCATCGCTGCACTGTTTGTAAGAGCAAAAAATGGGAAACAACCTAATTGTCCACCAACAGGAAATGAGACCTTGACACAATGGAAATATTGGGCATTGAGATGCACTAAGGATCAATTTTGACCTTGGAATTGAGTCAGTTTGTGATTTTTGACCTAAGTTTCTTCCCCTTGGCCTATAGAAGACCAAATATCTAAATGACTACTTCAGTGTCATTTCTGGCATTCCTGAACTCGTGTATGATTGTGAGATTGTGTAGTCACCACCTCATACCTAGGCACCCTAACAATGTGAGTGATACCAACAAGGCCTGTCAATCAGAATTATTGTGACTGAATAGTGTATGGAAGCATGCTAGATGAAAGACTGCAAATCTCACGTGTTTTATGTTTGGAAATTCTATTAGATGGGTAAAATAGGAATTATTTATATATATATTTATGTGTGTATTTTATATATAAATAAACTTATTTTGTGATAATTATAGATTTACTTGCAATTGTGAGAAATGTTGATTTGAGACTTCTCTTTTCTAATGTAAGGATTTAGTGCTGCAAATTTCTTTCTCAGGACTTCTTTAGTTTTGTCCTGCAAATTTTGATATATTGTGTTTTTATTTTCATCTGGTTCAATGTATATTTTTAATTTTCCTTAAGGCTTTTTCTTTGACCCATGGATTATTTAGAAGTATGTTGTTTAGTTTCCATGTGTTTGGAGAGTTTTGTGTTATCTTTCTGCTGCTGATTTCTAGTTCATTTCCATTGTGGTCAGAGAAGACACTCTTATGATTTCAATGGGTTTAAATTTGTTGATTTGTTGGGTTTTCTTGTTGTTACTTGTTTTTTATGGCCCAGGACATGGTCTGACTTGGTATTTGTTCCATGGACACTTGAAAAGAACGTGTAGTCTACTGTTTAGGAGTGGAGTGCTCTACGAATATCGATCAGATCCAGTTGGTTGATGGTGGTATTGATTTCTTCAGTATCTTTGTTGTTCTATCAATTGTTGAGAGAGGTGTGTTGGGGTCTTCAACTATAATTGTGAATTTATCTATTTCTCCTTTAAGTTTCGTCAGTTTTTGCTTCAAAGATTTTGTAGTTCTGTTGTTTGTTACATATATTTTTAGGACTGATATGTCCTCTTGGTAGATTGACCTTTTTATCATTATGTAATTTCTCTCTCTGTCTCTGATAATTTTGTTTGCTCTGAGGTCTACTCTATCTAATATTAATATAGCCAATCCTGCTTTCTTTCTTTTATTAATGTTTGTATGATGTAACTTTTCCTCTCCTTTTACTTTCAATCTACCTATATCATTATATTTGAAGTGAGTTTCTTGTAAACAGCATATCATTGGGCCATGGTTTTTTTCTTTTTTCATTTGTGAGGAAGATCAGCTCTGAGCTAACATCTGCCAATCCTCCTCTTTTTACTGAGGAAGACTGGCCCTGGGCTAACATCTGTGCCCATCTTCCTCCACTTTATATGGGACTCCACCACAGCATGGCTTAGCCAAGCGGTGCGTCAGTGCGCGCCTGGGATCTGAACTGGCAAACCCCGGGCTGCCGCAGTGGAGCGTGCGCACTGAACCGCTTGCGCCACCGGGCTGGCCCGCCTGTTTTGTTTTTCTTTTTAATTTTTTTTTTTGCTGAGGAAGATTGTCACTGAGCTAACATCTGTGCCCATCTTCCTCTACTTTGTATGTGGGACGCTGCCACACATGGCTTGATGAGTGGTGCGTAGGTCCACATCCAGGATTCGAACATGTGAACCCCGGGCCAGCGAAGTGGAGCACTCGAACTTACCCACTATGCCACCAGGCTGGTCCCATGTTGGCCATGTTTTTAATCCACTCTGCCAGTCTCTATGTTTTAATTGTTGCATTTAGACCATTTATATTTAATGTAATTATTGGTATGTTAGGGCTTAACTCTACCATTTTATTTTTTGTTTTCCATTTATTCTCTGTGTTTTTTGTTTCTCTGTTTTCTTTTTCCTACTTCCCTGTAGGTTATTTGAATATTTTTTAGAATTCCATCTTAATTAATCTATAGTATTTTGAGTATATCTTTTTGTATAGATTTTTTAGTGGTTGTTCTCATTAGCATATTCACCACAGGAACAAATCTAGTTTTTGGAGACATTATTGTCCCTATAGTAAAATATCCAATTTTTAAAATATGACTACCAAAACTTTTAATAATAAAATTGTAGTAATTATGCTTTAAAATAAAAGCTTGGATTTATTCTTTTATGTAGGAAGTTCTTTCTATGATGTTGATATTTAACTTCAGTCTCAGCTTTGGCCAAATATTGAATTTAATGGTTGGCCATTTGACAACCCAGAGGTGTATTCAGTACACCTCTATAAGCTGCTATCAAAAAGAATAAGATAGAGTAGCAAAAACAGTTTTGAAAAAGAAGTACAAAATTAAAAGGCTCAGACTATATTATTTCAAGACTTACTATAAAGCAATAGTTATTAAGACCATATGGTATTGGGGAAAAGACAGACAATAGATCAACAGGATAGAGTCCAGAAATAGACCCACACATATATCATCAAAGGCAATTCAATGGAAAAGGGATAGTCTTTTCAACAAATGTTATTGAAATAATTGGACATCCATGCCAAAAAATAAAAAATAACTTCAACCCATACTTTCCATCATATACAAAAACAAACACAAAATGAATCATAAACCTAAACATAGAATCTAAATTTATAAAATTTCTTAAAAATAAGAAAGAAGAAGTAAAAGAACAAAATCTTTGTGACTTTGAGTTAAGCCAAGGTTTCTTAGCCTTGGCACTACTGATATTTTGGCCTGGATGACTCTGTTGTGAGGTGCTGTTCCCTGCACCGTGGGGTGTTTAGCAGCATCCCTAGTCCCACTAGATGCCCATAGCACCCCACCCTCAGTCGTAACAATCAAAACTGTGCTCAGACATTGCCAAATGTTTGGGGTAGGTGGGTCATCTCCCATTTGAAAACCAGTGAGTTAGGTGAAGACTTCTTTGATACAATATTAAAAGCATGATCCATTTTTAAAAAATGACAAATTTGACTTTTTTAAAATTAAAAATGTCTGCCTTGCAGAAGACAATGTTAGGAAAGTGGTAAAGGAGAAAATATTTGCAGAACAAATATTTGACAGAGGTCTTACATCTAGAATATATAAAAAATTCTCAAACTCAAGAATAAAAACATAAACAACCCAACTTTTTTAATGGGCCAAAGACTTGAACAGATACTTAACCAAAGAAGACACATAGATGGCAAATAAA
The DNA here is from genome assembly GCF_057802395.1 of Ceratotherium simum simum. Lineage (NCBI taxonomy): Eukaryota > Metazoa > Chordata > Mammalia > Perissodactyla > Rhinocerotidae > Ceratotherium > Ceratotherium simum. Next base: position 88,827,967 of record NC_141903.1, read on the forward strand.
CATATAAAAAATGTTCCACATCATTAGTCATTAACGAAATGCAACTTAAAACCACAATGAGATACCACTTCACACCTATTAGGGAGGGTAAATTTTAAAATCTTAATACCATAATGCCCAGCAATCCCACTCTTAGGTACAAGAGAAATGAAAATTTATGTACACAGCAAAAACCTGTTTATAGGAAGTTTACTCAGTTACTCAAAACTAGAAACAACGCAAATGTCCTTCACTCGGTGAATGAATAAACAAATTGTGGTACATCTGTATAATGAACTACTTACTCAGCAATAAAAAGGAACAAACTACTGTTATATACAGTATCACGGATGAATCTCAAATGTGTTATGCTAAGTGAAAAAAGCCAGACTCAAAGGCTGTATACTGTCTGATTCTATTTACATGACATGCCGGAAAAGGCAACACTATAAAAACAAGAAACGGATGGATTAGTGGTCACCAGGGCTGGGAGAGAGTGTGGGGTGGGGCTGAGAAGCAACCAGCCCTTTTTTTTTTCCAAAGAAAAATTGCAGGATGTTTCTTGTTTGTTTTTAAATTCGCTTCTTTAAAAACAAAAAATCAAATATAGTCTAATGAACGGAAAGTCACATGCATCTGTGGCCAACGGCAATGCATGTACACAACTTGCAAAATATATTCATTCCCCAAGATAGTAAGTGTATGTTAATGTTGTGCGGAGAGAGAGCCTCCAAAATGGAAACTACTTAGGTGGACATCAGGGGTTTTACAACGTTCTTGGGTCTTAACTTTCTATGGTTCTTTGATGGTACTAGGCGATATTTGATGACCAAATTTCTATCATTTGGGACTTATTAATAGGCAAGTTTGCCAATAACCCCCTTTAAAAAGTCATTTCTTGTTTATCCCTGTGGAACTCCAGGGACCAGCACATGATAACTTGCTCTCTCTCAATGAAGGGGCAGGTGGCTCGGTTATCTCGTTGGTGCTATAACTGTCCAGTGGAAAAGCCTTATAATGGTGATGATGTGAACAAAGAAAGTCCTTGGCATTCTCGAGATAGGTTCACTTCATTCTCTGCTTTGCTGGTGCTGTGCTCAGTGCTAGGGTTAGAAAGAAAAGCGAGACAGCACAAAGGGAGACGTGGTCAGAGCAAACGTGGCTGAGGAACTGGTCCCAAAGAAAAAGATGTCTTAGTTGGTTAGAGTGGGGTGAGGGAGGACCAAAGACAAGGAGAGCTAGAGTAGTGGGAATTCTCTAACAAAAATAAATAACATAGCAACTTTTCTGACTATCGTTCATTGTTAAAATGTCAAAAATTAGATAAAAGTATAAAGAAAACATTAAAATCTCCTGTAATGCCACCATCCATGGTGAAGATCTTGACGGGCTTGCTCTCGTCTTTTCTCAGGGTATATGTAGCCAGATGTTAGAATTTTGGCTGAAACCTCAAGACAGTAGATGCTACATCCCAAAGGAAAGTTAGAGAACACAATGCAAGACTTGTAAAAGGAGATGGTAGCAACCCAGAGTGCAGGCTTAGCTGCTTACCCACCTCCAGTGACCATGAGAAGCTGAGTCAGATACTAGAAGAGGATTCTAGGGTGGGGTCACACGACGGAATGCTCTGAGGCCCGCCCTCCTCTGGAGACCATACACCTCTCCTTCCTCCAGAGCTCAGGGGAATCTCTTCCATCTCAGAGGAAATCCTCTCCTCAGGGATAATTGCCTTTCTCTGGACATTTTCCTTGGAGGCATCTCACATAATTGCCTCAATAGCTGTGGCTCTTGAAAACAAAAGCCAGAAAAGGAAGTGGTCTTCAGGCAACTTTTGCTTTCCACCCCATCAGACCTTCCTTTCACAAGGAAGCCCATTCTCTTCTTGACTGGGATAAAGAAAATGAAAAATTGCAGATAGAAACAAAGTAATGTCTTAAAAAACCATGCTGCAGCACTTTTTAAAAACCAAATTGGGACCACGTCAAATATCCTGTTGTTTAAAGTTGATATATAGTAGACACTTTCCATTTTAGTAAATGTTCTTTGAAAACACGTGTTTAACGACTGCATAGTCTTCCATTTCTTGAAAAGAAACTCGGAGAAAGCTGGAGAAGCCAAGGGAAACATAGCCTTTCCTGTGGCAGAGCTGGCGGACATCTCTGGTAGGAACCAACTTGAGAGAGTGGGTTGGATAAAACCCACGAGCTGCAGATCTAGGCTGGACCAGAGATGTTTGTCCCGTCACCATTACCAGATCTTCGTCTCCACAGTTACCACTTACTGAGCACTTACTGTGTTCCAGGCACTTGCTATCTTAGCTATCAGAGTTCTAGTCCTGCAACTTAAGGGTCCTAATAATCACCTAGAGTGCTTGCCATTGATGCAGAGTCCCACCTACCCTCCTCCTCCATTCTGATTCCTTTGACCTGGGTGGACCCTGGGAATCCCAATGTTCACTAAGTACCCTAGTTGATTTGGATGCTGGTGAGACACTATGGTTGAGACATGCCAGAAAAATGAGGCTTAAAGAACTTAAATTACTTGCCCAAGACCTTTGGCCTGAGGCAATCTGGTGGCACCCTTTCCCTCCCCATCCCCCAGGGTCCCAGGGACTGTCTTTCCTGGTTTCTCACACTTCTCTCCCCTTCTTTTGGGCCCTCTCTGTGCCTAACACCTTGTGTTGTCTTGTATTCTTCCAAAGGGAGTATGCCCCAGCACGAACTATTCTACAGGTGCCTGCTTCCAAAACAACACCTCCATACTTTGTTCAAACCTTTCCTCTTCATCCTAGAGTCTAGACTGTTTCTATCAGCACTGTTGGCATCACCTGGGAGTTTGTTAGAAATGCAGAATCTCAAGCCCCCACCCAGACCTACTGACGCAGAATCAGACCCCCATGTGATTCACGTACACACAAAAGTCAGAGCAACAGCTTCCTAGACACTTCTCAGCCAGATGGTGACCTGATTATTTGATTAAGCGATTCACCATAAAAGCAGTGAGTTTCAACTCTGGTTGCATTTAGAATCACCTGATGGTCTTTAAAAAATGCTGATGCCTGGGTCCCATCCCCAGAACAATTGAATCAGAATCAATCAGTGGGCGGAGATTATTCATCTATATTTATAATAATATCTCAGGGGAGTGTAATGTGAAGTTGGAGTTCAAAACCATTGCTTTAAAGATTTAGAAGTTTTAGGGGGATATTTAGAAACATAAGAAAGACTGCTTTAAGTAAATAGAAAAAAAATGCATAAAATCCCACAATGGTTTCCCATAACACTCGGGATTTCAAATGTCTCCCATCAGCACCCAGGGCCTTCTCTGATTCTGAGTCCCGTCTCCTGCTCTCCCACCCCCATGCCCTGGGGTGCACTCGCAGGAGCAGGTCTTGTTGCTTCACACCTGCATGACTCTGCCCACGGTCTCTCTCCCTCTAGTAACCTTCCCCAGTTTCTTTGCCTTGTCAAAGACTTGACTCCAGGCTTCTGCCCCTGGAAAACCTTCCTTGACCCCACTCTCCTTGGGGAAAAAAGAAAAATATCTGTTTTTAAAATTAAAATTTAAGGTTTTTGTCTAATGCTTTCTAGCAGTTTGTATTGTTGGCCACATCTCAAACCAGGGCCCCGAGCAGACCCAGGCTGTCATCTCCCACATGTCTTGTCTCCCAATAACCACATTGGGAAAATGTTAAACATCAGAATGTGCTAATTCAGAGATGACCCTCGAACATTGTTTAAAATTGATTTAAACTCTAGCAAATGCCAGTGCCTCAGGCAGAAAAAACAATCAATTTTGCCTCCTACAAACTTATTGTATGTACCTAACACAAACACAAAAGAAAGCCTCTCCTTTTCTAGAAAAGAACTTTTGGTACATCATGTAATTCTCACCCATTTGAAATCTAATTTGACACATAAATTGCTTTTCCTCACTTTTGATTGATTTTTAGAAACACCATGAAATGAACATTGTTTTTCCACTTATTTTTCTAAGTTGAGAATGTCCTTCCTAGAATAAAATGTGGGGAAATTTGGGGGTTTACTTTTTATGTTTTGGTGACCCATTTAGAATATGTAAACTTTGGGCCAAATTAAAGTGAACAGTTTAAAGTCCCCTGAGAAATGTTCAGACCTTCTCCTGCAGGAGCAATGTGCCTTCCTGTAAGAAAGAAGCCTCAACACCCCTGAAACCTGGGTTCCATTTCTTTTTTCTCATTTTTTTCTTCCAACCTTTTGAGAGACAGGGGTAAGTAAATACCAACGGTATACATTTCTTCTCTTGAATGCTCTGGCCTCTAAATTCTCAGTCTTATCTGCTCAGAATTGGCTTGAGGGAGACAAAACAACATTATTCTATTTAAAGAAAAAAAAGACAAGTCTTAGCACTAGAAAATCAACAACTGGCAGGTTCTCTCATTGTTTATTAAACAAATATTTATTTATTTTTTTGCTGAGGAAGATTCACCCTAAGCTAACATCTGTGCTAATCTTCCTCTCTTCTTTTTTTTTTTTTGTGAGGAAGATTAGCCCTGAGCTAACATCTGGTGCCTATCCTCCTCTTTTTGCTGAGGAAGATTGGCCGTGGCCTAACATCCGAGCCCATCTTCCTCTATACAGGATGCTGCCACAGCATGGCTTGACAAGTGGTGCATCGGTGTGTGCCCAGGATCCGAACCTGTGAACCCTGGGCCGCCACAGTGGAGTGCATGTGCCCTTAACTGCCACGCCACCGGGCCAGTCCCGATCTTCCTCTATTTTTCAGTATGTGGGCCACCAGCACAGCATGGCCGCAACAGAGTGGTGTAGGTCTGTGCCCAGGAGCTAAACCCAGGCTGCCGAAGCAGAGCATGCTGAATTTAACCACTAGGCCACTGGAGCTGGCCCTAAACAAATATTTATTGCGTGCCTACTGTCTGCCAGATCAGGAGATGGTACTTCTGTAAGCAGTCAATCTCCTCAGGGTTGTTGATGTCACTGATGATCTCGACCTTGGCGAATCCAGTGGCTGGTGCTCCTTCTCATCCTACACCTCCTCTCAGTGCTTTCACCCTCTTTCCTTGGTCAAATGCTGTCTTCTGGGAGCTTCTGCAGCGCCCTACTCCCCTGGCTCTCCTTCTAGCTCCCTGCCATGCCTTTGCTGTATCATTTGCTGGCTCCTCTTTTTCCTGATAACTGTTGGGCCTTTCCTCTACTCCACCTACATTCTCATCCTAAGCCATCTCCTCTAGTCGTGGGCTTACTACGATCTAGATGCTAACGACTCCCGAATCTCCAGCCCCTTCTTGACCCTAAGTCTGGACTAGATCATATATCCAAATGCCCAGGTGATAGCTCCACTTGGGCGTCCAACAGGCACCTCAGATAGAGCAATAGATTTCCCCTCAATGGCCCCACACTAAAGCTCTTCCTCCCCAAGTCTTTCCCATTTAGCAAATGCATCATTTGCTTGACCAAAAATCTAAACATCAGAGATCGTGTTTGGCTGCACGTAACAGAATCTAACCTAACCAGAGAGCAGTTACCTTTTTCACCTAAGGAGGACCTGAGGCAGGCAGAGCAGGGCTGTGCAGTGGCTCCTCAATGACAATGATGTCCTGAGCTGCTTCTGTCCTTTTTCTTCACTGTTCTCACGGTTGCAAGAGGGCAGCCCCACCTCCAGCCTCACACCCACATTCCAATGGAAAGAAAAGGAAGGAATTAACAAGGTAGAAGGCTTAGAGCCTATATGGAAATAGCAAAACAACCCCAGAAATTGCCAGTAGACTTCTGTCTATCTCCCGTTGTTCACAAGTGTTGCAAGCCCCACCTCAGCTGCAAGAGAGGCTGAGAAATGGAGCTTCTTAGCTGGGCACCCTGCTACCCTGCACAAATCGGAGTTCTGATGTATGGAAGAAAGGTAGGACGGACATTGGATAAGCCATGGCCGTGAGCGCTCTATCATCCCGGACTGCTCTCTCTCCTACACCTCCTTACCCATCCGTCAGCAAGTCCCTTCAGTCCCACCTGCAACAGACTAACAGTGCAACTGCTGCTCTTCATCGCCGTTGCTCAAATCCCGGCTCGAGACACCGTCAGCTCTCACGCGGCTCACAGCAGCGGCCTTCTAGCGGCTCTCGCTCCCCATCCCGTGCCCTCCTCTGTGCTCTGTTCTCCACACCGTAGCTGGTGTGAGGATTTAAAGATACAAATACAATCATACCCTTCCCTTTCTAAAATTCTCCTAAGGATCGTCATAGTTGGGGTTTCCCCGAAGCAGATCCTGAGACGAGGATGTGCGTGCAAGTTGTTGATTTTCGAGGTGCAGGACACAGGGTGGGGGCGTGGAGTGAGGCAAGGAAGGGAAGGTAGCCCCAGAAGGTGCCACATCAAGCCAGCCTCCCCAGGGGCGACTGAAGCTCAACCCCAGGGGAAGCCCTTGGAAACGGTGTAAACACTTGCCTCAGAATTACGTGACCCAAGGGGCAAGGGGAGGTATTTATACACCAGCACCCAAGAGTTGCTGCCTTCAGCTCTCTTGGCTTGAGCACCCAGCCCAGAATCTACCCTCCCTGATCTCACTCACTGCAAAATGCCAGCACTTTCTTCCGTTCATCAGCCTTTCTGCTTACAGACCCTCACAGCTTCTTCCTTGAAGCAGAATCACAAGAGAATGGGAGGGCCACTTAATTTCTTTAATAATAAGTTCAAAATACAATTTAAGAATGAAGAGTGTCTATCTTTGAAATTTGCCATGTTCTAGTCTCATTTGAAAGTAGCTAAATTTTTGTGATGCTCTCTCTGACAGACAAAAAATGCATATATCATCTTTAATAATACAGGAAAATTTCAAGTAGGGCATATAAGATTTGGAGTATTTAAAGTCAATATATTAAGGTGTACATCAGTTAACAATATAAACAATTAATTACATGTATAGTATATCTATAAATGACATTACTGTAACTATAAATCTGGAGGGTATAGATGAACAGTAAGTAAATAACTTGGGATATAGTTCTGCCTTTAGCTTAGTTTACTACTTATCTTTTTTTCCTTTCTTCTTCCATTGTTCTACGAAGTAATCATTACATGCAACTGTCAGAGCTGCCACCATGACCACAAATTCATTAAAATCCACTTCGTTGTCCTTATTGGCATCCAGGTCCTGCATTATCTTATCAACCAACTGGGGATCCTTTTGGCACTAAAAGGAAAAAGAAAATTTCTAACTCCCAGGCTTTGAGGCTCATAATGACAATTGAAATTGCATCTTCCTTTTATTTACATTAAAGTTTTGATTTCCATTTTTAGCATCTAAGGACAATTTCCGAGAACTTTCTTGCAGGGAGGTTTGAACCAGGCACAAATTCTAAGTGAGTCCAGCCCGCTGCCTCAGGACCACATAATCCTGGCTCAGACCTAAAGACCGAGAAGAGCAAACAACAGCTCATCAAAGTGAGCCGCTGAAGCTGAAAATGCATTTACCCGACATCACAGGTCGAGGGCCAGGACGCGGGGAGCCAGGGGGAGACGTGGAAAGGAGGCTTTGAAGCCAAAAACAGACAGTGGGTGGCTCTGCCACTTACCAACAACGGGACTTCGAGCAAATCACTTAACACTTTTTGATTTCCTTATCTATAAAATGGGAAGAATAAGATCTCCCCACAAATTGGAGGGATGCTTCAATACACTTTTACAAGTGCTTAGCACCAGGTTGCTAGATGTAGCAAATAAAAACACAGGATGCCATCTGAATTTCAGATGGACAATGAATAACGTTTTAGTTATGTTTCCAATACTGCATGGGACACTCAAGATTTCATCTAGCAGCGTTACTGAGCACAACACCTGACACACAAAGGAGCCACCTAGATCTCGTAAGGACGACGGCTGTTTATCCGTAGAAAGCAGAGCCCGGAGCCCATAGGGGCGATGGGGGCTCAGGAGGGGAGGGACTGTGGAGCGCCCGCCTCTCCTGTGATGAGGGGTGGATGAGAAAGGTTTCCAAAGTCGTTCATGCCCTTCAGGAATTCCCCACTGCCCTCTCATTAGCTGCCAACCATTAAATGGTTGGAAACAAATTTAATGGATCAAAACCAACTTTGTCAAAAACAAGTATAAATTTCACTTGAATAAAACAATGTGCCAAGTTTGACCTACTGAGCCTTTTATTATAAATGTTATATAATGCAGCAGCCAAACTGAATTTGAGGGGGAAAAAAGTTTCTGGGGACTCCTAAAATCACCAAAAAGGTACTGTGAAGAATTAGTATGTTAAAAAATTTTGCTTTAAGTTTTTCCATAGAGGGTGGGGAGAAGAGTGTGGTAATTACAGTCCCTGCAGTCCGACTACAGCGTTTGGACTGAGTGACACCAGGTGAGGGTAGAACAGCGTGCGAAAATCAACTCAAGGCAGCTTCACACCCCAGCAGAGTGAAGGGTTTTCCTCTGAGCAGACCCCGAACACTCCAGTGTAAGCTTCCGTGTGTAGACTTACTCAGCTCCTGGCTATTTTGGGATATGAATCTGTTTGCTACCCCGCTGGTCACTGGCCAGACACACCCCTCTGGTCGACCACCATCAGCTTGTGCTTGGCTGAAAAAGCTAAGTATTTGTCACTAGAAAATTTGCCACCACAGCATAAAGCATCCCAGGCTTCATTTCTGGCCCCAAACATAATATTTATTAATTTACAGACAGCTGAACAAGGTCCAGGTGTAACTAGTGTAACTAGTTATAACTATAACTCCTGGTATAACTAGCTCTATCTTTGGTTGCTGCACCAGGACATTGAATAATTGATGGAAGCCTCAAATATAATTTCCAACGCTTGGAAATCTTCCCCATAGACAATATGGAAGAGAGGACATGCCTGTAATCACAGAAACACAGGTCTCTAGTGCTGGCTCCCCCCGAATTTTAAATCTGGGAACAAATCATACTGTGTCAGTGGCAGAATCACAGGGACCACGTACACAGAGCCGTCCCTGGATGGGTATCTCACCCACCTCGACCGGGTGGGGCAGAGAAGGGTGACTCACCGAGAGGAATTCCGTGAGCTCTCGCTGTAGCAGCAGCTTCAGTTCCCCCCTGTTGAGCTTGAATCTGTCCCCTGCCTTGCAAGAGTACCTGTGGAAGATTCTAATCATGGTGTTCATGGCCATCTCCAGCTGGGTGGGCATCTTGGCAGCGGAAGTGAACACTCCAGGGGCAGAGCACCAAGCTCAGGGAGAAAACACTTGTTCAAAATAAGCAGGTGGGGAAACATCAACACTTTGTTAAAACAGAACATCACCGTCCCCGAGTCACCCCCCGAGTGACGGTTGTTAAACCATAACAAACTTCGGTTGAACCAAGTGTTCCGGGCGTCCAGGGCAAGCTGCAGAGGAGACCTTTGCAGGGGGGTTTTCTCCTCCCCAATCCCCGCCCCCCAAGATGAAGCAGTTCCAGTGCGTTTGTAAGTTAGCAACCAGGCAACAAGTACAGAGTCACATTAAAGCATAGATTAAAAATAAACAAAAAAAGAGGAAGAAAATACCTAACTTCGTACCTGTTCAGCCAATACACAGCTCTGTCAACAGGTGTTTACAATGAAACTATACGCATTTACACCTGGGGTTCCACCTCGGCACACCTGTTCCCAAGAAGATGAAAATTACCAGTGACGAGATTCAAATGGAAGTGTCTCTTCGTGTTTTTAATCACCAGGATGAACAGGTGTGAGTCACTGCCCCAAGGGCCATCGAGAAGGGTTGGCGCCCTTTGTGTGCATTAGAGGAGAAGGCAGAGAGGGTAGAAGTCTTCAGTTATCCCATTACGGGGAGTGCAGGTACAATGCAGCCAGGCCCTAGGACGTTGACGACAGGGAAGAACTTGAAAAACAGAGGAGCAAAGAAGAAACACTGGTTCAAACCCGGAGACTCCTCAGCAAAGCAATAGCAAGGTCAAGGGAATAAACTCAGAGCAGAATAAACTAACCCAAAAGACAGTTGTGCAGCTGGAAAAAAAAAAGAACCAGGAAGCTCTCCATGTGCTGATTTAGAAAAGAACAAAGCAGCCATCCCAGTTGTGTAGGAAGGAAATAACAATAAGACTATGAGTGCGTACATTCTTGCATTTGCCTACGGAGTCACTGAAAGGATCCAGGAGAAAGTGATGAAGCGGTGGCTCTAAGGGCAAGGCGGGAGGGAGAAGAGCGAGGTCGGCAGGAAGATTTCTCATTTACACCCTTTTAACTGATTTTAACTTTTTCAGTTAAGGGAATGTATTGCCTGGTCAAAAAATTGAAATAGAATAAAGCCCCGAGCAGGAATCCAGAGGGGGGATTTCCAAGTAAAAGAAACTTAAAAAGAGTCACTGGGAAAACCAAAGCCAGAAATCGGCCTCTGTGCTTTTAAATGCTGCCTGTCCGCCCAGGACTGAAATATAATGATGTGGAAAGCAAACCAGCATCTCCTTCCTATTTCCTCTTAATAAGCCTGCCAGCAAGTACCCTCAACCAGCCTCCCAGCACCGGGCATCCACGGAAACCTCCCCCGCAGTCCCCAGGGATGTTCTGACTGAATTCCTAAAGCCCAACTCCCAAACATATTTTTAATGTAGATTTTTATTACTAAAGGAATAATGCATGTGGTAAAATAATATTTTGAATACTCAAGAGTATGAAATAAAAGTAGAATTGTCTTTCCACCATCCCCCACCCTAGAACCCCTCAGCTAATCCTCTCCTATGAGAGGTAGCAGTGTGCGGCATGGATGGCTGGCTTCAGCTCTCACCTCTGCCACTAACTAGTCGTGTGATCCTGGGCTAGTCACTCACTGCTCTGGCCTCAGTTTCCCAATCTGTATAAATGTGGTAAGAGCAGTACCTACCCAACAGAGGGACTAAATGAGTTAAAACGTGTGCCTGGGACACAGTTAGTGCTATGTCTGCGTCAGCTATAACTATCCTTATGTATATAATTTATATAATTATATATAATATTACATGCGGTTCCTTACACATGCATAAACAGCATCAACCTGTGGGCACCTTGGTTTTTTCCACTTAATATCTTAGAAATCTTGCTATATCAGCACATGTAGATCTACCCCATTCTTTATTAAAGTTGCATATTATCCCACTGGATTAATGTACCTACATATAGTCAAGAAATATTTACCAGGCACTTATGTTATGCCAGGCCTTATAGAAACATGACAGAAGCAGCTTGCCCTTGGAGCAAATTTTGTTGCTATTCGTATTGGGGTTGTGTTAAATACATAGAATGCGGGGAACACTGACATCTTTTTTATGTTGGGTCTTGCCATCCAAGAACACCCCTTTGGCTTTGTGACCACACCTTTCTGGGTCTCTTCATTTCTGAATGCACTTTCCTCTCTCTAACTCTTAAACGCTATTCCCTGGAGATTTCAGCTATCATTTCAGTCACCCCCAATCATATTTTTTGGCCCGATCTTTGTTGAGCTCCAAAACCACCTATCCAACCACCTCCTGGACCTCTTTCCTGCCTGAGTGTCCCACAAGCTTCTCCAACTCAATTAGAACCAAAGCAAATCCCATGTCCTCTGCCCACCCCGCCTGCTCCTCCTGCTGCAGTGACCGTCTCAGTCACCCAGTGCCACCTGTCACCCAGCTCCTGGCACTATTGTAAAACAGCAGGGGAACTCATCCACTTCTCTACATTCTTCACCACCTTCAGGACTTCATAATTTTTGGTCGCTATTACTGCGACAGCTTCCTTACTGCTCTCTCTAGTCTATCTACTCTCCTCCATCTGATCTCCACTCTGCTGCCTGAGTAGTTTATCTAAAACACAAATCGATGCCTACACTCCTGGGAATTCAAAGGTCTGACCCTGCCTACAAACTGACCAACTGTCGTGCTCTCTTATTCTTCCATGCCTCGGCATGTTCTGGGCCCACTGCCCGTAACACTAATTCTATCCACTCCTTAAGGCTCAGCTCAAATATCTCCTCTTGGAAGGTTTTTTTTTTTTTTTTGTGGGGAAGATCGGCCCTGAGCTAATATCTGCCAATCCTCCTCTTTTTGCTGAGGAAGACTGGTCCTGGGCTGACATCCATGCCCATCTTCCTCCACTTTATATGGGACGCCGCCACAGCATGGCCTGACAAGCAGTGCATTGGTGTGCACCCAGGCAAGCAGTGCATCATTGTGCGCCCAGGATCCGTACCAGTGAACCCCGGGCAGCCGCGGCGGAGCGCGCGTACTTAACCACTTGCGCCACAGGGCTGGCCCCACCTCTTGGAAGTTTTTCTGCACTCTTCCCACCTGCCCAACCTCCCACCTCTGACAGGTGCCCACCTTCCTCCTCCCTCATCCCCTGGAGCAACTCTTCATTTTATCATTGCACTTACCACACATTCCTGGAATCAGACAGACATTTGCTGTAATCTGGTTTGCGAGATGAGAATGTGGCCTCTGTTGGGGCTGGCTCCATGGCCTGGTGGTTAAGTTTGGCATGCTCTGCTTCAGTGCATGCCACTGAAACCAGGTTTGCAGGTTTGGATCCCAGGCGCGGACCTACACCTCTTGTCAGCCATGCTGTGGCAGTGACCCACATACAAAATAGAGGATGATTGGCACAGATGTTAGCTCAGGGCGAATCTTCCTCAGCAAAAAAAAAGGTGGCCTCTGCATCCTTTGCTTTTGGGATCTAAAAGCAAGGTGGTTTCCACTTGGTTTCTGCCTGGCTGTAGCAGAGCTAGCTATTTCCTTTAGCACATGCTGCCCCTTAGTGTCAGGCTTAGGGACTGCATCTGGAAGCCCTCTAATTCCCAGAACGCACTTGAAATTGTTTATAAGATGAGTAGCAGTTCTTCAGGGGCTTACCTGTGACGTAAGCAGCCCCAGCCTCTGCCTCCAGGAGCCTTTCAGAAACAAAGATCATGTCAAAAGGCTCAATAGTACTCTGTCGGGCTAAGGACACAAATTTACAGGTGACATGAAATCCCAGGGTGGCAGCGGAGACACACTGGTTTATAGCACAGAAGGGTCGTCCGGTAGCACCTTACTCTATTATTACAATTTCATTTTTCAATTTTTGGCATGAGTCATAACCCTAAGGGCTAAAAGGTATACCTCTGTATCCAAGATAGTGTGCAAAGAATGAGGGAAGTGGAAATAATCAGATATGAGGGAGTTTAAAAGTAAAGGCTATTTTAGAGAAAAAAAGCTAGCACAAATCCACAGGTGGGAGCAGAGAGTGGAGCTGTTAGAAAGTGAGGCTTTGGCTGCAGAGCCTGAAAGAAAGGAAATATGTGAAAAATAGGCCAGAGACTACAGAAGGACAAAAAAATTTTTTCCAGTAAAATAAAAGAAAATTAAAAAATGAAAATTGTATGTATGCTATAATGGTAAAAATTTGTGTACATAAAGAAAAGAAGGGGGCCGGCCAGGTGGCATAGTGGTTAAGTTCAGCGCGCTCTGCTTTGGCAGCCCAGGTTCAAGGGTTCAGATCCCTAGTGCAGACCTACACCACTCATCAAGCCATGCTGTGGTGGCAACCCACATACAAAATAGAGGAAGATGGGCACAGATGTTAGCTCAGGGCCAATCTTCCTCACCAGAAAAAAAAAAAGGAAATTACAAATAATTTTAACAGAATTATAGATGATTTAAAAATTCTTTAATGCTGCTGTTAAATTTCATTTTCAATTAAAACATTAATTGTAATTATACAGTATTTAAAATTGTAATCTATCTCCATATTAAGCAATGTCTTTTAAGGTATAATGTTGAATTTTAAAACTTAACATGTAAAAATACCTGATTCTAAATGATCGTGTTATGTTTTTATATTTGCCTAAGAAAAGATAAAGGAAATAAGCAAAAATGTTAATAGGTGTTTTTTTAAGGGTGGTTTTTCTTTCTGCTTGTGTTATTCTTGTTTTTAGTAATTTTAAATCTTCAGTAATGGGTATATTTTACTTATATAACAAAAACAACAAAAAAAGAAATGAAGTGTTTTAAAAATCAGAGTTGACAAAGCATTCGAACCACACAAATGCTGATTTGACTATAACAGCCACTGACTCTCCAGTTTATAAGCCTTTTTCACATGCACTATTAAGCAGCAAACATTTGCCCAGTGTTGTATAGAGTCTGTGAGAGATTGTGTAATTCAAGACAAATGCTCAAAATATTCTTGAAAAATATGTGACAGATTATTATTAAATACTCAACCTGCCATAAGGTACATGACATAACTTGGCCTCCTTCTGCACGAGAGGAAAATGACATCCTTGGGCTAAATGCCCTTGGAGTTCCCTTTCCTTTAAAAGTTTTTTGATTCCAAAATTAGTTTAAAGGATCAGTGTGTGTCTTCGTGTGTGTGAGTGGACTGGTGTCCAGGTTTTTCATTCTTCAGAAAACAATTTGGACAATGATGTGAAGGGCAGTGGTCCCTTGAGAAACTTCAAGACAGCTGCGACTGCTGGCTTTTTCTCCTCACCCTTTGGTCCAGGAGAACAGGTTTAGAGAATCTGCCACATATTTCTGCCAGGAAGTCAGATGTTTCTGCTCCAGGAACTACAGAAAGGAGATTTCCCTTCTCTCTCACTTAAATGTCCCCTATGCCCCTGAGTTCTCTGCTGAATTAGAGCTATTTTATCTTACCCTTTACCCACAGACTAAAGCTGAGAGTCAAAAGGAAGAGTAAGTCTAAAGGCAAGACTTTCCCTGGATGATATGAGAAGATTTCTGCGATTTGCTTCAGAATAATCCAGTGGGTGGGAGGTTCTGGTGGGGAGCGAGGAGGGAAGACATTAAACCAGATGGGCCGTGGAGTCAACCGACTGTGAAGCTGGTGTCGCCACATGGGGGTTCCTTAGACCACAGGCATGCTACTCTCCTATTTTCTATACATTTGAAATTTCCCTTAATAAAAAGTGTGTACACATACACACACACACACACACTCCCCATCCCTGTCAGCATGAGAAAAAAGTTAAAACTGGAATTATTTCACCAGAGGAAGAAAAGTAACTTAACGGCATTGAGAATATGGAGGATTACTGACAGAGAAGCTGGCACTTGCTTTTTGTGACTGCTACAATCAGATGAAGAATAACTTAAACAGGGTCGCCCTATGGCTTAGCGGTTAAGTGCGCGCGCTCCGCTGCTGGTGGCCCGGGTTCGGATCCTGGGCGCGCACCGACGCACCACTTCTCCGGCCATGCTGAGGCCGCGTCCCACACACAGCAACTAGAAGGATGTGCAGCTACGACATACAACTATCTACTGGGGCTTTGGGGGGGGAAAAAAAGGAGGAGGATTGGCAATAGGCGTTAGCTCAGGGCCAGTCTTCCTCAGCACAAAATGAGGAGGATTAGCACGGATGTTAGCTCAGGGCTGATCTTCCTCACAAAAAAAAAAAAAAAAAAAAAAAAAAGAATAACTTAAACAATATTAAAGAAATAAAATATTCCCTAATCATGACGGCTGTTAAACATCGAAATAAATTACTAGGAGAAGATAGCTAAAGAAATTCTTTTGAACAAAAGACCCCAAAGAGCCAAAGCAATCCTGAGAAAAAAGAACAAGCTGGAGGCATCACTCTTCTTGATTTCAAAATATACTACAAAGCTGTAGTAATCAAAACAGCATGGTACTGGCAGAAAAACAGACACACAGATCAATGGAACTAATTGAGAGCCCAGAAACAAACCCACACATCTGTGGACAGCTAATTTTTGACAAAGGAGCCAAAAACATAGAATGGAGAAAGGAAAGTCTCTTCAATAAATGGTGTTGGGAAAACCAGACAGCCACATACAAAAGAATGAAAGTAGACCATTATCTTACACCATACACAAAAATTAACTCAAAATGGATCAAAGGGGGCCAGCCCAGTGGCATAGAGGTTAAATCTGAGTGCTCTGCTTTGGCGGCCTGAGGTTCACAGGTTCGGAACCCCAGGCATGGACATATGCACGACTTGTCAAGCCATGGTGTGGCAGCGTCCCACATATAAAGTAGAAGAAGATGGGCACAGATGTTAGCTCAGGGCCAATCTTCCTCAGCAAAAAGAAGAGGATTGGCAACGGATGTTAGCTCAGGGCTAATCTTGCTCACCGAAAAAAAAAAAAGGATCAAAGACTTGAATTAAGACCTGAAACCATAAAACTCCTAGAAGAAAACATAGGCAGTTCACTCTCTGACATAGGTCTTAGCAGTATCTTTTTGACTATGTCTCCCTAGGCAAGCGAAACAAAAGAAAAAACAAGTGGGACTGCATCAAACTAAAAAGCTTCTGCACAGCAAAGGAAACCATCAACAAAACAAAAAGACAACCTACTAATTGGGAGAAGATATTTGCAAATCATATATCCAATAAGGGATTAATATTCAAAATATACAAAGAACTCATACATCTCAACAACAAAAAACCAAACATCCCAATTAAAAAATGGGCAGATGATCTCAACAGACATTTTTCCAAAGAAGGTATACAGATGGCCAACAGGCACATGAAAAGATATTCAACATCACTAATTATTAAGGAAATGCAAATCAAAACCGCAATGAGATATCACCTCATGCCTGTCAGAATGGCTATTATTAAAAAGACAAGAGGGGCCAGCATAGTGGTTAAGTTTGCACATTCCGCTTCGGTGGCCTGGGGTTCGCTGGTTCGGATCCTGGGCATGGACCTATCACCACTCAGCAAGCCATGCTGAGGCAGTCCCACACAGAAGAGTTAAAAAGACCTACAACTAGGATACACAACTATGTACTGGGGCTTTGGGGGAGAAAAAAGAAAAAGAGGAAGATGGGCAACAGATGTTAGCTCAGGGTCAATCTTCCTCAAAAAAAAAAAAAAAGACAGGAAATAACAAGTATTGGAGAGGATGTGGAGAAAAGGGAACCCTCATACACTGCTGGTGGGAATGCAAACTGGTGTAGCCACTATGGAAAACAGTATGGAGATTCCTCAAAAAATTAAAAATAGAAATACCATATGATCCAGCTACTTCACTTCTGGGTATTTATTCAAAGAACATGAAAAAACTAATTTGAAAAGCTATATGCACCTGTATGTTCATCGCAGCATTATTCACAAGAGCCAAGATGTGAAAGCAATCCAAGTGCCCATCAACGGATAAATGGATAAAGAAGATGTGGTACACACACACAATGGAATACTACTCAGGCATAAAAAAGATAAAATCTTGCCATTTGTGACAACATGGATGGACCTTGAGGGTATTATTCTAAGTGAAGTAAGTCAGATGGAGAAAGCCAAATACCATATAATTTCACCCATATGTGGAAGATAAAACAACAACCACATAGATACAGAGAATAGATTGGTGGTTACCAGAGGAGAAGGGGGTAAAGGGGCACATGTGTACAGTGATGGATGGAAACTAGACTTTTTGGTGGTGAACACAATGTAGGCTATACAGAAGTCGAAATATACTGATGCACACCTGAAATTTATGTACTGTTATAAACCAATGTGGCCTCAGTAAAAAAAAATAGTAATAAAGAGGAAAAAAAAGAAATTCTTTCACTGAAAATAGTGAAACTGAGTTATTAATACTGATGGCTAAAAAGTAGAATATTAATGCTTATTAGGTGCCCAAATTTATTCTTGGGCCAAAGGAGGTGGGTGATTCTTGGTCTGAACCTCTGCCAGTCACACTGACTAGACTGAAAGCAAGCAGGCAGAATGTTTGTGGCATGCATTCGCGTCACAGATCTGAACCTTTGCTCATGTCTATTGCCAGGACTACCTAGTAACAAGTCCCACAATTACACTTTCACCGTCAGCTAAAACCACACCATTCACTACAATACAAGGTTCCAGGGGAAGCCAGCCTTCACAATGGCCCTCAAGATCCTTGTCTCCTGGTATTCACGCCTTTGTGTAGGCCCCTCCCGCACCGAACAGAGCTGACCTGTGGACACTGTGTGTGACTTACGAGACTAGGGCATAAAAGATGTCGTGGCTTCTTTTTGGCTTTCTCTTGGATCCCACACTCTGGGAGAAGTCAGTCACCACGCTGTGAGGACACCCAGGAAGCCCCATGGCGAGATCTACGTGGCAAAGAACTGAGGCCTCCAGCCAACCTGCCTGGCCTGGGATGAGCCCCTTAGAAGCAGACCCTCCAGCCACAGTCAAGCCTCCGACGACTGCCGCACGACCTTCTGGGAAACCCCAAGCCACAGCCACGGCTACACAGCCCCCAACTCCCGTCCCACAGAAACCGTATGAGAGAATACATATTTTAAGCTACATTTAGGTAAATTGTTATGCAACAATAGATAATGACTATAGTTGGTTGGTGAAAAGTTTGGTCTTTTTTCACATGACTCTTCAGAAAAATAGTGCAATGTAAATAAGTATGTTTCTTCCATTAGA
Source organism: Ceratotherium simum simum (assembly GCF_057802395.1). Classification (NCBI taxonomy): domain Eukaryota; kingdom Metazoa; phylum Chordata; class Mammalia; order Perissodactyla; family Rhinocerotidae; genus Ceratotherium; species Ceratotherium simum. The sequence continues at coordinate 88,846,315 of NC_141903.1, forward strand.
ATTTCTCAGCAATGAAAATGTGAGTGATGAAATTCTCCTATGTAGTCTCAGAGAGGACAGACATGACAAGCTCCTACAGGAGAGGGCACTGTTCCCTATTTCCTGCAGCACCTTTCTCTACGAAGCAGGAATGAAATTAGGGGAAGCAACAATGGGTTCTCTGCAAGTCACCTCCTTGAATATCTTAATAGAATTAATATACAGCTTTTTAAAAATCAGTTTAACCAAAAGTCATTGTTTCTGATTCCGAAGGCATTACCTCAGATCACAAAGTGGCATTGCTTTGTGACTTCTCAGTGTCACCTCAGCAACATCTGCTTTATTAGAGCTTCTCTGATCATTTCCAAAGTTCACTGAAAATCAGTAGTACATATTTGTCACGAGTCTGTTTTCATGACATGCAACCAGAACTGCAGAAGCCTTCCACCAGCTCCTTCCCAGCTTCCCACAGTGAGCAGCGGAGAGGGTGGCACCCATCTCAGGGTCTCCAGGGAGAAAGGTTTCTCTTCGCTCCATTCTACCTCTTGCAATAGTGGCAACCCTAAACGTTTTCTGTCCCTGAAGTTTGGTCTGTATGTAAGCTCATTTTCCCCTCTATTTTCTGCCACAAGTGAGGTCGGAGTTCCTGGGATAGGTGTGGCATGTGTACTGGCTGCAGTAGAACGGATGCAAAGCCAAGTAGTACAAACTGTGGCCTCAGGTGCTTGGCGGCCACAGAGGGAGCGGTTCTCTCCTCCAGCCAATTCTGCAGTGTCGTTTTGGACATCACTCCTGAAAGATTCGCCTCAAACACTGTTTTTTCACAGCTCTCATATCAGATTTGTGAGCCACTCATGTTCCTTTGAATGAATTCCTGTTCTGTCTCAGCAGCTAGAGGCAGCTTCCACTGCTAGTAAGTATCAGTCGGAGTAAGAACCCCGACTGATAGGCCCCATTCAGGAGGGACTCTGCTAAGCTGTCGACTCTCCAGGGAGCCCTCCCCTTTATCCAGAAAGCTGCAGACTCTCCACAAAGAACTGGCCTTGATAGACTGGATTTGCCAGTTTTGGGTTAAGTTACAAGCCTACCCAAAGCCCCAGTGTCACAAAGGCTAATTACAGCTGCATCTTTCTAGGCCACTAGGGAGTCTGGCGGTAGCCTCCATGTGACCAAGGCTCCTCACTTTCATGCAGAGCTGGGTGGGGTCCCGGGGGTGAAGATTACGCATACTTTGCTTTTCTTTCGGGCTTTAATACTGTATGTATCCAAAAGACCTGGATTCCAGGAAAAGGTATTCACTCATTTTCAGCATGCTAACTCCTTCAGCAGTTCAGAAATAGATTGGTGGTGGTAAAAGTGGCTCAAATATCCTAATCTGAGTCAACTCTGAGTTCCAAAGTTCACATAATAACCATATATTCCTCCTATCTTGATTTGGCTCCTGGTTATATGGACATCATAGGCTGTAATGCTTACCTTTCTACAGTCACAGCAAACTGGTTACAATGGAATGATCTTTTAGATCTTTTTAAAGTCTATGTATCCACCAAATTGAGACATTTCTCTTTGGAGGTTACAACCTTACCAGAAGGATTGTTTCTTATGTATCATCCCGCTAAAGGAGTGCAAATTTAAAAACTCCAATCCTTATCCGCTTATAAACATAATTAATAATAGTGAAACAAAAGTTCAGAGGCTACTTCTGAAGAATCCGTTTTAGACTTTGTGACAATTAGCCCCCACTCTGCTTATCATTGTCCTTGGATGATGGACACTCGGGAGCTCAGCTGGCTCAGCCAGCTGGCTCAGTCCCGTCCCATGACTGGACGGGAGAGTGGATGGCAGAAGACTGAGAAGGAGCAAAGGACTCTAAGTGTGTTAGAAATCCCTTGGGTGTTGTATTTCTGAACTCCATTTTGATTGCCTCAAGAGAAAGGCTCTACCCCTTGTACCTATCAAAAGATAAGTGACAAACTGAAACTGGTCCTGGCAGTTCCATCTTTTAGCAAACAAAGGCTTTATTGCTTCAAATTCTGTACAGATAAGAACTTCCAGGAAGGGGATTTTTAAAATTGGCTAGGGAAAATAGCAGGCAAACTGAAATAAGGAAGAAGTTCCTAGGAGCTCATGGAATTAAATTTTATTATAAACTGTTTTTATCATTTCTAAAAATCTGAGGTAAGAAATTCCTGTGGAAAACTCTAGATTTGGTTATTAAAAGCAAGAATGCGATGGATCAGGAAAATTTTCATCTACAGAATGACATCTCAGAGGGAGTATGTACGGAATCCCAGTTTTCATTGACATAACGCAAGTTCTCAAACTAGTGGGCTGTATTTGACCCTGTTCCCCATTCCTGCCTTCTTGAAGCTTCTGTTCTCTTGGTTTTCGTGACCTCTCTTGATGCTGGTTTTCCTCCAACTTCTCTGACTCTTCTTCCTCTGTGTTCTTTCCTCAGCAGGAATCTCATCTCTAATGCCTGCCCTTCAAACGTGGGCCTTCTCCATTGCTCTACGTGGTCAACCTAGGCGGCCTCACCTACGGTGACAGTTTCACCTAAAAACTATAGGATCCCCATTCCCAAGTCTGTTTACCCAGTCCTGACCTGAGACCTGAGACCCCTGGGAGTCCTATCAGTACTGTTTTATTTCCACTCACCTAGAATATAGACCTACAACCTCTCATGGTGTGCCAGTGTTTTTCATGGCCCAGCCCTTTGCCTATCTTACTTTTATACTTCCTCTCCCAGGAGGAGAAGTTGGATTGTTTGTGGCTTTTTTGCTCTTTCTTTGGACTTGAATTGGTTACGGGCTATACCAGTTATGACGTGCTTGTCAACAAGTCTTAGAATAACCGAATGAAAGTAGTTTCAACTTCATAAGGACATTTGTTACCTCACACAATAAGCGTTGGTCGTTTCAGTGTCTCTACAATGTCATTAAGGACCCGAGATGTTGTCTTTCCTCTTCACCATCTTGTGTGTGCTGGCTCTCATCCCTGACTTGTCCTCTTTTGGTCACAAGGTGGCTGCTGCAAGTCCAGGCATCGCATCCTTGGATTATCTATGAGAGATTACTTAGAGGAGTCCATCCATTTCTCCGGATTTTCTAAATTTTCTAAAATTATCCCTATGTTAGGTCAGTTCAGTAGAGAATAGGGTTCCTAAACTGTATCAGAGTGGCCTCCCCAGGAATTGCTTAAGCAGGTGTGCTTTGGGTAAATGCCACCATGTGGAGGGAAGCTGCTAGAACCAGCCTTAGACTTGTGTCTACTTTGGGATGTATGCTATTGGAACATATCATTCCCTCTCTGTGAAGACTCTCAGGAGAAGTTTCTGTGTGGTCTTTGCATCGAGAGGAGTCCTGATTGGCCTAAGCGATCACCTTATGGACACTGTGAGCTGCCTGGCTGATATGGTATCCTTCTTTGTTTGGCTGCTATAAGGCCTAGAGTCAAGTCTGCAGGCCACCTACGCCAAATCCTTGATCTTACCACCTGCTATAAACTTGAATGCCTACAGCAGGGTTATGATCAGACTGTTCAACAACAGGTACCACACAGCCACCAATCAGAAAGGGTAACAGCTGTGAACAACAAGCATCAGCCTGCCTCCACAGCCAAGCAGCTACCACAGACAGGCCAAATAGAGTGAGAGCAAGAAAAGAAATCTCAACTTATTTTTGTTTTATTCACATTTGATAGAGACAGGAAGTCAGAGAACTAGTCCATGATGACAAATGGGACTGATACTCCACCTCAGTGTTGGGGATACAATAGGGAACGGAGGGGACTGTGGTAAATTGGAAAGCCCACACCCTCTTAAGAATGGTGACTGCTCCTTAGACCCAGATAATTGTAGCCAGATTAGAGTATGGCTCAGAGCTCCCAGAACTTCCAATATTTTTAGAGAAAGCCAGAAATCCTAATTTTTGAGAATGCCTGGATTTTAAGACTACAACTCAAAACAACAACAACAAAAAAAACAACGAAAAACAAACAGACAAACGTAAAACTGCAGCCAGTCCAGACAGTGGAGTCAGCTGAATCCAGTGGGCTTGGACTTCTGCTTTCTGTGGTGTATTTCATGTTAACCTCCCCCTCCCTCAGTTTGACAACCCATCCTTGCTTTCCCTCTTCCTCTCCTACTGAATTTACAATATTGTCCTCTGTTTTATGTACCCTTACCTATCACTTTAGGTCCCACCTGGGACAGGGCAGAGTACAAACAGACTGACTACAGGACGTCTCTCAGATAGCCCCTCAGCACCTCCAACTCCGCATCACACAGACCGAAGTGGTCGTTTTCACTCCCTTGCCCCCTCCTCCTCTGGTCCAGGCGGGACCCTCCTTTGTCTGCTGTCTCGATCGACAATACCCCACTCACCCGACTGCATAAACGAGAAACCTGAGTGTCAAGCTATTTCGGTCCCTCCTCCTCTCATCCGATCAGCTGCCAGGTGTTACCTCCTCGCTGCATTTCCTCCCGTTCCCTCCTCTGCGACCCCAGCACGATGGCCCAGGCCTTTGCCATGTCTAGGCTGAATTACTGTGAGACCCGACTCACCGCCTGCACCCACTTTGCCCTTAGCTGTCAGGATGCACGCCTGACCCCTCCCTGCCTTCAGCTCGCGGAGAGTGTCCACCATCTCCGGGTAAATCTGCTCGGCTCAGAGCTCCGGCCCACCTCACTGCCCTGCCTGCCGGGCTTAATGCTCAGCGCCCCGGAGGGGAGTTCCTCTGCGCAGGCTGCAGTCCTCCAAGGAGGCCTCCCTGAGCCGCCTCGCGGCCTGGAACGCCCCACCCGCCCTCCTGGTGCTCCCATATCCCTCCTGCTCCCTTCTGTGCGGGCACGGTAACCGGACTAGACGAAAGTAATAGCAGCTGGCAGTAACTAGCACATACTCTGGCCAAGCACCATTGTAGGCAGTTTAGATGTATTCATTCATTTCATCCTCAAAAATCTCATGAGGAACTATTAGCCCCGTTTTACAGCCCATGAAGCTGAGGCACAGGTTCGAGCTTTCTCCAAGTCACCACCGAGATGAGTGAGGATTTGAACCCAGGGAGTCTGGCTGCAGAGCGTTTGTGCTCCGCCACTAGGAGGCGATGGTGGGAGGCTCTGTCTCGGGCAGTTTCTTCCCAGACTCAGCCCCTTCGCATTCTGCTTACTCAGAGATTTATGGGCCCTAAGTCATCAGTTACAGCTCTGCCTGCTTTCCCTCCTGATAACCGATAAGGAACATGCTGCCACGCCCGAGTCTGGATGCGCAGCCACAAAGGCTTCCTCAGACCCCTGCGTTCCCAGCCAGGTCTCCTCACTCCGGAGGGAGATTGTAATCTCCACCCCATGAAATCAAGATAAGAGCATTCTCCTTACCTCATCTCCCCAGAAGGCAGCTTTAAGATAAAGAAAATAGAAATAAAACTTTTGGTGGGAGATTCCTGTTTCTAAATCTAGCAGTTGAAGTTTGAGGGGGAGGGCCCAGGCCACCTGGTAGGGGTTGGGGTAGGGGTAGGGGTTGGGGTTGGGGTTGGGGTTGGGGCGGGCAACAAGGCCAGAGGGCGGTTCCCGTGGGGCTTCCTCCCTCACAGGTGCCCTTACCTTGGCCACAAAGGAGACAGAGGGACAGAGACAGACAGAGACAGAGGACGGTGGCTGAGCCCTGGGGTTCCGAGAGATCCCTTGCGCTGCACAGTTCGTTTCCTTCTGGCTCCTGGGACCATCCTAGCCTCCTGCCTGACTCTCACTTCACCTTGAGAAATTCAGATTCCATGTTCCTGTCCAGGCCGAAGGTCCAGAAGAACCTTCAAGGTGGGGCTGGGTCTCCCTAGATCTACCCAAGAGACTTAATTTTGCTCATCTTCCCAGAAGCCGCTGTAAGATCACTCCCAAGAAGCTACAGCAGCCGTTTGTGATCCCCTTCCTCGGACGGCCAGCGCAGGGCACACCTGGACCGTCAGCCCTGGCCTCAGATCGCCCTTGGTCTAGCGACCGCCACTCAAAAGAGAGAGGTCAGGAAATGTCCGACATACGTGACAAAATCTTGACAGAAAGAACTCGAAGATAGGTTCTGAAGACTGAAACACCTCTCTTTCTAAAATAACTGTTCTATCCCACCTGAAAACAAAAATTAAGAGGACCCAAGCTGTAGAACTGTAGACTGACGGACATTCTGGGGAGATCAAAACGAATGCACAGGAACAGAAGGCACAGGGGAAGCGTCCCTATTCCTCAATGACGAATCCTGTCAGAGTGGAATTCCCAGGCACAGCCAGCCAGGTCCAGATGGGGGCCCGGGGTCCTGTTCTTCCCTATCCTCAGGAGCAGACTAAGATCACCGTGGGGCAGCCACCACATAGAAGAGCAAAGAGAGAAGAGTTTTAGGATTCCTGGTTGCTTCCCATAAGTGCAAAATGAATATATGCATAATCAGAGTTCTTGAACAGCAGAGCCTTTAACTCCTGTAGTATGCTTTTTAAATTGCCAGTGGAATGCAATTAGCCAAATCCAGACTATGGGAAAATCGACAAAAAACCTGTTTCTTCACCAAATAAATTGTAAGGAGGGAAAAAAGAAAAATTAAGAGACTTAAAAGACGTTATTAACCAATTGCAATGTGTGAGCTTTATTTGGATTCTGATTTTTTTTTTAAACTAAAAAGGAGAAACCAATCAACTTATGAGACAAGTGGAAATTTGAACACTGACAGGATATTTGATGTAAAGTAATTGCTTTTTTTTAAAGGTATGATTTTAAAATTTCTTTTCTTTTAGAGTCACTGAAACATTTACAGGTGAAATAATATGATTTCTTGGATTAGCTTCACAATAAACGGGATGGGGTAGAATTGAACAAGGGCTGATTGTTGATGGGACTCAATGATGGCTACATGGAGCTTCCTTATACAATTTCATTGACTTGTGTGTGGGTACAAAATTCTCAATAATTGAGTTTTTAAAAAGTAAAAAAAACAATTCTAGTTTTAATTAATAGAAGCTATCATTGGAATAAATACCATTATTTCCCTCCTTGCCCTGCAATTTTTTTAAACCATAAATTCTGATAAATCAGTTATGTTTTTAACAAAGTCTCCCATCTACAAAAATCTTTACTTGGAGGGAAAATCTGTCACTAATAAGAACTAGACACAGCCCCCTCTAAGTGCCCAGGTGGCTTCTGAGAGAGCTCGGAACACAAGGCTTGGCTAAAACTGCTTTCTCAGGATTAGGTAATTAAGTCTACCCAATGCTACATAGAAGCTATAATTAAACCCTTTTACAGACTTAAGTCATTCACTGCAGGCTACATGGTGAAGTGGAGGGGAGTGGGGGGAAGAACTCAGATGCGAGCCAAGATCTGGCAATGCTGAGTATTAGTTCCTCATCTGCAGGTGAGCTGGCCAGGGCCCAGGGCTCAGACTCCAAGCTCTTAGATACCAGCTGTAGTGGCTGCAGCCATGCCCTCATATTCTCTAGAGAACTTTCTAGAACAAAGGATGTTCCAAATGGAACAGAAGTTTTCTGCAGCCCACCCAGAAGAATAATTTAGGTTTCCTCTCAGAGATAATACAAAGAGAAATGGGACCTCAAGGCTAGTACCTTTCAAATGTCACTGCCTTAGTCATGAGGAATGGCAGGAAAAAAATATGCTCCAAATATAAAGTAAATAAAGGAAGAAAGACAGAGCTTCATTTCTTCCAAGATGCTCATAGTCCTGTATGATCCTTACACTCAAAATTTGTGAAGTTTAGGTTGGAAAATATTTAAGACTGTGAAAACTTAGTGTTTACAAGAGATGGTGAACAGACACACACTGTTGACAGGTGTGTAAATTGGTGCACCATCTCAACAGGGCAATTTATCATGATCAAAATTACACATACCCTTTGCTCCAGAAATTCTACCTCTGGAAATACAGTATATCCAAAGACGCTCCCAGCATCAGTGTCTCCCTCTCTACTGAATCACTCCCCTCACCATATTCTACAGAGAACAGAATCACTCTCCTTGCCTCTCGTCTCACATTCGTCTGCTTCCTTTTGCAATTAACTTGCTGTGTGGGATCATCTACCATCACTGTATCTACTTCCTTCCTTCTCATTCTTTCTTGAACACACCCCATTCTGGCTTCTTATCCCCACCACCACTGAGACTGGTGTCTCATCAAGGTCACCAACATTCTCTATGTGGTAAGATCCAGCGGTCACTTCTCTGTTCTTATCTCATTTGACCTCTCAGTAACATTCCACATGACTGACCACTCCTCTCCTTTATGCCCTTGGCTTCCCTGACAGCATATTCTCTGGACTTTCTTCCTGCCCCAGTGGCCAGTCCTTCTCAGTCTTTTACTGGGCTTCTTCTGCTCAAAAAGTTATAAGTGACAAAGCCTTTGTCCCAGGCCTTCTTCTCTTCACCTGTATTCTCTTCCCTAGGGCATCTCAACAAGTCCTTTGCTGTAAAAGTGCTAGTGATATGGCAAAGACTCAAATCTCTATCTCCAGCCCTGATCACCATAAAAACGACAACCCAGACTCAGACATCCGAATGTCCTACTCAGCAGTTCTACTTAGATGTCTAACAGGCATCTCAAACTCCAGATGTCACAGCCAAAATAGAACTCTTTCAACCTCCAAACTTGCTCACTCCTAATTATTTCACCGTCGTCCATGAAGAAAACAATCTAAGCATGATCTTTGATTCCTCTCTTCCTCACATCTGTTGACTTTACCTATAGGTAAATAAAAACATAGCCCAAATTAGTTCTCTTCTTGCCACATCTATCATCACCATAACTGAGCCAGCATCATCTCTTGCTTGGGTTGCTGGAATTTCCTAACTGCTCTTGCTTCCCCCCTTGCCCTCCTATCATCCGGATTCCACAGTAGCCAGTGACTTTTTAAATTACCAGTAAAACAACCCCATGGCATCCCACCCAGAATGGAAGCCAAGCTCCTCACTCCCTTACAAATCCCTTCAGTTATCCAGCACCTGTCCATCTCTCCAGCGCACTTGCTCGTGCTCTTCTCCCACTCACCCGTTCCCATAAAGCTGTTGCTTGGGATCCTCCGAGGGCTGGCTCTTTATATTGCAACTTAAATTTCACCTCATTAGAAACCTTCCTTGATCCCCTAATACAAAATACTCTTAGCATTTACTCTTTCTTAGAATTTAGTACTTTTAGATATTTTTCTTGTTTTCAGTCTCTGTCCAATTGGAAGGTAAACTCCATGAGAACAGGGTTCTTGTCTATTTTGTTCTTCACAATATCCCTCACTGCCTTGAACTTTACTTGGCACATAGTGCATGCTGGAAGAATATTGAATGAACAAGTACGTAAAGATATAGAAAGATATTCACTCAAAGATTGCTTGAACAGCATTACAAGTATAGCAAAAAAACTGGAAACTACCTAAAAGCTAGAGGATTCCTTAAATTACAGTATATCCATACAGTGGATACAGCCATTTAAAATAATGAGGTCGATCTATAAATGCTGATATGGAAATAATGTCCAAGCTGTGTTCACATACATAGCGTGGTAGCCAGCTTCCAATATGGCCCCCAGTGATCCTCAACTCCTGGTATTTATGCTCTTATGTAGTCTCCTCCCAAATTGAATTGGAGCTGGTCTGTGTGACAAATAGAGTGTAGTGGAGATGACAGTGTGTGACTTCTGAGGCTAGGTTCTAAAGGGCATTGCAGCTTCCCCCTTGTTCTCTTAGATCCCTTGTTTTGGGAGAAGCCAATCTTCGTGACATGAGGTCACTCAGGCAGGCCTGTGGAGAGGCCCACGTGGAGAGGAGCTGAGGCTTCTTGCCAACAGCTGGCACCAACTTGCCAGCCCTGTGAGGGAGCCCCACGGGAAGTGGATCCTCCAGCCCCAGGCAAGCCTCCAGACGACTGCAACCTCATGAGATCCCAACCAGAACCACCTGCCTAAACTGCTCTAAATTCATGACTCACAGAAACTGGGCAAGTAGTAAATGTTTATTGCTGTTTTAAGCCTCTAAGTTGAGGTAATTGGCTATGTATTAATATAGTACATAGTATAACTCCTCTTTTACTTTTAAAAAGCATAGGTACACATGCTTCTACAGGCATGGAAAACATCTCAAAGGATACACAAAGGGAGTAACCAGCTCTGACACGGGTAGGTAGGGAGGGGTTATGTTCACTTTTCAGTATATGCTCTTATAGTCTCAGATTTACTTACAAGAACCACTTATTACTTTTATAATTTTAAAAAGTTTATTTTTTAATAAATTTAAGCAAAACAGTGTTAAGAGGGAAAAGCCACAGTAAGTGGCCCTTCCAAAGCCTTCTTGTCCTTCATGTTTTTCTTGACTTTCTCCCACTCTCAAGAGCTGGCTTCGGAATAGGCTGTTCTTTAAATGTTTTCCAGTAGCCCAAATACTGGAGGATTGGTTGTGTTTTTTATTAAAATATTAATTTCACTGAGAACATCAACCCCATGACTAGATTGCTGTAAGGTAGGGATCCTGATTTAATCATTTGCATTTAATGAGGCAATAATGTTGCACTAACTGTGGGATGAACGAATGAACCACTCACACTGCTGCTGGGTGCTGGTGGCTTTCCTCGAGTTTGTGATGGAGCCCGCAGGCTCGGGCTTGGTTTCTGCAGGAGGTGGCCCGGAACTCTGGTTGTGCCTACTTTCTCACCAATAGACAGGCACTGGGAAATATTCCATAGACTGACCAACTGGTAGAGGCAAGGGCAGCTCATACCCAAACCACAGAATTCTTCACTCTCTCCCCCAATAAGGACACTTCCAAAGTGTGGTCTGAGCAATTCCAATTATTTACATTTAAATGAACAACCGTCTCAGTGACATTCTAAGGCATGAATAAAATGGAGCACTTGATCCCTCGGGGTTTGTTTTTTTCTTCAGAATTGGGGGGCGGGGGACATGACAACTAGACACAGGCTTTGACTAGTGTGGAATCAGGAACTTCTCTTTTTAAGACGACATCCAGACTCTGCAGCACAAACCCATAATTCTAATCAAGGAGACGGGGGGCAGCAGTGACAAACTGTACTTTTGGTTTGGTAATACGTTCTTGTCCTCTCAAGGGCCTCCAAAGGGTTAAAGTTACAGGAACAAAGTTGTAATCACTCAACTATGCATACTGATGAGATTAGAGCCACAGGATTTATGAAATCTTGATAACCAGGAAATTAATTACAGATGAAACTCCTGCTGCAAACAACTCTAGTGACACAGGAGGAAAAGCCCAGGGAAACAACCCCAGGCAGGTCAGGTTAGCCTAGCCTGCCCCCCCCCCCCCCCCCCCCCCCCCGCCATGGGACGCAGACCCACATTCACTGTCTAATTAAGAGAGCCCTCGTTCAGTAAATGGGGCCAGTGGAGTGCAAAATAGTCACATTTTCAGATTGTGCAGAAAAATCAGACCACAACAAGACAGCTAACACAAGAGCGAGGACAACCACACCCAGGTCCTACTGTGCTCAGGGCCAGAGTCCCCCCCACCTCCTTGGGGCCTCGTTCAGGTAGACCAGGGTCTGTGAGACCACTCCTCAAAGGCAAAAGAAACAAAAGTGACTTGAAAAGCTTTTGCTTCAGTAAACAAACATTCTTATGGTTCTATTTCTCAAATCATTTCTTTTGCCCTTCGTTATGTCGATTCAAAGACTTGGTCAAAATGAACCAAGAAAACTACCTCTTCTTCAATAGGGTAGTGATTAAAGTATGAATATCCATATGCGGAATACTACCTGGTCATTAAAAATAATGAGGAAGATCCATGTGAACTCATTTAGAAGTCGACATATAAATGCACTTATATGTATTTATATACACATACATATTTATTCTTATTTTAACATATTCATTCTTATTTTAAGAGTATAATATACATATATTTTCTATAAAAAAATTATAAAAATTAGTTCCTGCTGGGAGATGAGAATGAGCATGAGTAGCACAGAAAATTTTTTATTTTATATATTTTTGTTCAGTTTGGTTTTTTTGCTTTTTACCATCAGCATGTATTATAAAAATGACTAATAAAGAATTGGCAAATACCAGAAATATTTTGTCACTGGATCAGCCCATGGACCACCTGCAGGGCCCCTGGGAGCCATTCGTTTCTGTTCCCTTTTACCCTGTATCCACCATCTTTCGCTTTCTCACCTGTACACAGGACAATCCCACATGCCTGCTATTGACTCAAAGCAGAGCAAGCAAAGGAGGCGGACTGCCACTGGCTCTGAAAGGAGCAGCTCTGAAAGGAGATCTCATTAGCTGTCAGACAGTAACAGTCACAATGTCACCTAATGTTTATGGGGCATAAATGCGCCCAACATTTAATCCTAACAACTCCAGGAGAAAGATATGATCATCCTCATGTTACAAGTGAGGAAACTGAGGCACAGAGAAGCATCTTCCCTAAAAACAAAGAAAGGATGGAGTCAGAATTCAGCCCTGCCTGGCAGCTCAGAACCTGCCTTAGCCACTGGGCTCTGCTGCTTCGATACAAATTAAAACAACAGTGAGATTTTTTCCAATCAGATTGGTAAAATTTCAAAAGATTGATGGATCAAGTGTGGGTGAGCCTTTCAGGAAACAGGTGCAAACTTACTTTTTGGTAGAAGTACAAATTACTGAAGGCAATTTGGCAAGAGTTACCAGAATTTAAAATGGGCATCTAACGTTTGATAGCAGACTACTTCCAGGAACTCATCCTGCAGAAATACCCACAAAGATGTCTGCACACAGATGTTCAACGCAGCACTGTTTTAACCGGAGAAAGAGACAACTTCAGGAGCCATAGGTAAGGAAATGACTAAATAGATCACAATATATCCAAAATATTGAATAGTGTGTATCCTTTAAAAATGAAGGTCAACCTACAGATGCAGACATGGAAAGAATCTTAAGACGTAGTTAAATGAAAAACAATCGTCACAGAGCAATATGTACAGTGTGGCCTATTTACATAAAAAATAAGGTGTACGCATCACATTTCTTCTCAGAAGAGTGATGCTGTTGCTTCCCTTCTCCCTCCCCCCTTCCCTCAAAAACAAGAAACAAACCAAAACACACACAATTCAGAAATAAGTTGTAAAAAAAGTCATGTGTTATTTATAAATCAATCATACAAAAAATAATTATTTTAAAAAGTCACAAATACAACAGTTGTATAAAGTCAGCTTGGAGTCAAGTACCTCCTAAATATATTGCAAATCACATCTTTTTTAGTGTTCTTTTCAAACAGATGTGGTTCAAACTCAGTGAAGGCTTCATAGTTTCATACTTGATAACAGGTGAACAAAACTGACAATAAGTAGTCCAACAATAATTTTTTAAAATACTAAATGGTAAATGTTATTCTGAGTTACAAAACAGTCTGTTACTCAGACTACCTGAAGATTTCACTGAAGTCAGTAAAAAGTTACACAAAATTTGTTATTTCCACATTTAAAATCCTCATTGTATTTTCCTTGATGTGTGATAATGATACATACAAAAGCTCAGAGGATTAATAAACAAATAATTGAAAGCCCCAGTAAGTCAACAAACAGATTTCATTACAAGCTGAACATCAAAGAGAAGCAAAGCATTCTGTTTGCTTCTCTTTTCAAAAACTACTACAGCACCTTGTGAAGTGGAAGCAGCACCCAGACCAGTGGTTCTCCACCCGTGGTATGCACGAGCATGCAGGCTCCTAGGCACTGTTCCTAGACTCTGAGCTCTCATTCCTGAGTCTGGCTAACCTGCATTTTTTAACCAGATCCATGATGATTTTGATGAGGGGTCCAAGGACCCCACTGATCATTCACATTCTACTGTTCAATCCTAACTCACTGCCATTGGTTGGAAACCTGACTCTGGGTAGCTCCTTCACCTCTTTAGTTTCCTTATCTGTAAAGTCAGTCAAGTGAACCAATCATCCCTGAGGGCCCTTAAGCCCTAACAAGGCTCTGATTGACCCCAGATGTAAAAGAAATGTAGTTGCAGCTAAGAACTTAGTCTTCATGCCAAGACTAGTTTCTGCAAGTCACTGGGTTTCTGTCTGTTCACCACCTTCAGAAACGTCTGCTTCTATCAGTTCCGTTTCTGGGAACATCTGAGTAGAGGAATTCTGAAACTGACATCTATGTGAATTTGGGGGACTTTCTTCATGCAAACAGGGAAGCTTCCAGCAATCCTGAGAGGTGCTGCAGATACATGCTATGCGGTGGATCCGCTTGGTTAGGAAACAACAGAAACATCCCCATAACACTAAGCAGCCTCCAAATCGTCCTGTAAAACTTCCATGGGAGGAGCTGGAAAACTCAATAGGAGGTTTTCACACTGGTTGAACTTGAAGAGTAAGAGCTGGACTTCCTGGAGAATTTCTTTGACGTGAGAGAGACTTGCATCTGCTTTACTGCACGGACGCTTCGACAAAGGAGAGCGTTCTTCGCATGATCCCTGAAGTCTTTTGAAACAAAGTAATAGACAAAGGGATCGATGCAGCTGTTGAGGGTGGAGAGACAGAGGGCTACGATGTACAGGGCGTAGACGTGGCTCTGGCTCCGGTTTTTAATCAGGAAATAATGCACAACAAGCAGAAGGTTACTAGGAGTGAAGCAGATCAGGTACATGGCCAGGACAGTGACAATAAGTTTGATGGCTCTCTGCTTCTTCTTCCCCGAGTTTTCATCCATGGTCGAAGATCGAAGTGTTTTGATCATCAGCACATAGGCAGAGGCCGTGAGGAGGGCTGGGAACAGAAAGACTCCGATGGCCAGAGATAGGAAATAATTGAACATGTCCCCCACCAACACGTCCTTAGGCAAAACATCATGACAGGTGGTGATGTTCAGGGCTGGAATGTGCATGGTCTGCCTCACGACATACAAGGGGATGGTAACCAGCAAAATCAGCAGCCATATTCCCAGGGAGACACCGATGGCAATGTTTGCCTTCTTCCTGGGGTGCACCATGGGGTTCACGATGGCCCAGTATCTCTGCACGCTGAGACAGGTCATGAAGAGAATGGAACAGTACATGTTGCCGTAGAAAAAGCCAATGAGCACCTTGCAAAGGGATTCCCCGTAAATCCAGTTATTGCCATGTATGTGATAGGCAATCTTCAAAGGGAACCAGATAACAGAGAGGAGGTCTGCCAAGGCCAGACTGGCCATGTAAACCACAGCGGGGTGCCTCTTCCTTGTTCGGAAAAGAAAGACCCACAGGGCCATGCCATTACTTGGCAAACCAACCACAAATACAATTGTGTAGACGATCGGAAGAAAGACAGTAGTTAGTTTTCCTGTGAGGACAGAGGCAGAAAATTCATCCACGGAGAAGCCTGGTTCCACTGTCACTCCTTTCCCAGTGACTTGAGCTGGGCTGGCAACTTTACCAATGAGACTTCTTCCTTTAGAGGTTCTATTGGTTCCTGTACAAGAAAGGCAGGGCAGACAAGGTCATTACAGAAATCAATGTTTCAGCAGTAATGCTGGCTTGTTCAAATAAAAGTACTTCAGATAAAGACAGAAGGAGGAGTACACAAAATGCTTACAAGGGCTTTCTTTGGGCGATGAGATTATTAGGATTCTTGTTGTCTGTTTTTTTTTTTTTTTACAACAAACATTTTTTTTAATTGGAGGGCTGTGTGGAATATAACATTGATTTCTATGAATCCAGCAACAACTGACAGTATTTCAATTTAATTTTACCAAGTGTCCACATTCATTAGTTCCTAATTGTTTTCATAATGGCCATCTCTATCTCACTCTGGCCGCAAGACAGGCTCCAGCCTGGCCCATCAGTCATTCCCTATCTCAAAGTCTGACACAGGGAGATTCCCAGGAGCACAAGGGACATTCTCTCTCCACCTACAAGGACAGCCTCAGCCATGGAGGGATTTCCTTGCTTCTGTGTGGGCCTCCTGGAGACCTTCCCATGGAGGCCAGGGGGCAGGCAAGCCTTCTGGTCTCAAGATCACTGGATGGGTGGGTATACCAATGACAAACCTGTGTTCTGACTTTCAAGCAAGTACCAAGACAAGCTTTAACAACTTATGCTCCCATCCCCATATCACGAACTAAATTTTTGAAACCACAAACAAATGAATGGCATATCACGGGCACGTGTTCAACCATTCATTCAACCACATGTTCACGGACCTGCAGAAGAAAGTGAGGGACAATTTGAGGACACTGAAGGATCTTACTTTAATTCTAGGGAACAGTCAGCCTTCATCGTGCAGAGAAAACAGGGCAAACTGCCAAACAGTATGCCAGGGAGGATGTCAAATCCGCTCATGAGTTTATCTGATCATTTCTCTGCTTGGTCATCTTTTTCCTCTTCTAGCTTTGCACCCATGGTCAGCAGGACCATTCACTTCTCCCAAGGCTTCCCTATTAAGAACTAAATAACAGTGGTCAGCCTGGGTGGAGGATTAGAAGGTGGAGAGAGCAATACTTCACTTTTCACTTAGGGTAGTGGAGTAAAAGGTGGCCCCCAAAAGAGATGTCCATGTCCTAATCCCTAGAATCTGTGATCATTACTTTATTTACAAAAGGCTCTTTGTAGATATAATTAAGGATCTTGAGATGAGATCATCACCCTGGATTATCCAGGTGGGCCCTAAATCCAATGACAAGTGTCTCTGTCAGAGAAGGGCAGAGGGAGATTTGACGGTGACAGAAGAGAAGACAGAGAGGAGAAAGCAATATGAAAATGGAGGCAGAGATTGGAGTAATGCCAAGGGACGCCAAGAAATGCCAACAGCCACCAGAAGCTGAAGGAGGCGAGGAACGGATTCTCCCCTTGAGTCTTCAGAGGTGCCCACACCTCAATTTCAGATTTCTGGCCTCCAGAACTGTGAGAGAATAAATTTCTGTTTTAAACTACCAGTTTGTGGCAATTTGTTATGGCACAAGAAACTAATACATTTAGGATAGACTTATCTCTTGTTCTAATTTCTTTAAAAATTTTTTTAAAAGAACATAAATTATTTTTAAATAAAAATAATATTCCTACATATTACCATGTTCTTCAAATACAAGACTATAACCTGTAGTAAGAAACATATTCTTGGGCTGGCCCCGTGGCTTAGCGGTTAAGTGCTTGTGCTCTGCTGCTGGCGGCCCGGGTTCGGATCCCGGGCGTGCACCGACACACCGCTTCTCTGTCCATGCTGAGGCCGTGTCCCACATACAGCAACTAGAAGGATGTGCAGCTATGACATACAACTATCTACTAGGACTTTGAGGGGAAAAATAAATAAATAAATAAAATTGTTAAAAAAAAAAAAAGATAGCATTTAAAAAAAAAAAGAAACATATTCTTTATGGCAACCGAGTTCCAATACATATCTATATCTCCATAATGGAAAAAAAAGTTTCACAAAATAATTATTACCCTTTTATGCAGGGTATACTCTGATACTGCCTATTGTATTCTATTCCATTCTTATAAAAAGCCAGTCACTACCCTGTCATTGATTTCGTGACCCACTTAGTGTTTTTCAAAACCAGTTAGAAGAGTGACCAGTTTTGCAGCACCGCAAGAGAACAGCAGCAACGCATTTACAGACAGGTGATATGTCTGTGGGACTCGCCCCAGGCACCCAAATGGCAGGGGTTCCTGTATGAGAGTCTTGGTTTCTTCAATTCCAGGACTGTGTCATAATTCCCTCCTAGTCGCCACAGCCCCTGGCGTAGCCCTGGACGTGGAGCAGGGGCTCACCACACCTGCGATGGATTGCAAAGCTCAGCCAGCCACCCCAAGGAAGGAAAGAAATGAGGGACAGCTCTCCTGCCTGTTTCCGTAGGGCCCTGGCCTGGCCCAGGTGGTAGAACACCACACGAGACAGCAGCAGGGGTTACGGGAGCACAGCTGCACAAAACAAACCCACCGGAAACACCTACAGCGCCAGCTCTCAGGAAGGGCTCCTACCACGTGTCCGGCCCTGCTTCAACCCTTTACCCTGTTAACCTATTCCACTCCCACAACAACCTCATCGGGAAGGTACTATTATGAGATCCTCTTTTTACAGATGCATAAACTGAAGCACAAAGAAACGGAGTAACTTTCCCCAGGCTAAACGGTCAGTGGGTGGAGAGTCAGGATTCAACCCCACCTAGTCCACTTCTAGAAGCCATGGTTCTGAACAGCCACACGGCACCCGAGGCCCTGCCCTGAGGTCACCTGCTGGAATCCATCGAGACCAGCTGAGCCTGCGCTGACCGCACACTACATGTTTTCTCAAACAGAAATTTCTAAACGTAAAATTTTACCATTTTAAAAACCATCCTCTGCAAATTAGCCCCTCCTCCAATAATTTATATATTTACTTGAAATACATAATTCTGAAGACTGTTCACAGCTCGCCCGGGGGCGGGGGTGGCAGGGCTGCGAACCGAAGAGTGGAGGGTGGCCTGCGGAGCTCCGCATGCAAAGAGCTGGACACCCGCCCCAGACACAGCCCACCAGACACCGATTCAAGAGTCAGCCTGCGTTTCTGCAGGATGCAGAGCCACCAGGATTTTAGAGTTACTACAAGGAAAACTCAATTTTTTCCCACAGTACAAAAAAAAAGTTATATAACTTTATAAAAAGATGAAAATCTAGGCATTGTTTGTCCACAGCTACTAACATCACAAAACATGACGACCAGACATTATGCGCCTCGTAAGAAGAGCCTGTGAAGTAACCTTGGAAAAAATAAAAACAAAACAAACAGACAAACAAAATAACCTGAATCTGACCAAGCACCTGGATCCAACTGCCAAATTAATGGAAATAACGGGGACCATGGGACATCTTAACACCACAAAAACGAGGCCAACAAAATCCAGACTGTGGAGACTGCTGCAGGATAAAGGACCTGGTTTCCTCAAAATATAAATTACAAGGCAAAAAAATAAGCAAGAGGCGAGGAGGAGGGACTCATAAATTAAAAGATTTAAATA
The DNA here is from genome assembly GCF_057802395.1 of Ceratotherium simum simum. NCBI lineage: Eukaryota > Metazoa > Chordata > Mammalia > Perissodactyla > Rhinocerotidae > Ceratotherium > Ceratotherium simum. The sequence goes on from NC_141903.1 coordinate 88,865,248, forward strand.
CATTATCTACCTTATGTAATGGGTGGACTGCAAACAAACTATTAAACTAACGTTTATGACATTTAAGAGACAATTAGAAATTTGAACAGACTATTTTATATGAAGAAATTATTGTTAGCGGTTAAGTGGTTATGTTTAAAAAAAGAAATCCTCATCTTTTATGAATACATACTGAAATATTTTAAGATGAAATTGTATCTGGATTTATTTCAAAATCACACAGGGATTGGAACTCAGAAACACTGCTGGTGGGAATGTAAAATGGTGCCGTCACTGTGGGAAAAAAATCTGGCAGTTCCTCAAACGGTTAAACAGAGCTGCCACACAACCCAGCAAGTACACTCCTAAGTATATACTCAAGAGACAAATGAAAACATGTGTCCACACAAAAACTCCTAGCAGCATTATTCATAAGAGCCTCAAAGTGGAAATAACCCAAATTTCCATCAACTGATGAATGGATAAACAAAATGTGGTATATGTACAAAATGGAATATTATTTGGCAATAAAAGGAAATGAAGTACTGATACATGCTACAACATGGATGAACCTGGAAAGATTATGCTAAGTAAAAGAAGCCAGTCACAAAGGGACACGTATTGTATGATTCCATTTATATTAAATATTCTGATTAGGCAAATCCATAGACAAAAAGTAGATTCGTGGCTGCCAGGAGCTGGGGAATGGGGAGATTGGGGGTGATGGCTAAGGGGTGGGTGGGGTGTTCTTTTAGGGTAATGAAAATGTTCTAAAGCTGATTGTGGTGATGGATACACAACTCTGAATATTCTAAAAGTTATTGAAGTGTGGTATGCAAATTATATCTTAATAAAGCTGTCAAAGAATAACACAGGGAGGAGGGCAGGAATAGGCTGGGTCTAATTATTGAAGCTGTGCGAGGGGTATATGGGATTCACTATAATATTCTACTTTCATTTGTTTAAAATTTTCCATAAAAATAAGCACATACCAGGTCCGAACAGTTCATGTAAAGAGAAATCAAAACCTGTTTTAAATAAGACTACTAAAATAAAAAAGAAGAAGAAAAAAAAGAAAAAAAGAGCAAGAAATACTAAAGAAAAAAAAAAGAGAGAGAAAGAGAGAAAGAAAAATTTCCTGAGAATATTCCAACATACAATCTTGAATGGTCTCCGTCAAAAATACTGTTCACGTTCACTGTGTCCATTGCACAAGCAGCACGCTGCTTATGTTTTAAGATACACAGTGGTAAAGGTCTAGACGCTGCTCAAAGGTCCCTGAAGCCCCTTCAGCAGAGCGCATAGACTTTTACCCCTACAGTGTCCTATACCATTCACCAAACTCACAGAGCTCGTCTAGGACTAATGCTATCCCAGCTCCCAACTGTATAACCCATCTGCAAACCAGGTAACATCATTTCTATTTCACAGGGTGGGGAAGAAATTAAAGGCACATATGAAGTTTAAACACATATAAAGTATCTGGCTACAAAAGCATCCCCATTTGGGGGCAGTAATCAATACTGCCCAACTACGAAAGAATACACACACCCACAGATGCTCAAGGCACCACCCCTCAGCCCAATTACAAACAGGAAACAAGCACTGTTCCCCAGGCCCCTTTCCTAACTTACCCCATCCCCAGCACGGTCCCTACCATTCACAGTAGACACTACACTATTCAAAAAATATCGAAATGGAAAGATAGTGACAACATGCTGTCAATTGAAAGAGCAACTGGCAGAACAATATGCTTCCATCTGTATAATAAAATGGTAATATAATTTACTTGCAAAATCTGATGTTCAGCAAGATTCCCACCAAACTATAAACAATAGTCATCTCTGTGGAGTAGAATGGGTGGGGAGTGGTGAACTTTCTTTTTTTACTTCACACCCCTCTATAGTGTTTGGATTTCTTTTTCAAAGGAGTGTAAATTGGTACAATCTTTTTGGAGGACAATTTGGCAAAATATATCAAAATTTAAAGTGTGCTTGCCCTATGACCTAGCAATTTACTTCTAGGAATTTTTCCTGCACGTATACTAGCTAAAGTGCACAAAAATACCGTGCAAGAAAACTTACTGGAACATTGTTTATCATGGTAAAACAATACTAGTCTCAACATCCACCAAAAAGGAGACTAGCTCAATAACTTAGGACATTTATACGATGAATAATATCCCCCCATGGAGAGATTTCTATACACTGACCATGAATAGATTTATTATGTAAAAAAAATGAATTGTAAACAATGTGTACCATATGGTCCTTCTATTGTTATAAAATATATATTTGTGCAGAGAGGTCTGTTGAGAGTGGAGGGGGCAGAGAATGGGGAATTTCATTTTTTTAGACCCTTCTAATTGGTACAGTTTTGGAAAAAAATGCATGTAAAACTTTTAATTTTAAAAACACTACTTGTCCTTTGTTATTTTAAGTATCCTGCGGCCAGCGAAGCCCACCAACCACAGTACAGAGCCAAGCATTTTCTTTGTGTTAACTGTCTACTGGTACCCTCTTCCCTGCTCTCCCCACACCCCCAGTTTTTGTTTGCTCCTGACCTCTGGGAGCCCAGACTGAAAAATAAAGAGCTTCAGTTGCAGGTTCCCCTCCCTAGGTACACTTTAGTCATTTTCACGTGATCTTTCAGGATGAACTGTTTTCCTCTCAACACTTGCCCAGCTAATAAAACCATAAGAAAGTCAAACACAGACTTCACTAAAACATCACCAACAAGATTAATCAGTAACTACAGGGCAAGCTAGGGGACCGAACACAAACCAGAAGTCTCATCTTCATGTTCATTACAGTGTTCTCTCTTAACACAAAACATTGGAAATACCCCTTGTGTCTATCAACAGAGGACCAATTTAAAAATTATGATTTGGGGCAGGCCCCAAATAGTGGTTAAGTTCGCATGCTCCACTTCGGCGGCCCAGGGTTTGCCAGTTCAGATCCTGGGCACAGACCTACTCACTGCTCATCAAGCCATGTTGAGGTGGCGTCCCACACAGAAGAGCTGGAAAGACCCACAACTAGGATACACAACTATGCACTGGGGCTTTGGTGGGGAGGGATTTTCTTTAAATAAATAAATAAATTTTAAAAATTATGATACATCCTCCTATAACATACTTTAGAGTCATTAAAGATGTTTTATATTTACTGACGTTTATATAATTCCAAACTTGTACAAAAAGATTTTCTATATTTTTCAGTACATATTTTATGCATGGATATATGAAAGCATGGGAAAGAATATAGAACAAAATGTTAGCAGTGGTTACTTTGGGAACTGAGGTGATTTAATTAAATTTCCCCCCACTTTTTGGCTCATTTTTCCTCTTCAGTCAACACACATTACTTGTATAATTAAAAATCAATTATAAAGAGAAGTTTCAGTCTCCAAAAGAAAAATGGAATTACTGCATTATAGGGGACCTCCCAGGCTGATGACACGGTAGAAAACAGTAAGTGCCTGAAACAAGCCGACTGAAGGGCCAAACAGCCATCCACCTGCCAGGTCACTGGGCAAGTCCCCTCACTTCATTCTTTATCTGGTATTTACCAAGGTCCTTTAGATAATGAGATTGTGCTGGACCATGGTGATGGAGAAGATGCTAGAGTCCCCGGCCTCCCAGAATATATGATCCAGTGGCGAGACAGATTAAACATATTTACACAAATAATTATCAATTACTGTTGTGATGGGAAGGAAAGCAGGGGCCTGACGGGGTGTTTTCCTTGCCCCCCATCAATTCAATGGCCCTGTCTGTAAAACGAGAAGGTGGTACTCCAGGCTGAGGTCCCTGCCATGAGGCAGTCTTCTGGGGTGAGACCTTTGGGAAGAAAATCAAACCTAATATCTGCCCTGTGGCAAACTGAGGAGCAGGCCTGCGAGTCAGGCTGAAAGCGAATGAGGAAACGGGTGCCGAGGGGCAGAGAAACTCTGGTGATGCTGTATTTCTTAATCAAAACCAACCTAGTTTCAACTTGGGAGGAAGCTCCATCTACCGAATGTCTCACCATTACTTAGCTTACCCTTTAGCAAAGTTAACTGCAAAGGAATAGAAGTCTGAAGGAAAAAAAAAACAAAAACAAGCTACAATATTAAATAGCTCTGGTTAACAAGTAATTTGATTTTTTTGCTGTTAAATCAAGTTCACCTTATACTCCCCTGCCTCTCGCTTTGTAAACAAGAACAAGCCAAACACTCAGGGGCAGCTTCCCATAGGAACTGTGTGAATCATAAAAGCGTTCAATCACCTACATTCACATGTTTTTAAAAAATGTTTGCATATACTAAGTTTTGCTCCTGAATTTTAAGTTTCCAACTTTAAAAGACAAAGGCAAACGGAGAAGTGTTCATCACGGTTTCAATACTTCCCCGAAATAAATGCCTTTCCTGTTGCTGATCAATAAAATGTATACAGTGGGCAGTTTTCAAGTATACAGCATAACATCCTATTCCATAACTCCGGGGGGAAAAGAATCATACTCTTCAATCCAACTCAAATTCACAGTGATCTGGTCTTTTTAAAATGTCTTCATGAAGAGGATAAAAGTGAGAAACTGCCTTTTCCAGCAGGTCTGCAAATTTCGCAGGGAAATTAAAGCCTCCCTTATAAGGCCACCCTGGCTGCCCGAAACCGCGGGGCGTCCGTTAGCATCACAGAAGCTTGACCTCAGGCCAAACCTCCCCCACGCCCTCAGAGGCCTGCTCAGGCCGGGAGATTCCACCCCCAGCAGGACAAGTTGGAGCGCACCCGGGGCAGCCGCCCGCGGATCCGGCCGCCGCGCACAAGCTGGCACCGGCGCACCGCCCGGACGGCTCCCGCGCTGTTCCGTGCCCGGGGCTGACAGCCTCCGGCCTGCAGCCCTGAGGGGCCGCCAGTGCACGCTGCGTGTGCCACGGAAGGACCCGGAGGCCCAGGCCGTAAGGTCACCTGGTCGAATACGAGGCAGGGTCCAAGAAGTTCCATTCGTAAACCCGCGTGACGCCCAACTGGCCTAAAACTCGAGGCTGAGGGCACGTCACCCCGAGAAGCCAGCGGGGGCCGGCCCCGACTTCACACCCGGGCCGTCCACGGCGCCCGAGGAGCTGCCGGGCCCGGGCGGGTCTCGAACGCCGTGGGCCGACCCCAAAGAGGGGGCTCCGCAGGTTGAAAGGGTTGCAAAAAGCGAGATAGAAGGTTCCAGGCCGCGGGCTCCCCCCCACTCCACCCCGCCCTGAGCCATCACCACGCTAACTGCAGGGGTCCCACGGGGCCAGCCTGGAGGAGGTCGCCGGGGTGCGCGAAAAGCTCCTAATGACTTAGTGTTTGCAAAGAAGCCACCCCCAGGGAGGAGGCTGAGCCCTCCGGGAACCCGCGAGCTCTCCGTTCCCTCCTCTTCCTCCCCGCCGACTTCAGCCTCCCCGGTTGTCCCAGCTGGTGCTCTCCGGGCGCAGGATCCCCCCATCAAAGCCACCGAGCGGAGGCTGCGGGACGCGGCGAGGCGGCGGCGGCGGCGGCAGCAGGACACCCTTCGCGCACCTGCCCCGCTTCCACCACCTGCCCATGGCGCCCGGGACCCCGCTCCCTAGCGGCACGAGCCCCCCTCGGCCAAGTCTCTCACCTGGGATGGTGCGACTGCAGGAGGCGGAGGCCGCCAGCAGGATGGCCCCCCCCAGCAGCCACGCCGCGCTCGGACGTCGCATCCTTCCAGCAGCCCCGACGCCCGGCGGGCGCGCAGTTCGCTGCCACCGATTCGAAACTCAGAGCCCGCTCGCCGCGCGGAGAGAAAGCCACCTTCCACCTGCCCCTAATGGGAGCCTCTGCGCTCGCCTCCCCAGGGCCGGAGAAGTTTCAGCGAAACCAGAGCCGCTCGACGCACCTGCGCGAGGCCACGCCCCGGGGCCGCCGCGCCGCGAGGCCACGCCCCCGCACAGCGGGCGCCGGGCCGCACCCGCGGCCACCGGGCTGGGCGCCCCGACCTCCGCACCCCTGCTCCGCGCTCGGGTGCCGAGCTGCGTCCGCCAGGCTGCCGGACCCGCCCGAGGGCGGGCTTGGGCGGGTGAAGTGGCTGTGTTGGAATGCAAATGGCAGGAGCGCTCGCATCGCGGGGTCATCCTGGCCTGGGCAACGCCTAGAACTACCTTTAACCTTTCGTTGATCCAGGGGAGCCAGTATCGTCCATCTCCCTCGCTCCCCTTTCCTACATGGCCAAAAGCCAGACTCGAGCTCACTGCACTTGTTGTAGCTGATAGAGGCTTCCCAGTGTGGTGGGCACTGTCGGATGAGGGGGCAGTTTCTAATCTGTTGGGGCAGATGGACGGCTGCGGACACCAACGGTGGGGAGCAGGAAGGGGTCCCGGCGGGAGGGGTCAGGGATCTGGGGTTAGGTTTCCAACTGTGCTAACTAGCTGTGACCTCGAACAAACCTCTCCACCCCCTTCTAGGCCCATTTCCTCGTCTGTGAGGTGCAGGGCAGAAAACAGTTGGAACAGCTACTTTAAGTGCCATGTGCTAACGATTTAGGAGCACTGTCTAGTTTAATCCCGACGCACAATATGTGTGATTATTATTCCCATTTTACAGAGGAGGAAATGGAGCTTAGGTTGGATAAATTGCCGACAGTTACTCAGTTTATAGATACAGTTTGTAAACCTCCATCACATTTAAACTGTAGTCTATGACTGCCACTTTCTTCTATTAATCACTGCGCTGCAAATGCTTCCACCGGGGTCTCTTCCGCATGGGGACCCCTAGCCTAAAGAAATACACAAGCAGATAGAGGGGGTGGGGAGAGGAGTGAGGGACTGGGGAGGGTGCACAAGGGCCTTCATCATATTGGTAATGTCTTACTTTTTACTTGCTTTGAAAAGGTAAAATAAAGTTTACTGTTATCCACTTAAACTATTGGGCAGCGGAGGAGCAGAAAAGAGAAAGGCAAGCGTTGTCTTCAGATATTTGAAGGATTAGCATGTAGAAGAGGATTAGATGCTTTCTGAGTAGCTCCAGAGCAGAAACAGGTGGAAGCCACAGTGGGAGGCTGATTTTGGCTCAGTGTAGAAAGAGATTTCTAACTGGGGAAGCTGAGGTCCACACGGCTGCACGGCTTGCCACCAAGGACCAGGGCATGGGTCCAGCATGTTGGAGAGGGATTTCCCTTCCAGGCTTAGGGGCCAGACTGGGTGAGTCCAGATAACCTCTTGAGGGGCTTGAGCCCTGAGAGTCCATGATTCTTCCCAGAAGACCTGAGTTTGGTGAGTCAGTTGCCAGTGACCATCATTAATTTTTGAACAACCATAAACTGAACAGCCACAATCTTGGGCCTGTGAGTTTCTAGGATGGAGCCTACATCTGGTAAAGGCCCTGTGTCCTCTGTATGACCTCTTGCTGAACCCACCATGGGGCCAATTAACAGAACTAATGTGGGTTCCAGATAATTCAGGCAGACAAAATTGTATAAAATGTCATGTTAGCCAGTTGTTTCAACCATATCCCCAATCATTTCCCCAAAGTTACCTAAGTGGACGGCTAGCATTATGCCTCTTCCCTCTGCCCTGACAGAGGAGCTCACAGAGCAGGGAAATAAATGGTTGAAAAGGAAGAGAAGCAAATGGCCCTGAACACGCCATGAGAATGGAATAATTTCTCCCTGCCTAAGAGGAATGGCCTGCCTCCCAACACACACAGACAAGAATGGCCAGGGGAAACTGTCCGGTGAATGAGACAATTCTCTTCAATGGCTGCCTTTCAGTAGGCCCATCTCTTAGGAACCTCTCATTGCCGTGTCTCCAGTGAGTTCTTTTGGGAATGTGGAAAGAGCTTAGCCTTTGAAACCATGTAACCCTGTGGGCAAATTCTGGCTTCTCCTCTGGCTAACATCTGTGTGACCTTGGACAAATTACCTACCCTTTCTAAGGTTTAGGTTCCTTACCTATAAAATGGAGTTAATTATTGTTAGGTTAAAGTTGTCTGAGGATAAAGTAAATTGTGACTGTGTTTGATGCACGATAGAAGTTCAACAAACATTCTATTTGTTTCCTTCCTTTCTCTCAGGAGTCTTCACGACCTGCACTCCAGCTCTCAGGATGCTGCCTCCCAGGCCACACGCCTCAGCCTATGCCCAGGAAAAGCTGGCTTCTAGAAGCAGCTCTGGGGACTGCCTCATCCTATTGTATGACAGTTCTCCTGATGGGGATCAGGTCACTCCTGAGGGTCCCTCACTAGGGAAGATACTCAATCCCTATGATGTCCCTTCGATCTTCCTAAGCCTCCATTTCATCATCTGTGACCTATTATTACGACGTCTACAATCTGGGGATGATGATATGGTCATACCTTTCTTGGAGGGTGGTTGTGAAGATTCAGGTTGCTAAATGCCCGTGAAGACTTCTTAGCACAGTTCTTGGTATCTGGTAGGCACTCAAGCAATGGTGGCTCCTATAGAATGACTGCCCCAATGACTCTTCCTCTTCTCAGAGAAGAATGCATCAAGTCCAGCTGTTTTCCACTTTAATTTTTCACTGGTATCCTATGGAAATATGTCCTGAATCATCAGAATTTCCAAGAAAATATTTTATTGAACAATGCTGTGAGTTCATTACCTCAAGAATGTGATTGCTCCCAGCAGCCTGACTAAATGAACTACATTCATCTGAGTCAGTTGGCAGAAGTTTTCCTGTGACAGTATTTGTTCTTTAGATATTGATGACTCCTTTGCCCTGAAGGCCTTGGGGTGTTGTCTGGCTCTGTGAACAGTACAGCAAAATGACCCCTGGGCAATTCCAAACAGCCTGGCTCTGGGAATTGAGAACTTTGTCAGTTTCCCACCTTCTACAAGTCTAAGGAAAATACAGTTGGAACTGGGGAGGCCAGACACTGAGGGAAAAGTCATTTCATTCAATCAATTCTACAATCATTTATCAAACTCATCAAACTCTTCCTGGAGAAACAAAGACACAGTTCCTGCACTCTTGGGTCCTAGTCAAATACAGAGGGAGGAAAAGTTACATTCGTTCAGTCACTCATTCATTGTGCTATCACGTGGTGAATCCTTTGGTCAATTCTCAGTCTTCATGTTATTCAACCTGACAGTGAAATTTGACACAACTGATCTCTCCCTCCTTGAATGCTGTGTTCACTTGGCCCCCAGGACCACTGTTGTCTTGCTTCTGCTCCTACCTCACTGGCAACTCAGAAGGGGTTGGTTCTTTTCCGGCTCTCACTCACCTTCCTGAACTCTACATCCTGGAGTGCCCCTGGGTTTCTCCTTGGACTTCTTTTGTTGGCAACATACACTCATTTCCTTTGGTGACCTAATCCAGTCCTGTGGTTTTAAGTACTATCTATATGCTGACAACTCCCAAATTTGTATTTCTATCCCAGATCTCTCCATTCTAGACACATAACATATCCATCCAGCTACTGAACATCTCCACTTGCACGTGACTATAGGCATGTCAAGCATAAGTCCAAAACTAAATTCCTGATCCACCCCACCCCTCTCATCATCTCATCTCTTTAGATTGCAACTCCAACTTGCCAGTTGCTCTGATAAAAATCTTGGAGTCATTCTTGACTTCTTTCTCTTATATTCCACATCTGATCTATCAGCAAATCCTACTTTGACAACACGTCCAAAATACTGCCATGGTCCAAGTTATCATTATCTTTTGCCTAGATTATTACAATAGCTTTGTAACTTGTCTTCCTTCTTTTGCCCATGACCCTCTGCACAGTCATCTCTTAATATAGCGGTCAGAGTGAACCTGTTTAAATGTGCATCAGATCAGATCACTTCCAACTGAAAATACTGAAGTAGCTCCCCACTTCCCTCTGAGTACAAACCAAAGTCTGTCACAGGTTTATACACACCGCCCTCCTCCCCTGTACACACACACAACCTCCTTGACTTCATCTCCTATATTGCCCTCACTCATTCTGCTCCAGCCGTGCACCCACCTTGCTACACCTCTGCACTTACTGTTCTTTGCCTGGAATGCTTTTCCTGCCAATACCTGCACAGCTTCAGTCCTCACTTCCTTCTAGTATCTGCTAAAATGCTGTCTTCTCAGTGGGGCTTTCTAAGGACACCTTATTTAAAATTATACTCCCACCCTATAGTCCCCATCCTCCCTCCCTGCTTTATTTTCCTCTGTGGCATGTATCTCCAGTATTGATATTCCATGTGTATTTATTTATTATCTAGTTCTCCTGTTGCAGTGTAAGCTCCAGGAGTACAGAGATTTTTTTTTTTTTATTTAGTTTGTGGCATTTCTAAAAGGATTTATAAAGTAACATAACCCAAAGTTGGCAGCTGCCTCTTATACACTCATCTCTTTAATGTCGTTATTATTTAAGTCCCTGTTTAAATCACTTTTCTTAATATATTGGAAGGCAACTGTCTAAAACGCTATAAAAGTCAAACTTTAAAATGGAGAGGAGAGGGATTTTTGTCTGTTTTGTCCACTGCTGTATTCCCAGTGCTAGAATAGTGCCTAGCACAGAGAATGAGCTCAACAAATACTGTGACAGGGTGAGTTTTCATAGATTGTACCTACTATCTTTCACTCACTCTGCTAGAAGCTAGGATTGCAGAGATCCATATCTCTGCCTCCATTGAGCTGATGGCCAAATGTAAAGAGAGATGCATGAGTAAGTCAAGTAATGGGGGTGGGGGGTCATAAGTGATGCATCTTTGAAGGCTATGATCACAGGAAGAAAGAATGACTTCTGCCTGGGGGAGTCAGGAAAGGCTTCCTAAAGGAGGGGGCATCTGAAGAGGGCCTTGAAGGATGAATAGTTCCCTAGTTGGATTGTTTAATGTAAGCCTAGCTGCTATAACAGATAAATCTCCAAATCTCTATGATTCACTGAAATAGATGTTTATTTCTTACTCACTTAAAGCCAAATCCAAGGCTAAGTTTGGTGGAGGGCTCTCCTCCAAGTGGGGATAAATGAGCCAGGCTTCTCTCATCTTGGGGCTCTGCCATCTTCAACTTGTGGCTTCCAAGGTCACCACAGAAGGACAAGAGCATGAAGTGCTGTGCAGATAAGATTTTCACAGCTCTGGCCTGAAAGCGGTGCCCAATCATTTGCATATTCCATTGACCAGAACTCAGTCACATGGCCACAGCTCACTGCAAGGGCGTCTGTGTGCCCAGAAGGAAGAGAAACGGGTTCAGTGGCCAGCTAGCCAGTCTCTGTTATTCCAGGCATAATGGGGTAGGGACAGACCCTGGAGAGAAAGAAGAGCGTGAAAGTGTGGTGTGTTTGGGGAGCAGTGTGGTGGGAACTCAGTGTGTGAAGGAGAGTGGCTAGCAATAAAGCTAGAAAGGTAGGCAGGACACCTGTGAAGGGCTTGTGTTTACCAGGAAAAAGACTTTGGACTTTAATCCTGAGGACACTGACGTGACCCATCCATTCTGAGCCCTATCTTCACATCACTGAGATTGGCAGGGTGGCCTTTCTGGGACCAAAAGAAAAGACTAAATCAGGTAGGAGTTGTAGCTGGAAGAAACAGGGAGAGGAAAATGGCAGGAGAGGAGGGATACACTCCAAACACCAGTGCTGCCTCAGTGAGCATCTCAGCCCTGCCCATCAACCAGTCCCATCTTTCTAATCACCGTGTGGCATAATGACTCTTCTCCAGGCCTCGCCCCCACTGTGTGCCTACTTCACGAGGTAATCACCGGCACGGATGCCATCTCCCGAATCTTCATGAGGTGTGGGGTGCCAGTCTGCTCCCCATGGCATTCTTCTTCAGAAAGGTGAGATTGCGCTTCATTTCCCATGATGTCATGACTGTCTACACGCCTCTCAGGGATGCCCAACCACACTTCCAGCCCAGTTTGAAAGTCTTCATAACTCTTTTCCTTAAAAATATTTTCCCCAATTGTTTGAATGGTAGAAACAAAAAATCTAAAGTTAATTAAAGCCTAGATAGCAGTTGGTCGCTAATGCCTGAAGTTATTATCACTTGAAATTATTTCTTTGGGTCCAGAAAGCCCTTGGGTAGCTGAGAGACCTCCATGATCCTTCCAAACTTTGTCTACCATCCGGACCCCTCTGCTCTACCGCTGACAAGCCAAGAGATGCTGGGTGAGTGAGGCACCCCTCGGGCCTCCTCTTCTCACACCAGAGGGCTTCTAAGGACCCCACCAGCTCTAATTTATAAATTGAAGTAAACTAACACCTCAGAGATGTGAGTTGAGAGCATGAGGAGCAAAGCCTTCCAGGAGAGTCCAGTGCTGTCCTGTCCAGCACGGGGGAGGGCTCCCAGAGGTAGACTGCCCCCTTGCTCCTCTCCAGAGTCTCCAGTGTCGGAAGGAGTCAGAGCCCACCTGGTCTGACCACCAGGGGTGAAGACCACCAGCCCAATTTCAAAGAAGCCTAATTGCTGACTTTTCTTGTAAAATCAGTCCCCACATCCTCTTTCGATAAGTGGACAGAAAAAAGACATCTCAACCCCAGAATATAGTTATTTTCCAATTTGGTTGCTCATGGGCGAGTTGTTCCTCTTGTCTGCTTCCATTTCTACCACAAGCTCCGCTTGCCTCTTGCAGTGGTTCCTGAGTGGCTTATTCTTAGAGTCTCCTCTAAAGAAGGTTTCTCTTTTCTGATTACAAATGTGACACATGCTTATTAAGTTTATTGTAAAAAAGACTAGAAAGTACAAAAAAGAAGGAAGGAAGGGAGGAGAGGGAGGGAGGGAGGAAGGAAGGAAGGAAGGAAGAGATAGATAAAGCTAGATAGAGAGGAAGGAAGGATCCAGAGATAACTACTCTTAACAGTTTGATATGCCTTTCTAATTAGAGCTATCTTTTTAAAAATCAGATTGAGATCACATTGCATCATCTTTTTGTTACTTAGTTTTCCCCATTCAACAACATAGTGAACATTTCCCCAAATTCTTAAATATTCTTCCATAGTACCATTTAAAATTACTCGGTAGATCTTAATTTATTTAACCTGTTGTAGAATATTCAGATTATTTCATGTTTTTGTTGTTGTGTTTTAGATAACATAGAGATACACATATCCTGATACATACATTTCTTTTGTAGTCTCAGACAATTTCTTTAGGAAAAAATATTTTTAGAGATGGGTGGATTTGCTACATCAAAAATTCTGATAATTTTAAAAGCTTTTAATGATTATCATCAAATTGCCCTTTCAGAAGCAATGCACTAATTTATAGTCCCATCAGCAGTGTATGAGTGTGTCCGTGTCCTCGCATCTTCACCAACATTGAGTGTTACTGTTGTAAAAAATCTTTACTAATTTGAAAATTCTACCCTAATCTTTTTTTTTTCTTTTTTTGAGAAAGATTGGCCCTCAGCTAACATCTGTTGCCAATCTTCCTCTTTTTCTTTTTTCTCCCCAAAGCCCCAGTACATAGTTGTAAGTCCTTCTAGTTCTTCTATGTGGGACGCCACCTCAGCATGGCTTAATAAGCAGTGAGTAGGTCCGCACCCTGGATCGGAACTGGCGAACCCAGGGCCACCGAAGCAGAACATGCAAATTTAACAGTTATGCTACAGGGCAGGCTCCCAGCCCTAATCTTAATCTTTACTTACTCAAGCAGTAGAGTGGGGAAGAGGATTTTTCATGGAGGTTAGAAGAACCTAAGAGATGGGGAGCTGTGATTCTAAAGCATGATCTAAGCACATGGTCAGTAAATATCTGTGTGAGCGCTAGGTAGATCTTTTTTAGCGGAGTCACTTTAGTATAGCGGATATATCGCTGGAGGAGGAGGCCTGCCTGCGAGTCCTTTGTGCTTATTAGCTACAGGACAGGAAGCAAATTGTGCGGCCGCTCAGTGTCAGGTTTCTCTGACGTGAAATGGTGATATTAACACTCAAACTGTTCAACTCAAAGGGTGATTGTGACAATGAAATAAGAAAATGTGCATAAAAGTCCTTTGGAAACCATGAAAACACTATACAAATGAAGGGGATTGTTAATGTTGCGGTCACTACCACAGTGAAAGATCATATTACAGCTGACCTTACATATATCATATTGCTTTTAGACAAATCATCCCATAATCCCTAGTCAACTAAAGGTCTTTCCTCTGCAACCCAGCAGGATTAGACCATTGTCCTGGAGGTCTGTGAGCCTGTGGGGTGAGAGGGAGAGAGCTCAGGGCCGCTTCCTAACAGCCCAGATCTTTGAGCTTCATCGAGTAGCCCTGGATGCACGAGACGGATGACCCTACAAAAGCCAAGCAGGGATGGCAGAGGAGGAACGGAGACCTGCGTGTGCCACAAAAGCTATTTGAAGTTAGCGCCAGGGGATGAGCCCCACCAAGTCTTAGGAGGGAGAGGGGCCGGGGCGGGGGCGGCAGCGTGTGGCCCTCAAGCAGGCCCAGATGTGAGGGCTCCCTCAAGTGACGCCATCTCCGGGGGCCTCCAGGGACCCTGTTCTCATCCAGACTCAGTTGCCCCATCCCCCCTCCAGTCAGAAATGCCTCCTGCCTCTAGAAAGGAGCCGGGCAGTAAGGACAGGTTGCCCACAGCCCTGGGAGATCTGGCCCTGTCACTTGTTCTCCCTAGGTCTCTGTTTCCTCATCTGTAAAGTGGGGTCAATACTCCCCTTACCTTCCAAGAACAGCGTGAGTATTCAAACGGCTAAGGGGCATTGCCTCTAGGACCCCCTCAAGGGTGCCCTGTACTTGGTAGGGGCGGGTAATAGCTGTGGTTTTCCTGGTGAAGCTGCAGAGAATGACAAAGACCTGTGACAAGCTGGTAAGGAGAGGAAGGGGCTAGGAGAGCCGCGGAGTGTGGATTGGAGATGAAGGACAACGGGGCCACACAGGCCCAGAGAGGGGTTACAGCAGCGCGCCGCTTCCGGCAGCTGAGGGACAGCTGGTGGGAGGGATGTGGAGGACGGGCTCTGGGAAACTCGGGGAAGCGGGTAGAGCACTGACTCCCAGCTGCTCCGGGCGGCAGAAACTAGTTTGGTCCTGCTGATTAGCATCTGTGAGCTCCTCAGTAGCATTTGAAGGAAGCCCTGCAGAGGCGCGCCGGGCTGGGCGCGGGGGCGGGAGCGTGATTGCTCTGACGTCTGCCCCGTTTCCGTGATCCACATCCACCGTAGCAACCGGACTCTGGAAGAAGGGACGGAGTCTGGTTCAGTCCCAGCCACAGCCAAAATTCATGCTAGCTACAAAACTTCCCCAGTTCTCGGCTCCTTCTATCGCTGGTCCAATAGAGAAACCGTAGTAATCTTGGAAAGAAAAACATTATTGTAATGGGACGAGGTAACGTGGAATTATTAACTCAGACTTCACTCTATTCTGTGAAATAGAGACTAGTGTTGTCTTCTTGTGAGAAATAACATGTTTCAGAAGCGGTTTCAGAAACAGATGCCCAACTCATAACCTTAGACTGGGGGCATTCCTAGTGACACTAAACGCTCGTGTTACCAGAAGCTTCCCTGAATTGTGTGCACTTCAATTAGAAATTAGATGTTTATTTATTAGGGGGAAAAATCAGGCCAGTTTTTGGCTTTGGAGCCCAAGGATGTCAAGTAGGTATGTCCAGGGATTCAGGTTTTGGTTCTGGAGGAATCGCACCCCGGCACTGCATATGGAACTGTCTCGTCCTCCTCCTCGGGGAGGGAGGAAGATGTAGTGGAAGAGTGTGGAGTTCAAAGCACAAACAGTCCCAGCCAGCGCAGCCGCCCAGTTACATGCTCCCACAGTCCAGCCCACTTATGCGAAACCAAACTCACTTTAGAAATGCAAATGACTCCCCAAGGAGGGAGGGACTTGAGGGTCTGGCGAGTGACTTGCCAGTCACTGAAGCCCATTTGGGCGCCCGCTGTGTTCCGCCAGGAAAACCTCCCGGGGTTGCTGCTGGAGCCCAAGGAGATCAGGGCTGTAAACGGGCTGATGAAGTGTGAAGTACTAAAGAAGCATTCAGTTGTTTTTTTTTGTGAGGGAGATCAGCCCTGAGCTAACATCCAATGCCAATCCCTCCTCTTTTTTTGCTGAGGAAGACTGGCCCTGGGCTAACATCCGTGCCCATCTTCCTCCACTTTATATGGGATGCCACCACAGCATGGCTTGACAAGCGGTGCATCAGCGCGTGCCTGGGATCTGAACCCAGGCCGCCAGTAGCAGAGTGCTTGCACTTGACCGCTCTGCCATGGAGCCGGCCCCCAGCATTCTGTTTTATAGTCAAAATGTTGAGTCCTGAGTAACTCACAAGCCCACTGAACCAGCCAATGGAAGAGACGAGATTTTGCAAGGACTCTATTGCATGGGCCAGGGTAGACATAGTTTTGGTCTAGAGCAGCTTCTATTCTTGAAATATGATTTCCCGTCCCTCTCTGCCTCTCTCCTCCCCACCGTGCCACACTGACAGACCCTTTCTTGGGTGCGGTTCTAGGCTGGTTTGAGTTTGGCCAAGGGCACTGCTGCAGCCCCCCACAGTACAGTCTGAGAAGCCCAAGTAAAAGGATCAAAGACTACGTGCGGTGGGGGCGAGGCGGAGGAGGCAGCAGAGGAGGGAGCTGTGAAGACAGGGTGGAAAGAGAAGCCCAAGGCTCGTGACCCCACAGAAGGGCCGGTGCAGATCATTTACTGCTCTGTGCCCAGCAGGCTCTTAAATAGCCGTCAAAGCTACCTCTCCGCTGGCTTGTCAGATGCTAAAATCACTCCTTCCAGGATGAGTCATTTCCATTTCCAAAGGGAGTTTTTTTCAGAATAACTGAGCTAGATGAAATATCAGAGAGGCAGTGTGGCCTCACTGGTTAAGAGCTAGGACTCCTGGGCAAAAATGCTTGGGTTTGAATCTTGACTTTGCCACTTAATGCTGTGTGACCTTGGGCAAGACAATTAACTTCTCTGTGCCTGAGTTTTTCTTATCTGTAAAGCAGAGGTAATAATAACAGCACCTGGTTCTTAGACTGTTGTGCAAACTACAGGTGTTAGTCTTTATAGAGTGCTTAGAACAGGTCCTGGCACATAGTTTCTTGAAAATGTTTTTTAATATATATATTATTATTTTAATAATACATCTCCCTGACTAGCTAGAAGCTCTGAGAGCAGGGGCCCTGTCTGGGTTTCCTAATAATTGTACCTCCAGTGCTTAGCACAGTGTATGGTAAGCACTCAACTATTTGTTTGGACAGAGGGAGCCTCCCAAACTGTTCCTAGACTCCATGGCAGAACAGGAGCCGGGGGCTCCAGCTCCCCCACCCAAGTGATACAAGGCACACTGTTAGCAGTGAACACAGCTGGGGAAGGCACACAACAGCTTTGCGGTGACACAGTTCCCTGTTCGCAGACCCTTGGACTTCTCCTTGTCTTTACCACACAGGATGTGGCGCCAAGATCTTATGTGACTGGAGGAAGCGGTTGGTCTCTGAGTCAGGAGTGTCTGCCCAGGTGCAGGTGTGGGCCAAGTGTTTGCTGCCTTGTGCTTGGTCTCCCCCACTCCCCTGGGGAGAGCAGCCAGCGCCCCGGAAAGCTCTGCAGCTTGTGGGCAGAGGGCCAGCCTCCCTCCCCTGCTCTCCAGGCTCCTGGACCCTTCTGCGGAGGCTTGGGCTGCAGGCATCTGCAACAGAGAGAGAGCCCCAGCCCCAAGTCTCTGACTGAAAATGTCGCCATCTCCCCCTCAGCTCACAAGGCGCACAGCATGTGCGGGGCCCTGAGTGGCCCTCTCCAATGGGGAGCTCTACTGGGACCAAAGTAAAGTGACATCCCATAGCTCACCGAATCCAAGTCACCCTTGGTGTAAAGTCTCCTTTATGTATGAGAAAGAACACGGACAATGAACCACTCCACTGATTTTAAGATTTACTCCACTTTCATAGGTCCTAAAACACGAAAAAGCTGCATCTTAGAATTGACGACAACAGAGCACCTTTACTGTATACAAACAGCAGGAAGAAAAGAGAGGCAATCAGAAGAGAACGTTCCCATGTTCCACGTACAAATCCACCTGCCACTGTTCTGCCCTCCCTCTCCTGACAATGGCTGCCCTGCCCTTGCTCCCGACCCGCCAACCCCGCGCCTGTGCGCTGGGTCCCATCCCCTCTCCACAACGTAAGGACAGCGCTCCAGCAATCCTGTCTCCTCTCCTCTGCATGCTTAATTTCTTCCTCTGCACTGGTTTCCATTGCCTAGAACTGGGAAATAATGTCTCCTTTTGGTCGCTCTCCAATTCCATTCTTGACTGTACTGTACTCAAAATTCCTTAAAAGTGATGTCCGCTCTTGTTACCTTCTCCTCCTCTCCTCCCATGTTTTTCCTTGAAATCTGACGGGAACACCAGGCTTCTGTCCCCACCACTCCATCTAAGCAGGTCTCTATCAGGGTCCCCAGTGACCTTCCATTGCCAAATCCCAAACTTAACCCTAGTCCTTAGCATCCTCCCCTCTCAGCAGCAGGTGGCTTCCAGGTACCACCCTTGGCTGGTTCCCCTCTCACCCCCTGGCTCCTCTCCCCACACTGGCATGCCCTGAGGACCAGAGCTCTTCTCTGCCTGTGTCACTCCCTGGTGATCTCACCCAGTCCTGTGGCTTTAATTGCTATCTAACTTTAATAACTACTGTCCCTCGCTCTGCCCTCTGCCCTGAGCTCAGGGCTTGTATATCCTGATGGGCATCTCAAACAAATATGTCCAAAACCGAACTTTTGAATTCTCACCTCAAGAAGTCTTCCCCATCTTAAAGAATGGCAGTTTTTCCAGTTACTCTGGCCAAAAACCTTGGAATCTGAATCATCGTTGATTACTCACTTTCTCTCACATCCAGTCCCTCAGCACATCATTTTGGATTTCACAACATCCCCAGAATAAGATCGTATCCCCCGGTTTCCACTCGCTAACACCCTAGCCCAAATCACCACCCTCCTTTGCCTGGGCTGGGGCAGTAGCCTCCTACCAGTTTCTCCATGTCCACCTGACTCCCGAGGTCCACCCCTCACGCAGAAGCCAGAGTGACCCTTAAAAAGGCACCATGGACCCTGTCATGGGTGTCTCTGCTCAGATTCTCCAAGGCTCCCATCTCAGGCAGAGGAAAGGCGGAAGGCGCCCTGCAGGATGCAGCCCCTGGCCCCTCGGGGCTCCCTCTCCCCATACGCCCCTCGCCTGGTCTGCTCCAGCCCACTGGCCTCCTTGCTGGTTCTGGAACACACTGAACACTCTCCCCCTTCAGACAATTTCTTCTTCCCCAGCCATCTACTCATGGCCTCACCCTTCAGGTCTTGGCTCCCGTCACCCTGTCAGAGGGGTCTTCCCTGACTGTCCCCTGCAGAATAGCCCGCCAACGTCGTTCTCTCTCCCCCTGCTCTCTTCTCCTTGGCTTGTCATATCATCATATACTGTGTATCTGTCTGTTTTTTGTCTGTTTCTGTGGCCCCAACTTGAACCTAAGCTCCTCGAAGTCAGAGATTTTGTTCACTGCTGCCTCTTCAACACAGACCCTACCCAGCACGTGGTGGGCATCCACGAAGATTTACACAATGACTTCTGGTGTTGAAAAAGACTTTATGCAGAAATGTCAGGAGCATGCCTGTTTTTCCTCCTCCTTCCTACAGCTAGTTACAAGAAAGGCATCAAGTGTTTCCTGGAAGTTGCCTGAAAACACAGAAAACAGCCACCTTGTCAATCTTACAACGGGATCGTGTCTGAAGGCTCTGTTCATGGCCTGAGCGTGCTTGTGCAACAGAGGAGTCGGGCCAGGCTTCGCCGGGGTCACTGGACTGACCCAGCAGACCCTCTTCTGCCATGGTCTGCTCATCCTCACAGCCACCCACCCCCACACCCCGCCGGCCTCCTTCTGCTCTTCCTCTCACCGCCTGTAGGGGCCTGACTGTTCTCGCTCACTTCTCTCCCCTTCCCCATCAGTTCTCCCTCTACGCACCCTCTTCTCTTTCTCCAGACCCTTCTTAAGCCATTTGTAAACTTGTGTGGCACACGTCTCTGTCCCAGTCCGTGCCTGTTGTCCCCTCCCCACCAACCACCCCCTCCAAGTCTATGAAGCATTTGAAGGCCGGGGTTGTGTCTAACTCATCTTTGTATCCCTAACCCCTAATACAGTGCCTGGCACATTGTAGGTGCTCCAGAAATGTTTGCTGAATGACTGAATGAACTCTCCATTTTCGACAGGTTGGCTTTTTCACAATTTCCCCAACAGAGGCTGAGCTTATTCTTGGCAGAGCTTTGCTCATGCCATGCCCTCCAACCAGCATCCCCTACCCCTTATTTTTACACACACACACACACGCTCATGACTACCGTTCAATAGCTAACTCTTTTTTTTTTTTTAATTTTATTTATTTATTTTTTTCCCCCAAAGCCCCAGTTGATAGTTGTATGTGACAGCTGCACATCTCTCTAGTTGCTGTATGTGGGACACGGCCTCAGCATGGCCGGAGAAGCGGTGCGTCGGTCTGCACCCGGGATCCAAACCCGGGCCACCAGCAGCGGAGTGCGCGCACTTAACCGCTAAGCCACAGGGCCGGCCCTCAGTAGCTAACTCTTAGTTGAACAAAATATTTCAGCTCAAAAAGCATTTGTCTATTTACAACATTCTAGTAGTGTAGCCAGCACTTGATAAAGATTTATTGGTTAAAGATCCATCAAATACCGTATTCTTCATTAGGCCTTTCTTTATAATTCCAAGCAAGGTGCATCTTTCCCCTACCAGACGCTGCCCAGCGTGGAGGGCTGGTTTCGGAGAGAGGCAGTAGAGCACAGCGTGTGGTTATGACTGGTGTGTAAGGGCTGGGGTCAGAGTTCCTGGTTCAAACTCAGGTTTCCCTACTTGTTAGCTCCCTGGCCTTAGCCATGTCACTTCCATCTGAGCATCTGCTCCCTCATCCATAAAACATGGGGCTCCTCAGAGGGCTGCTGGGAATATTAAATGAGATAGTACATCAAAGCACACAGATCAGGGGGCTGGCCTGGTGGCAGGCATCCCACATATAATGTGGAAGAAGATGGGCACAGATGTTAGCCCAGGGCTAATTTTCCTCAGCAAAAAGAGGACGATAGGCAACAAATCTTAGCTCAGGGCTAATCTTCCTCACCAAAAAAAAAAAAAAAAAGCACACAGATCAGGATCAATAAAGGACAGCTGTTATTGTCAGCTCAAAGTTTAACCCTGACATGCTTTCCTACTCTATGGGGTGTTGTGTTGTATTTTCTTTCTTTTTTTTTTTTTTTTTAGGAAGATTGACCCTGAGCTAACATCTGTTGCCAATCCTCCTCCTTGTTTCCTTTTTACTCCCCAAAGCCCCAGTAGATAGTTGTATGTCATAGTTGTACATCCTTCTAGTTGCTCTATGTGGAACGCCACCTCAGCATGGCTTGATGAGTGGTGCGTAGGTCCATGCCCAGGAAACCAAACCTGTGAACCCTGGGCTGCTGAAGCGGAGTGCTCAAACTTAACTGCTATGCCACTGGGCCAGTCCTTGTGTTGTGTTTTCTAATTCTGTCCTATATGTAAACGATCTCTTAAATAACAGTTCAAGTTCCTGAAAGTCTTGGATTGTGAACAAATAGTAGGTCTAGAATGAACATAGAGGAATTAAGTTGTTCCAATTGTATGAGTTCATTCGTGGTTCCTGAGGCTGAATCTCTTCTTACTACTTGGCACGTCTTTTTCTCAGGCATTTCACACATGGTTGCATACATGATTACATATGTGTAAGTCAGCGTGGCTGACGGGAGGCTGTTATGTGGGGGAGTGTGTAGGAACCCTTTGGCCCAGAGCTGTTCTTTTTCCTAATCAGCTGGAATGATGAATTGACAGCAATGTCACATGGGGTATCAGCCAACACAGTCCTGGCCCTGGTTTTCGATGCTGTTTCTGCGTTTGTCGAGCTGTGTTGCTTTGGGTACGTTATTTAACCTCTGCTTCCTTATTTGCAGAGGGAAGATGATGGTGATAGTCCTACCTCACAGGATTATTGGAAGGATTAACTGGTAAGTGCCTGGCCCACAGTTGAGGGCTCAGTATGTCGATATTATATTTATGATGACTTCTTTATTCGTTTGCTCCAGTTCTGGGCCAGGTCTTAGAGTAGGGCCAGGTCACAGAGGGACCCTTGTGAGTGTCACACAGGGGTTTATAACCACAGAAGCTTGTTTCTGCTATCCCCCAGGAGCCTCCTTGCCCTGAGAGAGTGCCCAGACATCCCTAAATGCTCGTCGGCGAGGGCGCAGCTGGGCACCAGGAAACGCCCAGCTTCTGATGGCTCTTATTTTATTTGCATTTCTCAAATTAACCGGGCATGGGAATCAGAATTTTAGAGCAGCGAGAGTCTTGGGGCAGGATCTCTGAAAGGTGATAAGGCTTTGGGGTCAGGCTGAAGCCAGGTTGAGAACCCTGCACTGCCCTTTTCAGTGAGGTGACGTGGGGCAGTGAGCCAAGCTCTCGTGTCCTGCTGCTCAGAGAGGGGGCTTGTTAGACATGCAGAAGGCCCCCCCACCCCCAACCCCAAACCTACTGAATCAAGGTCTGAACGGACAACATCCACAGGTGGTTCATGGCACTGTCAAGTTTGCAAAGCTAGGATCGGACCCCACACTCTTTTCCTCTGTAAGACTGGGTGAACAGTAAGAGGAGAAATCAGGACCTTAGCGCAGTGCGTGGTAAAAAGTTGTTAGTTATCTCTCTTTTTTCCATAACACTCTTCACTTTCCCTTTTATAACACGAATCTTAGTGGTTTATAACTGCCTGGTTAGCTGCCTGTCTCTCTCATCAGAATGGGAACTGTGAGTTCTGGGGCTGAATTGTGTTCATTGTTGTGTACCCAATGCCTGTCATGGAGTAAAAGCCACTTAGTGACTGACTGACTGACTGACCGATGGGCTGAAGGAATGAATGAATGAATGAAAGAGGCCCAGGACTATCTCTTGCTCGTTCTCTGTGGCACACCCAGGACGGCACACCGCTTTACACAATATGCTCAATAATCCAATGACTTATCCAACCTCCTCATCTTATAGATGAAGAAATTGGTGCTCAAAGTAGTTAAGTAATTTGCCTAAGGCACCCACATCTGTATATGTCCCACCTCTGGGCACTAGCAAGGGCAGTCTGCTTCGTGGACGTCTCTATTTTAAACATCCTGCATGCATAACAGCTGTCAGACAGCTATCCTTCAGACTTGGAGATGGAGTTACTGCCTTCATTTTTTAGAACTAACGTGTTTAAAACTAATCCGTTTGCCAGATGAGCTGCTTTCCATGTTTATGAGAGGGATTTTATTAGTGCTGCCTACTTATTTATTTTATATGTATTTATTCTGTGTATATATGTATATATTCCTGTCTAGCAGAATGGCATTTCTGCCATTACTGTTTCCAAAACAGCTGAATATCTGATCTGTTGACTCAGCCTTGCTAAACTGCTATCCTTGCTTTCTCCTAACTTATCTTTGGGTTACTGTTACCCGTTTACCCTCAGGTCTATCATTGTGGAACAGTGTTAATCCATTTAAATAAGGAAGACCCAACAACCAACGGTGCTAATACTGGTAAACCCACTGCCCACTTAACCTTGAAATGTGGCACCAGAGGAAAGTGGTTCGTCTACCTGCCTTCTCTATTTCCACAGCATGTTATTGAATTCAGGCATCAGATTTCTTACACTATCCTGCAAAGTTAAAAATAAATTGCTTCCTTGTTTCCCCCCCCCCATTCATTATGGGACATGGTGGGGGAGAATAAGATATAGAGGGGCAGGGAAGGGAACCATCAGAGGAAGGGAAGGAGGAGAAGATGGGAAAGAGGAAGAAGGCAGGTGGGAACAAAGAAGATGAACCTGAAAGGGGAAGTCGATGAGGAGAATACAAGGGAAAGGGCAGTGTATGCAAAGATGTGAAAAGGTATAAGATTATTAGTATAATCATTTAACCATGTACACTTTTTATACGCTAGGCATAGAGAGACTGGAAGGAAATACACCAGTATGGCAACAGTGGTTGTGGTAGATCAGATTGTTGCTCCTCGTTCTTACCCGCTATGTAAACCTACAGCGCTCTAGACCTGGCAAGACAAAATTCTCTACCCGTCGATGTTGGGCTTCACCAGGGGACTCGCTACCGCCAATGGAATGTGGGTGGCGGTTACAAGTGTGTGAGTTTCAGGTGAACACCTTAAGAGGCATCACGTTTTTCTGCTCACCCTTTCGCATTCTTGTGATCTTCCATGAGAAAAACTATTTCCCAGTAGCTGCTGGTCTGAGGAAAACGAGGAAACACAGGCAGGGGCAGCGGACCTACCCCAGCTCAGCCTGAACCCAAGCCTGGCCAGGCCCAGCTGAGTCCTCAGAGCCTCGGTGGACCCAGGAAAGAGAACATAAGTGTTTGTTGTTGTAAGCTGTTGAGATGGTGAAGTTGGCTGTTAAGCAGGAAAAAATGATTCATTGTGATCATCTCTGAATGATGAAATCGTTGATTTTTATTTTCTTCCTTATTATTTTCTGTATTTTCCAAGTATATTTGAGTGAGCTTCTTTACTTTTAGGGAAAAAGAATAAGCGTGAAGAAACATGCATTTCCTACTAGGTCCCTCACTATTATGATCAAAGATCAAACTTATGTGAACTATACACATAAAGAACATAATTTATAAGACAACTTTAGAAACACAGGATGCTAATTCGCCTGTTTTCTCTCCTGTTCCTCTCTCTGCACAGTGAACAATGAAGGTCACACTTCCGTTGCCTTAGCATATATTCCTAGTGTTTTGAAAGAGCAGCTATTTCCGAGGTTGTGTTTCAGTGTCTGATTACATCACACACAAGGCAAGCCCAGGGTCCTGGGAGACCTTATCCGGTTAGAGAGACTTAACATGAAATTAATTCTCTGTCAAGGGCTGATTCTCAAGAACCTCTTCCTTTCCAGTCATCCTTTGGTCGGAATAAAATTTTGCTGTATTGATTTTTCTCAGTCATCGTGGGGTGTAGTGGGTGAGAATAAAATAAAGGAGGCACGAAAGGAACCATCAAGCGAAGGGATGAAGGAGGCAGACAGGAAAGAAGAAGAAGATGGATGAGAAGGAGGAAAATGAACCCGAAGGGAAAATTGATGAGGAGGAGAGAAGTGGGGAAAAGAGGCAGTGGATAGATGGGGAGGGGCTGGGGCTGTAGGCGGGAGGACAGCCAAGTGGCTCCAGATACTCTGTGCTGCTCACACCTGCACCCACCATCTATACCTGTACTCTGCACTCACCATCTACACCTGCACTCACCATCTACACCTGCACCCACCGTCTACACCTGCACTCACCATCTACACCTGCACTCACCATCTACACCTATACTCACCACTCACACCTGCACGCACCATCTACATCTGCACCCACCATCTACACCTGCACCCACCATCTACACCTGCACTCACCATCTACACCTGCACTCACCATCTACACCTATACTCACCACTCACACCTGCACCCACCATCTACACCTGCACCCACCATCTACACCTGCACTCACCATCTACACCTGCACCCACCATCTATACCTGCACTCACCATCTACACCTGCACTGATTGTCTACACCTGTACCCACTGTCTACACGTGTACTCATTGCCCACACTTGCACTCACTGTCTACACTTGCACTCACTGTCTACACTTGTACTCACTGCCCATACCTCCACCCATTGTCTACACCTGCACCCACCGTCTACACCTGCACTCACCATCTACACCTGCACTCATTGTCTACACCTGCACTCACCGTCTACACCTGCACTGATTGTCTACACCTGCACCCACTGTCTACACCTGCACTCACTGCCCACACCTGCACTCACTGCCTATACCTGCACTCGCTGTCTACACCTGTACTCACTGTCTACACCTGTACTCACTGTCTACACCTGTACTCACTCTCTACACCTGTACTCACTGTCTACACCTGTACTCACTGCCCATACCTGTACTCCTGTCTATACCTGCACGCACTATCTACACCTGTACTCACTGTCTATACCTGCACTCACGCCCACACCTGCACTATTTACACTTGTACTCACTGTCTACACCTGCATCTACACGCACCGTCGACACCTGTACTCACTGTCTACACCTCTCCTAAGTCAAGCTTGCCCTGCCTTTCCAGCCCTCCACAGCCTGACTCCCCCTCTTTCCTCCACTAACCCATCTCTCCCACCTCCACCTCCCTGATCCCTGGTCAGTCACTCTGTTTCCTGCCTTCTTTCAAAATTCTCCCCAGCTCCTCTTGGTCCTTCCAAATTCTGACCGTCCTTCAAGACCCCACGTAAGCCTCTCCTGCTCCCTGAAGCATTCTCAGCCCACCCACCCAGCTGGTGCTGCCCTTCTCTGAACTCTGGCCCAGATCTCTTCCCTGTGCACCAGCAGTGAAGTCTAGTCACATCTCAAATCTGTCTGACTTTGCCAAACCCAACATCAGGACGGGAGCTCTATGAGGCAGATCTGGATCTAGGTTTGGTTGCTCACTGCTGTGTCCCAGTGGCCAGAAGAGTGCTCAGCACCAAGCAGGCACGCAATCACTGTTAGCTGAATGAATGAATGAATGAGCTCCTATAGCAGGGACAGCCAGGAGCACACAACTGCTTCTGTGGCATGGCTTACTGATGTTTCTGAGCTGTCTGATTTTTCCAGCTGAACTGCAGAAACTCTTTCGGATCTCTTGTGTTCCTCTGGGCTTTTAGCACAAAGCTGCACACATGGGTGATTCAGTCACTGGTGAAACAGCCAAGTCCCACACAGAACAAGCCCATGACTAAAACCACCTTTCTCAAATCCTAGGAACAGCATGGCACTCAAGAGAAGAATATATTCGTTCCTATCCATGAGTTTTTAAGCATGTCAGCTGAGCCCTGTATCATGTCAGTACAATACTCTGTGTGTGTCTTGTCCTTGTCATTCTTTAATTGGGTGTGTCTTATCTACACATCTGGATGGTGAGCGAGGTCTGAGTCCTCTTCCCCTTTCCACGCTTCGGTGCCTGCCAGCACTACCTGAGCACATGGGAGGAGCTCAGCAAAGGCCTGCCAGGGGGCTTCTGACCGTGACTGCAGATACAGGCCCTGCAGGGCTGGAGGCCCAGTGCCCCCTGGGGTACAAGCCCCTTCAGGTCCCTTCGAGGCTGAAAGCAGTGGTTCTGATCTGGTGCCAGTGATGTCATACCTCTGGCGGCCTTCCTCCCCAGATGTGTCTGCTCTGTTTGTCTCAATGCCCCACTTCACAGCAGCGACAAGACACAACAGGAAGCAAAGGTGCGAAGCCGCTGCCTCCACTCTGGTTTCAGGGTTTCTCATCCCATCCCTCTCCAGCACAGATGGGCTCCGAGTCGGTGACGTGGGCGCTTTTTCCCACCAGAGTTATCGCCGTGGGTGGAGCAGACCTCGTGTTCCAGCTTGTCTGCACTCTGCATGGAATTGCTGTGGGAATGACTCATACCCACATCATCGCTACGTTCGGAAGCAATTATCTGAAAACAAATTCATTTCATGAGTCATCCGTTTATTTAGCTTGTGTCCCTCTCTCTCCCTTTTTAAAATCGTCTCCTCAGTAAAGAAATCCAAACTTCCCAAAGTCCTTCCGCTGTATTTGTCAGGAGATTGGATATCCAGTGTAGAGGGATCAACAGAGTTATTACTTTTGCCTGTGTTACTCAGTCTCTCCTATTCTAATCCTGGATTTATTTTCAAAAGAAATGGTTTTCTGGATTAATTTCTCTGCCTTTCACTCCTCTGTGTGACAGATGACTAACGCTGCAGCCACCAGCGCACCAGCCATGGGGCCTGGCTTCCTCCTCTCCTTCCCTCTCCTTCCTTCCTTGCTTCCTTCCTTCTTTCTTCTTTTTCTCTCTTCCCCTCTCTCTTTCTTTCCCTCCCTCCCTTCTATTTTGTTTTAAGAAGATGAATACTTTCATATGTTCCTCATATTCTGTGTGAATTTCCTGTGGCTGCTGTAACAAATTACCGCAAACTTGGGGGCTTAAAATAACAGAAATACATTCTCTCACAGTTCTGAGGGCAGAAGTCTGAAATCAGATTCACTTGCTGGAAGTCAAGATGCCGCATCTTGACACAAATGGCAAGATTTTGTCTTTTTTTGTGGCTGAGTAGTATTCCATTGCATATATAGACCACATCTTCTTTATCCATTCATCTGTTGTTGGACACTTGGGTTGCTTCCAAGTCTTGGCTATTGTGAATAATGCTGCAATGAACACACGGGTGCATAGATCTTTTTGAATTAACGTTTTCATGTTCTTGGGGTAAATACCCAGAAATGGAATA
The DNA here is from genome assembly GCF_057802395.1 of Ceratotherium simum simum. Lineage (NCBI taxonomy): Eukaryota > Metazoa > Chordata > Mammalia > Perissodactyla > Rhinocerotidae > Ceratotherium > Ceratotherium simum. The sequence goes on from NC_141903.1 coordinate 88,893,481, forward strand.
GCTGGATCATATGGTAGTTCTATTTTTAACTTTTTGGGAAATCTCCGTACTGTTTTCCATAGTGGCTGCACCAGTTTGCATTCCCAGCAGCAGCATATCCGTCCTATTTTTAATGGGCATATGAGTTTCCAGTTTTTGGCTCTTGCAAATCATGTGAAGCATAGTTTTTCTACCGAGTCCCGAGTCCCGGTTTTAAGAGGGAGTGTTAGATATTCAAGTTAAAAACAAACAAAGACTGCTTGTGGCAAATAGAAACAAGTGAGCATTCCACAGATTCCTCTGCTCACCCTGAAAACGGCTCCCAGGGTTGGAAGGCACGGTGGGAGGGAGGGGAAGGAAGAGGGTCCAGAGCAGGGAACCATTTACAGTTCCTCCTGCCGCTCCTGTCTGCTTCCTTATTTAGAGTCTGGGAAACGCAGTCCTGGGCCGGGCAGTTGCTTCCCAGCTACAAATCAATTATTGTGGAAGGTGAGAATGGATTTCGATGGGAAAATGGCCTTGAAGGGCTTCGGCTTTAGCTCTGAATGAGAGGGGAAGCCACGTGAGGGTCAGACGCAGCCGTTATATTTCACCCCTAAATAGCTCAGCACATATCTCCTGAAATAAGGGCACTCCACACAACCACACTATCATTATCAGAACATTAACAATAATATCCAAGTATCATTTAATACCCAGTCCACGTTCGATTTCCTAGATTGTTATGTAAATAATTTTGGAAATCATATTTATTGATTAAAACATGTAAATAAATGCACGTGGTGGTCCAGTGGAGTCCCACGTCTCCTGCCGCTACCTTCCTGTAGTCTATCCAGGCTCAGAGGATTTTTTTTTTTTTTTTTTCACCCTGGAATGCTGCCCAGGAAGACGCAGTTTGCCAGCATAACAGTAGGGGGCCCCACAGGCCCATTCTGCTGTTTGCCAGAGCCGGTGATTTCCCCTGCTGAGGGTGGGGGCCCAGGTGTCGGGATAATTCCTTCTGTGTCACACGTGCACCTGTGATTTCAGGGTGCACTTGGGACCCCACATGTCACCAGTTTCCTTATGGGAGTTATAAAGACTTCAAAGCAAAATTTAATTTTATTCCGTTGAAAAGCCAGCTCAAACCACACATCACTTTTTCTGGGTGATTTTCAAAACTGCTGTGAAACCAAATAAGCAAAATCTATAATTCATTGAGCTAATTACTTAAAGGGAATGACCGTAGTGGTTTCAAAGACGGATTTACAAGTCAAATCGCCTGTAGTTATCCATAATTCAGACGTTACATACAAATTTTTAAAATATGAAAGTACACATGGACATAGTTAAAAGAAAAAAAACACCGAGTAGTTAGAAAGGGTTTTAAGAAAAAGGAATTGTTTCCTCTCCTCCATTTCTTTCTTCCTACTTGTCCGAAACAAACACTTTTTAACAATATCTGGTCTTAGTTCTTCTGGATGTTACCACCAAAAGCTTCCATTTCTATTTCTTGATTCTTGACTGTAGAAAGTATCTGTCGGCTTCTAACAATGAGAGGTTAGAATTGCGTTCACGTCCACTGTCTCACCTTTCTTCTCCCTCTCCTCACAATTTTGTTGATAGCTATATTATTGTTTTAAATTATTTTACAGGGTTATTCTCATAATTCTAAATAACATACTTTAACTTCTATTTCTTATTCCACCCATGTTAGACCCAAACTCCAGACTCCTCACAAAGTAGAATGAGAACATTGGCATCTCCACTCTGTCCTCCGCCTCCTCTCCCTCCTTCCGCCTCCCAACCTCTGCCAGATGTTCTTTCGCTCTTACACAATCAATGCTGACAACGCTTCCACTCTGTTCCATAATCATCAAGTTTTCCCAGCGGGGTAGGGTCTAAAAGTTGAGAATCAGTAACCCCTGATTATATTATTATGACTATATAAATACTGTTCACAGAAAAGCCAAGTTTCTTTGCTTTGAGCAATGACTCTGCCTCCTTCTCCCCAGATGCAATGTCGTATTCCCTATGCCGCTGTGAAAGAATATGTCTGGCATTAAGCATCAAGATTCTCTTTTCTCATACTCCATCAATTGCTCAAAATTAGGCTATAATTTAGTTTGCTTCACATCAGGATTATGAATTTCTTGCACAGATTGTTTTCCTTGGACTTTCTAATTTACTTTCTTAATAAAAGAAGAAACATGTCTTTGCCAGCAGTTTTCCCCAGCTTCCTACTTATTTTATACACTGCCTGCAATCCAGTCTGTTCTTCTTGGTGGTGTTCAGCCCAGAGACTTTAATCATTTGCATAGCTCTCATCCTGGCTTGATCCTCCGTTGCTTATATCTCAGATCTTTTTTTTCCTTGGGTTTCTCCCCCCCCCCCTTTTTTTTTTTTGCTGCTGAGGAAGATTGGCCCTGAGCTAACATCTGTTGCCAATCTTCCTCTTTTTGTGCTTGAGCCACCACCACAGCATGGCCGCTGACAGATGAGCGGTGTAGGTCTGCGCCAGGGAACCAAACCCTGGCCGCTGAAGTGGAGTGCGTCGAACTTAAGCTCTAGGCCATGGGCTGGCCCAGGTTTCTTCCTTTTTTACTGCAGTACATCCTCAAATAAGCTCTTAAGAAAGGGTATGTAGCAACTATATCTGTCTTCGGAAAATGTCTTTATCTGCCTTAATTTTTGACAGTTGTTTTGGATGAAATAGAATTCTAGGTCCTAAATAATTTTCCCACTGCATTTTGGAAATCTTGCCTTTTAGCATTCTGTTTTCAGCCTCTTTCTCAGTTTTCCCATTCGTGCCTGCAGACTCCAGTTCAAACCCTCTCTGGGCACCTGTCAGGCAGGGGAGATCCACTCCCCTGGCGCCCGGCCTGCACGTGACCCTGGACTCCGCTTCCTCTGTCAACATGTTCACGTCTTCTTTCCATCTCCAGAACTTTGTTGAAATCTCTCAACTGCTGATGCCCAGCCCAGCCCTCATTGTCTTTGAGACTATGGATTTACACTCTTTTAAATTCTTTATCACTTCAATAGGATCTTGGGAAAGAGGGATGATAAACCTATATGCTCAGAACACCCTCTTGAATCGGAACCTGTTTCATATAAATTTGTTTTTCCTTGCTTTTTTTTAAATTTGTTTTTATAAATACCAGAACTCTGTTTAACTCTATTTTGCTAAATACACAGAAACTATTGCCACCATGTTTATATAGCAGTTTTGCAAGTCTGCCTACGTCCTTGGGATATTTAGGAATTCCTGATGTATTAACTGATGGTTAAGGCTGAAAAAGAAGTACATGAGGAGTGTATGCTTCCCACAAGTTAGAGGATGCAGCCCAGATTACTTCTCAGAACAGGCATCTATTAATCCACCAACTTCCTGAAACTGCACTCTATATAGAAAAACGATTGTTCCCCTTCCTAATAGGTTCATAATTTCCCAGAGCAAAACAAATACCAGCATTTATGCCACCAACTGAAGAGCAAAGCCAGTGAGGAATAAATAATGCCAATTAGCAAACTCATTGTGACTCACAGGACTCTTTCACTGTCAATTCTAATAATTTGCTTGAACAAAAGTCTGTCCTAATAAGGTAATCAGGACTATAAAAGAACGGCAATGTTTAGTCTCCCACAGAGTGCGTGTAAATTTTATGGATCTTACTTTTCTTGCAAGGACTGAGGATCAGTTAGAATTTTCATATTATTTAGGCATGGAATCTTATTTGAGATAAATGATAGTTGGCCTTCATGTCACAACTACAAATATTATAGAAACTACAAATGTTATGAGGTACAGAATAATAGTACTCTGATCTCTTCATCTAGAGCAAACGTCCACAGATGAATTAACAGAGGTTTGCTAGTTTTCTGTAAGAATATCTGAATATTGTGTTTTCATATTGATAATAATCTTTTAAAAATAGTATAATATATGCATATTGTCAATGGTTGCAGTGACCACATTTTAATGATGTTCTTCCCAGAGCCTGCTGGGCCCACATTTCACTCTGTGTTTTGATTCCTCGGGCTTCAAACTGTACTTGGAGTGAATGAGAGAAGGGCCAAGGGGAACTTGTAAATGATGAGCTTATGCCCAACGATGCCAGGGCAGGCTGCATGAAGGAAGGCTTGGACGTGGTTCCAGTGAAGGAAAGAGGGTAAGACAACAGAGTCATCACATGGCCCACGGTGGTACGGATGTGCTGAACCTCGCCAAGAGCCTGCATGGTGGCAGGCAGTACCCAGAACGCTACAGTTTTCAGAGTGGAGGCCCTGGGTCAGACTCCCTGGGTTCAAAGCTTGGCTCTGCCCTCTCCTAGATGTGTCTCCTTAGGAAATTGATTTGATCTCTCTAGGCCCATTATCTTTCTTAGTAACATGGGACTAACAATAGCACGTGCCTCTGGAACTGTGGGGTTAAATGGATAAAGTCATTTAAAGTACTTTGGCCAGGAACATAGCACTTGCTCAAAAAATATTAGCTCTTATTATAATTACTGCTGGAAGTGGAAATTTAGTTTCAGTTAAAATCAACATCATCTGACGTGTTATACCAATATTGTTACATTGAATCTAGCTGTTTTAGTTTCGTTTGTATTTAATTTGTGCATTTGTTTTTACATTTGGATAAGCATAAGTTATTTATACTTACTTTTATGAGAGTACCATTATAATAAAAATAATTCCAGTCAACATTTTTGGTGCATGCCTTCCTCAAGACTTTCTGGAAACCCTGGTCTATATCTACAGCATGTGCTTTGTGGAAGAGACTTTGTTACTCTTTTCCTTTAAAATTTTTTTAGCAAGGAATTAGCCGTTGTTGGGTTGTTCTTTGAGGGAGTGAGCTTGCTTAGGGGATCTGGAAGTGGAGGGCTGGTTCTGGGCACGGTGGGCAGCTGATGCTTGAAGCTCCTCTGCTCCTGTCCCTCCCCACCCGGGGGGCATACGGCGGGGAGCAGGGAGAGCAGTGGAGAACGGGGCCCTCGGTGGAAAACCAGACTTTGCATTGACAGTGACTGGGGCTGACCCCTTAGGACTGAGTGGGCTCCCCTGGGATTCCTGGACCTATCCAGGAAAGGGACCTGGAGAGGAAAGAGACTTGCTTGCTCCAAGTGGGGTGGGGCCAGCCACCAGGTCATATTAATTTAAATATTAAAGAAATAGAGTGAAGTTGGACATATAAATTATGCATCCACTAAATTTTCTGTTGATCACCTCTCTTCCTTAGGAAATTGAGCTGGGGGAAGGAAGTGAAGTTGCTGGGAAACTTACCCAGGCAACCGCAGCAGCAGCAAGGACCCCTTCTGCACACGGAGCTCGCCCCTGTTGATGGAGACACCACTCATCCACAAGTTCAGAGGGGGCACTGCAGCCTCAGCCCTGCCCCGACCTAGCAAGGGACCCACAAGGGAATCCCACACTCTGTTACTCTTCTTAGTCAGCTTCTTCTAAGCCTTAGCAATCTCACCCATACATTAATTGGGATTGGCACCCGTAAGGAAATTGGGGTTGACACCCATAGAGGGTTGGGGTGGAGTGGAAAAGCACGCCACTTCCTTAGGAACGTCAACAGTGCATTGTCTGGAGAGGAAAGAAAAATTGGGCTGAGTGATGAAGAAATTCTTTGAATTGTCTGGGGAAAAACTCCTCTTTATCAGTGAAGGCCCACGCTCTGTCAGACGCTGGTTAAGGAAGACAGCTGATATCCGCTTTGCTAAACATGGGCTTGGGCTCAGACTGGAAAACAAAATGATCTGCCTGTTCCCAGGTTGTAATACCCTGGGACGCTCGTGTCTTGCTCCCTTTGGAGAACTCTGCTCTGCTCTGTGGAACGGGAAAGCTGGTCCTTGTATGGGCAGCCACTCTTCTATTTTGGGCATGTATGGGGTATCTTGGGTGCTGCTCAGGTCTTAATACTGGAAGGAGTGGCAAGTTTTAAAGCCCATGTTCATGACAGCAGTCTCAAACAAGAGTCACCCATCCACACACACTCAGTATGGCTTCAGGCCAACTCTAGAGAGGTGCTGTGTATGAGGAAAGAAAACAGAGTAAGTGAACACAAATTTCTCCCTCACCCTAGACCCACAAAGTGAATACATTCAGGTTCTGGTTGGTGCCAACAGTTGCAAATTCCACAGTTGGGAATCTTTTCCCAGAATTTTATCTTTTCCCAGAATTTTATCTTTTCCCAGAATTTTGTCTCCTGTCATTTCAACTGGTGGTGGGGGTGGAGGTGCAATGTGTGCTTGCAGGCTAGTAGCTTTCAACAGCCCGAGTGTGCAGGGAGAGGGAGACCCAGGACTCTGTCCACCCTCCTGAGAAGCTGACAGAGGGCTCCAAAGGGGAGCCTGACAGCTAAACAACCCATAAGTCCCCGCTGGACCAGGGGCCAAGGTCAAAGCACTGGCCTCCAGGGAAGCCAGCTCATTGAGATGCTGAAGAAATGTTCCCCAAAAGAAACTGACCCAGGCATAGGATTCTTTACCAAGTCAGGTCATCTGCAAAGCCGTTTAGAGAAAGCCGAGTGGACTCTGACGTGAATGGACGGCCTTTTGAATTCATGCAGTTTGTGGGATCGAAACGCGTTGCTTTAAAAATGAATCTCGGCAGAGCTTTCTGTGTTAGCAACATCTTCCCCCGGCCCGAGTCTGTCAGCCGTGCAACTTGAAACACTGTTCTTATCTTACCAGAAATCAGGGGGAGAGTGACTAAGAACTCAGGCGAGCAGTCTCGACAACATTAACAATAGCTGGATGTAGAGCTCTTTGTGGGTGTCACAAATTCCATCTGATGCCAGGTCCTTCTTTTATTGCTTTATCATTTGTTTTACATAAGAGACACCGTGAGAGTTTACCAAGTACATGCGTGTGAAGTGTTACGTAAAACGAAACCTACAAACCTAGGTCTTGTCTGTTAGGAGTTTACAGTCTCATCTAACAAAAGGTGATATCCTCCTCTCTCCCTTCCTTCCTCTCTTCTTTCCTTCCTTCCAGCTGGTTTTACTGAGTCTTAGTGGAAGCAGGAAGGAGGATGAAATAAATCACATTCTTTAGTGTGTGGTTCTTGGTCTGACCCTAAACCCTTTGCCTCTGAACTGCAGTGAGGCGCAGCCGACATCTCGGTTGCTCTGACAGCAGTGTCTCAGAGGCCTCCGTCATGGGCGCCTACAGAGGTCCTCAGGCAGATAGCGCTCTGATTCTGCAGGCGCACGCAGGCACTCACGTGCACGCTATGTGGTCCTCTTGTTCCACAGGCAGAGGGATACTCTTACTAATGAGGTCTGACAAATCAAATCACTCAGAATTACTCTGAAAACACAAAAACATGTAACCCCAGGATTGTTCTATTTGCTCAGATTTTACATTTTACTTTTTTTAATGTTGAAAGTGTAGTTTTAAAATACCATTTTTAAAAATGCTTTGAAGAAGCAATTCTGGGGGAGCCCCTGCTGTCAATGGGAAGGCGGCGAGCTTTCTGTTTCCAGGACAAGTGTGGAATAGAGCGAACAACACTGGACCCAGAGCCAGCAGCCCTGTCACCACTGCCATATCTGTCACTAAGTGATTATATGTGGCCTCGAGTTGTCAAAACCTCCCTGGAGAAAAGGACTCTGCCCCAGATGATCGCCGAGGTCACTCCTCTCTATCCTGTGTGTGTATGAGGCAGGATTTGGGGAGAGGCCGACCCCCTGCCATCTGGTGGAGACTCATTAATAACCTACTATTCTCATTCCGTGAGCTGCAGAGAAGAGAATGCAGAGAGCAGGGTGGGGTGGTGGTGCGCACCCCTCGACACCCATGAAGCTGGATCCAAATCCAGCCCTGCCTCTCTCCCTTCCCCTTCTCTTTCTGTTTAAAATGAACGAGAATACCTGCTTATGTATTCATTCAGCATGGCTCCTGTCTGTCCTCTGGTGTGTGGGGCACCAGGAGGTCGACATGCTTGGCCTCTCTGTGCTTGTTTGAAGCTCACAGGCTTGAAGACAAACATGACCGAAGCTGGATTCAGTCTTTAAAAGATGAAACTGGAAGAAAGCTACAGAAGTACAGCTTTTACATCAACATAACGCAATATCTGGAGGAAGAGAGGACAGCTCTTCCTTTAAAATACCCCTTCCTGAATAAACCTGGGCCTGTCCAGGGCATTGGATTACCTCTCGACTTATCAGGCCACTCCTGGATCTGGGGTGAGGTCGGCCTTCCCTGAGACACACAGGCTGTGTGGGGGATACAGCTTCATAAAACTTGATAAAAATCAGAGAACTGTTAGGAAGAGAAAAAAGAAGAATGGAAGTGGGGCTGGGGACCAAAAATATCCATGTAATTTTCTTAGATATCCTTTCAGAAAGTTTTATCTGGTGTTTCTTATTTGATTGGGCACCAACAGTACTAATAGTAATATTTATTCTACCTTACTGTCTGCCAGGTGCTGCGTTTGGCAGATATTGTCTCATTTTAATCCTTAAAACAGTGTGGTGAGTGCAGGTATTACACTCCCCATTTTATACATTAGAACGCCAGGGCTCAGTGGACGTGCGTGACTTGTCTAAAGACACGGGACTAGGGCCGGCCCCTGGCTTACCAGTTAAGGGCGCGCTTCGCTGCTGGCTGCCTGGGGTTCGGATCCCAGGCACGCACCGACGCACCGCTTCTCCGGCCATGCTGAGGCCACGTCCCACATACAGCAACTAGAAGGATGTGCAGCTATGACATACAACTATCTACTGGGGCTTTGGGGGAAAATAAATAAATAAATAAATAAAATTAAACAAAAAGAGTCATTAAAAAAGAAAAAAAAAAGACATGGGACTAGTCAGGATAAGTGTGGTTCCCTGAGTGTGAAGAATGTCTAACCACTACCCACACGGCTTCCTCCGCGCACCTGCCACCTCCCAGCCTCGCGGCTCACGGTTCTTCCCTACTACTGGCCTTGCTCAACTCCCCTTCAACAACCTGCACGTGTGGACGCAATGCCACCTTGTCACAACCCCAGAGAGCCCCACCTCTGAAACTTGGGACTCTTGCTTTTGCCTTCTTTGCACACACCTTCAGGCATTTTGCTTTTTCCTTTCTTGCTTCCCCATCAAGGCTCTTCTCTGACCCCAGTTTCCACCTGTGTCCCTTGTCCCCTGCCCATCTTCCAGCCTCAGCCCCTCCCTGCTTCCTCTCCTTCTCTAACTGGCGACCATCTGGCCCCTCCATTTCCTCACACCCGGTCCACCTAGGGCCCTGGCCTTGCTGATCCCCACCCAGGAGCCCATCCTACCCGAAATTCCTGCACTGGAGCTTCTTTCTTAAGGCATTGGGATAAAAGCCATAATTACTATCGCCAGTAATTCGTCAGCGATCCCTGGTCGTGAGGCCCTCCACAAGCCCCTCCCCGCTGCTGTCCCTCCCAGCAGGCGGATGACCACTGGGTCTTCTGCTGTACTGAGAAATGGGGCCCTCAGGGGTGAGCTCCCCACAGAGCAGATGACCCTCCCCAGTCTCACCAGGCCGGGGCTGGGCCAGGCGCAGGCTTGACTGAAGAAAGGCCTGAGGCCGCGACGATGGCGAGTTGCCCGCTTAGGGATGTGGCCTGCAGAATCTGGGTGTAGTGAGGGCAGAGTTTCCAGGAGAAAAGACAAAAATACAAGCCAGGAGAGCAACTCCTACACTAGGCCACTGACCCCTGCAGCTGGGCCGATGGGGAGAGCTGAGGCCTAGAGACAGGAGCAGCGGAGAATGAGGAGTCCCGGAGGGGAGAGAGGTGTGGAGCCCAGAGGACCGGCAGACGCAGAGTGGGGAGGCTGCGGCACTTTTCGGGGCCTGGGCTGTGGCGGCGGCTCGTCAAGGGCAGGACAGGGAGATGTTCTCTTCCTCGGGTCCCCTCTGTGCTTTCCTCAGTGTTTATCTCTCCTCCTCCGCATTTTCTCACTCCTTCAATGCTCCCTCCTTTCCTGGGTCTTCCTTCTTTCTCTTTTCACAAACCTGTTCAGAGCTTGTCATCCTAAAATACATTACAATCTGAATTCAACCCTGCCTCTCTCCAGCACCTCCTTCCTTCCCTTCGGAGGGGTCCCCAGGAGCTGCTGACCTCCTCCTCCGCCCCCTCAGCCTCTCCGCTCCTTCCTCCCGTGCGCTGCTCTCAGAGGACCTGGGGACGGCACACCCCGTGTTCCCTGCCCAATCCAGTGCCTTTTCCTGGATGGCATCCTACCTGAGCCCTCTCCTGGAAACTTGTCCTCCTTGGTCTTCATCACAGCACTTTCTTCTGGTCTCCCTCCTTTCTCAGTGACTATTGGTCTCCTTACCGATTCTCCTTTTCCTTCTACTGACGGTTGAATGCAGATGTCCCCTCCCGCCGCCCCCCATTCCAGCCCTGACACTCTCTCTTTCTGCTGTACATTCTCCCACTGCCATCTCATTCACCTCCGTGGTCTTAACTCACCTGTGTGCTGAGACTCCCTAAATCTATCACCTTCAGCCCCAGGGTTGGAGTCACCATGCGCCATTTAAGAGAGTACTAAAAATTTCAGCAATCACGATAAATAATATTGTAAAAAATCAAAAGTAATGCAAAATAATTCACAATGAACAAAATATCAGAATTTAAATAAAGACAGGATCTGTAACAGTGCTGTTTGGAGCCATATTGGAGCCTGAGGCAAAAGGAAAAATCAGTAATACTGATCCCCCAACACACTGGTAATCTTCTAGGTTAGGGGGTCTCAACCACAGTTGTGCATTAGGATCCCCGGGAGAAGTTTTTTTTTTCAATTTTATTTTTATTGAGATAAAATTCACTGCTTTAAAGTGTATAATTCAGTGGTTTTTAGTATATTTATAATGTTGTGCAATCATCACCACTAACTCCATTTCCATCATCCCAAAAAGAAGACGTGTCCATTAGCAGTCACCCTCTATTACCCTTTCCTCCCCACGAATCTACTTTCTGTCTCTGTGGCTCTGCCTATTCTGGACAGTTCATGTAAATGGAATCATAAGGTATGTGTCTGGCTTCTTCCACCCAGCATGATGTTTTCAAGCTTCTTCCATGTTGCAGCATGTATCAGTAGTTCATTTCTATTTATGGCTGAATAGTATTCCATGGAATGGATGTGCTGGGAGCTTTCTGAAAAATAATAATGCCTGACCTCTATCCTCAGAGATTCTAATTCCATTTATCCTTGGTGGGGCCCAGACATCTTTTTTTTTCTTTTTAAAAATCTCCTCCTTCCCCAAGTGGTGCAGATGGCCAGCCACGGTTGAGGACTACTGTCCTTGACAGTTAATCAAGACCTTTGTCCCTGGAGCTCCTACAGAAACTGTTGCTTACCTCTCTATGCTGGCATTTATCATGCTGTTGGGAGGATGATCTACGTGTCTGTCTTTCCCACTAGATACCGAGTGTTCAATGCAGCAGAGACCAGGTCTTACCCTTTCTGCATCCCCCAGGGCTTTGCTCTGTGCCTGGGCCATGGTAGATTCAGTTTGATGAGCAAATAAACTCGCTGAATAAAAAGAGTGAATGAATAACAAACTATGTACTTCACTGCCTCATTAAACGGTATACTGGAAAAAATTCAACTTTTTTTATGTGTGACCAAGAATCACCATGACAAACACATATTGTTGTACAGAATTGTGATGTGGTAATTCCCCCAGGGGCCATCAAGGTTAACAGGAATATTTATTATCTACCTTCTACCACCATTGTAATCTGCTGGTGCCATAAACTAGGAAGGACTGAGGATTTCCAGTGGAAACCAGATAAGCAAGCTTGAAAAACAAGGAACTTAATTATATGCAGTGAAATCTAAGTGACTAGACTCTGGTCTAAAGATGATTCCTACCTTTCTTCTCAAGTGAACAGGCTCTGTAAGAGCTATGGAAGTTATTATGGATTGATATGTGGTAGCATTTTTTGTGCTTTTCTTAGGTCTCATTTTAGAAATTGACTAGAGAGGAAACTAACATACTGCCAATCTATTGACCTTGTATATGTCCCATCATTTGAAAGAGGTTGCCACTGATGGCGAGCGTGTGGGAGACTGGTTGACAAGACTCACTGGCCCATGAACTCACATGTTTTCTGCCCTGTCCTCAGAGCGGGCTAACATTGGGTTAGCGCTGAGCTGCAGTTTGCAGCTTTGACTCTTCATCTTCAATATGACTGATGACTTTGTTCCAGAACAAAATAACCACCTCAACTCTGCAGAAGAACATTGCATACACTTATTCCATTATAATGAAATAAAATCCTCCTCTGCTCTTTCTCAATTTCTTCTAATAAAATTTGAGCTCCTTAGATATGCTTTTTCTTGCAAAGTAATCTAATGATATTCTGCAGCCTAAACTTTAAAATTTCAAGTCTTCTTAGTGAACCACTGAAGCTAAAAAAACATAGTCTCAGAAATATAAGAATGAGATGATACCTCCTTTTCTCCACAGCTGCAGAGGAAGAGACACCAATTCTATATCTCACACTATTTCCAAGAACATTATCCAATGAAGTGTCGAGTTGACACCATTCACAGAGAATCAATCTTGCTCTCCTGTTCAATGTAGAGACTAAGCAATTATTTGTAACTATTACCTACTTGTGTTTGGATGAATTATTTGAACAAGGGAGTCTTATGAGATACCCTGACTTCAGAAAATTTTCCATGGCCTATGAAAGAAATCTTTGATCTCTAAATAGAGGTTTGTAATAGGTTGTCTTACTAGATAATTTGCTGCCCTGGTATTGATGTATTTCATGTCTCTGTTTTTCTAAATGGCCTCGAGATGCTTGTAAGATTTATTTGCCAAATTAGAGTAGTTCCGTTGGCATGTCCCTCTTCTTCCTCGTGAACGGAGGTAATAGAAACCTATAACTCTGCTCAAATTCTTATGTAAATAGAGTTTGAGAGTCTGGGTCTCATCTAACTGAATTCTTCCTGTGGCTCCCTGTGGAGTCTGCTCCCACAACTTCCCAGAAGTCCACAGTCATACCACACCACGCTCTAGGGAGTCTCTAAAACGTATTTCACAACTGGGTGCGTCCTTCCCACTTTGCTGTAATAAAGCCCGTCTCTCTTTATCTGGTCCTCTTTGGCTCCTTTACATGTCTCTGCCATGACCACACGTGGTGGCCACTCCTGTCTGTGCCTCAGTCAAGAAGGGAAGTACATTTCTGTAGGAGGAATCCCCTTGGTCACGTCAGAAGACCCTGTAATTGTCTCAAAGTCACTTCTTCAACCCAGTGATCAGACAAATTTCCGGGAAGAGGCAGAAATGGCTTCTAAAGAGCCAGATGACACAAAACACTCACAGGAGATCTCTTGGCCGTATTGCCATCTGTTTTGTTTTTTGATCACAATTCCAACGAGCTTATTTATCCACCTGCTTTCCAGCTCCCAGCAGACCGGAGTCAGCTGCTGAGAAGAAATGGTGTTGCTGCAGGCGGGCACACCACCACACCTGCGGGGCGGAGAGGGGGGCCAGAACCACACAAAAGCAGACATAGAGGTCAGAAGTTTCGAGAGGCTGACAACCCTGTTGTTGAAAGTAAACCCTTCTTCCCCCTCCACAGCAGCTATAACAGAGAAGGTTACCATATCTGACGCTCTCTACGACCCGCTCAACTGTGGAGAAAGGATTCAGTTATGTTCCACGTACTGTGTTAAACTTCTCAGGAGGCTAACGTGAGTTTAGGATTAATAAAACACAGCAGGTGCTGTCAGTGGCCTGCTCATTCCTTGGACCTCTCGGATTCATTATCCTCAGGCTGACTCCCAACTGTCCATACCTGCACTGAGGGCTTTTCTGAAACCAGAGGGCCACTCTCCTGAAGGTGGGCCTGCCCAGAGGTCCAAACGTCCAGGAATTAATGCCCTCCACCCTGGGAGCAGCACTCACCAATGACCCTCAGATGCTGGCGTACAAATACATCAGCCCCCTTGCCCCTCGAGTGGATCATTTACACAGTCTCCCAGAGTTTCCCTCTGGGATGACCAGGTTAACAGTGTGCCCTTTAGGGGCTGCTGTCCCATCCTGACTCATTTCCTCACCTCCCTGGAGGTGTTCCCTGTACTTCCAGATAAGCTATTTGTACTCACTTCCTGTCTCAGGATCTGCCTCTGGAAAAATCTACACTAACGTAGAAAAGCAAGCTTCAATAATGCAAATGTTCACGTATTTGAACCAAGACTTTCTCTCCAATGTTGCTCAAAAATGAATTGTTCATTAAAAACAAAATGCTTTCCTCCTATCCACCTCTTCCCTGGGCACACGCTCTCTCTTGCTAGATATATATTTCCCCTTCCCTCTCTCCCTCTGTTTATAATTCAGTGCATAGATGACTTAGGGACAACCAGGCATTTTCCTTTGAATTCTCCCAGGGCCCAGAATTGAACAATCTTAAAAAACAGCCAGATCCACAGCATTCAGGGGTCTCCTAAGGTTTAGGAAAATGGCCTAAAACCCTCTAGCTCCCTTTACAAGAAAGGCTGAGCAAACATTCCCAAGGCAGTATTCTTCTCTCGGCTGCTTGGATCTTGGTTTTCAGGAATCTGCTAGTGGAGACTGAAGCCCTGTGGCTCGTGTGGCTGAGTTGCGGGCTGCCCAGTGTCCTTGGGGGAAGTTGGGCAGCAGGAGGCTGCCCCGGGTGAGCACCCTTTGGGCCCAGGCCTGCCTCCTCCTCTGTGCACTGAGGAAGCCTCTGTGGGCCCACTCCTCTGTCTGGGCATGAGCCGCTGCGTGAGCACCGTACTCACCACCCCTGAAAGAGGTTTGGCATCTGCCGTGCTGCTTCTCCCTCTTAGGGTGGCAGACACAGCCACCAGCAGGGTCTTCACGGTGCTCCCCAAACTTGCCTGGCCATAAGAATCACCTGGTGCACTTGCTAAGCATACGGATTCCAGACAGCAGCCCCAGAATTCCTGAACCAGCCTCCCCAGAGAGAGGCCTGGGGATCTCTGTGCTTCACGGCCCCCCGAGGTGATTCTTATGAGCTGCACACTGGGAAACGACGGAATGAGGAGAGAGGCAGGAGCATCTTTAAAGCAGACAGAACTCAGCCGGTCAGGTATGTCCCCCCATGCCGATAGCCCTCACATCGGGAGTGAACCGAAGGAAGTCATTCCTCACACGGGGGCTGGCCAGGGCCTGCGACGGTTCTGAGAGCTCAAGGAAGTGCTAGTCCAAATAAGACTTGTTTAAAGTGTCCCTCATAGCCCAGGCTCACCTTTTAAGCAACACTTCCTCTTAAGTTTGCTGTAGAACCATGATTGCCGGTTGAGTGGGGAGTAGGAGTGAGGGGGAAGAGAGGGACAGTATGTCAGAGACATGAAAGGGTAGAGCTGAAAACTAGTCTTCATTAGGAATTGCTTTGATTTGTTTTCATCAAAGGTAATTTATGTTGAAGTTTCTGAGATGTTAAAAGGGAGTGAGATCTTAATGTTTCTCAAAATGGGATACAAGCACAAAACGTTTGCAATTGACTGGGATGAACCAAGAACCATAGGTCCTGCTGGGGCGGGCAGTTCACCATCCTGGATCCCGCCTCCTGATTCTCCCTCTCCAGCCCCCTCCTCTCTGCCGTCTTTTTCAAACTCCCTCACATCAAGTCAAGACTCTGCTTGAAGTCATTGAAAGGTTCACTGCTGTCCCTGAGATAGTCAAACGACTCTATGTATGATCCTCAAGACCCCTCTTTATCGGGACCCACCCTCACATTCCAACTCTATCTCCGGACTCTGCTCACCACGTGCACTTTGTTCCAGCAACGTCAGGCTACTGCGTTCTCTGAAGCCCCAGGGACGATCCCACCTCTGCTCCTGTGCCGTGGTGTGCCCTTCCTCCACTTCTCTCTCTGGAGAGCCCTGGCTTATCCTTCAGATGCCTTTCCATTAGGTCCCCCTCGTCTGCCTGGCAGAATAAATTGCCTCCACAATGAGACACGTCTGTTGAGTGAGAAGTCTGTGTGTGGTCCTGGGAGGGGCAGTGGGGTCCGAAAGTCAGTGGTACCTTGGCCCAGTTCTGCCCCACGACAGGTGCTGCTGGTCGGGACATCTTTAAATCAGGCATCTTTCTCTCCCTTTCCTTCATTTTTATTGTGGTAAAATATACAAAACATAAAATTTACCATTTTAAGTGTAGTTCAGTGGCATTAAGTACATTCACACTGTTGTTCAAACATCACTACCATACATCCACAGAACTTTTTCATCTTGCAAAACTGAAACTTAATACCCATTGAACAACAACCCGTCACTTCTACTTCCTCCAGCCCCTGACAACCACCGTTCTACCTTCTGTCTCTGTGAATCCAACTACTCTCGATAGCTCATATAAGTGGAATCGTACTGTATTTGTCCTTTTGTGTCTGGCTTATTTCACTTAGCATAACATTTTCAAGGTTCATCCACATTGTAGCATGTATCAGAATTTCATTTCTTTTTCAAATTGAATAATCAATTGTATGTATATGCCACATTTTGTTTACCCATTCATCCTTTGATGGATATTTGGTTGTTTCCACCTTTTGGCTATTGTGGATAATGCTGCTATGAAGATGGGTGTACAAATATCTGTTTGAATTCTTGCTTTCAATTCTTTAGGTTGTTGAAATTCCACCCAGGAGTGGAATTGCTGGATCATATGGTAATTCCATGTTTAATTTTTCTAGGAACCACCATACTGTTTTCCATAGCTGCTAGACATTCCCACTAACAACGCACGAGAGTTTCAATATCTTCACATCCTTGCATTTTTATTTTCTCTTTTTTGTTGATAATAGCTATCCTAATGGATGTGAAGTGATATCTCACTGTGGTTTTGATTTGAATTTTCCTAATAATTAGCAATGTCAAGTCTTTCTATTTTGAAAGCATTCATTTTATTGAGGTACAATTTATGTACGATAGACTGCACCCATATTAAGTGTCAAGTTAAATGGATTTTGACAAACATATACACCCATGTGACAACCACTGTAGTCAAAATACATAACATTTCTATCACCCCCTCTTGACACTTTACAGTCAACTTTCCCCTCTATCTCCAACTCCAGGCAACCTCTGATCTGCTTTCTGTCACTATAGATTAGTTTGCATTTTCTAGAATTTCATATCAATGGAAGCATACAATATGCACTCTTTTGTATCTGGCTTCTTTCATTCAGCATAATATGTTTGAGATTCACCCAGATTGGTGAGTATATCCCTAATTTGCTCCTTTTATTGCTGAGTAGTATTGCATTGTATGAATACATCACAATTTGTTTATCCATCCATCTATTGATAGACATTTGGGTTATTTCCAGTTTTAAGGCTGTTATGAATACAAGCTATTGTAAACATTCTTGAATAAGTCTTTGTGTGGAGTATGTTTTCATTTTTCTTGAGCAAATACCTAGGAGTAGAACTGCAAGGTCCTAAGGTAGCTGTATATTTAATTTTACGAGAAACTGCCAAACTTTTTTCCAAAGAGGTTGTGCCGTTTTATATACATGTGCTGCCAGCAATGTAGGAAAGTTTCCATTGCTTCACATCCTTGTCAGGGCATCCTTCCATCTGCAAATCTCTCTGACTTTCTCTGGCTGAGCTCAGAGGGCCACCAGTGATGGGTCCTAAACTATGCCTATGGGCACCAGTGGCAAAAATAAAGGGGAAGTGGAGAACAAAAATTTATAGAGCATTGTCTTACACAGATAATGCTGTATAAAGTTTGTATGTATCTCAGGACATGGAGATGTTGGTAGCCCCAGTCTGACATTAGCAGGCAACAATTTACAAGGGAAATACCTGTTCTATCAAGTGTTAGGATATGCCCAAACCCACATCCAAACCTATAAAACAGGTTTCAACCTGTTATGTCTAGACTCAGTGAACTGTGGCCTGGTCACTAAGTGTCACAAGTCCTATCTCTCACCTTCTATCAGAGAGAAATGCTCCGTTCTTCTAGTCACTGCATACCAACCAGTAGGACAAATGTGGTCGGGTTAGGAAATGTTAAGTGGCTAAGTCACCCCACAGGCATATTAAAGTATTTGAAAATTCTAGTTAAAAGGTTACTTTTTTTACAACTGGATGAGGCTACTGATAGCATCTGAGGCAGTGTTATCTTAAGAAACAAAGTTTATTTATTAAAATAAGCAAAAGAGCAATAGAAATTAAGTTAAATGGGAAGGAGAAACCAGTATCACCCCTGACATTTGTTTCATAAACCTTTTTTCAGAGTCACTTTACGAGCGTGACTATTCTGATTTTAAAAACCCAAAGCTTTGGGGCCGGCCTGGTGGTGGAGTGGTTGGCTTCACACACTCCCCTTCGGTGGCCCGAGGTTCGCGGTTCGGATCCTGGGCACAGACCTACTCATCGCTCATCAAGCCACGTGGAGGCGGCGTCCCATATAGAAGAGCTACAACTCTACAACTATGATACACAACTATGTTCTGGGGCTTTGGGGAGAAAAATGAAAAAAAAGAGGAAGATTGGCAACAGATGTTAGCGTAGGGTCAATCTTTTTCAAAAAAAAAACACACACAAAAAAACAAAACCAAAGGTTTGAATCAGTACTGAAACACTAAAAATAATCTCAAAAAACATGTTGACACAGAAAGGTGAAACCATACTTGATCACACTGCTTTTCCCCAAACGGCTTGTTGGTACATTAGCACCCCTGTGGGAGGAAGTCAGATATTTAAGAGCAAATCTTCAATTAAAATGCCACTCTTCTTTGGTAGGACTTGAAACATTATATTTCATGTTTCCTCAGATATTCTCCTGGAGTCAGTCCTCATCTTTTCCCATATGACAGTGGTAAGGCATGTGTGACTGGGCTGAGCCTAGGACCCAGGCTTGTGAGATGTTTTTATAATCCTTCTGTTGACATTTAAAAATGTTTAAGCAACTGAAAGATCTTCAGAAATCATGGCCATGTTATTAGAAAAGTACATACTTGGCTGCTCAGCCATTTCTTTAAGGATCATTATTAGAATGAGTGTGCAGACATTATGTACAGTAGATTTCAACGATGCCTCTAATCTTCATCAATCCCTGTAGCCCTGTCTTTGCCACGTGACTTTGACACTCCTTTCACTGAAGAGGCAGTGTCTGTTTCTCCATCCCCTTGAATCTGGGATTGCCTTGCGTCTTGCTTTGGCCAATAGCATGTGACTGTAAGGAGGATGTGCTGGTTCCCATGCTAGACCTCCAGATGTTCTATATGTTTCTTCTCTCTTGCTCCCCTGCCGTTGCCATGAGACTATGCCAGGATCAGCATGCTTGCAGATGAGAGACTTATGGAGCACAGTTAAGCCACGCTAGCCACCCCAGTTGAGGCCTTCCTAAATCAGCTAGTAGATTCCCAGATATGTCAGCAGAACTATCTAGCTGACTACCCTAGAGTGTGAGCAATAAACACTTACTATTTTATGCCTCTGGGGTTTTGTGTGTTTGTTATGTAGCAATACCTGACGGATATCTCTATGTCACAGGAGTTTTTAAAACTCAAAGATACAATTTAAAAATAAAATGGCCTATTGTATACTCTCCTTTTGCCCCCTAAAAGTGTTAATGAGTTTCCGGATTGTTTTTAAAATACATCCAACACCATATTAACAGAGGTTGTCTCTGAGGAGATGACAGGGGTGTGAGGTGGAATTTTCACTATATATCCTTTTGTTCTTTTAACATTTGAACCATGAGTGTTACATAGTCAAAAAATAAATTAAAAATCCTACATGAATACAGAGCTTCGAGTTGTATCTCTAGAGGAGAAGGTACCCGTTTCTATACATACAAGGCAAAGTGAGTGATAGAGACAATTATTTAAAAGGCTAAACCTTTCAGTGGATATAGTCAGATAATTAGGGCCAATATCTTGGGGAAAATATCTACAGATTCTTAATACTCTAACAACTTTGCAGATAGACATGATAATCTATAGGATAATTCTGAAAAACTTTAGCATTTTAACAGATAAACTGTGGTTTTCTGCTTGCTGACCACAAAACGTACTGGGTCAGAGATTTCTTGTAAACGTTAGTTTTGTGGTTCTCAAAGTTTGGTGGGCAAGAATCGTCCCTGCCTCTTGTTAAAATGTAGATGGTCCAGGTCCCATAACAGAGATTCTGATTGTGGGTGTGGATGGAGCCCAGAAATCTGCATTACAACAAGCAGCTCAAATCATCTTCGTGGACTCCATTCTGAGAAACACTGGGTGCAGTCACTGCCGTGTGCTTCTGTCAAGTGCCCACGCTGCCTGCATTGTACAGAAATAACGAGCCTGTGGGTGTCTGATTCATTCTCACCAAGTAGATCGTGTAATCTGATAACTATAAAAAAAGTAATAAGTGAAGTCAAGGACTCAACAACATGGGTCAAGAGAGGCAGAAGTAACTTAAAGAAATAAAACTGTAGTATTTTTTTAAAAGACCTTATAGAAGAATTAATCAGATTGTTCAAATATTAGATAATAATATATGGGTTATGTACATAAGTTAGTTTTAAGAATAAGAGGACTAATGTAATTATGCAATAAAATCAGTCAAAATAAAGTTTTTGTTTTGTTTTGAGCAAATAATGTTTGCTTGAGGAGGAAAGTTGAATTCCAGTGGAAAATAAATGAGCAGCCCTTTTGGTGTAAGTGTAAAGTCTATTAGAGGGAAAATGACCAGCTCTGATTACGAGTGTTGACAAAACGTTATGCTGAACATCCTGGTAGCTGTTGGGGACAAATAGAGACGTTTCTGACCTCAGAGTATGGTTAGTTAAAGACATTTTTATGTTTTCATATTTTGGAGAATCCAGGGTTCCACAAGATAATTTTGGAAGAATTTTGAAGATGTCAAATGTAGGTGTAGAATTATAGAATTTTCTAACGCTTTTATTCTCTGCTTGAATAACATATTGAAGCATGAAATACTAATTGTGGCTAGGAGATGCTCAAGAGTGTCTGTTCAAAAATTACAGTGGAGGTAGCACTGGGCACCTTGGGAAGAGAATAAAGAACATGGAAACAGGGTTTGTTTATTTTCTGTTTGTTTGATTATTTGATTTTTGTTTTGCTCTAATATGGATTGTTTTTTTGTTAGAGAAGTAGTACACACTCAGGAAAAAGGTAGGAAATACATAGAAGGAAAAAAGTAGCCCTACTCTCCAAACATGAGTTTAAATGTTTTGGTATACTTCCCATTAGTCTTTGCTAATAGATCCCACATGGACCAATTGCTTTCCTCCCATATTGTTGGTTTCGTACCACACATATATCATTGCATCTTGCTTTTTAAAAAATTAAATATGATAAGCACTTCTCAGTGCCATTATATACGCTTAACACATGTCATTGTAAATGGATGTGTAAGTGTTTGGAGAAGCAAACCACTAGGGTCGAACATCTAGAGGGTTTCCAGCCTTTTGCTAACATGCAAATAAGGATGTTATTAAAAACTAGAAGTCTATTGCTTTTTTTGTTATTTATAATTATTTCTTGAGGACAGACTCCCCAAAGTCATATAACTGGGTCCAGGGTTATGAACATTTTAAGGGTGATGACATTTTGTCAACCTGCTTTCCTAAAGCATGTCCTCCAGCATTCTCTCACCTGTGCTGCTGATTTATATTTTCCTTCCTTCCTTTGGGAGCTGTTTAGAGTCATCGTAGAAAGAAATCCCTGCTACTGAGATAGGAGCCTGTGCTACCTTGTTCTCATTGCAGCTATCTGCTTATTACTGAGATGCAATATTTTTTCCATACAAGTTATAGTTTCTTTTTACCTTTTGGTTGTTTTTCCGCCAACTTGTAAGAGGGCTTCTGTAATGAAGAATTCACCCCAGGCTAATTGAATGTGCTGCAAATACATGTTCCCAGAGCTGACTTCCTAAATCTTTCTTTCCGCCCGTGCACAGTGGAGTCATGGATCCCCTCAGGATGACCCCTGGGCTGACTCATTTGCCTGAGGGTTTCCAAAGCTCCTCATTCCGGCACCATCGAGACTGAAGTTCCTGAGGCTGACAAGCAGCCCCAGCATGTCCCCGAAGTCACCACTTTTCACCCAGACCCAGAGACAAGACACATGTCCACGTCTGCTCTCTGGTAAGCTGGCGTGCTGCTAGCTGCAGGGCACTATCTTCACAAAGCAGAGTCGGCAGTCGCCACTCTCAACCTCCAGCCTCGTGTGAAACGGTTTTATGTATGAGATTAGAACCTTTTAAGCTATCCTTCCCCCTAGAAAAGAACTCAAGAGGGGAGAGAAAACACAGCAAGACAGACACCGTCTAAAACAAATTTGGATTAAACGCCTCTACTACCGCCACATTGAAAATGGCAATTTTAAAAACGATTTTAAGGAGCTGAGAATTGAATTTTCTGAGTGCCTGGACCTCCAACTTGGCGAAATTTTGCCTCAGGGCCATCTCTTAGGGCCCTGGTACTTAAAGTGTTGTTCAAGGCCCGGCAATGTCAACATCCCCTGGGAACTTGTTAGACACGCAGACCCCACCCCAGACCTACTGCGTCCGCCCGCAGTTGAACAAGACGCCCAGATGATTTGGACGCATGTTAAATTTGAGAAGCACTCTCTTAAAGCAGTGCTATCAACTCCGGTGTACACGTCACAGTCTCCCGCGGAGCTTGAAACAAGATGGACGTCCAGGTCCCGCCCCCGAGACTGCGATGCACATCGGTCGGTCGAGGGCGGGCATTGGGCACTGGAGTTGTTGAGAAGCTCTCCAGCGGTTCTTTGTGCGGCCAGAGATCAGAGTTGACCTGAAGTTTCTAAAACTTCCTTCTAACAAGGCAGAGATGATAAAACTCTCTAAGATCTGAGGTCTTCAAATTCCATGCTTCTTAACTAAGTATTACATATTATGATTAAATGCAAAAACCAGTTAGCTCCTGGAGGATAGGGATACATGAAAAAAATTTTTTTTTTGATATTGTGTTGGACAGTTTAGGGAGCAACTAGGTATCTTGGGATAAGAAACAAAACAACAGACACACAGAACAATTGAGGTCTTGCCCTTATACGAATCCTGTACAGTATTGGTGTTCCTACCCTTGGTCAGGTTCTCACTCCCCCGATTGGTCACCCAGCAGCTCACTAAAAGGGCCCAATTTTGTGCTTATTAAGATAGGCAAAACAGCCAGACCTGCCCTGTCCGCCTCCCCCACCCCAGTGTCTTCAGGCTGCTATAAATGCAGCTCTCAAAGCTAATCTCCAGTGTTTGTGAGTCATTTCCTAAGTGATGAACACACAGCCAGCTGTGTGGAAACATACCGTGTTATCTTAAGTCCAAGATGCTGCTGAATCGGACCTCTGATCGTCTGTGCTTCCAGAAGACCAGCATCAGCAACAGTCCCCAGGACCAGAAGCATGGGGCTTGACGCTCACTTTAGAGTGATGCCACCACTGGCGGGTCCCAGCAGCTGGCTGGAAACCAGGCCTCACTCAAAGCTTCCCGATCTCTAGGCTACACTGGACCTGTGACATTGAATCAGCTTCTAATGCTCCAAATACTGACCCTTCAGCTGCGGGGCTGCCGGAAACCCAACATGGTGACCTACCGCTGTAAGCCAACTGTCACCCTCTGTGCTTTATAATTATGACCAGTTTCTGTGACTTCTTGAAGGCGATTAAGTTGGGAAATCTTGCATAAGAGCTGGGTTCTCCAACGTTTTTGGCTCAGGAAACCTTAATACACTTAAAAATTATTAGGACCCCAAAGAGTTTTCGTTTATGTAGGTTATATCTAGCGGTGTGCTGGAGTCAGATTGTACCAGCTCACGAGAATTCAACATTCAGGAATTTTCCAAGCCAACTGTTAAACCAGTGGAAGCTTGAAATTGGCAACAGAGGGAGTATTCACACCAGGGAAATTGGCAAATGCTACAAATCAGGGCTTTTTCCTTTTTCTGGAGATCGGGTTTAGCAGCAAACCACTGATTTTTTTTTTTTCCCCCAAAGCCCCAGTAGATAGTTGTATGTCATAGCTGCACATCCTTCTAGTTGCTGTATGTGGGACGCGGCCTCAGCATGGCAGGAGACTAAACCACGGGGCCGGCCCAAAAACCACTGATTATTATCTACCAATATTTACCATATTAGACATTAAAGTGGAGAGCTTTTGAAAATATTTTTCACCTAAAAATAATAAACCCATTACATGTTAACATAAATACCACATTTTTCACAAAAATATTTTTTTTCCCAAAACAATGACTTAATGAGTCGAGTTGCCTTTATATTTTTGCAAATCTCTTTAACGGTTGGCTTAATAGAAGTCAGATTTTCACATCTGTTTCTATGTTCAATCTGTCACGTAGCCTCTGGAAAACTCAACTGTATACTTGTAAGAGAATCAGACCAAAAAAAGGTAATGTCTTAGTGTTTTAAGATAGCTGTGACCTCATATATCTCCTGAAAGGGTCTCAGGGACTCAGAATCATTGCATTGGAGCATTTCTCTTCTATGTTCTGATTGCAGCTTACGTAACGGCCCCTCCTTCATGAAACACAGCTGGGTTAGCCTATGCTCCATTCCTCTCCATGCACATTTGGTCTAGTAATTTTGAAAGGAATAGCCACACAGCTATGCCAGTTCTGCCAGGAAATTACTGTTGGTGACCGTCTTCCCCTGAATTTTCACTATGGCACCTAGGTGAAGACAGGCTACTAGTGGAAGGTCCAGGCCTCAGAGACTTAAAAAGCTTGGTCATAAACACAGCTTAACTTTTTCCATTTGCCCTTAGAGCTCAAGACTTCCTGAAGGACATGACGACATTTTTCTTAATTTCTTAAATTCAGAAGTATAACCTAAAATTTTCCATGTGTGTATTCAACAGCCAAGTATACCATTTCCTTAAAAATCCTATTTTTGACTCTGTGGAAAAAACAAACATTTTTGTGTTAAGAAAATACAAGTGTGTTTTTTGAATTCAAACATATTTTGAAAAATAACTAGAAGAGTTTCTAGGTCACTTTTTGGGCAGAGTGGGGATCCTATTTCTGGTGGCCATGAACGGGGCTGACTTCATTCAATACGTCCATTCCTGAAACACCTGTGGAGAGTCTAGGCCTCAGAAACTTAACCTTGAGTGTTAACTTAAAACTGCTGTGTGTTAACGGAATTCTGGCTTGGTTGAAATGATTTTTCTGTTGACTATGAACCTAGAAATATGCTATCAGAACTTTTTATTGATTTTCAGCTCTCAGAGGTACTTGTCATTTTGCTTTTAATCCCTCTCCTGCCCTCTACCCCAGGAGTGTTAGCTGGCAAAGGACTGTCACTCAAGGGCAGCCCTTCTTCGGGTTTCAGGATATCCTCCCGGCTCTGACATTTGTTTCTCTCTTCACTAGGACAAACTGCAGACTCTATCCACGATGCCTGTAACCCAGGAATCTGAACATATTCTCAATGACATAACCTCGAATTTCCCTAAGAAGGGATTAAAAAAAAAAGACACAGAAAGCTAACCACCCAATGCCTTTGGTCGGAATTGTGTTTCTTCTCCTCCATTTGTTCTTCCTCCAGATGCATCCTCGAGGCCCTGACACGCCGACCTTCATGGACTACGTCACCCAGGCTGTCCTGAGATCTGGGGTTAAGCTCAGGAGCAATGGGAGGCCCCAGCAAGAGATCAGTGTGTTCCCTCGTCTGCCACTTGGGCCTGGGGCGTGATAGCTTCCCCTAATTGCTGGTCCCTGGGTGCCTCACTCTCCCCTGCTGGTCCCCTCAGCCCTGTCCACACCTCTGCAAATTGCCTCTTCATTAAAGGCTCTTCAGCTAAACCCTAAGACTGGCCTTCCTGCCAAGGCCTTGAAAGATAGAATAAAAATTTATTCCAAACAGATACCAAGCAAACGTTCATGTTTATTAATATAGGTTACATAAAATTTTTAAAAAAGAATACATAAAAACAGTGACATAATGTTTTATAAGTACAGATTGATAATATACTAATGACAGTAATATTAAGTCAGAGGTATTTTAATACAGACAGACTGAATAAACAATGATGGGAAATCTCCACTGAGATGGATAAAATGCATAGAGTAACTAAATTAATAAAATCAACTCTAGCTTCTACTTACAATACATACCTTTATGTAAATTATTCTGTGGCATTTGGAAATAGTTTGCTCTTCTAAATAGGTAAGCATTTGCCTTGCAACTTTCCACTTTTCTTGTTTGTTTAAAATGCCTACATCTTTTCATAAGGAAAAAAGATACATTTCAACCTCATTTTCAAATTATTTTGTCAAATCCATGAGGATTTTCTGTACTTGATACTCATCAAGGGGTTAAAAAATGCTTTTAAAATCATCTCAATCAAAATAAGACAAGTGAATGGAAAAATATAGAATAATTTTCCTAGATTTCAAAGTCAATTTCATTTTCTTCTGTTATTTCTAATCAGACTGACATAATTGATTCTTTTTAAAAAACCTGATTTATTTATTGAAAGCATTTATAAATAGTGTCCAATTAATGTAGACTGAAGGACTTATTTTAAAAAATACACCGTATTGTATTATGCTTTCATCTCAAGTTATAACCACAGGAAGCAGTAACCCAGATGTTCAAAGTTCTTCAACTGACAGGCCTTGCTTGTGTGAGACTCGCTTGGTGACTTCTCGCTCAAAACACTTCTTCATACAATGACACATTTATTATACACATATCACACTCTATGCATCCGTCTACCTTGTTCTTCTTGAGGGCAGGTCTCGGTCTTACTCAACTCTCTAAGCCCAGAGCACACAATGGGTGTTCACGTTTGCTCACGGGTGTTTCCATCTGACAATGGTCCTTGCAGGGCACTGCTAGAAGTGAATGAGCCTTCTTTCTCCATTCTTAAAACGGGCAGAGAAGTCTTTTATATTCACTATCTCCTGGGATAGCACAGTCAACTTGGCCAATTTCTTTTTTTTTTGCTTGAGGAAGATTTGCCCTGAGCTAACGTCTGTGCCAATCTTACTCTATTTTGTATATGGGTCATCAGCACAGCATGGCCGCTGACAAGTGGTGTAGGTCCACGCCTGGGAACTGAACCTGGGCCGCCAAAGTGGAGCACGCTGAACCACTAGGCCACGGGGCCTGCCCTGGCCAATTTCTAATAAACATGATCAGTTCAGAGCCCACACTTGAGGGAACCCCAGGAGGAGAGAGCAAATGTGGGGTCCTGCCCCTCTGCTCTCTGGGAGGCTCAGATGGAGGGCTTCTGGCCAATCCGTGTCTGAAACGGCCCTGCCTGTATCTACCGCTGGGAGTCCTCCATCCGGGGGTGGGGTACTTTGAAAGCCAACCTAAGGTCACTAGTGGGACCTATGCTCCCATTTGGTTTACATGTACAGAGTGTAAACCATCAAAAATGCTACCCATATCATCTATTTTCATAATTTAAAGAGTTCAAAATTTGATATGTTTAAAATGAAAAACAGTAGAACTTTTTCTACACACAGAATACTAAGTCTTATCCCTCAATAACTTAAACACTGCTGCTGAACAATTTCAAAATACACTTATTTGCAAAAGCTGTAAGTCCAAGCTATAGAATCCCTCACTATTGATGGACAGCTCCAGATGTTCAGGGCTAAATTCCACCAACCTAAACTCTGCATATTAAATCAGAGAAGCAGAGTTTATTTCCATAATCTCTAAGGGAAAAAAAAAGGAGGGTTTCAAAGTGTCTATTCTATACTGCACTGCAGATGACAAAAGTGTGTGTGTACACAGACATATACACACACAAAACACGACATATGTCACCTAAATACATCAAAAAGTGACATCCAGTTATTACTGTAGCATTGGTAACACTCTCTTGGAACAATGCTGTTTTCTATTCCTGTTATCTTTTCCTGTAATGAACAAATATGTATGCTTAAGGGTCTTGTAAGAAGGAGGCATGCAAATCATACATTTCTTGTTTTAGATGGTAAAGTAAATACTTTTTTGGCAATGACTAACAGAATCCTCAGGTTACATGCTTTTGTAACCTTTTCTTTTTAACTCACCGGCAGTCCCTTTTCCTAAGTTAACAGCTTTTTGTATATGCTGTTGCTCAGATTACTAGAGCAGGTATCCATTTTACTTGCCATCAACTGACCGCTGCTGTTATAACTGCTGGGGTCAGAACTTTCTTTGCAGCATAAGATACTGTAGAGGTGCCTCTGGCACTCAGAGGAAGCGTAATAGTAGATCAAGGGATCAAGGCAACAGCTTATGCTGCTGACACAGACACAGAGGAGGTAAGCGAAGTAGGCGGCCTCTGTCGTGGAATCCGGAGAAAGGAACGAGTAGTGCACAATCAGGAGGACGTTTGTGGGTCCGAAGCAAATGATGAAGATGCAGAAAACAGCAGCCGACAAGAACAGAGCCCGGGACTTCTTGCTGCGGTTGGCGACTGCGGAAGAGCTAAGACATCGAATGATAGACACGTAACAGACTGTGGAAACGACCAACGGCACAAAAAAGAAGACGGCAGAGAAGGCAGAGAAGTAATAGGCATAATAGCCTTCGAGCAGGGTCTGGTTGAGCACGTCATGACAGGTGGTTATGTTGAGCCCCGGGACCCGGGTGGTCTGCTCCTGCAGGAGGAGAGGCACCACCCCCGCGATGGCCAGAGCCCAGATGGCCAGACACGTGACGGACGCCCTTCCCAGCGTACGCCAGGAGAGGGACCGGATGGGGTACACCACTGCCAGAAACCGGTCGATGCTGATGACTGTCATGAGCATGATGGAGGCATACATGTTACAGTAAAAGGCGGCCGTGACGAAGCGACACATTTCAGATCCAAATTTCCAATCGCTCCCGGAAAAGTAATAGCTGACCTTAAACGGGAGCACAGACACAAAGAGCACGTCCGCCGTGGCCAGGTGTAACATGTACACCACGGCAGGCTTCTTGACCTTCATCTTCAGGATGAACACGACGATGGCCATGATGTTGAGAGGCAGGCTTACCACAAACACGCCAGTGTAGACGGAGGGGATAAAGAGGGTCATCCAGGTGCTTGTCAGGTATCCCGAGGCATCTTTGGAGACGAACCCCGGGGGCGGTTTTTGAAGAGCACTGCTTTTGTCGATGGAGCTGAACCTGTCTTCAGTTAACCCGCTTTCGTTTTTCTCCTCGGACTCCCCCGACAGTGGGAACGGTTCAAACTGATCATGGGAATTCCTGAGGAAAAAGGACCGGGGGTCCACAGTAGCATTGGTTGCTCTTGACCCTGAAAAATAAAAGAAAATGAATGGAAAAGGCAAAAGAGACCAGCAGAGAGTACCTGTTACGTTTGCTTTGTTTTCCTGCAGGAGCGTGGGGGAGAACAGCAGGTGGGGCACAAATGGATTCCGACGTCGTCAGGGGATTAGCTAGCTCCAAATTGGCTATAAGGTGTTGTTTCGGCACCAGCAAACACCTTCAGAACTCTGCTCCTTGGAGGGACAGAAGCGAACAACACACTTCCAGAGATGCAGCGTGCAGACGTCGGCGAAGGCTGAGTACCTGACACGAAGGGAAGAAGCAGAGATTTCTCCTCTACAGCAGCCGCCGTCTACACACACAAACCACTCCCAGGCCACAAGACCTCTTTCCTCCACCTGCCTTCACATGTGCATTTTCTCCATTTAGTTGGCAGCCACCCCTTGAAACCCATCCCTCCCAATGGAAAAGTCCACAGAAAGTTGAGGGGACTTCGTAACGTGACGGAGCTAGCCGCAAATTCACGGTAGGGCCAAGGGCTCCCGTTCCCACGACCGTTACCCACGTGACGGTAGTCTTCCTCCACTGTCTTTAGTTTGTTTACACAGTAGAATGTCCCAAATCTCTCATCATATTCGGGTCCAAACCACAGTCCCTCGGGTTATCTTCTAATATAACCCAAGGCACCCACCACCTCATGCATCTTGCCTTCTCACTTCTCGGCAGGTCAGTGGAGCAGCATTCTAGGCTGATGGCCCTCCTCAGCTCAGTTCCAGAATGCCATGTGCGTCAAGGCAGACACCAGGCAAACCAGGCTATTTTGAGTATCAAGCAGAAGTCCAAATAAAGGCTCAGCTGTAAACTTCCTCCTTTTACCACCCTCTTCCATCCCAAACACCCATTTGAAATGTTCATCAAAGAAATGCAACCCTCAGCCGCTGGAATTCGACCAGCTTTTCCTTCCAAGGAGCTTTGCTCAAGTTCTGCCATTGAGGAGACTTGGACAAAGAGCCTTTGTTGGGCCTTGGTAAGCTGAGGAGCGGAAAGAGGAAGCTCAGAGGAAGAAGGGCGAGGTCTCCATCGCTGGGCGTGTTCACGACGGAGGCTGGACACACAGATCGCTCAGAAGTGATGTGAGAGGATTTAAAACCGGGCTGGAGATTGGATGCGTATAGTGGATTGTCAAAGCTTTGGTCTTATTTCTCGGTAGTGGAACCTTCCTGCAAACAAAAACTTACACAGAGAAGCATAACGCAACCAAAGAGAGAGTTCTGCCTCTGGCACCGCTCTGTAAGGCCCTACCAGACCCAACCATCCCTTAGAGAAAAATTACAAACTCTGCACCCCCTTCACCCCCCAAATCAATCACCTGAGGGCATTTAGGTCCACAGGATGCTGCTGGGGAGGGGAGGGATGAATCTTGAAAGCAAGGATGGCACCCGGTGAGTTCCTTGTTTTCAGTGGCTTTTAGCTTGAGAGAAGGCCAAAGTCAGTGCCACAAAGGATGGTTAAAACTCAGATAGAAAACGCACACCCTTCTGGCCTGAAGAACCAGAGGACAGAGTTCAGGGCAACCACAGTCACCGGACAGTGAGGAGAGAATCCCAGAAAGGAAAAGTCAGGGAGGGGAGCCCTACATTCCAGTGTAAACTCTGCCCCAGGCTCCGCTGCCTCCCGCACCTGCCCGCACCTGCCCGTGGAGGGAAGACGCAGAGCAGCTCTGCTGAAGATAAGAGGACTGACACGGTATCGTGCTCTCTGCTCAAGAGCTAGAGTTTGCAGTTTGAGTCCAACCAAATTAGTTGCCTGCTAAAGCAAAAACACCAAAATTCTTTGGAGAAATAAAACAAAATCTTGAGTTTTTATAGTATGACAATGTCCAGGATACAATCCAAAATCATTCGCTATAAAAAGAATCAGGAAAGTGTGACCCAGTCTCAAGAAAAAAAAACCATCAATGGAAGCCAATCCCAAGATGACCCAATTAACAGATAAGGATTTTAAAGGATGTGTAGCAACTACGCTCAATGAAGCAAAGGAAAATGTTTCATTGAAATGGATGAAAAAAACAGAAAACATCAGCAAAGAAATCAACCAATGGAAATTCTAGAACTAGAAAATAAAATACAATAAGTTGGCATCTATTTCCAAAATGAACAGCAAAGCTAGAGTGGTACCAACTGAGACAGCAGAACGGGGCCTGGCAGTGAAAGGCTGAGGTCAAATGACCTCAGCAAGGTCATGAGTGGGTTCCCTGAGGGTGAAGGAGTGGCCAGATTTGTCACAGAGAAAGGACAAATGTCTCCAGTGACGAGCTTCTGAGTACACACATAGGTCTAGATTGTTCCTCAAGGGTAAGAAACTATTCCTATCCGTTTCTGAATCTCCAGTACAGTGCCCTGCACATGGTGGTGCTCCTTAAATTGGCTTTTAATCACAGATCTGCTTTCTAATATTGGCTCTGCCAGGAGTCACTTAACCCCTCTGAACTAAGTCTCAGAGTCATTAAAATGGAATTCCAATACCCACCTACAAATCTGGCAGCCAGGAGCATCCCATGTGAAACAGGACATGTGTTCACTTTGTAAACTTTAAAGACTAATCAATGTAAAAAATTATTATTAATTCCTTCCCCTATCACTTCAATGTAGCTTGCTTTTAGACTCAATTATTTGCTCACTCTCAATTATTTTAAATTAAAATGGAATATAGACTCCTCTTCCCTCCTATTTAGCAATGTCTAGTTTTTCACTCTGAGGAGGGACATGCACAGGTTGTAGAGTACACAGCCCCAGGAGCCAGAGCTGTAAATCAAATGTCAAACTCACAGCCTTTCCCAGAAGTATCACTTTCTCCCCTTTGTGATGCATCTAACTTACTCTGTGTGCATCTTGACCCAGCCACGTGCAGGCCTGACATTGGTACTGACAGCCCCGGGGGGATCTGGGGCTACCCTCAAGGTCATAATGAACGTGTGGGAGCTGAAAGAAAACAACGAATGGGTTCTGCCGGTTTAATACCACAAAGACATGTGTCCTTAAAAATGCTGACCCAGAGGAACCTTAAAACACAATTCTCCTCTGCAGTTTTGGGAACGTGGCCAGACTAAGGACTTTTTTTTTTTTTTTTTTTTGCTGAGTGAGATTAGCCCTGAGCTAACATCTGTGCCAGTCTTTCTCCACTTTCTAGGTTGTTCACCACCACAGCGTGGCTGACGAGTGGTGTAGGTCCGTGCCTGGGATCCAAACCCTTGAACCCAGGCTGCTGAAGCAGAACGCCCTGAACTTAACCACTACGTCACAGGCCCGGCCCCCAGATAAAGACTTTTGTCACGCACGGAGGGGATTCGCACACATAGGAATCAAGACACCACCTAGAAGAATGATACCATTTGAAAACTACTGAATACTCATAAGAAGCTTCTTAGGTCCTATCACTTGGTCTGAAAATAAAACTATCATTAGGCTTTACTCTGTAAATTTCTTCCCTGGCTAGGCCTTCGTGGGCAGTATGGTGTTGATGACAGAAAGATTATACCCATTGAAACGTTACATTTTTATAGGCTGGAGCCCAGGAAGAATGCATAATCTCTTGATTAAATAGCCTTGCCTAAGGTGTCACCTTTTCTTGCCACTATAGGTTTGATATTTTGGCTTTTATGGAATTAAAGAATGTCAGCAAAATTTTTTTAAGTATACACTAGCATCAAAGAAAGAGCAAAACCAATTCCAGGTGGGTAGATATATCCAGCCCACCCAAGCCCGTCAGGCTGAAATTCGAGTCTGAGTATTTCTCTTTCCCTCCAGTCCTCGCACAGCTCAAAGGTCAAGGAGAAGGTGCCTGTCAGCTGCCAAAAGCCCTTGGAACTCATCTGTGTTTCTGTTGTTAAGCTATGGTTTCCCCCAAAAAGCAGCTCAGGTCCTAAACCCAGTTCTCATACTTCTTGCTAAGTTTCCTTAATTTAGGCTCTCTAAGTGGCTCTAGAGTAGTTTTGTTATTGAATAGAGCATATTGCTAAATAGCTTAGCTATGGACTCTCTAACTCAGGAGATTTTTAAAAATTAGTAAGTCGGCAATACCGGCGAGAAAAGTTGGAGACTTTTCTGACTTGGATGAGATCTGGCCTAAAAGCAGAGTGGTGACTGGATGCTTTGTCAAGGTCTCACGAGGTCCAGGGAATTACATCAGGCCAGCCCCCCATGACTCCCCAGCCTCGGTTCTGACTCAGAGCCCTCCCTACAGGGCGCAGACTCTTTAGGAATTAACAGAGCAGAAGTCCCAGGACCTTGCCCACATTCCCACACAGAGCAGGACAGTTGCATCCTGCACTTCTCCATGAGCCACTCAACTACAGGCTAAAGAGAAATAAAGACGAGGATGATGGAAAAATAACAGAAACATACCAACCCCATCCAGTGGAATGCAGCAGCATTACCGGAATGCTCCACTGCCTCAAATGCAAACACACACCGTCTTCCAATCAACAGAACCAACGCTCCTTAAAGAATGGCTTGTTCCAGATGTGGGTGGAAAACACACAAGATGAGCCTCAGACATCTTCAGATACTAGGGTCAGGTCAGAAAGACTCTGGCGTCAATCAGAAGTGGCTCCCACTGGCCAAGGTGCGACAATTGATCATCAAAAGAATAATGAAGGAAATGAACTGAAACACTTAAAACATGTCATACATGTTAAGATCCATGAGTTCATAATGATGCTCAAAGGAAAATAAAACCTTTTTGGTCACCTTTGGAGGAAATCATGGGGCCCAGTCTGAAAATTGGTAAACAAAGACAAGATCCAAGCATTTATCCTGCCTTTTCCATATAAATGATATTTCAGGGAAATGAAGTGTCAACAGAGAAAGTTCTTTATAAAATAGTTCCAGCTCATAGACACAGAAACAATAATCGATTTAGAAATGTATCGTTTTGAAGCTCTGAGTGAAATAATGGCTTTGGTCCAACGATCATCAGCGCTTGGAAAAACCGTTAGGTGAAAGGTTAAAGGGGAACTTCATGACGGCTGGATCAAGTGGACAACACTTGAATCCACCGAGTAATCCTCAGATCTCAAAAAGAGAGAGACACTGTTGAGATGACGTAACAGGAGGGACACAGCACCACTGCTGACGCAGTCCTGCAAACAACCAAACCTGAATCTGAGCAAGCCTCCAGCTGTACCGGCCACATCGCAGGAAAGGCCGAGGACGGCCAGACACGTGGAACAACCCCACAGATGCAGCGGCCAGGTGCAGCAGGCAGGGCAGGCCGTAAGACAAACGACCCAGTCTCTGACCAACAGCCACAAAAAAGGAGGAGGGCGAAACAGTTACAGACTAGAAGAGATTCAAGAGACGTACCAACCAAATGCAACGGTGGGCCTTGCTTGATCCTGATTCCAATAAACCAACTGAAAAAAGGCATTTATGAGACCCTCAGTGAAATGTGAACACTGACTGAAGAGTACACGATATTAAGAAATTGTTTGTCACTTCTTTAGGTGTTATAACGGTATTGTGGTTATGTGAAACAAAGAGTTCTTATCTCTAAGGATATATACTGATGTACTTACGGATGATATGATATAATGTCTGGGATTAGCTTTAAAATTGTCCAGTTGGGGGGGAGGAAAGCGAGGGTACAGATAAAACAAAATATGGGAGGTAATTATACTGTTCACTTTTGGGTATGTTTGAAAATTTTCATAATAAAAAGTAAAAGAAGAAAAAGAAAAAAATATTTATACATACCACTAGAAACTAAGGACACAGGTTTTTGCTTTTGTCTTCTTTTGACTTAGTTTTGAAGGGGAAAAAGTTCTTGAACGTTGGTGTGAACAGTTTCACATTTAGAGAGTTCATGTGATACCAAATCCTCAAAGGCTTTTCTGGAACATGGAGGAATTGGTATATGAAAACACTTAGCATTTCTTGAGCTCCTACTATGCACCAGATACTTTACCTCATGTCACTCTAAGGTTTCTCCGAGATAAGCACTATAACCCCCACTTTATGAACGACATGTGGAGGCACAGAGAGGCTAAGTAACTAATCCAAAGTCACACAGCTAGTAAGTGGAGGAGCCAGATTTGAACCTTGATCTGCCTGGCTCCAAAGCTCATACCCTTTGAACCACAGCACACTACCCTCTTTAAAAACTGGAGATTCACGACCTACTCCTACAAGACTGCTATTATTTTCCTCTAAGCATTTCATCAAACAAATGACCCTGCCCATCCGTTTAACTACAGCAGGCAGTATGTGGCCACGCGAACGGATAACTTAAGTTGACAATGCTCACAGCTGTGGCTGGGGAGTTCAAGAGTCCCGCAGACTGTGGCTATACACTAACCACATGCCCACAACCAGCCCCCACAGGAAGGAGAGATGCAACAGAAAGACATTCAAGGACGAAACAGAAAAACAAATTTTAAACTACTGTTCGAGAAGGGGCAGAAGCAAGAGCGTTGAGTGAGCGGAAATCTCTGCTGCGGAAAGACCAGAATTAAAGGTACAATAAGGTACACCTGACTAAAGGGTTAAGCCAAGGAGGCCAGTGCCAGAGGCTGCCTCGCCTCCTCGCCCTCGCATCCCGCGTCCCGTCCCGCGTCCCGTGTCCCGTGTCCCGCGTCCCGCATCCCGGGGCAGGGACTCTGCTGGAAGCAAACCTAGGCAGAAGCCGAGGGGAGGTGAGGTTACCAGGAAGTACAGACAACCAGAGAATTTCACTGTGGGTGCCCGCCAGGCCAGAGCAGGCACAAGAGGACATGAGGGAAGTGTGTGTGCTCGTGCCGGGAGCCTCCTGGCGGCCAGAGCCTGACCGCGGGGGTTAGGACACCAGCAGGCCTCTCTGGGAACTGCTCAGATTCCCAGGCTTTCCCGCCTCCTCCAGGGCTGTTTGCCACCAGAAGTTACAGGCCTTCAGCTCTGTGCTGGGAATGGTGCTCTCTACTCTTCAAGTCCATGAGCTAAGATGAAAACTAAGTCCCAGTAAAGGATGTTAACCATCACCAGTTCCTCCCAGTCAAGCTGTGTCGTCCCCAGCCCCGCCCGAGTCCTGCTGCAGGCTGTAAACCTGAACTCAAACAAACTTGGTTCTAGATATGATAGAAACATCATAAACAGCACTTCCTGGAAACAGAACTCTTCTCGAAAAGGCCGTCAATTGTGCTAACCGCAGGGCAACTCACTGTACCTGCTGCCCTATTTTTTTTTTTTTTTTGTGAGGAAGATCAGCCCTGAGCTAACATCCATGCTAATCCTCTTCTTTTTGCTGAGGAAGACCGGCTCTGAGCTAACATCTATTGCCAATCCTCCTCCTTTTTTTTTTTCCCCCAAAGCCCCAGCAGATAGCTGTATGTCATAGCTGCACATCCTTCTAGTTGCTGTATGTGGGACACGGCCTCAGCATGGCCGGAGAAGCGGCCCGTCGGTGCGCGCCCGGATCCGAGCCTGGGCCGCCAGTAGCGGAGCGCGCGCACTTAACTGCTAAGCCACGGGGCCGGCCCCTGCCCTATGTTTTAAATGATGGTCGAGATTTGATAATGCTTACCGAATCAATCTACAGCGTTGTAACAAGTGGTTTAAAAAATAGAATAGAAAATATCGGAATGCACAGTACCTGGTAAAGGTGAGTATTGTCTGGCAAAACTTTTTTCACGTCTGTATACACACAATGCTTGTCTGTGCACATTTATTGCACACATGCTGTGTCATAATGTAGTGTATTTCTTACAGTTCTCACTGTTGGTTAGCAAAAAAAGAAAATACTCTTCCACAATACTACAGACCTGACTTCTGCTTCATCACAGGACACAGATGACATGTAGATTACATACTGTCCTTTCTTCAAGTTAAATAAATTTGTTTTCAAGTGCAAATTACACATTATTCCTGTTCTTTCAAAAGGCAGGTTCTTTTGAAAGCAAATAAATAATGTATAAAAGCCTGTAATGGCCTTTTAAGTGGCAAAACCTCCCTAGATGCCTTGGGGTGCAGGAGAAGGAGGCAGAACCTCAGTGGGCTTCTCCAAGTACAATCCGGAGGTCAAGGTTGGAGCCGGTATTTGGGGAAGTGGAAGCTCACACCCAGAAAAAGCCATGTCCGCCTGTAGAGAGACCTACTTATCTGATAGTCTCGCATAAGCAAGAGAGGGCAAAAGGCAGAATGAAAGACACCACAAAACAGGGAAACAAACAGAAAATCCTGAATGTTGAAACCACGGAGTCCTCAATACTAGCATCATCGTCAAAACTAAACCAAGGCCGTGTTCCCAACGCCTCTTCCAGTTCCTGTGAGCATCCCACAGCCAGGGGAGCCCAGGCGCTCAGGAAAACTAGTCAAGGGGTTTCCCCAGACACAAAGGCCACGTCCCGTGATTCCACTGAATGATTTGGGGAAGAGGCCACCCCACAGAGACACAGAGCAGACTGGTGGTTGCCGGGGGCTGCGTGCTGGATGGGTACAGTGCCCTTCTGGGGTGACAAAAATGTTTTGGAACTGGACAGAGGTGGTGGTTGTACAACATTGTAAATGTAGCAAATACCATGAAATTGTATACTTTAAAATGGTTCGTTATATGCTATGTAAATTTTATCTCAATTTAAAAATTAAAGAAAGAGAAAGAAAGAAAGAAGGTAGAGTTTCAAGGGAAAAGAGGGACGTGTGGCCAAAACGAGGAGAGTGGGAAGACAAGGAACCCAGGGTGCTGGCGACCCCACTGTCTCGGCGGAACTCCGGCTCAGGGCTCAGCTGAGATCCAGTTTGTGAGGGTGACAAGGACAAAGGTGAATTGACTGGGGTAGGAGGAAGGGGGCAGAAAGGGCACAGGGAAGATGGCGGCCAGAAGCACTTCGGAAAAGGAGCACGTTCAGAGCTGCTGAGACAATGCAAGTTAGGATTCATAGCACACTGATCCCTTCAGACACAGGGGCCAAGAAACGCTGAATCAGACAGACGAGGGGAGGGGTGGAAAGGCAACCAGCAGAGACGACAAGAGAATATTCCTGAGAAAGGCCGAGAATGCCCCCCCAAATGTCCTCACACACAGATTAGGAGATAAAAATAGAGCCAAAGCCACTAAGGAATGAATGGGAGAGAGAGAGAGAAGAAAGAAAGGGAGGGATGGAGGAGGAATGAGATAGATATTGGAATAGAAAATTACTTGCTGGTTCATAAGAAATTTGACTTGCAGAGGTTTCTGGTTGGCTTCAAGCAGAATGATTGCCTGGTTTTGTGCCTTTTGTTTGGGCTTAAGACCACCGTCTCTCAGTAACAGCCACTTAATTAGCATATTCAAGACAGGGATCTATTTATGGCCAGCCTCACTGGTCTGTTTTCAAAAGTAAATGGCAGGATACCACGATCCATGCATAAATGTTTACTGAACACCTCCATGTGCTAGGCCTGGGCTACCGAGCTAGCGGGGCACAGACTCTGCCTTCTAGGGGTACCAGAGAGCACAGAGGGGCCGGGGGACTGGATGGCTTCCTCTCGACAGGGGGAGGTAGAGAAAGCTCGCACTTAGGAAAGACAGGCCTGTGGTCAAATCCCAGCTCCACTTCTAACCAGACTTGTGACTTAACCATGCTGGGACTCGGTTTCCTTACCTGTAGAATGGGGATGACACCTGCTCAAAGGGTTGTTATGAGGAATAAATAAGGTGGGATATGTAATGTACCTAAGCAGGGGGTTGTCAGTAGTAGGTTCTTGATATAAGTAACTGTTTTTAGTTAAATGTGAAAATGTGGGGCGTGGGGAAGACATTCAGGCCAGAGGGAGTGGGGGGGGGAGGACAAAAGCCAGAGAAAGCATAGCTCCCTGGGGGAGGACCTAGAGGGTGGGGCTGGGTGAAGTACAGGTAATGCAATAGGTCATGTAATAGGAGAGGATCTGTAATAAGAGAGGCTGGTCAGAGGGTGGGGACTCATTCCATGCTAAAGAACTGGGCTTGAGCCTGTGGGCAGGAGGGCAGCACGTGGAATCTCCCACCCAGTCCCCTCTGCCACATCACCATGGGCTATTCTTGAACCCTTTCATCCTCCAGATTCTTACAAAATTTATAAACATCACCTTCTGGTCACTGGCCCTCTGACGAAGGCAAGTGATCTCACTTAAATGGCCTGGAAAAGGAACGTAAACTGGTTAATGAACTTACCAACGTCTCAGTAAACATCTGCTGAGTGAACATCTGTTCTAGACTCCATGTTTCCCCCTACACCCCAGAGACGATGCTCACGTTATCCACAGGCAGGCCGGCTAGTTGCTGCAAAACTGTGGGCCCCTATCTGGGGCTCTTCGTTTTCCCAAAAGCATCACCTCAAAACTCACCCTGAGCCAAGATGGAGAGCAGAGAAAATGCTGTCTTTGTCACCTCCTAATCTTGATGCATCTACACCACTTCCAGTGTGAAAACAAGATAGAGTTCACAATGTTTCACAGATAGTAAGAAAACCGGCTAGAATCTGTTTCTGCATGAAAAAAACCTGGCTAAAAGCTTATAAAGTACTATCATTACAAAGAAATTAAAAATTTTTTCTCACTTTCTAACTTTATAGGCTAAAAACAACTTCTCTGCCCTGCTTTTCGGGGGGGGGGGGCATGTTGGAGAATACGTTTATTTGGTCAGGTAGCCAGATACTGGAAACTACACTGTCAGTGGGACACAGACTCCAGGCGACCTACCTCCTCCTGCAGCAGATGCGAAACTGAAATCCTGGAATCCGATAGGGTCGGAGGGAGCCGGGTCCTGGGGAGGGGATCTCTTTCTCAACTCACTAGGAAGACTGGGTGCTAGATAAACAAACGAAACCTCCCAACAACCGCCCGCGCCCGGTGGCTCTCCTGTTATCACGCTCTGTCCCGCCCCGCGAGCCCCTCGCGTGCACAAGGCCCGTGCCCGGGGCTGCGGGTACTGATTCTCTACCAAACGTGCCCAGGGACTGACTGGGCTTTTCTCTACACACTCTCCTCGCCTGTACAATGCGCCAGGAAAACAATTCCAACAAAACAAAACTTCACCGGGAGCGGTTCTCCAATCCACATTGAAAAGACCGGAACGTTTATCGGCGGAGCAAAGTGAGACCCTTTCTTCTTGGGGTGGTCCTGGGAGAACCAGGCCACACAGCGGCAACAAATGCAACGAGGAATGCAGGCTTCCCCAGGCTCCTCCGTATCCAACACCCTGTGGCAGGCCGGCTGCATCCTCCAAAACCGAGCGCCGAGGGGCCTCGGCCAAGCCGCGAAGGGGGCGGGTGGGATGGGCACGCCCACCTGGATACGACTGGGGAGACTCGGGTCTCAGCCCAAACGCCTGTGTGGCTCCTGGAGGAAACTGAGGCAGAGGGGGCAGTCAGGGGCACCCCCAGCGACGAGAAGGCGCAACCTGCATCCACTCAGCGCCCCGCAGCGTCCCTCCTCCTCCCGCCGCCCCATCCCGGGGCGCCCCGGCTGGGAGCGAAGCCCGGGGCAGTCTCACCTGGCCTGCGGCCCCGGGTGCCGGCCGACAGCAGGGGGCCGCACAGACTCAGGCCCGCGGCCACGAGCAGCAGCCGCCGCGGCCCCATTGTCCGAGGCTCGGCGCGCTCGGCGCGGCGCTGCTCCCGAGACTGTCCCGCCGCCGGGAGCGCGGGCCCGGGCTCCCTCCTGCTCCCGCGGGGCCAGCCGGCGGGGCGGGCAGGGCGCTCGCCGCACGCAGGAAGGTGGCTGGCGGGTCTGGCTGCGCTCCGCCGGGCGCCGCGCGCGGGGCTGGGCGCGGGGCCGGGCGCGGGCGGGGCGCCGGCGGGCGGGAGGGGCGGGGCGCCGGCGGCGCGGGCCGGGAAGGGCGCCCCTGGCGCCGAGTGTGCGCCTTGCGGCCCGCCGCCCCCTCCCCGCAGCCCCCTCTCCCCTGGTCCCGCCCCGCCCCGCCGCTCGGATGCCCCGGGGCTCGGCCACCTGGCAGCCCCTGTCGCGCGGTGCGCCGCCGCTCCGCCCTGGCTGCCGGCCACTGCCCGGCGGGGGAAGCCGAACGAGACATTTTTTCCTCTGGGCGCCCTGGACGAAGCTCTCAGTGACTCAGGCCGGCGGGGCTTTGGAACAGGGCTGGGCGGCCCGGGCGGCTGCTCCCTCGACCTCTCCGTATCCTCCCGGGAGCACAGACGGTAGCGGTGACCGTCTGATCAGGGTGCGCCCGGGCGCCCGCCCTTGGCCCCCGGCCGAGACCTCCCTGCCCCG
This sequence comes from Ceratotherium simum simum, assembly GCF_057802395.1. Taxonomy (NCBI): domain Eukaryota; kingdom Metazoa; phylum Chordata; class Mammalia; order Perissodactyla; family Rhinocerotidae; genus Ceratotherium; species Ceratotherium simum. The sequence continues at coordinate 88,934,835 of NC_141903.1, forward strand.
GCGGCCCATTTGGAAATTCGGGATTTAGCTAAAAGTTTGAAAGTGACTTGTGTCTCTGCAACTAGGGAGAGTGGATTAAAAAGTTTATACTGTAGTGACAAGGTTGCCCCCTAATGAGAAGGGGTCCTACATTTGGACAGAATTCTAGACATTTCTTATTCGTTTCTCTTTATTTCTCCAAGTTAGACATTTCGTCCGTCGGACACTCGCTATTTTACCGACACGCTGCCTCTGAGTGGGACGAACCACCCGCCTCCCAAGAGCAGCTTCTCCGCCCCCCGCTCGGGCGCAGCTGTCCCTTTTCCCCTCTGACAATAGCTCCCAGCCGAGGGCCGTGGGAATCACCCGCGGCCTTTCGCAGGAGACCGGCCTGTGCCCGGGCTGCGAGGGGGGTGCCCGGAGGGCGGGGGGCCCTGGTGACTCTTAGGGGCCCTCACACTCTCTCGGACGGTAGTGCGCGAGTTTAACAGTATTTGGCCAAATTTAAGTCACAGGGCGGGGGACACCGAGCTGCTCGCTGGGGGCCCCTACAGGACGTCGCGCCCGGGGCTGGGCCAGGAGGAGCACGCAGCCTGTCCTGCTTGGAGAGCGTATCTGGTGGCTGCGTCCTTTAGACCACAAAGGAAGTGGGTCCCCTCAACCGGCCGTTTCCGGGAAAGTGTACCGCAGCCCCTCTCCCCCACAGATGTGCGGGCGTGTTCTGCGCCCTGCGGCTGATAAACTTCGGTGGAGAGTCACTGGTCAGGGCTCTCAGCTTTTTAAAAAGGGAATTTCGCATCGAGATTGGCACTGACACTTAAACCGGAGGAGAAAATACAGCAGAGACTATCTCGTTCTTCCCTGCATTCCGTCATCCTCAGGGCACAGGCCTTTTCGTTTATAGAAGTTTCTCAATAAATTACTGACTAACCCAATTATATAACGCTATTTAAAAATTTTCTCTATTCATTTCTCCAAGGAAAACATAGCCAAGAGTAACGTGAACCACTACAATTATATATTTCTCCACTCGCTATTAACTTATACTATTTTTCATCAATCCTAAACACCATTGATTTTAAGACTCATCATTTTAATTTATGTACCACAAGCAAGGAAAAAATACTGCCAATTAAACTGTGACATACTACTGATTGTAAGAAACATCTCAGTTTCAGAGTTGTTTAAACATGAAGAAAGGGCATCTTAGAATCAATGAAATACAGTGTAAAATATAAAAGTAATCAATACACATGGCAAAAAATTCTAATAGTTCAAGGATGTAAAGTGAAAAGTAAAAGTCTCTCCAGCCTCCCCTTCTAAGAACCATGTCTCCATGGCGGCTGCAGTTAAAAGTTTCTGTCTGCCTCTGCTGTTCAAGAAATTGTATCCACATACAAGTATTCATGTATGTGTATACTTAAAATAAGAATGGAATAATACTATGACTGCTTTTAAGTTGTAACTATTACATTGGTGGAAAATGTTTTTAACCATTTTACAAAACTGTAGAATTTAAAAGGATGCTTTTTTTTTGCTTACTTATTAGAACAGAATGTACCTCTGGTGACAAAAAGAGAGCCACTGGAACAAAAGCTTAAATTCTTTGTGCCTGTTAAGTAGAGGAAAGTATCCTTTTAAGTATGTTTTATCTAGGCTGAAATACAGTGAACAAGGTGAGAGAGTGGAACACAGTGAGGTATTTCTTCCTCACTTTAGTGTTTTCTAAAGATTGTGGGTTGCTAATTGAGCGGCCACCAAAAGTTAAACCTACCTTCAGAACCAGTGGTTTTAACTTTTGTCACACACAAGTGCAGATGCCCGGACCCCCTCCCAGACCTGGGAAATCAAATTCTACATTTTGACCCCCAGGCAATGGTGATGTCTGAGGGTTCCCAGAACAAAGTTTAGAGAAACATTATTCTAAGACAGTGGTTCTCAAACTTTAGCATGGATCAGAATCATCTGGAAGACACAGTGCTGGGCCCCATCTCCAGAGTTTCTGATTCAGTAGGTCTGGAGCGTGGTCTGAAAATCTGCATTTTTAGCAAGTTCCCAGGTGATGCAGGGGTTGAAGCTGCTCTGTGTGTGTGTGTGTGAGAGAGAGAGAGAGAGAGAGACAGACAGACAGACAGACAGACACACTTTGAAAACTACTGCTTTGAGAGATAAAAAGAACTGAACAGGATTTCATATAGTTTGTGAGACTTTCTTTAAATTACACAATATTTCAAGCATAGAGAAGTACAGAGCCTAATATCACACCCGTGGGCCTACAACTCGGTGTGAACATATACATGTAAATACATACACGTCTTACAGTGGTGAAGCTTTTCTGGTACCCTTTTCTGATTCTAGTCTTTTTTTTTTTTTTTTTTTTTTTTTAGTGAGGATGATTAGCCCTGAGCTAACATCCAATGCCAATCCTCTTCTTTTTGCTGAGGAGATTGACCCTTGGCTAACATCCGTGCCCATCTTCCTCTACTTTATATGGGACGCTGCCACAGCATGGCTTGATGAGTGGTGTATTGGTGCGTGCCGGGGATCTGAACCTGCGAACCTTCAGGCTGCCGAAGCAGAGAGCATGCACTTAACTGCTACGCCATTGGGCCGGCCCCTGATTCTATGCTTTTTCCTGCCCAGAAAAGGAACTTTCTCATCCATGTTTTTATACTTTTAGTACATCTGTGTTTCCAAAAAAAAAAAAAAAAATTCGTTTTGATTTGTATGTTTTAAATATTTACACAGAGTAACATACTCTAGGAATACTTGGTCAGTTTGAATTTTTCTAGATTTATGTGATTGATACGTGTCTGTCTAATTCTTTCTTTTTAAACTCTTCATAGTATTCTCTTGTATGTATATACTGAATTTTATTCTTCTAAAGCTATCTGTTTTATCTGCAGTTTTGTCCCCACTTTTATGCCTAAAATAGCATATTTTTGCTTTTTTTTCTGATGAATCGGGCCAGAGGTTGGAAATAACCATTTTCCAATGCCCATCTTTTTTTTTTGTTGCTTTTATTGTTTATTTTCAATGTCATTAATTTTCACATAGGCTTTTTATTCTTTCTTTCCCTTTCTTTGGATTTACTCTTTATTCTCCTAACCTTTTGAACTGATTGCTTAGCTTGTTAATTTTCATTCCTTCTCCTCAAATCACCACTTCAGCTGCATTTTGCAAGTTTTGATATGTACATATATGCAATTCAGGGCTAAATATTTTGTCAGTTTCATTATATCTGCTCCATCTCATCAGTTGTTAGAAGTTTTGACTGGCTTTTTGTGATTGATTTCTCATTTTGTGTTATGGTCTGTTGGCGATGTTCTCTTGTCTGTTTTTTCCTCACACTCTACAAAGTTCCTATACCACTTGTGTGCCCTTTAGAGCTTCTTGAAAAAGATATGAATCTCTCTGCTTCATTTGTTCCATGTCACCTATACCAAAACCCCTTGACTGCCAGTTTTAGAGCACATGTGTGTAGGTTTCCCAGAGTAGAAAATCTTCCTAACCAGAGAGGGCTACCTAACAGGTCGATATTCCTCAGAAATGACGCCTCAACATTGCAGCATCATTCATGCTGGGACCACTTGATACTGGTTCCCAGTTTTTATTTTCTCTGTTTGAACTTGCCTGGCATCAAATAGTATGAGTCATTAGCTATCCTCTCACAGTGTTTGTGGTATTTAGTAGTGCTTTATAAAAACGTGACATCAAAATGGTGCACATTTTAATCCCAAAATGATATGAAAGCAGTTTCTCTTAAATCCATTAGGTGATCTACCTGTTTCGGGCATTCAGGTTGCCACTCCTCTTGGGAAGCCCTCCAAGACAACCGTGTATCCCAGGAACTAGCTCAGGAATTCCCCTTTGGAAGCTAACGGCGGTGATACCAGGGCTCACACGGAAGGAAAGCAAATAGTATTCAAGTTAGGAGTGAGATACTCCAGATTCTGTGCAGACACCTCCACATCTGTTTTTCAAGAGAACAAGTCTGTAATCACGTTACAAGCTAATCAGCAGGAAGCCTGTTTCTGCCTTTTGCTTTCTGTTGTTTCAAATCTGCACTGGTATTTTGGGTTTAGAAGTAAAGTTAATCTCTCATAATGGGTCAACAAATGTATTTCCACTAATTATACCGTGGATAGAATGGTAGACTCTCCCTATGCTTGAGGTACTAACAAAGCGTCAAATACAATATCTGTTAAAAAGAAAACAACAATAAAAACTGTTGTTGCAGTTATATAAGGTGAACTCAATATCTTTTACTTCTGGTCATCTCCCTTCTGTATTAGTCACGGTTCTCCAGGAAAACAGAACCAACAGGACATATTATAGATATAGATACAAGGGGAGATTTATTGTAGGAATTGGCTCATGAGGTTATGGGGGCTGAGAAGTCCCATAATCTATTGTCTGTAAACTGGAGAACCAGGAAGGCTAGTGGTCTAATTCAATCCAAGCCCAAAGGCTGAGAACCAGGGGAGCTAATGGTCTAACTAACTCCCAGTCCAAGACTGAAGGCGTGAGAACTGGGGGGCTACTGGCATAAGTTCCAGAGTGTGAAGGCCTGAGAACCAGGAGCTTCAACGTTTGAGGGCAGGAGAAGATGGATATCCCAGATCAAAGAGGAAGAGAGAGAAAGAGAGAGAGAATTTGCCCTTCCTGCGCCTTTTTGTTCTATTCCAGCGCTCATGGATTGGATGATGCCTACCCACACTGGTGAAGGCCACCTTGTTTGCTCAGTCTATGGATTCAAGTGCTAACCTCTTCTGGAAACACCCTCACAGACACACCCAGAAATAATGTTTTGCCAGCTATCTGGGTATCCCTTAACCTGATCAAGCTGACACACAAAATTAACCCTCACACCTTCCAATGTATTTTAGCTTGAAGGAAAACAACCGTGAGGCAACCTAGAAAATCTGTATGAGCTATTTGATTTGGAGATTGAGTTGAGAGTGTCTGCATCGTCAGACTGAGATAATCACTAACTGTCCCATTTCTGTGAGGACCAACCTAAAGCAATACTGCAACTCCTGAGGGGCAGTGGTGTGGTGTCTGCCTCCTCTCAACCCATTGCAGAGCCCGTCTCTGGGCCTCCGCCTCTCCGCCATTCACAATGCACTGCCTGGCTCTGGACTTACAGCAGACATGGAAACAATCTCTGTCCTCTGGAGTGTAGAGGACATCTTAGAGGGCTCTATCTTAACCTGTTACTCAGTCCTGAGTAACAGAGGCAACAGATTTTTCAAAAAGCTGATCAGCAGTAAGACTATCCAATGCTCACCAGATTCTCTCAAAATATGGACAACTTTTACCATTCAGAGTTCTGTGGTTTGCCTCTTGGAATGTTTGAAGAATACCACAAATCCCTACTTAACCACAGCCCAAGTCATAAAATTACATCATGAATAGCACCTCTAATTAGTGCGCAACCACACATACATACACCAACACACGCATTATGGTTTTGGTCTTTCAATGACATAAGGAGATGTGTCACGTCAGACAATGATCACACTGAGCTGGTCTCTTTCTTCACCACAAACTTCCAGATTATTGAAGCATGCACCGGTTTTCCCTCCTGGAGATCACAGAGCACGTCCTCTGAGAGCAGCTAGTGTGCTCCTTAGGTTCTTTTTGCCTTTTCAAGTTCTAGGTGCTAAAAAGTGGAGTTCAGGGGAGCATGGACTCTCAACCTTCCAGACCAAAGACCATTTTTGTTACAGTGGAAACATGATCGAACCTACATCAAAATATGAGAGTCAGCTATACAAAAATCCAGTTATAGTTTCAATTGCTGTGTTTAAAAAAAAAAAATTTTCCCTTCCTGCTGAGTAAGAAAAGCTATGAGCCCTGGGGAGGAAGCTGGTGCAGGGCAGCAGAATGGGCCCCCCAAAATATGCCTCTTTGGCATATGGTTTATCTTGAGTGACTGCTGACAGGCTGACACAGGAGAAGCTCTGAAAACAGCGGAAGTTATCCTTTCGTAAGGGAAGTTTACATTTACAAAGGAAATTTGCATTAGAAAGGGTGCCTGTACCAGGAAGAGAGCTATTACCAGAGATGACTTCTTCATGTGGGAGAGTTATCTGCAGGCAGGGCAACCTCTACCAAACGTTTCCTCTTCTCACCTTCCAGTAAACTGCACCCCGCCCCTCCCCAACCCAATGCCAACGTCTTTCTTCTGTCTTGAGCTAAAGATAGTATTTAAGGTGGTAGCTTCTGGGAGTGTTTCCTGGGTATTCCCCATGTATATGTGGGGTATACATGTTAATACATTTCTAGTTGTTTTTCTCTTGACAATCTGTCTTTTGTTACAGGGGGTCTCAGCCAAGAACTCAGAAGGATAGAGGGAAAATTATTTTTCCTCCATACACTGGTCAGGAGTCCTTAGTGGCTCAGGGTTACAAGACACAATGTCCTCTGGCTTGGGGGATGGTTCAGTCCTCCCGGGAGATGCCCAGGCCTTGGCTCTGACAATCTCCACACCCATGCTCCCCTGGCTTCTTGTTGGTCTCTTTCTTCATCGAATTACTCCTTCTCTGGGTCACATTCATTCATGTGCCTTAAGGACCTCAGACAAGTAGCAATTGGTAATATCTTCAACAATAACCCCACCCTGTGGGCCAACAGAGAGAAACCATTCACAGCTTTCCTTTAGGGTACTGGCATGACACAGAGATATTTATTCACACAGATAACACCCAAGCATAGCACTCAGGTGGAACAAGACAAGCTCCCTTCAGAGATGCTGTGAAAGGTTGGCTTTTGCCTTCAGACAACTTTCCTTAATTTTGGCTCCTCCTGTACATTTCCACTAAGGTCTTTCCTGGAGCATGAAGAATGACGTCTAACTCACCTGCTGCTGCCCCGGCTCCTGTTCCCCACCTAATGCATCTAATGCTAGCTGCAGGGAGAGGGCGCTTCCTTCACAGGTGCAACTTTACTGTGTGCTTATTTGCTTCCTCTTACAGAAGTCTATATTAAGGTTACTGCATTAAAAAAACACATCCACAGGGGCCGGCCCGATGGTGCAAGCGGTTAAGCGCACGCACTCTGCTGCGGTGGCCCGGGGTTCGCCGGTTCGGATCTCGGGCGCGCACCGACCCACCGCTTTTTGAGCCATGCTGTGGTGGTGTCCCATATAAAGTAGAGGAAGATGGGCACGGATATTAGCCCAGGGCCAGTCTTCCTCAGCAAAAAAAAAAAAAAAAAAAGAGGAGGATTGGCATTGGGTGTTAGCTCAGGGCTGGTCCTCCTCACACACACACACACACACAAAACACATCCACAAACTGCTGAGACAGTGAGCATCGTTTTGAGCATTGTTTCAACAGAGTCAAATTACCTGTCAAAAATATGTATAGCCTGAAACAATCACTAAAGTAGCAGATTCTACTTTTTAAAATTTGAATTTTCCAAATTCTATGGGTCTAACACTTAAAGTTCATTTGTGCCAAATAAGCATAAGCCAACCCACTTTCTCAATATTTTGTAATCCCTGTGGAACACAAAGCCTGTTGAATGAACGAACAGAATACAAAGTGTCAGGGGGATTACTACCATGGTGGGGATGGCTGACCTACCCCAGGAATCACTTTCCCTTTCTTTTAATAACAAACGCTTCTCTTTCTACCTGGGGTTTTAACTGGGCAGCTGGCTGCCTAGTTAGGGACCGTATTTGCTGGCCTTTCTTGAAGCTAGTTGTGGCCACAGGACTAGATTTTGGTCCATGGGATGCAAACACAAGTGACATATGTACCTTAAAATGCTTGCCCTGGACTTCTGTCCCCCTCCCAGCTGGCCAGGAATCAGTGACAATGACAGAACCCACTAGCCAGGCTAGATCCCCAGATAACCTCGGAGGCCTGCACACTTACCTTGGAACTACCGAATTTGAGAGAAACAAACTTCTATCTCGTTTCAGCCACAGGGTTTGGGATCTCTTGGTACCCTGACACATACAGCATAAGGCGCAGTCTTTCTTTTCCTGATAAGCCCCACCAAGAACCCTCTCCTACCCACTAAATGATTTGAGTTTATTAAGACAACCAAAAAACCAAATTAATGTAATCGAGTAACATTTATTTTACATAAAACAATTTTCAAAGAATACATTTAAAAACCATCTAGATACTGATTTTATTGCATTAAAAAATTGAGAGGCACAACTGAAGTATTCAAATGAATTGTGAGGGGTGGAGGTGGGGGCCTAGGATCACCGTCCATGTTGTTCCTTAGTCACTTAAAGGCTCTGGGTACAAGAGTCTTTACCATGAGGCAGTAGTGCACTTTATTTAGTAGGAATAAATCACATACAATATATACTTTTATACAGAAAGTGTTATTGTATTGTCACTTTCAATTATTATAAAATCTTCATTTTGAATTGCACAAAAGTTCTCTTTTAAAATCGGTAACTCCCAGAAGACAGGGCTTAGAACTAAGTATATCTAAATAATTCATTACAAATAATTAGGGTTCCATTTCTCCACAGATTAAAAAAAAATCTATGAAGAATTGTGTTATTCAAATGGGACATTTAAAATTTTTTTCATAGGAAAATAGGTTTACACATTTGTCCCCAGTCAGCTAAATTAATTTTCTCCCTATTTTCAAACAAATCACAGAACGTCCAAAGTTTTAAATCAGAGTACCTATACCAGAGTATAATGTGGAATTGTTTACATTAATTCATTTTGTGTATCATTCTACTGTAGTATCAAATTATCAAAAAGGCACAGTGGGTACATTCTTCGGAACAGTTTTGGTCTTTAAAAAAAAAATCACACGTTATAAGCAGTGATTTCAATCATGTTTAAAAACAAAAATACTGAACAGATTCATTTCCCAATCCAGGTGGCCCAGAATCCACAAAACCTCTGCAGGCACTTCACTTCCCATAGAACTTCTTGTTCAGCAGGTATATGAGGAGGTTGACATTCACTTTCACCTTATCAAACATTTTCATCACAGCCACTCCTTCATACTGCATCTGAAGTAAATCCTGAAATTGTAAGGAATATCAGTAAATCTCAAATTTGACATTTCGCACATTCAAAAAACATTCTAGGAGAATTTGACGGAAATAAGACTCAGTTAACAGAATGACCTAGGTGGGGGTTCTTAAAGTTTAGCGTGCATCCGAATCATCTGGTTAAAACACCGAGTGCTGGGCCCCATCCCTAGGATTTCTGACTTTGCAGCTTTGCAGTGGGGCCCAAGAATTTGCATCTTAACCAGTTCCCATGTGATGATGATATTGTTGATCTGGGTGCTATACTTTGAGAATCACTTACCTAGACGAAAGAAAATAGATTTTTAGAATTGATAAGGAAGGCATGAAAGAAAACCACTATCCTTAAGTTAATATCAGATATATAATTTTTAACTGAAAAATTAAAAACACAATGTTCCAGCAAGATGGGGCATATCTTTAAGAACAGCACTGTTGGGCCGGCCCCGCGGCTTAGCGGTTAAGTGGGCGTGCTCTGCTACTGGCGGCCCGGGTTCGGATCCCGGGCGCGCACCGACGCACCGCTTCTCCAGCCATGCTGAGGCCGCGTCCCACATACAGCAACTAGAAGGATGTGCAACTATGACATACAACTATCTACTGGGGCTTTGGGGAGAAAAAGGAAAAAAAAGGAGGAGGATTGGCAATAGGTGTTAGCTCAGGGCTGGTCTTCCTCAGCAAAAAGAGGAGGATTAGCATGGATGTTAGCTCAGGCCTGATCTTCCTCACAAAAAAAAAAAAAAAAAAGAACAGCAGTGTTTTCTAAAGTGGAATAAGATAATCCATCAGGGAGCAAACAGAATATTAGAACTCCTATTTATTTTTATTTTTTCCCATTCTTTAAACATTTAAATTTTATATATATTTTATGAAGTACATTTTGAGTACAGTGGTAGGAGCACGTACACTTTATAAATAAATATGTACAAAGGGCGAGAAGTGATCATGCTATTTACTGATGAAGCTGTGTGACGGAAATCTGGAGACCACTGTACAAAGCAACTCCTTTCAATCTAGACTACTTCTGTTCTTGTATTGAGAACAGCCCTCATTCTCAAGTCAGTCTATCATACTATGTTTCATTGCCACCACATAAGCAAAGGAAATAAACTCTCCTGCTAAAATTAATAACTAGGTCACACCAGCCATATGACTAAGCAGTAACATTTCACAATAATACAGGAGAGGAGGCCTTTTCCAAATAGAAGATCTCATTCCCGAACTGCCCTAGGCTAAGACCCAGGTCTCATTTCCTTGTTTCTAGCTCTGAAAACTTCTTGGTTCCTTTTTTTTTCCTTTTGTCTTTTATTTTTTATTGGGGTAACACTAGTTTATGACATTATATAAATTTCAAGTGTACATCATTATACTTTGATTTCTGCATAGATTACATCATGTTCACCACCCAGAGACTACATTCCATCACCACACACATATGCCTAATCATCCCTTTGGAAACTTCTTGGTTCTTAATGATAAGGCCTTGAGTCTCCGTTAAGCAAAGCTTGCTGCAGAAGTTGGAGCCATCTTTGAGAGAACGTTGGCTCTTGCCATCTTCCTCCTCCACTTCCTCAATTACCTCCAAGCTCGCTCACTTAAATGCTACATTATTTAGATATGCTTCTGGGCCGGAAATTCCATCAGGAATTGACATTCTTTTGTCAAGAATGCTTTTACCTATTATAGGGCAGTGGAGATTCACTTTTCCTTTGGGAAAGGCAACATCTGTTAATCCAAGTCTATTTGCAAAGAATTAAACCACTATGGTGAAGTTGAGAAGGAACGGTGTAAGCAGGGGTGTAGCTGGGCCCCCAAGGTGCGGAGCAGAGAAAACAACTGCCCTTGTGGGTGCAAGACCAGATTTTAGTTTTAACTCCACCATTTGCTATCTTAGGACCTTGCGATATCATATGACCTCTCTGAAGTTCTGTTTCCTTGTGTGAAACTGAGGCTAACACTGCCAACCTCACAGGGGTGTTACTGGGTATATGAGACCAAGGCCTCTGCAGTCTCTTTGTAAGCCACCCTTGTCTTGTCAGGATCAACTGGAATCCTGTGAGAAAGGCAGCGGAGCAGGGTGGTGAAGAGCGTGGACTCCAGCTGCCTCTTCCATAATGAGCTCTCTGAACCTCAGATCTTCATCTGGGAAAGAAGAATGCCAACTCTGCAGCCTTCAATAAACACTGCCCTTATTTGTGTAAGCAGAACATGTTCACGTCAGTCACACCGCCTGTGTATGGCCTGTAGCTATAGGATAGAATTAGATATAATCTTTAGAAACTAAGGCAAGAGCGGGCTCAGGAAAACCTAGGAACATAATGTTAGACGGGATCTCCCTTTGTTCTCCCAGGAACTTCTGTCCTGTTCCCAGTCCTTGACTCACACTGCAGACCTGGCCATCGTGTTTCTCTTTGGTAATTCAGATAACAAGGTAATTGTCTGGAAGCCATACATATAAATAGAAGTCTGACTTTATGTCTGACAGCTATTATATGCAGGCACCTTGGACATTTGAACTGTCCAGAGTCCCATGATCAGAAGCACTGGGTTTAATGCTCTGCTGTTATCATCTTGAAATTCTTAATAATTTTGAACAAGGGGCTCCGCATTTTCATTTTCCACTGGGCCCTGCAAATTATGTAGCTGGTCCTGATGATATGTTTTAAACAGGATTTTTTTTTTCTTTAATTTTATTTATTTATTTTTTCCCCCAAAGCCCCGGTAGATAGCTGCATGTCACAGCTGCACAACCTTTTAGTTGCTGTATGTGGGACGCGGCCTCAGCATGGCTGGAGAAGCGGTGCGTCGGTGTGCGCCCGGGATCGGAACCTGGGCCGCCAGCAGCAGAGCACGCGCACTTAACCGCTAAGCCACAGGGCCGGCCCAAATATATTGAAGCTTTTTTTTTTTTTTTTTGTGAGGAAGATCAGCCCTGAGCTAACATCTGCCAATCCTCCTCTTTTTGCTGAGGAAGACTGCCCTGGGCTAACATCCATGCCCATCTTCCTCCACTTTATATGGGATGCCGCCACAGCATGGCTTGACAAGCAGTGCGTTGGTGCGCGCCTGGGATCCAAACCAGCGAACCCCGTGCCGCCGCAGCAGAGCACGTGCACTTAACCGCTTGTGCCACTGGGCCGGCCCCGGTCCTGAAGATATGTTAACGACTTAAAAAAATCTGGAGCCTATTAGCTACCTGCATACAGCTAGGGCGTAACATTTCACAATCAATTGTGTGTAAAAATGAATGGTGTGAATAGCTAATCCTACTGCATACAAATCCTGAACAAAGGAGCAAGCGAAGCTTGGTGTTGGCACCAGTGTTCACAGGAAGTCCCATGGCATTCCTGAGGCATCTCTAGACAGGTGTCACCTGGTCACTTGGCCTTGGGTCATCTCCTTCTTGGCAATCACATGATGTCTTTGCCACATCTAGAGAAGAATCACTAACCAAGGCACATCACCACAAGCGCATTCTTTTTCTCTTCCCATATTTATCTAAATGTTACATAAAGTAACTCAAGACTCCCAGTTAAATCGTTAAATGGATACATTTAGTGATATTTAAAATAAGTTAGAAAACGATAGTTACTTAAGTATGCTTTTCATAATTATGTAATATCTTTAATTTTTCTCTCTGAACTCTAATTTATTCCATTATCTCAATGTCCTTAGCAAACCCATTTAGCTTCCATTTTCCCAAAGGCTAGACAGAAAAGAAGGTCTTGGGGATCTGCTCCCAGGAGGAGGAGGTAATTTCAGGGTTGTCAGCCACGGGCTGAGCAGACAGTGAGGCTGGAACTTACATCACTCCCAGTGGCTTATCAGGGTGATTCATGTAGATACATGCAGAATACCTGGAAACCATTTTACAGGTAATTTGGACTCCAGGTAAATAGGTGTTATTTCCATTTAAAAACTTATATGAAAAAGAAAAAAATTACTTCTCTAAATTGATCCTGTGCTAAGGATTAAGAAGTTGCGAGCAGATGAACTTACACATTTGTTGTACCCTCCCCTCCATTTATTTATTTATTTTTTTGTGTGGCACATAAACTGGATTTCTCAGTTTCTGTATATTTGGCTTAAATATGGTTCTTGCGAGAAAACTGCAATAATTCAGACTGCAAACACTATTTATCTATTTATAGATACCTATTTTGCACAATGTCTTTCATTCCTATGGTCCCAAACATTTAACAAATAGATTTAAGAAACTGATGTAAAAACAATTCTAGGAAGGAGAAATGAGATCAGGAAAGTTCCAATCATGAGCAGTCTTAGAAAGAAATGCAAGTTCCTAATAAAAGGAAACTTTCCAGCCTTTCCTTAATAGCTCTGAATACTTTTGTATTATTATTTTCTCTAAGCTTGAAAATGGAAACACGGCTTAGAAAAAGTGACTGCTTTGGTTTACCGTGTAAGGCATTTTAAATTCCAGTAATTTGAAATATCATGGCTTTTAAAAAATCATCAACACTTAAATTAATATTGGCACATAAGGCTTACATTGGTCTTCTGTTAAATTTCATCGTTGTCACGAAGAATGCAAGGCGGGGAGCCCTGAATGTTGTCCACTATAAAACTCACCCCCTAGGGACAGGGATCCCAGCTTACCTGAATATTGAGCTGCACCTTCTCCAACTCAACACCCAGGAACTTTGACCTGACATCGAAGATGCCCACATCTTCAGTAGATATGATATCAAATGTAACATTTTTAAACCTAGTGAAGAAAAGGACATTGACATGTGGAATTGCAAGTACACGCTTAAAGCTGAAACAAATTAATGGAATCCTAAGTTACCATTCTTAGCCAACAGTCTACTGGGAAAATCCTACGGAAGTCACCCAAAACCTCCCATCATCTTTCCTCCACTCTGCTCACTAAAACTAGGTTTGATGGCTCTTGTTGAGATCTGTGGCTCACAGAGCACTGAAGTAGGTGTTTCATTATGAGAGAAATGCAAAATATGGTCCTTGCTTTCAAAGTGCATAAAATATAGTTGGAAATATATGAGAGTCACAGAACGTGAGAATTAAATATTGACTTATACTGCTGACAGGTGGGTTGAGTATTTCAGATGATCACTTTCATAGAAACTTGAAAGAGGGACAAGCATCTTCTCTGAGGCAGTGTAGACAAGAGAAGGTTTGATGGGATAAATGGAGCAGAAGCCAGGCCTTGGAGGAAGGCAGGAGTTAGAGAGGAGACACAGAGTGAGTCTGGCTCCCCCCCACCAAAGGACAGGGACCAATGGGGCACGTGGCTCAAGGTCCCTGTAAAACGGAGAACCCACTGGTGCCTGGTGTGGGGCCTCGGAGGAGGGTTTCCCTTTCCTCCTCCATCTCAAATACACACACTAACAACGCATTGTTGGGATGGCTCTGACCCAGGGGTTGGCACACAACCCGTGGATCTGAAATCAGACAGGCAATACTTTGCAATTGTAAAAAACTCTCATCTATCAAGACCAAAAGACAGCCCTTCATTCTCACTGCTATGACTCAGTTCTATTGGAGGGACAGCGGAGGCTGGCAAATCCTAAGCCCCTGGACAAGCCACGGGAAACACATCACTTGATCAGCACTTCATCTGACCGACAGACCAGATGCTAAAGGCGTGATGGGAAGAGAGAGATTACAATACATGGATTTTCCCCCTGTCATCTGTAATCAAGGGTAAGCCGAGATGGGCCAAAGGAAGCTTTCTTCAAAGGCCACAGGACACTGAGGAAATGTGAGTCAGATTGTCTGTGAGCGATGAGAGGGCGCGTGTGTCCTGTGCAGGTTCCAGGGCACTCACTGGTGTGTCTGCAGGTCGTCTATCCCCAGGAGGACACCTTTCTCGTGCAGCTTCGCCGCTGTGTACCTCACCGGCTTTGCTCTCTTCGCCCCCTTGGGTTCTCCTTTTCCATCTAGTTTAATTGATCTCCGAGAATTTCTGACAAAATAAGAACAAACCGTGTGTCATGACGATGGCAAACACATATTTCTGGTGGTGCCATAACCTTGCCCAGGTGCACATCACTGTTCGTACCTGTTCCCCACTGCACGGAATGTGCCACTTTTTATTTTGTTATGTAGGTGGCAATTTTCCCCATGGGGTAAAACCTTACTACTGAACTGTTGAAGGGAAAGCAATTTTCAAAGTGACTGAAGTTTGAATTACAGGCTAATATTTTTCATAAAACTTGTACTCTCTTTTTTTCAGGCATATTGAACTAAGTGGCTAGATTAAGTCATTTCACAAGCAACTTTGGTGCAAGAACATGAAACTGCGTTTTCCTAAGTACAGGTATTACCAGGACTGCTTTAATTTATTCAACAAATACTACAGGGACACACTGTTCCAAGTGCTTTATAAATATTGCCTCCCGTTTACAAAATTAACATTGCTTATAGGGCTCTGAAGTGAATAAATTCCTTTCCCATATACTATTTCATTTAGCTCTCATTAAACAATACTTGTGAGGCTGGTACTATACTCTTAATCCCACCTTAAAGATGAGAAAACGGAGGCTCAGAGAAGTGCGCTGGACTGGTTCAAGATCACACATGTAAGAGAATCAGAACTCAATTCCAGCTCACCTGACTGCAGGGCTTGTAAGGTGCCTGAAAGTAGTTGCAATAAATATGTAAAGAAAACCCTTAACAACCTTATTTCTACTGAATATTAGCTTGACCAACTTTTGCCTCCTAGGAATAGAGTAAAAGTAATTTACAGGCCACAAGCAAATGAATTAAAATTCAGAACTAGTGGGGCCCGAATAACTGAGATTTAAATGTGGTGATTTCCCTTCATCAAATCTTCTATGATTAATGCAATTGATTTTTCCATACAGCACCATTTCTTACTGTCAATTTGACTACAAGGATTATGTGAAAATACTGTATTACATATTTAAATGGGTAATTAAAATTTATTTAGTATTGACCTTAGTCTAGTGATAAGAATAATTATGAGCAAAGAATACTCATTAAAAGTGGCTATATTGTATATAAAAAATCTATAATACACATGCTAATGGGTAATGGAGAACTGCCAAATTTTGTCTTTTGTGTCAATAGTGATTTTTTAAAACCACTAAGCAACTTAAAATCATTAAGCTGCACTGTGCAATTAGCAAATATCTGGCATTACCTAACATTATCAAGTATATAAAACATTGTTTATTGTAAACATTCCAAAAAAAAGAGTAGCTTTTTTTTTTTTATAATAGCGTTTTAAAAACACCTTTGACTAAAAAAGACAAAAGGAATTATGGAAGCGCCTCCCTAAGTGTTGAAGCTACTTGCTTAGAATACAACAGGGTAAGCTACTTTAATTCCAATGCTGGTGGGGAATTTAACAGTTTCTACATCCCTGATTTCTTAGTCCACGGTGGCAAATAATAAAGCTGAGATTCTAGTTTTTGGTTATAACATAAAGCAAACAGTTTGCTTCCAAACCGAACCCAACAGCCCAGGACTGGAGAAGAATTGACACCCCATATGAATCACGATATTACAAATGAGTGTGATATGATTTTAACATACCCTCTTTTTAAGTTGTCCACACAAGTCTTTATGTAGGTGTCATAATAATTAACTTGCTCTTCATAAAACGCTGCCTTCTCGTTCAGCGCCTTCAGGGTCTGCTGAAGTTTTGCCAATTCAGCTTTTCGAAGCTTACGATGGATCCTTTGATTTCGAATATCCTAAAACAACAAGGCGAGGCTGTGATCTGAGATTTAAGCAGAAGTTTGCTTTATAACATTGCTCATTTGGGACACAAAGACTGTCAATCGGTGAGTCACTGCTCGTGACCGTGAGAACTGGTGGCTGATCTCGGACAGCTTCTTCTACTCGCACAACACTGAAGTGTGCTCATTCTTTCCCACTTCAGAACTGGAAAGCGTCCATTTCTCACTTTTAGTGAGTTGCTAAGGTTTATTTTTTTCTTGGTGGAAAAGCAAAGAAGCAATTTTAGAAAAACAGTGTTTTAAAAGGGGCACAAGGAAGACTTTAGCAGGAGACAAGCAATTTCTTCAGAATATTTTGAACATTCCTCTTTGAAGAATACTTGGCACTGGAAAGTTTACATTTAATCACTGCATTCATTTTAGAAATAAGTAAAAAAAAATATGCTTTTTAATCTGGGAAATATTTCTCAAAGTTTGCAAAAACAACAACTGGGCTCTCAAGACAGACTGAAAAGATTCAGCTTTGAAAACTATTACTTGGATTTAAATAGAGTTCCTGGAACATAAACTTGTCCAAGCTGCTCACAGGTTACAAAAGCAATGCTATATTTAAACTTACAGATGTAAGATTTTTTTTTTTTTGTAATTCTACTGGTTAAATTATGAAAATGTTCCATTTAACAAAAATGGTGCTTGTTTAATATTATTTTTCCTTTGCGGATAAATTAAAAACCATTACCCTAGGAATCCAAAGAGACAGACACACGTACACCCTCCTTAAGCAAAAATTCTTCATTAAGTAGAATCTTTTGGTAGATGCCTTCACGATATCTTTTTTCTTTTTTTAAGGCAAAAGCATCAATTTCTCTATTACATATTCCCAGAGAGAAATATTTCCTACCCCAGCTCTATAGAAAGAAACGCTACTTTCCTTGAGTTACTCATAACTTTCCATGGAAGAATGAAGCTGAGTGCATTTCCCTCGCAGAAGGTGAGGAAATTTATTTTTTTCTGATCATTTAACTGCCCTTAACTTCTGGACCCATTTTAATTTGCATGTTTGGATAAAAAGAATGAAATGTCCTTTTAACCCAAATATATACTTCCTTATCCTTGGCAAACAGATCTCAGCCATTTCCTCTGATGTTTCCTTGCACTAATTTGAGATCCGTTTCTCAGGAAGTTTCTCAACTGTAAAAATATGGGATGAGAAAACAGAAACCAACCTTTAAGTCTGAAAAGCATTTAGGCTAAACTGCTCAGAGGCAAATTCTCAGGGATACAGTTACCATCTCAGTGGCACATCCCAAGACAACTAACAACTCAAGAGAGAACTCTCCTAAAAGTGTCATTTTTAAAACTAGTAGGTATTGCTTAAAGGTATAGATGAAACTTGTCTATTACATTTCCTGAGCATTTATTTCTGTTGTGTGTCAACTCTTCTAATGACTTGGGGGAGTTGTGATTGTTCTCTATTAAAAGTCATCAACTGCTTTGAAACTTTTAAAAATCTGTAATATTGACCATGGCATATACAAGTATGAATCCCTCATGTCACCTCACAGAGTGCCCAGCATGTGACCAATGATTAGCGAATGTCTGCTAAGTTAAGAAGAAAGAATACTATTTCCAAAAACCTTGGCAATCTCATTGAGAATGTCCTGGTACTTATTTTTGGATGACACATGTCCAGTCTGTTCCAACGTCCGAAGATTCCTCTGGATTTTCCTCTTCTTCTGCTCAAGGGGCAGTTGTGCATCTTCCACCATAGACTGGCTATGCTTCATTTCTTCTGGAGTCCTGGAATCTACAACTGCGCGGCTCACCATGTCTGTGGCATGATCTGCTTCCTGAAAAGGGAATATAGAGATGTTGATTTTTCTCTGATCCTCGAATCTCACCGATTCAGAAACTACACAATACAAGTTAATGTCAGAACGAAAATAGTCCTCAAGCCAAAGCCTAAAGAGCAGAATCAGAATATGTTCTCCATGGATTTTGAAGTAGGTTTTTGGGAAGAAATTACTTCATCTTTTTAAGAAGCATAGCAGTGGTGGCAGGCCTGATTTGGACAAAATTCTAAATAGCTACCTTCTTGCTAAGGTGAAAAATCCCCTTAGTAATGGAAATATTACAGTGGATAACTGATATTTTTAATTCCCTGGATGGAAGGATTTCAATTCCTGGTTAGTCCAGTTGAGGGAACTAAAACTAGATTATCCATTAAAACATGGCTGTGAGAACACTGAACATCCAGAACCCAACTCAACTCGCACACACTCAACTCAGCAACATTTATGGAGATTCATCAGCCATGAAGGCAGTCAGAGCCCTCTGTTCTGATAAGGGAATCACTCTTGAACTACTAACTCTGAAAAACCTGCAGGGTTTCTTTGAATCAAAGGCAATAAGAATATTCCAGCATATAATAAATTCCCAAATAAATGATTAGTAAATGAATGAATGAACACAATTTGGATAGCTTGTTCAAAAAAAAACAATAAAAAGAGACTGGTAATCTTCCCATTTCATTGTACTACACAATTGATGGACACAATAGATAATGTCTAAGGATACAAATGTTATAGACACACGATGGACAGGTCAACATCATGACACCATCATGACACAGGACCAGTTTACCAGGTCAGCAGTAAATCACAATAGTAGCAGGAGCAGCCACCATTATTGAGCACTTAATATGTGCCAGACATTATTCTATCTACTTAATGTCTTTTAACTCATTTATTCCTGCCTGCGAATTGGGTACCAATATAATTATTCCCCTTTTACAGTTTAGGAAACTAAGGCACAGAAACACTTCTATGTGCCTAGCATTACCTAGCTGGGAGGTGTGGAGCTGTACTTGATCTCAAAAGTCTGCATCCTTAGTGACTATGCCACATTTGGAGGAAAATGAAATATTCAATAAGGACTAGAACTCTCATACTAAATTAGTAGGATATTCGACCCACATTGTCTAAAAAATATTCACACATTAACAAACATCAGATAACTCGAAGTTCTATTTTATATTTTCTTATTAAAAACTGACAGAATGGGGGCCGGCCCCGTGGCTTAGTGGTTAAGTGCGTGCGCCCCGCTGCTGGCGGCGCAGGTTGGGATCCCGGGTGCGCACCGACGTGCCGCTTGTCAGCCCATGCTTGGCGGTGTCCCATATAAAGTAGAGGAAGATGGGCACGGATGTTAGCCCAGGGTTGGTCTTCCTCAGCAAAAAGAGGAGGGTTGGCCGGGCCAGCCCGGTGGCACAAGCGGTTCAGTGCGAGCACTCTGCTGCAGCGGCCCGGGGATCACCGGTTCGGATCCCGGGTGCGCACTGACACACCAATTGTTAAGCCATGCTGTGGCGGTGTCCCATATAAAGTAGAGGAAGATGGGCACGGATGTTAGCCCAGGGCCAGTCTTCCTCAGCAAAAAAAAGAGGAGGATTGGCATCAGATGTTAGCTCAGGGCTGGTTTTCCTCACCAAAAAAAAAAAAAAGAGGAGGATTGGCATGGATGTTAGCTCAGAGCTGATCTTCCTCACACACACACAAAAAAACTGACAGAATGATTTCTTGGCAACCAATTAAGAATGATTCAGGAAAATTATGTGTAGGTCTGCTAAGTAGTAACTAATTAGAAAATTTTGTTAACTTTTGTTTACGGAGTGGCAATTACTGATACTAAAGCAATACCACTGAAATTAACTTAATTCAGAACCAACTAAACAACGATGCATTGTAAAAGACGTCGATAAAAAGTTTAATGCAAGACTGTTCTGCAACTTTAGTTACTTACAGCAGGATAATGGTGCTCTGACCCAACGCACTCAAGACACTAGCTTCTGAAGCATTTGGAAAATAGTTTTAATGTGTGAGATGCTTCTTCGCTTCTTCAAGTTAGCAAATACATAAGATATGAGAGGTATTTTTCTACATCCTGTTGACCAGAACTCTCTCTTAACTGACTTATCTGCCCATCCACTGTGTGATAAAGTTTATGATAAACATTCAGAGGCTTTGAAAGACCCAGAACTATCTTTCTAATCTGGGACAAAATTACATTCAGCATAAACTTGGTGCTGCATTTTCTATTTCATTCCCACTGATATTCCATATGGATTTTATACATGGCTGAACTCAGCTGGCCAGAGTAATAGATAAAATTCCTTACTTCCAAACCATGTCAGATACTGTTTTTCTGAGATAACAGTAAACACTGGACAGGAAGATTAATGAAATCAACTCCCATCTATGGTACCTATGACTTTACACTCAAAGACCAATTACCTGTTGTGCAGTTGCTGGTGTCTCTAAGATTTCTGTCAATGTGTTCCCTGGTTGGTTCCGGATCACGTCAATTATCAGCTTTTTGGTCCTTACAAAACAGAGAAAGAAGAGACAGACTTTCAGACAGCAGTCCTGATGCACAAATATCTGCTTCTCCTGAGGGAGTGCACAAACACGTACAAAAATGAAGCTTCAAAGATAATCCCTTAAAGTAAAACAGTCCTGCAGAAATTCACTATGTCTGCTCTAAGTCTCCTGAAAGTTTGTGAATGCTTGATCATCGAAATCTGGGTTTTATATGCTTGATGTTGTAGGATAATACTGTCAGTAACATGGGCACAAGCATGTCATCAGATTCCTTATCTAAATACTTTTTCTTCTTTTTAGACTGAGACGACTTCTTACGAGCAAGAGGCACCAGAGCTGCTGGTACGGTGCGCTACTGTAGAGGGTGCAGGCATGATATTGAACATCCCCCTTTCCTGACTTTAATACCATTTAAACCTCTGAGCCTGTTGAATACATCATAAGCCTTCAGGAGCCAGACCAGCTGCTACCGTTCCTGTTCTGAGAAGTTACGAAACAGCTTCCAGGACAGGGGGAGCAGAAGTCGCGTGCGGGCTGCGGAGGCTTCAGCTGACGGCTGGCACGGCAGCCAGGAGGATGGTGTGCAAGAACCTCAGGTCTGGTGGGGGAACTAACACACTGGGGGCCTGGAGCCTTGTCTTCAGGTGGTAGAGAATACAGGAGCTGCTCAGTGAAAAGGTAAGAGCTGGAAAATTGGAAGTGCTAAAACCACATATCTTCTCATGCGTCCTTTATGGCATCCTAATAAAAGATCAGGCTATGTGATTATGCAAAAAGATGTTAACATCAAGGCAAATGGTCAAGTTGGCCCACTTTTACACAAGTGGGAACAGTAGTATCGGATATAGCTTCCCTTTCAAAACAAGGAAGCCTAAACAGAAGTTGCCTTAGATTATCAACAGGTCTATCGAGGTCTGAAGTGTCACTTTTATCACAGCTCTGTTGCTGTGTTTGACCTCAGTCCTTTCAAAGACATTCATGGTATCACGGGATGATGAATTTCTTCCTCAACTACAGCAGGAAATGTTCACACAGCATGAAAATGAAAATAAAACATTGTTCACGTTTTGAAGCATCTGGGCAACTGCTCCCAAATGACAGAGGAAACTCTCAAATCCCAAATATATTATTTTTGAAAATAGGAAAAAATCCAATAAGCCATCTGTAAACATTATTTTTCTCATTTCTTATTTATTGCAAGTCTGTATGAGAAGCATGATCACAACCATTTCCTCTGGCCCATGACCCTGCACTGCCGGGGGGTTTACGGGCTGTCTGGGAATGCACAGAAAACAGTCCGCTGAGCGTCAAAGGTGGGCTCATGGCTAATCACAGCTGTGGGGAGATGGCACTGTTCCCAAGGTTGCTGGGGGGAGAGGGCCAAGGACTGCTTCCTCCCCACACACCCCCCTCCTCCAATCATCATTAGAAATGTATTAAATGGGAACATCGAGTTAAAAATAAAAGCTTTGAATGATTTTAAAAATGTAAGCACAGTGACTGTTTCTTATTTGAAATAATATTCCAGGAACTACTTATGATATATGCCTCCAGGAAACTCCCAGCTTGTCTCTTTCGAGAAGCTATCTGATGACCAGAATGGCTAGAGTCACTAAAGCCTGCCCTGCCAGGGACAAAGAATGTTTATTTGCTCAGGAGTTGCTGGAGGACAAACAGCCCACACAGCTTCTTTCTCTTGGAATTCTACTCTGTGTCAGGCCTGTGGAATCCATTGCCAAAATTCTACCCCAGACATCTTACATATACGTCACCATCCAGCTTCATGACAGAGAACTCATTACCTCCCTCTGCAGTATGCCCATGGTTAAGGACATTGGGGTCAGACAGATCTCAGGTCGAATCACAGCTCCTGTTGCTTACAAGCTGTGTGGACTTGTGCAAATTACATAATCCCTATAGGTTTGTTTTTCTCATTTATATAATGGGAACCTCTCAGAGCACTGATGCGAGGACTGAACGAAAAGATGTACGTAAAGGCTTTCTCTGGGGTGTGACACATGGTATGCAGTCACAAGGTCTCTAAAGCCATGCTGCCCAAAATTGCAGCCACTGGCCACAGGTGGCAATTGGGCACTTGAACCATGGCTAGTCCAAACTGAGATGTACTGTGTGCAACACACACCAGACTTTGAAGACTTAGCATGAAAAGAGAATGCACAATATCTCATTAACAATTTTTTACACTGATTACATATTAAAATGATAACATTTTTGATATGTTGGGTTAAATAAAATATATTGTTAGAATTAATTTTAATGCTTCTTTTAAAAAATGTGGCTTCTAGAAAATTTAAAATTACTTGTGTGGCTCACATTAAATTTCTTTTGGCAAATGCAGCATTGAAACATTCCATTCTTAAATGGGAAGCTCACTCTAAGAGGCTTGACTCCCAGTGATGTCCACTCACTGGATCTGTTCAGTCATAAGACTTCAGCACTGGGGGGACCTTCAGGGAATAGTGCAACCCCTGATTTTACAAACAAGGCAACCAAGACCTAAGAGGTTCAAGGGTTACACGAAGATCACTATTTTCTAGAGTTGCAGAAAACAAGTCAAATTCCCTTTCCACATCATCAGCCTCACAAATCTGCAGAGAAGGTGTCCCCCATCTCCTCTCCTACCACCTTTCCTTTTTCTAAGTGAAACCCCTCAGTACCTTAAACCTCTTCACAACCAGATTTAAAGAGAGTTCATAGCCCTGCTCAGATTTCAGTGTACCAATGATCTCAAGACGTGTCCCCTGCCCCACCCCAATGCAAACACAATATTCTAGATACGGTCTGACCAGCATAAGTCAACTGGTTAGAGTATTGGCCCCATGTTCAAACAATATGTAAGACAGGCTGACCAAACCAAGGACTCCGCCACCCTCCCTGAATGAGGAGGTCTCTAACTCTGAGGAAGAATTAAGAAAAAGGAAATACACCAGGGAGTTTACTCCTCTTAGCTGCGCTCACATCCCACTGTTGCTAAATGAGACCACATGGCGCTTGTAAACTGGTGTGGCCCCTCAGGCTTGGCCATTCCACTCATACAGCGTATGTTATTACTCTCTGACCATAGCATTCCTGGGCCTCTCCTTAGTCATCTGCCTTACAGTACGCCCAGGGTTGAAAAGGAATTCAAGTTTGTGGAAGCTACAGAACACTTCCAGTTGTTTAAAATCCTAATAATGTGATTATGCGTTTTTATCACTAGATCTCAAATATTACCTTAGCCATTTTGTGCTCATGCCAGTTTGAACCAAAACCAAGGATATCTTTCAGTTGGGATGATGGATGCCTAAACCGAATCATGTGATAGGAAAAAAATTCTTAAGAGATGACAACTTAAGCACTCAGGCAGCTAAGTATGGTTAAAAACCACAAACACCGCCTTCTACCTAAACACACACACTTTTGCAGGAAAACAAGCTTAATAAAGGCCATCAGGAGCACATATTTTAAGTTAAATCACAAGTTATGAGATTTACAATTGTATAGTTTTTTCTCATTTATAAGGTGTCAATGCGTGACTTCATTTGCTCATCGTGACCCTTCCTTCCCCCTCAATCTCCCCTCGTCTCCATTTGACGGATGCGGAAACTGTTGGTTGGGTGATTTGCTCAGAGTCCTATGGCTAATAAGGGACAGACTGAGGCTGTAATCCCAGTCTTCCCAGGACTCCTCAACCAGGCTCTTTTTGTTGGTTCTTTTACCACCACCTTGCTTGGTAGTATTGGCAAAGTGCCAACAGCTCAAACTGAGGCTCCCTATTCCATCAACACACAGGAGGGAAATGGAATGAAATGTTTCTTCCCACACCAATGTGTGTCTTCATGTCCCTCACATCTATCAGTCATTCCTTCCCTTTGGCCTGGAAAGATGCCGCAGCATTGGTTATGCAATAACTGCTCTGCTATCATTCTCATGATTTATTCCAAGATTCCTAAGAGTGCAAATAGCAATGACCTTGCCCTCAACGAGTTCTAAAACCCTGTGATCAAGAGTCTAGGCCCTGGAAGATTTAAGATGGTCTGAGTTTGAATCTATGCTCCACTTATTAGCTGTACTACCCAGGGAAGGATTTTTGCCTGTTCTGTGCCTAATTAACTCATATGTAAAATATAGGTAATAACCTCTGCCTCTTGGAGTTACTGAGAGTATTACATGACAAATTTTATACGTGTATGTTATTATATTATATATAGGTTATTATCTACATATCTGTATCTATAGGACAGATCCTGGCAAATGGTAAGCACTACATAGGTGTTTGCTATTATAATCATCTTTATCCTTATCTAATTATTAACAATTATGAAACTAGGATGGTATTAAATTGATAACCATATGGATTAATAATGCCTCAAATTCTGCAACTGCAAAGACCCCCATGAAGAGGATTTACTTGTCACTGGAAAGCTAGTGATTTTGTAATTAATCATAAGGGGGTATTTCTGAAAGTTAAAAACACAACAAGCAAGCAAGATAGTTTTTTGATAGAGAAAAGCCAGGTATTTTCATGTCCCAACTGCTATTCCCTGATTGTCTACTTTACAGCGACTTCTAAAAAGCTGATTGTCTGATTTTAGTTAAATTTGGTTTTCTAATGAAGAGTCTCAAGAACCATCTCATATGTTTGGGGTAGAAATTTGGTTTATTAGCTTGGAAAAAAAGTCACCCCCATAAGAGTTTTCAAATCAACATGTCAAAGTGTATTTTAATGGAATATCAATGAAATATGCCATATGAATTTAAAGCATGTCAGTGACTAGCTACTTGCTTCCCATAATTTTAGACTTTAATGTCCTCACCTCAAAGATAAAGTCTAAGACTAGATGGTCTCCAAGTTCCCTGTCAATGACACATAATTATCTGTTAGTATCATGATTTTTAAATACACAGTTAAAGAAAGCATAATGTATTTGGAAGTAAGGCTTGCCTAACATCACAAAGCTAACTCTATTGAATCTTTGGGGAAATACTCAAAATCCACTTTCAGGGAAGGCTACTTGGTCAATTTTCATTTCAAATTGTTATCTGCATTGATCACTGAGCTGTTTAGTGAACAATGACAACGGCACAATAATGAAGTATGCCCAGAGGAAGGCTTTCTAAGACCCCAGAGGTCTACGAATGCAGTGAATTATCAAGTTTAGGAAAACACTGGCCCAATAGCCTTTTTTGCATAAATGGAAAAGTTGAGCCTACAATTCACATGGAATTTTAAGGGACCTCACGTAGCCAAAAGAATCTTGAAAAAATAACAAGTTGGAAGACATACTTTCCAATTTCAAAACTTACCATAAAGCTACAGTGATCAATGCAGTGTGGTACTAGCATGAAGACAGATACATAGATCAATGGAATAGAATTGAGGGTGCAGAAAGTCACACATGTATGGTCAATTGGCTTTTGATAAGGGTGCCTAGACCATTCAGTAGAGAAAGAATAATCTCTTTAAGAAATGATGGTGGGACAACTGGACTTCCACCTGCAGAAGGATGAAGCTGGACCCCTACCTAACACCATACACAAAAATTAGCTCAAAAGGGATTATAGACCCTAAATGTAAAAGCTAAAACTACGGAACTTTTAGAAGAAAACGTAGGAGTAAATCTTCATGACCTCGGATTGGGCAATGAATTCTTATATATAACACCAAAAGCACAAGCAACAACAACAACAAAATAGATAAACTAGATAAAGCAGACTTCATCAAGTTAAAAAACTTTTGTGCAGAAAAGGATATTACCAACAGAATAAAAAGACAACCCACAGAAGGGGTGAAAATATTTGCAAATCATATGTCTGATAGGGGTCTTGTATCCAGACTATACAAAAAACTCTCACAACTCTGCCACAAAAAGACAAACAATCCAATTAAAAAGTGGACAAAGGGGGCCGGCCCAGTGGTGTAGCGGTTACGTTCTCCCGCTCTGCTTCCGCAGCCCTGGGGTTCGCAGGTTCAGATCCTGGGTGCAGACAAATGCACTGCTTATCAAGCCATGCTGTGGTGGTATCCCATATAAAGTAGAGGAAGATGGGCACGGATGTTAGCCCAGGGCCAATCTTCCTCAGCAAAAAGAGGAGGATTGGCAACAGATGTTAGCTCAGGGCTAGTCTTTCTCACCAAAAAAAATAAATAAATAAAAAGTGGACAAAGGACTTGAATAGATATTTCTACAAAGATATACAAATGGCTGACAAGCATATGAAAAGACACTCAACATTATTAATCATTGGGGAAAGGCAAATCAAAACCACAATGAGATGCCACTTCATACCCACTAGGATGGCTATAATAAAAAATGAAACAGAAAATAAGTGTTGGTGAAGATGTGGAAAAATTGAAACTCTCATATGTTGTTGGTGGGAAATATAAAATGGCGCAGCCACTGTGGAAAAAACGTTTGGCAGTTCCTCAAAAAGCTAAATATGGAATTACCATATGACCCAGCAATTCTATTCCCAGGTATATATCCAAAAGAACTGAAAACAGGTGTTCAAATAAAAACTTGTACACAAATGTTCGTAGCCTTACTATTTACAAGAGCCAAAAGGTGGAAACAACCCAAATGTCCATGATAAACATGGTATATGCATACAATAGAATATTATTCAGCCAAAAACATTATGCTGAGTAAAAGAAGCCAGACTCAAAAGGCCACATATTATATGACTCCATTTATATGAAATATCCAGAATAGGCAAGGTCATAGAGACAGAAAGCAGATTAGTGGTTGTCAGAGACTGGGGAGCAGGGCCTGGAAAGATGCCTGGGGATATTGGGGAGTGACTGCTTAATGGATATGGGGTTTATTTTTGGGGTGATGAAAATGTTCTGGAACTAGATAGTAGTGATGGTTGCACAACATTCTGAATATACTAAATGCCACTGAATTGTACAGTTGACAAGGTTAAAATGGTAAATTTTAGGTTATATATATTTTACCACAATAAAAAGCTAAAAATAAAACCACTGGCCGGCTCTACTTGGTGTGGTGATTAAGGGAGTAGACAGGATTTGTTTCCAGCACACAGCAGGGAGCTGGGAGAGGGCCCCACGGCGGCTGAGGCAAGCAGGACAATGCACCAGGTTTCCCTGGCTAAGACACATCACTGCCTAACATGCCTGACTTTTCTGGTTTTTCTTTTAAAATGTGAATTCCAAAAATTCACAGAACTGTGGAGACTCATTCAGAAACAAGTATAAATATATATAAATGTATATGACATTCTGAGTATTTGATATTTTAGACCAGCCAAATTGTGATTTCCATTCTTTAATGCAGACATTTGAGTTGACTGCATTTAGGAAATGGTGTTCAAATAACAGACAAAACCAGTTATGAAAACATTTCTTCCCAAAGCTTATGAGATCATAGGGTACTTGGCCTAATTTAATTTGCATGGCAGAACCACACAATCTGTATTCCCAGTGACCTTGATAATTGGCACCTGCTCAGAGGACCCAGGGAGGGGAGTCCACAGTTTTCCCCTTTTCCTCTGTTGCCCTGCCCTGAGCTGTCTCTCTGCAAGTTCAGTCTGACTTGGTCATCAGTAGTCTAAAGGAAGCGCCCTCAACTCTTCTGAGGCCAAGGTTGC
Source organism: Ceratotherium simum simum (assembly GCF_057802395.1). Lineage (NCBI taxonomy): Eukaryota > Metazoa > Chordata > Mammalia > Perissodactyla > Rhinocerotidae > Ceratotherium > Ceratotherium simum. The sequence goes on from NC_141903.1 coordinate 88,963,511, forward strand.
GTACGAACCCTGCCCCTGGCCTCTGTCCTGGGAGGCAGGGACTGTTACCAGCTTGCTCACAGCTGTATCCCCAGCATCAAGCCCAGTGCTGTGGACAGAGTGGGCACTCAAACGTGTGCTACGTGAACGAACGGAGCCTTAGATGACCTGAGGATAAAATAGACAAGCCTAATAGAAGCAGCACATATGGCAAGAGCACACTGAGAAAGCCTTTTTTAGCCATTTTCATGGGTTAATGAATATCTGGGAAAAAACCAACTGGAAATGAGTGCTGTCTGAAGCATGCCAGTGGCAGAAGAGAACGCTCTTGTCACAACTGAAAACCACCTCAGAACTCAGGACATGGAGCTTAGAAGTAACGTGTGAAGTATTATTTAAATATGTATTTATTCCTTTTGTCCCCATTTCCCAATTCCATCTCAACTGCACCCCAATATACAACTGTTTTAATACACATCCTTTTGTTTATATGAGTTCTTAGAAACTGTTGTTTGGTGAGCACGTGTTTTTGGTCTATGGTGTTTGATTTATGGTGTTGTGTCATGGATCTCAATCTTTCTTATTCTGTGTGTAAAGGACAGGTGTGGAATATCCATGAGGACTTGATGGAAGTATTAATTAAAAGTGTGAATATTTCATTTGAAGTCTTTGGGGGCAGGAAGTAAGGTATAAATAAAGTCAGAGCTGGTAAATGTATCCAGGCTCAGTTTAACAGGAAAGAAGGCCAATAAACCAGATGATATCATTATATCTTAACTTGTGTGTAGCTTCTACATCAACATTTTATGCCAGAAATTAAATTTGGTTCAGGGTATTAATATCCTCACTAATCTTTTGAACCACTTTGAAACAGATATTTCCCTCAGTTAGCTAAGAACTTTCACAGGTTGAGCTAATCACTTCATCTCTTAAAGGAAAGGAATCAGATTACTACATGGAAAACTACATGAAAAAACTAAAAAAGAATCAGATTACTACATGGAAAACTAAAAAACAAGACAGGCCTTATAAACTATTATAGTATTTAGTTCCCTCTTAAATTATAAAGAGTCTATTATGCTTTGTTTGGTCAGATGTTTGATGGATAACATATTTCAATATTCAGATATTTTAAAATGAATTACTTGGCGACTTAGCCTTACTTGAATTTTCACCATTTAAGACGCATCATTGGAGACATGTGCCCTTTAAGCCCGAAACTTACTTGATCATGAGGCTTTGGCCATCTACAGCTTCGCCATCCCCTAAGTCGTACTTGCTTGTCAAGTAAAGAGAAATCTCCGTCTTTGAGAGTTGATTTAGTGTATTTGCCTTGTTAGGGTCGTTGGGGTCAACAGCTCCCTCCCCTGTAGAAAAAAAGGATTGCTATACTTTCAGTTCACTCATTGTGATGGTGGCATCAACAAGGTAAGACACAGGTTCTGTGGGAAAGAAAGCCTCCGTATCTGGACAGGAGATCGTGGTCTTCATAAAAAACCACATTCCAATACACTTAAAGTGGCTTTTTAAATCTTTGATTCAAACTCGAAAGCAACATGGGACCTAGATATTCAAAACATGAAAAAATTCCTAGAAGAGAGAACTGTTAAAAGAAATCCTCAGAGAACATAGCAGGGAATTTCTAATAAATGTGGCTCTTTTCTTTCCTTATGATATATGTTGACAAATCCTTTCTGATATCTCTAGAACTTACCTTCAAGACTATCAAGTTGTTTTACAATCTAGGACACTATGAATTACAGCACCTCTAATGTAGGAAGGGGCTAGTGTAGTCATTATGTTTTAAGTGAGCTTAGTATCAAATTCCAGAAAAATTTTGATGTAGTATAGGAAAACCCAACTACCAACCAAACAAATGAACAAAAAACAGAGGATAAGGAGAAGGAACAGCTCTTACCAAGAAAAGATTCCACACTGGGCACCTCTCCCAGCAATTCCAACAGTTCATTCAGTAAGTCTTGTTTTTCAGGCGCAATCGCATCCTGGTGTTCCAAGAGGAGCTACACGCAGAAAGCAGCACGCACACAAAGATAAAAGTAAATTCTCAACCGCTGCCATAGTTACATAGTTCCCCTTCTAGGTTTTCACGATAATTCTCTTCTGCAATCATTTGAATCTTAAATAGAAGTCTGACATTTATTAGAGACCACAGAGAGATACAGTTTTACTTTTATCTTAGAGGGAAGTGTCTACTCTACATCAAGAAATTGTAGCTTGTGAAAGATGTTCATAAAACCTCTTTCAGCAAGATCTTGCAAGATCTGCCAAGCGGCAGCCTCTACCACCGAACCCCTGTGCTCCCCTCCACCTTTACAGAAAAAGTCAGAGTTGGGGGGAAAGAATCTAAAATGAGATAGAAGTCTCTTGGCTTGGTAGCAAACTGGAAGGGCATTTCCATATCTCTTCAGAGAAAAAGAAATCACCACTATTAGCTATTTTAATCTGTCCGGCATTGAAGATCTTCCATGGGGAGGGATGGCATAAATGCCCATATGGTGCCTTGGCCTGAGACCTAGCTGTACCAGCTGGTTCTCCCTTCACATCCCACAAAAGGGTCAAAGGTGAGTAACCCAGCTGGGGCGTTTCATTGAGTCACACAGGAAATATTCTTAACTCCTGAGGAGCAGCAGCATTGGAGGGGAAAACCATGAAGGACAATACATCTGTTTTTGTTTCCATTTAGAATTAAATTAAAACAATGTTTCCAAAGTTTGGGACTGGTATCTCTGGTGATAGGAAATATAATTTTAGTTGTTTTAAGTAACTATCTTATAAAACTCTGAATCACAATGATAAAATCAGTCTTTCCCACTTTCAATCTCTCTTTTTTTTAACAACAGTTTTATTGAGATAGAATTCACATATCCAATCCACTGATTTAAAATGTGCAATGCAGGGGCTGGCCCGGTGGCGCAAGCGGTTAGTGTGTGCGCTCCGCTGTGGCAGCCTGGGGTTTGCCGGTTCGGATCCCGGGCGCGCACTGACGCACTGCTTGTCAAGCCATGCTGTGGCAGCGTCCCATATAAAAAAGTGGAGGAAGATGGGCATGGATGTTAGCCCAGGGCCAGTCTTCCTCAGCAAAAAAAAAGAGGAGGATTGGCAAATGTTAGCTCAGGGCCAATCTTTCTCACAAAAAAATAAAAAATAAATAAAATGTACAATGCAATGGCTTTTAGTATATTCAAAGAATTGTGCAACCATCACCACAATCTACTATCAGAACATTTTCATCACACTAAAAGAAACTCTGTACCCATTAGCAGTCACTCCCCATTACCTCTTCCTCTTAGCCCCTAGAAACCATGAATCTACTTTCTATCTCTATAGATTTAGTTGTTCTGGACGCTTCAAGTAAATGGAACCATGCAATTTGTGGCCTTTTGTGTCTGGCTTCTTTCACTTAGCATGATGTTTTCAAGGTTCCCCCATGTTGTAGCATGTATCAGCACTTCATTCCTCTTTATTGCTGCATAATATTCCACACTTCATTCATTCGTCTGTTGATGCACATCTGTTTCCACTTTTTGGCTCTTACGAATAATGATGCTATGAACATTCACAGAGAAGTTTTTGTGTGGACATGTTTGCATTTTTCTTAAGTACATACCCAGGAGTGGAATTGCTGCATCATATGGTAACTCTATATTTAACATTTAGGAATTGCCAACTGATTTCCAAAGTGGCTGTACCATTTTACATTTCTACCAGCAGTATGTGCGAGGTTCAATTATTTCAGATCCTTGCTAACATTGTTATTACCTGACTTTTTGATTCTAGCCATCCTAGTGGGTGTGAAGTGATACCTCATTGTGGTTTTGATTTCAATCCCTGATGACTAATGATGTCAAGCATCTTTTCGTGTGCTTATTGGCCATTTGTGTGTCTTCCTTGGAGAATATCTATTCAGATTATTTGCTCATTTAAAAAAATTTTTTATGTTTTTATTTTTAACTGTAGTAAAATACACATAACAAAATTTACCACCTTAACCACTTTTAAGTGTATAGTTCAGTCAAGTACATTCACAGTGTTGTGCGACCAACCTCCAGAACTCTTTTCATCTTGCAAAACTGAAGCTCTATATCCATTAAAGATCAATTCTTCATTCTCCCTTCCCATCACCATACTACTTTCTGTTTCTCTGAATTTGATTACTCCAAGTACCTCATGTAAGTGGAATCATATAGTATTTGTCCTTTTATTTCACTTAAATGATGTCCTCAAGGCTCATCTATGTTGTAGTACGTATCAGAATTTCCTTCCTTTTTTTTTTTTTTTGGTGAGGAAGATTAGCCCTGAGCTAACTGTTGCCAATCCTCCTCTTTTTGCTGAGGAAGATTGGCCCTGGGCTAACATCCGTGCCCATCTTCCTCTACTTTTATCTGTGGGACGCCTGCCACAGCATGGCTTGATAAGCAGTGCATAGGTCCATGCCCGGGATCCGAACCTGCGAACCCCAGGCTGCCAAAGCAGAGCACACGAACTCAACCACTGCACCACCGAGCCGGCCCCTTTCCTTCATTTTTAAAGCTGAATAATATTCCACTGTATGTACCTACCACATTTTGTTGATCCAGTCACCCCTTGACAGACACGGGTTGCTTCCACCTTTTGGCTCTTGTGAATAACGCTGCTATGAACACTGGTGTACAACTTCAACTCTGCTTTCAATTCTTTTGAGTATATACCCAGAAATGGAATTGCTGGATCATGTGGTAATTCTATTTTTAATTTTTTGAGGAACTACCATACTGTTTTCCGTAGCAGCTGCACCATTGTCCTTACCAACCAATAGTGTACAAGGGTTCCAATTTCTCCACATCCTTGGCAACATTTATTTTCTTCTTCTTTTTTTTGGTAGAAGCCATCCTAATGGGTGTGAAGTGGTATCTCACTGTGGTTTTGATTTGGATTTCAATCTGGAATCATTAGGGATGTTGAGCATCTTTTCATGTGCTTTTTGGCCCTTTGTGTATTTTCTTTGGATAAATGTCTATTCAAGTCCTTAGTTCAGTTTTCAATCAGGTTGTTTGTTGTTGTTGAGTTGTAGGAGTTCTTTACATATTCTGGGTATTAACCCCTTATCAGATATATGATTTGCAAATATTTTCTCCCATCCTGTAGGTTGCCTTTTCACTCTGTTGATTGTGCCCTTTGACGCACAGTTGTCCATTTTTAAAGTTATTCAGTTTTTTATCATTGAGTTGTAGGTTTTCTTTATATATTCCAAATACAAGTCCCTTAGATATATTATTAGCAATTATTTTCTCTCATTCTCATGGTTGTCTTTTCATTTTATTGATGGCACTGTATGGCGCAAAAGTTTTTAATTTGGATGAGGTTCAACTGCTTTCTTTGGCTGCTTGCGTGTTTAGTGTCATATCTAAGAAATCATTGCCTAATCCAAAGTCACAAAGATTTACTCCTATGTTTTCTTCTAAGAGTTTTACAGTTTTAGCTCTTACATTTAGGGCTCTGGTCCATTTTCAGTTCACTTTTGTGTAGGGTGGAAGGAAGGGGGCCAATTTCATTTTTGGCATGTGGATTTCCAGTTGTCCCAGCACCATTTGTCGAAAAGACTATTCTTTTTCCATTGAACTGTTTTAGCTTCTTGTAGAAAACAAATTGACCATAAATTTGAAGGTTTATTTCTAGACTCCCAGTTCTATCCCACTGCTCAGTATGTCTATCCTACGCCAGCGCCACACTGCTTTGATTACTGCCTTTTCCATTCTCTTTTAATCTTTAAGATTAGTGAAGGAGAGTATCTGTTTAATGTTGCATTTTCCTTAACATTCCCTGACACTTGCTAACTGGGTTTTTAGGAAAGAGAGAGGAGGCCTCAGATGCATACCTTCAAGGAAGCAACTACATCCAACCACTCTGTTTTCATTTTATTTATTTACCTTCAAAGTTTCTGTTTATTGCAAGGCATGCTAGTTTTTTCCACTATGATTAGAGGTATAGAGGTATTTGTTTTAAAGCAAAGAAATATTCTTAAACAAAAAAGGCAAGTGGATTTAAAGAAAGACACTATATAAATAATAGCGGTGATATAAAATACAGTGAAATCTGGACGGGCAGTACGTATGACATTTGGGGGGAAGGTAAGCTAGAGGTAAGAACAAATGAGCAAGATGGGCCAGTTTCTGCTCTCGTTCTCTGAAGAGACAGGACAGCTGTTTGGCTGCTGTCTCCGGAAAGGGTTGCTTTAGGGAGCCAGCTTCTACCCTTCATTCTGATAATTAAAGAATATAAAACGTTCCTGAAAAAGTCTCCTTCAAGAGCTTGTTTTGACGTTCCACACGTTCCTTAGAGAACAAGGGGCAAGCACGTGACCACAGGCTTGGCAAGCGGTGCTGCTGTTGTGTCTGTGTCTGCAGGCGGACACCTCCTCCTCGAGACAGACAGTAAACAGGACGGTCTCTGCTGTTACCGTGTCCCACGTTACTGCATCTGCTTCCACCCCAACACATGAAGAAATTCCAAATCGGTCACAAGCCACGTTTCCCAGGATGGGATTCTGTTTTCAATCCTCGTTAACAAAAGGAACAGACTATTTCTCCTTGAAGACCAACAGTCTAAACTAATACAGTAACATTTCCTCTCTGCTATCCTTGGGAAAGAATCTCTCACTCTAAAAGAGAACTCCTCACCACTTTCTCTGCGTGAGGATACTGCCCACAGCAAATGTGCAGCCAACATGTGGACATTTTTTTTGAGATAGAAGATCTACCACAAAAATAGACAATTGAGTTGCTGCTCAAACATGAACGAGTCTACTTCCTCATTAGAAAATTACTTTTGCAAATGGTGTGTTGCTGGACATGTTTTGCGATTTTGGGTGTCTATATATATATATATATATATATATAGACTTGGAGTAGCAGGTCCAAAACAATTCGTGAAATGGTTACCTTTTAAGAATCTAGATTTTTCAGAAAATAAGTTCCAATCTGTCTTACAAACAAACTCTCAATGCTTAGGCTCTCTTTTTACTTTAAATAACTGAAAGGCCATCTAAGGACCAGCCAACTGCCCTGATCCCTAGAGGCGCTTAATACATGCTAGCAGCTGACGGTGGTGATGGTTGCATGCGAACCAGATGGTGACGTTATGACATGGCACAGACTGTGAAAGGGCCTGCTCCTAAGAAATGGGGGTTTCCAGAACAACAGAAGTGATTCTTTGCAGGTGGCTATCGTTGGGTGGGGGTGTTTATTTCCCCCATTTATTCTCTCTTTCTCTATGTCCAACATGAGAAGAGAGAGAACATTCTCATTTTCCCAGAAAATTACTGGAAAAGCTGAGAGGATTCCTGAAAGGGGGAGAGACAAACGGTGGGGGTCCAGGCAGTGTGGCCTTGGTGGGTGGGGAGAATACCAGGGCCTGTCCCTGCTCAGGGCCTACACTGCACATGCTCAATCTGACTTCTCAATGGATCAGATAAGAAGTAAACTTTTCTTGGGGCCGGCCCAGTGGCGCAAGCGGTTAAGTGCACGTGCTCCGCTGCGGCGGCCCGGGATTCGCCAGTTCGGATCCTGGGCGCCCACCGACGCACCACTTGTCAGGCCATGCTTTGGCGGCATCCCATATAAAGTGGAGGAAGATGGGCATGGATGTTACCCCAGGGCCAGTCTTCCTCAGCAAAAAAAAAAAAAAAAAAAAGAAGTAAACTTTTCTTGTTTGGGAGAAGGAGTTTTATTAATATGTAAGAGTCAGGGAATAAATGTACCATGTAAAAAGAAAATGTTCCTTGTTTGGGAAAATGAGTTTTATTAATTTATAAGAGTCAGGAATATATAATCAAAGGGTTCTTAGAATTAAGAATATGTAACAGCCCTCTGAACCGTGGGTCCCTGCTAAGACCCCCCTCCAACCCCACTTACTGAATGTGTGCTGATGATTTCTTCAATTGAAATATAAATGACTGGCTTGCTGACTGTCACCACATCTGTGTATTTATCCATATTAAACTTTTCTTCTGGCTCAGGGACATTACATGCTTCTTTGAAATATTTCCTAACAAAGGAAAAAAAAGTTTTAAGACAGAGTCAAATTTGTGAGTCAAATAGCTTTATCAAAATAGTGAGGGAATGTTGAAGGATGGTAGTGCTTTGTCCTCCATCCTAAACCTTGGGGGGTCTTGTTACAGCATCTTCCAGGCTGGCTCCTGACTGTGGAAGCCGAGACTGTGTTTCTGGACGTCGGACCCAGCTCCTCAGACAGGAAGGGAGAGAGCAGTAAAGGCCTCAGGCCCTGTCAGTGACTCAGTGTAATCAGATGATGGGCAGGTCATTAAAAAAAAAGTTATGGGGCCAGCCCAGTGGTGTAGTGGTTAGGTTCACACATTCTGCTTCAGTGGCCTGGGGTTCGCCGGTTCGGATCCTGGGTGCGGACATACTCACCACACATCAAGCCATGCTGAGGCAGCGTCCCACATACAGCAACTAGAAGGATGTGCAACTATGACACACAACTATCTACTGGGGCTTTGGGGAGAAAAAAGGAGGAAGATTGGCAACAGATGTTAGCGCAGGGCCAATCTTCCTCAAAAAAAAAGTTGTTTTTTTTAAAACGGCCCCTGAAATTTAAACAAAAATGTCAAGACTGATAATCCTTGATCTAAGACTCAAGTCTTTCTAGAGAAAACAATCAGAAAAGCAAATCATCAAATTTGCTACTTTAAACGGCACAAGCTCTAAGGAACCCTCAGAGCTTCTGTTACCAATTTGACAATAATCTGAGTTAAGCCTACTCTACTCTTAGTGGATCCAAACAACAGTTGCTGGCTGATGGAGACTGTTAAGGCTAGACACACAAATATATACAGTGCCCCATTCCTCCAGTACTCAGACTCTAAAAAGTCTGCTATTTAAATGACAGCAAATTTAGACAGAGATCAAGAAAAGCCAGGTGTGCTGTGGCCAGGTTTAGGAGTGACCCCTTGCTCAAGTAGACGAGGTATTTTATTCTCTAGTGTCGTAAATGTTTCACACACCTGAAATCATCCTTGGTTTACCTCCTAAGGTTTATCTCCAAGGCTTGTCCACCAGAAATAACCTCTAACCTTCCCAAGCCAAGGCTGGGGGAGGGTATGTGACAAGTGGCCTTCCTGCACTTTTTTGGCTATAATTTTCCATGAGTTGCTAAGGAACACAAAGGATAAATGTGAGTGGAAGAGGAAAAAAGGACTCAAGGGGAGGTAAGGGGAGGGTTTTGGTTTTGTTTCTTTATGGAGAAGAGCTGGAACCATAGATGGTTGATACGAATAATCTCAGAAAAAAAGAAGCTCTAATAGCAGATACGGGTTTACAAGAAATGGATATTGCTTTTTGGTCAGTGAGGAGAACTAAAATTAGCAGCTTGAGAAAACAAAACTTCCTGGAGTAAGAGGATTTGGGAGAGTTTTCTTACAAGAGGCCACAAATTCTAAACAGAGATTAATGATCATGAACTCCCTTTGTCAGTAGGAAGTCATTAATCCAGAGGAAAACTGAGGAATGGGAAATGATCATTTTCCAAGTGAGGAGCGAAAGAGGCCACATTTCTGTCATATTGCTACATCCTTCTGCCTGAAAGGCAGACGGGAGGAAGGGGGAATGCTGAACCAGGGTGCCTCTGAAGAGAGCCTCAGGTGAACGACTCTTTCTTTTGGACTCCCTCCTTCCACGTTCCTGTGGACCGATTGGTGATATAATTCAGAAGCGCATACACAGGCAATAGACGTGAGTCTTACATGCATCACTGAGAGAGGTTCAAGAATAGAACAGAACATTTCACACACAATCTTCAACAAATATAACCGCTGGATTTTTCCAACTGTTCAAGACCAAATACTCAGTTTCCTACTATTGTTTGATGCAGATAAGGCAATTTCTCCTCGACTGGACAAGTTCTTAAAAAAAACAAAAATAAAAACCCTCTTCTTAAGTGCAACAAAGTAGAAATTGGCTATTTTGATTTTTTTATTCTAAGCACAATAAGCCTGTAGCATACCAGGAAGAATCAAGATTTCATTTTGTCAGCAGCAGAAACTGTACATATGGGGATAACTGAATGCACCAGGGGCACTGGGGGCAGGTGCGGGGGGTTGGATGGGGAACACCAGACAGAGGTAACCCAGCCTGTTCATCCCTCCCTCCTCTCTCCCCACAGTGCCAACTAGAAGAAGAAACGCATGCCGCCAACTGAGGTTCTTGTCCCCCACCCCCAAATCTCCAGTTCTGGCCACAGAACACACATTATTCTTGCCCACCATTTTGTCAGTTTCTCCAAAAGAAATGACCCCTCTCACCTGAACTCCTGATACGTCTCTGATAAATAACTGTTCATAGAGGAGAGATGCTCATTTTCTCCTTCAAACAGCTTGTTGGAGGCTGCATGTTGAAGAACCTTGGCCACCGAGCCCAAGTTCCTTCTTTGGTCGGAATTGATCTGACCTCCGGCTGTCATGTCGATGATGTCAAAGCCATCCGGAGCGACGATGGCTGGGTTCATGTACCGATAGTACAGGAGGTTTCCAACAATCTGGAGTGAAGCAGAAGGAAAGACTATTTTTAAGAAAGAAAACTCAAGAGTTTTAGATTTGTCTTAGGGAAATAGTCATTTATATTTTCCACTAATATAATCGCACATTATTAATATAGTTAACAAAATTATTTTTGGTGGAAAATATGCTTATTGCTCCCAAAATGCTTTAATATAAAGAATCTCAATAATGTGTAAGATCTACAAATTTACCTCAGCATAATCAATAATCTTGATAGTCATTAGAAAGAGAAGACCAGCAGCGTATTATAAATAGTGATATACGGAGAAAAATCTTACAAAATGGTACATTGGTAATTTTGGCTCAAACCCCCAAGAGCAGCTATGGTGAAAGTACCCTTGAAAATCTACCTTTAATAGCTCATCTTCTGTTGCATCAGGAAATTTCTCATGGATGGAATTCTTCAGTACTTTGGCTATATACCTCAATCCATAGCTACAGGTAAAACAGATGACAAAAGAAAATCATGGAAAAAGGCTAAGAGAGGAAGAAACACATTAATTGTTCCAGTCAACTAAAGTTGAGCAGTTTTCCTAAAAATTAAACATAAAATGAGATGGTAACGGAATCACAGGACTTCCACCAATGATAGTAACTGAGTACTGTTTTGTACTGTTCCCTCTTTAGGGAACAGTTATGACTTTAAAATGCAAATGTAGGTAAATTTTTAAAATAGTAAACACAATATGAGGGAAAACTCCTGTCTTCACTACCGGGGTTTATTTTACGTAGTATTACAAGAATTTTCAGCAGAGAACATTGAAGTTGCTACAAGAACAACTTACGGCAGTAGATCAAGGGAAGAAACGATGGAGTTCAGGACTTTGTCAGTGACCCTGCGCAGGTTCTCAATGGAGGCCTCCAGTTTGCTTTTCACTTCTGGGTATGTTAGGGCTTGTTCTGTGGTCACATCATAAGGCAGCTTGCTGAAAACAAGACAAGGGCTTGCAATTAACTGGGGGCTTCGCTACAAGTGTCTCTATCCTTGCCACGTTGGTTCTATGGTCAAGCTTTGTACAGTGAACTGGACTTTGCCCACTGACTCCAATGACACAATGTTTGCTAAGTGAGGGGAAGCCCCACGTGCCCAGACTGTACCTCTGCCACCAGTGGAAATGGGGGACTCTAGGCTCTTCTAGCAAAATCATAGGCAGATCCAAGTAACGTAGACTCAGCTAACTTTCTTTTTTTAATTATAAAAAAGCAATATGTTCATTACAGAAAAAATTGCGTACGAGCAAACAAGAAAACAATACCAACCCAGAGACAACCACTTTTCATATCTTTGTGCATAACTTTCTAAGTCCTTCTCTATGCATGCTTGTATATGGGCCTCACACACGCATGAGTGTAATGCAGTTCACATATATTAACACCCCATACAGATCCTACCTGTATGTGTATATATACATGCATATTTTTTTTCAGAAAATGGGTTATCGTGCCTAACTGCAACTGAAAACTTTATCACGAACATTTTTTGCATGCCAGCAGATACATTTCTATACCACCATTCCAAATAGTTACTACTTTATTATGTGTTATACAAACATTTATTTAACAAATTTCCCAAAGCTAAATATTTTGACTTTCCCCAGGTTTTTGTTATTACAAATAGTGCTGAAACAACCATCCATGTAATTCTCGGTGCATATCTTAACTATTTCACAAGGCATCCTTTTGTAGGAAATAAAAAGCTGGGATCACTAAAATCTACAAACCACCACCTAGAATAAGCCAATCCTACCTGGCTTGTTAACGCTTATACATTGAAGTTACTCACTCGGTAACTATAAAATAAAGTACATATTATCGGGTGAAGAGAAAAGTGTCTGCCATTTCTAGGTTTAGGTTTAGAAACACACAAAGAATAACCAAGGGAGAGAATTAACAGAAGTTGTGGCTTTGGGGATCAACGGGTCCTGAAATTTGAAAATACCACGTAATATCAAGATGAGCAAGAGTCCAAGGATGTGACCTGCAAGGATATGTTAAAGGGAGGTAACATTTGGGATTGAAACTGACTTTGGGTGATAAATTTTGTTCTCTTAACAGAGCTTAAGAGTATATACAAATAAACATGTAAAAATGATCATAAAACATGACTGAAAACCAGCATCTTGCTGGCTTTGTTACCTGGCTTCTCCAGTCTGTGTTTCTAGTTGGTTCACCCAAGCCTTGTACACGTCTACGGGGTTTGTGTTGATGATCAGGGACTTGTCATCGATGATCTCTTTCACCACTGGAGCCAGGAGCTGGCGCAGGGTGTTCTGTCCCCGGGCACCTCTGTTGAAGCTGACGACCATCTTGATGACTGTGGGGTTCCCAGTAACTATGTCCTGTACCTGGTCCACCTTCGATCTAAAAAAAGCCCAAACCAAAACAAAATGGTTGGCCTCTATGGATAGAGTTTTAAGCAGTGTACATTCTCTCTGGCAGGCAAGGGCTTCGTGGGGTTGTATTTTTCTCCATGAAGATCAAAGATGATGTGATTTAAAAGGAAGCAATCATTTGTAAGATGTGTATTTATTTGAGAAATTTAAGAATCTAGAAACTAGTTTTCAGCTTTAATTTTAATCTAGAAGACAGGCATGAACTGAAAAAGGACCAAGACTAATAATAACACTGGGTGACACTGTACAAGTATTATGTTCCCTCTAGTTACCAAATTTTAAAAATAACTCTCTTGATGGAATGAACTATCTCCACTTCCCCAAATCCCACTCAAATGTATTGCCATGCAGCTTCCAGCAACATCACATGGCTGAGAGCGCTCTTCTTCACTTCTGATTGCCAGCTCCTGTGACCTCCCCTCTCTCCTCCCCGTCACCTCTGGGCAACCTCTCATCCTTTTCCACTTCCTTTCCCTTTAGGGTCTAATAGTGCATACCTGGGTCCTTATCTTACCTAGTCATTCCTTTTGCTTCCTTTGCGGGCTCCTCTTCCACATTTTAATTCTGTTCTCTTTCACGTCTTTCTACACAATCTACCCTCAGACCTCGCTCACATGCACAACTTCCATTGCCATCTCTTTGGAACCTATCCTCTGGCCTCGGTGTCTAATCCACCATCTTTCCTGGGAGTTGGTCTTGAATTTCCAATTTTCTGCTGGACATTATCATGCGTGTGTTCTACACCAATAGCTCAAACTCACACACTGTATCTTTTTCCTTTTGACTCCCCCATTTCTCTGACCTGTGGAACTCCAAGCCATCCTGTTCACACATGGCAGCAGACTGATCTTCCAAAAACCCAATGTGGTCACGTCAATACCCCACTCAAAAACCTTTCACAGCTTCCTAGGAAGTAAATAGTACCTCAGCACCTGGGCCACCACTCAGTGTCTCCCGTGATCTGGTCCAACCTATCTCTCCAGCTCCACCTCCCGGTGGTGACTGACTAAATCACCTCTTAGGAGGGCTGCTCTACCTTCTTTCTTGCACCTTGGCCCGTGCTGCTTCTATCACCATTGTGTTTTATTTCCCGCTTCTATTTCTTCTTATAAAAACAGTAAATGTTCTTCAAGGTTTTGGGTCATCTACCTCCTCTTCTATAAAATCTTTATTGATTGACCTAATTGGAACTTTTCTTTCCATCCCTCTGATCTGTTTCATCCACTTACCTTATTCCACTGCCCAGCATCACTATATCTCATGAATCTCATTTCTCATGCTGGTTTATAGGCACCCGGAGGGCAGAGGTGCCTGGCTAATATGCTCAGGAGACCCAAACCAGCATAGCTCAAGGGATCAAGAAGTCAAGAAGGCAGTTAAGGTCCATCTGGTCGGCTAAGGGCATTTCTCATGTATTTCCCCCCCCCATTTATTATAGCTACCTACACACTTCTTACAATAACTGAGTCAGAAAATAAATTAGCAAAAAGCAGTTCAAGTTCCAGTAAGAAGGGAGGGCTACTTAGCAGAGATCATTATCCTCATCTGTTTATGGCTTTTTATGACTCACAGAATTTTAATTAAATTTTCCCACTGACTTTCAAAAAGCTTTTGATTTTTAGTTGTTGTACACCAGCAAAATCAAAAGTTAATTTAGCACTAGAAAAGGTATCACTGGCGGGAGAAAGTTGCACCTGAATATATCTATAATGATGAAGAAATTTCTCAAGAAATTTGACATATTTTAGTATGTATAAATAACTTATAATTTTTAACTTATTTTAGTAAATCAGAGATAGCCACCACTAACAAAAGAGTCTATTCTTCGGTATTTTTTACATACATATTTATATACATACTTTATTTCTTCCTCCAGAGCAGTTTTAAAAAGCTTTAGGAGTAGATACTCTTCTCGCTGATTGGAAGCATAATTGTACAGTGTGAAAATAACAGTATCCATAAATTTAGTTGACTTGTTCTGTGGCATCTGGAAAATCAGCTTAGCCAGGTATAAAGGATTGGTCTAAATGGAAAGAGAGAAGAAGAAAAAACCCCCCATAAAACTACATGTTAATATATTGTTAAAGCAAAGAGGAGTATCCAATTCCCTGCTCTTCAATGACTTAATATGTATAAAACACACAGAAGAGTGTCTGACACATAATAAGACTTTAAAAGGTATCAGCCAATATTAATCCTATACCATAGGAAGTTATATTAGAAAGTTATCATAGGATTTACTTTTATATACTGAATGATATATTTAATGAAATATAATTGTATCTTGTACACGTCCCACTGTTAACCATTTTGAGCCACATATTAATATTTATATTGTAGAGGCACAGAAGAGAGAGGGGGTGGCCAACAGAATCTGGTATACAAAGAGACTGGCAAGAATGGACCAAGGGCCCAGCTAAATAGACTGTCGTAGAAGGATTGATGCATGAATAGAAGGAAACACATCCCATATTCTGAGACTAAAAAGAAAAAGGAAAGAATATGTTCCATGTGGAGACAGTGGGATAGCCACGGTGTTTTACAGAGTGAGAAGGTAGGAGAGAGGTAGGGAGGCTAAAGAGTGGGGCGAAGGTCAGGACAGTTGATGGGAAAATACTAGAAGAAACTGACAAGAACAAAAAGACAACATAAAAGATTGACAAGAGTTTTAAAAAAACTGACATGGAGCCCTGAGGGCTCAGCTGAGGATGGAGTCCACGAGCTGTAGCACCAGTCTTCACGGTAATATGGTTTTTCTCTAGTGGCTACACCAACCAGGTGGAGGTCAGAAGAGAAAATAGTATTTAGGTTGCAGAGAAACGTAATACTGCTACTCTTCATCTTCCTTCTGATAAAGAAAGAAAATTTTCTATACGTGGAAACGAGTGTTCATCTGATATACTCAAGCAGTTTGGCTTTAAAGTATTTATGAAAACCCAAATTCTAGTTTACTTTTCTACTTAGATTTACGTTCAAGCCCATAATGATTGGTCGAAATTTTATGAATAGGCAGCTCAGGACAACTTTTTCTTTATATCTCCATAGTGATTCTTTTCCCACACTAAGCACACGGGATCCGGAGACAGGAAACTCACTCTAAAGTTAAAGAAGCCAACTCCTCATTCCTCTCAGATGACCTAAAACTGTAAATTTAGGCTCAGACTGAAGAGACAATCCCAACGCAAAACCTGTACGAGCTGACCTGCTGCTACGGCTAAGAATTCTGGCCAAGGCACAGTCCAAAGGCCAAAGGGATCCAGACCACCTGCTTTTCTGTAGTTTCCTCATTGATCTTGGGCTAACGTCTCCCAAAGGAGAGAGAAGAAAAGGTGGAGAAAAACACATGATTTCCAGAGCCACTTCACTGAAGGGTCGTGTCCTGGGGCTGTCGGTTTTGGATTGTTGGGGGAATAAAACTTGGTGGAATTGTTCTAACCATGCTCTTGTGCTTTTTCTTCTTTCCATTAATGAGCCTCCACTTATATAACAGGGTAAACAACAGAAGCCTTAGGTCAACGACCAAATTTTCACTTTCCTTATCACAGAAAGTCTATCAAAATCTACCATTAAAAAACTAAATCCTAAAGAAGCTTCATACACTTGGAAATTCATGGATGTCAAAAATGATAAATGCCTAAGATTAAACTTCCAACTGGTGGATGAGTACTAATCTTATTTAGCAGACGAAAAACCTTCCCCACCCACTGTGAGCCCCCTTTCTTTCTGGAAAGGTTGCCGGTGTTAAGCAGTGGATTCCCCAAACAATTCTAAGTTTTAACATTTTTCTTTCTATGCTGCCACATCGTGGCCATCTGTGGCTCTACACGATTGCCAATCTATTATTCCAAGTACAGAACTGTCAACTCTAGCAAAATTAACATCTCTTCTCTCAACGGGGCTAGCCGCACTTCCTTTATGGTTTGGGTAACATGCTCTGTGTACAGCTAATGCCGGCGACCTCTTCAAGCAAAGATTCAGGCACCTCCAGGCCCCCACACAGAGGGACCGCTGACCCTCAGGAAGAACTGTGGATCCGCCTCTTCTGGGAACGTTTTCCTGCCAAAGGGGAGGCTTCATTTAGATCTATCACTATCGCTTACTCAGTTTCCTTTGGGACTAAGGGGACGTGCTGGTAGGGCGGATGGGGCGAATCAATGGTCAAACAGAACAAGAGAGTCCAGCTGTAACCAGTTCAACTTATCAGGTCTCACCCGCACTCTGGAAGCAATGGAAAATTACTGTTCATTGAGATCACAGTAATGCCATGACAATAACGAAATAGAAAAAGATACCCTAATCCAAACTCTCTGGCTCTTTCCTCAAAAGAAGGGCGGACTGCATCTGGTAAAGATCTCTTTTCACATAGTTAGTTTTTTCATGGCTGACAGCATCTGCTCATGTTATTATTAGATTTACACTGTTTCTGCAGATAACTGTAATAAAATATAGTCATGAAGAGCATGGGCTCTGAAGTCAAGCTGCCTGGTCCCACCATCCTTGCTTTACCATTTACTGGCTGTGTCTCAGTTTTCTCATGTGTCATAAAGGATAACGATAATAATTATTTTCTGGTGGTTCCCAGGGTTGCAGTAAGAATTAAATGAGATGATGCATATAAAGCACCCAGAACAGCCCTCGGTACTTAGCAGGTGCTCAGCACATGTAAGCTACCAGACCTGCAGCACAGGAGAGCCCTGTAAACCACAAACATGGAACAGAGTATTTATCTAAAACTCAGAGGGAAAGAAACCATTCTCACCTGTAAAAGATAAAACAGCTGCTGATATGTTTCTAGTGTTTTTCTCCTCTCCTTACTCAAACTTTTGATTCCCTGGTTGTCGGTGTTATTTAGTATTTGCATTTCTCCACCTTTTTTCTTATTCAGCTTCGTTCTGTGTGAGATTACATCCTGGAAAAAATTTTATGAAATTACTACTTTGTACTCTGGTGCTCTTCACCTCCTCCCTTCACATACACCCCGAAACACACACAGTTGGAAAGATTAATTTTCCACATTCTCCTCATGAAGAGACAAAGGAAGAGAAAATGTTAAACAAATTAAGGAAATCCAGCTTGCAGGTGAATTTGGCTTTTGTAATATTTGTTCTCCAAAGCTGCACTTATTTGCTCTTAAGATGTAATAAAGGCACCAAGACAATTCAATAGGGAAAGAATAGTCTTCCCAACAAATAATGCTGGGACAACCGGATATCCACATTCAAAAGTAAGAAGTCAGACCCCTACCTCACACTCTAAGCAAAAATTAACTCAAAAGAGATCAAAGAACTAAATGTAAGAGCTAAAACTGTAAAACTCTTGAAAGAAAACCTAGGTATAAATCTTTGTTACCGTGAATTAGGCAATGGTTTCTTAGATATGACACCAAAAGCACTAGTGACTAAAGAAAAAAATAGATAAACTGGACTTCATAACATTAAAAACTTTGTGATTCTAAAGTCACTATCAATAAAGTAAAAAGACAACCCACAGAATGGGAGAAAATATTCACAAATTAAATATCAGATAAGGGACTTGCATCCACAGAAAGAACTCTTACATCTCAAAAATAAAAAGACAACCCAATCAACAAAGGCCAAAGGATTTGAATAGACATTTTTCCAAAGAAGATCTGCAAATGGCTAATAAGAAAGCAAGAGATGCTCAACATCAATGGTTATCAGGCGAATGCAAATCAAAACTACGATGTGATACCATTTCATACTTTTTAGGATGACTAAAGTGAAAAAGAATAACAAACGTTGGTGAGGATGTGGAGAAACTGGAAACTTCATACCTTGCTGGTAGGAATATAAAATGGTGCAGCCACTTACACAAACATTTTGGCAATTCCTCAAAAGTTAAACAGAGTTACCATATGACCCAGCAATTGCACTCTTAGGTACATACCCAAGAGAACTGAAAACATATGTTCACATATACATGAAGAACATATACATGAAGAACATATACATGAATGCTCACAGAAATACTCATAAAAGCCAAAAAGTGAAACAACTCAAATATCCATCAATTGAGGAGTGGATAAAGAAAATGTGGTATATCCATACACTGGAATGCTATTCATCAATAAAGAGGAATGAAACACTGATTCATGCTATGAACTTTGAAAACACTACGCTAAGTGAAAGACGCCGATCACAACGGACCACATATTGTGTGGTTCCATTAACATGAAAAATCCAGAACAGACAAATCTATAGAGACAAATAGATTAATGGTTGCTGTGGCTGGGGGTCGGGGAGAACAGAGAGTGACTGTTAATGAATATGGATGTTCTTTCTTTTGTTTTTGAATTGAAATATTATTCACATACCATAAAATTCATCCTTGTGAAGTGTACAATTCAGTGGTGTTTAGTATAGTTAAAAAGATGTGCAGCTATCACCACTATCCAATTCCAGAACTTTTTCTTTAGGGTTTCTTTTTGGGGTGATGAAAATGTTCTAGAATTAGATAGAAGTGACGGTTGCACAATTTTCTGAATATACTAAACAGCACTGAATTGTACACTTTAAAACAGTGAATTATACCTTTTCAATTTATTAAAACACTTGTAAAAGTTATGCAATATAGAGGAAAGAAATCCTCTAAATATTCAACAAAATTACATTCTTTTTCCTAGTCACACTTCCTTAAACATTTACAAGGAATCTTGGAAAATGTGTGGCTGAAGACATTGTCAAGTGGTCATCTCAGGCTATTGTGCCCCGTTTAGGAGCTTAAAGGGTCACGAACAAGAATAGCTCCTTTAGATAAGGGTCTGCCAAACACTTTCTACAGAGACCCACAGTAAAAAATACATTTTACATCTTTCGTTGGTGTACACACACACACGCAGACTATACTCAACAATTCTTATTCTTACTACTGGGACACAGTCTGATATTTTCAGTTTGTTTTCATTCTATTCCATTTCTAAAGACTGCTGATGTGACACACTCCATGGATTTCATCATCCACCAATGGCACCTGACTCACACGAAAGCCACTGCTCTAGAACGCCTCCTCTGCCACATAACACTAGGTCACTATCCCACAGAGTAGGTGGCAAGAAAGTTGTTTTTTCTAAAACTCCTTCCATCTGCTTCCCTGAGCTCTTAGGACAACCTCCACATGAGGACTCTATCGGCAGCCAGCATCAGGACGCTTGACCACTGTTCTTTAGAGGGGGCACTCCGGGCATTTCAGGCAATACGATGTTTTGCTGTGTGCTGGCCATCTAGCATCCCCAGCCCCTGTCCACCAAATGCCAGTAGAGACCCCTAGTCATTTTGACAACCAAAAATGCACCTGCCCTCATTTCCAGTTGTCCCTGGGGATGAGAACCACCGTCAGCTTTTGTGTACAGGACAAGCTCTAAGTTTGCTTACCTCCTAGTACCCCATTTTCTTAGCTGAAGTCAGCCCATAGGTAGAAGAAACCCTTGGAGCTCTGACATAAGATGGTTCTATGTGGTTACATCCATTGCCTTCCAGGTCTATGATTTTAGGCTTTCTCTTTCTCAGTTTAGAGAGGGGCAACCTTGACTTAATCATTTACTTCTGTCCCCCTAATTGCTTATATGGGGAAAGAGGGGGATTTGATTTGTACCTCCATAAAATTAAAGAAAAAAAGGGCAGGGGCCAGCTCGGTGGTGTAGTGGTTAAGTTTATGCACTCCGCTTCGGCAGCTCGGGGTTCACAGGTTCACATCCCAGGCGCAGACCTATGCACCACTTATCAAGCCATGCTGTGGCAGGTGTCTCACATATAAAGTGGAGGAAGATGGGTATGGATGTTAGCCCAGGGCCAATCTTCCTCAGCAAAAAGAGAAGGATTGACAACAGATGTTAGCTCAGGGCTAATCTTCCTCAACAACAACAACAAAAAAAGGACAATGATTACCCCCCTTATTTTACAAACATATAAAATACAATCAAGATGAAGGAAGAAGGGTAGTTACCACCAGATGGAGGTTAAGGAGAAGTCTAGGCAGGTGGCTGCCTGATATCTTTATCTGTAAGAAGTCTTGAACATCACTAGACTAACTCTGGCTTTCAGTTCCATTTAACCCAGGTTTCTCCTCTTCAAATAACTGGTGATGTGTAGATCGTTCAATTCCCTCAAATTCATGGAATAAAGTGATGATCTTGATTTTAAATACATGGCAGAAAAACAATCTTGGTACTTATAACCCCCCTCCCAACTACTTTCAATGGAAGTGGCTCTGGAAACTGGAGACTTCTTGTTCGTTCTATTCCAGACTTCATCTTTATGGTGATGGTTTTTGACACATACAGAAGAGAGGGTGGCGGTGGGAAGCCAGCTGTGGGGAGAACTAAATTCCTCTGCATTAGAAATAGAGACATTTGGTGAAGACTGGACAGCAGAGTCCTGCAGGCAGGGAACCAGCAGAGTCCAATGCTGAGTTCCGCAGGGGAGAGCTAGCGCTGTGCGGAGGGAACAGTGTGTCTGCTGGGGACCTAAGTGCAGAGCTGGGCAGGTGGGGAGCCCTTTTTCCTCCTTCCCTGGGAAAGGATGCCTTGCTCATGACTGCTCATGTGAAGGGAGGCTTGCTTTGGGAGGCTTGCTTTGGGAAGCTTGCAGAAGGGGCCAAAGGCCAACCCAGACAGGGGCTCCCAGCAGAGGCATGTGCTTTGTATTGACAGAAATTTAATTTCCCCTATTCTTACCAATAAATACGGAACATTTGAGGAATGGAGGTTTGAACAAGCTAATACTGTTAGCTAACAGTATTAGCTTGCTCATGATATTCCCCCATCTCAATGCTGCCCTGATTGCCACAATCTTTCTCCCTCCCCTGATCACAGGACATCTGCATGCAGGTAATAGGCTAGAACATAAAAACTTTTGTAGAAGGTGTGAGCTAGGGCTTGGGCTTTGGAGTCAGAAAAATATGGTATTTGCAAAGCACAAGTAGCTTTGTGACCTTGTCCAGGTCAACCGCTCAAAGCCTCAGTTTCCTCAACCTATAAAATGGGCTTAATAATAGCAATCTCACCGAGTTGCTGTGAAGATTAAAAACAATATATGTAAATCATTTAGCACATTCTTCAGTGAAGAAAACAAGGCTCACAGAGGTTGAGAAATACGCCCAAGGAAGCATGCTAATATAAGCAGTGAAGTGGTATAATTCAGCAGTAAAATAAATCTCAATCCTGGGTTTCAGGTAGCCCTGGCCTGTGAATCTGCATTCATACGGTACATCACACCCATCAGTGGGAATTTTAGTGATTCATGATTACCTACAGTTTCTATTTAGGTTTTCCTTCAAGCTAGTTTGAGTCTATACTTTTCTTCTCTAAGAAACTTCTACTTCAGATGCTTTGTCTCCATCTCCAAATCATTCTTTTTGACTAAAACCAATGTTAGCCACTTCACTCACCCACTGACTTTCTGAGGTTTCTAGGAGAAACGCCAATTTAAAAAGAATTGTAAGACGTGGTTACTGGAGAGAGCTAGAGTTGTTCTATAAGAACTAAGCTACTCCCCTTTAAAATCTTTTTTTCTCACTAAACACATGCTCAATGTTAAAAAAAAAAAAAAAAAAAAAAAAAAACAGGATAAAGAAGTTTAATTCTACCACCCAGAGAAAAAGCACAACTTTCTTTCTTCTATCTTTTCTGAAGTATACATGTATTTTTGTAATAAATAAAATTGTACTGTTTTAGGTACTATTTTATTTTCCATTATATTGCGAACCTTTTCCCTTGCCCTTAAATGTTCTTCAAAAACATTATTTTTAGTGGCTGTATAACATACGTGTTAAACTAATTCTATCATCCTGTTTGTTGTTTTTGTGTTTGAGTTGTTTCCCCCTTTTTCACTACTATAAATTGCATCCTTCTTATCATCAAACTAAATATAAATATGCTCTATCAATAAGACTAAAGGCTACATATTTAATCATCATTAGTTTAACTTCTAATAAGTGTTTGATAAATATTTGGTGTTTGAAAGATGAAAAATTAACTTTGTTTCACAATGCTATCAATTAGGACCACTTCTAAAAAAAATCTTAAACATTCATAAAGATCTGAAAATCTGCCATGATTGTATTCCCACAAGCTACATAAATATGTCTACTATTTACTGTTTCACAACTAAGCCTTTATTTTAACAGGCAAGACATTTCCTGTTTACAACTTTATGGGAATAGGATAAAAGAGCAGTTTAAGACTATAAAAGGCATTCTCTGAAGGACCTTCTGGAATATATTATACTTCAAAAGTTCTCATGTGTGTCAACAATACAAACATGATTTTTTTAAAAAGAGTAAAGTACTATTGTTTTTCTGGATAAAATAATGAAAAAAATGCAGAACATTTAAATTGTAGTTTTCTTAATATTTAGAAAAGATGATAATTTCCTATTTTACAAATTGCTCTATTTTCCTTATTCTCTCTGCACTATTTCACTAGGATGTCTGTGAGGGCTGGAGACCAGAGTGGGCGTTCACATGTCCACTTATCTGGTGGCCTCCCAATGGCTGCGCACCTCCCAGTTTTCCAGCACCACGTATTCGAGTCACCGGCAGTTGGCTCTCCACCTCTGACCCACCGTGGCCGTCTCGGAGCTTCCAGAGGTCAGCTTCCCCGTGCTTGACATATCAGTTTTCTGAAAACTGACGTGGCATAGGAGCAGGGACATGGAGAGCAGCCTTACCCTAGAAATCTCCTTTTCTTGGGTAAAAATGACACTTTTCACATGGTTTTCAGGAGCTCTGACGTTGGCGGGTTTCACACAGATACAAAACTACAGCATTATTTATTTAGAGGCTATTAGTGGGGCAGTACCACTCTGTGTATGGGCCATTTTGGAAATGCATAGGGTGTTTTTTAACATCTTAATGATTGGAGGGCACCACTGGCTTCCAGCAGGTAGGGGCTAGGGGTGACAGATGCTCTGCTGTCCTGCAATTTGTAGGATGGTCCTGCATAAATAATTGTCCACAGCTTGAATGCTGGATTTTGAATGTCTTGCTGGTCTTTCATGTAGGTCAAAATTCTATGTGTAATTATTTGAGCCTAGAATCTACTTGTTTTACATATAAGTACAATACGTATCCCCACAATTTTAATATACACTGAATTTTCTAGGACTGCAATTCTGTGTAAATTGGGGTGGGGGGAGACCACACTTTGCTTATTCTGAACTTTCCATTTTGGAAAATGAAATAACCAGCGGTTCCACCACTCACCCAGATCAGTCTCATCTGTAGCTATTTGTAGCTCTCTCAGTCTGTGGTTGTTCTGTGAAGAGCCCAACACTCAGGCCACTTGATCACATAGCTTCTAATGGCATTGGGCCCATGTATTTTCAAATTAAAATGTGTTTTTATTATAAATTACTTTCTTTTTCTCTTTCATATTCATATAAAAACCTTAGTATTATTATGAAGGTACATATTTAAGTAGGTTTTATTTCATATAAATTTCATTTCAAAATGGTAAAGAAGCCTTACAAAATACATTATAAAAGGGAGGCACAGAATTTTGCAGGTCTGAGAACCACTAATTTGTAAGAAAAACGGTAACTGAACTTTGGACAATTCATTCTGGATTTCAGTTGAGCTTAGCTGGACCAAGGTGTTGTGGGCCAATATATGTGCATTTTCTCTCTTCTGGGAGCCACCAGTCCCAGAGACCCCACTGACCTCTAGTGTTATCCTGTTCTTCACCAGGAGCCCAATCTTGATGTCCATCAGGTTCAGGTCTTTCTCTAGCTGTTGATTGCCCCTGATCTTGGTCACCACTTCTTCCCTCAACCGTGCTACCTCCAGCTCCTCCTGGAAATCCAAGTCACTTTGGTCCAGTAGGTGTACAAATTTGCGGATTACTGTTAACGGCGGGTTTTCAGAGCCAACTGCAGAGAAAGGAACAGGCATGCTTTAATTAGGCAAGCTTGGAATTATCATCAATAGGAAAGAAACCAGGTCTTTGAATCAAGCATTACCAGCAAAATATGGCAATGGAAGTATTTGGTGTCTGGAGTGAATCACTCGGCCCCATGTAAAATCTTGACAAGGAAACTGATCATATAAATAAATGCACACTACTGATAATGTCCAGCCTCACTATTTTCTGGTTATCTATTATTCATTTATCAGCCCTCTCTCCCACTGATTCCAGGACGCACGCACTGAGAAGACAGTTCTATCTACCCGTGCCTTATTGATGAGGACCCTGGGAAAGAATGTTAATGTAAGTTACCTCGGCCCTGAGAGCTTGTGGCTGAGCCAGATAAGGGATTTCTGTTCTTGCTGCAGGAAGCAGAAAGTGGTTTCTCTCAGCCCAAAAGACCTTTGGGAAGGAGCAGGAACTAGGTGAAAGGTGAATTAGAAAAGATCAAGGGAGGGAGAACTTTAAGGCCAAATAGGGGCCAACGGACTGGCAAGAGGAACACATGTTCTACTTGCCAGAAAGAAAGGACTTCAGAAACTGAAACCTGGCCCTTGTCCTTTCAGCATGGACCAAGGGAGGGTGCTCAGGACCCGGGAGACCAGCCTCAGTCGTTGAGAGGGTATCCATAGAAATTCTAAAACCCTTTCCCTTAGAGCCTTGAACATCAATTATGCTTTAATTGCCTTGCACTCTGACTTTTGAAAAAAAATATTTTTTAAGGTATTTAGTGAGATCCACTCTGGGTAAACTGTAAGAATAAACTGTCTGGACCTTTGATGACGAATGATTACACACAGCAATACAAAGATGACAGAGCCCAGTGCAGTTGTGGTACCCTCAATAGCTGTCCTCTCCATCACATCTAGGGCCCTGTCAATCTCCCTTTTCACTTCCAGCTTGGCTCTGTGGTGTTTTGACACTCAAGGAATAAAAAGAGTTCAACCAAGAAACAATTAACAGCATGAACTCAGCATGAATAACCAAGTCTAGAGGCATCCGTATTTCTTTTCGCCACTTCCGATGGTCTTGATTGGAGCAAGTCACCTTGGACCCTTTGCTTCCTGATCACTGAAGCACATGTGAACTTATTTTCCTACCATTTCTAGCAAAGATGTTGCTGATGACATAACCATATCAGAAAAAGTCTGAGCGGTGCACCAGAGCTCATTTATGTAGCTAACTTGAGAGAACATGAGCCATCTCATTTGTGTCTAAAGTTCTCTCCCCCTGCTCCTAAGGATTGTGTATCTTTGCATGTGCTAATAGGCCCGTTAGAAACAAATTAATATTTTAGCTTTACTAATTATCATGGCTCAAACTTAATATTTCCTCTATGAACAGTAGATTTTTTGACATCTTCATGCTGAGAACCACTTTGAGATATTTTAATTTCAGGAAATCACATAACTTCATAGTCAGTGCTTAACAAGTGGCCATATTACACTTCCAGCAACTTCCAAGCTTGAGTGCATTCAATGCCTTTCCAGAGGGAATGGGTGAAAATGTATGAGGATAGACTAAGAAAAGTGATCTTTTTTTCAGATTAAAAAAATGCCTTAGTTTTATGAGGATGCTGAATTGAGACAGAAGTGAAAAGTCACATTTCAGTTACCACAAAACCACCCTATTTGCCAAAGCGCAGAGCAGCTCAGATCTAACTTACTAACTAACATAGTTTCTATCTACCTTCTATGCTTTAAGATAAAATCACTTCGATGTTTTCATTGGAATTTCTTTTGTCTTTGTAATTAAAAAAAAAAAAAGTAAGGAAGTATAAACTGCAACTACCCACAGAAACATGTTATCTGGAAGGAAATGAAAGCAGACCATGTTCATTTGGAAAATTTATTCTTAAATTATCTTTCCTGTGCAAAGGCAATAGCAAACCTGTTTTAGTGTGTGAGGGCTCAGAACACAAACCCCCTACTCAGCTTCTTGTAAAAAAACTTAGATATCTACCAACGGAGAAACGAATCTCAGTAATTCAAAAGTGGAGAAGTGTGGCATTGAAAAGAATGGCCGACCTTTCCTCACTCAGGTTGCATATTGGATTCTGGAATCTAGGCAATGGGTTAACGTCCAGTAGATTCTGCAGGCTGGAGGCAGGACCTGGCCTCTAAAGCTTCCCGCGGCTTTTCCTTAACAAGTATCAGGGAAGATCTCTCTCGAGCCTTCTACTTCACTCCATAACTCAGACAGACTTTACAGAATAGAGGGAATTGGTTCCATTATTTACGAGGCACTGTGCTAGGAACATTACTGAACAGTTTTTTATTTTCTCCAAAAAATAAAAATAAGAAACAATGCAGAGTTAGCGACAACATAACGACCCTTTTCATTACTAAGGAACACAAACAATGATTTTTTACCCTCTCAAAACTAATTTTGAATGACCTAAATAAAATACTTTAAAAATTTGGGCAGTACTAATAAATTTATCAGCAGGCTCTTCTTGACTTAATCTAGGATGTGTTCTTAATCTATCACATGTTCTTGTGATAATTAGAATGCTAAAAATTCAGCAGATAAAGAATGATCTTCATTATGTAAAAAACAGAATAACAAACATATGTAGGGTTGGGACTGTAAAAAGAACACAATGTGAATGATATTTCTGGGTGTTTTTTATTTTGTTTTGCTGTTTTCAAACTTGCCACAAACAGCATATACTAGTATTTTAAGAAAACATTTAAAAAAACCACAGCTACTGTGAAAAGCCCAGAATGAAATTACAGGAAGATGTTTGTAATCATCTTTGGGAGCAGAGACTCTGTTTTTTTTTTTCCCTCTTTATATTTCCAAAATTTCTTTTATGAACATGTTTTATTCTTAAAATGAGAGAAAAAAATCATAGGCCACCTAATAAACAGTTTAAATGTAAGCTTATCTTCTGGTTAACTCTTTTCATTAGATTCCGGACTCTAGCTCACATTTAATATAGAAATATCAGCATTTATGCCAACTCCATTCTTTCTGAAGAAGAAATCATATCCACTCCTTACCCCCTCCACTTATAATAGGAAGGCCCATTTCCTGTCAGCACACGTTCCTTTGTGTACTGGTTCAGAAGCTGGGGCCCGAGATGATCAAAATCTACTGGACACAGTGGTCATCCTCTGTTCTTGGAGCAGCCCCTGAAGTGATTAAGACGGAAATAGCTTGTCCTTGCCTGGTTTATAAGGGATCCATACTTTGTTTCAGAATGCTCCCACTTACCCAGTGTTTTGTAGTCATCTCTTGCTTTGTTTGCTCTCAACAGTGACTGTATTTTCACAATTTCATTTTTCTGCAAAAGAATGAGACCATCATGACCTTCCAGAGTCCCAATTACTCCACTATTCTAGAATTCAGAACTATTTGAGAATGGACAATATTTAAGAATGGACACTATTTAGAAATGACAGTATACAGATGTGGCGTATTCAATGTTTATTTTTGCATTTTCGTTGAAGAAAGGATAAGTTAGCTAAAATTATAAACAAGATTGAACAGGGACTATTTATATAAAGAGATCTAAAAAGGGAAAAATAATTTTAGCACCAAACTGAGATGATCCAATCTATCTTCACATCTCCCTCTTTGAAAAGATCCTGAAAAAATTCCTCTGGTGGACTTCTATTTAAGTTAATCAGTCAGCAGTTAGAAAAAGTTTACAAGCAATGTTGGAAAATACTTCTTTAGAATCTTTTCTCTTTGGCATTACTAGCCCAATCAGTTCCTTTCACCCATTTCCTATCCAGTCCTGACTGGTGAAGACTCACTCTGAACGTGAGTTCTGAATTTAAAAAGTCAGTCTCCAAATATTACCACATCAAGTTCTAAGACCTATTTTTCCTCCTGGTATTCATTTCCACCACTTAATAAAAATCATTCAATGCTAACGTTCAACAAAGCATTCATTTAGCTCATTCTCAGGCAGGATAAAAAATCCACACGCATGTCTCTTACATGATCTCTGAAATACTGTAGTCGTGAAAGGTAATTCCTTCGTGCTGTTACCATCCGGAACCAGGACTGAATCTAAAAATAAGTCAAATAGAGACATCAAGGCCATTACCAAACAAACTTTAATATCTTTTTTATGCAGTCTTTCTGAAAATAATAGTTATTTTGATAAAACAGTAAAAATTAGCAGCCCACCAGATAACAAACATCTACAGCCTAATCTTCATCTTCTACTTCTTTTATTGTTTTTTCTTAAGGGATTCAAAAACATTTCATATGTTATGGTGGGGAAGGTAACGGAGCTTTGCAGTACTTTGCTTTAATCTAAAGAAAGAAAAGCCAAGAGGACAAAGCATTTGGTGAGAGTGGCCACGGGTCAGGAAATCAAATTAAACTAAGTCCAGGGTTTCTTCTAACAGCTCTTAAATGCATCCAATATCCTTAGGTCTTGACAGGAAAACACCTGCAGAGGTCTCATAGGGACCAACCATGAGCAGCAGTTCTCTGAGAACAGACACGTGTTCCACAGTGAGCCCAGGACAGTATGAAGGAGCTGATGTGCTACGGAGCTAGACCACATCGTTTTCTGCCTGTCTTCACCGTTTGAAAGGTCTTTTAATCTAATGTCATCTGATTCCAAACTCTCTCTCCAGCCCCACTATTCTGACTCTCATCTTGATGTCCAAGTGGTCTCCCAGCTCATTTCTGCACACTCCTTTGGTTTTCAGCTCTGGGGGAGCAGGCATCCGGTGCCTTTTCTTTCTCTAAGCTCAGAGCCGTCAGCCTAGGTGAAAAGCTGTGTTAGACTGGCTCACCACCCAAACACGCGTCCCAACCCAACTCTAGTTCTTCTTGTCACTAGTGTTGCATTTGCCTTTAACAAACCTTAAGATTGAGCATTCTAAATATTATTAGCATATATGATAAGAAGACCATGAAACAAAGCTGGGTGTCCCTCAGACTTGAAACAATCAATTTAGACTTTCCAGAGAAAGAACATTTATTGGTCATGAAGCACTTTCACATTTGATTCTCACAACCACATAAAGGACCTGAGCCAGTGTTTTAATAGACTTGAAGATGATCAGGTGAGTAAGAAGTGGAGGGGAGATTCAAACCCAGGACTTGCTCCTGACATCAAGGCTCATATACATTCTTTCCGTAGTCTGTCTTCCAGAAGCAAAATTAAAATGAAGGGAAAAGTTTGAGTCAAGCACTTGAAAAGGTAGGAGAGGTCGTTTACCTTCACAATAGAAGCAACATTATCAGCGAACATTTGCCGCCTGCTCATGTATGCTTCCCGTTGTTTATGTCCCTTCCAAAAAGCCTGTGGAAAACAGTGAGTTACCCAATTAGTTATGTGCAAGTTTTCCACAGTTTATTCTAGAAAGTACAAGAACAGAGAATATCTCAGGAGACACTGAGTTGCAATGCTGTCAGAGACCCTCCCCTCCAAAGCTCATCTGAGGTCCCCCTGTCTCTGGGGGTGGACCTTAAACCAAGCAGAGTACACCAGCTCAAGCTGAGGCTTCTCTCAAGCTTGGGACAGCAGAGTCGCCGGGCAGAAGCCCAGTTTCTCTTTTGAAAGCTTCATTTTATCACGGCCCTGGATGTCAATCTCCTCGCTCTTGACTGGTATGAGAACGTGGGAAAATTTATAACACTCACCTTTTTGTTTTGTTTTTTGTTACCATAAATATATTTTCTGTGTAATGCATCTGCAATAAAGGAGTCTTTCAAAATATCTAGACCCCAGAGGTTAC
Source organism: Ceratotherium simum simum (assembly GCF_057802395.1). Taxonomy (NCBI): domain Eukaryota; kingdom Metazoa; phylum Chordata; class Mammalia; order Perissodactyla; family Rhinocerotidae; genus Ceratotherium; species Ceratotherium simum. The sequence continues at coordinate 88,994,087 of NC_141903.1, forward strand.
CACTTTGTTTTATAGATTGTCATTGTCAATCTCTAGAAAATCCGGCTTTCTAAGTTGGTTGTGTTACTTGATAATTGGGCACCTCAATAATATTCAAATGACCAACTGCAACTCCCAAAGCACAAATTCTTGAGTGATCTGTTAGCCAAGAAAGCCCTAAACATTTATCTCTTGTCCTTCTCTGCTACAAGGTAAAATCCAGCCATCTACAAGAGCGGTCAGTTACATTAAAACAATGTGACGAAGGACTGTCACAGAGGGTCACCCCGCCTTCCTCCCAGCCTGCAGACTCTGCCACTGCTCCTGGCAATCTGAATTTGCCTCAGAGAAGCTTGTTTTTCTTTTTGCCCAGATGCTTGTGGCACTCTCTGACCTGAATTTCAATAATTCAGTAATTCCCAGGGCTAAGTTTTGGGGTTTGTCACTATTATGTTTTTTCCTAAAAAGAAGTGTTCCAGCTTTCTTCAGTTCAAGAAAAAAAACAAAACTGTAGGTATGTATTTTTTCCTGTCTCGCTTTTTCTGGTTTCTTCTTGTGCCATACAAACAACTTCCATGTTGGACACCCATGATCTGTCCTGAGTCATCTTTTCTACCATCTCATCATTTCTAACACTTACTGAGCACTGAAGAGCGGCATACTGGGGGCAAAGTCTGTTACGTGAATTATCCCATTTAATCCCCACAACCCTGCAATAAAAGGGATATTATCATTTTTAGATGAGAAAATGTATTTTAAATCATCTATTCTTTTCCTCAGCTTTTTGTGTGATTTTTCTCAAGTTCTCCACGTTTCACTTTTCACTGTCTGTTCTGCATTCTGCAGTTAAAAGTTCATTTATATTCCATGATGTCATTATTTCTCTTCCTCTCTAATGATCGGTTATCTTTTCATTTTATTGTGTTGACTTGTTTCATTAAGTCTATGTCTTATTAAATTTCTTGAAAGCATAAAGCAGTTTCAGTATAAAAATGTCTTCTGTCTTCTGTCTCCTGGAATAAGAGTATCCTTAAATGTTTACTTCCTTTATATTTTACAACTTATACTTTTTTTTTTTTTTGATATGAAATTTTCTTTTTTGTTTGAGATTTTTTTCTGGCTCACTCATTCTTAAATGTAGGCCATTTTGTCAGGGCCCTCTTACTGTTCAAAAATAATATGGCTATGTAGATTCTCCTTGACTTCCCTCCATTTACTTGGGCACCTTCTGATTTCTTCCAGAAGCACTTGCGACAGAGGATTGGCTACTGATGACATATATTCTCTCAGTTCCTGGGCAGGAGACTGAGGGTGCAGGGTGGTGGAGCTGGGGTGTGGTTGGCCTCAGCCTGGAGCTTTCTCTCTGAATTTGTTAAAAGCACTGTATCTGGGCTGATCTGGCAAGCTAGGAAGGTTGAGCTATTCTATGGAGGGGAAGTCTTCAGATTTCAGATCAGTCTCTGAATTCAGGGCTTAATCAGCCCTTTGGCAAGAAATGAGATTACCATGATACCCTTTGGTTCATGGTCTTGGTTTTGTGGGTCAGCAGGTTTCTACTGACTATATTTATCTCCAGAATAGCTTGCCTTTAGACCTCATGCCCTCCTTGACAGAAAACCATCAGAAGAGTGAAAAAAAAAAGGCATGACGGGTGACTTCTTAGTTTGATGGCTTCTTCAATCCTGGTGCCTCTGCTGAACTGAAGGAAAATGGCTCCAAAAGATTGTTTCTGTCCTTTCCCCAGCCCTCTCGTGACTTCAGCCCTGGGTCCTAATATCAGACGGATTATATATGGTGGGCTCTTCAGAATGCCTTCCAACTGCAACACCGCTCCATGCCCTGAGACTAGAGAGATTCGAGTTGGTCCAAATTGTGTCACATCAGCTGACACTCTTTGAATTTTGTGCAAAATTAGAGCCTCAGCATCACTGTAGGTGATTCTATTTTTAGGCTTCTGTTCACTTCCTGTGTGTTTTGCCTACCACTTGTTTAAAGAAGGAATAAACTAGAAAACTTATTGGTTCACCTAGAAAAATCCTTTGAGTGTCAGGTTAATAGGAGAAATTTCTTTTAAAAAATTAATCATTTCTGCCTTCTAATATCTTAAGCTCTGAGCAAATTCAATCATTTGAGTACCTATTGTATGCAAGACACAAGAATATGAAAGTTTTAAAAATTCATTTTCTGCCCTGAACATTATTATAGTTAGGTGAGAGAAGCAGATAAGTACACCAATGATCACAAAAGAGAGGCTCTTCAGCTTAAAAACTTCCAATTTAGGAAATTTCATAGTTGTTGGCCAAAGAAAAACCCCATCAAACTCTGCTTGTCAATAACAGCATCACTTTGGATGCACAAAAAAAGACAAACACATGGCTTTTCGGAAGTCAGCGTGGTGGCTGATAGAGGGTGTTGGGGGAATACAGAGGAGAAACATCTAAATCTGGCAAGTTCCTCTCCTGCCAACAAGAAAGTTCGGACAAGTCACACTAGCTTAAGAACAACTCACGATAAAAAGTTGGGAATGAAGATTTCTCCTGTAGGCCTAAACAAAGAATGACAGATTAGATAAGGGAGAAGATACTCTTGGAGACGCTCAATCTATTTCATTAGCTCTTCCGCTCTTTCCGGCTAGAAGAGCATAGAACCTCAGACGCCACTCAACAGCCACTACCCACTAAAAACCAATTCGTAAAGCACCTGATTCAGGAAGTAGATGACACAAGGAGATCTAGCTTTTTAGAGAAACACGATTTCAACTCTGATCTGAGGTGTCCCTCCAGCTCTGACTAGGTTGGTGGCAGGTGGATCTGTGCAAGTCCACAGTGCCCCTGAATACTCTCCAGAAGACCACAGGTGAAAAATCATTCAACATTTTTCCCATCTCGAAGCATTAATAAAGCAGACTCAAGGGCACTGATTAAGGAAAAACTCTGCAGTCAGATTTGTTTATTAGAAAGCTGGTAGTTGATTATCTTATCAAATAAAACATTTTCAGGGGATACGACAGTTTGATGTAACTAGTGGTAGGTGATTCACATACCTGTATTTGGACCACATGCGCTTCTTGTTCATACAAAAATGATTTCCTAGCTTCATACTCTTTCCTAAGGAGGGGTCCTGAGCTTGTGGCTTCAAAGCGAAGAAGCAAATCTTCAGAAGCAGACCACATCTTCTCACGAATGTAACCTGCTGTGACTTCCTCGATGATGTCCTGGCAAGAGATATTTCTTATGATTACACTTCACACATCAGGTGAAAGGAGCATATAGAATAGCTTCTGGAAGTTTTATCTTTTATAAAATGGTATGAATAGCTCTTTCTGGTTTAGTTTAAAAACAGATTTGACCAGAGCTGAGGGATGAACTCGCTTAACTTCTTTCTAGCAACAGGATTTTGGAATCCTCTGAGCTCTGTGCTGGGATGGTATGAGAACACGGTTGAATGATCTCAAAATTTGGAGGTGGAGATGTACAGATGACACCAGCAAGGACCAAGCGTGAGGCCTGAGCCCCACAGAGTGAAAATGAGACAAGGATGAATATGGTAAGAATAAGAATCACATCCTCCCTCCCTCAGGCTGCCAAGGACAAGCCTGGAGTGCCCATGAGGTCCTCAGGCTTCTCTGCCCGCTTTCGCTTGCCCAGGCCAGGGTAGGCAGACCATTGTATTAGGTTGGGGAAAACTCAAAATAAATTTGGGGGAAAATAAAAGACTTGGGGCAGAAGGAAAGGAGGAGGGAGAGGAAAGATGCGCTACCATCGGCAGACCGAGATGAACGAGAAGAAGGAAGAGGGCGGACTGTGATTTGTCTTTATGTGGATTATGAACTGAGTTTACTTGTATGTTCTTTGAGAGATGCAAGCAAAGACTGAACTCACTTCTATGGCTGATGCCTCTTATCCAGTGTGACTGAAATCAATAGATTTGGATTGGATTCCAAACGGATTGGAGTCAATTCAAACAATTAAAAGTGAAATCATAGAAAAGATGCGTAAATACCTTTAAGAGAAGACATATACGTATATTCGTTGAATAAAATCAGTAATTTTAGATTGTCTCGAAGAAATAAAATTTTTCCTTTTTTTTTTTTCTACAATGTAGATTCTCCACTTTTTAATAACCCTAACAGACAGATGCTCGCTTTCACAGAGCTATGCCTAGGACATCTTTGGACGCCACACACGAGCAGTTTTTACCTCTGCATTTTAACCCTTTCTTGCTGCTTCTTCACAGTTTGATACCTCTTTTCATCTTTGCAGCGTACGGTTTTTAAATCTTGTCCGTAATTTCATTTTTCAACAAAGCAGCACTAATAATTCATTGCCACAATGCTATTTTCCTATAAATTGTGGGAACTTTGAACATTTGAAATTAGTTAATAAATTACATTCTTCACTATCTTCTTGTCTTTCAAGATTTCTGGTGGCAGTGTCAGCCCCAGCCCAGTTTTGTCTCTGAGTTTTGTAAATACCATACTGGTGATTCTGTCCACAGTACTGTGATACTGCAACATCGTTGATGCTGGTGACTTTGAACAATTCTGTAAGATCTACATTTGTGTGTTCTATTTTTTTTTCCGAAACGGAACTCAAAAATTATCAGTATTTTCTCTTTAAATATCTTTTGGGTCCAACTTTTGGTCTCAAGTCCAAAGCAATCTTGAACATTCCTTCAAGAGTATTTCCCCCTCGGAAGCATTACTCACTTTCTAAAGGACCTACATATCTGTGTTGCAGGCTGAGAGGGGGAAAGAAAGAAGACATTTTGAATACTGACAATCAAGGAATTATTACTAATTGAGCCTTTGAGTCAAGGAAAACCTGATAATTGATTTCTTAGGATAATCTATCACCCCGAGTAAGCTGCAAAAGCTGTCTTCCCTCTGCTCTGTTTGGTGGTGTTATGCCAATATGGAAAGCATTCTAAAAGTTAGTAACCATGTAACCACATCCAACTGTAGTTCATGAAAACTCTACTCCACATCCAGCCTTCAAATAAATCAATTAGTTCCTTCCATCACTTTCACGAGTCAAAAACAGAAAAGCAGTCACATTTATCCTCATGTAGCACAGTTTTCCATCAAACACCAACTTCCTACCTCAATTTCCTTCACCATGAGCCATGATTCTTTAGACAAGCATGAGTCAGGTGTGACCCAGGAACTCTCTTTCGAATCGATGTTGTAGTAGTACTTATATTTCTCCTGCAGGGTGAGTTTGAGCCATGAACCTTCAGCAGACACTAAAGAAAAAAGTTTGTTACATTCTAGAGAGAAACACTGAACCCTTTAACATCAATGTAGTTTCCTCAATATGTAAAATAATCTGATGGATGTGTTTTTTACCAAGCATTCAGATGGTCTAAGTTAAAATCATTAGAAATGACTCACTAAAATGGAATGAATTCTATGTATTCATTGGCAGCTCCCCGCTAAGCCAAAGAAAAGGGAGGAGAGACTGATGTCGAATGCTAGCTCTGGATCCCAAATTTTTCATGCGGATGATAGGAATCACAAGTGGCCAACAAGAAGGAAAAGCAAACCAAGAATGTATGCCCCAGGTAGATGTGAACAGCACTACAAGGAGAAAAAGGAGACCAATGAGCAAGAATCCTCTTTGCTTAGACAGCCTTCCAGTAACTTCTCTGAGAAGAAGTGACCTACAAGGACTGTGACCCATTATTTAAGGAGGGCCATTAAACCAAAGCAGAGGTGACTCATCTTTGCAGATAACTCTATTCAAAGTACAAAATGGCATATGCAAACACTAAGGCCACTAAGCAGGGAGAAGGAAAATTCCTGGTTCCTCTCACTCATCTTGCTCCACACACCACACAAAATAAGAAAAAAAAATGTTGAAAGGACTTAATTTGAGGGGAGGGGTGTACTAGAAAAAAATCTATGGCAGTCATGACTTAAATTGATCAAGAAGAATATCTCCTCCTTATGAAATCATGGGCTACACTTCCTATTTAGAAATCTGTTTACTTTGTTGAATGATCATGATCCCTGTTCCAGACCAGAGAGCTAAAAACAACAATAAAAATAAAAAAGTTCTGACCTAGACTAAGCTAAGCCAACTGCTGCCAAGTGAGCATTAGATTAATTGCCTTTATACGTAAGTCAGAGTTCAACTGATTTTCCTCGTAGAATATTTAAATGGATTCAAGTAACTAAGCAGAGAAACCTTAAGGCCCTTCAGTGTGTGTTGATTCTTTATTTGATTTTAAGTGCCCCTCAACTGTTCTATTTGTCAATGACCAGGAAGAGAGATGTATTTCTTTTTAAACGGGCAGTCAGATAGCTGTTATCTGTTTAGAAATGCTAGTCTACTAGAAAATACATTGCATAGTTAAATTAGGCTGATCACAAGTAATCATTATATTTTCAATCACCAATAGTTGTCAATTCACAAATGCTTTCAGTAGAATAAACACCCTTTTAAAGGCAACTCTCAGTGGGAAGGAAAGAAAGCAAAGATGGTGAAAACTGGTCTCTTATTTACATAAGAACTGAGAAGTAAAAAGGTCTTAGTTGGTTAAAAATCAACCATATTGGCATTAGAAAACTTTATTTGGTTTGGAATGTCAGTGGATCATAGAAAAAGGGAATTCCTATCATTTCACATCAAGTTTGAATTTATAGTCTGACTTTGAGAGGCTGACGAGGGTGTCTCCAGCACAGGGTACAAGTATTTTTCCTAAGAAATATAGTTGGTTTGTTACTTAGGGAAAAGAGTAATAATGGGCCTTTGAGGAAACCACAGAAGAGAAAAATTCAGTTAGTTAAGAGGTGATGAGCATTCTAAAAGGAGGCATACTTTCTAGATGCCTTCCAGACAAAAATTATACCTCTGTATAACAGCTAAACTGAGGCATGAGGTGAGTGATCCACCTAAGAGTGAACATGTCAGTTAGGGAAAGAAGAGACAACCTAGAACCAGAGGTGAAAGAGAAAAGAATAAGTCATTGCGTTCACTCCCCAAAACAAGGTTCATCACTCTGTCTGGGGGTGAAAGTCAGTCTTTAATTGCCTAGAAATCTTCTCAACTTCCCTCTAGAACAGGGGTCGGCAAACCTTTTTTGTAAAGGGCCAGAGAATCAATATTCTCAGCTTAGTGGGCTATAGGTCTCTGACAGAACTACTTAACTCTGCCATAGTAGCATGGAAGCAGCCATAGGCAATGCGGAAATTAACGAGCATGGCCGCTGTTCAATAACACTTGATTTATAAAAACAGGTGGAGGCTCAAGGAATCCAGTAAAACAGTGTTAGAATGAGTTCAGGAAGATTGCAGGATACACGACCAAGCTACAAAAATCAACTGTATGAAAATAAGTCCATGCAAAAACTGTACACAAATGTTCACAACAGCATTACTCAGAATAGCCAAAAGAGGGGGAAAAAAATCCAAATTCCATCAATTGATGAATGGATAAATAAAATGTGGCATATCCATACAATGGAATATTATCAGCCACAAAAAGGAATGAAGAACTGATACATGCTACAACATGGATGAACTTTGAAAACATTATGCTGAGGGAAAGAAGCCAGACACAGTATGATTCCATTTATAGAAAATATCCAGAATAGGCACACAGAGAACGTAGATTAGTGGTCACCTGGGGCTGATGGTAGGGGATGTGGAACAATGGCTAATAGGTATGGGGTTTTGTTTGGTGAAATGAAAATGTTCTGGAATTAACTAGCAGTGTTGGCTGTACAAGTTTGCGAATGTACTAAAAACCTCTGAATTACACACCTCGAAAGGGTGAATTTTATGGTATGTGAATTAATTCTCAATAAAAATCAATTGCAGGGCTGGCCCCGTGGCTTAGCGGTTAAGTACGCGTGCTCCGCTGCTGGCGGCCCAGGTTCGGATCCCGGGTGCGCACCGATGCACCGCTTCTCTGGCCGTGCTGAGGCCGCGTCCCACATACAGCAACTAGAAGGATGTGCAACTATGACATACAACTATCTACTGGGGCTTTGGGGGAAAAATAAATAAATAAAAAAATTTAAAAAAAAATCAATTGTATTTCTATATATCAGCAATAAACAACCCCAAAACGAAATAAAGGAAACATTTACAACAGCATCAAAAATGATAAAATACGTAGGAATAAATTTAACAAAAGAAATGCAAGCCTTGTACACTGAGAACTACAAAACATTGTTGAAAGAATTTAACAAGCCCCAATTAAAAGTAAAGATATCCCACGTACATGGATCAGAAGACTTAATATTGTTAAATGGCAATACTCCTCAAATTGATCTACAGATTTAAAACAACCCCTAACAAAGTTCCAGCTGGCTCTCTCTCTTTTTTTTGGAAGAAAAGTAACTCTAAGGTACCTCCCAGGTTTCTGAGTTGGATATCTGGGGACATTTTGACTCCATTGACTAAAACATGGCACATGGGAAAGGGAGTAGACAAGTTTAGGAGAGAGAAGATAAACTAAGTCTGGGCCAGGACGGATTTGACATTATGATGGGTCATCTCTAGGAACTCAACCTCTGCATTAATACAGTTGTGCAACTCTTTCCCCGTGAAGAGTGAGGAAGGCTCAGCACGGTACCTGCTGATGAAGAGATGTGGAGGGAACAGAGAGGGGCTCAAGGGTCGTCAGAGGTCAAGTAAGAGAGAGGGGCCAATAGCCCGCCTCCCATTTCATTATCAGGAAGATTTGCTGAGTTGGAGGGGGAATCTCCAAGTTGGAAATGCATCAGACAAACTTAAAAGTAAGTACATAGAGTACTATTGGACAAACTTTCAATTGAACTAAATTTTTTTTTTTAAGTTCCACTTCTAAGGCCATATACTGTCACAGTATCTTCCTAAAGATGAAAAGTACTATGTACATGACCTATGCTGTGGTACAAATAAACACCAGGCTAGGAGTCAGGAGACACCTTGATCCTTGATGCTAGGACATAGCAGGTGCTCGAAAAATCTACTAAGGGAATGATGGATTATCTCTGTCAAAAATCAATCTCCCTGGGTCTGTCATTTTTTCCTTCGGTCCAAAATCTCATGAATGTGAGTTTCTAAATCTGATAAATGAGTGTTAAACTCATGATCTCAAAGACACTTTCCAGAGCTAACATTTCATGATCTGCCACTGAATTGAATAGGCATAAATACTTGCCAAGGTTATTGATCTGATCTCTTGGAGACCAATTCACCACACTTTATTCTGTATTTTCAAGATTACTCTTTATTCCTACTTAATATCATACAATCATGTATCATTTGTTTCAAAAAGGATTGAGAGAAACATGAGTGTAAAAATCAGTTTGTATCACTGGAGGAATGGATCAACAAGCAAGACCTACAGAAAGCAAAGTCTCCTTAAATACTGTATCTTCTCAAGTCTATGATGCCACCCATGCATAGTCACCAAGTAAATCACAGCTTTCCAAACAACAAAAAAGAAACATCTCAAAATTTTCCTGTGCCATAGATGACAAAAAAAATTTTAGAAATGTTCATTTGAAAACAATATTTGTCTTAAAATTAAGAAAAATATTTAAAATATTTAGTTGGTGCTAAATGACGAGGCAGCTTACCACTTTCAGATTTTTTCTCTTTTGCCTTCGCAAGGGCATCATAGTACCTGTCAGCACATTCGGGGAGTACGTCATTTGGATTACAAACGGAAGACTTCAAAACAGACAAAATATCACTTGACTTTTCTCTCTCCAAACACTGATTAACATCAACGACCAGCGTAACCCCTGGGTAACGGAAAAGAAAGTTTCTATTAATGGTTATCCTCTGCTTACCCTAGAGGCAGGCAAGGATATAATTCAACCTTTTAGGAAAGCATTGGTATTAAACCTTTTTACCCTTTGAGAGTATGTACCACATATGCCTGAGACAGTCACCAACTCACCTACCAGTTTAGCTTGTAAGAAGATTCCCAGGAGCATGGTTTATTAAAAATCTCAGTCTTTCCTGGTTACTCTTGTGTGGTATCAAGACATTAGGTTCTGCTCACCGTAGTCATCTATGAAACGGGATGAATACACACCAACGTGGATACGCAGCCCTTACGTAGGGTCATTAATCAGTATTGGAGAACTAGCTTTACAAAGACATTTACTTATTCTCAGAACAAGTAAAATGCTTTCTAAGCTACAGAAATCCTGATAGTCTCTTGTATAGTGCTAATATATTCTCAAGATATACAAAGGCTGTCATTAGCAACCTAAATGAATGCTCTAGAAAGACAACAGGCACAGCTGGTGGATATGTGCAATGGAGTTCAAAAACTTAATTCTGGAACCAGTTTAGGCTCGAAAGCATTTTATCTCATTGAAATTTCTGCCTCTCCCCTTAAATAAAACCACATTGAACTCTTGGTTGCCTAAAAAAAGTTAACGTGGTGAATTCTTTATAATCCACTTTAGGTCCAGGTAAGAATATTCTGGTCCAACCAATGGAACTACTGTTTTCACGACCTGTAAATGTACTGAGTTAGAAATGTAAACTAAAATATGGAAGAAACCAGGTTAAAAAACTTTCTAGATGAAAAGAGAGGGGAGAGATGGATATTTTTTCTTTTTTTTTAAACACATACATGTCCAACTCTACCATACAAATGCTAAATGGTATATTGTTGTCATCAAATTATGTTCACATGTACATAAAACTATGAATGCTGAAGGGGCAAGAAAAAAAGAGTTGGACTTTCAACAGCCTGGAGTCAAAGTCATGCGAATCTGGAGCAGCACAGAAAGAATAACAGAGAACCTCTGTGGCAGACTCCAATTGTTGCTGAACAAACGGTATAGCGTATGTTCTTGTGATTACAGAAGTCAGTAGGAATAGGTGAACTGCCCCTCTTTCCTCTTCTCCAGGAAAGCTTCGTAGGGTGAGAAAAATGTGGCACTGGTATTTGAGAAGTTTGTGGGCTGAGAGAAGCAGAAGGAACAAGTAAATGACCAAGAATTCCCACATAAATTATATCTGATAGCTTTGTCTAACCCAGTAAAATGCTATTTTCCTTAAAGGATGGGGATTATCAAGGCATAAATTTCTTGCATACAGTAATGTGCTTTATCACTGAGTATTGATGTGCAAGGAGTGGGTCCACAGGTTAATTTTCCAGATTACTGAAGCTCATCTTAACAGAACCATTTTCCATGAAAATCGAAAGCCCTGGGGAAAACCCTAACAGAACAGTTTCTATGCTGCTCATCATTCTACCCACAGTCCCTAGTACCTAGTAGGTGCTTCCTGCTTGCTGAGAGCTGCCAGAAGAGCCCTTCATGTCATTAGAATCAGCCTGTGCTATAATCCAGCGGGCGACACCTTCAAGGACCATGGAGGTGTTGGGGCTTCTTTGCTCCTGCACTAAATGGCCCCAAACTCCTATGCTTGTTAGTTTCCCCCCTTGTCACTGCCAGCATCCCTTCCTGCTGCTGTCTGTGTGCCTGCATAGAACAGCCCGAACACTTCACTGCCTGGTAACACGTGGCTCCTGATGCACTCTGAATTGGGAAGAGAAATGAGCAAACATGTTAGCCTTATGCCTAAGACAAGAATAAACAGACAAAGTGTGTGTCCACAAGGCCCCCACAAGTAGAGGCAATCAGTTCCAGTGCACAGGCTTTGAGACATCCATTCTGATTGCTTTTTGCTTAACCTGTGGGTTGTGGTTAAGTTCCAGATAGTTGAGGATGTCAGATAAATGATCTCCATAAAGTTAGGTATATTTCTGCTAAGGAACAAATTAAGAAACCTTACACAAATCTCCTAAAAGACCCCCAAAAAGTGTTTGCTTTACATCATAAGCCAATACCAGCAGCCTTTCTCTAAGGCACGCGTTCTCAAAAGAGGCGATATAACCTTTTGGTTCTTGGGGGGAGGGGGTAAAAATGACCTTTTTATGTATAAAGCACAGATCTGCATATGGTACATAAACAGATGTACAATCTATCTGTGGTATTAAACTTTCACAGTGAGGAGCAATTGGGGGGAAAAAAGTCTAGAAAGATTCCTTAGGGTCCTATATGGGAAAAAGGTTGAGAAACATTGCTGTAAGGGGTCAAAAGTAGAGACAAACCTACTTTAAGAAAGCAAGATGCTCCAGTGAAAATGCACCTCGGGCCAAAATGAAGGAGACTTGAGTCAATCTGCCCTTTGAAATCTTGCCTGTGGTAAAACATATGGGCCAATACATTTTCTTTTATCAAATGATCTGAGAGTGGGTTTGATGCTTACAACATGTGACGAGAATCTGTTTCAAGTCTTCATATAAAGGATGAAGAATGCTTTTAAAAGTAAGATTAAATTCCTTGTTGAAAAACTGGAAAATTCTCATCTCAGTGTCAGAATATAGATGGTTTTATCTTCAGAACATCTTTTTGTTGTTATATACCATAGAAGAAACTATATCAACTCCTCTGAGGGACAGGACACAGGGAGAAGATAAGATTTTAAATGTGCAAGTGTGGAGCACAAAATCACACTAATTTAAGAAAACCTTTTACTTTCATAGTCAATAGAACCATGAGTCTCAACAAGAAAAACAGAATCTACTTTACTTTTGTCAAATGTAAGAAGAACATGGAATAAAAGGAATAAAATAATCTCTAATTCGGTTTGACCTCTGAGAGAAAAACTGTAACCCTTTTAGGCTATTTGAGTGCCTACATTAAAATCTAATCTCTTAAAAGTGTTTGTTCAAACTACGGCTGCCTTCAGTTTTATATTTAAATTTAGATCTCTTATATACACATCTCAATTTTATTTTTTTCTTAAAGATTAGAGTGCTAGAACAGAAAGACTTCAAAGATCCTAAGGGTATAGGGGCCGGCCCCATGGCTTGGCGGTTGGGTGCGCGCGCTCTGCTGCTGGCGGCCCAGGTTTGGATCCCGGGCGCGCACCGATGCACCGCTTCTCCGGCCATGCTGAGGCCGCGTCCCACATACAGCAACTAGAAGGAAGTGCAGCTATGACATACAACTATCTACCGGGGCTTTGGGGAAAGAATAAATAAATAATTAAAAAAAAAAAAAAAAAGATCCTAAGGGTATAAAAGTTCAGTTTGGAGAAATACACATATTTTTCCAGGCTAAGTAAATAAAAACCAGATGTTCCTTACAGATGCTTCCAAATTTTAAAAGTACATCTTTGGAGCAAGACTAAGGCATCCCAACAGCATTCTATGACCTGATACAACCAGAGAGATTCTAATTGTGCCATGAATGGACTGGTTAATGAACTACACTTTTAGGAATCTTATCTTAATTAGAGTAGGTGATTCATACATGTAGAGTGTTAGTCAATCTCGAAGCTATTTTAGATTGCCATGTGAATTTTCATACTATTCCTTCATGAAAATAGAGGCTTAAAATAAAATTTAAAAAACTATCATTTGAGCCAATGCGGGGATTCTGTGAGTTGCTGAGTATATCTATTCCAATTATGCATTCTGGACTGGGGAAAATAATCCTAGGGTGGATTTGGGGACTCACGGGACCCACTGTGAGACGGACCTGAGCTAAAACTCCATTGATCACCTGACCTCCATAAGCCCCTACTCTGACTGGCAGACCACAGTGAAGTTTTGGGTCTCCTGGAATTAGTGTCAGTCCACAGCCAATGTCAAGTAATCCCTAAACAGTCTGACTATGCTCTTTGCCCCCAGCACAGAAACCATGGTAAAAGGCCACAGATCTCTTTGGGAGAAGCCTGGGAGCAAGATGAACAGTGTAAATTTTTGGTAGTGTAGTAGAGTCCTTTCTCAAAAGGACCCAGCCTCCCCTTCATTCAAGGAGCTCTGGGTCTGTAAATGGCTCACGTCTGGGAATTGACTGAGCGGCCATAACTTTGTTTTTATGATTTAAGTTAGACTTCTATTCACTTAGAACTCTTCCATTTGTAAAAATCAAGTAAGAATTCAGTAGACTGTCTATTTCACTTCTAGGAACACCATGATCACATAGCTAACTCCATAGTCTCAGTGAGTCAGATTATTCTGGTCGCCGCTTTGACTCTGCCGTCCATCACAGTAAGCACGCCCACTTGTTTCTGGTGATGAAGTGCTGCCACCTGGCCTCTGCTGGCCTGCCCGACAGATTGTAGACTTGCCGGCCTCTCCTCAATTGCATGAGCCAATTCCTTAAAATAAATCTCCCTCTTTCTCTCTCCATATATATATATGTGTGTAGATAGATAGACAGTATATATACTTTCCAGAGAAACAGTAATACATATATATATAAAACTATATACGTAGTTCTGTTTTTCTCCAGAGAAAAATATATACGTAGTTCTGTTTACTACAAGGACTAATACAATGGAAGGCATGGAGGGAGGATGGGCATTTATTAAGCAGAAATGGGCTAGTTTTCTAAGGATCAAGATAAAAAAGAACTTGATTAACTATAAATTTGAGAGGTTAGAAACCATTTTTTGCTTTCTGGATTTTGTTCAACAACACTCTCAGCTTTTGCTGGAGATGGCACCTCATCACTGAAAATAGTGCAACCAACAAATCTTAATTTTGTGTAAATACGTATTCAAGAACTAAAACTGGTAAGGGAGGCCAAATCTTCTCAGAAATTAAAATTACATAATTAAAAAAATTATAAATTAAAGTAAAAGTGCAGGGCGTAAGCAGGTGCAAGCAAGCGGGGCCAGCCAAAGGAGGTGCGGGCTTACACTGCTTCGCTGTGTCTTCGTCCACGTTGGCCTCATCGACTGCGTGCTGTATCTCGTCCAGCCAAAGAACTTTAGAGGCACTCTCCGAGTCCTGAGAATATCGCCGTAGAAAAAAAGAATGAACAGTGAATGACAGCGCAACAGAATTAATAACTGCTTTTCAGGAGCCTTTTATTATAATTTCCACAAATTCTGATTTAGCAACTACTCATCACTGCCATGTACTGTACAAGCTACTAACGAAAAAGACCCCCAACCGGACCGCTTCTCCTTTCTCCCCAGCCATCCCTGTAGACCAGCCCATTATCGCTCAGCTGGACAGCTGCACGGGTCTCTATTCACTTTTGTTGTTTCAGTTCGCCCTCTACCACAGTGGTCATCTAAAGAGAACCAGATCATCTCCGCAAAATGGACCCCTCGTGACACCACTCCTCTGCTTCTCCTCCTCCAAAGGTTTTCCCCTGCTGCTGGGAAGAAACCAAACTCCCTTCCCGTGGACTCAGGGGATCTAATCATCTGGCCCTGCTGACTGCTCTGGCTTCACCTCACACTCCTCTACCCCCCCGTTCCAGACCTTCAGGCCACAACATTCTACCCCAGCTTCAGGGCTGGTGCTTTTTTCCTACCATTCAGGCCTTCATTCAAATGCCACCTCCTCCAAAAAAGCCTTCTCTGGATGCCCTAGTCAAATACTCTCTCCCTCAATCACTCAGTAACTGTGGTTCCCAAGGTGGCCCAGAGTGCCACGGGATACTTTAAATTTGAGGGAAACACAATGATACTTGACACAGAGTCTCAGACACAGAGACAAAAATATAAACAAACAGAGCCAGCCCTGATGGCCTAGTGGCTTGAGTTTGGCATTCACCACCTCAGCAGCCCAGGTTCTCTTCCCAGTCACAGAACCACCTGTCAGCGGCCATGCTGTGGCGGCAGCAGCTCACATAGAAGAACTAGAATGACTTACAACTAGTGTATACAACCATGTCCTGGGGCTTTGGGGAGTGAAAAAAAAAAGAGGAAGGTTGGCAACAGATGTTAGCTTAGGACAACTCTTCACCTGCATAAATAAATAAATAAATAAATAAATAAATAAATAAATAAATAAATAAATAAATAAATAAATAAATAAATAAATAAATAAATAAATACCAAAAAAAAAAAAAAAAAACATGGTGATTGCCCTGAAGGAGCTAACAGCTCAGTAGAAGAGACAGATGCATCAAAAAATAATTATAATACAATGTGATCAGGGTAATACTAGCTGTAGATACACAATCTAGAAATAGCCAAGTAGGGCTTAACTTCGAGTAGGGGGGTTGAGTTGCAGGGTGAGAAAACATTAAGCAGTTAAGGACAGCTTCAGAAAGGAAGTGATAGCAGCAATGAAAAGGCATTGAAGTATCTTCACTATTTTTTACTTTTGGGTTGATTCTGATGATCTTGCTACGAATGCAGTGCTGGCATATATTGTAATTAAATGAGTCTTCCAGACAGTAATTGCACTTTATATCAATTTGTCCAAGATTATAAGTAAATGTTTTTATCAGTAGAAATTAAAGATTTTCAGGGAAGATAAGTCATTCCATTAACAAAAATGGGGACATTTGCCTATGCGTAGGAATGTAAGTATCATGTACTAAATCATAAAGCAAGACTGTGATGAATAGAATGGAGCTCATTGGAGCCATGAGAAGCAGATCCATCATTTGGGACTCAAGATGGATGAGGAGCAGAAAGGAGAAATAACATTCACCAGCTCCTCTGGCAGGGTTCAACCCTATTTCCCTTAGAGACTAACATGAGAAATTATGTGTGGAAAGGGCTCTGAAAATGAGACAAAATATCTGTTATTTCATCCTGTGCCATCTGGGCTAACCGAGACCATTGCCAAAGGCTCGGTGCCTGCTTCTGCAATCATCTCCAGCTAGGTCCGCCACGGGGGTACCGTCAGCTGTTAGTAAGATTTTCCATTTCTTGGGAGAATGGATGGGAAAGGTTCAAACAGGAAGCAAGATAGGAAGTTGAAGACTAGAGGAGGAACGAAGAGACAGGGAGCAGGAATTATTTTTTTCTCTGTTTCCAAGGCTAAAGAGAACCTGAACACTCCCCAAGGTACAGCCTAAAAACTAAGCTCCTTACAAGTTAATTTACGTCTGCCTCAATGTTTTTGAACGGTATTTACCAAATTTCTTCATAACTTATCACTGCAGAAGAGGCACCATACAAACTTTTCCCCAGATGAGAAGTTACAATCCTACTTAAGTATTAGTTTAATAAGCCAAACTGAAGAGGGACTTTGCACATTAAATGAATTTAAGGCAACAGTTTAAATCATGACTCACTGAACTAAAGGTTGTTAGAGTTAAATGCAAAACCAAGAGTAAAAACTGAATCCTACCAGAGGTCTCCTTTTCAATTGCTCATGAGAAGACTGGAAATATTATATACACAGGATGGCCATGGCTCCACCTCCAGCTAAATAGCTAGGTTCAACATATGAGTTACAAATGGACTAAGTGAACAGAAAGTAGGCCATCTGCGAATCATGTCATAAATTCCTGAATTTAGATGAGTCCTACAAAATTTTAATTAAACAAAAAAGTACTCTCTTCAATATTTTGTGCTTTTTTGGTTACTATTTCTGCAACACAATAGCATTCTATCTCAGTTTATGTTACCATAAATTATGTAGTCATCGCACTGACTTTTGATTGCAAAACTCTTGGTGTGATGAAATTTGAATCAAGATGTGAAAAGTTTACATAGATCAATTCCTTCCCAGCTTATCCCTTAGCCTGTAAGTCTCATGTGAAATTTGCATTTTCTGATTCTCGTTGCATTTTATAGGCAACAGGCTGTTGGGTTGTCTGGCTTAGTGTTTAACCTTAAGTTTCATTAATTACAGGAAAACCTGTTATAATGCAGTGTTTTTTTTTTTTTTTTTACTACATATTAAGTCATATCCTCCAGAGTATAACTACTCATAAAAGCTTAGGTGTTACGCAACACTGTGAATGTACTTAATGCTACTGAGTTGTACACTTAATAATGGTTAAGATGGTAAATTTTGTTACGTACATTTTACCACAATTTACAAAAAAGGCTTATTGTAGACCTGCTCGCCAATACCCATGGAATAAAGGGAGTCCTCTGCATTTCAACATTATATTATGATTTATTAATCAAATAGTGTTGTTTGCCCTGTCCCCACCCCCCGCCCTGGCTCAGAATATATTGAGCTGTGGCAAAGTAAAACAAAACACTATAAAACCAAGTTCTGGCCAAACACTGATGACTAATTCTGACCAATTGACAGTGAGGGAGAATTTTCAAAGTAAATCAAACACTTAAACAATTTTAACTTCTAAAAAATGTTTGCTTTCCATGATTCACTTAATTTATAATCATGTCATAAGTTTAAGAATTAAAATTTGAAATAGCTGGGAGGATAAAGGAAAGAATAATTTCTGACAGCTCAATTATTAAGTAGAAATTACACTCTGGAACTGCATTTTTAAAATGGGATGGGACAGAGTCAAAACTAGCTGCTGCTCAGCATCTATTTCCCGCCCCCCAGTAAAGGTCAGTACACCATCTGCATTCTTTCAACACACAGATGTAACCCGGTGGGAATGCCAGCATCTGTTCAGAATGGACCATTAGGGCGGGCGAGAGTTAAATGACTTTCTCCGGGATCACGCATCATGCTCAGAGGCTCAGCCTGAGTCATGCACACTGAAACTCGAGTGTTGTCACACCCTTTCCCTGCAGAGGACCTGGGCACGTTTCCTGCCTGCAGAGCACAGGAGAGCACACGTCTACAGAGAGAACAAGGTTTCCATTTACTCTTAACACATGGAACTGAGGTGAAACCGTGCTCCCCGATTTTACACATTTGATGACATCTGGGAAGCGGGACCCAGGTCATCAAGATGAAAGTCCTCATCCTGGCAGCTGCTGGAGTGATGCTTCTGTCACTCACTCACTGTCAAAGCGGTAAGCTCTTTTCACACGGGGTGGGGTGGGGTGGGGGTGCTGGTTTGTATTACAAGAGTCAACTGAATCTAATTTTCTTTGCATCTCACACAAACTGCAACCCAAAGACAGCGTTTGATCTTAGTTATTAAGATTAAGATTAAGGCGGCATCACAGAAGCGAACAGCGTAACTTGGTTCACTCGGCTCAAACCTCTTCAAAGACTGTGTCCTCTGCTTACATTTAAGAATGTGTGGCACAGCCAAGGTTTTAGATCTCTACAATTAAGGATCAGTTTTCTTTGTGAGAAGTTTTTGATTTTCTAAGTATTTCCTCTGATTCAGCAAAGATAGCACTTTTGCAAGAGATTAAAAAAAATCTTGTTTATACCTTCTGGTGAGGTACAAATGGGGGAAACAAGAATACTCCCAGAAAGACTGAGTGGTCTGCTCTCAGTAATCAGTGATGCTAATAAATTAATGCTTCTTAACGAAATACCTTTTTTGACTTTCAGTGGTACCAGGGAGTTCTCCCCACCCTCATATATGATTTTTTAATTTTATAAACGAAATCTCCCAAATACTATTATTCAACTCTTAATGTGTTTTCTCTTTCACTCAACACGATGTTAGCCTGTAATCTCCTGCTTGCTTCCAAATTAATAAACTTCGGATAGATCTGTATCCACAATGCTTTCACCATTAGGTCACAGTCCAGGCCACACTGTCAGGAGCAGGAGAGCCGGTGAGGGGCAACAACAAGGGGGAAATAAAATGAAACAAAAATCAAACCGCGGTAAAGGGATGCTGCTTACATTGACAGTTGGAATGGCCGAGGCGGGTGTAGGAGAGTGGGAGCACACATGCGGGTTACGAATCAGATAACTGAGCACTCTATCTAGGAATGGATGAACCCAAATGCAGCAGAGTAATGAAAGAAAAGAGGTTTGTGGAGGTGGTTCCTTCAAGATGCTGATGGGATTTGGCGGAAGTGAAGAGTGGAATTTAAAGGCGACAAAGTAAAAGGCAGTGCATTTGCTTTCTTGGATGGGATGGGGGAGAAGGGTGAGGGAAGGACCCATTGTCTAGAGGCTGACGTCCGTTTCCATTGGATCAGCCCCTCTCCAAGGCCTTGAAACATTTCAGAAACATTATGCCAAATGGAAACCTGTATAAAGAATTCAAATAAATTTTTTTTAAATTTAAATTTAACAATGAGTACTATTCTTAAGGAAAACCAGTCTCTAAGGAATAAAAGACTTATTCAAGCTGAACCAGATCCAGAATTCTCATGGAAAATGGAATTAAGACTTTTTCACAAACAAAGTCACTGTTTGGCATGTTTTTAGGCATGATGCCTTGCTCAATCAGAGGAATTTTCTGAAAACTGACAAACACTTGGTTTCAACAGCTCTCTTATCAGATCTGGAAGGGAAGTAACTTGTGCAGCATGTTCTTCAGCCACCCTTTCCAGCTTTCGCCTTTCGGTAAAGGCACTTCTTCGGGCTGTTGTCAGATGCAAGAATTTCCAAAATGCACAAGTGAGCAGAAGGATTTGTGTGGCTGAACTCAAGTGTCACACACACGCCTTCACGGTTCACATCTAAACACAGGCACAGAAGAACGCCACTTCCCAGATTTTTCTTTCCTTCTCTTTAATTTATCTGCTCTTAAATGACACCTGAGCACCCCCTGTCCCTGCTTGTTCGGGCAACACCCTCCCTCTGTTTTACACACTGAATTCAGTTTGTGCAATCTCATGGCTATGAGGAGGCTTCAATTTCACCTGGGGGCGAGCTGCTAGAGAAGAAAGCAGGAAGAGAGACTGGCTTTGAACGAGAAGCAGGTTACTAAAGTCTTAGCACTTTAACTAACACGTAGGAATTCTGACGTCACGCGAGAAGACGTAACTGGCAGAGCAATGGCATTTGAAGTTGATAAGTATGAGGCGCACATTCAACCTAAAAATCCATCTTCAGGTAACGTTAGAAACTTAAGAGAACCTACTTTCTATACATGTCAAAGATTAATTTATGGAAAAATATATAATGAGAAAGAGATTTGAGTATTAAGGGTTATTCTGTTTTTGAAGTTGCTCTTTCAAGAATTAGGATCATTAACATCAACATGCCAAGTAATGCCAAATACATATAGTATGTAGTTGCTGAGTTTGTTTTTTCATTTCCAAGTTCCTAAAAATCATCATATTGATTTCATCTTCTCATTTTTCTTCCTTTGTCTCCTCTCCCCTTAAAATCTGACATTTCCCCTAAAGTCTGCCTTTCGATTCTTTCTTCTTCTCTCTCCCCAGGCCACCCCCACCACTCGCACTAAATTAAACTACAGCCTCTCTGCACACTGAAACATCCTACCTCTCATCTGGGCTCCTGGAATTTTGGACTCAATGCCTAAGGCTTCTAACCTGTCACGGGACATTTAACACACCAATATCCCACCAGCAACTCAAATTTAGTTAATGCTAACAACCGAGGTCTTAGCTTCTCCCTGTGCTGCCCCTTGTCCCACCCCCCTGCAAGTCATCTAGACTAGAAACCTCCAAGGCACTTTTAGCTCCTCCCTCTCCCTCTCTGCTGCCATCACCAATCAGATGCCAGCCCCTTGGAGCCTCCATCACAGAGTCTCATGTGTGCATCGTCACCTTTCCACTGCCGTCGCTCTACTTCGGCAACTCTCCATCTTGAGTGGCCCCCAAATCAGGCCCCCTTGCCTCTAATTTCTTACCTTTTCAGTCTATTCTCTATACTCTCACCAAAGTCATCTTAAACACAAGTCAAGTCACGGTTATATTAGTTTCCTATTGCCACTGTAACCAATTACCACAAACAGTGGCTTAAAACAACACCGATTTATTATCTTACATTTCTGGAGGTTACAAGTCGTAAAATCAAGGTGTCAGCAGGGCTGTGTCCATTCTGGGGGCTCTAGGGAAGAATCAGTTTTCTTGCTTTTTTCCGCTTCTAGAAATGCTTACATTCCTTGGTTCATGGCTCCTTCTCTCATCTTCAAAGCCAGCAGCATAGCATCTTCAAGTATCTCTGACTTGGACTCTCTTGCCTCCCTCTTATAAGGAATCTTCTGATTATATTCAGCCCAGTCAGCCCATCCAGGATATCCATCCCATCTCAAGGTCCTTAATCAATCTGCAAAGTCCCTTTTGCCATACAAGGTAACATAGTCACAGGTTCCAGGCATTAGCAGATGGAATCTTTGGGGGGCCATCATGCTGTCTTCCACAACGCCATCCCTCTGTTCACAACTTTGCATGTGTAGAACCCCAGCATCCATGAATGGGCACCTGATTTCTCAGTGCAGTTTAGAGGCCCTTCAGAGATTTGACTGTAACCTACTCTTTCAAATTCATCTCTCAGATGCACCATATTAGCATAAGACAATGTGTTGTTGTGCATCTTCTCCACCAGCCTGAGAGTTGAAGACAGGGATGGAGTTTATTTAAAACTATATACCACTGGCATATATGTATGCAACAAACATTTGTTGAACTAACTTATCTGACATTCCCAGATTTCACACCAGCCCACACTATGCCTTTGCTAATATATCACCAACAGAATCTCATTCATCGATTAAATTCTATGTCTTTATGAACTTTGCTCATGTTTGCTCATGTTTATCTTTTCCTTGACATTTTGCTCAAACATGTAAATCTGTTAACTATCGTCTGAATGCCTATACAGCTTGTAATCAATATGACATTAGCGTATAGTAGTCTGATGTGCTATTTTTGTTTCCTCCAACAGTATTATAAACTCGCTACATGTAAGGAGTTGTCACATAGTTTTTATATACTAAATGCATTCCTGTTGATTACCTGATCTATAACAACTTTTCAAAATAAAAATGACCCTAAATTCTACAACTACAGAAATTAATGTAGCATAAGACCTTTAGTTTTATTGTCTCCTGAACCACAGATATGGCTCAGCAACAAACCATATATTAATACTTCTTTTCAATTACAGGCATGGAAAATGATGCAGACAACTTGGCAAAGCCAATCTTACCTATTAAGACCTACCGCGGAGCTCCCCCAAATTATTTTGAAGAGTTTCCCCTTTCTGCCATAGAAGGCTGGACAGGAACCACCACAACTGTAAAAATTAAGTGCCCCAAAGAAAGTGTTTCAAATCTCCACGTGAATAACGCTACCATAGGGTACCTGAGCAGCTCCTTAAGTACCAAACTGATACCTGCCATCTACATCCTGGTGTTTGTAGTAGGTGTGCCAGCCAATGCGGTGACCCTGTGGATGCTCTTCTTCAGGACTAGGTCCGTCTGTATGACTATCTTCTACACCAACCTGGCCGTTGCAGATTTCTTCTTTTGTGTCACACTTCCCTTTAAGATAGCTTACCATCTCAATGGGAACAACTGGGTATTTGGAGCGGTCATGTGCCAGGCCACCACAGTCATCTTCTATGGCAACATGTACTGCTCCATTCTGCTCCTTGCCTGTATCAGCATCAGCCGCTACCTAGCCATTGTCCACCCTTTCACTTATCGGGGACTGCCCAAGCGCACCTATGCCTTGCTAACGTGTGGACTGGTGTGGGCAACGGTTTTCTTATACATGCTGCCATTTTTCATCCTAAAGCAGGAGTATTATCTTGTCCATCCAGATATCACCACCTGCCATGATGTCCACAATACATGTGAATCCTCAGCTCCCTTCCAACTCTACTATTTCATCTCCTTGGCATTCTTTGGATTCTTAATTCCATTTGTGGTCATTATCTACTGCTACACAGCCATCATTCGGACACTTAATGCATACGATCATAGATGGTTGTGGTATGTCAAGACGAGTTTCCTCATTCTTATGATTTTTACCATTTGCTTTGCTCCAAGTAATGTTATACTTATTATTCACCACACTAACTACTACTACAACAACATCGATGGCTTATACTTGATCTATCTCATAGCTTTGTGCCTTGGTAGCCTGAATAGTTGCCTAGATCCATTCCTATATTTTCTCATGTCAAAAATCACAGATCATTCCACTGTTTACCTTACAATGGTGAAATTATCTTAGAGAATAAGGAAAGCTATCCGTAAAAACATACATTCTTGGGATAACGTGCATAATAAGTGCAAGGAGTTCTATTCTCCAGCTCCATTTTTGAGTGCCTAAGAAATAGTGGTTCAAAATAAAACATTACAATAGCACTAGTTTTTTTACATACTTTATCAGTATTTTAAGAATGTCAATGCAGAAGAAAAGATATCATCACTTTCCTTATAGCAACTGACACATTCGCCTGACTGGTACTTCAAGCTCTTTAAAAGTCCATCTTCCCTACTTCTCTGAGGTTTCTACTCTAGATGACTTGAAGGGAAGGGTGGGATAAGGGACAAAGTCACAGCATGGGGAGAAGCTAAGATCTCATTTTTCAGTATCTGGTGTCATTTTTGATTCTTCTCTTCGTCCGAATCTCACTCTGGTGGCTGCCTCATCAGCTGATTCTATCTCTGTAAGTCTCTCACTAGGGTCCGTTGTCCTAGGCCCACTATTGCGTTCCAATCATTCTCTTCACTGCCAGCTTGTCCTCCATTTCACCGGCCACTGTCCGATTAATCTTCCTCAAGGATCAGTCTGAATATATCACTCAAAACTCCCGGCTCAAAAACCTCCATTGACTCTCCACTGCTTTAGAATAAATTATAAATCTTTAGGTTGGCATTCAGGGTTGACTTTCTAATTTTGCTTTCCAATAAATCTTCCCTGTGATATAGGCACTAGCAAAACTTCTTGCTTTGCGGTGATCTTGATTTCTCCTCTCTTTGCCCCTGCCTATAACTGGAAACCTATGTCTAACATGTTTGCCTTTACTCTCCATCTCTTGAACTCCTCAAAGGACCAGTCTTCCCTGATTCTCAAGCTAGAAATTCATTTTTCTCATCTGAACTTTCAAAGCACTTCTTGTATTTTTATCACGGCACTTATATATAGTTCATTTATATACAAATATTAATTCCATAAACACTTATTAAGCACCATGTATGATAGAGAAATGGCTTTTCCTTTTCCTTCTTTGAGCTTCTTGTAGCAACCCTAGGCCCATGTCTTCTCAGGGTCCATGGGGCCCAGCTCCAAGCTTGGCACATCATGTGGTTGAATGAATGAAAGAATAAAATCCCAAAGCACCTAAACTGCACAAAAGCCCATTAAATTCATACCGAGAAGGCAAGGTATTCTGTAGGACATGGGACAATATCATTTTTGGTTGGCCATCTTAAAAAAAAAAAATAAGGAAGCTAAGCTAAAAATATACTCTTGAGGTCACTTAGAAGTTTAAAATAACGCCTCTATTATTTTTGTTCCTTATGCCTAGTTTTTAATGGGGAAACAACATTTTGTTATAAACGCCCAGTATACTCCTGTAGGTAAATGACTCTATTTCCCTTAGTTTAGGGATTTAGATAAGAGGTGGATATTAGTGGTTAAGGGCATGAAGCATTGCTGAGATGAATTTTTAAGTCTGTAAGAATATGCATTGACCATATACTTTGCAGTGACTATCAAAACAATAAAAAAACATTTTAAATGCATATTTTTGAATGTGCAGAGTGTCCTATTTCATTGGACTTAGGTAACAAAAAAAAGAAAGAAAACAACATGCACATGAAGATCCTCTACGGTACGTGTGTGATTATGTGAAGAATAAAAATCAGATAAACAGTAAAGCAAGAAAAACAAATCTAAAATAAGTTTCAAGACGATAAAAACTTCAACAGGAGGAATTGGTTTCTGCAAATAAGTCATCGACTGTAATACAGTTTTACCTATGGAAAAAAATGCAGCAACATTCACTTGTTAAAAGCACACTTAATTTTTATGCAATAAATATATATATAGTAAAACAGAACTTTTCGGGGGTATAATTCCTATCTTCTTATGCAAAGCTTTCAATTTTAAAATAGCTCACAATTCACTGTCTCCAGTGAATACACAGAGAGCGTGTTCTCTGCTAAGTATATGCCAATAGGCCCATCACTCAGCCCTTCCTCAAGAGACAAAAGGAATTTAGTGCCTACACAAGGTTATACTTGAAACACTGTTAACGAGGACCAAGAATCCTCACCAACCTACATCGCTGTCCTCAATCTTAGATAAAAATGAGCATCTATTCTATTAAGATGCTATCCATTGTGACTTTTAATGGCTGTCTACTTGGGCACAAGCTTTACTTTAAATTGACAATACCAGTAATATAATTTTCTTCTATTATTTTCCAATGCCAGACCTTGGAAACGCAAGGCACAGAAATACCCCCATAAAAACACAACTAGAAATTTCCAGGTATCAAAACAGTAGGGGTTAAAAAACAAACCAGAGATCCCACCAAATAAATAACAGAATCAGATTTTTTCCCCCAGGGAAAGAGAACAGGCTGAGAAAAGAAAGTTTCAAAATTAATGGACAGAGAAAGAAAATTGTGTTTAAAAATAGCAATTTAACCAAATCAGATTCATTGCTTGGAGTTGTAGTGTTTTAACTGTTAGCTATTGCCAATATAGTTGAAGCCCTAATTTTATAGGCCAAAAGTGGTTTAATGCCTGAGCTGGAACCCAGATCCCTGGGTTCCTATTTAATGCTCTAATTACACTATTAAAGCTACAGCTTTTACACTTAGGAAGGACACCTAACAGATGGCTGGCGGAGCATGGGAGGCTTCTGAGAGCCCTGGAGAGGGGCTGTTGGGTTCCATCTTGATCTAGAGGCATAGACTGGAATGTTCTCGAGGGGCCCTCCACTGCCCGCCTCTGAGAGGTTTGTGGAGTTGGTCTCTCCTCAAGAACAAACTCCCATGCGGCTGTGGGCAGTGAGGAACCCAGGTCTCTCTCTATTCTGTACCTAGAGGATCCCAGCTTTGGTCTGTGGACAAAGCAGACCCTGTGTCTAGTAAGGACCTTGTGATGCAGACATCACTCACCCGTGTGGCAGCCAGAGCTACACACAATAATAAGGCTACAGTCCTTAAGCACTTTTTCTGGGTGTTAGGCTCCATGCTAAATGCTATACACTCACACATATGTTAATAGTTATTGTAATAATATGTTAACATATGAATAGACAAATATACATTATTCATTTAATATATTAATATTATATTATCATTTAATCCTCACCATAATCCTATAAGGTAGGTACTATTATTCTCATTTTACACATGTGAAAACCAAAGCATAGACAATTTTGGTGACTTGACTAAAATCCCTAGCTATTTGTGCCAAAGCCAAGATTTGAATGGTGTCTATCTGTCTCCAAAGCAAATGACTTTATCTTCCAATGCTGTGCCACGTGCTCCAGCCACAGCTCCATCAGTGGGACAGCAGGACGCAGCCCACTCCTGGTTGACAGGGGCTTCTCTCCTCCCCCTGGGATGTCGGGACACGAGGCTTGGGTTTGAGTCTTGCTCTCCCACTCATGGGCCTGGCATTCAACCTGGGCCTCAGGTTCACCCATGTCAGCTCAGAGGGCAGCACCCCACAGCTGCTGTGAGGCTCAGAAGGGGACGATTTAAGTGAGGGCATCCATAAAGCAGAGGGTAAGGCTGTTGCCATCCCCATTAGAGGCTAAGAGCACAGAAGGCCCCACCTTGGAGGATATTTTTCTTCACCTCAAATGAGGCCATTTAGTGGTGTGACGTGAATAGGATTTACATTGTTTTGTTTTTTTACTTTTATTGAATTTTTATTAAGTTTCTTTTTGCCTAAGTAATACATGGTATAAAATTGAAAAGATTCAAAAATACATCTTCTTCTCTAGCCACTCAATTCTCTTCTCCAGAGGCAACTACTCCTGTATGCTGCTGGAGACCAGATTACGTCAAAATGTTTCTAATCTACTTGAGTGGAAGTTAGCTGCTTTGAAGGAACACCTGGATTGGGGCAGTAGGTACCGTTCCAGAAACTAGAAAAGTTACTGGAAGAATTGGCCTTTTGTGAGTTTACATTGTTTTTTGAAAGTTTAGAAACACCGAGTATATAATACACGCTCTCTGTAAAAAATAAAAAAATCCAAACAGTACAAAAACAGAGAGAAAGAGGAGTCCCATCTACACCAGCCTCCTCGTTCACCTTCCAGAAGGTATCTCCTTCCAGAAATATTTTATGCACACACAAGCACACATATATATGGGTATGTATCCCATGTTTATGCAAGTGGAAGCCTGCTTTTTTCACTTAACAATATACAGATTAAAGATTGTCCAATAAAGATTCACTCATTCTTTTTGATGGCCATATAGTATTTCACTGTATGGATATACTGCAATTTTTTTAACCAGCCCCATCTTGATGGACATTTAGCTTGTTTTTGGTCTTTTGCTATTACAAACAATGCTGCAATAAACATCTTTTCCATCTGCCTTAATGCACAATAATATATGTTTCTGGATTAGACAGACCAGGGCATGGTTCCAGAACTAGTTACTTTTTGGGTAGCTTTGGACAACTTTGGTTTGTGTTTCATTATCTGTAAGGTGATGATAATGATACTTAATTCATGGGCTGTTATGGGGATTATATGAGATAATATACATCAAGTACCTAATATCATGCCTGGCAAACAGCAGGTACTCAATAAATGTTTGCTCTAACCAATGATGTTTTTCTTGTTCCAGATGAGGCAGTTCCTGGATTCTAAAGACCTATATAAAGGAGACGCCCATCCCTTTCGGATTGGGCTTGCACCTGGGGGCACGGCAGCTATAAGTGGTGAGGTCCCAGGTAGCATCACTCTGACTTTCAGGTGACAGTCATCAAACCTCACCACTTAGCCCAGTACCCTTCCAACAGTGGCCAGCATCTGTGGGACTCCTCATAACATCAGTACAAACTCTGCACCAGACAAAACCCTCTGCCCTTCAATGAGACTGTGCCCAGATCAGTCTCCTCTCGTGCCTAGAACAAACCATGCTGGTACCCACCTAGCACTGCATTGCCTGCCTGCATCTTCCTGCTTCCCCTTCACCTAACCAACTCTTCCTTACCTCTCAGGCACAGCTCCTGTTCTATCTTCATGCCAACTTCTCTTGGGATTCCCGTCCACAACAATCCCAACCATCTAGGATTCACTTTGTGCACTCCTCATTTGACAGTTTGCCACATACTCATCTCTAGAATAGTTATTTAACTGTTCTACATGCCTCAATAAGTTTCTAAGCATCTTGAAGTCAGGGACAGAGAACATTCAAATGGTATCATGTGTTCCTCGTATCCCCTTTTCCCTACCAGATGTTTTATACTGCACTATGCACACAGTATGTGCTCTGTACCTCTCCAGTGACTTGGCCTCTGGACAAGAACTCACTCACAACTGAGTTTTTAGTGAAAGAATAGAAGCGGCAATCAGCTCGGGAGCCGGCTCCCCCTCATGTTTGACACTAGGAAAATAACAGCCCCCTTACTTCCATCTGGCTCACAGGCAATTGCTGGACAAGAAGCCCATGAGCTTTAGGAAAAATGGGTAAGAAATTCTCCTTCTCGCTTCCCCTTCCCGACCCAGTCTGTAAATTTAAAAGAAACAAAACCACTAAGACTTACCATGAGTTTCTGTGATTTAGCGTGGTATAAAACATCCTGGTAGTGCTGGGCAGAGTCTGGGTCCACATCTTTAATCTTAGCAGTAGGTAACAGGAGACTATCTAAAGTTTTCAAAGGATTCCCTTCGTCTATAGCTTCATTGATGTACCCTACAGCTACAATTCCTAGAAAATGAAGAAGAAGTTTTCCTTTTAAGTCACAGTACATTGTAAGTTCTCTAGAACCACCTATTGCAAAGATTGAGTTGAAAAGGGGGGTGGGGAATGCACGCGCACGCGCGCACACACACACACACAACTATAACAGCTAATAAAAGGGTACAGCCAAAGCTGCAGGATATAAGATCAACGTACAAAAATCCATTGTATCTCTATACACTTGCAATGTGTAATCTGAAAATGAAATTTAAAAAAATTCCACTTACAATAGATACCAATTAAAAATACACTATAATCATAAAAAGAATAAACACTTAAGAATAAATTTAACAAAATCAGCATAAGACATGTACACTGAAAACTATGAAACACCATTGAAAAAAATTAAAGATGACCTAAATAAATGGAAAAATCATCCCATATTCATGAATCAGAAGACTTAATGTTGTTAAGATGGGAATACTCCTCAAATTGATCTATGGATCCCATGTAACCCCTATCAAAATCCCAGCTGCCTTTTTTTTTTTTTTTTTAACAGAAATTGACAAGTTGATTCTAAAATTCATATGGAAATGCAAGGGACTAAGAATAACCAACACAATGCTGAAAGAAGAACAAAATGGGAGGACTCTTCTCAACTTCAAAATTTATTACAAAGCTACAGTTAATACTGCTTGGTACTTGCATAAGCATAGACATGAAGGTCAACAGAATAGAACTTAGAGTTCAGAAATAAACCTTTACATTTATGGTTAACTGATTTTTGACAAAGATGCCAAGATAATTCAACAGGTAAATAATAGTCTTTATAACAACTGGTACTAGATATCCACACATGTAAGAATGAAGTTGGACTCCCTACATCATATCATACACACAAAAATAACTCAAAATGGATTACAGACCTAGACATAAAAGCTTAAACTATAAAACTCTTAGAAGAAAACAGGAATAAATCTTCGTGGCCTTGGGTTAGGCAATACTTTTTAGCTATGACACCCAAAACACAAACAACAAAAGAAAAAAATAAATACATTGGATGTTGTAAAAACTGAAACTTTTGTGCTTCAAAGGATACCATCACAGAAAGTGAAGACAACCTATACAGAATGGGAGAAAATACATGCAAGTCCTGAGATCCGATAAAGGACTTGTATAGTGTATCAAATATATAAGGAACTCTTACAACTCAACAATAATAAAGAAAACCCAATTTAAAAAGGGAAAAGGTCTTGGGGCCAGTCCAGTGGTGTAATGGTTAAGTTTGTGTGCTCTGCTTTGGCAGCCCGGGGTTCGCCGGTTTGGATCCCGGGTGCGGACTGATGTACTACTTATCAAGCCACGCTGTGGTGGCGTCCCATATAAAAAAAGTAGAGAAAGATGGGCACGGATGTTAGCCCAGGGCCAATCTTCCTCAGCAACAAGAGGAGGATTGGCAACGGATGTTAGCTCAGGGCTAATCTTCCTCACACACAAAAAATGGGAAAAGGTCTTGAATAGACATTTCTTTAAAGTAGATATACAAATGGCCTATAAACACATGAAAAAATGCTCAATGTGATCAGTTACTAGGAAAACGCAAATCCCAATCCCAATGAGATACCACTTCATGCCCACTAGGATGGCTGTAATATAAAAGACAAGCAATAACAAGTGTTGTGAAGATGTGGTGAAATTGGAACTCTCATACATTGCTGGTGGGAATGGAAAATGGTACAGTCACCTCGGTAAATAATTAGGCAGTTCCTTAAAATATTACACATAGAATTACCATATGATCCAGCAATTCCACTCCTAGGTATATACTCAAGAGAATTTAAACCATATGTTCACACAAAAACTTATACATGAATGTTTACAGAGGCAATATTTATAATGGCTAAAAAGTAGAAACAAACCAAGCATCCATCAATTGATGAATGGATAAACAAGATGTATATCCAGAGAATGGAATATTTTTTGACCTAGAAAGGAATATGAAGTATACTGATAGATGATACAACATGGATGAATCTTGAGAACATTATGAAATGAAAGAAGCCAGACACAAAAGGCCACATATTACATGATTCTATTTATATGATGTGTCTAGAATAGGAAAATCCATAGAAACAAAGTAGATTAGTGGTTGCCAGCGGATAGGAGGAGGGGGAAAAGAGAGTGATTACTAATGCGTATGAAGTTTCTTTTTGGGGTGATGAAAATGTTCTGAATTTAGATTTAGATAGTGGTGATAGTTGCACAACTTGTGTATATATATATATACACACACACACACACCACCATGAAAACACAATAAAAGGGTGAATTTTATGGTATACAAATTATATCTCTGTTATAATTTGAAGCTGTTATAAAAAGGGGGGATAACTTTACATACAGGTAGTAACAGGGATGTTTATTTCTAGTGTAAGCCTCAGATAACAATGCCAAGATACTGGATGACAGAACCATAGAATACCAGAGCTGGAAGAATTTAATGCAGAGATGTACAGAAAATACAACTAAGTACAAAGAACTTTGGATACACATTCTATTCTTCAGATCACTCTACTTCACCACTTTGTAAATGATGCCAAACAGAGAAAAGTCAGACAATTCAAAATCAAGCAATTCCCTACAGTGTTAGCAGAGTTAATTTCTGGGTCAATGTAGTCCAGCGCTGTCCATTGGAATGTTCTGTGATGATAGAAATGTTCTGTATCTGGGCTGTCCATCATGGTAGTCATTAGCCACATTAACATAGTCATGCATGTTGTGGGATATTTTTAAGGTTCAAGTATCACTAATTAACACCACAAATTGTTTCTAAACACTAGCTGGTAAAATGACCTCTGGAGCCCTAATTCATGGATGTACCAAAGGACGAATAAGCATACCCCCCAGTTTACCTTCCTACCATCTCTACCACACTACAGGGTCTGAGGACGTAGACTATAAGGTCCTGGAACAAAAAGCACAGATGCCAAGCTATGGCATTGGAAAAGTTTTTGAAACTCTAGCAAAAGGGATCTATTTGGAGGCCACTTCTCAATACTACCTTATTATTAAAAATAAACTTATCAATCAGTCATAAAATACTACAGTGTATGCATGTATGTGCATGCATGTACACGTATACATGACATACATACACATACTAACAGGAGGCTTTTGCTTCCCAGGTTAGTGCTGATGGACAAGATCTAGTAAAGAAACTAAACATTAACAAGCAGTAAGCTCAGAAAATACACATTCTTAAAGCCAAACATTATTTCTTATTTTGTCAGTTATTTTTCATTAAAACAGTCACAAGTCACTTTACAAATGGGATATGCTAAGAAACAGAATAAGTAATTCTAATTTTCAAGAAGTATCTTCATCTTGACATTCAAATTAAGGTACAATATTTAGCTAAGTATCTCCTGAGGAGATAACCCCATAAATATCACCTTGCTAAGGATGAAAAGATTTATCTAAAACACCTAGAAATTATTCCAGATTACAATACTTAAATATGTTTGAAGAAAAAGCAAAAGTACTTCTCTAACATGCAAGTTACATTATCTCCAAACATTGGAAGAACTCGGGCAAGTCTGAGTACCATCCACATACAAGGTATTATCATTTACCCTGTAGTATTTATAAACTGGAGAGCACGGAATACTTCATGTCATTCTCTGGACACTCCCATGGGTAGACTTGTAAACACTCCATCCAAAAATGATCTTAACAGAACTAAATCTGCGAAAGAGAATGTGTGTTCCTAATGGCCAGTCACCTGGGAATGAGTGCATTCCAGCTGACATGATTGAAATCGCCTCCTTAAGTTTTTGGTGCGTTTCTAAGAACACAAGCTGCTGAGGTCATAGTAAATGACCTCATAGGAGCTGAAAAACCTACCCAGAAGACCCCTGGGCGCCTCTGCATCACTTCCTCCATTTATAAGTAAAGGGGAAATCCTATTTGAGCAAAGATTGTTGAGTCTCAGTCCACGGCCCACTTCTGTAAATCATTGTGTGATGCTTTAACATTCTAGTCCAATGAGAGAGTGAGCATTCTCTTAGAGGTTGTGTATTTGAGACAACAGGTGAGGTAACCTACAAGGAATGGTACCTACAAAATTTAAAAAGCAATAATTCAAAGGAAGAAAACTCTCTTGTATAAGCTACATGGTTAAAATAATGCTCTGGTATCACTCTGAGAAAAGTGAATTTTCCATTAAGAAATCAACAGAGCATCCAAGTCTGAGAAAATGAGTTTAGCAATTTCTTCATTAAATTCACCCTCCACAGTTATCATTTCCCATTAGCTGCAGACCTTATCCACATCACAATTCAGACACAGTACTAGACCTTGGAATGTGTGGCAGGGGTAGGGTGGGGCGAGTAAGGCACTTTCAAGATATCCATGAAAAAGTCTCAGTTCTTCCAGATGATTACTATATTGTGCAATTCCTGCCTGTTCACAATGGTATATTTTTTTCTTAATTTACCTTTTTAAGCCATTACCCAAACATATGATACCAAACTCAATACTTCATGAGATTTAACCAAAAATACCTCATTTTGACCAAACAACAAAACCAACCAAGACACAGAGGAATTAAATCTTCTGTATTAAATCCCCCAAACTCTAGAAAGGAAATATCAGTCTCAAATAACTGTTCTGGTTATAGCATATGCCCTTCACGACTGGATGCTTAAAAGAAATGTGATAATGGCCTCGTGATATGTCCCATGCAGAATAACTTACAGGAGTTACCTAGATAAATGCCATACCAATCCGAAGAGGTTTTTGCTTAAAGATATCCACCTACAAAAGACCATTTTCTTTTTAAGTGATAAAAATGTTACTTGTTTTTCTTTTCCTGGTAAAAGCAAAGGCTCTATCTGATATCCTGGGACAAAAATGGCACTCCCCTTCCCCTTTTAATCAACATCAAGAATGAGAATAAAACTACGATTATTCAGCACCAAGAACTAATGCACCTTTAGGTGTGTAAGCAGCACATACAGAAATCACCAGAGCAGACCCGGGCTGTGGGGATGCCAGAAAGAACTGGAAAGAAGTTAGAAAATGCAGATGGAACACGACTCTTTGTTTTGCCCACCCAAAGAGAAGAGGCCTACCCATGAGTGGCATTAGTCAAACACCGAGAGCATTGCTGCTGGAGACGGAGTGTGGAGCTGGGGTCAAGGAGGAAGGCAGCGGGGCGGAGCGCTGGGGGCTGAGCTTCGTTACAGACACACCCACCAGCATTTTCTCCCCCAGATAATGTTGAACTTCTGCTCCAATTCGTGCTTCCCTCTTAACTAACATCTGGCGAGAACAACCAACCCCAAGCCAACTTGTCAGAAGAGAGCTGAGGGGGCTGTGTGTCAGTCACCTGACAGCAGGGATTCCAAAACCCTCAAGGGCCGGAAACGCTGAGATGCAGCAGAAAGCAGAAATTTAGATTTGCACACAACTTGAAAAGGACAAAACGAAAAAAGTTTTCAGGGATCACAGCAACAGTGACATCTATGGTGCATGCGGTTAAGGCAGCACACTTGGACCCTGTTTTCTATTAGGGGCCTAGAGGGAGAAGATGTTTAACACAAAGCCAAACTCGGCCTTGATGTTGTGCACAGGAGATAGTAAAGCAAGAGAAGAAAACTATGCAGATGCAATTTGCTAACTAACAAAGTCATATGTTTTATCTCAAGAGTGATTTTAGTATCACAAAGTAAGATATAGCATTAGAAAGCCAAATCTAAGACCTTACCAAAACATACTAGAACAAAGCATCATCAACTTTTGAGAGAAGTATCTGCCTATTCTACCAGCAAACTTAGAGCAAGGGAGTTAGAAAAATAAGTCAAGGCTGCAGGGTAGAAGGAAGGTCAATGACATTAGCAATCCTAACCCAGGGTCAAACTGCTCAGAGAAAGCCAAAGAAGATGGCGTTGGCTTGTTTGTTTTTATGACGGAAAAGACAGCTTGACGCTTGAATTTGGTAATTTATGTACGGAAACGCAATGAACATACTGATTGCTGCAGTTACACAGCTCCTCAGTCTTCACTCTGGTTTTATAAGTAAGAGGTAAATGATAAGGAATCAAGCTGACATTCGAGAAAGCATGTTTCAGGGCAGATTTGGGATTGTCCACTTTCATGCTGGTAGCTCATAATTTCTGGAAACACAGCAAATCACCATGATTTGTGATCATAAAGCAACAATCATATATATATATTAGGGGAGTGAACTCTCATAGGGCTCCATGAGCAAAAATGTGCAGCCCTAATCTAGAAAACTAAGTTGTCCAGACACCTTATTCTCCCACAATCCTAGAGAAGGAAAGTGTTCCATACTTACGGTCATTCTCTTCTTGAATTTCAATATTAACCATATCAATACAATTCTGAATTTCATTCCAGCTTAAGTTATCTTGTCCTTGGGATAAGGCTTCCAGTTTGATGGCGAGTAGTGCATTTGCATAACTGTGTAAGAGAAAACAATTATGACACCAGTCAGGGACAGTCATTCTTTGTTCATGCCACGCATCTTAAATTCAACACACATCGCTGAATACACGTTACGAGGTCAAAGAGCAGAAAGGCAAGAGAAATTGTCTTGTGCAGTTTTGTCAACATACAGTAAGCCCACTTATACTGTGTTTTTCCTTAAAAATAATTTTACATACAAATGCTGTTTAGTCCAAGTTCCTCAAAATCCAACCTTGTATCTAAGTCAAGCAAAAAAACTCAGAGCTCTCAACCCTGTGAAATTACCTTTAGTTACTAATTTTCCTTCCTTTTGCGTGTCTTGGTTCTTCTTGGTCTCCAGATGACTGTTACATGATAAAATCCAGAATTACCATGGTTCTTAACCATTCCATTGAGGGTTCTTTTTACTATTTTTCTTGTTCCTTCCAAAATCCGAGCTTTGAGAGACCTTTGCTACTGTAACCCTAACATAGCTGGGTTACTTTCAGGCCTACTATGCCCATTGAGAAATCAAATAAAATGCAAACGCAGTTCCAGAAACTCTGCTGAATCCTTCCTGTATGTTTTCTTGAAGAGGTGGTGCATGTTGAACCAGAATATCCTAGAACTCCTCCTCACCTGTCCATTTCTCCTAAGGCTTCATAGCAGCTACTCAAAACCTCTCCTCTGTCTGCTCACTGCCATCACATTCTTACACCT
This sequence comes from Ceratotherium simum simum, assembly GCF_057802395.1. NCBI lineage: Eukaryota > Metazoa > Chordata > Mammalia > Perissodactyla > Rhinocerotidae > Ceratotherium > Ceratotherium simum. Next base: position 89,030,635 of record NC_141903.1, read on the forward strand.
CATTTCTGACCCCTGACCCTCCTCACTCTGCACAGCCCTCTGGAAAATAGAGTTTGGTCAACCACTCAAATTATTTTTCTTGGGAAATTTTAGAGAAAAAAATGATTCATCTCGAAATATTACAAGGAAACTTTTATTTCTCAATAATCACTTTTCTCATTTAAAAATCACAGAACCAACGTCACAACCATAAGCTAACATGAGCTATTCCAGCCCAAAGTAAAGAAACTAGATCATTTAGTTTGCTTTTTCATCTTGACACCAGGGAAATCAAGACCCATCCTCTATTGCTTCACTGCGCAGTTTGATTTCTGAGTATACCTCTGGACATGCTAACAGCAGGAATTAAAAGAAGTAACATCACATTGAGCCTAAAACTGTTTTCTTGGTTGTGACAAATTTTCTCAAAGTTCTGCATGCTTCAAGGTGGCACTGAAGTGTCTTCCACAGAGTGCAGCTTGGGAAAGAAAAACATCATTCAAAATATTAAGTGGTAGTGATGATTCATTATCTGCGGCTAAATGATGCATCACCAAATTCAGGCCTGAAACTGGCTAAATGTCATGCATGAGATTTTCATCTTACCAAGAGTTATAAACCTAAGAAATTACTCTGCTACACTAGTAATAGAAATAAATAACACTGACCACAATAACACTATGGATAAATGGCAACTTGCACTGGTTAGCAGCCCTTATACATGGGGCGCACTATATAAGAAAGTGCCAAACCCTTATGGGCATGTCACATGCTTAACATCTAAATGATGACATAATGGGAATAACACGAGCAAGCTTAAGGATGAATGCAGAAAAAAACACAATCACCCATCATTTCTTTAGAAATGAACAAACACTAGTGGAAGGGAAAAGATTTTAGGAGTAACACAGCAGGGCTCCACAGGCTTTTCCACACATTCGTCTCCAGTACTAAAGGTGGCAACAGTCTATAGTTGACCTGAATGGGTCTATGTTCTTCTCCTCCCGCCTCTCAGATCTCTCTTCACCATCTATTACAGACAGACTAGTAAGATCATATTTCTAACAGACTGAGGAAGCTTTGAGAAGATGAAATTCCAGTCCAGTCCAGCAGATGTTTATCAGGCACCTACTATGTGCAAAGCCTGTGGCAGCACCACAGGATATCACTCCAGGATGAACAAGATGCAGTCAGTACTTCAAGGAGCTTCCAGTCTAGCGGATAAGATGACAACAATGCAAGAAAGGTATAAAAGCAGAGCACAGGAACGACCACAAAAGCAGAGTTCCTAAGAGTAGTAACGATGGGGTTCTAAGCAAGGGAAGTGGAAGGAAAGCCTTAGTGGTGGAGTACCTTCCTGGGACAGGCGCTGAACCAAGCACTTAACCCTCAAAACTGTTCTGCAGACACAGAGTAGGTGTTTTTGTTGTGTTTGTTTTTGTGCTTTATAGATGAAGAGAAAAGGGCTTGGTTCGAAAGAGTCAAACTCAGATATTTTTGGCTCTAAGGCTGCGTTCCTCTAACCACACCATGGTAGTTCTCAGAGGAGATGACATTAGCTGGGGTGGGGAGAAGCATGGAAATAATTCACAGAAGCATAATCTACGGTGGGCAGGGCTTACAAGCTCTAATACTGTGCGAGGCAGAGATGGGTGACAGGCACCACGTTCCCAGTGTTGAGAGGAGCGTGCATAGGAGCAGAGAGGCCAGAAAGCACACAATGGGTTCAGATCCAGCTTGGATGAAGTGCAAAATATGAGTAGGGATATAGCTGGAGCTAAGTTTAGAACAACAGAGTGAGGAGTCTGTTCTTAATTCAGATGAGAACAGGGAACAATTGAATTGCATGATAAACATAGCTACATTTTAGAGCAATTAATCTGGGAACAGCGTATGCCTAGAATCAATGCCAACCCTACATTACTTTTGTGAGAATTAGACAAAAGAATCTTTCTGGGAAAACACAGCCCTAAGGGTGGAAGCCATGGTACATAGGTTGAGACTTTGTAAGAACTCATCAAGGTGGCCCTGCCTAGCAGCCTGGTGCTGTGAAGAACTTGTACCACCACAGGGAGTGGCCCAGACAGAGCAGGGTTTCTCAAACTTGAAAACCTGCAAACTTGGCTTCCAAGATCCCGGGTTACAAAGCTGACACTGAAAGTGAAATGCTGAGGCCGTGGAAGACCATATGGGGCCAATGCAATTGCCAGTACAAGAACCAAAGGGGCCCTGAAATCTCAGGTCGGCATTGGGTTATCCAGGTGACCCATGAAGTGCTTAAATCAAAATGTAAAAAGATTATTAAAACAAACACAAATTCTAAAAGTTTCTCATACAGAATACTTGAACTCCGAGGCTGTGTCTGTAGGCCTCAGTTAAAAACCACAGGTATAAAAGTGATTCTGAGATGGGGTGTGGGACCATTGCCTTGATGGGTCATTTGTAAATTGGGGTGAGGGGAGGAGAGGATTTTTGATAATCAAAATGGTGATTTGGAGGGAGGGGGTACTGCCATTTAGAGGTCAGTGGCCAGGGATGCTAAACCTGTGGGACAGTACTGACAATGATCTCATCAAGACACCCCATCAGGGCCCCATTAGACTTTAGGCTTCATAATACAGCGACCAGCTCTGTCTTCCACTCCAGCACTAAGAGAGCAGCAAAGCCTGGTTAGGGAAGAATGAATGAGGACAGAAAAGACGCAGGAGGACCACTTTGGAGGCTATCACAGAAGCAAAGGTGAAAAGTCTAAATGAGGTGGTCACTGGGAAATGGAAACATTGTAGAGGTATAACATATGCTGATTGGCTACTGGTAGGGAGACAAGTGAGGAGGCTGTTCACAGCACAAGGGTGCCTGGTGGAGGGCAGAAGAAAACTCAGGTTAAGCTTGAGGTTTCTAAAGCTTGGCGGAGAGGATGGTCCCATTAACAGAAATAGTGGAGGCAGAAAGAAATCACCTTGGAAAGAGACTCTGAGGAGTTATACGAACCAGGTGGCCAAACTTAAATCGTACAAGGGCATCATTTCTCCATGAAGACTAAAAACAAGGAAAACCCACTGTCCTACTACTTTTGGGCCATTCTCTACACAGACAAGTGGTCAAACACCATTTTAACAAAAACTAAGACGTCTATTTTCCTGTACAATTGTACATGACCCAAGAGAATTACCCAACCTACCTATTTGAGCAGTTCCACAATCAGTATCTGAAGAGAGGTTTTGTCAAGATCTATGCAGACATCGCCCCCTGGTGGTCACAAGAATCCAGGATGGAAAATCACTCGTTTTAACTCGGGCTTTTGTCTCGCTGAATCTCTAATTGGGCTCCTCATTCTGGCCCCTTAATTCTCTCTCTAGATCTGCCATAGTGTTTTATAATACTGCCAATTGCACTATCTAGTAGCATGTTTAAGGAACATGAAATGAAAGATAGTAAACTGAGACTGTTACCCACTGCCATGATTCACTGTGGTCTCAGGAGACCTTTGGTTTAACAACCTGAAGAATGGGGTTTGGGGCCAGTCGCCCAACTTTGGGTCCATAAATCCAGATTCAGTTTCTTCATCAGTAAAATAAGAGAACTGGACTGGATGATTATTAAAGTGGCTTCCAGCTCTTCTACCTTCTGTCGTCTCCAAAAGAAGCCCAAGGGAAGGTATGTTTTCTACAGTTCTTGTATTTTTAGCCTATTGAATAATCTTTGCTAATGACAAATTCAGCCAGTAACTGCCACAGACTGATCATTTTTAGACTCTGTGTTCCCTTAAAAGGAATACTGTAACGAAAGACTCTTAAAGTAGACTAACTTTCAAGAAAATGAGCATGGAAGTATAGATTTCTTCAGTAAGGAACAAATCCTTCCTTTGCAAGATCTGCCAAACACACATTTCTGCCTTGAAAGGAGGTCTGGAAAGTGTTCCCTTACCGTTCCACGTACGTCTCGTCCAGGTTGTTGAAGCCTATTGTCGGGCTTCTGAGCTGATTCTGCACAGACACTAAATCGTTGCTTTCCAAGGCCTGGTTTAGTAAAGCCACAGCAGACAGCATTTCCACCGCAATCAAGAGCTCCTCGTGGGCCAAGTAGTTCTGTCAGAAAACATACAGCGACATAATCTCCCCAAATCACACACCTCGTGTATGTGATGCGGTTTAGAATGCACGTTTCACAGCACAATGACAAGTAAAGATTTTGAGAACCCAGGAGAAAGACAGCTCACTGGCTACTTATTTTTCGTTGGCTTTAAAGAACAGGTAAATGGCCTTGGGTTTTCCTTAGATGACCATTTTGGGGACTGAGTTAATTATAACCAACAGTTAAGATTCCACAAACATCCGCACCCCCGTAGCCGATTCCTACTCCCAGCTATATGGGCTGCTTACAGGCTCACTCTCACCAAATAACTAAGTCAAGGATTAGACAATGTTGTCACTGTATGAGAGTGCGAGGTAAGATTTTAGCATAGCTGGTGATTTTTAGTTTAAATTAAAGGTCAAGAAAAGAGGGGAGAATTTCACCTATAAGTTTTAACCCCAGAAAAGTATATCAAAGTCTTTAAACCAAGAATATTGATTCTAGTTCCAAAAAGGTTAGTCTAGGTCACATTTTTATAATTGGCTATAAATTTTAAAATGTACTATAAGGTCTAGATATTTGAAGAAATGTGAGGTCTATCTTTTGGTAAATCAAGTAAGGATCTCCAGATTTATACAAGTTATAAATCTGGATTTGGCTGATTTAAAAAATATATCTTAGATTTCAGAACGCCCTCCCCCTTCAACGTTCTCTTCCATTTAACTTTTTTATACTGACTTGACCCAACTTCAAAAGGGTTATTTCTTCCATCAGACTGAAGGAACGTAGAGGGAGCATGAAAACAAATTACCAAAAAAAGCTGATATATGTCTTTACATTTAGGATATTACATGTAACCACAGAAATCTCACAGCAAATTGATTTTAGAGTAACAAAGCATCATTTTACCTCCCAAAGCAAATGGAAAGAGGGGATATTATAGGGAGCAAGTAAGTAAATTTTACCCCAATATCTTACATTAACTGTAAGTGCAAGTTTAACACATAAGGAAGGTATAATATTATAAGCAAAGAGCAGAACAGAATCATTTGAGATTCACCTCCTCTACTGGTGCTGGTGAACTGTCCACAAATATCTAAAGTGGTGTTTGGCAAAGGATAAGGAAAAATAAAGAAATGGGGCAGGATGAATGACTGTGCTGGGGTGTGAGCAGCCTCGGGCTTCAAAGCTAGAGAAGCGGGGACAATTCTAATGAGAGAACCTAAGTGCAATTTAAGAAACTAAATTATTTTTCTTTTCTTATGAAATAGCATATTTCTATTTATAAAACATAGGGAGTCTTAAGAAGCCAGAATAAGAAAACTAATCCTACCACTCAAGCCCTTGAGTGCATATCCTTTTATTTCTTTTTAATTCACGCAAACATTTACAGAGGTTTTGTTTTCTTTAATGGACTTTATTTTCTTACTACAAAAAACAAGATAAAGCTACACATTTTAATCTCATTTTTTCCTCTTAATATTAGTGTGCACATCTTTTCAGATCATTACTCTTTACACTATAACTTTTACTGGTTACATATTATTTCTAGCACATGGAAATACCATAAATTAAGCAGTCTGTTATTAGTTAAACATGTGGTTTGTTTCTTGTTTCTCAGGATTACAGACAATGCTGTGAAACACCCCTGTGGCTAAAACTTTTCGGTTCGTATCCTTTAGGCTCATTTCCTAGCAATGTGATTGTCAGGACAGTGGGTAACAGCCTCTGACACGCATTACTAAGATCATCCTCCAGAAAGGTTGTAGGATTCATGGTCCCACCAGCTGCGAGGAGGTGCTCGCTGCCCCAGACTTCCAAACACTGGGTCAACGCTCTCAACTCTCTACCCATCTGTTTCCTAAAAATAACTATATTTCATTTTAATTTAGATTTACTGACTTCCGACTGAGTCTGAACTTTTTCTGTGTCTTCGTCATCTGCACGTTCCTTGTTTTGCACATCGCCTCTTCATGCTCTTGGCTGCTTCCCCTTATTTTGGTGGAGCAGAGCTGTTTCTGATTTTTGAGATCCAATATCCCTCTATCTTCCCTTAGAACTTTAATTTTTGTGTTATTTTTTATGTTTAACCTTTTATATTGGAAATTAATTCTGGTTTGTGTAGTGAAGTAATGTTTTCCTCCCCAAATGGTTAAACACTTGTAAGATTGCCTTCCTTTCTCCACTTTCTGAAACAATTCTTGGCTCTCCTTCCAGTACTTTTCATTCTGTTCCATTGTTTGGCTTAATCCTGTGCTAGTACACATGCTCTTAACCACTGTGCCTGCATACGAATATTACTATTTAATATTATTAGCATATTAAGGAGCATAAATTTACAACATCAAAGCCATGGTGCTAATGTTCGTGGTTGCAGACTTCTAAAAATGCAGATTCAGAGGTTATTTTTCTATATCACAATACATTACATATTTTTAAAAAAACTTCAGTGTAGTTAAAAAAATTATCCAAAGTTCTTCAAAAACCACACAGAGAATAAGAACCACCTGTTTTCAGTGTATATTTGTGCGGAGCCTCCTGCATGTCCTAACTATGTTCCAGAAGCTTCATGTAAAGGAAAAGCAGCAGTTAAAGAGGAAGGAGCCATGGGATGGCACAGGGAGGCCAAGGAGAGTGGGGACTTGTTCAAGTGGAAGCCACTCCACCCCCTGCACCTGTCCTCAACAGCCTTCCTCACTGCCTGGACTCAGAATTACCATCTCCGTGCCTGGAACCTCCTCTGACTCACCATGGCGTTCTGCTTCTGGAGGTTGAAGAGCTCGTTCTGATACATGGCAGCAGCAAAGGGATAGACAGCAGGCAGCTGGGCCTCTGGTTTCTTCAGTGCAAGCAGCGTGTTCTCGGGGTCGCCTTCCCGAATGACAGCGTTGATGTGGTCCACCGCGGCCAGCCCTGGGGGGGGGGGTTGCGGTGTGGGGGGGGCACAGTTCATCAGAATGTTTTCTATTCCCACTGCGGCCTGACCCAACCAGCCCATCTTTCCAAGCATTAGAACCTAAGGCATCACTTCTCATGAACTCTGAAAAGCTGCAGTTTAGAAGGCAGGCAAAGCCTTGGAAATGGCAGCTCAGTAATTAGAAGTCAGTCCAATCCTTGGAGGTCATCTCTAAAAGAAGCTCGGCATTGACAGAGCTGGAGTTATGAGATCATTCCTGCCTAGCATGACTTCCCTACAAAATCCGTCCTTTCAGGACCAGCTCTGGTCCCACCTCTTCCATGAAGCCCTCACACTGCTCCAGTCCCTGAGGCTTCACACCCTGGGAATCCTCACAGTATTTAGAGCCGGGCCATACAGACCCTGCAGGCATTGCTCTTTAACACTCCTGTGTGTTAGTACTGCCTCCCCAAGGAGACTGAAGCTACGTGAGGACCAGAAGCAAGTCTCGCCCTACTGCTGACCCTCCCTCTGAATCAGCACCAGGGGAGCCCCCAGGAGACACTCAGACACATTGCTGCTTGATATTGACGGTGTTAGTTCTCAGAATACTCTCCCTTCAACTCCTGTGTTCTGTGAAGTGTGATTCTTAAGAAAAAATAATTTTATATGTTTTTTTAAATATTACAACCAAAATTCATATCATTAAATAAGCCTGTGCTAGTATCATTTAACCTAAAAAAAAAAAGCTCTGATCACAGACATGCCTTGGTTTACATGATCTGACACAATCATAAGCTCTCTGATGTCTCTCCCGGTTGCAATACTCAGATTATAAAGACCTGAATTTTAATGACCAAAACTGAGGATGCCTGGAACAGTAGATTCAGCGTAGTTTTCAGAAAACAGAAACAGAATTGCTGCCCAAATGGAAGAATGAGTGATGAACTCTGCCACCAGGCAACAGCAAACCGAACAGAACCAGCAGGATTTTGCCCTACAAAGAAGGCTTCAGGGTAGTAGAAATAACACAGACCCATAGATTTCTAGATCTTTTTAAGAGTTAGGCAGTCTCCCTAATACATGACAAGACTGGAGCTAAGATTATTCTAACCTTTTTAACAGATGACAATTTATCTTCTCTAACTACGTTGACAAGGGGCTACCCTCAATAACCTTTCTACTAAGAGACATCTTCCAATAGCAGGAAATGTAACAAATGTAATCTTTCATGCCACACCCCAGAAAACTTACACTGATTCTGAAGGACCCTAAGAATCCAAACACCTTTCTCTATTCTTAGAATTAACATGACAAATGAAAGAATTCCAGAAAGGAAGGTTAGTGGTTGTTTGCAGCCTTGGCTGTTCTGTTGAAGTTTTGTAAGGCCTTTCAGCTGCGTCTCTGATTTCTCGGGAGAGGATCTTGCTTCATCTTTGAAAACTCTATGAGCTTGCATAACTGGATGGTAAAATATTACCAGAATATCATATCCTTAAAACACTCTTAATGAACCATTTCTTCTATTAAAAAAACAAGTAAGCTTAACCATTCTTTTACACTCTGCATTTAACAAAATTTCCAGTCCTAATCTTAACAGAACATGTCAAGTAATGAATGGAATGCGTGTGCCAAACCCAAACGTTAAATGACTGCTGTTCAAACAAAGCTGAAGACTCTGACAGCAGATCCAGTGACATTACCATGGAAGTTGTCACTTATGTTGTTACTATGGCTGCTACGAACGTAGACATCTTATTTTTTTTTTTCCTTTTGTGAGGAGGACTAGCCCTGAGCTAACATCTGATGCCAATCCTCCCCACTTTCCTTGAGGAAGATTGGCCCTGGGCTAACATCCTTGCCCATCTTCCTCTACTTTATATGGGACGCTGCCACAGCACGGCATGACAAGCAGTGCGTTGGTGTGCACCCAGGATCCGAACCTGTGAACCCCAGGCCACGCAGTGGAGCATGCGCGAACTTAACCGCTGCACCACCGGGCCGGCCTGGACACCTTAACATTTTAATAGAATAACCTACATGGTTGGAAAAAAGCTTGTCAAGTAGCTATACTCACATATTTTAAAGCATACAATTGTCTCATTGTCATGTCACTGACTGAAATACGCTTTACAAGGTTTTCTCAAGACTACTTTTAAGTTGTACTAGACCATAAATTTTCAGATGAGGAGAGATCAAAAACTTCAGAATAATCATGTTCTACCCATTTAAAGCCATCAAACACTGCAAAGCCCCTCATAATTTCAGCTGGTTTTGCATTAGTGCAAATCATCTCATGCCTCTTACTTAAAAATGGAAAAAAAAGTATAGCCAATTTGGCATTAAATTTGTAGTCAGGAAATTAAGTCATTGAGTAAAGTATTAAAACATTTATACAAGGCATGTTATTTAACATGAAAAAGAAATCTGTGTTAGCGGTTATAAACATTGCACAAATAAACGACGGCAAAGGGTTGTGGAACCATTTCCTCACTAAGCTTATGGACCTCAGATGTCTCGCTGGCGATATTAATTTCTTCCTGTAATTCATTTCTGTCAAGCATAATGAATTCTCAGCTTTCAAACAGAGCAGAAAGAGAAACTTGAAATTGTCCTTCATGTATCATCACTGACATGTTCAAAATTTAATAAGAATAAAACGACAGGAACATGCATTCCAAAATGTTCAGGTGTTCTTTATTTTTTTTTTTTGTGAGGAAGACCAGCCCTGAGCTAACATCCGATGCCAATCCTCCTCTTTTTGCTGAGGAAGACTGGCCCTGGGCTAACATCCATGCCCATCTTCCTCTACTTTACATGGGACGCCGCCACAGCATGGCCTGCCAAGCGGTGCGTCGGTGCACGCCTGGGATCCGAACCGGCGAACCCTGGGCCACTGCAGTGGAGCCTGCGCACTTAACTGCTTGCACCACCGGGCCGGCCCCTAGGTGTTCCCTTTAAAAAAGGTTACCCATGAGCTCTCAGCAGCTGGGTGTGTAAGGTAAATTCTCAAACCCACTCAGCTGTTGACCCCTAGATGTTTACATCCATTTTCTCTGGGCCTCCGTGATTCCTGTTTGAAGCCTTTAGGATACGTCTCCACCAGCAACTTAGGAGCAAACTTCCAGGTAACACCTACAGGTGCGCATTTATTCGAAGGTGTTAAGAGCAATGAAGAACATTCAAAGCTCATCTAGGAGGTTAAATCAAGGGCAGGGTTTAGGACTGTTGTAATTAAGGGATACTCAGAGTTTAAATTTGGCAGGTGGTTCACACGCCTTACTAAATGGGCTAAATGCACAGTCTCTCATGTATTAGTTTTTTGGGTATATGTGGGTTATTTAGATTGACCTAGGGGTAACAGATATCAAATAGAATTCCCTACTGCCTCAAGTAAAAATAAAATTTTATTAGAGAGAGGAAAAAGACTAATAAAGAGATAAATGGATTTAACTTGCATGCGCTTATTTCAATTACCCAAGTTTTCCACTCTCTGTAGTCATACAACTGAACCGGCATCAAGAAGAACTGAACTGTGCAACGCCGTAGAGTCTCAGGGACATGAGATTCAAACCTGCCGCCCTGTGATTTCCTGGCCTGTCGAGTCCACTCGACACTTGCACTAAAGCTACACAAGCTGTACGAAAACAAGTCTCACAGACTGCAGACTAATGACTGGGAAGTCACACAGAGCAGAGGTGTCAACAGTATCTTTTACAATTCCAGTTGCACGCCACCACATAATCATGGGCAAGGAATGACAATCTTTAAGTCATAATCTTTTACTAGGTCACCTTCAATATTAGCCCAACAAAGGATAGGTGCGAAGTACAACATACACTGGATCTATGATGAAAAGGGAAGGTACAGTTAAATTAGCTTCAAGGTACTTTGCATGCACTAGGGCAAGCTCACCAAAAAAGCTGTCTGCGAAACATCAGATGATGCACCGTAATTAAGAGCGACACTGACATTCAGTGGATTTTCCATCATATAAAGCAGTTTTACAAGGACAAAAAAGTTGAGAGTCTTGCTGAGATTCTGACTAGGAGGGTTTGTGTCTTATAGAAGTATCCATTCCTGTCATTACACACCATTACTTACTGTTGACTTTATTGATGTTGCCTTGGATTTCTGCTTGTGTCAACAGTTCTTCATATGCGTCTCTTTCTTCCTCTGAAATACAGTTATTCTGCAAAACAAAGTCTTCACTGAATCCTGAGGTTAAATATTTCCAAAGCTCGATATTCAAAAGCAAAAATGCAAAGAGTGATAAAAACCATGCACGAATTTTCATTTGAACTCAATGCCAGTAGTTAGGAGTGCCTGCTCTGTGCAGGGCCCTCGGGTTAGGCACGCCGGGCGAGGATTACGAGGATGAACAATGGACCCAGTGACTCTCTGCAAAGGCCGAATTGTCTAATGTGGAAAACATTAGCTTGGACCACTTGATAGTGCATTTTTTTGTAGATCTTAACTAGTTGAATTCTGGAAATTTCATTTGATTCAGTCTAATAAAATCAAGAACACAAATAACAAATATACACAGAACACAAGAGATTCTATAGGAGAAGTACATACTCAGTTGGAACGCAAGTTTTAAAGAGAGACAACAATTGAGAGCAATGTTAAAGGCAGAGAGGAGGGAGCAGGGTTTGGTCGCAAAGGTGGGAAAGCTTGGCACATCAGGCTACAGCATGGAGTGTGTGCCCAGCATTAGCCAAAAGGGTGGGGAGGTCAGCTGGGTACCCTAGAGGCCTTTTAAGGCCATGTGAAGGACCTGTACTTAACTCAGTAGGCAGTAGGGAAGCAGAGCAGGTTTCTGGTGGGATGACATCAGATCTGTAGCCAAAGATTAATTTTGCAAACTCTAGCTCTGAGAGAGGTTGGCTTGGAGAATGACAGGAAGCAGGGAGACCCAGAAGGAAGGTGCTGCAAGAGGCCTGAGACGAAGTCAAGAGAGGCAGGTCTGAGGAAGAGTGGTGAGACTAGAAGGTGGGCAATGCATGTAAGCCTGGCAAGAAAAGGCAATGGAATGCAGCGATGGGTAGGGCAGAGCGGACGTAAAGAGAGTTCTGAAACAATGTGGGAGTCAATCCAAAGGGAAGCCAGCAAGGGGCAGGCGTGTGAGGAGGGCAGGGTGGAGATGAGCACCTTTCTGACGTGGTTGGGACGAGGCCCGTGGGACACAGAGATGAAGTTATCTGGAGGAGCATTAGAGGGGCCTGGTATCAAGCTGACAGCTGATTTCTTCAACAAGTAGATGAGCTTAATTGAGGAAGAATAGAGACAGGAGGGATTCGGTGTCAGACCTTGAAGCATCCCCACATTTAGGAGGAGGAGGGGGAAGAGCCACTGAGAGATGCAGAGGAGAACCACGGCAACTAAGAAGCACATAAGCTAGGGGAGCAGACAGTCCCAAGGCAGGCGGGGCAGGGACAGGCAAATGTGCCGGATGCTGGCGGAAGCCACCAGTTAAGAAAAGGTGGTAAGATGAGGTGGTTACTCTTAGTAATGGAGCTGAGGCTGATACGGCCAGAAATTAAGGAGAGGAAAGTTGGGGAGGAAGTGGAAGCTCTGAGTGCAGACAAGTCTCCAAGAACACTAGACAGGAAGGCAGGAAGTATGACATAGGATCAGGAGCAGCTGCCCTGCCCAGGAGGGAGACCTCCTCCTCAAACATGAGGATAAACCATTGGGAAAATACGAAGAGACTGGATTCAAAAATATCCTCTCTCAAGTTTACCACACGGAATTATTAACGTCTACTAACAAATCTCAAGGTAACCTGGACCATACCAGGTCTTCTGGTGATGGTCACACCAAGGGAAGGTCTTCAGCTGCTACTTCTACAGCTCCCAGGTACGTAGTTAAGTTTATGACATGACCATCAATTCTTTCAATTCTTGCAACCTACAATAGTCATCATATAAGGAAATCTAATCTCCTCACACAGTGCATGTTCTTCTTTTACCCTTACATTTCACCCAAACCAACTGCCTATGCCTACGAGGACCACAGCAGTTGATGTAAAAATATCACCTCTAACTGTAAGGTTTTTTCAAACCAGCAACTCATAACCGTATTTATTACTGAGAATCTAATTAAATACCTTCAGTCTTGAATTTTCCTCCTTTCTCTTTTTAGCTTCCCAGAGTTCCTTCTGATACTCCTGTGCCAAGTCGTCATCCACTAAAGTTAAAACTGCATTCGGGTTTCTTAGCGTTACAATGGTTTGCTCTGCTATTCCTTTTTCAATAGCTTCATTAATGGCTATAACTGCAGCATGCACTGAAAAGTAAAGAGAAAAAAAAAGATTTTAATCAGCAAAAGACAATATGGACAGTTGCATTGACAATGCATAACTTAAGTGGTTTTACTTTCTTCTTTGGCTTCCAGGAAGTGTGCCAAGAGAGACCTCAGACACATCAGAGAGCACCCCCGACAGCCTCTCCACCTGCCCGTCTGTCTCTGGTCCTGTCTCAGCATCTGTTACGTAATCCCTATCTATGCAACTTGCACTGAACAGCTAAAATGAACCAAGCACTGGTCTCAGCCACTGGGGGTTTGCAGGGTGACAGGGACACTTTTAAAGTACCATGTGCTTTCTAAGAGAGGCCTACGATTTACCTTGCAACACTGACAGAGTCACAGCAGCGTACCCTATCACTGACATCTAAGGACAGAGAAAGCAGGGAAACGTTTTGGAGAATGAAGATATTTCTGGAACCTCTTAATTCACAGTGCACAAGTGGATGTCTAAAGTCCCAAATCAATCACTTGGTTATGTTTTGATATACTCAAATTAACCATCTACGATACGTATAATAAAAACTTTCAGGGTGCTTAAACTATATTCTAAATATTCTATTCTTATAATCAAAATCTTATAACCAAAATAAAGCATAGTAAGTGTCTTGTCAGCGGCAAATTTGGATTTTAAATAGACTTACATGCAGCTTCATCCACAGACAGTTCATTAGCTAGAATACCACCTATTTTGCTGAAAGATGGCATCTGTATTCCATATTTCTCAAGCTCCTTTCTCATATTACTGATTTCCTCCTCTGAAAAAGAACAAAACAAATCAAAGTAAGCCCCAGAGATGGAGGGAGGAATGAGTATATTGGTATCAAGAAACGTCTTCATCAAGAAGGCGGGGCCATTTCTAAACAAGAACCTTAGCAAGAAGCCGGCCTCAGGTTTTTATTTTGCAAATGTGGGGAAAAGGAAACTAGGTTGAGTATGAACAGTATAATAAGTAGGTTTTCCCCTCTGATCAATACAGAGGAAAAAAGGGAATCAAGAGTAGAATGAAAAAAGATATTGGTATATTTTCTTAATAAATACATTGTACAAAATCGTAAAGATAGAGAGTAGTACCTGTGAAGTCTACCTTGCCCAACAAATCCTGGATCTGGGGTGCTATTCCTAGTTTGAACAGATATAAACTGAAAGAAAACAAAATTATTAGCAACTGGATCATCATAAATCTTAGAGTTAGAAATTACATAAATCTTAAGGGTTTTTTTAGTTGAGCAAGACCTAAGAGATTATTATCTCATTGAATCCATTCACCTTACAAATGAGGAAACTGAGTCCCGAGGTAACACAGTCCCTGGTGGGACCAGGACTATACCCTAGTCAAAGTCCGAAAGACTGGTCTTCTGCAGTCCACAGCACTGTCATGCGGTTAACTAACTCTCTGCCACCCATTTGTTGGGAGAATAAGCGACACAGCTAACACAAAACAGCAGGTAACCAATGCAGTAAACGTTTCTTTGGATATTCCTTACATGATTCTTATTTCGTTGAAAGTAAAGCTCAAATTATATTTTCCTTTTCATTCCTATATATTCGTATATATGCCTCCAAGTACCATACACCCCTTGAAGAAATATTTGTTTTACATTTTTTGAGCCAATAAATAGAGTGGAAGACTATTCATGGATGGAATGATGTTCAAGATAAACCATGATGTGGGCATATTACTAAGTGGAGAGGAAATTGTATATATTTTTTAAAAATCCCTTAGGAAGCAATTAGGGTACCCACTAACCTACCCATAACCTGATAAAAGGAGTTAAGGCTGGCATCTAAACTCTACCGAAGCAGATGAAAATACATGGTTATGTGACTTTTCTCACTTGATCACTGAGCCATAGTTTCTGTTCCATATTTATCCTAACCTCCCAGCCCCCAAGATTAATTCTACAGACCAACTAAAAAATTCTGTATTCACTTTACCATCAATTTTGATAGGTTATAATTTATGAGATTTTAACTAGAAGTTAGAAATTACACAATAACGCGCATGGGAGAATGATTTCAATGGCTTGAAATATTTCAGGATGATCACTTCAGATGTTGATGTGAGATGGATCTGAGCAGTTTATAAAATACATAAAATTTCATTAAAGGAGTTCAAGATCAAGCCTTCTTAATGATATTAAACTCTTAAAATGCATGATCAATTAATGTAAGTAGCATGCATTGAAATTTACTTTGATCATCTCTGCAAAAAACAATCATTTAGAAAAGTAATATATGGTCAAAGTTAAAAATTAGTAATCTATGGTTAAAAAAGTTACATGGAAAATCACCATCCACTGTTAAACACTAAATATTTTGATATAAATTCTTTTAATGTTGTTTCTGGAATAAGTATTTTATAAACTCACATAGTATTCTACAATGTGAACATACTGTCATTTACTTAAGCAATCACTGAGCGTTTAGATGGTCACTAATTACTCACTGTGGCAAATAATGCTGCAGGGAACCTACTTACATATAGATACATCTTTGTGCAGGTATCTTGTTACAATAAATCCCTAAAAACAACACTGCCAGATTGAAAGAATACATATACAATCAAAGCTTTCAATACACATTGTCAAATTGTGTTCTTAAAGACAATACTCATTTATTTTCTGTGAGTAAAGGGTTAACAAAGCCCCTTTCCCTACTGCAAGAGAATCTGACCTTTAGTTAACTTTCTAGCTCTGTTTCCCCAGGAACCTGATACAGGTATACACAACCGTGTTACTAAATAAGCATGATTGCTTAGGAGAAAAATAACCTCTGATTGACACATCGCATCTTGACTAGAAGGAATTATCAATACCTAACAGGCACCATACCTTCAGGTGTTCCTGAGTTCAGAGACTCTCATAACTGGCACACTCCTCCAGGGCACTGGGAAGCCATGCTGTGGAGCTGTTACAATAGATCCTGGCTCCTGGGGGCTAAGGCTCTAAGCCACGGAGGTTCCCACACCCACCAATATGAGTCTCACTCTTTAGCACTCAAGCTGTCACCTAGGGTACCAAAGAGAACAGCTTCCAGATGGCTGCGTGGACAACTGTGTGCAGTGTCCTGAAGCCTCCCCACAAAGAGCAAACACTCGATGCTGCCCTGCCCGCAGGCTCATTTCCTGGCTATCTCTATCCTTCTGAGCAACTGGTGCCAGATGTGGCTTATGGCAGTTGTGAGAGTCTGAATGTGCAGTTGAACCCAAGAACCCACTCTACCACCAATACAGGAGAATGCCATTTTCTTTGTGCCCTTATCACCACGGGGTACTATCAATAAAAACCTTGCTAATCTGATAGCCAAAAAATGTTAAGTCCACATATCCTTTTGTTAGTTGTGACGGTAAACATTTTTTCATACGTATATTGGCCATTTCCATTTCTCCCAGGAAAGGCCTATTAATAAATTTTTGGCTTTAAAGATTTTTTTTCGGGGGGGGGCAGGATTTTCCTTTCTATGATTTTCTCCCTTTTCCCTGAAAACCACAACCAAAGGACAAAGAACAAATGACATTTTAACCATATGGTAATTTCAATTTTAGTACTAAATTTTAATATGATATTATCATCTTACCCACAGTGGAAAAACATATCAGTCTCTGAACATTCTTCAATGTAAAATAGGCATTAGGTAATCATAATTCAAAGCTAGAAAGACAGGATACATTCCTTAGTTTAAGTTCTAGGTCTTCAGAGATTATCATGGATATAAAACTATTTACACAGCCTCTGAAGACTTTACTACGAAAGGTTCATGCCAAACAAGTCATTATAATTAAAACTAGTATGCTGACATTTTCAAAATCATAATATTTCATGAGCCACTTCTCAAGTCTTTATTACACGGGAAAAACATTCCAGTTAAAAGGGAGTTCAAATCATGTGGAACAAATTAAATGTCAACCTCCTCACTTGTTTCTCTCTAGTAACTGGAACTACAGCACTAAACAGATAGGTACCATAAAGCTGCAAAAGAATTCTAAGAAAATAAAATCAAGCCATACTTTAAGAAATGAAAATAGATCCATAAATAATCAAAAATATATCATTTTATCTCTTCAATTTCTTTCATAGTAACTGATTTGCATTTTCCTCCTCTTTTTACAACTAAATTTAAAAATACACATGAACTAATTTATAAAGAAAACTATAAAAATAATTCAGTGAATTACTGAAACTTTGAAAATGTGACAGTAAAATTTAGAGACACCCATAAAATGTCTTCTAACAACAAATTTTATGTCTATAATTATTTCAAGTATTTAATATGTTGGTTTTTTTTTTTTTTCTTGCTGAGGAAGATTCACCCTTAGCTAACATCTATGCCAATCTTCCTCCATTTTGTTTGTGGGTCGCTGCCACAGCATGGCCGCCGATGAGTGGTGTAGGTCCACACCTGGGAACCAAACCTGGGCCACCAAAGTGGAGCACGCTGAACTTAACCACTAGGCCACAGCGCCCCCTAATGTGTTGTATTTTTAGTGTGTATTACTTATATTAATAATCTGTTAAACTTTTAACACACTTTAAACTTATATTCTTATATCAAAGCCTAAGCTAATGAATATGTATTATCCATAATATATTTCTACTTCTACTTCCCTATCTGTTGAGATAATCTAGAGTTTTAGATCCATGCATCAAATTTCCTATTACGTAACAAAAATTTAGATAACTATAAATTTTATTAATCTCTTTTCTAATTTCATCTATATCCAATTTTCCTCTTTCTTAGTTCTATCTTTGGTTTTGTTGTGTATAAGCGAAAGTGCTCCATAAATATCTGTTAAATAGATCAACTGAATAAATCACCAATTGCACATATTTTAGTATTTTGTTTGTTCCTTGGGTGTTGGTTCCGTTCGTGAATCTAATTCCTCTTTCATAGTGTTGGTTCCCTCAAATATGTGGCATTTCCTGATTTGGGGCTCATCTTGGGGTTTGCAATTTGCTGTTTGTGGTTATTGATCGCAGGTCCCCGTGACAGGAGCCAGCCTTAGGAAGACAGTGGGGGAACAGTGGGGCTGACGACAGGAGGGGGCCCAGAGTCTTGCCTTCTCAGATTGGGGCTCCCTGTGCACGCTTTTTTGGGGTCCTTAGCTCTCTCGGGTACTGGTATGCTACCCAGCCATCAGCACCCACACTCGCCGCTTCAGGGAAGGGTCAGAAGGCTCAGCAGGTCCAAGCCCAATAATGCTGGCTCTGGGGCTCTCCTTTTCCTGCCATCTCTCTGCTTGGAGCAAGCCCCACGGCAGCTCCTCGCTCTGCTGCATCCCTTAGTGGTTTCTGGGCTGCGGTCTTCTCCTGTCTTGTTTCTCAATCAGTCCAGTCCCATCTGTTTGCTTTCTGTCAGGAGCTGTTTAAATTTCTAGTCGGTGAATGGCATTCTTTTTTATTGCAATTTTTTTTTTAATGACCACTGTAGTAATTTCCTGACAGTTTTGGAAAGGGAGTAAGAGAGCTGTGCTCCATCAACGATCTTGACATGATTTACCCACTCATTCAATCACTCTGTATGGAACATCTACAACAGAAAAATGTTTGTCTCTACCAAGCTGTTCCTCAAATAAAGGTATTTAGGCTGCCACAAAAAAAAAGGTTTGGTAATATGAACTAAAGCAATTATACTAAACAAAACCGTTCATTTTCCCCTGTGGTACTAAAGAAATGAGGTGACTATTTCCAATTATACTTTTTGCTTCTCCATTGTACACTGTAATACTAATGTAAATCTCACAACAAACAAACATCCTGGTTTAACTAAAAGTTGCCACAAGGTGGAGCTGAGAAGTTATCTTTTGGATGGAAGAATCTTTACTTTTTAATTTATTTTATTTTATTTAATTAATTTATTTTTTGTGAGGAAGATTAGCCCCGAGCTAACATCTGTTGCCAATCCTCCTCTTTTTGCTGAGGAAGATTGGCCCTGGGCTAACAACCATGCCCATCTTCCTCTACTTTATATGGGACGCTGCCACAGCATGGCTTGACAAGCAGTGTGTCGGTCTGAGCCTGGGATCTGAACCTGCGAACCCCAGGCCGCTGAAGTGCAGCGCGTGAACTTAACTGCTACGCCACTGGGCTGGCCCCTAAATTTACTTTAAATCAGAGATTTTCTTATGCTAGTACTGATCAGGTAGAAATCTTATTTGCATATACATACCTTCACCAAAAATGTTTTTGTAAATGTTAACGTGTATTTTTTATTTGGCTTCAGTTTTCAACATTTAATGTCTCTGACATTGAAGTTTAAACTATTAGCTTGAAAAAGATCACTTTTCACACTATGGGAGTTTTATACAGAATCTCAGTGTGGGAGGGGCTTCCAGGCAGATGACTCAGAGGGACAAACAAATGTTCACTAGGAAACTGTCTTATCCAGTATTCCCTGGCTGAAAAGAATCAGCAGTAGCAGCCTGTTCCTTCCCAAGCATTTAAATTCAAATGAGGCCATTCATCACCCAAAGCATATAGGAAATCCAGAGCCTTAATCCTAAAAAAACAAAACACGAAAAAGCCCACCCAGTATAAAAAACACCAATTTCTTGCAGCTTTTCAACACTGAACTCATTAAGCACCTTTAGTGCCTAACAGCCAACACAAAGGGCCCAGAGCGTTCCAAAGGACACTGTGGAATGAATGTCGCCACCACTTCCCTGGGTAAGAAAGACTTGGTGTGAACCAGCGAGCCTCTTATCACACCAAAAGTTACCACACACTGGCGCTGCCACTGAGTGAGGCCAGCAGGGCGGGTAGCCCTGAGGTACTAAAGCCTCACTGGCCCATCCGCTCCTATTTGTACAAAGAATAACAGTGCCAGTTCAAGAAGCAATAAAGACAGTAAAAACATAAATGCTACTAAGGTTTTTCCTACTACTTTCAATACATACATTCAAAGGCGCCATAGTAAAGGAATGCAAACTTAAAAGGCAGGAGCCGAATGTATCGCAGCTTTGCTGGGTCACATCATGTGCAGTTCATTTTATGCTGTAACACATGAGATGAACGTACCACAGCCACACGGCTGACCAGAGAGACCATGGGACTAGACGCAGAAGCCCTGGATCCCGCCCCAAGACCGGCCGTCTCTGGATGTGTGACTCTGAGCAAGTCACGTCACCCAACTTTCAGTTCCCTCATCCGTGAAAGGAAGGATCTGGACTCGACTTCCCAGGCCCTCCCAGTTCTGAAGCTCCCTGATGCTTCATTTTAAACCTCCTAAATATAACAGAGGAGAGGCCTGTGCTGAAGTTCAAGTCTGACGCCACTGTTCTTTTAATTTTCCGAGTAGCAAGGCAATTCTTGATTCTCTTCTGAGCTCAATGGCGGGCTGAGTGTCACAGCAGGTTCTGGTGTCACAAAGCCCGGTTTTGAATACCAACTCTGCCATTTACCAGCTGTGCGACCCTGGGCAGCCGGTCTGTGCCTCAATCGCCTTGGTTAGAAAATGAGACTAACAACAGTACGCACCACATGGGTATGTTGTCAGGATTAAATGAGATGACATCTTAGAGTACTTTGAACAGTGTCGGGCATATAATTAAAAGCTCAGTCGGTGTTAGCCTCTGTTTTTACTACGATTATCCCCTGCTAAACAAGCATGCCCTTTCAATACACACACTTATTAATAACCTACCACAGTGGTTTCCCCACTTCCAACACTAAGATTCTTTTACTACTTCCCCTCGCTGGCTCCATGTTTGAAATGGTTTTATCTACTGAACCACATTATTTCCCCATCTTAGTCACATGCGTCACTATGAATATCATGGCAAAATCCAGTATTCTATACCCAATTTTCAAGCAAAAATAAATGGAATCCTGAGGCAGCCATCATAGGGAAATTAGTTCAGTTAAACTAACTGAAAAGTTAAAAATACAAACGCCAGAGACTTCCAGTTGGAATCAATGGTGTATGTGCTGTGTTAGGTGACAAGGCCTGGTTCACAGCCTCAAAAAGCTTAGAATCTAGTAGGACGGACAGGCTGAGCCATAACACTAACTCAGGAGAGGAAGGGGAGGAGAGAGGGTGGTCCAAAGTATGGAGAGAATTCTGAATAAGGAGTAAGTTGAAAGATATGGAAGGTGTAACCATCTTCCTCACCATAATCCCAACTATTGCCATCTCTAGATATCCCTCCTGAAAACATAGGATTTCAGCCTGTCCTTTGGGTAAAGGACTATTTCTAGGAAGTTTATTAGTAAATACAAATATGTTCTCTGTCAGAGACGCAATCAATCTGGTATAAGGCATCAATGGGTTTCTTCATACGAAAAGGGTCCTAAGGGAAGTGAGTCTAGGACAAGGGAATTTATACATTAAGGTCTGAGGAGCCGGTTCAAAGGCCACCTGGTAATCAAGGCAGCCGCCCAACTGTGGGAGCTGGTAGAGGAGTCCTTCTTCACAAAGCTCTCAGGGTACTGGAACAGCTGGCCAACCAGAAGTGGGTCTGCCACAGCCATTTTCACAAACACAAGCCCCAAAGGTGTGCTATTTCAGCATCGCCACCGCATCTGAAAACACGACCGCTGGGCCGGCAGCCACATAAGCTGCAGCAGGGGCAGTAATGCTCACACAGAGGGAAGGCAGACTGATCTTAGGCTTGTTGTTGTCAGTATAGTAGCAGCTTAATAGTCAAATCAACTTTATACAGTAAGAAAAGCAGAATCCAGAATCCTAATCTGTTAAACTAGAAAAATCATTATGAACACATGACTTGAAAAGGATTCCTTGGAGGGGAGTTGATTCCATGTCTTAAAGCAGGACAGGATCAGAATATCCTCTTGTGACCATGAAGCAAGGATATTTCAAAGAATGTCGGGGAAAGTGCTACAAGGACAAAGGAGCTGCCAGAGAGCGCCCCACTGACCAAGCTCAATCAATGTGGTCCACCAAAAAAGATCCTCGTCTTGATTAAGGCTGTGAAAGGCCAGGCGTTCAAAACAGTGGTCAAAAGAGAATAGTATCAAGTGAACAAAAAGGCAGTTATAATACAAATAGAGATAAAACAAGACATGTATACTTATTTGTATTAATTTTAACAAGTTGGGAATAGTTATTAAAATATGGGAGCTTTGTTTTTTCTATAACTGTCTATAGAGTACAGATATGTACTTGTTTTTATATTATTTATACTACACTTATACTACAAGAAAGAATAAAGACGAGGAACTCTGAGTAAGCCAAACAGTCCTAGAAAACCAAAGAAGTGTCCCAAGATAAGGAAGGACTGAGGAACACAGGTGGTGACAAAAATAACCAGGTGGAAAGAAGGTCCAGCACTGATGGTCCCACTCAATGGTCAAGCAGAGAGAGGATCCAGAAACATGATCTGAGAAGATAAATCAGCCAAATGGCCCAAAGAGTATTAGGTAGAGTCAGTCCCTCATCTCCTGGGGGAGAAACCTCTAGAATGCCCACCTAATTTCAAGAAAACATTCAAAAGGCATCCATAAGCTTTTAATAATGTTAACACATCAGGCCCATACATCATTATGACAGAACAATGGGTTATCTAACGTTGGCCAAGCGAGACGTGGAAGTAAATCATTTCTGGGTGATGGGGGTGGGGACCAGATTGTAAATAAAAACCTACCTGACAGCACATACTGAAAATTTAGAAAGGTCTGATTGATTTCCCCAGCAAAGCGCAGCCTGCTGCCTGGTAGCTAAGGTCTGACTCTCCCTGGGAGAAGAGTCCAAGCTGGAGCCATGTTCTGACGGACAGCTGATGGGTTAGAAACCAGATCTGTAACCTGGGCAGGTCTGAAGAGGTATTGTTTTTGGTAACCACATATAGGTAACAACTCTGGGTAGGTGCCAAAATATTATAGTCCTAGGATGAGTCAAAATTAGTGGATAAATAATGAGGAAACAAGGGAAATCTGTAGAGCAGATCTTTGAGAATAGGTTTAAGTGTGGTAAGTTGGTAATAATGTATCTGGACATTTCACCTGCTCTTTAAGGTATTGGAAGTATTCAAAAAATCAGTTCTATTAAATTTAATTGTTTAAGGGAATTCAATTTTATAACTAATATTTAAACATCAAACAACATGCAAAAAGTGTTCTTCATGCATAAAAGGCCTCCAGACAGTAAAAAAAAAAAAAAAAAAAAAAAAAAAAAATCAGTAGTAGTAGCTGGTTAGTAAGGTTCTCACTTCTTGAATGGGTTCCTTCTCATTGCACAGGCTTTATAAACACCCCAGATGAAGACACAAAAGGGAAACATGCCCAACAGTCACTAACAGTGCTTGTCACTTGGCGTTGAGATAACGGGTACTTGAGCTTTTCCTTTGTTATTCTTTCAGAATTTTCCAATTTTTCCCACAATGAACATATTTTATTTTTTATTTTAAATAAGAACAAGATAATAAACATTTCTCTGAAAAAACAACGAGGCCACCCATCACTGAGGTGAGTCTCTGGATATTAGGCAAAGCGTGAGGATTCCCCGTGGGGCTGCCGTGCTAACGCTCACTGGAGTCTGGGCTTGAGAACACCAAGCTGAACTGACAAAGGCAGCAACGAGTGGCAGGCCAGGAGGCTGGGTCAGAAATCAAGTGAAAGGGCGAGGGGCAGGCGGGAAAGGAGAAAAGCAGATACAAACAGGAAGCAAGGGCAAGAAACCACGAGATCCTAATGAGGTTGTTAAGCCCAAATCAAGAAGTCAGGGAACAGAAGACACGAGAGTGAACTTTGTAGATCAAGTCAGGCCCCCAGGCTGGGGCAGGAGGAAGGCAGTGCCAGGGGATCCTCCTGCCTGGCTCCTGATCTAGGGTCAGAACCTCTGACCTGCCTACCTCCCTATCAGGTAACGAGAACTCTCCACACCAGCAGTGTTGCTGTTCCGCAGCAGGATAGAACGGCTGCAGACACATTTGTTCATTTCCAGCATCACTTCTAAGTACGCAGCGAGGGCAAGCCCACTGTACTTATTAAAGGGCTCTGCTACCCAGCTGCCAAATGTGTCTTGCTCAACAGAGCAGAATATCAGCCTCATTTGAGTAACTGACTGCATTCTAAATAAACCACAGCAGGAAAAAGTTTTGATAGAAAAAATTAGATAACACTTGAGACTTCTCAGTTCCCTATCCAGAAGCAGCCATACACTAAGTTTAGAACAGAGAAAAGTGAAGGCGATTCCCCCAGGGAATGCCGTTTATTAAGTAAATATTGTTTTTAAAGATCCTACTCAAGGTGGATCTGTGAATGACAATAGCAAAGACTTTCACGATGAGTAAGTGAATAACTGAGAAAACCAGCCCAAGCAAACACCACCCCAACATTTGCATACAATTGGCAATAATAAGCAAGAAGCTGCTTTGTCTTAGTCTACCACGCTGTTCAAGTCACTGCTGAGACTACGGACAAACATCCATTTGTAAGCCTCGGTGCAGTTCTATATAACTTCTTTAGAATTGTGACATCACCAGAAAGGAAGTTAGCACACCACTTCTTTATAAGCTGCTTAACATTAACGCTCCAGGTGTCCACTTCAGGAAATCAGTTTAAGCTTGCACAAGACACCCCGTGAGCATGCTGCAGATTTGGAGATTAGCACTATGATGCATGGATATGATAATGACATTAACTAATGGTGGCTGGCTTAGCAGGTCACACAAACAGTACTAACCGTAGTGTTAAGCGCTCATTCTAAGTGCTGAAAAATATTTGACAAAGAATGTTGGGCAACACATTTGAAAATATTCCTCAAAATAAGCACTTTTGCGCAAAAAGCTTTTAGAAAACCTGCTGGCATAATGATACACTAGCCACATATGAGGAGGCAGGCGCAGAAGTAGTTTTTTTTCAGTTCTAAATTATTAGAATAAAAAGAAATCATAGAAAAGGCATCTACATTTGGTCTATATTTCTAGCAACTGTCATCCTAAAAAGAAATCCCGTAAGTACTAATCAGGGGGAAAAGTCAAATTATATGATATAATCAAAATTCTCCTATAGTAGGCCAGCATTGCAATGAATTATTATAGAAACCTTTTCTTTTGGAGAGGAAAAGAGCCAGGAAGAAGTTAATATAAACCTCTAGGCAGAAGATTCCGCCAGGAAAATGACTTCTAGTGATATAAACACAAGGCAGATGTTCTAAAAGAAACTTAAAACTTAATTAGACATGAGTCTTCCAGCCATTACCTGTGTGCACGCAAGACAACCGCCACAAACTAGATTTTTAGAATCATCTTTGTTACTGTCTGAAAATCACATTTCTTGCAGGCCAATAAGATAAAAAATGATTTGTGGGCTAGCAGAACTTCAACATGTGCATAAATTAAGTTATTGAACAACTGCTTTAAAACAATGAACGTGTCTTGATTTGACTAATTTAAAGCAACTTCCAAATTTCTCCTTTCTTCTTAGCATACAAGTTCTATTGAACAAAAGGTCAGAAGAAGCCATATTTACAGTGAATTTTATTAATCTATGCTAAGAAATGAAACAAACTGATAATTTTAAGAGTATTCAAACCAAAATTATGACCATTCAAGTTGCCCATTCGATATATTTTGGCTATATTTGTAAACTAGATCATAACTCAAGAGTATGGTAGCACATTACTATTAGATCTCTAGAAGTTTCAACTTAAATTTTCTCCTTATTACACTTACAGGTCTTTCATTCATTTTCTGGTTTTCTATGCTGAATTAGATAAAAAAAATTTTTTTCAAGTTCAAGGATCATTTTCATATAACACTTATTTTAAAATTTTTTTTTTTTTGGTGAGGAAGATTGGCCCTGAGCAAACATCCTCTTTTTGCTTGAAGAAGATCGTTCCTGAGCTAACATCTGTGCCAATCTTCCTCTATTTTGTATATGGGATGCCACCACAGCACGGCTTGATGAGCAGTGTGTAGGTCCACACCCAGGATCGTAACCCGTGAACCTCAGACCACCGAAGTGGACCACGCCAACTTAACAACTACGCCACCAGGTGGGCCCTGACAATTATTTTAATTTTGTACCAGCAAATTCAAAACAACTCAATCCAATAAAAAGTTCTTCAGATTATTAAAGTCACTTAAGATTTCTCCAGACTTTTAGTTGTATTTCCCCCACCTCAGCGCGTGAATGCAATATATCATTCTTGGAATGTTTTTCCGGTCATACACATCTGTTGTTTCTGGATAAAATATCTGGAAAACAAAAGAAACGACGTGTTTATTACATTTTGCTTTTCACAATCATTTTAACTCTCCCAAATGATCCTCCTTGGATTACCCTTGCTGTTCTGTATTTATTTAAATGGAGAGGGACCCGTCAGTTGTTGCTTCACCTTGCTCTCCAGGAGGACCCATCACATCTGGTCCACTGCCTGACAGCACACTTCCTAGTGGCTCTGGGGGTGGGGGTCCCGCCGGCCACTCCAAGAAGGCTGCACCCACAGGGCTGGGTAACAGTTCCATTCCACAAGGTGTGCGCCCGCAGAGGCTCTGCTTTCCATAGCAGAGTCACTCCTGTGACTGCCCAGAGGTCCCCTGGCCCGAGAAGTGTGTCCTTCTTACAGCATTACACCGTCAAAAACCTGGCTACACCGTTCTGTAAACATGTATGCACACACCTACCATACACACTGATATTTTTTTCTGCTTAAAGTAATACATTTTCACAAATAAAATCAGGAACGTATATCAAATATGAAGGAAAAATACCTATAATCTCACCTCCCAGACTGTCACCACTAGCATTTTGGTATATTTTCTTCCAGTCGTTTTTTTGTATATGTCTCTGATTTATGTTTATGTATGTGTGTATGTGAAGACAAAATTGTACATATTGTAAACCTAGTTAAAACATTTAATAGAACATGACTACTTTCTACCCCCTTCATTATTCTACAAGAACATTATTTCTAATGGATATATATGATTCTTTCATATTTTTGAATCATTTAAGTAGTTCCTCATGATTGGACATTTTTTTGCTCTCAATTTTTCCCTATTATAAGTCACTGCAATGAATATCCTTGTATTTTCCGAGCACCTGATTGTTTCTTTTGGATAAACAACTAAATATGGAGTTACTAGATTGAAAAGTCTGAACATTAAGCTTTTTAATACACACTTACACGATTCTTAAGTTTAAAACTAAAAGCCTAATAAGGAACAGATTCCAGAACAGGGCACCAAACTTATTTTTTCCTAAGCACCAAAAAATGAGTAATCAGACTTGAAGCTTCTAAGACTAAGATAAGCGTATTGGCATTACTTGCTTTCAGTAAATATTTTATAAAATTTGACATAAAAACTAAAATTAAATCGTGTCCCATATGGTAGTACTTGATACTCAAGTGCAATTTTCTATTGGACACTGAAAAAAGTTGAGAAAAGAAAGAAGCAAAGTTTCTTGAGCTACAAAACGGATAGTCGCTCTGCACTTAAAGAAATGTCTGTAGCCTAGAAAATTTCAAAGGTGTTGCCAACTTTCCTTTTGTATGTTCGCTGTTAAAGTGTCAATGAGAAGAGGATTCCCAATTCAGAAGAATGTGACCAGGTTTAAAGTTCTACTGTGTAAGCAGAGGACAACTATAACTGCTCCCTCCCTTTCCTTTAAACAAGAACCTTGTATATTCACATTTCTTTTGTAAAAACACTATGAATGTGTCTACTGTTAGCAGGAAGATAGGATCAATTTATGGTTCACCAGATGTTTTATTCAGCACTCTATCCCCAGCACCTCACATGATGCTAAGCACAGTAGGCACTTAATATTGATAGTGGAAGGCATTAATAGCAGTCAAGTACATCAGCCAATTCAGTACATGTTGGTCTCTCATCCCTGCAATGTAACGTATCAATGACTTCATAATAAAAATCACTGTGAAAATAGAATCTGCTATATGGATCACTTATCTGGGCTTGAAATCAAGTGAAACCTGGTCCAACATATGTACAATTTGAAAAGGTTTAAATCAAATTTATCAAATATAATGAAATTATCCTAGTCTAAAAAGTATGTTGCCTCCTACAGAAAAACCCAATTTGAATTCCTTTCTTTATTAAACTGTTTACCACCCAGCCCCCAGTTACTACTTGCTAAATCATAATCTAGAAACATGAATTCTAGACTATAACTAGTGCCCAGAAGAGAAGAGCATTTAATGTTCTGGGCATTTTCGGAGAAAGGAATGTCGTTTGATTAAAAATGGCAGAATAAATTAAATCAGTATTGACCATTTTGAGATAAAATAAGTTGAGCTAAAACAGACACGAGCACAAATATATTAAAAATAGGCATTCATAGTTTACATTAAGGAATCTTTTATTTTTGTTGTGGTGGGTGCTTTTAATTGCAAATCTGGATTAACAACAATAAGAACAACACAGGTCTTAAGTGAGTAGCCTATCCCCTTGCCTTCATGCTGGACCACTCCTCAATCATTTCTTGAAAGTAGCTGTATGTAATAAGCAATACAAAGGAGCGAACTCTTGATACATACAAAAACTTGTGGATCTTGAGGGCATTACACTTACTGAAAAAAGTCTATCTCAAAAGATGACCTACTGTCTGATGCCACTTCCGTAACGTTCTCAAAATGACAAAACTATAGAGATGGAGTACAGATTAGTGGTTGCCAGGGGACACGGCTGGGGAAGGGACACAACAAAAAGGCCCTCTCCTCTGCAGTATCTTTATCTTGATTGTGGTGGTGGTCACGCAAATCTCTTCACGGGATAAAACTGAACAGACGCAAGTGAGTGCACACAGGCGACTGCATGTAACAATGGTGACAACTGAGTAAGCTCTGTGGCCTAGTTCACATCAATCACCAATGTCAGTTTATTATTGTACTACAGGTAGGAGACGTCACCCCTGGGGGGAGCTGATGAAGAGCACACATAGCTGTACTACTTCTGCAACTTCCTGTGATTCTATAATTATTTCAAAATAAGAAGTTTAAGAAATAGCTCCACAATTTCTATCAAATGTAATTATTTCCTCATTTCCTCTACTTTATTTCTCTCACAGGCTTAAGGGTGTCTGCTCTCTGAATTTAACAAGCTCTGAATATTTGCTGAGTTTTATTTGGGACATCTATTTCAGGAGTGAGAGCTATAACCCCCTAGCCTTTAAAATTTAAAGTGATGCTATGATTTATAACAATAATTTATAAAAATAAATTCATAATTATAATTTACAGTAATACAATGAGACTTAGAATCTTAAGTATAAATAGCAACACAAAAAAGGGAGGTGGCTATTTTCTTTATGAGGAAGATCAGCCCTGAGCTAACACCTGATGCCAATCCTCCTCTTTTTTGCTGAGGAAGACTGGCCCTGAGCTAACATCCATGCCCATCTTCCTCTACTTTATATGGGACGCCGCCACAGCATGGCTCGACAAACAGTGCGTCGGTGCACGCCTGGGATCCGAACCGGCGAACCCCAGGCCGCCGCAGCAGAGCGCGCGCGCACTTAACCGCTTGCACCACCGGGCCAGCCCCAGGAGGTGGCTATTTTAAATCAACCATCTATCAGCTAAAGCTTGTTTTGATCTTATTTAATTTATACACACTTTTACCTGGCTGCTCTCAACTTGTACACATACTTCATTCTAAATTCTTGCCATAGGCCTTTCTGTCTAGTCCTTGCATTTCTCATTCCTAAGACAATGAGGCCATCTGTTGCATTAACGTACCCCAGTCTGTCAAATCATTTTTCATAATGAGGTGTTTGCACTACCCCTTTTGGCTTCCCAGTTCAGGCTTACCTTGGGTAGACCAATAGACTCCATCGCTCTTAACCACTGGACGGTATTATCTGTGTGTCGAAAATGAAGGCCAGACTTCTAATGAGAGGACAGGAGCGGGGAAGGAAAGAAGAGATCACACAAAAAGTGAGCCATTTGTAATGACATTTTTCGTTAGCAGGATGTTTTTCAATTGTATTTCTCCTGTAATAGAGTTATTAATACTCATATAAAAGAACCAGAGACAATAAAGGAGACTAGACTGTCTTAGCTACACTCCAACCATTTGTGATGGACCATTCCAGTTTCAAGAATTCACACATTTGAGGTAATTCTGAACCAAAATCTCAAAGACTATGTAACGTCTAGCACATGCCTTAGGATGTCTTATGAAACACACGTACACATGAATGGACATGCATGCATGCGTGCACACACACACGGTTTTATCATGTCCATGGCTGAGAAGTGTAGTAACTTCAAGAAAAACAGGACTTTTAGAAGACTAAATGCCTTTTTTTGTGTGGTTTATGGTTCTGCCAAACTGCTTTTTCTGATCATGAATGTAATACGATTTCTGTAGAAAACCTGGAAAATGTAGAAAAATACAAAAATGAAAACAAAAACCACCCCACAATTCAGAGCTAATTTTAGTATCTATTCCTCCTATAATTTAATCCTAATCTTGGCCTTGTACACAAGAAGTAAACCTTCAGTGTAAATGTTTTACAAGACCTTTTTCTACCCATGTAATAAAAAGTCTATGTCTTCTGTTCTTCTTTATAGTCCTATCAGCCAACCATTTTTTCTACACAGTCTATAAGTATAGTATCCTCGCCTGTATCTCATGAAGTTTTATCAGGTAATGAACCTTTAAGAAGAGTTTTAAAACTACCTTGTATTTTTAGTTAGATGAGTAGTATAATGTTATTTTTTTTTTATTTTTAAATTTATTTATTTATTTAGTGTGTTTGTGTGTGTCTGAGGAAGGACAGCTCTGAGCTAACATCCGTGCCCATCTTCCTCCACTTTATATGGGACGCCGCCACAGCATGGCCTGACAAGTGGTGTGTCGGTGCACGCCCGGGATCTGAACCTGGGCCGCCAGAGGCGGAGTACGCACACCCAACTGCTACGCCACAGGCTGGCCCATCTTTTTTTTTTTAATAAATGTACAAAAAAGCAACTACAGCAAATTTTATCTATAACTAACATCCAACGGCAGATAATCACATTCAGAAAGTCTGGCTCTTCCCATCTTCTGTGACTTTCTACAATCTAATAGTTTATTTAACAAAAGTATTTTTGTTGCTGTTAGAAATTATAAAGTGTAAGCAAAGTAACATTTGACAAATATTTATACTTTTCAATAGTGGCCACTATTTATTGAGATTGGACTGTGTGTGTCAAGCACTTTGCATAAATTATCTCTAATTCTTCTGCAAGGTAGTTATCATTCCCATTTTTAAGAGATGAGGAAACTTAGGCCGAAAGGAGGAAGTGATTTGCCTAAAGCCAAACAGCTGTTAAGTGGCTGAGCTGGGATTCCAGACTTGTCTCTTTGGATCTGAAGATCTTCCCTGTGCTAACACCACCCAGGAAAGAACACAGGACCTAATGATGGCGGGATTATTCTTCAGAGGAGAGAAATCAGCTAGTTACTATGAAATAACTAGAGAGAGGGCGAGGAGAGTAGAAAGGAAGGAAAGAGGGAAAGGAATAAAGAGAGAGAGCCCAGACAGTTAACAGCCAGGCAATAGGGTCTGAGGGTAACTCAGCATAAACAACTTTTGCAGAATACAAACAATTCTCAGACACAGCCACTCTGTGACCATGGAGGGACAAGACAGAAACAATCCACAAATCATGTCAAGAGACAGAAGAGGACCCTCAGCACCACAAAATAACTAAACTATCCTCTCTTCTAAGAAGGGCAACTTTTTTCTTGACTAACGCCAATCTAGTCCCTATTCAATCTTCTCATCTTCTAGATAAAAATTACCAAGACATCAAATTGATCCCCCTCCCTGATAACACCCCAAAGACATCCGATCCTTGCTTCCCTAAATCCTTATTAGAATCACCCAGTACAAGCCCAAATCTACACGAAGCTCCTACTTGCTCCTCCTTACAGCTCCATGAATATGCATTTCTTTCTTGCCGCAATGAGTTAAATAAACCTAACTTTGTTTGTTTGACCCCAGATGAGTTTCTGGGGATCTTTGGCTGGTGGGCTTCAATAATCCAAACCATGTAACGAAGACACGCCATCCATTTAATGGTCTTGTTAGCTAGGTAACCTCAGGAAAGTTACAAATCCCTTTGAACCTTGGTTCCTCAGCCATAAAAAGGGAATGGTATGCTTCTCTGAGTTGCAGAGATTAAATGACAACACACATAGAGCATTTAGTTGCAAAGTGCATCTAAGAAGGCAATAAATTTTAGCTACTGTAATTACTACGCTATAGGACTGGGCTTGAATCTTTTATTCACTTTTAAGGTCAGAGAAAGGTTTAGCGCTTTATGTAAGAGGCACTGAAGGGAAGGGTGGTTATCTTGGTCATATTTCTACTGTCAATGAAATGACAGATTTCAAATCCTTCATCCATTTTAAACAGCTGAGGAGTGCTGACTTCAGAACCTTGTGGTTCATGTCCGCATATATAAGAAGTAAGCTTCAGTGAGCGAACACCTTCAATCTACTAGATTTACTTCAATTACAACAAAAATGGTCTTCTAAGTAGGCTAAAAATAAGCTTAGTCCATTATAACCACTTTTAGCTTGTTTATTTTTTTCACCAGTCCTACATATTAATATTAGCGCGGGCGGTGTGTCTATAGTCAGACTTAGCCGAGGGGTGTTATGTCCCTCTCCCTAACTTCTCTCAGGTCCCGGACTAGAAAGTATATGCTGATTTTCTACTGCTGAGCTATTAAACACCAGCAAACAAGATTATTCTAGTTCACGTTGAATAGATGAGGAATTATATAAGTTTTCTTTGGATAGTAACTTCTTACACATTAGAATCAAGATATGTTAGAGCTGAGGTAGCTTAAAACCAATAATTATTCTAATTTGCTCATTTTATAGATGAGGAAACTGAGAGGCCCAAGTATTTAAGAAGCTCGAGTTGAGCTCAGGGTCAAGACTAGCTTGTGGGAGCTCCTGACCCCAAGTGCAAATATCCTGGTCAACGTCCTGCCCACAGAGCCACAGCACGACCACCACCGCTGACAGGTACAGTGCGCATGCCCGTCAGGCGCTGGGCCGCGTGCCTTGCGTGGATGATCACATTTGTTCCTCCAACATCTCTACAAAGGTTGACACTATTGTTATTCCCACTTTACATGTGAGGAAACTGAAGCTCACAGGGGCAGTCAGTGGTGGGGCCAGACTCGGAAGCGTTTTGACTCTGCAGCTCACGCCACTAGCATCACCTGTCCGCTTTCCCTATCCACGGCTCAGCTAAACGCTCAGCAGGCATTTATCCTACGCCTACAGCTATCAACGCACTGGACACAACGGTACTGTTTGTGTCTCTGAGCCTTGTCAGGCTGAGGCCTCTCAAAGGAACGTCCCTCCTTCCCTCTCCTCCTCTTTCTCTTGCCCAGCCTAGTCAGCTGAGGAACACTCATCTGTCATGCCTCCACCAGGGAAGCCTTCCTGACCTCACCACCCCCACCCCCTTGACAACTGAGTGCTTTCTCCTTGTTTGTCCCCCAGTGTTCACCCAGCCGTCTTCTCTTCACTGCCCTTCGCCCCTTTCCAACCCCCTTCCAGGATTCACCCTTTGTTTTCCCTTGAATCCATTCCCTTCTTGTCCGTGCAGACCACATCACCAGGACTGAGTAATCCCCTCACTGCACTCTGCCTCCACCGTCACCCTCCCTCCAATTTACTCTCCACATCGCAGCGAACTGTACCATGATGCCTGTTATCACGGCAGCGGCTGCCCCTGTACTTAGGATGGAATCAGAGCCTCCATGTGTGACTGCATGATCTGCCCCTGCTTCCCTCCTGGTCTCACTTCTCACCACTGTCCCTCATTGCAGCCTTTCAGCCACTCGATTTGGCCAAGCTCTTTTCTTCCTCGCTTCTCTCACAAATGGGCCTCTTCTCTCTGGACTGTTCTCCCCACTCCCTACCCTTAACTCTGCACATGAATGACTTTCTCCTCATTCTTCCGGCCTCAGAGTAAACATCTCCTCAGAGAAGCCCATTGCTACCAGTCCATAACATTGGCTTTAACTTCTTAACAGACTTATTTGCTCATGGTGTGTCTCTCTAACTGTAGGCGCCATGAAATCACGTCTGCCTTGCTCATCATTCCACCCTGAGCGCCCAGAACAGCGCCTGCCCCATGGTGGCGTTGATAAGTACTGTATGGATGAATGAGTTCATCCCATATGTATTTCTATCATGGTATCACTTTATCTTCTTTCCCTATAACTTTATTAAAATTTATTCTATTACTATTTACCTGCCTATTAGAGCAGTGGTTCTCAAACCTTTGTAGTAGATAAGAAAACAATCAGCTGGGATGACTATTAAGGGTGCAGCTCCCTGGGTCCCCAGCCAAGAGATCCTGCCTGACTCAGTAGTCTGGGATGGGGCCTAAACATCCACATTTTTACACACACCATCTGGTGGTCCTGCAGGAGGTCTGAGCATCACACCTAGAGAAAGAGTGTCAGACTCAAAGCACCTTGATTAAGGACGATAAAAGCACCAAAGACAAGGAAAGAAACCGAGTTTTTTGGCTTCATTCCTTCACCCAGCAGCTCTTCCCTAGCACCTACTATGGGCCAGACCCTGCACCATTCACCGAGGACATGGCAGAGACGAAACACGGTTCTTGCCTTTATGACAAAACAATCATTACAGTACACCATGGCGTGTCCAAGAGGGGCAGTGTCAGGTGCCACAGCCCACGTGGCATGGTCTCGTAACTCAGACCTGGAGTGGGAGGTGGAGGTGGCCAGGGAAAGAATACTCATCATTGCAAGGTTTAACTCTAATACCTAGGACATCTCTCTAACCCTAAATTAACGAGGAGCCAGGGTTGTACATAAGCTGGCAGACAAAGGGAAGGGGCAGCAGGAAAGTCCCCTCCTGCCTACCCAAAGCCGTCAGTGCCCAAACTTGGACCTGCAGAGATTTGGGACAGAGCTTTCACCTTGGGGAAACACTGCCTCACAGGCGGGTTATATTTTATGGCTGCAGTCTAGGCAGACCCTGCAGCGAGAGCCCAAGCTCACTGAACTCATGGTTTCCAGATGGCACATTAAGGGGCTGGCTCAGGTTATCAAGTGTTCCCTTGTGTTTCAACGTCTTTGCCACAGTCCCGTGATTTAGTGCTCCTTGGGAAGGACCACGTGACAGGCTTTAGTCCCGAGGAACACAACAACAGGAAGTTAAGTCTCCTGTTCACTAATATTTGTCTTCTCTCATTTTTGTAAAAGAAATGAAATGGCCTTAAAATAAAATTTTATGATTACATGGCAAATCACTAAAAATTCCCATTCAAGTACATTAGGCACGTTCAGGGATTTATTAAAAGGAAAAAAAGAAAAGCCTCTTTTCTCCAGTGAATTAACAGAGGAGTAGTTTCCATTTCTCCCTGGTTCTCTCCCACATCACAGCTGGCATCAACCCCTCTCCTTCTGCCACTTCCCTTCTTTCCGCCCCTCTCCTAGCTTCCCTTCCTCTGTGCACCCCAGTCTTCCCGGGGCCTTATGGGGTGGGGGATGGCAAAACAGAACACGTCCCTCTCTCACCATGTCATCACCTGCCTAAGCTCCACAGGTATTTTATTTTGTAACAAGAGACTGGAAATAATTCCCCTGTGCCCATCCCGAAGAGAAGTTGCTATTTATTCAAATAGTGGGACCTCCCACGCCAGGAGGAAACAGTACCTGTTTAACAGTACCTCGCCACGAGGGGGTCCAGAGTTGAACTGGAAAGAGACTCCTAGTCAAGGTGTATAATGCACAGAGAAGAGGAAAGAATTAGCCCACCCTCTGCTCTGAGGCTCGCCTCCACTGAAGGTCTGTCTTTCTGGCCTGATTCTCACCATCCACAAGAGCAAAATGAATACCCACAATCCATTTCCAGTGTGGCGGGAACCCAGCCCGGCTACACTCTAACTGTGTCGTCAAATCTATGTGGCTGTTGATACTAATTGGCCCAGATCTTGGTAATAACCATTATGCAAGCAATGAAGAAAAGAAAAATTGTGCTCTTAAACGTGGACAAATGTTAATTTATTTTGTCATGTGGGGATACAAATAATTTTTTTTCTGAACTTTTAAAAATATTTCTCAAAATTACAAAAAACAACTTTCATTTTGGCTGCCTAAGTCATTGCTTCATTCAAGTCTTGTGAAAGGCGATAATGAGCTAAAAACTCTAGTGTAAAACACAAGACTTAATAAACTCAAACTTACTTTAACAAATGCAAACACTTTTGTACATAACACTACTCAAGGCAGAAACTTTTGCTCTGTTACCTTTTAGACTAGACCACAAAAACAGACTTGTCAAAAAAGATTTGTCAATTCATTTTGTCTACGGTTAGCCTAAATTACTCAAACATTTGCTCTAAATTCAATACACATATTTTAAAAATAAATTTTGTCTCAATGACAACTGAAGGGTAGTATGAATCATGCAATAATTGGGAAATCATTCCATTTTCAACTATACTTAATGTCGTCCTTGCAATGGTAAGAAAATAACTTTTAAGCATACTTGAAAATCTGCAGATAAAAAATACTGATATAAAGAACCAAATATATTAAGAAAATAAAGAATTAAGCTTCAAAGAAGCTTTAAAAACCCTGACCCAGAGTGAACAAGAGATCACATACTCCAGGAGGGAACACCACACATTATAAAATTCCCTTTTGAAGACACATGTAATGAAAGGGTCTTTTAGGCCAGCATTTACTTTTTCCTCCTTCACTTTTTAATGGAAAATTTCAAACATAGAAAAGCAGACAGAATAGTATAATGAACTCCTAGGCACCCATCATCTGACCTCAGCAATTATGAACTACGGCCAGTCTTGAATTATCTATCCGGCTTCCTCCCAATTATTTTGAAGCAAATCCTAGATATATCATTTTATCTGTAAATACTTAGACATGCGTCTCTAAAATATCAGAATTTTCTTTTATTAATACAAGATTGGTGTTTATTTTGGTCTTGTTTTCTCCCCTATAAGCCTTCCTAAATTAGCCATGAAATAATTCTTAAAACTAGTTGCATACAAAAAGGTTACTCTTATTTTGTTTTAAACACCAAGTGGAAAAGAATTCCTGCCTATTCAACATCGGTCCTCTTTTTATCACATTGGCCCTAACTCTTTAGGGCCACAAGTTCAAGTCCTGGGGGGCCCTTTATTCCTCGATGGAACAAGGGGCGTAATAAATTGCGCTGGTGGTGTATAAAGCAGGGGTGGAGTGTCCTCACTTTACATTTGCTGGTGCTACTAAAAATGACCTCCACAAAGGAATGATGGGGGCTGGGACGTCCCACAAAACAGAGGTCTCTCAGCCTCAGCCCAGAAACAGAAACACTTTGCTTTTAAAACTGCTGCCTCCAGAGTGATTATTAACAGGCTTCAGAGACCAAGGACATCTCCCCTCACCCCCCAAATCCCTGTAGAAACACTAAAAGAAGGGAAAGGAAATACTGAACTGAAATACTAAACTTTCACTTTTAGCTGGAAGCCAAAACCAATTAGATCTCAGTTACCTTATAACGTGTTTGTTCCACATCATAGATCTTCTTCTCTGATACCATTTTCGGGGCAAAGAACTTGGCTAACTTGGCAAGGTAAACTCCATTCCGAAGTCCTTCCTCCAGCTCAGTGGTTGGTGGCAATTCTTCCACTAAGCAGACTTCCATCCACCTAAAGGGATTAAAAACACCTTAAAGTGACTCCAGTTGGGTAACTTTCTGTAAATGAAGAGCTGCAGCATCTCCCTATGTGAGATGGAGATGTTAACCAAGGGAGCAGGACCTGAAACATCTTCAGGTGTCATAGACGGGAAGAGAGAACTTTCTAGGTGGGACAAGGATTCAGAATACAAGATGAACAAGGGGGACTACAAGCCCAGAGGCGCTGAACTCACTACCATGCCAGCGCTTGTCAACCTCACCTTTATCTGAGACTTTGCCAACGCCCTTTTGTGCCAAAGAGGAAAAAGGCCAAATCATTTTGTATGAGTGGAATTAGTCCTGCTGACATTACAGAAAAAATAATTCTAAGTTTACAAGCTCTTAGTGGAAGAGATTCTTGAAGGGGTTATGCCTCAGGGAGAGCATAGTCCAACATGCTGTAAAATCTGCCATTGCCTCAGTCCAGAAATGACTACCAGGAAAGGTAGGAAGGCTTGGGAAAGGGACATCAAAATTTGGAAAGCAGATATAGTCTTCTTTAAATAATACACATTCCTTTTTCCAATACCAGGAACTCATTACAACATGCTTACCTTTTTGGGAAGGTGCAGTATTTACTGGGTTCTGAAAAACTATTTCAGAAAAAGATCAGATTAAATCTTAGGACACTGTGCCAGTATTGCACAAAGCAGAGCACCAAGGTCATTACCAACTCAAGGACACACAGTGGGAGGGGAGCCAGGCCAGTTCACATTTCACACGGGTGTGCTGAGAACCTGCCACAGGTAGGAGGATAATGTTGTTCCTACCCATTCTCAAGGAACTATTACCAAGATCCAAAAGGCAGGTGTGCAGGCTCCCAGTGGGGGAGCCTCCCACCTCCCTACCACTGATCCACAAACAAATCATAAACTATTAGTGTGAGCACCATACCTAGATAGCCAGTCCCCTCAGAGGATCATTAACACAACAGTGGCTGATCCTACCAACATTTGGCAGACAGCAGAGCACTGTTCTGCAACATTAACAATCAGTTCTGATCCAAGCAGTGAATACCATAAAATGTCTGAACTGCTTGTATCTCTGGACAACATCTTTTAAAAGCTCAAAGAGCCCCTAATAAGCAAGGAGTATTCACTGACCACTTATTAGGCACTCTAAAACACGGAGTATATGAGAAAAATATAAACACAAGCCCTGCCTTCAAAGAGCATTAAATATAATTGAGAATGCAATGCAATGGCAAGGAAAAACCAGAGGACCACATAAGAGAGGCCATTATGCCCAATGCTATGCATTAATGCATAAAGATAAAGTTTGGGAATAAAGAGGGGTCACTGGGTTATCACTGGAGTAACAGGGAAAACATTGAAAAGGTGGTGGGACCTGGATTTGGTCTAGAAAAATGGAGTACTTGGAAAGGCCAGGGGAGCAAGACAGACTCAAGGCCTAAAGGAAACATGGCTGACTCATGGAGAAAACCTAGAAAAGACTTTGGGCCTTTGGGGTTCATGGGGAGAAAAGAAATGAAGGTGAGCATATACAAGGAAGTCAGGTGCAGGAGGACCTAGCCCAAGAGGAGAAGTGTTGATGTCTGTTGCTACAGGAAGCAGGGAGCTCTTGGCAGCTTCACAGCAGAAGACTGACATGCTGACGGTGGTAATTAGAGAAAATTAATCTTGTATGATGGATGCCCCAAAGACCAAGTGCTCTGTCAGGCCTTTCCCACTTCAAGGAACTGAGGCACTGGATTAGACAGGAAAAACTGGGAAGGCAGGAAACCAAGAGACGTTTCAAGGAAACAGTAACAAGACTTGGTGACAGCTTAGGAAAAGGGTCCAAGGAAAGAAAGTATCACCACCAGAGAGAGAGGCCCAGGGTGAAGGGAGCTCTCTGTACCAGGACTCAGCCCCATGCCCACTGTGCGACCCAACACGTCCCCTAACCTCTCTGGGCCTCAGTTTTCTCCTCTACTAAAGGGACAGGAAGCGAGAAGGACGGGATAATAAGGTCCTTCCCAGCTCCGATGTCCTAGGGGGACTGTGACACCGGGAGAACAAGGACCCGGCAAAAGGAGATGATGAATTTGGCTTTCACGTATCATACACAATAAGGGATATTTGGTTTAGATGAGCCTCGCTTCAAATAAACTGAAGTAAGAGTACCATGGACTTGAAAAATTTTTAAGAAATTTAATAAATCAACAATAATGTTGCCTTTTTAGTAAAAATCTGGCTAAGTTGAAAGCCATTGCACTAGATCGAGTTTCTAATCTAAACAAACTGCAAATTACAGCATCAGGTTATTTCTCATTAAAAAACCTGCTTTCAAGTAATTACCTTGAAAAATTTTAAGAAATTGTTTTTCACACAACAATACATAATTGCTTTATAGTAATCCCATAATTGGGGTATATGTGTGATGGGTAGGGGACAGGTAAACTGACAATTTGTAGTAGGAGTGAGGGGAGAGAAGTTGACAATCGGGACCAAGTGGCAGGAAGCTAAAATGAAAACAACTCTGAAATATGATATTTTAGACTTG
Organism: Ceratotherium simum simum; assembly: GCF_057802395.1. Classification (NCBI taxonomy): domain Eukaryota; kingdom Metazoa; phylum Chordata; class Mammalia; order Perissodactyla; family Rhinocerotidae; genus Ceratotherium; species Ceratotherium simum. Next base: position 89,071,053 of record NC_141903.1, read on the forward strand.
GGCTTGTTAAAAAAAAACAAAGATAATCACATTTATTTTTGTCTATATTAGAATATATGTGCAGTTGGCTTAAAACACTAATGATACCAAAAAGTTAGGTTAGCTACGGCCTATTTACAATGCAACTATTGCTAATACTTATGACATCATGAACTACTTGAAGGCAAAGGCCACCTCTTCCTCTTTATAATCCCTCTCTGCCTGGCCATGTGTTTGCACATAGTGGGTACTCAACAAATTGTTATTAGATGAAAGATTCTGACCGTTCAGAAAAAATTTTTTCCAAGCATCACAGTTACATCATAAAATCTTTTAGGACATTGCCAAAGACTCATAAATGTAGCATTTTTGCAACATTAGGCATTAATGGAGAGATCTTGTTTTCACTACCTTGTAAGTCAAAAGAAGATGCTGTTATCATCAATGATAACTAGTATTTACGAAGCACTATTTTGTGCCAGAACCTTGATTTAATACTTTACGAGGATTATCATTTAATCCTCAAGACCAACCCATAAGGAAGAGGTGCTATAAGGCTCACCATTCGCAGATGATAATCTGAGGCTCAGAAAAGCCCAAGGCCACACAGCTAGTAATTGAAAGCCATCAAAAAGCTGCCAGGACCCTCTGCTCCTTTAACTCCAACTTTTAACTTCTCATGACTCACCGAACAGAAGAATGAATCCTTCAGTGCAGTCCTACAGCCTGGTGTAAAATAAAAGTGATAACAAGACACTCCAGGCCACTTTCAGAGCAGCAGTAAGAGTTCCATGGCTTGGAGATGCACATGTTGTCACTCTTCCAGTACAAGGTCAGAGGACAGCACATTCACCGTCAATATCTCGGGGTTACATTTATTCTCTCAGAACTCCCTCTGTCACCTGTCAGTCACCTACCTCACCACAGTAAATGATAAGTGGCCTGGGCTGCCTCTTGTGGGTGCTGTTGCAAGCAGGCATTGGGTATGGGAAGCCTAGAGCCTAGCCAAGTGGAGTCACCTCCTCGAGAACTCCTGCAAGCTTAGATAGGATCTCAAAGAGTCTGCTAATAATATACTACTTGGAAACTTACCAATTATTAGCCAGTACATGATCAATAAACACTGACTGATAGCAAGACTATTCTTCTGGGACAGGCGGTAAACTCTGTTGACAGAATAACCAGCTAGATCAACAGTGCTCTAAAGGTAATAAAATACCTCACAATGAAGCAGGAACCACAATATGCAAACTTCTAAACTAGCACACAGTCATCATGTGGGCTGAATATCCTTCTGATCTATTTTCCAAAAGTGTAAAGGAAGAGAACTTGGAGCACAGATACCAAATGGTTCATCCCAGGGGCTAGGAGACAGCTACGAGAGGCTGCTGGCCAGGGTCTACATTTCCTAGCCCCACAGTACCTGTGGGGGCCAAGTGGCTGGGTTGTGACCACTGAATGAGACAGGGAATGAGTGCATCACCCCTAGGCCTGCCTCAGGAACGCCTTCCATGGCCGAGCCCCGACTCTCGCCTCCCTTGTTTGCTAGCTGGATACTAGAGCCCATGGCAACCTGGAAAGGGGAGGGGGAAAAATTCCCATCAGCCTGTGTCCCTGACCAATCGTGTGGTCAAGAACCCCCAGGGCCCCCTCATCCTCGCCTCGCACTACCTCATATGAGAAAAAATTAAACTTCTATTGCCAACCTCAACCCCCGTGGCTTATCTGTTACACAAGCTAGTGGTATCCAGCCAAACCCATAAAAATCCGAAGTGTGGTTTTTATGATCCATTGGGGTCAAACTTCCTATAACAATCACAATGTAGAGACAATTGGCCCAATGTTCAGGAAGTCTAGCCCTGCAATTACTAGCTAGATGTACTGGAACAGGTCACTTGAAACTCTGAGCTGAGTTTTAGTCAATGAGTCTAAAATTATAATGGAATTCAATATGACACTGCAGTTATGTAATATGATTTTAACAGCTTTATTGAGAGAGAATCCACACACCGTACACTCACCCATTTAAGATGTACAGTGCAATGACTTTTAGCATATTCACTGTGTTGTGAGACCATCACCATTACCAACTTTAGAACATTTTCATAATTCCAAAAAGAAACCCTATACTCATTAATAGTCACTCCCCATTTACTCCCAAAGCTCCAACCCACTAATCTACTTTCTGTCTATAGATCTGCCAATTCTGGATATTTCATATAAATGAACTCATACAACATGTGGCCTTTTGTGAGTAGCTTCTTTCACTTAGCATAACGTTTTCAAGGTTCATCCATGGTCTAGGATGTACTAGTACTGCAATCCTTTTTATTGCTGAATAATAGTCCACTGTATGGATATATCACATTTTATTTATCCATTTATCAGTTTACAGACATCTGCATTATTTCCACTTTTTGGTTATTATGAATAATGCTGCTATAAACATCAAGTACAAGTTTTTTCATGGACATATGTTCTCATTTCTCTTGGATATATACCTAGGAGTGTAATTGCTGGATCATAACGTAACTCTATGTTGAACCTTTTTAGCAATTTCCAGACTGTTTTCCAAAGCAGCTGTAACATTTTACATTCCCACCAGTAGCGTATGAGGATTCTAATCTCCCTACCTCCTTGCCAACACTTAGCTGTCTTTTTGATTATAGCCATCCTAGTAGATGCAAAGTGGCATCTCATTACAGTTTTGATTTTCATTTCTCTGAGGATTAATGATATTGAGCGTCTTTTTATGTGCTTATTGCCCATCTGTATATCTTCTTTAGAGTAATATCTATTCAAATCAATTGCCCATGTTTTGGTTGAGTTGTCTTTTTATAGTTGAGTTATAAGAGTTTAGCATACAAATTTCTTTTCAGACGTATGATTTGAAAATATTTCTCCATTCTTTGTATTGTCTTTTCACTTGCTTGATGGTGTCTTTTGAAGAACAAAAAATTTTAAATTTTGACAAAGTCCCATTTATCCATTCCTTTGTTGCTTGGACTTTTGGTGTGATGTCTAAGAAAGCACAGCCTAACTGAAGGTCACAAATATTTACCTACGTTTTGTTCTAAGAGCTTTACAGTTTTAACTCTTGCATTTAGGCCTTTGATCCACATTGAGGTATTTTTTTGTATATGGTGAGAGGTAAGGATCCAAATTCATTCTTTTGCATGTGGATTCCCAGTTGTCCTAGCACCATTTGTTGAAGAGCCTACATTTTCTCCTACTAAAATGTCTTAGCACCCTTGTTGAAAATCACCCAGAATTGGCCTGTATCTCCTCACGCTGTCCTTGCATTTACTGCTTCTTCCCTGTCGCTTCCACTGATTACTCCTCCTAAACCACAACACCAAGACGTGACTGTCTCATCCCAGAGCCAAAGTTGAAGCTCTTCTTAACGAGCATCTCAAGGCTGTTGGAGAACTTCATCTTCCTTCCTTCCCAGGGTGGAGGGACTAATTCCTACTAGTATTGCTTATTCTTTCTCCTCTCTGCAGGGAAAATGTGGATCACTTATCAGGCACGGAGAAACTAAATGGAAGGAAAAGGAATTTCCTTTTTATCATTCAAGTGGTCTCTCTTCAACCTTTTTTTGGAGGTGAAGTGGTTTCCATGAGTATCTCTATGTGGAAACGTACACGGTCTGATCAAAGAGAGAACAGCAGAAGAAGGGGAAGGGAGCAGATGCTGAGAGCAGGGTGAAGGAGAGAGAAGGGTGAAATTTTTCCAATTATAGGTCAAAGCCAAAAAGAAAAATAATCAATGTCATTTTATCTTGCAAGAGACAAAAAAAAGAAACTCATAAAAATCCCGAGACAAATGATCCGTTTTACGGTGCTACTTTGCACCTTGCAGAGCATATGCAAGTTGTTTCGCTGTGGCATTTGCTATCTGAGTTGTTATTCAGGAAATCACCAACTATAAATCTTGGTCTCTATCATGCAGCGCGGTATGGAATCAACGTCCCAAAAGTAGAACTCCTGGCCAAAAAACAGAAAGTATGTTTTTTCTGCACAAACCCTGTTTTAATGCAGTGCCCTGTTCCCTGAACTTTCAAGTATTACAATTTCTCTCCCTAAATGTTTTGAAAATCAGCATATGAAATATTTTACAAAAGAATAAAAACAAAGACCAGACATTTTTATACGTACAGTGTAATTGGTCACTTTTTGCGCCCAGAGGAAGTACAATGTCGGAAGGACTATATTAAGCTCTCATGGTAACCTTTCCATTCGCTGGAGGCTGATGTAAAACACTGTCACCACGATTCTATCACTTTATTAGCTCAGGGAAACAGGGATGTAGAAAAACATACACTGCACAACTGACATGGGCATCCGTGGACCCCTATCCTTCTCTCATACAAAACTCATTTGGTTCACTCTAAGAAAATGACATGAAATGTTAAAATAATGCTAAATATTTTCTTTAAAACACAGACATACAATACTATGAAAAGAATCAATGTATGACTCCAAGACCTAACAGGAACGGAGCGTACTTCTGAGGACTTCTTTCTTACTCTCCTCTTTAGGAGGGAGACGATATAGGAGGCAATCTGTTGAGTTTGGCAAGCACTTCATAAACTGTGTTCCACAGAATATTGGCTTAGTGAGATGCTAATAATGTCCTGGGAGTACTAAGGGGACCAAGTACGTTTAGAAAATGTTGCACTCCATGTCCTCTCTCGAGGATTCATAAGTTGCCTTAACATCCGGAAAGCTCAGAGAATTCCTCAAGTAGGAACCAAGTTTGATTTCTTTTAACCCCATGTTTCCCCAATTTTTGACCACAGAACTCTTTTTTTCCCCAGAACCCTTGGTAACATTTCCTATAATGAAATGGCAGGCAACTGACCGAAGCAGTACAATTTGGGGACTAAAATCAGTCCCTGGGGTGATACTCTCAAGGTTCAAATCCTAGTTCCAGCACAATACCAGTGATTTCTCTGTAAAAGGAGGCTATTTAAAGTATCTGCCCCTGGAGGGCTGTTGTAAGGAGTAAACAGGAATCCATGTAACACGTGTAGCTCTGTGCCTGGCACACAGGAAGACGCCAGCAAACAGTGACCACAATTATCATTAGCATGCCCAAGTTTGAGTCTGGCCTAGTCCCTCATCAGACGTGTAACCTCAACAGATTAATCAATTAACCCAGTTAATATTTTTGAGCATCTGGTACTTTCCAGACACTGTTCCAAGTGGTGAATCAGGCAAAGCCCCTCAGTTTACTGAGCAGTGAGTCGCAGATTCTCACCGCCATTAGGACGCCACTAGCTCAAAGCGGTTTTGAGGATTACAGGAGATGGCACCTGTACAGAGAGCTGGCACCTGGAAGTCACTCCTATAGTTCCCTCCTCTTTAAACAAACAAAATTTTCAAAGAATCTTTTTGGGTGAATTATTTCTTAGAGAAGGACATTTAGCACATTAATGTTATCCTGCTTCCTCTATGTTCCCTTCGACATGGGATAAGGAAGAAGTAGAAATAAGCAGAAGAGCCTGAGGCACTGATGGATATAAGAAGGCCTGCAAACTCTGTAGCCCAATTTGTAATAGGTTGGATTAGTTTTTGAAAATTATTTTGAAATAAACTTTGAAAAAAATGGAAAATTATTTCACAGAATACACTGTTGCTCAAATACCTGCTCTATTCATAATTCTTCCTAACTCCAGGCACCAATCAGATATTTACTGTACTTCTATTTCAGTTTGGCCCAATTAATCATCTACTTGGGATGTATTATACAGATAATATGACATGCCTGGAGAGATAGCTAGCCTGGCATATACAAATACACAAACGCAAAGATGACATTTACATGTGCTAAGATTTCTACATAGGCAGACATTGCATAAAGCAATGAGCCTATAAAACAACAAAAAATTAAAAAAACCCAAAACATACACTTGTTTTGTTTTGTTTTTTTACAGCTTTAGTGCATAGTTGGGTATCCTAGTTGTTAGTTTAGTTCTCTATGTGAGCCGCCACCACAGTGTGACAACTGACAGACGAGTGGTGTGGTTCCACGACCAGAAATGAACCCAGGCCGTGGCAGTGAGCGCCGAATCTTAACCACTAGACCACTGGGGCTGGCTCAGCATGCATTTGTTGTTAATGTTACTGTGCACATTAAGCAAAAGGCTGGTCCTAAGCTTCAACATTTGGTTGGGAGGGGAGAGACAATATCTAATATGTTCAATATCATGGTTTTTGGCTGATATCTTAGATGACTTGGTTCAAGTGTTAAATATTTAATAGGTTTAATAATACCTTGACTTAAATTTTTTTCTGAAATAATACTCCTATACTGGAAAAAACAAAAAGTTAAGTGTACACAGGATAGTCAACACTTCAGTGGGGATTAAAGAAATATATATGCCTGAAATGTTTAAATAGGAAAATATGGATCCTTGGAGACTTTGGTATCCAGGCAACCAGGGTGTGAATGGGAGGAGCCACAAGTCCCACCTCCCTGGAATCTTCCCATGTTTTATGTCCTCTACTGGTTCCAATTTATGTGCCTGTAGGTTCTCAGCTGTACAACCTTCTCCCCATTATGTTCGAACAGTTATAAACTATTGGTACAAACTTTCTGGAAAGCAATCTGATGATAAAAAAGTAAATAATTACTGCACTCCTATTAAGTTTAGGGCATGGGTGCTTTATAAAATTTCATTTACTCTTCCCATAACCCAATGAGATATCATCTTCATTAAAAAAAATAAGGAGTCAGACATCAATAAAGATGAAATATCTTGTCCAAGATTATATCAGTGGAAAAACCAAAATTTGAACCCAAATATCACTCTGAACTCTGCACATTAACCACCACACTATATTGCTTCTTGAAAGAAAACATCAGGAAACTTAAAATACCACCCAGATATTTTACTTTATGAATATAGCTTAATAAACACAGTTATGGTCCAAGATTTTTGTGCAACACAAAAACTGGAAAAAACCTAAGTGTCTAACAAAATCATATTTATCCATTGGATAGAAGGTTATATAGCTGCTTATTTTCATAGAATATTTAAGAAAATGGAAAAATATTGGCAATAAATTAAGAGAAAAGAACCAAATGCAAAATTATACAAGAATTTTATTTCTAAAATTACATATATTTAAATGTACACAGACTAGAAAACATATAGCAAAGTATTAACAGTAGTTTTCCTTTGTAATCATTTTAGTGAGGTTCTTATCTTTTCCTGTATCTTAATTTTTTTATCATAAGCCTGTATTATTTTCAATAATAGATAATAACGAAATACAGTGTACGTATTCTACCAACGTACGAAAAGCAAGAGCTTGTTTGCTGATGACACCTAACATTTGAGGCAAAATGGAGACTTGTGGTAGCAAACACTAAAAGAATCGTGATAAAAACTGGGGTAACAGGAACAAAGGGGAAAATGGTAGTTTGTGGTTGAGTCTAGTTGGTGACGGGGGAGGGAAGCAGGAGAGACAAAAAGAAAACACTCTCATCTTTTTTTTTTAAAGTGTGCTGTTTGAGACACCTCATCAGTATGACTCCCTCTTAAGGACAATGTTAAGTATATGTATCTTTTCACATACCTCTAACCATGTCAACAGCCTGGCTTTAAGGCTTGGAAAGTGAAAGAGGAATTGTTATTAACCAAGACATACAATAAATGAAAATCAACAAATCAAGAATGTGGCCCGGTGGCACAAACGGTTAAGTGCGCGCGCTCCGCTGCGGCAGCCCGGGGTTCACCGGTTCGGATCCTGGGTGCGCACCGACGCACCGCTTGGCAAGCCATGCTGTGGCGGTGTCCCATATAAAGTGGAGGAAGATGGGCACAGACGTTACTCCAGGGCCAATCTTCCTCAGCAAAAAAGAGGAGAATTGGCAGATGTTAGCTCAGGGCCGATCTTCCTCACAAAAAAAAGAATGCGGCCCGGACCATCCTTGCTGCCTAAAGTAAAATGAAGGAAGAGAGAGAGAAATTGAAGAAGGAATTGTTAAGCAAAAATGAACAAGAACTTGAAGATTTGGAAAATTCTCAGCCTATCCATATTGCAAAAAATGAGCAAGTGTGTTCTGGGGAGAACGCAAAGGGCGGGGCTGGACAGTCAGTGCATCGAGAGTGTGACTCTGGATCTAATCAGCCATCTCAGCAGAAGGCAGGAACAGAGATGGGTTATAGCAGCAGAAACCCTGCCAGTTTAGACTCAAGGGGACAGAGCCACCAAAAATGAAAGAAGCTGTCAGACTTCTGGGATTCTAGGGGATGGGACAGTAGAGCTACCTGGCTGTGGAACAGGTCATCCATCAAGATAAGAGAAGAATGACCCTGAAGGTGATTTAGAGATTGACAGGGCTGCCACTCCCACCACAGGCTCAGACTCTGTCTCATCCTTGGTTTCAGTGGGCCAGGCTGCCTCCCCCGTGGTGGGCTGGAAGGACAGAGCATCAAGTGGATTACTCTCAAGCCTTAAAATCTAATGGAATTTGCCCTGTAAGTTTTGGACTTGCCTGGAATCCATGACCCCTTTCTTCTTTCCAATTTCTCCCTTTTGGAATGGGAATGTCTATCGCACAGCTGTCCCACCACTGTATTTTGGAAGCACCTAACTTGCCTGGTTTTACAGGTTCACAGCTGGAGAGGATTTTTTGCCTCAGGATTAATCATACCTCAAGTCTCACCCACATTTGCCTTAGATGAGATTTGGGACTTAGAATGGACACTAGAATGTGTTAAGATTTTAGGTTTCTGGGATATAGATGAATGCATTTTGTATATGAGAAGGACACAAATTTTGGGGTCCAAAGGGCAGAATGATGTGGGCAGAACTGTGTCCCTTCCAAATTCATATGTTGAAGTCCTAACCTGTAGTATCTCAGAATGTGACAGTCTTCAGAGCAGCGGCCTTTAAGACGTGATTAAGTTAAAATGAGGCCACGTTGGTAGGCCCTAATCCTATGACTGATGTACTTAAGAGGAGATTAGGACAGACAGAGAGAGACACACCAGGGCTGTGCTCACACAGAAGGAAAACTGTTGAGGACACAGGGAGAAGGCAGCCATCAACAAGTCAAGGAGAGAGGCCTCAGGAGAAACCAATCCCACCGACACCTTGATCTGGGACTTCCAGCCTCCAGAACTGTGAGAAAATAAATTTGTGTTGTTTAAGCCACTCAGTTTGTGGTATTTTGTTATGGTAGCCCAAGCAAATAATACACCAGCTAAAACATCGACACCCATCATCCTCTAAAACCCCTTCCCCAATTTTATTTCCCTTCATTGGGTTTATTACTACCTGACAGATTATATCATTTGTGTGTTTGACAGACTCACCTACTCGGAATGTAGACTCCGTAAGAGCAAAGACCTTGTCTGTCTTTGGGAGGCATATAGGACAATGGTTAAAAGCAGAAACCCCAGAGCCAGACACTTGGGATTAAAACCAAGCTCTGCCACCCACCAGTTGTCTGCCTGGGGGAACTGACTTAGCTCGTCTTGTCTTGTTTTCCCAATCTGTAAATTGGGGATAATAATAGCACTGCTTCAGAGGGCGGTTGTGAGTTAATGGAAAAAAAGCTTGAGAAGAGTGCCTGGTACATAATAAGCACCTGTAGTGGCAGCTGTCGTAGCTTTCATTGCTCACTGCTCCACCTAGGACCACTCTCTGCCCAACTGCCAGCATAATTCACTGTTCCCATCTTTCTTCAGCACTATTTGTCTAGCTGGCTCCTGCCATATACACGTCCACGGGGCAGCAACTAAGCCAGCATTTTACTCCACCAAACATGCCTTCTCCTCTAGTCACCATCTTACCATTCCCTTAGCTAATTCAAGCCATCTCCATCTCCCAACCCCCTGCCAATACACACACACACGCTATTGCATTACACAAGCTATAGACTTAAATGGCATTTAGTAGGGCTACGCCAATATTTATATATGTTCATGAGCCAGGTTTCCATTACAGTCATGTGTCGCTTAAGGACGAGAATAAGTTCTGAGAAATGCATCGTTAGGTAATTTCGTCATCATATGAACATCACAGAGTGACGACGCAAACCTAGATGGTACAGCCTACTACATAGCTAAGCTGGATGGTGCTAATCTTATGGGACCACCGCAACATACGTGGTCCGTTGTTGACCGAAACATCATTATGCACCATATGACTGTATAATGGGGCTCCCACAATACTGATGATGCGAACCACAAACTATTGCAGCTTCCATTTGCTTAGCACATTGCCCAGTACTTAGCAGATACTGGGCACTTACGTGAGTGTATTCTCACACTACTTGATGAGATGGGTACTTTTCCCCTTTAACACAGAAGGAAAGTGGCTCAGAGAGTTAAGTAACTTGCTCAAGGTCACACAGCCAATAAGCAGACATTTCAATCCAGGTTGTCACCTCCACAGCACCCATGTCCACCACACTCCAGTCTGCTCTGACAAATTGCTTAAGATGAACATGGTGAACAGGGCTTAAGCTCACTTCCTAGGAATGTTAAGTTTTAACAGTCTTAAGCAGAAACTCTCAGTGAAGCCGTCTTTCCAACTAAAATAAGCCAGCTCAGATCTTCATAGACCCTGTTTTCCCAAAGCAAGGTGTACCTGTGCTTTAATACAAGATGAAGAGAACATACTCTGGGAGTGGCCAAAGAGGCTGCTGTCACTTTCAGAGGTGTCTTTGGGATGCAGCTGAGCACTGGACTTTGGGTTCCTGAAAACCCGGCTTCAAACTTGGTTCTGCAACTTATTAGTCATGATTACCCTGGTGTGTAACCATCTCCCTGGGCCGCAATTTCCCCTTTCAGAAAATTGGGTACAAACCAGCTACCTCAAAGAAGTCAAGAGAATTAAAACAAATGCCATGTGTCGAGTCACCTGGTAAAAAAAAGTACCCAGTATGCACCAGGTGTTCAAGAATCAATTGTTCACAAAAAGGAAGAAAAAGGAGGTAGGCAGGTGAGCACCAGTTCAAAGTATAATGTTCTGAAAGACCCACCAGATACCATGGGTTCTCCACGGAGTGTCTGTCCTGTGCACCTAGGCAGGCTGGCCACACTGACCTGAACAGGTGAGATCCACAATCCTCTGGGGGAGAGTGGTGGGGCATAGACACCCTGCAGGAAAACCAGCAGATCAAAGTGCCTTGGAGAACTGAACTCAAGAACTGGACTCTGCCTCCCTGGCTTCCCTAGAACTTGCTACAGGTGAGATAAGGCTGTACTGCTCATCTGCAGTGCAAAGCGCCTTCCATTATGCAAGACAACCATGAGCTGGGGTTCCAAGGAAGAGTCAAGAAGAAAGAACCGAAAGTACTCGGCAGCAGTTTCCCGGCAAATCAACACTCATCTGAGGCTTCCGCATAAATTTTGGCCTAAATAACAACTGAAAACTTGATGAGGCAGATTCTCCTTCCTGGGTTTGTCTGCATTGTGCACATGATCTAACCACAAAATCATCACTGTGCTTGCATTTTTAAACATTTCTTTGCCCCAATATAGGCAAGAAAACGAAAGCAGCAAGCTTAAAAAGATCGTTGTAAACTTACCTAATTTGCCACAATTCCTTCCTATCCTCAACTCTCCTTTTCACAGCTCTTTCCTACTTCCTAACCAAATTTTCAACATGGAATCGCTAAATAATGGACATTCTAGAACACCAAGAGAATGCCATAGCTCAAGCCAGGCCACATTTCAAAACACAAGAAACATAACCGGTAAAAGCTGCACCCAGCACGGGTTTCCTTCCTTCTCTTCCTCCCCTTAAACTGCAGGCATCTTGTGGTCAAAGTTAGCCCTTTCCTGGAGATGAAGAATAAGGCAGGGCTATGAAGACTGATTCTTCTAGAGTCTAAAGGACCGAAAAGAGTAGCTCTCAGCAGGTAGCACTGAAGTAACAGCACCAGAAGGCGCTACTGGAAGGTGTAACTGAGAAATTGAGAGCCCCTTCCTCCTCTAGCCACAACCTTCACCCAGCCCTTATTGATTCCCCCACCCCCACTACCAGCTGTACCAAGGAAGTGACAAACGGGGACTCACTAGATGCCATCAATCATCGTCACCAAGAGGAGAATGAAAAGAATCCAGCATATGTTCTTGCAAATGCCTCCCCTCTCCACTCCTCCTCCTCCTCCTCCTCTTCATGGGGACACAATCTTGACAAGCAGCAAGCCCCTTTTCAGTAGCGCTCCAGTGGAACTGTACGACGAGCAGACAGGAGAAGCATCCCAAGCACCATTCTTTTTCACACGTGTGTCCATATTTACAGTTCACAGTTCACACACTCCTCAGCCCAGACTGAAGCAGAGCTGCTCACTAAGTGGCTACTGACAATCCAGACCACAGAGCGTGGAAGGACTGAGGATTAAACCAATGCCATGCTTGTGCCAGCAGGGACGGCGGAGTAGAAAGGATGCACAATACAGGTAGCAGATGGTACTCTGCACCTCATTCTGAAGACTGAGAACCTGCAGTTCCTTATTTCTCTGCTGACCATCACGACACTCGATAAATCAATTTCTACGGCAACAGCTCTAAGTATAACACTCTGAAAATAAAAGAAGGATGTTTTAATGGAAGACAGACATTGCATTCATTTCTGGGAACATAGTGAGAGGCAGAATGTGGCAACTTGCAACATTTGCCAGAGAACTCCTAAATCCCTAGTGCATATCTATTCTGGCTAAATAATATGAGAACAAAACAACAACAAAAGCCCAACCATATGCACAAAGATATTAATTACAGTGATATTAAAAAACAAACAACTTAAAAGTTGTTTCACAAAAGAGATCGTGAAGTTATGGTGCATAATATAGATGAAATATTATGCAGTCATTAAAATCTATGAAGACACTCCACAAAATGGAGGAAGACTGATGTAGTAAAGTGAATAAAACAATAAAACAAATGTACATACACTTTTTGCTATATCAAGTGTGTCCATATATATAAAAGTTAGAAAAGTTGATACACTAGATTGGTGGAATTCTAAGGTTTCCTAAAATGTTTGTGACGAATAAAAAGTAAGGTAAAAGAAAAATTGCAGTAAAAGTCACCACAATTGCTTCAGCTATCTTCAGAATCTCAGTTCTGCCACACGAGGATAGGTAGCAACGAACTAGACGCACACTTAGCAACAAGGATGGAATTTTCAGATCCTAGTGAAAAAAGAACTAAGAAACAGAAGCAGACAGTCATAGCATTTGCATAAATTAAAAATACTTACATACATGACAAGATTCATGACAAGAATACATACAGACCTAAGTGATACACTTCATACATATCCGAATGGACGCCTATGGGAGGGAGGGGACCAGGGATAAAGGAAGTAACTCTTGGGGGGTCCAGCACAAACCAGCGGCCACCATGTGACCAGTGTGACTGTCAGCCATACCCTGAGGGGTGGCATTGGCTCAGCCTTTACACCTGAGGTCCTCAAGGAGGGCCAGTTGCGGTTTTACGATTTTGTAGTAAACTGCTACAGTTTCAGAGAGCTAAACATTTCCTCTCCAGGACATGTTCCGTGCTCCCAAATGGCCATTTTGTTCTGTCCCATATTCTAATTTTCCTTTGGTTTAAAGCAAGATTAAAAGACTGCAGGAAATTATCATTACTGAAAAATATTTAATCATGTTGCCAATTGTGTACACAATTGTGTTACAAAATTGTATAACAATTATAGAGTAATATGTGCATATGTATATAATTGCATGTGCATAGTTATATGTAGTTATACAACCATACATAATTATTCAGAAACGATCCCTTGTAAGCTACACAAGAAACTAGCAAGAGTGGCTACCTCCAGGGAAGGAACTGGGTAGGAGAAGACAGTTTCCACGGAGTACTCTCTTTCGGAGCTTTTACATTTTGTACCATGTATACATATGACCAAATAAAAATTTTAAAGCACTTAATTAAGCAACTACCCACTCGGTAAACACAATATTACAAAATAAGATTAAGTAAAATGTTCCAATTACACCTGAACCAGTAAGAACCTACCCGAGTCATCCTCTCGAAGCGCCACACAGGTTTCCCTTGACTAGATCAGTTTCCTCCCAGGTCCTTCTCACCAGGCTCAACCAGCAACAGCTCGCCAGGCGGCAGCATTTGCTGCTGGCCCTGCTGTACTTCCTCGATTTGATATGTAGGTTAATAATTAATTAGAGCCCTGCCACTCAGAATATCTTCCCAGGACCAAAGGCAGCTGGGGACTGCTGCCTCTGTCAAATGTTCCCACCCTGGAGTCTCTACTTTTCTTGGCTCTAGATGCCCCTGTGATCCGAAGGCAGGAGCCCCTGGGGACTTCAGAATCCTTACACCTTTACAAGATGGCATGTTAAAAAGTTTTTTAAACTAAGGTCCTTTTCTTAGAAGTCGGTTTCTTTACTGTCTGCTAGCTCTTGGGTCAGAACAGCAGCCACCTGGGTGGAGTGGCCATCAAAGCAGGAAGTGGAAGGAGAGGGGGCCACAGGCCAGCACTGCCTTGGCCCAGCTAGAAAGTGGTGCCTGGGAACCTGCCCAGATAGCATGTTCTGGAACTGGGCACCCTAGTTCACACCCACAGTGAATTCCCACGAAGAAAGCCCTTGAGATGTGTAAGAATTTCCAGACAGATAATTAAGTACCATTTCACTTGTCTAACAATTTCATCATTGTTCTGTATTGAAATAGACATTAGAAATAGAGAAAACTTTTTTCTGTGACAAACTCTTACAGAGGGGGGCAATGCAAGTCCACGTGAATAAAAAGCAATCTTATCCCACCCACCTTGGGGAAGAAGTGACAGACCAGTGGAGCTTTTAGGGGGGAAGGGTAAGAAGAAGCCAGAAAACAAACTTCTATGTAGTAAGAAAATCAAAATTCGAACTCTATGGCTAAATACTATGTCCGGTTAGGAAAAAGATGACACACAGGAAAAAAGTGATGGACACAAAAAGAAATTGCCTAGAAAGCAGGAGGCAAACTCACCGCTGAGACACACACACCATGGCTCCCTCCCGACAGGAAGCACAAATCATGGGGACTAACTTAGTGACTGCCAAGGAGGTTTCCAGCTCGGTTGCCTGGACAAATGACCGAGAGAAGTTCGGAGAAGAAACCTAGAGAGTGGAGGCGGGTCTGCCTAAAGAAACTGGCCATGACATCCCATTCTTCTACCACCACCATCACGTTCCCTTAAATGTTTCCCCTTCAAAGAAGTCATCATTGACCAGAGAGAGAGAGACAGGCTGAAAACCACAAGGAGAGTCACATGAAGGTTCTAGAGAACAGGAGCCAGTTATAAGAGAACACTATTACACCCTTGTGTTCTCAGGTTTCAGGAAGTGTGGCTTGACTGACAGTAGAGCCAGTTCTGTGCAGTAACAAATCATGCTGGGAGTGTGTTCTGGGCCCGGCTTGGGTTTCACAATGCCTCCATTTCATGGCTGCAAGGCAGCCACACCTAACACTTTCCAGTCCTGATTATGTGTAAGACACAGGATCTGAAGTCGACCAATTATCATCTTTACAATCTAAATATCTACAGACATCGCTAACTGTATTTCCAGACCACAGACATAAACTATGTTTATATCTTGAGCCATCATTCTAGCACATACACAGAATATTAAATGGATGGGTACACAAATACAAAGCTAGCCCCCACATATGGGAAGAGCAGGTTTCTCGATATGATCACTGGTGGACAAGAACAAGCAGGGACTCAGAATTGGGGGGCAACACTCTGAAGAGCCACAGAGCCAGGCTGCAGCAGAGGGAGAAGAGAGTACACGTGCCTCATGCACATACAGAAACACGATTTCAAATGTTCCCGCTAAGAAGAAACACTCAAATTTAAAGTGACTTTTAACCAGTAGGGACCAGTCTGTTGGCAAGACCTGTCCCCAAGGGGCTTGAGGTATGCAAGGACAGATGACAAAGAGATTTCAGATTTCATCGGGAGAGAAAGTGTCAGCGGAGGTATTAAGTAACTAGGTACAGCAGAAGTATTAGTCACTTCTCATCACCTAATTTATTAACAAATTGGGATAAATCCAGACTAACTTGAGCCTCAGGAAATCCACTCTAGTGGGCTTACAAACAGAGGCCTCAGGGGCAAGGCAGGCCCTGGCTAGGAGAGGACTGTGGGTGACTGGGCTCCAGCCCACTGCTGCCTTGTGGGAATGGGGACCTCTGGGGCCCTTCAGGATTTCCTAAGTGGTAAATCCAGGCTTTTAAGAGCTCTTCTGATTTTTATGTGCTCAGAACTAATTTAAAAATAGTTAAACACTCTGCATGTCGAATGAAATACATCTTAAACTTTTACTACATTTCAAAGGGAAGTAAAAATGTGCCCTGTAATTAAGTTTTCAGATGGGTAACAGTCCGCCGTGAACGTACAGGGGTAACAGCTGCTCTTTCTCAGCACATTCTTGAAAAGTAGAGCTTTATTTATTTTTTTTGCTGAGGAAGATTTGCCCTGAGCTAACATCTGTGCCACTCTTCCTCTAGTTTTTAGTATGTGGGCCACCAGCACAGCATGGCTGCTAACAGAGTGGTGTAGGTCCACACCTGGCAACCACACCCGGGCTGCCGAAGTGGAGTGTGCTGAACTTAACCACTAGGCCACCAGGGCTGGCCCAAAAAGTAGAGCTTTTAGAGGGGGGGGAAAAAAAAAGGCAAGGCACTA
Organism: Ceratotherium simum simum; assembly: GCF_057802395.1. Classification (NCBI taxonomy): domain Eukaryota; kingdom Metazoa; phylum Chordata; class Mammalia; order Perissodactyla; family Rhinocerotidae; genus Ceratotherium; species Ceratotherium simum. The sequence continues at coordinate 89,087,717 of NC_141903.1, forward strand.
TATTTGCATAATTATTAAATTTATGATAAAAAATACATTAGGAGAAGCTGCATAAAAGTAAAATTGGGACATTAATCAAACCACCACGAGACATCACCTCACAGCCATGAGGATGGCTATTCAAAAAATACACAGAAAAAAACAAATGTCAGTGAAAAGACAGGTAAATTGAAACCCTCATGTATTACTTGTGGGAATGTAAAATGGTGCAGCCACTGTGGAAAAACAGTTGGGTGGTTCCCCAAAAAGTTAAATGTAGAATTCCATATGATCCAACAATTTTACTTTTGGGTATATACCCAAAAGAATTGAAAGCAGGGACTCAAACAGCTAGTTGTATACCCACGTTCACGGCAGCATTATTCACAACAGCCAAAAGGCAGAAGCAACTCAAATGTCCATCAACAGATAAACAGAATGTGGTATATACCCATACAGTAGATTATTATTCAACCTTAAAAATAAAAATCTGATATATGCCACAACATGGATGAACCTTGAAGACACCATGCTAAATGAAACACATAAAACAGACAAATACTGTATGGTTCCACTTATAGGAGGTACCTAGAATAGTGAAAATCATAGACACAGAAAGTAGGATGGTGGATGCCAGGGGCTGGGGGCAGGGAGGAAAGGGGAGTTAGTATTTAACGGGTAGAGTTTCAGTTTTGCAAGATAAAAATGTTCTGGAGATGGATAGTGGTGACAGTTGCACAACATTGTAAATGTACTTAATGCCACTCAACTGTACACTTAAAAATAGTTCAAGTGGTAAATTTTCTGTTATACATATGTATTACCACACAAACAAAAAGAAAAAGAATAGCAGGCATATACATAGAGGAGGTAGTCAAAAGGAAGTGCCTTTTTTACCTGCTGGCTTTCTCAGCAACCAGTACAGGAACAAGGAGCTCCCCTCCCCAACCACCACCTCTTAGATCTTACAGCCCCGGGGATGGCGACCCTGAGGACGTCTGTGCCTATAGGAATCTTGTTGCTCTACAGGAATCTTCCACAGGGCCACCGTGTATGACTGTACAGGTGGCACACTGTACACAGGATCCTGGCCCAGGGTACCAGCCTGTGCTCCACTGGCTAGGCTCTGTGCCTGCAGGAGGAGGTGCCTTTTCCTTCTCACAAAGGCACTATGGGCTAGTGGTGGCCCCGCACTTCCCTACCCTCAAATAGGTCTTCTCTTCTAACTCCCTATTTCTGTTCAGGATACGCTCTCTTCCCATTGATCCTAGATTGAAACTGCAACGTCCCAATCAGCTATTATCAACTCTGCTCCTCTCCCCTTCCTCCCTCCTCTCCACTCCCAATGCCACTTAACCTGTTCAGGCCCTCTGAACTCTGGTCTGGACTTGGACCTCTGAGCTAGTGCTCCCTACCTCCAGCATCCCCTCCCCAGACAACCCAGTCTACGAGCTGCTGCCAGATTAACTTTCCCCAAGTAGGGCTCACCATTTCACTCACACACCTCCAGTGGTTCCTTTTCCTCTCCTGCACATGTTGAAAAAGTGAACAATGAAGTAGCTTGCTCACACCTAATCGTCAACTTTACTAAAGTGAGACTGTCATTTATTTTGCTTGTCCCTTTCTTAGGTGAGTGTGAAGCAGCAGAAACCGACCTAGCCAATCTTTCCAGCAGAACACTCCTTTATACTTCTAAGTTGCCGGCAAGGAGTCAGAAGATGGAAACTGAAGAAAACCCGGAGACCCTTGGACTTCCTATCCCTACAGCCAATTAAAATGATGTCTGCCTCAGTTCTGGAGGCTGGAAAGTCCACAATCAGGGCGCCAGCATGGTCGGGTGAGGACCCTCTTCCTGGTTCACAGCTGGCACCTTCTCGCCCGGTCCTCACATGGCAGGAGGGGCCAGGGAACTCTGTGGGGTCTCTTTTATAAGAGCACTAATCCCATTCATGAGGGCTCCACTCTCAGGAACTAATCATCTCCTAAAACCATCACATCAGGCATTAGGATCTCAACATGTGAATTTTGGGAGGACACAAACATTCACACCATAGCACAGAGTCCCTACAGCACCTTCCTAAAGTGAGATATATTTTAAGCCTACAACTCAAATCCTACACAACTACCAGTAAGTACTAACCTGGTTCTGCAGGAAAGAATGCACAGGAAGACTATCCCAGGACTAGATGGCAGGTATTTTAAAAAAGAGAATATTACTAATATGAAGATATAGTTGGGTGGGATTTTTTTCTTATTCTTAGAATTACAGCCAAGGCCCAAAGCCGAGGACAATGGTGTTAAGTACACTGAGCCGTAAACACATAGGGACAGACACTGCTCCCTATTGCTTACCAAGAAGTCGCAGCAACAGTTCCACTAGCTGATCACAGCCCCTCCCTCCAACCAGCCGCCCTGGAAAGGAGAATGGTTGATGCTGGCTTTGTGGAAAGGGCAAGTTTCTAGTACAGTTACTACCTGCTTTCCCAGCAAGTTAGGAGCATGGGAGGGGTTCTACGATAATCTCTAGGGCAGTCTGGGGTACCTGCAAGAAGGAGAAATGGGCATCCTGTTCCTTGTCTGGCTGCTGGCTGAGCTGCAGAACCCATAGGCCCAGCTGGGCTGGCACTGCAGCAGAAGTGAGCATGTTAGGAGTTGGGAGAACTTGGCATCCGCAATCTGGACTGTGGGGACACCCATAAACAGACTGGCACCCATTTCTGAGCTAGAGATTTGGAAGGTGGGAGGTCCACTGGAGGAGCCTCATGCAAGGAGAGCTTAGAGGGATCCAGGGGGGAATATTCTCACTCCATTCCAGTTCTTTATGAGCCCTGGACAGAGTGCGAGGGGACCCCAGTAGTGTGCACAGTTCCTTTGGCAGGAGTGTCGAGGACAGAGGGGCAGGAGCCCTAGGGCTCCGCAGCTGCTGGGCCAGGCAACAGGACACTGACTCCAGGGAGGAGCTGGGAGCACAAATGGGGCATGAACACCCAGAAAAGCCAAAGGGAGACACTGCGCCCCCTCTGAACAGATCCTGCGCAGAGGAGCCACAGCCCCAGGAGAGCCTCACACACTAACTGCGCAGAGACCTCCAGCATCAGAGTGAGCCAGATGGACACACCTCCTCTCCACCAACTACAACTTGCCCAGTTAAATAACTTGTTTCCTGTCATGGGAGGAGCTAGAGCTCAGAGGAGAGAGTAGGAGGCTTGAACTGGATAGGAGATTAGGAGTCTTAGAAAGATGAAGGCATTCTAGAATATGTCCAATGTATCATCCAGGAACTGGAACGGGGGATTTACAGAGCACAGTTGTAAGCACTGCCTGGGGAGAATTAAAGTCATTTCACGCTGTTATCCCCCACAAATTGAGTGAAACTCCTCCCAGCCACACTAACAGTAGAGTTAAATAGACATAAATCACAAACTTTCCCTAAATAAATTGTGAGTAGTTGAAAAACAACAGTACAGTAGGAATATATTCTAGCTTGAGGCAGGCTACAGTCGGCTGTGGGCCCCTCACGGTCACTCTCCAAGGAACAGGCTTCAGCGAAAGGCCTCTGCCAACCCCCACTGCCCTGGAAAGAAAAGGGGCAGAGGTCAAACCTCGCCCCCTCTCCTAGGTGCTATTCCAGGTAAATTAACAGGTAGGCAACACCCACCATGTAGCAGGCAATACACCAGCTCCTTTGCTCAAGAACTGTACAAGGTAGTGGGTAGTACCCCCATATCACAGAGGTCACTTAATCTAAGTGTTACAGCAATGGTCAAAATGATGGGACCAGGATTCCAAATAAGCCTGGCTCTAAACCCAGTCCATGGTGGTTCTGCCCTACCACGCCAAAGAGCAGAGAGGGGCAAGATGAACCCAAAGGAGAGCGACAAAAGTCCAGATGATTTTAGAATTGGCAGCTGCTCACCAGCAGTTTAAAAATGTAAACAATTTTATTTACATTTTCAAATCTATAAAATCTGGCATTGTGATAGGTTATTATCAATATAAAAACTGAGTCAATATGTCCACCCCCTTCCTGAGTAACTCGCACAAAGGAACACCACCAGTACTGGACAAGGGCAGCCTGACCTTTAGCAGAAAGACAAAAGCACTATTGAGGAAAAAAAACACAAAAAACGAGTTCTGAACAGAATGCACCAGAACTCAAACTTGCCAAGCTGTCTGCACTTTGGAATTTCACAGTGTTTAATGTCAACTGTCCAGAACCGGTCTTGTGGGTCTCTCTGAAAGAATACTTTAATACACTATCCCTACCCAGCTCGAGAGGTAGCATTTTAGGTAATTAAAAATCCCTGGAAACCGCTGCACAGCACACGACTCAGGAAAGGCCTTTATTAACCTTTTAAAAGCATAAACCAGAGGACTTATCTTAACCAAATTATCTCAGCAGCCAGTCTCCTTGCTGGTGGAATCATTACGCAAATATCAGGGCTCTGAGTCACTGAAAATTGCTGCAAGGGACTTACTTGGTTTAGTGAGCACCAGATCTTTTTCCTAGAAATGTAAGTTATGCTGTAAAAGGTGTTCTCAAACTTTGCCCTCAAGATATCTCCAGTACGGAGCTCACCAAGAGAACTCACTACAAATAAGAATGAGCGTCCAGTTTCAGATCTCAAACTGCCAAATTCCACAGTCACTATTCTTCCCTCTGTGATATTAGCAGGTAAAAATACATATATACATTATGCTTTCAATTTTCAGAGTTAAAGAAGTTTAAATTTTTCATACCTCCTATGAAAAGCTCTGTGAGTTCTCTGAGCCATTTTCTTGAGGCACAAAATAAATGGAGAAGAGTCCTAACACTTAAAATTGAGATGAAAAGCTATGTCTCATTAATTCCTTAAAAAAAAAAAAAAAAAAAAAAAAAGCACACAATTTGACAGTAAACTTTTGCCCAAACCAGTGTTCCCCAAAACTATTCAAGAATATGTTCTCAGAAAGCTAGTTAAATGGGTACGTATTGGTAGGGAATAGTTCCAAGGAACAGATTTAAAGTTAACCGTATTCCCTTCTCTTAGTTATGTTTTTGTCCACCATAGCCAATAAAAACAAGAAATAATAAAAAAAACATTCTCTCAATTTCCACCATCATCCTTATTTACCTCGCCTGGTCACAATACTTACTTTCAATTTGGCTTTCAACCCTGTCTACAGTTGATCAATCACCACTAGTAAGGTTAACACCAGCTTTGAGCTAAGGAATAGTATCAGCTGAACACAAGCTTGCTTCAGTCTTTGCCCCTCTGCCTACGCCACAGGAATCCCAGCCTTACACTGGAACGGGCAGAGAGAAGCTTCTTGGGGACTAACCCAAGTCATTCCATCACAGAGACCCAGAGCGACCTCTACGGCAGTCACATGGACTCCACATTTGGTTTAATGCTCTTCTGTCACCATCTTGAAATTCTTAACTTTTGAACAAGGGGTCCCACATTTTCATTCTTCAGTGGGCCCTGCAAATTTTGTAACTGGTCTGCACAGATCTGATTTTTTAAAACGGCACTGAGGTTAAAAAAAAAAAAAAGTTTTATTTTATACCATACTTGTAAGTTACAGGGCTTTTATTCTACCTTAGAAAACACAGACGCCAATATTTTTATATTTTCCAATCCAATCAAGGTAAAGTACTAAAGTACCCTTCACCTGGATCACTGCAAAAGGTTTCTAACTGTTTGTTCTGGGTCCCTCTTGCCCACTACCAGTCTGTCTTCACACAGCCAAAGTTCTTGTCTAGTACAAAGCTCATCCTGTCACTCGGCTTAAAACCCTTCAATGGCATCCAGTGCCCTCAGCACCAGGCCCAAAGCCTTCACCTGCCCACAAGGCTCTGAGCTCCAGCCCCCGCCGACTGCTTGGTCTCACTGGCCTTTCAGCTTCTAGAAAGTGCCACACTCTCCCTTCCCCCCAATAGCCTTTGCACTTGCCATCCTCTCTGCCCAAAGGACAAATATTTCAATCTGTCTATGTCCAAAGGTTTAGATAAAATCAGGCAAAAGTCCTGGATTCAAACTGACAGTCATTATTGGCTTTAATTTTGTGAAAGAAACACAAGAGGAGTTTACAAAGGCTTACAATTCTTAGTAAATATGTTTTTCACTTACACTATGCCTTGAGCTACTTTCCCAATGGTGAGGACAATGAGTCTCAATCTAACCATGAAACTCAGGACGATGACGAGGCGATACAGGGAATATCAGCTTTAAAGTTTTTCAGATCAGGTTCATTAGGCCTTAAAAGCATCATTATGATCTTCCCCAACCTCTTAAATACAACATTCGCTAACAACTCAGAAGAGTTTTGGGAAAACAAACTGAAAAGTATTAATGGGACCTCACCGAAGAAGACACACAGATGGCAAGTAAACATACGAAAAGATGCTCCACATCCTATGTCATCAAGGAAATGCAAATTAAAACAACGAGATACCATTACACATGCATTAGAATGACCAAAATCTGGAACACTGACAACATCAGATTTCAGCCAGGATGTGGAGCAACAGGAACTCGCATTCTTTGCTGGCGGGAAAGCAAAACGGTACAGTCACTTGGGAAGACAATTTGGCAGTTTCACACAAAACTAAACATACTCTTACCATACGATCCAGCAATCACACCCCTTTGGTATATTTACCCAAAGGTGTTGAAAACTTACATCCACACAAAAACCTGAACAGGGATGTTTATAGCAGATTTATTCATAATTGCCACAACTTGGAAGCAACCAACATGACCTTCAGTAGGTGAATGGATAAATAAACTGTGGTACATCCAGAGAGGGAATTCAACGCTAAAAAGAAATGTGCTCTCAAGCCATGAAAAGACATGGAAGAAAGTTAAATGCATATTACTAAGTGAGAGAAGCCAATCTGAAAAGGCTATATACATATTGTATGATTCCAACTATATCACATTCTGGAAAACGCAAAACTATGAAGACAGTCAAGTTCGGTGCTTGCCAGGAGTTGGGGGCAGGTGGGGGACGGGGGGGAAGGGAGCATGAATTGGTGGAGCTCAGAAGATTTTTAAGGCAGTGAAACTACTCCGTATAATATCATAATGATTGTCCATACCATAGAATGTGCAATACAAAGAGTGAACCATAATGTAAACTACGGACTTGGGGTGATTACGACGTGTCACTGTAGGTTCACAAATCATAACAAATGAACCACACTGGTAGGGGATGTTGATCGTGGGGGAGGCTGTGCATGTGTGGGGGCAGGAGGTATACCCCTACATCCCCTACCAGCGTGAACCTAAAACTGCTCTAAAAAATAAAGTCTTAATTTAAAAAGAAGTATTAATGAGGATGAATTAAGGGCCCACTTAAAAAAAGAATAGCTCATATGCATTCTTTGAAGAAATTTAACTATTAGAGCTGATAAAAGATTCACACAGAAACTGTTCAAGTAAAAACTTTTCCTGATTAGAAAGAAATGGACAGTTACGAACAAGTTGCCTACGACTGTTTGCTCATGAGCTATCAATGTCCAGATACTCACAGATTTTAGTTCTGCCTCTAGTGAAATGCTCTGACAATGCAAATCAAGGGATCCTGGGTGTCTACTGCTACAGGAGATTTTCCAGGAGAGTAGTATTTTCTGGACAGAGGTCACCTCACCTTGACCTTTAGGATGTTTAGCAAGGATCTGTCATCCTCCCCCATCCTGTAACTAACTCTTTCATTACTCTTACTCCATTGGCCACAGAACACGTTGCTGGCTTTTCACAAAAGAATGTTGAGAGAACCAAATCTCCATTTGGGAGAAAATTAAGTTAGAGTCCTACTGTTCACAAAAATATTCCAGACGCACAAAGGTTCTAAACACTAAAAATTTTCAACTATTAAAGCATTAGAAGAATATATAGGAGACCGTGTTTATAACCTTGGAGAAGGAAGGTCTTCTTAAGTCAGACACAACAAAAAAAGTCATACAGATGAAAATTATTTATGGTGCCTTTGATGTAGTCCAATTTCCCAAAGTTAAAAGACAAGGCCAGGCTTAGAGAAAATATTTGGCACGTAACAAAGGATTAGCATTCAGAAAACACAAAGAACTGTAAATCAATAAAGACTTTTTTAAAATTGAGCAATGGATATTATGAGTCAATTCATAGAAAAGAAAAATAAAAATGCCTAACAGACATATGAAGGGCTGCTTAGTAAGGAAAAAAAAAATAGACACAGGTTTTTCTTTAATAGATTGGCAAAAAATTTAAAGATCAATTTTATCAAGTATTGGCAAGTATGAACCTGAGACCCTGCTGGTGAACAATCTGACAGTCTTCTATCACACAAGCCCTACGATCCAACAACCCCACTCATCCCTAGTGAAGAGAAGAGACCGCACTTACAGGTCATCAGGATGCGACACTGAAACCTTGGACAAACACAAGATCCTCGTGATGGCGGGTATCCAAGTGAGCTACAGAACACCTTTGGAAAATGTGGCAAAGGGAGACAAGAAAAACCAGACTGGAGTCTCTCTCCCTTAAGGAGGGTCCTGAGAAAGGTCTCAGGGAGGATTTCTTTGGAAAGAGCTGCTGTGAGACCCCCACAGAGCTCCCCCTCTCTCAGAGGGTGGAAATAGCACGTTCTTGCCTCACAAGAGGGTTTTTGGTGACAGCAGTGGGGAGCTTCATAGGAACCCCCCCTCAGCCCCCCAGTTAAGGAAGCACGGAGAGCTGGTGTCTGACTCCCACCCTGGGAATCTAGAACATGAGAGGCAGGGTGGCTAGCTGCCTTGGTGACCAGGGAGTGAAGGAAAGTTACGTCTGCACTGGGACTAGTGCATCCTCTCAGAGTCTGCTGGAACAAAGACTTCTAGATGTCTCCATGGGCTGGGGGTGGTCCACAAGCAAGAATGAGCCAGTCCAGGGCTTATCTTAGGTCCAGACCTCAAGGGCTGTCAGGACGGAACATGACCTCAGGAAGCAGAATTGGAGGTGGACCACTGGGCTCCCAGGGGCTGAGATGGAGTAAGCGATGGGAGGCCTTTGAAGAGCACCCCATGAGAGGGTCAGCTTTAAACCACTATCAGGCCTAGAGAACAGAGGCTATCTTACCACAGTATCAGTCACGTAAAGATTTTCCTTCCCCTTTGCCATTCTCCTATCCCCATCCACAGGAAAGCATGGCAAAAGAAAGATGTGGACCTGTGTTCTCCACGATGTAGTAAGTTAAAAAAAAAAAAAAGAAGAAAGCAACTTTCATTACAATCCATATGGTATGATTCAGTTTATATTAAGAAACACTTTATGGGGCTGGCCCCGTGGCTTGGTGGTTAAGTGCGCGCGCTCCGATGCTGGTGGCCTGGGTTCGGATCCCGGGCGCGCACCGAGGCACCACTTCTCCGTCCATCCTGAGGCCGAGTCCCAGGTACAGCAACTAGAAGGATGTGCAGATATGACATACAACAATCTACTGGGGCTTTGGGGGGAAAAAAATAAATAAATAAAATCTTTAAAAAAAAAGAAACACTTTATGAACATTTATGTAAACACACAGAAAATGGATTAGGAAGACACAAAAATTGATAACAATGGTTACCTCTTGGTGGGGAAGCAGTGTTGAGTGGGGGAGGCTGTGTAAAATGGGAAATCCCATTCACCCCACATTATTTTAAAAGACAAGAACATATTCATGTATTCCTTGAATAATTAAATGTTTTTTAAAAAAGATACTGTTCCCAGGAACGGAGTCCATCTGTCAGTCCTAATCTACTAACCATGGATCCGCACAAGTTCTAATCATCAGGACACAGGCACCCCTTGGGCTGTCCTGTAAATGTCTGACTGCCGTTTTTCGGCTTTCTCTACAACAGGTTCCCATTTGAGTGAATCCTGCATCTGGGGCTTGGGCGTTAAGTGTGGACCCCAAACTCTGATTCTTCTCAAAGCAGACAAGATTCAGAGCTGAAATTACATTGTTTTCTTAATTTTGTTTTAAGAAGTCCTTTTTGTGGTCTCCTCTATCAGCAAGAATAGGAAGAAACAGGACTTTACCAAAAGAAAACGAATATGTACATCCGGAAATAAACCAACACATGGAGAATGAAGAACCACTGAGTGGTGAATAAAAAAGATTAGAAGAACTTGAAGTTGTGAAGGTAGGGCCCTCCCACGTGTGTGTGTGGTGTATGCACATATACAGGGACATTTGTGTCCACAACAATTTGTTTGGAAACAGGAGAAACCCAGTACTAACCTGCAACCTGTAAAATCTGGTGACAAAAACAGCACTTTGGGAAAGCTGATAATCAGTTTGAAGAAACCAGTGGAGAAAATCACGGGTTTTGAAGATGACTTTTGCAAATGAATGGTATAAGAAGCATCAGTTGCCAAGAAAGGCTGGATGAAGCTCCCTTCCACACTATCACAGATGTATAGCTGCCAGTATTTTGTACCATTTCTCCCCAAAACCCATCCTATTTCTACGTCATACACCAGCAATTGGCGAATTACAGTCCATGGGTCAAAGATACTTTTTATTTTTTAAATGGATGGAAAACTTCAAAAAGAGAATAGTATTTCATGACACACAGGTTTATAGAAAATCAAATTTCGAGGTCCATAAATAAAGTTTCTTGGAGCTCTACTACATGCACTTGTTTTTGTATTGTCTACAGCGGCTTGCATGCTAGAGTTGAGTAGTTGCAACAGAGACTCTATGGCCCTCAAAACTATCTGAACTTTTACAGAAAAAGTGCGCCAGCCTCTGTTCTAGACCAATTGAATCCTCTTTACTCCCATTCACACCAGGCAAACATCATTAGTGACAGATGCAAACAGCTACCGTTCAGCTTCTTATATATGCTTGAGTGATTATCAGTCGCTCAGAGATGGTAAACTCTTCTCCATCAGCCCATCCATTAGTGTTTATTCAACCAGACTTCCCGGGCTCACACTTCAAAACACCCCTTCACACTGTCCATGGGAGAGAGAAGCTCCTGATAAATACACAGCCCTCAGCTTGTAAAAGTACTCACCAGTGTTAAAAGGACAATACACAGTACCCTGGGAATTAACCTCCCACAGCTTCTACCAGTTCAGAGTATTATGAATTTCATATTAAATCACACTTGAAAAATAACCATTTTTATGCCTATATCTATTATTCTGCATACTCTGAAGTTCTATGTAAAAATTCAGTTAATTTAGTTTGAAGATTACTTATTCACAACATCCCTTACTCATATGTAAATTATCAGCCAAATCAGCTTCAGGAAAAACAAAATAAAGAAACCAACCAGACATCGGTCTTACTTCTCTTTCAACATTCTGATCTCCCATCAGCATCACTGAACACTCCCACCCACCCCTTCAAAACTGTCCTCGCCCTGTACTCAGGGCTGCTGTTCTCTCAGCTCAGGAATCCTGTTCATCTGGCCCATTGGTCCGGTGACATCCCCACCAACATCTTGGGCAATTCTGTTCCAAAGCCTTTGGGCTGTGCCTTTGCTCCTGTCTAAATTCCCTTCCCTTTGCTTCTCCAGCAATTCAAATCTGGCCTTCAGAACGTCACTGACCAGGTTGTACCCCCAAGTCTACAGATGAGCCCTTCAATTCCTAAAAGCAGAGTCTTCTATGAGGAAGATATGGAACTAAAGAGCAAGACTGTGGCGCCATGTCCCTTGAGTCCAGGGAGCACACAGTAGGGTTTCAGAGCTGCTTCAAATGCATCATCTTGGCCATCCATAGCCCTAGAGCAACCTTCTGGAAACTTTGCCACAAAGAAAAGGATGCACTGAGCAGCTGATACAGATATTCCAGTTGCCCAGAAGTTAGATTTCTCATTGTGGATGAATTGGCAGTCACTAACTTGAGCTTGGTTTTTGTAAATCAGTTCCCTGGGCCTGGCTCAACTCTGAGCAAAGTAGGGAAAACCGAGTTTCTGGTTCTGTAAAGCAGGCATACAAGGATGCAACCACATCAAGGCTCCATCTCCTCCTATGAAGTATCTAACCTGTGGTATCTTTCACCTGCCTCCTCTACATATTGATTGAACATTTACTGTGTGCTAGTGCCTTGCTAGGAACTGCAACATACAAAATAAATAGAACAGAGTCTCCTCTATCGAGGAGCTTTAACCCTGGGAAACAAGTCATATGTGAAAAAATAAAAGACCAATATAAAATCAAATATACCCAATGACCAAAGTGTGTGGGACAGACAGTGAGAGGGATGCAAGGTTGCTGGTGAGGTATTGTGGGCCAAGATATAATGGTTCCAGAAAGGAAGAAAAAAAACCAGAACTGAGGCTGGGAGAATGGACAGAATTTGGCTGAGAGAAAATCCCACAAGCGAAAAGATAGAAAGGAACAAGGAATATCTGACCATAAACCAGCCACCTTCATGAGGCCAAAGATCTACACTGGTGACCAGAGAATAAGGTGACTAAGATAAAAGGGCGTCACCTGAGGTCTTGATGGCCAGAGCTGAGACTTGATAGGGAAGCAAAGGGAAGATTCTTAAGAGGATGACATCATACAAGTAGCCTTTGAGGAATTATACAGTCTTCCTTCTGATTGGACAGGTTGTATCGGAATAAAGAAAACCATGAGACAAGGAGGTGAGTTAGCAAGTTAATATATGAGAAAGCACGAGCTTAGGGACTCTGAAGTTTAGATTAACAGAAAAGAAGAGTAAAAAATTGCTAACAGGCAAGACACGGGCTCTGGTGAATGCAGATAAGCTGTTTCTTCCTTTCCCTTCCCTTGCCCAGAATGCTTACCATCCACGTGCAGTCGGGAGATTGGTTAGGAACCGTTAACGATCACAGTGATGGCCAACACCCAAGAACCTCCCCAAGTCCTGTCTGTACCTTCAGAGATTAATATGACAATTACAGTCCCCAGTCTGGGTGATTTAATTATTATATGTTGAAAATTAGTAATCTATGCACAGTATATTTGGTAATTCTCCATAAATTGCAACACCTTGTTTTTCTAATGATACCAAGTAATAGTTTACTATATTTACTCTTTATATCTCACTCCTGCTTCCGCTTTCAGAAATGTCAGGGAAGAGCTGGAGAGGTCTCCTGGGGGCACCAGGTGCTGGCCCCATGCAGGGTCCCTGTGGGGGTGGGGAAGGCCTTCAGGTCCCAGTAGCTTTCCTGACTCAAACAGCCCTTGGGAGACAGGAAGCGCCTCTGAGACAAGCCAGCATACACCTTCTTGAAGCTGTTTAGACACTGTCTCCATATGTTCCCCCTAACAGCTTCCTTCTGCCAAGGCGAAGCTCTCCTATCTTATCTGGTTTGAGTTACTGCCAGTTTGTTTTCATAAAGATCACTATCTTGGCCAGACACTGGGAAATAAGTGAGACGACAAATCTGGTTTTGATGAAAAGGAGACATTAAATGGGGTGTTAGTATTACCCCAGGGACAAGGAAACTGAAACTGTGTTGCCTCACGGACCTCACAGCCCAGTGGCTGGGATGATCCAACACTCAGTGCCTGCCTTTAAAAGCCATCAGAGAGAAAGGCAGGCTTTCGCAGCTCCACGCACAGACCGACTCACGTGGCCAGCCAGAAAAGAACACGTCCTTATGCCCGAGAGGTATGCTCGTTTAAGAAAATATTTATACAAAACCACAGGCTCCACCCTTCTGCGTTTCCCCTTAAGTAATAAAACTCAGATATTAAACCAGAATCTAATAGAGTAACCAGACTTTTGGACGCTCTGCAGGTGTAGAAGGTGTGATCTGAGAAGGTAGTGGTCTTGCCCTTTGTAGAAGCAGCCAAGACATGCCACGCCCTGCAGCCAATCAATCATCAGGAGACCTACCAGACAAATGCAAAAAGCTCGTGCCCAAACGTCCTGGGTGGCAATGCCACTTCTAGTTATTGTTAAAACCTTTATAATGAGCAAAAGGCTCTTTGCAAGTAAAGGCTTTGGATCAACAAGGCAAGCAGGAAATTCCCTAATAGGTTCCTTCCCAAATACTTTTATACTGGTTTCTCTCCTTTGTATTGTACCATAACCCCACCCCTCATACCCCTTAAGGGTCAACAACTGTTAATAAAATCTAAAGGTAAAAGGAGTTTTCCGCTTTCAGTATAATCTGGTTTTTTGGCTTCCTATCTAGCAGAAAGTCTGCCTTGGTACGTCAGCAAGTGCAGCAAGCATCGTTTTATACTATAACTGCTAAAAGAAAGCCAGTCAGAGGAAATAACATGCCCAAGTCACTATCTTTGCACAAGGAGTTAGGCCAGGCATGCTATTCTTAAGCCTTCCAAGGACAAAGTAGGTACCATCCATCCTTTTACAGATGAGGAAAAAGACTGTGTGAGGTTCAGTTAATTTGTCCAAGGTCACATAGCCAGTAAATGGCCAAACTAAAATTCAAGTCAAGTTCCTCCAACCAGGAGGATCTTAATCTGAGATCCATGGGCTCCTAGTCTGGGGACTGGGATAGGAAAATAATTACATTTTACTCTTCATTGAAGTCTACCTAAAATTTAGCATTTTCCTTCAATTATGAATATAAACCACCAACCGCAGTAGGTATTAGCAATACCTGACTTTGTCACCAATAGAAATAAATGTATTTTCGTATCACTTTACAGTGGCTGTCAATTTCAAAATATTGTTTATGCTCATCACTACTTAAAGTTACAGTAGTCACCAGATCCACCACTGGAAGTGGTTATTTTGTGCATTGGTAAAGAAGCACATACTACTTTATCACAAATTTGTTTTCTTAAACATTTTGATAACTGTTTTTCAAGAAGATTGGCTTCCTTTGCAGTCCTTTTTGTCTCATTTTATGCATTCAAACATAATCTAAGAGGAGTTCCATAGACTTCTCGGCCTGCAGAGGGGCTCCTGGAGTACAGAAGGTATAAGAACCCTGCTCTAACCCCTAAGCCCACAGCTCTGTTCATTCCCCGCCCAGCCTGCCTCACACTCTTTTCCTTCCCACTTCTCTCCTTTCCCAGATTATCTCAAAGTAATTCCCCACACAGAATTAAAAAAAAAAAAAAAATCATTGAAGATTCAACCACTAAATCAGCTAACGCACTATCTGCTATTAAATAGTACTTATATTTATAAATTTGCATGGCTCCAGAATTTCAGTCTCAAATTAACTTTAAGTATGATGGGCAAAAACCCGACATCATTTTGCTGACATGAAGAATGACACGGGTACTCCATTTACCAGAAACCCTAGAACTGCCTAACAGTTGCCTGCCAGCACGAAATAATTTCCATCAGCAAACAAGGGCAAATTGGTTAAAACAAAAAAATAGTATTATAAAACAACAGTAAACTAATCCAGAGATGGCTGCTAAACTGCAGCCAAGATTCTCTGAGTATCAGGTAACATCTCTCTCATATTTGAAAATGCAAAGATGCAGCTCTCCCTCAAATCCAGACTTAATAGCATCTCACGGGAGGGTACTTAAATACCACACCAGACTCAGGCATGATGGACAGGCCTGAGTTTCCTCAATGAAAATAAGACAGAGTAAAAGAGAGCTTCCTTGCTGAATACGTGGGCACAAGGCATGCATTTGTGATAGGTTATGGTGCAATCGCAGGGTAGCACTGTCCTGACGTTACCATAAACATGTAGATTAGTGGGAAAGAAAAACGTATTTCTGATTTTAAGTAGTGAGTCTTACATTGCAAAATATTTCCTAAATCTTTAACGAGGCCATTTATGTTAACTTTCTTTTCAAACGAATCTTCCATTCAATACACACAAGAATGTGAATGCTGTGGTTATAAGATTAAAAAATTTCTTTAACACAAAAATATTTCTTAGTTGATTCAACTGGACCATGATATCATTTCTTCCTCTGGCATATTCAACTCTATGTTTTCTGCTTGTTAACAAAGAAATTCTTTGTGGATCCATGTTAAAAGCAAAGTGAGAAACCGTGGCCCGCATTATGCCCAGACACGTAGCTTGATTGGTCAACACTGCCTTCAATTCTGTTTTTCCATAATCCCAGAGTTTTAGTTTGTGCGTCATTGGATCAGTATTAGCTGATTCTCAAACACAGGCTGCCTTTGGAGAACAGTAGCAACAGATGCCCTCCCAGGGTTTCTAGATTTGTTATGAAAAGATGTCAAATGGCTTTACCATACTCCACCAAGCAGCCCAGCCTTCGTGAGTTTTGAAGAGTCAAGTGTTTGGGACACAAGTCACAGCACACAAGAAGTCAGGTGCAGGCAGGCAGTCAGACTGTTAGCTAAGGTACTGCTTTTCATTCAATTCCAAAGGCTGTCTGATTCCCTACGTGATCAAGACCATAATTAATTCTGCTGGACTTCAGGGTGAATTTGAGAGTAGGCTGTCCTATCCCTTATTGGGCGGACTCCTCCTAACAGTGAGTGACCTAATGAGGCTTGCCCCCATCTCAGAGCAAGTGCCCCAGATTCATAGACACCTGAAGAGATCAGGTTGTGTTATGTTGCCTGCTTGAGTTTAAGATTTCTGAAATCTATAGGCAAAGATCACTGGGCAGAGAGCACTTCGGGTCTATCTAATCTCATCTGCTGCAGAGAGCACGTAAAGAAAGCCCACGGGGTGTCCTGGGCCCAGTGTGTGCATAACCACCTGAATCAGGAGGTAACAAGTCTCAAAATCCTGAATCTTTGCCCCCTCCTTTGTTTCCCCCTAATCATCTCAATTTATGCCAATTAAAAGAAATGAGGTTATTAATCAGGAGCTCTTCACTACTTACTAGATGAAAAGTTTTCTCTTCAAAGCACTTTCGAAAAGGAGGCTCCAGAATAGCCTGCTGATGATTCTCCCGCTCTATTCAGGGCTGGATGATGAAAGCCAAGCTACTATCGCATACCTGATTGGACCAAAAGTGATAAGAAACTCCAGCTCCCCGCCCCCCAGTATTATACACGCAACAAGCCACAGTTTCATCTCTTACTCAGCTGTGCCTCGTTTATTTGACATCTGCAGACAAAAGTAAGTGTGCATTTTAGAAAGAAGTGCAAATTCCCTATTTCAACACAGGTAGGAAGAATTTGATATGGCAAGATCTCTAATGAACAGAGCGCAGACCATGATTTCAAATATCTCTTCCTTCGAAAATTAAGACAAAGGAAATTCATGAGTTTGCTAATTACATTTCCTCTCATTTTGATATCAGGGTATTATACAGTTGTCCCAATTTATAATGGGAATGGATGGAGGGGGAAAAAAAGCATCATTTACTTGGCTGGAAGTAAACAGAAACATAAAAATCTCAAGGCCAGAAAGGAACTTAAAAGATCATCTATTCCAAAAACTCCCATTTCCTGACCAAACTGAGACTCAAATAAATTAAATGACTTATCCAAGGCCACTGTACTGAGTGTCCAAGGCACACAGGAACATAGATTTCCTTGGTTAATGATTGCTGTTTCCACTCTACCACACTATGTTCTACCAAGACACACGGGCGTCAAGCTTTCAGTCAATGGTGAGTATTTTAGAATGAATCACAGTCACCTAGAAATTCCTCTTGAATACTGCTGAATTCTCCCTGCATCCAAGTTAAGTTTGCTTCCAACCTACAAAATTTAGCGTGAAATTCTTTGGCTAAATGAAGGAAATAAAATCAAATACTTACACCTCCTACAGGCAGGAGCACCAGAGACCCAATCTTAAAATAATACTAAGCTGTTAAATTTCTAGTGATCTATCCCACCCGTTTGACCAAAGGAGAGGGCAGAAAGCAACATGACACAGCTTCCTTTCCTCTCTCCATGCGTGCAATAGGCAGGGCTCCGAGTGCAGGAGTTCCTCTTCCCATTCAATAATCCAAGATGCCTCAGCACAATCCGCTGCATCACTCGTGAGCATGATTTCACTGTAACATGTGAGATCTTTGGGAAATTCAGTAGGTTGCACTTTTTTAAATTATCAATTCTTTTTAGTGACTCAATAAGATAAATTAGAGGAATGGATCTCAAAGTGGTCCCTAAACCAGCCACCTTAGCAACTCCTGGAACTTGTTAGAAGTGTAGATTCTCAGGCCCATCCCAGACTTACCGAATCAGAAGCTCTGGGGGTGGGGCACAACAATCTGTGTTTTAACAAGCTCTCCAGGTGATTCTGAAGCAAGCTAAAGTTGGAGAAAAACTGAACTGAAACATTCCAAATGCTACATTGACTTGTGTTGATAGACTCATCAGCCTGGCACACAGACATGCCTACAATGGTCTCTAGTCCCTAATGCTTTCTCGACAGGGGCCCTGAAACTTGTACAAAGCATCAAGCTTATCCAAGTTAGATCATTTTCTGGCAACTATCTGTGGCAGACACTGCCTAAAAATGAGTCATTTTCCAAAAGTATGGAGGAGTTTTTATGAAGACAGAATTTATGACTCAGTTTTCTATTGTTTAAGTGGACAACTAGTTCTATCCATTACAAATTAGATTTCTCCTGCTTTCCCCAAAGATAGAAACTGTAACTTAAAATGAAGAGGAGAGAAATAGGAAATAGTGACGTGAGGACACCCTCTGCCCTGTTGTAATTTACGAGACGCTGGCTCGATCAATGTAATTGGTACACACGGTCACTGCTCTATCAAGGGGGACATTTTATCATTAAGGGCCTGGGTCCAGCACTAAATAAGTTGGAAATCTGGACAAATGATTGAGTTTCCTGGTGTTCCTATGGCAATGAAAGAAAATGAAATCAGATTTTTAAAAACATTTTTGTTAGGAAGAAGGGTGAAAAATGCCTAAGGCATCAGAATTAATGGATGCTTCTACTTTAAAAATAGATAAGAAGTGTAAAACATTGATGAAAGAACCCAAAGATGCCCTACATGAACGGAGAGACGTACAATGTTCTTGGACTAGAAGACAATGTGGTTAATACGTCATTTCTCAAATTGATCTATAGATTTAACACAATCCCAATCAAAATCCCAGCAGAATTTTTTTTGAAGTATACACAAGCCAATAATAAACTTTATATGGAAAAGCAAAGAGGTTTAAATAGCTAAAATAATTTTGAAAAAAAGGAAAGTTAGGAGACACATTCCCTGATTTTAAAAATTACTGTAGTATTAGCAAAAGGACAGACAACAGATCAACGGAACTGAACAGAGTCCAGAAATAGAACCATGCAAATATCTTCAACTGATTTTTGGCAAAGGAGCAAAGGCAATTCAATGGAAAAAGGCAAGTCTTTTCAACAAATGGTGCTGGAACAATTGGAAATCCATATGTAAGACAAAAGAGCCTCAACCTACACCTTACACCTTATACAAAAATTAACTTAAAATGTGAAACATAAAAATACAAAACCATCAGGAAAAAACACGAAAGGAATGTTTGTGACCTTGGGTTCAGCAGAGTTTTTAGATATGACACCAAAAGCACAAACCATAAAAGAAAAAAACTGATAAACTGGACTTCATCAAAATTAAAGACTTTTGCTGGGGGCCAGCCCTGTGGCATAGTGGTTAAGTTTACGCGCTCTGCTTCGGCAGCCCAGGGTCCGCTCGTTCCGATACTGGGCGTGGACCTACGCACCGCTCATCAAGCCATGCTGAGGCAGCGTCCCACATAGAGCAACTAGAAGGATGTACAACTATGATATACAACTATCTACTAGGGCTTTGGGGAGAAAAAAGGAAAAAAAGAGGAGGAAGGTTGGCAACATATGATAGCTCAGGGCCTATCTTCCTCAAAGAAAAAAAAAGAAACCTTAAAAAAAAAATTAAAGACTTTGCTCTGTGAGACACCCTGTCAGAGTAAAAAGACAAGCTATAGACTCAAAAAAAAAAAATTTTGCAAATCACATATCCAACAGAGGACTGGTATCCAGATATATAAAGCAGTCACAAAACTCAACAATAAGAAAGTCTAATTTAAAAAATGTGCAAAAGATTTAAGCATATACTTTACCAAATGAGCATATGAAAAGATTAGGCATTATGAAAATGCAAAACAATAATCACACTGAGATACTACCACACACCCATTAGAATGGCTAAAAAAAAAGCAAAACAAACAACAAAAAACCGACAATGTCAAGTGCTGAGGAAGATGCAGAATAACTAGAATTCTCATACACTGCTGGCAGGAATGCAAAACGCTACAACCATTCTGGAAAATGCTTTGGCAGTTTCTTATAAAGTTAACCAGTTTCCACATAACCCAGCAATCCCACTCCTAGATACTTATACCAGAGAAATGAAAACATGCATTCATACAAAACTTCCCAAATGAGTGTTTACTGCAGCTCTGCTCATAATCACCAACAACTGAAAACATCCCAAATGTCCTCCAAGCAATTGGTAGCACCTCCCTACAACAGAATACTATTCAGCAACAAAAAGGAATGAACTGTTATACACAACAACATAGATGAATGCCAAATGCAGTGTGCCAAGTAAAAGAAGCCAGCCTCCAAAGGTTACTACTTTTTGATTCCATTCATAGGATATCCTGGAAAAAGCAAAACTATACATCAGTGGTTGCCAAGGGTTAGGAGGAGAAGAGGGTTTGATTAGAAACAAGTCACACAAGAGAGATTTTTGGAGTGATGTGACTGTTCTGTATTCTTACTGTGGTGGTGATCATATGAGTATGTGCAATTGTTAAAACTTTAGGATACTACACCAAAAAAAGTGAATTTTAATATATATACATTTAGAATATAATAAAAATGAGTTTCTTGGGATAGTAGACTCATTGTTTCACGTCCTCTGGTATGTGAATAAATCTAATTTTAAAAATGATAAATTTCTAACAGGAACTTCCAGACTCACAAAGTTTTAAACATATATAAACCAAAAACTTGGAACTCAAACATTTTCATTTATTAAAATTAACCCAAATGTCATTTTTGATGAAATTCAAATGTAAAATTTTAAAGTTCTCCCAAAGAACTTTTATTATTCCCCTAAAGATTAAGAATCAGATGAAGATATTCTAAATTAGTCTTTTCCGTGGTTCCACCAACTCTGTCAATAGTTTTTGGTATATAGCCGATAAATTCAAGGTGTCTTTGGGCAAATAACCTCTGTCTGATTACTGCTAAGCATCGGGAGGAAGAACCACCGGGTGTGTCTGGACGTCAACATTGGAATCCCAAACTCTCCCTATTTATAGCCTTTTTCCCTCTTACGTGGCACTACCATTTTAACGAGTTCCCAATATAAACTAGATGCTTCAGACAGGTTTTCATTTAACCCTTTCAACAGCTCCTTTTCCAGTTGAGGAAACAATTCAGAGATCACACAATTCAGTAAGTGATAGATCTACTTCTAATTATGGCTATTCAACTTTCTCCAATCACCAGCTCCTCTGGGGAGGTAAAAAGAAATGAAAAATCTCTGCTTTAAGTTGCCTTTCTTATATACCTAGCATTTTAAATTGTTCCAGAAATATCAGATTAAAATATAAAACTGAGTAAATACCTTACTCTTTTTTGCATTTGCATGTTGCATTTTCTAATTACAAAATAAAGAGTTGACTCCAGTTACAGGGAACAAAATCTGGGGCAACAGCAACCAGGTTCAAAAGGAGTGTGCTAGTGTGTACTCACCTCCCTGAAATCACACTGTGTGGATGATCCATACTCGTGTGCGTGTGCATATTTGTGCATGCGTGCATCCAGCAATGCACAAAGTAAAAAAATATTCCAGACTAAAGGCATGTGAGATCTCTAATGTATTTCCTTTATCCTTTAAGCGTTAACCTGCTTTAGAGGAAAAATTTTATTTTATCTTCCTTGGTAGATTAAACAGACCACTGAAAGTATTACCAACCACCATTACTTGGTCTCTGGCCGCCATTTTCTTCACTAGCTGTCTCACCAACTGTTTCCTCTGTCTTCAGCTGCTTAAGAACCCCACATTCACATACAGAGAGGGGAGCCACGATCTTGTGTTCTATTTCTTTTTTTAAAAAAAAAAGTATTTACAACTGGAAGCATCTTTGCCAATTTTTAAAATATAATATTTTCTGGCATTGGAAAGAAAATTTCAAGATAAGACAGCAATTCTTCTTTGGAAAGCAAGCAAACAACCAAAGGTGACCACATCATTTCCCTCTCTATAGAACACTACCACTTGCAAAGGAAATCCATCTGTGAATGTTCTAAGATCAAATATCAAATAGTCACTTCACATCTTCCATGGCTCTCTTCTGCTCTATTTTCAAGGGCAAGGAATGCTTTGGACAACTTTCCATCTCACATATTTTCTCTCTCCTCAAATACTTTTTCTACAATCCTCATTATATTTTGGCTTTTCTGACCAATTACTATTTCTATCATCCTGGAGAACTAAGAAATAACTTTTAATTCAACTATAATCCAATACGGACCTGACAAAAATATGCCACCAGCTATTGTTGAGAGACAAGTATCAGGGGTTGACTTAAGTTTGCTATAGCTTTACATTTGTAAGTCAAACAGATACCAAAGCTTTAAAAATATGTAGCACCTGAAACCCTAACAGGATGCTTACCTTTCCTCAAAACAATAAAATATATATCAAAACCACCTAATATTTTAGTGACTTTTTTGCAGCCACATTGCATTATTGATTTATATTGAGTTTACAGTCAACTAAAACCTTAAACCTCTTTCCTACATACTATTGTCAAACTTTACCTCCTTTTAAAAAGATTACCCCCTTGGCCCGGCCCCGTGGCTTAGCGGTTGAGTGCACGCGCTCCGCTACTGGCGGCCCGGGTTTGGATCCTGGGCGCGCACCGACGCACCGCTTCTCTGGCCATGCTGAGGCCGCGTCCCACATACAGCAACTAGAAGGATGTGCAGCTATGACATACAGCTATCTACTGGGGCTTTGGGGGAAAAAAAGGAGGAAGATTGGCAATAGATGTTAGCTCAGAGCCGGTCTTCCTCAGCAAAAAGAGGAGGATTAGCATGGATGTTAGCTCAGGGCTGATCTTCCTCACACACAAAAAAAGATTACCCCCTTGTTCCTCAAGAGAACATTTCTCTCTCTAAATCTTCTGTTCTTACTTTCCTGCGGGTGTCTCTCTTGACCTTTATTTTTAAAGAAACAAAAGAAAACAAAACAAAAATACTACTCTATTCTGCTAAAAGCACAGCACATTCAGTATCTGGAGTCCTGCCATTTAACATCTGGATATCTCTCAAGTTGAAATTCAACTTGGTGAAATGTGCTTTGCTTAAACAATTTTGAAAGAAAATAAAAAATTTGGTTCCATAGATGCATACTTCTGTATCTCCTCCTCACCTCTGTCCTCAAGCTATATTCTTTAAAGTCAACTATTTTTCTTCAAGCTGAACTCTTGAGTGTTGGAGGCAATAATGGAGCTACTAAGTGTTTCTATCTCACCCCAACTTTTACTAGGGATAAAGAAAAAGACCTAGGATTTTCACTCAGTGGAAAATTTTTACTGGAATTAAGCCACAAAAGGTAAAAAGAAAAAAATTTTTTTTCAGAAGAAAAATTACTTAACAAAGTAGCCACAAGATTCCTCAATCCTTAAAGAATGTAAAACAGTTATCAAAGCAACAGCATTATTTAAATACCATTTTCAATCTTCTAATAAGAAAGATAGGCAAAGGCACCCTTTTATTATGCAACAAGGATTTCTTTTGGAAAGGCATGTGGATGGATGTTTGGTTCAAAATGTAGTGGTTAAAATTGTTAATGCCAAGCTAAACTTTCAATTCAAGACACAGTAGGGCAGCCACAATAGTGGCTACAAACTCCAAATAAATGTGTCAGTGATCAAATACCAATAAATTACACCACTCTAATGTCAGAAACATCTCAGCTCTTGAATTGTGTATGACACTGCCTGTTGCATGGGCAATGCCTTTGTCTTTCATTTCACCTGACAGCAGAGCTCTGGATAAGCAGATTGGGAACACAGATACCTTGAATTCAGCTGCATTCCTCCAGGGCCTACTGTATTCAAAGCACTACAGTGACTCAAAAACAATGGTGGAGGGAAAATGGTCTTTACCATTAAATAACATAGTCCAGTTGGTAGGGGAGGGAGAGGCAAGTACAACACAATGTTTAACACAAACCATTAGAACAAATGTCAACAAAAAGCTATCAACAATGTGCTATGATAGGGATAACTTCTGATTTCAAGAAACAATTGCTTCTAAGATTTCTTGGAGTGTGGGCCACCTGATGCAGATGATAGAGAAACTGAGGTGGGAGGGGCAAAGACAAAGGTTTTTGGCCAGGGGAGTGAGCCTGTCAGGGCTCCATTTCAGGAAGATTAATCTGAGGGCAGCATGCAGGACAGGCTGGGAGTGGGTAGACCAAATGTGAGCAGCTAGCATACTGGCAGCTGGAAAAAGACAGAAAGTAGACACGGAAAAGCTCATCCACAGAGCTAGCAAAAGATCAGGTGTGGGGTGAACGACAGGGGACTTTCAAATGTGATTGACGTTTTAGGACCTGGGGTCAGAATTTAAAAAATGAAGGAAACCCTGAAATTGGAGAGAAGGGCTTGAGGATTCGCTTAAAAAAAAAAAAAAAGGCTTTTTTGGAGCAGTTTTAGGTTTACAGAAAAATTAAGGGAAAAGTACAAAGATTTCCCATATACGCTTTGCCCCCACCTCCCAGCTTCCCCTATTATTAACATCTTGCATTAAGGTGGGACATTTGTTACAACGGATGAGCCAATACTGAGACATTATTATTAACTAAAATCCATAGTTTACATTAGGCTTCAATCTTGGTGGTGTACATTCTGTGGGTTTTGACATATGTATAATGACATATATCCACTATTAACAGGATCATACAGAATAGTTTCACTGCCCTAAAAATCCTGTGTTCCATCTCTTCATTCCTCTGTCCCTCCCCGAGTCCCTGGCAAACACTGATCTTTTTCCTGTCTCCATAGTTTTGCCTTTTCCAGAATGTCCTATAGTTGGAATATGTAGCCTTTTCAGGCTTAGCTTTTTCAGGTGCCAGCTGGCCCAATAGCTTCCTCTGACTCTTTCACTGTGTCACATCAACACTTCTGCGGCTTAGTGGAAAGATGAGACGTGAGTGAACTTCAGTGTCACAAATGTGCTTTATAAGGGATCTAGCAATTTTAAACACACTCACAAACCAATGTAAGTGTCCTAATATGCTAGATTTTACCACTGTTCCCGACCACCATCCCTATAAAGAGGAATGCCTTGATGGCAGAAGACCTGGTGTAAAGGTCCTTCCTGCCCCCACCCTGAGCAAGCTAACCTCCGAAAACTCAGGGTTTTTAAAAATGTATTTCAGGAACGATACCATGTTCCTCAAAGGAGTGCTACAAGGACTAATCAAGACAATATGCTTAAAATAGTTAACACGGTGCCTGACAGAGAGGAAGAACTCAATAAATAGTAACTATTAACTGTTTTATGATCCTTAAGTTTTCTACCAATGAAGAAGCACTAAAATGAGCCAAGGCTATGAGAATTCAAAGGTAACGTTTTATAAAACACATATACATAGAAAATAGTTATTAGAGAGAAAACACTGCAATCGTTAGGAAAAATATTTTTTAACGAAAATTATGACATAGACTTTTTTTTTTTTTTTTAATATTTTCAGCTTGGTCCTTTTATTTATTTATTTATTTTTTGGTGAGGAAGATCAGCCCTGAGCTAACCTCCATGCCAATCCTCCTCTTTTTGCTGAGGAAGACTGGCCCTGGGCTAACATCCGCACCCATCTTCCTCTACTTTATATGGGACGCCGCCACAGCATGGCCTGACAAGCGGTGTATCAGTGCGCGCCCGGGATCCAAACCCGGGCCGCCAGCAGCAGAGCGCCCGCACTTAACTGCTACGCCACGGGGCCGGCCCTGACATAGACTCATGATGAGTCTAGAAGTTGGAATAGCCACCCCTCACTTAAGGTTTGGTAACATTTGAGAAGCAGTTCAGTTTCACAGTAGTTCTAATTAGCTTTTTTCCTTGCCTAATTCAATAGATGGTATCACACCTTACAGTTTGGTTTCTCTCGAGACTGACAACAAGAAGCCCAAGTTCTCTCTTAAAGGTCACCAATAAAGAGCAATTAAAAGGTTTCAGTTTCATGGAATGGGAAGTTAGCTACTAAAGCAGAAAAGTTAGCATGCATCCATGCAGGAGGAACCAGGAAGACACAGAGCCCCAGGGGTGCTAGGGGTTTCTAAGTTTCCCTCCAATGACACAGAGCCTTATACAAAGTGTGAGCTCCACACTTGAATTCCTCTTACACTCTCTGTGTTTGCATATCCCAGCAACTATCCTGGGATAGGATTCAGGACTCCCTCCTTCAATAGCAAATTCTATCTTTTGTCTAATGGTCAAGTTTCACTAAAATTTTTGTCTTCAAATAGTTTGTCTTTCTAACTCTGACACATAATGAGAATGAGAATTAGAAGAATCCATTCCAAAACACCCTAGAGATGATCTGAACTGTGATATGTTCCTGCCCTAAGGATTTCTATAAAAGGACCATATACTCATCATTTCTATATGTTCATTTAAGGAAGACACTTCTTTATTGCAGTTACCAATACTACACTGGAAAACTTTCCAAATGATTTAACATTCCATCATATAGAGAAAGATAACAAAATTAATCATTTAAATCTATTCAATGTAAAAAAGGAGCTCTCTAAATACTATTTCCTGTAATTTTAAGACATGTTAGCAGCTCTTGGGAAATGTTTGGGGGGAAGAAGTTTATTATTCATTCTGTATTGTCTACCATGGGCAAAGCACTAAGGATCCATTTCTCATGTACTGTACTACGAATTATCTCATCTCTGCCCTTGGCACTCCCAAGTCTAGACACAAAGACAGTGAAGTAAGGACAAGGAATTTCAACACAAGGTGACAAATACTGTAATAGAGGTAGTCTATAAGGTATAATTGTCTTACTTTTCTCACTCAACATTATAATCATTAACATTTTCTGGTGTTATTATACAGTCTGTCTAACCATCATTTGTAATGTCTGCCTAACATTTCACTGACTGGCTAGATTAAACATGGTAAACATTTGTGTCATTTCCAATACTTCACTATAATAAGCGATGTTATGACAGGCAATGTGGCATTTACTGCTTCTAAGACTGCTTTCTCAGGTGAAGTTTAAAGAGAAACATTAAGGCCTTTTATACTTATGTATATATTAAAATATATGTGTGTGTGTACACGCACACACCCTATCTAATTACCTAAAGGGTTCCCCACGACTGCAAACGATGGGGATACTTAAAACAGAGGGTGCAGGTGGGGGCCTTCTGCATGTGCATGTTTGTACTTTGTCTTATTAAATTAGCAGGTAAAAAATGCATCTGATTGGTTTTAGAGAAATTGGTTTCCATTTTGTAGAACTTACCATGTTGGAAGCTTATTAGTTTTACTTTTCTGTGACCTGTTCTTTGTCCACATAACTGTTAAGCTCTTAGAATTTTTCCTGTGAACTTGTATGCATCTCACTGGATCTTTATTCAGTTCCAGGACTTGGTCTTTAGCTTTAGGGGCTCTGAAAACCACCCTCATATCAGTACCTCATGAAGGCTTCCCTTTCTCCAATTCCTGCCCTGTTTCCATCCTAGGACAGACTGGTGCTAAGTGTGCCCTACCCTGTGCTATGCCATTCTTCCTTCATTCCTTTTCCAGGTCAGTTTGGATCTTTCTCAAAAATCAGACACGCCCAAGGTTTATTTTGATAATATCTTACATATATAATCTAACCTGATTTTTCCTCTATTTTCCTCCCTACCTCCTAAGGTTGTTCTTCCCCAATAACAGTTAAGAATCTTTCTCTAAAAAAGAAGAGTCTACTCCTCCCCCAATCCTTTTCATAGGCAAACCCCATCCCCACTGTATGACGATGCTCATCAGCAGCAATGAACAAAGGGCAGTACTCATTCTGCATCTGGCCTTCTCAAACTATGATCTCTAACTTTCTTGATCATATACTCATACTAGTAAAAGTATTGTGAGCACACATACATTTATTTACAAATTATATACATATATTAGTGTTTAGCAGAGTGGTTAACAGCACAGCTCTGGTGCCAGACTCCCTGGGTTTGACAGCCTTCTGCTTATCAGCTGCATTAGCAGGTTACTAAACCTCTCTCTGCCCGTTTCCATATCTGTAAAATGGGGATAAAAGCAGTACTTCATAATATTTTTATGAGGATTAACTAATATGTGTAAAGAGCTCAGCACAGCGCCTGACACACAAAAGAGCAACATAAGTGTTTGCTATTGCTGCTGTATACTAATATTGTCTACATTTTTAAAACAGACTCTTTCTTAGAGCAATTTTTGGTTCACAGCAAAATTGAGCAGAAGGCATCGAGATTCCCCACATACCTCCCCCATTCCCCCACTTGCACAGCCCCTCCCATTATCAACATTCCCCACCAGAGCGGTACATTTGCTACAATCGATGACCCTACATTGATCCATCATTATCACCAAAATTTATTTGACCCTACATTGACCCATCATTTATCACCAAAATATCACTATAGTTTACCCTAGAGTTCATTCTTGTTGTACGTTCTATGGGTTTGGACAAATGTATAATGACTTGTATCCACCACTATAGTATCATATATTTTCACTGCCCTAAAAATTCTTTATGCTCCAACTATTCATCTCTCCTTCCCCGTCCTAATCCTGGGCAACCACTGATCTTTTCACTGTCTCCATAGTTTTGCTTTTATCAGAATGTCACATAGTTGGAATCATACAGTATGTAGTCTTTTCAGATTGGTTTCTTTCACTTAGTAATATGTACTTAAGTTTCTTCCATGTCTTTTTATGGCTTGATAGCTCATTTCTTTTTAGCATTAAATAATGTTCCATTACCTGGATGTACCATAGTTTATTTATCCATTCACCTACTGAAGGACATCTTCGTTGCTTCCAAGTTTTGGTAATTATGAATAAAGCTTCTATAAATATCCATGTGCAGGTTTTTGTGTAGACACAAGTTTTTAACTCCTTTAGGTAAATACAAATGAGCGGGATTGCTGGATTATATGGTAAAAGTATGTTTAGCTTTGTAAGAAACTGCCAAACTGTCTTCCAAAGTGGCTGTACCATTTTGCTTTTCCACAAGCAACGAATGCAAGTTCCTGTTGATCCACATCCTTGTCAGCATTTGGCACTGTTCCAAATTTTGGCCATTCTAACAGGTGTGTAGTGATATCTCCTTGTTTTAATTTGGAATTCCCTGATGACATATAATGTGGAATATCTTTTCATATGCTTATTTGCCATCTGTATATCTTCTTTGATGAGGTGTCCGTTAAGGTCTTTGGCCCATTTTTTATTGGGTTATTTTCTTATTGTTGGGTTTTAAGAGTTAGTTATGTATTTTGGATAACAGTCCTTTATCCAATGTGTCTTTTGCAAATATTTTCTCCCAGTCTGTGGCTTGTTTTCTCATTCTCTTGCCAGTGTCTTTTGCAGAACAGAAACTTAATTTTAACCAAGTCCAGCTTATCAATTATTTTTTTTCATGGATCATGCCTTTCGTGTTGTATCTAAAATGTCATCGCTGAACCCAAGGTCATCTAGATTTTCTCCTGTTATCTTCTAGGATTTTTGTAGTTCTGCATTTTACATGTAGGTCTGATCCATTGGGGTTAATTTTTGTGAAGGGTATAATGTCTGTGTCTAGATTCATTTTTTGCATGTGGATATCCAGTTGTTCAAGCACTGTTTGTTGAAAAGATCATCTTTGCTCCATTGTGCTGCTTTGCTCATTTGTCAAAGACCACTTGACTATATTTATGGGATCTATTTCTTGGCTCTCTATTTTGTTCCACTGATCTATTTGTCTATTTTTTCACCAATACCACACTGTCTTGATTACTATAACTTTATAGTAAGTTTGAAGTCGGTTAGTGTCGGTCCTCCAACTTTGTTCTCCTTCAATATTGTGTTGGCTATTCTGGGTCTTTTTCTTCTCTCTAAAGTTTAGTTTAAACCTAAACTTTAGAATTAGGTTGTCAACATCCACAAAATAACTTTCTGGGATTTTGATTTTGATTGCATTGAATCCATAGATCAAGTTGGGAAGAACCGACATCTTCACAACATTGAGTCTTCCTATCCATGAACATGGAATATCTCTCCATTTATTTAGCTTCTTCTTTAATTTAGTTCATCGGAGTTTTGTAGTTTTCCTCATATAAGATCTTCTATATATTGTTAGATTTATACCTAAATATTTAATTTTGGGGGATTTTAATGTAAATAACATTGTGTTTTTATTTCCAAATTCCACTTGTTCATCACCGGTATATAGGAAAGCAATTGACTTTTGTTTATTAACCTTGTAGGCTACAACCTTGCTATAATAATTTATTAGTTTCAAAATATTGTCAACATTTTTGCTAAACCAACAAAAGAAAATTTTAAGAGGCAATAAGTAAAAAATAGATGTTCTAATATTTTCTTTTCACTTTCCACACTGGAGCCCACTGTTTTTGTCAATTGTAGACTCCAGCTTTCTTAACTGTTAGATCAAATACAAATAGGGTGGATAGATGTGTGTCTGATGGTCAATATTTTTTCCATTAACTTCAAGTTTGAGATAAATAGATGCCACTGCTTTCTAGGGAAAGATAGTAGCATTTATGAATTGCCCACTAAGTGCTAGAAGCTTTCACCTGTTAGGCACAAGAAACTTACTGGCAGTGAACTAGATGTATTTAGATAAATGGTGGGGATGAGAGTGAGGAGGTGATAAAGAGGAAATAAACTAGTCCTCCCTCCTGCCCAAACACTAGGTCTCTTAGTTACTTTCTGTACAATATTTGAGCCAAGAATGGATGGAGGCCTCAGAGTGGCAGGAGCTTGAAAACCTGTAGCACTTTGGCGGATCACAGAAAACTACAGATACTTCCTGACTTCACACTGGTTACCTGCCCATCCCTGCCTGGTTGTTGGTAGTATAAACAGATGGCACTGAAGGTGTCTATTCTTAAGCTTCCAAGCCTACTACAGTGCATGGTACACAGAAAGTACTCAATTAATGTTTAAATAATAAGGCTATGCACATTTGTATAGTCAAGACCTCATTACATAACTAATGATGCTTCTTGTTAAAGTGTAGGGGTTGCTGAGCAGAGGGGCAATAGTGGGGAAATGTTCACAAGAGATAGGAATCAAGTTGGGTCCCAGCACGGTGCTTGGAACATAATGGGTGGTCAACAGTACTTCTTGAGTGAATAAATGGAGTCCAAAAAGATAAGAACTAAAATGGTAGAGAGGAAAGGAGCTCAAAGCTCCTTTGGATTAAAAGCTACACGCCCAGAGATCAGGAATAAACGCATGTGGCTCTGGAGGACAGACCATCTCAGGAAGCAATAGAGGGTGAACTTGGAATGTCAGAGTCTTGGCAGCAAACTCTGCTGATCCAGTTCTACAGTTCCCCAAGCTTATTCATGAAGAGATTTTTCTTTTTTTTTAATAAGAAACTACCCTAAGGAAATCCGCACCTGTAAAATGCAAGTCTCTTCAAACTCTCCCTCAATTTCCCTTATGAAAAGAAGCCCTGCTCCTTTCTCCTTTTATCATAGATTTATTATTAAGGAAATCTAACAGCAGGAAACATTTCTTCCTTGAGAAAGCCAGAGAGAGGAGCAGAAAGATCCTGGACTTGGATGACTCTCCAGCACTGGGGTGACTCCTCACTTCCAGAGTGGCCTTGGCAAGCTCCTTAAGTAATCTGAGCACTGTTATGAGGATGAAATGAGATGATGTATGTATGATGCCTGGCACAGTGCCTGTCATTCCTTCATTCACTCAACAAATAGTTGTCACGTGCATACCTTGTGTGGGACCCTGCTCCAGGCACTGAGCACAGGCTTTGAGCAAGGACACAGTCCTTATTCTGATGGGACTAAATTTCTTCTGAGGGAGCCAGGCAGGCCCCAAGAGCTTATTCCACAGAGACTAACCTCATCTGAGCATCAAGAAGAGGTTCCTCTAAGGACATGGCCCTTAACATGAAATCAGAAGGATGATGGGCAGTAGTCAGGAAGAGAAAACTTCAGCAACTGGGGGCTTGTGTGAGGGCTCTAAGGTGGGAAGGGTCTACCCAGAGGCCCAGTGTGGCTAGGAGCAGGGTGGCGGCTGGAGATGAGTGAGTGAGACAAGGACCAGATCATGCTGGGCTTTTCGAGCCCTATTAAGGATAGAGATTTAGGAGTCAGAACTGATGAATGTGAGCACTACTGAGTATAGAGGGTGAGGAAGAGACAGTCGTGTCGACTCTGGGCTGTGAAGTTGAGAGGATGATAGTGCTTGTGATGTGAAGAGGACACGGAGGAGACCAAGTCTGTGATTCTGTTGTTGGGGAAGGGTTGTTCCCCCAACAGGTTGGGGCTGTTACAAAGTCATGAGTCTAGATCTGAACATTGAAAGCTTACAGTAGTACCCAGAAGAGGAGAATGCTGAGTTTGCAATGACATGGACAGACCTGGGACTCAGAGAAGTGGCTAGGCTGGAGACATACATTTGGGAGTCATCAAGGAATCTCAGCCACATCCATCTCTACCACAGAGAAAGTCCAGATGGAGGAGAGAAGCCAGCCCAGAACCGAGTCTTAGAACCTGACCATTTACACGTTGATTACACAGAGTAGCACACAAATTTGGGAGAGTGACAGATGAATGGTGACAATAACAAGGATTAGGAAAGCAAAAAGGACCTTGTGATGGATAACCCAAGCAGTGGAGAGACAGTGACTCATTCCCTTGTCCTCCTCACTTTGAAGGCACTCAGCTGAGCTGAACCCCAAGATTTTGCCTGCCCCCCAACTAGGATAAGAGTCATCAAACCACAGTCAGTGGCGGAGGTGGACGAAAGGCAAGGGTAGAAGGAACACCTGAGTCAGCCTGATCCTGGACATTGTCCTAATGTTGTTTGGGTGACGCACGCTCCCCTGTCAGCACATGATGCTCTAAAAGTCAAGGCCACTGCCTAAGTCAGTGCCAGCTCTATCATTCAGGGATTCAGCAGCTTTAGCAGGCTAGTTGGAAAGAACCCAGCAATCGGATCAAGTCTTGGGGGACACAAGATTCTAGGCAGACATCTCCAAACAGCACCAACCAACAGGAGGATTCCTGCCCCCATGAAAGGATACCAGTCTCACTTGAAATAAAAGCCACCCATGGGACTTCCTTGCTAACTAAGACTCCACACCAATACAGGAAGGCACGGCATCAAAAGTCAATCTGTATCAAAGTGAAATTAATTGAGAACTTAAAAATAAGAAAATCGAAAATTTAATAATAAAATTAATTAAAAAAAAGTCAATCTGAACTTCACATTAGGTTTACTATGTTTAGGAGTAAGTGCTCATAAGAATATGTTCTGATGTTCTCCAGCTTTTTAAAATGAAACAAATCATTTCATACTTCAGACAAGAAGTCAGGACACATTAAGCTATTTTTGTGTTGCATCATTCCCACAAAGTTTTGAAAAACCAATTTTAATTCAAGCATGATTAACTGAACTAAAACTGATGACGGCATTACTTAGGCTGGACGCCTGCAGTGTAAGAATTCAAACATATATGCCAGTGGTGACCACTTCCTCCACCCCTTTTATTGTCCTCAGCAAGCGGTGGTGACTGTTGGCGTTTAATGGCTATTTGAGAAAATCCTCATAGTGGTTGCTATTCACTGGTCGCAGGCAGTGAATTTCCATACCTAGAAAAGACACTGTAGCGAAGCTGAAGGTGATGCTTATACAAACCAACACTTCGATGAGCGGAACCTCTGCTGCCTCACTAAGTGTAACAAGAGCTACATCGCAACACGTAAGAACTAAAAGTCTCTTACAGGAAGGATGCTTTTCCACCTCAACAAATACAGCCTTTATTCACATTCTATTTCTATGGACTTCTTAGAGTTCATGGAATATAACCAGGGATTCCACAGTGACTCTACCTACAAAATATAATGAGCAACTGCATCTGTGCCAAATCGAGTCTCCGCTCTTTCTACACATAAGCAGCACAATTTCTGAGTCAACTCTGAGCTCGACATTGTCGCTGCCGCGGCAACCATAGCAACCATTTCATTCTTCTAGACT
Source organism: Ceratotherium simum simum (assembly GCF_057802395.1). Taxonomy (NCBI): domain Eukaryota; kingdom Metazoa; phylum Chordata; class Mammalia; order Perissodactyla; family Rhinocerotidae; genus Ceratotherium; species Ceratotherium simum. The sequence goes on from NC_141903.1 coordinate 89,121,762, forward strand.
CAACAGGGCAATTTCTCCATGGGCAAAGCAAAGGAGGAGAGCGGCTCCCTCCCAGGTTGCACATAATTACAGATGCACAAGTGTAAAGCAGGCAGCAGGAGGGCTACTCAGGACATAAAAGCTTAGACCTTACTCCACTGCAGCCTGGGGCGGGGCACAGGACTGGATGACCCAACACGACAGGCCCTCCAAATAAAAGCAGACCTTATACATGCAATACTGTTCCAATGATCAAGAAATCATTCTCTTTTTTCCACATTTCTTGTTGAAGTTTGCCTTCATTTGGATTTTTCCAGCACCAGCACCATCTAAAAACTAGACCTAGTCATTTGTGTTACTCACGCTTGGAATTAGGGAGAAATACTACATTTAACGCCAATTCCTGAAATGTGCATTCCACTTCCAATATAGCCCATAAGGCAGCCTGGCAGGGGTAGAAATGGCAAGGAATTTGGATATAGACTTGCACTCCAATCTCAGTTCTGTTGCTTATTATATCACCTTGGCAATTTACTTAAATATTCTGAACTCAGTTTCCCCACCAGTAAAAGGAGGAAATACTACAGCTCACAGGGTGCTATAAAATTAAATCAGATGAATATTTAAGGCTGAGTGCCTGGCATATATTAAGTTACAAGAAGCAGTTAGGCTAGTCCACGATCTGTGATCACTTTAAGCTCCAAGGATAAGAAAGCAACCTAAAATAATGACTTGATACGAAAAGGCTTATGACAAAGTAGGAAAAAGAACACAATATGGAACTACATAAACAGAACTTAGTTGATTTTGGAAAATGAAATAAATGAAGAGTGAGGCACACAGGGGTTCACAGACACTGGCAATGTTCTAGCTCTTTAATTGGGTGATGGGTACCCACATATTTGGTATTCGGTAAGCTGGGCATATGTGTTGTGTACTTTTGCAGGCATGATAACATTTCCCACACAAAAATATCTAAAGCTAAAAAAAAGAGAGGGAGCAAAGACACCAAAATGTCTTATTTCTATACAGTAAGCTTGTCAATAACATTTATTTTCTTTTTATGCATTTCCATATTTTCTAAGCTTTCTATAACAAGAAAAAAATATTTTGTTAATGACAACACTACACTGACAAGTCCTTAGCTGGAGACACAGGCTGGCTTTGGAAAGAGACACTCCATTTCTCAGGCCACTCCCTCCACCAGTGAGCAAACGCAGCCAGTCTAACCAGCGTTTGCATTCACCTTTAATCAATGAGGAGATGTCCACACTCAGGAAGTAGGGACATGCAACAGAAGACAGTGAGACAGGTGCTGCTAGGTTATTAACATTTGATTTTTGACTGCGCGCTTATCTTCTCAGTGACAACTCTGTGAGGCACCTCTTCTTATTCCTGTTTTCAGGGAACTTAGCAAGTTTAAGCAACTTGTCCAAGAGTGAAGCTAGGTTGGAAAGCAGACTAACTCTTTTGCATTCCTTGATACTGTCTTATCTTCAAATGCAGCCTGTCATCAAATGCGTGCATGTATATGTATGACGTCATGCTTTTAAAAAACTGCACATGGGGCCGGCCTGGTGGCATAGTGATTGGGTTTGCACGCTCTGCTTCGGGGGCCCAGGGTTCACAGGTTTGGGTCCTGGGCACGGACCTATGCACCGCTTATCAAGTCACGCTGTGGCAGCGTCCCATATGAAGTAGAGGAAGATGGGCACAGATGTTAGTCCAGGGCCAGTCTTCCTCAGCAAAAAGAGGAGGATTGGCAACAGATGTTAGCTCAGGGCTAATCTTCCTCACACACACACACAAAAAACCTGCACAGATAACATGCTATCATATTTAAAATTTAAAAGAGCTCAAAAAAAAAGGATAAATAATTTGGAAAAAAGATAAATAAAGGAGCTCAGAGAATTTTATTTTCTGCAGCATGTCTCGATTCTCATGCAGGAAGGCAGAGAGATCTCTCTCCTCTTAAAGAGCTGTCTTATTTTTGAAGGGGGAAGAGAAAAGAAGATCCAGAAACGGGGCGATGATGCTTTTAATGTGGTTTAAGAAGACATCTGCTTAGACGTCAAGGGGTAAAGCCTCTCTCCGATTCAAAGACAGAGGGTAGGAGCGAGGGCCCAGATGCTTGCATTTCAGAAGAAACCTTTCTTGGCATACATGGAAAAGACAACAGACTTCATCACAGCAGGATATTCGTCAGTGTTTGCACACGAGATGGATTTCAGATACCCAGATCTAGTGTGCTTGAAGGAGACACACCAGGTAAGCCCAACGTCTAAGTTGTGAGAATAAGAGGAATGTGTCAAATCCAACGTAAATTGTATCAACAGCTGTCACTTACTGAGTGCTTCCCAGGGTTAGGGACTATCCCCCAATAATTATTTAAACCTGACAACCCCACACACACATGAGAAAACAGAGGCTTTGAAGCTGAGTAGCAGCCCAAGGTCCCGGAATATGGAAGAGCTAGGATCCAAAGTGACCCGCTGCTCCAGCATAGCTCGTTAACAAAAGGTGTCTGAGCTTTGGAACTAGGAAGCCTTGGCTCTTTTTCTGTCTCTGTGACACGATCCTGGCAAGTCAAGTGATTAAGCCTTAGTTTCCTCATCTGTCAAACTGATGTAATACCATTTGCCTCAACTCCACAATCTGGATGCATTCATTCATTCAATCAAGAAGAGATATGAAAACATTCCGAAAAGTTAAACACTACACAAATATGCAGCATTAAGAATACGGGGAATGTGAAGATATTTGTTTATCCAACCCCGTGTTCTGGCAAACAACTGGCCCAACAGAATGCTGAAGCTTCTCTCTACTCTGAACTCTAACACATGCACCATGCACAGCCAGAACACATGTGGCAAGGACTGCATGGTCTCTTAGGTGAGAGAGTTGGGCGGTTTGGTTTTCCCTCATACAGGAGTTCCACACTGTATGAAGGCCCATGACTTGATGCTTTGCTAAGTTTGGTCAGTCGGCCAGACACTTAGCAGGAGCAGAGTAACTGGAAGTTATAAAATATTCCAGAGTCTAATCTCCAAGACTTGAACCTGCAGCCACTGGAAGCACCACAATGTGGTGGCCGGCACACCTGTTCACAGCAGGAATCAAGTCCCCACGCGGATTCATCAGGGCCTCCTACCCCTGGGTGAAAGGTGTGAGCGATCCCCCTTCCTCGCCCTCTGGATTACCAATGCACCTCCAAACAGCCCATTTGGCATTTCAGTAGGCCCATCTCAAACAGCAATCTCATTTGGGCTTTTATGATACTCATAAATTTCTTGCATTATTCATCAACATTTCCTTTACAAGGAGAGTTGACTAATCATAACAACCGAGTGAGCCTGAGGAGGCGGGGCCCAGCAGAGAACCGGAAGTGCCACACTTCTTGCTGGAGGACGCCAAGTCAAAAGCAAAACAAGTGGCTTTTTTTCAATCTGGAGAACAAACAAAAGCTTGAAGCTTAACAAGGAATCTGGGCGAGACAAAGCAACGTTTATTTTCACCAAATGAGTACTTATTATAAAGACTGCACAAATAATAAAAGAAAAAAGTCATACATTTTAGAAAAGATTTTTAAAAATCACGTTTGAAGTGATATTTCAATTACCATTACTTACAAAATAATCAGTCCTGAGACCTCGAAAACTCGCTGGGTTGGGAGATGTCAGATAACCAAGTTTTTCAAGGGAAAGAGCTGTGTCCTCCCGCACCAAACCGCATGAAGGCAGTGCTATCAGCCTTTAACAGTTAATATTTTTATTTATTTATTTTTTTGCGAGGAAGATCAGCCCTGAGCTAACAACCCTGTTAATCCTCCTCTTTTTGCTGAGGAAGACCGGCTCTGAGCTAACATCTATTGCCAATCCTCCTCCTTTTTTTTTCTTTTTCCCCCAAAGCCCCAGTAGATAGTTGTATGTCATAGTTGCACAGCCTTCTAGTTGTTGTATGTGGGATGCGGCCTCAGCATGGCCAGAGAAGCGGTGCATCAGTGCACGCCCGGGATCTGAACCTGGGCCGCCAGTAGTGGAGCGCGCGCACTTAACCACTAAGCCACGCGGCCAGCCCAGTTAATGTTAATTTAATATTGTTATTAAATAATAATTTAATATTGTTTAATATTAAACAAGCACAATGTGGGTTCATCTTGCTTTCCAATCAGTGTCATTAAGATAGAAGCCAATATTTGTCTCAACCATATCACTTTCTAAAAGAGTGCATTTGCTTCTATGTTTGAAACACATGTGAATGGGGACACCATTTGCAGCCAACAGACCCCTCCACGTGATCTCCCTCATGGTGTTCACACCTTTGTGGAATCTCCTCCCCTGGGGTGTGGGCAGGACCTGTGATTTGCTTCTACTCAACAGAAGATGGCACAGGTGACAGCCTGCCATTCCTGTGATCACACTGCGTTATGTAAGGTTCCATCTTGCTAGAGGGTTTGTGCTTGTCTGTCTGTCTTTCCCCACTTGCTGGCTTTGAAGAAGCTGCCGTGAATCCTACCACCCCAGGAAAGTGCTGCCAACAACCACATGAGCAGGGCGGTTGATGCTTCCCTGGTTGAGCCTCCAGATGAGAACCCAGCCCAGTCACCATCTGACGGCAGCCTCCCAAGACCCCAAGTAGAGGATACACTTAAGCCATGGCTGGACTTCTGACCCACAGAAACAGTTAGATGCTAAATGTGTGTTGTTTTAAGCTGCTAAGTTTAGGTAATAGAAAACTAACACACCATTACCATAGTCATTCTCTGTAAAATGAGGAAGCGTTCCTAATTAACAGTTTTCAAGTTTGGTTCCCTGGAAGGAAATGCTATGTTCCTCCTGAGAGGTTTCTCCTCATAAGAAGAGCCACCTGTTCACTGAGTTCTACTCTGTACCAAGTGCTTCGTACACACTACTCTCATTGTTCCCTACAACAGTCCCATGAGGACACGGACAGTTAATATACCCATTTTACAGATGGGAAAGCTGGAGGTCCAGTGCCCCAAGTCCCACAGCTACAGACATGATCCTGGCCCAGGACCATCGCACTGAGAAGTCCTTGCTCCTTCTCCTGTTCCACACTGCCTCTGTTTGCTTCTGTTTTAACAACCTATAAAATAGTACACGTTAACATTAAGAGCATTTTATTAAACTGCTTTTCCTTGTTTAATCACTGGGGAAGGACCTTTAAATGAAAAGGCATCATTCAGGCCTTATAGGGATGGATATTCTATTAAGTAACTAAGACTCGCTCTCACTTCCATATACCATGCTTTGTATTATTAAATAATTTTTCCTGATTATAGAAATGATATTGGCCTATTATAAAAATTCAAGAAACTTTGAAAAGTGCCAAGAAGAACCATAAATTTTGATCCAGCAATAAACAATTAACATTAAGAAAATTTCTAAATTTCTGAATACATTTACTGTAGATATTACTTTGCATGATTCTTTCAGTTTCACAATGTCATTAGACTTCATAAACTTAATTTTTAATGGCCAAAAATCCATCATTTGTGTTTACTTCATTTAATTAAACAGTCACTTATTCCTAGTCATGCAGGTTGCTTATAATTTCTCACTTTTGTAAATAATGTGGCAATACACATCCTTGTGAAAGAATGTGCTGAGTCATAAAAGTATTTGTTTTCAAATCATCCTCCCAAAAGATTATGTATTACTTACACTCCCACATAAGAGGTATGAATGCCTGTTTCCCTTAATCCTAAAAGTGGCAATCATGTTTTAATCCTTGTCAACTTGATAGGTAAAATGGGATGCTTTTATAATTCGCCTTTCTTTAACAAGTTTGAACATGTTTCATATGCTTTTTTTTAAACATGAATTATCTATTAAGTAGGCAAAAAAAAAAAAATGCTCCAACTGACTGTTCTTTCCTTATTTACTTATTTGAAAGAGGCTCTTTGTATACTAAGGAGATTAATCTTTGTGTCTTACATATTGCAATTTTCCCTCGACTCTATCTTTTCTATCATAATTGATGCTCAGAAATTTTTAAAGAAAATTTTCTTACGAAGCAACCTAATAAATATTAAGGTGCAGAACTAAAGTCTAAAATAAGGATGCTCCATAGCCTGACTTGAGATAAAACAGAAGTTTATGACATATGTCCTTTGATAATTAATGTTCAAGTTTTCAGAATTACCAATCATCTCTTCCACGTGCAAGGCTCTGTCAGGTCACAAAATTCACTGAAAAATTCCCATGTGTCTGACACTGTACTAAGTGCTGAAGAAACAGAGATGAAGGTAACAAGTCTCTGCTCAAGCTTCTCACAATCAGTCTCAGGAGACAGATCATATGAGCAGTAAGTGCCACCTCTGAGACACTCAATCTGCGCAAACTTTTCCTTTCCTGATGTGAAGGCATTAGACAAACTTTAAGAAGCTTGAATAAAACTTTAAAATTCTTTGTCCAAGTAGATGCTGAAAGGAGCCCCAGTGGAAAATCTTCAGTGACGATCACCTAGGGCAAACACTCACGCCAGTTATTTAAGCCTCTTCCAGGCAGGTGAAGCCTCAGGATGCCCCCGTCACCCTCAAGAAGCTGTGTTCACAGGGACTCCTGACCCCAACCCTCAGGGGAGTGACCTCAGGAGACTCATCAGGCACAGCAGCCACGACCGGATCATGTGCGGCCCCTTCCTGTTCCTAACGAGGGCTGCTCACCAGCCTCGGCATTCGGCTCTGCTCAAACACGGACGGCAGGACTTAGTTGTCTGGATTCTCTCCCAGGACTTGGAAATGGAAATGGGGGAAGGACTGGTGAGTTAGAAGAAAGGACTCAAGTAGAAAGTATCACAAGAAATCAGAGGGAGCTGCTTTAACGGCAAAGGCCTGGGGTCAAGAATGCAGAACATGCTGCTGCTGGGGGAGGTAACTCACGCTGGACATTTCAAACCCCTTCACATTCCCAAACTCTGCTCCTGCCTGCCAGTCGCTGGGAGCCCAGCAAATCCCTCACTCAGCCCTCCATGATCCCAAACCTGAGCAATTCTGTCCCTTCAACCATAAAGAGCCTGATAGATCAAATGGATCAGCCTGTGCTCTGCCCAGCCAACTCAGGCCCTTGGATGCAGCTCACTGCTAAACCATCAAAGGAACTTTTTTTCCACCATGCAAAAGCATGCAAGTCCAGAAGAGACCATTCATGCCCTAGGCTGGTGCCTCTGAGTACAGGTTAGACCAGTGTTACACAACCACATTTTCACTATTGCCCCCACCCCCAGGAGTTTTTTAGATTTTTCCTTCTAATTGCCGTCTCATGAAATTTTAATGCCATGCTAGCTACTTGTATATTTATTTATGTACTGTGTGTATATCTGTCCTTTATACATAAAGATTTTTCTTGGCCTCCCAACTACAATCAATCAATCAATAAAAAGGTATAAAAACAGCTCTAGAAAAAAGGAACTCGCCTATTCACAGGGAAAAAAACCCAACAACCAAAACACTACTCTCACAGTCTTCATGGAACCTTTCCAGAGATCCCAACTCACCTTTGGAACTTACTTACAAGATGGCAGGCTAGCTCATTAAAAGTTTTCCAAGGTTTGCACATCTCCAAGTTCTTGATTATGATTTTTTGAATTTCCTTCAACAGTTTTTTTTGATGGAGGCGGCGGAGTGAGTGTGTATGATTGTGTCAATGCATGCATGCATAGGAGACAAACAGGTTAAGTGACCAAAAAATAAAAAGTCCTAAAACTCTTGTGGTCCTTTTACGCAATTATTCTTTCTACATCTTGTATTCATACATACAAGATGTTTGAATACAAGATGTTTGTTTAATTTTTTGGGGTGTGAGTGTGTGTGTGCATTTTGCTCCAGAATTAAGAGTAACGGAACAGTAACAGGCATCAACAATTGTGGGGGTAACTGAAATATTCCCCAAGACAGAGACGATGGAGAACTCATCACTGTTGTCAGGAATCATTGCAATGCATGCAGGGAATGTAAGCCAGAGAAACACAGAACCTTATCTTCTAGCATTGCCAGATTTTTATAGTGAAGTCCATTTCTGCCTTCCAGATCACAAATCATCTATGATATAATACAATTGGACTATTTTGCCAAGTGTTTCTTTTATTTGAAAAGCTGCCTTCGAATTTTCTTCTCTACTTACTGTACATATTTCATAAAACTTGGCTCTAAAAATCTCAGAGAAAGTGGGTCATTTGAGGAAAACAAACAAAAATTGGTTGAAATACATAGGAAATTTAGATCATGACAGGATCAACGATTCTTTCCCATGACCAAAACCCATTTAACAGGGGGAAAAGCAAGTTATTTAACTAGGCCTTATGAGTGATAGCAGATAAGTCATGATTCATTCAACAAATATTTATTAGCTTCTACTTTGTACCAGGCACTGTTCTAAGCAGTTGTGATGCATCAGTTAACAAAACAGATGAAGATTCCTGCCCTTAAAGAGCCTACATATGGGGTGGGGGGAGGCAGTAGGGAGAGGTCGGACAAGAAACGATAATAACAACAGTAATAATAATAACAACTGATGTATTATGTTTAAAGGCAATTAACGTCATGGACAGAAAAAGGTAGAGGAGGGTCAGAGGGATGGGGAGGGCTAGGTGTGGGGTTTGGGGACAGGTTGCAATTTTAAATAGGGTGGTGGGGTGACCTTTGCACAGCCTTCAAGGAAGTGAGAGGTTAGACATGGAGACACGCAGGGGCGAGGCCTCAAGGGGGAACGTTCCAGGCTGATCTGAGGAACAGCGAGGAGGCCAGCATGGCCGAGGGGAAAGAGCAGCACAGAAGGAGAGGAGACCAGACAGGTAATGAGGGCTGGAGGTGCCTTATGGACCACCATGGGGACTTCAGCGTTTCGCCTGAGTGAGACAGGAGCCACTGTGGGGTTTGGGAAGAGAAGTAACATCATCCGACTTGTCATTGAAAAGCATCACCTGGCTACTGTGTTGAGAACAGAGTGTGGTGGGGGCAAGGGAAGAAGCGGGGAGACCAGTTGAAAGGGACCAAAGCCGATGCCATCAGGAAGACTCCTGGCAGCAGTACTATGGCAGCCCACAGAGGGTATTATCCATTTCATTGTGAACGAAAGCCAAAGCTGCAATTTGTGATCTCAGCATCATGCAACCTTGCTGCAGCTCACATCGGGTGACTAATATCCTATCACCATTCACGCATTTTTCCTTTAGGTTGCAAGTTTCTCACTACCACCATGACAACTGAGGGAGTTTTGTTTTCACACCCTTTTTTTATGAAGGAACCCTACATTACTTACCTCTGAATCCCCACGGCCTGACACACAAGACTCAGTTTTGTTGACTGAGTGAATAGTGGACTCATATTTCGTTGGGTTGGGATTGCTTCCTGCCTAGACTGTTGGAAGAGCCTCTTTCCCTGCCCACAGTCTCCCTCCCCTTCGGCACTAAAACTGTTTGCTTCCACCACTCTGCAACTCCAAAACCTTCAAACACTCCTCTGCATGTCAGGATAACACCCAAACGTCTTGACCTAGCAGTCAAGGCTCTCTAGAACCCGCTTCTCACATACCTTGCCACGTTCCCTCCCCCTACTAATTCTGGAACAGGAAATCTCTCTTCCAACCTTTTGCCCAAATCGCTTGCCCCTTCTCAATGCTAATCTTTTCCTTGTGCTCCTCCTCCTTGACCGCCAGAGCTTACAGAAATCCTATTCATCCCAAGGCAATAGCCCAGTGCCACCCTTTCACTCCCTCTGCCACCAAGGTGATTGCTCCCACCCTGCCCTCCAGGGCAGGAGGCATGAGCCACTCCCACGCCTCACACTCAGGGCCTGAACACAGTCCACGAGTTCATGCTGCCCTGACTCACTTTACGGCCCCTCTGCTCAGCAACAGAGCAACTTTCTGGAGGACATGCCTTATTTTCCCAACCCGAGAAAGAACTGTTGGGGCCAAATGCATCTCAGACTTCTCTGAATTCCTTTCACAGTCTCTACAGACTCACACAGCTGGTGAGTATTTACCGAGGACCTGCTCTTGTGAGGTTATTATTAAGGTCATGAAGTTAAGTGCTGTGTCTTCCCGCAGACATCGCTGTGTGAGGGGCCACGGGAATGGGGCAGAATGGCAGGTGAACAAGCCAACAAGGATTGCCAATGCAGGAAGGGGTAAGAAAGGTACATCAGGAGTCACAGGAGCCTAAGCAGAGGCAAACAAGAAACATGGTGTGTGCGGAGCTGTGGGAGGCGGGGAGTGAACGCCAGGGCGAACTTCTGGAGACAAAGGCCCAACTCAAATGTCCTAAGGGACATGTCAGAGTTAGTGATGCAAGAAGGAAGAGGAGGGACACCTGAAGGAGAGGGGACAGGGGGTTCAGAGACATACAAATTAGGCAGAGAATCACAAGGAGCCCACTTTGCCTGAAGGTAGGAGACACGTGGTGCAGTAGGAAAGGGATTGAACAACCCTGGGAGTCACAGGTGTTGATGACCATCAAAGGCTCAAGTGCATGTCAGGATGCAAAGAGCAAAGTCATGGAAAGACAAGAAACATAAGACAGGATGATGCATATCTTTCCAAATAGATGAAAACTCCTATAGACTAGAACACTGTTACAACTCTATTTCACACAACTCACAGAAACTTCTGTTAAATGGTACTGTTTCAGATTTTTTCAGAAAGGAAGTAGGCAAAAAAAATGCACCTTCCCAGTCTCTCTCATATTCCATCTAACGAGACTTTTCAAGGTCTAGCAAACAATTAAAACACACCTACAGATTCAGTGCTGACCAGTCAGGGAAGAAGTGACAACAACACAAGTGGTTTCCTCGTGTCTGTAAAAACATGACATAAAACATAGCAAGGATGACACATGAGAGAAAGCAAACTTTGCGAAAGTAGAGGAAGTGACGCCATTTTAGTGCATATATTGATCACACCACACTCACTACCATGTCAATATGCAATAATGCCATTAAAAGCTTCCAAGTGATAAATCCACAATCTTAAAAAATAAGATCAAAATCTCAAATGCTCTATATTCTAAAGGTCATATTCATTTTACTGGGCTTTCCTCTCAGGGGTGCTAAGGAACTTACTTTTAAGCATATTTAAAGAAAAACCCTTGAGGTTGTTCAGCCCTTTGGTCCCAGAGCCTTCTTAATGTAATCTGTTCATCTTAAGTAGATTCTGCCACATAGATTCGATCGTATTTTAAAAATGGAATGGTCATGTTTGAAAGTCAGAATAGGAATAAAGTAGGATTCAGCAGGAAAGTTTTAAAAGGACCTAAAATATATATGGTGCCTGCAGCTATTAGAAGAACAACAAATAGCTTTTATCTCACAGCCTCTTATGCTGTAGGCCACATTTTTGGCCAGTTGAGTGGTACTTTGAGGTCTCATGCAGTTATTATTGAATCTTTCATTCCCTCCGCGTCCACCTTCCTGCTTAGTCCTCATGCTCTCGAAAAGCACTCCAAACCCAGGACATTAAGTCCTATGGCAGGGCTGGCCCCGTGGCTTAGCGGTTAAGTGCGCGCGCTCCGCTGCTGGCAGCCCGGGTTCAGATCCTGGGCACACACCGATGCACCGCTTCTCCGGCCATGCTGAGGCCGCGTCCCACGTACAGCAACTAGAAGGATGTGCGGCTATGACATACAACTATCTACTGGGGCTTTGGGGGAAAAAATAAATTAATTAAATTAAAAAAAAAAAAAGTCCTATGGCAATTATTTTGTTTTTAGATTTAAACCACTATTTGAGAAATACCTTAATGTAGTTCACAGGTAAGTAAAAGAAAACTGGCATTCCAGGGTGATGGCAGCTTATTAATTCAGGAATTAAATCCAGATACAAAGCCCTCTTTTCTCCCTCAAATTACTAACAATCCCATAGGGGTAAGATTTCTGAGAATTTTTTATATTGTTGTTAGATATGCAAATCGCTACAGTGGACCAGAACTGCCTAAATGAATCATCCTCAATCTTGTTATATATTAAAAAAAGAGATGTAAGGACAGTTTTTCTCTTCAACACTTGTAACAAAAAATCTGTCTTCTTCCTGGGAATCTACAAGAATGAGAATGGGTATAAGGCAATTTACATTTCAATGAAAAACACTGCTGAGAGTGAACCATGATTTCCAACCAGCACCGTCAAGTTTGAGGCAGACATCTGAAATACCACGGCAGGCTGCCAACAGAGCTCTCTTCATACAGAATGTCAAGGGCTAAGAAATTTCCCTGCAGCCAGGTTAACAAAGTCTCATTTTAAAGTGACTCATCTTGAAGCTGGGTGGTGAAGTGTGTGTACACATGGTTTGTACGTGGAGTGTGTGTGTGAAAGGGAGTGGGAGTGATAAGGGAAATGAGAAATAGGGGTCAGAAATAATCCTCCTGAAAACAATAGCTTAATTCAACCTAAATGGGCTCAACCAAAATTTATCATGAGTATTCTTTTAAGAAAGTTTACATGGAAGAGGTCAGAGAGAAAGGACAATCTGAACTACTCCTTGACCTGAGAAGTGGCAGAAAACAAAGGAATGAGGTCTGGAGGACAAAACGATCTAGTTCAAACCAGGAACCCAAAGCAGGTGCCACTCCCTGGAAGGACCGCGTGGTGTTGGGAATGAAGGGCCCCCTGCTCCCACTAGGCATCCTTCTCCAGAACAGCTTGGTCATAGGTCTGTCAAAAAGTGGGGTTCTTGCAAGTCTGCTACTAAGAGGCATAGAATGAGGGGGGACGAAGCTGTATCAGCCGAAAGGAGTTTAGGACACAGTGGGAGAGCTGGGAGATAGGGGAGCCTGACCTTACTCTTTTCCAGTCGTGACCTTAAATGATGACCAAACCCCTTATCATTGGTTTCCTAAGTGAAGTGGGGAGTAACGCCTAGGTCATGAGACTGCTGTGGGACTGGATGTAACAGGGGATATAAAAACTCAGTTGGGCATGTGGCCCGTCAAGGTATGTGGCACTTACTAGCTCCCGTCTATTCTTCCCAAACCCGCACACCAAGGGAATCTGGAAGCAGAGACTTTTGCCTCTGGCTTTGAAGCTAACAGATGGCTAATCTTACTAACCTAGGCTGGTGGATTAGTCTGGCATTACAGGGAGAGGGCAAACCCACCACCTCTTCCTCTGAGGCAACAGGCACCTCGTACCTCACACCTCCCTTACAGAAGCAAAACTCCGTCAAATTGCTCCTGAAAATGACTTTTATACAAACAGGGTGGATTCCACAAAGACAAATTACTGAACTCAGTTGCTCTCACCTTTCCCTACATCAAGATGTTTTCAGACCATAAGAATTTATTCCAGATAGTTGACCTTTTAGTTTACAGTTATTCAGAACTAGAGAATCCTTTGTAGGGCAATTATTATGTTAGATCCTGCGCTACTACCTTAGGCCAATCTTAAAAAATAGGTGTTCATTATAGATTGTTTTTTCCCCCCTGAGGTTATCAATTGATAATTCTCATAAAGAGAACACTCAGTCTATAAAACAATCAAGTTTTGACCTTAGCTGTGCTTAACAGACACAAGGAACACGTGTCATGGATAATTTGATGCTGAGTAGTAAGCTAATTACTCACTAACAAGAATTTCTCCCTCCTTTCACCTCACATTTATAATAATTTAAATGCGGATTAGGAACTACACCAATCCCTGAGGAAACCGTGTGCAAACCGCTAAAACAGTTCTTATAAAATCCACTATTACTTCCAGTCCTCAGAGCAGTGCTATGATGTAGGCATGATTCCCCCTTCAGTCAGGAAACCAAGGACGAGAGGTTCAGTCATCATTCAAGGTCACACGGCTAGAGAAGGGTGACCTCTGATGTGAGGCCAGGCTCCCGCCTCCTTGTAACTCCACAGAGCCCTGAACTCCCTTCCTGCCTTGCCTGATTCAGCTTCCTCGCCCTTCTGACTAAGGACTTCCCAATATGGTTCCATCATCTTGAATTTTGAAAGCGCTGGATGCATTCCATGTGTTTGAGTTTTTGAATGTGTTTTCTAAACCTCTGCTTCAGCTCGGCTCTGAGTTTTCTGTTCGGGAGGGGAGCCGCGCCACGCAGGTCCCTCACCAGGAGAGAGGGGAGAACAGACAGACACAGTGTCTGGCAAATGTGCTCCCTAACCCCAATCCAGGTGTTCCCCATTCCCAGCCTTCATACACACTAGACAATCCTGAACGTTCTGAGAGCTAGAAGTCAGGAAATTTAATTCCTGAAAAGTAGGCAACTGGGAGAAACTAAGATTCTTGTGACCACATCACTCAGGTCCCTTCCTCTGTGCATGGCTGTCTTTTCCTTTCTGTCTCCCTCTTATAGGACACTTGTGATTCCACGTAGGGCCCACCCAGATAATCCAGGAAAATCTCCCATATCAAGATCCTTAATTTAATCCCAACTGCAAAACCCTTTTTCCGAATTAGGTAACATTTACAGGTTCTGGGGATTAGGACCCGGTCTCCTTGAGAGCCATTACTCAGCCTACTGCACACTGACACTGATCAATGATTTAGAACAACTATTCAAAATGGTTTTTTTAACAGTTAAAAGTAAAATTTGTCCAAAAGATACACAGTGCAAGTTAAGAACTGGTTGTAAAGTGTATTCTCATCTCTAACATCCATTTTCCCAAAATTCTCACTTTATCTTCCCAACATCTCTATGAAGGCAAATTTTATGCTCACTTCAGAGATCAGCAACCAAGTGAATGTTGAAGACTTGGGTATAGCAAAAGACGATTCTTACGTCTATGCATCTAGTGACAACTATTTCAATTGACATATCTGACTGAATTATAAGGGGGCTGGATTTGTTATACTTGAACAGAGAACAAAATCAGGCATATAAACCAACATCAGGGAGATGATCTCTCTTTTCTTGTAAGAACATAAACTAACCAAAGAATCACTTGTATTACCTCATAGGGGTCTCTGAAGAATAAATGAACCATAAAGCTCTTTAAAACCAGCAGTTACTACTTATAAGTGACCCAGGTTCACTCTGTTTTTCCATTATAAGGAACCCAGCTGTGAGAGAGACTAACTATGCAAGTTGGTGGTTATCAATGAGCATTTTACCGGCTTGTATCTTTCTTAGTTATGTGAATGGCACATCCAGCATGTACTTACCCTTACCAACAATTTTTTTTTTTTTTTGGTGAGGACGATTGGCCCTGGGCTAACATCTGTTGCCAATCTTCCTCTTTTTGCTGAGGAAGACTAGCCCTGAGCTAACATCATGTTTATCTTCCTCTATTTTTGTATACGGGACACTGCCACCGCATGGCTCCACGAGCTGTGCACAGGTCCACGCCCAGGATCCGACCCCGTGAACCCCGGGCTGCCTAAGTGGAGCACGTGAACTCAACCACTACGCCCCTGGGCCGGCCCCAACCATTCACTGTTAAACCACCAACCAGTAGTCAGATTTCAAAAACACACACTTTTCGATGGAAGCTTGTTGCTCTTGTTAGTTTTCAGACTACTTTAGGCCTCCCTCTTATATGCTGATTTAGCACCCTCAATCTTCTTGTCATTTAAATAATCTGGTCAACTGTTTGTGGTGAGATTCACAAGGCTAGGCTACTGGTGTTGTTCACAGCAGAACCCCCGCATCTGACCTGGTGCGTGGTGGCACAGCACGGCTGAGGCAGAGCTGCCAACTGTCTACCCAATATCCATTTGTCCCCTTCTTCAGTAACAGTACTGTAATTATTACATAAGCATGAGCTACTCAGAATAAAGACTTTTTCCAGGAGACATAGCTGTTAAACTTCCAGCCACCACAGGTATGTACTACGCATATCTGCACAACGTCCATTATTATAAAAATATTCTCACCGCCCAGCTCGTTTTTAGTTGCTTCTTTATCTCTTGCCTTTCCTCAACAAAAATCACAAAGAAGAGGAAATCAGGATTTTCACCTAATTTTCCTTCAACTAGTCCACAATCTCAATAGAGTATAGTTTAAGAACATGAGATTATTTCTGACACTACAGAAGGAAAAGATCCTGCCCTCCACTCTCCAACCCCACCTCATAGAAAGTGTACCCACGTGCCTGAGTGCCACGTGCAGAGCCGTGTGGAGGGTTGGAGTTGTGCATGGAGAAGTGGGAGGATGGAAACTGTCACGCGATGTAGCCTAGCCATTCTAACCCTTCAACAGCCAGTTTACCATATCCTCAAATTCAGGTTTACATACCAGTATGTAAAAAGAAAACCACCTCAATTAATAAATTATATCAAAAAGCTCAACTTTGTCTTAGAGTGATTCTAACTGGCCTACCTGCAAACTGACAATACTAAATACCAATAAACACACCCCCCCAACACCAGTCACAGTCACAACAGCACTACCGTTTTCATGGTGCCTGGAACAGTGTTTAGCATGGAGTAAGCACTCAGTTAAGATAAATGCCGGTAACCAAAAAAAATTAAACATCTTATATTCTAGCGAGTTTCCAGGTTAAACGATTACTAACCTGAGAGGTGAGAAAATGTGCTTAGGACACGTGTGAGGAAAAACAAACAGAAGGGAACAGCTCACTATCACTTATAACCAAGCTCGTAATGGTGGCTACAGTGGCCCAATAGTAAATTACTTGGGAAGAAGTTTAAAATCAGTCATCTTTTATACGATATTTAAACGTACCATCAGCTTCTTTCAAATGGGTGTTTGTCACTTGTGAGGGTGTAACAACAATCATTCTACTAAGGAAATGTCTGTTTTGAAAAAATCGCTGAATTATAATAGTCTTCTGTGCTGCCAAGACCAATAATATATCAAAATTCCAGATAATTGGCAAAATATTGATTTAGGAAACTTCCACCTAATCGATTGTTAGGTGTTCAGCAATACTGGGCCAAAGACAAACAGAAGCATCTAATGTGCTGATAATTGTGCCACAGGGGGTGAAATTGATGAAGTCTATATCTCAGGGGAAAATATGAGTTTATTTCAACATAAAGGAGTATATTAATATAAGCCTGAAATATAAACAACATTATAAGCTAATCTTCTATGGGCAAAATCATATTAGGAGTGAGGGAGATAAACGGGGCAGATTTTTAAATCCATGTTTTGTAGACCTGAGCAGAATCTAAACTAATACTATTCCTGTATAGGATGAACATGTCGTAACCAAATGAGATTTTATTTAAAAGTTGGCTAAAAATTCCCATTATAAGCTATTCAAGCTATAAACCTTTTGTATTTTTAGTCCGTGTCAACTTTTTCCACAGAGGTTCAGCTGAGTATCTTCATATCAAAGCTAATGTTACTATAGCAACTCTCACTAATTTGGCCTCAGCTGGATTTTTTTGTGTGTGTGTGAGGAAGATCAGCCCTGAGCTAACATCCATGCTAATCCTCCTCTTTTTGCTGAGGAAGACCAGCTCTGAGCTATCATCTATTGCCAATCCTCCTCCTTTCCCCACCCCCCCAAAGCCCCAGTAGACAGTTGTACGTCATAGTTGCACGTCCTTCTAGTTGCTGTATGTGGGACGCCGCCTCGGCACGGCTGGAGAAGCGGTGCGTCGGTGCACGCCCGGGATCCAAACCCTGGCCGCCAGTAGCGGAGCGCGAGCACTTAAGCCACAGGGCCGGCCCTCCGCTGGATTTTTAAGGGGAGAAAAAGGTGAATCTAAACATTAAGGACCAAGTTTTCACAAAAATATTACACCTCCAAAGATGAAAACCAGAAAGAGGGCATGTCCGGGTACGTCATTGACCGTCTTCCTACTAGGCTGTGAGGAACTCAAAATCAAGACTCAAGGTTAGAATTTACCTTAAATATGTCAAATATCTAAAATACAGTTGGAAAAGATCAGCTCCTCCCCGCCCCCCATCCAGAATCTACCGAGAACAGGGCATGCCTGATGGCGCACACCTGCTCTCCCACGGGAGCCACGCCCGGGGACTGAGCGGGAGGATAGTGAGGCGCTCAGGGATGCGCCAGAGCTGCTCTGACGTCCACCTCGGGCCATTTCTCCTCTGACCACACAGACCTTCGACCCCCGAAGGGTGCTTGTATTATAGACAAGTAACTTCCATAAAAACCCAAACACTAGGACCCCACTTAGGGCTTTAAGAATGAACCCATGCCAACACAAATACACAAGGAAATCTCTAAAATCTGTTTACTCCCCATTGCAATTAAAGTGTAGCCCAAGAAAAAGCCTTTCCTTACCACGCCAGAGGGAATCAGAACCTACCACTGACGTAAAAGCATTTCAAAGCTATTAGAGATAGCGTTCTGTTGTACGTGTCCACCCACGTGTGTTATTTAATAAATCTTTACATATGAAAAGGGCTCAAAATATCCCACAAAAAGATACTTACATACGAAGCATCATCTGGAGAAGCGGATTCTGGCCTGGGCTCTGAAAATTACTTTAGTTTTCTTGCCTTTTTGCCCATCAGCACCCTGCTTCGAGTGCTAAAGGGAAAACAATTCTAAAAAATTAAAAGCACTTTCTAAGCCTGACGCCTCTGGCCACTGCTTCACAGGGTGGCGCAGCAGAGAACTTCCTCCACAAGCCAATGCCTACCAAGGAGCCAGGGAATACCCCGGAAAGGAACAAGCGCATCACACAGTCAGAGAGAGACCCCACCCCCACCCCCCAAGGGGCTGTCCAGAGCCCCCTGTCACAACCTGCCCTGCCACATCTGTAACAGCAGCTGGACCAGATTATTCCTATATACCAAAGACGATGTTGGCACCTGGGCGAAGCAACCTCCACAAGCCTTTATAGCGCATGAAATTACATGCTCTATTTTGGGTTCTTTGAAGTTTTAGTTTGCTCTTTCTTTGGGGCTTAACATAAATTTAAGTTTTAAAGCAAGACCCATCCAATGGAACATCTGGGACCCAAGCTGGCAGTCATCTTCACCACCACACCTTTGACAAGAACCTGCTGGGAAACAGACATCCTGTGGATCAACAGGAGAAGAAATTAGGATCAATGAGACCGTCTCTGCCCTCAAAACACTTGCACTCCTGACACCCCAAAGTCAGGCAGGCTTCTCCCCTCAACTCACACTGCAGTCCCCCATTACTTCAATAAAATAACCACAACACCTAATTCTAGAATGTTTCACAGGAGGATGGAAACGTTTTTATCATTATTCCCTTGATCCTCGCCCAGCCTGTGGCTTCTCCTGGCAGGCCTCTGAGGCGCTAAAGAGTTATCTCTTTGGATTCCTCTCCCCAACTTCCCAATTCTGCTTGACTGGCATGGGGTGGGGGGTGGAGAGAAGGGGCATCAGGACCAGCATAAAGGGACACAATTTTAGGGACACAATTTTAGAGCAGGTGTACACCTATGCTCAACCAACCAGGGAGTGGGGCAGCTGTGGTGAGCCTAAATGAGCTTGATTTCAGATTTATTTCAGAAAAAGCTCTGCTTTCCTGGTGGCCAGGAGAAAACCTACAGCCTTTCATGCACCTGAGTCAAAGAAGTCCAGTTTATCTGCTGCCTGAGTCACCTCTAATAGCCAGTGACTAACTTCCATCCCTGCCCAACGTGGCAGGTCAAAGGATCAACACTTCTTAAGCATTATATTTTTCTTCCTAAAGGAGATGATGATCTTTCCAGTAAGAATTATATTTAAAAGCTGCATTTGCTATGCCAACATTGGTCAAAGTATTTCCTCAATAGATGCTTTACAGAGAAAAGGTATAATTAACCAATGTGTGTATTTCCAGGTTTAAAAACCAATTCCCTACTCTCCTTATGCGGTGAAAGAGGGGCCTCTATCTGGTATTGAAAATACTGTTGACAGAGAGATGATTCTGTCTTGAGACGTCCTCATTCTTCCCTGCATAATCCTGCTCCGCCTCTCTTCATGCTCTATAGGAGTAAATGCGCTCACAGTATCAATAAAAAGCAGCCGAAGGCGCACATTCTTTGACTCTGATTAAGTTGGGCTGCCTGATTCACAGCTGTTCCTACTACTGAAAATGTTTTTGTAACAAACAATAAGCTGAGGGGGTATTTTGTTCCACGTTTCAACACTTGATAATTTCACCAACACAGTGCTCGACTCTGCCTGCTTTCCACATCAGAAGGCTATGATGTAGGTGTAAAAGGTATTCCTGGACCCGGTTCACAAATAAGGAGGCTGAGACACTGAGACTGTGCTTTCCTCAAGGTCACTCAGACACTAAGAGAGCAGGACTAGGGGAAAGAAATCAACTACGGTTCATGCACTGTTTGAGAAGAACAGAATCAGCATGGCACCTCCACACCTAACTTTCAGTCAAGGCCAAATCAAAACACTGAACCTGCTAATTTTATTTAGATAATGCTGCTCTGATAACCTAGACACTGTATTTTCTATTGTTTCTGCAGCTGTACACAATGAATCTTCCTGTGAATAAAATTTAGAAAATGTTGGCCCGGGTAGAAAGAGAGCATCCTTCCTGGCCTTTGTAACACTCAAGACTTTGTTTTTAGTCCCGGGTATTCAAATGTCAACATTGGGCGGACATCCTTCTTCCGTATGTTTGTACTACCCTCCTCCTCCTCCCTCCATCACCACTCTCGTAAAATTAAGCATTCTGGACAGGTCTTAGCTCCCGAGTCTCAAAATAGACTGGCAATTTTGTCACAGTCCATCATTAAGTCCTTAAGTCGTTACGTAAAAGAACAAAAGAAACACAGATTTGCTGCCCACAGAGAGGCCTGCTGACCAATAGTTAACTCTGACCAGCGTCCATTTTGGTTACTTAACTTCATGGACAAAGCAAGAGCCCATCAGGGCAGAGGATGAAGGTAGTATCACCACTCCTCCTCTACAACTTCTGCCTGCGAAGGTGCCGTGGTGGTCCCCACTCACCTGGGAAAAGGTGAGGCAGGTGCGTGTCGAGCTAAACACAGAAGCAAAGGGGGATGCATCGCATGCTACTTAGTATTCCCGTTAAGTATCTTGGTGAGTTCATTTCTGCTCTAAATGTGAATATGAGAAGGAAATTAAGGGAGAAGAAAGTCAAGCTCACCTCATTGGTGAATTCTCCATTTCTGCTGTCCTAAAGCTTTACTTTGCTTCCATTGTACACAAAACACAACTATCTCTGCACCTTTTCTCTTCTTGGCCTAGTCAGAAGTTCCTTCTGAGGTCCCCTGTAGACTAAAGCATCAAGTGTATAAGGCCTGTCCTGTCCAATGTGGTGGCCCCTAGTCCATGTGGCTCTTGAACACTTGAAGCCCAGCTAGTCTGAATTGACATGTGCCGGGAATAAAAAAGACAGTAATATATCTAATAGTTTTGTACATTGATTATATATTGAAATGATATTTTGGATATACTGGGGTAAATAAAAGATATTAAAATTACCTTCACCCGTTTCTATTTTTTAATGTGGCTATTAAAAACCATGCCACTCCTATCGCCTCTCACTCCCCACACACTCAGCCTACTTCCCCTTTGTTCTCTGTCTGTCCAGCCTGGAGGCACAGCAGGAACAAGAATACTCCATCTACTCCTTATTTTGTCTATCAATTTCTCAAAACCAACACACACACCACATAAATGAATTTATTTTATTGTCTGACTGAGCCATGGACATCTGAGCAACCTCATTTACCATTTAAGTTTGCTGAACCTTTGCTAATTCATCCTCAAATCTGTCTCGTTGGTATGTTTTAGGCTGTAGGCAGTTCTGATCCACAAAAGGCCTATTTAAATCTATTTGTGCAGAACACATCGTCAGGGGTGGCGGACTCTATCTGCACCGAGGTCCTTTCAAATTCCTATTCCATTACATCATGAAGACAGAGCAGCCGCTAACAAACTACCCCCTGAAATGGAAAGGTGAGCAGTGCCTACTCCCACAGCATCCAAAACTGTGAGACACGTGGCATGTGCACCGCTGAACATCTGTGGGGAACAGCGTAAGTGGAATGTGAGTGCAACCATTTGGGGACCACCATTTCCACAATAAAATGCCTAAGCACAATCAGCTGATCTGTGTTCCCCAAAGGGACCCACACAATTCAGAAATGAAAACTGTCAATTATCAGTCAGAGCTATTTGATGGGGAGAATGGGCACCCCTCACAAGGCCCCTCTAGGCCAAACCACACGGGACAAGAACCCTAAGGCAGGACTTCTGAGGTCACGACGTCCTTCACTCAGGCAAACCAACCCCACACCCACTCTGTGCCAGGCCCTGTGCGGGGCCCTGGGGGTACCGAGAGTAGGAACGTCTTCCTCAAGGAGGTCCCTGAGGGCTAGGAAAGGACTACATGTAGTAAAAGTTACCATCAACTATAATAAGTGCAGTGGAAGCAGGACAAGGACCTAAGGCGAAACCGAGGAGGGAATGATTAACCACAGGAAGACTTCCAAGGGTAAGACAGGGCCGCTGTGCTGTGCGTGGAGGTACCGTGTGATCCTGCAGGCAATGGAGAGCCAGTGCAAGTTTTAAGTGGGAAAGTCTTGATCAAACATGACTTCCTGGCTTCTCCCTGATCATGCAATAAGCCTAAGTATGATCTACACACAGAAAACGAATGTTCTTCATCCAAGAGGTGCCCAGGAAACAGCACCTAGTGTCACCAAAGCAGGCTCGGGAGCACGTAAGCATGTTCGTCCAGCTGCAGGCTGCACGCTGCACGCATCATGACATCAACACAATGGCTCACGGCAGCATCTTCTGAGAAAACGAACTAGACCAGAACAGCAAATGACAGGGTGTATTGGATACACTAAAGGTTGAGTGTAGCTTTGTGAATCCTTGTTGTTCAGTTAGACACAAATGCATACACATCATCACACAAATACCTGGGGCAATGATATAAAACTATTTTACTCTGGGTCAAAGGTTTTAAAGTCACTTGTTGAAAGTGTATGTCATAAGTACTGTGTTAGTAATAAACTAGTAACAGAAGATCTCTATGGGCGCCTACAAAGGTAAAGAAACCTAAATGTGTTTTTGCATTGGTTTCAGTCTCATCCTTAACTTTGAGAGAAGGGCTGACCCAGGATGGATCAGGATGGGTACAACTGACCCCACTCCATTTTACCCACTCTTGGATACAGTCATCTGTCTCAGTGAGCCCTACAAAGCAGTCCTCTTTATACACACCCCAAATCTACTAATTCTTTCCCACGGCCTCTAGATGCTTACCTGTTGTAACAATGTAATTCTCCTGTATTCTCAACTGTTTGTTTACACTCTCCTTACCTACTTGTCCTACTGGAAATCTGGCTCTTCGTTCATAATACCACTTCTCCTAAACCAGGGGTAGTTGTTCCCCAAATTTCCTTAACTTGGGACCAAAGAAGGGAGGGTCATTCATCACCATTCCAATTGAACTTTCTCTCTTCCAGGCCACGTCCTATCACCTCTGTTCTAAGCCCTCCCCTTCCTCACTCCTACCTTGTCACTCTTCTCCTGACCTCCAAAGGCCTTTCTTTCTCGTCACAGTCACTGTTCCTCCCACGTCTACCTCTGCCTGGAGGCTTCAAGAAGGTGGACGTCCTTGGGAACACCCAAAGGCACGGCTCAGAGACTTCCTTCTCTATCTAAAGGTTTCACCTCCATTCCAGTTCAATCACACACAAGCCCCACCACACCTTGACCCTTATCAATACCCAGCAATACTCCACCTTTAAGGTCTAGGCTTCCCAATCTCTGACTGTAGCTCTCTATTTACCCACCTCTCCACTTCCTTATTCTTACAGGTCCTGCCCTTCATCCTCGTCATAGCTTGCTCCTTGACCCTCCTGCTGCCCCACTCCATTTTACCCATCCTGGCTTCAAGAGCCTCCTTGTTGAGATGGGACCCCAAGGCCACCCAATGTCAGTGATGCTCACATTAACACCCTGGGGTCCCTGTTTCCATGACTTTCTCAGAGCCAACATGCCAATCCCTGAGCCTAGTTACCCCATTCATTTTCTCTCATCTTGCTGGGAAAATCCACATGAATATGTTGATTGGCTCCACAAGGAAAATTTAGAACTTCGGTCGGCTCTTCAAAACTGCTCAGGCTTTCTATCCAACCCTGGCTGATGCACTCTTGCTTTCTCTACAACAGCTGTTTTCATTCCTGCATCCTCCTATCCTTCCCACTTCAGCAGGTGACAACCCTCAATACGCTTCCTCTCCCCCTCTCATCACAGAGGCAGGGGTATCCGTGTTCTTTACATCTGAGCTGGGGTGGGAAAGTCAGAGCTGCTGAGACAGCATCAGTCATAGATGCTGGTCTCTTCCCTCTTGAGATCGTAATTCTCGAACTTCAGTGTGCTCAGTTTACCTGAGCGATTTGTTAAAATGCAGACTCCAGGGCCCCACTTCCTGGAGATGGATTTGCAGGGTGAACCCCAGAAGCTTGCATTTGCACAAGCACCCCTGTGACCCTGATGCAGGTGGTAAGTGAATTTTAGAATCACTGTCCAAAGTCACTCTCTCACTCAGATGACGTCGCTGCCTCAACTTGTGTCCTATGAAATACCAGAGGCAGGAACAGCTGTATACTACAAACTATTTGAAGGAAAAAAGAAAAAACAATGAACATTTAAACCAAGCAAGACTGAGTAGAGTATGGAAACGTCTAGAACTGTTAATTCTTGAATTCCTCTTCTAGCACCTAAATGGGTTCACGTGTCTCAGCAAAAATGAAAGATACATGACAAAAATGTACAAATGGCTAACTCCCCCCAACTATGAATTTAGTATTTAACTAAAAGCAAACTTAAACTGAATTTACCAAACAATGTAAGTTTAATATTTATTTTTACTTTCGTATATTCTCACCACTGAGCTTTGTACTAATACCTTTTCTAATCAACATGACTTAGAGAGAATCACGGGATGAAAGAGCAGTTGTCAGTCAGGAGACCTTTATCCTAATCCCAAATCTACTGCTAACTCCACCACGGATTAGTGAGTTAATGAACTCTGAGTGTCCCCATATACAAAATAGGGATCTGCACTCTGTTAGAGGAAAACAAGTGTTTAGACCGAAA
Organism: Ceratotherium simum simum; assembly: GCF_057802395.1. Lineage (NCBI taxonomy): Eukaryota > Metazoa > Chordata > Mammalia > Perissodactyla > Rhinocerotidae > Ceratotherium > Ceratotherium simum. The sequence continues at coordinate 89,146,705 of NC_141903.1, forward strand.
AAGCAATGGAAAACCATTCTACATTCTACAAATGGAAGACATGAAAAAGTCATTCTATAACAACCCTTTACAAATGTTTTCCCCCACCAGCCTTCCTTAGAGTCCCTCTATGCCTTGGATAATGACACTGTTTTATGACTTTTAAACATCACAGCATGAGGCAGCATCTGGTGGGGAGGTTCATACAGGAAGGAAGAGTCCTCAGCAGTGTCTGCTATTCATACCTTTTGATGTTTCAACAAAAAAACAAAGCATCCTTTCAAACCAGTCCTAATAGTGGCAGAACCAAAAAGACAATTGATGAATTGAATGTAGCATCCAGACCTAACCAAAAAGAAAGATGCACCACAACTATTTTGGGTAAGAAGGGAATAAAGTCAACACCATTGAAAAGTGCAAATTCCTACTAAAACTTTAGGACGACTAATAGAAGAGAGAGAGAGAAGACAGGCAGGAAGGGACGGAGGATATGAGGTGAATTCTACTAGTAGTAGTACCAGTTAAAACAAACAAGCAACAGAAAAGGGGATAGAAGAGAACAAAAAGAAAAGAAAACCAAAAGAAGACAGTGGATGGTTATGTTGTGCTAATTGCGCCAAAACTCAAGTAGTGAGAACAGATCAAGAGCTAGAACAAAGCTAGTCCATATAGAACCTAAAAACCAAGACCACCAAAACCAAGTTTTGAATTTACAATAAAGACATGATCAAAATGTGTAAAGAAATAAAGTGAGACAGTGTGTCAGTCGTTGAGTGCACAGGCTTTGAAGTCAGACAGAGCTAGGTTGGAATACTGTTTATGTCACCTATTGGCTGTGACCTTGAACAAATTACTGAAGTTTTCCCAGGACTTGGTTTCTCCATCTATAAAATGGGGATAACCCCATTAAGTTGAGCGCACCATGCCTAGTGAGTGGGCACTTATGTGATAACCCTTGTAGTCAAGTATGCTTGAGACCACGGAAAATTCCAAACCTCTCCCAGCTCTCCAGCTTCGAAGAGCCTGGGAAACAAATATAAACTTTGGTATCAAATATCAGCTGCTCAACTTCTCTTTAGCTAGAGATGATTAATATCAATTATTTGTATTCAAAAATACCAGCATTCTGAGAAGTTAAGCTTTCATTTGTCAGATCACACCTGATTGGCACCTGTCCAACATATACCCAAGGCTAGAACACAGAATACATGAAAACTAAAACCAAAAAAGTCTCCCAACTATGTGTCCGAACCTCAGGCTCAGCTGATAGAAACCACACAATGTGTCCCGCTGAGTCAGAAAAGTGATGCCTGGATCCACCCCAAAGCATCTGACCTCCCAGTGTCCTCTTCCTCAAATGCAGTCCCCTGTCAACCCCTGCGGCTTCTTCCTTTACACTCTTAATGTCTCTTCCTTCAACTCCAGCTCCAAGGCACAACCTCTAGTCACCACCCAGTTGGACCTCAGCACCACCGGTTCCCTGAGGCCCCGGCTGCAAACACCATACCCTGGCAGGCTGGGCTGACTGGTACCATGTCTCCTCATGTGCCATGGAGACACCCACATCTCACCTTCTCCCAGGCTACACTTGACGACCCCCTTCTCCTCGCAGGTTACTCCCTCTCCCTACTTTTGGGATATGCCTGGGTGTGATAAGCCCTGGCCTGCCAAAAAGGTCCTAGGGCTCTCTGGCATATGGCTCCCGAGGCAAGCTGGTTGGAAAGTGGCCAAACAAGCCACTCCTCAGAGGCAGGCCCTCTCCTCACCCAGGAGCCAGACCCCAAGAAGGGGCCCTGCTTTCAACTCAGCTGCGCCCCCTGCCCTACCAGCCTCCCGGCTGCTGCATCCAGAACTTCATCTTGTTCCCTTGGACAGCAGAGGTGAGGTCAGAGCCAGGGAGAGAATGCGGAGGAAGGGAAAAATACAGAGTTACCATAGAAATATGAAAGCTGTTTATGTTTTCAAAACGCAATTAAGAACTCCTTAAAATTTCATTAATGTTTTGTATAGAGCAACAACATGTCTCTTAACGGGTTGATTACCAAGAAAGTACTACCATCCAAATTCCAAGTTTCCATTAGAATTGCTTATGAGCACAGCCACGGGTGGCTTAGGAATAAAGGCAGTGAGGTCCAAGCACATAGAGGAAATCCAGTGGATTCTCTAAAGCATTGCCCAGTCATAAGATCCTTTTTCTTAAAGTAATCACCAATATTCAGCGTTGAGCAAACCCACACTCATGGCTCTGACTTGCTTCAACATTCACAGCATTTCTCCTTTCAGATCTGATTCTCTAACGCACTACTAGTTAAGGCCAGAGCATGAGACTTGATCTCATCAGTGAGGTGTCCTTTTGGTATCTGAGTTGTAAGCATTGACACAAAAGGAATTACACCCGTGTTTTGTTTCCCGTCCTGGGCACATACGAAACTATCCCAGATTCACTAATGCAGAGGACAGCTTGGCTCACATAAAGACCTCTTTGAAGATAGTATTTCTAAACAAGCTCATCTAACGGAAGGCTTTTTTGCTTTGTTTAATTTTCAGAGGTAGGATAGAAAAAGTAAACACAGCAAAAGATTCCTATGCATTTTCTCTTTCCTTAAAAAAGGAATATAATATTTCAGGAACTTTCCTTGGGAAACGCAACAGCAGTCCCATTCACAACTATTTGCTCAATTGCAATTTGCAAATTCCCTCCCCACTTCTTGCCAAGATTCCCTCTCCCGTTCCTTGACCTTCATAATAGCTCCAGTTCGATTTCCTTCCTCAACCCAGAGTTTTCCCAAAGAGAACTCTCTATCTTAACTTTTTGCACAGTTGTCCTAAAAAACTAAAGAACTGAAATTCTTAAAATAGACTCATTTTCATTATTCAAATATATTTTATTAATATGAAATGATTAATAAGAAATCTACTTAGCAGTACTAATTATTTTGGAAAAGTAACTGTAAACAGTGGGATTTCCGGCATCAGAGAGAAACTTTCAAAGCCCATATGAGTAGCAGACTTGTCTGCACAGGCCCATTTCAGCAAAATTCTCACAGCAAAGAAACTATCCAGTTAGATTTCAGGGCCTACCTGAAAAGAAAACTTAAAAGTCCATTTAGTATTATTTAAAATTGCAGAGGAATGGAAGCTGAGTTAAAAATAGCTCACAATTCAAAAACATCAAGGCATAAATCACCCTAGGACCATCATCATTCAGACCAGGCATCATCCAGTTCCTGATTTGGTTTCCAACAGTAATAAAGAGGATCTTTCCCCCTCAGGTACTCTTTCTGGGGTCAGTTTCAAAAGGACATGTCCACATCCTGGGGAAGGCAGTCTCTAAGGTGGCCCCAAGTGAGCCCCATCTTCTTGAATCCATGCCCTTGTGTAATCTTCTCCCCTCCAGCACAGGCTGGATTTAGTAACTTGATTCTAATGAATAAAATACGGTGAACTTTGGGATGCCACTTCTGAGAAAAGGTTACAGAAAGATTCTGGCTGCCATCTTATTTGCCCTCTCCTGCTCTATCACTCGCTCACTCTGATGGCAGCCAGCTGTCATATTGGGAGCTGCCCTGTGGAGGCGCCCATATGTCAAGGAACTGAGGGAGGCCTCTGGCCAACAGCAGCGAGGAACTGAGATCCTCAGTCCAAACGTCCATCAGGAACTGAATCCTGCCAACACCGTGAGTGAGCTTGGAAGCTGATCTGCCCTGCTCGAACCTTGTGGTGGCTGCAGCTTTGTGAGACAGAGCCAGAGGACCCAGTCAAGCTATGCCCAGATTCCTGACCCTCAAAAACTGTGAGATCAATGTTCACTGTTATAAGCCACTAAGTTTTAGAGTAATTTTTTACCCAGTCATGGATAACTAATACATCTGCCAGACATCCTCTGCCTCCCAACACAGTGATGATTAGGTCTCCATGACACCATCTAAACCACTTAGCCTGTGGAGAAACACATCCCTTAGGGTAAAGAGCCACTTTATAGAGCAATTCTCTCTCTTTTTTGGTCCTAAAAATATGCCTTTTTCATTTTCCCTTCACTGCCATTAATATTAGTATTTTGAGACTTAATTAACAAGTATATATACAGAGACTTCATAATTTTATAAATTATGAAAAATAATTTCAGCCATAAATCATCTTAATACACAGGTTACTACTTCTCTTCATTCATTCATTGGAAAATATTATACGCCTTACTCTGGATATCTTCTAGTTTATTGTGGTATCATTAAATTGTCTGGACTTCCCAGCTTCATAATCATTGGGTCACATACAAGGCAGGAAGAATGTGCACCATTTAACTGCAACATAGAATTTCCAATTGACACCCAGATTAAATTTCACCTGTAGACTGGCAGTCAAGCCAAACCATCCAGAATCCTGTCTACCATGAGTCTGATTCATATCCTACTTGTTACCTCCAAAAAGAACGAAAACATACAGAAAACAGAGTATAATCAATTCTCATTTGTAACAAATGATAGTAATTCAGTGCTGAGCATTAAATAATTCATTCAAATATGTGACAGATGCAATGTCATGATACCTTATAATAGGGGAAATTTGACCTAGATGGGGATGCCAGAGAAGGACTCTATGAAAAAGTGAGCTGCGATCTGAAGAATGAGTCGAGTCTGACTAGATAAAGAGTATAAAAAGGGAACAGCACATGCAAAGGTCCTGCATAGGAGGGAACATAGAAATGAAAAGGGATCAAATGGCTGGAATACAGAGCAAGAGGGAAAAGGGCACAATATGGAACCAGAGAGGCTGTAAGGACTGGACTCAAAAGAGCCTGGGAGGCCCTTGAGAGGAGTTTGGTCCCTACCCTGCGCGTATTGAGAAATCACCAGAAGATTTTAAACAGGATTGGCCACAACAGATCAGAGCTTTGCAAAGATTCATCTGATGACTCTAATACAGATAAAGGGTTGAAGGGAGCCAGAGAAGTGAGGAAACCAATTAGAGATCACTAGAGTCATCGAGCAAGAGCCCCTGGAAGCCTTCAGTAGGCTGCTGGTGGGATAGAGAGGTCATCACATGAGAGATGTTTAGGATGACGGGCTGGATACAGGGAGATACTCATGCACATACATACAGAGAGATTAGCAGAACAAACATAAGTGAAGGAAAGAATTTTTAACTTGTGAGTAAAAGTTTTAATCAAATAGTGAGATTTCTTGAGCATAGCATTCTTAGTTGCTTGATCTCCCTCTCCCAAAGTGACCCTACTGTACCTGTCTGCACACAGTGGGTGCTCAAAAAGATCTGTAAAATGATAGTGTTTTAGACACCTCATGTATTTTAGGAATACCTTCTATATGCATTTTATTTGCTAAATACCATTTAATCTTATTTAACAGCTTTACTAAGAACCTCTCCAAGCCAGTCTGATCAAAGGAACTTTTCTTTAAAGAGTTTTAATGAGATAGAATTTATACACCATACAATTCACTCTTTTAAAGTGTAAAATTCAGTGGGTTTCAGTACACTAAGAGTTGTGCAACCACCACCACAACCAATTTTAGAACATTTTTTCGCTGCAAAAGGAAACTCATACCCGTTAGCAGCTGCTCCCCAATCCCCCTATCCCCGCAGCCCTCGGCAAACACTAATCTACTTTCTGTCTCTATGTATTTGCCTATTCTGGACCTTTGATATAAATGGTATCATACAATATGTGATCTTCTGTGTTTGGCTTCTTTCACTCAGCATATTTTCAAGGTTCGTCCATGTTGTAGAGTATCAGTACTTCATTCATTGTTTGTTTTTCAGACTTCAGAGCAGTTTTAGGTTCACAGCAAAATTGAGGGGAAGGTACAGAGATTTCCCATATACTCTCTGCCCCCCACACCTGCAGTCTCTCCTATTACCAACAGCCCCCACCAGAGTGGTACATTTGTTATAACTGATGAACATACATTGACACATCATAATCGCCCCAAGTCCACAGTTTACATTACAGTTCACTCTTTTATTTTTTGTGAGGAAGATTAGCCCTGAGCTAACATCCGTCGCCAATTCTCCTCTTTTTGCTGAGGAAGATCGGCCCTGGGCTAACATCCATGCCCATCTTCCTTTTTTTTTTGTTTTTTAGATGGGACCCCACCACAGCATGGCTTGACAAGTGGTGCGTCGGTGTGCGCCCAGGATTCGAACTTGTGAACCCTGGGCCGCTGCAGCTGTGCGCACACACACAACCGCTACGCCACCGGGCCGGCCCCACTACAGCTCACTATTGGTGTTATATATTCTATGGTTTGGACAAATGTATACAGACACTTATCTATCATTGTGGTATCATACAGAGTATTTCCACTTCCCTAAAAATCCTCTGTGCTTCGTTGATTCATCCTCCTCCCCCAACCACTGATATTTTTACTGTCCCATAGTTTTGCCGTATTCAGAATGTCATATGGTTGGAATCACATAGTATGTAGACTTTTCAGATTTGCTTCTTTCACTTCGTAATGTGCATTTAAGGTTCCTCCATGTCTTTTCATGACTGGAGAACTCATTTCTTTTTAGTGCTAAATAATATTCCATTGTCTGGACATACCACAGTTTATTTATCCATTTGCCTACTGAAGAACATCTTGGTTGCTTCCAAGTTTTGGCTATTATGAAAAAAGCTTCCATAAATATCCATGTGCAGCTTTTTGTGTGGACACAAGCCTTCACTCTGTTGGGTAAATAGAAGGAGCACAATTGTGGGATCATACAGTAGGAGTATGTTTAGTTTTGTAAGAAATTGCCAAACTGCCCTCCAAAATGACTGTATATTTTGCATTTCCACGAGTAATGAATAAGAGTTCCTGTTGCTCCACATCCTCATCTGCACTTGGTGTTGTCATTGTTCCAGACTTTAGCCATTCTGATTGGTGTGTAGTGGCATCTGATAGTTGTTTTATTTTGCATTTCCCTGATGGCATATGAAGGAGCATCTTTTCCTATGTTTATATGCTATTTGTATATCTTCTTTGATGAAGTGTCTATTAAGGTTTCTGGCCCATTTTTTAATCAGGTTGTTCTCTTATTGTTGAGTTTTAGGAGTCCTTTATATATTTTGGACAACAGTCCTTTATCACTATGTCTTTTGCAAATATTTCTGTGGCTTGTCTTCTCATTCTCTTGACATTGTCTTTTGCAGAGCAGAAGTTTTTAATTTTAATGAAGTCCAGCTTATCAATTCTTTCTTTCATGGATGCCATTGGTGCTATATTTTAAAAGCCACTGCCATACTCAAATTCATCTAGGTTTTCTCCTTTGTTATTTTGTAGGAGTTTTATAGTTTTGTGTTTTATGTGTGGGTCTAATCCATTGAGTTGATTTTTGTGAAGGGTGTAAAGTCTTGTCTAGATTCAGTTTTTTGCATGTAGATGTCCAGTTGTTTCAGCATCATTTGTTGAAGAGACTGTCTTTGTTCCGTTGTATTGCTTTGCTCCTTTGTCAAAGATCACACTTATGGGAGTCTATTTACGGGCTCTCTATTCTGTTCCATCGATCTATTTGTTTATTCTTTTACCAAAATCACACTATCTTGATTACTGTAGCTTTATATTAAGTTTGAAGTCGGGTAACATCAGTCCTCCAACTTTGTTCTTCTTCAACATTGTGTTGGCTACTCTGGGTCTTTTGCCTCTCCATATAAACTTTAAAATAAGTTTGTTGATATTCACAAAATAACTTTCTGGGATTTTGATTGGGATTGCATTGAATCTATAGATCAAGTTGAGAAGAAACGACATCTTGACAATATTGAGTCTTCCTATCCGTGAACATGGACTATCTCTCTATTTATTTAGTTCTTCTTTGATTTTGTTCCAAGTTTTGTGGTTTTTCTCATTTAGATTTTGTACATACTTTGTTAGATTTATACCCGAGTATTTCATTTTTTAAGTGCTAATATAAATGGTATTGCGTTTTTAATTGCAAGTTCCACTTATTCATTGCTGGTATATAGGAAAGCAATTGACTTTTGTATATTAACCTTGTATCCTGCAAGCTTGCTATAATTGAATATTAATTCTGGGATTTTTTTTCTTTCAGGTTTTCTACATAGTCAATCACGTCATCTGCAAACAAAAACAGTTTATCTTCCTTTCCAATCTGTATGCCTTTTATTTCCTTTTCTTGTCTTATTGCATTAGCTAGAACTTCCAGTATAATGTTGTAAAGGAGTGGGGAGAGGGGACATCTTTGGTTTGTACCTGATCTTAGTGGGAAAGCTTCTAGTTTCTCACCATTAAGTATGATGTTAGCTATTGGTATTTTGTAGATAGTCTTTCTCAAGTCAAGGATGTTCCCCTCTATTCCTAGTTTACTAAGAATTTTTATCATGAATGGGTATCAAATGCTTTTTGTGCATCTATTAATATGATCATGTCACTGTTCTTATTTAGCCTGTTGATGTGATGGATTACATTCATTGATTTTCAAACGTTGGACCAGCACTGCAGACCTGGGATAAATCCCACTTGGTTGTGATTTACATGGTTCTTTTAACACATGGTTGGATTCAATTTGTTAATATTTTTTTATAGCTGAGTAATGTTTCATTGTATGTATATGCCACATTTTGTTTATCCATTCATCAGTAGATGGACATTTGAGTTGTTTCTACTTTTTGCTCTTATGAATAATGCTTCAGTGAACATTTGTGTGCAGGTTTTTGTGTGGACATAGGTTTTCAATTTTCTTGGGTATACACAGATCTGGTGGTGGAATTGATGGATCATTGGGTAACTCTGTATTTAACTTTTGAAGAGCTGCTCGACTGTTTTACCAAGTAGCTGCACCCTTTCACAATCCAACCAGCAATATATGAGAATCACAATTTCTCGACATCCTCGCAAACACTGTTATTATCACTCTTTTTGATTATAGTTATCCTAGTGTGAAGTGGTATCTCACTGTGGTTTTTATTTGCATTTCCCTAATGACTGATGTTAAGCATCCTGTCCTGTTCTTTTTTTTTTTTTTTTTTGTGAGGAGGATCGGCCCAGCTAACATCTGCCAATCCTCCTCTTTTTGCTGAGGAAGACCGGCCCTGGGCTAACATCCATGCCCATCTTCCTCCACTTTATATGGGATGCCACCACAGCATGGCTTGACAAGTGGTGCGTCAGTGCGCGCCCGGGATCCAAACCGATGAACCCCGGGCTGCCGCAGTGGACTGTGCACACTTAACCGCTTGCATCACCAGGCTGGCCCCCCTGTCCTGTTCTTATTGTCCATTCATGTATCTTATTTGGAGAAATGACGATTCAGAACATTTTCCTATTTTAAAATTAGTCTATTTTACTTTTTATGTTGTTAGGAGAGTTCTTTATTTTTCTAAATACAAGTTTCTTATCAGATATATGATTTGCAATTATTTCCTCCCATTCCACAGGTTGGGACTAGTAACCATTGCCTAACTCAACATCTCAGTAGATCTTTTTTATATGTCGCTGGACTGTTTGTTAGTGTTTTGCTTAGGAATGTTATATTTGTATTCATAAGGGATATTGGTCTAGAGTTTTCTTGAGGTATCATTGTCTGGTTTTGGTATCAGAGTGATACTGGTATCAATAGAATGAGCTGGGAAGTGTTCCCTCCTCTTGTATATTTTTGGAAGAGCGGGGAGTCTTTTGATTACATAACTCAATCTTTTTACTTGTTATAAGTCTATTCAGATTTTTTTCTTCTTGAGTCAGTTTTGGCAGTTTGTGTCTTTCCACGAACGTGTCCATTTCATCTAGGTTATCTGATTTGTTGGCATATAACTGTTCATATAATAATTCTCTCATTTTCCTTTTTATTTCTCTAATGTTGGTAGTGATACTCCTCTGAATGAAGGAACTTTTAAATGATCTGACATCAACATAGAATCTTGAAATTAATAAAACCAAGGTTAAAGACATACTGAACTATTACAATTTTGAATTTTTAAAAATTCTGAGTTACAGGACATACAAACTAGATATCCTTCCAGCTACCACCTCTGGAAAGAAAAAAAAAAAGAGGCACGAAGACAGAACCAACATGTTTCTAGTTAAAATGCACCCAAGTCAGTTCAGCTGAAATAAGAAACAGTTTCTGGCTAAACTTACACATTCTAAGTGTATCATTTAGTACAAACTCATTATTATAAGCCGGATACACTCACACGAACACACACACATACATGCACTATAATAAACCCAATATGACAAATTCCTAAGGTATTAACACTGTAAGAGAATCATGCAATAAATCCTCTCAAATAAATAGTTTTTTGAACAGAGGCTAACTTACCCCTTTATTTATTTCTTGAGTTCAGGACAATCAGAATTCTGTATACTATGCTTTTTGAAATCACAGCACACATATTAATATATCTATTAATAGCCACATAATTTTTACATACTCCATGACCAAAAATCAGCTCCCCTGAAAGTCACAAAAAGTGTTCAGATTGTAATAAAGGATTCATAAATACATACCATGTCTAATCTCTTCTTGTAAAATAACTTTATGAAAACCAACTTAGAGGGAAAACTGTATATTTTATAGTCTATTCTTTCAATGAAACTATTCCTAAGGAAGCTTTCTTCAAAGAACCTGGGCTAATTGTTATGTTGACTTTTCTAAAACAAAATTCAATTACAGAAATTTGAAAATACTAAAGATGGCAAGTTTTCAAGCTATACTGATACCACGTTGATACATTCAGGAGAAAACTATGCTTATGTTATCACCATCCACCTGACTGGGACTATAGTTCACAGAACACTTAAACCTTCTTGATTTTAGTTGATTTTTAGAAAAAAAAAAAAAATCCATACAGTAAGTAGGGCAGGTGGTGGCAAGATCTGTATCATCCCATTACAGAGGAGACAAAACTGAAGTTCCCACAGTTAGACGACCTGCCCAAGCTCACACAGCTCGCACGTGGCGGAGCTGGACCCAGGAGACTCAGTCGTCTGACTCCAACCACACCTTCTCCTCCGCGTAACACTGCTTCCCACTTACAAAACACAGGAGGCAGGAGCTTGCAATGCAAAGTGTGTGTCAGGAGGAAGTTTCCACTAACTCTCCTCAAACTTTTTCACTGAAAGCCTGTTTATTTTGAATGTCTACAAATCACTCTCCTTATCTAACTTTTTTAGCAACAACTTGACTAAAAGCATGTTTCTAATAATCTGAGACTAATAGTGAGCCTTCGGTGACCTGCAACCTAACTGTAGACTCCACGGACATGTTAAATAACCTTTAAAATTTATCTTGAGAGCTTAGAGTTACAGGACACTGTTAAAATATTAAACAACCCTGGGAAATCCCCTTTTAAGCAATTTTGAGGCCAAATTAGAGCATGTGTCACTGAATGTTCTTTTACAAAACACTGACTAAAAACCTCATTCTTCTAGCTCTTTAGATAGCTATTTATCAGTGATCAGAGAGAATTAACAGCAATGACCATTAACTCAATGTGTATTTTCTATATAGATGAGAGAGCTGGAACATATCATCTGTCCAGGGAACAATATGTGGCTTGATCACAGCACAAAGCATTAAGTCAGAATCTAACTCATGGCATATGGGCTCTGCAGTATTCACCCAGCAAAGGACAAAGTTCTTCTGATTTCTTTGATACAGAGGCTGAAGTGCAAATACTTTATCTTCACTTTCTCCTTGTAGAACCCAACATTTACTTATAATCTAAAAAGTCTAAAAAAGTCAATACGACTTTAAAGACACATATCCCAAGTAGTCACACCCATAGGTTAAAAAGGAGATAGCCGTCATAAAACTACCTTCCAGCTTAGTGACCCACGGACTTCAGTCCAAAATGCTATCGTCCTACTGGGCATGTATAATTATTGGGGTGAGAGTGGGGAAAAGATCTGAGGAAGCTCTGGGGGAAAAGGAAGTTAATTTGAGTCTTTGCTGCTCCCCTACGTCCAAGCCAGCAAGATGAGGAATTTGAAATAAACTACAGTTTGCCCAGAGATTTCCTGAGAGGCTCTGAGGAAGAAAAAGGAACAGTTGCCTCTCTTGCCTTGACCTTGGCTGTGGTGGCAACTTTTTCTCAATTCTGCCTGACCATTTACACAAAACAGGTGGTTCTTCTCTCATTACCCTGCTACCAACAAGACTGCAAATGAGTCATTAAAAGTATAGTACCCCAGGGGCTGGCCCGGTGGCATAATGGTTAAGTTCACACGCTCCGCTTCAGAGGCCTCCCTTCGAAGGTTCGGATCCTGGGCACGGACCTACGCACCGCTTAATAAGCCATGCTGTGGCAGGCGTCCCACACATAAAATAGAGGAAGATGGGTACAGATGTTAGCCCAGGGCCAATCTTCCTCAGCAAAAAAAAAAGTATAGTACCCCAGGGCTTATCTCCAAGTAAAGGTGCATAAATAGACTAAGTCTGGGTCTTACCTTTTGGCTTCCTCTAGGTGGCACAAATATTCATAAGCGATGTTCTGCCGCCTCCTCTCATCCATCTCCTCTGCAGAGAGCCTTTCATCGTCCACAATAGCTAGAAATAGAGGATAACATCACATTACTTGAAGGCAGTGTTCATCATATAAATACCTGAGACAATCAACTAGAAAAACTCATATGCAGATCAACAGTGAACACTGACAGACAGGGGTACTGAAACATCAAGCATAGAAAGAGATTTTCCTTTGGATTTAAAAATATTATATTATTTCTAGCAAAACGTGCAATACTAAAGTATAGGTTGAAATTATTAAATAATAGAATAAGAATAGCAATCCGATTTCATAGACATGATGCCACATGATTTAGACAGCCTCAAATCAATTAGAGCATGGTCTACTCACAACAACTTTCCTTGACAAGCTTGTAGAATTGGTCCAGTGGCTCAGCTTGGACCATCCTGAAAATGTGGGGGTTGAACAAAGAATCTACAAGGACCTGTGTTTTCTCACTCCTAGAGGGAATTAAGGCTTCTCATCCAACCCAAATCCTATTTTACAGATGCCAAAATCTCTAAAATTCCTTCCTTATTTCTTGGCCTTTACAAGGCTAACCTTCCTGGTCAACAGGTATCCTAGGGAAAAAAGCAACAGAGACAGCAAGTGAGCAGAGTTTTCAAGCCCACACTCTTTATTCCAACACAAGCCTAGTTTATGAATGTCCACACTTTAGGGAACACGGCCTCCCGTTTCCTGACTGCACTTCCTCTGCCCTCTGTTGTGGTCTCAACAGCACCCAACAGCTTCCACTGTCACACCTGCCAACTCTTGACTGTCTGTCTACATGACAAGACTCCTTTCTCATAAAAAGGACGCTTTTTCCCTCTTCGATTCTGAACTTTAATTCTGATGGCTATAAAATGAGTTTGGTTTCGAGTTTGCTAGATTACTCATCTAATGAAGACAACGTGCATGGGTAGCAGGGTCACATGGGACAAGAATGTCAGTGTTTGCTTCTTCATTCGCCAGCCACCAGCCCCAGTCAGCAATTTCATAAATGGGACCCCTGGTCCCGAGCAGAAGCAATAATGATGTGAAGGTCACCACCCATCCCTAAGCAAGGCCAATCCCATGCCCTGCAGATGAGGAGTCCAAAACATCATCTTGGCAGACAAAAGGAATTAAGATCAAATTTTGACCTCTTACTGGAGCAAGTATAGTGCTAAACACTTAAAATCTAAAAATAATACCAAACTCTCAAAGAATTCAAAAGAAAAGGGAGATTAAACTTACATCAATATAAAATATGGCAGAATACCAGAAGCACGTAAATACATCCTAGATGCTTATTTACTGAGTACTTACTTTGCTTCAGGGCCTTCGGCAGTGTTTTCTATGCAGTGTCTCATTTAAGTCTCATGATTCTATGAGGCAGGTAATTTATCCCACGTTATAGTTGAGCAAACAGGCTGAGAGGTTATTTGCCCAAGTGAAGAGCAGAAACACTGGGGCTAGAAATATTCAGATGGGATGGAGAAAACAAGAAAAGTATGGAAGCACTTTGGGAAAAGTCTCTGTTTATGGATGAGGAAGAAACGGAACCAGCAGGAGAGAGAGGTGAGACATGCAAGCACCAGGACAGGCTGGTATATAACAAGCAGGGCCGAGGAGAGGAGCTTCCACACGCAACCCCAGCCCCCCTTTCTACCACTCCCAATCTTCCACTGTGGCTCCATTCCTTAAAACAGGGAGACCTCATCCCAGTAATACCAATAGGGGTCAACAAAGACTTGTATTTGCCAAAAGCATCTTCTTTTTGCTAATTAACTGAATCTGATCTAAACTTTAGAAGAGAGCTCTCAGGTTTAGGAAAACTACGAAAGCTCTCGAACAACCCCCCTCTGCACCTTCACTACACAGTTCCAGGCCTTCACCATCTCTCTCTGGACTCTTGCAACAGCCCTCAAACAGCCTCCCAGCCACCACCCACCCCTCCCATCCACTCTCCTCACTGCCACCAGAAGCATCTTTCTAACACATAGTCCTACTGATGGTATTCTTCCTCTCAAAATCTTTGATAGATCCCCATTTCCTACAGAACAAAGTTCTAGAACACTTTCCTTCTCCTCCCCTACATGAAGCCTTTCAGCCACCTTTCAGCCACCCCTTCTGCGCAGCACTGTCTTCCAGGACCATACCTCAACCTTTTAGACTTGAGTGCTTCTGCTCTTCCCCTTCTCTCTGTCTGCAAAGCCATTGTCCCACCTTCTGTGTGTGACATCTTTGACACCTTCTCAAGTAGAACTTGAAGTCAGAATCCATCCACTCTCTTCAGCACTTTGGTTCATGTTTTTATTACATCACTCATCACAGAAGCCCCCACTGTAACTCAGTCATGTCTCTCTCTCCAAACTAGGGATTCCTCGGAGGAAAGGACTCTTGATTCATCTTTACATCACCCTCACATCTATCATGGTTCCTTGCACATAGACAGCACTCAAATATTTGCTGAAAAATTACCTTCCAGTGAATCTTCAATAAGTGATCTAACCATCATCCCATAATTAATATACTTTGCAAATTATAATTTTCTTACCCTGAGTTTTCTTAGAAGATACGTGGCCTGTTCACATATCATACCTAATCCTCCATCTCCGCTGTCCCTAACAGTTAACCCCCAGGACACCCCATGACTTCCAATTTCTCATTTTCATTTCAGCCTAAAGACTGTCTCCCATTTCTGACAGGGTATTTTCATTTTATAGTACCTGCTGACACACTGAAGTTCGAAAACAACACAAAACTCCTCACTCCTCAGAAGCCATGTGCTTACTCTACCCTCCCCAACTTTTAAGTGCGAGCACCAGGCTCACATTCAAAAGGAGGTTCTCTTATTGCCACCTTCCTTCTTGGCTGTTGCTTCCTTCCAGCCTCAACCAACCCACCCAGGAGGAGGCAGAAGCCCCAGCAGCACTCAGTCCCTGGGCCTCTGCCCCCCAACTGCTTCCACAAGCCACACAAGATCCCACCAGCCCAGGAGAGCTGCTGAGCGGCTCTCAAACTCGGACATCACCCTGTCCAAGGAGAAGATTTGTCTTAACGTTTGAATTAAAACACACACACACACACACACACACACACACACATCCAAGCTTTAAATTTCATTTGCAACATATTGGCCCCAGCTGATGGAAATCTAACTATGTTTAAGGCTCAAGAGCCACTTCCTTCCCAAAGTCTTCCTGATTGTTCCCACTCAAAATGCCCTCTCTCCTGGTACCTCCCATCCCACTTCATCTAACAGTAAACTCCCAGGAGACATATTTCTGTCCTCATCGTGTCCAGCACACCTTCCTGTATAGGCTGCATGCTCCATAAAAACATTTGATGAACAAGTAATCTCTTATCAGGAAAGATTAATAAAAGGGCTCTAAAATATCTATGTGGGGCAGTTTTACTTGCCTATTTTGGGGTAGTTTTATATGCCACACCTGGATAAAATAAAGGTGTGGTCACTGATGGAGCAAATACAGTACCATTCCACAGACTTCACTCAAGGAATGTTCATTTCCTAGATTCTATGGGCCAGACATAGTGAGAGCCCTGGGAAAGCGCAGTGAACAGAACAAGATCCATTTGCTCTTATGGGGCTTCCCTTGACACATCCCTGCCTTCCCTGCTGACCTGGTCCCCTGGACCACATACCTGGCCACTGCCCTTCCAACCACACGGACTTCAGCCTCACCTTCCTTCCTTCATGACCTATTGTCAAAGCGGAAGCCACGGTTATGAGTGTGAGATCGTTCTCGGGCATAAGGGTCACCTGCATATATTTCTGCATTACTCAACATTCACTCAGTAGCAGCTTCTGATAAGAGCCATTAGCATGGATAATAACCCTGCCATTTAAAAGCCATCACATAACTGATAAGAATTCACATAAGCATGACTTGACCTCCATAAGGCTGTCCATGTCACTTTTCCATGTCACTGTGTGATTCTCATAATCACCCTGAGAGACAGGCATCATCTCCCTCTTATAAATGAGGAAACCGGGTCATGCAAGGGAAAGGGACTACCTGTGGTTATTCGCTCTGTCAATGGCAGAGCCAGGGCTGGAACTGAGGTCCCTCAGTGCCGCAGCCCCTGATCTTTGCCCAGTGCCATGCTGCTGCTAAATCCAAGTGGGCCAGGAAGGCACTTGTCATCGCCAAACCCAAGGGCGGATCATTTAAATGCCTTCACAACTGCTTTGATTTTAAAGCAACTTGATTAACTGCAATTTTCTCTCAAGTCCATCTTTACTTGCTGCCTTGAACCCTAAGAAACTTGAGGACATTGTGAAGAACAACTTCTTGAAGTATTAGCAACTCGCAAAATGCCCTTTGTAATGTTAGCTGACATTGGCTAAAAGATGGTATGTTAAAGTATAACATTCTATGGAAATCATATTATAGGGCTCATTCAGAGGTTTAAGGAGCTGAATGCGAGTGAGCTGGTAGAGAAGGTTTTGAAATAGAACAAAAGTTAGAGACAGAGGAAACTTAAGGAGTCCATTTCCCAATGAACACCCACAAAATCTAGTGTAAAAATAGCCCAAGACCGACCTCATTCATTAAGGAGTTGGCACGGCCACTTGTTAGTTTCAGCTACTCTTCTTGTTCCCTTCACAGAGACACCAAGGCCACCATCTCCTTTGTACTAAAATTCATTTCTTTGTTCAACAAATATTTGAGTGGCTGCTTTGTGCCAATCTGTTCTAGGGACTGGACACAAAGGGATAAGTGTGACACAAGGTGCCTCATGAAATGTTTATTATAAATGATTGAAAGTTTGGCATAATTACAATTACAATTATTAAGCATCTACAGGATGCTTAGATAGGCAGGGATGTACTGGAGGGAGGGTCAGCAAGAATCACAAAAACCAGGGTTGGGAATCTGTTTCACAAAATGGCATCATTCAAGGCATGTCCTTTTAAGGGAAAGCAGATTAGGAATATGATATGAACCATCAATTCATAGAAACACGCCACATGTTAGCATTTTATATACACATCATTATTCTCTGTGACTCAAAATTTCTGTAAGGAACCCGGAATATCCCTTGCGTGGGTAATTCAATTCAAACATGTACTGAACCATCTTCTAAGAGCTGGGACCAGGTTTTACCTGGGAGAGCACACCTAAATTGCTATCTCCCCACTCTCAGAACTTAAGGAATGGCTACCAGAGATGGTATGTATATCCCCATCTAGGCACTAGAAGGAAGAGAATTGATTCTAAGACCCTAAAACTGGGGCTGGGACGGTGTTGGGATATAAAGATGAGAGAACCCAAAGTCCAAGATGTCCAGTAAGCCGATACACTCAGCAAGCGTGCCCCGTGGTATGTTCTGGCTTCACACCAGCCTCCTGAAGCATTTCACAGCTGCTTAATCTCAAGCTTTAAAGGACCACATGATCAAACTTCCTTAAACTGAATTTTCTTTTGAAACAAAGGCAAACCTGAGGTTGAAGTTGTGAGCAACCCGATACATCCTCACAGACACTCTAAAGAATCTGAAACCACAGAGATTGCCACCCCACGTGTTAACATTGGAGGCTTCATCAGGTCACTGAAATTATGAGACACTGAGTGCAGGGGCTTGCATCTCACCCATCTCCACATCCCTACCAAGGACCAGGTAAACAGCAGGTACTCAGTAAAGGTTGCTCAATGGTGTGCTCAGCTTTGTGCTTGAAAGGCAGAGATGCTGTGTCCTTCACAGGGTTAGTCCCACCAAGTCCAACGCCCTGATGGTAACACAGCCATCTCATCTAGATCCTAAGGGAAGGTCAACTTTATTTAAAGCCTGTCCCTCCACCCTTATGGGAACTTCTCCCCCATCACATATTCTAAAAACTCTCCAAAGCTGTAAATAAACACATAACTTCAGTGGATATTCAGGTTAGACATGGCTGTGAGGGACTGAGGCCATCTCCTTTAATAAGACAAAGCCCTCAGTCTTCAAGTCCAGCATTAGAAGAATTTCCTAGGTAGGGGAAGAAGGGTAACCAACTGAAACACACGGTTTACTTACAAGAGTTAGAGTCTCTGCCTGGCTGCCAATCTCGTTTTTCAGTGAGGGTACTAAGGCCCAGAATAGTTAGGAAGCTTCTTTGCCATAAATATTCAGGAAAATGAGGAAATATTTCAAGCTTTGTGAAAACAGTTAATCTTTTTCTGCAAATATGCTTTAAATGTACACAGCTTTAAGATCTACATATAAAAGAGAGTTCTTCGATCCTACTTTGATACAAAAGGTCCCAAACTTTTATCCCCCAAGAAGGTGATCCTACTTGAGCACCTAAGATGCCATCTGTTTCTACCAAGCCTGGATCTCAAAACTCAGGACACCTTTTCAGAACAGGACTTCATTTCTCCATCTCACACACGAGTGAAATTTGAACAAGAATGTCTAACTTTTTTTTTTAAATCTGGAAACTCAAAGCAGATCATGGAGACTTTAAGGCCCATATACAAAGGTGGGCCAGCCTGCAGACTGGGTTGGAAGGAAGGGTCTATCTAGAACTTTCCTCAACTTGGGAGAAGAATTAAAGGCAATGATCCCCAGATTTGAAATTTCTTAAACAATTATTTCAAAAAACATTTTGGGGACCAAAACTACCTCTTTTGCTACGAAGTAGGCAGGAAAAATTCCATTTGTTTACTGCCCTGCTCCTACACACTCCGTCATCCCCACACAGTAAGGAAGAATGGAGTGTCAAGTTTCCAAGGCCAATTTTAAAATTTTAACTCCAACAGTTAAAATTACAGAAGAAATCATAAAATCTTTAGTCTGGATGAGCTCTTCTGTTTTTAAAAGAAAGCAAAGCAATTCAACTCATCTGTACTTGGGTAAGAACTTTGTACTTAAGATGGTCAGTGCAAAATGCTCCCAATTATTTAGAACCGGTCCTAAAATGATTCTCCCTGTTCTCTGTACATAACGAATATTTTAAGGACACAGATGTTTACCTAAACTTTATTAACCCATGGGAACAGTGATATTTTACATCTGTTAAACAGACTTAGCAGGCTATATAAGGACAGCCCCCTGGGCTGTTTCAAGAAGTCACTGCTAACACTCCGTCCCTACTCTCTCAAAACTACCCCAAAGAACAGAGGATATTTCTACAAATCTGGGAGCCTTAGAAGACAATAGAATAGTGAGTCTTGGCCTAATTTTTCCTTGACTATTAGGAGAAAAGAAAGAAATCACAAACAATTCAAAGGTAAGTGCAAGAAAACAAAACAACCTACTGGTTATGAGTAAGGCTTTTTCTCTGTTTCACGTGCACGTCTGATTTCTCTGATCAGTGCGAGCTCTTTCTGACGTACTCATGACAAGTAGCAGACAGAGGGATTAACACCCAAAGAGCACTTGCTGCACCCCAGATATTTGACATACAGTATCTTTTAGTCTCTGCACTCCCCTTTAAGACAGGAATTTGAATCTCCACTTTTCTGCTGGAAAACAAACTCAGAGAGGTTAAGTAATTCAAGTTTAGGTAATTCTAAGATCATAAAGACAGCCAAATTGCAGAGCTGGGATTCGAAACAACTCTGATTCCGAAGTTCTGATCTTTCTACTACACCCAAGTGCCAGTGCCTCCCTGCATGTTTGTGAATGTTTGAGGGTGTTATTAATGGTATCACTGAAATCTCACTCAGCAGCAGATAGACGGAGGTTAACTGTTGTTCCTGTTGGAAACCATATAAATTAATGCTACTATCTTGACAAAGTATAGAAAGTAAAATTATAGGTTTATTTCTCGGAGATGCAAAAATCTCAAATGCGGTCCAACAAGGGAAAAAATATTAAAACAATATTCAACATTGCCAAGTTAGACTGTATCAGGAACGCAAAGGTTGTAACAAGACCAAAACAAAACACCATCACCAAAAACTAAATGACACTACTTTCACGATATATCCCATCATGAGCAAAGACGTGATCAACAGATGCTGAGAACACATTTGAGAAAATCTAACATTTTTTTAAATCTGAGGCACCCTCCTCCGTT
Source organism: Ceratotherium simum simum (assembly GCF_057802395.1). Classification (NCBI taxonomy): domain Eukaryota; kingdom Metazoa; phylum Chordata; class Mammalia; order Perissodactyla; family Rhinocerotidae; genus Ceratotherium; species Ceratotherium simum. The sequence continues at coordinate 89,167,164 of NC_141903.1, forward strand.
CTACTCCTTTTTCCCCTAAAAGGTGAATTTCTGCCTAAACTGACAAAGATACCTGATAAAAAAGGTGTGTGGCCGAGTGGAAAGGGCAGTGGCTTTGGGGTGAAATGTGCATGTAATGGTGTCACACTCAGTCACGGATGAGTTAAGTAGACACTAGTGTCCTCATCTGTGAAATGGGGATAATGCTACCTACCCCGTGAAGCTGCTGTATGAATATTTTTAAAAATCATCCTTAAAAGTTATATGTTAAATTATTTAATAGTTAAATTATAATGTGATTATTAAAAAAGCAAGTTATAAAATTTATAGACTTATATAATAAAGACAACAGATAAATCAGCTAGTTTTTCAAGGATAATTGATTAGCCTCAATTTTCCCTCCCTCTGTGGCTTTAGCATCTATCTCCCATATAACTTGCAAATCAAATGTATTTGCAGTTACATAAATTGAAAAAAAGCTCCACAATTTTCATTCCACATATATATGCACATATTGAATATACATATATTTGTAGGTATATATTCTTAATTATAATAATTACATAAGGTTATGTTATTATATGCACTATAATTACGGAGTGCGGGGGGGAGCCTAAAAGGAACCAGCAAAATGTTAAAGCATCTGTTCCCAAAAGGAGGGCTTTGGGGTTTTTTCTCCAACTTTTTTGATTCTTACACATTTTCCAAATACTCTCTACCATTGATGCGTATTACTTCAGTATATCTATATCAGAAGTAACAAAAGATTAAATTGTTTTAATATTGAGTTACAGAGAAATAAAATAATATAATGAGGAATAAGCTTAATGTCAGTTCCATTGCGAAGGATGGCTTTCCTGCACCTAATTGATCCATTTGAACTTCTAGAAAAGGATCACAGTCATTCAAAATGTAGGATGATTATTTAGTCAGCTTTATTGGGGGAAAAAAATCCCAAAACGTCGAACCAACAGCAGAGAGGAAGATGGTTAATGCCCTGATAGTCTGTTAGAAGTCCTGAACTGCCTGAATAGCTTGGGTGTGACAAGCTAATGAGAGAGAACAGGTAGGGTAAGAGGTGAGTGGAACAGAATGAATGGCAGGAGACCTAATCCGGAGAACAAAGAGAAGGCTGCAACGAGCCTGTGTGACACGAAACGCTACAGGTCTGAGCAGAGAGAAGAGGAACACGGCGATGCTCTGCAAGGGCACAATTTGGCAACAGAGTGAACAGGATGGAGAAGAGCATCGTACGGGGGAAGGAAAAGGAGGCAGACAACCTGAGCCAACTCCCTTCGTGACTTCAGATGGTGGAGGTAGAAGCCGCACGTGGCTCAGCACCCGCGAGTCACCCCAATACGCCAATTGCCATACAGACAAGTTTGTATAATTAAAGAGAAAAAAATGTAGACACATTCCATTGTTCTGGGGATATACTAAGAAGCTGACTTTAAATCTACACTTACATTTAGAATTTTAATAAACAGACTCAATTAGTAGCCTATAGTGTAGAGCAGAAGGTTACTATTAATGCAAGCATACGCTGTTTGTTAGTGAGTGTGAATTAACACATGATTCAGGACAGTCAATTTTTAAAATGTGCCAAAAACTCAGCTCTGAGATGGATCATGCTATGCAAATGGAAATATGGTGACAATACAGTCATGAATCAAGAGACATTTCAACTTGATTTTGGACTAAAGCAGTTTAGGCTAGTCCTCATGAGCAAGAAGCCTCTCTGGTTTTAAGTAGGACACGAAAATCAGCATCAGCTCACACATTTAGGGTTGTGGGAGAGTGGACTTGTGAGAAGTCACAAAACACTGCACATGATACCAACATCAAGCAGCAGGACTCGAACCACATACGTCGCGCCCTTCAGGTTCGTAGAAGTCACATCCATTTATAAAGTGCTGCCACTTTATACATCTCACATGACTGTAACAGCCCGTCAGATAGCTGGACAAGTATTATTCCTTCCACTTGACTAAGACTAAAATGGTAAGTGCTTTGCTCAAGGTGCCAGAACTAGTAGATTACAGAGCTGGTTTAATCTTTAAACCAACTTTAATTTCTTGGCTTTTGTTTAGTTTTTACTGAACTTTTGGAGGTACCCTATTATATCACAGCAAACATATTTTTATTCTTTTAGGTCAACAATACAGGGAGCAGTAGGAGGAAACGGAATGGCTGATGTGGGAAGGGAGTTGAGTTGGCAAGAGTGGGTGAGGCTAACACCGAGTTTGCAGGCTGCAGAGAATGTATATAAACCACGATTTTGTAAACTACTCGGAAAGTGTATAAAATACCCTGGGAACAGCTCTCTTGTGGGAAAGAATTTACTCCATTTGGGCAACAAAGCTGAACCAATTTTGGTTTTGGCTTGTAGTGTGCTTTTTGTTCTAACATGCAGTACCACCGCTCATAGAAAGTACAAGGACCCAAGTTTAGAAAAGCAGATGTTCTTGTAAACAAAATGACAGACACTAAGGTTTTCAGATATGATTTTTTAGTCCAAAACTCAAAGAACTGTATACAACAGCCAGGACAGCGACTACCTTAAATATGATTCACATTCTTCTGCTTCAGACTTCAATTAGTAACTGATCTCCTTCAGGCATTTCTTTCTTGGCTGGGGACTGGCCCATGGTACTGTATGTAAATCTCCTTGCAGCACATGTCTACTGCAGATGAGAGGAGATAGCCAGATTGTGTATCAGCCACTAGTTCCTTAGGGGATTTGAATACAATTTCAGAATTAGGTCATTGTTTCTACTCCAGACATGAGATCCTTGCTAGCATTTGTGCAGCAGAAGTGTCCACGATTATGAAGCCAAGTGAGGATGGAAATTTATTCTTATTATTGGTCCACTAGGTGCAAAATGCTGACAGAGAATTATGGAGATGCAGAGTCCTAAAACATCTTCTAAGTGCCTTATAATTAAAACCAATAAATACAACAGAATGTTTTTCTTTTGGTATGTGGCAAAGTCTGTAACTAATCGTTAAATAGTTTCAGTGCACATCAGGGAAGTCAGAGGTAGGCAGAAGGAATGGGAAGGGGGGCGAGAAAGGACACTGTGCCCCTAAGAGTTTACAGTCTAACAGAAAACACACTTAACATTGGAGAAAAGTTAGGCCCTCTGGAAAAGAACCAATTATAGGACAAAGAACAGAGAAGGCAAGGGGGAGAGAGGGACTACTCAACGGTGGGATTAATCAGAGCCCGATTCCAGATTGCGAGTGTGAAGTCAGGTTTGAAGGAGGGGAGGAAAGGCAGTTGGGAGGGGCAGCACCTCGAGGAGTGAAGACAAGAAGAACGAGGCAATGGCACTTGCACTTCAGGACTCTCCTTGGTCCTGTCTCCTGTCCCATTCCTCGGCGTTCAAAGACTCCATTTTACGGAAACAGACCCAAGCAGGGCCACTCTGCCCCACTCTTCCGAAAGTCTCTGAACGTCCCGAGGGGAGGAACAGGGAGACCGCCCAGGACGCTGTCAGCTGTTTCCAAGCGGTGCAGTTGAAAGGAGGACAGGTTGTTGACGACAGTGAGATGACCAGATGGCAGCTCATCCTCAAGGTGCTGGGCAGGGGTCATCTACCACTAAGAGCTCTTTCCACCAAGTTCACCTGGCACATCTGGTGGCACACATAATTGCAGCAGAACCACACATAGGCCTTGGGCATCAGTTAAGTCACTGACATAAATTACTATAATTACTACTAATAGTCAAACCAGGTTCCTCATTTTGCCAAGTCACCAGTATTCAGAGTCAACAGGTATTTGCTCTCCCTTGGAACATGTTCTGAGCTGCCTCCTTGGGAAGTGGGGGTGGAGATCAAAGATAACAGCCCTAGATCCGCTCTTCACAACCTCTGGTTCCCTGGTCCCTCTCCTAGTGCTCCAGCCACTGCCATCCTTATGTCTCACTTGGAGAGCCTTGAGCAGCACACCAAATGGGTTTCTGTCCTCTCCGGTGGATTCTTCTGGAATAGTCTTAGGCAGCTCCAAACCCTCCTCTAACCCAGCCGTCTCTCTCTCTTGATATCGTGTTGGGATGAATAAGAGGACCATAGAAGCCACTGGTGAGGCTTTGTCTTCTTAACGCCCCATTCCCAGGGCCACAGCCAGCCCTGCCCCGGAGTATCTCCACCACAGTTTTTTCAGCATTGGCATTACCATTTAACCCACAACAATCCTACGACACTGGTATTCTTCCCATTTTACAGAGGTGGAAACAGACTGGGAACAGCTCTATCACTTGTCCCAGATCGCAGCTGACCCGTAGAACGCATGTTCTGACTCGTAACTGGCACACTGCCTCCAGGAGATGCAAACCAGCCTTCCCGGGCCCTCTCTCGATCTACACACACACCCAGGCTTCCCAAACGGTGTGTCAGTGAGCTTTCCCATAGAAAAATAATCCTAACTGCAGAAGAGAGTAAACGCGTAGAAACAATGGGGGTGAAGTACATAGGGGCACAGCTCAAAGCCCAAACAAGCCTGAAATGTCTAATTTCAGTCTCACCCTTAAAAAAACATCATCCATTTTGTTCTACTCCACAACTGATCTGGTTCAGTATTTACAACATAAGGAGTTCCCACCTCCAAACTTCATAAAACTGGCATTCCAAGGAGATATGCCATGTGTACCCTGCGGGCTGCATGGCCCGCACACCACCAGCGCCCGGGTTAGCAGCGTGGAGGGCTCAGGCAGCGAGAGCAGCTTCCTCTGTGACGGGCACCAATGCCAGCTTAGCTCACACTTGACTGCCCATGTGCAGGCAACTTTGAGAGGCATCCTTCCCAGGAAGCATCTCATTTGAGGCACTGGACCCGCTGATTCCAGCAGCCCTTGAGGGTCTGGCTAGGCCCCATATCACCACCCATTGCTGGGATCCACGGGGCCCTCTGGAACTGGGAATGGACCGGACCCTCTTCACGCATCGGTGCCTGCAGCACCCACTGAAAGTGTTTACAAAGCAGGGAAGCATGTCAAGAGGAAAAAACGGGGGTCAAAGAGGATCCAGAACATTCTCATTCTATCTGTAGAAAAACTCTTTTTCAGGGTGGGCTGGTTTTATGCTGGACACTCCAAGTCTGTTCTCCATTCGAGTTGTACAGTGCTCTTGGAAGGTAGGTTTACTCCCGTTTGGCAGAAGAAACTGAGCAAACCCATTCTCGACACACTCCAGCACGTAAACCCAAGAGTTCTTTGGTTCTAAAAAAGTTCTTGGCATGAGCTCATTTCTCACGAATTACCCTTCTCCTTAAAAGCAGAGTGCGATGGGAATACTGGATGAGGGGGAGGTTTTGGGGGGGAGACTGGAAATACAGAATAGGGTTCTGGTGCACGTTTGGCTGGCGAACATTTTAACCAGTAGCTGATTAACCACAAGATTTCTCAAATCATCTCTAGTCAAAATATTTTACTCATCTCTCTCTCTCTCTTTAGAAAGACTAAGGCAACAATTTAGACGTTGATTATTAGACTACTGGTTGTTAAATATAGTATTTTTATATATAAAAATACAGAATAACAACTGTTGGTGAGGATGTGGAGAAATTGGACCCTGTGTGCATTGCTGGTGGAAACATAAAACAGTGCAACCCTTGTGGAAAACAGTATGGTGATTCCTCAAAAAATTAAACACAGAATTACCATATGAGCCAACAATTTCACTTCCAGGTATATACCAAAAAGAAGTGAAAGCAGGACTCGAACAGATATTTGTCTACCAATATTCATAGAAGCATTATTCACAAGATCCAAAAGGTGCAAGCAACCCAAGGGTCCATCAACAGAAATGGATAAACAAAATGTGGTATACACATACAATGGAATATTACTCAGCCTTAAAAAATGAAGGAAATTCTGACACATGCTACAACATGGACATTATGAAGACATCATGCTAAGTGAAATAAGCCAGTCACAACAGGACAAGTACTGTATGATCCACCTACAGGAGGCACTTAGACTACTCAAATTCAGAGAGAACGTAGAACAATGGTTGCCAGGGGCTGCAGGGAAGGGGTGTGGGGAGTTAGTGTTTAATGGGTACAGAGTGTCAGTTTCGAAAAGAAAGAAGTTCTAGAGAGGCATGGTGGTGACAGTTGCACAATAATGTGAATGTACTTAATGCCACTGAACTATATACTTAAAATTGGTTAAAATAGTAAATTATGTATATTGTACAACAATTTAAAAAAAATCTTATATAGTATTTTCTATATGCCAGGCACTGTTCTAACTTCTTTGCAAATATTAACTTATTTAATCTTCACAACAACCCTACGAGGTAGGTTCTATTATTATTGTCATCTTTATTATTATGCTTGGCCAGAGTCCACAGCTAGCAAGTGGCAGGGCCAAGACACACAGGCTGGCGTTCCAGCTCCATCGTCTTTCCCTCACCCGCTCTGTGCTGCTGCTGCTTCTCAGCAAGGGAGACAGCCGGGCCTGGGGGACTCGCCACTCAATTCACATACATACAGAATAACAGATCCTGTTGCTCACACACCCCTGGGAGGGTCCTCAAGACAGATGGCTGCAGCTTCACAGTGATGAGTTTAGGAACATCCAGAGGGCTCACCACAGACAGGCAGCTCTTGAATCAAATTTAGCCTTTTTAACCAATTTCATAGAACCAAAGAGTTTCAAATTAGAAATGGCATCTCTCTGGTCTAACTCTGTTTTCAAGACAAGAACTACTGCTAAACTATACCAGAGAAGATATGTTTACTTTCTCATACTTTTATTTTCTTAAATTTCCAAAAAGTAACTAGAACTGATGGTCTAGGAAAGAACCCAATCCCCAGATGCTTTGAGATTCCAAGTCCAGAAGGTTCCAAGTCCGGGAGGCACCACCTTGAGCAAGTCACTTATCCTCTCTGGGTCTGTCTTCCTCATCTGCCAAACGGGAATACTTTTAAATCTATCTTCTCTTTAACAGTATTAATGGCTTAAGATTAGCTCAATGTATAGAAAAATACATTCGACAAGTTAAAATGCTGTTCTCATAATTCCATCCACTTGGAGGTTGTTAAAAATAAAGATCTAATAATATACTTGACAGGTCAATAATGATCACATCCAGGTCTCAAACATTGCTCCTAGAGTTCTCACCAGTTCTCCCCACATTGTTACTCATCTATCCAAAGATAATGAGATATTCACAATATACATAGTATTTCACCTCTGCTCAAAGAAAATGCCTTTCTCCTATTGTCAGCTTTCTGCACACCTCTCCCAAGGTGACCCTGGGACAAGAGTAAAGCAGACCAGAGAGCTAAGGACATAACGACAAATGGGAACCCTCTAGCCTAGGTCTCCGATTTCTCTCCCGTTTTTCCAGTATATTTTATTTTGTATATATTTCTTAAGAACAGGGCATTCTATGACATGAGCTCAGTACAATTATCCAAATCAGGAAATTCAACATTGACACAACACTGTTATCCAATCCACGGTCCATCTTCAAGTCACACTGCTTGTCCCAGGAACGTATTTTACAGCTTTCTTTTCATTACACACACTTCGCTGCCATGTCTCTCTAGCCTCCTTTCATCTCCAACTATTATCAGCCTTTCTCTTCATTGATCTGATGTTTTTGAGGATTATACCCCATTAATTTTATAGAATGTCCACCAGTTTAGATTTGGCTGATGTTTCCTCATGAGTTGATTCAGGCTATACACTTTTTGCACTTAAACACACAACACAAAACTCAAGTTGTGTGCTTTTCAGACTCAAATCAGGAGGCAGAGATGCTGGTTTGTCTCAATATGGGTGATGTTAACTGTAATCACTAAGTTAAGGTGACGTGTGCCAGGTTTCTCCACTATACATTAACTATTTTTTCCTTTGTAATAAGTAAGCAATTTGTGGGGAGATACTTTGAGACTATGTAAATATCCTTTTCCTCATAAAACTTCCTCCACTAATATTAGCATCTACTAAGGACTTTGTAACTCCATTATTCCTTCTACTATTTAAGGTTGTCTACTGTAAGGAAGCACCGCCTTCTTCCTCATTTGTTTATTTACATCAGTTTGTGGATTTTGTATTCAATCCCAAACCTGTATTTGAAAAATCGACACATAAGGAAAAATGCACCAAAGTGACCTTGAAACAGAAAAAAAAAAGTGTCAAGAAAGGATTAAAATTTTATACAAGTATCTCGTAAAACCAGTCTAAAGTCTGCCCAACAAACATGCTAAAATTTCAGCCAGGAAGTCTACAGCTAAACCCCTGTTCTATGAAAAAACCCTGGGTGTATTTCAGATACGGAATGCCACGGCCCGTAGCAGCTACCATTTGTTAATTTACCAGGCTTTGTGCTAGCAGCCTGACATGTAATTACTGACCTTCCCAACAACCCTGCTAGACAGAGAGCCCTAATTTACAGAGGACGAAAACACGGCTCAGAAAACGAGGGACTTGCCCAAGGCCCCAGTGCCAGGCAGGCCAGATTCAGTGTGTGGGTTCTAGAAACCATGCTCTCCCACACATGGCTCTGTCCCATTGTATATATACACACCAGGACGAAGCTGAACTTTAAAGTTCATACATCTACCATCACCTTTGCTTCCATCCATTTTATGCATCAGATAACTATTATATTGAAATGAAGTTCTATAATGAGATGATTTAAAACTCGGGAAATTATTAACTTGCATATGTTTCTTCACTGTAAATTGTGGCACTCCCATTGTATACCCCCTTCCAGAAAAAAATCTCAACCAAGACATGGTTCACTGAAGCTTCCATTGCATGTCTCTTTAAATTCAAGCAGAATGAATTTCGTCTTTATTCCTGGTATCATATTGTTAGATAATTTTAAATTTAGGAGAAAAAGGAAGGAAGAGTGACTCAGGCAAGGAGAGATGTTGACACACGCTCAGCGTAAAACTCTGCATCCCAAGTGAAGGGAGCACGAGTGGCCAGGAGTGTCTGCCTACCGCCCCGGGCTCTACACCTGTACCACGCAGTCAGTTTACTTTGTGTGAGAAAGAATTCACATTCCTTTCCTTCCCCATCACACACACAGCATGCACACAGCTTACTTATTCATTCCTGGAGCTGTTCAGTGGGTTAAGTCAATCAATAGATCTACATTATGACCAAGACTAGAAACATTATAACCCAGTTTTACTGTGATAACATTTTCATTTAAGGAAATGGGATCAGACTACTGGAAGTTGAGAAAGATGACTTGTGGGGCCGGCCCTGTGGCTTAGCGGTTAAGTGCGTGCGCTCCGCTACTGGTGGCCCGGGTTCGGATCCCGGGCACGCACCAACGCACCGCTTGTCCAACCATGCTGAGGTCGTGTCCCACGTACAGCAACTAGAAGGATGTGCAACTATAACAACTATCTACTGCAGCTTTGGGGAGTAAAAGGGGAAAAAAAGGAGGAGGATTGGCAATAGATGTTAGCTCAGAGCCGGTCTTCCTCAGCAAAAAGAGGAGGATTGGCATGGATGTTAGCTCAGGGCTGATCTTCCTCACAAAAAAAAAGAAGCACTCCTTTAAAAAAAAAGAAAGACAACTTGTAATAAATCATACCATAGGCTTCTATTTTAATTGGAAGGGTGGGAAGAAGAGAATTATGACATCCTCTACAGAAAATCTGAGAGAGTAGATTTATTACCAACGAAGGCCTTATAGCCCAATCCCTGTTTATAGCTCCCTTAACCTTCTCCACTGGCTTTTGACATGTTGGTGTTAATGTCTCGGCTGGAGGGGCTCCGATCATGCAGGTAAGAACTCACCCACCTCACCTATGATGCAGGCTTTGGGTCCCCGTTTCTTGCCATTTCCTTCCTTCTTCCCATGGCCATTCCCTAGCCGGTGGGTAGGGTTTTTCTACTCCCCATTTTGTGGGCAGAACAGCTCTTCCTGCTTCCTGGAGTTAATGCAGGGAGAGCTAGGCGCCCTGCTCCGCATAGGCCTGAACTTCATGCCACAGGTGCCGTCCTACTCAACATTCAGGCTTTGAAAGCCCTCTCTATTTACGGCACAGGCAGATTTCTCACGCTTGCCTTCTTTAAATATCTTTTACACGTCTAATGCAAGAGGGATGTTTGTCTGCACCAGTTCAGTCCACCAAGTTAATCAGGAAGTAGGGAAGTGACAGGTATTAATAATACTTTGCCAGCTGAAGACTCAGAGTCGCTACAAAGGTAGTGACTGAATGGCAAAAGGTACCTGGCTAGCTAACAACAGAACTAGAAGTAGAAACTAGCCCACACGTGTGGCTGAGATTCACCGGATCCTAGGTACTGGCTTTGTAAGAAACAGCATTATTAGCATGGTAACTTCTCTTCCCACCATGCTCACTTCCCACCAGGCTCTTAACCCCTTCTTCCTCCTCTGTTTCTTCTTCTCATGTTCCATGACTCGGACACAACCTCTTCAAAAGTAAGTAATTTAGAAAGTTAAGTTTTTTTTCCTGGAAAGAAAACAGAAGAGTTCACTGAAATGTGATAGACCAGATCTATGGAGGACTGTGACTATACAGAAGGAGGAAGCATCACTGGGAGCCCAGATTGGGAAGATGATGGTGATGATCCCAGTGATCATCACCTGCTCCCTACTACTGAGCACTTACAGTTGTGCTAGACATTCTCCTCAGTCCTTTACATAATTAATGCGTCCAAAAACTGTGAGGCAGGTGTTATTATTTCCATTTATCAGATGAGGAGACTGAGGCACAGAGTGGTCATTTGTGGAGCCTGGATTGGCACCAGCACAGTCTGGCTCGAGGACCCAGCTCTTATCCATCACATTATGTTTCCTCAAAGACAGCTCCAGTTATAAGGCAACAATGGGCAGCGTGCCTTCAAACACTGTCATCCTGGTTAGCCTCAAGTTCCTCTGTAGGTCAAGGAAATGAATACAGAGTCAGGATGCACTGAGATGAGACTCAGGTAATATGATTAAGTTCCGGTATTTATAAGTCAAGAGATCGTACACAGAAATAAATATTCTATCCCTCAAAATAGCCACCTGAACAGCTCTATGTTCATTCCAACTTGGCCACCATTACGGAGCACACTTTTAGATGCCTCTTTTGGAATGTCCAACTCAGTTATATATTTCTTTTAAATATCTTGAAACTTGCTCCTCAAAGATGGATCAGATGTTTGCAAACCAGTAGTCAAGAACTGGTTTGAGCCAACTTCTTGAGCCAAGCCTAGAAAATAAGGTGGCAAATTGAAGGTTTTATTACTTTAATTAGATTTTTCCTTCTCGGTTGATAAAATGATTCTGACGGTAATTCCAAAAGAAAGACAAAAGCTCTGAACTACAGAAGTTGATCTGAAGGATGTTGCTTATGTAAATGCATAAGAGCTAGTTTGTTGTTTAGCCTTATACTTCATAGTTACCTTTGACAGGTAAGAAATTTTTCCCTCCTTTTTCTTCTCAATTTGAAGATGACAATGAGAACCTCCTAGTCACTTGAGGCAAACAGTCAAGCACTGAGTTTAAGAATCAGGCTTTGGGGCCAGCCCGCTGGCGCAAGCAGTTAAGTGCTTGCTCTCCACTTCGGTGGCCCGGGGTTCGCAAGTTCGGATCCCGGGCGCGCACCGATGCACTGCTTGTCAAGCCATGCTGTGGTGGTGTCCCATATAAAGTAGAGGAAGATGGGCATGGAAGGTAGCCAAGGGCCAATCTTCCTCGGCACAAAAAGAGGAGGACTGGCATCGGATGATAGCTCAGGGCTGATCTTCCTCACAACAACAACAACAAAAAAAGCAGGCTTTGACATAAAATAGCCTGAATTCTAATTCCAGTTCTGATAGTCACTGATCTCTAAGCCTCAACTTCTTCATTTGTTAAACGGGGTATTATCTAATTAGTCAGAATACAGCCAGGAAAGAAATGGTACCCAAACAGGGTAATTGAAACGAGTTTAATGAAAACACTACAGGCATCCCTCGGAGATATTGCGGGTTCAGTTCCAGACCACCTCAATCAGGCAATATCACAACAAAGCAAGTCACACAACATTTTTGGTTTCCCAGTGCATATAAAAGTTATGTTTACACTATACTGTAGTCTATTAAGTGTGCAATGGCATTATGTCTAAAACTACAATGTACACCTTAATTTAAGAATATTTTATTACTAAAAAATGGTAACCATCATCTGAGCCTTCAGTAAGTCATAATCTTTTTGCTGGTGGAGAGTCTTATAAAAGACACAGTATCTGCCAAGTGCAATAAAGCAAAGTGCAATAAAATGAGGTATTCCTGTATTTACACAGGCATGAACAAATTAAGGGACACTAGCAAGGACTGTGGCGTACCTGGGAGCTAGCAACAGCAGAGAGCCATCACTTCCCCTAGGTCTGAGGGAACAAAAGAAGGGAGCAGTTGCAGCAAGAATTTAGTTGCAACAACAGCAGGAGAGGGCCCCTGGACAGGAGCTGTGACTTTCAGGAGAGGAACCCAGCACCACCAGCAACCCACAGCCTGCGGAAGGAGGGAGCACGCAAAACAAATACCCTGACTTATCTTCCCAAAGAAAGAGGGCAAGAGAGCCCATAGGGTATCCACAGCGGCCTGCCTCCCAGGGCACAGGGCATGGTGGAGCGGAAGGGGCAAACAGAGAACACTCAGCCCGGTGTCTCACAAAGTTGTTGCGAGCTCATCCTCTCATAATCACTCACTTGATGTCTCTGTCCTACTCAGCGGTAAATGCCTTAAGGGCAGGAAGTATCTGCCTAATTCACAGTCAGGTCAGGGCACAGCTCAGTCATGGATGGGCACGGGATAAGTCACTCTTCCTAGCTTTCATTAGGATGCTATTTTGAAATAATATCATTATTTGAAAAATGAGACATGATTGGGTTGCTATACAGCACAGGAAATAAGTAGAGGGCTTATACCTCTAAAACACAGGTCCGGATCTCCAGCCTTGCTTCCACCCTGTTCTATTAGCCTGAAGGTGTATGATGCTCCAAAAAACCCCACCCCAGAACGGGAGCTCAGAAAAAGACCGATTTGAATCTGATTAAAGCCATAAATCTTTTCTAATGCTACTGAATTTCCCCAATTTGATTATATGAATACAGTTAATTCCATTTGGGAGATAATAAAAGCTTAAACGTTTCAACCCTGCATGAGTATGTCTATTAACTCCTACTAGAGCTGTAACACAGAGGTAACCTGCAATCGCCAAGCATTTCGGGGACCGTGCAGCCACTGAGGAAACTTCTCAGAAAAGTAAAGAGAGGAAAAAGCAAAGCAAATCAACAACAAAAAGACCGGTTTTCTTAAATCTCTCTGGCAACTACAGTGCACACTAAGCAGATTGGTGCCAATTTGTGCAAATACCACACCTACTGTAGCCGCTCATATAACAAACTACACAGAAGGGAAGGTGTTGTAACAGTGCCAGGAAGACAGCAATTCCCTCTCCTGACTTTTAGATGTTTACCAAATTAACTTTAATATATTTTAAAGGTTAAAATCTCACATAGCAACTCATATTGTAAGAGCAATATAGGAATATTAATTCATTAAAAAATTTAAACAGCATAGAACTATAGAGAGTAATAATAAGTGAGTTCCCCTTCATACCTAACACCCACCCAAGTCCTGCCCTCATCCCCATTAGAAACCCCCTTTAACAGTGTGGTGCAATTCCTTTAAGACTCTTTCTTAAATTTCTACATATACATGTATATGTTACATTAAAATAGTAATGGATCACTGAATACATGTTTTTCTATATTTTCACCAAATAGATGGACATAGTCCCATGTCAGTACATACAGAGCTACGTCATTCTTTTTAAAGGCTGCATAGTACTAATATACATATTTCATAATTTATTTAAATCATTCCTCAATTGCCAAGAACTTAGATTAACTTCAATTTTTCTACTTATCTCAATTATTTTCATTAATTCTTCACAATATACACAGCTCATCTTTTATTTCCCTCTTTACCATGAACTCATTCTTGTTACAGCTTTGCTGACTTCTACTCAAGCTAATTTTCTGTTGAATCAATATGTGGTGTAACGTGGACTAGTTTATGTGCCTTTTTTTTTTTTTTTTAAGTGGTGACAAATTCTTTGATTCCTTCTATTAAGAGATGGAGTCTATGTCCTATCCTCATAAATCTGGGCAGACTCACAATGGCTTCGTCTAATAGAGGGCTACAGAAATGATGTTATCTGACTTCTGAAGCTAGGTTATAACAGTCCATGAAGTTTCTTCTCGGTCTCTTGGAAGCCAGCAGTCCTTCTGGGAGAAGCCCCTAGCTACATGGAGAGTCTTCCTGTAGGTGCCCTGGTGACCAGCTAAGTCCAGCCTTCAAGTCATCCGAGCCCACGTACTGAATGAAGAAGTTTCCAGATGATTCTAGCCCCCCAGAAGTTTGAGTCACTCCAGCTCAGTAATTGGTCCAGCAAATGGAGCAGTAACAAGCCATTCCCACTCTGCCCTGCCTAACTTCCTGACCCAGAGAATCTGTAAGCATCATAAGACGGCGGTGGTTTTACTCCACTAAGTTTTGGGGCACTATATAAGTGAACCACTGTACATAGGTCAGCCTGCCTAACTCAGGCAAATTTGCCTACCCTGCCAAATCTTATGACTTCTATTACTTCTTGCTATAAAGACAAGTCCAACGACTTTGAGGTCTGGACTAGGACCTCAAATTAGTCTTTAAACCATTGTAACTCTCCTGTCCTCACCTACAAACTAGAGACATCTACTTTCTCTTCCTAAAGGGATGCTGTGAGAGAGCTAAACAAGGTGCTAAAACTCTATACAAACAAAATAGTCGTGTGTGTGTGTGTGTGTGTGTGTGTGTGTGTGTGTCCTTCTCATTCAGCTGGAGCAAAGACATTCAAATGCAAATCCCCAGTGAACTTGGGTTAAGATTTAGTCAGGATCTCTGGACTTCTGGATGGAGAGTGTAAGCTCTCATTCATTTCAATTCTCCCACAAAGACCTTCATAGATTGGCACTCTCCTAATTTTGAAAAATCATGAACAGTACAAATTTACTTTAACACCTTCATCAGAGTGATAGGAATGTCAACTAATTTTAACACAGACAGATAAAAAAATCAAAAAACAGATACAGAAAGGAATAAAAACTAGAAAGAAATATGCCTAAATGCTCACAATGATTATATTTGGATAATGAGATTAAAGATCATTTTAAATTTTTCTTTACATTTCAGGGGTTTTGCAAGGATGAAAATTTATTACTTCTGCAGTCTTTTTTTTTTTTTTTTTGGAATAAGTTGGTTTAATAAGCAGTAAAGACACTGCTGTACGGTTGGCCCTCCATATCCGTGGGTTCCTCATCCATGGATTCAACCCACCCCGGATGGAAAGGCCTCTTGGATGCATCTGTACTGAACATGCACAGACTTCTTTTTTGTCATTACTCCCTGAACAATACAGTATAACAACTACTTACATAGCATTTACACTGTATTAGGTATTATAAGTAATCTAGAGATGATTTAAAGTATATGGGAGGATATGCCTAGGTTATATGCAAATACTACACCATTTTATATAAGGGATTCGAGCATCCATGGATTTTGATATCCCTGGGGGTCCAGGAACCAATCCCCCTCGGATACCGAGGGACGACAGTACTTGCATCCAAATCCGACTCCCAGTGCAGAACAGTGGGTGGCCTGGGCCCCGTATCTTCCTTTGCACTACTGTTGGGAATGTTTTACTCACTTCCCACAGTACCCAATACCACCTCCCACTCCCTTTCCTGGTACCAGCAGACCTGCAGAAGCAAAGGCTTCAGGGGAACAGGAGCAGCACGGACCACTCTTCTCGTGGCCCAGTGCGCTGGGAAAGCAGGTGCCCACCAGCCCTGCAGAGCTGAGCAACTAGAAAATTAGGCCAAAGCCCTTCCTCTGGGCTGGTTCCCCTGCGTGACTCGCTCTGCTCAATTCGAACCCAGGGAGGCAGACAACAGCTCCGAGTCTAAAACGGTCCAGTCTGCTGCCTCTCTGGAGCTGGCTTGCCCCTTCAGTGCCCATTCAGGGGGTGCAGCCATCTGTCTCAGGCTGTCCTATTAAAGCACTCCTCACAGTGCCAGGTAAGTGGCTGCAAGCATTGGTCCTCTGCTGCCTGACAGCCTGCAAGACTACAGCCGGGCTTGGGAGATCACATCCCACACTCAGAAAGGTCTGTGGGCAGCTCCCTCACACAACAGATTGCCAAAAGTTTCATGCTGCCCCCACTCAGAGTTCCACCATCCTCCTGGACACAGCTGCCAATTTTTCTTTAACTCTCAAGAGCTGGTCCCTGTTAGAGCCTCACTACTCAAAGTATGGTCCCCGAACCAGCAGCACAGGCATCACTGGGAGCATGTGAGACATGTGGATCGTGGGCCCAGCCCAGACCTGCTGCAGCCCAGCCCACAGTTTAACCGGATCCTCAGACGATGCATGTGCGCAGTGAAGGGTGGGAAGCGCCTACTAGAGAACCTCATTGAAAATGTCATGTTTCTATCGGTATTAAACCTGCTACACTAGTCATGGTAGAAATTTTATAAAAATAGTTTTAAATGGTGGGAAAAAGCATAATCCCATTCCCAGCAGAAAGACCTCATTATTCAAGCACTCTTGG
Source organism: Ceratotherium simum simum (assembly GCF_057802395.1). Taxonomy (NCBI): domain Eukaryota; kingdom Metazoa; phylum Chordata; class Mammalia; order Perissodactyla; family Rhinocerotidae; genus Ceratotherium; species Ceratotherium simum. The sequence goes on from NC_141903.1 coordinate 89,183,771, forward strand.
CGGGGGGAGGGTGCTCAGCTCACTTTATTTCAGAGCCAAATCCGAGAGTACGCAAGCGAGGCTGTTTCATTTTAAATCACCACCCACCGCCACAGACACTAATTGGTCCAGTAAGCGGTATTATAAAGGCTTAAGGTGGGAGCTTGGCCAGAACAAAACACAGCAGCACCAAAAGCAATATCCAGAAGACGATTTTGTTTCTTCAGCTATAGCAACAATTCCCAATCGGGGACATTTGGCAATGTCTGGAGACATTTCGGGTTGTCACAACTGAGGGGGAAACTGCTGTCATCCTACAATGCCAGAACATCCTAAACATCCTATGATACACAGAACAGCCCCACAACCAAACGCTGTCCAGTCAAAGATGTCAGAAGGGCTAAGGTTGAGAAACCCTGACCTGCAGAATTAATTACAGTGTTATTTTCTCTTCCCTCTCAGAGCCCCCATCACCTACAGCTTAGCCCACCAAGAAACCCACTTTCCAGTAAGAGGCCTGCACTCCCCTCGCTCAATGGTTTTCCATCCTTGGCTCAGAGAAGAGCCTGCCATTGAGTGTGTGACAGCCAGGGACAGAGGAGCCGGGGCCCTGTGCTTTCAGCAGGAAGGGCCCCTGCCTGTCGCTCCTCATTACCCACGCAGTGCAGGCCTTAGGTTACCCATTATGAAATCATGGGCTGGGAGAGCTGGGAGGGGCCTCAGGGACCCTCTCCTGCAGCTCCCTCAGCAGCGAATTAAAGAGGCTGCATCCCTTTACAACACAGAGGAAAGGGAGCCGGACTCACAAGGAATGCGCGGAAGGAACAACGGCAACATCCCGGTGTTTGAAGCGCCCAAGCAACTGCTGAATGGCGGCGCTCTATTTTTAACTCAACCTTTCTGAAAAGGCACCCTGCTTTCCCCTTTCTCGAATGCCCAGGCATCCTCTCCAACAGTTTTGGCTTCCCCTCTCCTCCAAAGGTTGCTGTCAAGACTGTCTAGGAAAGTGAAGCTCATTTCACAGAACAGAAAAGGACCATCCTAAAGGTTAGGGGGACCATTCGTCCCTGTCTGCCCAGAAATAGCCCCGCTGTTGCCTTGGCATAATTCACAGAAGCCCCTCTCCCCACTAAGGTGTCTCGGTTTGGACGATGAATTATACTGTCACCTTTCTGCTGGGGCATGCTGTTCCCAGGGAGAACAAAGCCTCTGGCCTGGCATGCTTCTGCAGAGCACAGGGAGCCACAGACCTGAAAGTTAAGCTCATGCGCAATTATGTCTAATTTGGCCCTGGCTGGTGACGGGCCAGCTGACGAAATTCTGCTCCCTGAAAACGACTGGACGCCGATGAAGGGAAACCCAGAACTGAGCGCACGCACTCTAATCTTGTGACTACTGCCAGAGAGGCTACTGGCACAGCCCATGGGAAAACCTCCTCTCAACCTGACCCATCAAGTTAGTCACACAAGAATCTCCAATTCAAATTCAGTCCACCCTCCGACTTCTAACACCAGCACGCACAGAAAGCTCCTATTTCCATGTGGCGCGTAGGCACTGACCCAGGAGGCCGCAGTGGTCTTGTGGGGCTCACAGGCTCAGGCAAAAGGCAGCAGAAGAGCAAGGCCAACAAGACGATACACCGGCAGCTCCTCTTATCACACCATCAACTGCTGCCTGGGACTCCAGCAGCCCAAGTCAGTCAAGGCCGGACAGGGAAGAACTTCTATCTCACAATCAGGAGGAATAATACGAAAACTAATGTGGGTGATGGTTTTTTTCCTCCCATTTTTTAATATGATCACAAGTCTCTCTAGGGAAAAATGAAGACTACAGAGCAGGAAACATAGCTTTATCAAACAACGGTTAACGATTTGGTGCGTCTCCTTCCAGTCTTTTCTCCACAGGACTTCTGTTCTAACTTCCCACACCATACCCTACCTTTTTACTTTATTACATAAGCATTTCTCCACATTATTAGACACTAATCAGTTTATTTAAGTTGCATCTGTGGTTCTCCAATGGCCACATTAACTGCTGTCTGCTATTCAGAGTTGAAAAGTTTATGGATAACAGAAGGTAGTAAATAAAGAGGACGGAGAAGAAAAAGGAAACTAAAGCAATAACATTTTAACAGAGAATCCGTCTCCCAAAATAGTCTTGGTCACCAGTGTCAGGAGCTTCAGACTACTCCTTTAACTCTGCTGGAATCAGTCGAGAGGGCAGGCTCCTCACTTAACCCAGCTGGCACATGCTCCAGGTGGAGCCAGCAGATACAGGGGGTGACACAGCGAGGCAGGCATGGGCCTGGAGTCAGTGCCGGTGAGAAGGAACGCTGAGGAGGGAGGAGCAGAAAAGGTCCAACCGCCGGTGCCTCTGCGGTGTAAGAATCCCTGCCTTGGTGGCAGTCAAGATCTAACATCTGCTCTGCTCTCCTTCCTCTCATCAGTTCTCAACCCTGGGCCTCAGCTCACACCCTCTCCTCTTGGTGGAAGGCTTCCTTCTCCGCCCACCGAGCACTCGCTACTCTCTTAGCCAGCACTGCGCTAAGAGCTTCACGCCCACCATCTATCGCCTTCTGTCCCAATGACGTCATCAGATAGGGACCATACTGCATTACTCCATTCCGCAGGGGAGGAAGCCAGAGCCGAGCGGTAGCGAGGACAGAGCCAGGGCCCTGAGACCCTGTGCCACCTCCCCTACCAGCTCAGCTCTCTGAGGGCAGAGGTCAGCCCAAATGGCTCACTTGTCGAATGAACACTTCACTTACATCTTATGTCCTTCCTAAAAGTATTTGAGGTTAACAAAGACAGATATGTTAGAATATAAATAAATATCAAGAAATTGGGTAAAGGGAAAATACAAGTAGAGAAGAGCAAGGAAGCAGAAGGATGTAAATACGCTGAAAACAGTGCGTCAGCCCTTCACAAATTCTGTAGATACGCCCCAAATTTGGTTCTCTGCTTTCTATCAGCCAAAGCAAAAAACAGAAAATGTATATTCATAAACTGGAGTTATGGATTTATATTAGAAAGTCCTGTTGCATAGAAATTAGGTTGGAAACAATGTATGTCTCAGCCATCCAGCCTGATCAAAGGACTTCTAAGTGAGCTATTTTCTCCTTAACTGTTGGCTAAAGCTACAGGGCTGCAAAGTAAACTTGATCAAAACTGCTCTAAAAAGGACCACGCACTTCCCATTGGTCTTATTCAGAATGTGCCGAATATACTTCAAGCCATCGAGAGTGTGTTTAAATTATAATTATGAGTTGCTTGCTCATAAACCATGATGCTATTTCTGCTCTGTCTCTCTCTCTCCCACCATAGCGTCATCTGCCTTCTGGTGCTTCCAAATCCTTTGATATTGGCTGCTCTGCACTGCCCCCCCTCCACTCTTCCTTCTTCTGTCTGTTTTTGTGATGACGTCTCCGCTTTGGTGACGACCAAGCGCTGACTGAAGAGCAGACCCTGTCAACCCCACTGACTCACTGCCTCTCCCTGGCTACTCCCATCACTGTTTGGAATTAGCCAATCACCGTGCTAAAAATTTAGGACGTCTACAATTCTTCCTTTTCCCAAATGTAATGGCTATAGTGGATTGAATAGTATCCCCCCCAAAATTCATGTGTGCCCAAAACCTCAAAATGTGAACTTATTTGGAAATGGGGTCTTTGAGATGCAATAAAATGAGGTCACACCAGATTAGGGTGGGCCCTAATCCAATGACTGGTGACTCATAAAAAGAAAAAACAGACACACAGGGAGAACACCATGTAACTACACAGGCAGAGAGTAGTTACAACAGATGCTTCGGAGAGAGCATGGCCTAGCCAACACTTGATTTTGGACTTCTAGCTTCCAGAAGTAAGAGAGAAAAAGTTTCTGTCTTATTAAACCCTGCAGTTTTTGTTAATTTGTTACAAATAGGAAACTAATACAATGGCTAAATGCTTTACCCAGAAGGCAGAGTACCAAGTATCAAAAACTGACTTTGTGACTTGTATCCAACAGGTATGGTAGGCACAAAGCCCAGGTTCAAATCTTGACTCTGCCAGTTCCTAGCTGTGGGCCCTTTGGCAGGTTACTTGATGTGTCTGTACCTCAGTTTTCCCACCTATAAAATAAGGATATTACTGGGGCCAGCCCCATGGCGTAGTGGTTAAGTTCAGCGCATTCTGCTTCGGCAGCCCGGGTTCCTGGGTTTGGATCCTGAGCACAGAACTACACACTGCTCATCAAGCCATGCCATGGCTGTGACTCACATATAAAGTAGAAGAAGATTGCCACAGATGTTAGCTCAGGGCTAATCTTCCTCAGCCAAAAAAAAAAAAAAAAAGGAGATATTACCAACCTCAGAGGGTTGTTATGAGGGTTAAACCAAGTGATTCCTATAAAGTGCTCAGAATAGTGCCTGGCACCTATAAGCAGTATATGTATTTGTTATTATCAGCATCATTAGAGATTAAACTGACAGAAAAAGATAGAACCCAGTCCCCTCTTCCTAGAATTGTGTACACCATGCCCACCTCTCATGGTCCTGTCCCCTCCGACCAGACATGAAGCACTGGGGGAGGTCTCTCCACAGACCATACGAGGCAACCAGAGACAGGCCCAAGACCAGGGTCAGATCAGGGTTTTCCACTGAAGTAGGACTGTCCGCGTTTCAACACTTACTGGACTATTCTGCAGAGCCAACGATTCTTTTGTTAAATAATTCTGGGAACTCCACACACCATACTTAGCACAAGTTCCAAACTCATCAGTAAGAGACAACTACTTGGTTGCACGGAGTTAGACTGTTGATCTTATAATTCTCAGCTTTTTCCAACCAGGGAGTGCAAGAATATCCAGCCTTCCACAACAGCAGGCTGCCTCGTCCTGGATCCACCTTAGCCAGGCCCCAGGAAGCCGGAATCCTCCCCATACACTTTCCTAATCTGGACCCTACGGTCCCAACAATAAATACAAATGACCAACACTCACCCTCAGGAAATTGTTCTCCCTACTTTCAAGTCTGCAATTGTGCTACCGCCTGGCTCTCACATGCTCCTGCCACCTTGCACTCTGGTTAAGAATCACTAACCTAGAGGCCTTGGGTTAGGCCTCTAACCCAAGTCACAAGACAGCCAAATAGAGATGCCAAGTCTGGTAAAACAGTAATAACTCATTTAACAAATACCAGCATTCCAAATAGTACTTCTGAGGATAACAGATTATCTAAACAACATCTTTGAAATCAAAGGGAAATATTATATTAATAGCTTGCACTGAATGAGTGCCTTCTGTATACCAGATACCAAGCACTTCACATAGATGAATTCCTTCAATTCTGACTATTATCATCTTCCCCATTTTACAGTTGGACAACACAAACCAGGGAAGTTAAGACTTTGCCCAAGGTCACACAGCTAGGATTTGGAGGAGCCAGGTTAACAAACTAAAACAATATTCTGTTTTAAAAATCCTATACACCCCACAGAGGCAACCTGTTACCTCCCTTTGCACTATTTATAGAGACCAAAGGCAACTTGTTGTCTATGTACTAATATTACTTAAATTATCAACCCAAAACTAAACTCTTTAAAAAGTTATGCATAATATAAATGAAATACTACACTCTAACCCTTGTCCTGCAGACCACCTGAGGTTGCAAAGAAGTCAATCTTGCCACAGCTGGGTTTTACACCCATGGTCTGTATCCCCTAAGAAGAAGAGGTGGACCCACACACAGCCCTGGGGAGGTAATCTGAACAGGATCCCAGAGGCCTGCATTCTAACTGAGTTCTTTCTTGAATTCAAAGATATTTCACCCTTCTGAGGCTTCCTCAGTCAATTGAAAAGTGAGAGGTGTATGGAGATTCCTCAAAAAATTAAACATAGAATTACCATATGATAGAGCAATCCCATTTCTGGGTATACACCCAAAAGAAGTGAAAGCAGGGACTCAAGCGGATACTTGTAAACCCACACTCACAGCAGCACTATTCACAATAGCCACAAGGTGGAAAAACCCAAGCATCCATCAACAGATGGATAAAGAAAATGTGGTTCATACACACAATGGAATATGATCCAGCCTTTAAAAGGAAGGAAGTTCTGATATATGCTACAACTTAGATGAACCTTGAGGACATTAAGCTAAGTGAAATAAGACAGTCACAAAAAGACAAATACTATATGATTCCACTTACAGGAGATACCTAGAGTCGTCAAAATCATAGAGACAGGAAGTATAAGGGCGTGTGCCAGGGGCCGGGAGAATAGGTAGTTATTGTTTAATGAATCAGTTAATGAATCAGTAATGACTCAGTTTGAGAAGAAAAAGTTCAGGAGATGGATGGTGGTGATGGTTGCAATGTGAGTGTACTTAATGCCACAGAACCGTACACTTAAAAATGGATAAAATGGTAAATTTTATGTTGTATATTTTACGACAACCACAAACACACACACACAGTGAGGAGTTTTAATTAATTCAATGGATTTCAAACCTCCGCTGCACATTGGAATCTCCTAGGGAGATTTTTAAAAATATCCATTCATCACCACTAGTGGGAGGCTGGACACCGTGGCCCCCTGATGTGATGACCTGGGAGGGAACAGCATCCCTCATAAGGCGTTGGTCCCAGGAAACAGGCCTGGGCTCCCTAGGGGATTCAGTGTCACTGAACTGATAGGGAGGCAGGAGAGATGTTCCAGCCTGGAGAAGACTGAGGGGGCATAACAGCCAAAGGCAACGTGAGAAACTTGACCGGACCCTGGATCCCCCAAAATGCCTATGAAATTCATCTGGGGAAAACCTTACGGTAGAATTTAAAACTGGACTGTGGGCTTGAAGGTGTGGTACTGGTGGCACTGAGGACATAGTTGTGGAGGGGTGTGTTCTTGTTGTTGGCACGTGAGATGGGTGCTGGAGTATTTTCGGGGGAGCTGTCACAATGTCTGCAGATGGAAGGGTGTGGCGAGATGTCGCCAGTTGGTGAAGCTAAGTGAAAGGAATGGATGTTCACTGTGTTGTTCTGTGAGGTTTTGAGGGTTTAAAATTTTTTAATAGGAAAACAAAATAAAAATACCTATGCCAGAGCTCCACCCCAAAACAAATACACAGAACCTCTGGGGGATGAGATCCAGGGAAAGGGTGTTTTCTTTGTGAAGCTCCCCTGGAGATTCCAACGGGCAGCCAGGTTGACAACCACAAATTAGAAGAGCTCTCAACCAAGATGTGATGTTATGACAGCGTGGATAATAGTCACAGACGTGCAATTAACTTGGGAGGCTGGCCCGCTGTTGACACCAGCAGCCCTGGAAAATCTTCTCAAGCCCCAACTGATCCCAGCTGCCCTGCCTTCCACCCCTCATTTACTTGAGAATAAGCCACAACATCTCAACTTTGTAAAGAAACGAGCTCTATCAACAGCCGGGGAGACAGAATTGCCCTCCCAAGCTACATCTCTCCGTTGCTAAAAACACAGACCTTCCCTGTCTCACAAAATAGTTTCGCTTTATGAAACATTTTTCATTTTGAGAGCGTGGGTCTCAAAGACACTACTTTTGAAATATCTCTTCAATTTTGAGGATCCTACTATTCTCTTGTGTTTTCAATATTTACAGTTCCTAGTAAGAGAAATGCTCAGGTGGAAAAGGAAAGATCTGGCCAAGATTATATATTATGATTTAGAAAATTTACATCTCAAAGATATTGCTACCCACAGCCAAAATTTTGCCTTTCAAGTTGGAGGAGGAGGAAGACAGTCTCATTTCAAACATGGGTCCAAAAACAGCATATGTCACAAAACTAAAGTGCCACTGCCTTTGAGGTGGATGATTAAGTGAAAAACCCTTTTCAACACTAATAAAACTATACTGAAGAGTGATTCAAGTAAGTGGTAAAATTACCACCCCACCAGATCACACATATACACACTGAGCAGTTTTCAGGCTCCCGCACCTCACATCCTTTTTGAGGTCAACATAAATCCATTTTTCGGATGTAGACAGAAGCTCAGAGAAGTCATACCCAGTGTCACCCAGTGTCACACAGTAAGTGGCACCTCAATCTAAGGCTGCCACCTTGCCACCACACCACCACAGTGCTTCATGTCTCTCACGGTTCCAGGTTCTCACTTCCATCACAACTACCTCAGTTTTACAACAAAATGCAGGGCGTGAAGGCAGCTTCCAAGGGGCAAATAAACCCACAGACTAATCTTTTGTCTGAGTGTTATTCACAAATGTTCTCCTCCCCATTTGAATGACTAAGGTAGGAAATACAATCTCCAGTTGAGGGACACTCCAAAGCTTCTTATTTTTATATAAGGCTCTGATCACGCTTGACCCCTGACGGCATTTGGTCTGCAAACCCTGTGTAAATTCCATCATATACACAGCATCTTGCACCTCTTTTGAATGCAAGAACAATCATGAGGTCTGCCTCTTTATATATGCTCTTGAGAGTTCTCCTTTTGAGACAAGAGAACAATCCCCTACTTTTACGTCAGCAACCTTTATTTCATTGTGGCCACTACGTCTTGATTCATTATTGCCTGTTACAGATCAGCTTCCTACACACTGTCCCTTCACCAATTTTAGAAACCTTGACTAGCTCCTGCCCACCTGGGATGTTTTTTCTGTCACCATCGCTAACCTCACTTTGCTGATCCTTATGTTTTTCGTCCATCCTCTCATCACCTCTATCCCAACCACAACAGCTTACAACTGTAGAGTCTTGGACCCCTCAAGACTTTTGTCTTTCAGTCTCTCTCTCTCACACATGCATGTGCACATGCGCACACACACCTGGTAAATTAGATCTCCACTGAATCCTTCTAACAATAACAGACCTGTTTTTCAGACTCTAATTTTCTCAAGGCAGAGTTTCTAGCTAACGAGAACTTTGTATCTTGAGCAGCAAAGGGTAACTGTTATAAGTTTTCTAACTATAAAAATGTTTTTATAGCAAAAAATCTGAAGAGAAAAAAAATTTTTTTTTAATTCACTCATCATCACATTACCTGGAAAGAACCACTGTTGACATGTTGAATGACTTATGTGCCAGACACTGGGGATACAGCAGTGACCAAAAGACACAGTTCTGATCCTCATGGATCTTACTGCTGTTCTATTTTACCCATGTTATTCTTAGAGTAATAAATGCAGTACAATATTTTTCAAACACATTTGCTTTATTTTTTTGAAAGGTAATACACGGTAAAAACAATTTCAAATAGTATTCCTGTCCTCGCCCTTAGTCTCCCTCCCTAAAGGCAACCTTCAAAGATGTTTGCATTCTAGAGGTATTCATGAGTATACAGGTGAAGTATATCTTCCTTGTTGGGTTAGATCTTGTTTGACAGATCAAAGGTACACATTTCAGAGATTTCAAAACTGCTACATAGAAGCACGTTATAAGTTCCATTTCCTCCTCAGAGTTCACCTGATCAAATGTGAAGTTACAAGCAGAGCCTACGCTGAAGAGGACTATGTGAACACAATCCTCCAAACTATTAACCAATTCAAACTGACAATAGCAAACAGTCATGCGTTGCTTAACGACGGGGATATATTCTGAGAAACACGTTGTTAGGCCATTTCGTCATTGACTGAAACATCATTATATGGTGCATGACTGTAATATTAAGGAGCTGAGGAAGACAGCTCCGAGACTTTCCCCAGAATCAGTTCCAAAGCAAGGAAAGGACTCATGTAGCCTTTGTTCTCATGGAGAGAGAACTGTATCTTTATAGATTCTTTTAAATGAGTACTTTTTCCTTTGGAAAATAAAACCCATTAGTAGATACAGAATGAAAGCAGGAGCATATTTGTACGAGCTGTGTAATGTCCATTTCTGGGGAAAACTTGCTAAGAGTTCAATCGGAGCAAGGCTCTGGGAAGCCGCCCTCCTGGATCTTATGCGGGGGGAGCATCGTTCAGGGGTGGGTGAATGGAGAACTCATATACCACAAGGCTGACTACATGACTCACATCTTGCCAAGCCCCTTACCCTAGCCCTGGGGAGTCTGCTCGGTCAGCCCAGGGCTGACACCAAGAATGTGCAAAGTGACAGAGGTACCCACAGCCCCAGGCAAGAACTGGCCAAGTCTGGCTGATCCCAATGCTCCTTTTTGGGGGAAGTGAGGAGTAGAGGGGTTTACAGGAAACATTTATATGAAACTTGCCAGAATAAAACCACCTGGTAGAAAGGGGAGGGAGGCAGAATGGATGAGTAATCTGAAAGTGGGCAACGAGCAGCAGCCCAGGTTCTCCATTTCTAATGGCTCCAAGACACCAGTTATTCCTCTAAGCGGAGCTGCGCTGGGCCCATGAACCTAAAGCTTCACTACATTTCTAGAGGCAGTGAGACCTGAGGGATGTCAGACGAACGCCGTGTACTCTCTCCTCCTCTTCCTCACTCCCTCCTAAACCCCCACAGCACTGGGTTGACCAGAAGGTTGGCTGGCCCTGGTAGCCAAGTCAGACTCTACAATCTGACCGCTGCGTAAAGACCAGCACTTATGTCAAGGAGCTCCTTCCCATCTCGACAGCCTCATGAACCCTCAGGCTTTCAAACCAGCAGCAGCAATGACCAACTGACCCTTTGATACCTAAATGAAACAATAGAAGGCTTGGTAACTTCAGAGTGACAATTCCACGATCGTTTCTGACATGACCAAAAAATGCAGTGCAGAAATCCAACCCCCATCCAACTGTATTTGGAAATAGCAATAGAACACGTTACTCTGTTAAAGTATACACAAACAGGGATTAATCTGACCCCCATCCAAATTGATAGATTCCCTCCATTTCATATAGACAACTAGAGAGTTTCCTCACGAGTATATGCTCTCAAGCGAGTATGGGGCCAGGATTTTAATCCACTTTTGGTTAAAGTAAGAAAGGGACCAAGAGGCGTGCGACAGGCAAGTGGTGGTGGGTGAGGGTGAACCTCGGCGGCTCACCCCCCAGTTCAAGTGCTGACTCTACACGGAGCATATTCTGAACACGCGTGCTTCCACGCGTTAAATCATTTAACCCTGAGCACACACTTTCCCACCTGCATTTTACAAGAGGAAACTGACGCAGAGAGACATTAAAACAACTTACCTAGGTTCCACACACAGGGAAAGCTGATCTAAACTCAGCATTAAATATCTGCCTGGCACTTGAAAGCTGTTGAGATTATCTTTAATTTGACAGATAAAAGAAATGAGTTCCTCCTTCAGACAAGCAGTACAGTACAGACACTTCAGGCAAAACCTATTCACTGAGTTGGGCCGGCCCCGTGGCTTAGTGGTTAAGTGCGCACGCTCTGCTGCTGGCGGCCCGGGTTCAGATCCCGGGCGTGGATCCCGAGCGCGCACCAACGCACCGCTTCTCCCACCATGCTGAGGCCGTGTCCCACATACAGCAACTAGAAGGATGTGCAACTATGACATACAACTATCTACTAGGGCTTTGGGGGAAAAAATAAATAAATAAATAAAATTTAAAACCTATTCACTGAGCATCTTCTAGGTGCCAGGCTATGGGGTGGGTACTGACCTCAGCATTACTTAAGGAATAGTAATATATGTCACTTCAATCACATGCAAGTCATCTATTTATACAGAGATGACCAAGGAATGGCATGAGCATTACTTAAGATTGAATTTATACTGGCAATAAAATATGAGAATTGAGACAAAATTATCAGGAACTAATCTGTCTTAATTTTTTTTAAATGATAGAAAAATGTCTTCCTTCAGAGATTTAGTAGTTATGGAGAAAGGAGAAGAATTAAAAGTCTTTGTCTTTGGGGATCCCAAGCAAAGAAATCATAGAAATGTCCTCTCTCTTTAATCAATAACAAAATACAAAGACACGTAGTTTCTTGCAGTGTGGAGATGACCTGGGTGCACTTATTCCTATCAAATAATGTTTCTGCTAACGTATTCAACGTTCTAAAATTTATGAATATGTAAATGAATGAAAAACACTAAGTTGTCCTGGAGGAAAAAAATGGAGGAAAACAACATCTTTCAGCCCTTACTGTCCAGGCACCCCTTGCAAGAATTAGAGCCCAGAATTGCCAGGATTGGGGCCTCTCTTTAACACAAAAATGTTCCCCAGCTCACTCAGCCTTCCCAATGGCTCCTAAGAGACCGCCCCCACCAAGAAACCCTGGGAGAGCTGACCTGACTGAATCCCTCATCAGGAGATTTTATCTTCTAGATCATATTTGTTTCCCAGAAGGGAGAAAAGCAAACTTAAAGCCATACCAAAATAAATCCTATAAAATAAACAAACCTGTACAGAAATCAGTGCCTGGGTTTGTATGCGGTGCATGTGTGCTGGAAGTAAACATGCAGGAACACTGTAAATAAAGCATTCAGTAACGTGCCCCTGTGTTTTCACTTACTCGACAGAAGCCTGCAAGCGCTGGGAAGAGGGTAATAGTATATCAGGAATGCCTTCTCACCCACACTAGAGCAGTGCACCAGAATCAGCTAGAGGCTTCTAGAAACCTTGCTGCACCCACCCCCAGAGTTTTGACCCAGAAGGTCTGGGTGGGGCCGGGAATTCGCCTTTCCAACAAGTTCTCAGGTGATGCTCTGCTGCTGTTGCTGCTCCGGGAACCGCTCCTTGAAAACCACTGCACTGCCTGGAGAGCCAGCTGTGGGATCCTTTTAGGCACATTGCCAAGAAGGACCATACATAATCCACGACTGGAAAATTAAGGGAGCGTCCAATTACAGTTTAGTTAAATCTGTGTGCCTGCTAATGAACCGGAAATGTAGCATTAGCCATTTCTCAACAAAACATTTGAGGGCACTAAATCAAGTGCAATTTGAGAATTAAAAATTACTACAAGTAATGGAGAGAATGAGGAAAAAAGAGGTTGGAGAAACCCTATGCCCTAGATAATTTAGTTGTCAGGATCCTTGCCCTGCTCTAACTACACCTTTTCTTCTTACCCGTTCCCAGAGAATTTACCTGCTGGGATAGTGTACTTAGTTGTCTGTCTCCCTGGCTGGAATCGGTGAGGTTCTGGTGAGGGTCCACGCCTACCTCTCTCTGAGTTCGTTGAATACCAGCAGTTCCATAAGCATAATCATTCTTCAGTAATTTCTGGCCTATCCTGAGCAAAAATATCTGACAAACCTGACCATCCAAAAGAATTCCCAAACCTGGAAGCATGTGAAGGGCTGAGTAGCAGAGAGCATGGGCACCAAATGCACACATCTCTCCTGCATTTCGACCATGCACTTCAACCACACCTAACCTTCCCACCACTGCCCACCTCACAGGGCCACTCACCGATGAAAGTCCAATGAAGAGTAAAAAATAAAGGGGGGGGTCTCAAAGAACAAGACACTTCAGCGAGATGGGATCAACCCGCTCTCCTCAAGACAGCTCTAATTGCCATTCGTTGCCTACAAATGAGGGATTCCATGACAAATCCCCTTCCAGCTACAGCTCCCTTCCATAGCATCTATCCATACATCCTAAACTTCAACCCCGCCCAACTACCCACACAACAGATGCACTGGAATGCCTTTCAGTTGTTCCTCCGACCTTCCTCAAGGTCATGTTCAAATTTGAAGCCTTCCTATTGCCCCATCCAAACCCATCAACTCTCATGTCTTCGCTTCCACAGAACTTGGAAGTTCACTAAGAGAAGTATAAGCATCATTCTTCATCTTCCGGATTCTCCTATAAGCTGTAACCATCTTAGTCATCTTTCTTCATCCGCAATGTGTTGTACATATTAAGTGCTCAATTAATTGAAATAACTACAATTTGTTTAGCACCATGTGCCAGAAACCACATGAGCCACCATTACAGGAATATAAACCACCACCCTTCAAGGTACAGGAGAAAACCCCAAGGTTGCTCATGCAGTCAATGGCCAAGTCAGGACTCAAACCCACATCTATTTAACTCCAAAGCTTTTGCCATTTCATCAACACCATTTTTCAAGGGAGAAAAATAAAATAGAGCAGTAAAGTGAAAATGCATTGGCTCACTGGTCACCTACTCCACTACAAACTTCTGCCTGATTTCTCATCAGCCCCAGACTTTAAGGCATGGCCAGTACAGTCGGCACTTGGTATCTACAGCTTCCGCATCCGCGGATAGGGAGGGCCGACCGCAGGGACTTGAGCACCAGCGGATTTTGATATCCACGGAGGATCCTGGAACCAATCCCCATGGATACTGAGGGATGACTATACACGTAATAAAGTGTTTTACAATTTACCCTATTTGGAGTCATTGGAGCATGCCACCATACTATGGAAAAGCCTTTCTTTCATTTCAGTGCCTCACAGTGAGATGCGATGTCTCTACCTATATATGTAAAATCCTTTGATGAAGTCTGGATATACTCTATAAAAAGCCCATGCATTCTTCTATGCTTTTCCCTGGGGGGTAAAAAAAAAAAAAAAAAAAAAAAGCAAAATCAACTTTAGAGCATACCATGCATCTACTTTTAAGAGAACACACTATCCAAATGGCTGCAGATTTTTGCAGTTTGATAAAATCATGACAAACACCGGACACAGACACATGGGGCAAACCCCCTATGATTGGTTCAGGGCAGGCAAACTGGCAACAGCCAAGGAGAAAAGCCTTCAGGGTCTGACAGCACTGGCTTTCCAGTTCCCACTGTCACCAGCCAGCTGTGTGGCCTTGGGACAGTATCATGGATTTCAGCTGCTCTGTGAAATGGGGAGACAACTGGCCTCCCCAAAGGTGATGACGAGCGGATGATAGCAGCACACGAGAAGCCCCAGCCCCTGGTCACTTCACAAATCTCCATTCCGTGCCCCACGCTGAACTGCCTCCCCTGCAGGACTCACCTGGCTGTCACATCAGAAGCTGAGTGGCCTCTGTTTCTCTTTTGGTTACCAGGAAGACTTGGTACACTAGATTTGTTTGTGTACCAGCCTTTTGAATAAAATGAGCTGTTAAAAAGTTTGTGGAGGAGGACGGGCAACAGCAAACCAACGGTTCCCTAGAGAAAAAAGGGGTTAGCTAACACTCTAAACTATACTAAATTCTAAGACAAACTCGGTATTACAAGCTTAAACTCTCCCAAACAAGTCATTTTGGCTAAGAACATGTGTAATTAAAGTTAAAAGCACACTAAAATAACACTTGAGCTGTTGACCTTAAAGATCCTTTTGAAAAGCTCAACCAAAACATTAGCACATGAAGGAGAGAGTTGACTTTTTGTCTACTAAACACAGCATCGCATGGCTACACTGCCTGTATCCTGAACCTTCTGCGGCTCGAAAGAAAACACTGATAGAACGTTAGAGGCACGCTGCTGCACACAGATGGAGTCAATCCTGTTCTACACACCTGAGTTTAATTCAGAACCTAAATTTCTTCATCCCGGATTGGTACTGGGAAAGGGATAAAAGGTTTAGTTATGTTGCCCACCCCAATACTCCAGGTACCAGGCGATCTAGAAATCTCACCATTCAGACAAGAGCATTATTCAAAAGCTCACAGCATCAGCCAGAACATCCCCCCACAATGCACACATACCCACGGTATGCTGGGCTTATGTTGCACTTTTTAAAAGCAGCCAACAGTGAAACATTGATCACTATTATGTTTACAATGTTTCTCACGAAAGAAGTTTTGCAGAGGGTAGAAAACCACAGTTCTTGCCACATGCACACTGATCACCGACCCACAGCGGCACTTAACTGCTGATTGCATCATCAGTGATGAGGGCAATCATCCGAGGCCAGTCACAAAGGCCCTCTGCTGCTATTGCTGGTCTTTTTAACTCTCAAGTAACTGGAACAAAACTTTTTACAAATCATGGTGGCAACGTGGTTTCAGAATTTTGCCACATACATCAGTTCATCACAACAGCACAAAAATTATTTGCAAATCATACTTAACCATGTCATTTCAATTTGGTTTGAGTGTAGAAAGATATTCTGGTTATAATATTATCTAATATTCTGGTTATATCTAAGTTAATGTAAAAAGGCTTCCACCTTTTCCTTTCTCCACTTTTCCCCTGCAGAATTTCACTAGTGAGCTGATAATGCAGCTTTGTTCTGTAGTAATGTCACACAAAATAACTTTACAGGTTGCACGAGATGTGGCGAATACGGAGCAGCAGGGATTAAATAGAAAGTGGTCTATTTAGTTTTAATTCAGCACACCAGTGTGCAAGTCAGGACGACTTCAGTAATCCCTCAGGTCAGAAATCTGAGACGGGAGCCTTCATGGAGAACTCATTGAGAAATCCCTTAAGTACGACTTACTATGTGGTATTGTACAGACACTCAGCCTGGTGGAGAGGAGAGATACTATAGCAGCTCTGAGCAGAGTTAATTTACTTTGTACAAGAATTACTGAATTAAACGACATTTACAAGAGGAGAAGGAAAGACAGCAGAAGGCCAGACCTAAAACAAGTGTAACAGCTTAATTCAAACTACCAAAAAGTTGTTTTTAAAGCCCACTCTCAAATATCTTTTACTCAGAATGTACAGCATGGGAACTGAAATTACAACAATGTATAGGGAATTTGTTTCTTTGTAAATGTCGGGGATAAAGCCAGTTTGGTATAGTTCCAGGTTTTATTGAGCCTGTACTTACCAAAAAAACAAATAAGAAAAAGCCCAGCCCAGTAACGCAACAGAGCAAGGACAATCCTGCATTATCCTCCCCCGCCTTCCCGTGAGGAGCCCACAGCACTATTTTCAGTCTTGTGTTGACAGAAGGCCCAGACAGCCAACAACCACCAGAAATTATCTATTCTAACACATCAGACCATCCCCTTTTGCATGAATAGTGTTAGATAGTACCTATTAACACTAAGGTATATTCCACTAGATATCATTTTAAAAATAAACTATATCATTTTAAAAATAAACTATGTTAAAAATAAACATTCATGGACCTGATATGAAAATTATAGAAATGTTCATTTTAAGGACATAACAGGCTATTGTATTAAAGCTTTAATACTTTAGGGTGACCATAAAGTTTGGAAACTGGCAAATATTTTCCATTTTTCACAGTGTTAAGTGACCAAGAATGTCAGCACTTGCTAGGCTGGGGGAAGTTAAATGGGAGTGATTCCAACAGGGTGGCACACCACCCCATTACACCAGACTGGAGAAAGGCTGGATGATGATTTCCAAAGAAAGTGCCGTGTGGAGTGCTCTTCATGCTTGTGAGATCTGACTCTCCTTGATCGATGCTTGCGGGGGGGGGGGGGGGGGGTGCTAAAACCACAGGTGCATTCAGTGAAAACCAAGCACCACCACAGATGCACATGCAGAGATTGATGGAAACGCTGCGCTAACGCACTCCATTCACGGCAACCGAGCACGGCACATGGAACTAACGAGGGACGACACGGCCAGCAGATCATAGTTTAAAATGTGATATCAAAACCCATTGTTTATGTGTATTCGCCTTGTTTCCAGACTGTGTGGTCATCTTATAATTTGACACAGCGAAGCTACCATACGTTCCGGGAAGGACTTGCACCAACCTGAGGTTGACGCCACACACTCCGGATGAGCACAGCGGGCCTCCTTGAACCCAGAGAGCGCTGCTGTCCGTGTGGTTTACCCAAGTGCCAACTAGTGAAGGCTGCAGACAGCCGGGTCCTAGCTGACTGCTGCATGCTCTTCCCTAGAGGACCGAGGCTGCGCTGACTCCTCAGGTCTCTGCCTCATTGCCCGACACCAAAAGGGTCACATGGGAAAACTAACCTCCCATCTCACGCTCCATTCCAAGACTGGCGGCAGGAAGGGGAGGGTGAACTTAGACAAGCGGACCACTCCCTTTTTTTGATTAGGCAAGTGTGTGGCCCTCCCAACCAGCCAGAACCACACAAATCACCCCGCAGCAGGTACCACCACCTTACCCAAACCTCTGCCACCAAGGCCAGCCTGGGCAAAAGTTAACCTGTGGCCCTCGGCCATGGGTTCACTAACAGGGACAATCCTGGAGAGAGAGAGAGCCAACTTTGTTTGTTTTAAAGGAAATACTTCCTGGCACATGTTTAGTAAAGACTCTGAACTCTGCACATGAAGCCACGTGGTTGGTGCTAATCTGGTTCCATCCACTCACGATCCGCCAAAGCAACCTCTTCCCGAGGGCAGTCTTGGCTGGGTAATCGACACCATCTCGCTCAAGTCACGCGGGCTCCGACCGGATCCCGGGCGCCCGGCGCCGCGTCCTCTCCCCGCGGGACACAGTGCTCCCGCGCGCGGCACAGTCCGCGCGGGTTTCAGGGGAGCGGGGAGGAGACGGGCTGGGGCCCGAGGTGCCCCCTTCGGCACCAGCAGGAAAGGACTCACACCCGTGGCGCCCACGCTGGCTCTTTGGGCTCAGGTGAAGTCCGAGAGAGTGGGGTAGGTGGGGACGCCTGCCCCTCCAGGAAAGTCGACTGTGCCACTAGCAGAGCGCGCGGGCACACTACTTGCGGTGCCCACCTGTAGCCACAGCAAACAAACTTTCCTCCCCTTCTGAGCTGGCAGAATCCGGTCCCTCACGCCACCCCCTGGCCCGAGTCGGCAGCGGCCCGGAGCTCCGCGGGCTCTTCACCTGATACCCCAAAACCCCCAACCCAGTCTGTCCCAGACCACAGACCCAGCGCTGCCAGCGCGCCCCGCTGGGGTTTGCGGGCTAGAGGGTGGGGGTGTCGGCTGGGGAATGAGAATTGATGGGGAGAGCGGGAGGACGCCGCTCAATATCCTCTGCAACTCCGGCTCCCAACTCCGCCAGCCACACAGCCGCTGCCCTCCTGTTCCCTCCGCGGCGCGCACCCGCTCCCTCGGCTTCTCCGACGCCTTCCTTGGGAGGGGGACTCCGCGCACTTACAGCCATAGCGGGGTCTCTGCAGGGACGGCAGCTCCTCGTGGGGCATCCTGCGCGGCTCCGGGGGACCGCCCGGGGCGCGCCCCCCGCGGCTCCCCTCGCTGGCCAGGCTCGCCAACCCCGCGCCCCGCCGGCGCGCTCGTATCCGGCCTCTCGCTGCCCTCCCTGGCTGCCCCGAGATGGGCGACCAGCTCCTTCGGTGCTCCTTCGTCCGCGCCGCTGCGGCCGCCGCGCGCTGACACCCAGCAAAAGTGAACTCTCCGCCCTCGCGCCCTCCCGGCCCGCCGCCGCCTCCCTCGGCAGGTTTCCTTTCTCCTCCAGCCCGGCCCCGTTATTCACCGCGGCAGGAGCGCGCGCCGGCGCAGCGACCCCTACCGCGCGCGGGGCGCAGCGCCCGGGCCGCGTGGGCCCGCCCCGCCCGGCCCGGGGTTGGAGGAAGGGGCTGAGCGGGCCGCTGGGCCGGGATCCCCTGCAGCTGGGGCCCGCGCACAGCTGGCCTTGGGGCTGCGGCCGCCCCGCCTGGTTTTTCACTTCTGGAGCACTTAGAGGGTGGAAGTGAACCTCTGCCGAGAAGAGCAAGAGAAACCGCAGAAGACACAGGCAGCCCCCGCCGCCCGGGGTGTTGCTCAGTTACAGAAGGACAAACAGCGCGGTTCCTTTTCCTCTGGGGAGGCTGCACGGTGACTTCTTTTCTTTTTTTTTCCTTTGAAAGTTGCTTCTGTGACTTTGTCTACAAAATACAGGGTTTCCCTTTCATGACAAGAAATTGAGAGTGTGTGTGCGTTGGTTGGAGGGGCAAGATAAACACCAGCAGCCGCTCAAAACGACTGCGAGTCATGCCCGCTCACCTCGCAGCCCCTCCCCCTCCCGTGTACTGAACTGTCGCCCAGCCCAGCTGGGGTCGAACGCCACAAAAACCTTTTCCGGCTAAGCTTTTGAGGAAATTAAACTGCATGGGGCTATTTTAAAAGGCGGGTTTTCATGTGGTCACCTGGAGCTGTTTTTCTCTCTGTGCCTCAGAGTGAAAAGATCTGGAGGAGGGTGGGACTTGTCTATACCTGTGGCCTCTCCTGCTTGTCGCATGCGGAATGCGTGGGCAACCAGATGGCTGGCAAAATAAAATAACTGGGGTAGAGTTATGAGATGATTTAATTGCAGAAAAGGTGGCATAGTAACAATAACCATTTTTAAGTATGCAAAGATACAGAGAGTGGCCAGCTGTTTTCACATGGGAGGTGCAGTCCTTCTCAAACTTGTTAAAGTTCAAATCCTTGGGCCCACCCTCGGAGCTTCCAGTTCAGTTGGTCTGGGCTGGGGCTCGTGAATTTGCATTTCTGACAAGCCGCCAGGTGATGCTGACACTGCAGATCTGCAGACCACGCTGACAGTACCTGGTTCTGTTGGAAAGCAGACACAACCGATCTCAGCTGGACTCAGGGAACTCTCCTTCAGAAGGCGTAGCAAGAAGATTCTCCCCCAACCCCCATCTTTTTTTTTTCTGGAGGCATTAGATTCTCACTTGGTTGGAATAGGATGAGTGGGGTTTTCTTCCTTAAAAAGCAGATGCCTCTAATTATAAGAGCAATTCAAAGGTGAAATGGCCACGTCTTGAGGCACAGCATCTTGTCCATCAGTGTTCACCAGAGGGGGATATGTTCAGGAGGATTTCCTGTGTTGCAGGACGTGCTGAATTGGATGATACCTGCAGTTCATTCCATCTCTATGATTCCATGGATTAAGTACTAACAGTTAAGCCCTTACTTGCACATGTCAATTTTCAGTGTAAGTGTATGATTTAGGGCCCAAATAAGTGGGTAGTCTGTGTATTTAGAGGTGGAAAAACATCACTGTAAACTAGAATGGTCAAGGAAGGTGATAGGACTTAAAAGTATGGTTTGAGGTAGACCTTGAAAAATGGGTAAGAGTTGGATGGGGAACGTCCATTCCTGGAAGTCTGGACTGGAGCCCATTAATTTGCATTTCTAACAAGGAGGACACTGACCATCAGGCTAAGAGGATATTATCACAGGAGCGTTGGAGAGCTCTTTGGGGCATGAGAGCTGCGTGATGAAAGGAGTTTGGAAAAGGTGAATCTTGCAGCAGGTTATAGGACGGATTAGAGGGGGGCAACCTGGAGTTGCTGACACCTGGCAAGGGGCTGTGGCAGAGGGCAAGGAGAGAGTCAGGAGAGTAATGAGTTTGACACCAGTAAGAGTGATAAAGGGGAGTTTTAAGAAAAATAAGTTGGTGCCATCAACACTTAGATATCACAGATAGTAATAAGTAGCTTGAGTACATATCTGTTAATGGTGGCAAGTGAAGGTTAAAGCATAAATAGGAGATCTGCAGGAGAGTAGTTCTAGGTTCTTGTTCTAGCTGGTTAGCTCTTCCCTGAGGGCTCTGGGGAGGTTCAAGGCTCTGTCATGGCTAATGTTTCTATGAAGAACTTAATGTAAGAGGAAATTCTAAAGGCAAATGTTCCTGATGTTTTGCAAGTGCTGAAATTAATCTTTGAGATTTCAGTCTGCGTTCACTGTGTAACACCAGTACTATCTCACAGATCATGTCTCTGCAGAATCGCAGAAAAGAAACTTGTCTGCAGAATCCTGGGCTATTTTCTCTTAGGGTTTGACATTGGAGAGCGATTCAAATAAATATGAGGCAATGTGCCAACTTACTTTGCCATCTGACTATGCTTGCAAGAATATTAAAAACAAAAACTGAGACCATCTAGTGAAAAATGTTTTTTTAATAAAGAAAAATTTTTTCTTTAATGTAAAACAAAAGATGACATTTGAAAACTACTAGACATGGTAAAACAATTTTTAAAGCAATATTGTTTAAAAATTTTTTGTTGTTTAAGGCTTATCTCTCTTTTTTTTTTTTTTTAAATTTTTATTTATTTTCCCCCAAAGCACCAGTAGATAGTTGTATGTCGTAGTTGCACAGCCTTCTAGTTGCTGTATGTGGGACGCGGCCTCAGCATGGCCGGAGAAGCGGTGCGTCGGTGTGCGCCCAGGATCCGAACCCGGGCCGCCAGCAGCGGAGCGCGTGCACTTAACCGCTAAGCCACGGGGCCGGCCCTTATCTCTCTTCTTTTGATAAGTTGAAATGAGCTTAAAGGTGTTTGAAAAAATGCCACTTTGTTTTTATAACAATAACATTATTTATATCAACAGCATCAAACAGGATAAAAACCTATGTTTGAGTAAAACAGCACAGAAGTTTAACATTTCATTCACCTTTGAAATGATTTGGTAATTTTCCAATAATATCATGTTATTGATCATTTTAACATATTTACCAGAATAGTGACCAATGTGCTTTCAAAGGATTACCAGAAGTGACAGGGAAGAAGTGACAGGGAAGAAATTACTCAAGGCTTTTTTATAATTTTATTTATTTGTTTTTTCCCCCAAAGCCCCAGTAGATAGTTGTATGTCAGCTGCACATCCTCCTAGTTGCTGTATGTGGGACGCGGCCTCAGCACGGCCGGAGAAGCGGTGCGTCAGTGCGCGCCCGGGATCCAAACCCTGGCCGCCAGCAGAGGAGCTCGCACACGTAACTGCTAAGCCACGGGGCCGGCCCACTCAAGGCTTTTTAAAAAAAATTACTCAAAGTACACTCCTCCCCATGCTGTATGAGAACTCCTAATTCCCTATACTTGTCAAACTAGATTTCCACGGCTATGGAAGAATAGAGTCTAAACTACGTTCCAGGCCTCCTGAGAGTCTCTGCCCATTGCTTTTTCTACTGTACATATTTTTGTTTATATATACATATATATTTTTTTTCAATGAAGTCCTTTTTCACTTCACTAAAGCCTGTAATTTTGGATAATGTTCAGATATTTTGTCAATGTAAATCGGCAAGCCTTTTGGCAATCTTGCCTTTTTATCTTTGCTTTGAAGTTAAAGTTGTAAACAAATCAAAGTTTGGAAAGTCTGTCTAAACTTTAATTTTAGCAAATAAATAAAGCCATACACAATCCCATTATTATTTTTCCCATTTAATAGTTTAAGAAAGTTAGAACTCCAGTGACTCCAAAGGTGATCCCCAGGGTAGCCTGGAAATGAGCAGCAAGAGAAGAAGCATTGGTTCTAGGTGGCCCCCTTCACTTTTTATCCCCTTTACCCTGCATTAATGTCCTTAATTGCATGTATCATCTGACATACCATATGGTGGATTATTTGTTTACTGTGTGTCACCTCCCTCTAGAATGTGAGCTTCTTGATCTCATTCTTCACTGCTGTGGGCCCAGGACTTGCAGCAATGCCTGGAATGTAACAGCTGCTACTACATGCTAAATTTACTAAATACTAGCGGATTTACTAAATATTGATATGTACTGGGCACTATACTAGGAATAGCTGTAACTATCCATCCTGTACCAACTCCATGAAGAAGATATCCTTATCCTATCTACCAGTGAGGAAAAAGACCCAGCGAGTCTCAGAGGCAGTAAATGGCAGCTCTGGGTTTACCTGAGTCCAAACTTTTTCCCCAGCACAGAAGCCCATCTCCTGTTCTTTAGACTAACAAATTGAACTACAAATGTCAACATGTTCATCTTCTGCTAAATGCATGTTCCCTTTTCCCAGGTGAATGCTAAAGGACCTACTACAAATGCCCCCAAGTTACCATCATCCATTTGCCATTACAAAGAACTAGGGACCTGGGTCCAGTCTGTGTCCAGGCACCAGCTCTGGTTATAGTTTCACTGATAATCCCTTACCGTTCCCTGTTGGTCTGGTGTACATTAATGAGATAAGATCTGAAAGGTGCTCAGCAAAGGGCTCTACCACATACGTGTAAACTTGTTCCGAATCAATTTATTAAAATCATTCATGCTTTCCATTGACTATAACTTCAAGTATGCTTTATCTTAATCTCAGATTGATCTATCTTTGGCAGTAGCTCTTAGTCCTAGCTTTAATTTTTCTTTGCCTGACTCTTATACTTCCCTTCTGGAACACTCTGTCTTAATTGGTTGATGAGAGGCAAACAGACTTCTCGATGACCTAGGAGAGCTTGGATATTTTGAAAGAAGCATCGCTATCAGGGAATGAAAATTAAAACAATCATTCGGTTGACAATAATTAAAAAGTTTGACAAGTATAGGGAATTAGGAGTTCTCATACAGCATGAGGAGGAGTATACTTTGAGTAATCATTTTGAGGAATAAGTTGGCCATCTGTAGTTAAGGTAAAGATGTACATTTCCTGAAATCCAGCAATTCCACACCTACTAAGATCCTCTAGAGAAGCTCCCACATATAGGGAAACAGGCACAAGGATGTTCATTCCAGGGAAAAACTGCAAACAAGCTAAATGGCATTTAGTGGCAGAATAGATACATTGTAATATACAAAAATATGATAGAAAATGATAAATACAACATGATGCCATTTACATGCAGTTACAAACATACAAATAATATTACGTATACATATGAGGACATATGCATGTAGTAAAAGTATACAAAACATGCCCAGGAAGAACATACCAGATTCAGAACAGCACTAACCTCTGAGAAACTAGAGAAGGGAATGAAAGCTGAGAGGGTAGACAAGCAATATCATATATATCTACATTTAATTTCCTTTAAAAAAAAAAAACTGAAGCAAACATGGCATTTGTTGTATCCAGGTGGTATGTACATATTTAATATTTTATCCTCTGTATCTCTATGTTTGGAATACTTTTCAAAATATTTTTTAAAAAGAAACCTGCATTCTGTTAGTATAGTCAAATAGAAATAATGTCTTTGTTGGTTTACCAGTTTTTTAAGTTCAGATGCATTTAATTTTCTTGGTGAAGGCAAATCTATATTATTTCCAAACAAAGCCTCATTGAGATAAACATGTTGATGGTGGCAATTTGAATATGCAAACATATATATCTTTCCCGGAAGGTGCTTATTATCTGGTGAAGGGATTGTGGCTTCTACCCCCAAACTCAGCTGCTGCTAAGGGGCTGCCGGAACGGCTTTTCCATTTGGGGACTGGTTAGTGACTCCCGGTCCTCAGTTACAACTCGACAAGGGATAGCTCTTCACTTGGTGGATAGGAGGAAGGCTGACCATCGGAGCGGTCTACTGTCTAAGCAGAAATTGCCGCTTTCACAAAGTACTGCTTGAACGTTTTGGTGGGGCTCCCTTCATTTTAAAGCCTCTCTCTTTTTTTTGTTTTTTGGTCGCTAACCAGCTGCTGAAGCTCAGTTACTCAGCTCATTAAGAGTCAACTTCACATCTGGATCTGGTCAGCCCGAGGCTAAGCGTAAAAGCCAGTAGTGAACCAAGGAACGCCACAGCCAGGGAGGCAGAGATCACCAATGCCTGCCTTTTGTCGTGCTATAAACACAACTGTCACCTCATACTCAACAGACAGAAAAATCAGAATCAACCGATTCCACAGCACCCCCATCTACCAATGGGTCTGTCCGCTGTCCTCTGGGTGCCATCCCCTGTTAATACACACATTTTCAGTCCCTTAGATTCAAAACCTCCATTTTTTTGGATTCCTCCAGGATCATTCCTCAGCGTCCAGGCACTGAGACCGGTGGTCGTTTGTGACTCTCTCTCCTTTGTTAATGTCTCTTCTTTCTTCTTTGCTGTCATCATCACCACTACCACTCAGGTTCAAGCTCTTATGGTCCTACACCTGGGCTATTCCAATGGCCATTCCTGTTGGTTTTTTTCCTTCTTGCAATTTAGCTTATTTCCTCCTCTGAATTCCTGTATCCAGTATTTTTATTGGTACCCTCCTTTGCGCCTTTAGCAAATGCTACCTTAGTTGCTATTTATGTTTCTATTGTCCTCTTGATTAAAAAAAAAAAAAACTTGGCACTTGGAGTACCCAGATTTCCCCTTTACTTCCCAAATAGTAAACAAAAAAAGTGACCCCAGAGGGTCCAAGACAGCAGTGTGGGAAGTTATGGCTGTTGAAAGCCTGCTCATTTTCCATGTGTAGAATTCCAAACTAGGATTTTCTCCCTAGAGACTTTGAGAGTCTAAAACTTGAGAGCTTTCAAGGAGCTGGAATCTGAATTTCGTCCAGCATTGAGTAGGTGCTCAATAAAGATTTGACAGTCATAGTAGAGATCTATTTGGGTGCTGGCAGGTGATGACATCAACAAATAGAGTCTGCCCACTACACACAAAGATCATCATTTGATTGCTGCAGTTTCTAAGCCAGGTCAGTAAAACCCGCGGGTTTTTGAAGGCTTCTGTCCCAGTCAGCTCGGGCTGCTATAACAAAATACCATAGACCGGGGCCTTACACAACAGACACTTATTTCTCACAGCTCTGGAGGCTGGCAGTCCAAGATCAGGGTGCCGGCTGATTTCGGTCCCCGAGGAGAGCCCTCTTCTTGGTTTGCAGACAGCTGTCTTCTCATGAAGTCCTGTCAAACGAGAAAACTAAAAGAACTTAGTGACGAGTTTGTTTCCTTGATTTAAGGGAAAACAATCCATGGATGGGAGAGTATGGAGCCTCACAAGCAGCCGGACACTCTTCCCAGGGAATTTTGGAGGAGGGCGAGTTTTGTAGAGAAGAGACAACATGGAAAGAGATCCTGATTGGCTAGGAGGTTGGAGATCCTTACAAGGCCAGAGGTCCTATTTTCTAGGGTCAGGTGAGCTAGCTAAAGCTGAGTTGGAGGATTGTGATTGGTGTAAATTGTGTTTCGAATAGGTGCAGGCTGATTTAGGTTTAGATCTGCGACATGGGCCAGGCCACTGGGGCGCCTCCATTTTTTGGGTCCTGATAACTACAAATTAACCAATCAGTCCTCACAGGGCCCTTCCTGGGTACATGCCTGCAGGGAGAGAGAGATCTGCCTCTTTCTTTTTATAAGGGACGTTAATCCCGTCATGAGAGCCCCACCCTTATGACCTAATTACCTCCCAAAGGCCCCGCCTCCCAATACCACCACACTGGGGATTAGGGGTTCAACATATGAATTTGGGGGGACACATTCAGCCCATAGCAGCTTCTTTTCATTTTCCTAAAATTTCTGTATTCTAAGCACGTTGGAGTGTCAGAGTGGTGGTTTTACCCAGTCACATATTTTGTGAGAGCTTACTATGAACAAAGACTACAAAAGCAGAGTAGGGATGGTGTTACTGAAGTGTAGGGCAGAACCTCTGCTGATCATCCACAAGGCCCAGCGGGGGAGGGGAGGCACTACGGTCACCAGAAAATCGCTGCTTCATGTTCTATCATTTTACACCCTTGATGTTTATTGTTCGATTTCACAAAACCCTCAGCCCTTCTTCCCACTCCAAGTGCTACGTGCTGTCTAGTAGTGTTTGTTTAAATTATTTTTAAATGAATTTAAATTGTTTTCACTTTGAGAGTGAATTCTATAATCTCTTGAGAGGATTGAGGACATTCCAGGAGGTAAAATTAAACAAAATACAACAGAGTTAGGAATTTATCTTTTGCAAACTATAATGTCAACTTTATGTGTCCTCTAACATGTGGTGAATTAAGCTCTTCTGAATGTCTGGAGTTTATATGTTCTCAGAAAATATGTTAATTCGCATAAATTAATATGACTTCAATGTTTCACTGAAATTATATGAGGTGCTCTTTCAAAAAAGAAACAAAGCATTTAGCTGGAAATGCTATACAGAGCATTTGTCCATTGGGTTGGGAAGTCCCTTCCAATAAGCAACAAAACCTTTGATAGAAATTTTGAAAATCTGGCCCCAATTCTGGTGATCTTAAAAAGGAATTGCATATGAAATGTACCTAGGATTCCAAACCTCCAATGGCCAGAAGATCTGAACTCACGGTGATTTTATTTCTGATTTTTACACTAATTTGTTTGTAAACAAATTTACAAATTTTTAAATCTCAAATGGCTTTTTCATTAGTAGGACTTTTTTCTAGTTGCTCTACTTAAGTTAGTGCTTCTCTGTGATAATACAATCTTCAATAGAATTCAGCTAACACTGGCTATCCACTCTGTGTCAGGGTCTTCGTCCATTTTATTGTACTTGGCCTCAAAAATTAGGTTTTAGAATTCCACTCATGTTGAATTCCCCTGATTAAGTTGCTCAGTTCCCCAAAATCCCCAGGATCTAGTGGCCGAGGGCCACAGAGGGAAGCGATCACACTTCCCGCTCCTCCTCCTCTGTAATCTTACACCAGGAGAGCGATAGTTCTCCTTTGATGCCTCTACCAGGCTTCATTGATGCCTCTCACGAAAGAGTCCTATTTTAGGACTTTTTTTTTTAAAAAAAAGGAAAAGGAAAAAGAGCTGATATATAAAATTGCTATTTCCAGGTAATTTTCATTTCTTCCTCAAAGACTTCTTGAGTCTCCATGACTTGGCGCTCTTAATAAATCATCTGTTGTTCTGGTTCACCAGCTCTCCAGTTTTACTCATTGCTTGTCCACCTGATGCCTTGCATATAGTAGGAACCCAATAAATATTTGTCAAATCAATGATTGATTAACTTCAATCTCAATTCTCGCCAAAATCAATTTCTTGGTGCATTCTCTATCACTTGCCTCCCTCCAACTGGGGTCCTGAAATCAATTTCTTGACTCTCCCCAGCTCTTTGATGCCAAAAAGCCCCATTGTGAAGAAGTTCAGTAATATCCCATATTTGGTGAATGACTATACGTTAAACAGCATCTGGATGCAGCAGAAAATTAACAAGTACCTGCATTGCAATATCTCCCACCCAGAGAAGAACAGAGCGGCAGCATAGCAGAATTATACAAAATATTAGTTGGAATCCAGAGAGAGAGAGAGTCAACCATGACATTTCAGAGAAGGAAAAAACACCTTGGAGCCCCTTAGAAAGTCACTTACACGCTTTCACTGCAAGATCGTTCACTCCAACCAGCCAACCAGTTCAACTTCCAGAAATAGTCCCATGAAACAAAACAAAATTATGGATTTGTCTTTCCTAGAAGCTGCCCACTGTGGACAGGACCACATGGTGAGAATGAATTCAGCTGGTGAAAACCCTGTAGTAATAGCGGGTCACACAGCAGCAGCTCCGGCTCCAGGAACCATAATAGGGGGCAAAAGTGACATCCACACGTTCTAATCGCTACACCGTCCAGGGACCAGGGCAAAAGAGATGAGTCAGGAAAAACCCAAGCTGCATAAATACAGGTAGGAGGATGACGGCTTATGCCTAAGAATAGAAAAAGAAAAACCCTCAGGGTCAGAGGGGGCGTTGAGCTGAGCGTAGCATCAACAAAATGGTCTGGGGCAGAGCGCCATGCTGGTTTCCACTCACTGGCTCAGAAGAAGAGAGCTTTGACGGAATTCGCTGTGCCATGTTCTTCCTCTCTTAGCAGCTTCTAAATGACAAATGCAAGGCTGTAAGGATTAGGGGAGAATCCAGAGGGAAGTGATCAAAATGATTACTTGCTTGGAAGAAAAGAAGACAGGAGGGGCTTTCCTCCCTCCCCCAAAGCCCCAGTAGATAGTTGTGTGTCATACCTGCACATCCTTCCAGTTGCCGTATGTGGGACACGGCCTCAGCATGGCCAGGCAAGTGGTGCGTTGGTGCGCGCCTGGGATCCGACCCGGGAACCGGGGCGCCAGCAGCGGAGCACGCGCACTTAACCGCTAAGCCACGGGCCGGCCCCAGGAGGGGCTTTAAGAGAACCATTCAGCTTCTTCGCCTGAGAGCGGGAGAGTCCAATATTCAGTAAGAGAGGAAGATGAGCTGGGAACCATGTGAAACCATGCCCAGAAGAGTATCTGCGAGAGGAGCTTCAGCACAGCCAATGAGAGCTGGTGAGACGCGAAGGACGGCTGTGCCCTCCGTCCAGAGAGGGAGTCGCTGGGGCTCAGCTTGTAGGCAGCCTTCCGGCCTGCCTGTTGTTGCGTCCTGATCCTCACGCATCCTGTACTTCGGCAGTCACTGGTCTTCTCCCTTGTTCAATTCCTCTGCGTGTTCGCCAGTTTCTCTCACGCCTCCCTTCGGGGGACACCATGCTAAATGTCGAGGAGGGGTAGAAAGAGAGGATGTAAACCAGGGGCTGTGCCCTACTGCAGCCTGCAGTTCTATTCTGCGCTTGCCCTATTTTTGTAATTCATTTTTTTTTTTCAAATACGTCATTCCACAAAGCCAGCTGGCTCTAAATAACCCAGGCAAAGCAATCGGAGTGGGACGGGGAAAGTTGTTCTGGTCACCTGGGCGATCTTGCGATTTCATAAAAACGTTGTTCACATGGTTAGTTTCAAACAAGAGTGCTTCAAAACTAACCGAATGAAGAAGGCAATACAAGGGAATTTTAGGGAAAAAAAGGCTCATTTTTATCATCTAAATATATTATCTTTATTAATTAAAATTCACGTCCTTTTTAACTTTGAGCTCGTGGATAGCTATGATTGTCAAGTTAAGGTAGCAAGGTGGTATTCAGAACAGAGAAATATGTCTTATTGTCCTCAAAGTCGTCTGTCCAGTCTTGCTGCTTTTAAAAGTTGCAGAGAATCACACTGTGAGTTCAAATACTTCCTTTTATGCTGAATAAATAAACTTGCTTCCAAGTCAGGATGAGCAGATAGTTCCAAACACTAGACACTTAATGGCATTCGGCATGAAAGTCCTGGATGTGGTCTCTAAAATCAGCTGGGAGTACATTCTGAACCTTTGAAAAAAGAGGCACAAATTCATCTTGTCATTTTGGGTATAAGCAATATTCATATGGACACAATATTCTCTATCTTTATGTGTATTATACATATACCCTGTTGTATCACTTGGTAAAATGACCGGACCTTTGACTCAATCAAGTGTCCCAGGGGCATCCGGAGGTCAGCTGGAGGGCATCAGGTAGGCGAGGTGGGATGGAGCTCACAGAATTCAAACGTTCTGCCAGAGGGCATTCCTGAGCGCCATGGAGGGGAGTGCTCTAAGAACAAGGCTGTTAGAGACCCTTGGCCCCTAAGGGCCTCAGGCCTGTTCCACTAATTTTTTGGAGGAGGAAACAGGCACAAGACGTCTGGAAGATGAATGATCAGACACTCTTGGTTTGTGCTTTTTTTCCCACTACGAGCGTTTTTCTTAGTGAGCAAAAGAAGGAAATCGGATAGGCTAAGTACCTTGCCCAAGGTCATTCAGGGCTTTTGTCCAAGTTCAAAGCATTGCTGGCTTGGGGATCCACCTGGAATATTCCTGACTAACGACTGGGAGGCAAAGGTCTCCCCTAGAACTGCCTCTCCAGAGAAACTTCCCTGGTGAAGCTTTGCATTTTAGTTTTTTTTGAGCTGGAAGAAGAGGAAAAAGGGAAAAGAATGGATTGTACTGTTTTCAGGGTCAAGATATGGATCGGAGGTGTAAAGAGACTGACAATACTGCACTTGGCTCCTGGCTTGAACAGATTTGATTGTTAAGAAGGGCCTCCCGCTGGTTAAATAATTTTACATCATGCCTTAGAGCTGGGAAGAGGGTGTCATAGCTGCGCCTGGAAGCAGACATGGCCCTGGGCAGACTCCTCCCTCACTATTTCCTAGTAGCCATATGGGGCCCACAGATATTTCATTTAGCTTGTACTGTGCAGGCCCACACAGTGGTTAAAAATAATTAAACTAGTTGCCAACATGTAAAAAACCTGGTTGTTTTCTCCCTTCTCCTTAAAAAAAATCCAGAAACCAGAAAACAAAACCTGGCCAGCAGGGCCCACACTCCCACTCAGCAACAATGGCCTTGGAGTGTCCGTGCCGCCTCTTTACAGAGGACACAACCCCCAGTGCAGCTAGAGCCACCGTCCCGGGCTACCTGCCCTGCCTGTTCCTCCTCACAGCCCTTTTCCTCCCCTGCATTACCTGCCCCAGCGTCTCCTCAGCACCTGCAGGTGCTGCAGACTTTCCTAACCCACCTGTGCATTCAGACTCCTGCAGAGTCCTGCTTTGCCTCTCGAAAGCCCTGCTGCCTTCTACGTGGCATCCATGAACTGGGCAGTCTCACAGTCTTAAATCCTACACTCTCAAATGACACGTGTTCATCCTCACAGGGTATTCTGGACCTGCCAGAAAGAGTATGGTGGTGCGAATTGTAGGCCAGGTGGGGAGAGATTTTGGTACAGGTGGTCTGCCTGTGGTGCCAGCCTGGGGGGGTTCTGTCCCTTCTTGAGAGCAGGCCGACCCAAGATTTGAGGACTGTAATATGGTGGCAGGGTGGTGGAGCAGTTACAGCCCTCTCCAGAGCCGTCCCAGAACAGGAGAGGGGCCTCCCCACCCTGACAGCCACCTCCAGATGGCCCCACAAGGAACTTCTCTCTGGGCCTCCTTCCGGACGAGGCCAGCCTTGACTGGGAATCAAGCGCATGACGAGCCCATCAGAGCCACCTGTGATGCCAACGGGGCGCCGGCCTCCCGGCAAAGGGCCAGGCACTGCTTAGGGAGACACATGGCTCCTCCCTTGCCCTGCAGGTACAGCTCCAAGGTCGAACCAGGCTAGAGGGCGGCCAAGCCGAGCAGGGCATGGGCTCCGCAGCCCAGGGAGGAGGGAGCTCGATTACCTACAGTTTCGCTCCTGCCTTTTCCCCTCCCCCGTGGCTGGCCCTATATGGTTCTGTTCTATGATCATCAGACTGGCAGCTGGTTTAGTTCCTATAGCTTTTCCTTCTCCTTCTCCAAATTTCTAGCTTTAGGAAGCACTTAACAAGTCTTGTGTTTAAATAAGAACATGGCAGGGGCCTGGGAACCCTCAGGAACAACAGGCAGGGGGCAATGACCTTCCTCATATCCCCTAGCCTTTGCTCCCAGCCCAGAAGTTACAGTATGAGCTTGGAAAAATCATACTGTGATCTGAGAGATGGCAAAGGAAGGAAGCAAGAGAGAACAGCAGAGAAAGAGAATAGACAGTTTGGAAACAAATTCTTTAAGCTCCTGTGTCCCTGGCAAATACTTCTGATTTCCCTAGGTTTGCAGGAACAGGAGACGTAACAAGCTTAATTTCAAGTTATATCATATATTATCACTCTACACACATGGATTCACAGCCCAGATTTAGATCCAGGAGAAAAAAAGTTATAGGAAGACCGAGAGCATGCAATTCAATACTTAAAAATAAAACTGATGATTTGCTTCAGTGTGAATATCTTGATTCTGTAGGGAAATTATTAGGTATCAGGAATGACATATGAAGTCAGAGCACATTTGTTGAGTGGCTGGTAAGTGCCTAACTAACCTCTGCTCTCAAGAAATTCGCCGTCTAACTGGGTTAAGAAGGCATGGGTTTTGGAAATAATTAATAACAGTACAAATGTTAGCCCAACAAGGGCAGAAGCTATAGGAATAAGGACATTTCTTAGCAAAAACCACTGCTATGAGTTGTTAGGACAAAGAGAAAGCTGGACCCATCAGGAAAGGTTTTGCTGAATTTGGCATTTACACTCCATGCAATGTCAACCCAGTGTTTGGACAGACAGCAACTATGTCCTATTTCTAGTGTAGGGGAGGAAGACTATTCTCCACCCACTCTGAGTCCTTTCTGGCTGAGGTACAAATTAAATTGACATGAGACAGAATAACAGGAGAAAATCAAAGCTTCATAACATGTATACATGGGAGAAACCTGGAAAAACTGGGTAACAACAAAATGGCGGAGGTTCTCATCTTAAATAGCATATTCAGGTAAACACAAAGGAGGATGTTGGGGGTGGGGGGAATCAGCTATGGGAGATTACCAGAAAGCACAGTAAACAAGAGTATGCAGATTTAAGTCCTCACCTTCCACATTGATAAGAGTTTCTAGAGATAAGGTCATCCCCCCTTCCTCCAGTAGAGAGAGGGAGATACCTTTACAAATGGAGATTTCCCTTAGAAATGTAAATGTTTCTTACAAAGTAGAAGTTATTTCTACTTTTACTTGGTTTTCAGAGCTTGGATAAGAATGGGCTTAGCAAGGACCCTCCCAGTCTATCCATATGCAGAGTTATCTATGGTGAATCTATCTATGGTGTCCCCAGGGACAGGCCATCTATCTTAAAATTTTTTAGGCAGTTAGTGGGGGGGGGACGTCAAAGTTTCATTCAGAGAAAATAATCAAGGTAAAGAGACATATTTTGAAGTGGTTGATTCTGATCCCCCACACTAGCATCTAGAACAAGCTGACACATAGTGTAAGTGCTAAATTCATGTTTGTTGAATGGATGAGTAGCGGAATGAATTCAGGTAAAGAAAGCAGACAGGTTCCACTGTTGTTTGGCATCCTTTTTAGGAACACTTCCCCGCAGAAACAGATTATCAGAGTCATAAGCCCTCCCCATATCTGCCAAGACATCACTCCTGGTGAGGCTGCTTTGCCAGCACAAGTCTAAAGTAGCAATTATGTACTTATAGCCATGTGACCCAGGGCAAGTCCCTGCATCCCTCAAGCCACTGTGCCATCATATGTCAAGCAATACCCACTTCACAGGGTTGTGGAAACACTGAAGGAGATAGCGTAGCAAAGCTCTTAGCAAAGAGCTATGGGGATACAGTAACTGGAACCTGCTGTTGTACAGCCCATTCTAATTTGCATATAAGAAAATTGCACATTCCTGCCCTAAGAGGCTTTTTTAGTTATTTTTTTTAAAAAACTTTATTGGGTCTTTCTCTTTCCAACTTAAAAAAAACTCTGTTCATGGATAAAGGGAATTTTCTGGGAAAACATCCACTAACGTGGTGAGCCGGGAGAACCCACCTTTAGGGAAGGAACTATGGTCTCTCCAGAGCAAGCCAGGTGCCTCCTTGCTTCCCCGCGATAGCGGGGCGGAGAGGGTTAAAGCTTGTGGTGACTGCAGAGCAGCAGTTCTCTGGCAGCCACCCCACACCCCCCAGCGCCCTGCAAGCCGCAGCTCCCCACCTTCTGCTTCGCTGGAGGCAGGCCATCCGGGCGGCTTGTTTCATGTGTGAGCTTTATCAGTAACGAGAGCCTTCAGTGGACAGGTTCGAAACGGGACGGTACAAAGTCCAGGGAATTGGTCACGCACGTGTCTCTCTCCTCCACAAACTCCACCCGCAAGCCAATTTGCTCCCCCATGGGGCCGGGGGACCTAGAAATCCTGCAGCAGTGAAAGATGACATTGCTCATTGGAGGGGACCAAGGGGGTTTGATTTCCAGGAAGCTCTCCCAGCCTGAGAGGCAGGGCGGCCTCAGGCCTTGCAGATGGAGGCAGGGAGCCAAGGGGGCTCTGCTGGGCAGGTAGACCTGGGCCCCGGAGGAGTCTGTGTGTGGTGGTCTGAGGAATACAGTCAGATCCTCCTGTCCCCAGTCCCTCTCCTGAAAGCTCCTGGGTAACATGGCATCAGATGATCCCAAAAAACCCCCGTGTTTAAAAATCAAATACATGTATTAAGTGAATGAACACGCCTCAGCTATTTTGGGGTGGGGGTGGAAGAGAACATTTATTGGGCAAGAGGAGCATCCGTTAATTAGGACTCAGCTGAGAGGTGGGAGCGTGCTGGTTAAAATGCGCATTGTGATTCTGCCCTTTACCACCTGAGCAATCTCTGGCTAAGGATCCATTTTCTCAGTGTACTCAGTGGGTGATAATAGCAGCAGCTCATAAGGTTGTGGTGAGGATTAGACGAGATAATGTATGGTAACCCTCAGCAAGGTGGGGGCACACTGTCAGCACTCAATAAATAGGAGGAATTATTAGTAATAACGAACCTTATGAAATCCTACAAGGTGAATGTATTAGTTTGGGGTTCCCCAGAGAAACAGAACCAGTAGGATGAGTATAAATATAGAGAGATATTGATTTTAAGGAATTGGCTCACATGATTATGGAGGCTGGCAAGTCCACTGCAGGCTGGACCAGCAGCCCGCAGACCCAGGGAAGAGCCAATGTTGTCGTTCAAGTCCAAAGGCCGTCCACCAGCAGAATTCCTTCTTGCTTGGGGGAAGTCAGTCTTTTGCTCTATCCATGTCTTCAACTGATTGGATGAGGCTCACCCATGTTACGAAGGGCAATCTGCTTTACTCAAGTCCACCAATTTAAATGTTAATCTCATCTAAAAACACCCTCCCAGAAACACCCAGAATAATGTTTGACCAAATATCTGGGCACTATGGCCTGGTCAAGTTTACACATAAAATTAACCATCCCAGTAGACTTTATTAGCCCCATTTTAAAGGTGAGAAGCCTGAGGCTCTGAGAGGCTATGACAGTTGCCCAGGGTTTACACCCAGGTTGTAAGCTGAAAGGCTGGGATTCAAATCATGTGGTAAACCCTGGCCCAGCACAGCATCCGGCCCACACAGTCCCCCAGGGTTTGCTGAATGTATTTACATCTCCCGGGTCCTGGTTCTTACCCCTACATAGGATCCTGGAGGGACAGGGCACAGGGAAAGATGATTTTTCCTGAGGACGGGGAAGGAGGGAAAAGAAGGAAAGGGGGGAAAGTTTGGCCTGCACAGACTTTGGGGGAACCAGCCGAGTCATGGGGTGAGGTGAAGTGTAGATGGGGAGCTGAGCAGTGGCTCTTAGTGGGGTTTTGGGGGAAACATACAGAGACAGGCAAAGGCGACAAGGACAGGCCTGTGCCCTGACCTCAGGCCCCTATTCTGGGCTGCTCCAGACCGGGTGGCCGAGACACCCTCCGAGTAGGTGGGATGAGCGTGTGAGGCCTGGAACAGGACAGGGGGCTGCTAAGGAGGGAAAGAATCCGGGGCAAGGCCGCAGAGAACACAGAAGCCAGGCCAGGGTGGCCAGACATGGCGAGGCCCGGGGGAGACTGGTGCTGGAGGCCGGGCAGTTTGTGGAGGACACTGGATTTCCTCCTGAGGGAGATGGGAGCCACAGGGGTTTAAGCCAGGGATGACGTTGTCTGGTCACACCACTCGGCAGGGGGCTGAGAGGTCAGGCCCTTGGGATTTCATCACTCCCCAAAGACCCCGGTCTAGAGCGGCCGCCCTCGCATCTGCAAACAGGCTCTCTCTGACAAACACTGGAAAAGTTACCAAATTTAAAGTCTAAATATTCAGTGAGGAAGGCTCTTCCCACCCCATTGGAACACTCTTCTTCTTCCTGCTTCCCCCTGGCTCCTGAAGGCCCACGATGGGGCGGAGGGCCCGGGCTTCTGGGGTTCCCTCAGTCCTCGACTACCCCTCCTGGGTCTGGGGCCGGGTGCCCAGTGCAACGGTGGCCAAGAGGACAGGCGGCCCGGAGCAAATGACACAGGCACCGGAAAGAAATGGTTGGACCTTCTGCTGAGGGACAACTTTAGAGCTAAAATCGTCACTGTCGATTCAAAAACATCAAAATAAACACAAACCAAGAAAAGAAAGATCCACCCCTGGGGAGTACAAACCTACGAGTTGATCTGATTCAACCAACGGATCGTTCCACTAATCCTCGTGCTGTGAGGTGGGCTGCAGGGAGCAGACAAGAGACAAACGTGTGTGGGGGAGAAGTGGCGGCCCCCAAGGGTTCACAGTTCCCTGGGGACGCACGCAGTCCTTCTCTGTGAGGAACCACCAGGTGTAGCCCTTCAAACCCAGGATTACGGGGGAGAAAAGCTTCAACACCAAAATAGGAACATATCTGAGAATGCTGGGTTTCACAGAGCTACCGATGGAGTATCGTGTCCTGGAAAACAGTGGCGGACGGCCTGCCTTTGGCTATGATCTCAGGAACCACACAGCATATTCGGGCTCCCTCTCCCTGGACTATAAGTTCCCCTCGCAGTCTCAGGGCCGCGATGGGGTCAAGTCTGACCGGCCACTCTGCTCTGGGTGTGAAGCACCAGCGCACTGCAGGAGCGTGGAGACGCAGTCCGCCCTCTGATCTTCACGAAGCCCGTCACCAGGAGAAGACCCAGCCTCTTCAGAGGAGGATGGCGGGCAGGCTCCTGGGTGGAAGGGTGCCTGTGGGAGGGGCTGCTGTATGAGGATGCCTCGCATGGGGCCTGGGGCCAGGGGCTAAGAAATCCCACTAAAAACTAATGAAACCCTGGACGGCTGGACTGGAGTTCCTCAGACACCAGATTGAGAGGGTTTTCCTTTGAAACTGAACAAAAGTCATTTGAAGGCAGATTAAAAACGAACATTACCTCCACAGAGCGGGTGGTGGGCATGCGGATTTAACTAAGATCCAGGCCACTTCCTTTTATGAGGATGACATGTAATACCATAAAAATAGATGTTATAAAATTCTTATTAGTGATGTACAACTGTCATGGTGGCAGATGCTGGAAAACTGTCTCCGTGGGAGTGTCTGAGGGCTCAGTTGTCAAACGAGACCTGGGCTGCAGCTCCCTGTTCAGAGCCAATGAGAGTATCGTACAGCCCACAGAGCCCGCGTGGCTTTCAGAGGGCCTGGCCCTGGGCTGTCTTGTTTGATCTTCATAGTAAGTCTATGAACAGATTCTACTACCCTCGTATTATGCACGAGGAAACGAAAGCTCAGAGAGGTGCCCGAGGCTGCCACTTAAACATAGAGCCAGTACTAAGATCTAGGTCTGCTCACTACAAAATCTGTGCTCTTTTCATCAGACCAGTGTTAAAAATGTAGATTCCATGGCCCTAAATCCCAGAGATTCCAGTCATTGGTGGGACCAGGAATGTTTTTTAAGTGCTGGGCAACTTGGGGAATTCGCACACTAGACCACACAGCTTGTTTATAGTCTTTGATTTTGCAGATGAATAGAAATTGGAAATAGGAAAGTAACGGACAGCTGAAAGAGGAGTTCCGCCTTTGAGAGGGGAAGAAACAGGAAGCCTGCTTCTGACGAGGAAGGAGCACCCCAGGTAAACACGGTGTCGTGAGGCGTCTGGACCCCAGGAAGAGGCGAGTTAACATCGCAGACAGCGTCCGGGCGCCCGACACTGTTCTATACACGTTCACACATCGTTTCATTTAATCCTAACCACCGCC
The DNA here is from genome assembly GCF_057802395.1 of Ceratotherium simum simum. Classification (NCBI taxonomy): domain Eukaryota; kingdom Metazoa; phylum Chordata; class Mammalia; order Perissodactyla; family Rhinocerotidae; genus Ceratotherium; species Ceratotherium simum. The sequence goes on from NC_141903.1 coordinate 89,222,434, forward strand.
TTCTGAGGTTGTCACTCTCCATTTCACAGATCAGAAACTTGAAGCATGGAGAGTCCCTTACCCAAGGCCAGCCCTCTGTTCAAGGCGGTCCTACTAAACGGAAGAACTAACTCACCAGCTGGCCGAGGGACACAGGGAGGACCGACTGCATGTGTCAGAGACCACAGGGTGAGGGGAAGGGCAGGACTTCCCGGGCCTGGAGCAAGAAAGACCAGAGGCCCTGGCACACACCCTCTCTCTAAAACTGATTCCTCCCCTTGTCACATCCCAAATCTGCCCCTTCCCTCCTGTGCGCACCATCTCAGTTAATGACATCAGCATTCATTCAGGTGCCCAGGCCAGAAATCTAGGCATCATTCTTGATTCCTCCCTCTCTGTCACTTTGTCACCCAATTCACTGTTGAATCTTGTAGAAGGAACCCTGTAAACATCTCTCAAACTCCTCCACTTCTCTCCATCGTCACCACCTCCAGCCGTCCTCACTTTGGATCAGTGCAGCGCTGTCTACACTGCTCATTCCTCTTATAGTTTTGCCAACCTCCCCTACCTCCCATTCCTCAGTTCTCGACACAGCAGTCAGAGTGGTCTTCACAGACACAAAGCTGATCCTGCCACTCCCCTGCTTAAACCCTGCAGCGCCTCCACACTGCTCCTAAGTTAAAGACTAAACTCCATATTGTGGGGCACAGACCTTTGGTGATATGGTCCTGCTCACCTCTCCAGGCTCATTTCCCCCATCCCTAGAATTCTCTTCCCTGCCACCACCCAGCCAGGCCAATCCTCCTCACCCTTCCAGAATCAACTTGGGTGTCACCTGGCCCAGGAAGTCTCCTCTGAGCTCTCCTGTGTGCTCAGACCCAGTGCTCACCCCGGTAGCATTTATCCCGCTATGTCATCTTTGTTGATTTGTCTACGTCCCTAACTAAAGCACAGCTCCTGATCCTTGAGAACAGGGACCATGTCTTGATTATCTATACTTATTCTTTTCACCATATCTGGTGCTCAGTAAAAGCTCAATAAACATAAATAGAATGAATGAGTGACCAGCAAGGCCGTAAGAGTGACCAGATGTTCATCAGAGGACTTTGGGGTTCAGAGTTCAAAATGTCTTCCTTCTTTAGGGCCCAGCCTGGCAGCAGAGATGAACTGAAAGGATCCCGAGGGATCCCTTGGGAACTACCATTGCTGAACATCTGTGCTGTGCTAGGCACCTCTGTTCATTATTTTCTGCTAATTCTCATCGTAATCCTATAAGGTAGATACTGGTTTTGCTTTCATTTTACATATGAGGAAACTGAGGCTCAGAGATGTTAAATAATTTGCTGAAAGTCACACAGTGGTGATGCTAAGATCAAACTCTTGTCTATGCACCTTTCTCTGTGTTATAATTTAGTTCTGTCATTTCCCTCTGCAGCACCTCGATCTATGACTCACTCAGAATCTTTACAGAGTGTCTATGACTCCATGTGCAGAAATAAAACTAGGAAACTGCTTGTCAGAAGGGCAAATTTCCCACCAGACCTGACACTCTCATGCTAGAAGTCTGGTATCTTTGCTTAGCATTCACATGAACTCGGATTCAGTAATCTTGGAATTTGAGAGCTGGAAAGGACCTTAGCAATCATCTAGTCCAGTTCCCTCCTTGACACATGAAGGGGCCAGTGACTTGCCCAAGGCCGCTCAGCTAGCTGCAGACAGGGAGTCGAAACACTCGCGGTGGCCTCCCGACCCACTGGCCGACCCATGCATGCTTTGCTCTTCTGGAGAGTCTTAAAACTTTAAGCTGCATGCTGCTTTGTCAGAGAAAGAATTTCAACTTCCTTGCTGGCCAGATGTCGTCACAACAGCGGGCCTGGACCTGCTGGAGCCGGGAGTTCAGGCGGCCCGGGAGCTGGGGCGAGAGGGGCTCAGCTGGGGAGGGAGGCCGGGGAGGAGCAGGAGGGGCTCTCCCCGCCGGGCCTTCCTCTCACAGACTCCGGGACAAACCCGAGGGTCTCGGACAGTAGTGTTGAACACACAGCAGAGAGTAGGAACTGGAGAAATGGTCCTCAAGTGCTTACAACCCAGAAAGGCAGAGAGATATGAGTGCAGGAGTTAGACGCCGTGAAATCGCAGGGGAAATGCTCAGAAGAGGGCATCAAGGGGTTTGCCTTGGAGAGTCAGTGAAGGTTTCTGGAGGAAGTGGCTCCCAGCTGGGCTTTGAAGAAAAACCAGAAGAGGAAGCTGGCCGTTGCAGACAGAGGGAAGAGAAAGGGCAACTCAGGCAAGGCAGGGAGTGAGGAGAGGGTACATGGGAGCAGTGCTCCGGGGTGGGGTGGACGGGCCGGCAGCAGCAGCGTCTCCTGGGTCAGTGTGAGAAACGCCAATCCCTGGGCCCCCTAGACCTGCTGACCCAGACCTGCTGCGAATGGGCCTGCCAGTCCAAATGTTTTAACAAGCCCTCCAATGACCCTAAAGGTCAACGCCCACTGAACTGGACCACTCCTAACTGGAAGTCTGCTCACCCATGGCAGGGCTAGGAGCCCAGGGACAGGTGCAGACAGTGTGGGTGCCTGCAGGCTGGTGCCTCCTCAAACATCCCTTGGGCTCTGGTCCTTCTGGGACTTAGTCAAGCCTCACAGCCTGCACTATGTACCTTATGGGGCATCTCTCTCTCATCTGTGAGGCCCTGGAGGGCAGGGCTTCCCCGTGATGCCAGTACCAAGTGACACTCCTTGCCTCCAGAAGCCTTGTGGTGTCTACCACACCAGAGCCCCCGAGGGTTCCTTCTCAGACTTCTCTCTTCCTTTATGTCCTTAATGATGCAAATGTCACGCTCTCACCTTCCCAACCACCTGATTTGAAATTGACACCACCACTCCCTACCCCGCCCCAGGCACTCCCCAACCCCCTTCTGGCTTTGTTTTCCTCCATCACATGAATCAACATCTGTCCCGAGTGTTCTTTCTAGTTTGTTTCCGGACAGTCCTCCCAGCCTCCAGTGGAATGCGTGCTCGCGGAGGCAGAGGCCTGTGCTGTTTTGACTTCATTGCTATATTCTCTCTACGATGGATGGAGCCCGGCATATCAGAAGTGCCCTGTTCGTCCAATGAATGAATGTTTTCTACCATGTGGCTCTGCACATGTGGCTCTGCACATGTGGCTTCTGGTACAACTGATTCAGCCAGGAATTGGCCCCTAACCCAGTGGCCGCTTCCCATTGCTTGGCAATGGCCTAAGAGGGGGTCTGGTTTGAGAGCTTTGTCACAGTGACAGGCTGCACCCATCAGTCCCTGCTGTTAGGGAGTCTGTGAGACACCGAGAGGGAAGCTGACAGTAGGATGGGACTAAAGGGCCACAGACAAAAGGCAGCGGAAGCTTGAGACGGAGAGGAGGGCAGTAGAGGGAATTAGTCAGCAGGGACAGAGTAATGGACGTGGAGACAGAGAAAAGCCGAGTCATCCTGATGGCGGAGAAACTGCAGTCTGATCGTCCCTGAGAGCGACTCTGGAAGCTGGTTGAGATGTGAGAGCAGCTGCGGGGCAACTTGAGCTGCTCTTCTGTCCCCAGTGACATGCAGGGTGGCCACGAAGCCCAGCTCTGTGGCTGGGTCCTTCTTCCCTGGTTCTCTGAGCATCCTAAAAACAGCTTGCCATGAGCTAAGCTAAGCTGGGGGGTCTCTGGCCCCTTCGGCAAAGGCACCTGATGACACAAGCCTGAGCAGGAGCAGAGCCCCCTGCCCAGCAAGGGCTCCGGGTGACAGGTCGGGGTCTCACCCCCCGTGGGGTGAAAGTGCCAAGGGTGGAGCTGGGGTCCACATCCTCGCCCGTTGCAGGCAGTCATGCTCAACTGAGATGCTCCCTTTAGAGTGTGGCGATACATACGGGAAACTGTGCAATGCCACTTTAAAAGCGCCCTCTCCCTTTATTACTGTGCAGGGGAAGGTCAGAGAGAGGCCTTGTTTCTAAGCCAAGTCAGCAAACAAAATCCCATGTTTGCTGTTCCAGGGCAGCCTGGAGCGGCTCCTCTGAGGCAGGCTGGGGGCGAGGCCGGGGCTCAGAAGGGGGACGGTGTGCAGGTGGAGGAAGGACCGTCACCCCTGCCCCCACTTGTTTGTTACTTGATCCGACACAGGGCCTGGCCCCTCCCCGCCAGGCTGCCAGCCACTTACTGTCCTGAGTCATTTCCCAAGGACACACCTGGAAAGCTTCCCACCTGCCCAGAGGTGAGACCAATTTCTCTGCAGTTGCTGGTGCAACTCACAAACACTCTATTTCGGTTCTGCTCAACACTGGGATGGTTGCGGTTCATACATTTTTCTTAAATGAACCACATTCTGTCCAGATAGCATGATAATAGCAAAAGCACCTTCATTCCATGAATATCTGTTAAAGTCCACTGAGCATTAGGAGCTAGACCAGATATTGAGGAAATGGCAGTGACGAGACAGAGATTTCTGCCCTCATCGAGCTTCTGTCAACAGGAAAGACAGACATCAAACAAATAACTATAAACTCAAGGAACCTGATGAAAGTAGGAGCACAGGCAAAGTGGAGCTTATAACAGGGGAAACTGACTTGACCTGAGAGTCTGGAAAAGCTTCCTCGAGGAATGCATAGGTATTTTAGCCAGGTTGAGAGGGTGTAGAAAGAGTTCCAGACAGAGGAAACTACATATTTGTAGGTCCAGGGGAGAGACTGAGACAGAGTAGGGATAGAGAGAGGAGGGGGGAAGGGGAGAGAGAAAGAGAGATTGGGATTTGGGAAAAAAACCCAAAAAGAAATCCAGGATGACTGAACTGAAGAGAGGGAGGTGGAACCAGGGGGAGACATTAAATACATTTTGAGGGGAAATAGAACCAGTTCTTCACACCCTCCAAAATCTGGCATTTGACAGACAAATGACCTTCTCTTCCCCCAACTCTGCACGACAAATGGTTTTACCAGTTCATAAGCAAATAGACAAACAAATGATCATCTGAGTGTCTCTCATGTCCACAGTCCAGTTGGAAAAGTTGGCTGTGTAGCCTGTCACCCTGGCCAAGTCCACTGGTCCGAGGTGGTTGCCTGACCCCAGAGAAGCCAGTCTATAAACCGCTCGGTGATCTATGAATTGGCCTGTTGCAAAAGTTTTGTGAAACACAGGCAGGCTATGCTCCACAGTGTTGGGCAAACCGATGAGAACGTCTCTCTTGGGGCATTTGAATATGAGGCATCGGACACAGCCAGTCAGTAGGAGCAGGAGCAGGAGACACAGAGGCAGAGAGTTGCCGAGACAATGACAATGACAATGTAAGAGTGAAACCCTTGAGAAGGAGGCCCCCAAAGCCTGCTGCAGAGGGTCTTCCAGTCCCCAAAGCACAGTTCCATCTCCATGAGGCCCGGCTGTGGGGCCGAGGGTCCTGTCTTCCTATGGCCCACGTACCCTACAACACACCTCACTTTCCTACTGGGTCCTGCTCCTACCACTGAGAGCCGGACTCCACAAAGCGGGCTACATTACAAGTGAAACAGCGGGCTGACTTTTTGCTTTTACACCAGTTGTTTGGGCCACAGCCTTAGAATCAAAGTTTTTCTAGCTTTGCCTGTTTCCTATCAGTTTTCTTTTCACTTATGTTTTTAGTATTAAAAATAATTAAGTGGTTAAACAAGTATAATGTATTCAATAATGAGAAGAAGAAGCTGGGTTTGAAGGGTTCTCCCTGAGTGAGTGCCCACTCCTTTACCCGTTCAGATGCAGGCTCTCCCATCCTGCCTAGGGTCTCACCAGCACTCCTCGCTGCTGAGTGGGGAAGGTCATCTGTGTGGACGTGGATGCTTCCCCTGAGTCCCGCCCTGCGCCCTCTAACAACATTCAGCACCAGATGGAGGGAGAAGGATACTACTATTGCTGAGGACTTGCCATGTGCAGGCAAGATCAGTTGTCCTTAGAACACCCCTACAGGAGTGTACAACTGACCTCATCTGACATCAGGTAGAAGACAGTCAGCATCCAAACCCAGGCCTCTCTCCCACATCCCTAATCATTTTTGCTACGCTGTGCTGCCTCATTCATTCATTTGAATACACATTAGACAGCACCTACTGGGTGGGGGGTTACAATCTTAAAGCTGAAATTGTTCTCGAGAGGTTTGCAGTCGAGGGGAGGAATCAGACAAGAGCTTTAATGATGGTGAAGCTGTGTGACAAGTGCTATTCTACAGGTGTGACCTGGTGTCATAAGACTCAGAGGAGGGGCAGCTAAATTAGATTTCAGGGGCCACCTGGTGATGGTCAAGGTCAATGTCTTAGAAAAGATAACCCTTGACCTGAGTTTGAAGGACAAGTTGGGATTAAGCAGATTAACTAAGGAGCAAGGGAAAGGCTTTTTAGGCCAAGGGCCCAGCATAGGGCTGAGATGGTGCCACCTGCTCAGGGAATCGCACACATGCATTTTCCATTATGACCAGTCTAACCATGAATGTTGCGTAGGGTTGCCAGATAAAAATACAGGCTGCCCAGTTAATCTGAATTCAGATAAACAACAACTCAGTTTTGAGTATAAGTAGATGTCGTGCAAATTTAACCGGTGTCTATATTTTTATTTGCTAACTGGCAGCCCTCATGTGAGGGAGCAGCAGAAACTAAGGCCCAGGGGGCAGGCCGGGCCAGCCGTGGAGGAGCTTGTGTTGAAAGCACAAGACTTGAACTTTACCCCGAAGGCCATCGAGTGCCATCAGGAACTTGAAACGGGGGAGTGTTCTGATCAGACTCCCATTTGAGAAAAGCGCAGGGAACAGACTAGAGTGGGCTTGGTAGGGGCGGGAAACCAGTTAGAAGGTGTGGAAGCTTGCTGGTTCTCCCCTTAAACCCATCTCCCCTTCTTCCCTAGTACGGACATTTTAGCTGGGCCCTGGCTTCCCAGCTAAGGACCACGCTCACAGTCTCCTCTGCTGCCACGTACCCAGTAGTTCTGAATGGAAGTGTTATGTGCTACTTCCAAGTTTTGTCATTAAAATGACTGGGAATGTGCTCTTCTCTTTCCCCCTCCCTCAAGCTAGAATTTGGATGTGTGGGGAGTTGGCTTTCACCAGGTGGACAGGGATCACACCCTAGGGTCCAGGGGCTGGTGGAGTCCCAGTAAAAGGAACCTGGGACCCCAAGTGACCTTGCGAAGCAGAACTGCTCTACCCTGACTCAGCATCCTCCTCCACAACGTCCCCCGAGAGAGAATAGACTTCTACTTCGTTTGAATCTCTGCAGTTTTGAGTCTCTTTGTTTTGGCAATGTTGTTTGTATCCTAACTCTTACAGAAGGCAAGCATGAAGAATCAAGAAAGAAAGAATCATTTTCATTTAGATTCCGTAACTTTGCAAAGATTCTGAAAGTCTGCTAACAATTTATTTTTGCTTGACCATATTTTAGTTATTTACATTTGTTATTATATTATGAGGTTCTATTAGATTTAATAATTCATGAATATGATTGAAACTCGTAATTCAGAAACAGAGTGGGACAGAAAACTTTTCACTTTGAAAGGGAGAGCAATGTATTTAGCTAAACCATTTTAGAATGTGGCATTAGCATTACCCAGTGATGACCACATGTGTCTAAGAGTGGTCTACCCTTCCCTTTTGGAATTCCCAGTGACAAATCCCAGGATTAGAGCTTAATATGCTCACAGTCAGCATAGGAGATGATGAGTTCGTGGTAGCTTAAAGCTCATACATGTAGAAATAGTGGTTCTCCATCACCCCTAGAGCATGTTAAAGCAAAAATCAAAGAACAACAAATAAAGACCCGCAGGCCATGGGTTAGCTTCCAAATCATTTCAGTAGGGTAGGGCATTTTGTTGTAAAAAGTATGAAAAATGTATATTTTAACCAGGTATTAAAAATTGCTACCTACCCAAAGCCATCTACAAATTCAGTGCAATCCCTATCAAAATTCCAATGGCATTTTTCACAGAAATAGAATAAACAATTCTAAAATTTGTCTGGAACCACAAAAGACCCTGAACAGCCAAAGCAATCCTGAGAAAGAAGAACAAACCAGAGGCATCGCACTCTCTGATTTTGACTATATTACAAAGCTACACTAATTAAAACAGTATAGTATTGGCATAAAAATAGACACATAGATCAATAGAGCAGAATGGAAAGCCCAGAAATAAACCCATGCACATGTGGTTAATTAATCTACAACAAAGGAGCCAAGACTATACAAAGGAGAAAGGACAGTCTTTTCAATAAATGGTGTTGGGAAAACTGGACAGCCACATGCAAAATAATGACACTGCTCTACTATCTAATACCATACACAAAAATTAACTCAAGATGGATTAAAGACTTAAATGTAAGACCTGAAACCATAAAACTCCTAGAAGAAAACATAGGCGGTAAGCTCCTTGACATTGGTCTTGGTGATGATTTTTTGGATTTGACACTAAAAGCAAAGGCAACAAAAACAAAAATAAACAAGTGAGACTACGTCAAACTAAAAGCTTCTGCACAGCAAAGGGAACCATCACCAAAATGAACAGGCAATCTACTGAATGGGAGAAAATATTTGCAAATCATACATCTGATGACGTTTAATACCCAAAATATATAAACAACTCATACAACTTGATAGCAAAAGAACAAACAATCTGATTAAAAAACAGGCAGAGGGTCTGAAAAGATATTTTTCCAAAGAAGACATACAAATGGGCAACGGGTACATGAAAAGGTACTCAACATCACTAATCACCAGAGAAATGCAAAGCAAAACCACAATGAGATGTCACCTCACACCTGTTAGAATGGCTATTATCAAAAAGACAAGAAATAACAAGTGTTGGTGAGGATGTGGAGAAAAGGGGAACCCTCGTACATTGTTGGTGGGAACGTAAATTGGTGCAGCGACTAAGAAAAACAGTATGGACATTCCTCAAAAAATTAAAAATAGAACTACCATACGATACAGCAATTCCACTTCTGGGTATTCATCTGAAGGAAACAAAAACACTAACTTGAAAAGATATCTGCACCCTCATGTTCATTGTAACATTATCTACAATAGCCAAGACATGGAAACAACGGAATATTATTCAGCCATAAAAAAGAAGGAAATCCTGCCATTTGCGACAACATGGATGGAACTTAAGGGCATTATGCTAAATGAAATGAGTCAGAGAAAGACAAATACTGTATGATCTCACTTATATGTGGAATCTAAAAACAAACAAACAAAAAAGCCAAGTTCAAAGATACAGAGAACAGTTTGATAGTTGCCAGAGACGGGGAGGAGGAGTGGGGGGAAAGGGTGGGGAGTGGGTGAAATGGGTGAAGGGGGTCAAAATGTACAAGCTTCCAGTTATAAGATAAATAAGTCATGAGGATATAATGTACAGCATGGTGACTATAGTTAATACTGTACTGCATATTTGAAAGTTGCTAAGAAAGTAAATCTTAAAAGTTCTCATCCCAGGAAAGAAAATTTTGTAATTATGTATGGTGACAGATGTTAACTAGACTTATGGTGGTGATCATTTTGTAATATACACAAATATAGAATCATTACGTTGTACATCTGAAACTATTATAATGTTATATGTCAATTATACCTCAATAAAAAATAAAAATTGCTATAAAAATTTTTAAGCATTTATTTATATATAAAGAGAGGAAGGGGCTGGCCTGGTGGTGTAGTGATCAAGTTTGCCCGTTCCACTTCAGCAGCCTGGGGTATGTGGGTTTGGTTCCCAGGCGTGGACCTACACACCGCTTGTCAAGCCATACTGTGGCGGCATCCCACATACAAAATAGAGGAAGATTGGTACAGATGTTAGCTCAGGGAGAAGCTTCCTCACCAAAAAAAAAAAAAAGGAAAACATCATTTTCACATAATCTTAATGCAGAAGAGACAGTGTCTCATTGGAAATGGTGAAAAATGGTTTTATGCATCAATCTTTAAATGTAATTAACTGCCTACTTACCAAAAATGGCTTTCAGTCTTTTTGATCAACTTTTAGTTGCTTTAATTAGCATTAGAATCAGCTGAAAAGGACAGAAAATGTCATCATCATTAGGAGGTCAAGCTCCTTCTATCCTCTTGCTCTGCCATCCTCAATTTGGCTTCCACTCTATGGTCTGAAATGACTGCTTGAGATCCAACCATCAAGTCCACGTTCCAGGCAGCCTGACCTTTCTACTTGACTACCTTTCTACTTCTACCTGACTTTCTACTTTCTACGTGTCTACATGACACTTCTACTTATATCCACTCAGCTAGAACTTAGACATATGGCCACTTCTGTCCACAAGGGAAGCTAGGAAATGTCGTATTTATTCTGTGGCTATGTATCTAGTTAAAAACAGGACATCTATTGCTAAAAAAAGAAGAAAACAGATATAGGAGCCACTAGGAGTGGCGGTTAGTGTCCTCAGGGTTGGACGATATAAATATTCAGGAGGCAATGCTTTTTAAAATTATGCTATAATAGTAATAATGACTTTCCTAAAAGGTCAAGTGGCTCTCATTTGTTACTGTAGGGCACAACATTGCCACTGGTCAGAATGCAGAATAATTTCCCAGAGAGACGCAATGCGCCGCTGGAGACAGGGAGGAATGGATTTTCAGAACACAGTTGGGCCCACATCCAGCCTGGTTAGCGTCAGTGGTCAGGCAGAAGAAACACAGCCTCCTCCGCGGCGGTTCCCAGCACCAGCTGCTCAGGTCATCTGCTTCTTATCTCTTGGAATCAAGACAAATCATGCGCTTTGATGACTCGAAACTTGAGCTGTGGGGAATTTAAAGGAGCCTGCAATGTTCAACATCAAATGAGCACATTAGGGTAACGACACAGGTTTGCGTCCTCTGGAAGACCAGTGGCTAATCCCCGCTCACTGTGCCGTGCGCCAACCTCACGTGGGGGCTAGAGCTGTGTGTTTCATATGCTAGAATTTATTCCACTGAAATAAAGATGAGTGGTCAGAAATATGATTATACCTTCAGCTGGTAGTGAAAAGTGGCTTGCTTTTCAATGAATCTTTTCCCCAGATTGAACTATAATTTGGAAACGGATTCATTCACTGGTTTGTTCATTCACAGGTCAAGAATTGCTTGGATGTCTCTGAGCACTTGGCAGGTACACAGAGATGACCTTGAAAAGTTTGGTCAATTCTGATAGATTTACAGGTGTCCAAGGTTTCTAGAGAGTGACACTATAAGTTTCTTGGCTCTTTATTCAGCTGAGAAGGCAGTGTGGTGGAAAGAGCATTGAGTCAGGAAACCTGAGTTGAAGCCCCCATGAAATCTTGGGCAAGTCTCTTAACCATTTTGGAGCCTGGTTTCCTCACCTGTATGATTTATGGTTGAGTTAGAGAAGAGGTCTCAAGTGGAATTTCTGCAGTGGTGAGGCATGTAACATCAAGATGTGAAGTGGACCTGGCTTAAGAAAAAAGAGGCAGGGGGCTGGTTTGCTTTCTTCTTAACTCAGGTTTAAGAAAAACAACAGTGTGAGCCCAATGATCAATGGTCACCAACACTCAGCTTCAACCCAGAAAAGCGGCAGGGAGCAGGGGGCCTGGGGTGACCTGAAGAGGACAAGCCCCTTCTGTGGGGGTGGGCGAGGGAGGGCCGCTGTTGCTCATCTCCAGTTAGGAATGTGGCCTAAGCGCTGCCAGGTCTCCTGGATTTTCAAGAGCATTGAGAAATATGGACTGTTTTTCCTTTGTGAAATTTAATTTTTAAATTTTTTTTCATTGAAGTATAATTGACATACCATGTTGTATTAGTTTCAGGGGTACAATGTACTGACTCGACACTTATATACATTATGAAATGATCACCACAGCAAGTCTAGTTACCGTCGGTCACCATACTAAGTTATTGCTGTTATTGACTATATTTCCCTATGCTGAAACTTACACCCCAATGACTTATTTTATAATGAGATTCTCTGATTTTTGGGTAACTAATTCAAAACTTTTAAAAACCCTGTGCCACAACAGCCAAGACTTGGAAGCAACCTAAGTGCCCATCAAGGGACGAATGGATGAAGATGTGGTATATATACACAATGGAGTACTACTCAGCCATAAGAAATGATGAAATCCAGCCATTTGTGACAACGTGGATGGACCTTGAGGGTATTATGTTAAGCAAAATAAGTCAGAGGGAGAAAGTCAAATACCATATGATCTCACTCATAAGTAGAAGATAACAACAACAACAAACACATAGAGACAGAGAAGTGGTTACCAGAGGGGACAGGGGAGGCAGGAGGGCAAAAGGGATGATTAGGAGCATGTGTGTGGTGATAGATTGTAATTAGTCTCTGGGTGGTGAACATGATGTAATCTATGCAGAAATAGAAGTATAACGATGCACACTTGAAATTTATATTATGTTATAAACCAATGTTACTGCAATAAAAATAATAGAATAAAATAAAAATAAAAACTCTGTGCCAGTCAATCTTCTATAGGCCAAACTAAAACAAGTTTGGTTTGTAGGGCTGCCCATTTATGGTTTCCGGGTTACTGTAATCACCAGAGTGGTAGTACTAAAGTTGAGATCTCTAGACCCACCAAGAGCTTCAGCAGGTCGAAAATCCCCAGAAATTACACACTAGATTACATTTTTTGAGGGACAGGACTCATAAGTTGCACTAAAGTTAAGAACCCATGACCAGCAAGCTTTTAGGATCCACCTATTAGCCTAGCACAGGTTTCCAGCATTTACTTTTCAGAATGTCAGGCAATTAATGGTGTAATCAGACACTCAGTTCATTCACTTATTCATTCAACAATAGGTCTTGAACACTCGCTATATTTGAGGCATCTTCTAGGCATTCGGAACAGAGAAGCAAAAGAGGCAGTCTTCGTTCTCAAGAAATGTATGTTCTAGTGGAGGGACACAGATAATATCTCCAAAAGCAGAAGAGGAGCATATTATGTCAGGCTGTGATGAGGGCCACCGAGTTAAGAGGAGAGAATGACAGAGTGGGGCGTAGGGCATCTTAGGTAGAGTGAAGAGAAAAGGCCTCTGTTAAGATTTTACCTGAGCAGAGACTGAAGTCAGGAAGCGAGCCACACAATTTTCTGGAAAAAGCATTTCAGAGGAGGGTGAAGTAAAGACAAAGGCCGAGGCAGGGGCATCAAATGGTCTGTTTGTGGAGGAGCAAGGTTAAATGTACCTACCAGTGGGGTCAAAGGAAGGCTTTGAGAATTTTTTTTTTTTATAAAACAAAGAATTCCTTCAAATTATTTGCAACCATTTTATCTCCTTATGTGGAGAAAGCCCAGTTTAGAAACAGATCTAAGAAGAGAGGCATGCACCCACTGCTGGCCGGGCCATAAACTGGCTCCGTCTTTCCTGAGAGCCATCTAGGACATTTAACAAGAGCCGTAAAACTGGTCACACCCATCGCCTGGGTCACTTCGCTCTGTGGAATATTTCTATCAGGCAAAAGGGGAAAAACCCCAAGTCTACCAAAATGTCCTTAGCGGGGCCTTGTATAATGCATGTGAAAAATTTCAGGTAATCCTAATCCTCAAAAATGGAATGAAAATAAGCAAAAATAAATAAACAATGAATTTCAACATTCTTAGATTCTATAAAGCTGTTAAAATGACACATGAGAACAATATTAATGAGTGGAAATGTGTTATCTGAAAAACGTAAAGTGGAAAAGTGTGTTTATGCCGATCAAAATTACTGAAAAGGTATTGCGGCCCATTAACAAAGACCGAAAGAGAATTGGGAGGGATTCAGAAAATCTGTTGTCCTGCCAGCCTTCTTTCTGGGTGGCGTTGCTTACATTTGTAACATCTTTAGTTTTTTTTTCTGTTGTTGGGTTACGTGTCAGATTTTTTTAAGCTGAGGTTTACCACCTGTGAAGTCCCATCCCCGAGTGACGCCCTGGACGGGACAGGGCTGTTCCGCGGCGCTGAGCTCACCGGGCAACGGTGGCAAGCATGTGGGGTCCCCAGGGCTTGGTTGGCGGCGCCGTCGCTGGAGCTGCGTGACAGCGAGGTGCTTCGGGTCACGGGTCTAGTGTCCGCACCACAGACAGACTCACTCACCAGGGCCGTTCTCGCGGAGCCCGCGAGAACTGTAAGCTGCCGTTTCAACTGTGGCAGCGTGTGGAAAGCTCTCTCTGCTGTGACAGTCCCCACGCCCTTCCTGAGGCTGCCCAGCATCTAATTTTGTAGTTGTCTCCTTGTGGGGGGAGGGGGTGCTCTGCTCATAGAGTTTCAAAGCAAAACACTATCTAATCCAGACTGGGCTTTCAGACACGTTCTTGTCACTCAGGTCAACGTCATCTCTTCAGAGAGGGCTTCCCTGGCCATTGGATCTAAAGTAACTCCTACTCAGTGCTGGAGGACACGTCACCTGCTTCGTGTTCTGTGCATTAGTCCTGCATACAGTCTTACAGAATCTTGTTAATTTACTTGTTTACTGTCTGTCTTCTCCCATTATAATGTAGGATCCTTGAAGATGTGGAGAACCACACTGTCTTATTTCCTGTTGGTGCCTACAATGATTATTTTTTTAGTGAATTAATAGATAGACTTGCAACAATCAGCAATCCGGGGTCTGTGGACCTCCGCAGCTCACCTGGATGTCATTTCTCAAGCCACCCTGAGTGAAGGATTTTACATTGGAAAATGACAACACAAAACTTGGCCTCTGCGTTCATTAGAATCTCAGCAGGAACATCACATCATCTGGGGCCCAGGAAAGGGCTGCTCTGGGGAAGGAGGGTGCCTGCTTCACTTCCCCTCCTCGAAGAGCCCCCGTATCCCCACAACCCCACCCTGCCTTCTCCCTCTCCTTCCTTTGCCTCTTCTGGAGAATGAAGGCCAGCCGTCAGGTGAGCGATGGCGGAGGGGAGGGAAATCCCTCTCCACATCTTCTTCTCCAGCAGCTGCGGGGCCCTTAGAGAGGAGAACAGCACACATGCGGGGTGTGATGGGGAAGTGGTCACTCAGGACATGCAGATTTGTGGTTGTTTAATTCTTGCGCCATTTTAAACAAAGAGCTCACAAAATAGCTCAAGACAAAGGAGATAACGTCTCCTTCATTCCACAAAGGGGAACCCAGCCTCCGAACGTCAGCGGGGAGTGTGGGCTCCTGCATTGCCATTATCAACACCAGGCTGGTTTCTGTCGGGTGGGCGGGGAAATGCTGTCCGACTCTCACGTGCTAAAGCAAGTCTTCACCTGACCAGCTGGGCTTATTGCTCTGGAATGTCTGATATGCTGCTTCACAGTGTGTGCAGACGAAAAATGTGGCGACTGAAATGAAGGCTAAGAATCCATGTCTTTCTACGTGTTCTTGTCAAGAGCCAAAACATTCAAGGATTTTTTCTAGTCAATCGTTTTCTGATACCGTAAACTGAATTGTTGAAGATATGCATGACTTTGGTAACAATTGCTCACATTTATTGAAACCTTACTACGTGCCTGGCATTGTTCTAAGCGCTTTACGTGAACTCAACAATCCTAAGAGGTAGTCAATCTTCTTTTTTGTTGATGAAACAACTGAGGCCCAGAGCAGTTAAGCAGCTTGTCTGAAGTCATTCAGCTGGCAGTGTCAGAGCCAGGAAAGAGATCCAGAAAATTTGACTCCAGCATCCACGCTCTTATCCTTTAGAGGGAGGGCTTTACAGGGAGAACCCAATTTTCAACCATGTTGGCTTTTTATAAAGCTTGAGTTATGGAAGATTTTAAGAAAACTTTGCTACTAAGAAAAAAGAATTAATAAAGATAATGTACATAAAGCACCAACCCTCATGGGTTGGTGGAGCTCAACCAATGGCAGCCATTGTATCATAAGGAGGTCTTGGAAAAGAGCATGTCCTTCTCCCTTAGAGATTAATTTCCTGTGCAACCAATTAAGGGCAAGTTGCCTTTTCTGAATTTTCTTTAGTGACTTTGGCATTTTAAATCATACTTATTTAGGAAACTGGGGTGAAACCCACTTTAGAAGGAATCATAAAAATGCTGCCAAATAGGGAGAAGTCAGATATACATAAGGAGTTCAGGAGGATGTATGAATGCCAGACAGAAGACTGGGAGGGGAGTAGCCAATGGTGTGATAATCAATAGATGAGTACAGGGTGATCTGGGGAAGGCAGTGTGTCCCTAATCTGGCCCCTATTTGACACTGGCTGCTACAAACATTCTTGTATGTGTCTTTTGGTGCACATATGCAAACATTTCTATCAAGCACATACCAGGGAGAGGAATTCTGCACTGTAAGAGGTGTATACCGTCATTCCTTGGTATCCTCAGGAGATTGGCTCCAAGAACCACCCCGGATATCAAAATCTGCAGATGCTCAAGTCCCTTATATAAAATGGGGTAGTATTTGCATACAACCTATGCACATCCTCCTGTATACTTTATTTACTTATTTTTTTTAATTATTATTATTTTTGGGGGGGGGGAAGATTGGCCCTGAGCTAACATCTGTGCCAATCTTCCTCTACATTGCATGTGGAATGCCGCCACAGCACGGCTTGATGAGTGGTGTGTAGGTCTGTGCCCGGGATCTGAACCCGTGAACCCCTGGCCACCAATGCAGAGCATACGAACTAACCACTACACCACTGGGCTGGCCCCCTCCTGTATACTTTAAATCATCTCTAGATTACTTATAATACCTAATACAATGGAAACGCTATGTAAATAGTGGTTATACTGTATTGTTTGGGGAATAATGACAAGAAAAAAAGTCTGTACATGTTCATTACAGACACAACCATCATAGTAGGTCTTTCTGTCTGCAATTAGTTGAATCTGAGGATGTGGAACCCATGGATATGGAGGGCTGACTGTGCTTTAGCAGATGCTTCCAAACGCTTTTCCCAAGTGGTCACACCAGTGTACCCTCCCACCAGCAGTGCGGGTTCCTTGACGACAGCTGCTTGTCAACACTTGGTATTGCCAGTCTCTTACCTTCTAGCCATTCTTGGGGGTGACTAGGGATATCTAATATGGTTTTATTTGCATTTCCCAGATGACTCTTGAGATTGTTTTCATGTGTTTAATGGCCATGTTCTTCTGGACATTTTGTGAAGTTTCCTTTGAAGTCTTTGCTCCTTTTCTATTGAGTTATCTGTCTTTTTCATACTGACTTGTAGGAGTTCTTCATCTATTCTGGATGAAAGTCTTTTGTTGGTTATTCGAATTGCCAATATCTTCTCTGCGGTCTGCCCTCTCACTCCTTCAGTGGTTCCTTTTGATCTGCTGAATACCAAAGATACACAAAAATGAATTCCAGCTGAATATAGAGCTAAATGTGAAATGAAAAACAATAGAGCAGCTAGGTGAGGAGAATGTCGTCATGACCTTGGGATAGACAGAGATTTCTTTTATATGATCCTCAAAGAACTAACCTAATATGGAAAGATTGATAAATTAGACTACATTAAAAATAGGAACTTCTGTGCATCAAAAGACACCATTAAGAGAGTGTGTGCACTCTTGCATTACATCATTCAGTCCTTTCAAACGGGGATACAAGTATCCCTGTATTACAGACGAGGAATCGAGGCTCAGGGAGGTTAATGAACCTGCCCTGGACCACAAAGCTTACGAGTGGGGGAGCTGGGATTGAACTCAGGTCTGACTCAGTCTAGAGACCACACTCCTGACTCCTAGTGGTGCTGTGCCTCCTTTCCTACCTCCATAGTGTCCCCTGTGGGGCCTGGCACAATGTTGGGCTCCAAACAAGTGTCGCCATTGGCTTCCCATGTGCCTTCTTTCCTGTAAACTATTCATTCCCTCACCTCTGCTTTGTTAGCTTGGTCTGATGGGAACAGTGGCTCTTTGGTCTTTTTTTTGGTCCCAAGGAAGCAAGACTCCTCTGGGCGGGATTCAAGGCAACTGCACTTGGGAAAGACTTACAGGACCATTCTGCCTCTGGGGCTTCTTAGATCCAGCAGGATGAAGGGCAAAGCCCCGGGGACCAGGGGAAGAGGCAGCTCTTGACGGGTAGTACCACGTTGGCCAAGCCTTGCACTGTGTATTCAGGGGCTGCTGGAGGCAGTGAGGTCCCAGTATCTTGGCCTGCGGGCCACTGCTTCTGCCTTCATTTCCTGGTGGCAGAGGCCCTCCTTGGAGCTGGGCATCTGGACACCTGGGCAGGGCACTGTGCAGGCTGTCTTTGTGGGACTTGGAACCAGAGCTGGGTTTGGGGGCTGTGGGTGAGTCACCCGGAGTTGCTGCCAGGGTCACCACAGGCCCAGGCAATGCCTTTGACAGTAGAAGGTGAAGGTTACCTGGTCCTGTAAGAAGTCTTGTGAGAACTAGACAATGCCAGGACTGCACCCCATTTGAGCACTTCAAGGGGAGCTGGCTCCCAGGATGACTGCATCTCAACATCCCCAGGTGAAGGGACTGCAGACCCGCCTCCAGGAGCAGATTTGAGCCAATCATGCTAATCATAGTGGCTACCATTTACCGAGGACTTATGTGCCAGGCCCTTTGCCAAGCTTTTTATACACATTTTCTGCATACTTACAAACCTCAGAGAAATACAAGCTATCATCATTTCTAATGTATACTTGCGGAAATGAACACTCAGAAAGACTAATTCTAGCTTCCTGCCTGCCCTCATAGCTGCTTCAGGATTCGAACCCACATCTGTGTGACTCCCAGACTCAGAGGAGTGTTTACCACGAAGCTAATGAGGCTCAGGCCTCAGAGCCCCCCATTTGCACAGGTCCCTTCCAAGGCACTGGGAGAGCCCTAGCAATGTGTTCACATAGTCATATGTTCTTTAAAAATTTGCAAAACTAAAAACAAATTGCAAAACTAATAAATTATTTTCTTAGTTATCATTTCTTTCCTGCCTCATCTCTCCTGCCTCAAACTCTCCTGAGTGTTGTGTGGAGCTAGGTGTTTTGGGGATCTAGTTAAGAGGAATTTGAATTGGGGATATATTCAATTGGGTTTGGTGGGATATATTGATGTGGTTCTCAATCCCTCTGTGATTGTGACGTCACTGCTAGCTGTCCCACTGAAGGAACGGCTTCCAGAAATACTCTGCTGTCCATCAAGCCCACTCACTTGGCCTCATGACCCGAACGTACAGAGCCAGAGATGGGATTGCGGATAGGAATGTGGCCTGCACCTTTAGCACAGGAAGTATGTGAGAAGTGGAGAAGAAACACGAAACTTTCAAAGAAACTATTAGCAATCAAAACTAGTTTTTATCTTTCTATTCTCTCTATAGGCAATGATATCACAAAACTGTTGTCATATGAAGAGACAATCAAAGAGTATATAGCCAAAAAATACAGGGAAAAATTATAGAGGTGTGTCAGGCAGTTAATTAATAAAAATATTATATTATTTTTCTGGATTTTGGTATGCTCTGAGATATTTATCAGTTTTTGTGTGTGTGTGTGAGGAAGATCAGCCCTGTGCTAACATCCGCCAATCCTCCTCTTTTTGCTGAGGAAGACTAGCCTTGGGCTAACATTCGTGACCGTCTTCCTCCACTTTATATGGGACGCCGCCACAGCATGGCTTGTCAAGCGGTGCGTCGGTGGGCGCCCGGGATCCAAACCGGCGAACCCCGGGCCGCCACAGCAGAGCGCGCGCACTTAACCGCCTGAGCTACCGGGCCGGCCCCCGATATTTGTCAGTTTTTAAAAATTTGTGAATTGTGGAGGTTTCTTTTCTCATTATAAATAGTTACTTTTGTAGCTCACTTTTTGTTTTTAATTTTGTATCATTTTTCTTAAAGAGGACCCCCAAACCTGGAATTGACTCTGCCCAAACTCATGCTCTTAGCAATGGTGACATTCTGCCTCCTGCTTCGGAAGGTTCACAGTCCCCAGTATGGATGGAGAAATGGGGCCTCGAGGTCTGGAAAAGCCTGAGGACTTTACAGGACTTCCAGGACTTTACAAAGTGCCACAAGCATCCTCTAGTGTCGGTGGGAGGCTGCAGGCGTCCTTTGGGCAGGAGGCTGAGGAGGGTGCGACAGCACAGCGAAGCCCCTGAGAAAGGGGCACCGGCAGCCTGCAGTGGGGTACATCCCACGTTTGCAAGACCAAAAGCGGGGGGCAACTTACAAATCACTTAGCCTTTCATCACATGCAGGAGCTCTCTGCACAGCCCCATCCCAAACTGAACCTGCTGATGAGATTTCCTAGGACATCTCAGTCCAACAGGCTGAGCAGTGAGGATGCAGATGTGAGCAAGTGTGAAGGAGGGGGGCTGCGGCACACGTGGTCTGTTTTGCCTCCCCGTGGGCTCTTGGGCAGTGGACACAAAAACAAGACGGAAAGTTGTGGCCGCTGGTGCACTTGGAGTCAGGGTTGGAGCTTACTGTGTCCTCCGGGAGCCCGACGACAGCACTTCATTCATTCTGGCCCCGGGGAGGTTTGGGGCCACAGGGCTGAGCCTGCCTTGGCCTCAGGAACGTGTCTCCTTCGTGGTTTTCACTTCTCCACCTGGTGTCTGGACTGCAAATTACAGGAGACGATGATGCATCTGTTCTCCCCACTGAACAAAGGGACTGCAGTAGTGATAGGCTGATGCAGTCCACCCAGGCTCTAGGAATGCTCCTCTCCCTGGCTCCCCTTGCAGCCAGCTAGGGCACACGAAGGTCATGGAGGCCACGGTCATGGAGGAAGCTTCACGGGGGACAGGCCCACACAAGGGCTGCTTTGCTCAGAGACTGTGGTGCAGGGTGGGGAATGATGCCCCCATCGACTCCAGGGTTAAAGAAAATTATTGTATGGAGAGAGTAAGGTCTCATTTGGAATTCTAACAAGCAGAGAGGCTGAAGGAGGCAAAGAGCCACTGGTCTAAGAACAGCCGGGTTAGCCTGCCCCAGGGTGTCCCCAGAGTTATCTGTTCCTGGCTTATGAGTGCAGGGCCCAAGGGTTATTTCTCAACCTCTCTCTCTCTACGTACCCCCCTGAACGAACAGCCCACACAAGAGTCAACACATATACACAGCCTGTGCTACTCTCCCATGTGACCACAGGCACATTCAATCACATTCAGTCACATTTTGTATACAGCATACACACACAATACAATTCTACACACACTATACATACACATAAAATAAGTAGCATTTGCGATAACGTTATGGGCTGAATTGTGTCCCCCCAAAATTCATATGTTGAGGTCCTAACCTCCAGTACCTCAGAATGTGACTGTATTTGGAGACAGGACTTTAAAGAGGTGATTAAGTTAAAATGAGGTCATTAGGGTGGGTCCTAATCCTACGACTGGTGCCCTTACTAGAAGAGGACACAGACACATACCAAGAGAAGACCTTGTGAGGACATAGGGAGAAGACGGCCATCTAAAGCCAAGGAGAGAGGCCTCAGAAGAAACCAGCCCTGTCTGCATTTTGATCTTGAACTTATAGCCTCCAGAACTGTGAGAAAACAAACTTCTGTTGTGTAAGCCTGTCCCAGTCTGTGGTACTTTGTCCTGGCAGCCCTAGCAAATTAATATAGATAAGGATAACAACTTCATTTCATCGGACATCAATAAGCGGGAAAAGATATTCCTTCAAGACCGACGTTGCATTGTTTTAACACATGGATTGCTAGGAATTTCACATTTGGGATTTTGCAGCCACTGACCCGGGCCAGGCCTGTGGATGCTTCCCTCAGACTTCACAATGATCCTTGCCAAACGCGTCTGTATCCCAGCATCTTCTGGTGAGTTCCCACGCTTGCCATCATCCCCGACACTACAGGGGTTTTCAGCCTGGGGAGTCTTCTTTTCCCCTCATGTAAGATCCTCATCATGAACCAGAAGGAAAGGAAAGGGGGCAGATGGTAACTTTTCTTAAATACTGGATAGGTTCTAGATCTGGTGGGCTGGGCCCTGGAGAAAGGGTGAAGGCCTGTGTGGTGTGATGGGCTGGGTATTTCCAGTTTGCTGGGGAAAGAAAATGGGGGGAAAAAGTTGCAACAACAAAAAGAAAGGATCTAGTGGTGCGGGGAGAGAACCAGGCCCGAGGAGAAGGAACAGCTTGCAGAGGGAGTGAGTGCTCTGCCTGCAGGGTGGCGCTATCCAACAGAACTTTCCATGATGATAAAATGTTCTATATCTGCACTGTCCAATATGGCAGCCACTAGTCACGGGGTAATCGAGCACCTGAAATGTGGCTGAGTATGACCCAGGAACTGAATTCTTAATTTAATTTTAGTTAAGTATAAATAGCTACATGTGGCTACAGTGTTAGCATGGTTCTAGAGCTCATGGCCCACTGCTACTTGCCTACTCAGTAGCTACCTTTCTCTTCCTTGCTCACTAACCCCAGTTGTGCTTAGGCAGTCAGGAGCCATGTGTTTCAGGAGAGAATGAGCTCCTTCAAACTCTCTGGGGGAGGTGAATCTTGATTAGTCTCAGCCAGTTACAATAATTATATTCCCCTTGCTAGTGACTGGTTTAGGAGTAGGCGAATGATTCAAATCCAGCCAATGAGACACAGGCGGAAGTCTGCTGGAGGAGTCTGAGAATGTTCTCCTTGACCTTAAAAAGTGTCATAAAGAGGGCATAGTCTCTCTGCTGGCCCTCAGGTTTTTGTGTGGGATCTGATGCTTGGAACTGCTGGCACCATCTCACGTCCCAGCATGAAGGGACAAAAGCCAGTGTGCTGAGGATGGCTGATCTAAAAGATGGAAAGAACCTGGGTCTTCAGTGATGTGGCCAAGGCACATCATAACCAGCCTTGGGGCTGTCCTCCTCTTTTGTTATGTGAAATAACGATTCCCTTATTTAGAAAAGATACTTGAAGCTGGGTCTTCTGTTAAATGCAATCAAAGTATTCTTTTGGGATTAGCAAATCCATAGCAGGCAGTCCATGTTTCTGCCTCCAATGCCAAGGCAATAAAATATAGCACTTTTATCTTTCTTCTCAAACTAATGTTCCAAGCAGCCACCGCCAATCAACTGGAGTTAATATGCAAGGTAACAATCTGTTTGCTATTCCTGCTCTAGGGCCAAAGAACACGAGTATCTGCTTCGCCACAAACTTCCCGACAAACATTCCCTCTCCAGTGGTCCTGGCTAACAATCGGCAAGTGTTCCCGCAAAATGAACAATAAATACCTCAATGCCCACGACATACCAGCCCCCAGAAACAATTCAAATAAGCCCAAATCAAGGGAAACAGGTTTTCTTTATGTCCAAGGACATAAAAATAGTACTTATTTTTTAAGGATCAATTTGTGCTTGGAAGGGAAGTCAGTCACAGGGTAATCTTTATTTGAATACAATGGACCAAAAATTGCTCTTTTATTAATTTGATGTACATTAAATATCTTTGCAGCTGTTACATGAATGTTAGGTATCTGGCACATAAATGTGTACACACTTCCACATTTGATAGATTTAGGCCGTACACAAGCCCTCCCGCATGGAGCATGCCCTTTCACAAGGATGCACAGGGCTGTCTTAGGACATTTGTTACAACACACTTGGTCAAACATTTTGGCAATTGGGAATCAGACACAGAGGAGCATACCAGAAAGATGAATTCACAGCAGGACCAGCTGTACTTAAGATGAAAACTCCAGAAACCTGAAACAGAGTTTATTGGGGTTCACACATGCAGCACACAGACAGTACAATTGGGGTGACTGGAATATTCACAGCAGAAGGTCTTACAGAGCAGTAAAAACAGAAAAGAAACAAGACAAAACAAAGCGAAACGCCCAAATGCCAAAACCAAGGGCAGGACCACTGCCAAGATCTCATTGCAAAGGAGAGGATTGTGGGTTTAGCATGTGTCCAAAATGGAGGTTTACCTGAAAGAAAAACTCTTCTAGGACTTGGTTTACAGCATCTAAAAGTTAGTGAAGGAATATGATCTGTTCAACACGTTCCTGGGTCAGGGTGAGGATACATAACCGCATTCTGGGTGCTATGAAAGCACAGATCAAGAAAGAACATTTCTTTTTTTCTTCTGTTTGATTTAGGAGCCAGATTCAGTACAATAAACATATAACGATAGTGCTGGAAATGAGATGAAGCCAACCTGCCCAGTTCTATTTAGGCAGGCCTGGTGAACATCAAAGGCAAGGAAAGAGTTTCCTTTCGGATACCTACTTAGGTGCGAGAGGGGAAACACCTTTGTAACTTCAAAAGAGTTTATTTTTGTTTACACAGCATAACAGCCAATTTACTGTACATTCTCCCTGAAGGAACAATACCCATAGAAAGCGGTGGACTCTCTGCACGTTGGGTCCTATTCCGAGTCAACACAAATGTAGCAAGAAAGCCTTTGTGTTCTGACGTGATGTTGAGCTTGCTCAGTCTTCCCTTCCTTTGGGTTTAGGGGCAATGCTGGCCCACAAACCCAGGGGACTCAATTTGCTGTGGCCTGGGTCTCCGCAGTGGGATGCCACCTATCCGTCAGGGCTTTTGGCAGCAGTGTGCAGGCAAATGAGGAGTCTGATTTGTAGTGTTTGTCAATTTCTGTGGTACAAGTACTCCCACCATGGCTGATTTCAAGCTACAAATGCGATGTCACTGATCCTGGAGTTGGGAAGATGTGTACAGTATTTCTACCACACAAATACAACAGGTGTATATTACCCCAAGGTCATCCATGATACTAAAATGTAGCAATTAGAAAGGGATGAGTTTTGAATATTTATTACCTTTGTTTTAAAACACAATTTATTTAGTTGTAAGTTGACACAATTTAATTTTTATAATGGCTGTGTTTCACTGGCTCACAAAATCCCTGAAACAGTTGGCTCTGAGGCACTGGCTTGAGCTTGCTCCCCCACATCACTGGCTTTCGAAGGCTGTGGCCCCTGCGAGCAGCCTCGGCCAGTCACTCTTCAGGCTGCTTCTAGGGTGGGCCGCTGGTGGTGTGAAGCCCTGTCTGAGTCTACGCAGAGGCTGAGGCTGCTTTCTCCCCCCCCAGTCCTGGGCACTCTTGGCTCTAAGGGGACAGGGCACGTGGCAGGGTAGGCAGAGAGGGGGCAACCTCTGCAGTTGCAGCATTTAAATTGGATTGGAAAGCACCCAGCCTTCAGCACCAAGTAGGCCCCTCTGCAGGCATGGGGAGGTAGTCCGCCTCCCACAGGTTGATGACTTCCGAGAACCTCGCTGTGGCTTCCTTGTCTTTCAGGAGTCAATGGCGAGCTCTCAGACTTCTGCCCCTGAGATGGGCCTCTCAGATTTCACACCAGTGATGCCCAACCTATCCCCCACAGGAGTTGAGAAGCAGCTAGAAACCTAGCCCAGTACAGGGAGCCGTGGCTTTGCCACAGCCTAGAGCTCACACCCCTGCCCCTACTCCTGGCCAACACGTCCTCCGCCCTCTGGGCCTCCACCACACTTACAAGTGCCCCAGTAAAGCTCGGCCTTGCTTTTGCACACTGCTAGAGTCAAGAGGTGACAGCAGGAGGAAAGGAGGAAGAAGAATGGAGAGGAAAGAAAGGACGGGCGTGTGCACTGCCCGGCGGGGGGGGGGGGGTCGGGAGGAGAGCACTGGGGGGCTCTGGGGGGGGCGCTAACAACCGCCCTCTCTCTGCTCTGCCTCCCTCAGCCCCAGAACCCCAAAGGGCCTTGGCAACTTCAAGACACTTTGCAACAACCATGCACGGGTTTTAAAGTGAAATTTGAAAATCTCCTGCCACTGACTGTCAGAACCAGTTTTCTGGGTGGCTTATCTGCTGAGGGTCCAGAGGGGAAAGGGTGCTTGAGGAGATCCGCAGACAGTCAACTCAGACGTCTCCACCATCAGAAAGGAAACACCGGGCGCTAGGGCCAGGGGGCGAGGCAGCAGCTGAGGGATTTGCTGACTCCGCTCTGGAGGGAGGGAAAACTCCAGCGCTGCCTGCTCTGGAGCAGACTTGCCAGCCCCCGCCTCGCGTTTCAGGCCATGAAAAGAACACCTCGGAAGAAACGGGGATTTCAGAAATGAACGTCTCCATAAAGATGGGGCTCTCTTCACAGGGTTGTTGGTTCTTTTCCTTGAATCATACCTTCGTGGGATTTCCTGTTGAGACTTTTAAAGAAATAGCACGTGTGGCTCCATTTTTCTCCTTTTCCAAGGACTAGTTAGTCATCCCTCCAACAGAGGACAAGAAATTGAGGGGCTTTCGACTCCTGTCAAAGATTTCCCAATTTCTGAGTAGTTCCTGCACTGTCCTCATAGGCTATTACTTCTTTTAAATTAAGAAACATAACACTTTGTGTTTGTGGGGAGGGGGTTTCAACGTGTAATGACGTCAGCACGAGGCCCCCATTACAGAGAGTTTCTCTTTGAGCCCGTTTCCCCGGCCCTCATGTAAGGGTTGACGACCTGCAGGCAGCACAGAGCCTCAAGCTAGCACAGAGAGCTGCTCCTCAAACACTTGCTGAAGGATCCCACGAGCTGACAAGGGATCAGGGAAGGCTCTGCCCAGCTCTCGCCCCCACCCAGCCCTGCCGGCCGTAAACAAGGGCCTAAACAGACCATGAACCGCATCCTTGTCCCTCCAAATCCTGGGATGCTACACCAGCTCTAGGCATTGTCTGAGACAGACTGAGGAAGCGCTGGCCCTGGCGAGACACCGCTGATGGGAGGACCGGTCAGGAGTTGGAGCAAGAGGAGATGCCACGGAGAAGTCTCCTCCCCACCTGAAACAACGGGGACACACAGCCCATCTTGGGGACACGGACAGTTTTCTTTTTCTGCATTACACAGATTACGAGAGAAGCTTTACTCAAAACATACTTTGCTTGGCAGAAACAAAAACTGTAAGAAATGTATAGTCCATTCCAGAGTGCCCTATTGCGTAGATTTCTCTTTGTTGTTGCAACATGACTGGTGTTTTTGTAGGTTTGGTAACTGGGCTAAGGTCAGCGTGACATGGGGTTAAAGGAAAACCAAATACAGCCAAGATGCACCTTAACAATCAACCAGTTGTCTTTATGTGATACCAGGTAAAGGTCAAATCAGACACTCCGGCTTCAGAGCCTGTAATGCATAAACAGGTGAGGTGTTTTACAGAAAAAACAGGTAAAGGCTATTTTGATATTAAACAGAAAAAAATTGGAGAATATCATATTCTATTTTGGTTGGCAGAGGGAATCAAAAGTCATTCCCGGGGAATGTTTCTAAACTGATCCCAGAGCTTAGAAAGTCTCAACTGTGCCCTAATCTCTTCCCTGGAACCTTCTCAAGGATATCTTAGACTCTCTCTTCTGTCTACATTTCCTATCTCTCTCTTGATATCTCAAGACATCCAGAAAGGTGGCCAAGCAGTTTTTGGTGCAAACCTGAACTCTGATTTGGTGAGATTTATAAATGAAGGTGCATTTGCCAACATTGGTGAAATCACTTAAAAACTCTTGTTTCTGAAGGCCTAGGTCTACTTAAGACCATGTTTCAAGAATAAAATGGGGTACAGAGTCAGGAGAGCTACAGGACACAGCCTTTGTGATCGTGTTGTGATCAGAGTGTTCTAACTGTGTGTATCTGGCAGGGTGGGTCCCTTTCCTGGGCAGGCAATGATAACTGTCAAACTGGCGTAGAACAGAGATAATGCTCAGGATCCTAAGAAGCTGGCAGCACAAACACCACTGGAACTATGTTTTCTGGACTATTCCACAGGGGCTTCCCAAACAACTTCCTGATGTCTGGCATGCTTGCCTATTTCCTAATTTTTCAGTTTCTAAACTAAACCTATTTGGTGCCTGTAAAGATGAGTTGAGCATCAGAAGAAGGTAGATAATAAAATGAAGCCATTTGCATTCTAGGATCCTCTAGAATCTTGGACTAGTCCCAAGCCTGTACTCAAGAGATAGGGAAACTGAGGACCAGAGATGTTCAAATGATTTACATTCTCCCCAGAAAGATCTGGGTCTCACTGTTGGCTGGTGGGGAGCTTGGGCTAAGACCCTTCTGTCTTATCTCTCTGGGTGTAAGATGATCCCTGGCTGCTGGACTGAATGTGAGCTGGGTGAGTAAGACCCATTACTTGGGGTGTAACGTGGTACAGGATTTACAGTTTAGAGCAGCTGGGTTTTTTCCTACTGAGAGAACCCAGTGATAATAACAGGATTTGGGAGCATTCTGGATCCATTCCAAAGAGCTGTGAGGAAATTTTAGATAGAAAGGGAGTTAGAAATATCAGAGCAAGTAGGACTGTTTCCTAGGATCTCACTTTGCCCATACTCTCGTTTTCCTTCCACTGTAGATGAAATGAGAGGCTGGTTGCTCATCCTGTGCTAGCAGCATGCTACACTGATAGACCTGAGAGTTTCTATTTAATCGCACGGCTCTATCTTACTCCAGCTAACCCAGAACAAGCCAGACAGGCCACACCACATACTTTGGGAACAACCTGAGCTCTCTCATAGGAAATCAGGGTGATGGGAACAACGTGAGGGAGGCAGAGAAAACTGCACGAAAGGTGGAAAGGTGGTGACCAAGAAGGTTTGTGACCACAGACTGTCCAGGGGATTAGAATAGATCCCTCTTGGGCCACCAGGGAGGCTTGGATTAGGTGACAAGAAGGCCAAGAAGGCCCTTCTGAAGGGGAGGCATGGTAGCAGGTCTCAGGAGGTGGGGTTCTGCTGGTTTATCCTATTCTGACCCAACCCAGCGTTCAAGTAAGACTCTCGTGAACCGTGCTCTGCAGCTTGGGAGATATTTTATGCATTTAGAGCTACAACAGACACCTGAGACATTTCTCAAAGTACGGTAGTCCAGTGAGCAAAGTTAACCACCACGGAAGACCAGACAGAGCGGCATCCGTGCACATTTCTCTTTTCTTTTGAATGGGCTGATGGGGACACACATCCTACTTTTGCAGTTATCACTGCATTGCTACATTCAACTAAAAACGCTGCTCAGGTCCCCAGAGATGTCTTTTTTAAGAAGAGAAATCAAGGGGCAGATAGGTGGGGAAATGAGTATGTATGGAAGAGGAATAACATCCAGGGTGCCATCTGGGGTTGTCTGATGTTCTCCAGCAGATTACAGGAGGCAGAGGGGGAGCAGGTTCTGTTCTTCCCTGCTTTGCTGATAGCAGTCTCATAGATCTTGTCTAGTTTTCATTGATTTTCCTTCTTCCTGCCACCTCTGCAGCTTTTGGCTTGAGCTTTCCTGATGTTCTGGCCCTGAGCCCTAGTCCCCAGGGAAGTACCCTCTTCCTGCCAGCCCCCCAGGCTGCCCCCCCTACAGACCCAAACTACTTTATGGGGGAGGCGATTAATGGCTTATGTTAACAAAGGAAGCTTTTCACAGAGTCTGAACTCTGCAGTCTGGAGCTCTAGGAGGATCATTAGGAAGGGGAGGTGGGGAAAGGGAGGCAGAGTGGCCTCTGGGGTTAAGACATCTTCAAACGTAATGACTACTGGAACCGAAGGGTGTCCCTTCCCGGAGGCCCCAGGGCTGCCGCCTGCTGCAAACGCCTATAATAAGTAACGAGGATAACCTTCTAACAAGACAGAGAGTAAAAAAGGAATACTGTTTCAATACGGGATTTATTCCTGGCGGCTGGTCATCGCTGCAAGTCTACAAGGAGGCTTCCAATTTCAAAGATGAGTAAAAAGGGCGAGCTTGGAGGAGGGGCAGGCCCGAGGGGTGAGAAGGTCACGTAGCTGCCAGCCCGTGGGAATGTCCTGCTGATCTCTCTCTTCCAGGCCCGGCAGATTCAGAGGTAAAATGAGCAGCCAAAACCCACCAGGAGATGCTGCCCTTGTCTGCCAGAGGGCCCCTTGTAGGACAGCAGGCTGTGACTTCACACAGAGCCAGCAGCCAGGAACACACTGACCGGTGCACCAGCCCAGAGGAAGCTGGAGGAATGGGACCTGCTTCAGTGATGCCAGCCAGAAAGTCCAATGTCAACTACCTGAGGGCACCGTCCCTTAGGAAGGTGGTACCTTCAGGGTATCATTTTGCATTTCCCAATGGCTTTAGGTGTGAATTTCTTCCTAATTTGCAATTTACAACTTAGATGACTGACAATCTCTAGACTAGAGAGAGTTTGAATGACTAGCAGACTCAGGTAGGCAGACCAGGTTTTAGACAGTGGCTTTCTTTCCTTGCCTCTGCTCCCTGGCAAGCTCAAGGGCAGCTGGGGGTGAGGTGGGGAGCTGGGGGGTAAATGGAGGCAGAAGCTCTCTCTCTCTGATGTGAATTTCTAACATTCTGAACCACATGCCACAATTACAAACACTGACGGTCCCTTTTCCTCATATTTTTCAGAAGTTTAATTGGGCTTTCTGGCAGAAATCTTGCAGATGCAGCTCACTCAGATCTTTGCTGCCAACTGCACAGCCCTTATTTTTCTTGTCAGCAGAGTCACCTCAATTGTCATGCCTGAAAGAGCCCCACCCAGCTCTGTTTGGTGCCACATGGTTTTCTTTGAAAGGCCCTGCTGTCACAGCGAGAATTGCTGGGTGTCCTTTTCTACGTAAACAGGAAATATCACTCTGAAAAAAAAAAAAAAAAAAAAGAATCCCTCTCCTCAGCACAAATGCAATAATATGCCCACTTATATTTCCTGCGAATGTTGAAACAGGAGCAGGATCTATTTCTCACAGCAGCACAGTGCTCTCCTTAGCTTCTAAACCTTTAGCGAGCAGAATTATAGGGAGGCTGTAGCATCACAGTTAGGAAAAATAACACATGAAAAAAATGTGCAAAATCACACTAAGGGGGCAAGATGGCATGCATCTGAATTTCAGTCACAGCAAAAGTTAGCATTCTGATATTTGACCACCTTTCTCTATCTGAAAAATCTGAAGCCTGAGTCAGTCAGGAGGGTTGACACAGGGCAGGAGAAGGAAACGCAGGAGGGATGGCTTTGTTCCCGTTACATCAGGACCTGGGTTCGTGTGTCGGGCAGGCGCAGCCCCACCAGTCCTCCGCACACGAGCACGGTGGAGGCCAGCAGGATCGGGATGGCTTTGGTGATGCTGACCAGGGAGCCGAAGATTAAGTTTCCAAGGACGGTCGCTGCTTTGCACAGCGCATTCAAGAAGCCAAAGCCTGTTGCCCTGCAAAGGAAAGAGATATGGACACGGTTGAGAAAGTGACTTCCAAGATTCCAACTTTAGACCGAAGTGTCCTACATGGTAATTTTCAGTGATCTTCAAGTAGATTGTTTTGTATATCATAGAGATTATTTATATCATCAATAAATAAATGCTTGTGAACACATCTGGAGGTAGAGAACCCAAGCTGTCAGTATTGTCCCTTCAGCCCTCTGTTGACTTTCTCACCACGTCAATTGATTCTTATTCTGCTCATGAGTTCCAATTTATCATGAACAGAAAGAGAAAGGAAATTTCAGAGTAAAAAAGTCTCTTCTCTCTTGCAGAGTTAAATTAAAATGTATATTTCTTTAGATTATTTTTATAGTCCCTATTTTCTCTTAGCTTAATTAACGTGCAAAGTTTTAAATAATGAAATCCCATGGAATTTTCAGAGAAAAGCAAAGATGCCTGGGTTGTATTCCTCATCTCTCTGGTACCATGGAGATGAATGATGCTGCTCTCTTCCCAAGCATTTTCGGTAGCAGGCAGGAACTGGACACCAATCTGGGCGGCCCACCAAGGAGCTGGTGTAACGTTTCTTCGACCCTCATCAGAGTTCCATGTGGGAAATCAAGTCCAAGAAAATCTCACAGAGAAGAATCAGACTGTAGGCCTAGAGAAGATCTTGCTTACTCTGCTGGCATTTAGGATGTGTGGGTGGTGCATACATAAGACACATCCCATATCTGATGACAGTCTTTGCAAGAGAAATATTTTGCTATCTTCACGTGCGTTGAACGTGCTCTTACTGTGGTCTTCTTGGCAGGAAACTTCATTTTGTTTAGGGAGTACCAATACCACAGACGTCACAAGATAATATCAATTTCCTCCATCTTTATGCCAGTTCACGGTTTCTGTCTGTCCCTGGGTGCATGTGTGTATTACAGGCACATTGAATGCGGGGTAATTGTTGGAAACATTTTTCCCCTTCCAGAGGGAAATGCATTTTAGTTGCTATAAAATGCAGCGTTTCGTACACATCTTTCTTTGATTTGTAAATTTGTAAGTGTGGGTTTTCCTTGGGCGGTCACAACAACGACTCACCACTACTTGTGCTATTCCTAGTGACATTTGTTACAATGTGCAGACACTTATTGTGGTTATTATCCAGCCATGCCCCTGCCCACACCATTGGAAAGGAATAAACACGCCTCCCGCGCTGCAGGAACTAGCCCGTGCTTAGTGCAGGGCCAACGATTTCTTGGGTTAGATCAGACCCGAAAGGGGGCAGCACGCGCTGACTTTCTTTCTCGCCAAGACACCCAGCAAGCAGAGCGAGAGGGTTCTGCAGTGTGGCGGAGGTGCCAGCTGTCTGAATGTGGACGGCGTGTAATGGAACCTCTGACTGCGAAACAGGAACTGCTTGAGAAGAGGGTAAAGCTAATTTTGTACTCTTCTTCTTTTTAGTTTGTTTTTAAACACAGAGACTAGTAATAACAACCACCACCAGAAAGACAAGGAGATTTAATATACTGATAACTATTTTCAAACGAAATTGCTTGAGGCCACACGTTGGGTACCGCAGAAGACTTAAGTAGAATGACATCATCATCCCTCACCTCCCCCGCTCCATGGAGACCATGCCAGGAGGCTGAACTGGCTTTTTTTTTTTTTTTAATTAATAAACTTTTTTGAGCTGTTTCAGGTTTCCAAAAAAAATTGAGTGAAAAGTAAAGAGAGTTCCCATACATCCCCTCACCCCCCCACCCCAATTATTAACAATCTTAGAGTGGCACACTTGTTACAATTGATGTAAGAACTGATGTAAGCCAATATTAACCCAGTATTATTAGCTAAAGTCCTTAGTTGACATTAGGGTTCACTGTCTGTGTTGTATAGTCTATGGACTTTGACAAATGTATAGTGGCATGTATCCACCATTAGAGGATCCTACACAATAAGTTTCACTGCCCTACAAATCCCCTGGGCTCCCCCATTCATCTCTCCTCTCCCCCATAACCTCTGGCAACCACTGATCTTTTTACTGTCTCCACAGTTGTGCCTTTTCCAGAATGTCATATAATCGGAATCATAGTATGTAGCCTTTTCAGACTGGCTTTTTTCAATTTTTTTAAACTACATTTTAGTTTCTAGGTTCTAGAGTCATAAATTACCAAGTACATCTTGTGGTAGTAAGATAAGCTGGATTGTTCTGGGAAAAATGGCTAGTGTGTATGTTGCTGATAAGAGAAAGGAAATCATCCTTCTGTGTGAAGAAGTCTCTCGACACTGAGACTGCAGAAGGACCCATGCAGAATTTATATCTGGGTTAAAATAACCATATTTTCCCAAGCTATAAACCTCAGGTATAACCCAGAACAGGGTATAAGATTCGGCCGGCTATCTCCTTCTGTTACTGAAACTGTAACTGAGGAATGAATGACTTCCTGAGATTCTGGGCAGCACTAAGAGAGACGCATCAGAGCATCTGGTATCTGAAGTTTCTAAAAAAAGACGATCAAGTCCTTATTTCCTAAGAATCTCTATTTTCATTTACCAAGCAGAGGCAGTTTTCAGATAAAAATCCGCTGTGGATGCAAAGCATACAGGCTAAATTAATGTTGGCATTTGAGAAAATGTGACTGTCCTTTCCTTGGATAACTAAATTATTTCTTCAAATACTTGCAGCTGGAGGGTGTAATTTTCTATGCATGGAAGGCACAGCTGTATGAGAAAAATCATTCTCAACTGGCTCTCCCTTGGGGGTTATCTGTTTATAAAGTAAATAAGCTTTTACTTCCTTTATTCCCTTGTTCTTACTTAAAGACAGGCCATTAACCTCTGCAGACATGGAAAGCACAAGTCACCTTGTACTCATAAAGTCCTTTGAGGGTGGGGCACTCAGAGCTTGCAAAGCCCCCACTTGCCGACTTCTCAGCAGCAGGACAAGCTTCCGCGTTCAGATCCATGTTCCGTGCCTTCTCTTAACCAACGAGCACCCAAGAGAAAGAATGACACGATCTGTTATCTTTCTATAAGCTCCAGCCCTTGTTCCCCTACCTGTGCAGCCGGAATCCTTTGTTTTCAATTCTTGCTCAATCTATCTGTTTAAATCTTTTAAGTGGAAATTCTTTTCCCAAACGGCAGCCCGTGACTGCAGCCCCGTTCCCGATCCACTTCGGCGGCCCGTCTCCCTGCACCGTGACCCCCCGTCTGAGAAGTGGGTGCTGGTGCAGGGAGCTGGCTGGCTCAGTGCTTAGCCTCAGCTGAGGGGGTACGTGGCAGCCAGAGTGTCCCCCCCTCGCCCGCCGCCCACCGCAGCAGGACTGTGGCTCCCTCTCCAGGGCCTTCACAACTCAGCGAGCTCTAGTTCATTTATACAATTTTATGTTAATTGGTGGCCAGGAAGAGGAAACCTCGGGCTCCATGCTGGACAGAGTGGGGATAGTTTTGCCCTCACATCCGGCCTGTTTCTCATTGGTTTTCTGACATCGGTGCAGGGTCAGCTGTGGGGTCTTTGAGGCTCCTGGGAAGAAGAAAAGGACACCAGATAACGGCAGCGCTTAGCAGTGCCTGGCACACGGTCGGCACCAGGCCAGGATCAGCCACTGTTTTAAACACTGGCTGAAATATCTGCCCCATAGACCGATGAGATTGTTAGGGAAAAAAAGTTAAATGCCACATTTTGAAAAGGCCTGAAACGGTGTATATGCAGACTCAGCTCACGGCATGTACCTGTTAAAGGGTAAAATGTGAGCTTCTCTTTGTCTAAACTTTTGGAAAGGAACTTTTTTGGACAGCTCAGTCAAATCATGGGTAGAAGTTACTCAGTGTGGGGCATTTTGGAAAGTACAGGCTGTTCTTAAATCAGGAATACATTGTGATCTAAAGATTCATCTGGAAGTTGGCTATTTAAAACAGAATGAATTTCATTTTTCTCACAGAAACAATATTACCAATGATGGCTGGGTTCCCAGGTTAACCGAAAAAAGTGATTTTAACACTGACTCCATCTGAGCTACGGGACTAATGCCAAGAGGACTAGACAGCCCTTGCGTATTCGTCTAATAAGCAAGTTGGTCCTTAACATCGTCCTTATTTACACATTCTCCCAGGCGTGTATTCATTAAGCATCTATGTGCCAAGCACTGCACTAGGCACAGGGACCCCAAAACGAGTAAGAGGAAGTCCCCTTTTGCACTAAGGATGCAGAGAGAGCATGCTAACACAACCTGCTGGGTGCAGTGAGAAAGACACCCACGGGGCACTGTGTGTGTTGGGGGGGAGCTCAGAGGACGGTAAGGGACCTCAGGTGGGGGCGGTTGAGGGACGGCTTCTCAGAGGGCATGGATGAGAACAGAAGTGGTTTGAAGGAAAGGGAGGAGCTTGCCAGGTGGAGGCTGGAGTTTGGGCAGAGGTGTTCTCTGGCTCTCAAAATACCCCCACATCTCCCTAACTTATCTCTGTGGTACCCCACTCAGGTCTGCCCTAGACACTCCCTCCAAAGGCTTCTCAGGTGCTAAATGGCCTGCCTCCCTCCAGTCCCCAGACAAGTCTCCCACTTTCTCATGCAGCTGTCCTCAACTTGGGGAGAGGACAGCAGTCTGGTGACCCAGGGTGCACAGATGTGTTTAACCATAGCCTCACCCAGTGGTGCTCAGACGCCGGTGCATCAGTGTCACCTGTGCAACTTTAAACATCGAGATGTGGCAAAAGCAACACCTGGGGCCACACCCGCAGGAAGTCTGACGTCACCGCTCTGTGGGGGGCCTTCACTGTGTTTCCAATCACAACTGGATTTTTACAAATCACAGGATTTATACAGTTTTGCTTTCTACTTTCTTCCAATCATTAATAACTGTCCCAGGTTGTTCATGTTTCGTTTGAAATGAAATGACTGAGCATACAACTACTATTTCTGTAACCACCACTTTGGATAATTAGGAGCTTTCCAAATCTAGGAGAACATACATGATATTGCAATGAGCACCTTCACGTAGAAGAGCTCCTTGGTTTGGATGTGCTCATTAGGGAGCATCAGGCTGGGTGACACAGCCAAGGAGAATGTTGAGGATGTGGTGACAGGAGACTGAGGGCACAGGAGGAGAGAATCCAGTCCAAAGCTTCAACCGCTCTCTTCTCCCTGCTCCTGCTCTTAAGCTCTCCTGTTTACTCTGCTTTTCACAGCTCATTCTCACCAGATGCAATCAGTTTCTCACCCAGCCTCAATCACTTCCTTCTCGTCTAACTCTTGTTACGCAACCTCGGCCACAGGCGGGACTCTGGGCAGCCATGGAGGCTCTCCTGCTGGATGAGGCCCTCCTTCCCTCGCCCCTCCCGAGGGTTGGCTACACCCGTCTCACGGCTCTCCTGTCCGGATGTAGCCTGATTTAGTCCCGGCCACATCTTTCGGTGGCGCCGTGTGGTCTCTACACTCCCTCATCACAGCCCCTTTCAGGATTGTGAAGTGAACTAAAGAATTTCCCAACGTTTTCAAAATATGTTGGAAGTAGATTTCTGTCTTGGGCATTTTAATGGGCATGAGTTGAGCCGTGTTTGTTTACTGATGCCAGATTATCATCTTGCTTTTTCAGAGGAAGAAACCCTAATTTCACATTCTTAAGTCAGAAAAGACTGAATTCAATCGCTGTCTGATCTTCAAAGAAAGAGAAAGTTTGTGTCATACAAGTAGGTAGTGGGTGTAAGCGTGTGGTCTGTGTGTCCTCCTTCACCTGAGAAGAGGCATCCTACACCACTGCAAGCAGGGCTGTCCTTACACATGGAGAAGGACTCACCTAGGGGTTGTGAGCAGAGAGGAACCCCTGGCCAGAGCGGCCCTCCCTCTCCCTCCTGTCCCCACCACCATCAAGGGTCTTCCTATTGCTTGTTCCTCTTGAAACGCAAATACTCACGGACAGGTAATAATGGAAGTCTTTGTGTCTTATCGTTTATCTGATAAGCCGAGCTGGGAAGCGAGGGCCTGGGCCAGGGTAAGCAATGACGGTGAAACTGAGCACTGGGAGGCAGCAGGGAGTTCATCTGAGGCCGTGGTTCATGAACATGGCTGTATGTCCCAACTGCCAGGGGAGCTTCTTGGAAACTGATGCCCAGAGCTCTGCCCCAGACCTCGTGGGAGCAGGTAGGTATGCCTGTGCCAGGAGTAGCATCGCACAGTCACACACCTGGGTCTGAGGCTGAGTGATCCGGGGCAAGTTACTGCCCCAGCTGTGCCTCGCTCTCCTCACCCGAAAATGGAGTAAAACTCCCTTCTCTTGTAGGATTGGGAGTGAGGATTAACTAGGGTTAAATGAGGTCATCTAAACACTCAGCACAGAGCCTGCCTCACCCTTCATTTCCACCTTCCCCCAGAGGAGGAAACCACCCCCGGAAAGATTAAAGGACTGAAGTTACCCAGCCCTTTTCTGGCAGCGCCTGCACCTGACTCAGGTCTCCACACTGTTTGTTGATGGAGGAGGAGAGGAGAGGGGGAAGAGGGTTTCCAAGAGGCAGTGCTGTATGGGGAAGGGGGCGCTGACAGCGAAGGATCGCAGGTCACAGGCTGTGGGTGGCAGGAGTGGGAGAGGGACACGGAGGGAGGGCAGCCAGAGGGAGCTGAAGAGCAAGCTGCCTCATCACACGTGTCCAGCGAGCCCCCCGTGGAGAGCGGGGGCTGGGCCCACACAAGGAGCTGAACTACAGCCCACATCCAGCTGAATTTTGAAAAGCATCTTTCTTTCTGTCTTTCTATCTCATTCATTCATTCATTCACTCACCTGGAGTAATGGTAGTAAATAAGGAAAACAAAGTCCTGTCCTCAAAAGCTCACATTCTAGTGGGTGACAGATAGTAAACAAATTAACATGCACTCTACCAGCACAGGGTCTGGGCAGTAACTTGCTTTGAAAGTATATAAAGAATTTGTCTCTACACCTATAGAATTTACAACATGTTAATCATGAATCAACAGGCCAGAGATGGTTATTTAGGGCTTTAAATACCATTTTAGAAATCTGCATGAGGTCTGTTAATGAACAAGGAGATGATTTTTCATTGGATATGAGAGGTTGCTATGCAGCTGATTGGAAAGAATGTTCTGCCCTTAGCAAGACGGATGGACAAGCATCCTCCAGGCCCAGCAACCTCAAATGGTACCCGTGGCGTAGACTCCAGACTCTAGAGGCCACTGGTCCTGCACCCTGATACTTGAAGGTGCGCTCTGCTGCCTGGCCAGCCCCCGGTCTGGTGGTCCTGCTGTCCACATTTCATGATGTCCAAGGCTTGTTCAGGACCCAAGGGCAGAGAGATGGCCACCCTGGAGTCAAGAACAGGCTGGATGACTGTTTTTGTGCCTATCTGCACACCTGGTAGGATTTGCTGCCACTGTAACACCCCACCTGGGGGCGAGATGGTGGGTGAAGGGGACATGTGCTCCCCACCCCTCACTCTCCACTTCTAACTGCCAGAGACAAAAACGATCTGATATTTGCTGAATGGCCAGGGGGACTCCGGTCAGATGAAATATAAACATATAAAATATAGTGATAAGGCCTGTAAAGAAAAATAAAGCAGGTAAAGAGACATGATGGCATGCAGGTTGCTTAGATAGTTAATGAAAGATTCTTTCATCTCAAAATCTTCAAATAAAATAAGCGAGGTCTTGATCTTCATGACCACAGATGTAGAATCTCCTCATTTTCTCTCTCAAACACCTGAGGCACAGCTCTGCTGAGTGGTCCCCCTGAGGCCACACAGCTGGTCAGCGAGAGATCCAGGATTAAAGACCCTCAGGATGGAGCTCGGGGAGGGAATGAGCAACTTCTCTGTCTAAACAAAACAGTCCTAAGAGGAGGGGCTTAGGTTGGTTAATTCTGGGCAGATGTTTTGACGTTAGTTCATCAAGGAAGAGGACCATCCCCCAGCGCTGGGTGACAGCAGCAGCTGCCCAGGACGAGCAGAGAATAGCAGGTGGGAACAATCAGGGGTTTCCTCTCCAATCCTTTCTGAGGTCATGTCTGACACTGTGCGTGTGTGAGGGGAAGGGAGGAGGAGGCCAGTGGTAGGAGAAAGACAGGAGCCTGCTGCTGAGAGAAGACCCGCGACTCCGGCCTGCCGGGCTGAGGGACTAGTGCAGGGCTGGAGGCCAGCAGGGAGAGCCTGGCTTTCATCGCCTACAACGTGGGAGCTCCTTGCCCTCAGCTCCATGGACGAGGGGAAAAATGGCCACTGGGCCATAAGGACACGGGAAGTGTGAGCAGTGGAGCTCCGCCACGCCCACAGGGTGGCAAGGGGAAGTCACTGCCTGGACGCAGAAGGACACGCGGGCCAGAACTGAGAACCAAAATGAGCCAGAGCGTGTGTCCTAGTACATGAGGTGGGCTATGTTTACGGCTTCCAGGGGGTTTACAACCTTGACCAAGAAGGAGAGAAAAAGAAGGGAGGTGAAGGATGGGGTCAATAAATGGTGGATAAATCTAGGTCAACCCACCATTACATATTCTCTACTCTTTGAAGATTCCAAGAGATGAGGGAAAAGTTATTATTTTTCTTCCTAGTTATAATATACGGAGTGGGACTCCAACCAGTGCTGACTGAACCCAATAAACAGAATGTCTCTTCTGTTGGCATCTCCCAGTCCTATTCCCAAAGAAGGCTGAAAGCAAATTAGGTGGTGGCAGGGCCTGAGCCTGGAGAAATGATGGAAAAGGGAAGCTCCCCTCGACCAGTGTGTTAGACGGGTGGGACTCCCTTTCACATTTCTGGCAAGCTGGGAAATCTGTTCTCTCTCTGGCACAGCGTCACATTCATATTTTCCATCTATTAGGAGACTCTCACACTCTATCAGTTGCCCATTATCTACATTATGTATAACAGGCTCCCTGCTTACTTTTGACATAGGAGAGAGGCTGATGTGAGTGGGGCTGATGTAAAATTATCAAAATACTGTACAATGACTTGTATATTCAATAATGCCCAGACTTCAAAGATCTATCATTTTGCTCTGTTCTCCATTTCTTTCCTTATAATGCTTCTCGAAGCAATCCTGTCTTCCCAGTCTCAATACTTGTCCCAACCTCAAGGACAAATACCCAGACTACAGCTATTTGCTTTTCCACCTTCCCAACTTCACCCCACTGATCCCTGCAGAACTGCAAGTCTTCCTCACTCCTTCAAGGTCATGCCTCAGAATTAAGAGTCCAAGAGAGAAGTGTACTGCTTGGACCACTGAGTCTCAATTATTGTGGTAGGTCCTTCCCATTGGGAAGCTGGCCTTGGCAAGAATCCCCAGCGGTTACTGCGGAGTTGGGAGGAAGGTAGAGGATCGAGAAGGGATGGTTGGCCAGGGTGAGTGCATGAACAGAGAGGCACCTCCCTCTCCCACAATTCCCACTGCAGTTAGCTCTGCCATGTTGCCTTGGCCTTACGCTAGTTCTGGCCCTGGGAAAGAGTCAGTCCAATGAACATGGCTGGGAACCAACTGCAAGCTATTACTGTCCTACCGTCCTAAGTGGAGAGTTTATAGAGAATTCTAACTTGCAAAGCCTTTCCTCAGGGTCAAGCCCCATTTTTGCAGGTCATGACACCTCCTCATTACTTTGACCACTTGTTTACGGGCCAGCTTTTTGGTCTCTAGTCTCCCGGCCTGAGTTTCTGGTCTGTTGAACCCTTGTCTCCTGGCCTGGTATCCTAACCCTGCTGCCATGCCTGCCTAGTCCAGGTCAGTGGTAATTCTGGATCTTCTTCCCTTGATGGATTCACCCCCAGTCTCGACTTTTGCCTTCTCAGACACATTATTCCTTTGTGGGCCTCTGTTTCTGTTTCCTTTGACTTGAACTACCCCCAGGTCTCCCTAACCTACTGCTTGATCTCCACATACTGTCACCAGCCCAGCTGCCAGAAGAGTCACGCCACAAGAGCGTGAAAGAACACAGGGACAGCTGGTTGTCTTCATGCATGCATATGCATACACTTCCTGACTGTCCCTGTGGTCCTCCCATCTTTACAAGTAGGGCCATTTATCTCCCACCTACAGATTCGGGCCTGCTTGGGGCTCAGAAGTCAACTGAAACCCAAGGTAGTGTCAAGCCTGGGCCTGTCTCAGGATCAGCTGTTGCCCTGGATGTGGGTCTGGCCACTGGGCTTTTGCCTTGATGCCAGCGAGCAGGTCCCTATCTTTACCCAGTGCCAGTAATGTAGTTGCTGTGTAACCTTCAATGCTAGTAATAAATTCCCCTCATCTTTCTGATCCATCAGCAGCATCTATCACAGCTGGTTGTTCCCTCTTCCTCGAATGCCTTTCTTCCCTTGGCTTCCAGGAACTAACACCTGACCCTCTTTACCTCACTTGATGCTCCTCAGTCTTCTTTCCTGGCCTCTCCTCGTTAACTTGACCTCTGAATTTTCTAGTGTCTCAGGACTGAGTCCTCAGAACTCCCCTCTTCTCTATCTACACTTCGTCCTTTGGTGGTCTCATCCACCATCATGACTTTAAATTGCATCTATATACAGTCATGTGCCGCGTAACATAGTTTCAGTCATTGACGGACCTTATATACAATGGTGGTCCCATAAGATGAGCACCATACAGCCTAGGTGTGCAGTAGGCTATATCATGTGGGTTTGTGTAAGTGCACTCTATGATGTTCACACCATGAAATCGCCTAATGGTGTAGTTCTCAGAACGGATCCCCATGGTTATGCGACGCGTGACTGTACTGAAAGGGCTCAGATTTTACCTCCCACCTAGGCCTGTCCCCTGAACTCTGGTCCCACATATCCAAGTGCCTGCCTGGCAGCTCCACTTGGATATTTAATAGCATCTCAAACTTAAACAAAACTGAGCTCCTGATTCCTCTTCCTTAACTTCCTCTTCTCACAATCATGTCAATAAAGACAATTCCAGCCTTTCAGTGGCTCTGGTCAAAAACCTGATGTCATTCTGAACATCTTTTCCCCGCTCATACCTCACATCCAATCTTTCAGCAGTGCCTGTTTGTCTTCAACACATTTTCAGAATCTAACCAATTCTCACCACTTCCACTGGCACCATTATATCTTACCACAGTTATTGCAGTGGACTCCTGACTCATCTCCCTGATTCCACTTCAGATCCTCTGTAGCAGACTGTAAACACAAAAGCCAGTTCTCCTTTTGGACATAAATCAGATCACGTCACTCCTCTGCCCCAAACCCTCCAATGGGTTTTCATTTCACTCAGCATGAAGACCAAAGCCCTTTTGGCATCCACTCTGACCCTATCACCTCTTAACTCTACCCTGCTTATGCTGCTCCAGTCTGACAAGCTTCTTTCCCCTCTCCAACTGGTCTCCTACACTTACACCTCAGGGCCCTTGCACTTGCTGTTGGCTCTGCTGTGAATGCTCTCCTCCCAAGTATCTTCCTGGGTCTTTCCTCAAATGTCACCTTTACAGTCACATATTCCTAGACCATCCTATTAATAATGACAACTCCCCTGGCCCCAGTACTCTCTATGCCCTCATGTAGCTTTATTTTTCTGTAGCACTTAGCACCATCTGATGTATTATAGCTACTTTATTTACCTAATTGTTTACTGACTGTCTTCCCCAAACTAGAATATAAGCTGCATCAAGCTAGGGCTTTCTGTTTTATTCATTGCTGTAGCCCAAGGACCAGAACAGTTTCTGCCACGTGATACATAGTCCAAGATCACTTGTTTAATGAATTAATGAGTGAACGCTCTATGCCCAGCTCAGGTGTCTTTCCGCATCCAAGCATAAATATTCGAACGCCTATCAGACAGTGCCAGTTAACATGAAAACCCAACAAGTCCAAAATGGAGCTCACCACATCCCCAACCCCCACCCAAATCTGCTCTTCCTCCTGCATCCCAGTCTCAAAACTGCCACTGCCATCCACTCAACTGCACAAGCAGAAACTGGAACCATCTGTGATGACCTCTTTCCTCGCCCCGACATCTAAGCAAGCACCCAGTTTTGTTTATTCTCTAAATATCTGCGAACATGTTGAATGTTGACCTCTCTCCTTTCCCGCCTACATTTTTCTAGTCCACATCACCGGCTTGAGTGTCCTAGTTAGTCTCCCTGCCTCCTTTCTGGCCACTAGAGTGAGCTCTCTAGCCCAGGACCTTGTCACTTCTCCCTAAAACACCTCAAGGGCTCCCCACAGCCATAGGCTAATGCAATTTGCAAGATCCTTCATGATCTGTTCCTTGCTTAACTCTGGCAACTCTTTTGTTTGCAGAGCTTTCCAGGTGGTATTTTCTCTGACTGAAATGTTCTTTCTCCCTCTTTTTGCCTGGCTATCACCTACTATTCTTCAGGTCTCAGCTCAGACGTCACTTCTGCCAAGAAGCCCTCTCTGCTGCTTTCAGAACACTGTGGACTTCCCTCCCAACAACCCTGACCACCCCACGCTGCACTTGATGTTCATTGTCCTTAAGCTCTATCACAAATGGATTATTCATGGTTGTATCACAAGCAATCAAAAAAAGTTGAGTAAATA
This sequence comes from Ceratotherium simum simum, assembly GCF_057802395.1. Classification (NCBI taxonomy): domain Eukaryota; kingdom Metazoa; phylum Chordata; class Mammalia; order Perissodactyla; family Rhinocerotidae; genus Ceratotherium; species Ceratotherium simum. The sequence continues at coordinate 89,265,860 of NC_141903.1, forward strand.
AATGAACATATTAAAATTCATACTGAGATGGAGTAGACGGTCTTTCTTTTTTTTTATAATTTTATTTCTTTATTTTTCCCCCCAAAGCCCCCGTAGATAGTTGTATGTCATGGCTGCACATCCTTCTAGTTGCTGTATGTGGGACGTGGCCTCAGCGTGGCCGGAGAAGGGGTGCGTTGGTGCACGCCCGGGATCCGAACCCGGGCCGCCAGTAGCGGAGCGCACGCACTTAACCGCTAAGCCACGGGGCAGGCCCTAGACGGTCTTTCTTATTCTTCCCGCTAAGTACAGCTAAAAATTCTGAACATTATAAAACATAAAGAGACTGAAAGAGAAAAAAGGCAGAGCAGCTAGAGATCACGGAATGGTGAGCTCCTTGCATTTTCTTTTTGCCTCACAGATCTCAGACTTGGAACTAAAGAAGGTGGCAATGTAGAAATGCCAACAGGTACAGATTTTAAAAGATCCCCAACAAAAGCCTGCTCTCTGTAGCCAAAGGACTAGGATAGAGGCAGCCTAGCAAGACAGAAAATGTTTAGACAATAACCTCTCTCCTCTAACTGAACACCAGAAAAAACTGTCTAACGGCCAGCCACACCAGCAGAGGCCGAGTGGAGAGCCTAGACCTCTACCCTCACAAACTCTAACGAGGTGCCTCAACATCACCATTGGGGTGGTGTCAGGCAAGGCTGAGCAGGGAGCTGGGACTTGCATCCTGCTGGCCAGTAACGAGCTCCTGCTGCTTCCCCTGCACGGTATCTGTGGTCAGGAGTGGAGCCTGGACTCCCACCCCTGCCCAGCAGTGACGAGGACACCCCTCTCAGGCGTCAATGGAGGCTGAGTGGGGAACCGGACATCTACCTCCACCTGGCAATAATGGGGCAGTGCGCCCTCTCTCCTCCCAGAGAGGCCTCTGAGAGAGCCAACCAAAACTGAAGGCTTAAATGAGATCCAAAGTCTCATTACATAATATGAAAAACACTGCTTTCAATTGAATACCACTCATCATATGAAGAACCAGGAAGATCTCAAACAGAACAAGAAAAGATAATTAATAGATGCCAACACTGAGATGACAGAGACGTTAGCATTATCTGACAAAGATTTTAAATCAGTCGTGATAATAATGTTTCAATGAACAATTATGAACACACTTGAAGCACATGAAATACAGAAAACATCAGGAAAAAATAGAAAGCCTCAGCCAAGAAATAGAAGATATAAAGAAGAACCAAATGGCAATTTTAGGACTGAAGAATACAATAAGCAAAATAAAAAGCTTAGTGACTGGGGTCAACAGCAGAAAGGAGGAGACAATGGAAAGAATCAGTGAATTGGAAGATAGAACAATAGAAATTATCCCATCTGAAAAATGTAGTGCAAATGACCGAAAAAAAATTAACAGAGCATCAGGGATCTGTGGGGCTCTAACAAAAGATCTAATACTTATGTCACTGGAGTTCAGGCAGGAGAAAAGTATTCAAATAAATAATGGCTGAAAACCTCACAAATTTAGCGAGAGATATAAACCTATAAATTCAAGAAGCTGATTGATCCCCAAACATGATAACCCAAAGAAATCCACACCAAGAAATCCTCTGAGAGCGACCAGAGGAAACAACATCTTACCTATGGGGAAAACACTGAGATTGCTAGAGCCCCCTCTAAAAATGTCGTACCTGTTTTCAGAATCCCCACAACAGTTTCTGAGCACTAATTCCACTCTCACCCACTGCCGTTAACACTGGGTTTATCAATGTTTAAAATCTTGGCTTTTCTGCATAATAATAGAAAACTACGTATCATCATGGCTTTAATTTAAGGGGCTCCTAGATAGCTTCTGAATGGGGGCTGGACTCCAGAAAAACCAACCACGTGATTACAGGGTTGGAACTTCCAGTAACCCCCCACCTCTGGGGAGGGGAGAGGGGCTGGAGATTGAGTTCAATCACCAACAGCCAATGCTTTAATCAGTGATGCCCACATAATGAAACCTCCATAGATCCAGAGAGCTTCTAGATTGGTGAATGCATCCACATGCCGAGGGTGGTGCACCCCAACTCCACGAGGACAGAGGTTCCCACACTCAGGACTCTTCTGGACCTCGCCCTATGTACTTCTTTATCTGGCTGTTCATTTGTATCCTTTATAACAAACTGTAATAGTAAGTATAGCATTTTCCTGCATTCTACGAGCCATTCTAGTATATTATCAAACTTGTTGGGGGGCTGTGGGAATTCCCGAATTTGCAGTTGGCTGCCAGAAGTGTGAGTAGCCTGGGCACCCCATTTGCAGGGGCAGCTGAAGTAGGGGCAGTCTTGTGGGACTGAGCCCTTTAACTTGTGGGATCTGATGCTGACTCCAGGTAGACAGCATCAGAATTGGAGAATTGATTGGTGTTGGAAAAGACTCCCACATATTTGATGTCAGAGAGTATCTTAGAATATACCTAAATCTTCCCTAAGCTTCTATTCCAAGAAACTGATCCCCCTACATCTCCATAAACAAGTTGCATCTTACAAGGACCCCACTAAAATAATCCGGTGGGGATGCACTCCGAGCCCAGAGTTCTCATGAGCCTGTGTGGTAGGTAAAGTTGCTTGTTAGGGTCCTTCTACTCCTTTCTGTGCCCCTCAAATTATCACGTGCCGGTCACCGACCACGATCTTTCTAACCTGGGGAAAAGCAGAAGCATCTTCACCGGGCGTCTGTTTAAGGCTCTGCCATCCTTATGTTACGCTTATCTTTGATGCCGAGGTTTTGAGGATAGAAGAATGGTGAAGACATTTACACAACGGAAAAGTGTGGTATAAGAGATATATTTGGTCTTTGTCTCTGGTTCCTAGCACAGAGCTCCTAAAGCCTGAGTGATAGTAGTGTTTTCAGGTGTTCATAGAAGCCCCTTTCCATCACACCTGAGTTTACACTAATGAGGTGACTTGGTTGGGGTCCCTTGATACCTCAGGATGGAGCTAGTCACTGGAAAGAGCAAGTGATTAGAGAGTTGGAACTGAGAAGGGGGGGTAGGGTTGGAGATTAAGTTCTATAAAAACTCTTGAACAACAAGATTTGACGAACTCCAGGTTGGTGAACACACAAAAGTATTGGAGGGTCGTGCACCTGGAGAGGGCGTGGAGGCTCCCCGCCCCTTCCCCACACCCTACCCTGTGCATTTCTTCCATCTGGCTGTTCCTGACTTGTATCCTTTATAATAAATCGGTAAACCTAAGTGTTTTCCTGAGATCTGTGAGCCATTCTAGCACATTATCGAACCCAAGGAGGGGTCATGAGAACTCCAGTCTATAGCCAGTTGGTCAGAAGTACAGGTGACAACCTGACTTGTGTTTGGTGTCTGACGTGGGGGCAGTCTTGCAGGACTGAGCCCATTACCTGTGGGCTGTGATGCCACCTCCAGGCAGAGAGTGTTAGAACTAAGCTGAATTGTAGGACATCCTGTTGTGTCTGCTGTGAATTAGAGAATTCCTTGGCATGGGAGAATCCCCCACATTTGGGGGCCAGAAGCAAAGAATTGAGAGTAGAGGGAGAAAATAGAGCTTTCCCTTACAAAAAGTATTTGTGATTATAGTTTTGTTTCATTTTTCAGGCACAGAAAAAGCGCTGCCCAATAAGTACATGTAATTTTAATTTCAAAATTTCCTGCCTCTTTATGAAACGATTTAGGGTAGCTTATAAAAGACACAAAATTAATAAAATGGGAATGAAGGAGGGCAAATGAGGACGAGGAGGAGCGAAGCGAATATCTGGACCGTGCAGAGTTAGCACAGACACGGGCTCCCTGCCTCCTGGCTGCACAACAGAGAAGGAACAGTGGAGAAGGACCCGTTTTTATCGTGTGAAGGGAAGAGACAGAGCAGCTTCTGGGAGGGGGGTGCTGGACTCTGCAGAGAGGGAAAGGGGCACCACGACGGGCAGTGTCCTGTCCTCAGTGGTGTTTTCTCAGTGAATGCAAATGTAACCCCTAGTAAAACTCAAAGGTAGAATATCAAAGGTAAAACCCGTCATGTGGTTGACAGATGTGGTTTCCAGCGTTATAATCTCATGGCACTTGGACTATACTCAAATGATGTTCCCCCGAGATCATCATTTGACTGGGATTTTGATAGGAGTTGGCTGCTAAATGGCTCAAGAGGCTATAAATTTTAGCTTGAGCTGGAATCACAGTGTCCTATTCTGATCATTAAGGACAGAGTCTAGAAACTGGGCAAGGAGTTGGCAGTGCTCAAGTTCTATCATGAAAAGTCAGAGCCTCTAACCAGAATTCTTGTCAAGACGTATTCTATCCTACCTCCACGGGGACAAGAGGCTATTGGGCCCCTGCGCATGGAACAGCTGGGGTTTTCCTCCAACAGCTGAGCCAGAGAGCAATGACTTCCTCACGTGACCCAGAGGAATAGGGCAGAGACGGGAGAGAGGGTCTGAGCCTGAAAGAGAGTAGGGGTAATTCACCACGGCCCTGGCAATGCTGCTCTGGAGGACATGTTCTCTCTCCAGCTCCGAAGGAAATGACTTCCTGCACGTTGTCTGATAACCTCTGCTTCAGTGCTGGAGAAGGTCCCAGCAACAAGCGAGGCTGTGGTGAGAACGCACCTCGGGGACCTGCAAGGCATGGCCTCCGATGTGCTCTGAAACTCACTGCCACGTTGTGCTGCTCTGGTCACTGAACGGGACAGGAATCCTACAGCAGGCTGGTTCCCGGGACAGGCAGCTTCAGACTCCTCTGAAGCTGACATTCTCAGACCGCTGGTGGGCCCGGCCCTTCGGCCCCTGTGCAGGTGCTCAGGCTTAGGCTTGCACTCAGCTCTCCCAGACTCCGTGTGCTCTCACGAGGCGTCTCCCCTGATAAAACCTGGGCATGTTTAATCACACCTTGTCCTCTGCCTCTCGGAGGAACCGAGCTAACACAAACAAATTTCTGTTTTTCTCTTAGTTGATAGTTAACCGTTCTGACAACAGAAACAACAGGTCCATGTTTCTCATAGGATGGACCTGCCCAGTCCGTGTTTAGTTTAGTTTTGTTTTTAAGCCAGGTTTTTGCCATAGGAGAATACTCATCCTTCCTCTCCTTCTGGCAGAGGGGTAAGTAGCTGGTTCATCTAAAATAGTATCAAACTCGTAGATGTAAAACAAAAAAGGTAGCAGGCTATGACAGAGACTTGCCTTAACATGGAGGGGTTTATTTTAAATGTAGCGTTTAATCCACATCTGGGCGCTGTTCGCAGGAGGAGAGGCTGAAGAAAGAAAGCTGAGTGAAAGCTGCAGTCTTAGTCTTGTTTTGCGCAGCACCCTCACCCCAAGGCCCGTGGCACGCACCCCAGACGCTTGCCCACAGAAGAGAACTAACGTTTGTTGAATGAATGAAGGAGATGCCGTACATGGGGTGTCTGGTTCCTTTCAGAGCCCAAATGTTCAGTAAGAGGTTACGGAGGGTCTGGATTAGAACTTCGATAAGCAGGCATCCATAAGAGTTTCAGATATTCTGCAGGGAGATGGATACAGGAGTACCTATAGGTTCCTATAAGCTCAGTAATAGATGTTCGTGAAGAAGAAATAGAAGTTAGAGAGTCTGGGTAGGCAGAGAATGTACGCTACTGGGGTCAACAAGCAAAAGGAGGGATTCAAGATTAGTTGAAAATGGATATCCCAAATGTCTCTGCAGAGTTCTAGAAAAAATCCTCCTCCATTTCAAAGTCCAGAGAATACTGAGGGGTCTTCCATGGTGACAGAGCACACACAAAACAAAAGAAGGCAAGGCCATTTGTCTTCACTCACGTCGAACGGCAAAACAGGGCTTCTATTCTTTTAATTACTCAGCTGCTCTACCCCAAAGCCCTACCTTCTAGCCCCTTCTCTGATATAAGGTACAAAGTCTCCGTCTCCACTTTGGGACCAGATGCATAATTTTCTTCGAATAGAAATCTTTTTTTTGGAAACTGGAAATGTGATGGCTTTCCTCAAACAGACCAGGAAGGTCAAGAGGTACATTCTAGAGACCTCTTTATGGTTGCTTAATGCAGAGCTCATGCAGACACTTGCAAGTGTAAGGTAAGGACCCTCCCAGGACTGATCAGCAGCTCCAAGTGTGGGCCAAGAGAGGCTGTTAAACCCACCCCTCACGGCTCTGTCACAGCTTCCTCACGCTGTCAGTCAACAGACTAAGCCACGGACACAATGAGATTCCTTCACTGGTTCACGGCCCTATTAACTCCTGCTAGCCACTATATTCCCCTACATTTTCTTTCTAAAAGATAAGAATGGAACCTACAACTTCATAAGCCAGATAGTTTTTGGATTTTCACTTTCTTGGGGAAATGACAGCTTGGCTTATTTTCTATGATTTTCAGTGGTGCTGTGGGGCTCAGAGTGCCTCTTCCTGGAGGCCCATTTCAACATACCTCCGGTCTGTGGGGTACAATTCCACTGTGACCACATCAAGAGAGTTCCAGGCCGAGATGGTCAATCCATTGTACAGACACAGCATGCCTATCATCATGGATTCACTGGTGCCGAACCAGAGGAAGAAACAGCTGATCCCCGAAAGCACCATAGAGCCACCTGCCAAGGAAGCCCACAAAGGCTGTGATGTTTCCCGCCATCTCAGCAGAGCCAGAAGCCTCGGGTCTTTGACATCTCGAAGCAAAACTGAATCCCCAGGGGAAGTTGGAGCCTGGGCTCCGTAAAGCTCAGGTATAGGCGTGTTCACCTGCATGAAGGTTTGCCTCTCTGCCTGCCTTCTGAACGCAGCCAGTGTGAAATGCACATCATCAGTTACTCAGCTACTTAAGTGGAAAAATATACATCAGTCGCGCACAATTACTTTTTCAGTCTGCTAACTCAGGGAAGCTGCTCAAATGAAATGTAACTAGACATAATTTTCACTAAAATTTAGTGCTAATGAAAGGTCTTAAGGGATTTCTCCTCATCTCTGTGGGATGCAAAACCCTACGGGGGCAGGGAGTACAGTGGGAAACAGGCTCCTTCTAGATTGCAGGGGCGGCTCTTTATTTTACATGAAACCAGGCACATACCTAGCATCGTTAAGCGCCCGATTCTGTCCATCAGGAGAGCAGACACGATGTTCCCTGGCAACACCGCCAGTGTCCCCAGGAAGTTGACAAAATAAATCCAGTAGGCACTATAGTCATCATCAAAGGTAATCTGGCATCCTGTCTTGTTGCGAAAAAATGAGCAGTTGTGAAATTTGCTGTCAATGAATTTATATGGCTCAAAATCTGTGGACACAAAGAAGGACAATTCGTCAGGCTCTCCACAGCTGTGCACCAAGAATTCAGAATTCAGAGAAGAATCATGGTATCGTAGGCTCCTTGAGGGCATCAGGGCCTGGCCACAGGACAGGGTCTGGCCCAGGACCTCACGTTACAAAGTAGCTGAATGAAGGAACACCTTTGTTGAATAAAGAATACATTCAAGAGCCCAGTTATCTTCTGATTTCTTAGGGTTGGCCACTGCTCATTGTATTACTTGCTTACTCCTTTACGATGTTACTTGGTTCTAATTATCATGTTACCTAAGGACCATCAGGATAGTACTAATAGCTTCCATACTACAATTACAAAAAGAATTGGTTTCCAAATGTGCATGAGTCAGCCTTATTATTGCCAATCTACGGGACTCTGAGGCACAGAGAAGGAACAGGACTTTCCTGGGGTCCTGGAGGCTGAAATTATAAGTAAAGGCCTAGGTGCAGGAGCCCCCGGGGAACAAGAGCCAGTCTCCCTGGAAGACCACCAGCACTCACTGCTGGTGTTTCTCTTGAACTTGGATCTACCCAAGAAGGGGTGCAGATGATGGTGGGTTCTGCTAAAAGGCAGTGAGAATCAAACCGTATTGTCCTTGCTGACCAAGATCTGCCTAAAGAGCTGGCCTTCTGGGGGCGAGTGAGTGAGAAGCCAGTGATGGCACCAGCACACCTGACTCCTTTCTCATGTGGAGCTGGGCCCAGCTGGCTCCGGTCTGAGCACCAAAGCCGGAGCGGCAACAGCGTAGGCCGCTGCTCCTGCCAGTGTCGGGCTGTGATCCCGGACCCACAGGACAGGTGGACCAACGTGTGCAGGTGGGAAAGCACGGGCTTTGCAATCAGACAAACCTGCTTCAAATGTCCGCTGTTTCTAGTTCTACGATTGCGGCCAAATTACGTCTTTTTCTAAGCCTCAGCTATGGTGAAAACTCAGTGAGGTGGTGAAGGTCTGCTGACCTAGAGTCGGAACCAGCATACAGTGGGTGCTCTACCAATGTTTGTTTCTCCTCCTTTTTTTCCCTGGGGACTTTTCCAGACTCCATTAAATGGACTGGACTGAAAAACTGTCTCCGATTAGCACGACCACGTGTCGTTCATCTCGGCTGACTGTGGTTCAGGCTTGCTCACTTAAGCAAACACCAGATTGTGAAACCAGGATTATCAAAACAAACAAACTACAGGTTAATTCTTTGCTTTAAAAATTATTCACCAAAGGATTTTTTTTTTCAACTTTGAACTTCAGCAAGTCCCATTTGCACTAAATCTGACAAAGATAAATAATACAATCTTAACTTGGATCCAAGCTGATCGAGGAATCCATTCATTTACACTTTAATCTCCACTTCCCCCAGAAGCCCGGGGGTCACGGTTCTGCCAGGAACTGGGCCCTTCGAAGAGGCCCCAGGCAGGGCTATGTAGCACCTACCTGTGTGGTCAAAGACAGTATCAATAAACGTGCAGTTCTTGAAGTAGGTGTTCACTGAAGTCACATCCTCAAAGGTGCAGGACTTAAAAACCGAATCTTTGAAAGTTACGGATTTGAACTTGACTCCTATGAATCTGCCCAACACACAAAAATTCATATCAATGACTGTGTCCATCAGGGTTCAAAGCTAAGTCAAACAGGTTTAGAGACGTGATGCCCCACTATGGACACTCTTATTTTTAAAGGACATTGGCTCCTAGCCTTTCTAAGCTCTTAGCTTTTCTCTTTTCCCTCATGCAGCCTGTCTTTTGGCTGTCTCATTGCTCACCAATATTATTTTCCACTGGAAGAAGAGATGGCATTCAAGAGAACTTCATTCAGCTTTTTGCAATGTCGGTAAGAGGTTTTGTGGGGTATGCAATTGAAGGTAGAGAGTTTGGAGATTACCCTGGCTATTGATTCTTTATTTTTCAATCCTATCCTCTTGTTCCTTCACATATACCTTTATTTGAAAATTCCCTACTTGGCGTTAATGGCTCTAACTTGAGGATGTGCTCCCATGCTCACTTTTCATGAAAGTCTGTTTCCTGAGCTGAAAACCCAAGGCTTCTTCATTCTCATGTAGGGACTTCCGGTTAGCCTGAAGACAGGAAGTGAGAATCCTGCTTCATTTACATGAGGAATGATCGACTTAGCGGTCAAGAAACCCACAGGTCACGCTCATTTCCAAGATTTGCCTTCTCACAGCCAACAGGCATGCCTTGAACCACACAGAATGATGAGAGTTCTGCTTATTTTTGGAAACGTGTAGAATGTTGAAACCTGCTCGATACATTTTTGGGTGCTGCAAGGGGTAATTCTAGGTGGTGAAAATGATAACAGTCATAATAATCCTAATATCTTAAAGTAGTCTATGATACAGATCCGTCTGTGTTGATTGAGACTCCCAGGAGACACGGATAAATATTCATCGATGTATCTCGGTAATTTATTAAGAAACTATCAATGTATATTCAGCCAGTCACTGAGAGGAAAATGCTTGTTCAGCTGAGGAAGAAGTTCTTATACCAAATACCACTCTAATTAGGGGCAGAAAGGAACTGATCCTCTCAGGCAAGCGAGCTGGCTGACTCAAAAGCAATTCACTATTGAGAACTTTCAAAACTGTTCTCGCCTTAACGCCTGACTGCATGTGTCAGGTCCAAGTGCACTGTGGCCTAACAGACCAACCATCTTAAAAACTCATCTTATTTTAACCCCTACTCCAGGGGCCAGAGTAAAACCACCTATAAATTTACCACCAAAGGAGGGTACATAATGGCACATTTTAAGAAGATTATCAATTTTCTGAAAGGGAACTGAATTCAGAAAGGGGAAACAATTTTATTTTTATTGAATGGATAATACAAACACAGAATACATATGGTATAAAACCCAAAACGTGGAAAAAGGAAAAAGTAAGTCTTTTCCTGCCATCCTCAAGTCACCCAGTTCTTTTGCCCAGAGATAACACTGCTGTCAGTTTCTCATGTGCTCCTTCCAGAGCATTCTAGATCTAGGGTGCTGGAGACAGTTCTACACCTTGCTTTGTCTCCTGATAGCCCACCTCTGAGGTTATTCCACATCAGTACATAAAGAGTTGCCATTTTATGATGTGGAATAGGAAAGCTATTTTTAAAAAATGAGTTAGCTAGCGGTATTTCAAATTTCCCTGAAAGATTAAAAAAAAAAAATTTTATCACCTTCTAAAAGAAATGTATATGTTTTACAAGGATTTTAATCCTATTAAAATTATTAATCATTATATTGCTAATGCAAAAAATTTCTTAGTGATGACTAAATATCCAACTTAGAACTGTAACCAATATTACTAAAAATATGACTTGTCAGAGACACATATATTAGAAATTTCTAATGGAGTAACGAGACTTTTTTAAATAAATGAGGTAAATTTTCACCCTGGAATCACAGAGCACTTGACTCGTCAGTTTCTTCGGAAAAGCAAATGCAGATTCGAGTCAGTATTTTCTGTGGGAGAGGGAAGGTGACCCTGTGTGGCTTGGACAAGGATTGGCGCCCCACTGAACTGCCAATTCAACCAATTATCTCCTGGTTAGTAACTCTGCTTTTCATTTCACAGACCATAAGCATCCCACAGAATTCTTTTTCATCTTTCCAAACTGGTTCTTGCCCTGGGAAACTTTGTTCAATTATTTTAGATTTTTACTTTTATCACTTCTGAAATTGGGACAATTTCCTAAGAATGATGTAAGCCATCAGGAACTGATAACGAGCAATGGACAGAAACAGCCACCTTGTCTGTCTCTTTCCCTCTCTGAAAGGATGAACCAGAATCACCTTCGAGAGCCAGTTCTCTCCTCGTCAAGAGGCATTCCAGATTCCACACTCAAAGATGTCCTTTGCTAACTTATTCCATATTTTCAACTTAACTTTGAGGACTCATTCCTGTTCTCTAATTGAAACGCTTCCCTATACAATTTAACGCCAATTCTTGATCCAGCACCATGGAGAAGGAAGGAATTCTGAGAAGTGGTCCCTTTTTCAGGGGCAGAAGACAGGCATTAAGCCACACCTCAGTTTTCTTCTCTGAATTAAATAACGTTGTAACCCATCCTATTTTTGCACACTCTTCACTCTTCTGTAATTTCCTTTCCTCGATTTCCAGGGTCTCTCTAAATTTTCTTTTCACACCAGTCAGTTCCACTACTTCATACACGTGACTGGCTCCCTGTAACATGACGAGTCATCAGACAGCGAAGTTTCAGACGTGAAGGGAAGTAACTGGCACGTGTATACCCTTTCTTTAAAGCCCATTTGGAAGTATGCAAATTCAGTCTGAAAATGACTGTACAAACTGAAAAAAAAACTACGCATGGTTCAGCGAAGGGAAGGCTAATAAGAAATACATTTTTGAAAACAGGTAGCAAATTTAAGTTATTTCAAAGTTTCTGGACCTGCCATTGTCGTATTCCATTCCGGTATGAATCTGATTTTGCATCGTAAAGTTAATACTAAAATTTGCATATTTCTCTCTCGGCACATCTTTCATTGGCAATGAAACTGACTGCAGATGTTTAATGACATCAGGGAACCAAACAGACAATCCATAGTACCTGCAAAGACAAAGAAACGTGAGTTTGTAAAGACACCAGCACAGCGGCAGCGATGCGCACCTGCCTGCCATTTTCAGGGAGGTCGTGGTTCTGCAGAAACACTTCTGAGCATGACTGGCTCCCTGTAACATGATGAGTCATCAGACAGTAATCTACACTGCGCCCTCCTCCTACAATTAAGTCTGCAATAATCAAGCTAGAGAGATGGCCTGGGGTTACCTGGACAACCAGGTATGTAATTCCTGAACGCTTCCTTTAGGAAGAGACATCCCTAAGAATCCCATCCTATGCCAACACATGGCCTCTGCACTATCACCCCAGGCTGCACTAAGGAACCCCATCTCCTGGCCAGGTGGTACCAACTCCAGGGATCCAAAAACTGTGAGGGCCCTGAAGAATGCCCCCTTTACTAATGGAGACTCTTTCTGGATTTCTACACTACTCTGATACTGCTAGCCTGCGGGTAGAGCCTCATTTCTCAAAGTGGTTCAAAGCTGGGAAAAGGCTCTCCGGTTACTATCTGAAAATCTAGGTGATTTCTACTTTCTGCCTTTTGGCCTCTAATGGGTTATTGTCACAGGTGTGTGACTGGTGTGCTCCTGTGATCTTCAGGACTGCAGCCACTACCCACAGCTGGCTCCTGAGTGGCTGAAACGTGGCTAGTCTGAATGAGATGTGCTGTAAGTATAAATACCAAATTTGAAGACTTATGAAAAAAAGAATGTAAAATGAAGTCAATAAAAATTAATGATTTTATATTGATTATATGTTGAAATGACAATATTTTGGACTCGATGAGTTAAATAAAATATATTATTAAAATTAACTTCACCTGTTTCCTTTTACTTTTGTGTGTGTGTGTGTGTGTGTGTGTGTGTGTGTGTGTGTGTAGCTGTCAGAAAATTTAAAATGACACATGTGGCTTATATTTCTATTGCCAGTGCTGCTGTAAACTGGTGGTTCCCAAAGCAGGGTTCCTGGAGCAGCAGCGTCAGCATCCCCTTGGAACTTGTGAGAAATGCAGACCCTCAGGTCCCACCCAGACCCACTGAATCAGAACCTCTGGGGGTGGGGTCCTCCAAGTGATTCTCCTGATACACACTCAAGTTTATCCCCAGTCACACTGGGTTACACAGGGAAAGCAGCGGTTATAAGCATAAACTTTTGCAGGTGGACACGCCAGGTGTGAACCCTGGCCTGGCTGCCTACCAGCCAGGGGGATCTTGGGACAGTTCTCCAAGCTTCAGTTACTGCATGTCTAACATCACAATGATGATCATATCCACTCCTGGGTGGTTGCTTGGATTAAATGGGCTGCAAACTACCCAGCACACAGTGAGCGCTCAAATCTCTGCCTCAGGATTCCACAGATCCCAACTCCTTCTCTTCACAGATCACGAATTAATTTCTGCGGGGCGTGAGTGGTGGCCACCAAGCAAGAAATGACTCCAGAGTGCAACGTCCATCGCATTGCTCTCTAGTGACACACGTAGGACAAAATCCTTAAAAACGGCAACAACGAGGGAAGCATGCCACCCTGGAACATCCATCATCAGTGACGTGGGGAGTGTCAGCTAATTTCTCATTTGTCCAGCAAACATTTACTGAATATCCACTGAATGCTGGGCACTGTTTGAGGTTTCAGGGATATCATAAGGAAATCTTAAAGCTTAAAATGTGGTCAATAATAGCAAACAAACTAGATCATTATTATCCTGTAATTCCACATCTTAGAGGAGCACTTTCTCTCGCTTATCTTGGGACCTGGCCCAGTGTTCAGCACATAGTAGGCACTTACACATGTTAATTTTCAGCCCTCTCTTCCTTCATAGATTAATGGTTTTTCTAGAACTTGAGTGGGAGTTACTTTACATATTCTAAATCAACCTCTCAATTTAGAAATAAGAAACTAAAACTGACTAGTGTCCCCGAGTCACACAGCAAAATAGGCTGTTAGGTCTCCTGACCCCACTCTCCGGTCTCTCCCTTTGTTATCCCTCCCACACTGAGAAAGCTCAGTCATTTCTGACCACCCACCTGCTTTAACTTAGGGATGGTAAGAGACAGAACTTGCAGCATAAATGTTGGGCTGTACCAGGCACTAAGAGCCTAGTGACCTGAAAGTGTCAGGTATTAGCTAATAGCAAATTAGGCAAAAATAGAGCTGTACGCACAAATTCAGAAATGACTATGTCAATTATTAGCAAATAAAATTCTGAAATGTTCTCCCTACCTCCTCTTTTCTTAGAGCACATACATGGTGGTTCTCTTCACTTGACAACTATTTATTGAGCACTTATTATGTGTGGGGGACATACACCAGTGAACAAAACAGTTTACAGTCCCTATTCTCACAGAGCTTCCAGAGGGGGAGACTGAGCTCCATTCTTTCCAGAATAAAAAAGCTTTTAGCGTATTAGAAGATGGAAGGTGCTAAGGAGAATAATAAACCTGAAAAGGGGATGGTGAGTGCTGCGGGGCTGTGATTTTTAAAAAAGGTGCTTTGAGGGGCTGGCCCGGTGGCATAGCGGTTAAGTGCGCGCTCTGCTTCAGTGGCCAGGGGTTCGCAGGTTCTGATCCCGGGTGTGCACCGATGCACCGCCTGTCAAGCCGTGCTGTGGCGGCGTCCCATATAAAGTAGAGGAAGATGGGCACGGATGGTAGCCCGGGGCCAGTCTTTCTCAGCAAAAAGAGGAAGATTGGCATCAGAAGTTAGCTTAGGGCCGATCTTCCTCCCCCCCAAAAAAAAGGTGCTTTGGGGAAGTGTCACTGAGAAGGTGACATCTGAGGGAAGACTCCAAGGAGGCGAGGCAATGAACCAGGCGGTGTCTGGGGCAACACAAAGGCTTGAGATGGAATGATTCTTGCACATTCAAGGACCAGCACAGAGGCCAGTGTGGCGGGGCTGAGCAAACGGTGGGGAGGTGGGAGTCATTGGGACAAGTCACCCAGGGTCTTGTTGGACTTTCCAAATACTACTGGTTTCACCCAAGCTTTATGACAAGATAAATAAAATGACTGGCTTACAAAAACCACAACTGTCAGTAAATCTAAGCTGAAAAAAATTCTTTCCTAGAAGGTTAACAGCATCCAACAGAATAAGAAAAGAAAGCAGCATGATTGGTGGGAGTTACAGTGTAGAAATTTAAAGATTTCACTCACCAAGAATTTAAATATCACTTACCCAAAGGACAGGGTGAACCAAACAATTGCAAGCTTTATTGTGTTTTCCCTGACTGGGTAGTTGAAACATCTCCTAAAAGTCAACCAAATCTGTGAAATATTAGAGAGTTAGTTTTCGTCTGCTGTTATCTAGTCAACCTCACTTCCCAACCCCCTCCAACAAATTATAGAAAAGTTGAGTTTTCTTTGGGCTGGATTCATTTGAACTTAAAATGTAAAAGCTAAAGGCTATAGGAAACCAAATACTGGAATTGTCATTTATTGGCGTCCTGGAGGCCAATGGACAAAGCAACTCAAGACTTCCGTGCACCTGTCATTGCCAAGCCTCCCTGCCTAACACCTTCCCTTCCCAAAGATGGAATGTTTTGGCTACCCCGCTGATCCCAAGGAGATCCTATTACCTGGTCCTATGCCAGGAGTCAGGTGTCCTGGGCAGAAGGGGGAAGAACCCCATTCGTGGGAATGGTTGAGTCAACCCTGCTTCCGACTAACCTCAAATGCAATAAGTTGGCCCAAAAGCCAGGGCGGGCTTGCTACTTACTCCGTACAGTTCTGTGCGGATCCGAACAAAACACCTCCTGTACCATGTTCCTGTGTCACTCTCAATTTCGATCAGCTCATCTATTTGTTTTGGGGTTTTGATTCTATTTACCTGTAAAGAGCATGAGAGGGCAAAGTGCTGAGTTCTCTTCTTGCAGTTGCTGAGTTGAGGCTTACAATTTGTTCCTAAAGGAGCAGAAGCTGACTCCAACAAAAAGGAAGCAGGTGTTTGATAATCACGCTGTACACATATGAGACCACTGGTGTAAATATACAGACCCAAACGGCACCTAAAAGCACTGAATAAAGAATGAATGGGAGGGGTAGCAGCGAGAAAGGGCAGAAGAGCAAGTAGTAATGGAATAACATGAAGCTAAAAATGCCTCTCTCTGAATCGTCACTACGAAGGCACACATTAGCAGATAAGACATCCAGATAAATGAGCTTCTAGATTAAGAATTATTTTACTTGGACTAAAGCGACTGTACACACTTTTCTTTGGAACCTACTTACTTGATGAATTTGGCCCCTAAACAGAGTTCTGAAAGCCTTTCCATCAAACTTTCATTCTTAGAGCATCACTCTGACCCTTTCCTCCTCCTCCCACAGGGCCTGCTCAGCAAACCCCCACAGGGGGCCGTGATGCAAGGCCTAGGGAATGAGCTTGGATTGCAAGCATCAACACTGATTTCTCAGCAATCAAAAGGGGAATAAGTGATGGAGGTTCAGCATGAAAGGCCGTACTACGACTTCAGTTCACCTCCTTTTGCTAAGAAAAGAACCAAGAATCAGGAGAAGCAATGCTTTCAGCACAGAGAATGAAGTCTGAAAAGAGGAAAAAAGGAAGAATGGTTGCACTGTGGACCTGTTCCATCTTACTGTTAGTCAACATTTACCCGCTTTTGATAAATCTGAGAGAGGACACAGAAATGTTCACACGCGTTACCCCTGCCAGGGATCACTTTTGAACACATTTTTCTGGAGATTCTGCCAACAACCCAAGCAGCACTTCTATGTGAGAATCTAGGTGCCAAGGCTGGCTTCTGACAGAGGTGTTTTGGGGACCCTCACTATCTTTCAACTTATACCAAGTAAGCAGTAGCCTCTTCCTATGTTAACAGAGATGCCTGTATTTAACGAAAATAAAGTCTGAGTTAAATATGGGATTCCAAATAGAGTCAGCTCAAAATAATCCATGCAGCATTATTTTGTGACACTTTAGATATTTGTTTTAATCACAGGGGTGTTCTTATCATTCAACATATTACTTCTGGGAGGCTTCCTCTTCTCCACACATCAGTGTCTGTTTGTTCCTTCATTCATTGGCCCCTGTGGGCGGCCAGGCCTGGCACTAGACCCTGGAGATACAAATGTACATCATCATACCCTCCAAGCAATTACCATACAAAATAAAAAGTTGTCTACTGGAAGTCTATGTCAGACAGGACAGAAGTACCGTACAGAGGACCCAAGCTGACCTAGGAGTGAGAGAGAAGGTTTCATGGACTGCAGAATTTGAGCTGGGGCTTATGCAGAAGTATGTCATTTGCCATGTGTGCAAACTACTTGGAGGGCATTCCACACCATGTGCAAACGTCCAGAGGTGTGAGTGAAAATAGCATTTGGGGAAACTACGAAGAGTTTGAGATTCCTGAAGACAAGTCCAAGGGCAGAGGGCAGTGCGTAATGAAGGCTGAACCAAATCCGTGGCAGTGAGGGTGGAAAGTAAGGGACAATGAGGAGTGATATTTAGGATGGAGAATAATAGGACACAGTGATTTCTTGGATACAATGGAGAAAAAAGGAAAGAAAGAAATAGGATGTTTTCAGGGCTCTGGTTTGGGTGGTGCTGGTGGTACTTGCTGATAGAATTTAGGACAAGGAAGAGGCTTGGAGAATGTTAAGGTGATAAGTTCAGATTTAGATATTTAGAATTTGAAGGGCCCACAGAACATAGAAGGATGGCCACGAAGCCCTTCAACACGCACATCTGAAGCTCAGGAGATTTGTCCGTCAGGAGATACAGGTAGAGGAAGTAGCTGAGAACAGCTAAAGAGAGGATGTAGGGTTAAAGAGAAGTTAGCTGAAGATAAGCCCTGGAAAACAATATTTAAGGCAGGGGCAGAGGATGAAGAGCTTAAAAAAAGAGACCTTGGAGGAATGCATGCAAATTCACTATACTGTAGATGAAACAAAGGAAAAAACAGATTTGTCCTATGAGTCATGTAATGACTTTGAAAGTCACATATAAAGGACTTTGAGATTATCCAGTCCTTTTGGAGTGTTCCCACCTAGTCCAGCCTAACCTTTATATGATAACATTAACATGGTTGACCATGAGTGGACTTCATAGCTCAGATCTTCTGGGAGAAAAAGCAGGCAAGCAGGACAATGAGGCCCTACAGAAACACCTTCTCAGAAGTCCTTGGAAAAGTTTACCCTCCTCTGGCGGAGAAGGAAAAGTGACACTGAGTATGTAGCTGATGTCTCGAGATTCCTCCAGCCTTATGATCCTTTCATTTAAAAATATTCGTCTCTATTGTGTACCTACTCAAAAGAAGGGCCTACTCAAAGGCTTCCAGGTCCTCAATGGAGGACATCCATTACCGATCTTCATTTCTCTACTATACTGCATAAAAAATTTTGCTAATTAAGAATCCATGATAATTTGGATAGAAGCAAGAATGAAGTCTATCTTTACATTATGAAAAATAAATAAATAAAAATGAATAAATAAAAATGAATGAATAAATAAGATGTCAAGGAGACTGTTTAATCAGGGACTATTTTACATATTTAAGAACTATAATTGATATTATTTAGAAGACACTGAAGATCTTACTTATGTCCCCCTTTACTGTATGTCCCCTTAAACATTTTTTGTCTAATTGTATGCTGCATATATCAAAAGATTTAAAAACCATTGTTCCTTCCAAAAAATTCCATGCATCCAATTTTCATTAATTCAGACTAGTTTTCCCATTGAGAATACACTCTGTAGCTAGAGGATGGAAGAACATTTCATGCAGAGGGAACAGCACCTGTAACAGCAGGTAGCAGCTTATGTAAAATGGCAAGTATGAGAAACTGAAAGACGAGTGTAGTGGTGCAGAGAGAGAGGAATTTACAATCTGGCCTTTCCAGAAAAAGCTTCCTGACCCCTGGCATAGGGGATTCGCTGAGGAGCAGTACTTACCGTGAAGACCTTCTCAGACTGGCCCCGTGCTCTCATGTTTGTGTCATGAATTAACTTCAGAATCATCCACGCTTCATCATGTTTTCCAACCTAAGAAACGTGAGCAGACAGTGAAGCGCTAGGAGGTGAAACCCTCATACGCCCTGATTTTCTCATAACTATCTTGTATTTTCAGATCAAATTGAGTGTAATTGTGCAAATGCATTTAGGTACGACCCACTGGAACATACTGACTACTTGGATATCTTGAATACATCAGCAGTTCAATGGATGTGTCTATGATGAGAAATAGCACGTCTGGATGGTAAAATTTCATTTATAAAACAATAAGCCATGTTCTCTTCACTGAGCAAAAAGTTACTTGCTTGAGGAGGAACAGTAGTGCTTTCTGGCCACCAAGCAGCTTTTTCACACACTAGTTGCTGAAAACACGTCTCCATGAAACCAAACCCTCCATAGTTCCATAGCAGGAAGGAAAAATGCACCTCCCAAAGATGCAAACATACTTTCCTAGAATTAACAAGGAACTCTTTCCAGTGCACATGGCTTCCTTGAGTGCCTGTATGACAAGTGTTACCTCCAACAAGAAGCGCGGGCTTTCCGGCATGAACGTGAGGGCCACCACCGAGGAGACACAGGGGAGCGCGCAGACGATCACGAACACACGCCAGCTGTGAAACTGGTAGGCTGACCCCATGCTGAAGCTCCATCCTGCAAAGGAGGCCAGGCAGAGTGAGGGAGAGCGCCGCCCAGTCCATGGTCTGGGAAAGCGAGGACTCCACTGTCACTGCCAGCGTCTACACCGCAAGTCTATTAGCCAAATCTTACTACCCACAGAAGAATGAGCTGATCTGGGCATTAGCCACAGTGACTGGCTCAACTTGAAGACCACCAATAGCAGTGCTGAGAAGAAAGGTGCTTGGAACCAAAGGGGTCAGTGCCTAAGTATGGGGGTGCATGTATGTTTCCATACAACCAACTTCCAAAGGCCAAGAAAAACTCATTTGGGATAATAGTTTTTCCAATGGAGCCCTCTGCTCCGTATCTTCTGTTTGCTCCTCCAGATCCCTCTCCTCTCTTCTCCACCCTACTATGGGCCAGGAAATGGACCTCTATGGGCCCTTCAACTGGCTCCCTCGCGCACCGGCTTCCGTTGGGTTTGAATAAAGGAAGTGCTGGCAGGAGAGCAGAGCGGGGAGCAGGGCTCAGGACATTTGTTTTCCTTGCTGCCCTTCTCCCTCCCCCTGGCCAGGTGGAGGTTTGACAGCAGGTGTGCTCATCCCCTGGAAGCTTCTCCTACAGCCACAGCTCCTGGCAGGTTCTCGAACTCCCTCCCTCCTCTCGCCCTCTGAGGCACGGGTGGGCACAGGATGCCCTCTTGCTCCTGGCTCCGAGGTGCTTTATTATTCCTTCCTGGTTTCTCTTAACTTTCCCACATAACTCTTTTAATGGCCCCTTTGGAGGGTGTCATTGGTTTCCTGCCAGCACCCTGAGCAGTACAATTATTTAGAATTGGCAGTTGTGGTATCTCTCCACATGCACACGTTATACAACAGATCAAGAGAATTTTAAATTTCTAAATAGTATTTTTATTATAACATAATAAAAGCAAGCATAATGGAAAACAGAAATCTCTTCAAGAACTAAAAGAAAGCCAATACTTAAATGAATATAAAAGGGTTGAAAGCAAAATTCAAACATGATTCAAAATTAGAAATAATGAGGCATATCAAATCTAATTGAAAACAGAGAGGAGATTTATAGAGGCAAAGATGAATTATGTGAGGCAAAATTTTAATTTTTGGCAATGCTTGGTATTTATAAGGCTTTTTGTAAACAAAAGTCAGGTAGTCTACACCCCATCCCCAGGAGAGCCGTATAATTATTCATTGTTTACACAGGAGCCAAGTGAGATTCTGGAGGTGACATAACTTCCTCAAGACCAGGGAGCTAAAGTTATGTATCAGAATCTTCTGCACCAGGATTTGAAGCAGCATCTTATACCACACACGGCCTCATGTCTATGCACACTCACTCTTAAACACTGAATTTGTTGACAAATGATGTAAACATCAATGACATGCTATATCAATCTTAGATTAATAAACATTTTCTGGGAATTTAATACATGAGGATTATGTGGATTGCTAAATTAACTACACCATAAACTTTAGGAGGGGCTGTCTACTCTCAACATCTTAAGGAGCAGAAATTCACAAGTCTCAAATACCCAAAACATGGAGAAATTCTATGACGGAACAGAGAAAACATACCTTGTTCATTTCACATTTGATCTGAGAGCTTCACATAAAGAACTCCTGTTTTAAAAGCTCTAGATCCTATTATTTTTCACACTGGATGAAAAAGAAAAGCTTTAGATGGCTGAGTTAAGCAAACGCAATGTTTTCAATTTCAGGCCACTGCACAGTACGTGGGGAAAGAGCAAAGACAACAGAGGAGAAGGTGCCTCCACTAAAATAAGTTAGTTCAGAAGGTACAGTTTTATAAACAAAAATAGGAAGAATTATTTAACCAAGGAGAAAGTCACACTAGCGGACCAAGCAGGAAGCTTCTTGTGGTAGACAGAACAATGCTTCCTCCCCGTCCAAAGATGTCCTCGTCCTAACGCCCAGAACCTGTGACTATGTTACCTTACACAGCAAAGGGACTTTGCAGGTGTGATTAAGTTAAGGATCTTGAGACAAGGCGATTATCCCACACTATATGGTGGGCCCAGCATAAGTAAAAGTGTCTTTATAAGGCAAAGAGAGGGGCAGGAGGGTCAGAGTGAGATGAGCCGTGATGAGAGAAGCAGAGGTCAGACTGGAGAGAGATGTGAAGATGCTACAGTGCTGGTTTTGAAGAAGGAGGAAGGGGCCACAAGCCAAGGAGTGTAGGTGGCTTGTAGAAGCTGGAAAAGGCAAAGACATGTATTCTCCCCTCGAGCCTCCAGAAGCCCTGCCAATCCATTTAGACTTCCGACCTCCAGAATTGTAAGATGATAAATTTGTATTGTTTAAAACCAATAAGTTTGTGGTGTTTTGTTACAGCAGCCACAGGAAAGTAACATACTTCTCTTTGTAGTTATAGCTCTGTTGCTAACTTGACTGAGAGAAATTAAATTGGAAAATTTTAGCTCTTCTCTTTGAAACTGCAGGCTCCTTGCTTTTGCTCGGACTTCCCCAGATGCCTCTCCAAGGACTTCAGGCTCCTTCTTGACAGCTGGTCTTAGGAATATTGCCCTTCACTCTTACTGCCCTGGAACATCACATCCATGGGGGAGAGACTGATTGCAAAGTGATTCCGATTTGGCAGTTTCCAGCCTACAGAGGAAACTGCACTACATGTGGAATCTAAACACAGAGGAGAACTAGCTGGTCCACGGCCGAGCTCTCAGCTTGGAACAGAGCTTCTTCAGGTCTAGAGTCTTCTGTCCAGCAGCTGAAGGTCAGCCTATTCGTTGCTGTGCAGGTCCGTCTCTACTTCATCAGCTGTGGCCCCTTACTTGGTGTGTGTGTGTGTCTGTGTGTGTACATGCACGCACACATGCATTGTGGTGGTCTCACTCTATAAGAAGGGTGTGTCGTCCACCCATTTCTCTCTCCATTTATTTGCAACATGCCTTTCCCGCAGCCTCCAAAACTACTTTCTACCCTTTTCCCGTCTCTCTTCAAATCTCTAGCAGCCTACCCCACTCCTTGCACTTGACCTCACCCCATTTCTTCGAGAAAACAAACACAGAGAAAACTACATACATCTCATCTTCTCACTCATGAATCTCCCCACCACCTGCACCTGTCTGCATCTCTCTGCCTTCCCTTTGGTTACTACGGATGTACTATCCATGCTCCTATCTAAGACCAACCTGTCCACGTGGGCTCTGGAGCCCAGCCTTCTCTTTCTCTCAAGGACAGAACTCCTGTAATTATCTATCCCTCCTCTCCAGCCCTCATCGTCGTGTTCTCTCCCCTTACTTCATGGGCCATTCCATCAGCACATTCATCTCCACCATCTAAGTCAAAACTCTCCCTTGACCCCCACGTGCCTCTCCAGCTGTCACAGAAGACCACTCTCAAAATAATGCTCTATAGCAACTGTCTCTACCTGCTCACCCAATATTCTGACCGCAAATAGGCTTCTGTCTCATAATTCCACAGAAACTGTGCTAGTCAAGGTCATCTGTCTGGCCAAATTTAATGGTCACTCTTCTGTCCTCATCTTACTCCAACTCTCTAAATCATGCCATATAGCTGACCATTCCCTTCTCTTTGAAGAACTTTTTTTCTCTGGGCTTCCTCATCACTACATGTGCTAGTTTCTTTCCCATCTCACTGGCTTTCCTTCAGTTTTGTTAGCTGGCTCTTCCTCTGACTGGTGCCCCAAGTTGGTACACCCCAAATATTGGTCATCAGTCCTCTTCTCTGTCTACAGGTTCCTCCTAGGCGGACTCATGGATTTTCATGACTTGAAGTACTGTCTATATTCCATTGTTTCTGAAATACAGACTGTTTTCTTCCCAGAGCTCCGGAAATATATCTCTACCTGCCTGTTTATATCTTCACAGAGATGCCTGATGGGCTTCTCAAAGTTACTGTGTCCGAAACGGAACTTTGGATTTTCTGCCTTGCTACCAAAGAAAACTCTCGTTTCTCCTTCAATCTTCCCTATTTCAGCAAACGATACACTGCCAGCCACCCAGATATTCATGCCCCAAAGCAAGACCTCATCCTTGATTCCTCTTTTTCCCCTCACTACCCTCGATGTCCAATCTCTCAGCAAGTTCCATCTCTAAAATATGTCTCAGAGCCACCCACTTCTCCCTATCGCCACAGCACCACAGAGCTTCCAGCTGGCAACACTCTACCCCGACCTTCAGCAGGAGCCTCTCTCTCCTGCCTCTCCTGGCCCTCCCCAGGTCACCCTCCCCATAGCAGCCAGACTCATCCTCTCAAAATGTCAACAAGAACAATGGACTCTGCTGCTGGAAAGCCTCCCACAGCTCCCAGTACATCTGGAATGAATCCAAGCATCTTCCCACAGCTTCCAGAGCCGACGGAAACTGATCCCTACCTACCAGTTGTATCTTAGCCTGCCTTTCTATGAGTTGTGAGGTGAGAGGGTTTTCAGTATATCTCACCCTCAGTGTGAGTCCCCTCAGGGTCTCTGCATTTGATATTTTCCCTGCCTGGACTGCTCTGCCTGAGTATTTGCATACACGGATGCCTCCTTCACACCTCCCGGGGGCCAGTTGAGGGTCATCTCCTCAGAGAGGCCCACACACTCAGTCCCACTCTCCATCACCATGGCCTGTTGGACTGTCTCAACAGCACTCACCACTGTCGAAAGCTGTTACATTCACCCATCTTTCACTTGTTTACTCTCTGCCCCTCCCCACCACGGGAGCAGGAACTCTGCTGTTGTTACTCGCCTACACCCCCAGTGCAGACGGCAAGTCCTGGTCCACCGGAAGTGTTCTTTAAATCTTTGTTAAATGAATACACACACACACAGTGTGTTAATGTGTGTACAGGAACATGTGCAGTCACAGCAGGCTACTGAGACAGTAGGTACTCAGGTTTTCTTTTGACTTTTTTCTGAATTCACACTAAACAGCAAACAATCTTGGTTTACTTTTTCAAATTAAACTAGTACTTTATATACAGTAAAATTTATTATTACTCTTGTAGTTATACAGTTCTATAATTTGATAAATGCACAGTCATGTAATCACCCTCATAATGAGGATGCAGACAGTTCTATCACTCCAAAACAGTCCTTCCTGCCGCCCCTTTGGAGTGAACCCCTCCTCCATTCCAAACCCCTGGCAACCACTGGTCTGTTCTCTGTCCCTATGGTTTTGCCTTTTCCAGAATGTCATATAAATGAAATCATACTGTACACAGCTTTTTGAATCTGGCTTCCTACACTGAGCATACCACATTCATGCAGATGGTTGCACATAGTAATAGCCTGTTCCTTTTCATTCCATTTCATTCATCATGTGGATATGTCACAGTTTGTTTACCTACTCGCCAGTTAAAGGACAGCTGGATTGTTTTCAGTTTTAGGTGACTACAAATAAAGCTGTTATAAACATTTCAGACAGGTTTTTGTGCGTCCCAAAGTTTTCCCTTTCTCTTGAGTAACTACCTAGGGGTCGGTTAGTTGAGTCGTATGATAAGCATATGTTTAGCTTTACAAGAAACTGCCAAACTGTTTTCCACAGTGGCTGTACCATTTTACACTCCCAGTAGCAGTGTCTGAGCATTCTAGCTGCTTTATATCCTTCTCACCACTTTTCGGTCAGTTTTATTTCTTAAATTTTTGGCCATTCTAATAGGTGTATAGTGGTATCTCATCAAAGTTTTCATTGCATTTCCCTAATGCCTAGTGATATCTTGGTTTACTTCTGTTCATTCATTCATACTTTTACCAAGTGCCTATATGCACCAGTCACAATGCTGTGACGTGGAGGCTGATAAGACTTATCCTGTCCTCCAGGAGTTAGAGTCCAGCGGGAGAGGCAGATTTGTTAACACATGATAAACAGTATGCCCCATGCTAGGACAGGTTATGAAGACAGTGCAGTGGGAGTACAGAAGAGGCCGAGGGATCTATCCCAAGGAGTCTTCTCTTCTCTCAAGAGCCCTAGTCAAATTTCTTTTCTGATTTGGGTCCGTGAACAAAGAGAGCAAATTCCTAAATTTCTAACACCCACATTAGAGATGCAACTCAAATCAGCACTGAAGTAGATGAGACCAGCCAGGACTGCTTGGTCAGGCTCGATCCCCAGCTCTTTCCCACTGCATTACAACCCCTGACCCAGAGAGAGGGAGGAGAGTCCTGGGGTGGTAGGAGGGAGTCCTGGAAAGGGAGTTTGACCCTACTCCCCTTTTAGGATGTGCCCTCCTGGGTGGAGGGGTGGTCAAAGACTGATGGATGATATTCTGTGGCCTGAATGAGGGATAGACGTAGGGAGGGTCTTGAGAAATGACCCTGCAGATGCTTTGTAAAACTAAAATACCATTATCTGGATTAAAAATGAATACAAGAATGAAGGGAGGAAATACGGCCCACCATAACCACTCAGCCATGAGTTCCTGGGACCCTCCCCAGCTCCACTTCAAGATGGCTTAGATTTGAATTAGAGAGTGACACAAAACCTAAGCCACGAGCAACAGGAAGTGGACACATCAACATGGAGTGAAGGACAGGAATGTGAAACAAGCCACATGCAACCGGGAAAGTGGTTGCTGCTTTAGGATGCTCATCTGTGCTTGGTAACACGGGTTCTCTCAAATGAGCCCTGTATGTTGGCACCGCGCCTTTTTTGTCTTAAAAAAAAAAAAGATTCTTGCATAGGCGGTGGTTCTAATTGTCCTTTCGACTTTGTTAAAAATACCCATTAAAATGTCACACTGAGGGATTTATCTACACATAATGTAAATTCCGCGCCAGGAAGGACCTCCACTGGGGTATTACAGAAAGCAGCTCCTGCACGGCGCTCAGCAGCGTGGCGCAAATCAGCGCATTCCACGCCTCGCATAATGATCAAGGCCATTACCAGGCTCACGTTGACGTGCTCTGTGCTGAAGGAGCCAGCTGCCGCCCCAGCTGTCGGACGGTCTGAAATCTTTCAAAGTGCCAAGGTAGCAGCATGTGAGGCACACAGAAGAATGCTGGCCTTCACGTTCTCTTCTGGGCGCTGTCCCAGATGCGCTGCTGGACTAGCACCTACTTTACTGATCAAAACTTGGTTGCCAGTTATGCGATATTGTAATCTAATGCTCTAAAATATTAATATTAATTAATTAACATTAAAAAATCGATATGTGAGATCAGTTTTCAATAGCTAAGAAGCAAATCACCTATTTTTATTTGTTGGTGGTCTTCACTCACAAGGCACGTAGCCAACTAAAATTCTCTTTGGAAAAGCGGCTCAAAATCCATTTTCTCAAGTGGCCAATAAGCTGAGGGAAGGAACAATGATCAGATGAATTTCTGATTTTATTCCTACAGAAATAAAATTGTATTCCCTCAGATTGTCACTGGTTTAAAATACAAATACTGCTTAATCAGCAGGAAACATTAATTCTTGGCTGGAAACTCAGGTTGTCATGCATCTCGTATCATCTGTGACGCCACAAGACTTAACTAGACGCAGCTGGACAGGTCCTGTTGCTGCTATCAGCAGAGAGTTTCACCTCCTTCTCGTGTGTTAAAAAAAGAAAGAAAAAAAGCAGGGATGAGAGGAATAGTTAAATAACTATGGTACAGCCACGCAATAGAATACCATTTAACTACTGGCAAAGAATGAGGTAGATCTTTCTGAACTAATATGGAAATGGTCCAAGTTACATTGCTCAGTGAAAAAAAGTTCTTTTCAAAATAGTGTAAACAATAGTGATTCCATTTTTATATACACATAAAACATATCATTATACCTAGAAAACAAAGGGGACGAAAATACGCTAAACTATCTTAAATGGTTACTCAGGTAGGGAGTGGGAGCCAACAGGGACTTCCACTTTTGGCATTATTTCTTTAATTTTTGAGTTTTATATCGTCTTGTACTGTTTTTACTCAAAAGGGGAAAAAAACTTTTCTAAGAGTTACAAGCTGTTGATTTTTCTGAAGTCGAAGGTCTGATGGAAGAAGAGAGAGAATAAGGAAACTGGAATGATAATGGGACACTATTCAGCAACCATACAATTTTCAGAACTGAACTAATGTTAATTCTGATTGGGAGGAATCTAAACACTGACGCTACAGCGCTCATTTATGGACAGCAACGAGAAAGTGCCAGAGACTACTCCGGGTCTCTGGGTGGGAAAGAAAACGATATTCACAGACCTCTAGTCTTTAAACCTCCACCTTTAGTCATAATCTGATTTTGGATTCTTGGGGCCGAGGCTGGTTGCATCCTGAGCTGCAATCGTGTAAGCCCATTGCCAACAGCGATACACAAAGCAATCACAATAAAAAATTGGCAGGATCTGCCTGCAGCACATAATCATGCCTTCAAGAAGTGAGAGCCAACTCAACTGGAATTATACATCCCTGGGAGGGGGTCCAAGGGTTAAATTCCAAGGAACTGCAGTGGTCCTCCGTCTCTAAGAGCAGGCCCAAGCAACAAGCTGGCCTTTCCTGCTGGTTTGTCTATTTCTGTTTCCAAGCTCTGGTCCTACCATTTGGAATGCACAGAGCGAGCGGCCAACAGCAGAAGGAAGTCACATGATGCCTCTGGTTCCTGAGTCTGACTGTTGACCCTAAATATGCTTTCGAAGAAGCAAATTTCCCGGCAGCTTTTCAAACTTAGAAATTCATGGGCTTATTTTTCAGGATTATTTTCTCTGGAATATCTTCTGTGAGTGCTCCAAATATGAAAAGAGTGAATGAGAGGACCTTTCCAGAAAGAGTACCTGGTGCTAGCATGTAAGACTCATCCAAGCATGGCGCATCCCAAGCTCCGCGGAGAGAAATCCTGAGTCTGAGGGTTTGCAAAAAGCTGGCAGCATAAAATGTGCCTGCGTGCATGTGTGTGTGTGTGTCTGTTTTGAACAAAGGTCCTTTGGGATTTTCTTTTGTAGACAGACAACAATATATTATTAATATTGATAATGTAGGTCAATTAAAATTTTATCAAATATTTTTATACAAATATATACTACAATAGCCTATAGGATAGTCACATTTTGACCACATACAAATGGAGCTTATATCATAAATGCATGTAAAGGCAGCTCATTACTCTATAAATACACACTGTATATATTCATATTTACTATAGCATATATATAGGCACACATTAACTTTCTCTATTTCACTCACATAAATATTTATTTAAAATGAACTGTATAAAGTTTTGCAGATTTATATTAACATATAAACTCTTATATAAGCTGATGTCCATGGACGAACAACAATAAATCAATTATGTTCATTTCGTGAAAAGGTATAGTCTCAAGAAACTGAAAAGCAAACAAAACCAAATACTGGGAATTCTTACATTAGGTAGAAAGTTGGACTAACAGACTCTAAACCCCATTCCAGGGCTCAAGTTCTCTCTAATTCTAAGATCTTGTGTCTGGACCAGATGAGGCCACAAGAAACTCTCTCGAGTATAGATCCACAGTAAGAAATGGAACACTTTCAACATGAAACAAAACAAACTTGTAAACCGCAGGTAGTTCTGACACAAGTGCCCAAAGGTTGGTAGAGGACTTGTAGCAATAAAATACCTATTCTGTACATTAGCAACTCAGTCCATCTGCTTTCAGAGTAGCTGTCCTTAAAGTACCTTTTTTCTCAACAGGGCTCCATACAAGTTCATGGTCTCTATTCTAGTCCAGATCAAGATTTCTTTTTGTTCTTTGCCCACGGCCTCAGCAAGTCTTGCTCATGATCAACAAAAGCTCTGTGTCCACTCCCAGAAGATTTTGAATGATACAGCACACAAGAGCTAAAGGAAGCCATTCTTAGGTGAAGGATCTTCCCCCTGGTGGGGGGATGAGGGGGCTGCAATACTCCCAGCGTGGTGACAACAGAGGTCAGCCGGGCGCTCTTGGTGCTGATGCCAAAGGTCACACTCGCACGGCTCGGCTAACTGCTGACTTCTCTACCTGCTCCTATTTTTCTAGCCCCATTTCTTGCCTTGTAGCCTCTGATCCAGAACAAATCACTTAACACTTGACAAGCGAAACAGCTGCTTAGCTCATGATTCAGGACCAAAATGACCCTCAGAGTTTTGTCATCTATGTCAAAGAAATTCCTTCTAACGGGCTGGGAACACATGCCACCACAATGACCTGGGAGCTCCGGTTCCCGGGTCTGAGCCTCAAGGAAGGGGACTTCACACCCTCCTTCCTAGTACAGCAATGGAAATACGACTCTGCAGAGGTCGGCTCTGCTAGCCCACAGCCAGATGCTGCTCACTTGTATCCACTGCAACCCCGCCGAGAGAACAGCCTTCAGATCATCCCAAGTTCCTGAGGTTTACTGTCGTCAGATGCTTCTGGAAGGCCCCAGCCCAGTGGAGACACTAACCTTCCTCACAGCCTTCCAGAAATGTGGGAGTCAGCCTCTACTCTCCTCCTCCCCAATGTCCAGTTGATCACTGAGAAATGCAACTCTATTTTCTGTATTTCTCCCAAACCTGTTCCTTTCTCTCCATCTCTGCTTTCATCGAGGCCCTTACCATCCCTCACCTGGCTCACCCTAATAGGGGTGATCTGCAGCAGGCATGGGTCTGGATGGAATCCTGAAGTACGCATGTCACAGTCAGTGCCCAGAGCCCGAAGCCCTGGATCCCTCCGCCGTCCAGCAACGGAAGGGGCAGTGCCTGGCCCAGCAGAGGCTCAGGGACCGGGCTCCAGAGCTCTGTCTTTCCTCTCTTCGGACTAGCCAACGCCCTGTTGTTAAATAATTTTAATACTACCTCTCCTTAACAGAGCTCCTGGCTTCCAATCTGCCTAGCCCGATCTATCCTCGACGTACCCTCAAGAGATCTTTATTTCTTTCTTTTTTGCTGAGGAAGATTGGCCCTGAGCTAACATCTGTGCCAATCTTCATCTATTTTGTATGTGGGATGCCACCACAGCATGGCTTGATGAGCAGTGTGTAGCTCCGTGCCCAGGAACCAAACCCAAGAACCCCAAGCTGCCAAAGTGGAGCGAGCGAACTCAACCACCATGCCACCAGGCCAGCCCCCAAGAGATCTTTCTATAATAAAAACTGGATCACATCACTCATCAGCTTGAAACCTTTCAGTGGTTCTCCATGGCCCTTCAGGATTGAGTCCAGATTCTTCAGTGTGGCCACAAGGCCCACCTAGACCTGGCTCCTGCCCATCTCTCCACCTCATTCCTCACAAGTCCCTCCTTCTACCCTTTGCTACCTGCTGTGCAACATCTTTGCATCTTTACCACTCTCCACCTTTGTCAATTTGGAGAACTCCAAAACTCAATCTTCTATTAACCTAGTAGAAAGGAACATCATCTGTGAATTCTTCCAGACACATTGAAAGGTCTTCACTTCCCCCACTGAGTTATCTTGGTACCCTACGCATTCCCACAGCTCTCAACACGGGGCCTGACAGAGAAAGGCCACTTGAGATCCTCAGGACTTGTTCATCTTATAACTGAAAGTTTGTACCCTTTGACCAACATCTCCCCATTTTTCCAGCTTCTAATGTTAAATCTCACCGAGGGCCAGATAGGAAAGGGACTTTGCCCCAGAGCATTGAATGCATTTTCTCGTGGTGGACAAACTTAATACTTGGGTTTCCTTTTAGAAAAACAAAACTCTCAAGAGTTAATAAGCTGACGTGTAACTCAAAGGGGCCCTTCTTACACTACACCTTTAAAGCACGTTTCATTCGGATTGTCTGAAGATAAAATGTAGGGGCCCAAGTCAGTCCACTTGTTGGCAGAGACCCCATTCCCTCTTGCTCATCCCGGATTTACGACCCTGCAGGAGACACACAATGGCCAGCCCACCCCCTTCCCCTTTGTTTCAAAACGTCAGGCGTCTACCCAGAGTTAAATTTCCCCTTTCCTCTCAGAAAGGCTGGCTGCTGGGGTCATCAATCTCGGCCTAGAAAGAAGTTCCTAGCTGCTACTGACTGAGGGAGTGATTGGTCTGGTGCACCTGGGGAAGGGCCACGGCGCCAGGAAAATCAACCAGAGCGACTGAGTCTGGGGCAAATGCAGCGGTTTGTCATTCACTATCACCTTCTCTGGCTGCCACTTGGGGGAAATGATCTAATAACTCAGGAAGCCCAGTGACAAGGCACGAGAGCACGAGCAGATTGATGCTCCAGCAGAGGCGGCTACAGAACCAGCTCCAACTGCAGCGCTGGTTCCCAGCACTTACGGATTCACACGGGGGCTCCTCTTCTCCTCCCGCTCTGATTACAGTTCTGGTAGAGGATGGGAAGCTTTGAGTACCGACTGCTGCCTCCAGGAGGGACACTGGTAGAGTGGGTTCAAGGCCTGCAGCAGATTCCCGGAGTATTTACAGCACACCTACCGTGCACCAGGCACCTCACACATATCAGCTTGTTTAATGCACCAACAATCCTGTTGCCTACTCTCCACCCCCTGGTAGAGGGGCCAGATAAAACACAGGCCACCAACCAGCTAAATCTGATCTAAAAAAAAATTTTAGTATAAGTATGTCCCATGCAGTATTTGGGACATACTTATACTAAAAAATTATTTATTGTTTATCTGAAATTTACATTTAACTAGGCACCCTGTATTTTTATTTGCTAGATCTGATAACCACACCCCAGGGGACATGTGGCAATGTCTGAGACATTTTTGATTGTCATGAGCTTGAGGGAGGAGGGTGACTGCTGGCATCGAGTGGGCAGAGCCCAGGGATGCTGCTAAATGTCTTACGATGCACAGCACAGCTCCTCCACCCCCAAAGAATTATGCAGCCCCAAATGTCAACAGCGCCAGCATGAGAGATTCTGCTGTACACTCGTCACTGGGCCTGTCTGTGTCACCAGGACTCCAAGTTAACAGAGCTAATGAGGATACAGAGGTTTGGAAACAGACTCTCAGAAGACTGGAGATTTTGTTCCTGCATGAATGCATTTTGTTTTTATGTTAGTTTTTGTTATTAAGTTATAAGCTCTTTTGATTTTTTTTTTTGCTATAAAATTGATCTATAGGGGGTTGCCATTTTTCTCCTTTATACTTTTAAATGCACCCTAAAGAATAAGTAAAGGTGGCACATAATAACACCAACAGAGAAATGCTTGTCCCCCGGGGTTTTGAAAGAGTGTAGCATTCTCCATCAAATGCTTTCTGATGACACCCACAGCTTATAAATGGTTATTACCACAAAAAAGGGGAATAACCATATGTCTCCTAAAGCGTTTGTATTCTTGTTTCATAAAGGGGAGGTCTGCTCTTAAAATTCCCTGCTAATCCTCAGGAATGGGGAACCAGCATCCTTAGTAAAAGTACCTGGTTGCACCCACGTGTCCCTGCAGGGTGACTCCAATAAAGCCGTGCGCTCACCAGGAGGGGCCCACACTGGCTTCCCCAGGACCTGCACATAGAAGTCTGGGAAGCATGCATTCTCTTCCATCCCTCCCAGCTCCTGCCTCCTGGAGTCCACCTCTCCGTGCCCATTTGTCACCGTGCCCCGTGACATCAACATCACCAAAGTGCACTACCTTCTCTCGGCGCTCAGACCCACCATCCACGACAATTCCCCTCGTCCTCCCTCCTGCAGATCTCTTCTCCGACCCCCTGCGAGTTAACCATCCAGCCTCCTGGAGGATGGCTCAGTGAAACCACACCAATAACGAAATGCTCTGCAGTCGCAACATTTCCTCCCCCTCCCACCTCCTCCAGAATTTGCCCATTAGCCATTCCCTTTCTGTTTACCTGCTGAAACAGCTGCCTAGAGTACAAGGCCCTTTGCAACCTGGCCCCACACTCATCTCCAACCTCGTGCTCCCCATGCCAGCTCAAGGGTGCAATGGAATCACAAGGGGATTGTGTTGAAAAGGCACATTCCCAGCCCCTGTTACTAGAAACATCCCTTTAGGAGGGTTGAGGTGGTGCCCAGGAATCTGCATCTCAGACAAGCACCCCAGGTGGTTCTCATGCACCCCAGGTGGTACTGTACGTCTACACAGTAAGAAACACAGCTTCCAGCCTTAATGGATTACTCTCTCTGCTTGCACCGCCCTTGCCATGACACCCTTTGTGCCTTAGCTGAGGCCCTTTTCTCCTCATCCCTGTTATCTGCTTGGAAAATTCCTATTAACACT
Organism: Ceratotherium simum simum; assembly: GCF_057802395.1. Taxonomy (NCBI): domain Eukaryota; kingdom Metazoa; phylum Chordata; class Mammalia; order Perissodactyla; family Rhinocerotidae; genus Ceratotherium; species Ceratotherium simum. Next base: position 89,299,409 of record NC_141903.1, read on the forward strand.
TCAGGGCCCACATCAACTGTCACTTCTCTAGAGCCTCCCTGACTGCAGCAGACCTGCCCAGAATCAATGGCCTTGTCTTTGGGGTTCCTACAGTGATTTACATGACCCCCTCGTCCAGCAGTTACCGCAGTCTATGTATTTGTTTACAATATGTACTCCACCAAATTCCAGAGGCTGGAAACATAATCTGTTGAATCATCTTAAGTAGAATGGAATAAACAAAAGGGTACTTTAAATTCTAGTATAACCTCCACAGCCAAAAAGGTATGCAAGATACAAGTCATCAAGTAATTAAAAAATAGTCGTATTGTACTTGGACTTCATATATATGTATTAATTGTAAATTACACACCTGTAAAGCTTCACTTCCGTAACTATTATTTCTCTGGCTACACCAGGTATTTTTTTTAAATTGGGTTACAATAACCACATCACTCACTCATCCCCAGCTGTTACTGTGAGCTGTCCAGCCCTCTGCTACTATGTCTGGGGATGCCCAGGGAACATCTCATATATACACAGGAATGCTGCCCCTCCAGTCACCCTGTGGTGTCTTTTGTTTCTCTCCTCTGGGAATCTACTGCCAGAGATACAGGCCTTCACTATCCAACAAAGCCCTAAGATGCCCTGCCCACTGGTGCCACCTCCTGACTTTGAAGCATCTCTGGAAAGCGTGGATAGTTCAGGCTCTGAATGGACCACCTGAATTTGAATCCTCATTCTGCTGATTACTAGCTGTGGGACCTTGGACAAGCTACTTAACTGCTTCTTTATGGGTTTTCATTAGGATAACATATACATAACATAAAATCTACCATTTAACCATTTTTTTAATGTACAATTCAGTGGTGTTAAGTGCATTCACATTGTTGCACAACCATCACCATCATCCATCTCCAGAACTCTTTTCATCCGACAAAACTCAAGTTCTATACCCATTTAATGATAACACTCCATTCCCCTTCCCCCCAGCCCCTGGCAACCATCATTCTACTTTCTGTCTCTATGAATTTAACTGTCTGTAATGGAATCATACACTATTTGTCCTTTTGTATCTGGCTTATTTCCCTTAGCTTAATGTCCTCAAGATTCATCCATGTTGTAATAAGTCAGAATTTCATTCCTTTTTAAGGCTGAGTAATATTCCATTGTGTGTATATGCCACATTTGTTTACCCTTTCATCCTTTGGTGGACACGTGGGTTGTTTCCATCTTTCGGCTATTGTGAATAATGCTGTTATGATCGCTGGTATACAAATATCTCTTCAAGTCCCTACTTTCAATTCTTTTGGGTATAACCTAGAAGTGGAATTGCTGAATCATATGATAACTCTATGTTTAATTTTTTTGAGGAACCGCCATACTGACAACCATTTTGACTCAGTTTCCTTGTCTGTATAATGGGGCTGTGGTAAGGATTCACCTGAAAGGATTAAACCAGTGCTGTGGGGGGCTGAGGTCACTGCTGTGCTGGACACTGGTCCTGCTAACGTTACTGACAGGCCTGGACCTGAAGGCTCCTTTGCCCAGTGTTGAGATGCCCTCTCTCCTATCTCAAGCTGCATTAGGTTCAATGATATCCATAAGATTCCTTCAGGACATCTTCCTTAGTTCACTTGCAGCTCCCTCCCATTGCTGCTCATTCTAAAAAAGGACGAGCTAAAATCTGAGGGAACAGAAGCTGTACTACCTCTGAGGGCCCAAGAAGGGCCATTCTCTTCCTTGACAGGCCACGGGGCCAGGCTTGTCTCTTGGCTCTCTCTTTTGCTCAGTGACCTTCTATCCCAGGGGGCTTCTCCTCCCCAAGTGGTCCGAGTCCTTGTGGGCACACACTGATCAGCCTTTGGGACATGCTCAGATAACACACCCAGCTGAGGCTCCACCGGGACACTGCTACGCCCCACCTTGTAGAGTAAAAAAAGGGAAGATTAAAAAAAATCAGGCTTAATATTGAATTATCATTGTTCTATATCGTTGTCTTCAGAGAAATGCAAATTAAAACCACAATGAGATACCATTCCACGCCCACCTAGCACTGGCAAGGACGTGAGGCAATTGGAACTCGCACACACTACTGGTGGGAGTGTAAAGTGTACAGTTTAGAGAACTGGCAGCTTCTTACAAAGTTAAACATACATCTGCCCTGTGACCCACAAATCCTACTCCTGGGCATCTATCCAAGAGGAATGAAAACATAAGCAGAGCTGAGGCTGCTCAAAAGACCTGTGTAAGAATGATCAGAAAGCAGCCTTTAAAAAAATGAAAAATTATGGGGCCGACCCGGTGGTGTAGTGGTTAAGTTTGCATGCTCCGCTTTGGTGGCCCAGGGTTCGTGGGTTCGGATCCCAGGTGTGGACCTATGCACCGCTCATCAAGCCATGCTGTGGCAGGCATCCCACATATAAAATAGAGGAAGACGGGCACACATGTTAGCTCAGGGCCAATCTTCCTCACCAAAAAAAAAAAAAAAAAGGAAAAATTAACCCCTCTCCCCCAAAACAAACCCACAAAAAACTTGAAGCAACTCAAATGTCCATCAACAGGAGAACAGAGGAACACATACCGTGTATCTATATAATGGGATAATATTTTGCAATAAAAGGAATGAACTACTGATACTTGCAACAACATGGATGAATTTTTAGAACATACTGACTGAAAGAAGCCAGAAGCTTCTATACTTTATTTATATGAAGTTCAAGATCGGGCAGAAAAAACTAATCTTTGGTGATAGAAATCAGAACAGTGTTTGCCTCTGCGGTGGGAAGTGGAGAGACTGAAGATGGGTGGGAGGGAACTTTTCAGGGAGATGGAAATGTTCTATTATCTTGATTTGGGTGGTGGTTACATGGATGCATACAATTGTCAAAACCCACTGAACTGTACACTCAAGATTCTTGCATCTTTTCATATGTAAATTATAGCCTCAGTTTAGAAAAGAGTGGTCAGAGGACCACAAGATTACATCACCAGCAATATCCCAGAGCCCCAGGCACAGACTCCATTCTTTACACACTCATCTGATTTGAAAGCGTTCCACTTGTATTGCTCTGGGCTTAGCACTATCTCAACTGGTTGCATTTGAGCAGACAACATTCTTTTGCTCCTCACAGTAGAGGTGACCGAGGCCAGGCAGGGCTCAGGTTCCACACTGAAGCTCCTCCCACCCTCTCAGCCAAGCTGTCCCAGACTAAGGCAACTCCTAAAGAGGGAGTTCCCAGCCCAGGAGAGCGAAGGAAGCCAAGCCAGTCCTCCCTGCTAAAGGGAGATTTCCTGAGCCTGTCACCCTCTGACCACAACCCTGCTGCCCAGAATGGTCCAGAACAGCCGTCTGGATGAATCAAACACCAAGCACATCCTGCTTAACCACCTCACCGTCCACAGAGGGTTAGGGGCAGAGTTACTGTTTCCAGGGGTTCAAGCCACAGAACAGGTCGTTCTGACGTTTGTGATCTCAGTGAACACTTCACCTCCCACCATATCCCTCACAGCTGAACTCCTTACACATGCGCACGTGCACAGGAGAATATTCAGCCCCAGAGGCAGCAATAATTGTGAGATTATTGAATAAGATTATATGTTAATTAGTGAGATTAATAAATAAGAGGGAAAAGCAAGGAATTTCTTTGCTCAATGCAGTGGCTCTCGAAGTTCGGAGCACACAGAGCACTTGGGGAGGTTCTGAACACGGCCGATGCCTGGAGGTTGGGGAGCTGTGCAGTCTGACAACCGGCCTGAATAGACAAAACCGAGGTGTGCTTTGAGATAGAGGTGGACTAAGGAAGATAAAGAAAGATGCTCAGAAGTCTAGAAGTCGTTCTCATTCGGCAGGAGGCAGGTGGAAGAAGTTCAAGTGCAGTTTTAGAGACATAAGTCTGATAACAAGGAGGAACTTGTTGATCGAGTCTGTTTTATAAGTGCCTCTGCCTTCCGAGAGCAAAGTGAAGATGTGACTGGCAGGTGTTTGCTAGTTGTATGAAGGTCTCGAAAAGATAAATATGATGACATTTTAAAAGGGAGGCAGATTAAAAAAAGATTCGGGAGCGGTTGGGATTCTGGGGAGGAAATGAATTCCCGTGGAAAAGGCTCTCCTTCAATCAGAACGCAATTTGCACAAAGGCAAGCCGAAGTGAGTTTTTATAAATACCTCCCAGGCCCTCCGACAGACAGAATTTCCAGAGGTGACAACGGCAGGAGAAGCTTCCGGCAGGAAATTAGGACTGACAGCAATAACAAAGCTAAACGCCTGGCTCTCATCCACCCCGGGCTGTTAAAGAAACGGCGAGCTGTTGATTCCCCTAGCCGACACTGGGGGGCGCCCTGGGCTCACAAGAGATGGGCGCTTTACAGCCTCTTCCCTGGTGACTTGGACTTGCCCGTCTGAGGGGGAGCTGGAGGCAGCTCAGACCGTGCCTGTCCTCAAAGCTCGGGCGACGGAGGCTGCTGGGCCCTACTCTCTCCTCCAGGGGTCTCAAACACTCGCCTTCTAAGTCAACCACTGTACCCTTCGATTCAGCCTGGCAAGGTACCCACGTGGGGGATAAACACCGAGATTGAGATCTGAAAGGCAGGGCCTGCCCTCCAGCTCTGAGGGCCAGGGGCCCAGCCAGGCGCAGCAGGGCACAGAGCAGTGGACCGCGAGGTCAAGCCCTTGGGAGCAAGGGCTGGAGAGCAGAAATTCTTGCCCACCACCTCATAAAAACACCCTCGCACATATTCTGCATCCTCACCCCTCTGTCAGGTTTGAGTTATTAAAAACAGATCAGGAAAAAGGACCTGACAGTGTGTGTCGTTCCTACACCAGGTTCTAAAGAGAATCTCTGTGCTTTCTTCTCCTGGAAGGTCTGAGATGGGAGCCAGAGTGAAGGGAGAGGCAGGAAGGACGAGATGATTCTGGACGTTTGGTGGGAGGTGGCTTCAGAGATGGGGGGCTGAAGGAGGCAGTCCCTCCTCCAGTGGCCCAGCAGCTCAGCAGAACCCGAGGGTTGAGCAGGGGTGGCCTGGCGTGACCCCTCTGATAAAGATCTCACAGGGTGAGGGCGTCGGTTCTCCTGGGCACGGGCGGTGCTGCAGATGGAAAGGTTATTTGAAACCAACCCCCTATCTGGGATCTGGGCAGGCCAAGTCTGACAGAGCAAAAGCCTAGCAACACGGACACAGATCTAAGCTAGGACAGAGGGCCCAGGGCAACTCCGGACTCGCAGTAAAGACAGAAGTGGGAGTCTTTGAGACAAAGACGCTAAAACCAGGGGTGAGGGAGAGGGACCCATGGATGTGCCGGGGCAGAGGAGGACAGGGCCAGTGCAGGGGACAAACGGACGACGTGGGGAGATGGCCCAAGACCCACTGGTCCTGGATCCAAACCACTTGCTATAATTATGACCAGAGTACAGCAGAGAGCATTCACGAATCCTTGTCTGGGAAAACAGGTTAAACAGGAAAGATGGAGCTGGAAACATATCTTAAGAGGTAAAGACTTATGGATCTGATAATTCCTGGCAGGAAAAAGCTTTCTTTCGTCTGAAAAAAAATCTCTGGTCACTTTGACTTATTAGAAATTAGTGGAGAGAGCCACAGAACTTAATAATGGTCTTGAATGATATTGAGTGATCACTAGTAGAATACTGAACAGCTGTTTTTCCTCTTCCCGTAGGATAAGGAAAAGCTAGAAATCTTGGGTCAGCAGAGAATTTCTTGACAGTGAGTATTAAAAACTGTAGACAAACTAAACTATTGGGCAGGGTGGGGGGCTGGGGGTAGCTTCATAAAAGCAAATAAAAACTGACCCTGAGAGTCTCATTTGTCTGGAATGAGCTAGAAAGAGGGTAGACTCAAGTCACTTCACCTGCTTAGGATTCTTTTGATCATTTTCCTTTACCTTCAAATAGCAGTTTTGTTGTTGTTTTCTAGTTATAAAAACAATACATGCTTATGTGGCAAGTTCAAGCAATATAGAATATAATTTTTTAAAAAGCAAATCACCCCAAGTTTCATTACTCAGAGATAAACATAATTAACATTTTGGATTTAGTACAATTATTAGTATTTAATTAAGCCATGAGAAGATTTAGTGAGAGTTTTGGGAAAAGTAGGAGCTTCAGTCACTAACATTTTTGAAATACGAATCTTGCTTCACAATATGTTGGGGGCAATCTGCGTATTTCACCTGGGATAGTCAGACATATCTGCATTAGACCTTACCTTATATACCTGGAAATTTCCATAGAAAACAGTTCATAAGGGCCAAAAGAGTGAGATCAAGAGAGACACATCATAAAGCTAAGTAGAGAGGCTGGAGTAACACTCGCGTTATGTGGCGCTCCAGCTGGGCTTCTCAGATCCTGCTTCCATAGCACTCTCGAGGCATGAAAGAAAAAGCAGCGACGTGCTAATGCTGTTCTTCAGCCACACTGGCTGGCTAGATCTGCAGATGCAGTACACTTCTACCTCCTGCCAAATCTGATGAGGAAAGCAGTTCGGATTTTTTAAAAAATCAATGAGAATACTCTGCAGTAATTTTTCATCTCAAGATAGGAAGAAAGTTGAGTTATTTTTTCTTCTTATAACATACCAGAATAATTGTTCCTAAATTAAATTATGCCCACAGGTAAAGCTTACAGATTTCGACTTCGTGATTAAAGATTCTGACACCAATTCTGATGGGGGAGGGGTGTTTCCCCACACATCCAAGCAATTCTCAGATACCAGCTTGCTGTCCTACCATTCAACTCAATTCTGACCGTATCTACCCAGAGGGAGCTTCAGATTGCACGTGTTAAGGGCTCAGTCCCACAAGAATGCCCTCCCCCAGTTCAGACACCAATCGCAAGCCCAGGTTGTCACCTGTGCTTCTGACTGACTGACCAGCTATAGATGGGAGGTTCCAAGGACTCCCTCCTTGGGTTTGAATAATTTGCTAGAGTGGCTCACAGAACTCAGAGAAACACTCTATTTACTAGATTAGCGGTTTATTATAAAGGATATAACTCAGGAACAGCCAGATGGGAGAGACGCACAGGGCAAGGGATGGGGAAAGGGCTCGGAGCTTCCATACTCTTTCCTAGAGCGCCACTCTCCCCAATTCTCCACGTGTTCACCAAGCCCATCCTTTTGGATTTTTATGGCAGCTTCATTACATGATTGATAAATCATTGACCACTGGTGTTTGAACTCAATCTCCAACTGCTCCCCCCCCCCCGCCCCCGCCACCTATCCTGTAGAAGGGGAGGTGGGGTGGGGGTAGGACTGAAAGTTCCAATCACAAGGTTGGCCCCACTGGCAACCAGCCCCATCCTTAGCTGCTTTCCAAGTCGCCTCATTAACATAACAAAAGACACCTTTATCACTCTCATCATTTAGGAAATTCCAAGGGTTTCAGGAGCTCTATGCCAGGAATGGGGTAGAAGACCAAATATTTATTTCTTATTAAAAATCACATCACAGTGATAAAACCAAGAAACATTCATTTCACAAAGATCAAATCCTCATGGCAAGAACGGTAAGACTTTCGGGAGATGGGAGGAGACGTGGTGGGAAGAGGAAGAGAACAGTTGCAGAGACACTCAACTCTGGGGAGGTCTGCGGCTCACCCAGTGTCAGGGAACCAGAGGTGAAAACGGAGCTGACCTTTATGCTCATCTAACCTCAAAGAGTTTTGAGAAACCATGCCCCTCCCTTCTAAATTAATATTTACATTTTCATCTTAGCTCTGGATGTATCTATCGCTAAGGGTAAAATTTCTGGCATATTATAAGTAATGGCAACCTTAAATAAAACAGTGACATCACTCTCTAAAACACAGCCAAGGGACTCTGAACAGCACAGCAGTTTGGACCAGCGTCAGCCACTTAACCGCAGGGACAAACTTGATTAATCAAGGAATTTTACATGATCCCCTTTTCTCCTTGAACCTGAAACTCTATTTCACTTTCCCCACGGAATTCTAATGGAAGTATATTTTTATGCGTGAATCATGCATTTATGATTTTATTGATCAACCTATTATATTTCTCTGCAAACACATGTTCTAAATTTAAAATTCAAAACAATATCCTGTGACCACAAGCTTTCTAAGTGATAAAAAGCATTATACTGACTGACCTATCACTGCAATTATTACACAACTGATCAGTACAACAAAATGGAGTGTATAGTTTGCAAGTCTGTGACAATTTTTAACCAAAAAAGAAAGCTTTATCGGAAGTGAATCTTTTAGTAACATGAAATGGAGGGGTGTTTTTTCCCAATTGGTTCATGTATCCATGGGTGAATATTACCTATTGTTAAAATGAGATAGTTTATCATTAATTCTTATTCATCTAAATAAGTGTGAATGGAGAAAGTTTTATTTTTAGCCACATCACTCAATTCTGTGAACTCTCAGTCCTTTTAGTTATCTATTGCAGGGAGCAAAGTTTGCCACCCCAAAATGTGTCTCTTTGGCGTGAGGAAGTTTTCCTTTTACCTCCTCCTTAAGTGCCTAAAAGAATGTAGAGAAAGGGCCTGTTCCAGGAAGAGCCACCACCAGAGAGATCCACAAAGCATACCAGCTAGTGTGGTCGACCGGGGGGAACTTGGCAGGGCCTGTCGGATCAAAGTCCTCTCTGGGTCCCATCGGCTCTGGATGGCCCAGCAAACATTTGTTTACCACACATTTCCTCTTTTCATTCTTCCTGTGAATTGCCTTCCTTCCCTTTGAAATACCAGACCCTTGCCCCCTTCTCCTTAGCTCAGGGTGGCATAAAAATCCCAATTGCCCAACTGTGGGGGAACCACATATCTTTGGGGTTCCTATTCATACAAAATTAAATTTTATTTTCCCTGTTAATCTGTCTCATGTCAATTTAATTCTTAGACCTGCCAGAAGAACTCAGAAGGATAAAGGAGAAATTTTTCCTCCCCAACACTATCAAACATTGTTAATGATCTACCAGCTTCCTTGATTAGTTCCTTCAATTTTAGTAAAAGCAAAGATTAAAAACCACCTGAGTGCAAAAGCATTTATTACTTGCTCATTAGAGTCATATGCTTTCCCTCCACCTACACCAGTATTTAGATTTGCCCCCTTATTCAGAATCTAGAGGTGACCAGCTGAGGGCGCTAGTGAGCACTACACCTCTCTTGCCCTGCAGGAGAAGGGTGTGCGAGATCTCAGGTGGATCAGTGTGAGCAGACAGTGCTCATGGAGGTGGAGCTTCCTAACATTGGCTTTCTTAAAACTCTCCTGGCACCTGTCCTCCTTGGACAGTGAGTCGGCATACCCTAGTCTGAAGACCACACGGCTCTGGAGTCAGCCTGGGAACAGCCCTCAATCTACTACGTTGCTGACCTCAAGCAAGGCACTCACACTTTCTGAAGCTCAGTTTTCTCTAATAATAACAACATTCTCTAATAATAATAAGGCTTGAAGTTGTCTGGAGGCTTGAATGAGGTAATGGGAGTAAAAATGCTTTGTAAACTGTAAAATTCTATGTCCATGTTAGGTACTGTTGTTAAATTTCTTCAACTAGGGGCCGGCCTGGTGGTGCAGTGGTTAAGTGCGCGCTCCGCTGCGGCTGCCCGGGGTTCGCAGGTTCGGATCCCGGCGTGCACCGATGCACCGCTTGTCAAGCCATGCTGTGGCAGCGTCCCATATAAAGTGGAGGAAGATGGGCATGGATGATAGCTCAGGGCCAATCTTCCTCAGCAAAAAGAGGAGGATTGGCATCGGATGTTAGCTCAGGGCTGATCTTCCTCACACACACACAAAAAATTTCTTCAACTATATCAAGAAAAGTCCAGACCTAACTAGTTTAAAAATAAAATGTCTAACATGCTATCATTTAACTTGGTTTTTTGTTTCTTACATATGCTGTTAACAAAAAAACTCTTTATATTTTAAAAAGACTTACTTTAAAGTCAACCTATCTGAGGTGCTCTGACTGAAAGCTCGCTTCTCTTCTGGAGGACACTGTGGTTTCGTGCTGTTGCTGTCACTTCACTTTATTGCCTTTGCACTACATAAGCATACGAGCTAGTGTGGTGGACTGGGGGAACTTAGCAGGGCCTGTTGGATCAAAGGCCTCTCTGGGACTTCCACAAGCATCCTGTGGAAACAGCACCCAAACCCCATTAGCCTCCAGTACTTCTGGACATCCCGCTCTGCTTTTGTGGAAGAAAGGAGCTCTACATCCACTTGGAAAAACAGCTGCATCCTTCCTATATGAGCCATAACGGGCTGGGGCCCATCCCTGCCCCACTGAAGACAGCCTATTCTGTGTGTGATGGAGGTTTGAAGAAAAGCAGGAGCTGAAACAAAAGAAGAGCCAAAGGAACACTGAATAGAGACTGAGGTGAAGACCGGGCCTCTGCTGATGTCTCTTCTCCACAGAGGTAACCTTTGAAACACAGTAGCACAAAGAAGAATTCAAGTCACCAACCATTTTACTTTCACATCTGATTTCTACTTTTCGGAGGCAGTGACTTTGAAAGAGAACAGAAAGATCACTCTACAAACCAAATATTTAGAATAAAATGTTCTGGTTGTGTAGCCAACGCCACAGTAACCCACTGAGGGTTAACATGAAGCCAATACCATTGAAAAAACCTCATTACGAGGATTGTGGCCCAAAATTGAGCTGCTGTGTGGTTGACTGGGTCGAGACTCCGGAGATTTCTATACCCCATGGTTCTGCCGTGTCTTCAACCGCGTCTAGCTCAGTGCGACCTCTGACACCACACACAGACGACAGCCACGTGCATCAGCGACACACCTGCCTGTCGTCATTTTCCTAACAGCAGAGTGACATTCTCGCACTGTCTGATCAGAGAAGTCTGTACAAAGGGACTTCTTAATAACCAAATATATTTTCATCAAAGATATAAAACCAGTCATCTTACTGATCAAATAAAAGCAGCCGCTGGTATTCACACGATTCTTCACACCTCAGGTCATACCAAACTGCTACCCAACTGGCTTTAAATTACAATGTCACAATATTTTTCAAAGCCAACATTGAATATTTATTGGATAATGGGACTGCATCATGCAGTTTTCCACTTTACTTTCCATGGCGTTTTTTTTTAAACTTTGTGACTATGAGGGGAATGTAAAATTGATAAATGTTTTGCATCTGGCCTAAGACATTTCCTGTTTGTGTGAGTGTGTTAAAAATAACAATGGACCCCAGAGTAAACAACCTACTACAGGAGCTTCCAACCTAACGTTTTCATCAACTAGGAACAGCTGTTAGTTGCTCCATCAGCTCCGAGTCATGATATGTGATAAAAGCAGTTGTGGAGATCTGCAAGTGCACTTCAGAGACAGACTATCCAAGTCCTTTCTCCTTGGCTCTTTACAGTTAATCTAGAATTTTATTTTTCTTCAGGTTTAATAGTGATATAACTATTTTTAAAAAACAGCTTGCTATTTTCTCAGCCACAGCATTGCCACACTTTTGCTCCTACCTGCTCTTTCCTCTCAGCACAGAACTTCTGGTTAATACGTCTTCATTCAGTCATTCAACAATTACTTACCAAACCCCTACTATGTGTAGGACCCTGGGCTGGAAAGACGGCTGCCGTTAGGGCTGAATTGTGTCTCCCCAAAATGCACAGGTTGCAGCCCTAACCCCCAGTACCCCAGCATGTGACTGTATTTGGAGACAGGGCTTTTAAGGAGGTGATGAAGTTAAAATGGGGTCGTTAGGGTAAGCCCTAATCCAGTACAACCAGTGTCCTTAGAAGACCGGGCGCCTTAGAAGAAAGGGGAGATTCGAACACAGACCACACAGACAGGAATCACCACGTGAGGACACAGCGAGAAGGCGGCCATCTCCAAGAAAGGAGGGGCGCCTCAGAAGAGGCCAGACCTGCCAACACCTTCAAGTCAGACTTCTAGCCTCCAGAACTGTGAGAAAAATTTCTGTTATTGAAGCCACCCAGTCTGTGGTATTTCGTTATGGCAGCAACAATACAACTGCCTTATGCACACGTCTGCTCTGCATTTGAATGACTGCAGATGGTCATCTGATAAAATGTGCGTGTGGAAGGCCAAAGGACACGATGATGTGGCCTTCCCTTGAGAATATGAGCAGTTCTGCAGCATTTTTAAGGCAAATAGGACATGCACATAACTTGGCCATCAGTAGCTCTGAACCAAGAACTTGCCCGGCTTTGGGCAGTTAATTTCCTCCCTTCGATGCGGCCTTGCTTCTCTTCTTCCAGGCACCTAACAATAATCACTGTGCTCAACCGCCTCACGGTGGGAGGGACAGGCGGAGACCCGCTTCACTTGCACGCTTGACTCTGCTTATTTATACAGTACCAAATGCATGCAGTCTTTGAATTTCAAATTTCATCTCAGAAGCTAATGATAATGGCATGGTGGGGACTTTGGGTGGTTTGTTTTCAGTTTTAATATAAAAAGGAAAACTTTTGGTCCACAATTTTAAAAATTTCTGACTTAAATTCAGAATTCAAGTGTACAGATTGCCGACTTTTCTCCGGTTTTTAGAACCGACCCAGTTCACAGATGCGGTAACTGTCCTCCCCCGGTATGTAGCAGTTTTCACGTCGGCTTCCGCGTGCCAGTGTGCGGCGATGGGAAGAAGGAACAGGCGTTGCCAGCGGTGATAACTCATAATCTGAAATGAGCACACAGCCAGCGGTGATAACTCATTATCTGAAATGAGCACACAGATACTAAATAACCATTTCACAGGAGAAGATGAGCTGTCCTCAGCGAGGGTAACTTTTTCTACTTCTCTTCCACAGTTCACAGTATCCACTTCTACCCCTAGATGTGGAGAGGAGAGTTGGTTTTGAGTGAGTGACAAGTACAGACTGATAAGGAGTGAACGTGGTGAGTGAATGAGGGGCATACGAGTAACTGCAGCGTACGCCCACGGGAAAACACTGCTCAGTTACAATATTAGCCTGCAAAATTTTAGGGTCACATTGTTGCACATGGCAGGTCATCCAACACAATCATTGTTCTGACTTGGTTATTTCCTCTTATCTTTAGCATTTCCTTAGGTCACATGGCACCCTGATTATTAGGGCATCCTTTTTCAAGATGGGTCAGCGTCACTGGCCCCCCTCCTACCAATGAGGAAACTGGGGCACTGGCACTAAAAGACTCTGAGTTTCTGATTTTTACAGTCTGGTTCTTCAATTTCCATTCTGTAAAGGTGATCAATACACCTCTTGGCAAATAAATCATTTCTAATCATTTCCTTGCTAAAGAGTTTCAAAGGGAAAGTAAGGATGCCACTTGATTCTCTCTGTAGCCTCCACTCTTACCATCCATCCACGGGTCCTAATTCTGCGGGTGTTTCACTAACTCAGACTCCGATTTTTAAAACCATTTGGCTGGCACAGGTGGCTGGAGTTAGGGCAGAAAATACAAGTGCATGTGAGTGGTAGTGTGTGTGTGTGTATGTGTGTATGTTGGGGTGGGGAAGGGGGACAACGGTGGGGACACTGAGTCTTAGTGTGTACAGGGGAGAGGGAGCAGCACCACTATTTCTTAGTTGGGCATAATCTGCATCTATACAAAGTACTTCAAAGCACTCCCTTGCCACCCTCCCCTCCTGTCCTGATTTTCCAAGAAGAGTGTCCTTTCTGCAGTCTAGAACTCTCTACCCTGCCACAGTTGCAGGTAAGGTGCAGAAGGAAGAGGGGTGGGTGTGTGTGTGTGTGTGTGTGTGTGTGTGTGTGTTGCTGTTTAGGATTTGTGGAGCATGCACCCAGGAAATGCCTGTTTACACAGTCTCAATGAGTCAGAAGATTTTTCTCCTGAAAGGACTGAACTAGACCAGTTGTTTTGACAGTCTGCAGCAACTGAAAAAATATGTCTAGGTGTCTGCCAGAGTGAGGCATTCAACAATAAATAAGACAATCTGCTGGGGAGGAAGAATACAAGACACGCTCAACACTGATGGCACAAATCAACAGTTGTTCAAGGCAATTATATTATTGATTGTCATTGTTCTATTTAGATAAACACTAGGACATTGTGACTTGCATCCTGGTTTCTCAGTGCCAGTAATTTTGGCGAAGGGAACCAGAGGCACCACAGCGCAAGGCAAGTGAGGGAATACTCAGGGAACCAGGAAGGCTGAGATTCACACAGGGGCCTTCGAGATAAGCGAAAGGAATTGCTTTTTTTGCAGCCATTCCCCAAACGCCCAGGAGCTCTCGTGATGCAAACTTGGAGTTAGGGACTTGACATTTGCTGATGGTGATGCACGCGGTTATGCAAACTTGAAAGACAAATACATGCCCTTGAAAATCCCCACCCACAATCTCTGTACGTTGGAAAACATCCTTTTACGTCCTGTGTGTACATTTTATTTTAAACACACACACACATACACACACACACACACACACACACACACCTCCCTTGACTCATGGATGGAACTAGAGTCCTTTTTTCAGTCTTTATTGCAGTGTTTTAGTGGGCCATTTAGTACATTGTCTTCTTTGATTAATCACCTCTCTCTTCCTGGCTCCAATAATTCCATCCTTGAAGTATCTTTAGATCAGATGCCCGTTAATCACACAGCTCCTGAGCCAGCTACAACCGCTCACGATTTCAATTAGCACAGAGACTTAACAGCTGTCATTAGTGGGGACGGCAGTACCTGGAAGGATCGAAGCTGATCAAACATTTAAGAATGGGCTCTGGTCCAGGGCCCCAGTCTACTCACCACATTTAAAATATCCACCACTCTTAAATCAGGGATGTCTGTGAACTTACGAAAAAGTGTTGAGCTTAGGTTTGCTTGAATGTCTCACCAGACGCCCATAAAAACGGTCTCCCACTTACTAAATCTTTTCTTAGCTCTCATCCCGACTCCCCAGAAGCACTTGACACACTGGCTCAGCTTTCTGAATGAACCGAGCTTCTGTCTTGGCCCCCGGTCACCGCATCGTTCTGGTTCCCCACTCACACCCTGGCTTCCCGGTTCCACCACGGTCAGTTCTTCCTTTTCCTCCAAGGTTTGGCCATTAAATGAATCCATTCATAGTTAATTTATTCATTCCACAAATATGTATTGAGGGCCAGGCACTGGGGAATCAACAATGACAGCTTCCTGGCCACATGGAATTTACAAACTAGTGGAAAAACAGATGAAATATATGGAAACCAATTAGAACACAGCACGACAAACTGAAGGACATGCAGGGAGTGCTGAGGGCTTGCAGTTGAGGGGGCTAATCTGATTTGGGGGTCCCAGCAAAGGCTTCCTGGAAAGGCTGACATATAAGTTGAGTCCTAAAGAAAGAGACAAATTCTTGTCAGGAAAAGGATGTGTGCCAAGGCAGCATTCGGACCTTGGATCTCTTCTTTATACGAACTGTTCACGAGCGTGTTCACTCTCCGCGTTCATAGACCTTACCTGTCCTGCTAACCTGTGCTGTGCAATGTGCAGCCACTCACCACATGTGGCTACTGAGCCCTTGAAATGCGGCTCGTGTGACTGAGGAACTGAATTAGGAGTTTTAGTTATAATGAATTTAAATTTAAAAACTGACACTCGAGGGCCGGCCCTGTGGCTTAGCGGTTAAGTGTGCGCGCTCTGCTGCTGGCGGCCCGGGTTCGGATTCCGGGCGCGCACCGACACACTGCTTCTCCGGCCATGCTGAGGCCACGTCCCACATACAGCAACTAGAAGGATGTGCAGCTATGACACACAACTATCTACTGGGGCTTTGGGGGGAAAATAAATAAATAAAATAAAATCTTTAAAAAAAAAAAACTGACACTCGATTCAGTTATTAGAAAACTATCAAGTATGTTTGGAACAACTTGGGTGCGAATCTACTTTTTCAACTGTCAACTTTAAGAAATCTAAATGCAAAGCAAGCATTTCCAATGAAAACTTGCATCCAAATTGAGATGTGCTGTAAACTACATACCAGATTTTTTTTTTTTTTAAAGATTTTATTTATTTATTTTTTCCCCCAAAGCCCCAGTAGATAGTCGTATGTCATAGCTGCACATCCTTCTAGTTGCTGTATGTGGGACTCAGCCTCAGGATGGACGGAGAAGTGGTGCCTCGGTTCGCGCCCGGGATCCGAACCCGGGCCGCCAGCATCGGAGTGCGCGCACTTAACCACCAAGCCACGGGGCCGGCCCTACATACCAGATTTGAAGACAGTACCAAAAAAGAATGTAAAAATCTCATTTTTGTATATTGGGTACATGTTGAAATGATAATGTTTTTGGATATTTATTAGGATAAATAAATTTTAATAAGTTATTAAAATTAATTGTATGTTTCTTTTTACTTTTTAATGTAGCTACTAGGAGATTTAAGATCACATATGAGGCTCAAAACTCAGAGGAACAGAGAATGCCGAGAAAACCCACTGCTTACCCTCCCACCCCTGCCAAATCCCATAGCCACTACCCTCAGAGATGCAAGACAACATAACACAGCCATGAAACAAGAAAAGGCCGCAAAAAAAGGGCCAAAACACACACATAGATTTCTTAGTAATTTAGAAAAACAGTAAGAGAAGAAATGAAAACTCAATAGAATGGTTGGAAGATAGAGCTGAAGAAAGCTCCTAGAAAGTAGAACAAAAAGACAAAGAAATGGACAGTAGGAAAGTGGAGGTCAAAATATCAGCAAACCAATCCAGGTAGTTCAACACCCAACACACAGATGCTCCAGAAAGTGAGAACAGACGGTGGGAGGTAATCACTGAAAAACATAACATGAGGGCATTCCCCAGGACTGAAGGACATAAGCCCTCAAATTGAAATGGCTCAAAAAGTCCCAAGAAAATGAGACAACAGACACACATGAAGGCATATTATGATCTTATGATCATGACACCATGGGTAAGGAGAGGAACTCACAGAAGAAAATACAGGTCGTATACGGAGCAAAGGGACTCAGGCACCAGAGTTATCGACGACACTGGATGCTGGCCGATAGTGGAGCAGTATCTTCACACACTCGGAGGCAAAGTGATTTTCAACCTAGAATTCTATTTCCGGCCACACTATCAATCTAGTATATGGTATGATAAGGACCAAAAAAAAAAAAAAAAAAAAAAGAGAGAGAAAAGGGTGCAAGTCAAAAGGTCGATGGGTCCCAGAAACAGGGAATCAAACTCAAGAGAGCAGTAGGGAGAGTCCCCGGATGACAAGTGTGCAGCAGACCCGGGAAACAGAACCACCCAGGACTCCAGGAGGAGCGTCTTCAGGAAAAAGTAGTGGAAATGACAGGGCATCTAATACATTTCAGTGGGTTGGAAACTATATGGAGAGGCTGTAGATGTGGAAAGAATTTGTGAAACACGTATAGAAAACCAGGCAAATGAAAACAATATAATTATTAATTCCAGGAAAGGCAAAAATTAGAGCAGAAAGAAATCATGCTCACAAAACACTTCTTGACTGAGCAGGAATCAGACTGATGTAAATTCTGATTACTGATTTAACCAAACGTTATGAGTTACTGTATTGAGAACGTAGGAGAAGGAGAATTTGGGGGTGGGGTGAGGGTATAATAACACTTATTCTCAATTTCCATGCTAGTCAACAGATAATGTGTATCATAGATACATCAAGGGAAAAACAGTGTATCTACATAATTTAGAAAAAAGGAGGCAAATGCAGAGGAAACAACTCTAAGAGTTGAGGAGAAGGAATGGAGGAGAGGGGAGGGCAGGGCAGAGAACTGCTACTTTTTGTTATAATCTCTTAGTGGTGTTTGATTTTTAGGACTATGGACAAATGATACTTTAAAAAAATTAACTGAAAATGACACAACATATTCTGAAGCTCAGAAGTAACTTGTGTGTGTTTATTGCGCCACAGCGCCTGTTTTATTTGATAGTTGAGGAGTTACAGTAAAAGTCTCCGGTAAAAGCCATGGTGCTGACATGGTGAGTGGAGCATCTGTCACAAAGAAGGGGACTCATTTTATCCTAGAGGAAAAATGGCTCAGCAGAGGCAAGGGGTTTATTTCTCTGCAAGAAAACATGAGTCCCGCCACTGAACCCTGAAGCATGCAATTTCCAGGTGAAGATTACTCTGTCTTCTAAAATAAACGAATCCTTTAATTTCCCATAAAATGGGAGCGGGGGGGACAGCTCATATCACCAACTGTTTCTTCCCCACTTTAGTCAATGTAGATGCAAGAGGAGTCATGCTCATGGGTAGGAGACAATTAATGGAATGTACTAAATGTATCTATGAGCTAAATAGAAAACAAACAAATGGGGCTTTGTAAAATCATGATGTTTTTCTCTGGATCTGAAAATGGATCTGACGTTTTATTATGTTTATTATTTTTATCTTAATTCATCTTTTGCACTAAGTAAATGTCATATGAAATTGATACCCTGAAGTTTTCAATATAAGCTCTCACAGTACACCTCAATGACAAGATTCTGTGTCCTGAGTTTCTGTCATGTTGCAAACAGTCGCATTATAGTACTGTTTGTATTTAAAATTTTATAGTGATTAGATTTTTATTTTTTTATTTTCTGGAACTTCAAACTTTCCTTCCATAAATATATTTAGCATCATATTACAATTGTCCCAACTTTGAAATATTTTCTCTCAGGACTGGAATACAGAAAGCTTTGCTGTATTTCCCTTTACCAGCTGATGTATATCACGTCTTAGAAAAATCCATAACATAACAGGAAGAAAAGCTAACGAAGCCTGGTTTCCCTTGCCAAGACATTTCATGGAACCTCTGCAGTTCACTAAGGATATCCATTTATTCCTTGACTTTGTGTCTTTTGAGATATCATAAAATGTCTCATCACCATTTTCTTATTTACTTTTTGTTTTTTTGCCCTTTTCTCCATGGATAAATCTCCCCTTGTTTTGTCTTTTTTCTGACTCTTCTATGGAAAAATACTACTTACATCATACATAGGTGATTCGATCCTGAAAGGCCAAATTAATAACCACAGGAAAATCTGGATGTGAGCTGGCTTTAGAAACAAAATGAAACATGAATTCATTGCGATTTACCTATGTTAGTTCTTCCTAACTAGTAAACTGATCTTGTAAACTGATCAAACATCCCCCTCCCAGGCAATGCGGTAAGTGATTCTGACGAAGTCTGGCCAGCGTGTGTAGCTGCTCTGGCTTTTCTCTCTTGATTACAGTCACTGCAGGAGGAGCAGTGTGAAATCACTCACCGGATCACCTTTCATTATAAATCAGGTAAACGCAGGCTGCCCTTTTGATTGGCTATAATAGACTGCATAAAGGAAGCTTCCATTTCTCACTACAGCCTGCACCAGAGGGAGAAGGGGGGAAAAGAAAGCAAATCAATAACCTTTTCCCTAAATAAAACTATGATTCACAATGCTCTCACAGAGCGCCAGGACGCCTGTGCTTTAGGACGCTGGCAGGGACGCTGGCAGCAACCAGTGATCACAGAAGCCTGAAGTCAGGCTGCTATTTGCTGCTGCAACCACTGCTTTATAGAGGAAACAGAACAATATATCAGAATAAAACTTCACGTCTTTCCATCCCTCCGATTGGGAAATCACCGTACCGCAGACACAAAGCATTTGATTCTCTTTGAGTTAAAAACCCCAACTAACTCTTCCTCTGAAAATTTGCTGTACCTTTTGTATAAGACCTTTGCAGGCAACCCTTGAATGTGCTGGACTGCGTTTGACAAAATGGGTACGTTATTTTCAATTGTGCTTTAGAATCTGAATCATAATTTTCTCCAGAAACATGCAAAACGGGTATCATAGGGACTGTATTGCTCAGTGTGAATTTTTGATACATACACTTAATTTTGTTGGAGGCCTAAAGGGGCAAATATTACATTACTGTGGCTAGGCAGTTCTAGAAACATATCGTAGGTGCTTCTTAATTACTGGCTCCATTAAATTTAAATATTTATTGGATAACACATCACAGCCATACAATCAAACTGATATGCCCATTTACATCCTGGCTTATAACAACGCACGACACTTTAAAGAAGTAAAACGGCATTCATTTAAAAGAATTATACATACAGAAGCCTTCCTAATAGAGCTTGTCCCTCCACATCGTGAATTACTGCAGTTTCATTGCTGTGACATAAAAGTTATTTCAATACCAAGCTTCCCAAGACCAGAAGACGTAAGACCAGCCCTGAGCTACAGCAGTGCCAGCGCACTGACAACTGTGTCCTTGAGACCAGAGCCAAAACAGCTGAGCTGGAGGCAGGTGTTCGGGGACCTTGGCAATGACCGACTTACTACATTCACAGGTGCTAGTGAACCCCGCAGATTCCTGCACTGGACAGACCTTTCACGCCGGGAGCTCCTAATCCATTCCCCAGCCTTTACAAATTACCTGCCATAGGACCACAGAATGTTCTGTTGGAATGAAGGGGGCAGCAGACATTTTCTAGCGCACTCTGTCAGGGACTGGGGCTGGGAGAACCCGAGGGCACGGGGGTGGAAGTAAGAAAGACGCCTCTGCCTCTGAGTCCAGGGTTCCTGTGCTACTTTCTCTCTGCTCCTCAGACAGCTTATGCTCTGAAAGTATTTAGTAAATGAATAATTAAAACAAACTCCAGTGAAACCCTTGACATTTTCTTTTCTTTTCCACTGAATTAATTACCCTCCCACCACCACTCAATCAACAGCATCGTGCAAATACTGTGCATCTTTGTCTCCCCTTTTACCAACATTCCCCACTGTCATTCCCTCCACCACCACCCCCACAGCCAACGTGTTTTAATTGTAAATTCGAATTTGAATAAAACCCGTGTAAAATAAGTAGTGTGTCTTCTCGCTTACAGAATGGCAACATGCAAGAGTCCTCACTTTTTTCTTGTTCTTTTCACTCAGCATTGTTTTATGATGTATCGTGTTGCCACCATTGTTTCTCATTGAGGCAAAGTATCACCACCTTCTGCACACCCATACCTCTAGTGATGGACAGATTGATCCAACCACCTCCTTGACAAGCAACATTGCTGTGAACATCCTTAGACATGGCCCCTTATGGGGCAACATATGAATGTCTCTGGGTATTTACCAGGGATGGAGTATGCTAGGTCAGTGTGCATTCATACATTTGACCAGCATCATCTGATTGTTCTGCAGAATGGCTGCACCAGCGCACACTCCCCACACACTTTAGAAGAATCCCAGTTCAAGGCTCCCCACTCCAAACCTCATCCTCCCCCTCACTCTGTTTTTCATCATCAAGGCCCCAGCATCAGCATGGCTCTGAAGAGGAGGGAGGGCTTTTTCTCCTGCCATGTGGCCCCCAGGGGATGTGGGCACTGTCCACATGCATCACTACTGGACACACATCCTCTCTCCTCTGCTGGGCACCGTCCTGCCTTCTCTGAACAGGAAAAGGTAGGGGTTAACTACACGTTAGCTTGGAACTTGAAGGCTCAGAACTGAAAAAGAAGGGATTTGCGTGTAGGTGAGTATGAAGAGGGGAGAGAGTCTTAAAGGAGTGAGGGTCAGCTCACATGGCTCATGGTAACTAAACTCCCTGGAGGGCTTGCATCCCGAGTCCAAATGAAGTAAGAAGTCAAGAGTCTGGGCTGACTGCCTGGAAAGAGCAGTTGGCCTTTGTCTATTTCACTACCTTCCTACTCATGTCTAATTGCCCAGCCCGAAGGAAGGAAGGAACTTGAAAGCTGAGAGCAAACCTCATCTGTCCGAGGAGATCCTCAGGCTCTGAAGCAACAAATGGCATTACAAAGTTGGATGGGGTGGGGAGAGCTCTGAGCAGCCAAATTGCCTTCTCTACCCAGGATGTTGATCCTCAGTCTGGCAGACACACGGGGTGGGGGTGGGGAGGGCAATGGGGTTTCCATTTTCAGCCACAGTTTATGCAAATATTGGTTCCAGAAATTTCTCTGCTCTCCTGGCTAAACCATATGGAAGATCCATCCTGGAAGAAGAGGAGGAGGAGGAGGGAGATGAAGGGCATTGCCCTTGAACTTGGAGAGTCTGATGGAAAGCTGGGCATGAGCCAGAGTGGGTACAAGTGGCTTCTGGGTATCAGTGCAATAGAACGGGAAGCACTCTAGTGAAGCCACTGAGGAGGCGGGGTGTGGAGGTGTGCTGCACGGTTCTGAGCTCCTGCTGCTCCACTGTACCAGCTGGGTGACCCTGGAAGTCACTCAACTTCTCTGGGCGTCGGTTTCCTCACCTGTAAAATGTAGATAATAACAGTACCTCTTCATGGGATAGTTGTAAAAGTTAAAGAATAAACGTGTTCACGTCTCCGAACAGTGTATGGTAAATGATAATTGCTCATTAAATGTTAGTAAAAACACTGACACCAAATCTTTTTTCCAGGAGGTGAGTGGGGCGTATCCCCCCTGCTCCCACCTCTCAGTTCCTCCCATTCTCCCGGGAGAGTGACCTCAGCCTCAAATGTTAAACCACAGAAGTCTGGAGGCAAACTGATGGTTTTCTTGCCTCTTCTTTCTGGCTGCTCAGTTCTGGATTTTTCCATCCTCCCCACTCTCCTGGAGTGCAGCATGAGGCAGCCTCCTCAGACGACAGTTAACTTTGATTTTCCGAAGCCTCTCCACCGTGAGGTTCCTTCTCTGTGAGCCAGAAGCGCTCAGGTCACCGAGGCCCAGCTTCTGCCCCGTCACTCTCCAATCAGGCGTCTTGGTGCTCTTCAAACCCTCACCCTGCTGACAGGCTTTTCTTCGAGAAACGCCAAAGTGGATCTGATTTGGCTAGAACTGATTCTTAATAGCAGGGAAAATCTCCCTGGTGGCGCAGTCGAATGAATGCCTGACACTTTACTAAATGCCACAGTCTGGATCCATTGAGCAGCCTGCAAAGGCCACTGACACAATGCTTTAGAATCGAAACGTGAGTCACAGGCCAGAAAACAAGGGGGGAGAGAGAGAAAGGGAGACAGAGAGGGAAAGAAAAACAACCTAGAGGCTTGAGAACCACTTTCAATGACAAGAATGCAGCAGTGGCTTAGCCATGACAGACCTCGGGTAATGGGAGAGCTACTGATAAGTCTGCTATTGTAAGTAGGAGCTCCAACAGAGGTCTGAGCTAAGTGAAATGTGACGGAACAAACAAGTTCCTCCCCTTCAAGTCCCATCAGCCACAACCATTACCAAGATGGGAACCCGTTCCTAAAAATGCTGATTCACAAAGGAAAAAAAAAAAAATGCCACAGCACAAGCTTATTCAAGGACACTAATTAGAACGGGGAGCAACTGTCTTGAATCAGGTGTGTGGAGGAGTCTACGACCCCTGTCCAGGTCTTTTATAACATGGATCTGTGACTCAATTCAACAAAACACTCATTGTGGGCTAGGCTGGGTGAGACATTGTATTTGGCACCACGGAGGTTATAAAGATGACTAAGACATGATCTCTGGCCTCAGAGAGACCAGAAATTGCTTTGAGTACTCAAGAGTTTCTTTCTTTCTTTCTTTCTTTTTTTTTTTTTTGGTGAGGAAGATTAGCCCTGAGCTAACATCTATTGCCAATCCTCCTCTTTCTGCTGAGGAAGATTGGCCCTGGGCTAACATCTATGCCCATCTTCCTCTACTTTTTTATATGTGGGATGCCACCACAGCACGGCTTGATAAGTGGTGCAGAGGTCTGCACCTGGAGTCTGAAGCTGTGAACCCTGGGCCACCAAAGCAGAGTATGCAAACTTGACCACTATGCCACCAGGCCAGCCCCAAGAAATTTTTTTATTGAAGCTCTGAAGAAAATTCTAAAAATTCTGGACCCAAAATAAGGCAAAGGTGTGCACTGGGCACAAGAAGGGCGTGAGAGGATGCCCCAACGAGCCCTGGGTTAATGGTTCTTCCTATTTGGTTCCATTGGTACCACCTTTGGGTCAGAAAGGGGGAAATGCCCCCTTCCACAGTCTTTCTTTCCTTTCCCTCTCTCTCTCATGGTTCTCTACGCTCTTTCCCCTGTAAGAAACATTCTCACTGGCCTGGGGCATCCTTGAGCACAAACCACAAATGGCAGAGGAAAGGTGGTCATGTGAGGAGCTGGTCCTGTGCCTAGTCACCCTGGTGTCTTCTGCCTGCCAGCCCATGTGCAGAACAAGTGGTCACATAATTTGACTTTCATCTATGTCATGAGATGATGCTTCTGAAAGTCTTCATAAGCCGCCAAGGGTAATTCTCATGTGAGATGACGATACCTGCCAATTAAACATTTTGCATCCCACCATCCCTTCAGAAGGTCCCTGTAGTTCTTTCTTGTCCCCAGCAGGCCATGTTCAGGCCCTGCCCTTCTGGTGTCCCTAGCTCACTGCCCACCTCTGACCAAAACTAAGCTCTTGCTTTCTCGTGTCACTGGGACTCTTCCCCAGAGGGACCAGCTCCATGCCCTTTGGTTTAAGGGCACAGCTGCCCTGCAGGTACCTGATGACCTGGAGTCCCACCTGCCTTTCTCCTAATTGTGAAAATCTTGCTCCCACTCAGGCTTCCAGAAAGGTGCCATCTCTCCATCAGCACAGGTTGACAACCTGTCTTCTCTCCTCCAGGCCAGCTTAGCTCTCTTTGGCTTAAACCTGACAGCTCCTGGGCCAAAATCGGCACCTGGCCTACAAGTGTGTTTGTTTGGTCCATACAGTGTTTTGAAAACCTTTTGAAAAAATTGGGTGATTATGGTAGAACCACTTTGGGAAACAGTTTAGCAGTTTCTCATCACATTACACATACACTTATACAAAACAATCCAGCAATCCCTCTCCTAAGTATTTACCCAAGAGAAACGAAAAGTTTGCTCACACAATGACTTCTACTCAAATGTTCACAGCAGTATTATTCATAATAGCCCAAACTGTAAACAATCAAAAAGTCCATCCACTGGTGAATGGATCAACAAACTGTGGTCCACCCATAATGTGGAATACTACTCAGCAATAAAAAGGAATGAAGCACTGAGACACCCAACGACATGGACGAATCCCAAAGGCATTATGCCAAATCAGAGTCCAGGCACAGAAATTACATACTGGATGTTTCCATTTATATGAAATTTTACAAAAGACAGAAAGCATAGCATTGCTTACCAGGGGCCAGGCGTGGAGTGACGGAATTGACAGCAAAGGGGCACGAGGGAACCTTCTGGTGATGGAAACATTCTATATCTTGATTGAGGTGGTAATTAAATTGCGTACCTTTGTCAAATCTCATCACTTAAAATTGATGAGTTTTATTGTATGTTGTATTCATTTTCTATTGCTCTGTAAAAAATTACTGCACGCCTGGTGGCTTAAAAACCAAATTTATTATCTTACAGTTTTGGAGGTTAGAAGTCCAAAATGAATCCCATTGCACTAAAAGCAACGTGTCTGCAGGGCTGGGTTCCTCATGGAGATTCGAGAAGAATCTGTTTCCTTATCTTTCCCAGCTTCTCAAGGCTGCTCACATTCCTTGGCTCATGGCCCCCTTCTTCTATCTTTAAAGCCAGCAACATCAAGCCGAGTCTCACCCATACTGTCACTTCTCTGGTTCTCTCTTCCTCCTCCGTCTTAAGCTTTTAAGGACCTTTGTGATTCGACTGAGCCCACCGGATAATCCATAACATCCCTATTTTAAGGTCAGCTGATTAGCAACCTCAATTCTACCTGCAACCTTAATTCCCCCTCGCCATGTAACCTCACATATTCACAGGCTCTGGGGGTTAGGATATGGACATCTTTGGGGGTGTCATTCTTCTGCCTACCACCGATGCAAATTATATCTCTATAAGGATAAAATTAAAAATTGGTAGACTAAAAATTGGAAAGACTTCGCATAAATATCCAGAATTTTCTGCCATCTGGTAAATCAGACCTGGCCACACGGGCTTCAATAGCTGCATGGCTAAATCTGTGGCAGCGAGTGGCTGCCAACCCTCTAGAGAGGGCACAGCCTCTCCCCTTTGCTTCAGTCATCTTTCTTGCCAGCTTCACTTATTTATATCACTTGCTTGGTCGCTGAGACATTTTAAGTTGGCCATCTCAGTCTTAAACTGTTAAGTCAAATGAAACCAAGACTCTTCTGACTCTTCCCAGCTCCTCTTCCCTTCTCGCCCCACCCATTCCCAGCCCTCCACCTGACCTGTCAGGCTGACGTGCTCCCTCCATCCAGCTCATAACACCCTTTGTATGTTAAAGAAGACAGTCCCAGCAAGGCTGAACTCCCAAATCCGTCACAGTATTTGAGAATGGGGTGCTTTCCTATAGGCTGAAACAGGGAGGATGAGAAGCAAAGCTTTAATTCAGGGCTCTTCATTGTTACTCAAGACCAGATGTTGCTCTACACTCCCACCTTAGCCTGGAAGCATCCCTGGCTTCCAACATGGGGCCAGGCACAGAGTAGATGCCCAAAAAATGTTTGTTACACCCAAAGTGCAGTGTCACACCTCATCAAGAAAGTTAAATGAAGGCTCAATTTCCATTTGTTTAGTGGTCATAGGGACAAAGTCCTAGGATCCACTTCTTTGCAGGATAATTTAGACTCACACAGAAAAAATATAGTGGTTCCATAACCCTCAATCAATTTCCCAGCCCTGGCCAGCCATCTCATTAAGATGTGCTTCGAACTGCAGAGAGGACTGGCAACGGAAGACACGAAGGGTTGAAACAGCTCCTCTCGCCACTACTACTGGATTGAACAACCGGCAAGAGTGTTTTCTTGTTAGGACGGCTCGGTTGGTTAAGATATCAGTAGCCATCCCATCCAGCTGTAGCACACACTGTGTTCTTTTGCCAGATTTCGCCTCCCTTCATTTAGCCAGAGTTAGAGCCCGACCACTGCCGTCTCCCCACCACACAGTTCTCAGGCTCACTGTTCCAATCTCTTTGCAAGTGTCCTATCGCGGCGGCCTTTTGTCTCGTACATTCCACAGCGTGACGGGCAGCGCGGGTGAAGAGCTCATTGAGGGCTGAGTGTGAGAATGAGGAATAAGTGGACAATGCAATTTAATCTGTCCTCAAGTGGAGACGTGCTCCAAGGTTACACAAAAGATGGGGCACTTCCTAAGGAAGAAGCACCTTC
Source organism: Ceratotherium simum simum (assembly GCF_057802395.1). Lineage (NCBI taxonomy): Eukaryota > Metazoa > Chordata > Mammalia > Perissodactyla > Rhinocerotidae > Ceratotherium > Ceratotherium simum. The sequence continues at coordinate 89,326,399 of NC_141903.1, forward strand.
CAAACCTGAGAAGGATCCCTTTAAAAATTACTTAATTGCATAATTAGATTCCCCCACCATGGTCTCAACCTCAAACTCTGTCCTGCTTAACAATCTATTCTTCTAAGGCTCTATTCTAGGCATTAACTGTGCATCTTATGGAAATAGTGACAGAGGTCTCCGCAGGGTGGTCCAGTTGTGTTGAATGGCCACATTTGCTAAGATGCCACACCCTGGGTCTTTAACTGGGATTGCCCTGAAACCCTCTAAAAGCAACTCAGAGAAAGTCTAAGCTCCATTTTGATAGAGAGACAGCTGCATAAAATATAAGCACTAAATCAGCCCATAAGACAATAGGAACTTCCAAGTTATTTGGCACCAATGCCTCTGCTGGTAGGTTATGTAAAAATTAAAGTTTGGTTTACTCCTTACAAATGAAAGAATTTTGCACTTGTGAAAAACAGATGGGCAGCTCTACAACCTTTCACCTTAACAATCCAGGCAAGAGAGGGGAGTATTGCTTTTGGGGCCCCCACTATGCACATGAAAGAAAAATGATGTCCAGGGTCTGTAGCCTGTAGACTCAGAGAACAGGGAAGCCACCTCTATCTTCCACAAAACTGTAACTATCTCTTGCCCTCTAAGCCAGTTCAACAGTAGTGATGGAAATCTGGGGAATGATCATATGCTCAAAAAGGAAGATTTTAGAAGACGATGACAATTTTATGTCCCTCCAGGTGAAAGTTAATTTAGAAGCACTGCAGTTAGTCATCAAGACTTGGTAATAGTGCTAATTGTAAGCCTTGGATAAAGGATCTAATTAGGTTAATGACGAATTCAGCCCAGCAAGGGCATTTTCACAACAGTTCTTTTCAAAGAAACACACACACACACACGTGCATTTTGTCTAGTTCAGAATATAGAAATGTTCAGAGAAATGAGATGGGCAGTTCTTATGGAACCATAAGGATATCATAAGGCTTATTTAAGAGAGAAAAAAGAGCAGTGTTTCTGAGTTAGGTTTGCAGTAGATATCCAACAAGTAAAACAATAGAAAAAATTAATAACTTCCAATGCCTTCAAAGGGTTAGTGGAGGGGGTGCTTCTGATAACTGGGGACCCCTTATTTGCTAAGACTACAATGCGTGGTGCTATGGACAGAACTGTCTCCCCAAAATTCATATGTTTAAGCCCTAGCTCCCCATGTGACTGTATCTGGAGATGAATCTTTACAAAGTAATTCAGGTTAAATGAGGTCATAAGGCTCTAATCGGATAGAAGAAGAAGGGGGTCGGGGGGCAGGAAGAGATCCCTTGACTGGAAACCAAATCGACTGGCACCTGGATTTTGGACTTCCCAGCCTTGAGAACCGTGAGAAAATACATTTCTGTTGTTCAAGCCACCCACTCAACGGTATTTTGTTATGGCCGACTGATACAGCAGACTAATAGAGGTGGGGTATGCAAGTTTGGGGTTGGAAGCTGGGCAGAGCTGCATTTCTCTGCATAAGAAAGAAGAGTGGCGTGGGCAATGCAGTTAGATTCCTGGAGGAAGGAGACAAGGCCGTGAGGTCGCATGCTGTGCGGGGAGGGGGAGAGAGAAGATGAATGTAGCCTCTGAAGGAAACACTAACGTCAAATGAGGACTGATGAAGCTGTGGGTTATAACGCATGTGGTGTAAAAACCTCTATTGTCTCTTCCAATATTTTCAGAAAGAAAATATAAAAAATTACAGAATTCTGCGTGTGACTGGTTTTTCTTATGGCAAATGATGGAGGCTTAGGTCTTAGACTGCTTGGCAAGAGGCTGTGACAGCATCACCCAGACAGAGGCGGGGACGGCGAGCTGCCATATGGCCCACATTTGCCCACTGTAGAGACCGTTACGATCGTTCCAAACAACCTCTGTGTTGCTCTTCGAGAACGTTTCTCAGCATTGTCGTGTCTGGAGGACGTTTTGAAGAAATGAGGATCAGAAGACTGGTTCTAATTTCTAATCTTCCGTCTTCTGTGTCACTTTGGGAAATGACAAACTTTCTACGCAAAAGGTTCTCCATTCAAAAAGTGAGAATAACACCTACTGTTGCTTTTGCTCCCAAGATTATTAGAATAAATAAGACGATATAAGTAAAAATACCCTTCAAATATGGCACTAATTTTTTGTACTTTTTATTTTGAAATAATTATAGAGTCACAGATACTTGCAAAGATAGTACAGAGATTCCATGTACCCTTCACCCACTTTCCCTCAATGGTCAGAAACGGTTAGATCTTAAATACCTAGAGGTCAGTATCAGAAGCAGGGAACTCACAGTGGTCTAATGTGTGTGTATAGTTCTACGTCACTTTATCACACGTGCTGATGTAGGTAACCACCTCCACAATCGAGACTGACACAATTCCATCAACACAAAGATCTCCCGGGGGCTACCCCACCACGGTCACACCTGCTCCCCTCTCCTCACCACCTCTGACCCCTGCCAGCCATTCATTTGTTCTTCATCACCATATTTGTCATTTCCAGAAGGTTACGTAAGTATATCTTTCAGACTGGCTTTTCCACTCAGAAAAATGTCCTTGAGGTCCAGACAAGCTGTTGTGTCAATCATTCATTTCTTTTCATTGCTGAGTAGCATTCTACAGTATTGTAGGACATTTTGGTTGTTTCCAGTTTGGGGCTATTACAAAAAAAGGTGTTATGAACAATTATATACAAGTTTTTGTGTGGACGTAAATTTTCATTTCTCTGGGATAAATGCCTAGGAGTGCAACTGCGGGTCATATGCTGGTGTGTTTAGTTTTTTCAAGAAACTGCCAAACTACTTTCCAGAATAGCTGCACTGTTTTGCATTCCCACCAGCAATGCATGAGACATGCAGTTGCTCTGCATCCTCACCAGCATCTGGTATTGTCACTAACTTTTTAAATGAAATATTTATACTATGAAGTGTATCCACTATTTGTTCTCAAGGCAAACCCTAATGTCAACAGCTCCTAGAATAGGCACCTGTATCTACAGTAAATGAAACCAACTTCTCTGGTTTTATTTATTGCAGATACAGGTGCTACTGTCTCTACCGGAGACCAAGTTCTCCAGGATTCGTGGAAGACCTGGTCTGGTAGTCAGACTGGGATTCACATTTGCTTTGGGCAGGACCCAGGGGTCTAGTCAACTATGATCTGAGGCCCAGGGAGGTCTGGTCGGCTGAAATGCTGCAGAGGATTCACATCGGCTAGGACTCTGGAGAGCGCTGTACCCACATTATCTGAAACCAACACGTAAAGGCCACACTAGCCCAAACTGTCCCGACCTTCATACGGGCTCAGCTTCTCCGTGACTCACTTAGTGTGTGCTCAGCAGCGAGTGAGACCTGGGACACCTTGTCTATAATGTTACCTGTTGGTAATTACGATCTTCTAACAGCAGGTGGCGCCCCTAAGGACTGCAGCTTGCATAGAAAACAGCTCTCACCACGACCTTTGAAGAACAAGTGAACCAACATAAAAAGCTCCTTGGTGCACTGGAAACCGAAGCTGTGTGAATTGAGCTAATTTTTCTTAGACTGTAAGTGTTTTCTTTGGGTCCAGGTGCTAAAATTTGAGTTTGGGCATGGGCCTGCCAGCCACCTTCTTTAAGAAAGAATTCCCTCAGCTCCTGCCGTTTTCTGAGCCTGGTTGCTGACCATCCTACTCACTCAATAGCCTTCCAATAAATTCCTGTTCTGGGTAAGTTAGCCAGAGTTGCTTTCTGTCACTTGCATCCAAAACCTGACTGATACAGAAGGGTCATACTTAAACTTTAGATTGAGAACTACATGAACATTCCTGGAAGGTTTTCCAGAGGAAGAATGAGACAGAACAGCAGAGATGGCTAGTTGTCTCCCAATATTCACTTTACCCAGATTTGTATTCTCTTTGCTGCTTGGAACAGAAGACGACTAAACACTTCCAAGACCCTCTTACAGTTAGGTATGGCCTTGAGGTGAAGTTCTAGCCAATGAGATTTAAGTGATCTTGTGTGGGACTTCCAGAAGATTCTTCATGGGCCCACAGATATACCCTTACACATCCTTCCTGCTTTGTGCTGCCTAGAATGTGGTTGGAATGTGCTAGGAATGGTGAGACAAAGGAACTGGGGCCTTTGATGATGACTGTGGAGCTACCATCCCAGCCTGGACTGCCTCCATCCAGGCCTTTATGTGACATAAAACAAATTTATAACTTGTTTATGCCTGTTACTTTGTTTTTTTCTCTTACATCCAGTCAAGCCTAATATTAATTCATACAGTGGATGAAGATGGAATGGGGGATTCTGGGGAGATCCTAGAGCCCAATGATTTCCTAGGATTAAAAAAAAACGTTGATTTCAGCTTCTACACCATACCTACTTCAAAATTACAGTAGCTACTAGACCTGTCAACAGGTGTTGTTACTTAATATGTTAATACATCTTGATAACTGTATTTTGAAACAATTGGTTTCACTTATAACCCTATTTATTTCATTCTCTGCATTTACCAACATTCTTCTGAACGGAGGTCTGTGGACCTCACCCGACTACCCGAGGGACGGGTCACAAACCCCAGGTCCGCAGCGTCAGCGGCACAGGAGCCTACAGTTCTTGACAGCAACACACGAGCAGGAAAACTGCCACAGTTCTAAAGCCCATTCCTCGGACTTGAGATCATGTGTGTAAGATAACTTGCCTGGTACAATGCCTGGGACAGAGAAGGCCCCCAGCAAATGACTGACACCTCTCCCTTTCCGGGGAGCTTGAAAGGAAGAGTTAAGGCCTCAGCCCCGTGGTAACTGGCTCAATGCACAAGAGAAGAGGTAGCTCCTCTAAGTTCACTATTCAAACCTCAAAGGTCGGAGTGAGAACGTTGAAAAGCACTTCGCAGAATGTGCAGAACACTGGATCCCTCGAGAAAGGAGATATGTTTTGAGAGGGGGAAGGGGAAGCTACCCGTACCCTAGCCGATAAACATGCTTCCCCAGGTGACACAGTTGGGTTGAGGACAGAGACGAGAGGGCTGGGGGTGGGAGAGCTGGCTTGTGGCTGTGTCTAAGAACGGGGGACTTCAAAACACATGAACAATGAGACATACTCACTCAAAGAAATGGCCATACACTTAAACATAATGTCTTCTTGATGTCACATCCATTTCTTAAGCCCTTAAAGACTTTATCATTATTATTATTATTATTATTGGCTGATTTATCTTATTCCTGCATGGGGAAAACTGAACCATAGAGTGAAGGAAGTCTGAGCCCAAGTGTCATTCTGTTAAAATGAAAGATCAAACTGATCCTAAAATGGACAAATTAAGAGATCATACTGGCATACATTGATGTACCAAATTGATTCCCCTTGCAGTGTCTTACTCAGACACTTGAGATAAAATCTTCAGGGCTGTGACATTCAGTGAAATATGGCAAAGCTGGGCAGCAGGGCTTGGGGTCCCCAGCACCTGCCTGTCCTGGCTGGTGGGGTGAGTGGGACCCCAGTTCTCAATTTAGGCCTCCCCTGCCTCCCTGAAGTGGAGGCAAAAGATTTGGCATGCCTCACAACATCCATTCCTGTACTTTCCTCTTTTTATCCATCACTACAACCTTTAAACGATAAGCGAACAGCTGAGAAAACACGGTTAGGCTAGGTGAGTAAAGTCTTTACCATTCCAGTTTCTTCTTCCTCCCCTCACCTCAACTTCAGCCCCATTTGTGGAAAGACAAAGACTATACTTAATGAACATTTGGGTCAGGCACCGTGCTAAATAACCACTTTTTGTGTCAAGTCCTTTAACACAGCAACCCTATGGGGTATTATGCCCATTTTATAGATGAGGAAACTGAGGACCAGAGAGTCCAAGTAACTGTCCTAAAGGTGACCAAGCTAGAGAATGCAGCGCTGGCTTGGAACACGGTCCATCTTCCATCTGAGCCCATGCCATTAACCACTCGGCCAGCTGCCTGTGTCGAGTGTAGGCCACTGAGACAGAGCTTGGCTCTGGTGCTGTACCGGTAACCGCAGGGTCGATGGTGACACTTGCCATCAGGTGAGGGTCATCAGGTTCTCTACCAGGGGAGAGCGGCCCCCTGGCCTTTAAGATGGGTCTTTATATATATGTGCCCTTCAAATATTAACTCATCCAACAAATACATGAATGGAGGGTTCTGATTCATTGGGTTCCGGGCAATCAGGGTTTTACAGTCTTATTTTTCCCTTGATTCTCTCTCATTATCTTAACTTCTACCCTGTTTTTTCTTTCCTCTGACTCCTCTGATCCTCTCACCCTCCAGGTGAAGTGTATGCAGTTTGCACATCTGGCTCATAGCTCCCCCGCCTTTTCCTGCAGCTCTGCACTCACACTGGGCTGCACGGGCAGAGTCTGGGCGTCCGATGCAGGATAGGAACCTGACAGCAATAGTAGTCACGATTTTTGAGCACTAATTATGCACTGGGTGCTCTAACATGATCGTTACGCTAATCCCCACCACAATGCTGACCAGGAAAGTGGGGCCGGGGAGACTGAAAAGCTTGACAAAGCTCACACGCCCAGCAGCAGTGGGACTGAGCCTCGAAATCAGCTCTCGCCGCCCCTCTTTCCCTTGGCCATGGTGCCTTCCTTCTTGTGAACAAAATGTACACAGCCTTCCCTGTGTCCTTCTTCACCCAGACAGCCATTTGACTATGCCCTCCTCCCCCCACCCCCGTTTCACCACTAGGGGAAGAAATTCATTAGCTCCACACATCTTGTAACCAAAGGAAGTAGCGACATCTTGGTAATTCCGACAACCTCAGGAATACGTGTATTTTCTAAGCCCAGACATCTCACTGTGGCTGCAGGGGGAGGGTGGGGTGGGCTCGGGCTGTATGGGCACCCCCACCTGGCCCTGTGGGGTCTGCAGTGAGGGGCGGCCCAGAGGGAGGCCGTGGCTGCCCCTGTGCTGAGTGCAGCCCTGGCGCTGGGGGCTTTCAGAGGCGAGACACTCTGTGCTGAACCCAGAACCTTCCCACTTAGCTAACTGAACGTCCTTGCCACACACACAGTCATGCTCCTCCGCAGGGGACAGCACCTCGTCTGACGTGCATGCGAATTTACAAGAGAAAATGATGATGGAGGGTTTAGCGGAGCAGACAGCACCACAATCTGGCAGCAGCTCCAGAGCCTGGGCCAGAATGAAGCTCTCAGCCAAGCAGGGAAAGCGCTCGTGATGCCCCGACTTCCTCCCTGCTGGGTGACAACTCAATGCTCTGTACAGGTGGCTGTGCTCAGAGGTCTCCTGAATGACGGAGGAGGGAGGGGCAAGGACCTGCCCGCTCTTGTGGTTTCCACCGGCTGCGGCATCATTTACACACAGCGGAGTCTCAGAGGAAAAATAGAAAGCTTTTTATTTTTTCAGAGGCTGCAAGGAAAGTAGAAGGACTTTTAACCCCTTGTCTATTTTAAGTAAGTTAAAAAGATGTGTCATTGAAAAGAAGAGCTATCCAGATGTCAAAGTTATTTTTAAGTGTGAGTCTAAACCGCATGGCAGGAAGCCCTTTAGCCTGGATGAAACCAACAGTACCGAAACTCAAACACTGACAAGGCCACTGGGCAGGTCAGGCTCGCTCCTCTCTTGCTCCCATTCACGGCCCTCCCTGGATATACGTATGCGGCCCTGGGGGGCTTCGAGATCACCCACTGGCAGAGGCAGGGGAGCTGAAGAATCTCAAACCAGGCTGCACGTGAGAACCACCCAGAGGCTTTAAAAACTATCCATGCTGAATCACCAGCCCAGAGAATCTGATTTGATTGATCTGGTGTAGGACCCAGGCATGGGCGTTTTTGGGGGTGGGGGAAGTGGTGAGCTTTCATTCAAAAGCGTTTATGAGAAAGTGTAAGATCCATATACTGATGTGCACAAATCTTAAGCACCCCGCTTAATGAATTTTTATAAATGAATACCCCTGAACCCCCCCAACAAGATACGTCATATCATCATCCCCCAGAAGCCTCAGCACAGGATTTTTAAAGTTAAACTCTTTTATTTTGAAAAAATTAAAACTCTTCAAGTTGCAACAATGAACGCAGCAAAGGTATTTTAAAAATCTCCCCCGACTCGAATATGCAGACAGGACTGACTGCAATAACGTGCTGTTTTTCCCACACTTCTGGCCACGGAAAGCCTTCAGTGAAGCACGGGCATAAGGTTTTAATATCCTGTTACTGATTTCTTAACCAGGTCACTATTTCTCAAGACTCCTTCAGCAGAGAAATTAACGTCTGCCTCAGATACATGTAACTTCGTTGTATTGTGATGGGTTTTGTAACTTCCCATGCATTGTTTATGAACCTCCCCTCTTTCGAGTTCTATATGGTTTAGGGAGCCCTTTTTGCTATAAACAAGAATATCTTATGTGTGCTGGAGAAAAATAAAGGCAGGGATCACACTAATTTTTTGTGGGTCAGCCACTGACTGCTGGTGGGCTCTGGCAAGGCCAGAGCCAGAAGCTGGAGTCCTCTACAGTTCACGGCAGGGACCTGTGAAAGGCAGGAGTCTGAGGAACTAAACACCAACTGAGGAAAAAAAACCCATAACAAAAGCAATCAGGCCCAGGCCTGGTGGGAACGCGCAGACTGCAGAAGCCAATCTGAGTTTTGATTTTAGGAAGGCCAGAGGGAGATCTTCTGAGACACATGGGAAAGGTGGACCAGGAAGGGGACGGCAATACTCCCAGGAGCCGAGGATCTGCGCTGTCATCAGAGGCTGAGACGTAGAATGAGGCTGGCCTCAAAAGGAATCCAGCTGCCGAGTAAAGTTGCCAAGTTGTGCCCTGTGAGTACCCGGCAGAGATGGTCATTGGGGCTGCAACTGTGTCCACCTGGACGAGGCACCTTATTTTAATTTGCACAAATCCACACATGGACTAACGGCAGCTCTGGGAGCAATGCTGGGGAAAGCTGGACGCTGCCCCAGCTCTGCATCTCCTTTCTGCGTCCTTTTACGTAGTTCCCAAGAAACAATTCCTTACATGGCAGCTAAGGGGCTTTTCCACTCAGAACAGCCAGCTGAGCGAGGCAGGGGTTAGATGCTGCCCTGCAGAGGAAGGTTCTGAGGGAGCCTGAGGTCCTCAGGTCCCAGACGAAGGAGAAGAATCTCCTGTAATTCCTCGGATGGTGGCAGAAGACAAGCTTCTGGTGGACACAGGTAACTGTGTATGAAGGCATCTTTGGCCCAGAAGTGACCAAAGAATCTAAACATGAGAAACCCATCACTTGAGCTTGGCACTCGGAACTCAACTTAAGTGTCTGGCAAAGAAAAGCGCTCTTCGGTCCAAGTAACCAATTCCTAATGTCTTATTTTTGTTGTTACTGTTATATACAATTTGGGTTTGCAGGCAATTTTTTCAGTTTATTAAAAGAAAGAGTGTGACAACGTGACTTTTGTAACTCAGTATGGTAAGAAATTACAGTGCATCTGAATACTAAAGGCTACATCTTCTCTTTGACTTTAGTGATGAATCCAATTCACTTAAGGTTGCTCCCTAACAGAACTATGCTTCAAAATGAAAAATTGCTCTGTTCTAAAACAAAATCAGACAAATAGAAAATAAGCAAAGATTGAATTTTTGAAATCTAATTCTTTAGATTTTGGATAGAAGAAAGAGTGAGTTTCTGAAGTCACATGTGGCTCTAATTTATACAGTATTCCTATTTTGCAAACTTCAGCCTGTCTGCATACACACACACACACACACAAACGTGACCAGAACACCTCCCCTCCCCTTTCCTTATATATTGAATTTGATTCCTGATTCTGTTAACCTTTCCCTGCATTTCACTGTCTGTGGGTGAAGCAAGTGGGGGCTTCTGGCTTCTAAGTAGGAGAATGCTGCTCAGCAACAGGAAACCTTCAAGGGTTCTGAGGTGGCGGGAACAGTAAGTGCTTAGGAGAAACTCAGCACGGGACCTGGGAGCAAGGACAGTCGAGTCACCTCTTAAGTTCTGCAAACTGACAGTCCATGACAAGACAGGATTCTTCCTGCCCTCAGCCCAGTGCTGAGCTGCTTCTGGCTGACAGGGCGGGGCTGACATGGGGCTCAGCTTTGGACCAGGCCCAGAGGGGATGAATAAAGGCACTTGTGTGTGCCTTGTGTATGACAGTCCCAAGAACAACTGTAACTCACGTTGCCTTATATGCTGATTATGATCTGTGTATCCTTTCACCAACTTACATGAGACCCCAGCGTTGCCTTATATGCTGATTATGATCTGTGTATCCTTTCACCAACTTACATGAGACCCCAGCGTTGCCTTATATGCTGATTATGATCTGTGTATCCTTTCACCAACTTACATGAGACCCCAGCGTTGCCTTATATGCTGATTATGATCTGTGTATCCTTTCACCAACTTACATGAGACCCCAGAGTTGAAAGCTCAAAGAAAACAAATGAAAACAACAGCTTTAAAAGCAGCAAAATGCAATAGGATTCATAAAGGACCACTGGCGCAGTCCTACATATCTCTGTACAGGGGGAAAAAAATCCTAGACATTACAAAAGGGAGAAACATGATGATGACGGTGTTGTTCTCAAACCAGCATTTACAAGAAAGGAAAGGGATGGGAACGGCTGCCCCCATGCAGCTGGTGCAAGGCCAGCCTCTTACCGTAGTGAGGGATGATGGCCCAAGCCATGGCAGAGGCGTAGATGCCACCGATCATCCAGAACATGCAGAGCCAGCTCAGATGCTCGCCCCGCTTCTCCCGGGCCAGCACTTCAGCAAAGTAGGAGAACACGGTGGGAATGGCTCCTCCAATCCTGCCAAGAGGTACAGAGAATACATGAGATCAGGGCCTATACGGCCAACATGAGATATGAAGGGCAGAACAAAAACAAACTCAAACAGCACATGCTCTCTTTCCATGCCAGCATACTGAGGAAGGCATATTTTCTACCATTTAATAACTTTAATATTATAGTCTCTATGTTTAATATAGGTTTATTACCTCTCAAAAAACAGGAACCTGCAATTAAGCTCTGTTACCGAAAGGTGGCAGTGGTGCCCTACTCATGTGATTTCTAGAGCTTAGTTTAAGATTCCCATGGGCTTTCTGCTCAGCGTTGAATGTTCTACATGCTATTTATAAAAAATTACAATATTTGGTATGATCTAGTGAATATTTTAATTAACACATTATAAAAATGAGATACTCTGATATGTCCCCCATGACGTGCTGACTTTGGAAACAGCCTCAAACACTTGTGGGAGGCTGTCTACAACGGTACTAACTCACCGCTACCCCACAGCAGCTGGTCCTGCAGCCCAGCCAGGCTGACGTGTTGACAAACACAGGACCAGACTGGCCCTGGCCCCAATCCAGTAGATATGGTTCTGAAGGAGTGCATGCGAAAGGGCACTGGTAGACTGAATAAGGAGCTGCTGGTTTAGATCCCGACAGAGGGGCCACCAGCTTCCCTCCACTCAGGGTAACTATGAGAGAGGCTGGCTGAGCTCTGGAGAGATGACAGCAACAGTCACCTCCACTCAGGGTAAGGTTCCCAAATGAGCGTCTATGGAATAAAAATTTTGGTCATTCTAGGGAGACGGGCCATAGATCTCATCAGAATTTCAAATAGGTCTTGACCCTCAAATTTTAAGAAGCACTGCCTAAGAAAGTAAGGTAGTATGAGGAAAGATTACTTACTTTCATTCCAAACAACATATCTTTTTTTTTTTTTTTGGTGAGGAAGATTCACTCTGAGCTAACATCTGTTGCCAATCTTCCTCTTTTTTTGCTTGAGGAAGGTTAACCCTGAGCTAACATCTGTGCCAATCTTCCTCTATTTTGTATGTGGGTTGCCGCCACAGCATGGCTTGACAAGTGGTGTAGGTCCACGCCCGGGATCCAAACCTGTGAACCTGGGGAGCCAAAGTGGAGAGCACCAGACCTAACCACTACACCAGAGGGCTAGCCCCATATATCAATTCTTAAAATAAATATTTTTTAAAAAGACGTATAACAATATAAGCAAGTTGTAGAGACAATACCTAGTGAGATAGTTTAAAAAAATGTACTGATTCCTTTATGTTTAGATTTCTGTAAGGTAAATTGCTATTGACATTTTATGTAAATTTGATGTCAAGGAGTAAAACGTATTTATCCATTTAGCAATAACTGATTTCCTTAGAGCCTTTGATATGATAAAGAAGGATTGGCAGTGACCTTAGCAAATGCAATTTAGAGAAAGGCCACATCCGTAGCAAACTGGATATACCAAACGAACCGCGGGATTCATGATGTCACTCTGTATCAACCGGTAGGTCAAAATACGGCTCCATTTCCTGTGGTCGCCCTGCTTCAGGTGAGTCGGTAGTTATCTATTGCTGGGTATGGGCAGACCACTGAGGCCAGTGTTTTTCAATCTGTGGGCTACAAAATTAACTTAGTAGCTGTAAATAGCATTTTAAAAATTGAAACAGAGATGAAACTATTTGAGTGTAACTCAGTCACTAACTGAAAGCATCTCTATCTGTTCCTCTGGCTATGAATGCAGCAGTTCTACCTAAAGTCCCTACAAGTATGACTGCACAGGCTTTCAGCTGCAGCACGTGGCGATTTAGCGCCATCACGCCAGAGGTAGCCAGCCAGGTCCAAGTCCATCAACCAGACCCCCAAACAAGAAACAAATGCACATGACGGGCGGTCAGAGATGGCTCTGTCCCACACCACGTCAGACTCACACAGCTCTCTGCCTGGCTACCTGAGGACCTCATACCATAGACAGACACTTGAATTTAAAAATTCAACAAAGTTTTGACAAATTTAAAATGGTTTCATTACAACACACAATTTTAATGGGAAATAAAAATGTCTGGGTCATAAATCATTTAACGCTACTCCTTTTTTCATTTGACATGAAGAATCCGTTTCTCTGCACCAAAAAGTCCCTGGTCCCTAATCTGTGCCTTCACCTCTCAATGCATAAAAAGAGGCCCAGGTTTGGCTGACTTTTCATGTCCTAATTAACATTCCATCAGGATTCTGGACATTCTGTATGTAGGAGCCATAACTCACACTTCCTGAAGGCTCATTGGCATGTCAAGATATGTCAGGCCACTCTGAACCGAGATAAATGTACTCCAGGGTAGCTAAGATGGCAAGTGGAAGACTGTAGACTTGCCCGTTAGTTTTAAACAAATCATAAGTTGACCTTATACAAATCTCCTGCATAAGAGAATACCAACTTTTAGAGGCTTTTAAGCAATCCAGCTGGTTTTGATTCAATGCCTCTTTTTAAGGTGGTTATTTTTGCATGAATGTCTCTCAATACCCATTTGTAAAGCAGACTGCAAGGAACTCTAATATCAAGGGATACATGAGTCTGAAAAATGAGAGAGGGAATCTATTTAAATCCTTTGCGAAGTTCTTCAGACTCAGAGACCTATAAAACCAACCGAGCATTCACACATCTTACTGCGGGCTGATCATCTATCTGGGGGACAACATGACTCCTCATCTTACTGTGACGCCCCTTAAGCAGAGAAAAAACATGACAGTGAGCTATAACGTCAACTATGACTAGGACTTCACACCCCACGAGAGTGCTTCTACATTGTTTACACTGGACTGAAGGCTCCTTGAGGGTGAGGACTACACTGTGTTCGTCTCTGAATCCCATTACCTGGCCCAGTGGACGTGCACTAAGTGTTTCCTCAGAAGAAGTGAACTTCACAAAGTCTCTCCAGTGTTGGAGGTGGCACTCCAAGCCTACTGTAGGAATCTGTTCTGATGCCCTAAGCATCTCTGGTGAATGGAAACACATCTTATGTCCTGGGTCAAGATGACCTCAAGTGAAGTCAGGAGCACTGGAATGGAAGTTCTGAGAGCAATGGAGCCCCCAAAGAGTTCTTGAATTCCTCTATGTCTTAGTTGCCATCCTCCTCCCATTGTAAGTAGGTAAAAAACCCCAAAGTTTCCCATTACTAGTCAGTCTACCTTAATATTTTGTATGAGGGGCTAATACATTTCCTCATTTGTTTTATTGTACTAAGATACAATTTCTGAGAATACAGGAAGAGATAAGAAATATTTAAATGGCAGATCTCAAATTCTCATGTGTCAGTGGTTGTTCAATAGAGCTGAGGTTGCGCCCCCCTCCCCGCAGACATTTGGCACTGTCTTGGAGACATTTTTAGTTGTTACAACTCAGGGGTGCTATTGGCATAGAGTGGGCAGAGGTTAGGGATGCTGCTAAAAATCCTACAGTATATAGACAGCACCTTTCAACAAAGAATTATCCACCCCAAATATGAGCAGTGCTGAGCTTGAGAAACTCTTGCAATGGGAATTTAATATGGAAAATATAACTTGCTTTATATGAAAAACCCACAATATAAGGCATAAAATGGTTATCTTTTACATTACCTGATAGGTAACGATCTCTAAATCCAGTTAACATGGAGACCTTTTTATTGGTCACTATATAATGATCAGTTAGCTACCGCTGAAATTTGTTCAAGTTCATTTTTTTTTTTAATTTTTTGTTTATTGCAGTAACATTGGTCTATAACATTGCAAAAATTTCAGGTGTACATCATTGTACTTCTATTTCTGCATGGACTACATCATGTTCACCACCAAAATACTAATTACAACCCATCACCACACACATGTACAGAACCATCCCCTTCACCCTCCTCCCTCCCCCCCTCCCCCCCCCCCCCGTAACCACCAATCCAATCTCTGTCCCTATGTGTTTGTTTATTGTTGTTATTATCTACTACTTAATGAAGGAAATCAAGTTCATTTTTGATGGAATATTTACATAAATGAAGCAATCAGATCAGGGTGGTTTATAAAGAATTTTTCTCAGGATAAGATATTAAGTCTATTTTGTTAGCTGTCAAAAGGGGTCAAATCTTAATTATTCTTGGCAATAGGAGGCACAAAGGGAATCATGATTGACATCCACACTCTATGTAGGGGGAAGACTGGCTGGATTCAAAGTAATTGAATTGACACAAATGAAACAGAATGTTGATATTTGGAATTTCAGAGTTGGAGTAATATTAATTTTAGGGCTTTACAACTTTAAGCACAGAAATATAAAGAAAATTTTAAAAAACTGTATTAAACCACATTCTTAGAAATAAGTTGGGACCCCTCCTCCACTCCATTGCACGTACGTGTGCACATGTGCAGAACACACACACACGGTACCTCAAAAGGTCTGCAAATGACTCAATACTAGGCATCTGGTAAATATCATGAAACATATTCATTTTCCTCAATAATCTAAGACGAATTCATGAGTGAGATATTGCATAAGACAAAGAGTGTGTCAGCTTTACAGACAAAATTTCTCCTCTGTTGGGTTACACGAGACATGTAAGTTAAACCAGGCTAGCACACGAGGATGAAGGAGAATGCCAAATATTACTGTCTGCACAATCTCACTGAGAAACTGGGAGCCTGACTGTCCTACGTCCTGCGAATTTCACAGCCACCCCTCATATTACCCCAGTTCAGATGGCGACTCATGGATTACGTCTGTCCCTGCACCTCATCACACTGATTTATGCTGGCTAAGAGGCAAAGATGGGGAGGGGTTCAGGTTTCTGCAGTGAAAGAGGGAGGCTGTAGATAAAAAGACTAACTGTGCTTAAAATGGCTTGAAGTATGACATTTTAGGGGAGAAATTACGGGATGTTTGATGACTTCTTGTCCTGAGGAGGAATTCCACTGAGTAACTCAGTTCTGCTTTCTAACTTCTTTCTCCATGTGCTTGTCAAACAGTCCTCTACCTCGGTCTTCCACTGGGAAATGGGGCACTAGACAAGAACATGATTAAAGAGGGAGGAATAACCATTGTAAAGTCACGTGTCCACACAGATACTAAGCAGAGGGCAAAGTCCACCAAGAGCTGCTGCTGGCAGCTTTTATTAGGACAAATATTATGGGTTTATAGAAAGAATAATGAATGGTGAAGCCTATGCCAGGAATCACAATTACTATTAACTTGCATGAAGCATATCCTTTTAATCCTTACTCAGAATCAACAAAAAAGGAAGGAAGACACTGAACTGCCAGGCAAATTGCATAGCAATTCAGAACAGATTCACTGTGTTTTAAATTGGACTCAGAAATAAACAATTAAAGCAGCAGCCCCCGAGATGGACTTTTCAGTGACTTCCTTTTCATGAAAGTAAATTGACTATCACAGACCCGAGGAGGCTGTTCAGAGGCTTAGACGAAAGAGCACAGATCTAACGGTCTCTGATGGGCTGGGCTGGCACAGAAAATAAGAGTGTTGTATCGATTAGAAGACACACATTTACTATGAATGGTCAGATGGAAACAGCAGAACACTTACTGGTAACCAAATCAATCATCTAATCAAGAATGGGACTCTCCTGTGCCAAGTGGCAGTGCTGAAGGATGGCTGGTTCCGGTAGCTTTAGTCTTCCAATCTCTAAAGCCACAGTTTAAAAAATAATAGTCTTTGATATGGGCAGTTTTTATTTTCTCAGTATTATACAAACTATGAATAGAATAATTGGTAGAAAACTTGACTATTTAAAAAATATTGAGATGTAAACATATAATTTGGGTAAAGTTGTGTTTCTAAGAAAACATAGCTTTGATCCAATTCCCATATCCCTTGTCTGCAATCAGGTTGGTGCCCCTAACCCCGTGGAAGCCTATGTATTCGCAGCAGCAGACCTGGCGCCACTGTGGGGGAAGGTGGGTCATAGATCAGGAGTCTAATGCTGTCTTGAAAAAAAATTAATCTAGCTATTGAGAGAGCTGGAAGAATGCATTCCCACAGCACCTAAACAGTTTCATGAATAAAGATGGTGATGATCATTATGGTGATCTGTAAAAAATGACGACAAAAACATCAGACTTTTCCAGCCACTTGCTGTATACATCTACTCATCCATTCCTGACTCACCCTCCCACCCACTCGCCTTTTACCCATCCATCCCTCATCCCTCCATCCACCCGCTCACCCAGCCAAACTCTGGGCCACGCACATCACCAGTTGCTGAAGGTACAGGCAGGAAGAATATAAGTTCCTGCCCTCAAGAGCTCACAGAGCCAACTCTAGAGCGCCGGTGGCTAATTTTTCACAATTATACATTGTGAGTCTGAAAGATCTTTTGCTGTGTACCTTTGCCAAAGGGAATACTGGGAAATAAAGTGTGTCCAAAAGGTCAACCTTTATGTTGGAAATTCTTGTAAAGGGCATTGTCTAAGACAGTGCTTTCCAGCAGAAATACAATGTGAGCTGCAAATATAATTCTTAAATTTTCTACAAGAGATATTAAAACAAACCAAAAAAAAAAAAACAGGTAAAGTTAACTTTAATACATATTCATTTAACCTGATATATCCAAATATTATCATTTTATCATGTAATCAACATAAAAATTATTAATGAGATATTTTGCATTCTTTTATAAACCCAGTGCTATGTGTTTTGCACTTACAGCACATCTCAATTTGGCCACATCTCAATTTGGTAGCTACACGTGGCCTGCTGGACAACACAGACCTAAGAAAACACTGACCCACTGTTTACAATTTGGGTTTGCCATTATTTTTGGACTAAAGATAATTTAGTGTGTCTGTCGCCTCATTTTCCTAATTGGGAAAGGTCTTTCCATTCCATGCTCTGTGCCAGAAATCTTCTTGAACTGATGTGTTCCAAACATTTACTTAGTGCTTATCATGTATCGGGCATTGTGTTGTATGAAATCAGACATTTCTCATCGAATCTGAGACAGCACAGCCTGGTGATTATGAGCCTGGGCTCGGGCTGCTTGGGTATGACTACAACATTTACTGGGTGACCTTGGACAGTTACTTAACCTCTCTGTGCCTCAATTTCCTCACCTATAAAATGGGCATAATAAATAGTATCTTCCTTACAGGGTCACTGTGAGGTTTAAATAGTCAATATGTATAAAGTGCTCAACAGCATCTCCCACAGGGCAAGCACTATATGGGTGTTTGATAAAACACATTTTAAAAGTTTTGAAAATGATAAAATAGGTTTGCATTTTTCCAATATGATGAGGAAGTAAAACATATCTTAAGAGAAAGACTACTTTGAAAGGAAAACCTTATAGTTCAGACTTAGACTAAAAATCAGAAGACCTGGGAGTCTATCAAACATTTGGAAGTCACTTAATCGATCTGTGTTTCAATTTTCTAGTTTAAAAAGGGATAATATTTTTTCATTCTTAATTATAACAAAGTGTGGTGGGACTATATGAGATGCTACATATAAAACACGTTGAAGAGTTCCAGTGAATGGTGACCGTTTCTACAAAGCCGAGGGAGTCTGGATATTGTAACTTAATACAGTTCACGGATGGATGTTGCAAATAGCTAGGAAGCATGCATTTGTGAAGCTCCATTTGCAGAGGGAGAAATGACTATTTGTTCACTTACGATACACAGACACATTGAAATTTCATTTAATTTCTGTTGCTGTTGTATTTTTCTCCTGACCTTCATGCTTAGCAGTGCCAGGCCCTCAGTGAGAAGCTCCCATCTCCGACATTGCCCGGCATCTGAAGCACCATCATTCCCATAATTAACAGTGACTGGAAACAAATAATTTAATTCTGGGGCAAATGAAAATGAATCAATGGTGTCAACTCCATTTCCCATCTTTCTAATTTTCTGTAACAAAAGAGGAAAGGGAAGTGTCTGTTCCCTGGTGTGAGATCACTTAGGAAAGGGAGAGACAGATGAATAATCGGTGATGCCCTATTCCTTATTCCCACAGAACACTGTTGCCCCGCAAGAAAATCATTCTTTGTTCTGGATAAATACTTAAAGCACATGGAATATGGCAGCTGGACATATTTATGTTTCTAAGAAGATATACTCATGACTTGGTGTGGTGAATTAAGAGGAAAGCACATTTAGAGGCAATGAAACCATAAACCCCAGTAGACCTCAGGCTAAAACAAGAGCTCCTTCCAGTCTCCCTTATATGCAGAAACGGGAATATAACACAGTGCTGCTAGTGGTGCTTCAGCAATGAAATAAGATAGAACAACAGAAACCTGCCGCATTTGCAATAAAATCAACACAAAGGCATCTTAACCTTGGATTCAGAATAGACAGTTTACTTGTTTACAGAGTTGCTAGTTCAAAAGGAGTTAATTGCAACTTAAGTCCTAGCTGTGTCATTCCTGGTTCCATCACTGAACCTTAATCTGCAAAATGAAGGGTTTGGACTGTGACCCAGAAATACTCTTCCTCCTCTGAAATTCCCAGTGTGTGGAACTGGTGGACAGAAGCTGTACCAACGTGGGATTCTGTCATTTGTGATGTCTATTCCAATTCTGCAATCTAGAACTGGGAAATAACCCCAGGATGGATTCAGGGACCCACTGGACCCACTTTGAGAGGGACCTGACTAAAACTCCATTGATGACCTGATCACCATCAGCCCCTCCTCTGACTGGTGGACCACAGAGAGATTTTGGGTCTCCTGGAATTCATGTCAGTCCAGAGCTAGGGCCTAGTAAGCCTCCAAAAGTCTGATTATTTCCTTTTCCCTCGTGCACAGTTCCCCTGGTAAAAGGCCATAGGTCCCCTGGGGAAGTCTGGGAGAAAGATGAAGAGTGTAAATTTTTGTTAGTGTACTGGGGGGTCCTTCCTCAAGGGACCCGGCCTCCCCTTCATTCAAGGAGCTCTGGGTCTGTAAATTGGCTCAAGTCTGGCAATTGACTGAGGGGCCATGACTCTCTGTTTTTATGATTCAAGTTAAACTTTTGTTCACTTGACCTAGAACTCTTCCACTTTTAGAGATCAAGTGAGACTTTAGCAAACTTCATATCTATTTCCCTTCTAGGAACACCCTGATCACATATCGCCAAAGCCATAGGTCTGTGCAAGTCAGACTACTCCGACTGCTGCTGTGACTGTGTCCTCTAGAGTAACCACCTTGCCTTGGGTGATGAGGCAATAAAGAGCAGACAGAACTGTCTGGTCAACCCCTACCCTCTTGGAATTTACATGCTGCTGGAGGAGAGAAATAAACACGAAAAAGCAAGTATTTTCAGGCATGGATAAGCTACCAAGAAGACAAAACAGGGCTCTGTGATGAGAGCCGCTGGGGCAGGTGGGCTCAGCATGGGTCTCTCTGAGGCCGTGAGTGCTGAAGGCTCTGGGAGAAGAACCTTTGAAGCGGGAAGGATGGCGAGAGCGATGCTCCTGGGAAACACGTGGAGCGTTGATGGGGCCCAGGAAAGAAAAATTCCCAACGTTCTGAAACCTTATCTCCTTGGTCATGTAGTTTTCCTCGCTTTAAAAACTACATCAGATGTGGATGGAGGGAGCTGTTTAACTAAGTAGATACAACAAGATCTCTTATTTAAGGTCTCCAGGATGAAAGTCTTAACTCTGGCTTCAGTTTTTTTTTTTTTTAAAGATTTTTTTTATTTATTTATTTTTCCCCCAAAGCCCCAGTAGATAGTTGTCTGTCATAGCTGCACATCCTTCTAGTTGCTGTATGTGGGACGCGGCCTCAGCATGGCCAGAGAAGCGGTGCGTCGGTGCACGCCCGGGATCCGAATCCGGGCCGCCAGCAGCGGAGCGCACGCACTTAACCGCTAAGCCACGGGGCCGGCCCTTTGGCTTCAGTTTTAATAAAGAAAGTTTAAATTAAAAGGGACTATATCAGAACTTCAGCTGCTTATGTACTGAGTTCATAAGTAATGGGAGTGAAAAGGGTTTAAACATTATATGCCTTTAAAAACAAGAAGAGCCTTTAAGTGAAAATCCGTCTCTCATTCATGATTTTGTCATTGCTTTCTCCTTCTTCTGTGAGCCTGGCAGGCCCCTAGTTGTTCTCTCTCTCTGGGCACTGACTAGTTCTTCGCAGGTGGAAAATGGGAGAGCTGTCCCTTTGGCTTCCCTGGACGACTAGATGGTAAGCACCTTGGGGCCAGGGCTCATCTACACCCATGAAAGGTCCAGCATGGTTTCAGGGATAGAGCAGGTGCTGAAGTGGCTCTTGAGTTGAACCAGAATGGAACTGGAGAAAAAGAGTCTTGGCTGAGACCGCCCAGAGATTCAGAGGCCAGGCATTCAGATGAACTCTAGAGCTGCTGAGAGACCCCTCTGTCAGGGAGGTGGCAACTTACACGTTACGTGTCGGTTACATGGCCCATAAAACTCAGCCAAGGAAGGAAGATAACTCCTCATTTTCCTCAACAACTTCATTCCTCAGGTCCCCTCAGCTGCTGGATCCTATACAACCCTGGGTGTTTTGCCACCGCAGCCCAGGTGAGTAAACTCCAGCCCCCCCCACCGCAGCCCCGCCCCAGCCCAGGCTCTATCTGTTCTGGAAGCAGGGATGCTGGATTTCAGCGCCCTGTTTTCTCCCAGGTCTCTTCCCCATGACTAGTCCTTTCTGTTTCCCTCATGGGCAGGACTTGAAATTTCAAAGCCAGAAAGAGGCCTCCTTTTCCTTCCCCTGCTGCTGTCACTCTGAGGCCATGAGCACAGGACGGCTTAGCTCCATGAATGGGAGGAAGAACAGAGAGCAGGAGATGCCAACCCATGGGGCATGTTTCTAGATATTATCCCACATTTCCTCCACTACTAGGTACTTTTAATCCACTATCTCACTTGAGCCTCACACTCCAAGGTAGGAATGTAAGGTACTGTTATCTCCCTTTTACAAGAGACGAACGAGGCAGAGAGCCTGAGTGACTTTCCCAAGGACCCACAGTGAAGGGCAGGACAGGTGGGCTTGGATCTCTGGAGCCCAGTCCTGTGCCAACTTCCCAAAGGCATCGTGCGTTACCCTCTGGTATCACAGTTTATAGAGCCTGGCTGAGTTAGCAATACACAGTCTGTGCTTTGCCAGGTAAATTATGTTCTCTAGAGGTCAGCAGCCCTGAGCCGCTGGCTAAAGATGATTTGTCTGTGACAGGGAAGAGGATGGTATCACGAATACACCCAAGCAGTCTCTGCTTCTGTGCTGCCCTTGAATTAGGTTCTGGACAGTCCATTAGTTTGGAGTATTCTGTAGCCACCACAGAGGCCCTTTTCTCTGCAGTCAATTGGGTCGACCATATCACAATCCAGACTGGCAATTAAAATTGCCATAATAATTTGACCACAGTCAGGTACTTCTGCATCTGTGGATATCATTGAAATTTCCTGGATAAGACTGCAAATGGAAAGGACTGGAAAGTTGAGAACTGAGGCTATTAGCCTTCTCCTGACAGGCTGCTGGTATTACATAGGTAATAGAAAGAGGAAGGAAGACTTGGCCTTTCCTGGAGGCAAGAATGTCTTATCCTATGGACCCTGAGAAGGTCCTTTAACAAGCAGCCCTAAAATAACACCTGTTCTTCCTCAGATGTCTCAATTCACTCAGCATTAGGTCTGCTGCAGCCCCCCGTATCCATGATCGAAATTACCTCCAAGTCGGCAGTGTATGCGGCCAATCTCACACAGAGCTCTGAGCACCAAGGGTCCCCTCTGCAGAGGAAAAGCCCCTTTCTCCATTATTACAAGGAAATTATTGATTGCCATAATCTTTTTCCAAGAAAAAAATATTTTTACACTTTCCCAAACTTTCCAACCCTCTTGGTTTACTGGAATGGTTAGTGGAACATCTTCACTCGGAGGAAAGCTCCTGAAATTTGTGCCACTTAGACACACGCTTGCAAAGTGCCCACTGTGTGCAGAATGTAGCATATGAGGGGCAATAAGAAGATAAAAAAAAACATTAGAAAAACCTGTGGATAATCCACCAATCTCAATATATGCACAAATCTTGTGGCAGAAAATGATATAAAAATTTAAAAATATTCTGAACAAATTATAAAAGCGACCCATTAGTCTGCATGGGGAAATCTTTGTACTCTTGAAGTAACCCACTTATACAGTCTTTCTCTCTGATGCCTTATACTCCTATTAGTCCTAGCCCTGATTTGGAAGCACTATAATATGTAATTCAGAAAGACACGTTGCTGTTCTTTGACTTTCTCTTTTGGTAAAACTGTGTTTTGCTGTGTGGGTACCACTACCATCAACAACCACAACTGATATGGTTCTCAAATTCATAACCCAGCGCTGTCTCCTTCCCTTTCTTCATTTACTTTATTTTATTTTAAATTATTCCTATAAAGTCATCTTATGCTAGACATCTCAGAAAGAATGTCTCTCATGAAAATAAAGTTCTCAAGCATGAATCAGAAATTTTATATTTTTACTATTTTTTTTTTTCCTTATCAAAGCAGAGTTACTTGGACTCTCCTAATTGAGCTATTGGGTTTTCCTAAGCTGTGGCTTCACTTAATATAGTAATAAGTGCTTCAAGCTCAAAAAAAAAAAGTGACTACACCATGGGCTGTACTATGCCATTGCATTTGCCTAATAGCACACTTTCTGTTAATTCAACGAAAAGAACCTACTACATCTCAAGAAGCAGCCTTCCTAGCTAGTTAAATATGCTGTTAGCACAGATCAATAAAACAACATTTGCTTGAGATACTGTCATCCTGGATTTAAGAGCCTGAATGGTTCGAATCTTTAATTAGTTCATAATAGGTAGGACCAGAGCTATTTCTGGCTTAAATTAAATTTTCAGAAGAAAAATAAATTTATGAATGTGCTCCACCACAGAAACAGCATTCCACTTAAAACAATACCCATTTCCTAGAAGTAAAACACTAAAAGACTCATCCACGAGAACACTGATGTGTGTTCCCTTCTCTTCTGGATTTAAAAGTTGATAATTATATTTCTAAGAACCAGCACTGTGGCTTGTAAGGTTGACATGAAGATAGGGAAGGAGATGTCTTAGGGGATAATTTCTTGGTAATGAGTTCCTCTAGAATGCAGAACACATACAATTATGAAGAATAAACACATTACTATAAAATATGAAGGAGAAACCTTACCCGAATCCAGAAAGCAAGCGACAGAAGAGAAAGAAGCCATAACCTTGGACAAATGAAGAAAGGAAGGCAAAGAATCCGTTGACAGACATGCAAATCAGAAGAGACTGTCTCCTTCCCACTTTGTCTGCCAGGCCTCCCCAGAAGAACGCCCCCACCATCATCCCGAGGTACACTATGCTGCCTGCAACACACAGAAAACAAAGAAACACGTCAGAGATCAGGAGTAAATGACACACGTAACAGCAAAAGAACAAGAGACAAAATACATTCCAGCGTTTTGCATGGGAAAAATTTCCTTGAAAAATATTTCCTTCAGGACACACGAGTCGGTTTTCGAGTTAGACGGTGAGCTCTGTGGGGACCTCTGGCTGCATGACCAATGGTAAGAGCAAAAGACCAAGCAGTCACATTCTCCCAGCCTCACGGGGATGGGTCCGCAGCGGGCAGGCAGAAGGAGTCTCCACAGAGAACAATCCTGGAGTACGACTCACAGTCATGTCACCTTTGGTCCGAACGCCCAGCTCAGCACCATGACAAGGCCAAGATGGGGGACTGAGCCAAGGGCTCCCAGGTCAACGTGGATTCCCCCACCTGCTTCTAATCTCTGCCTGTAGCAGATGGCCTGAGCCAAGGCCAGACTCTTGGGAACCCTCTAGAGAATTCCAAGGGTTCTTTCTCTCCAAGTCCCTCTGAAAGCCCTTCCTTCCAAGGAAGGGAAGCTCGGGAAGGTGGGTCTAGAGATTATGAGAGTTAATCTTAAAATAGTCTCAAACTCTGTTCATGAGAGAAAACTTCTTTTTGGAGTCAGGAGCTTAAGGAGCCTAAGGAGAAGGGAAATAGCTGTTAGTAGCTTGAGAATTATTAAACTTATCAGGGTTGGCTTTGCTTCCATAAGGGAAACAGATGGAAAATCAAGAGTTAGATAGATGTCCCTCTTGGTGTCACTGTGAGTCTACACTTGAATTTTCTAATTCACTTGATTCTTCTAAAAAACCAGGCTCCATAAGCCCTGCCCAGAATCTTTCTCAGGATGAAACAATATCAGGTATGGCAAACGTTGCCTCAGGGAGGTTTCTAAAGGGTGTGCAATGTCCAGGGGAAATGTCATAATTAATAAATGAAAGTTGCTATATCCACACGTGTGTCAAAAAAGCTGCTACTACATCTCTCATCCATTGCTCCTTTGTCCCTTGCTTCACCAAAGCACCATGTGAACAGTCCTTTTCAAAGGTACAGGCACCATACTCAGCAGCATCTAAAGAACAAGCTAAAAAACACTGCTTTAGCTTTACATTAGTTTGGGAAAATCCTATTCAAATATTCACTGCGAATTCGTTTGTTTAACATACAGTTAATGCATCAATAGGAGACCCAGGAGGAGAACATCTGGCAAAGTCTGGTGACTCTCACATCAATGACATGCATGGGTTGCTTTGCACACAGCCGCGTCCAGACAGCTACAGTGGACGGCGCAATTACACCATAAGACAACACAAAGGCTGCTTTTATTAGGCTGGGGTACTGCAAAGAGGTGGCTGGTCATCCTTTGCCTGGCTGGGGATGGCATGTTTTTCTCTGTAGTACGAGGCTGACCGTACACAGATCATCCATCTCCATAAAGAGATGTCTCATAGCATGAGGCCCAGCGCATGTCCAGGAGACAACCGAAAAGTGCCAGCACAAGGCAAAGGAATCCCAAAGCAGACAGATCCACCCAGGGAAACGCACGTGCAGCACATCTCCTATTTCCAGCACAAGAGGCTCACGTTCGCCACCCAGGCTTCTCAGAAGAACAATCGGCAGCTAAGCGTCTTCATAATGACATCTGTGTCTTTAAAAAGGCCTGCGAATCAGAAAGTGAGCCCCCACAGATCCGCAGTGGCCCGTGGCTGCTGCAACCTGAAGCCTGGGAATCCTCCATGTCGCTCCAGCCCAGGAGCCCCTGCCAGCTCCAAGTGCTTGCGGGAATTAACTTAATCCTCACGACAACCCTCTGAGGTTAACGCTACGGAGGCCAGTTCACTGGTGAGGAACCCAAGGGACAGAGGCGTGAATGACGTGACCACAGAACAGTGAGTGGTGACTCCATCTGTCGGAAGTTCTTTGTATGATGTGGTTGTGATTCCTCTAACCATCCTGGCTGCCCTCCCGTGAGAACATCCCAGTCTGTCCAGGCTCCTGTGTGGCGGTACCATCTAGAACTGAAAGCAGTTCCTCAAATGTCTCTGAGGTGCCTTCTCCCTGGGCACACCCTCACAGAATCAGAGTTAAGTCCAGGGTAGCAGAAAATGATAGACGGGAGTTAGGGAAAATGCTGCTTCGTCCTACCCAAGCATTGACAGGGGTGCACTAGTCATTCTCAGACATAGGGGTTGGTGTTGAAAACAGCTCGGTGGTGCCAGAGGGAAAATGAAAATCCAATCTCGCTGGAAAGAACAGGCTCCTGCACCATGTTCCAAAGCAGGGTGGCTCTCTTGCTTCCCGGGTGCAGGAGGGATGATGCTCCTGCTGGGCTGGTCTCCATATTTTTAGAATGGAATCTCCATCATTCCCCTTCTTCTGGGCAGTCGCCAGCAGCCTCGTCCTCATGAAGCCACACCATACCCAGGTGAAGTGATGGTTCCAGCACTTCCAGGGCTCATACTGGAGCTAGATTTCCCCCACCCAGCAGGAGTGTGAGGCACAGCCCCATTCCGGGGCCTCTCACAGCTCCAACGTGGTAACGGCTGAGTGAGCCGGGCTCACCCTTGACTTCTGTGATGGAGATGACATATGACTGACAAGGGGCAAAAAAACCCTCATTTATCATTAGCACCGTGTATGTAAGCCACTTGAAAATAAAACTTAAAAATAATATTTAAGGGTTTTAATATGTAGAAGAGTAAAATAAAAATGGCCCATCCTTCAACTCCCCCAGATATCCTTATTAACATATATATACATATATATATATTTTAAAAACACAAATATGCCTACATGGCCAAAAATTGAACCACATAGAAATGTACAAAATGAAAAGTCTCCTTCTCCCCTATCCCTTGACCCTCTTCCCAAAGGTAACTATTATCAATTTTTTTCTAATTCTTCCAGAATGTTTATACATATAAATATATAAAATGGATACCCTGTAGGAATCGCCTGTTAAATATAGGGGTTTTTTTCCCCTGTGTAATGTTTATCTTTTCTCCTCTTGTGTTTAGGATTTCTAAACTAAGCAAACCAGAAATAAATCTCCACCACAATTTTAATAACTCTTCAAAATACATTTTGTATATTTCAGGAAAGCATTCACTATCAGCTATTAAGAGAAAACCAAACAGTTATTTCTCCATCTTGCATTATTTCTACGCCTAAAATAAATACATCCCAACCTCCTTAAAAGACAGGATATTAAATTCAATTTTAAAGAATTTATGGAGCACCCACCATGCATGACTC
Organism: Ceratotherium simum simum; assembly: GCF_057802395.1. Taxonomy (NCBI): domain Eukaryota; kingdom Metazoa; phylum Chordata; class Mammalia; order Perissodactyla; family Rhinocerotidae; genus Ceratotherium; species Ceratotherium simum. The sequence goes on from NC_141903.1 coordinate 89,353,751, forward strand.
TTCCTGAAGTGCCAGAAATATAAGGATTTATAAGTCATGATCCCTGACCTTAGAGAAGGAATAACTTGAGCCAACCTTTGTCGGATGCCTACTCTGAGCCAGGAGAGGGGTGAGGCGGTTTCACACCCATTATCTCACGCAACCCTCCCAACAACCCCAACTGATCACGGCCACTACAGAGGGGGGCATCCAGGCTGGAAAATTCCATGGCCTCCTGGGGACATATGACCAGGTCAGAGCAGTGCTGAATTATGCACTCAGGAACATGGGCTCCGAGTCCCTGAACTCTCTTTCTACTCCATCAAGATGGCCTAAGGAGCCCATAATTCAGGAGGGAGATGAGGCACATAACCTAACAAGCCCAACCATGAGGCGTGCGCTCCAATGGAGCCACGACTGGGAGCAGAGGGGCTCGAGTAGCAGAGAGGCTACTAATTCTGACTGTGGCCTTGGGGAAAGTTTCACTGAGAAAGGAACATCTGAGAGGATTCTGAAGGACAAGAAAGATTTCAAGATGGTACGAAATTCCTCCACAACTGACAGGTTTAGCAAACAAATTGTAGCATCAAGCTATATCTTCACTTCTACTCTGGTTAAAAATATGCTTCAGATCTAAAGGTAATAATCTTTTATGCCTATGTTGGATTATTATTGGTAATTAGACTGTTCTATTGGGCAAGCTATGGGCAGAATTAAGCCTACCCAATAGCTTATTTGAGACAAACAGCACAATTAGAAGGTTCACTTGTTGATCGTGTGATGTAACTAAAGCCAAACCTTTGAATGTCAGCCAAGGCACAATGTGAATAAAACTGGGAACACTCTGGGATTGTCTGAATACAAATTGTACATTTCTTGCCTTGTTTGTTTCCATATGCCCATTTGTCTTCACCGTGTTACAATGGGGAGTCCTTGGAAACTCAGAGCCTGGACACGCTCTTCCTGTAGACCAGTCTTCTCTGTTCTCCTCTCCATGATGCTGCTGATGGTGAGAACTAATAGGCATTTTAGTCCAAAGTCCCTTTTCTCACAGGTGGGAAAACTGAGGCTGTGAGAAGCCAGTACTTGAAATCAGGTCTTCTAGATCCTTGCTCCTCAGGGTATGACTCCTGGACCAACAGCACCGGCACCCTGGGGGAACTTGCTAGAAATGCAGACTCTAAGGCTCCACTCCAGGCCTACTGACTCAGCATCTGCATTTGAACAAGACCCCCAGGTGATCTGTGTGCACTCCAGGAAAGCACTTAGGCTGGTGTGCTTTCCATTAAAACACATAACCCCTCTAATACACTGTTTTTACTTAAAGTTGGTATTTGTCTAACACATATTTGAGGAGCAGAGATACAGGCTACAGCATATTTTAATCCCAAAGACACAGAACAAGCAAGATCTCCCTCCAGGAGCCGGAGATCGCACAGGGCAAGCAGGAGCCGTGCACTTAGGAGCTCTGCGCCTCTCCTAGGACCTGCTTCCTCAGACTAGAGGCAGCCCTCCAATGCTGAGAGAGGTCAGCCTCTGATTCTCGGATCCTCTCATGGATTTAACGAAGATTTTAATTCAGCTGGGCCTTCAGGAGGTTGAACCTGACCTGAGAAATGAACGGGGCTGAGGTTCGCTCCACTCCTCCCACCACAGCTGGCCCGGCATTCTGGGCCAGCCCAGCCTCTGTCTTTCAGAAGACACAAAGAGGCCTCAAGCACAACTTTCCCAATACAGTGTTTTCTAACATGGGGGCTGATTCCACTTTATTTAATCATACCCTCATTTCCCCTGATAAATGTCACATTTCCACTTCTGCCTCTTTGCTAAGCTGCTTTTGATTCTTTCTGACAATCTCTAAGGGGCATATCATTTCCCCCAACACCATTTTAAACCACATTTAAACTAAATAGAACAATTTTAACAAATGGTATATAATGTTTTTCTCATAGTAATTTCTAGGCAATAGGTTTTTAAAAATTGTTTTAAGCACTTGAGTTATCCATGGCTACACATTATAATTTATTGCACCATTTATTTACAAATTGATTTTCAAAAAAACATTCTGAGGTGGTATTCTGCATTCAATGATAAATAATCTCCACGAGGCGATGATCGTGCTCACCTTTTATAAGGGGACTTTCGTAGGTTAAAACCGATTTTTAAGTCAAAGTAAAATAAAAATAAATCTTTAAGAATAACAATGACAGTTCTGGAAATGGTTGTTGAAAAGAATAACATAATATGATCTATTGTATGCACAGGATTGAGAAAAAAATACTTTATTGCCTAATTATGCTCATTATTTTTTAGATATTACTCCTTTCACGAGAGGCAGGTGAATTTATTTTCCCAAAGGTAGGGTTTTCTCCCACAAACTTGTGTTATACTTACAGTAGAAACCCACTTAGCCAATTTTCACTTAACCAACTCAATGGGTTAACCAACCCACCCACAGACACACCAAGAACCATTTCCTTGAACTCACCCCATCTTCCTTCTGCTTCCACCAGCAGTGCCTTAGGCTTCCCGTGTTTATTCCCAACCTGTTTATGTCAGTTTTGCTTGTTATTAATTATGTATTTAATTAAATATCAATCACATAAATAATGAAATGTGAATGTGAAAGGAAGGGGAGCTTCTTCTATGAAAACTAACTTAAGAAAGACTCGGGGGAGACGAGTTGTGAAAGTAAATCTGTGCTATTAAATAAATGTGAGCAATACGACTCTAAAAGATTGAGAAAAACCATAAAGAGACAAGATTCTGTGCTCAGACTGAAGCATATGTGTCTTTGAGTCCTCACTCCACTTTAAAGAAATTAAAACTGAAAATCAAAGCCACATAAGGGCTGCGGTGATGCAAGAAAGACGATGGGGTACTTCAGTCTGAAGATCGCTACTCAGAGGCAAGTCTTTGCTCCTGCATCCAAAGATGGTCACATGAATGCATGCTTACATGTTAAAACACAGTGTTTAAGTCCATATGTATATTGTACATGTTTTCCTGCTTTTACCAACTTTTACGTTAACTGACCAATTACCAGTCCAAATTTAATTAATGGGGTTTCTACCTTGCCTCAGGGGACCCTGAAGACATGCTTTGTGCTTAAAGAAATCAGGCTGGGGCCGGCCCCGTGGCTTAGCGGTTAAGTGCACGCGCTCCGCTGCTGGCGGCCCAGGTTCGGATCCCGGGCGCGCACTGACGCACCGCTTCTCCAGCCATGCTGACCAGCCATGCTGAGGCTGTGTCCCACACACAGCAACTGGAAGGATGTGCAGCTATGACATACAACTATCTACTAGGGCTTTGGGGGGGGCAATAAATAAATAAAATCTTTAAAAAAAAAAGAAATCAGGCTGCATGGCCACTGGAATAGTCATCGATGACCCCCTAACTGGTTTATCTTATTCCTGAGGGCAGCACTGAGAACAGCACCCCCTGAGGGTCAGTTCCAGTGATCACAACCTCCCTCTTCCCCTCAAAGATTCCTTTTTTTTCACTGTACACCGGACAAACCCTGAAGTGAGGGCCAAGATGCCCAGGACTAGTTCCAGTCTCCCTCTAACTAGTTGTAGACGTCAGGCCATACTTTCAGCTTCCTCCAGGTCAAATGCTCGGGCTGGGCTAGGTGTTGTCAGCTCTGCAAATCTGGCCCAGTCTTTCTCTTCTGTTTGCGATTCTGTTTGAACCTCTATCCCTTGCTGGCCCCTTATGGAGCCTCCCCACCCACCCACTGATATGGAAGCTTTCACAGCTGCTGCCCTGTGGTCGCTGCTCTAGGACCCCCAAGATGGTTGGCCAAGAGTGTGGCCACCCCTCAGCCAGACCCCACTGCAGTCCGTAAAGGCTGATTCCAGGGACCACTGTCGCTCCTCAGCTGCCCCTGCACCCACCCGATGCAAAGAAGGCAGCAGCATCTCCCTCTTTAATATCTACAATTTGCTATTTTTCATCATTACTGGTTTCAAATTCTGGGCTTGAATTAGAAAAATCTCATAAAATCTCAAGTTCAGTACTTGTTCTGTTGGATTCTTTCGCTGAATGTGGTGAGAAGTGGACTTATTACTAAAGCCATGGGGTTGTGGGGAAAGAAGGAGAAATTTTTTTTTTCTAACCAAACACAATATCCTTCATCTCCATTCCACTACTGTTTACCCCTCTGAACTTTGGGTCAAGCAGCAAATAGGTAAGAGCCCACGCTTCTGAAACACAGGGCCTAGATCTGAAGTCTTTTTACTAGCTGTTTGATCTTGGCTAAGTTACTTAGTTTCTTTGGGCCTCAATTTTCTTCTCTGTATAACGGGGTTAAATGGGACAAAGCACTTGGCACTATGTGAAACACAGTTGTTCAATAAGAAACAACAACTAACATAACTGCTGGTGTGAGGGAAGGAGAGAAGAGTAGAGAACAGAACGGTGATGGAAAAGAGACGACACGAAGAAAGGGAATGGGCTCTGGAAGGGTGTAGAAAGTGAAATTACAACTTTTGGCCTCTCTCAGCTCAAGTTCTGGAAAGAAACCACCTGTAACAGAAGTGGAAGAGTAATTTAATTTTTTAAATCTCAAAGAGTTACTTTTTCTCAGCTTGAAACTATTTAAATAAATAATTAATGGGCTTCTCCTAAAACCAACCCCTTACTTTTTCCAGTTACGATTTTTAGTAGCTACAGGTAAGGGCCATTATGTGTTCAAATGCATCCGTGGACTTTCACACAAGTAAAATAAAATAAAAGTAAAGGAAGTGATAATATCAAAGGCATATGTACAAATGAAAAAAAAAACTCCTTTCTAATTTGCAATGGAGAACACTTGCAACAAAAGTCAGCTCACCTTTGCTAGAAAGAACTGTAAATATCAGATGTAGTCAACAGCACATCTCTGACTTTTACATTTGGAAAGTCTGACAGTTAAGTCCGTCGGTCCAGGCAGAGACTGAGGTAGCTGCTCATATGGGCAGTCATGCCATATCAAGCGACATCGCTACCTGTGACCTAAGCACACCTGGGCACTAACCGGCCTCTGAAGCCCAAAGACACTTTCACTGAATCCAGAGAGCCAACTGCAGAAAGAAAGTCCTAAGAAGCAAGCCAGTCTATTCCCTAACATCTTTCCTCGAATGACTAGCACACAGCATGCCCACTGGATAGGGGAAGAGACACTAAAACATTTTTTGCATGTCCAGCTCTGCGGGCTCAAAGAAGGGCATTACAGGCACTTGGTGTTCAAAGCAGTAAAGGAACCAGTCTTGGGAAGCAAGAGCGCTACAGCGAGTCATCTGTGGTGCGCCACCAATACCACAGGTCAGTTCCACACCAGTGGGCTCCGTCTCTGCAAACTTCCCCCACGCCAAGGCCTGTGCTGGGGGAGAGAAGTGGCACCTGACTGAGCCCTGTCTTCAGTAACCCCAATCACTGAGCCAACAAGGGAAGCAGGCCATCAATAATTCCACAGCTCCTCGTGGAGCTCCTGCTGTAAGCCAGGCGTCTTGCAGGGTATGAGGAGAGGGAGGAGAGGGGAGAGCGTGGAGCAGGGAGGGGAGGTCCACAAACAGGAAACAGACGTGGCCCTTCCTCTCGAGCAGCTCACAGTCTGTCTGGTGCAGTGGTTGTAGACAGTGGCTGCACACTAGGATCATCTGGGAGCTTTAGGAAAAAAGACAGTGCTGCCCAGGCCACACCAGAGACTCTGGTTCTGGGGGCGACAGCTCCCCGAAGAAGTGACAGCACTTCTAATCTTCCCAAATGATTCTAATACGAAGCTGTGGCTTTGAACCTTTGGTATCCTGGGAGATTAAAAACATGCAAAACAGGGACCAGCCAGTGGTGCAGCCGTTAAGTGTGCACGCTCTACTTCGGCGGCCCGGGGTTCACAGGTTCAGATCCTGGGTGCACACTGATGCACCGCTTATCAAGCCACACTGTGGCGGCGTCCCATATAAAGTAGAGGAAGATGGGCACAGATGTTAGCCCAGGGCCAATCTCCCTCAGCAAAAAAAGAGGATTGACATCGGATGTTAGCTCAGGGCTAATCTTCCTCACCACAAAAAAAAAAAAAAAAGCAAAACATTAATTACCACAAAATGAAATACATGCTATAATTAAGGTGAGTACCTTATGCTTAAGGGGAAAAAAGGAGTGACTTAATTAGTTCCAGGGAATTCTGAAAAGCTTCCCATAGAAGGTAATGGTGAGTTATGCTGAGTTTTGAGCAATGACTAAGAATTCTCCAAGAGGGGAAAGTCCCAAGGGAAGGAAGAAGATCATGTTCAGGTTTGGAGGTGTGTCACAGTACAAGACACTAAGGGGACTCTAGCTCGGGTGGGTGGAACGCAGAGTTCACGCGTGGGGTGAGAATGGCAAGAGATGAGGCTGGAAGGCAAGTTGGAGTCAACCTGAAGAGCTGGACTTTATCCTTGAGGAAACTAAAAAGCAGACTGGACAACATCCACGCCTGAAAAGATCATTTCACCAACTGTGTGGAGGATAAACTGCAGGGGGGTAAGATGGGGGGTGGGAGGGACTAGGGAGGCAGCTGAGGCCTGAGGGGCCTGGAGCACAAAATTTAAGGAAGCACTCACTCCCAGGGGCCAGCTGTGCACTTGCCCGACCCTGAGAGTGAGTGCTTCCTTAAATGTGTGCTCCAGGCCCCTCCTCCTCACCCTGGTCCTGGTCCTGGTCCGCTCCGGAAGGACGCCCAGCTGCTGGAACATCACTGGGAAGGTAACTCCAGTAGCCCAGGGAAGCAACATGGTGCCTGACCCAACACAGGAGCAGCAGGCTTGCAGAAGAGGGACAGGCTGGGGGTATTTCTAGGAGTCAGAGTCCACAGTTCTTGTCAACTGAGGGGTGAGGCAAGGAGGAGTGGAAGCTGACACCGAGGATTCCGGCTTGGGACAGGTCACAATAAAATTAGTAAGGAGAGGAATACAAGAGGAGGGCAGGCCTGACAGGGCAATGTCTTAAACAAGTGAGGACGATGTTCTCATGAGTAACCCTGTTATGCTGTCTGTGAACAGGGGAGCGTAGGGCAGTACAGGCAATACGTCCAGATCAATAAAGCAATCATCTATGACACAGCTGGTCATCAGGAAATGCTTTAGGAAGGGAGCAGGGCTTGAGTTGAGCCTCAAAAAAAAACCAAGGAGAATATGCATAAGAGCAGGCAGAGTGGCATTTCTGCTTCCTCTCAGACACACACAGCAGCGCGGGGAAAGGTCTGGAACCTGAGAAGTTCGGGTAGGTTAGGAGAGCGAGGAGCCTGGTTAGTGCGGCTGGGTTGGGTACGTGGAGAAAGACAAGTAAGAGAAAATCCTTAAACATGAAGCCAAGAAATTTTTAATTACTTGTGTGGACAACGAGGAGCCACTTATGGGTTCCTGAGTGGGGGATCAACACAATCAAAGCCCTAGTGTGAAAAGACAGGGACACTTTTGAGCAAGCCGGGCACACCTCCTACAAAGGGCCAGGTGATGAACATCTGCGGCTGCAGGCTGTACGTGCTCGATGACCTCCGCACCTCTGCCGCTGCAGCCCGAAAGCAGCCACAGAGGACACAGAGCAAACGGGCACGGCTGTGTTCCAACAAAGCCATTTACACAATCAGGAGAGGGCCGGGTTTGCCCGTGGGCGGTCGACTCAGCCCCCGGCTTGGAGGAGAAGTTGGCCTGTAGCAGTGCCGGGGGCAGGTGGGCTGTGACTGAACAGGGGAGGGGATTATCTGAGAGGCAGTACAAAGCTCAACACCAAGGCTGGGGCGACAAGAGAAGAGCGTGCTCGGGAGGTGGCAGCACAGAGAGGCAGTGAGAGCCTCGTGAAAGGGGATTTCTCTGCCAGGATGAAGGAGAGGAGACAGAGGAGCCACCCTTGAGGAAAAGCCACACTTAGAGAAGGAAAAGAAGTCAGAGATGAGAAGTGTGGGCAAGGAGATAGGAAGAGGGGGCGGGCAGAGGAGAGAACACCTCAGAAGACACGGAGAAGAGGGAAGGCTGCTCAGCCGGGGCGGAGCACAGGGACTCAGGGAGACCTCCCGAAGGGGCGATCTCCGTGCAGCAGTCAGGACCAAGCAGAGACGGGGGGACCACAGTGAGGAGGTGCAGGCTGGGTGTAGCCATGCACCCCTGCAATTCACAGGGCCAAAGGCGCACGCGGGGCTGGACCGGAAGGAAACCTGGAACAAATGCACCAGCACAGGGGAGCAGCGAAGACAGACAAGAGCATCGTCAAGCATATGAACACGGATGTGACTGCCCTGAAACCACAGGCACAAACATAACGGAGCAGAGCACGGGGCTCAGCGACCGAAAGAACAGGCTGTTTTGGAAGAACAGTGCTATCATGTGTCTCATTTCCAGAAAGTGCATGAAAAACAGGCTTATGAGAAATTTATTAATCTCCTCAAGTTTAAGTAGTATAAATTCAAGCAATGAAAGGAATTTCTCAGAGAAGTCTCTTTTCTATCAGCACAAATAAAGCATAAAAATCTACAGGGAACTGTTATTTTACAGGAGCTAGTATTTTAGAGGAACAGAACAAGAAAATAATCTTTGAACTAAGTCCATATTATATCTTTAGATATTTTAAGCAGCAGAAGGCCTGGAGGAGAAGGACGCCTACAGCTTAACTGAGGCCACTTCCAGACCCGGGGATGTGACCAAGCATGGCAGGCAAAGAGGTCTGAAAACGGACTCAAAGGTCACAGCAAGCTTGATCAATATTGGCTGGAAAGCGACTACACAAGGCCTCTACGCTCCCTTTCGTGGGAAATTATCTGTAAGTTTCTTCGTTGCTGCTGTTTTTTTTAAGTTTAGGTGGCAGATACCACAATAAAACCAGACTAGATCATAACAGATCCCAGGAAATGTCTAAAGAAAAAAATCAGTAGCCCATTTCTGACACTCCAGCATGATCTTCTGTTTCCCAACATGGGCAGATACCTACGCTGTCAGCCCAGAGCCAGGAGTGAATAAACATCGGGACCTGCCTTGGACTCACGGATGCTGGTCCTAATCCATTACTGCCGGCGAAGCCGAGGTGAACTCAGTGCGGCCCTTCTTGACACTTGAGATTTATTTTGTCATTAGTGACGAACATCAATGCAAGGGCTCCTCAATCCCAAACTGTCAGCAGTACATGAGGTCTTTCAGGGAAGGTCATCCAAATGTTCAGGTGCCAACTCACAGACTGAAGCTGGTATTTAGCAGCTGATTATTCTTATTATGATTATAAAAGTTTGTGTCTAGCATGAGCAGTTAGCCATCTGCTTCTCAGATTAGGAAGGGAAAAATGTGATCACTTTGAGAGTAAGAAAAAAGTAGGAATTTTAACCAATTCTTATATTATGACTCCAAAACAAAACCATTTTGTTTTCACCTCTAAAACCTAAGACAGGGCATGTTAAAAATCAACCCACCCCCAATCCCTCAATGTCCCTCAAACACACCATAGTCATTCCTGTTTTTGAATCTTTATCCAATGAACTTTACCTGAAGCATCTTCTCTTGCTTTTCATCCAAATCCTGTCCTGGAACTTCGCCTCCACATTCTTTGTGAGAACACCCCAGACTACTCGAGTTGTCACGAGTAACTTGTACACATTCTCATTCACATTCTGACTTGTACTCTTCGTCAGTATTTCATGTGCATCAGTCTTATTTCTATAACCAATTTACAATTTGACCCCTGGTATGCACCATATCTTATGGCGTCTTATTCTGAAACTCTGTGAGACTATATTGCTCTAGGCACATTTTAAATAATCAGTAAAACCTAGCTCATTTAATTTGAATTTAACCTAGGAGGTCTAACTCAAACCCTAGTACCTCTCACATACAGCTAAGCAATTGATGGAACTAACATAAATCTGAAATTCTGACCATCAGATCTTGAGTGTCCCTGGAAAGGGTGATAAACGGCAGCCTTGAGACCTCTTGTCTAGAAGAGTGATTCCCAAATGCTCATCTACAGAACAGGCTTCACGAGAAACTGTCCACCCACCTAGAGCAAAATGAGAAAAACAAGGAAAATGAGATGCCTTTTTCATAAAGATAAATTTATTCAATTGAAAGGAAGCTCCTTTACACTAAGGATCTGTCCTTCCTATTATTTTGATGTGAACATGCCTTTTGTTTTCTGAAATGAGAGTGAGTATAAAGAGTAGCGGATGTGTTGTTGCAATTTGCTATTTTTAAATGACCTTCCTTAGTAAAATAAAAAGGTGACTTCCCTGTGTCAATCCTCCTCATTTTTTTTAATTGGACTTTAAAATCCAATCGACTGGGAGCCACTAGTATAAACTCCAAATGGTGGGAACAGTATTTTGGAAACACTGCACTCTGAAAAGGGGTTAACAGAAGAAAATTAATTTACTAAATCATGGCTCATAAAATGAATGTGTAACGTGTAACAGAATAGAGACGTCTCCTTGGTGCGTGTGAGATGATTATACAACACGGCGGCAAATTCCTCAACGCTCCTCCCATTAGGAGGTGGAGTGGATGTTGCCTCTCCTTGATTCTGGGTAACCGCTGGACCAACAGAGTGGGACAGAATGACGCCACGTGACTTCCAAGATTGGGCCATACAAGGCCATGCAGCTTCCACCTTGCTCACTAGAACACTTGCTCTTGGATCCTTGAGCCACCATCTAAGAAGTCTGACTACCCTGAGAAGGCCATGCTGAAGAGGTCACAGGTCGGCCCTATCCTCAACAGTCCCAGCTGTGCCCTACCGAGGTGTCAGCCATCTTGGACCCTCCAGAACAGTCCATTTACCAGCTAAACAGCACTGAGGGACCTCTGATGGCACCACGAAGAACAGAAGGCTCACCTAGCCAAGCCCTGCCCAAATTCCTAACCCACAAAAATATGAAATATAATAAAATGGGTATTATTTAAAGCCACTAAGTTTTGGGTAATTGTTACACCATAACACATATCTGGAATAGCATATTCCCTAAAACATTCCCAAAATCATTTCATTCACTGGGATACCCAGACTATACGGAATACAGTATTAAGAACCATAAATCTTTCTACATTTTCAGTTTTAAGGAGGATTAAAATGGATTAATTGTTACTATTTCTTTTAGTACTGTAAATCATTTCAAAAGAAGAACATAATAAGCAAATCCATTAAGGCATTCCCCTTTCACCCCTTAATTCCAGCCACAAACTAAACAGTGAGTGGGGGGCCAGAAATGAAGCTAGAAAACTCTCCCTCTGGCTCCTGTCAAGCCTTTTTCCAGGAAAGTCCATGAAAAATTTTTGGGGTTTTTGCTTTTTGTTTTGTTTTAATGAGTGTGTCTTAAAAGCAGAGGAAAGAGAGGAATTGAGTAAATGGGGACCAGGATTGAAGAGGAGGGTGTTTTATGGCTGGTGGTGGTAGCCGGTGATTTGGTTTAAGATGCCAGACTTGAGCATGAACACAAGAAGAAGAACATGTAGAGAGCACTCTCTCCCCAGCCAAGTATGTGAATTAGCTCCAGAAGGGAGGAGCACAAGGACACAGGCTCCACGTGCTCTGGGGCATGCCCACCGCAACGTGGCGGATGACTACGGCTGGCAGGCAGCGGGAAACAGAGCCAGCTCTTGGGAAATTTGGGCGCAGATTCGCCCACGGTTCTCCCCGCGCAACCGCCCTCCCCCAAACTGCCCTTTCCCATCTTGAGACTCCAGAATGCGGTAAACGGGTAAGCACTTCAATCTCACAGCACAAACTAGACTAAACGTGGTAAAATTTGACTCACTGTTGGGGGAGCAGGAAGAGAGCACCATGCACACAGGGTTGTCACAAATAACAACTGCTCCTTGGGGCCAGGCTGGAGCCTCACAGCTGTGTGTGTGGATAAGCAGAGCAGAGTCGCGTGCAGGGATGGAGGGCTCTGTGCTACATTCACCTTCTCATTCAGACCTCAGGACGCGGCCCTCGCCGCCCACCTGCGACCTGCCCATCCCAGTGGAGAGAGGCTGACACATGCGCAGGGGTGCTGCTGGACAAATCTGACACGTGTGCCCATTTCCTTTGTGACTGGTTCAACCCTGTCTCTCTCAGTGGCCCACACACCGACTTTCCCAAAGAGAATGTGACTCATTAAACCTCCAGCTTGTATGATTCATTTTCATTTCAAAAGTTCCAATTTCAGCTTTTGGAAATAATGAATTTTATGTAGGTTTCTAGATCTTATGTCTTAATTGTTTAGCAATTTAAAACACAATCACAGATAATTTTTCTAAAGTTCAGCGCACTCAGGACTAGTGTTAAGAGTGTCCCGTCAGCAAATCAAGGTGCACGTGAAGTTGTCTAGAATGTGGAGAAAGTTGAGCACTATTTAACCCTTCTGTGTTAGATCTGGTTCTCTCTCTGTACTTTTAATTAAAACTACATATATATATCCTCCTACTTTAAAGGATAAATTCTCTTCTCAAGTGAATTATACGTATCCCTGGGCCATATAAGGAAAATCTTCTCACGGTCAGATTTCCTTTTGTTTTATAACAAAGGGTGATAGAGTTAACCATTTGTGTTTCAGTACCTGACTGTTGTTGGCAAACTCTAGCCTCTAGGGGGAGCCAAAGTCTCCCCCTCATTTCACCGAACAAGGAAGAAGAGCTCTGATTCTGTGAAGGACAAAATGGAAACTCTGGAGGCTTAAAAATGAGGCCAGTGTAGTTGGGGTGGGATATGAGCTCTTCATTTGGATCATCTCTCATCCATGTCGTGTTTTTCTCTTGCATCATCTCCTGCCCCTATGCTCCCTTCCCTTATCTCTCTCTCCCTCCAGCCTCTCTCAAGAACTGTGAGATTTCACCTTGCTTGAAAGCTAAGTTAGCCTCCCAGTTTCATGGATGCAGGTAGAAGATGTGAGGCTCCTGGCTCTGAGACAATGGACTTTCATACTCACAGCAATAGCAATCGGCAGGGTATCAGCATTTGTGCTGATCAAGAAGGAATGGGGCAGGCAGCTATAGCCTGCCTCTGGCCTTAGCTAGACCAAGAGGAGCCCAGCTCATCAGGGGAGGAGACCACATCCAAATGTGGCGACTTATCTTAGCTAATAACCAAGAGTGTACAGGTCCACAGCAGGGGTTGACAAACTATGTTTTGGTATAGCTAAGAATGGTGAGCTAAGAGTGTTTTTTACATTTTAAAAAGGTTACAACAGGGAAGAATATGTGACAGAGACCATAGGTGGCCCCAAAAGCCATAAGTATTTACTATCCGGCCCTTCACAGAAAAAGTTTGCTGACCCCTGGTCTATAGCATCTTCTGTACTTGGGGCCCTATGGGAGTGGAGGGGTGACAGTATGGCAAACTGAGGACTCAGGATCTCTCCTGTTTCTTGCTCCATCAGATCCACAAATGGCAGGTCTGATGCAACAACTGCATTAGGAGATTATCTTGCTCTCTCATTATCACTCCCATCCCCAACATAAACATTAGAGGTGTATAGATTTCATGAGATGGAGTTGAGATGATGGCTGATTGTCACATCAACATTTTTGTCAGCAAGGGTTTTTTGACCAGCATCCTTCTTGTGCAGCTGATTTCTAATAGCTGCCACCTGGCCCTCCAGAAGACATCTCTGACTCTCTTTCAGGAAACCACTTCTTTCCTACCAGCCACAATATTTCTCCAGAAATCAACACCACTATTCCACCAGCATGATTTCCGTAGCCAGACAAATTATCTGGCTACCTAGCAAGCTGATTCACCTAGTGCCACCTTTCTCAAGCCCCTCAAATTCCATGTGCTATTGTTGCTAGGACTGGTTTCCCAGCAGCATCAGCAACATCTGGTAGCTTTGTTAATAGGTTCCACGTAAAGGAACCAGTTAGAAACATTATTATCGCCAACCTTCAGTCGACACAGGATTCATCCAAACCTTTGCTAATCGGGTAATGGTTTGATGAGGTTGATGGATTCCCTGGTGCTACCGAGGGACTTCCCAGTTTTGTTCTATCTTCTTTGATCCAGTAGCTCTCTCAGCTTTAGAAAAAAAATCCTAACTGACAAGCCTGAGATAAAATACACCTACTTAAGCCTTTCTAATACCCCTAATTCCTAGTTTTTCACCACCCTGCCACAGTTTTCAGCCACAAGCAAGAAGGTTCCTCTGAATACTACGTCACGTTTAGATGCCAAGTACAATGCACTAGTCACAGAGATCTGAGCCAATCCTGTCACACCAGTAAATTGGAATGACAGCCATCATATTGCCACAGTAATTCTGGGGACTGGAATGCTTCTAAATGGAATCACTAGCTGAATCTCACCAACTACTAACCATCCAATGTTCCTGGATTAATTCATTTTTAACATATATTCAGAATTCTGCCCCAAAGGGTTTGATGGGATAATTGTTCATTATTCATCTACTTTGCCCAATAAAATGTATTTTATGCTTTTATTTTGTTATGCTTTTCTTTCATGCCCAGTTGGCAGAACTGCCTGACACGGGAACAGAGTTAAGTCAGTAATACTTTAAATAACAGTTCATTAATTACTAGTGAAAAATAGGGGGAGACTCACTAGAGAACTCACCACAGCTACATTAGCACCAATGAGTTCCTCAAGATGATTCGTTACACCAGAAGAATTAACTAAGCCAGCACGTCTGTATGGCAGTCTTAGCAACAAAGGAGCAGAGCAGGGGATTTTCTCTTCAGGGTTAAGTTCGTCCCTAGAGCATCCCTGGACATCGTGTCAGAACTACTAAAACTGCCAGAGCCTACATATTTTCAGAAAAGGAATTGTTTTATATTTTCTGAGAAAATCGGCGAGAACCTGTGTTCTCTGAACTTTCCCATGTACACTTATTAGAATGTAATTTAGGAGGAGAGGTGAGGGCTGGCAAGGAAGGGAAGATATACTCACCTCAGGGAATCATGATGCGAGAGAGCCAGGCGGCACAGGAAATGCAGAGGAGAGAACCACCCAGCCCGAGCGCAGACCCGTGGCTGGCCTGGCATTTGGTGAGAGAGCACCATTACCCTTTCAGACGCCACCTCCAAAAGGAGATGAGGAATGTAGTGAATACTTTTCCACTTAATTACTGTTTATGGATCCGTCACACACGAACACGTCTAAAATTTTATAGAATCTTTTTATACTTTCTGCTTTTTGGCTTGCCTGCTTTTGTTTTTGTGATTAAAGGCAGTAAAGGAGTTTTAGCAGTTGTTGTCTGACCTGGATCCAAGGTGAGGATGGGATCCAGGGTGAGGAGTTCTGGTGGGCAGGAGGAGTCTGGTGAGCGAGGAGGTGAGTCAGCTAAAGCACAGAGCGACAGGTAGGGCCGCGGGGAGCAGAGGCCTGGAGTTGGGGCCACACGGGCTGTGCCGGCAGGAACCCTCCAGCACAGGACAGTCAGGACGGGGAGGAGTGACTCTGGGCCCATGGATTCTGATTCTACCAAGACGAGGTCCATGGTTTACGTGCAGGGTCGAGAGGCCCAGGGGCGTTTGGACGCTTGAGCATTTATGCAGGAAACTCAGGGACCCTTTCCCCAGCGTGTCCTAACCAGGACGTACAAACAGTTGCCTTTCATTGCAAGGAGAACGCAATTAGAGGCTGTATAACAGGCGTACACGTATCATGGGTCTGGATACCGTGAATGTGGATTCCATGAATACTGCCTCCTAATTAGAAGCAGTTTCCTCTGTCTCACACACTGAGCTCCTGTCTTTCCCATGTCGTTTTAGGACCAAAAAGTGGTGTGAAGTGCATCCTCTAGGTTGGGATTAAAAAAAAAAAGCCTAGGAATAACTCAGTTGATAAAGACTCTGATTCCAATTCCTGGGTCTGAAGACTCTTCACCACCAGCCACTCACTGGAGTCGGACTACATGCCTTCTACCCAGACTGACACTTATCAGTCATGCAACCTTGGACAAACTAATTAACCTCTCTGAGCATCAGTTTCAACATGTGTAAAATAGAGATAATAACAGTACCTTCTTCATAGGGTTATTATTAAGATCAAAGGAGTTAAATCTTGTAAACTGCTGAGAACTGTTTCTGGTACGTAGTAAAACCTATAGAAGGGGTCCATAGTTTACATCCTTTATTTGCCTCTATTATTACCCTCATTTCCCCATCTGTAAAGACAGGCTAATGCTGTCTTCCTCGTGCTCACAACAATAATAGGAATGCACACACTCAACTCGGAGAGAGTCATGGCAACTTGGGGCTTTTCCCTTCATTCTAATCCGTCATATTCAAGGCCACCAAGACACAAAGCCTAGGAGGACATAGAGCTAGAAAGGATATGAGATGTTGAGTCAAACTACTCATTTTTCAGAGGAAAAACTTAAAACTAAAACTTGCTATGGTCCTAGAGTCAGTTTGACAAAACAGAACCAGGAATGGAATTTAATAAAGTGAATTTGCCTGTGTCTGAAGGTGCAGGTTTGCATACTAATATCAGGTCCTGTCCAGTCAGTATTACCACTCCTTATTGTCAGGCCAGTCTGTGTTCCTTCCAGTGGCATGATCAAATGGAAAGATGTCTCAAGTTCTGCAGAAGAGGGTCACTATGTAATCATGAAGGAGTTGGCTAAGGGTTGGGCACACCCATGATGCACAACTCATTCAAATAGAATCGACATGGCCTGACTTCCTCTCCATATTCTAACTCTGCATCATGTATATCAAGTAGAGAGGGGACTTTCTGTGTCATGGAACTCCACACCCAAGCATCCTCTCTTAGGAGATGAACCCTTTACACTGGCAAACGTGACCTTGAACGCTGGATTCTATTTAAATGGGAAAAGAGCTCTGCTGTAGAAAACCTGGGCCTGTGGCGTTGAAGAGAATGGGGTCTGTGGATGCCTAAACAAGGGCTCTCTTGTTAGTCAACATAATCCAAATCACTTCTCTCGTCTTGTGGAAGGAGCATAAGTGGGGGCCCACATACTGCTACATTCCCGAACTTGAAGGTGAGGGGAAAAGAACTCAGTGAAACATGTTCTGAGGTAGCATTTAACAGGTGCAGCTGTCTATCGGTTTGACCCCAGCTCACAGATATTTGCAGGATTTATTACCATAATATCAAATGATGACTTCTACAAAGGTGCCTTTTTGTTGCAAGTCCCATTCCTTCCATCACTTTACAATCGGATCTGGGCTAAGCAAAGATCTTTAACTGCTCAAATAGAGCTTTGTTGATTCTAATTATAAACTTGGAAGCCCAGTTTCTACTTCTTCCCTTTTCTCTGCCTTTAAAAGGCTTTGGAATTTGAGCCAAATCACCTCAGACTCCACCCTGCAGGGATGTGGGATGCTGCTGTGTCATTATCTGCTAGGTCAACTGAGGGCATTTCCTTTACTTTGAAAAAATGCCTAAAACTCTTGTCCATGAGGGAATTCGCATCCCTACCCCTTGTCTTCATTTCTATTCTGAGCGTGATATTGACACAAGATACCTCAAGGCAGAAACCATATCAGAAGACTCAGGGCTTCATCTAAAATCATATAGAATTTAGCGTCAAGTTTAAAAAGCGTTGGTATTTAAAAAAAATAAAAACAAAACAAACCAAACTGGATAAGTCACATGATTTAACCTGTGCTGTCTTCAGCTGGCAGACCTCAAACAGTGGGCACATAAAATGGAGATGACACTCAATTTAAACGTGTCACATTACTCAAATCAGGCTGGCTTTTCTTGTGGCAACTCTTTTCTACCATGTAGTTCTTATTCTACTGCGCAGATTATAAATTTCTCCTTGACATGAACAGCAGTCCCTAACACACATGACTATCAGGTGGAATATGATCTCGAGACTCTCTGGAAAAGGAACAGGGTAATTCTCTAACAATTCATGAATTCCTGAAAGGTATCAGAGAAGCCAGTAAAAGAACACTTAATATTCCCAAATAAGATTAGAGTATTTAAAGGAAACATGGCACCTTAAAAAAAAATTGTTCTCACATGACTTGAGTACTTCAAGGGCTTTAAGAAAGGAGGTGGATGGATTTTTTAACTTTGACTTGGCAACTGATGTAAGGCAGACAAGGTAAGGAAGACAATCCCCATCCTTATCTGCCAAGAAAAGGCAAATACGAATAAACACATCTACCCAATTCTCATAAGACAGCAGGATAAAAGTATTCATGGCAAACCTACGGATTGTGAAGACTGCAGGAGGGTGTGCCATCAGGAAGCTTTCCAGCGTGAGCGTCTGCCCTGCTGTGCCTAACTTGAGGCTCCAGGGACATGTGCTTTGCATTTGTAGAGATTCCTTCCATACGCTCTGAGCAGGAGCTTACAGAAAATCAAAATGAATATATGAGTTCATTCCTCCTTCTTAGGACAGGAAGGAAAGCATGAGGTTCAGGAGTCCAAAGAAGGCGCTGGCCTTGCAGTAGGACATTTATAATGATGGTTATCATACGTCTAACTTGGTCTTAATTATGAAAATTCTTAGCGTTTGATCTGTGTGAGAGAAAGAAAGAGCTTGAAGGGCAGAAGGAGATCTGCTTGTGAGGCTGGAACTACAGGGCTAATGAAGAGCCAACACTGAGTTGGGGCAGGTCAGGCCAACGACACTAATAAAGTACCCGGTACCACTAAAGAGCGTTATAAACTGGCTGGGGTGACAGCACCCTTGAGATCTCAAACCTGAAACTCATGGGGAAATCATTAACAGCAGAGCTCATTTATCTTATGCAAGCTTAATGCATAACTATTGATTAGAAGAGAGAATAGCTTGGGATAGTCTACCATGGACACATTTCTTTGTTCAAACAATCACTAGTTCTACAAACGTTTTTTTCAATAATAACTACGTGCCAGGCTCTGGTGACCCAAGGATGAATAAACACAGAGCAACCAAAGAAGGCTTCCTGGAGGCGGTGAATTTTGACATTGGTGCAGAGGTGTCCAAGGCAGGGGCCTCTAACCTGGAGACCTCTGAACTCTAATTTACTGAAGTGTTAATATGTGCTCCGTGAAATAAAAGGTTTCACAGTTAAATCACTTTGGAAATGTTGTATTAATTGTCTCAATCTTGCATACTAAAGGTTCTGAGAAGCCTACAGTAAAGGCTTTAACGCCTCACAGGATCCAGTCGGGGAAACAGTGCTCCCTGCATTACAGAGGTGGAGGGAGCACAGGCACCCACAGTGAAAAGACAAGGTCAAGCAAGTCATACCTCACGTCTCTGAAACATTCCAGGGCTCAATCCATGCAAGCCAGCCAACTTCCAGAGATGTCACTGCATCTAATCGTCCAATAGGAAGTCACATGATGTGTAGGCAGGATTCTTACCAACCTTCTTCTGCTTAAGCCACACAGAGATAATTCGTCTTTCACAGAATCTCAGCATCATAGAGGGCTGGAGCTGAGAAAACTGTTGGGAAACCTCTGGTACAATCCTTTCGTTCTACAGGTGAGTCTGGACAAAGCTCTGATCTAAGGTATAGATCCTCTTTTTTGCTGAGGAAGACTGGCCCTGGGCTAACATCCGTGCCCATCCTCCTCTACATTATGTGGGACGCTGCCACAGCATGGCTCGATGAGCGGTGCTTAGGTCCGTGCCCGGGATCTGAACCTTCGACCCCAGGGCTGCCAGAAGCAGAGCATGAGAATTTAACCACTACACCACCGGGTCAAAATCCCAGCTGGGATTTTGATAGTGATTTTGTTGAATCTGTGGATCAATTTGAGGAATACTGCCATCTTAACAATATTGTCTTCTAATCCATAAATGTGGGATTTCTTTCCATTTATTTAGGTTTTCTTTCATTTTTTTCAGCAATTTTTTTGGTTCTTAGAGGACAACTTTTACACTTCTTTGTTTAATTTATTCCTAAGTATTTTATTCTTTTTGGTGCAATTATATAAATGGAATTGTTTTCTCAATATCATTTTCAGATTATTCATAGCTAGTGTATAGAAATAAAATTAATTTTAGTATATTAATCTTATATCCTGCAACCTTCCTGCTATGGGTTGAATTGTGTTCTCCAAAAAATATATGTTGAAAAAAGGACATGTTGAAGTCTCCCAATACCTCAAAATGTGACCTTATTTAGAAATATGGTCATTGCAGCTGTAATTAATCAATATGAGGTCATACAGGAGTAGGGTAGGCCCTTGGTCCAATGTGGCTGGTTTCATTATAAGGAGAGGAGAGAGACTCACAGGATGAAGATTTTCTATATACAGGATCATGTTATCTGCAAATAGTTTTACTTCTTCTTTTCAATCTGGATGGCTTTTATTTCTTTTTCTAATTTAACTGCCCTAGCTAGAAGCTCCCGTATAAAATTCTAGAATGTAATAACTATAAAAATGTAATGTTGGGCTTGTTATACATGTCATATGTATAACAATATCACAAAAAGGGGAGAAGGGAAGAGAGCTATATAGGAGGAACATTTCTATATCTCACTGGAATTACGTTGGTGTAAATCTGAAGCTAATTCTAGGACACATTACCAAAACTGACTCAAGAAGAAATAGAAAATATGAATAGATCTATAAAAAATAAAGATATGAATTAGTAATCAAGAAAACTACCCACAAAGAAAAGCCCAGGTCCAGATGGCTTTACTGCTGAATTTTACCAAACATTTAAAGAAGAGTTTTGTTTTTGTGAAGTAGAACTTGTTTTGTGAAAAACTGTTTATTTTTGTGAATCTGAGTTACCATTTTGAGTTATTTTCTTAGCCCAATACAGCTTTGTTCCATGCACATCCTTTGTGCTGTTATTGGCAAATATGTTACATTTCTATAAGTTATAGGCCCAACATTATATTTTATACATATAGTTTTATGCAATTTTTTTTTTTTTTTGGTGAAGAAGATTAGCCCTGAGCTAACATCCGTTGCCAATCCTCCTCTTTTTGCTGAGAAAGATTGGCCCTGGGCCAACATCCGTGCCCATCTTCCTCCACTTTATATGGGACACCACCACAGCATGGCCTGACAAGTGGTGCATCAATGCGTGCCCAGGATCCGAACCCCAGACTGCCGAAACGGAGCGCACGAACTTAACCGCTATACCACCACCAGGCCGGCCCCCTATACAATTGTTTTTTAAATCAGTTTAGAGAAGAAAGGAGAAGATATACGCATTTATACTATCTTTTACAATTACTTTTACTGGTGATCTTTGTTTTTTTCATGTGGGTTCAAATAACTTGCTTTCAGCCTGAAGAACTTCCTCAGTGTTTATTGTAGGCAGACTGTTATCAACAAATCCTCTCTCTATTTTTGTTTATCTAGTACTATCATTACGTTGCTTTCATTTTTGAAAGACAGCTTTGCAGGCTATAAGATTTTTGGTTAATAGGTTTTTTTTCTTTATGCACTTTGAATATGTTGTTCCACTGTCTCTGGTCTCCACTGTTATTTTTTTGTTTTCTGTTTTTTATTGAAGTAACAATGGTTTATAACACTATATAAATTTCAGGTGTACATCATTGTATTTCGATTTCTGTGTAGACTACATCATGTTCACCACCCAAAGACTAATCACAATCCATCACCACACACATGTACCTAATCACTCCTCTCACCCTCCTCCCTTCCCCCTTCTCCTCTGGTAACCACCAATCTAATCTCTGTCTCTATGTGATTGTTTGTTGTTATTGTTGTTGTTTTTATCTTCTATTTATGAGTGAGATCATACAGTATTTGACTTTCTCCCTCTGCCTTATTTCACTTAGCATAATACCCTCAAGGTCCATTCATGTTGTTGCAAATGGCAAGATTTCACCTTTTTTATAGCTGAGTAGTATTCTATTGTGTATATATACCACATCTTCTTTTTCCATTCATCTCTTGATGGACACTTAGGTTATTTCCAAGTCTTGGCTATTGTGAACAATGCTACAATGAACATAGGGGTGCATATATCTTTATGCATTCGTGTTTTTGTGTTCTTTGGATAAATACCCAGCAGCGGAATAGCTGGGTCATATGGTGGTTCTATCCTTAATTTTTTGAGGAATCTCTATACTGTTTTCCATAGTGGCTGCACCAGTTTGCACTCCCACCAGCAGTGTATGAGGGTTCCCTTTTCTCCACATCATCTCCAACACTTGTTAAGAAATTTCTTGTCTTGTTAATTACAGCCATTCTGACAGGCGTGAGGTGATATCTCATTGTAGTTTTGATTTGCGTTTCCCTAATAATTAGTGATGTTGAACATCTTTTCATGTGCCTCTTGGTCATTTGTATATCTTCTTTGGAAAAATGTCTGTTCAGATCTTTTGCCCATCTTTAAATTAGGTTGTTTGTTTCTTTGTTGTTGAAATATATGAGTTCTTCACATATTTTGGATATTAACCCCTTATCAGATATATGGTTTGCAAATATCTCCCAATCGTTAGCTTGTCTTTTCGTTTTGTTGATGGTTTCCTTCGCTGTGTAGAGCTTTTTAGTTTGATGTAGTCCCATTTGTTTATTTTTTCTTTTGTTTCCCTTGGCTGGTCAGACACGGTGTTTGAAAATATGCTGCTAAGACCAGTGTTGAACAGCATATTGCCCATGTTTTCTACATGGTTTCAGGTCTTACATTCAAGTCTTTAATCCATTTTGAGTTAATTTTTGTGTATGGTATAAGATAATGGTCTACTTTCATTCTTCTGCTTGTGGCTGTCCAGTTTTGCCAACACCATTTATTAAACAAACTTTCCTTTTTCCATTGTATATTCTTGGCTCCCTTGTCGAAAATTAGCTGTCCACAGATGTGTGGGTTTATTTCTGGGCTCTTAATGCTGTTCCACTGATCTGTGTGGCCTCCCCTGTTTCTGATAAGAAGTCAGATGTCAATCTGGATCTTGTTTTTTTACCAACTATGACAATATCTACCTTTTGATTGGATTGTTTAATTCATAAGTATTTAACGTCATTGATATAGTTCAATTTACATCTGCCATTTTACTTTTTTGCTTTCTATGTCTCATGTCTTTTATTCCCTCTATCCTACCCTCATTGCTTTCTTTTGCATTAAGTTAATATATTCTAATATGGCATTTAAATTTCTTTCTCACTACATTTTTCGAATTATTTCCTTAGTGATTGCTCCCTTGTAAGTGGTGAGTCATTTTTCTCTTGCTGCTTTCAAGATTTTCTCCGTGTCAAATATTTGCAAATCATGTATCTGATAAAGGGTTAATATCTAAGGTATATAAGGAACCCCTACAATTCAATAGCAAAAATAAATAAATAAATAAGCTGATTAAAAAGTGGGCAAAAGACCCAGATAGACACTTCTCCAAAAAGACAAATGCCAACAGGTTCATGAAATGGTGTTCGACATCACTAATCATCAGGGAAATGCAAATCAAAACCACAATGAGATACCATCACACACAAGGATGGCTATCATCAAAAAAAACACAAAGGATAACAAGTGTTGGTGAGAATGTGGAGGAAAGGGAGCCCTTGTACACTGCTGGCAGGAAAGTAAATTCGTACAGCCATAATGGAAAACATAATGGAAGTTCCTCAAAAAAATTAAAAAGAGAACTATTATATGACCCAGCAACCCCTCTTCTGCGTATATACCCCAAATAATTCAAGTCAGTATCTCTAAGAGATATCTGTACTCCCATGTCATTGCAGCATTATCGACAATAGCAAAGACATGAAAACAACCTAAATGTCTATTGACAGATGAATGGATTAAAAAATGTGGTATATACATAAAATGAAATATTATTCAGCCTTAAAAAAGAAGAAAATCCTGCCATTTGCTACAACATGAATGAACTTGAAATACATTACGCTACGTGAAACAAGCCAGACAGAAGAGCGAATACTACATGATCCCACTTATATCAGGAACCTAAAATAGTCAAACTCATTGAAGCAGAGAGTAGAATAGTGATATCAGCAGCTGTGGGGAGGGGAATAGAGGAGGTGTTGATCAAAGGGTACATAGTTTCACTCAGTCAAGATGAATAAGTCCTAGAGATCTACTGTATAGCACGGTGCATATCGGTAACAATATTGTGTTGCATACTTAAAAATTCGTTAAGGCAGAGGCTGACAATGGTGGGGAGATGTATTTATCAGTACTGTCTGAGTACTAGGTGCTCTTCATACAGTGTCTCTAATCCTCACACCAACTCCCTGAGGTGACGTTTTTTAACTACAGCTGGCTGTACGCTATTTGCAGTTGGCTGGTACAAGGACAGAAGAAACGTTCCAAGGTGCCTGAGGCCAGTTTTAAGTTGTCCACGACTGCTAGCAGGTCACCAATAGAGTTTGAAAGTCTTCACCCCACTTATTCTTGTCTGCTTGTTGACACTCCCAGATCATGGACAGAGAATAAGGGGCTCTGGAAAAACAATGGTCACAGTTTTTTTTTTTTAAATCTACAAGATAAAAATACTATTTTTCTTTTTCCAGATTAGTTAACCAAAGCTCAGAGAGCTTAAGAAACTTGCCCAAAGTCACACAACTCCTAAATGATAGATCTAGGATTCAAACCCAGCTCTACCTCGAAGCCTTTGTCCGTGCTGTGCTTCTTTCCTGCACATCCTAATGGGAATATATAACCAGACGTTTGGAGCCACAGGCCTGGAAATCATCAGAAAAGTCTAGGCTGCTTCTATTGAATCTCTCCAGCCCTGACCTCTCAGAGCACTAACCTTTCCTCCTTATGAATCTCCCTGGTATAGCATCTGTAACAACTAGGTGCCCTAACCTGTCACAGGCCTGTCTCCCTCTCTGGCCTGTGAGCCCCCGAGAGCAGGGACCACGTCTTCGCATCTCCAGCACCTCACCTGGAACCTGGCACAGAAAAGGTGCCAGGTAAGTGTCTGCTGGATGACTGCACAAAGAAAGGCAATCTGAGTCACAAAACACACACAGACAACAAATTCCCAAGGGCTAAGTCTTGGGAAGACCCTCTGTAGGGGGCAGAGAGAAGAACATAGGAGGAGTATTAGGAGAGCTGAGAGACGTCCAGACGGACGCTGAGCTGCTGAGGTCGCAGGAAGATACAACTTCAGGAAGGAGGAGGTGGTTAACATTTTATTGGGCTCACTCTCCAGACTCGAGTCAACCCATTTGACTCGAGGAAGCTTAGGGAAAGAGCCCACCCCTTTCAGGATCTGAGCCAGGGGAAGTGCTGGGGTCTCTACCAAACAGGAGCAGCTCGGGGCACTCCAGGGGTCAGAGGCAGCACCTTCCTCACTGAGGAGAACCTGGAAATCTCCCGGCCTTTCCTGGGTTTTCCCAGGGGCTTCACAGTGGTCCATCCAGGATGCACTCCCATGTCACAGCTGTAAGAATTTATTTCTCCCCACGGGGGGAACTGGCATCTCTGGGGGAACAATGCATTGCCTCCTGACTGAGAAAACGTGATCTGGGATCCTACACACCGTGTGATGTGCAGTAGGAGTCCCCAGGAGCCACCACCACATGCCTAGGGCCTCACATTATAAATGTAGTGAGCCCAGTGTGGGGAAGGGGGCAGGGACAGGTGGCTTCTTTACTGATCCAGCAGAAACCCAGAGGCAAAGTTGTAGTGTGTGGTCTTAGAGGATCCTCTGGCTGAGTCAGCTCACCCCAAGGGACTGGTCAACTGGAAGCTGCTTTTCCCCTCTGCACCCCTGCCCTGGGCAGTTCTGTACCATTTATCATTGCTATTTGTCAGCTTAAATGTGAACATTTCAACAAAGTTTATTATGTTGTTAAATCCAGAGGTACCAGTAACTGACACACGTTTTCAATTTGGAAAAATAAATAAAATGAGACAGCAGCAGCTAACCCAGTCCTCTCCTTGTTTGCCCACTTATCTCCTATATATATTCCGGATGTGATTATTGGCACATAATGACGCAGAAGGACTAGATAATGGCTACAAATCTGTAATTTCTCCCTTGCAGAAGATGATTAATATTTTTTCAGCTGCTCCAATCAATGGTATAATTACGTTATTAGAAGTATTATCCAAAACAAATATACCACAGTACCTTATAACCAATTTTTAAACACTGATTGGCTTCCTTCCCTTTAAAAATACAGATTAAAACTCAATTTGGCAGTTAATGTGACGTCCGTCCTATCCACTCTCCGGAACAGTTTTCTCGTTGCCATGGCCAACGCCCTTTCCTCAGTCATGGCCGCCTGAAGTGCTCTCGGTTACGACCACTCCTCCATCCTGAGACCCTTTCTGCTCTTGGCCTCCAGGGAGCTGAGACTTCTCTTACCTTTCACCATTTATTTTCTGCCTTTTCTTCTCTCACCCCCTAAGCATTCACTAAGATCTGTCGCTGGACCCCCTCTCTTCCTCATGCTCTCCCCTTCAACACACCATCCCCGCCTGTGGGCTCTGCATCTCTACTCAAAGATGTCTCCACTGCCCATTTCTAGGGCTAGTTTCCCCATCAAGTCCCAGAACCCACTTCCAAATGCCCTCCTGAACAGTGCTTCCTGAGCAGCCTGGTTAGCACCTCAAACAACACAAAAATACACTGGGTACCACTTACCCCCAGGCTACGCACTACGTGCTAAGTGTAGTCTGTGAATAAGACACTTAGTTTCTGTGCTTACAGTACATGTAACTAAACTCATCTTCCTTCCTATACATGGGCTCCCCCACCTCCCCACCAGTCCCAGAACTCCAGTTTATATCTAGGGCACTGTTACCCAACAAAACACCTGGGCATGAAGCCTCAGTGCCAAACGATATGTTCCTCTCCCTTGCTCCCATTGCTAGCCAGTTGTGAGGGTCCAGGAATTCACTGGAAAACACCCTCTCATCCACAGTCCCTCTGCCATCACCCACCTATTGGCTGGACCATTCAAATGTAAATGAATCTTAACTGATCACCAGCTGGCTCCACTCCAACCCATTCCAAACACTGCAGTCTCCCAAATGAGAGTTCCCAGAATATCGCTTCTCTGCTAACTCATAAGGGCTCCCCAGTGCACCAGAATACACTCATTTAAGGCTCTCCATGAACCCGTAGGGCCCCCCACAACCTTTCCAACTGCTCCCCTTTGTGTATGTTCCACTGCAACAACACTGAACCACAATCTATTCCCCACACTCAATCCAAGGCTGTCCTGCCTGTGTGCCTTCGCTCAGTCTGTTCTCCCTCCCAGAGGCACCCTTTCTCCACCCCCATCGCTGAAAGTCCCAATTCTACCCACAGTTCAAAGCCTGGCTCAAATAGCGTCATCTCCTGAAACCTTTTTTAAGTCCATGCCTCCCTCAAACAGAATGAATCTCTCAGTCCTCTGGTTCCCAACCGTTTTGACGACAAGTGTCTTGTGCACAGAGCTTTGTCTGGCTGATCTCTGTGTCTGTCACAGGGCAGAGTGTAGTGTCTCGCCCCAACTCAGCAAGGATTGGGTGAACGAATGCATGGACGAGCTGCTGGTGTTCTTTCTGTGTGAGAACTGCTAAATTTTAAAAGGTGGCATTTCACAAAGACATCTCTAATCTATTAATTATAAAAATAAATAGATAATTAAATAAACAGAAGACACTGAGAAGCCAGCCACCTCACACACATAAACCTGCCTCCCTGTGGGTGGGTGTGTGATGGCTGAACTGATTCCCGCAGGACTTTCTTTTGTCCCTGTGAGCAGTTTGGATAACTCTTCCAGTTTTCAGTTCTTTTGACACAGTAGTACTTTTAATATTTCTGATTTAACTAGATTCTCCTTAGAAAACTAAGCTACTCTCAGAGAAACCATTTAATGTCATGTAGATAGGAGGGGAAAAGAAACCTGATGGAGTCACATTATAGTTTTATCACCAAGGCTCTGGCACTGAGAAACGATTTCCACAAAGCAGAGTCACACTGTGCCCTGCACATCTGGGGTCCGTTCTGGGATGCACGGCTGCCAATGTAGTTAGAGACTGTGATGCTCCCCACCGTGTAGGAGAAAGACCAGCAGAAGGAAGTCAATACCCATTTCAGTGGAGAAAAAAACAAATGTGCATTCCTCAGCTGTCGATAAGAGATTCACTTTTTGGAAAGAAAACCTTTCCTCAAAAATGGCACATAAAGCTCCCTTGTAATGCAAGTTACTGTATATTGGTGAATAAGGAAAACACCCCCACTTACATTATTATCCCCCCTCCATTGTTTAAAATCGTAATATCATTTATAACCTTCACTATCACAGTTTTGGGGGATGCTGCAGCTTCATGGCTGAGGGGGCCTAAGACAGTGCTGCTCAAAGTGGGGTTCAGAACCACAGCTCCAGCCTCACCTGGGAGCTTGTTGGCACAAGGCCGCTCAGGCCCCGCTCCAAGTGTGCCCTATCAAAGCCTGCACCCTCGGTGGCTTGTCTGTGCATCTACAGCTGAGAAACACTGG
Organism: Ceratotherium simum simum; assembly: GCF_057802395.1. NCBI lineage: Eukaryota > Metazoa > Chordata > Mammalia > Perissodactyla > Rhinocerotidae > Ceratotherium > Ceratotherium simum. The sequence continues at coordinate 89,382,022 of NC_141903.1, forward strand.
TCTAGGTCACGGTGTTTCTGAAACTTCCCTTTGAATGAGAATCGCTTGGGATGCTTATAAAACTTATATACTTTCCCAGGGCCATCGCCCAGCACGATTCAGAAAGTCTGGGATTGGATGTGATTTAGATTAAATGAGATGGTGAAGTTAATATGATTGACATGATGCCTGACACACAGAAGGCAGAGAACGAACTCTAATCCCTCTGTCCACCGCGGTCACCACCACTGCCAGCAGGGTTGTCAGATTTAGCAAATAAAAACACATTCTGCCCAGATAAATTTGAATTTCAGGTAAACAAATAATAGCTTAATATAAGTATACCCCAAATATTACATGAGACATATTTTTATTAAAATATCTCAAATTCAAATTTAACCGGCCATCCTGTATTTTATCTGGCAACTCTAATGACCTTGATTTTGGAATATCTGGAGGAGGGGAGTGGGTGGCAGATAAGACTGGAAAAGTAATTAGACCCAGATTGTGGAGAGCTTTGAATGCCATTCTAAGGAGTTTAAATCAATCTATATACTAACTGGCCAACATTTTGAGCAGGGACGTGATGTGACCCAGCCGTCCACCCCCTTCCCCCCAGGAGTGATCAGACGGCAATGTCAGGTAGGCTGCAGAGACAACAGTCTCCATCCCAAAGACCCTTTAGGAGGGGAGCCCAGAGAGGGAAAGGATCATAGTCATGGCCAGGGACCATGTCACAAAGAATAAAGAAGTTAAAATTTCAAAACCTTAAATTTATGTTATATTAATCCTAAACTCTTAAACCATTTATTTATCCCCTGCCCTGACTCATAAAAATAATGTAAGCCAGCTACTTGACTTTTCTTTTTTAAGGAATAACTGGTGCACAGCTGAGCCCTAGCCTTATTTACAGAGAGCTATTTGCAATTAGAAAAAAAGATACAGGGTAACACACCAAAAGCTAAACTTCCAACATCCTTCCAAGTGCCTTCTCTACCAGAGCCTTGAACCTGGTTTCTGGATATCCCAAATACCTGGTTCAATGCCCCAGCTGTAAAGCTGAGCAATTCCTCGGGGGCTCTCAGCTCCTTCTCATGGTCTATTTGCTCTTATGTAACGTGTAATTCTTAACAATCCTAGTTATCTAGCTTCCTCATCCACAGCACAGAAACCTCAGGGGATGAGTTAGAAGCAGGTAAAATGGCAGCAGTGACAGGATGATAGAAAGGGGTAAAGAAAAAACAAAGTATTGTATAAAGAATAAAAGTGGATACCCTGAATCATCGAGAAGGATTTAAATTGTGTATGATAAATTTAGAAATCACATAAAACATTTTGATTTCCACTTAAAAGATAGGCTTAAACAAGCAGAGCTTTGACTTTTGGAGAGGTAAGCTTTTTTTATCTAAAGTAAAGACCTCCCTTCTCAAAAAAGTTACATAAGCGAAGTCACGCTTCCTAATCTAATGACTATTTATCTAACTCCAAGTGAACTAAAAATTGCCTACAGAATGTTCCAGCTTATATGTTTGTTCCCCTCTGATTTTTAAGTAGCATCATTTGTCCCCACCCAAATCCCTCCTCCACTCTCAAATACTCCCCAGGAAGTTCAACTGGAATTCAGCAGTCCAGAACATTCTTAAGCAAGAGGCCAGCACGGCAAACCCATGCCCAGAATTACTCTGGAAGCCCCGAGGAAGCTACAGGAACAGCTGCTACTGGCCAAGTCCTAGAAGCCCACCAGGACCCTGATTGCTGCGAAACTGCAAGAAACAGGGCACGAAAAGCTCTGTTCTTACATTTCTATCTGTCTGGGCCTCACTGCCAGTTCCAGCATCCCCTCCAACACAGGAGACAGGTGAACCCAGCCAGCTCTGCAGGCAGCTCGGAGCACCCAACCACCTCCAAAGGGGCTTCCTTCTCATTGTTTTCTGTCTTTTCTTTTTGTATTGTGTGAAAATTTATATAGGATAAAATTTGCCATTTTAACTATTTTTAAGTGTACAATTCAATGGCATTAATTACATTCACATGCTGTGCAACCATCACCACCATCTCTTTCCAAACTTTTTCATCACTCCAAACAGAAACTCGAAATATTAAGCAGTAATTCCCCATTCCCTCTCCCTGCAGCTCCTCATAATTCTAATCTACTTTCTGTCTCTATGAATTTGCCTAGTCTAGATAATTCACATAAGCAGAATCATACAATCTTTTGTTCTTTTGTGTCTGTCTTATTTCACTTAGCATAACGTTTTCAAGGTTCATCCATGTTATATAGCATGTGTCAGAATTTTTTTTCTTTTTAAAAGTTCTTTTAAAAAAAGAATGTAACTCATTTTCTGTATTGATCTTTGGTAATTCAAATGCTACAGAAATATTCCCAAAATGCTTGTTTCTCTGAAGAACAATAAAAAACCTTAGTCTCTTAGAAGAAAGCTTGAAAGCACCTTATTAACATCCCATGCTACCACCCAAGGGCACCCCACCCTGGCCTCCGCCCAAGGACCCTCCTTCGGAGGCTGAAGGGGGCACTTCTTTAATATGCCCATTCCCCTGATTTTAGTTTTGGCCGCACTTCTTGCCCCTGAGATGCCAGATACAGAGGTTACCGTTGGAAGGAAAACCCAGCTACGATCAAGATCAGATCAGATCTGGAAATCCCCTCCCATGCTGTCCTCTGAGCCTTGGGGCTTCCCAGCTCTCCCCCCAGTCTCTGGAGCACCAGCCTGTCTCCGCAGGATGGGAAGAGGAGGCTTATGCTGCCTCACTCAGCTCAACACAGACGGCGGCTGGTCTCCCTACAGAAGCCAAGTGCCACCAGTCCTGCTGAGCCAAACGAGCCCGAGGTGGAAGGGACTCAATCATACTGCCTTACAGTCAAAGGAGTTTCCCTCCCATTCCTTAGAGAGAAACTTTCTGGTGTCAGATTTTGGAATAAGTAAAATAGGAACCTTAAGACAATGAAATCTATGATTGATGGAAGTTGTAAATGTCATTTCCTGGTAATTTTTTTTTTCCCCCCAAAACAAAACTCAGCAATTTCTCATACACTCACGCTCCCTGGTTGGAAGCAGGACTGAAGCCCTCTGATAAAGCATTTTTCGTAGCCCCAGAGTCCCTTCTAGATCCATTCTCTCCAATTCTATTGTTCTGAGTCATTAAAATGCAGTGGAAATATCTTCTCCCAATTCAGGGGTTGTCTCTTCGTTTTGTTGATGGTTTCCTTTGCCATGCAAAAGCTTTTTAGTTTGATGTAGTCCCATTTGTTCATTTTTTCTTTTGTTTCCCCTCTGGGCAGACAAATTCAAGAAGATACTGTTAAAACCAAAGTCAAAGAGCATACTGCCTATGTTTTCTCCTAGGGTTTTTATGGTTTCAAGTCTTACATTCAAGTCTTTAATCCATTTTGAGTTAAATTTTGTGTATGGTGTAAGATAGTGGTCTACTTTCATTGTTTCGCATGTGGCTGTCCAGTTTTCCCAACACCGTTTATTGAAGAGACTTTCCTTTCTCCATTGTACGTTCTTGGCTCCTTTGTTGAAAATTAACTGTCCCTAGATGTGTGGGTTTACTTCCAGGCTCTCAATTCTGTTCCACTGATCTGTGTGTCTGTTTTTCTGCCAGTACCATGCTGTTTTGATTACTACAGCTTTGTAGTATACTTTGAAATCAGGGATTGAGATGCCTCCAGCTTTGTTTTTTTTCCTCAGGATTGCTTTGGCAAATCTCTTGGGAAAAGATATCTGCAAATCATATATCTGATAAGAGGTTAATATCCAAAATATATAAAGAACTCATACAACTCAACAAAAACAACAAAAAAACATGATTGAAAAATGGGTGGAGGATCAGAACAGACATGTTTCCAAAGAAGATATGCAGATGGCCAACAGGCACATGAAAAGATGTTCAACACCACTAATTATTAGGGAAATGCAAATCAAAACCACAATGAGATACCATCTCACACCCATCAGAATGGCTATTATTAAAAAGACAAGCAATAACAAGTGTTGGAGAAAAGAAAAACCCTCATATACTGCTGGTGGGAGTGTAAACTGGTGCAGCCACTATGGAAAACAGTATGGAGATTCCTCAAAAAATTAAGAATAGAACCACCATATGATCCAGCAATTCCACTTCTGGATATTTATCCAAAGAACACAAAAACACCAATTTAAAAAAATGTATGTACTCCTATGTTAACTGCAGCATTATTCACAATAGCCAAGACTTAGAAACAACCTAAGTGTCCATCAATGGATGAATGGAAAAAGAAGATGTGGTATATATATAATGGAATACTACTCATCCATTAAAAAGATGAAATCTTGCCATTTGCAACAACATGGATGGACCTTGAGGGTATTATGCTAAGCAAAATAAGTCAGATGGAGAAAGCCAAATACTGTGTGATTTCACTCCTATGTGGAAGATAAAAAAAAAAAAAAACAAGCAAACACACAGACACAGAGAATAGATTGGTGGTTACCAGAGGAGAAGGGGGCTGAGGGGAGAGTGAAAGGGATAAAAGGGCACATGTGTACAGCGATGGATGGAAACTAGACTTCTGGTGGTGAACACAATGTAGTCTACACAGAAGTCGAAATATAATGATGTACACCTGAATTTTATATAATGTTATAAACCCACATGACCTCAATAAAAAATAAATTTAAAAATAGATAAATAAAAATAAAATAAAATTCAGTGCATTTACAAACATGAAAGTCCTTCATTTCTCAAAATTTCCCAAATATTTTAAGCTAGCTAGATACATGATGTGCTAAAACAAACCTCTTACTAATCTGACTGTACTTAATAAACAACAACTGTAACTGCTTATGTGAGCGTTTCCTGAGTTATATTTGCACGTTAGTTACGCTTTCTCTTTGATCTTCTCCCTCTTATGAAGATTCTGAATCTGCCATAAGTTCCTGGGAAGGGTAAGACCAGGGTTTCTCATCTCCCTCCTCCTTTTGAATCTCCTCAGGTACCCCACTCCCTGATGTTGAGCCCCAAGTCACAGAGCCTCCTGGCACAGAAGGCACCTCTATGTTCACTGGGAAAAGGTGCTCATCTGGGAGGGTGAATGACAAAAAGGAATCTCCTCGAAGCGGAAGAATTAGCAAAAATCACCCCTTCCTCCAGGCAGGTGGAAATAGCCCCAAGCCAGGGGGAATGGCGTGGTGAGTAGAAAGAGGGCTGGATTCCAGCACCCCCTCACCACCAGCCAGGTGCCTTTGGGCAGATCACAACCTGCACAACTGTACATGGCAGTCCCACAATGTAAGTTGGCTATGGAAAGTGCTTCCATTAGGATTCAGCAGTTTCTCAGCTGTCAGCTTCTCTGTTTCCAGGCTCTGCCTTGAGAGTGGAAAAAAAAATTTAATGGCAGAAATAAGCAATCTTTCAATATTTAGAAATATTTGCCCATTCCTAATATGCACAGGAAGACTGCATTTTTTTTATTGTGAGAAAATACACATAACATAAAATTCATCATCTTAACCATTTTTAACAGAGAGATGTGAAAATAATTTACAGGTCATTACATTTTATTTTTAAGCAAATTCCTTACATTAAAAAATTTTAATGGGAAGAAATCATTGCTTCCTCATCACTTTGTATTTGACTAGAGACCTCAGTTTTGAAATTGGAGGTAAGAACTATACTCAAGGATCTCTTTTTACTCTTTCTTTAGAAGGCCAGTAAGAAGTTTCTAAGAGGGTAAGGTAAAAATGTCAGGCTGCAAATACATGGGTTGGGAATATTTAACTGCAGTAATTTATCAGACTAATTCCTCAAGATGACTGTAATCAATCAGTTTCCTAGTCTCTGAAGCCTTCTGCAGGCAGCTGAGGTCCTATAAAGCTCGTGTATGTGGGAATATTGAGAAGTTGGATTTCCTACAAAAGGGTGCAACTGTGTCTTGATGTTTGCAATTCAAACCTATACGTCTGTATTGTTTGTATGTGGCTCGATGCAGCTGTTAGATGATTAACAATCCAGATTGCCTTATTTAAACCAAAGTCCACAATTAACAAATTATCCAAACTGACAACACATCAGCAAGTTCTCCAGTGACTTCAGGGAGAGTCCAGACTGAATCAGGTTGTGTAGGCCAGTACTCCCAGTGAAGCAGAATCCTCATCCAGGAGTTCCCTAGGATGTAGGGATATGGGGACTCGGGATATAAGAATCAGCCTCAGGTTGAAAGCTGTATTTTGGGAAGACCCCCAGTGACCCCCGGGTGACAGAAGGGCTTTTACTATCATACCCAGTCTCAGGACACTGCTTATTGGCAAGATTCAGGAATGCGGCACGGGGTTTCTGCTCCCTTCTGTTCTGTGAAAATGGATTGCTGACTCTCTGGATGGAAAAATCTTTTCAAACTACTGGCCCAACTCCATTCGGATGTCAGAAACTTTGCTTCTCTCAGGAGAATGTGAAAGCCCAGAGGAAACAGGACTCAGGAATATAATGGTGATGAATTATTGAGCCTTCTTTTCCAATTTGGCAATAATGAATCCAAATAAGATTCTGCTAGTGTTGGTGGACGGGATGTTCTCTAGGAGCCAAGAACTTTGTAATTCCAATTAGGACCACTGTGACAGCTGAGAAGCTAAACAGAACCCGAGAGAGCACACGAAACGGAGATCAAACCTCCCTCCAAGATCCCGAGGCAGCCGTCGGTGACGAAGGGATGGGCAGGGTACAGAGCTGCTGGTCCTGAACCTTCAGCCTAGACTTTTAGGGTACAAAGCTCTGGATCTTAAAATTTAAAGCACACTCAGATGCCAAATGATCAAAATCTTGGAATAAAGCTAAAAGGTAAATTGCATCACTCTTTGTTATCAGCTTGGCTACGCTGGTCTCCCTGGCAGCCCTGGGCAGGGCAGATGCCGCCCAAACAAAGACAGGGTCGATGCTCAGCAAGCCAGTCGCTGCACTCTGTCTGCAGTCTAGTGGCAAATGACAGTCAAGGGGACTAAAAAAGGAGATCTCAGAAACCTGAAGCTGGGTTTTAAAAAAATACAGACAGCTAGAGATAAAGCAGCCAGACATCCCCACAGAGTATTTCTTGTGTTAATACCTAAAGGCATAGGGAGCATATGGAGGGATGCAGAAAAAGAAATTAGGTATGATGGTTCAGGCCAGATCCATCCAGCTCAGCCTTCAAGGAAACCACCCTTTCTACATGTGGCAACAAAGTGAAAAAGAGAGAGAGAGAGAATTCTGCATGTTCCAAGGAATTCCACCATCCAGGTAAAAACTATAGAAAGAGAGGTTAAAAGACATGCTTAAGGTCTACCAGAGACTGTTTTTCATTTTACTCACTATTGTATCTTGAAGGTCTAAAACAGTGCTTGCCATATAATAGGTGCTCAATAAATCTTTGTTGAATGAACATTATAGTTGCCAATAGAAGATATGGCTCCATTTCTAGCCAAAAATGTGTCCTAAACTCACAAAAATATATATTTATTTTAGAATTATTTAGAAATATTTTTTAAAACTTTCAGGAGTTTCTAAAATTGAAAAAAAAAAGTCAAGTAAAATTCCATTCATATCTACAAATAAACTCTTCCTAAAGCTTTGATGTTCTTGATCTACCTCTGTTTTTGCCCAATATGCCAATCACTCTAGCCAATATTGTAGATGTTTTAAAGGAAAACCAGTATGTACTGCAGATGGGATATTTCTTTGGGAATCCCAGGTGACCACCCAGGTAGGCCTCTGAGGGTGCTAGCCACTTTGGCCCAGTCCTGGTCTGGACCTTGGTCCTACACATTCAGAAACCGGACATGTCAGCACACTCAGGACAGATCCATCTGAGAAGGAGACTCCTAATAGCCAGCCTCACCAAGACAGAAAAAACCGGAATGCCAATTGGTTAATTAAAATGAAAAACAGAATTGCCAAGAAGACTGGCATCCTTTGGCAAGCACATTCTTGATGGGCAAACTCTAGAGAAAGCTGAATTTGAAATCTGCTAGTTGCTTTGAAGCACTAGAACGAGAGGTCTTTGCTACGGATTCATGTCTTCATGGACTCCAGGCCTAATGCCCCCTTCCTTACAATAGGGATACATGTGGCTTCAAAACCACATAGGTTAAATCCTCAGTTCAGGGAACCCCAACCCTGAGAACCATTTAGAAGGGTACTGCCAACATCTGCATCTATGGCTTTCCATTCTGTGTTCCTCCACTACTGATGAATTCCCATTCGAAATAACACATTCTTACTTTAAATAAAATCCCATCTATATCTTCAATGAGGTCTCAAAGTATTAATGATCTCAGAGGCTGTCATTCATTCATTCAACCAATATTTGTTGAGATTCTATTACGTACCAGGCACTGATCTGGGCAGGGGGGACACAGTAGTGAACAACAGAGACAAAACCCCTGAGCCCATGGAGCTCACATTCTCTCTCTTTATTTTAACTTTTGCTGCTCTGCCCTTTTAAGATGACTTTGCAAAATGGCTGATTTTATAGGTTAAATCTCAGAGGCAATCAAATTTCTCACTTGTGACTGTTGCCATTATATACTGCCTATAAATACAAAAAACAGGTGATATCTTCGATTAGGTTTTGGAAAAGGGAGAAAAACGTGTAAGTTCAAGAGGTTATTATAATGTTGGAGTCCACAAACAAAAGGTGAATTTCGAGGTCACTGCTTGAGATCCTAGCATGGTGTATTTTCACAAATAACTAAGAGTCTTGTATTCTCCCAGGAGTAAACCCAGTGAAGAGGACTTTAAATGGAAATGGGAAGGAACAGGGGATTAAGAGTTGGGAGAGCTGGGATATGTGTTCTACAGTCTGCCTCAGCCAATACCCAGCCATGGAGGAGGCAAGTCTCCCACAGTCTCCAGGTGTCCTACCCTCATTTTAAGATGACAAGGTTTGCCTGAAGCACTAAGGCACCAACAGCTGGAAAATACCATGATTTCCCCTGATAACAGGAACCAATCCTTACTCATCTCAATCTCCCTTAAGGGCCTTGGGCCAAGCCCCACACATAACGGCCACTCTATAAATGCTGCTTTATCAAACACAGAACCTATTGTAACTCCAGAGTGGCAGCTGAAGTCACTGATATTCCAGATAAGATGTTTAAAGTTTTTGTTGTTATTTAGCTACAGAATCCTTGACTCACCTCTCCTTGCTCCTTGTGTTCTTCTTAAGAGCCATTTGCAGCACCAATAACTTCTTAAATGCCAGACCTGAGAATCCCGTTTCAGCCTTTACTGCAAGCCTAACAGTGACGTACCCCTTCCTTCTTCCAGCAACTTCCAGACCTCCCCTCTCTCCTGCCTGCTCCTCCTTCTAGCTTCTCTTTCTCAGTCTTCCTCACCACCAGCCCCATAAATAGCGTTCAGCAGGAAACTGCCCTTTCCCTGGTTAAGGTCATGGGCAGTTTCTTCTTAAATGAGATGGCTCCCAAATGGAGCCATAGCCCACTGGGCACTCCTCTTTGGACACCCCCAAGGGTCTCAAAATGAGAAGTCTAAAACTAAACCTTTCATCTTTCTCCCTCATGCTAAAACCTACACTCTGCATTACTTAATTTGATGAATTGCCTTCCTTTCATCAACCACTCCCTTCCTCCCCCTTCCAAACTAATTGGTGACCAAATCCTTGTTGACTCGACCCCTGGAACAGCTCTCAAATCCATGCCTTCTCTCCATGGCCTCAGTCAGGTCCTTGCTGCTTACATGGTCTCCCAGCCTGAAGTCTCTATGCACACTTCTCTTATGGCTATTGATACACGCTTCCTTGTCCTGGCAATCTGCAGATATCTGTGAATCCTCCACACTAGACTATAACTTCCTTGGATACAGAAACCTTGTCTCTTTTTGTCCTATTATCCCCTGCGGTAACACTGTGCTCTGTACATAGTAAGTGCTCGATAAATAGACTTTGGCAATAGAGAATGGATTACCTTAGAGTGACTGTGCTTAATGCCCTCAAAGAGCAGGTCATTAGATCATTATTTACCCTAACTTCTTCCCGCCCAATTAGCAATGTTATACAGACACCTGCACACATGGTGTGCCCTTAGACTCCTTTAAGTCAATCTACCAAACACAAAGAGAGGCTCTATCTCCCAAATAATTAAAACATAAATTGGTTCATATTTTTTGTTTCTGGTCTTCCTTGAGAAAGTGACACACTGCTCAGTAGCAAATGGGAAATTATTTTGCAAATCTATATCCCCAAAAGCCAGCAAACATGGGTCACGCATCTTTCTTTCAGTTTGATCTCATTGCTGTGACTTAGTGTGGTAATTATATTACAAAGCTATTATTCGATGAAATGAATATGGCAAAACAATTTAAATGCTTGTCTAAAAAAGACTGCGTTAGAATGCAATTATAAGTGAAATTACAATGGCAAAATAATTGAAATGCAAGTCTGGAAGGCACAGTTATAAAACCATTAAAATGCCTCTGCTGGGGACTCACAACATTGAGTGAAACTAGGCACTCCTGGGGACACATTTTTAATTCACTAAAGCAGGCAACATTTATGGACAGATGAAAATGTCTGGGCTCCAATTGTTCCACAGCATTATCTACACTTCTGAATGCCACCTGGGGTACATAACAACATGAGGGTTTCCAGGTTTATGGGACAGACTGATACAAGAGAACCACATGCGACCCTGTGCTTCCATTCCGTACCAAGAAGATACAGGCACAAGGAGAAGCTTAGCTTAGATTTTTCTGAAGTGTTTCCAATACAAAAACTAGGATCATAAAATGAAAAGGTTTTTATTCTAAATGTAAGCCTGCAATTATTAAACATTTGTGTGGATGTATTTCTAAGGATCTATCTTCTTGAAGTATTCTGCTGATATACTCCTTAGCAAAATCTTTGCCCAAGCTTACGATGGGAATACTTGCTCACCAGAGGAAAAAAACAAAATACAGTGCTAGATACAAAACAGATATGCTGAAAAGAATGGAATTTGACAAATGAGGACACTCCTTGGAACCATGTTCTGCATTTTGATGGTTGAACACACAAATGATTCTACCAGCAAAAATATGCCCCCTCCCACCCCTTCGCCCCTCAGAGTGTGCTTTCGTGGCTCTGTCTCTTTCAGTAAAGTGATTAAAGAAACAAATGCTAGGAGAGGATCATGTAAAAGACACACGTGTTAAAGGAATAAGATGCAAACCCTTTTCTCACTCATGATTCTCTCTCTTGTCACAGGGCAGGTTAGGAACTGGTATTTAATTTTTTTTCAGACAAAAAATTTCTCAGCATCCATGATTATAACATCACTTAATAAAGTTACTAGGTTTCCATAAAAAGAGCTGTATATTTTTGTTTCTCAAGCTTTAGTTTTAAAAAGTCCCTTGGAAATAAAGATACTAAGTATTCTTACTCTCTTTCACAGACTCTGAAACACATAAAGATTGAATATGCTCATAAACACGTTCTCTGAGGTATGCTTAGCAAAAGGGGTTTAAAGTCCTGGTGACTTCGTGTACCGAGTGTCTGAAGTGGACTCTTACGTCGTCGGGGATATCCCGCTGTGCACGTGTTTCTTGGCCTTTTTATCTTCCCTCCCACAAGGGAAATAAGTGGGGGTGTTAACTACAGCTTTGTAGCAATATGAGCATTGAGTGCACGGTAACTTTAAAACAAAAATCAAACCTGCTATCTAGATATTTTGTAGAGAGGTCACATTATTTTTAACACATATAATTTAAATATTAATATGATTTGAAATAGATTTTTAAATCAGATGAGGAAATTAAGTTTTTCCAGTTTAGGCACAAAGGTGCAAACTTTGAAAAGGATAGAACAAGTCATCTAGAGAAAATTCTATGAAGAAGGCTAACTGAAAAAATCAACAAGCAAACATACACATAGATTATAGCAAAAATAAAAATTAGCAGGTTCTGCAAAGTATTTAAACCATAGTATTATACATAAAATTTGAAATTTGGAATTTGAAATCACATTTGTCAAGGTTTTGTAGAATTAACCTCTGTATTTAGACAGGTGTCAAATAAGTTTCATACAAAGCATTATTAACTTCCAAGGGTATATCTTTGGAAGTTAATAAAGGAGAAACCAACGCAACATTTATAATAGTATAAGTTAAAATATATTGCTGTAACTTACTTTGAAATGCACAAAAATATAAGTTGGATTGATGGATGGATAGAAAGATAGATGGACAAGCAATAAAGAAAATACTGTAAATGTTAACTATATAATCTAGGTGGTGGATATATATGGGCATCACTGTACAATAGTTTTTATTCTTTTGTATGTTTAAAATTTTTATAATAAAGTGTTGGAAAAAAATGCAGCGTTCTAGATGAAAAGTATTTATTCCATTTGTTAACTGCTCAACAAATAAACCAGTTTCAGAATTTGTCTCACTGACATGAGGCACTCACCTAGCCAGCCGGATCCTGAATTTGGTATGCATAGGTCTGTCTCAGCACTGGGCAACACGAAGCCAACGACAAACACCTCCACGCCATCCGCCATAAGGGCCATGCCCAGGACGAAGAAAAGGGCCCACTGAAAACGGCCGTGACCACACTCCTGGATTATCAGCTCATACTGCTGGGCTAGTTCTTCCTCGTCAGCCCTCCTCTCTGACTCCAGCTCCCGGCGGTCCTTGTACTCATCGCCCTTGGGCTGCCTCACCGACACGATGCTGTCTTTCTCTTGGCTCATACTGGGGATGCCCTGATACTCCCCTTCGTAGATCTCATCATCTTCATCGTGACCCTCAGTAGCTTCACTGGAGCCTTCATCATCATTGGCCTCCCCATCATAGGTTTCTCCGGGCGGGTAATAGTCATCGTCCTCTTCTTCGTCTTGGAACCGACTGTAGGACCTCTGGGTGTATTCATCCTGGGCCCGGTCCACTGCTTGATTCACCTTCTTTACTGTTTGCTTCTTCACCTCTCTGGCAATGTCCTTGGCACCCTTCATCAGTGAAGTCCTGTCCTTGTAAGAGTCTTCCATCTTATCTCAATTGATGGCCAACGAGAAGATGGGAGTTTTTCAGACTCTGGTCAGTGGTTCAGCCCTGACAGCATCATCCACTTTGGGTTCAAAATGGAACTACAAGAGAAGAAAAACCACCAGAGAGATTATTCTTCTTTTCTCTGCCTTTTTCACCATCTATTTCTTGGTCTCTTTTCACTGCCCCTCAGACTAAGACACAGAATTAGCTTTTCCTGTCTTTGATCTCACGGTACACAGGCACACCAGAGGCTGGTTCTCTGCTCAAGGGTCATCAGCACTTGAGTATTTAGGGTTTTTACTGTTGTTATTATTGTTTGTTTTTAAGGAACTCCGCCCCCCGGGTAACTTTGCATAGAATGCACAGGCATTCCCCCAAGAATACAACAGGGCATCTGGCACCATTAAAAGTACATCCAGGGGCCGGCCCAGCAGTGCAAGCGGTTAAGTGCACACGCTCCACTTTGACGGGCCAGAGTTCACAGGTTCTGATCCCGGGCACGCACCGACGCACCACTTGTCAAGCCTGCTGTGGCGGGGTCCCATATAAAGTAGAGGAAGATGGGCACGGATGTTAGCTCAGGGCTGATCTTCCTCACCAAAAAAAAAAAAATTTAAAAGTAATCCAACACATATTGAAAGTGCTATAAAGGTATACTCTGACTGAGAAAAATAATATCACTCACAGGCACATACACACTGCAAAGGCAAAACCAGAACACAAGAAGAATCCTGTCTGACTTTATTTCCTTATGTTGAAAAAACCAAAACAGCAGGCAAGCAGCCCTATATACAATGCTATCAAATCATACATATTTGTAAAATGCATTTCCCCTCTACTTTCACTGTATCTCCTTCCAATAAATGGTAAGAGACTCATATGCACCCAAAACTGACAATGAGTACCTCCCCTAACACAGCAGTCACATCTGTAGGAAATTGGCAAAGTTCGTCAAATGACTGCACAGATGCCTTTGATAACCATTGAACTAGAACATTTGGCTTGTCTAGTGGGGGTCTGCCCTTCCAGAAACCACCCCCAGGCCAGCAGGGACAGGTAAACCACATGCGACCACAACCCCACCCTATAAGTGCCCCAGACCTTGTCTCTACCTTCTTCATCTCTGGACACACACAAACACACACACACCCCTGTCCTACTCCAGTTCACTGCTGTCCGGGATACCAGAGTCGGCAGTCTCCCATAACCCATCACGTGGTCTCTTTCTCACTGATGGCTCCTATGTCTTGGCTCATTACGTTTGGGCTGACCTGATGGTAGCTGATCTTTCACTTGTCTATTGAGCATCTCCTCTGGTGGCCCAAGTGAGCCAGTGTTAGGCCGACCCTTCTAGATAGATGATATAAAGGGGAGAAAGTCATTTCCCCCCATCATTAACTCCCAAAGCCCTATACCATGGCAGCATTCCAAACATTGATTTATATAACAGTCATTTCTACTTTTTCCTTTTGTACCCAGTGTAAAATACTTGGTAAGTGGCTATTACAGACATATATTTAAACTGCTTGTTCACACATCACAAACAAACCCAGCAATAAAGAAAAAAAGATGTTTGTTTATAAATGGACTATGTGTCATTACCACTGAATACCTACAAATGCCCAGCAGGCAAAACAGAGGCAGGGCTCTGCACAGGCCTGGGTTTGGAAGACAACAAAATGAAATTTAAAAAACATAGGGATACAAGGCTTTTTGCCAAATGTCTTAATAAAGGATTTTTCTGTTTGTTCTCCCTTTTTTTTCTTTTTAGAGAGCTGAGACGCAGGGAAGGGAGAGATGGGAGGATCCGTGAGGAGAGTAAGAAAAGATGGGAAAGCAGTGAGAAGCGGGCTGAGGATGGTGTGCTCAGAAACTCAAGAGGAAGGTGGAAAAAAGAGAAGTGAACGGGAAGGCAGACGAGGACAAACAGTGTTGGAGATGGAGAGACGTTTGCTACTTCAAAAACTAAAAGCAAAATTAAAACATTTCACACAATAAATAAAGCCAACTGCTCTACTATCCATAAATTGGAGATCATAACAGACACGGCACACCAGCTGCTTCCGTAAGCCCCGTCCGTGAGACCCAGAGACGGGGTGTGAAAGCAGGGCCCGAGCCGCCGCAAGCACCGTCCTGGGTGGGTAATGGAAGCTTCCACAAGAGCCTGTTCCAATAAATAGTAAATAAAAATTGACTGCATTTGGCTTTCCTGCTTGTGTTCCCAAACACGAATATTCTTACCACATGCTCTAAGGGGCTCTCAGCCCCAAAAAGGCCCTTGTGTGGGAGCCGCCTCTACGAGAGAAACATCATGCTTAGGACTGGAAAGTGGGTAATTCTAACTCCCTAAGTAATCTAATCACGTGAGCAAGGAAAAAATAGAAAAGAATCTTACAATTAAACATTTCAGTTTTGAAATAATGCTTCTTGTAAACGTCTCAGTTTTACTTCTGGGCAAAACAAGGAACCTGTGTACATATGTTCTCCTTTGAATCAAGGTTCCTCACGCCCAAAATCGAGGCTCCAGTGGATTTTCAGATCCTTGAAAGACACTGGGTCTTGTAGTCTCACTACAGCAAAGAAGATTTTTTAGTGCTTTTGTATAAGGGCAAGTATGAATATTTACTCAAAAATTCTGTTTAAAATCAGATGTTTGTAGACGTTGCCATTGGGGAAACTGGGTGAAGGGCACAGGGATCTCTCTGAGTTGTTTCTTACAAGTGCATGTGAATCTACAATGATCCCAAAGTAAAATGTTAAACAAGAAAACAAGTTTGTACCATCTTTACTAAGCAATCTTGGCAAATGTGCGAGATGCCTAGCTAGTGGACAGATGATCCAGGGGGCAGAGCTGTATGCTACGGCCATTCCTCTCTCTGGTAAATGGAAAAATGCTAAAAGCTTGGCTCATTCCAGAGATCGCCAGGAAGATGGCAGATTGGTGTCCGTGTAGGAAGGCCACACCTGCAGTGAAGCAGCAGTTCTCCAGGCGCGGCCTATAGAGCAGGCGTGGCCTGCGAGGAGGTCCACGAGCAACTGCTTATCGCTTCACCAATTCTGCAAACAGTGCACCTCTGTTTTGGGATGAATCACTGTGTTACACCACGTAATATGTGTCACGCACCATTTTAATGAAAAACAGTTTGATTTAGTGCTGACTCTATGCCAGGCACTATGCTGAGAACTTTATATACATTCTTTTCTTTAATCCTTATTTCAATCCTACAAAATAGATATTATAGTCTCCATTTTACAGGTGAGAAAATTAAGGCTTAGTGAGATTAAATAACTAGCCCAAGATCACAAAGATTGTCAGAGGAGATGCTGGGACTCAAGCTCAGATGCGTCTGACCCCAAAGGCTTGCCCCTTCTCCCCGTCTGCCTCACCCAGCGCTCTCACTGAAGTCTTATTAAATGCAGTAGGTTCTTCCTAGTCATTCTGGTAACTTGTTTTTCCTATACGAAAATGGTTTTATAGCCCCTTTGCTAAATTGTCTTGTAGTTTCCGAAATAAGGGGAATTATTGTGATATCTTTCATCAGCGATGCACTTTATATGGATAATAATTCAAAATATGGTCTTGTTTGTTCAGATAACCCACCCTAAGGTGGTGGCTGTACTTCAAAAGATAACAAAGTCACGTTAAATAAGATGTCAGTGGGCAGGAGGGCAGGAAAGAAGGCAAAGCCACGAACCTCTAACCACTTCCGGTGAAGTTCATGCTGCCCCTTCTCCCCCTTATTCAAGTAGGTGCACTTCTCCACAAAATAAAGGTAATGGTAACTACTTTACAGCACCGTGAGGACTAAATGAGTTGGTGTCTACACTGTGTCCAGGACAGAAAGTGACATATGTTTCCTTCAGGTTCTCCAGAGGCAGACACTGTGATGAGGCGGCAGGTGCGAATCATTTATGGAAGAAGGACTGGTGGGGGTGGAGGGAGCAGGGGAGGGAGGGATAGTCGAGGCAGGACTGCAATTTCAGGCAGGCCTGTGGGGCGAGCTCCAGCCTGATCCTCGGCCACTCCTGATAACGCAGGAACATACGTTATGCCCCAGAGCTATTCCCACTCGAGGCAAAGGTGCTGGGCCCTCACACTCCCACACCTGTCCACTGCTGGCTCAGGGCCACCCAGGGCGAGGATGGAGCCTAGGCACTTCCAGCTCTCTGCACCCAAAGGCAAAGCAGTTCTAGTCGCCCAAGGCAGGCCTCTGAAGAGGACCAGGTACTGGTGGAGGCAAAAGCACACTGGAGCCAGCGGAGGAGAGCTCAGAGACAAAAGGGATCCAGGAGGCGCTGGGCAGAGTGTTAACCATATCTCCTACAATCTGCATTTAGTAAATACTTGTTTATATGCCCTGCTAATCATGCTGAGCAGTAGGTCCCACAGCTGATTAGAAACTATATTTATAGAAGTGGTTGTTACAACTGAATAATATTTACAGCAAAGTTAATCTGATATATTTAATGATATGCAAAATCATTGTGTATGTCAATCATTCTGTACAAATAATGTTATACACATAAATCAGAGTTATCCTGGCAAAATACAGTTTTACTTCTTCTTTTTTCTTTGATGGTTCATGCCAAACAGCATGGATCCACGAGCAAACACCACACACTATTTCAAAACCATCCTACACATGTTCCCATCATGCACAACCCACATGTACACACACCGATGTTCCTCTGTTTCCCCACACTGTGCCCCAACTTCCAGTCCTTCCTTCTGCTTTACCCCTCATCATCAAAAGATCTTGGATAGCTCCTCCTTCCCAAAACATTCTAGAATTTTCTGGAGGCTGGGAGAGTCCATCGTTTTAATAACTGTATTATGCAGCTTTAAAGCCCTTGTGCACTCACAGAGTAACGAGAGCAATAATAATAGCTCGCCTATTATTATGTCAGCCATGTGCTAAGCGCTTCAGATCTCTTACTGCCTAAAAATAATCCTCACCACAGTCACATGTGGTAGGTACTTTTAAAATCCCCATATCATGGGGCTGGCCCCATAGCATAGTGGTTAAGTTCGTGCGTTCAGCTTTTGCGGCCCCGGAGTTCGCAGATTTGGGTCCCGGGTGCGGACCGACGCACCGCTTGTTAAGCCATGCTGTGGCAGCATCCCATATAAAGTAGAGGAAGATGGGCACAGATGTTAGCCCAGGGCCAGTCTTCCTCAGCAAAAAGAGGAGGATTGACAACAGACGTTAGCTCAGGGTTAATCTTCTAGATAGATAGATAGATAGATAGGTAGGTAGGTAGGTAGGTAGGTAGGTAGGTAGATAGATCAATAAAATCTCCATTTCACAGATGGGGAAACTGAAACCTGCCCAGTAAGGATTCAAGCCTAGATAATCCTTCTCCAGAGCCCAGCCACTTACTCACTACATCTACTACCTGTTAGTAGAAATGGGAGCCTGTGGTGGACACAGAGATCTGAAACAACAAAGCTGCAGTAGAAGACAGCCCCCACCTCCCTCGCCAGGACATAGGGATCCTCTAAAGCACTTGCTGATCACCAGAGTGTTGGGATTGGGGAGAGGAGCTCACTGTAGAACAACCCTCTTCCCCTCCTAAATTTGGACCTAATGGAGACATTCAACACAGCAGACAAATGGCCATCAATTGCCAGCTGATGGAGAATCGTGCCCACACTTCATCACTGACGCCACACCTTCTTCCCAGTGCAGGCACGCTGGACCACGCAGGACTCCTTGTGTGTGTTGGCCGTTGAGAGAGCTTCCCAACTCCGCAGACCTGCAGAGAGCATCTCCCCCTGGGCTGAGGCCAGCAGCCCAAGGTCTTCCCCCCAATTCACCAGAGAAACCGCTCCTTCTCTCCTGGGGAGGAGTGGGGGTATGTGTGTGTGTCGGGGGGAGAAGCTATACGTGTTTTCCCCATTTTTGTCTCCCTGAGGAGCAGCGGAAATTCCTGTACCTGAGTGGAAACCCGAGAAGTGGGGAATAATGTTTCGCCTTAACTCAGTGCTGTATGATTCTGATCAAGACTTGAACAGAGCACACCAGCTGCCTGAAGGAAAGCCAGATCACTTTCCATCTCTTGGGGCTATAACATAAGACTGACCATATGTGATGACATTGTAGTAATGTCACAAAATAGGGCTGCATTAAAATAAAAAGACAAGGAAGTGAACATCTAAAACTTGCAAAAAGTCCAGAAATATTTTGAGGGATGCTATAATGCATTATTCCAAACTAATACACATTTTAATGTATGATTAATGTCAGAAAGAAACACAACATTTACTCTTCACCACCCACATTGCAAGGAGGGCTGATTATAAACAACTAGACATCTTTTTATTAAGGCTGTTTCATATACGTTTGAAAATGGTGATTTTTTAAAAAGCTTAAAATCAATTTTATTGATGTATAATTTACATTCAATAAAATGCTCTGGTTTTGTATGATTATTAAAAGAGTCCAAGAGATTTGGTGCAGTACACCATCTAGATTATGAATATGCTTATTCTGGCAAGAAGTGTTTGTTGAAAGGCTTATTCAGCACAGATTTGAAACCTCTGGCCCTTATATTAACTGTCCACAGAAAAGATCAGCATGCTGAGCTCTGGACTTTGATGGGCTGTAGACAGGCTTTGGAGAGAGCAGAAAGATAAGAAGATAGACATGGCCTTGTAAGAGCTCTAAGTGCCTCATAAAAACATCCACATTGCTACTTTATATAGCCTAATCTTGTGAATAGCGGCAATATTTGAAGGTGACCAGCATTAAATGCAAAACTCCATACCTGCAGTGAGACAGCATTCTAAAAAGAAGCTTTTGGGAGAGAGGAGGGCACATTTTGAGAAGAAAAAATAGATACTGACCCATCATCCCAGCCTATCCAAATCTTTGACAGCAGACTTTTATCATTTAAGGATGCCTCTTGCCCTCCAAACCTCTAAACTTATGTGTAAATTCCCATTCTTCAAGGGGCAGTTCAACAGCCACTGCTTTCATGAAATGATTTCTTTTCATTACTGCTTTAACCTAATCACGTTCCCAGTGAAGCATAGTTGGTTTCCTCCTGACACTGAATCATGTCTTCCCTTGTAGTTATCCATGAATGCAACTGGTTATCCATGAATGCAACTGGTTATCCATGAATGCAGTTGGTTGACCATGAATGTGACTGGTTATCCATGAACGTGACTGGTTATCCATGAATGTGACTGGTTATCCATGAATGCTATTGGTTATCCATGAACGTGACTGGTTATCCATGAATGCCATGATCTTCCCTATCGGAGTGTAAGCTTCCTGAAACCAGGAACCTAGTAAAATAAAACACTATAGAGCAATACTATTAAATGAGGACACAAGCACCATGAGGGGCCAACTCTCTGATCCCCCTTCCTCATGAGGGAGTTGTCTGGATCAGCATTTCACCAAAGTGCAATCCACAATACGTGGTCCTACTAGGTGCTCTGAGAGGAAAAAGTTCTATGGTCAAATAAATTTGGGCAGTTTCCATCTCATACTTCGTATGTCCTTCTCTAGGAGAGTCACAGTGCAAAGCTTGTTCTAAAGAACCTTGTTTAAATGTTACCCAACCTTTCCTAATGACACAACGTCCCCACCCTCAACATGAGAATACTGTATGAAGATAAAAGCCAAGATCCTTTAAAATTCTAATGTCTCTATTGTAAAATACCATAAAACTCACTAATTAGAATTAATTGAGGGAAGCAGGATGAAAGGCAGAAAGTCTACATTAAAATAATATTTCTAAAACAAAATTCAGTATTTATTTCAAATCTATCAAAAATTGAAATTATGTTTTCAAAATGTAATCTCTTGTGCTTTTTAAACAGACTTGCTACAAAAATAAAGTGTATTTAGCATATCTGCATATTTTTAAGTAATAAGTCATTCAAAGAGCCTGGAAATTTTGATTTTAAGTATGTTAACACTCTTTTTATGCAATTTGACACAATTAATTTGCTTTAGGTAGAACAGATCTCCTAAACCAGGGTCAACTTGGCCTCAGCAATTGTCTAAATCTCTAGAAATTCCAGATGAGTGAAATTCAAAGGCATTATCCAAATAACTAACCTATTTACATATAAGAACTTTTCAGAAGGTCCTCGACCTCTTGATAGGAGGAATATTCTCAAGTGAGTCAAAGTGAGCAATATTCTCTTAAAGAAGTATCTGAATTCAATTTAGTACAGCAATATTCTTTCTGATTACAAAACTAAAACATGCTCAAGAAAGAAGTGGAAAATTCAGAAAGTCACAAGAATAAAAGGAAAACCATATGTATTTCTACCACCCAGAGACCCCCTACTCTTAACAATTAGCAATTATGCTTCCAATCTTTAGACTATGCAGATGCTCGAGCATGTGATTAATTCAGATCATACTGCACAGCTGAATCTGAAGCCCTTCTCAGATTACTCAATTTTCTCTAACTCTTTTGGTGGGAACTTCCCCATTCACTGGGTTGGTGGACCATCTCCAAAACTACAGGACTTCATTACATGTTTAGCAATTCTTGACTACGAGCATTCTTCTATAGCAGTGGTTCTCAAAGTGTGATCTGGGGATCCCCTGGAAAACCCCAAGACCATTCAAGGAATCTACGGGGTCAAAACAATTTTTACAGCAATCGAAAGATGTTATATGACTTTTTCATTCTCATTTTTTCATGAGTGTATAGCAGCATTGTCCAGAGGCTACATGATGTGTGGTGACATCACTGCTCTGATGGTTCACAGAATGTATACTTGTAGGTTCTTGTGTTTTAAAAGTTTCTCAATTTTTATTTCTAATATGATAAATAACAATAGATATAACCCCAAAAAAGGACAGCTCTTTTGTCCCTAATAATTTTTAAGAGTGAAAATTGGGTCCTGAGACCAAACCAAAAAATTCAGAACCACTGTTCTCTAGGAATCCTCTCTGCTTGGACCTGGAGTTGTTGAGCGTCCCTGTAGGAATTTTTCCCCTCTGGGGTTTGGGGTTTGCCCCTGCTAGAGCCCCATAAGTTTCACAAAGGCATGAACTAGTTTTTCTCTCAGTGGCTCTGTTCTGATTTCTACCCTGCGTGGAGACACTGCTAGGCTCAGGGTTTCCGTCTCAGGTGGGTGGCATCCCAGCCCTATCCACGGTGGACAGTTGTGGACTGCCCTTTCCCCCAGGCGGGGATGGACAGTGTGTTCCTGGCCCCCTGTTGCCTGCTGCCCATGTCCTGCTCACAACTTGGAAGGCACAGCGTCAGCTCCCACACACTGCTGTGTCTTTTCTTCCATTTCTGGAACCTGAGGATTTCTTTTTCTTTGTTTTGAGGTGAGCTACTTACTACCAAAATAATATTTTGATATATCATCAATGTATGTGGAATAGGGTATATGGGGTCGGGGACGGGGGATTTACCATGTGCTCAATCCACCATCTTCACTCCGGTTGGCACCTTTATAACCTGCTTTAATCATACATTTTATATTGAAAAATTCCTTATGCTTTTAGATATCCTCTACCACTTCTAGTTATGGTATACCATAATTCACTTAACCTGTCTCCTATCATTGGGCATTTAGGTTGTTTACACTATTTTAATATTATTAATAATGTGGTGATGCATACCCTTCGGTAGATCTTATTGAGAATTCCTGAGGTCAAAGGGAGGACCTACTTTTGATGATTTTTATATATAATATCACATTGTCCTTCAGAAAGATTGTGGCAGTTCATAATTTCCAGAAGCAGGCAGGAGAGCCCCTATCTCCTTGTGGTCTGACCTATACTAGAAATTAGCAGTTGCGATTTCTGCCAAATTAGAGAAAAGTAGTGTTTTATCATTTTAAGTTGCATTTGATTACTAGTCAAATTTAACATCTCTTTCCTTGCAAAATCTTTTGTCCTTTGCCCATTTTGTACTGAGGTTTGCAGGGTTTAATGGTGCCCCCCGAGAAAGATATGTTCACGTCCTAACCAACAGAACCTGTGAATGTGACCTTCTTTGGAAAAAGGTGTGATTAAGTTAAGAATCTTGAGATGAGACCATCCTGGATTATCTGGGTGGGCCCTAAATCCAATGGCAAATGTCCTCATAAGAGACAGGAAAGAAGACACAGAGGAGAAGGCCACGTGAACATGGGGGCAGAGACCAGAGTTATGCAGCCACAAGCCAAGGAATGCCTGGAGCCTCCAGAAGCTGGAAGAGGTAACGAAGGGTTCCTCCCTCTGGAGAAGCACGGCCCCACAACATCTTGATTTTGTATTTCTGGCCTCCAGAACCGTGAGAGAATAAATTTCTGCGTTTTAAGCCTCCCAGTGTGATAACTTTTAGGCAGCCACAGGAAACTAATACAAGGTCTTTTTATTATTGAATTTTAAGAGCTCTTTATATAGTAAGGATCTAAACTCTTTTGGATCTAAACTCTTGTTCTGTATATTGTAAATTCTTTTCTCTGATGGCCTTGTCTATGGTGTTTTTGCCATGCAAAGCTATTAAACTATTTTTATATAGTCTATTTAAAAGGTTCTTGATGTTTGCTGCCTTGTGTTAGTTTATTAAGGCCCTCCTGAACTTCCAAAATATTCATTTATATTTGTGCTAATTACTTTTAGTTTCATTGTTTAATGTTTAATTCTGGAATTTATTTTGCTTTATTGCACAACAATGGGATTTTTAAAAAAATAGATAACCAAATATTCCAGAAACATTTATTAAAATATCCCTTTGATGAGAGACAAAATTCCTACCTGTATTAATAGCTCTTCACTTCTGAATTCTGCTCCACTGGTATGTTCATCCACTCTTGCCCTCAAACCGTTAGCTTTAAGTTTTATCACTTTGCTCTAGGTTTAATATCTATCAGTGCATGTACCCCTTGTGACTCATCCTTCGCAAATATTTATTGATTATTCTCATCCACTTTCTCTTCCAAATGAACTTTCCAAGAAAATTGTCATTAGAATTTTAGATGGAATTGTACTAAGTTTGTAAATTAATTTCAGGGGAACTAAAAGTCTTAAAATAATCATCTCATCCAGAAATATATCTTTCTATTTCTTCAAGTTTTCTTTCATGTAACTCAGTGAGGTTAAGATGTTTTCTTCTCATTGTGCCAGTTATTTAATGAACGAGATTCATACATACAATATATGAGTATATTTTTTTAAATTTTTTAGTCATTTGTATATTTGTTTATTGGTTTCTCTGAACCATGATATACACATTCTGGCCACAAACTTTAGTTTCTGTCAGATCCATTCGGTGGGCCAGCAAGTGCGCTCTCTCCTGCAGCACAACACAGGCTCAGTGGGGAATAAACTCACTGAACTCGGGTGGTGGAGCAGAGCAGACGAGCTGCAAGGATTGGGTCAGACGTGCTTGAGGGGAACTCAGAAAGGGAAGGAAGGTCCAGAACCATTCGACAGTCCTGGCTCAGCTTTCCTCTCTAGACCCTTCTGTGGACCTGGGCCCTTCTCTAGGAAAGAGTTTAAAGGACCAACTCTATAGGGAAAACTGTCAAGCGGACTCGGGATGTCCTCAGTGGAGCCCAGAAAGAGTGCTCCTGGATTCCGTCCCCAAGTGGCCACCAGCACATGTCGCCCCCTGAGGAAACCAGATGCCTGAGAAACATCAGAACCACCTGCATCATTAAGTATAATCAGTCACAAAACTGTCATCCGCAGTCCCTACTCCTATGTAACAGGGCAATATTCTCGTCCACGAAATGACCAAAGACATCTCCTTGGCATGACACAGAGGCTGCCCAATTTGAAAGGGCCCATCTGGATGGTGGCAGCAGCCACTCAAGGTGAATGTGCTCGGCTCTGCTTCTTTCACTGGGACTTGTGAACCATGTGAGGGAAACTCGAAGAGAGACAGAGCCAGGATTCCTCCTGGCAGCACACGGGTTAACAGGAAGGCTCTCAGGGATGGGAAGGGCAGAAGGAGAGCGACTTCCCTCAGCAGCTCTGCTCATCTCCCCTGGGATTAAAAGAGGCCCCAAGATCCAGTCATCCACTTAACAAGCAGTTATCATGCACCCATGATGTGCCAGGCACTCTTCAAAGAGCTCAAAGTAGGAGATCGAATAAAACACACAACCTCCCTGACTATATGGAGCTTCCTTTCCAGTGACAAGACAGATAACCAAACAAATAAATAAATAATTTCATGTAGAGGTGAGTGTCACAAATAAAAATAAAGCAGATAAAAGTTTAGAGCAGTGCTGTCCCAGGGAACTCTCTGTGATGGTGGAAATGTTCTATGCCTGTGTGTTCAATAAAAATATGGCAAAAATTTAAATTTAAATAACCACACATGTCCAGTAGGTACCCTACTGGACAGTGCAGGGTTAGAGAGTGCACGGGGCTGCTAGTCAAGGTGGGAGCCTCGGGCCGGCCCCGTGGCTTAGCGGTTAAGTGCGCGTGCTCCGCTGCTGGCGGCCCGGGTTCGGATCCCGGGCGCGCACCGACCCACCGCTTCTCCCACCATGCTGAGGCCGCATCCCACATACAGCAACTAGAAGGATGTGCAACTATGACATACAACTATCTACTGGGGCTTTGGGGGAAAAATAAGGAGGAGGATTGGCAATAGATGTTAGCTCAGAGCCGGTCTTCCTCAGCAAAAAGAGGAGGATTAGCACGGATGTTAGCTCAGGGCTGATCTTCCTCACCAAAAAAAAAAAAAAAAAAAGGGAGCCTCTGAGCAGAGGACACCTTCAAAATAAAGGCAGCCATTTATTAAATGGCTTAGAAGACAGGCTCGAGGAAGGAGGAGGACAGGTGGAAGAAAAGTTCCTCAGTATGGACAGAGCAATCAAAGAGAAAAAGCCACCCCTCCGACGTCCCTGGCAGGTGCTTAATAAAGATCTGTGATCCTTTACTCTTCTCCTCATTCACTCAGCCTCTCATCAGAGCTATTACAAAATGAGATGAGCTGCAGTCGCCTCTGCTTGCCCATCACTGGAATTAGAAGAAAAAGAAACGCATCCAGGCAATTGATAAATTAGATAGTCCTATCTTGCACATTTAAAAGTTGGCTACGGAGCCAGTCAAATGCTGGTGCCGGGAAATTACTTAGACCCACGACGGAACACTAAAAGAGTCACGTCATCCATACACCATGTAAGTGGAACAAACACACGGTGGTTCCTAAATTTACACAGAAACTCCACGACACCCCTCAAGCAAACAGGTGTCCTAGACATATTAAAACAACCTAAATGATTAGACACCAACAGTGGTCTCCCTGTGAGTCACACACACACCCGGGTTCCAATACCGCTGTGCCTCTTACTAGCTTTGTGACACCAGTTATTTATGGTCTTCAATCTGTAACTGCATCATCTGTAAAATGGGAAATAAAAGTGCAGTTGGGAGGATTAAATAAAATAACATCAAAAGACAACACTTGGTACATGGTACCTACTCAGTAAGTGCTAGTTTACTTGACATTAAAGAATAGAAGAATGTAATTTATAAATATAATTCACCGTCCAGGAGCTACAATGCTGGCAATTTCCTTTTTTGAAAGGAAAAATGACCGTTAAACAGGTTGGCCTGCTATTCTCTCTCCAGGAACACAGGCTGGGGAGTCACGAGGCAGCTCTTTCAGAAAAGACTCACAGTGTTTACGTCTTGTTTACGGTTGTTGCGGAGATACACACCCTGAGGTTTTGCTGCAAGGAAAGCTCCAAGAAGAATGTCTGTTTGTCTTTTCTGAGCGAGTCAGGCAACGTGATTAGCAACCTCGCAGAGTTTTAACGCAATTTAAAGGCACAGCTGGATTCATCAAGTCTGCATCATTCATATTACATCAATAACAGCAAAACACTTGCTCCTGGACGTAGTTAACTCCCTTGGATGTAAACAGGAGGAGGGAACAGATCCCCCCCCCCCAAGCCTCGCACTGTTCTCCCATTAACGTATTTTCTCTTTCTGCTTTGTCCACATTTTACTTAGCGGCAGCTTTGAGGCGGAGGCATTTGAGTAGTGCCTGAAGTCCTATGATCCCAAAGCAAGAGAAGTGGAGTGTTTGTTCATTGACTCAGCGGTCTATGTTCTGCCCAGGGTTCTTTTAGTACAAAATACTGCCACGTGCTCAGAAAGTGCCACTCAAGGCAGGTCTCTAGTGCCACAAACCCGGTGTGTGTGTGGGGGGGTGTGCGCGCGCGCGCGCGCGTGTGCACGCCTGTGGGGAGGGAAGCACCAATGTGCAAATTAGAAAGAGGAGCATTCAGGAAGAGATCCAGGTAGCCACTGAAGAATGGGTGCCCTCATCTCTTTTCCAACAAAACCTTCTCCTTTACTGTCCCTGGGAAAAAGAGCTGCTTGACTAATTCACACACAGCACATAAACGAAGAGCTAAGGAGTTCCTGAGGTACCCTCCCTGTCCTGAGGTATTTCTCTTTAATTCCTTAGTCCAAGGAAATGTGTAAATGGTGGAATTCAAGCTCAGTAATTGGGTTTATAAGTTAGATGTTGGGGAACAGGAGGGACTTCTTGATTAAAATCCTCCCAAGTGGGGCCTACTAAATATTCCACCAACATGTTTGAGCAGACCCGGGCTAAACAGTCACAAGTCAGAATGCATCCAGACACTCCCCAGACCACTGGTTCTTTCAAGGAAGAGACGATGTTTTGTTTCATCTTGTATTCTTAGTGCCCAAGGCAACCCTGGACACTCATTCATTCACTCTTTCAACTAACAGCTGTTTTCCACCTACTCAATAGCAGGATCTAGACTGCCCCTGACTCCAAGCATACAGAAAGCAAAGGCCCAGGGCTTTGCCATCAAGGAATTTTCCATTTAGTGGAACATCCAACAAACTCAACAGAAGACTGTCTTCCGATGTGGTAGGAGCTATGCGCTGGCACATGGCATTAGGATATTATGGGATAGAGTGGGGTCTAAACTGAGTTGACCAGGCAAAAGGTGGACATGGAAAGCATTCATAGACCAAGGACTTCGCTTATTTAAAGGCCATAGTAGGAACTCAGCATACATTGAAATAAAACAACACAAGCATGCAATGAGAGCCTTTTGCACACCTGCAGCTGTGTCAGATCTGGAACAAACAGAACTGAAACCAAAAATGGATTTCCAATGCCTTCTCCGAAGGTCACACCTCTGGGGCCAATAATGAGAATCATGACCATATTTGCTAAAATTCAAACGCTCAGTTTCTTCCATTAGCTTTTGGTGTCTCAGCTCTCTCACATTGTTATCCATGATGAGTTAGCACCAGGGAGGGGGGTATAAAAGCATTTTCCTGATTGACAGAAATACATGATCAACATCTGATTATATACAACAGAGTTTTCAAAAATGCATTCCAAGAAACATGAAAAAGTGCTCCTCAAAAGGAGAGTTTATGGCCAAATAAGATGGGGAAACACCTGTAACTTTCTCGCCACCTCCACTGCTGGTCTCCTGGTCCCAGACACCATCTTGTCTCACGGGGGACACTGGAATGGCCTCCTCACTAGTCTTTCTGGTTCAATCTTTTTCCCTTATAGGCTCTTCTCCACACAGCAGCCAGAGAAATCCCTTCCAAAGGTAAGGCAGACAATACCACTCCCCTGCTAAAACCCTGCAGGGGCTTCCTTCCCACTCCCTGTGACCCTACACAGCCTGGCCCACCTCCTCTCTGGTCTCATCTTCCACCACACCTCCTCACTCTACCCCAGCCTGCTCCAATATGCCAAAAACTCTTCTGCCTCAGGGCCTTTGCACTTGCTATTCTCTCTGCTTGGAATGCTCTCCCCCCAGACAACTGCTGGCCTCCCTCCCTCACTTCCTTCTGGTCTCCTCTCAGATGTCACCTCCACATAGAGCCCTAGACCACACTATCTAAGACAGTGCCCCTACATCATCAAGCCCTGACTCTTTATGCCGTTTTCTTGTGTGTCATCTACCACCATTTGACAACATATTATATATTTTTTTATTTATTGTCTGACTCTTTCCAAAAACTATAAACTCCATGAGAAAAGGAACTTTTCTGTTTCGTTCTTGGCT
Source organism: Ceratotherium simum simum (assembly GCF_057802395.1). Taxonomy (NCBI): domain Eukaryota; kingdom Metazoa; phylum Chordata; class Mammalia; order Perissodactyla; family Rhinocerotidae; genus Ceratotherium; species Ceratotherium simum. The sequence continues at coordinate 89,411,023 of NC_141903.1, forward strand.
AAATTCCCAGCACCTACAAGAATGCCTGAAACATCCTAAAATTATCTGCTAAACAAATGACTGAATGGAACACTAATTAAGCGAAATCAAATCTTTTGGTTGTCCTTGTTTTTACAGGCCTTCTCAGAGCCTTTGATGTTCTGGCGTGCATTGTGTGCATCTTTCCTCCAAGAAAAGGAAAGAACGACATCCTCCAAACTTATCTGACCCTGCAGCCCAAAATATCTTTCCAAACAAGCATTCTCAGGACTAGCACTGGGGAGCCCTCACCAGGGGAGAGATGCATCAGGGGTGAAAACGTTTCTTCTGGTGCCGCCAACAAGGAGCAGGCTCCCTCCAGACAGACAGGGGCCTTCTCTTGCTACCAAATCTGATTCCCACAGTACAGGAGCAGGATGGACTCCACTGCCTCTCAATGCAATCCCAGGAAAGCAAATTAATTTTCATGTTTCTTGGTCTACTCTTGGGAAGGCAAATTAGTCTGATGCAACACGGGGTAGGGTAGTCTGATGCATCACTGTTCTGTCACAGCCAGTGTGGTCTGCAGAGAGATGCTGGTCTTCGTCCTCCAGTCTCCATCAGCTGCAATGGAATTTAATTATAACCGTCCCAGAGGCCACTCTCCAAATGGAAATACACTGCTGGAAATACTCAGGGTGAAGGGAGAAGGACAACATACATTTCTTTCTGGAAAAGTGCCTTACTTTACCCTCTCTGTCTTCTCATATAATTCACACACGGTAATTTTAAGTATTCATCATTAATAATCACCTTATAATTCACATGCAGTAATTTTAAGTATTCATCATTAATAATCACCTTTGCTATAGTCATGAGGAAATCACATGTGATTCTTTAAGAAAGAAATGTCTAGATTCTTTAAGACAGGTCGAGATGAAAAAGAGGAAGAGTTAGTGTAGGAATTCATCATTCAAAGGGCCATTAAAAAACCCCGCTCCCTAGGCCATAGTAACAGTTCATCTAGTACACATTTATTGAGTGCCTGCAGCATGCAGAACCAGGCAGTGGGAGAACGCTGGTAGGAGAGGGATGGGTGGGAGACCAGCCTATTCCCCCTGAAGTCACTCTCTGGTGAGACTCCAACCCCAGTGCCACTAGCTGGAATACACAGCACACTGCGGGGTGTGCTGAGCACACAAAAAGCCAGGAGAGGAGGAGGAGGGAGGATGCATTCTCTAGCCTGCTGGAAGGCAGAACAGTCTACGGGCTCAGGGGGACTCTACCTTAGATTTGGTTCTTTTTTAAAGCAAGCCAGCAGGTGTGTGAACCAGACTTGGAAAGACTCCTCACAAAAGTGACCAGTGACTTGGGCTTTGACAGACTATGTGGGACATCTGGGCTTTGAGGACTAGCCCTATGCGTCTGAAAGGAAAAAAAAAACAACTGCAGTAAGTGGATTATCTTCTTCCTGGCCGGAAATGGTGTCATCTATTCTAAATTGAATTTTTTACTTAAGTGAGAGCTTTTGGTCCTAGTGGTTTAAAAGATCCTAAAAGGTTCTCCAAATGTGAGCAGAGTCAATCAGGCTTATCTGCCAACCCCCCTCCCTCCCCCAGGGGTCCTCCCTTGGTGCAGAAGGCAGGAGGTGCCACACAGCAGCAATGCTCAACACCAGCCCTGGGTATTCAGGGAGGTGCGGTCACGGCGTCTCATCTGTATAGCACATTAACATTTATAGAGTAATTTCACATACATTATCCTGTTAGATCCTCATTTGTTCTTAGAGTGGATTTTATAGACAAAGTTGAGGTTGAGAGATGCATTGGGACTGGCCCAGAGTCACAAGAGCCAGTTCAAATATGAAGCCAAGACTAAGACTTCGGGCTCTGAATTCTGTTCTCTTGCAGCTGCTGAGCCATGCTGAACTTCAGACACTCCTGATCTTTGCACCTTTATGACAAGCAAGCCATGCTGTGCCTGCTTTCTGATGTGTTTCACCCCACTCTGGCTTCCAGAATTCAGCTTCTAATTTCTCCATAAAGTGCCCATGAGGAGGCAAACTGAGAGCAACAGAGCATCCACGGTGCTGGAAGGCTGCGAGGCCGGCTCGCTCCCACAGCTCGATTCTGCACACCAGCCTCGCAGCCCTGTGGTCCATTAGCACACTTACTACAAGTCAGAGGCCTGGGGGACTGCTTTGACTGTCCATTCCCAAAATGTGAACTCCACAAACCCTGAGGGTCTGCTGAATTAGATTAATAGCTCCTTCAGGAGCATGCCTTTGCTGGAGGGAGCACCCTGCCTACTGATTTTACACGCAAACACAGCAGTTCTACCCAAGTGCACTCCTACTGATGCTGCACTGCGAGGATATTCATCCCCCACTTGCTGCAGGCACAGAGGAGGCCTACCAATGCCACTCCACGCCCTTGACTTCCAGCAGGGGGCGCCTCCACGCCTTCCCTCCCACCTCCTCTACCCTCCTCTAGTGATTCTAGAGATTTCGACAGATGCCCACAGCTTCTCTCCTGTTCAGCAGCGTTCTCTTCCTAAAGATCTCAAGAAACATAAAAGTAAGTCCTTCCTGACATGCACGTCTGAAAACACTTCACTGTTTGATACAGACAGACACCAGGTAGCAGTTGCTAGGTGATTAAAAATACTGTGGGTGGTCATTCCTCTGAAGAACAGTTGTAACTGTAATTAGGTAACAAAATATAACACCTAATTGTTATTCTATTTCTATGGAAAACTGAGTTGACTTTAGTCACTGTGTCTTAAAATACCTTTTCCAGGCACAAATCATTGTATTAGTTTCCTAAGACAATATATCTTAGATACAGAAAATCCTAAGGACTCCACTAAAAAACAATTCAAACTAATAAGCAAGTTCAGGGCTGGCCCCGTGGCCTAGTGGTTAAGTTCGGCTCTCTCTGCTTCAGCCACCCAGGTTCGGTTGCCAGGTGTGGACCTACAGCACTGGTTGGCAGCCATGCTGTGCAGTGACCCACATACAAAATAGAGGAAAACTGGCACAGATGTTGCTCAGGGAAAATCTTCCTCAAGCAAAAAAAGGAAGATTGGCAACAGATGTTAGCTCAGGGCGAATCTTCTTCAGCAAAAAAACCTAATAAGCAAGTTCAGAAGTATATCAGTTTCCTAGGGCTGCCAGGACAAAGTACCACAGACCAGGTGGCATTAAACAACAGAAATTGATCATCTCAAAATTCTGGAAGCTAAAATGTCTAAAATGAAGGTGTCAGCAGGGCCATGCTCCCTCTAAAATCTGTAAAAGAGAATCTTTCTTTGCCTCTTCCTAGCTTCTCATGGTGGCCGCCAATCCTGAGCAGTCGTTGGCTTGCAGCTGCATCACTCCAATCTCTGCCCTGTCGTCACATGGCGTTCCCCCTGTGTGTCTGTGTCCAAATTTCCTTCTTCCTATAAGGACACCAGTCCTATTAGGGTCCATCCTAATGACCTTATCTTAACTTGGTTACAGCTGCAAAAACCCCACTTCCAAATAAGGTCACATTCACAGGTACCTGGGGTTAGGATATATCTTTGGGGGGGGGGGATGCAATTCTATTATAATTATTATTGTATTCTAATTCCATTCTGTTAGAAATCTGACTGTATATGAAATGAACTCATATATTTGATTATACTTAAGAATTGTAACATATTTCATTAGTGTTTTCCTGTAATCATTCCTCTCAGATCTCTAAAATGAGGTTTGCAGATGCGTGTCTCAGAGAGACAGTGTCCATCTGACATAGCAAATGGCACAATTCTTATATCCTCTATACTTAGCCCTTTACATCTCCCCTGATATTAGAGAGAAAGAAGAAAAACAGACTATGTATGAACACACGTGAAACACTCCTGTCACTCTCCTTTCTCTCATGCCTCCTCCTTCACTGCAACCTCCATGGATCTTACAGTCATATATAATATTACAGAGAGTAATTACAACTTGAAAATTAGTTTTTGAACACAAATTCTTCTTTTGAGTCTCCCCCTCCAAGTGGCTGACAGCAAAAAGGCTGGTTCCATAATCATAAATTCACAAAGACCCTCAAAAGGAAAACAAGTCAGCCTGCACACACAAACCCAGTTCCTCAGTTACCAGCTGGGGGATCCCGGGGGGAGTCACTTCACCTCTATTGTCAACAGGACGACGGCAAAAACACCACAAGCACATAGCTAATTAGTCAGTCAACCTCTTCTTTGTCTACATAATGCTAGGCAACCAAATCAATTTTGTTTTCACCACAATCAACCAAATTAACAAGTTCTCTCTATTTCCTTTAGGATGAGATTATATCCTTGTTTATTCCTTTTTTTTTTTTTTTAAGATTTTATTTATTTATTTTTTTCCCCCGAAGCCCCAGTAGATAGTTGTATGTCATAGCTGCACATCCTTCTAGTTGCTTTATGTGGGACGCGGCCTCAGCATGGTCAGAGAAGCGGTGCATTGGTGCACGCCCGGGCGGGGGCCGCCAGCAGTGGAGCGCGCGCACTTAACCGCTAAGCCACGGGGCCGGCCCTATCCTTGTTTATTCCTATGTAGGGAACACCACTCCCATTTTATCTCTTTTAACTGATCACATTACAGAACAGAAGTTACTTTAATATTTTCATATTATTTTTTAATTGTATGTCTTTGTTATTACCTTTTAAAAGCAAGAATTTTTAAAAATGCTTTCTAAATACTTCAAAAAAATCCTTAAATTGCTTTCACATCACGTGATCTTTAGTTGATTCCCCACCTTCTGCCAATCATGGGTCAGTGGTCCTAAAAAAAGGTTCCCTATGCTCAGTGGTAGACAAACATTTCCAAAAAAGTATCCTGAAAAACAACTATCTTCAACATTTGCCTGCTGTGTTGTGTAGACTAAATGGCAGTGACCTTTTCTTGAAACATGGTTTTTGCATACTTAGGTGTAATGTAAAGTTTAAAAGGATCTGTAGATATTCTACTGATTTCAAGAATTAAACATTATTTTAAAACTGCTGATCTTAACAAAACACTGTAAAAATGAGCTCTTTTGAGAAAATTGCTCCTTTATGGGTCTTCAAATGCTCCTCATATATAATATGTAATGAATTCTTAACTGCCAAACATAGTATCAGATGAAAATGTAATTGAAAATAATCTGGAGGGCCGGCCCCGTGGCTTAGCGGTTAAGTGTGTGCGCTCCGCTACTGGCGGTCCGGGTTCGGATCCTAGGTGCACACCAACACACCGCTTGTCCGGCCATGCTGAGGCGGCATCCCATATACAGCAACTAGAAGGATGTGCAACTATGACATACAACTATCTACTGGGGCTTTGGGGAGAAAAAGGGGAAAAAAAAGGAGGATTGGCAATAGATGTTAGCTCAGGGCCCGTCTTCCTCAGCAAAAAGAGGAGGATTGGCATGGATGGCATGGATGTTATTAGCTCAGGGCTGATCTTCCTCACAAAAATAAAATAAAATAATCTGAAAACTATAGGTATTATTTGCACGTTATATCTAAATTATATATGTGCAAAATTTGACCTTGTGCCCGTCTGTTATTCTATGGCAGCATTTCCTAAATGTGTTCAGTAGGTCAGAGGAATATTAATAGGTGTTATTATATAGTAAACATTTAGAATTCACAAAAACAACAAGGTCTCATTGCTTTCAAATTGTCGGAATTAAGCAAAAAGTTTATAATCCTCACATTTTGCAACACTCTGTTGCTCTCGAATTAGAATACTTCAAAACTTGTTACTTATTTCAGTTTTGGATCACTTATTGATTTTCTTAAGAAGCCTAATGTCAGCAGTGTTTATTTTTCCATTGGATTATTTGGTCATTTCTGGTAGGATTTAATTCCTCTGTGTACTATTTTTTGTGGTCAATTTAACCCAAGTGTGCAGCATACTTCTTGAGCTTCTGTTGGTAATCTGTGAATACTCTCATTCTTTTAACATTCAGCAGGGATTTACTGCCTTTATGCTGTGTGTCAGGCACTATTCTAGGCAGTTGGATGCAACAATGACAAGCAAGACCCCTGCCTTGTGGAGTTTTCATGCTAGCATGGGGAGAAACACAATAACCATACTAAAATAAATCACATAGTTTATTAGAAGATAATCTATGCTATGAAAAATAAAGAGCAAGGTAAGGGGGACTGAGAGTGGGGAGGGGTAAGTTGTAGTAATAATTAGGGTATTCAGGGTTGACCCCACTGAGATGAGATCTGGGCAATGACCTAAAGGAGGCAAGAGTCACCCAACAGGATATATGGAGAAAGAACATTTAGGGCAGAGAAGACAGAACAAAGTCCCTAAGTCAGGACCATGCTTGGCTTATTAGAGGAACAGCAAGGAGACCAGCCTGTGTGGACATAGTGATAAAGGAGACAAGAAGGAGAGGGACTCAGAAAGGCAACGAGGGGTCAGACAATGTACAGCCTTGTGGACACCTGTAAGGACTTGGACTCTTACGCTGACTATGATGAGAAGCCACTGCAGGGATATAAGCAGAGAAGGGACATGATCTGACTTCCTTTTAAGAGATCTCTCTGGCTGCTATGCTGAGAATGGACTCTAGAGGACAAGAGTGGAAGCAGAGACCAGGTGGGCAGCTACTTCGGTAACTGCAGTGGTTCAGACAGGGGTCAGGAGAGCAGCAGTGGAGATGTTAAGAAATGGTCAGATTCTGGATATAATTTGAAAGTAGAGGCACAACGACTTCCTGATGTGGAGTGTGAGAGGAAAGAGAGGAAGGGGAAGGATGGATTTTCCAACAAGTGAGATGGAGTAGGTTGCAGAAGCAGCAGGTTTTGGTGGGGGGTGGGGAGAAGGGATCAAAAGTTCAGTTTTGGGACATATTAAACTTAATGTATTGATCAGACATCGTATTGATCAGACATCCAATGGGGATGCTGAGTACATAGTTGAAGTTCAGGGGACAAGGGTTTGGGCCAAAATTATATACATTTGGGATTCAACCGCATATAGATGGATTTTAAAGCCATAAGAATGGAGGAGATCACCAAGAGAGTGAGTATAAGTGGAGAAGAGAGCATAAGAGAGGAGAGGAGAGGTGGAGAGGAGAGATGGAGAGGAGAGGAGAGATGGAGAGGAAAAGAGATGAGAGGAGAGGTGGAGAGGAGAGGAGAGGTGGAGAGGAGAGGAGAGGTGGAAAGGAGAGGAGAGGAGAGGTGGAGAGGAGAGGTGGAGAGGAGAGGTGGAGAGGAGAGGTGGAGAGGAGAGGAGAGGTGGAGAGGAGAGATGGAGAGGAGAGGAGAGATGGAGAGGAAAAGAGATGAGAGGAGAGGTGGAGAGGAGAGGAGAGGTGGAGAGGAGAGGAGAGGTGGAGAGGAGAGGAGAGGTGGAGAGAGGAGAGGAGAGGTGGAGAGGAGAGGAGAGGAGAGGTGGAGAGGAGAGGTGGAGAGGAGAGGTGGAGAGGAGAGATGGAGAGGAGAGGAGAGATGGAGAGGAAAAGAGGTGAGAGGAGAGGTGGAGAGGAGAGGAGAGGTGGAGAGGAGAGGAGAGGTGAAGAGGAGAGGAGAGGTGGAAAGGAGAGAGGAGAGGAGAGGTGGAGAGAGGAGAGAGGTGGAGAGGAGAGGTGGAGAGGAGGTGGAGAGGAGAGGAGAGGTGGAGAGGAGGGGTGGAGAGGAGAGGGAGAGGTGGAGAGGAGAGGTGGAGAGGAGAGATGGAGAGGAGAGGAGAGATGGAGAGGAAAAGAGATGAGAGGGAGGTGGAGAGGAGAGGAGAGGTGGAGAGGAGAGGAGAGGTGGAAAGGAGAGGAGAGGAGAGGTGGAGAGGAGAGGTGGAGAGGAGAGGTGGAGAGGAGAGAGGAGAAGTGGAGAGGGGAGGAGAGGAGAGGTGGAGAGGAGAGGAGAGGTGGAGAGGAGAGGAGAGGTGGAGAGGAGAGGAGAGGTGGAGAGGAGAGGAGAGGTGGAGAGGAGAGGTGGAGAGGGACAGGTGGAGAGGAGAGGTGGAGAGGAGAGGTGGAGAGGAGAGGTGGAGAGGAGAGGAGAGGTGGAGAGGAGAGGAGAGGTGGAGAGGAGAGGAGAGGTGGAGAGGAGAGGTGGAGAGGAGAGGTGGAGAGGAGAGGTGGAGAGGAGAGGAGAGGTGGAAAGGAGAGGGAGGAGAGGTGGAGAGGAGAGGTGGAGAGGAGAGGTGGAGAGGAGAGGTGGAGAGAGGGAGGAGAGGAGAGGTGGAGAGGAGAGGAGAGGTGGAGAGGAGAGGTGGAGAGGAGAGGTGGAGAGGAGAGGTGGAGAGGAGAGGTGGAGAGAGGAGAGGAGAGGTGGAGAGGAGAGGTGGAGAGGAGAGGAGAGGTGGAGAGGAGAGGAGAGGTGGAGAGGAGAGGAGAGGTGGAGAGGAGAGGTGGAGAGGAGAGGAGAGGTGGAGAGGAGAGGAGAGGTGGAGAGGAGAGGAGAGGTGGAGAGGAGAGGAGAGGTGGAGAGGAGAGGAGAGGAGAGGTGGAGAGGAGAGGAGAGGTGGAGAGGAGAGGAGAGGTGGAGAGGAGAGGAGAGGTGGAAAGGAGAGGAGAGGAGAGGTGGAGAGGAGAGGTGGAGAGGAGAGGTGGAGAGGAGAGGTGGAGAGGAGAGATGGAGAGGAGAGGAGAGATGGAGAGGAAAAGAGGTGAGAGGAGAGGTGGAGAGGAGAGGAGAGGTGGAGAGGAGAGAGGGAGAGGTGGAGAGGAGAGGAGAGGTGGAGAGGAGAGGAGAGGTGGAAAGGAGAGGAGAGGAGAGGTGGAGAGGAGAGGTGGAGAGGAGAGGTGGAGAGGAGAGGTGGAGAGGAGAGGTGGAGAGGAGAGGAGAGGAGAGGTGGAGAGGAGAGGTGGAGAGGAGAGGAGAGGTGGAGAGGAGAGGTGGAGAGGAGAGATGGAGAGGAGAGGAGAGATGGAGAGGAAAAGAGATGAGAGGAGAGGTGGAGAGGAGAGGAGAGGTGGAGAGAGGAGAGGAGAGGTGGAAAGGAGAGGAGAGGAGAGGTGGAGAGGAGAGGTGGAGAGGAGAGGTGGAGAGGAGAGGAGGAGAAGTGGAGAGGGAGGAGAGAGGAGAGGTGGAGAGGAGAGGAGAGGTGGAGAGGAGAGGAGAGGTGGAGAGGAGAGGAGAGGTGGAGAGGAGAGGAGAGGTGGAGAGGAGAGGTGGAGAGGACAGGTGGAGAGGAGAGGTGGAGAGGAGAGGTGGAGAGGAGAGGTGGAGAGGAGAGGAGAGGTGGAGAGGAGAGGAGAGGTGGAGAGGAGAGGAGAGGTGGAGAGGAGAGGTGGAGAGGAGAGGAGAGGAGAGGTGGGGAGGAGAGGAGAGGTGGAGAGGAGAAGAGAGGTGGAGAGGAGAGGTGGAAAGGAGAGGTGGAGAGGTAGAGAGGAGAAGAGGGGAAGGGAGGAGAGAGGAGAGGAGGGGAGTGAAGAGGGAGGGAGGCGGAGAGGAGAGAGGAGAGGAGGGGAGAGGAGGGGAGGAGAGGAGAGGAGAAAGGATTGCACCCTGGGTCATTGAAAGTTTAAGAGATTGGAGAGAAGAGGATAAACCAGCAGAGTAGATTGAGGAGTGACCTCATTGGCAGGAGGAAGTCCAAGACAGTGTAATTTCATTGGAAATTCATGATGAGAGTATCAGGGAGGTGCGTATCAGTCAGGATCCAGTCAAGAGACTGAACTGAGAGAATTTAATGTGAACAATTACAGTCATGTGCCGCATAATGATGTTTTGGTCAATGACAGACCGCGTATATGACAGTGGCCCCACAAGATTAGTGCCATACAGCGTAGGTGTGTAGTAGGCTATGCCATCTAGGTTTGTGTAAGTACACTCTACGATATTTGCACAATCGCAACATCGCCTGTCACATTTCTCAGAACGTATCCCCTTCGTTAACCAACGTGTGACTATATATAAGTATGAAATTGTTAATCAGGTAACAAAAAAGGTGAAAAGAGAACTCTAGGGCATCATGAAGGTAGGACCTTCAAGAAAAAACAACCACCGCTAGGACTGGAGAAACAAAGGAATGAGGTTTGAATCACTACATAAGCTTAAAGGAAGGGCCCCACATAGCGGGGCTCAGTCCCAGAGAAGGAGGTGCTGCTCAGCGGGTGCTGGTGTTTCTGAGCTCAAAGGAGGGACCCCAGGGGTCTGGGAACCATTTTCTAAAAAGAGGCTGTCAGCCATCTGGTGCTCGTGTCTCTGAGGGGCTATGACAAGGCGGTGGCAGTTTCCCAGGGCTGCCATACAATTACCACAAACATGGCGGTCTAAGACAGCAGAAATTTATCCTCTCACAGCCTGGAGGCTTGAAGCCTGAAATCAAGGTGTCAGCAGGGCCACGGTCCCTCTGAAGGCTCTGAGGGGGAACCTCTTCCTTGCCTCTCTCCTAATTCCTGGAGGTTTCCAGCAACTCTTGGGTTCCTTGGCTTGAAGACACATCCCTCCAATCTCTGCCTTCTTATAAGGACTTCTTATAAGGACTCCAGTCATTGGATTTAGGGCCCACTATAATCCAGTATGACTTCATCTTAAATAATTACATCTGCAAAAACTCCACTTCCAAATCAGGTCACATTCTGAGGTTCCGGGGAGACACGAATTTTGAAGGGACACTATTCAATCTAGTACAGGCAGGTTCTGTGAGTGATAGGAAAACTGAGAACTGGAATCATGTGTGGGAACAGGAAGGACGGTCACTTCTGGGCTGAGGAAGTTTTTCTAAGCCGTGACACTCACAAGAACCACATGCAGACAGGAAGCCCACGGGAAGCAAATGAGAAGGAGCAAGCCCCTCCTTCCTCCTCCAGCCTCTCAGTCTCTCTCTAGTGTCTTTCATGGGCAGAGCCCAGCATGGAGCCATCTCAGAAATCTCATGCAGCCTCGCCTCCAGCATCACAAATAGAATGTACAAAGATGGGTTTGGAGCTGAGAGACAATAGCTTAGTAGTTAAAACAAGGAGGAAACGGTCAACTGTGTCAAAAGCTGCTGATAGGCACAGAACGATGAGAACTGCGCACTGGATTTAGCTTTAATTGTTCCATGATCAAATAAGTTCAGGAAGTGCTGTTCCAGGACTTGCCATTGGACTGGCCAAGCATTTCAGCACTTTGGCCAGTTCCTTTCCAAAAGAGTTCAGCCGATTCTGACTGACAGAACAGTTAGTAGCATCATATCCATGCGGTCATCTAGAAAATGCTTACAGTGCTACCCACAGCCATCATACATCCTGTCACTCCCCTCTGCTGAATTTCATTTTGATGTTTGCAAATGAGTTAAAGTCTCCTTGGAAATGAACATATTCCTAGGGCCATCCACAGACTACACAGAGAGCCTATCAAGTAAAATCCGGCCACAGACCTAAAATAAAATGAAAATTCAGTTCCCTTCCTCTTCACTCCACCTCTGTAATTTCAGTAAGAAGTCCATGGATGACTGAAAGCAAGTGTTAATGATCTCTTAGTCTATTTCTTTGAAAGGTGACAGAAGCAAGTAAAAGTATAAAAAGAAATTGTTTTGGTAAATGTGGAGCAACACCATGCACATTTTAGAGACCAAGATGCATCCTTGATACCTCATTTATTTTTCTGAAAACATTTTCTGCTCTTATTTAAATTAAAACTTATAAAACATGCTGATGTCCTGAATATTTAAAAATTACACAATACAAAATAAAAACAAAGAGGAGACAATATAAAGACAGCATTGAACTACGAATGAAGAAGCTTGGATTTCAAGACTACCTTTGTTACTAACTAGTTATATAGCTTTAGGTAAGTGTTTTAACAGTTTTGATCTGTTTTCTTCATCTATTAATTAGAAGGCTGGAATAAAAGATCTTAAAAAAGCTGTCAGCTTTTGACTTGTATCACCTAACTCCTAAAGCTAGCATGTATGGTTATTATGTGATTACTATAAATTTTGACAGTGGAAATTAGTTGAGGAATTTACTTCAATATCTAAATTACTACTTTTTTTGCATTTTTCACAGAAAAGTGACAGTAGTCAACAAATGTACAAGCTAATAGGAAACTAAAACATTGAAAGTCAAATTTGAGAGGGAATGTCTATTACTGTTATTTATTACTTATTCGCCATTAATAACTTTCTCTTCTTTCTTAGAAATTAACTGGTTAGTGTGTCTAAAATAAATAGTAAAACAGAACCAGAAGCACCTAGTGTATATCTGCATTTGTCCAAAACTGACAAAAGGAGATAACAATATGGACAAGGCACAGAATAAATCCACGTAGGACAGGCCATTAATCTAATTTAGCTCTACAAGGAAATACAGAGTCCTGATTTCTTTGTGCTGAGTTTCTATGTGTCTAGAAATTTCATTTTTTACATTTCTGATTCATCTCTCAGAGTCTAGAACTATCCAGAAGAGCTTCCTCTAGACTGTGCTAAATGCAGAAGGTGTGGGGAAATTGATCCAACTAGAATTCCACTAGAACATGTATCTAGTCACACACAACTGACAGAGAAACAGTAACCACGGGTATTACTTAAGTATCTTAATTTGGAATAGTATGTTTCCTGCTGTGTGTGTTTTTAAAATAACCATTTCCATTTGGTGATAGTTATCAACCTTTAATGCAAAGTTATAATAGAGGTTATATTCTCATTTAATATCTGAAGCAGAAAAACATTTTCTTTAAAATTACTTGAAGGGAAACTGCTTGCAATAATCCATTTTCTTTTTTGTGCACAATATAACTATTTCCTTCAAGCTTTCTTACACTAAAGAGAGGCAATGAATGGTCCTATCTGCCTCTGGCTGCATAGATCTCATCAAGAAATATAGAGAGTAACTTTTTCCCTATTATTTTTATTTAATTTTCCCAGTATTTTATTTAATTACTATGAAGCAACAGATCTCCATTCTAGTGTCTCATTACTTGAGTGTCTAGCAATCAGATGCGCAGTCAGGTGCTTTGTGTTACCAACAATCCAAGTTCCCAAACTGGCCAGTGACTTTCAAAGGTCTCCCCTTGAGGCTTGCTCCTCCAAGACGGGACTGTGGACCAGCAGCACTGGTATTATCTGGGAACCTGGTAGAAATGCAGAATCTCAGGTGCCACCCCAGACCTACTGATTCAGAATCTGCATTCTAACAAGATCCTCAGGTGATGTGCATGCACAGTAAAATTTGAGGAGCACTGCCCTAAAGTATCAACACTCATATTCATTTCCATCCTGATATAGCTCCTTGAGTAGGAAAAAAAGGAGCAGAATTATAGGTATCGACCAGGAATTGTAGATGAGTATGCCCATAGCAGTGTGCAAGCAATTCATGAATAAAAATGAAGAACTGCTTATATAGCCACTTCTAACTTAATTTAAAAGTGGATATGAATAACTATTGGCTATCTGAATAGTATATCTGTGCCATGTAATTAGGGCCACCACATATCTCAGATTCCTGGGACGGTCCTAGTTTACACCTGATATTCTGGAATAATTATTAATAGTATCCCACTCCCTTTTAAACTAGAAAACATCCTCATTTGGACAATAAGTTATATGGTCACCCGAATTATAATATGCTGCAAAACTCATCCATAACAACTTCCTAAACAGAAGATTTAATTATAAGAATATACTGTATTTGGGCTTCACTAGTCACCAAATTCTGCTCCTGTTTAACATTGATGAGCTGGAGAGAGATGGTCCACTGCTAACGCAGCAAGGCAACCATTTCCCACTTGACAGAACGAAAAAAGGGGTGGTTGTAATCTTCTCATCTTAACTTTTTATTAATTTTCTTCTTATACCACTAGTATTTGATACGGCTTATCATTACTAGAATCTGGTATAGGGTCTGACTTAGGACAAAACTGCATGTTTATTTATTTTAATCTTAATATATCAATATGTTTACAGTCTTGCAGAAAGAGCACCATGACTTCCAACTAACAGAACTGTTTGGAGAATCACAGCTTCCGTCTCCCATGAGCAAAAACACCATTCAGTAAACTTCACGTCTGGGTATGCTAAATGGACGATAGGCACACCGTGTACACTAAAAACCCAGATAAAGAACAAGAAAACTGGACACCATCGTTCAGTGTCATGGGTGAGCCTGGGGAAGCAAACAAATGTCAAGGAGAAAGATGGAGGGAATCTATCCTCTTCCAAGTAGACAGGTAAAGAGTAAGAAACTGCCATTCTCTGGCTTCGGGCAGAGTGCAATGAGATCGAAACAGGGGTTTGCTAGGGATTAGCTCTGGGGAAGTCAACTCTGCCCAACTGATCAGAGGAGGACAGTGCCTGGATGGAGCCAGGTAATTAGCAAGAGCTAGAGTCCATTCAGAGAGCAACGTGGGGAGCCAGGAGAAGAGCCAGTTACTGAAGACAAGGATAGGAGGCGCCGGAGGGCAGGGAAACGAAGTCACAAACAAATCTAGATTATGTGGAAAAGCAACCTGGAGAGGCAACACGTTCAATTGTTTTAAAATCTTTTGTTAAGGTACAATTTACATACAGTAAAATTCACCCCATATGGTGCATAATTCTGCAAGTTTTGATGAACAAACAACACGCCACAATCAAGATACAGAACAGTTCTGCCACCCCCAAAATTCCCCAAGTCCATCTGCAGTCAGCTCTTCCCCGGACTCCAGCCCCTGGTTACCATTTTTTTCCATTTCCAGAGTGTCATATCAATATAATCATACAGTATGTAGCTTCTGTATCTCACTGCTTTCACCTTGCATAATGCATTTGAGATTCATCCTTGTTGTTGCATTTATCAATAGTTCATTTCTTTTTTATTAACGAGTAGTATTCCATTGCATAAATGAACCACAATTTGTTTATTCATTCACCAGTTGAAAGACATTTGGTTGTTTCCAACTTTTGGACATAGGAATAAAGCCTATATAAACTTTCACATACAGGTTTTTGTGTGAACATAAGTTTCACTTGAGTAAATATCTAGTATGGGGATCAATGGACCATATGATAATAGATGTTAAACTTTATAAGAAAGTGCCAAACTGTTTTCCAAAGTACCATTTTGCATTTCCACCAGCAATGTTTCCAAGTGCTTCCTATCTTTGCCAGCTCTTAATATT
Organism: Ceratotherium simum simum; assembly: GCF_057802395.1. Classification (NCBI taxonomy): domain Eukaryota; kingdom Metazoa; phylum Chordata; class Mammalia; order Perissodactyla; family Rhinocerotidae; genus Ceratotherium; species Ceratotherium simum. The sequence continues at coordinate 89,426,029 of NC_141903.1, forward strand.
GTCCGTTTGTTTTATTTGAGTGATTCTAGTAGGTGTAAACCTCAGGCCACACCTGTTTTAATCTCCCGTGAATGAACACCATACAATAAATTCCCATCTGTATGTGTGAAATGGGCAACAGGTGCATGTGTGGTTTTAATTTGTATTTCCCTAATGAGAATGATGTTGAACATCTTTTCTTGTGCTCATTTGTCATCCATATATCTTCTTTGGTGAAGTGTCTATTCAAATATCTTGCTCATTTTTTTACTGGGTTATTTCCTAATTTATGAGTTTTGAGAGTTATTTATATATTATGCATACAAGTCTCTTATTGGATAAATATTTGGCAAATATTTCCTCTTAGTCTATGGTTTGTCTTTTCATTATCTTAATAGTGTCTGAAAAGAAGTTCTTAATTTTGATAAAGTCAAATTTATCAAGTTTTTCTTTTACGGTCCATGTTTTTTATTTCATATCTAAGAAATCCTTTCCTTACTTCAAATCACAAGTATTTTCTCTTATATTTTTTTTCCAGAAGATTTATATTTATGTTTTACAATTACTTTTATAATCCATTTGGAGTTAGTTTGTGCATACAGTGTAACGTATGGATTGAGAGTTTTCTTGTTTTGGGTTTTTTTTTTTTTTTTTTGCATTTGGATATCCAAAGATTTGAGTACACTTGTTAAAAAGATGATTCTTTCTCCATTGAATTGCCTTTGCACCTTTTTCAAAAATCAATTGGTCATATACGTGTGGGTCTATTTCTAGCATCTTTATTCATTTCCATTCTTCTATATGTCTATCCTTTTGCCAATATGACACTGTCTTGATTCCTGTAGCTTTAGAGTCAATCCTGAAGTCAAGTAATGGGAGTCTTCCAACTTTGTGCTTTTTCAAAGTTGTCCTGTCTATTCTAGTTCCCTTGTCTTTCCATACACATTTTAGAGTCAGCTTGTTGATTTATATAAACAAAAAAAAATCCAGCTCAGATTTTTATTGGGATGCATTGAATCTACAGATTAGTTGAGAGAAATTTACGCCTTTACTATATTGAGTGCTCCAATCCATGGACACAGTATAATTCTCCGTTTATTTAGAGCTTTGATTTATTTCATCAGTGCTTTGTAGTTTTCAGCATAAAGATATTACACATATTTTGCCAGATTTATAACTATTTCTTTTTGTGTGCTATTGTAAGTGGTACCGTTTTCTTAAATTTGATTTTCCAACTGTTTGTTGCTAGTACATATGAATATGACTAACTTTTGTATATTAGTTTTAGTAGCTTCTTGTGTGGATACTTTGGGACTTTCCATGTAGATAACTATATCATCTGTTAAGAAAGACAGTTCTATTTCTTTCTTTCCAGTCTGCATGCCTTTTATTCCTTTTTCTTGCTTTATTGCATTAGCTATGGCTTCTATACAATTTTGACTAGGAGTGGTTAAAGCAGACATCCTTGCCTAGTTCCCAGTATGAGGGGAAAAGCATTCAGCCTTTCATCATTAAGTATTATCTTAGCTGTAAGCTTTTGTAGATGCCTTTTATAAGGAAATTCCTGTTTATTCTGAATCTGCTGAGAGTTTTCTAAATCATAAATGGATACTAAATTCTGTCAAATACTTTTTCTGCACCTATTAAACTGCTGATATGATAAATTACATTGATTAACTTTCAAAAGTCGAAACAGCTTTGCATTCCCAGGATAAACTTGGGCATGATGTATTATCATTTTTATAAATTTCTGACTTCAATTTGCTAGCATTTTGTTAAAGATACTTTTGTCTATGTTCATGAAAGATATTGGTCTGCAGCTTTCCCTTCTGGTAATGTCTTTGTCTAGTTTTAGTAGTAGGGTAATGTTGGTCTCACAAAATGAGTTGGGAAGTGTATCCACCTTTGCTATATTCTAGAAGAGCTTATGCAGAATTGGTATTATTTCTTTCTTAAATGTTTAGTAGAATTCACCAGAAATTAAAATTTAATTGTAGCCACCCCATAGAATTGTGAGGATTAAATGAGATAGTGTATGAAAACAGCCTATACCAAACAGCACCCAGGCAATAATAAGTATTTGCTATTATTATTAGTCTGTTAATCCAACTTAATATAGGCAGTTAGCGTATTGCTAGAAGAGCATGCACCTGCCCAGTGAAGAAGCTTATATGCCGCAGGCTGACATGCAAACCCATCTAGGTTGGCCAGAAGTGATAATGCCAAAAACCCCAGAGATTAGCCAAGATTTGAAGGAAAAGAACATTAGGTTTCTTTGCTACAATCATTATATACCCATTTAAGGTACACAGTGAAAGGGCATTAATATTCAAAAAGAATTTCAGCATTATACTATTTAAAATATTTTGTTTTATAATTGTTCTTTAAATTTCTATATGCTCAAGAAATACATGTTACTATTTACTAGAGTCATAAAATTAGGAATGCTTAGATGCAGATGAATAGTATAACAAAATTCCTCTCTACTTTGTCCACTTTGCATTTCAGTGACCACAAAAAGGCATGAGGACTAAATAAAGAATGGTAAATAATCAACCAAAGGTGCTGTGATTTTAGAAATCTATTAAACAACATACTGAATATTTTAGTGGTTTCATTTATGCATTATTACATACTCCATAGTTTTTTCACACATCCTTACATGTTTTTGCAGACTAACATTATAACAGAATTGGGAGGGGGCAGTGAAGCATACCAGGTACTGTAACAAAAAGCATTTGTGTAAATGTCTAATAGAATATTAATGAATTAAACTAATGAAAAACAAAATCTAGCTCTTCCAAATGCTAAGGTTTCACTGGACAACGGACAGAGAGGACTCAAGCCTTGGCAGTCGTAGGCTGGCAATGGTCACAGACGGAAGAGACCGCTAAAGTCAGGGTCTTGTCTCCTGTTTGACTAATAATGAATATTTATTGAACATCTCTCAGCAAGGCTGCAAGAGAACCATCTAAGCCAAATGAGCCTCTATAACGCTCTTACAGAGCTCCACAGAATACACAGATTCCCCTGGTGTATGGAGAGAACCTGGGTTTTTTAGCCCCACAGGTATAAATCCACTATGTATTTATAGCTCTGTGACCTTGAGTAAGTAACATTTGCTCTCTGGGCATCAGCCTGTTCATTTCTGAAATGCATTACCCCCTACTGACTCATCCCACAAACATTTCTTGATTGCACCAGGCCCTGTGTCACCTGCTGGGTCCACAAGGGTGGTCCTTCAAGAACCCAGACAAAGAAATGAGCATTCACAAAACAGAGCAGCGAGTGTTGTCACTGGATAAGGAGAAGGTGCACCAGCCACGTGATGGAAGGACGCCTAAACTGGGCCTGGAAGATCAGGTAAGACTTCCCTAAGGAAACCACCTTTAGCTGAGTCCTGAAGGATGAGTGAGAGTTAGCTAGGTGAGCTGTGGGGTGAAGGGTGAGGTGGAGAGCCTTCAGGTAGGCAGAAAGGCTCAGAGGAGGCAGAGGGAGAGCATGGCGCCATCAAGGACCTGAGGAAGTTCACTGTGGCCCTGGTAAGGAAGTACTATCTGATTTTAGGGCAACAGGAAGCCACTGGGGATTTTTAACATGAAAATGGATGTGGTCTTTTGTGTTTTACAAAGCTCACTCGAGTAGAATAATGGATTGAAGAGGGACAAACTGAAGGCCAAAGGGCCTGCTAGGAAACTGTTGCCTTATTCCAAGTGTGAGATGATGGCGCCTGGATTGGGGTGTGATGAAAACTAAATAACAAGGGCCAAAAGCATAGCTGGCATGTGCTGGGAACCCAGCAAATGTTAGTTGCCTTCCTTCTTCTTTCCCTTGTAACCTGCCCCATTGTTCTAAAAGGGATTGTCCAAATGGCCCAGTAGCCACTCAAGTAAAATCCCTCCCCGATGAACACATTTACAGAGAGAGAGTCTTCATAGCAGATACTTTCAGATGTCAACAGGGAAGAAATACATTCTATTTTATGTCTATTTTTGGCCACCTAGGAATGAGATTTCTAATAATTGCTGATGTAAATGCAATTTCATGGCAACACAACTGTTAGTATGTCTTAGTTAATTAAAGTAAGTTTCATCACTAATATTAGCAGCCTCTCTAGTCACTGACCATCACATCAACTACGTTACTATCTCCGTACAGTTTAAGCACTATTTTAAAATCATTTTGACAGTTTCATTTTTCTTTGTTTGTTGTGTGTCTCCTCGCCCTCTGGAATGAAAGCTCCCTGAGAACTCCCTGTCTTGCCATCTGTTCTCCCTCCAGCAGCTGGAGCAGTGCCTCGAAATAAATAGGTATGGGCTGATCCTCCACAGAACGGATGAAGAGTAGGGTCATCCACATGAAGTGACTGAAACTGGCCTCTCCTAACGGGCACCTCCACCTCAAGCCTCTCCCCTCTCAGCCGTTGTATGCCTGATTTCAAATTCATCTTTCTAAACGTGTAGTTCTGATACAGATAATTCCCCGCCATCAAATTGAGCCCAAATGCTGCATCTGACCTTCAAGTATCCCCACCCACCTTGAAGCTCCCTCTCCCACCACTGCCCACCTCCCCGTCCTCACGCAGCCTCTCTCCCAGATCAACAGGATCACTCTCCACTCCGCAGCTGCCCCGAGTACGCTCCCCCTCTGCCTCCAACACCCCACCTCTCCCTGTCTGCCCAGTAAAATCGCACCTCCCCTTCAAGGTTCATCTCAAATGTGATTGCTTTCAAAGTTTTTCCTTATTCCTTACGTCAGTGGTCCTCAACTGGGGGATTCTGCATGCTCTCTACTCCTACCCGGGGGACTTCTGGCAAGTCTAGAGACATTTTTGGTTGTGACAACCAGAGGGAAAAACACTACTGGCATCTAGAGGGTAGAGGCTGGGGATGCTGTTAACCATCCCACAACATACGGCACAGACCCCTGCAACAAAGAAGTATCTGGCCACATGTCAGTAGTGCTGAGATTGAGAAGCCCTCCCTGCCTTAAGCAAATGTCCCACTGCCACCTTGAAACCACCATGGAGTGTTGGACTGTCTTCCTGAGCTCCCACTCCTTGTTTTACAGTATGTATAGCCCCTCTCCCCACCCCACCCCCCGCCACAGGTCTGCATGCTTGAGATCACCGGCTATATCCCACCCATCTCCCTTTTCCTAATGAGCACAGCATGTCCCTTGTATGAGGGAGGTGATCAATTTGTTGACTGAAATTAAATTGAAATTTCTATTTCATTTTTTGAAGTTTTCAATTTTCTACTCAAGTCTATTTTCTCCTGTTTCCTGTTAAGAAGAAAAGAAAAGGTAGGCACCATCTTTTCTGCATTTAACCTTTAAATACTTAGAGACTGTTACTTAAATAACTTATCTGTCTTCTTATCTCCAGATAAATTCGAGTACGTTTTATGATCTCATAGGAAAGAGTGCTCTTTAAGAGCAAGAATTGGTGCTAACTTGAATTAAATGTAGTTTTTGTTTTTTGGTGAGGAAGATTAGCCCTGAACTAATGTCTGTTGCCAATCCTCCTCTTTTTGCTGAGGAAGACTGGCCCTGGGCTAACATCCGTGCCCATCTTCTTCCACTTTATATGGGAAGCAGCCACAGCATGGCCTGACAAGCCAGGCGTCGGTGCTCACCCGGGATCCCAACCTGCGAACCCTGGGCCGCTGCAGCGGAGTGCGCGCACTTAACCCCTACGCCACAGGGCTGGCTCAGAATTAAATGTAGTTTTGATGCTAGTTTTCATTACATACGGTGAAGCTGCATTTATTTCATTTAGTATATCTGTAGCTTTTGAGCTAATCCACAAACAAATAAATAGCGAACTTGACGTCCAGTTGAGTTAAAAGGCAGCTTTACATGAATCAGGACTAAATAATAAGTGCTATGATTTATCCAAAGCTCGTCCTTTTATTATTATTCTAATATTTAACAATGCTAATAAACATTTGCTGATTTTATAGTTAACTGATATTAGAAATATTTGCTGAGCATTTTACAAATAAAATATTATGGCGAATTTGCTGGCAGGGCTGTACATTTTCACTTTTGGCACATTTATAAAACTCAGCTAAGAGCCAGAATTCACATCTGATCACCAACTCCCAATTTTATCTCTTCTGAGACAGGAGAAATCTATAAGCCTAAGAAATATACACACACAGACACATGCTAGTTCTTAGAATTAAGTCTGGAATCTTGAATGAAAATTCAGCTTGGGTGAAAAGAAGGAAAATCTGGTATGATCAGAAAAGATCACCATAAATTCCTCTCACCGTTCCTAGGAGGTAAGCTGAACTCTCTTGAACATAAACCCAAATGGCCTTCAGGCTGAGGACAAGCGCAGTGGCTGGCCTGAGAGGCTGTTACACCAAGAAGCTGGACACGCTGACTCCCAATGCTGTCAGTCAAAGGCAGTGAAAACCCTCATGAAAGAGAGTGTCGTGCTGTCATATGTCAGCCAGACGGAAAATCAGCAGGTTACTTATCCTTTGAGGGAAGGAGGAAACTCCTCCAGGCAGAAAAGCACAATGTGATCAGAAGACCCTGAAAAGGCACTTATGGTTTCTGGAGTGAAGATGTCACAACCCATCACTACTGGCAAGAGGAAATGAAGACACACACACACACACACACACACACACACACACACTCCCCCAATAGACACACACATACCAGCAAAAGAAAGCACTCATCTGGCCAGCAGGAGGTGCAGAAGTAACTTCAAAAGCATCACTGGGAGCCCCAAGAGCTCAGGTACATACCTTATTGCACCTCAGTCTTAGGCAAAGACAGTTCATGATCTGATTTTTTAAATTTTGCAGTACCCACTTTCAAAATCATCTACTAAGTGAAAAAAAATTTCTAAGGCAGCAATCAGATAGAGCATGAATTGTTATTTTCCATCTGATTCAGGAGCTTTATTAAATGGAATATGATGTTACACCAAACGTTTGATATGGTAATCAACACAGCAGCTGTGTCACATGGTAAGAATCAGGGAGTGCATAATGCCAAGAAGTTGGAAGGAAATGAAGGAGTTATCCATCACAAAATATCCCTTTAATCTTGGCTCGGCCCATCAGTGTGCAATTTAGGCAGAGCTCAAATGCCTCCGAACCCGCCACGGCCAGAAGGTTCTGTTGGTGTCAGCCCTTAAGAAGAATCACGTCATTCTCCTGGTGTTAAGAAAGGCTGCAGGTACAAGATGGCCTGTATGCCTAAGTCTCACATTCAGTCAATTAATCACTGGCTTTTCTCCTCGGGCTTGCTGGGAAGTGGAAACCTTTACAGGTTTGGATGTTTTTTTTGTATTTACTGCCTTTAAACATAACCAAACCTTCTTGTACACACACATTTGTATCCCAAAAGGCAGGCACAATCATTACATATTCAGGTTCACGGTGATGAAAGTTTGGGAAAACAATTAGCTGTAATGTATTTATCAATAAATGGGGCGAGCTCTGCCCCAGCAACAATGTCCTCTGCACATCGTAGATAAAGAGTGCGATGACCTTATCAATACTCCACTTTAGTTTAAAAGGCACACAGAGTGGCATATATTATTCAGTCCTGGCTCACTCTTTCAGTGTCTTCTGATTTATTCCTTCTAAACCCCCCTTACATCAGTTTCAGTTGAAAGGAAAATATTCATATCCTTGAACTATGGACCAGGATAGGTCACCAAGCTTTCACTCCTTGTTTTGTCAGAGTCCCTTCTGGAAGCAATTCAGAGAGCTCCCACTTTCATACGCAGAAGACACTGGCAGGGGAATCCCACAGGGAACATTTCTGGCAGTGACCTCAGAGAATAACAGGATTCTAAAAATGGTTAGAAAGAAACCCCTAGATTCCTACTGGGCACCTCCTGCAGTTGTTGGAGCAGCCATCTTTGAACACATCTGTTTGTTTCTTCTCTCCTCTAAGCTTCCCCCGTTCTTACCCATCACGAATCAGATTAGAACAGCAGAATAAAAGGTCAGCGCCTTCACAGCCCAAGTCCCCAGACTACTAGCGTTTGGGGTGAGTCTCAGAAGTAGAACTATGGTAGAGGCTTGTGTATTCTCTATAGACACACCCCTTCTGTAGGCTGGTCCAGATCACACTCCACCCGCCTCACAACCACTGCTAGAGAGAGAGTCATGCGGCAGTCTTCACAGAAAGAGCACGGTCCCTTCAGACACAATGCTGAGATGGAAGAGGCCCCTCTGTGTTACAACCTGCGCCTTCCCACCTCAAATATAAATCAGCTTACTACATGTGGTGCTAAAATCTAGAGAATTTAGAGCAGTCCAATAACACCTACTAACAACATATATTTGGCAATGCCTTATTAAATAATTTTCATAGATAAAATAACCTACTTGCACACATAAATTTAAAATATCTATATAATGCCCTAACAATAATAAGACATAATAATAAATTATGTTTTTTTAACTATGTAAATGTTCCAGTGTAACAACTCTAGAATACAAAATGAAGACATGAGATGCTTGCTTCTAAACGTAGAATCACCATGAATGCGGCAAACACCAGTGTAGACAAATACAGGTGAGCTTATTAGGAACGTAAACATCACAACGAGTGTCTGTCACCACTGTGATGTGCTTTTTGGAAATGATGAACAACTCTGGTAAGAGTTTAAACAAAACAAAATGCAATCTTCCCTTGACTTATAAGTAGTTTCACTACTGGAAAATACATTATATGTAAAAAATATGCAAAAAATACTTGTGTTTATATATAAAACAGAAAAAATCCTAGGCTTAAATTATTAGAAACGAAATTTTCACATAAGTGGATATCTGATGGGACACTGGAAAGTTGTGCAGTTTTGGGGCAATGCTTTGTTACGTGGAACTGTCCCATGCATTATACATCTTTGGTCAATGGAATGTGGGCTGAAGTGACAACGCACCAGTTCTGAGCCTAGCTTAAGAGGCAACACATTTTTCCACTCACCTTCCTTGTACTTCTGCCATCTCTATGCAAAAAATATGAACTGGGTAGCCAATTATTCCAAGCAGGATTAAAAACCTAAACCTAATCTGTAGCTTGGAGAAAACCCAGGAAATCTCAACCTAGATCAGCCAGCCCTCAGCCAATCCACAGAGGCATGGGTGAAAAGAAATGATTATTACTAACTTTTGGAGTGGCTGGTTAGGCAGCATGATGTAGCAATAAATGCCTGACAAATACATGCCCACCCAGTATAGGGAGGGCAAGTATGGCTAAAGGAGGAATAGAAAAGTCAATGAGAAATTCACAATGCTGGACAGGGAATAGATGGATATTAGGAAAAAGCAGGAATGGGTGGGATCCAGGGAAAAGGCAGAAGTTGACCAGCACTACAAAAACATACAATGCTGAGTCACTAGCTGTACTAGAAGAGCCCTCCAACAAACCACACCAGTGTATATATTTCACAAGCTCATCCCCTACAATCACCTTGAGGGAGAGAAAATGCAAAGTCTGCTACAGCCTGATGGAGTCATGTAAAGGCAGGCAGAGATGTCATAAGGACTGAATAAGGCCTGTGGTTGTCACAAAATAAAACCTTTTCATCACAATTCAAATCATGGTTCATTTATCCTTTCAGATTATAAACACATATAGCATTAAATAACCAGTAGACCCACAGCAAGTCCATGAGTATTTCATTTTTACCAATATTTTTGCCTTCAAAGGAATTGGTATCTTCTACAAACCTGGCTTCTATCATTTAGATATTTTTAAAAGTAATTAAATGTATCTGTCATTCTATTTAGTTACTAATGTTCTTATTTTTTTAGGGTTGTTATTTAATGATAAATAAAAGAAATAATGAGGAAGTTTTTTTGGTGAGGAAGATTGGCCCTGAGCTAACATCTGTGCCCATCTTCCTCTATTTTGTATGTGGGACACTGCCACAGCATGGCTTGATGAGTGGTGTAGGTCTGAGCCCAGGATCCGAACCTGAGAATCAGAGTGCACCAAACTTATCCACTGTGCCACGGGGCTGCCTCCAGCAATGAGTTTTTTAAAACGTGCATATAACCAGAGGCAATGATTCCATGTTCAAACAAGATAGGAATGTATTTTAAATAATACATATATATTTTTAAAGATCTTCAGATAATGTCACATGACTCTGCAAAGTTTCTAGAGTCTATACAAAAAATTGACTGAGCTTCTAAGTGGCCAAAGCAATGAAGAAAATACTATTAGATACAAGAATCACAGAGTTCACAAAATAAACACAAAGCAGTGATTATAAGTAACTATGCAATAAATTTGATAAACTTGATTAAATCGACAAACTTCTTTTTTTAAAATGTAGCTTTTCCAAAACTGACATGAGAAGAAATAGAAACTCTGGAGCCTTTATCTGTTAAAAAGAAATGATTTTGTAATTAATCAGAGGCTTAAAAGCATTAGATGAAATTTCATACACACTTGTTCGAAATTTTAGCAAGTTAGAAACTGAAGGAAACTTATCCAATCTGATAAATATGGAGGCCAAATGACAGAATTGCTCATGAGGGGCTTCGGGTCACAAGCAGAGCTGCCCTGCAGCCCAGAGTAGTACTGAACAAATTAGGGACCATTTTCGCTGCCTCTGGCATCTTGTGGACTGGGAGTTTGGGCCTCTAGAGACAGTATCCTGGGCATAGTCATGACATTCCCCCATCCACCAGCAGTAGTAAGACTCTGCCTAGCTGTTTCCCAAACTGAGGTATGAAAAATGGGCATCTGAGCAGGACAGGGAGAGCTTTGCGGGCAGAGGTCTGAAGTCAGGATAGTGGAAGTAGGTTATGACCAGAAGGGACATGCAAGGGGCTTCCAGGCGCTGGGAATAATCTCCTTCATGATCTGGGCGTTGGTTCAAGATACGTGTTCAGTTCGTGAAAACCAATTTAGCTATAACCTTTTAACATGTGCACTTTCATTTCTGTATATTATACTCAATTAAAAAGGTTTAAAAATTACTTAAAATATTTTCAGCCCCTGTGTGTCCAGCACCAAGAGTTACAAAGGTCTCAATGACTTGGCCTCTTCCTCTGAGGTTCAAGGGACTCAGAATCTAGCAGGAAAACCCACGGAGAGAGGCTACGACGACAAAGTGGGAGACGTACTCCTACAGTGGTGGCTGCAAGGGGACTGAGAGAGAGAGAGAAAGGGCCCGAATTCTGCTGTAGAGGGTCATGAAAGTTTAAGCTGAGGCTTGAAGGGCAGGTAGGAGCCTTTCCCATAGATAAATGAGCACACGTTGGGAGTGGGGGAGGATAAATGGTGGGAGGATCAATGGCCCACGGGAAGAGAAGATAAAAAATTGCCGATCTCCAATCCCATCAAATACACAGTCCTAGTAGAATGAAAAATGTCCCTAAAATATTCTGAGTAGTAATATAAGCTTTTGACAGCTACTGGACACATAAGATTCATTGAGAACAGGGGTGGGGGAAGGGAGAGGCCCTCAGCTACGTCGGCAATGAGCAGTCCTTCTCAAGGGCCATTGTATTAAATGTTTATAAGTGGGTTATTTTTTTCATTCAAAATATACCAAAATAATTTATTTTATTATGGACTAGGAAAGCATCCATGGGGAAAACTGACACTGCTTTTTAGCCACTAAAACATTAATATTTAGACATATTTGAGAAATAGCATCAGAGGGAAATCTCGAAATTAATTCTTACCACCTTTACTGATGCCTTAATTACAAAAGTAATATGTGCTTATTGCCAAAACTCAAACAATTCAGAAATATATAAGTGGAAAATGTAAGGTCCTCTCTATCTTATTCCCAAAAGATAACCATTTCGTCCTTATCATTCCAGACTTTTTAAGGTACCTTATTTTTTTTTTAATAAAGACATGCTACATATTCTGGTCAATAAATTGCTATATTTTCAACTAATAAAATGTCTTCAAAATATTTCCATGTTAGCACATATAGGTTCACCTCACCTGTTTCAATGGCTGTGTAGTATCTCATTATTTAGATGAACCATAATTGATTTGATCACCCTCTGATGGACATTTAGGTTGTTTCCAATTTTTCACTACCACAAAGAATGACACAATGAACATCCTGTATCAATTTCTGATGATTTATCTGAATATTCTGATACCTCTGAGCATGTCTGGAAGGGAGAGACTAAGAAGTCTCCCAGGAAAGGGCTCATCCCAAGCAAAAAGCAATTTGAGACCCACTATTTATAGTCCTGGGACAACGGGCTGGTGGGATTGTGAATACAGGACACTGTGTCACTTGAAGTGTCCTCTGACCAGCCCCCATGCATTCACACATTCTCTAAACTCTCCAGGGACATTAAGAGCACATGTGGCCTCAGCAGCTTCTACAATACTAGAGCCAGGCCATCCTGGGCAGTGGGAGGCAGGTTCAGCAACACTATAGTGACGTTGCTGCAGGGGAACAAGGACCGCAGGAGCGATCCCTGAGAAACAAACAGTGAGGAGTCACGATTTCCGCAAAGAAATAGTAATGCATCTTTGAAGAAGGTTGGGAATCCACGATAAGCGTAGGAATAGAACCACAGAAATGATTGTGGATGCTACGGCGGGTCTGGATTTCTACCTCCACACTGACATGGCCAATAGGAAACCCAGGCCACAGATTTAATTGAATACTTCAAAAAATAATAATCTTTATAATTAAATTACTCTTGTGTTCAGTGCAGCTCATAATGTGTTTAATGTGCATTAACTGGAGCATGCTGTCATGTGTTGAAAATAATAATAGTATGAGGGCAAACAGGAGAATGGCCCCACAGAATTATTAGAAGATCACTTCCTAAATACAAACACACAGAAGCATAAAAATGGAATAAAGAAAAAATGGCATGCTTAGAACTATTAAAAAGTAATATTAAAATGAGTATGTTTTAAAACAGGCTAGTCAGAGCTTAAAATGACAAACTGGGTCACCATCTCTACCCACTGCCAAAATGCATGGCTCTTTGCTGCAGAGGCTCCCGTGCTGCGTGACTCAGCTGAGTAATTTAAAGCAAAGAACAAACATCTCAGATAATACTCTTAGAAAGATTCCAACCCTCCAAGATCACTATTTATCTTGTGTGAATCTGCAGATTTTAATACCTGAATATTGGAAGAGATGGCATCTACAACAACTGCTGGTGTTCCTGGTATTCCTACAAAGGCAGACCTAGAACGTCAAGATCCAGTTGTTCAGCAGCCGCAGGAGCAGTGATGGGAGGGAAGGCCCATGGAGGTGACCTAAGACTAGGAGACCTAAGCCTAGTTCTTTCAAAGCTCCTGATGCTCACTCAAAGGTCTGGCCACACTGGGTGGTTGTAACCAGGTGAAGAGAGTCATGGTGTACTGGAAAAGACACTGAACGTGGTTCAGTCCGTTATAAGCCATGTATCTGGGAAAACCACAAGTTCTCTGAGTAATGAGAGGCCTGGGGTCGTTATGACAACTATAATGCTCCCGATGCATGTGCTATATACAAATACACACAGGTTACCAGGACAGAGACATAATTAGCAGGGCCCATTACAAAATGAAAACGTGGGGACCCTTGTTCAAAGAATTTCAAGAGGTGAGGGCAGAGCATAAACCAAACACAGGCCCTTCTAAATGTGAGGCCGTGTGTGACTGCACACGTCAAAGGCCCATGAAGCTAGTGCTAGGTGTTGCCGTTCCACAGATGGGAGCTCCTTAGAACAGGACATTTGTAACTGCACAGCTGAATCTCCAGAGTACCTTGAGTTTGGTAAATATTCATGAAACACTTGACTGCTTACAGAATTGCATTATAATAAAAAGGAAGTAGGATTTCAGACATTCGATTTTCATTTCATTTTACAAGACAAACATTGAGAGAAGAGAGAAGACATCTTTAAAGTACAGTGCCTATAAAGTAACATGCTAGGAGCTTTAGGTATATTTTCTCTATTTAATCTTCACGCACAATCCTAAAAAATAGATATAAAAAGCATCCTTTCACAGCTGAAGAAATTAAGGCTCCAAGAGGTTAAAAACTCGTCCACGGTGTAAGGGCTCACTAATTGATCTGGTAATGTTTACTGAGCTCCTACTATGCCCCAGATACCACTTTAGACACTAGACAAAACAACAACCTATCCCTACTCCTGTCCGTGGCCTCCTGGAGTCTACAGTTTCATCAGCAGAGATAGTCATTAATGAAATTGATCTCATTTTTGAATAAAAGAAAATGGTAAAATTAATGAGCTTGATACACAGAGTTGCCAGATTTAGCAAATAAAAATACAGGATGCCCAGATAAATTTAAATCTCATATAAACAACAAATAATGTCTTAATATAAGTATGTTCCATGCAATATTTGAGACATATTCATATTTAAAAATGTTTTGCTGTTAATCTGAATTTAAATTTAACTGAGCCTCCTGTTTTACTCCAACAACCTTATTTATAAGGAAAAGTACACCGTGAGAGGAGAGGGAATTTTAACCTCACAAGAGAGGTTTGGGGGTTCCCCAGAGAGGGAGGACTGGACTGAAACCTGAAGGACATAAGAAGTTAACATGGTAAAGGTAGGTCGGAGCAGCTGATAAGGCTGCCGAAGCAGGAGGAGACTGATGTTTGAAGGCTGTTAGGATGGGAGAGGTATGGGGATTATGCAAAATGAGGTTACAGAAATGAGCAGGGACCAGACCATCTAGAGCCTTGAAGGCCTTGAAGGTTAAGGTTTTCAGCCTTAAGGCCACTAGACTGACTGGTCATATATGATGTTCCTTCTGCGTATGCCCTTCCTTCTTTGAAACCATTGACATAACTGTCTCCAGAGTCCTTCCCAACCACCTACCTCACTCATTCTACCTCTGACTCTTACCAGAGAAGTCAGTCATCTTGAAGTCTGCCTTGCCAGTGAGAGTGTGATTTCTCTGAGGGCTTCAAGTAGATACTCAAGAAATATTAAAGACAACAACATAGCTTAGAAGGTCCATGCATTCTGGACCCCTGCTGCACTGGCTCGTGCCAGTTCAAGGGATCCTGCAACTATGGTCCCGTCACGATGACATCCAGCCCGTATTCTGGCTGACCCACTGAACCACTCACTCAGGACCTCTAGGATGGGCTCAGAAATCTCCATTTGAACAAGCTCCCCAGGAAAGTAGGATACACACAAGTATTTGAGAACCACTGGTCTATTTGGCTATTTTAGGATTCTAGTTCATAGGATTTTGAAATAGTGGCAAATGACAAGAAAAAGCACTTGGTCTAATTTGTCATACATCTCACTGTGCTCTTGAACTGTAAGACGGCCCAAGAGCTGTGAGAAGACTGAAGCCATCAATATAGTTCTTAGTGTCCGCTCTTAACCATTTGCATTACATACCGCCCATGGGAAAAGATACAGCAAGCATGGTGTGCATTAGGTGGTCAACAGAAAACACTGAAAACGTTGTCACGTTAATTGATTTGAATATCTGCTTTACATGAAGCGGAGATTATTATTTTTCAAATTTGGTCATTTAAAAATGTTTTCATAACATATTCCGAATGGCACAATACAAAATCTAATAGACCATTTACTCTACAAAAACAGAGTCCATAGCTCCATGTAAAGTTTCAACATGAGTTAATCAAAAACCCTTCTTATATTCTACTGATAAGCAAAGTTCAAATTTAAAATATAACTCATCATATATTTCTGTATTTTATGGAGGGAAAGAATAGAACCGGAAAAGACCAAACCATCCAATCCACCCCTTTCCATTTATTTCATTTTGTTCAATTCTTCCCAATAGGGGAAGCCATCATGATATGCAACTATTACTGACCGTCCCTAATTACAAGGGGTGTTTGTGATCAAACCAAATGGTGTCTTTATATCCCATTAAGACATAGTTCCTGAAAGAATTAAAATAGTAACTTCAAGCCCCACTGTGATTTCATCTGTGTCAAATAAAGAAAGAAGCTCCAAATTCTATCCACTGCCACATCTTACACTGGTTGCTCAATAGGGCTGCAATTGAAAAAGCAAAGCAAAAACAAGTTTGCAATGTTATACCAAAACTGCGCACAGCTGGGAGGCCGCCTCTCCTAGGTTTACAAACAGACTTCATCTGAATGATGAGTTTGTGTCAAACAGGCAATGACACACGTGTAGTAAACAATGGGTCAGACAGAAACCTCAGCAACATGGAACCAAGAAGCACTGGTGAATCGTGGGTTTTCCCCTGATGCAGCCACACAGAATAAAAAGGGCATTTTAACTGTCACTGTGCACAGAAATCTACCATTATGTATGAGTAACATGAATAACAACAGAGTGAGCTGGTTAGGAAGGCATTCTGACAAATCAGATTTTTTTATTCACGAAATATATCATCAACAAATTTACCTCAGAGTAAGAGCTAACATTCCCAATTACAGGAAATGGATTTTCTGGTACTTGTGGTCACATGATATACTGCACGTTATGATGCCTTTCTGATAATCTCCTTGAGGATGGAAACTGCATCCTGTTCTCTGGGGCACCTTCCACACTTAAGGAATAGGATAGGGTTAATAATGAGGAGCATTTTTAGCTAAAAGCTCATAGGCTCTTTTGTGGCTCAGACCAGAGAAGCTACTTTTACTGTCATTGGGCCCTGAAAAATAAATTTGATTTCTCTACTACATCACCAAAAACACTCAGATGTAATCCAGAGCTTTTTATTTTTCTGCAGACAGCAGCTAATGGCATCTGATTTTATATTAGACTGCTAGGGAAAGTCTATTGTCTGCATTTACGGACATTGAAGGCCAAATTTCATTAAAGGAACAGTGCTGGGGAAAGTCTCCAGAATTTTTTAAAAGATAAAATTGTGTTCTCTTCCCTTAAAGGGACTCTGTTTCATAATATTTTCCATTCATAGACAATGTGTATGCCCAAAGCTCTGAGGCCATCTTGTTTGTCCTCATAACAACTTCGTAATAAGAGCTAGTCTGAGCTACTTGCACATTTCTCAAATGTGGAGGATGAACCCACGAGGGTAACTCACTTGCCCAGGGTGACAGAACACAGTCCTCGGGGAAGTGAGGACTAGGGTCTTTGTCTCCGGGCTCTTGGTTAACTGCTTTGCTTCCTTCCTCCCCTCCCTCTCTCGTCTTTCAGGGAGGAAAACCCCGGCCATTAGGTTTCCAGAAAGTGGGATCTTTTTAAAAAACAAATAAAATAAATAGGATGAAACGTGGATTGGGCTTTTTATTTTCTACCAGGAAATGCACTTGTAGTACCGTTTTTAACACACGCTTTTGTGTTATAAAAGAGGAATGTGACACATTGTTTTGTAAGCCATTCTCAAAACCCGCTTAGAAGCCAGGCCTCCCAACAAAACTCCTGAAGAATGGTGAAGGAATGGGTCAGCACTGCGGGATGTCATGAACCTCAACATCGGAGCTTTCACACGAAAACTTGCCACGAGCGCGAGGCCCTTCCGAACTTGCCACCGAAGACGAGCGAACGCGGAAGAGATTAATGCCAAATTCTCCTCCAGGGTTAAGGATGAGAATTAAACTGAAACAACTTTCTCGCGCTGTCAGTCAGCTAAGTACGCTGGAAGGAGGTCCAGCGACAGAGGAGACCATCAGGGCATCCCTGTCGCGGCGCCTTAAAAGACGCGCCATCTTTTAAGGAGCCCCGGGGAGCGCCGGGCCGAGGCGGCGCCTTCCCGGCACTGCGGCGCACTGCGGAGCCGCCCGCCCGCCCGCCCGCAGCCCCGGCCCTGCGGGGCTTTCCTCGCCGCCCGCCCCCGCCGCCCCCGCCGCCCCGCCGGTCGCCGCTGTCCGCGCCGGGTGCGCCGCCGGGCATCCATCACCCGAGAGCCTTTGACGCACACGAGCGCGCTCCGACGGCGACTCCGCCGCCTCCCCCGCACCCCCCCCCCCCCTCCCCTCCCCCCCCCCCCCCCGCCCGCCCCTCGCGGGTCTGCGTTTGCATCACTCGCACACGTAGCCGGTGACGCGCGCCCCCCTCTCTTGGGCCGTCCAGGCGGCACCTCCAGCCCCTGTGACTCAGCCCCCCGTCCGCCCCCGCGCCGAGGGCCTGAGGTCCCCGCACGCCCACAGAGAAGCTCTGGGCTGTGCGTCTGCGGCGGGGTGCTCGCTGGCCCATGGCAAGTTTATTACCATATTCCGCAGTCCTCGAGGGCCCAGCCCGGGGCGGTCCCCGCGACGCGCTGGAGAAGAGTCTTCCCAGTTCTAGAACCCAGACGGAAGGGAAAGAGCCCGCCCAGAGAAAGGGCCAAATGGGTTGGGTGATGGCCTCCACAGCCCCATCGCCAGCTGCAACTACCCCGGGAGTCGGTCTGCTTACGGGTGACGGCCCCTCTGGCCCCCGAGCCTCGCGCCCGCCGGTCTGTTTCGCGGCGCGCGGCGCACAGTAGGCGCCGGGCAGGTTTTTGCTGAATGGAGGCGTCGTGGAGGGAGGCGCAGGCGCTACGAACGGAGCCTCCGCGCCGCGGGTTCCCTGCTCTCCTCCCTCTCTCGCTCTCGCGTAGACATCAGACAGGGCTTCAGGGATTTACGTGGAAGAGTTTTTACATCCCTCGTGTTTCTTTCAGGCTGCCGCAGCGCCCACCGCGGCTGCCTCTGCTCTCCCGACACCCGCACGTCTGCAGAGGGATCCCCGCCGAAAAGTTGAGCCAAGGCTGGGGTAGGGGGACTGGTCCGACACCCAGCCGGGGGCTCGGGGCTGCTTGTTTTGAATCAGCCTTCCCCTGCCCGTCGAACCACGCCAGCAAAGGACAGTGGAGGTCCCGGCAGAAGGCGGGCGCGGCCCCCGACTCCCCGCTGCTGCCCACCCGCCTCCCCTGGGAATCCGGGATAAAGTGCGCCGGCACCCCTGACCTAGCATAGGGCAGCCGGGGGTCACTCCATCTGCTCTACCCGGACTTGCGCGGTCCCGCCCCAGCAAAGGCGCCCCGCCGGGCAGCACCTGGCACCCAGGGCAGGCGGGGCAAAGTTGCGCTTCTACCAGGCAGCAAAAAGTTCCCCAGGCTGCAGCGGGTCCGGCAGGGAAATTAAGCAGGGCCGGGAAATCCCGCCACCGCTGCCGGGGTCCCTCACTCACCACTCCAGCCGCCGGGGTCCCCCTGCCCCGAGGGCGTCAGCGCTGCAGCCGCCGCCGCGCGGGCGTCGCTCCGGCTCGCTCCCCGGGGCCGCCTCCGTCTGCCACTCTCTCCTGCAGCGCGCAGAGTGGTGACTCCTCGGAGCGTGTCAGCGGCGAGAGGAGGGGCGGGAAGGGGCTCCGGGCTTGCCTGCTGCGGTGCTCCGGCCCCTCCTCCGCGCGCCTCCTCCCCGCGGTGCTGCAGTGCCGGGCGGCGGCGTGGCGGGAGTGCGAGCGCCGCGCGGGAGGGAGTCACGGCGCGCGAGGGAGGCGGAAGCAGCGCACGACTCGGGCGGGGCGGGCTGACTGCTCCGGGAAGCCGGGTGCCGAGCGCTGCGGCGGCGCGGGGTGGGGGCGGGGCCAGCCCCGAGTGGCAGGTGCCTTTGGAGAAGGCGGGGCTCCGAGTTTGTAGCAGGGGGGAGGAAAGGGGTGCCAGTCCTCAGTGAGTCACCGAGTGTGACTGTGCGTTGCGCACCTGGGGCCGGCGCCCCGAGTCTGGTCCGGCGAGACAACAGGAATTCCGAGTGCCGGACCCGGCTGGTGCCGGGAAAGAGGGTTTGCCCCCTATTTCTGGGCCTGGGACTGCCCTGTGCGCCCTGACTCGGCTTCCAGGGAGCATCAGGCAGGGCTAGGTTGACGAGTCCCCCCGCCCGCCGCCCCCGCTGGCAGACGAGTCGTCGGGAAGCTTGGGGCGCAGTAGGAGGAAACTTTGCCGGGTGTCTGGGGTCTCCCCAATGCCAGGCGGGCCAGACAGCGGGACCCCCAGGCAGACATTGGAAGTAGCCCTTCCGGGAGAAACTACCGAATATTTTTTTTAAAACCACGGGAATTCTGCTTGTATTCTAGAGAACATTTCGCCCGTTGGCGTGCGGGAGACCCCAACTCGAGCTTCCCCGTTCCAAAGCGGCGAGGCTCGGCGGCTCGGGAGAAACCTGCCCCCGCGACGCCACACCCGAGGCTGGCGCGGCCACCCTGCGGCGGCCGGGGAGGGCGTCGCCTTCCGCTGGACTCCAGCCGTCGCCCCTCCCGCCTCCCACCCCGCACCGCCACCTCCCCCGCGGCCGCCTAGACTCTACGGGGAGCTGGGCGTCCCCAAGTCCCTGAGCCCGCCAGGAACCCACAGGGCCTGTGTGGGGTGGGGATCGGCCACACAGGCGGGTGCTTTCCCCGCGATCGCTGCCCGAGCGATGGGTGACCCGAAGCGACACAAGGCGCAGCGCCGGTGCGGGCTGCGCTGGGTGGAACTCACACACACACACACACACACACACACACACCATCTATCTGCCAGTGTGTTCTATTCGTGTAAATATGCCTGGACACTGAATGGATGAGTGTGTGGCTATAAATGTGAGTATTACGGGTCCATGTGCCGGGCAGGGGAGGTATCAGGCACCTGAGGCAGCCTCCTGCCGGGAGAAGCTGGTGCGGATGAGGGATCACGCTGAGCGGTGTTGTAACATGAGCTCTCCGGCTTCGTTTGTGCCGCTGTGCAGGATACTGTGGAGAGAAGAACAGAGCCATTCCCAGACCTATAAGGTTCTCTTCTCTCCGTTAAGTTATGATTCTCGGGTCCCAGTGAGCCTACACTGTTAGTCTTTGAAAGCCTGCCCGGGTCTTATTTTGGTTAAAGGCTTTGCAGTTTGCAACCATATATGGTGCTGTAAGGTGGTCAGGTAGCATGAAAATTAGGGACCATGCTCATTTGCATTTCATGGATCCTTGTCCATAAAAGACATTTAAATTAAAAGATTATTTAGACTAAAATTATTGTGTTGTTACCATGAGGAGGAAAATATACCCTAGGGAGTGCCTATAAATCCAGCACTGGAAATGAAAGTGTGAAATTAAAAAAAATCATAAATCTTATCCAGATTGCCCACATATATAAAATTTTGAGCTCTGAACTGCAAAAATGTGCTGGTAATTCTGTGAGTTCCCAAGTGGATACCCTCTTGAGAACCTCTCCCCAAGTGTGGCAGAATAATGGATTCTTTCTGCAATGGTAGAAGTTCAGAAAACCATGAGACAAACCTTAAAAATGATCAACGTGGGGCCAGCCTGGTGGTGTAGTGGTTAAGTTCCCCCGCTCCACTTCTGTGGGGTTCGCAGGTTCAGATCCCCGGAGCGGACCTACGCACCACTTAGCAAGCCATGCTGTGGCAGGCATCCCACATAGAGGAAGATGGGCAGGGATGTTAGCCCAGGGCCGGTCTTCCCCAGCAAAAAAGAGGAGGATTGGCAACCCATGTTAGCTCAGGGCTAATCTTCCTCACAAAAAACAAAACAAAACAAATGATCAACGTGCTCTGTACTATGCTATCTCTTCCTTAAAGCATTCCCCTGTGCTGTCCATGGAAGATACTTAACAAGTATATAAATTTTCCTAGCTACTGAGTTTTCATGTCTTGATGCATTTGAAGATAACAGCTCCTACAGGAAAATTCCTGCTTGTGTGTTTGTGGGAAATGTCTGCTTTAAGACCAGGTTGTGTTGAAGGAGGGTGTTTTAATGTTGTGTCTTTGCAGCACAGCAAACATTTTCTCATGATGATGTGATGCAGAAGTTCCTCAGCTTGCCCTCCAGAGCCAATCCCATTTTAGGGTCCACCTGGTGCACCCCTTGGCCCCAGGCCTGTGAGATCCAGCACTCAGGATAGTCTCTTCACACCTTCATTATAAGGATATGTTTTCTTCCCTTGGTCTTATAGTAGCTGATGGAAGGTAAAGGGGACACCTGCCCTGTCCCCACAAAATCCCAGTGCTCTAAAGTTGCTACTCTCCTAGAAATCAGGAATTTTATTCCTCAGTGCAGTGTCTGCTCAGGATGCTAGAAAGCAAGCCATTAAACACACTTAAGGAAACTCAAAGATCTGTCTTCACATCTGCAAAGTGGTTGCAATAAAAATAATTCATACTAAGTACAGATGCTGCGGTGTGTAAATTTGATAACATAACACAAGAAGCATAGTGCCTAGCGCATAGTGGGTGGAGAATATAAACGCTAGTCCCCCTTCCCGTTTTAGTAGCCAGAGTGAGGATTTCCAAAGGCTGTGCCGTGGATCACCAGCCCTGTAAGATGCTCCTGCAAGCTCAGGGTAACACCTGGCTTCCAAAACAGGGATCTAGAGAGAGCCTCATACACTTGGACCAAGGCCACACCTCTCCTGCCTTCCTCATCTCCATCATCAGGGGTCAGTATCGAGGCACAGACACCTGCCCTTCTTACCCCAAATACCCTTCTTACCCCATGTCTTGAGTCTACCAATGTTAATCTCAGTAAGCCCTTAAAGCCTATTTATATCGGTTACCACAATCAGCCCCAAAATCTGAAGTGCATTTCTTATCTCTTACATTCTAAGATTACGAGGCTCAGCATGTCCTATGTTCTGTCCCATTCTCTGTATCCAACTCCTGAAAGCCTTTGACCAGGCTTCTAGAATGCACAGTCCACCATTAGCAAAATGTCCTATATCCTCAGTCTCTTCTCTGAATGTTCCCTTCCTGCTGTAATTGAAGCCTCCCCCAAAAGAGGCTGCTCGCCCACAGCCCTCTCAAGTGACGGCTATTTATTTCTTCTCTAGCTCTTGGAGGTGGGCAGGTGGTGTCTTTCTTGTTCCTCATTGCTGCCTCCAGACCATTTTTTGTCCCTTCTCCCTGAAACCTTACAGCTTTGAATCTCACTTCATCAGGTTATCTCACCCACTACTTTTAAACGTTGCTGTCATGCCCATACCCCCCACTCTGCACCTTTCCTGACAATTTCAGCCCCTGACTCAAGGTCACTCCCTTAACACTAATCCTGCCTTAATCCTTGCAAATTTAGCATACACAAAGACGTTCATTCCAACCAGTACTACCCTTAGTCCTGAGCAAGGGCCCTGTCCCCTACTCCACGGCCTGTGTCTGAGGGGGCTTGTGCCTTAGAATGCCTTACTTAAAAAATTTTAAATCCCTCTCTGGCAGCTGGATTTGTGGCCCCAAATTTTCGTTAAACTGTGAATTCAATTTAATATTGGGCTGGTAATTTCCGGGGCCCTGGCAGAAGGAAATGCAAATCCTTCCTGGAGGAGCTCTCCTTCATCCTAGACTTTAAAAAAATTCCCTCAAAAAAAATTTTTTTTTATTCCTCAAATTTTTAATGAAAGTTAGAAAATAATGAAGCGCACAAAACAACTGAACACACAAGGAAGGACGGCACCATGAAAGAGAGCCAGCAGATATAACAGAAGAAACATCAGTCCTTCCTTGAGGAAAGACTTTGGATGTTGGAATTATTGGTCACAATGCTTACTTTACTTGAAGAAAAATAAAAGACAAGCTTAAAAATATTTGCAGACCACAGGAAATTATAAGGAATGACCAATTGTATTTGAAAAGGCACCAAATCAACCTTCTAGCCAACTCTGCTGGTTGCCTTTCTGACATCCAATCCAATTTCCACACAGAAATACACACCTTACTCCCCTCTTAAAGAACCCTGATTTTATTTAGGGATCCACCATTTTTTTATTGCACACATATAATCAACAATATAGTTTTACACAGAATGCTAAGAGCACTTTTCTTCATATTTTACAGAAGGGCTTGAAACAATATGGACCTTCTATTAATATTCATACCATAACACGAGCAAATCTAACTCCTAAATAGATGCATTACTATTTGTTTAGAGTTTAAAGCCTTATTGGCAATAATCAGGGGAGGAAAAGAGTAGGTAAGTTTATTTTACATAACTGACTGGAAAATAAATTCAAGAAATAGTAAACAAAATTTAATACGGCCTCATGTGCCCTGAAGGAGGTGGTGCCTGACCTGGAGGAGGTTTTGCTGTGTCCAAACAACCTCCTGTTTGGAACTTCTGTGTTGCAGGGCCACAACTCATCAGTCCCCTTTCTGCAAGACATCATGCTACCAATCTCCTTCACTCAACGGCCAGGTCTTTTAAGATCTGTAAAAACAATTACCCAATTGAAGTGTATGCTCTTCTTTCTAGCCTCTGGGTAGACTTCTACTAAACTAGTCACTTCTTTCAAGGTTGCATCCATTCAAATGTAGATCTGCAACTTGCTGGACCTCAGGAGAACTGGTCCAATCCATCTGGTCATTATTGTTGGTGAAGACCCACAGCAGCAGAAGCTGGCATGTCTTCTCCAGGGTGACTCCACCACCATCTTCCTCCTACTGACAGCACGATGCTTGCTCTGACCTGTGACCTCCGTAGGAAGCCAGCATCCACCATTTTTCACACGGCCACATGCTTCAGGGGCTGACCTCAGTACCTCTTGGTTGGTCCAAACCAGTCAGGTAATTCCATTCTCCTTTCCAGTGACTGTTTGGGCATGGACGTGTTACACAATTCTGGCCAACGACATGTGAAGGGACACTTCTAGAGAACTTTTGGAAATGGTTTCCTCACTTGGGAAAATATGAATGAAGAACAAAAGTCCCTTTCTGTTTTTGACATTATCATGCCTAAATGTGACATATAGAACTTCAGCAAAAAGGGCCGGCCCTGTGGCTTGGTGGTTAAGTGTGCGCGCTGCGATGCTGGTGGCCCGGGTTCGGATCCCGGGTGCACATCGAGGCACCACTTCTCCGTTCATCCTGGGGCCGAGTCCCACATACAGCAACTAGAAGGATGTACAGCTACAACATACAACTATCCACTGGGGCTTTGGGGGGGAAAAAAAAATTAAAAAAAAAAAAAAAAAAGAACTTCAGCAAATGTCCTGGAGTCGTGCAGGGGAGGTAGTCTAACGACAAAACACGTGAAGGATGTAAGAGCCATGTGATTTCACAGAAGTGGAGCCAGAGCCCTGTACCACCTGGAACAGCCCTACCTCTGCTGTGTGGTAATGAATTTCCTTACGTTTTAAAAAGCTACTTTAAGTTAGAGTCTTTTACTCACAGCTGAAAGCATTCTTACACTACCCCCAACTCTAAAAGAGTCTCTGGCACACAGTAGATTCTCCACCAATGTCTACTGATTTAAATTGAGCTGTGTTGAGTTCATTTCTATTGAGAAAATAAGAAGGATATCTCCATCTGTTGGTCCCTAGATCACAGAAAGTGTTTGGCAAATATTTGCTTGAAGCCAGAATGGCTTCAGGATCGTAGCAAGCAAAAGAGAAACTGGAGGATTCCAGATGGAAGGCTGAAAATGAAAAAAAATCAGCTCAGTGAAAACTCAGATTCTGGAAGAATCTTTCCGCTCAAATTGCCAGGGAAGAAGCTGCCCCAGGCTGAGTCAGGAAAAGAGAACCCGAAGAGAACTCTAGCCTCCTCTGGTGGCTCAGAGGGGAAGGCAGCACGTCACTCAGGAGTCTGTGCTGGGGTGGAGTGGGGAAAGGGGTGGAAATGCCCAGAAGAGACACTCCTTGGTAAAAGGAGGCGGAATTTGATGTCTGGAAAACTTTCTCGTTAAGAAGGAGATGAATTAAAGGAAACTCTAAGCTATTCAGGGTTGTACCCTGGGCATACCCCGTGGGCCTATAATTGTCCCCCTCCATGTAGTTTGTTCCCATAGGTATCTGCACATCTAGAATAAAGTAGATCTGTCACTCAGAAAATGCCTAGCCTCCGTGCATGTGACTACTGACAGACACAGGGGGAGGCTGTGTTCCTGAGTCTCAGTCCTAGGAGGAGGAGCCCCTGGTACCTGGGTGGTGGCAGAGCAGACGGGAGCCATCTCACACAACACTGTGGGGTCCTAGCCATTGGCTTGGAGATGCCCAGGAGAAGCGCTGCTGCAAGTAGCCACCTCGCCTGCTCCAGATCTCAGTGACCACACAGGGCCTCCGAATGAAGTGTCAACAGCTAGGCCTGTCTGCATGTCTCATGCCAATGTCAACCAGAGAGGCTTCAGCACAGAGGAAGCACTGCACGATGAGATGGCCAGAGTGACGCAGCCACCCCAGGGCTTGCACAATGGGCCTGTGAACCCTCAACCAAAGAGGGATGGGAGGCGAGGGCTACGTATTTCAGTGTTCTTGCCCATGGAGGGACAATTCCAAGGAATGTTCCATACAGTCTCTCAGAAGGTTTCTGGTGGGATAGCGCCCAGTTGCCCATAGCGGTAACCAGCTCATTAATCAACCAGTTACTGACTTTCCCCCCTACATTGTCTCACTTCCCCGCCTGCTCTCTGTACTTCACAGGATCACTTCCGGGTAAACTGCACATACTCAAACCCTCAACCCGAACTGAGACGACCTGCTGTGCAAAGCCGTCTGTAGTCTGGCACCGGTCTTCCTTTCCAGCCCTTTCCCCAGGATTCCCAATTTGAATCTTACGCCTCAGATATTCTGGACTAAATGCCATCCCCCAAGAATCACCAAGTTTCTTTAGCTCTGTGTAAAGCTGCTCGTGCTGTACCCACTCACTGCCTGGAATTCCCAGTGCCACCTTCTCTACTGTACCTTTGCCAACCACTCTAGGCAAAAGTGTCCTTTCCGGCTCTCTAGTCTGATAGCTCTTAGGTTCAACTGCACGTGTGGCTCTCATCACTTACCAGCTTGGTTAGAAGTAATTCTGTCTCATTTCCTATAGCAGCACAGGTTTTTGAAAGCCCACAAACTCCCCAACACAATGCCTGCCATAGAAGAGGTGCTAAATTCTGTTTGAGTAATTGTTCAAACATTTAATTAATCTTTTACATTCCTTTCTGAACTTCTCTTTCCAAAATGAGACTTATCAAGGGTCTTTCTATATGAGGGACTTACAGCTCCAGATTTGGCAATGCCTTCTTTGGAGGGGTAATGGCACAAGAATGTCCCACATTCCTATAGGAGGGTAGGAGAAACCTCCAACATTCCCATAGTTTTAATTTGATTTAGATAAAAAAAACACAGATGCCCACTTTATGGCAAGAGTAATCTCTCTGAATTTTTTCCTTCTCTTTTTCTTTCAGAGACTTCTGCTGCTGCTCTAAGCTCTGTAACAGGAGGTACGGATCCTCTGTATCCAAATGATTTATAGCCCAAATCTGAATATTCCCACTGGGTCTTCCCCGTGGCTGGATTTTCCTCTTTAGCATTCTACCACAGGATTGTTAATACATGGAATTCTATTAAATTATTTTCCTGCTCAAGGGAGAATTATTGTTTCCATGTTCAGAATTTGTTTTGCGTAATCTTCCTGCTCCAAATTAGCGTTCTAGTACTCAGCATTTCTATTTTAATAGTAGACATGCTGATTTCCCCCATATGATCTAGTTATTAAAAATGCATGTGGTAAGCTCTCAGGAAGGTAGTTTTGCTTCTATTTTTAGCATAATCCATAGGTATTGGTGCTGACCAACTTTTGAGTTACAATGGCTTTTTATTTTAAGAGGCAGCAACACCATGAATTTTAATGATGGAAACATTTGGTACTAATAGTTTGTCTAATTCATGTTTTCTCTTTCTCTGCCCTTAGACTAAAGCCATTCCCTGCTGCTAAAAAATATTTTTTAAAACTACTCATCCCCTTGCTCCACTCCCAGTCCCAAGAAGAGTTTTCCAGGTGCCGTTTCCTGCATAATGATGCTTCCTACATGGACATTAGATCTCCCATGATGCACTTGAGCTCATTTCTGTCTGCTTCGGCAGCCCAGAACTATAGGTTCTTTAATCAGGGGGCCCAAGGGGTCAGGTGAAGCTTAGTGCCTCTTCCCCACATGCTTGCCAGGAGTTCTCTGCAAATCCCAGGAAAGTGGCTCCCGCCTTTATGACTGAAGTAAAGTCAAATCAACCTCCTCCTAGGCTACTGTCAATTCCAAGGGAGGGAGTAGGAAGTCTCATTTGGGCATTAGGTCTACGCTATAGTTGACCAAAAGTTCTGTGTTTGGGGCTATGGGGCACTTGCCTGCTCTCTGAAGTGCTGGGAAAGAAGCTTCTTCCCTTCCTTCCACCCCCTTCTCATTCACCCCACAAGAGGCAGTCTGTGGGGTGGGCAGTCTGAAGAGGTTACTAGTAGGTGCCATAAGAGTGTGGTGGGCTCCATTTTGTCTCTCTGACTCACTACATCAGGTATCACATTAATGCTGTGAAATTCCTGTTTCCAAAAGAGGAAGCTCACCTCTGAAGTCTTTGTGGGGATGTAGGCTCAGAGACCCCCTGGGAAGAACAGAAGTTAGCCTAAGATTTCCATTGACAAGATCTCAAAAACACGTTTCTTTAGGTTGTCCTAGAGGCAATGCAGAAATGGTACAGCGGGTATAGTCCAGATCACTTGTTCTTATAATACTCAGTGAAGAGATTTCCATCCAGATAGGTTAAGACCACGGGATCACAGAACACAGTTTTTATAAGGTACCAAAAGGTGGCTGCAACTTACCACATAGGCCTAATGTCATCTTGGTAAAATACAATTTCCAAGGCTGCCTTCTATGCATCACCCTTCCAGAAGAAGACAAGATCCAGACACCCTGGAATGAAGAGCTCAGAGATCAGTGGGAATGGGCAGTGGTCTTAGAGGTGACTGTGCTGAGACCTTGGAGTCTTGGAGAAGGCAGGGCTCAGTATTGTTATTTACAAAGAACATCAGGATTCTCATCAAGAAATAAGAAGAGACTGATGCGCCACCATCACACATTGCTGTCTGTATCCTTACAGAGCCTTGGCCTAAGGGACAGTAGACACTCTCATGGTGGAACAAGGCCTGGCCATGAGACCAAAAGCACAGTTGTCTCTGTGGTGGGAGGTGAGGGCCCCTCCTCTTCCTCTTACCAGGAAACACCTGCACATAAACAGGGCACTTGTTGAGGATCCCTGGAGCAGAGGAAGCAAGTTGGCAGAACTCAGCTTAGAACATGGGCAGGTGGGCAGCAGAGATCTGATAAGAGTCAGGCTGGTGAAATCCCCCAGGAACTCAGGGCACTGTGCCTGGTCTTCTCTGCCTGGATGAGAGAAGCCTAGCATCCTGGATGTGGGCTGGGGCCCTGGGGCCCTGCGCTGGTCTTGGAATTGGGGCAGGACTAGATTCCAAGCTGCAGAGCGTGGAGGGTGATCTGATAGACAGCTTCCAGAATGCCGCCAAAGTGACAGCCAACAGATAGTACAATTGAGGCAACAATCCAAAGGGGCTCACAGAACTGGAAT
Organism: Ceratotherium simum simum; assembly: GCF_057802395.1. Taxonomy (NCBI): domain Eukaryota; kingdom Metazoa; phylum Chordata; class Mammalia; order Perissodactyla; family Rhinocerotidae; genus Ceratotherium; species Ceratotherium simum. The sequence goes on from NC_141903.1 coordinate 89,455,199, forward strand.
CCAGATATGAGGCCTGTGACAGCATAGGGCCTGCAAACAACAGAAAATGAACCTGAGACTAAGTTAGGCCAAAAAAAGGTGAAAGATGGAAGAAAAGTGAGTCAGTCACAGATTCACAGGAAGAACCAAAGAGCTGGGAAAGACAGGAGCCATGAGATGCTGAACTCTGAGAAGCTAGCTTCTTTTGGGCTCTGTCTTTGGAAGATTCAGCTGCCTCTGCCTTTAGTCCTCGTGTGACTAGCCTGGGATTCTCGGGAGAGTCTGAATGGCCCAGCTTGGGTCACGTGGGCAAGTAGAGCTAAGGGCTCCCTGGTGGACCACAGGGTGTCTGAGAAAGGCCATTTGGCAAAAGGAAAGTAGGATGTGGCTCCCAAGGAGCAGAGAGAAGGGGGTTCCGTGCAAGGTGAAATGAGAGATCCACTTCAGGACAGCTGGACGACAAGCACGGGTGTCAGAAGCTTGAGCAGAAGGTAGAGAGGGCAAGGTGGAGAGACGGCCTGAGGCAAGGGTCATTCTACAGCACTGTCACAGCCCCCGCTAGGCTGAGGGGAGCTGCTCAGACACACAGAGCTGCCATCAAGTCAGACAGATGGCCTGTGAGAAGACGGCAGCCCCTTTCCTCCTTGGTTGAGTCTCAAAGCATATGGTGTCGACACAGAAAATCTGCACCCCAGATTCTTGGCAGAGAGTGGTTATAACTTCAAACCTTCTACTGCTCATTTCTGATCAAAAGCTCGGTTGTGACTTAAAAAATATTTACAAAGGGCCCAAAGACCAGGAATGCATCCATCTGCATTAGTGTGAGGGTGGTGGTGAGGGCTCTGGTCACTGACTCAGGCAGCAGAGCCTTTAAGTAACACCAAGGAACTTTTCCTTCAATTTTTAGTATCAGTAAAAGTTGTGATCCTGCTATGCAAATAGTTTATTTTGTCCTGGAATAAACCTATATAACTTTATTCTGTTATATATGTTTCGGGAAAACTCCCCAGTTCTTCTTGGAGTGTTTCAGGTTATAAATAAATAAGAATAGAGACAAAATTCTTTCTTCAACCTTTTTAGATCAGATAATTGCTACTATGTTAACTATGTTGAAGGGTAAACAAAGTTGGAAGCTATCCAATTAATTATGAAACTAGAAAACCATGATATACAAAAGCCTCACAGCAATAATACAAAAAGTGCAGACCAATCTCAATCATGGATACAGATACAAACATCCTGAATAAAATGCCAGCAAATTGAGTTTGGCACAATGGAAAAATAAAAGCAAACCATGACCTCATAGGTTTTATCAGGATGAAATCATAGTGTACTATTAAGAAATGTGTTAATAATAATCATAAGATCACATATGAAAAGCCCATGATTGTATCTCAATATATTGTTGAAATGTTAATCCTTAAAATTTCACACCCACTCTTGACTCATTAGAAATCTAAGTATAGAGAAATATATTCTTAAAAATATATTTATATCAAACCGACAGCCATATTATTATTGGGGAAACACTGGGGGCATTCCCATCAAAATCAGGAATGAAATAAAGAGGCCCATTATGATCAACATCATTTATCTTGGTTTTATTAGCACTGGCCAATGGAATAAAAATATGGACCAAAGATTTGAGACGTAACCATAGGAAAAAAAGTAGAAGGATCGGGGCCGGCCAGGTGGCGAAAGCGGTTAAGTGCGTGCACTCCACTGCGGCGGCCCGGGGTTTGCTGGTTCGGATCCTGGGTGCGCACCAACGCACTGTTTGGTAAGCCATGCTGTGGTGGCATCCCACATAAAGTAGAGGAAGATGGGCACAGATGTTAGCCCAGGGCCAGTCTTCCTCAGCAGAAAAAGAGGAGGATTGGCAGATGTTAACACAGGGCTGATCTCCTCACACACACACACACACACACACACAAAAAGTAGAAGGATCTATCACTATATGTAGTTTTTAAGACTGTATGTGTATAAATATCAAGAAAAAAATTTAAGCAAAATGGCTGAATAGAGATAAATGTCCAAAAATCCGTAGCTACTCTATATATTGGCAAAAACTGTTATAAAGTATAATGGAAGAAGATCCTATTCGCAAAAGCAAGAGACAATATAAAATACCCGAGAGTAAACTTAGCAAGAAAATTATAGGAACTCTATAAATCTCAAAGTTTTACTAAAATACTTAAAAGAAAACTCGAATACGTGGAGACACATACGCTTGAATGGAAAATCTGAATATTGTAAAGATATGTGTTCTTCCAAAGTCAATTTATAGATTTAATAAAATGCAAAATCCTTAAGGAATTTTGGAGGATGTTATCAAAACAATTGTAAGTGTATCCAGACAAACAAAATAGGTAAGGACAGCTTAGGCATTTTTGGTAAAAGAACAAGACGGAGCACCCCTTCCCCAAACATAAGGTGCAATAATGAATTCATTTTGGCACTGGCGTTAAATAGTTTGTAAAGCCAGTGGATTGTAAGAGATGGCCAACACAGATCCTATCATATAAGGATTTTAAAGAAATCACAAATAACACTGCTACCAGTTCATTGACTGAGTGCTCCCAAAGCCTGCTGTGGAGAATTTGATTAAATAACAAGGGAACTTGTTGTTTAACTTTTAAAGTTAAAAAATGACACAAATACAATCGGAAAGAATATTTGCAACAAGTATGAAAAAGATTGATAGCCTTGCTAGCCTTAATACACAAGATAGACATACAAATTATTAAGGGAAAAAGTAAGGCCACAGTAGATAAACAGGCAAAGGAAATAAATTGGAAACTACCAAGAAGGAACCACAGATGGTTAATGAACAAATATTCAATTTTGCTAATACTCAATAAAATACATTTAAAGCAGCAATATATTTTTCATCATCAAAAATATTTTTAAGTGAAAATTATTTACTAATTAACTTAGGTCACACCTATTTTCTTTAAGAATTTAAAGCAGTTTAAAAATACAATCAATGACATAAAAATTATTTTTAAGGTAAGAAAATCAAATCAAAGCCAAAATATGGTCAAACAATAAACCTTCTATGACGTGGATAATGAGCCACAGCCTGGCTTCTGAAATCCCTAGTGGCCAAATGGAGAAACACGCAACTGTAGGGCTTCCTTTGACTAAGATACCAGTGGTTTCCAGGGGCACTGTTCTCCATGGCAATGAAATCAGAGAGCGATTTCTCCCTGACGTTTTCCCCAGGGGTTTGTGAGTGACAGACCATGTCTTCGACAACACCTGTTTAAAGAGAGTCATGTGTGGTTTTTTTCTCACAGCACACCTTGATGTGAGCCAAAATTCGGTTATTATTAAAAAGGGGGAGGAGCATATGAAAATGAGACGACACAGAACACTGGTTATGGAACATCAAGAAATGTCCTTTCTGAAAAACCCCTGATGGCAGTTTAAATTGGTGCCCCTATTTGAGGGTTTAAGGAAACAATTTTCAGTACCTGCCAGGAGCTCTAAAACCATTCCTACTATTTGATGCTACAATCCCCTGTCTGAATCTTTCCTAAGGTGGAACCCTAAAAACAGGAAACCCTACCCACAAAGCTGCTCAATGCAGTATTATCTATAACTGCGCAAAACTGGAGACAACCTAAATATCTAACAATAGAAGAGTGGCTTAGCACACTGTGTGTACCTGTACACCACACAAATGCTTACAAAGTATCATGCAACCATTCAAATGATATTGATGAATAGTTCCCAACAACACAGAGAAATCATTAAATTATATTAAGAGAAAAAGATGGCATAAAACTGTATACGCAGTATGATCTCAACTACACGTACTAGATGTCTAAGGGAATCACATGAAGGAAATATTCAAAATGTTAGCACAATTTTATATTTTTCTATACTTTTCATTAAATATAAGATATTTCTTTTTAACCAGAAAGAATAACTTGTACAGTTCATAAGAGACAGATGGCTTACTAAATAGACATAATGATTGTGCCCGCTGTACCCACTTCGATATCTTCCAGTCTCCATGCAGAGGGAGCTAGAACAGGTGTTTTATCATAGGTCTCTGATTTTTAAGATTTCTGGTCTGCCCTCTTCTAACAGATGTTCAGTCCTCTGGCCTGGAGGTTTTGATGCAGGACACTTAAACATTTTACTTTTTAAAAAAGTATATTCTATTTGATATTTTTAGTCACAGGTTGCTGTTAGGTAATGTATTTTAAGAAAATTTCATCAGGCAAAGGAGATTGGGATATAATATTTTATTATATTTTAAAAACCATAAATGTTCCCATTTGCTGAAGCTACATACATTCAGATCAGTAATTTGTTCTTCCTTGTAATCTTGTTTTTATATTATATGCAATAATTCTGGGGGAGCAAAACATTCAGAGAATTTTGTTTGCAGTGAAGTTTAAAGTTTGACATTAAACAAGACCTATTAACAACATCAAAATCAACCTTTCACATATCAAAGACAGTAAAAAATTATAAGGTTCTTTTTCCTTTTTAAGTTTCTTTTAGATCTAATACTTATGAGGAAAAAGAAGAGTCAAAAATAGCTTTCCATGTTGTTCCTTTGATATTCATAAGTACATCATTCTTAGAATTTTGTTGTGTTTGATCTTAAAATCACTCTGAGAACAGGAAAATATTAACAGTTAATAGAGCATTTTGATGTTCTCAAAACACTGATATTTAAAGGAGGAAAGGTTAGGGACAGGCTGATCTCAGCCTTCTGACCATCTCAATCCAGTTCCTGCCAAGATATGAACTGAGTTTCTACTATGAGGGATCAGGTGAAGGAGGGTAAGATGGATGCCTTCCTTCAGATATGAATTGTAAATGCCTGGTAGGCAGGAACAATTTCTTCCTAATTTGCTCTGAGTAGGACCTAGCAAAATACGCCATGAAGAGGAGCATTTAATAAATGCTTTTGAGGGTGGTGATGGAGAAAGTGATATACTATATGCAAAACTAACATAGAGATCTTTAAACCAAGGGACTCACTCCAAGTCGAAACAACTACTTACATAACAGGTGTAATGCATACATTGTTGATTCTTCCTTTGTGTTGTTTTGTTTTTGCCACGGTTGCTCTTCAAGGAAGGCTCTTGCACCCTGAGAGGAGTCCTATTGAAGGCCTGATCCCACCTCCTCTCATGTCCAGGGTCTGAGTGCTGTGGTTTCTCTGATGAAGGACGGTACTGTGTGATTTTCAGTCTGCTTTCTCCTCCAGTCCTTTCTCAGATTTCTATTCCACAGTCTCCTCCCCTGTCCTGAAGTCTAGTATTAGCTTTAATTTCCCCTCCACATTGTGCAGTAGTTAGGACTTATTATGCAGTCGTAGGGGAAGAAGACAATTCCTCCACCCTCTAGGTCCTTCTGGCTGGTCTAAGAATTAAATTGACATGAGACAGAATAACAGGAGAAAATCAAACAAAGTATAACAACATGTATACGTGGGAGAAACCCAGGAAAACTGAGTAACTCCAAAAATGGCTGAAGCCACCACCTTAAATACCATCTTCAGCTAAAGACAAAGGAAGATGTTGGGGGCAGTGGTTTGGGACTTCAAAGAGGAAGAGAGCAATTTTCATGGAGATGGAAAAGCAAATGTTTGATAAACAAGTGTTTGCGGGGCCATCTATAGACAATGTGACTTGAGAGACAGAACTTTGATAAAAAATGGGTTTAGCAAGGACCCTCCCAGTCTACCAATACCCAGAGTCATCTATGGTGATGGCCTGTCCTGGGGAGAGGGCTTCTATCTTAAATTCTTTTAGGCAGTTTATTGGGGGAAGGTCAAAGTTTCTTTCAGAGTCTTTTGTCCTTAAAAATAATCAAGCCAAACACGCACACTTTGAGGTGGCAAATTCTGATCACTCACAGTCCCACTTTTGAAACTTTAGGAAGTTTCACAGTCTAGAAGCTGAGTTGGTAGGTTATTCCATGTCACTGAACATGTCTCTTAGTTCTGATAATAGATCAGTCCACTTGAATTCATTTTAGAAGGCGGTGATGCAGGTGGGCTCCCAATGTTAGACCTATATGGTGTAAGCAAGCAATCAGGTATTTAATAAGAAGCATTTCTATGGAAACAAAAAGAAAAACAAATTTAATGGTTGAAACAAATTATAAACCAGTTTCTGAGCCCAGGGGACAGCCAGTCAAGAAGATTTCTAGATGTCAGGGTCAAAGCATCTTTTGCAGTTTGAAATGTCTCTGATGATGTCATTCAGTGTTCAGGTATCTTTTTGAGTGGCTTACACAGTAATAGGCATGTTATTGTGGTGATCGCTCTTAAGTTTATACCAAGTTGTCCAGCTTTAGTTTGCAGGGCTTCAGGAACAAGGGCGGTTTCAGTTCTCAATGATTCCAAATGAAAATGATGGAAAAAATGAAAAATATTAGTTTAGAGATCTGTAGTCAGATACTTCAGGAGGCTAGAAGAATTCAGGATCCAGTCTAGTTTACAGATAGAAAACAAAAACCTCAAAGACAATTAACAGAACTAGAACCTAATATCCATGAATGTGTATTATAGTTTTCTATTGAAACATAATTTTTCTTTCTAAAATCACTCTCATTTTTACCAAAGATGGCCAAATTAAGACTCATTGGTTTGTAAAATAAGTGAAGTTTCAATAAATTTGGGCCAATTACTTACATAAGTACAGCAAGAATAGCAATTGATCATATAGGCTCTTTTAAATGCACTTTGCTGAAACTTTTTATAAGGAATCTCAGATTGAACTTTAAAGGTATCTTTCAGGAAAACAAAGCCAAAGACTTGTCATTAGATTCCACCTGCAATACCCATAGATTTGGGTGAATTCCTCTCTTCTTGAGGTCCCCAAAATATCTTGAGTTTCTTTGCACCTGCCAGGGAAGTGATCTCTTTACTCACCTGGTAAGGTTGCTGAGAACCCTTTCAGTAAGGTACCAGGCCAATATTTCCAAGTGGCTTTATTTGTTTCGTAAAGTCAATCTTTGTCCCTCACAACTGTTTTGGTCATATCTGAGTCCATGCATGTTTCTCTCAAATATGACATTCCAGTCAAAGCTCTGGTTAATATAACCAATGTTTCCAATTGTGTCCTGTTATAAGGAGAATAGATTCTTTTTTTTTTAATCAGTTTTATTTATTTATTTATTTTTTTGTGAGGAAGATCAGCCCTGAGCTAACATCCATGTTAATCCTCTTCTTTTTTGCTGAGGAAGACCGGCTCTGAGTTAACATCTATTGCCAATCCTCCTCCTTTTTTTTTCCCCAAGGCCCCAGTAGATAGTTGTATGTCATAGTTGCACATCTTTCTAGTTGCTGTATGTGGGACGTGGCCTCAGCATGGCCAGAGAAGTGGTGTGTCGGTGTGCGCCCGGGATCCGAACCCAGGCCGCCAGTAGCGGAGTGTGCACACTTAACCACTAAGCCACGGGACCGGCCCCAGGAGAACAGATTCTTATTGAATTTATGCAAACAACTATATTGTCATGAAAATAAGAATATTCACTCACTAAGAGTTTCCAAATTCTGCAGGGATCGAGTAGCAAGAAAAGATAAATGTTTCAATTCTGCTTACAAAGGTATAATTTACCAAATTGCTATAAGTCATAGTTAGCTTAATAAAAAAGAGAAAAATATTTCCTTAAATCTGGAAAAACAAAACATTAAAAAGTCAGCAATGTTTCAAATGAAGTCATCAAAATTATAATCATCCTCATCAGTTCATTTAGTCTCGTGTAATCAACTTTTGATCTTGATCTTCTGATAGCAGTTTCATGAAGTCATCAGTCTCCCCATTAGAGTTCTGTAATTTTTCTTACCCAGCTCAGTTTTCTTTTTTTGGTGAGGTAGATTGGCCCTGAGCTAACATCTGTGCCAGTCTTCCTCTATTTTTTATTTGGGATGCTGCCATAGCATGGCTTGATGAATGATGTGTAGGTCTGCACCCAGGATCTGAAGCCACGAACCCCAGGTGCCAAAGTGGAGCACATGAACTTAATCACTATGCCACTGGGCCTGTCCCCCAGCTCAGTTTTATGGTCTGAAAGGTTGTCAGAAACTTGTATTCTAAAGTAAATGTCAGAGTCCTTTCCATGAATCTCTCTGAAGATAAAACATATTTGCAAAAGCAGAGTAAAACCAAACTGTCTGTAAATGACAAAAGACTTAAAAATGGCAATTGACAAAGAAACTTGGCTATTTCTGTGACATATAACACTTAAAGATAGTAACTAGAATTATGACTGACAACCAAGACAGATCAGAATTTTAGGAATGTTGTATAATTTTTAAAACACTTATATAAATAACATTTACCCACACAGTATCATAGGTCCCTACGAAACAATGCTTAGTTATCCAAAATTAAATGTTTCCAGGTGAATGCAGAAAATCAAATAGCTGTAAGAGAAACTTAGCACTTGTGATTAAAGTCTTGATAAAAACCATACAGGAAATTTATTCTGATAAAACATAAAATCCTCACCCTTCTGGTAGACTACTTAAAGAAAAAAAATCTTTCATAATCTCTTTATCAAGAGCAGACTAAAAGTTTCAGAAAATTATCCTTTTAATAGGGGGAAAAAAACAAACTCTAATTTTGCACCAGCTTACTGTTAATATTAAAACTGATTCACTTAATTAAATTTATTTTAATCTTAGCCAACTTGACTATGGAGAAAATTCTTTCCTCAGGGTTCCTCTTCCACAAATCTTCTATAATTTTCTTTTTATATTCAGAATTTGCCCCATGCCTTCTTTCTTCCCTTCTAGTATTTTAGAACAAGTTTATCTTTCTTAACAAAACAAAAATATTTCCATTCTTTATACCTTCTTTAATGAAAATATACATCTTACTTTCCTTGAGTACGAAGATGTTTTCCTTATTAATTTTTAGTAGCTTTAATTACATTTATTAATTAGAATTCTTAACCCTTACAGACCTTAATTTTTAGTAAAAACTAAGAAGTAAGCAATTATGAACTTTTACATTAGCATTCTGTGGCTTGGCAAGTTTATAAATACTTATAATTTCTAGAAATATGCTACTTTACAGTATAATTTTATAATAAAGTACAAGACATGTTTACTAATAGACCCAAACACTTCTTAGTTTTTCTATAATAAGACAAAAGTAGGTAAATTTAGACATGTTTAGCAATTAATGTTTCAGTATTTTATCTTATTTGGAAATGATCTAGATACTCAATGAATTTTCCATCATTTAATTTAACCTAGCAAAACTTCAAAGTTTCAAGTTACTAAAGAGATTTTGGATGAGATTTTAAATACGCCTTAAAATATAATTATTGCTAAAAAAGATTACCTAAAAACTTTTGTCTTACTTACATCTATTTAGTTTACTTGTTTCCAATAATTATGCTTAGATTTCCTACAAGAACTTCCTGAGACATTAGATAACATCATCTATCACTCTACGCTATTATTTTTGTTGACAAAGATAAAATGAGCTTATTTGACTAGTAAACCCAGACTGCATGTCTGCATCCTATCCAATGTTGATAACTCTGAGGACATGCCTATTTCAACCAAATCAACAAACTTAGACAAACTTGTATTTACCAAAGATTAATTTATATCATGTTAGCTTGAAAAACATTTGAGTTAGTTTCTATTACATTTAGGAATAATTTATATAAGTGCTTACTTTAAGCCAATTAAATAGAGCTTTTAATTTTGGCCATACCATCCAGAGGTAGAAAAATATCTCACTTTTACAACATATACATGTAGACATACATGAGCACACAGGTGGACAAAAACATAGCTTCCTTTAAATTTTTGTTATGAATCAGATGCAATACAAAACTCACCAGTATATGAGAAACATTTGCATTTCGAAGAGTGGCTCTCAGGTCCTAGAGAAGATGGGAGCAGAAAATCTACATCACAAACACACAGAGAAAGCATTCAAGTTTCCTTCAAGATGGAGTTTCTGGGGCATATTTGCCTTATCAGTTTCCAATGTCTCAACATCTAGGATCATTTTGAGAGGAACAGGGGAGGCTTTGGGATTGGCAAAAAGATAAGTGAGCTTTGAACCGCCTTCTAGAGCCACACATCTGGACTTGCAGAGATTCACAACATAATGACGGATGCTTCCAGCTCCCTAAAGAACTGGATTACGGTCTGAATGATAAAAGAGGTCGACCCACCCTTCCAGCTATATTTTTCCAATTGCTTCTTTATATTAGGGAGATTTTTAACTTAAGAGGTGAATCAAAGGTTTCTATGTTTTAAAACTTCAGGACAATGTATTGCACCTTTAAAAAGTCTGCATGAAGTGTTTAATAAAGGCGCTCTTTCCAAGAGCACAATTCAACTCTAGTCCAATTTACCCTGTGGGGGCATGGTGCAGCTTTCATTAGCATCCGTAATACCATAAGAGGAAGCTGAGACCCCAAATCTGATTAAGTTCTTAAGACTAGTCATTACAAGAGCTCTCTAAAAATTTTTCCAACTTAGAAGTTTTTCCAATTTAAGGATCCATTGTCTGGCCATTGACAAGTAGAATCTTAATAGCGACTCAAACCAATAAGCCTTTTATGGCTTTACTGTGGACATGAGAATCATCCCCAAAAGACAGTGCAAAAGAAGCAGCCCTCACAAGATCCAGAAAGTTCACTCCCAAAAATAGTCCAAGAAAGCAAAGTCCTTTGTTGCACAGGTGGTAGTGCACTAACAAGCAATGAAGGTTGAGACAACAAAGGCCCCTGATGGACTGGAACCCCTCATGACAATCTCCCCTGAGAGCTGACACAGCTGGCCAAAGAGAGTACATCTCGGAACCTCAGTCTACTCAACTGGCCGCCAAGATGCACACCAGTATGTTCATCCTCTGCATGGTGGGGCCCAAAGAGGTCACAAAGCCAAGCTCTGAAGACATAGAACAAGACAAAAGAAAAAAAAAAACCTTATCTTATATGCACATTAACAGCTTTAGCTAAGCCTTGGGTCTTGAGCCAAACTAATACCTATGGGGGAGGTGCTGCTGGGTTGGGGATTGTGTGTGTTTTACAGAGTACTTCGTTGCATGGAAATTTTTTTGAGGTTGGCCAGGGACCTGTATCATATTACCCCATTCCCATTCCATGACCAACTTATCCTATCACGGGAGACTTCTTGAGGTGGTGAGCACTGTAATGACTCTTAACTGCTCAACCCATGCCCACAAATAATGCGGCCCTTTTGGCTTCCAAAATGCCCCTTAGCAACAGCTTTCACCTCATGTGCATATTAACCCACAGCCAAGTTTACTGAGGGCCATCCCAGACAACAGGTTTACAAAGATGGCTGTGTCTTGTCCTGTGGTTCTTCCTTTTTATGACAAATGACACAAAAGACAGAGACAAGGAAAAACAGTGACCATCTCCAGGAGGGGAAGGATCAAAAAACCAATGGGTACTCAAACCAAATTTCCCAGAGTCACTGGATCCAAGAAGCTAGCTTCATCAATATTTTCTCCTGCTAATATAAATTTAGAAAAGGAAAAAACTCACCGCTCTCTCTTCCACTGGACCCTGCAGGCAGAGATCCAGGAGACTGACATGGTAAGAACTCTTAACCTCCTGCCAGCTCTTCTCAGGGGTCCAAGATCTCTCAACTGCAGTAGTCCAGGAGTGAGCAGTGTCCAGCCAGTGAAGTTTTATCCCATCCTCACCACCAAACTGTAGGGGAGGAAGATAATTCCTCTACCCTTGAGGTCCTTCTGGCTGGTCTAAGAATTAAATTGACATGAGACAGAATAACAGGAGAAAATCAAAGTATAGCAACAAGTATACATGGGAGAAACCCAGAAAAATTAAGTAAATCCAAAAATGGCTGAAGCCACCAGCTTAAATACCATCTTCAGCTAAAGAAAAAGGAGAATGTTGGGGGTAGTGGTTTGGGACTTCAAAGGGGAGGAAAGCAATTTTCATGGAGATGGACAAGAAAACGTTTGATAAACAAGTGTTTGTGGGGCCATCTATAGACAATGTGACTTGAGAGACAGAATTTTGATAAAAAATGGGTTTAGCAAGGACCCTCCCAGTCTACCAATATGCAGAATCATCTATGGTGACGGCCTGTCCTGGGGACAAGCCTTCTATCTTAAATTCTTTTAGGCAGTTTGTTGGGGGGAGGTCAAAGTTTCTTTCAGAGTCTTTTGTCCTTAAAAATAATCAAACCAGGGGCCAGCCCGGGTGGCATAGTCATTAAGTTCACACACTCCGCTTCTGGTGGCCCAGGGTTCACAGGTTTGGATCCCAGGAGTGGACCTACACTCTGCTCATCAAGCCACGCTGTGGCAGGCATCTCACATAAAGTAGAGGAAAACGGGCCTGGATGTTAGTCCAGGGCCAATCTTCCTCAGCAAAAAAGAGGAGGATTGGCAACAGGTGTTAGTTCAGGGCTAATCTTCCTCACATACACACAAAAATCAAGGCAAAGTGACACATTTTAGGGTGGCAAATTTCAATCCCCAGCACGGTATACAAAATACTACTGCAGAGTGAGAGTACGGTCTCATATTTATGCTGCAACACTCTTCATGCTCTTCTGTTATTTTCCTTCCTTATCCCCCCACTCCTTTATTGTCACTATTCCCTTTCTTCTTCTTCTTATTGTTTATGTGTGTTTTGATTAACAATGCTCATAGTCATCCAGGGTACATCTGCCTTTCTGAATCACTCTCAGGATATCATGTAAAACTGTTTAAGGTTGTTTATATCTCTTCAAATGTGTTTTAGAAACAGATTTTAAAAAATGAATAAGTCCCTTAAGAATTAAATGCAAATCTCTGGCAGAGGCAAAGTTATAAAATGGCAGTATTGAATAAAAAATCTTGTTATAAAAAGAGAATGAGACAACTCAGTCAGAAAAGGAATCCATTAAAGGATATTAAGTAGCTCACAGTACCTTTGAGAGGACCAAATGATCAGATTCTTCAGAGCCTACATAGTGGGAGCTAATGTCCACATTATGGGATTCTCCAGTGAAGATTTCACGGCCACCAAAGTTGGGCACTGATACAATAACTCCACCACTGATGGAGAGCCAGAACCTTCACCACCACTGCCCTCAAAAGCTAGACACCTTCACCACCACCTCTGCCAGGAAATGGCTACAGCTGGTGTTTGCTTTCCCACATTCTTTTCTTCTGAATCAAAGCCTTTCACAGAGATGCCCCGGGACTGGCAGAACCTAGGACACATACATGTGCCTTTGCTGAAACAGAAGCCAGGAAAGACTTCCTATCTTCTCTCTAGGGGAGGTGGAACACAAGATGTAGGGGATCTCGCAAACACATGAGACAACGGAGCAAGACAATTCAATGGGGTAAACAATTCCTCAGCTCCAGGAAGGAGAGGAGCCCTGTGGAGGGGCAATAGCCTTCTGATTAGATGAAGGGGATCGCATATGACGATGCGCTGGCTCATTCGTCTTCCAATGTAAAACAGGTCATTTCAGTGGGCTGGGTAGAGTGTTCAGAGAGTTAAGGAAACTACATAGCCTGAAGGAATTGCTTATTGTGTTGGGAGCAGGGCGACGTGGTAGATAAGCAGGACGACTTTTCACGTTTCTCCATAGAGTATAAATCTGAATGCTTGCTTCGCAGTCGGAAAAGCCCATGCAATTCAGAAGAGATATTCCTTTGTTCTGTCTAGCTCTGTAAGAGCTTATTTGGGTTTAATTAAAAGCAGCTCCAATGACTTGGCTGACTGCCATGGTAAGAAATGTAATATTACTTTGGATACCTTCATCTTCAAATTGACCCAAGCATATGACATGATCCTCGATAAAGAGCCTTTCGGACTCTTCAGGATTTTTTACCAAGTTACCAGAGTAAAGAGCTATAAAGCACTAATAGAAATTGAACATAGGAAAATTACACAGTTTTCTTTTTCAGGTATGATAAAACTCTGCTACCCATATTCACGTAACCATCCATCAGACCTCTCCCTCCTTCCCCCTTTCCCACACTCTAAAAAATGCGTCACATAAAAAAGCTACCCGGTTTTTATTAGACAAAGATGACAGCATGTTTTACAAATATTTTAGGGGCCACTAAGCTGCTAGCCTCAGTGATAAAGAAAACTGAGGAACATTTGAACTATTTCAGTTAAACTTTCCTTCCTGGTTTCGTATACTAAGAGGGTAAAAAATGAACCAAAATATACACAACTCCCTGTAAAGAAAATATTGTCTTTGTTCTGCATTTGACATGAATATCATTCTGTAGGTTGACCCTTTTTTGCAATTCTCTTGATGTACATTTATTTCAAAATGTCCATTTTAGAAAGAAAGTTTCAAATGAATGAACACAGTAGCATAAAGATTAGGGGGCAAGTTTCTATGCCTCTGTGCATCGTATATAATCCTGCATATGGCAGGGCCTCAGTATATGTTAGCTGATAAAGACAATGATGTTGCATTCTCTATCCCAAAAATAAGAGTGTAAAGAGAAGAAGGTCTGCTCTATTATTCCACACACTTAGATATAACTCATATCCAGAATACAATTTGGGTGGAGCGAGGGCAGCGTTTTGAAGCTGGGTAACTGAGGGTTACTGTAAATGTTCAATAAGATTACCTTCGGACCTTGTTCCCAGCAGAGACATAGATGAAAAGAAGTTAATCTTGTCAATTTGCTGTTTTCTTGTTTAACCTGAGGGGTGACTCAAGGGTCACAAGGATTTATAAGCTTGTTTTACAGAAGAAAAAGAATGTCTTCAAGGAAGTTACAATCACCAGCTAACCAGCCCCCAGCTGCTGTTGATGCCCAGAAGTCAGATTGCCCAAGGGCTTATTGGGAGTGAAAGAAACACAGATTATCCCTTTGTTTCCCCGAAACTCCTTCTACCAACCCCCTGAGCTCTATAAAGGCCCCTGCTTTCTTCCCCTTTCTTTTTTTTTTGTAAGGAGGACTAGCCCTGAGCTAACATCTGATGCCAATCCTCCCCTTTTTTCTTGAGGAAGATGGGCCCTGAGCTAACAACTGTGGCCATCTTCCTCTACTTTATATGGGATGCCACCACAGCATGGCTTAACATGTGATGCGTCAGTAGGCGCCCGAGATCCGAACCTGCAAACCCCGGGCCGCCGCAGCGGAGCGCGCACACTTAACCACTTGCGCCACCGGACTGGCCCCTTCCCCTTTCTTGTCAAGGGGAATTTGAGAGAACCTTCTCCTTTTCACCAGTTTGAATAAACCTTTCTCCATCTCCAAGCATCAATGTCTCACTGACTGGTTTATTGTGCATCGGCACACAAACTTGAGATTTAGAGGTTCGGTATCAGTTTCATGTCTTTCTTTTTGACATGGCTATCTCCTGAACCAAACCAGGTTCCTTGCTAGAATAAAGAGGACAAATCTAGGCTTTGAGGAATTATTAGAAAAAAACATGGGGAAATGATTTTAGTTATTTGTTTCTGGTAATAAAAATAATAGAAAACATTTACGTAATATAATGTACCACTCTTTATCATAAGTCAGAATATTTGTCAGAATATTTGTCATAAGTCAGAATTCGCTTACAGAACTTTGGAAATGATTTAATACACTCATACTAAGGCATTCCAAATCTGAATAGATGCACAAGATCATGGTAGAGTATTATAAAAGAATATTGTAATGGAGTTTTATAAAATCTACATACACCTATCTCAGTATTCTGAAGTGATCTTGAAGTATTCTTATTTATATTTTAAACTGTGATTAAATTTGCTTTGTAATACTAATTTCAAATCCCAACTTCTAGTCACATTCATAAGGCAAATCATCTCCCAATTTATTCTGTTCCAAATTTAATTTTGTAATAATGAAAAAATAAAATATTCACTACTTGTTGGAATATCCTCCTGCAGCTCTTAGGAAGTTCCTAGGGTGTATCTATATTCTAATAAGCATTTAAAAGTATATCTTTGCCAACGTTTATTTCTCTTCACTCTAAGCTGTTGCTCCATAGAAATGAGAATTTAATCAGCCATGACAGTTGGGATAAATAAACCTGACTTTGTTCTGGGCTGGCTTCAGATGTGTAAGGACAGGATACCGTTACCAGACACATACCCAGGTTCTTTACTCGCCACACAAGAGGGGCCAAATAAAGCTAGAACACCAGGCTTATGGCAAGGAAAGAGTTTTTATTTTGGGTGATGTCAGCTGGGAGACGAGAGCTCGTAAATTTGTCCTGTCTCCCCAAAAGATGGGAGGCAAGGGGTTTTAAAGGTTGCGAGGGGGAGCATGTGCTGGGGTCTTAGGTAGGGGAGGGGGAGCATGTGCTGGGGGTTTTAGGTAAGGGAGAGGGAGCATGTGCTGGAGGTTTTAGGTAAGGGAGAGGGAGCATGTGCTGGAGGTCTTAGGTAAGGGAGAGGGAGCATGTGTTGGGGTTTTAGGTAGGGAGGGGGAGCATGTGTTGGGGGTTTTAGGTAAGGGAGAGGGAGCATGTGTTGGGGTTTTAGGTAAGGGAGAGGGAGCATGTGTTGGGGGTTTTAGGTAAGGGAGAGGGAGCATGTGTTGGGGGTTTTAGGTAAGGGAGAGGGAGCATGTGTTGGGGGTTTTAGGTAAGGGAGAGGGAGCATGTGTTGGGGGTTTTAGGTAAGGGAGAGGGAGCATGTGTTGGGGGTTTTAGGTAGGGGAGGGGAGCATGTGGCCGTGCTGGTTGGCACCTTCCCACCAGCTTGCATTTGACCTTGAAGAATGAATTTCTTTCCCTTGACTGTCTGGACTTTTCTGGGAAAGTTTTCATCTTCAGCCTGCGTTTGGCCTTGTGAAGCTGAACCTTGATGTCTCGACCTTGATTTCCTGGGAAAGACAGCTCACTCATGTACTGAGGAGGGACAGAAAGACCTGGTTAGTTTTAAACAACAGTTGATTATGCTGAATATGCACAGCTGCAGTTAGCAAAGCTTATCTCAAAGTTTTTGCTAACTTCTTCTAGCCCAGGGAAGGTTTTTTAACCTCTTTGTGCTCAGTTTCAATACGACTAGGTTGGAGTTGTCCTGCCAGTAGACCACCCAAGTGCTGCAATGAGCTTGGACTGATGGGGGGATTTGGTGCACGCAGGCTAGATCAGAGATCTGAAATGGGCTCCCCTTGGAACAGGGCATAATTCTCCCCTCAGTCTCAGACTGTGCCTGGGTTATTCACGGTCATGTCAACTGAGGTAGCTCAGGTGAAGAGACAGTTTCGGGGCCCTCCTTGGTACCTTTTCTCTCACCATCACCAATCTCCTGTCCGCACCTGCACCCCTGGCATTAATCCAGACGTAATGCTTGGCTTATGGTAGATTTATCAAATAAATAAATGCAAACAAGAGGAGAAATCAAACACGCCATAGTGGTACCTCTGTGTGCAACAAACTTTAACCATACCCGAAAGAAATGTTCTCTCTAAAATAAAGATATGACCATTAAATCGTCCCTATAAAGCACTTCTCCAGTCAAATAAAAGATACAGCAAAAAGAAAAATTACTGAATAATTCAAATTACTCACAAACATTAACCCTGTTTCAAGGAAAAATATTTTTTGTATGCTATAATTTTTCAGAATGGCCATAAACCTTGATCAAAATTATTAGGCCAATTATTGAGACCTTAATCCAGAATAATGATAATAATAATTGCACCCAGTCTCATTGCTCTATACTTTTACATACATTATAGTCCTGAATACTCACCAAAACTCTGAGTAATAGGCACTGGTATGCATTACAGGTGAGGAAACTGAGTCTGAGAGATTGAGTAGCCTGTCCAAGGTCACATGTCTAGTTAGCAGCAGAACCAAAATTCAAACCTACTACGCCTAGCCTACGAGTGAAGGACTGCAGCTCTGGTTACACTATAAAGCTAATTTTATATAAAAATTACTTCAAACTTTTTTCTTCTCGGTAATTATTATTAATAGTTTCCATCTCTATAGTACCTTAACATGTAATATCATGTTTGATCCTCACCACACCCTCTGAGATTTGTAGGGCAGCTAGTGGGACCTCTTTTTGTGGACTAGGGAAACTGAAGCTCAGAATTTTTGTCTTTCCAGAGTCACAAAGCTGGACCCAGAATCCAGTGATCTTTTCATGACACGTGCTGCCTCCTTGAAGCACGTCTCAAAATTAACTGAGAATGGGTATTAAAGAAGCACAGCTGAATTGCCTAAAAACAAAATGAAACCAAGCAAAAAATACCATGGATGTTTAACAAAACCGTAGTTCCAGACTAGAACTAGTGATGGAAACCATTTCTTTTAGATTGTAAAAGATAAAGCCATTGTAAAATTATTTCCTGCAAAATGATTTCGGACAATGGAAATGTCACACTTGGTCTTTGACTAGTTTAGCTCAGATAAGAACAGATCAACCTCAGTGTCACAAGGCTAATCGATTAACTTTCTCCCGGTCCATGGCTAAAGGCTGAATGATACGTAACCTCTAAACCATAGAACAAAATATCTGCTATTTGATCTGATGGCTGGCACATTCCAGGCTAAAAATATATTTCTCTCATTTCAATTCCAGAGGCTAGCATTGTATTCCAGAGCTTGTGTCAATCAGGGAGTTTTCTTGAGCAATGTGACATAGATTCATGACCCGAAGTGTCGAGCTGAAGAGACAAATGACACCTGAAACAAAAAAGGTCAGCTTTCTTCAGGAACGGATGCTTGTTATAGACTTTAGAATCCACAAGAGTTATCAGCAAGTCTGGAGCGTTCCACTCTTTTTTGGCCCATATTGAAAAATTAGGAATTAAAATATCTTATGCAGCCTTCAGTCTAAGCCAGCCCTATAACTCAATGGAGTGTGATATAGAACGTGTGCAAAGCCCTGACTCCTAAAATCTCTCCCCCACTAGTTAATAACAACGTCTGAAATTCCATTGTAATGTTTTATTTTTCTGGGGCTAGTATTTTAAAACAAGTATAATATTAATATAGACTATTATAATAGTTCAGTATAATATTAATATATACTATTATCATAGTATAGTATTATTTTATATATAAAATATAATTTACAATAATCTAAACCCTCCAAGACAGGTTAATAAGCATTATTACACTAGCCAGAATTCATTTCTTATATTTTATTTTGAAGTAATAGCTACTTTAGAACTGGACTCTGTTGGAAGACAGCAGATTTCAAAGGGGAGAAATTGCAGGGATTGAGTTTTGATAAGATCTTCTGGTGGTGAGGACAGACCTTGGTCGGGACCCCACTTAGAGAGTCCAAGAAGTCAATGGCATGATGTGCTGGGCACAGGCAATGTGTAACCTGACCACCCTGGCCATCAGATGGGCTCAAAGGATAAAACACAATAGATATGCTTTCTTCCTAGTACCAGGTCCAAGGCCCTGGTAAGATAGCCCTGGGACTTCAGAATCTTAGGAGGTTTGAATGATGCACGATGATGAGCTCATCGTGCCACAGAAGTCAGCCTTTTATAAGTCAGACACCAGCCTTTTATAAGTTTTAATACTGCAGTACCTTCTTCCTTCACCTCCCAGTGATAGCTAACCTTGACGAAGGCAACTCACGTAACAAATGAGACAGGAGGAGAATTTCACTTTACGCCCAGTGTCTTCACATGAATACGCTTGAGGCTTTCTCTTTCTAAAGCTTGGTGCTCTGAAAATGCAAAAGGTTTTGATTGGATTTAATGGATTGGATTTAATGTTTTAGAAAAACGAATTTTAAAAATTTCTCATACCTGATTGGAAGAAAATAAAATTTCCCAGAAAATCAAGCACTAAAATGTTCGGAATTTCCTTTTAGTTTGTAATATGTCTCCAAATGACTTTTAGATGGTATCTTGCAGGCCAAGATGCCACAGCAGGGAAACTTGGCAGAGGACTCCCAGATGTAGCATCTACACTCCACAAACTGACCTGGGGACCACAATTCAGATACAATAAATCAAACCATTACTCTGCAGAGAAAAAACAAAGAAAAGGTCCCATATTTTCTTTTCCTCACTTGTTCACTTTTCCAATTACCAAAAACATTTTCCAGTATAAGAGGTAAACATCCTTATTGCAGATGATTTGGATAATTTATACAACTGTGGATAAATCAAAAGAGGAAAACTTTATTCCTAGTCCTACCATTCAGAAACAACTGTTTATTTGCTATTTTGATTTATTTCATTTGTCTTTTTGTGTGATGTCTAGATTTTTATGGATTTTTAAAACTTAGTTTTTACCATGGTATTTACATAATTGCAATCATTTTATGACCTGCTTCCCTCATTAACATTATTGCAGAACTCTTTTCTATTATATTGCAGATTATGTAAACATTATTTTTTACTGCTGTATTGAATGGAATACATAATCAGTCTTCTAATTTTGAGTGATTTTAAATGTTTCCCTGTTTAAGCAATGCTGTGATGGTTATCATTGTTGACTAAGCTTTGCTGGATTTTTGAACACTTACAATGGATTTCCAGAAGTGGGATGATTGGATCTAAAGGCATAAACATCTATGTGACACATATGCCAAATGAAATCCTAAAGGATTGTCCCGAGTTAGTCTCCCAGCAACACATTTACCTCCTCCATCTTCCATAGCTCTGGGTATTATCATTTAAACATCTGCTGCTTTAGTAAAGAGAAATGTTATTTTGTTGTTTCTATTGGCATTTCTTTATTACTAGTGCAGTTGAACATTTTTTTGGTATATTAGCTAAGCAGTTATATGGCATCTTCGGTGAATTTCTTACTCATATTGAACATTAAAGTCTACATTTTTTCTCAATGATTTGAGAGAATATTTTATAAAGGTAACTTTTTATTTGTTACATTTGCTGCAAACTTCCGTTGCTTAACTTTGTGTTAATTAAGCTTTTAATTTAAAAAACCACAAACAGTTTAAGTTTGCATGTAGTCATATGTATTAATGCTTTACTTTGCAATCTGGTTTGCTTATTATCGTTTTTTTTGTTTTTTTTGTTTTTTTTGTGAGGAGATCAGCCCTGCACTAACATCTACCAATCCTCCTCTTTTTTTGCTGAGGAAGACCGGCCCTGGGCTAACATCCGTGCCCATCTTCTGCCACTCTGTATGTGACGCCGCCACAGCATGGCTTGCCAAGCAGTGCATTGGTGCGCGCCCGGGATCCGAACCAGCAAACCCCGGGCTGCCGCAGCAGAGAGTGTACACTCAACCGCTTGTGCCACCGGGCCGGCCCCTGGTTTGCTTATTATCATTTTTAATCCAGACAAGTAGTAGGGATGTTGGGGTGCTTTCCTCCCTGTGGCTTTCCCGTAGAGAAGTAACTTACCTAAATTTGCTGAGCGAGAAGTAAATCACATGTTTCCAAACTTAAGATTCATCCAGTTTTACTCTATTACTTGGTATAATTCTGAATTGTTACAGATCACTTTCTTTTGAGATTTTATTCCAGTGCACACAGATAAAAACCCATCAATGAGAACAGAGGTTTATCAACAGATTTAAATGCCAGAGTTTAAAATGCTCTGGAAAGCATTTTAAATTGCAGGAGGAATACTAAGACCTTAGTGTTAGTATTTTCCTTTAAATCTTTTATAGGAAAAAAAAGAGGAATAAAGGAATGGATGAAAGGCTAGCCAACAAATGAGTGAAGGACACTGTCTTACCCATACAAACGTCAGTGTCCCCCAGCCTCAAGGGTGAACTCCATCTTCCCCTGGGACTCAGCAGTTCAAGATCCTCAGGCTCTGACTCTTGAGATCCCCTAGAGATAACCCCCAGGATTTTTCTGCACTTTCTCTCTCCTGCTTGCCAGTGATGTCTTCCTGCTGGGTTTGCATACTCCTCCTCTCTAACCTCTCCGTCTTCAATGATAGAGAGGTTTAATCATGGAAGAAAGAGAACACCATGGTATTTGCCCTGTGTCGAGACCTAATCAATAATACCACTTACAGCA
Source organism: Ceratotherium simum simum (assembly GCF_057802395.1). NCBI lineage: Eukaryota > Metazoa > Chordata > Mammalia > Perissodactyla > Rhinocerotidae > Ceratotherium > Ceratotherium simum. The sequence goes on from NC_141903.1 coordinate 89,477,085, forward strand.
TCTCTTCAACCCTAAACATTTTTATGAATATGAATGGAATAAGTTGGCAGCATTTAACCACTACAATATGAGTGATGATACTTATAACAACAGCAAATACTAATTGAGTGTTTGTTGTGTGTCAGGCATTCTTTCAAGTGCTTTATCTATATTAATCTCTATGCTGACTCTATGAGGTAGATACCATTATTGGTTGCATTTTGCAGATGAGGAAACCAAAGCACAGAGAGACTGGATAAATGGCCCTGAGTTGCACAGTTAATAAATGGTGGAACTAGGCAGGCTTCAACCCGGACTGCCTGGCTCCCGAGTTTCTGCTCTTCGTGGTTATGATATACTGTTTGCCTGAGAAATCTGTTCTGCCTTGAGTAGAAATGATAAGATCACTAAAGCCATGTGACATAACTATTGAAGCCTTTGTTACAAAATAAACATGAAAATTAAGCAAAATAAATGTATAGTGAAAGCTGCTACTTACCGAAACACCAGCTTCCTCTGCGGCTCCTGGGAAAGTATTTAACGTAGTAAACAGAAAACAAAAAGAAATAAAAAACCCACCAAAACCAATAACCCACAAACAAAAAAATAAATCAAAACAATTTGTTTCCTTATGTTCTTACTGACTTTCAACGGAAAGTGACGTCACTTGTGTAATGACATGTTAAGTAGAATCCTAGCTCCTTAGAACTGGGCTCATGTGGTCCTACCTGCCACCCGCCTACTGCAGAAATTCCTTTTACAATAGTCCTGCAAACCATCACTCAGCCCTTGATGAAACACCCCCATTGACATAAGCTCATCAATTAATAAGATGGCCTCCTAGGTGGTGTTAAAAGAGAAACAGGCATTTTAGAAATTTTAAGAGTTTATATGAGTAAAAATCAGTTTAAATCAGGCAGCATTCAATCTAGCAGATAGAAAGGAGCTCCAAGAACTCCTGCAACAAAGGACAATCCTAATTGACGTGGAAGAGGCAGAAACTCCCTTCTGGAGAGGAAAAACGCCGCCTTCACAAGCTGCCAGCTTCACGGCCGCCCGGGAGCAGCCCAAAGGTGCGCAGCCCTCCCTGGAGGAGCAGGGCCCTGAGCCGGGGAGGGCCCTGCTGTAGGCATTGTGTGGACCCAGCACAATCGAGACCAGTGGCATAATATCTGATTTTGCCTGCTACTAAAACATTGGGGAGTACCCCCAGAAAACCTGGTTCACAAAGAAATTAAAACCGGCTCTTAAAGGGCCCACGCTCAAACTCACCCACTTCAGAAAGCATCCTAAAATCACCAGAAAGAAAGGTGCACAGTGCTTTGGTGAAAAGAGACTCACCTGATAGGCCCTGAGTGCATCTCGGTGAGAGGTGAGACCTCTCCAGGGACTGGAACATTGGCGGCGGCCATTGTCGTGGCCTGGTGTGGGCGTGCTGACACAGACGCCATTGGAGTTCTCCCTGGGGCCTGCTAGCCCAGAGTCTGCCCCACCCACTAGAGCACCGGTTTAATCTAGCTCAGCAAGGGCGGGCAGCCCACACTAGAGACTGGCCCCACCCAGCAACTAGCCCTCAGGCAACTTGTGGGCCTGCATAGATTGGTGACTGGATTCTCTGCAGCTTGGCAACTGAGCTGGAGAGTGTGGGGCAGTGGTGGAGTGTGTGGGGCTCCTGCTGGGGAGAGACTGGGTCCACATCGGGAGGTCGGGGCGCACACATGGGGCAGGACTGTGTTGATTGTGTGTGTGGACCTGTGGGCGGCAGGGCTTGACAGCTGCAGAAGACTTGTGCTTCTCAAAGACCCACATAGAGGGTTTGCCCCACCTTCCAAAGTCTGAAACAATTGGGTGCTCCTGTGCCTGAGGCCAGCCCCATCCAGCTGCAATCCTCAGGGAGCTGACAAGAGACCTAAAGGCTGGAGGCTTTTAGCCTCCAGCCCCTGTAAGCCCCTGAGCCTAACAACCTGCCACTCTGAGGGCCTACTCACTTAAAAGAAATACTGCAACACAAATGTGGTATTAGAAATTGCAGCCAACTGTGCTGGGGCTCCCCACACCTGATAAAGAGACTGAAGGGCCCACAACAACTACAAACAGCTGAGCAGTACAACAGCTGACCAGGAGCATAACTTGGCCTACCTGGGCGCCTACAGGGAGAGCAAACAGACCACAACAGAAGGACACATGTAGCCCACATAGGGGTCACCCCTGGAACATTGAGAACTGAGGGAAGCACACTGGCAGCCTCCTAAGGTATCACTTACATAAGGTCATCTATCCAAGAGCAGGAGACGTAGCTGACCTACCTAATACATAGACACAAGCACAGGGAAAGAGGCAAAATGAGGAGGCAAAGGAATACATTCCAAGTAAGGGAACAGGACAAAACTCCAGAAAAGCAACTAAGTGAAACAGAAATGAGCAACCTACCCGACAGAGAGTTCAAACTAAGAGTGTTAAGGACGCTCACTGATCTGGGGAGAAGAATAGATGATCTCAGTGAGAATGTCAACAAAGAAATGGAAGATATAAAAAAGAACCAATCGGAAACGAAGAACACGATACTGGAAATGAAAAATTCGCTAGAGGGACTCAAAAGCAGAGTAGAGGATACAGAAGAATGGATCTGCGAGCTGGACGAAAGACTAGAAGAAATTACCCAAGCTGAACAGGTAAAAGAGAAAAGAATTAAAAAGAGTGAGGACAGTCTAAGGGACATCTGGGACAACACCAAGCTCACTAACACTCGTGTTATAGGTGTCCTCGAAGGAGAAGAGCAAGACAAAGGGGCAGAGACTCTATTTCAAGAAATAATAGATGAAAATTTCCCTAGCCTAAGGAAGGAAGCAGACATCCAGGTACAGGAAGCACCGAGAGCCCCAAACAAGATAAACCCAAAGAGGCCCACACCAAGACACATCATAATCAAAATGTCCAGAATTAAAGATAAAGAGAGAATCCTAAAAGCTGCCAGAGAAAGACAAGTTACATACAAAGGAAACCCCATAAGGCTATCAGCTGACTTCTCAGCAGAAACCTTACAGGCTAGAAGAGAGTGGCACAATATATTTAAAGTGCTAAAAGGAAAAAACTAACAGCCAAGAATACTCTACCCAGTAAGATTATCATTCAAAATGGAAGGAGAGATCAAAAAATTCCCAGACAAGCAAAAATTAAAGGAGTTTGTCACCAATAAACCAATGCTACAAGAAATGTTAAAGGGACTGATTTAAGGGGAAAAGAGAAGACCACAAATAGGAAAAATTATCTATTTCCATGATAAGAGGGCAATGGAGACAAATGCACAAAAAAGAGGTTAGATATGATATCAAAAACATAAAATGAGGGAGGAGGGGAGTTAAAGAGTAGAGCTTTCAGACAGAGGTTAAACTAAAGAGACCATCAATTCTGTATAGAAGGCGAAAGGAACAGAGAAGGACTACTAAAACACTGAGAAAAAAAGTTAAAAAATGGCAGTAAGTACATACTTATCCATAGCTACTTTAAACGTCAATGGACTAAATGCCTCACTTAAAAGGCATAGGGTGGCTGATTGGATAAAACACCAAGACCCATATATATGCTGCATAAGAGACACACTTCAGACCTAAAGACACTCACAAACTGAAAGTGAAGGGACGGAAAAATATACTCCACACAAATGGCAATGAAAAGAAAGCTGGAGTAGCAGTACTCATATCAGACAAAGTAGACTTTAAAACAAAGACTGTAAAAAGAGACAAAGAAGGGCATTACATAATGATCAAGGGAACAATCCAATAAGAGGATATAACACTTGTAAATATCTATGCACCCAATGTAGGTGCACCTAAATATATAAAGCAATTATTAACAGACATAAAAACAGAAATAGACAGTAACACAATAATAGTAGGGGACTTTAACACTCCACTTACACCAACGGATAGATCATCCAAACAGAAGATCAATAAGGAAACATTGGCCTTAAATGACACACTAGAACAGATGGACCTAGTAGATATATACAGAGCATTCCATCCAAAAACTGAAGAATACATGTTCTTTTCAAATGCACATGGAACATTCTCCAGGATTGATCACATATTAGGCCACAAAACAAGTCTCCATAAATTTAAGAAGATTGAAATAACACCAAGCATCTTTTCTGACCACAACGGTATGAAACTGGAAATCAACTATAGGAAGAAAGTCAGAAAAGCCACAAATACGTGTGGATTAAACAAAATGGTACTGAACAATGACTGGGTCAATGAAGAAATCAAAGAAGAAATCAAAAACTACCTGGAGACAAATGAAAATGAAAATACGACATGCCAGAATTTATGGGATACAGCAAAAGCAGTTCTAAGAGGGAACTTTATAGCAATACAGGCCTAGCTCAACAAAGAAGAAAAATCTCAAATAAACAATCTAACAATGCACCTAAAGGAACTGGAAAAAGAAGAGCAAACAAAGCCCAAAATCAGTAGAAGAAGGGAAATAATAAAAATCAGAGCAGAAATAAATGAAATAGAGACCAAAAAAACAATAGAAAAAATTAATAAAACCAAGAGCTGGTTCTTTGAAAAGATCAACAAAATTGACAAACCTTTAGCTAGACTCACCAAGAAAAAAGGAGAGAAGGCACAAATAAGTAAAATCAGAAATGAAAGAGGAGAAATTACAACAGACACCTCAGAAATACAAAAGATTATAAGAGAATACTATGAAAAGCTATATGCCAACCAATTCGACAATCTGGAAGAAATGGATAAATTCTAAGAATCATACAACCTTCCAAAACTGGATCAAGAAGAAGTAGAAAATTTGAATAGACCGATCACCAGTAAGGAGATCGAAACAGTAATCACAAACCTCCCCAAAAATAAAAGTCCAGGACCGGACGGCTTCCCTGGTGAATTCTACCAAACATTCAAAGAAGACTTAATACCTATCCTTCTCAAACTCTTCCAAAAAATTGAGGAGAGGGGGAAGCTCCCTAACTCATTCTACAAAGCCGACATTACCCTGATACCAAAACCAGACAAGGACAACACAAAAAAAGAAAATTACAGGCCAGTATCACTGATGAACATCGATGCAAAAATCCTCAACAAAATACTAGCAAATCGCATACAACAATACGTTAAAAAGATTATACACCATGATCAGGTGGGATTTATTCCAGTTATGCAGGAATGGTTCAACATTCACAAATCAATCAACGTGATACACCACATTAATAAAATGGAGAATAAAAATCACATGATCATCTCAATAGATGCAGAGAAAGCATTTGACAAGATACAGCATCCATTTATGATAAAAACTCTGAATAAAATGGGTATAGAAGGAAAGTACCTCAACATAATAAAGGCCATGTATGAGAAACCCACAGCTAATATCATCCTCAATGGTGAAAAACTGAAAGCTATCCCTCTAAGAACAGGAACCAGACAAGGATGCCCACTGTCACCACTCCTGTTTAACATAGTAGTGGAAGCCCTAGCCAGAGCAATCAGGCAAGAGAAAGAAATAAAAGGGATCCAAATTGGAAAGGAAGAAGTGAAACTCTCACTATTTGCAGATGACATGATTTTATATATAGAAAACCCTAAAGAATCCACCAGAAAACTTTTAGAAGTAATAAACGAATATGGTAAAGTTGCAGGATACAAAATCAACATACAAAAATCAGCTGCATTTCTATACACTAACAACGAAGTAGCAGAAAGAGAAATTAAGAATACAATCCCATTTACAATTGCAACAAAAAGAATAAAATACCTAGGAATAAACTTAACCAAAGAGGTGAAAGAGCTGTACACGGAAAACTATAAAACATTGCTGAAAGAAATTGAAGAAGACACAAAGAAATGGAAAGATATTCCGTGATCTTGGATTAGAAGAATTAACATAGCTAAGATGTCCATACTTCCTAAAGCAATCTATAGATTCAATGCAATCCCTATCAAAGTTCCAACAACATTTTTCACAGAAATAGAATAAAGAATCCTAAAATTTATATGGAACAACAAAAGACACCGAATAGCTAAAAGAATCCTGAGAAAAAAGAACAAAGCTGGAGGTATCACACTCCTTGATTTCAAAATATACTACAAAGCAATAGTAACCAAAACAGCATGGTACTGGCACAAAAACAGACACACAGATCAATGGAATAGAATCGAAAGCCCAGAAATAAACCCACACATCTATGGACAGCTAATCTTTGACAAAGGAGCCAAGAATGTACAACGGAGAAAAGAAAGTCTCTTCAACAAATGGTGTTGGGAAAACTGGATAGCCACATGCAAAAAAATGAAAGTAGACCCTTACCTTACACCATACACAAAAATTAACTCCAAATGGATTAAAGACTTGAATGTAAGACCTGAAACTATGAAACTTCTAGAAGAAAACATAGGAAGTACGCTCTTCGACATCGGTCTTAGCAACATATTTTCAAGCACCATGTCTGACCGGGCAAGAGAAACAATAGAAAAAATAAACAAATGGGATTACATCAAACTAAAAAGCTTCTGCACAGCAAAGGAAACCATCAACAAAATGAAAAGACAACCTAACAGTTGGGAGAAGATATTTGCAAACCATACATCTGATAAGGGCTTAATCTCCAAAATATATAAAGAACTCATGCAGCTCAACGACAAAAAAACTACCAACCCAATTAAAAAATGGGCAAAAGACCTGAACAGACATTTCTCCAAAGACGATATACAGATGGCCAACAGACACATGAAAAGATGTTCAAAATCATTAACTATCAGGGAAATGCAAATCAAAACTACAATGAGATATCACCTCACACCCGACAGAATGGCTATAATTAACAGGACAGGAAACAGCATATTTTGGAGAGGATGTGGAGAGAAGGGAACTCTCATACACTGCTGGTGGGAGTGCAAACTTGTGCAGCCACTATGGAAAACAGTATGGAGATTCCTCAAAAAATCAAGGATAGAACTACCATATGATCCAGCTATTCCACTGTTGGGTATTTATCCAAAGAACTTGAAAACACCAATGCATAAAGATACATGATCCCTGTGTTCATTGCAGCCTTATTCACAATAGCCAAGACTTGGAAGCAACCTAAGTGCCCATCAAGGGACGAATGGATAAAGAAGATGTGGTATATATACACAATGGAATACTACTCAGCCATAAGAAACAGTGAAATCCAGCCATTTGTGACAACATGGATGGACATTGAGGGTATTATGCAAAGTGAAATAAGTCAGAAGGAGAAGGTCAAATACCGTATGATTTCCTTCATTAAGTAGTAGATAATAACAACAATAAACAAACACATAGAGACAGAGATTGGATTGGTGGTTACCAGAGGGGAAGGGGGGTGGGAGGAGGGTGAAAGGGATAATTCGGCACATGTGTGTGGTGATGGGTTGTAATTAGTATTTGGGTGGTGAACATGATGTAATCTATGCAGAAATAGAAGTATAATGGTGTACACCTGAAATTTATACAATGTTATAAACCAATGTTACTGCAATAAACAAAAAATTAAAAAGAAAAAGAAAGGAGCTCCAAGGAGCTGTACAAAATGAAAGCCTTTTATAGGCAGAGGGAGCAGGACAAGGAAGTTATACGAGACAAAAAAGTGGGTTGGTTATTGCAAAGTTACTTTTCCTTAGGGGCTGACAGGGATCAATCTGGCAGATTACCTAACTAGTTCTGATCAGGCCATTCTTTTTTTTTTTTTTTTTTTTTTTTTTTTAAAGATTTTATTTATTTTATTTTTTCCCCCCAAAGCCCCAGTGGATAGTTGTGTGTCGTAGCTGCACATCCTTCTAGTTGCTGCATGTGGGACTCGGCCTCAGGATGAACGGAGAAGTGGTGCCTCGATGCGCACCCGGGATCCAAACCCGGGCCGCCAGCATCGCAGCGCGCGCACTTAACCACCAAGCCACAGGGCCGGCCCGATCAGGCCATTCTTAACTGGTTTAAGATTCCATTTCTGGGAGAGCCAAAACTGTAATTAAGTCTTGGTTTGGTGATATGGGGCTTTAGCTTAAGTGACTCCATTTTGGGCTCATTATCTTGTTTTTTTAACAGTGGGTAGTTTTCTTAACTAAAGTTGAAATTTGCCTATTTGTAAAGTTTATTTATATGTTCATCAAATGTTTGCTGAACCCCTCTGCACGTCAGCCTCCACTGTGATACAGGCTCTGAGAATCCAATGGAGACTAAGATATACACCTCATTTTCAAGGTGCTTACACCTAGAACAATTTTTTTTGTTAGAATTTTGCTTGTAACGATAGAGTATCCATTAATAACATAATTTTTCCTTATCAATCACCTGCAAGTTCCATAAATTGTTTTTAAAGCAATCAGCTAAGTGCTTTAGCCCCATATTGGGAACAACTCAAATGCCATCAACAGCAGAATGGAAAGATACAATGTTTCTCTATTCACTGTATGGATACATATGGACAACTACACAGCCTGAGAACGCACAACTGCAACCACTGGCAACCACTGGCAACCACAGGGATGAATCTCCCAGACACAATGTTGAATAAAAGAAGCCCAACAAGAAAGAGTACATACTACATGATTCCACTTATAATTACATAAATTTCAAATCAGGCAAAACTCATCAATGCTATTGGAAGTCAGATCATGGTTACCCTTGAGGGTGGGAGAGAGTGACGAGGAGAGACATGAGGGGACTTCTGGGGTGTTGGAAAGGTTCTGTTTCTTAGTCTGGGTGCTGGCTACTTAAGTGTGTTCACTTAGTGAAAATTCACCAAGCTATACACTTGAGATTTTTGTACTTCTCTGTATGTACATATTTATACTTCCATCAAAAGTATACACACACAAAAACGTTATTAGAAACATTACAAAAATGTCCATCAGACTTAAGAAGAATAGGGTCAGATAATGGAAAAAATTCAATTCATATTCTTCAGTGGAAGGCATATAAGCATTCAGTTCAGAAGATGGATTGGAAGAGAGCCAAAGCATTACCATTAATAAATGCAGTCTGGAAAAAAAAAAATAGCCCCAATTTCCGTAATGGGAAAAGTCGCTGGCAGAGCTCTGTGACGTAAAATGAATGAACAAGGGCGGTCACATTCAGACCTTCCTAAGATCTGCGCAGTGCTGCTGCTGAGAGGCCATCTGAGAGAGCACCGTGCGGGAGGCTCGGTCCTGACCCCCCGGCTCAGAGCCATAGCCTTTTTTATTTTAAAAACGCTGACGTGGCAGCTCGGGTCCTCATTATGGGAGAACTGCTTTCTGTTCTTTGCATTTTATGTGAATGCTGTGGTGCTGTGGAGTGCATGTCGGCTTTTAGAAAATAAGTTCTCATTCAGTAGGAAAACTTTGGAGATTTTATGTTTGAGATAGCAAAAACTTCATATAATCATGGATTTGAACTGAACAGTCAATTGAAATAGATATATACTCATGTATTCAGAGTTCCCTCAGTGATCATTCTGTCTCCTTTTTTCTGCTCATCTCTTAAGACCATCTCAAATGTCACCTCCTCCAGGAAGCCTTCCACAGAGCCCCTTCAGGATTCACTGTTTTCTTATTTTCTTCCACTGAACTTCATGTCATTACTTTAGCATTTCTAAAGGGAGATAACACGGTATAGTGGTATGGTGGCCTTTGGATTACAGAGATTAAAGTTTCTTAATTTCTCTAAGTCCAAATTTTCTTATTTTTCCAGTTACAGGATTGGGTTACTTTGATGATAAAGAGCATCTGTATCACACCTGGTATATAGAAGAGACTCGAAAGAAGACACTTGCTTCCCCCTGACTCTGCTCTGTTTGTTTCTACTAACATGTATCACCTTCTAATATGCAACAGCTCTCATATACAGTACTGAGTTTATTATTTAGTGTTTGAGCGTAAGCTCTATACACTCATTGTCTGTGTTCGCTGATGAGCTCCAAATGCCTAAAACAGTGCTTGCAACATTGTAGGAGCTCCAAAAATATTTGGGGAATGAAATGAGTGAATAATTCCTTCTAACCTTTCCTGCTGTCTCACCCAGAAAGCCTGATGGACCATCACCAGATTTAAACTTTTTGAGGGTAGGAACCCCCCTCAATGCAGCTTCTTTTTAGCCCCCACAGAGCACGCATAGTGCTGTGCACACGGGAGGCTACTGAGAAGTCAACAGCAAGTTACCATGCTATTAACACTCATACATAAAAGTAACACAATACAGATTTAAACAATAAAGTTAAGAGCAACAAAACCTTGGCATTCCCAGCATGAAAGAGCATAAACACCTTAGCCCAAGAGCAGCATCCTGGGTCCCCATAGATTAATTTATGTGTTGTTTGGCTTAAGATTGCAGCCAACTCACTCAATACATATCAGTATAGAAAAGTGAGAGAGAAGGAAATAAACCAAAGTCAGAGGAGAGGAGCGCTTGATGGTATTAAATGGAACTTTTTTCTACTTTTTCTGGTTTGTTTATTTTACACTACAGAAGAAGGAATGGCTCGCAAATATACATAAAGAAATGAAACCAAATGCTTGGACACTGGAAACTGTAAAATAAAGTAACTATACGCTGTGTATTTGGCGTCCACTAATGAAGTTTGCAGTACAATCAACCTAACGCTGCCTCACCTAGAAAGTGAATGTCATTGGCTCACGTATGGGAGCGGGGTGGGGTTTGGGGATTGTTACTAAGCAATAAGAGGGATATTTCTGGCTCTCCTGAATTCCAGGGGTTTATCACCCGGCTTTGAAATCCTGCAGCCTGAAGTTGAATCTTTGGGTTCCAGCTCTTGCCAGCCGTGAGTGATTTTTACAACTTACTTAAGCTCCATAACAGCTGGATTTCTCCAGAGCAAGTGATGAGAGAGAGAGAGGAAAGCTGCAGTCTTTCATATGTTAATCTCGGAAGTGACATACCAACTAGTACTTCCGCCATGTGTTATTGGTCACATAGACCAAACTTAGTACAATATAGGAAGACCACACAAGAGTGTGAATACCAGGAGGTGGGGGTCATCTTGGGAGGCTGGCTACCACAGATAGCATACAACAGCTGGGGGCCGGCAGGCATCTCTCTCTCTCCAAATGGGCTTTCCACATAGCTAGCTTGGGCTTCCTTATGCAGGGAAGTCTCAAGGTAATTGTTTCCGACAAAGCAATTTGCCTTACCCAGGGTGAGCATTCTAAGGCAAACATGGAAGCTGCCAGTCTTCCTGAGCCCGGGCTCGGAAATACTGGAAACCACCTCGACCACATCCTGTTGGTCAAAGCAGTCAGAGTCCACCCAGTTTCAAGGGTAGGAGAAATAGACTCCACCCCTTGGCAAGGTCACGTTGCAACAGAGTGTGTTAGATCAGGAGGTCAGTCAGAGCTATTGTTGAAAACACAGCCCACCACTTGTGGTAAAGAAGAGTGCAGAGAGGAGAGAGGCATTGGATTTTTGGAAGCGGTTAATACGAAGCTAGGCTTTGACACAAATTGATACCTGGGATGGGACCGAGGAGGTCCAATGCCCAGAGCTGTTCAGGGGCTGAACACGCTGCAGCTGGAATGAAGGAGCAGAGCCATGGAGGCCAGAAAGTCTGCGTCACTCGCGAAGATACATGGAAATTTACTTGGCAGGGACAGGAAAGTCACATCAGGGACAGACAAGAGATGAGGACAGAGACAAATGCCAAAGAGCCCTGATGCTAAACCAAGAACCCAGACTCAGAAGAAGCCTCTATAGATCCTGGAGGAAATGACGCCCTTAGAAATACTCTTGAACCAAGGACCTTGACATTTATGAAACATTTACCATGTGTGCTTGGCTAAGTATTTTATATACATCAGTTCATCTAATTTTTATACCAGGCCTACAAGGTGAGTATATCTTCATTTTTTTCAACAAAGAAATTGAAGCTTAGGAAGTTTGATTAACTTACCAAAGTTCACAAAGCTAGTAAGTGGCAGATCTGGGCTTCAAACTCAGGTCTGTTTGAAACCCCATACTCTCAATTCATTCATTTGTTGTCATTGTAAAGTCCCAAGAGAAAAAAATCTTTTGGATATTACTAAGAAGAGGCACCTGAAAGAGGTGGACCCGAGGGACTGACATAGTCAAGATTAGATAACTCCCAGAGTAACCGACCACATGAGCAGTGCCCTGGACAGAGCCAGGCACTGTGGTGAATGGTGAATGGGTGGGCTGGATGTCACACAGGGAACCGTGTGGCTCTCTCAGTCACCAGGTGGGACGGAAGAGCCTGTGTAAACATGGGCTGAGGGAGCTGGTAGACGTAGCCAGAGGAGCTGCCCTGGGTGAGAAGGCAGAGCAGAGGGAGTCTTCTAGATTTGGGGGGAGTTCACATAGGGGAGGACCCTAGACCTCCTCCCTCTGCAAATGTAGTCTTCTTTGACTAATGGTGCAGCCTTAGGAAGAACTTGTGTAAAACAATGAGGGAGGACAAGATCCCCACTAGAAAGCCACATCAGCTGAATCCACTCTGGTCCCAATGGCGGTCAGGAGGTGGGTGTTGGTGACGAATATTGCACCCCGACTGCCCTTACAACCAGTGTTTAATTGCTCACCCCCACTTTTAGACCAAGGCTAGAGGGCTCTGCTATGGCCCTCCTCTGGCTGTGCCCCTCTTCACAAGATAAGGAGCTGGCCAGACCAAAGAGATGTGCCCACGTGGAACCCATTCTCCATCTTTAAATACTGGCTCCCAGAATTCCCTGTCCCAATGTCTTGAGCTTGCTTTCAGGGTCTCCACAGTCCTCTTCCTGGATCCTTCTTCCCTAGGACGAGCTCTGCCGCTGCTCTGTGCACCCCTAGGGCTGACCCAAGAGGCTGCCGGTTAACCCTTAAAGGAGTATAAAAGGAGCTTGGACGAGCAGGCGAGGATGTCCACATGCATGTGCATGAGGCCCTTGGCAGTGAGGGTAAAGCCAGAGCTGGGAAGAGAAGGGGGCTGACTGGGGACTGACGCAGAACTCACAGAATTTGGGGTTCTAAATTTGAATCTAGCCTTCCAGTTCACTCTGAAGGCATATGTATGACGATAGGAGGATGGAGTGTATGTTGTCTATCATTGGCTAGCTTATCTATAACTGTTAAAGATTTAGACGTACAGAGTGTGGTCCTCTATTGTATTCCCGCCCAAGCCCCTCAGCAGTGGGCTGTGAAGCCCGGCAGAAGCTGGAAGAGGCCTGCTCTCTCCCCTCTGCTCCTCCCAGCCAGCTCGATTCACGGGGCACTCTGCCTGACAGTACCCCACCCTCCAGTCCCCGGTTTTGACGACAGGAGTTCTTGACCACGTGCCTTGAGAAGGATAGAAAGTTGCCCATTTTTGTAAGCTGTGCCGCCACAACTTCCTCTACTTCCTGAAGTCGATGACTGATAACAGTGCTGTAGCTCTAGTTTCTCAATTTGAAAACATGTCAAGAAGAGTAGGGTTCAAAATCACTGCGACCTTTCAAGGTTATAGGGTCACGAGTGAGGGCTCAGCTGCCGTCAGAACACCGCTCTTCCTCATCAACTGGCCAAGGCTGAGGGAGACTTGGCTTCCACACTTCGTGTGTGGCAAATGCTCGCAGTTAGCCCATTCGCTTCAAAAGAAGCATCCAGGTTTTAAACTGCTACTTCTCGACCACATCATTCTTCCTCTCCAGGGAGAATGTGCCAACTCCCTAACACCGGCCCGCAAACATAATTCAAGTCTTCACAGAATTTAATATTGTACTTCTATTCAAGTGAATATTTTAATTTGGCACATGAAGACCATTTCTGCATCTTCTACTTGATGATATCAAAGGTATTTTCTGTTGCATTATTCAGTATCCTTTGAAGAAAATCCCATGCATTAAGTTCTCCTTATAATTCAGTGCCAGGAAACTGTTTGTTTTACTGGAAGAACTGGAATGACTCCTTTAAACAGATCACAGTTGGTTTTTTAACCCATTATTTTTCTTTTCTGCATTGGCTGCTAAGAATCCCAGAGTTAATGTAATACTTGCAGTAATTATCTTATTCCAGTTTCCTGACTCGGCTATTTCCTGTGTTCCTTAGTCAATATGCTACTGGTCTCACTGATTTCACCTTTATTTTTTAACTACTCTATTGTGTATGTGCTTTATGTGTGTTTTACTGTTAAAAGTTAAAGAGTTAATTCTTTTTTTAGAAGCGGGTAGATGTATACAGCTTATTGCAAATAAATGAACTTATATAAGTACATGCATACTTATTTTATCGTGCTGTCCCTTGTATAAAAGATGCTATTCCTCTTACTAACTCTCCTGAGAATATGTAGCCTGACTTTTGGTAGCCATGAGTTGAACAAATACCCATTTCCTCTTTCTCAGTTTCCTTTCACTTATAAAAGTCTATAGAAGACTAGGCATATATCCACGTGACCTGGCAGGGGTGCTGTCTGTGCTTCTAACCACAGACATGATCCCCTATAAGTAGTTACCCCTCAGTTTCTTATCTACACAGGAGGCTGTATAGATAAGATCCCTTCTCATTTTAGTGTTTTCTATTCCATGCACTTAAACTTAACCAACTAGAGGTAATGAACTGCACACAATGAGATGACCTCTGGTTTTCCTGCTTAGTCATCTGACATGCTCCAGGAGGGTCAGCCTCCCCATGGAGGAGCCGTGAGCTGTGTCTCCAGGATTGGGACAGCAGAGCCATGTCACACGTAACAAAACTGGTCACCACTGTTGAAGGCTAATTAGGAAGTGAAGGACAGGGCAGGAGCCGTGCTGACCACTCTTGGGTAGCAGGCTTGGGGCCTCGTCAGTCCCATTCCTATTTCCAGGATGTGGCGGTTTCTTCCGTTGACCTGAATGTCTAGCCCTATGCAAAGCAATTGCTAAAAAAAAGAGCCGGTATCACTTTAGAAACACTAAAATGAGAGCCCTTGAGAAACAGAGCTTTGTGTAGTATCTTGTGCTGCACTGCTATTTCTTCTGGAAAAGAGGGGACCTAATTGAAGTCTCTCGTGCTTCTCTGAGCATTTACAAAGCAAAGCTGCATATTGACTGGATTATGAGGTTCCTCTGAGCTGTTACAGAGTTCTTCATTAACACAGAGGGGTGATGACATGTAGTCTGAGCTGCCTCGCAGAAAAGCTTTAATCTTCTCAGAGATATTTCACAAGGTGTTCAAGAACCATGCAAAACACAAAAGGGTTTAATTCCCATTTCACTTTTTTGCCATCAGTTCAGACTATATTGAGAATATTTTTCCTTTATATACTAAGATAGGTTCAATTGCTCTTTAGGATCAATATTTTCAGTGAGCGACTAGTACTGTGATAAAGTTTCCATGCTGTTATCACTTACTATGTGCCTGAAGCTTTATGTGCCTTATTATAATTTACGTGACAACTCTACAATGTAAATATTATTACTACCACACAACCCTCATTTTCCAGGTTTTGAAACTGGGGCCCATGGAAGTTAAGTGATCAGCCCAAGGCTACATAACAGGTAAGTGCTAGACCAGGGATTCTGGCCTGGGCCTGCCTGGCTACAAAACCCATGCTGTTCCGACTACAGAGCACTTTCCCCCAACCCTCAATCCCTCACTTCCAGCTTAAGGTTGAATCTTTCATTCATTCATTCAAACACTTGGTTTGCACATGCAGTGTACCAGGTCTTGTACACAGTGCAAGAAGAGGAATAAATAATAAGATATGGTCCCTGCCCCTAGAGAAATCACATTATTTTCTTCCATGCAACACTTAATAACAATAAAATAGCTGTATTCTTGGAATATTCACAATTAATTATCTCACTTAATAAATGTATTTATATTCCATCTCATTCCAAAGGAAAGATTCTAGGAGACTCCTTTCAAAAACAGAAACAAATATATTTCAAGACTTCCCGTTTTACTAGATTTGCTTTGAGTCTTTTGAACTGATGACTAAACTACCTTTTCTGTTACTCAGGGGAGGCAGTGAGGGTGGAGTTCATACACCACCTCAGGGAACTCAGGGCAGCCAGCCAGCTTTTGGGAGGCTGAAAACCAAATAGTTGAGAAGGGCCGTGGGTTAGTTGCTAAACCATTAAAATACTTCTATACCTGCTGTAAAGAATATAACAGTAGCTGAACTAAGCAGCAGATGTAATTAATAACATAATTTCTAATGTCAACTCATTAATTCAAGCTGATTATTGTAGAATGTCACTCTGACCATTAACAAATGCACTGGGCCAGCCCCGTGGCCTAGCAGTTGGATGCGCGCGCTCGGCTACTGGCGGCCCCTGGTTCGGATCCTGGGCGCACACCAACGCACTGCTTCTCCGGCCATGCTGAGGCCGCGTCCCACGTACAGCAACTAGAAGAATGTGCAACTATGACGTACAACTATCTAGTGGGGCTTTGGGGAGAAAAGGAGGAGGACTGGCAATAGATGTTAGCTCAGAGCCGGTCTTCCTCAGCAAAGAGGAGGATTAGCATGGATGTTAGCTCAGGGCTGATCATCCTCACACACAAAAAAAAACAAATGCGCTTCCTGTTGCAGTGTGACCTCGGTAATAATAGAGATATTGAATATATTAACATCTCAGGCAGTCTTCTATGGATTAGAGAATTTTGGAATGTAATTTCTATTTGATCAGAAGATGTTTGCAGAGGATTTAGCACCTCAAAAGAGAAGCGCAACCTCCTGTTTACTGAAACTACAACTCACCTGATAACGCTGCCCAACTGCAGAGTCAGGTAACTGGCCTGGGAGCAACCCCTGGTGGGTATGGAGGGATCAAGATGGCGGCAGCAGTGGGGGAGGGTGCACAGCTTGCTTGCTGCTTCAGGGCCAGCCAGCGTTGTAAAGGTGGCAGCCAGTTAGAGGGGTTGTTGATGTGGGAAGTGGGGTGCCATCATTGGCAGGGTCTGAGATACAGACTCTCTTGAGTCCAGATCGTGTGGAAAGCACTGCCAACAGTAATGATCAGGCAACGTGCCCAGAGATTGCAACAGAGCCCCAGGAGGCAGGGACCAAATGATGACCAATTTAACAGGGAAGTCGTTGGAAGACTTTGATGCAATCCGTTCACCAAGTGGTGGCGCAGATAGGGGCACCATTTAGCCTGTGACAGCCAGGTCAGAAAAAGACCACATCTGTAATTTTTAAAATTCAACAAATCATTTCAAAAATATTAGAATGATTTATTTGCATAATTTATATTGCTTGGTGAGCAGTTGTATGCTATATTGTTTAGTTGATTTAGAGAATAGAAGAGAATTTTTAAATGTTTGACTTATGTGTTAATTTATATTACCATGCTGATTGTTAAGTATTGTTAAGTATTTTGAATATCACCCATGGAAAGGCCCCAGATTGGAGCCAGCAGAAGGTTCAGTGGCTATCTCCTCTCCAGAAGGAGGCACACTTGTAAGGTAGACTGCCCTGAGAGAGCCAATCAGAATAGTGATGCCAACCACATGCATGGTGCCTCCTAGAATTGTGTAAAGTGATGGCTCTGAGCTAAATGTGTATCAAGAATTCATCCTTTCTTAATGCATATTACAGCATTATTAGAACGAATCAGTTGTACTCACTCCTGTGCATCCCTTTCATTGATAAGGTAATAATTCCCAGATGGCATTTACCTCTGTGAATCCTTGAACCATTACTTCTAGAATGTTCTGTGACTAGTGAGTTTGTGAAGTGTTCCAAGGCCCCTTTCTTCTCCAAAAGCTCTTGGATGGGTAGACAAATAATTCCTACTCCTTAGACAAATAAGATGGAAAATTTTTCCAAAAAAAACTTTACAGGCATAAAGAAAACCAAGCCTCTGACCAAAGCAATCTGTTTTGCTGAAAAATTATTAAGCCAAACCAAAATATTAAATATCCTTTCCTATATAGAGTCCCTTGACAGTCACATATATAAAGAAATAAAGCCTTTTTAAATTACTCAGAATTTGCTAGAACTTTAAAAAATTAAATAGGTAATCATTAAAATCGTTCCCTTTAAAGTGATTTCTCTGACCCTTCAATCCTGTGAAATAATCACCATAGAAACTGGGTCTGAGGTCACCTGGATCGAAATCTGCCTCTGGAACTGAAAGTCTCTATTCAACCAAGTTCTGAAAAGAAGTGACCGAGACAGGGACTGAACCACTTCAAGAACTTGCTCTGGCTACACACCCTGGTTGATGGTTCCACCCAGAGCTCTCATTAAAAGATACCAGAATGAATTCTAAGCTGACATTGTGATTTTTATCCCAAAGAAAACATCACGTGGTAAATGACATTGTAAGCGATGGTGTAGGTTAAGCTGAATATTTTTAAAGCAAGTTCTTCTTGGACCTGTGGAGGAGCCAAAAATTTGCGTGCCTATCACTGAAATTACATTTGCTTAATGAGTAGGGTGGATAAAAATGGTTAGACACTTTGTAATTGCTGTAAGGGCAATAAGTGAGTCTTTTTTCTAACACATAAATACTTTTTAACATCGTAGCCGGACTTAGGGCTTTCTCAGATTCTGGATGAGAAATCACTGTGATGCTTGTTGAAATACAAATTCCTGTGCCCTGCCTCATACACACTGAATGACTCTCTGAGAGTGGGGTTGGAGATCTGCATTTTAACAAGAACTCCAGTGATTGTTAAGAACAGTGATATTTGAGAATACTTGTTCTATAAGACAGAGAATGAGAACATTCATTCATTCACGTTATTCATTCATCCACTTGTTCACAGCCGTTTATTGAGCGCAACATCTTGAGTGCTGGGAATATAGAAATGGATAAAATACAGTGTATGTTCTCCAGCTGCTTAAGGTCTACATCTAATTTGCACCAGTGTTTCTCTGACTGGGGGCAATATAACCCCCCAGGGGACATTTGGCAATTTCTGGAAACATTTTTGGTTGTCACAACTGGGAGTGGGGGTGACATCTAGTGGGTAGAGGCGAGGAAGCTGCTATCCATCCTACAGTGCACGGGAGAGTTCTCTCCCCAACGGAAACAAAAATGATCCACCCTAAAACGTCAGTCGTGCTGCGGTTGAGAAACGCTGATTTGCACTGTACTGATTTGTTCAGCCAGGTCAATCATCGGAATCACCTAGCTTTGCAAACACGCACATTCTCCAAATTATTGTCTGACTAATGTGCGACTATGTTCAAAAGTAGGGCTAAAACACGGATCTGTGGGCCAAAATCAGTAGATGCTGGAGTTAAACGAATCCTGATCTACAGAAGGAGCTTTCATCTGCTCCATAAAACGGCCCCGGTGACGTGATGTGGTGACACTGCCAACATGATTTTATAAATAAAGACATATTGCCAAACTGTTTCTGGATTTCTCTACGTTGCTCAATTGGCCAATAGTCCAGATGATGTTTAATAAACTATTTACCACCCTTAAAAAAAGTGCCGTGGACTCCCACTTCCAGCCAAGATGGCATAATAGGGACTGGATTTACCTTCCATTCTGAAACAACAATGGCAACTCCAAAAAATCCCAGACAGAACTATGAAAAAACAGTTTTCAAGACACTGAACATTAGGCAATGAAGGACAGTGATCCTAGGACACAAAAGCAAACGCGCTGGGCCCTGTGACTGCCTCCAGCCGGCTGCCTGGAGAGTGTCTAAGCTGGGACGCACGGAGGGAAATGCAGGTGTCACCCAGCAGGCTTCCTGAATTGAGGAGACATTGCTCAGAGTTCAGGGGGCCCAAGGTGCCTACGTTTTGCAGGATAGAGTACCAGAGAGGAGAATGCTGCAGAGAGAGAGACCTCTAGAAATCTGCAAAGGAGTCCTCTCAACTATTCAGCTGAGTACAGGTCACCATATTCATGTGAGAAACGCCCAAGGCTGGAAAGGAACACCTGGGCGGATAAGAGGTGACAGTACCTGAAGCTCGCACAGGACATGGAACGTGCCTGTTCCTGCCCGCCAGATTGGAAAGCCTCGTGGTTCATGGGACAGTGGGTAGAGTGTACAGAGGATCTCGCCTCAGTAATGAAGAATAAGTAACCCCAGATGACCACTAGGACCAGCCCCACCTAACAAATCTTAAAAGCAAGATCCGGGCATGGGCCCCATGGCCTAGTGATTAAGTGCATGTGCTCCGCTTTGGTGGCCCGGGGTTCACAGGTTCAGATCCCAGGCATGGACCTAGGCACCGCTCATCAAGCCATGCTGTGGTGGCATCCCATATAAAGTAGAGGGAGATGGGCACGGATGTTAGCCCAGGGCCAATCTTCCTCAGCAAAAAGAGGATTAGCAACAGATGTTAGCTCAGGGCTGATCTTCCTCACAAAAAAAAAGAACACTTACTCACATGGGTGTGATCATTAGTTGACAAGAAAATTAAAAGAGTTATTATAACTGTATTCCAAATGTTCAAATGTTCAAACAGTTAAGTAGAGCTATGGATGATATGAATGAAATTATACAATAACATATATGAAAGAATAGCACATTGCGACCAAGTGGAATTTATCCTGGGCGTGCAAGGTGAGTTTATCATTTAAAAGTCAATCAGTGTAATTCACCGTATTAACAAACCAAAAATAAAAACCATTTGATTATCTCAATTCATACAAACAAAGGTATTTAACAAAATCCAACATCCATTCAGGATAACTTTCAGCAAACTAGGATTAGAAGGGAACTTCCCCAACTCCATGTAAAGCACACCTACAAAAAAAACCTATAGCTAACAGCATACACAATAATGAATATTTTCTCCCTAAGATCAGAAACAAGTCCATTTGCACCACTTTTGTTCAACATTGTACCGAAGGTTCTAGCCAGTGGAGTAAAGAATGAAAAAGAAATAAAATGCACCCAGACTAGAAAAGAAGTACAACTGCCTTATCACCGAGGACATAGTCACGTAGAGCATCTACACAATAATCTATGTGGACTATCCAAAGTTTAGGAACTAACACTACCTGATGATAAGACTTATTATAAAGCTACAATACTCAAGACAGTGTGCTATTGATGTCAAGAGAGACAAATAAACACATGGAATAGAGAGTCCAGAAATAGACTTACTGAAATATAGAAAACATTTTTGACAAAGGCGTAAAGGCAAATTGGTGGAGAAACGATAGCCTGGAACAATCTGACAGGCTGGTGCTGGAACAATCGGATATCTATATGCAAAAAGTGAACTTGAATCCATACCTTACACCGTATACAACAATTAACACAAAATGGATCATAGACCTAAATGTAAAAACTAAAATTATAAATATTCCTGAAGAAAACATAGGTGAAATCTTTTGTGACTTTGGATCAAGGATTTCTTAGATATGACACCAAAAGTATGATTCATAAAAGAAAAAATTGATGAATTGGATTTCATAAAAATTAAAAACTTCTCGGGCCAGCTCCCTGGCATAGCGGTTAAGTGCGCGCGCTCCACTGCTGGCGGCCCAGGTTCGGATCCCAGACGCGCACGGACGCACCGCTTGTCTAGGCCATGCTGTGGCGGTGTCCCACGTAAAGTGGAGGTAGATCGGCATGGATGTTAGCTCAGGGCTGGTCTTCCTCAGCAAAAAGAGGAGGATTGGCATGGATGTTAGCTCAGGGCTGGTCTTCCTCAGCAAAAAGAGGAGGATTGGCATGGATGTTAGCTCAGGGCTGATCTTCCTCACAAAAAAAATTAAAAATTTAAAAATTAAAAACTTCTGCTTCTAGAAAGCACCATTAAAAGAATGAAAAAGCAAATGACAAACTGGCAGAAAAAATATTTTATAATTATATATATTTGATAAAGAACTTGTATCTAGAATATACAAAGAATTTTCAAAACTCAACAAGAAAGCAAAAAACCCAATTTTTTACTTTTTTTTTTTGGTGAGGAACATTGGCCCTGAGCTAACATCCATTGCCAATCTTCCTCGTTTTGCTTGAGGAAGGTGGTCCCTGAGCTAATATCCCTACCAATCTTCCTCTACTTTGTATATGGGATGCCACCACAGCATGGCTTCATGAGCGGTGCGTAGGGCCGAGCCCGGGATCCGAGTCTGTGAACCGTGGGCCGCCGAAACAGAGTGTGCAAACTTAACCACTACGTCACCAGGCCAGCCCCATCACAGGACCCAATTTTTTAAAAGAGTAAAAGATTCAAAAAGACTCTTTACTAAAGAAGATATAGAGACAGAAAAAAATACATGAAAAGATGCTTAATATCATTAATCATTAGAGAAACGCAAATTCAAACAACAATGAAATACCACTACATGTCTATTACAATGGCTAACACGAAAAAGAATGACCATTCCAACAGTTGACAGGAGTGTGAAGGAACTAGAACTCTCATACACTGTTATTGGGATGGACGATTTTACAACCAGTCTTGAAAACAGTTGGCAGTTTTTAAAAATGCTATATACCTATTATGTGATCTAGTCATTCCCCTCTTTGACATTTATCCAAAAGAAATGAAAGTATATGTCCATGCAAAGACTTGTACATGAATATTTACAGCAGCTTTATTTGTAATAGCCAAATGTTAGAAACAATGCAAGCATCCATCAGCAGGTGAACGGATGGGCTACGGATAAACATCACAATATAGATAAATCTTCAAATAATTATTCTGAGTGTAATCAGCCAGAATAAAAACAGTGTACATACTGTATGAGTCTATTTACATAAAATTTTGAAAAATGCAAACTAATCTATAGTGATAAAAAGGAGATCAGGGGTTGCTGGGGGATGGGTTGATGTAGGTAGAGGCAGGAGGAAGTGATTATAAACTGGCACAAGGAAACTTTTGGGGATGACAGATTTGTTCTTTACCTTGTCTGTGGTGATGGTCACATATGACGTGTCATAACTTAAATGGTATGCTTTAAATATGTTCAGTTTAGTGTATGCCAGTTATGCTCCAATAAAAGTTTTGTTAAAACATGGGGCTGAGTGAGAGAGGCTAGGTGCCTCCCAACATTGGTGCCCTCCAGCACCTGAGATCTTCATTCACCTCTTGCCTCGGCAAATCCCACCTCCCCGGTGCCGTCTGCAATCCTCCCCTTTGCAGCACCTTCTGCTCTATGAACATCTCCAAGTCTCTCCTAGATATCACCTTTATTCTAACTTTCAAAATAAATACCTTACTTAGGTTTATTACTCTCTTTCCTTCACCTTCTCTGACTCTTGAAATACCTGTAATTTGGCTTCCTACCTCCAGCTCTCTCGTGATTAACTTCTCAAGGGTTACCACCATCACTGTCCAGAGTCCCAGCTCTCTGCAAATAGTCTTGGCTCAGTTTCATACCTTGAGAGGCCCA
Source organism: Ceratotherium simum simum (assembly GCF_057802395.1). Classification (NCBI taxonomy): domain Eukaryota; kingdom Metazoa; phylum Chordata; class Mammalia; order Perissodactyla; family Rhinocerotidae; genus Ceratotherium; species Ceratotherium simum. The sequence continues at coordinate 89,500,310 of NC_141903.1, forward strand.
AGTCCACCCTTTTGTACTCACGTACTTGGTAAAGCCCTATGCTCAACCCAGCCCCCGCTGTCAGGGCATTTGTCTGGGTCCGACTCCCCGAGCCCCAGGCAGCTGTTCACTGCTATAGCTTCAACAAGGTCTTTCGTCACTTTTCCATCAGAGATTTCTCTTTCTCTCTTTTGGATTCAGCTGTCTATAAAATATTTTCTTTGATATATGTTAGAGAGTATTTCTTTGTCTTGTTACTCTTTGTGTACTTGCCTGAGTGCCTCAACAAGACTGTAAGCCTCCAGAGGGGGCGGATCACACCTTAGACCTTTTAGCACACAATCTCCCACCTACTAGACCCTCAGTAAGTATTTGCACGGTGAATAGTACTGTGCTGGGCTCACCAGTGCTTGTTGGCTGGAGGCTGAATAAAAGTACGTGAAAAAGTCTTCATTTGTGCACTTCACTGCACCCAGCGCAGCACCACCTACAGCCTCCTTTTAATGGCACTGGGGTGTGAGTGTGTGTGTGTGTGTGTGTGTGTGTGTGTGTGTGTGTGTGTGAATTTGCCTGGCTGATTGCTACTTGAAGAAATATCTTTGAATTTTTAGATCAGCAGTTATCAATCTTGTTCCATGCCCAAGTCACCTGAGGGACATCATCATTTCCAACTCTAATTGGCTCACTTAATTGTCACTTTGGGGGAGGCGGATGGGATGCCTTCCTAAAGGATGTATCAGAATCCTGGGCAAGATGTGTAGCTTTAACTCTCCTTCTCCACCCACCTCTCACCATCCTGCCTGAAAATCACTGCCTTAGTCATCCAGACAAGCTTCTGACAAGCACTTCTCATCTAAGCCAAAATTTCCCAGTGCTTGTTATTCATTTTGCATCACCACACGTGTGGACTGGTCAGGCACGAACAAGCATTGTTGCTTTCATTGGCTTCCCCAGAGCCATACAGAAGCCTAATGGAGTGATGCAGCAGAGATGGGCCATCTGACTTCCATTTTTCTCAATGTGCTATTAGACACACAGACTCTTAGTCACCATACTGCACGTCTCTGTGAATCCAGCTACACATATGTATGAAACAGTGCTGCACATCATGCATGTAGAAATTAACGTGCCCAATGTCTCAATACAGAGAATAGACAGATTTTTTTTTGTTTACAAAAACAGAATTTTACCAGATGTGATGATATGTCAGGGAATGTTTTCCCAATACATTCATTCTCTCACAGGGAAGAGATTGCCAATGTGATATGATGCTTAAAGTGTCAGGCAGAGCTTCTAAAAGCCCTGCCTCCTTCTGCCCCAGGTCAACAGCCCAGCAGTTTGTGGAAAGGCATCATGCCATCTGAACGTATTAGTCTCTTGGCTGTCTTGCTCAGACTATCTATGCACCTCCTGACTGAATGCTCGCTGGCAGAATTCCGAGCCAGGAATGCCGCGCAGCCATCTGCTCTATCTCTGGTACCCTGCCTATATGCCAGGGGGACAGCACTCTCTCCCCAGTACTGCTTAGGTATTTACACTACTACAAAAGGGCAACGTGGAAACATTATTATGTGCTCAAGGCACGTGGGCTGTTTCTGTTTTATGATATTTTATTACACTTTGCTGTCCTGCGTTTTCAAATTGATTGTGCTAGTTGTTGCAACCTTGCACAGATGGGGTGTGGAGGGCTGAGGGCAGAGAGGAAGAACGGCTCCCTGAAGGCAGCGCTGGGTGAGGGGAAAGCCTGGGTGGGATCTGTGTGCTGTCTCTGCTCTATCTTTAACTGACGGTGCAACTCGGAGCAAGTCACTCACCGTCCACTTTCCTTGTATTAAATCAAAAAGGCTTTCCCACAAGATTGACCTCATAAAAATAGAAAAAAATTATAGCATCAAAAACCAAATCCACAAGATAAATGATTGACCATAAAATAAAAAAATTTGCAATACTTATGGAAAAGGGTTAATATCCCTAACAAAGAGCTCCTACAAATTGGTGAGAATGAACAACACAGGTAACCCATAACAATAGTCAAAGGACACGACAGGTTTCACGGAACATGAAAAGCAAATGACCAGGAAGTAAGTGACAACATGCTCACAAATGCTCAGGAAAATTAAAGACCAAGGTAACACTGGGACCATGCTTTTATGCATCTGACTAACAAATAGGAAAGAAAAAACAATGGTTCCTCTTGGGTGCCATGAGAGTGGAGGGCACTGTCAGATGCTGTGGTGGGAGAGCGAATTGCTGCAAGCTGTTAGGAAAGTAATCTGACACCGCCTATCAACTTCCCCTGCAATCTCCTTTGCAGGAAGATACCCTACAGAAACAGAAGCAATGCTGTTTAAAGATACATGTATGGAGATTTTTATTGCAGAGCGGGAAAACAAAAAACAGAAAATAACCTGAATCCCCATTAATAGAGAAATGATTGAATGAAATACTCTATATGGGGGAGTGATTTTGCTCCCCAGGGACATTGGGAGATATTTTTGATGGTCTCAACAGGGGGGCTGAGTGCTACTGGCATCTAGTGGGTAGAGGTCAGGGATATCACTAAGCATCTTACAATGCACAGGACAGCCACCCAAAACAAAGAGCAATCTGGCCCAAAATATCAATAACGCCGAGATTGAGGAACCTGAATATGTGCGTGTGTATATGCTGAAGGTGAGTCCCTGAGACAACATTAAGTTAAAGAAAAAGCTACAAAGCGAGTTGTAAGATTCTATTTTTAAAAAATATTGGGAAAAAACTCCAAACAAGATATATATATCTTTGCAGGAGCATGGTGTAAAGCATGGAAGTATTTATACCAAACTGGTAACACTGCCTACCTTGGGAAGGACTAGGGCAGCATATGAGAAGAAATCCACACACACACGCTCCTATACTCCTGTTTTGGGATGGCTGAATCGGAATCATAGGATGCTTTTGAAAAACATTTGTATTTCCTGGCCATAGTCCAGATTTCTTGGATCAAATACCATGGATCTGAACATTTCAAAAGCTTTTGAGTTTTCCCCAAAAAGTCGTCCTTCAGAAAAGAGGGAGCTGCCTTCTATTTAAGTCCTTACAAAGTATCCCTTGCCATGAGAGCTCTCTCAGTTACTTTATTTTACAGCAAAGTACTGTTTGGGGGAGACTATAGTAGCCTGAACGCCAGGACCAAGACTTGCAGAGGTCATCTGACAGAATCTCATTATATCCTCACAGGGCAAAGAGAGAGACCCCTGGTCCCTTCATCCTCTTATAAGAGCACCAAACCCATCATAGCGGCTCCACTCCCATGACCTCATCCAAACCCATTTACTTCTCAAGGCCCCCCACTCCCAAAACCATCACATGGGGATTAGGTCTTCAACACATGAATTTGGGAGGGACACAACATTCAGTCCATAGCAATGGCCCTACAGTGGCCAATGACTTCACGCCTCTGCCTTCTGAGGGAAGGTGAAGTTTCCCAGCAGAGGATTATATTTTAGCTCGTGTAGAGGAGAGAAAGAGGATTGTTGTGGGCTAGTCCTTGCAGGTGATATGGTGAAAACACTCTGCAACACTAACTCAATTAGTTGTAATATGTGAGATGGCTTGGGTCAAAGAAAACACAGAGCAGTGTGGGGCAGAGGCTGGGCCTTGTGATGCTGAAGTGTGCACTGTTCGGCTCTTCTAGCACCCATCACTCATGGGAAGTCAGGTACCTGGGAAGGCACTTTGATATTTTAAGGCCAAGAGGGCATCTGTTGATGCACCAGGCATGCTGAGAAAAGCAAATCATTTTTCAATGCAATAAATGCCGGTGAGTTAATGCAGCTGTTAGGCATTAGGCACCAGGGAGAGAGTGGGAGGCAGAGGAGAGCCGTCTTAGTGAGTGTCAATCTCTCACCCAGCCTTGCCACGGCTGCAAAATGGCACAGAATAAATCATTTTAACCTTGGCTTCCTGTTCTATTCAGTGGGATTCTTAATGCCTGCCTTGAAGAACAAGGACTAGAAATGATCCAAGAATGGTTTAAGAAGACACAACATGGTACTAATAATTTCAATGATTTTAATGATGATGTTCATTTTTATTTTAAGAACAAGATCAAATAACTTTTATTCACCTACAAGATCTTAATACAAGGAAAGGCCAGTTAAAAGCTTTCATCATTATTCAATACCCATGCACTTTTGAATATTAAATTATGAAACTAAAAACTTCCAAGGGATCAATGAGATAAAATGAAAGATAGAGAAGTTTCAAATGAATCATCAGCAAAAATGTCCTTTCAATTATAAAATGACTTTTCCAGGAAAGGAATACAACTGATATTACCAGAGCAAATAAATACCTAAGGATCTTTAGACCTTCCTGTATCAGTTGTAATTTCATATTTTTAAAATTAATTTCAGTTCTCCAAATATTAATTGGGCTGTTACTATGTGTAAGGCATCTTGCTGGGTCCTGGGGATAGTGAGATAAATGTGAAACAGGACAAAGATGGGACATTAAAATTGCCACAAAGACAGCTAAAGGTATTGATAAAATCAATCTGTATGGTGGTAATTGAATGAAACGTGATGTTACTAATAACAGAATGTAATTTGTTTCTAGAATGAACATTCATTTGTTATGATCAAATATTTTCTTCTTTCTGTGCTTGGAAATCTTGCTTTAAACTCATATAATTCACATATTCAAGTTTCATAAAATAGAACTAATCAAGTCATTAATTTAATATTCATGATAAATATATGTATTCAAGAATTTAACAATGTAATGTAAGTTGCATTATTTTAAATAAAGCTTTCAAACAAAGAGACCTAATTAAGCTTCATATTAATCTTATAAAATAACACTGCTGTCTTATGCCCTTTTTGGCCAGATACCTAATCGGTGGCCTTGGATCATCAGGTGGAAAACCAAAACAATCACTGGAACAGACCAATGATTTCTTCATGTATCCACCATACTTATTGTACTAATCAGATTAACATTAGCTGCTGAACAAATAAGTCCTAAAATTTTAGTGATCTGACACAATAAAATTTTATTTCTTGCTCACTTTCCAGTCCAATGTCAGTGTTCCTGGTTGGTGGTTGCCTTCAGTACGGTCATTCAGTTCCTTCCATCTTGTGGCTTGGCCTCTTCTAGGGTCTCAGAATCTTGTGCATTTAGCAGGAAATGTGGAAAGAGAGAGGATGGAAAAAGTGCTTCTGTTTTCTTAACCTATTTTGGCCCAGAAGACATCTAGCACTTCAACTCACATTCCACTGGGAAGAAGTCACTTTGGCCATTCCTAAATGCAAGGTCTAGCCCCATGCCCAAGAGGAGCAGAGGAATGGGTTTGGTTAACCGTTAGCCATACTCTACCCTTCAGGCCTTCCCACAAAGGGAACACATTCAGTCTCCTTTCAAGGGAGACAATCCAAGTCCCATTCACGGTCACTGATTCCAGTGCTAAGTCCAGGATCTCCAGGTGATGAACTACCCTCACCATCAGATCTGTATGTTGCTCCTAATGATCCGATAATTTTTGAACTAAAAAGACAGTTTTTCTGCCACTCCATGCCCCTCAACATACAATGGATGAACAGGGACAGAATAACTATAATAAAACTCCCATCCAGAAAAGTGAAGAATAGAAGACATACAGTGGTCTCTGGTTCATAGCAATGATGAAATCCTACAGACATTTGTGAGGTATCTTGTGACTTGGGTAGGGGGATTCCCTTGATTTGAACCAGTTTCTACATTCTAGAAGGAAGTCTGTTGCCCGCTATTCTTCGTGGCCCTTGGATCTTCCCTTTCGGAAGTTCTTCCTTATCTGTCAACTTCCATGGCCACATCTGAAATAGGCATCGAGGCCTATGCCTTCCTGGAAAGCCTTACAGCCCACTTTGAGCAAGTGCAAGCTTAGGGACTCAAAAGTTGTTTTAAAACTGTAATGGTCAAAGGTTTTTTATTCTGAGCTCATAGGTTTTTTGGCAATACAGTTCCCACAAAACCTTAGTAGGCTTTTGATTGTTTTACACCACTAAGTTTTGTGCTGTTACGTTGCCTTAATAACTGGAACGCTATCAGAGACTTAGTCCAATGACATGGCTCATACGTCCTCATATCCTAGAGTCTATCACTCAAAACTTAGAGTTCTGCTATGTACTTGTATCCATCAAAGAATCTGCAAGGACATCCAGTTCATTATCCATGGCAACAGTTCTCAAAATCCCTTTCCCTTTCCATCCTATTACACTGTGTTTTAAACTTTCTTCCTTACCGTCCCCTCTTTACCAGTGTTCTCTTAGTTTTCCACATTTGCATGGCCTTCTTTTCTTCTCTTCTCCCTCATTAATTTTCTTCTCCCATTCATTCATACAAAACACAAATCCCTCATCCCAGGTTTTTGGGGTTTTTTCACTCAATTAGCCCAACCCTAATAAGGCCCAGATATGTGGCAGTGGTAGGGATATGAAGCAGTTAACAACCAAATTTGACATTGAAGGTGGAAGGAGGGAAAAGAAGTGAATGATACTCTTGCAGGAATAATTTTTATCCTCATTGCACTTGCATGTTTATGATCTTTCTCCACTGCCCCTTTTCTCTGAAGGAACATACTCAAATTTACACAGCACAGTGCTTCAGCCACTGCCCCATCTCCTTTCTTTTACTATCATCTTCTCGAAAGGAGGGCGTATACTTATTTCTCCATTTCTCATGCTCCATTTACTTCTCAACCCATTGCAATATGATGTCTGCCCTCACATGTCCATCGAAATTCCTCTAAGATCTTCAAATGATCAGCACATTGCTCCATTCGGTGGTCTCTCTGGAATATAGATACCTTGATACTGCCTCCTGAAAACTTCTCTTCTTGACTTTCAGAAGCTCATTCCTGCTTCTCTTTCTTCCTCTTGTTCCACAGCTGGAACAGTGATCCAGCTGTTGATTAGATTCTCTATTGGTGATTGCTTTTTTCTTTTTTTATTAGTCTCCTTTCCCTGGAGGAAATTGGGACAAATTCCCCAGGAGTAGGTGAGAGCATGATCACGTGGCATCTCCTGATGCCACACTGGAAAGGATCCCTGCCATGGATTAGAAATCCATGAGAGCCCCCAGAATCCTCAACCTTTTCTCGTTTCAGGTTGAGTTTTCTATCTCCATAGCACTACACAAAGAACGACATTTTATCTCTCCAGTTTACTTGTGAAGTTTAATCTGGTCTTTGAGGCACCAATTATCAGTTTTAAAACCTCTTAGGGTTGATGTACAAATAGGGTTTCTCTTTTGAACTAATACCCAAAGTTCTTGCAAAAACAGACATATCAACACCTTTAACACCCTTCCCTAAACTTCCTCCTCCTGACCTTTGCCATGCTTAATTAAATCACTAAAATAGCCAATTTCAGGAAAGTATCTTATTCCCATTGACACATTATTGGAAAGTCAACTCTTGGACTAAAAATGATTCATAGAGTCATTCTCTATGATTTACAGGCTATAGCGTTTGGATTTAAAATTTCAAATATCTTAGCAATATCTTACACATATCACTGTTATAATTAATGCCATTCCACAAATACCTTTTTTAAAACACTCATTATTCTATTATTTTTTCCTTCAAAATCTTCTTTACGTTCATATTATCATTAAGAATTCTACAGAGATCAGACTTTTAGAAATTAGGAGGGAACCATAGGCCCTGCGATTAGGATTATATGAGAAATTTTTATTACTCTTTAAGAAAGAGATACATCAATTCCTGTCTCAAGTTGCAATTTGATATTTGAAGGAACCAGAGAACTGAAGACAAATTTTTAATGAAATTTAAGAGTTAAGTTGCAGAGAACAGTATCCACTGTTACTAGTTTAAGCAGGATGGGATTTATTACGATCTATTAGATGGCTTCAGAATCATTGGGAGGGCTGAAGAAAGAGCCTCTTGGACGAGTTTTCAGGGACAATTCCCAAAACCACACTATAGAATTGGGCCAGCCAGGGACCTGCTGCCTCTTCTACCATCAGAAAGCCACCAGCTCCGGAACAACGCTGCCACCACCACACTCAGGACTCTCTAAAATCATGAGGCTGCCACACCAGGACCAGACACACAAGACAAATGGACACCTCAGCCTCACCTCCCAAACCCACAAAGCTTGTGACTGGACACTGGGGTCACCATCCCTCCAAACTGTGCTCGTCAGCAGAAGCAGCACGAACAGCCCTCAGTGTCACTTCTCAAATCTTGCAGGAGTGCATCTGATTGGCTCCTGAATCACATCCAAGCTTAGCTGCAAGGACATCTGAGGAGGTAGACTTTAGCTTTCCCTTCATCCTCTTATCCACCCCAGCAGGAAAAAATGGAAACGAATTCCTAAAAGTGAGTAGCTATGGCTGAATGTTAAATGTATTTTGTATTGGCTAAGTGTGAAGTTTCAGAAGACACACTAATCTACACTATGAAGATTAATGAGGAAATGCTGAAGTCTTATTTTTAAAAACTCAGTGATAGAGACTACTTAACAAAAATTAACCCATTATTAGTAGTAAAGTATCAGGCCTCGTGGAATGGCAGTTTCTGCTTGGGTCTCAGATTACATATTCAGTAGAAAAACAAAACAACGCTGAAAGAAAAGCTGGAGACCAAGGAGCCTCCACTGGAGCCAGGGAGAGAGAGGCAATGCGCGCTGCACAGGGCTAACGTCATTTCTTCATGATGAAATTATAGGGGGCATACTTATAATCAAGTAAAATATAACTCTCCACCTCTCAATAATGAGTGAGAAATTACTGTGGAAATTTGCTGAATTATGTTGAGAAACACAGCTGCTTTGACGCAGCTAAAGCAGGTGTGTGTCTTAGTAAAGCTAATGACATTCATCGCTTTCTTGCTGAACCAGGAAAGGGGACTCCCGCTGTGAGTGGAATGGGGCTGAGAGAAAGCCATGCCCTCAAGGTTTTCTACATCAATGGCAATCAGAACAATGCAACGTTTCATGTGGTTACCAAACACCAAGTGAAATGGATTCAGGATGCCATTTATTGAAGAGCTTCTGCAGTCCACAGTAAATAAGGTGCTTTATGTTGTTTTACTCATTACATCATCACAAGGACTCTGGACAGCCAGTATTCTTTACCATTCACACCATTTTACATGGGAAAAACCTCAGGTTCAGAAAGGATAATGATTTACACAAAAGGTCATGGAGGTAGTAAGACACTGAGAGATTTCAAACTCAAACGTGTCCACTCAGATCTGTAGTGGAAATGCCTTGGTTTTGCTTGTCCAGCATTCTTCCTCCTTCTTGTGGTCTGGCTGGGTTGACCTGCTCCCGGGGCTGGTGTGGGACCCAGGTACTGTTGATCAGGTTATCGTGTCCTCCTGGGCACAGTGGCCAGAAATGTCATGTGACACAACCACAGCCTATCAGAGAGAATCGCACGGCTTTTTCTGGAGAAAAACTTAAAAAGGGACCTGTCTCTCTTTTTTGCTGCACTAGGATTTTGAAGGCATACGCCTATAATGGCTGGCAACCTCTTGCTACCAAAAAGAAGAGAGTGTGCTAAGAATGGGTCCAACACCGTGGAAAGTAGAGATGAGGGATGGAGAGACACTCGTCTTAATAATACCTTTTAAGCTTTTAAATCCAAACACCCTGAACCCAGAGAACCATGGACTTTTCAGGTAATTAAATAAGGAAACTAATTCCTTTATTTCCTAAAGTCTGTTTAATTCAGACTCTAAAGCTAATGTTCTTTCCATTGGATGACACTTGTTTTAACTACCAGAGGAGAAGCAACCTCCAAAAGGAATAAAAATAAGACTTAATAACAATTATGTATATAGTTTTGTTTATGATATATTCTCTGGCTTATCTGTAAAAGTGATTATTAAAATCATTTTAAAAGATTTTGACTAAAAAAAGATGATTTGACTAATTTTGCCACAAGATAAATTACTTGAGCATGTCATAAGATCTTACTGGGAAATTTCTCAAGACAGTCTATTATACATTAATAACAGCTTACCACTTAACATTGTATTCGACATGCCTCCTTCATCATAAGCCAATAATGAATGACATAAATTAAGAGGCTTTGTAAAACTAAGAAAATCATAAGTCCATAAATATAAAACATATTTCTTTAAGATTATTGCCAAGAATCAGATTTATTGGCAATTGTAATATTTCCCCATAGACCGTGTCTCAAAAGCATAGACCATACTAAGGATAGGCAAGGCACAGTGGGCTTGTAAGCAGGAAGACAGGGTCTAGGATACTAGTTCCTTCTTACTCATTCTAATTATTAACAAGGGACATGTATCAGGCAGGCTAGGCCACAGAGTTAAAAAAAAAGGTCCGAATTTCAGTGGGCTTTGATTTTGTTCAGCTTTATTTTTTGCTCATGCTACATGTGCAACGTGGGTCAGGGACTCTGCTCCGTATAGTCACTCAAGAATGGAGGTCCACCAGCTTGTAGCTGCACCATCTAGAACACTTAGCTTCCTTCTCTGCTGTGGCAGAGGAAGAGAGAGGATGAAGAACTCACACTCTTGTTGACTATTCAAGCTAGAAGTGAAACATCATTTCTCTCCCAGCCTTAGGCAAAATGAGTCACGGGGCCCCAACTTTAACTAAAAGAGAGGCTGAAAAATGATAATGGACCACATGGAAGCTTTGGTGGGTGATAACTGTCTTCCGTAGTATCCAAGAGCAAAGAAGAATGGAATGGAAGTCACTGTGCTCCTCTGACTAGGCTGTAACTACATAAGTTTGTAGGTATCTCTTTTATTTATCCATTACTTTGTTTAGGCTTTTTAAAAAGCAAATTTCTACACCAATCAGATGGGCTGCAGTAAACATAGACATTAAGATAACCAATGACTCTGGAGTCTATATAATTACATCTGGTAAATTGCCCTGAGGGTGAATATCCCTTAAGTTAGCCAATCAAGTAGGCAGAACCACCTAAGTTAATGAAGGGCAACATTGTGTGTGTGTGTCGGGGCTGGGGTGGGGGTGGGGGTGCAGTGTTCAATGGGTGTCCACTCTTAGTCTTAAGAGAACCTGGGTGTGCCTGCTTGGTCCCCTTCATCTTAATGGATGTGGGGAATAATGGGATATTCAGACCTGAAGAATGACTCAAGAAATCCTATGATGTATTTCCACAGAGCTCTGGATGGCAGAAATTTTTGTCTTTGTTAGGTGGTCTGAACTCTTAAAACTGGTCTGAGTTTTGCCAATAGTTGTCAAATGGGGTGGTACTGCCCCTTAGGATGTGTTTTGAAAATTTGTGATGGTGTTTTTTGTTTGTTTTTTGTTTGTTTTGTGTGTGTGTGTGTGAGGAAGATCAGCCCTGAGCTAACATCCACGCCAATCCTCCTCTTTTTGCTGAAGAAGACTGGCCCTGGGCTAACATCTGTGCCCATCTTCCTCCACTTTTATACGGGACGCTGCCACAGCATGGCCTGACAAGCGGTGCGTTGGTGTGCGCCTGGGATCCGAACCAGGGCCGCCAGCAGCGGAGCGCGCGCACTTAACCACTATTAACCCACTAAGGGCCAGCCCCTGTGGTGGTGTTTTTTGTGGCGTGTTTTGGTTTTTGTCTATTAAAATAATTGGAAGGCCCTCTTGGCATTTAGTAGGTAGGAGTCCTGCATCTCTTGACATTCAAAAGTCCCACTCTGCATTCAAGTCTGTCATCATCTGAGCCTATAGAACCAAAATATGATTTACATACAAACAGAAAAAAATGGGGGGCGGAGTGGAATGGACTTTCGTTTTTGTTAAATTTTCCAAGAATGCAACTATTGTATAAATGGAGGGGAGGTTGAATTTTGTTTTGCTGAGTCTTACCAAAAGTTGTTTTCTATTTCAGAAATTCTTGTTACCCATAGCAACACTGCTACTGATGTTTGCATTCCTAATGATTCTCCACACTCATGCAAGCACCTGATGACATTGCTGTGTCTTCTAATGTGGTCATGCTTGCTCACTTAGTTACTTGAATACATGTTATTTTATTATAAATTACTTTTCTTTTATCTCTCTCTTTTATTATACTCAGGATATTGAGTGTTTTTCAAAATTATAGGGTAGTCAATAATAATATCTATGAGTTTGATTTTAGCATACTAAAAGAACATTAAAAATATTTGCTATGAAGAGCGTAGATCTGGTAAGCCTGAGAAGCAATGTGTTAGGCAATATGGCATGATGTTTAAAAACACGGAGTTTAGAGTTAAACAGATCTGAGCTCAAACCCAGTTCTACTATCTACCTCAGGCAGATAATTTAGCTTCTGTAAACCTTAGTCCTCTCCTCTCTAGAATGGGAGCATTACCTGTTGCATTAGTTATTTCGAGGGCTAAATGAGATAGATAGTTAGCTTGGTGCCTGGCCCTTAGCAAGGAATAGATAAATTATGGCTATTATTTCAAAGTTGTTATTACTAATAAAGCTTAAAACTCGACATAAAACATACAGAAACTAGAGCCTCAGAATCTTACAGATGACAAAATGGCTAGCTTCGCTGTTCTCTATTTTCCTTGGGGTTGTGGGGAGTATTTCCTCAAATTCTAGCTAAGTCCTATCAAGTCGGCTGAGGAAAGGCAAAGTTTCGGTGTATCTAGACAGAACCGCTGGATTTCTTTGTCAGCATCTTTCCGCCTTCTTTTTCCTCTTAAGAAACAGTTACCTTATCTGAGCACAGGCTATCAACTAACAATGCACCATCCACCCACGCAGGCTGCCATCTTGGTGGGTGGGAAGGGTGGCTCTATTGTTATCTGCCTTCAAGAGCTGGCTCTTTGAAAACAGGCAGCTCTGCTCTGTAGGCTGGAAATGTGCTTCTTCTTTGCTTTTGGGTCAGACATAATACAAGGTTTTAATGATCCCATCAGTAAAATACACTTCATGAGATTAGCAGTCTAGACTGAATTGGGCAATTCTCTTTAGAACCCTCCTCTTCTCATAAATGTAGTTTCATAATGTAGCTGCTAATTGTGCAGAAAGAGATATTTCCAGCTTCTACCTTGGATCCTTGCAGACTTGAGACATACCACCTGGACTCTTTTTTCCCTCTGGTCACCTAAAAAATTATATGATGTCAAAGAAAATACACTTAAGTTTCTAAGTTTTTACCCAATTTTAGTGTTAAAAAGAGTCTAAAGTAATTTCAATGTCATTGGAAGAACTAAAACTGATCTCTTATTTTGATTTGTTTAATTTCTTATTTTTTTCTCAAAAGTTGACAAGAATATTAAAGGGTTAAAAAATTCAAAGAGTGAGGAGGAAGGTGATTTCTTAAAAGAGAATTTTGGAGTTCACTTTTCTTTCTACCTGAAAAGCTGAAAACTGTTCTCCTATAAACTCCCATAAGACTGAAGTCTGAAATTTTGTAAGATTCATCCTCTTGAACACTCACATTAACCAATTTTAAGAAAATTGCTGCATTTTACGAGCAATACCATAATTCAGCTGTCTTTTCCCTGGATATTTAGCAGTGAGTGATCGCTTGCCCTAAGAAGCAGGCATGAAGGGTGCTGGAGCCCACAGCTGGGCTCCTGGTGGTGATGAACTTCTCTGCACCCTGAAAAGAGCTTGGGGAGAGAGGGCCTGATGTCCACTCGCTCTGTCTGCTGGGCTGCACCTGGATCCCTTCTGAAGAAACAACGTGCTACTTCAACAAATATGTATTGAACTCCTATGATGTCACAGGCGCTGCTCTGGGTGCTGGGGATACAGCAGTGAGAAACAAAACAAAATGAAATCCTGTCTTAGTAGAGTTTCTAGTCTAGTGGGAGAAGACAGACAATAAGCAAAACATATAAGTAAATTTGATATTGTATTAGAAGGCGATAAATCCTAACAGAAAAAGCCAGAAGGGTGTGGGGAGTGGGTTGCAGTTTTAGTAGGATGGACAGGGTGAGACCCGCTGGGTAGGTGACATCTGAGTACAGACTTGAAGGAGCTGAGATTGTGCACCATGGACACCTATGAGATCGTGCACCCTGGAGACCTCTAGGGGAAGAACACTCCAAGCAGAGGGAAGCTTCCATGGAAAGGCCTGTTTGAAGAACAGCCCAGAGTCCAGAGTGGCTAAAGGGGTGAGCAAGGGATTGTAAAGGTGAGGCCTGGTAGGTCGTGGGAGCCAGATCCCGTGGGGCCTCTGGGCCATCCTAAGGACGCTGACTTCCACTCTGAGTGAGATGGGGAGTCACTGCAGAGTTTTGATGAGAGGAGTGATGGGATCCAAATTAGGTTTTAAAATGATCACTCTGGTTAGAGAGAGGCCTGTGTAGGGGAGAACAAAACCCTTTTTCCTCTACCTTCTTTTGGTTCAGTGGCTGGGACCCTGCAAATTATACAGACAAAAGACAAATTAACAGGGGAAAACTATACAAATTTTATTTGATGTTAATTTTTGCTGGATACAGGGGCCTTCCTAGAAAAGAAGTGAAGACCCAAAGAAGTGGATAGAACTTATGTACCATTTTTAACAAAGAGCAATAAATTGTGGAGATGTGATAGGACAAAGGAAAAGGGTTTTTAGGCTTTCGCGGGCTGCAAACTGTGGAAAGGTAAATATACAGTGGAAGCTAATGGAAGATAAGTGCTATCTTAGCAAGATTTGTTTGTGCAGGTGCATCTCGGTGCCAACTTTCCTCCTTCTTCACGGCCATAAAACTTCCCCGGGAGAGGGGATTTAGGGCAGCCCTCACTTCTCAGGAGTTTCTGCTTTCAGTCAGATAAGGCAGCTGCAGGAATTCTTTCTGCATCTATTGACTCTCAAATGCCTTGAGTTCAAAATAACCCTTCTGCCACAGTGGCATACTTCAGGGTGACGTATTATGATCCCCTTCAGCCTGCATGGGGACAAGGACGGGAACAGGGAGTCTCATAGACGGCTCCTACAGCAACAGAGTGAGAGATGACGGTGGCTTGGACAAGAGTGAGATCTGCGGAGGAGGTGAGGGATAGTTGGATTCTGGAGAAATTGTGATGGTGATACCAGCTCAACACAAGGTTGACATAAGGGAAGCCATATTGTAGAAAAGAAACCCCATTGTAACTTTGAATGACCTCTGATTAACTAGCCCAGACATGCTCTGTGGATCTCTGGGCCCCTCCCAGCTGCTATAAGTTGATAACTTTGTTCTCTTGAGTTCCCTAGGAATGTGATGACCCCCAGGCAGAGAGTCTGTGCTGAGAGCCATCATCGAGGACAACTGAAAGATCAGGGTAGAGGGCGTTGCTCCGGTCTCTGATGCATATCTAGTAAAACCAAAGACTATCAGGAACTAAGACCAGATGTCTGCCCCAACTGGAGGTCAGATGGATGCCCCCACCCAGAGACCAGATGCCTCCCTGACCTGGAGACCAGCCCTCTATATAACTGTAATCTTTGCTCTCTAAGATGGGTTTTTTTTTTGGACATTAGTCAGCCTCTTCCCTCTTGTAATAAAAAGTCCATTCTCGGGGCCGGCCCCGTGGCTTGGTGATTAAGTGCGCACACTCTGCTACTGGCGGCTCGGGTTCGATCCCGGGCGTACACCGACGCACCGCTTCTCCGGCCATGCTGAGGCCGCATCCCACATACAGCAACTAGAAGGATGTGCAACTATGACGTACAACTATCTACTGGGGGGGCTTTGGGGGAAAAAAAGGAGGAGGATTAGGCAATGGATATTAGCTCAGAGCTGGTCTTCCTCAGCAAAAAGGGGAGGATTAGCACGGATGTTAGCTCAGGGCTGATCCTCCTCACACACACACAAAAAAAGTCCTTTCTCTCCTATCACCCTACCTCTTAACTATTGGCACGTCTTGCAGCGGGCAGACGAACTCCCCTTTTTGGGCAGTAACAATGGCAGAGCCAGCAAGATTTCCAGCAGTGTAAAGATGGGATGTGATAGAGAAGGGTCCAGGATGACTCCAAAGTTTTAAGCCTGGAACTCTGAATCATCTATGCTAGTCGAGAGAATGAATGGTAGCCAATTCCCAGCTGTGTATGTGTTATTCCGGGAATCCATTTGGCTCTGTAGATAGAGGTAAAGAATATTCCTTCATCCTCAGAGGCTTTTAACTCCCCTTGAACCCTCTCTGAGCCAACAGTCCAGGTCAGCACAAAGTAATGTTCCACACCAGCCAATACAGCATGTAGCCTGTCTGAGTTCCACAGGTTTCCCTGCTGAGACAGACAAGGGCTTGCCCTCAGAAGTCTCTGCTCTCCTTAAGACTTCACCCTAAGTGGACATTTCAGTTCAGATGTCTGTTTTTGTAAAAATATGTAAATGAAGCCATTCAGTCTTGCTGTAAATAATGGGGGCAAAAGAGGACATTTTCTCTGCATCACTGTTGTGAGAAAAATCACACAGCTCTGACTCTGCCAGAATCTAGAAAGAATCCAGAAAGAATCTAGAAGCTTGGCCCTCCACCCCCCTGCCATGGAATGAAGCAAATGGAGAGGATAGCCTTTTTGCTGCCCGTGTTAGGTTTCTTTACCGGCCTTGACCTCGGCAGACTCCCTGATCCCATGTTCCCAGGAACAGCAGTCAAGTCTTAAGAGAATCTCCTGTCAGCAACGGGTCAGGGAAGCAAAAAGATGACTGTTCTTAATACTGATGCTTTGAACTATGGCAGCTAGTTTCCATAAGTCACATGAGATGGGAGACCCCTCGTGAGTTTGGAGACAGAGTTGGAGGGTCTCCTAAGAATCCCATCACAGAAAGCTCCGTGGGGGCTGAGACTCTGGCCTGGTCACTCTCAGCTCCCCAACATCTTGCAGAGTGTCTTGAACACAGCAGATGCTCAATAACTATTTGCTGAATGAATGAACGAATGCAAGAGAAGACGTCTCCATTCTCTTCCTAATCTTGCTGATTTTCTCTAATAAAGTACTGTAATAAGGTGAAAAGAGCTCTGCTGGGGTTACTGTGATGAACATGAAGGGAAAGGAGCTAAGGCTTACTGAATACCTACTACGTGCCAGAGAACAAACCAGTAGCTTTCCACTTATTATTTTATTTAATCCTCTTCACAATCACATTGTAAATTACATATTATCACTCCCTTTCCACAAATGAAGAAACTGAGACTCAGAAACTTTCACTGCTTTGTTTAAGCCCAATCTGTCCGCTTTCAAACGCTATGCACTTTTCACTGCACACTGCCCTCAGGGAACTCACAAACGAGGGGAGGGGAAGGAAGGGGAGGCATATGCAAATAATGAAAACATTAGAGAGGGGAGGGGAGGCATATGCAAATAATAAAAACATTAGAGAGAGTGTGAGAAGAGCCATGAGAAGTTCAAGCACATTATAGGAAATCACAATGCAGACCCTGGAGTCAAACAGCTGAAACTCATATCCTTTCTCTGACACTCACTGGCTGTGGAGTCTTGGGAAAATATTCAACCTTGCTGTGCTTTGATTATCTCATCTATGAAATGAGAATAATAATAGTACTTACCTTGTGGGGTTACTGTGAGAATTAAGTGAGTATACATACACACATAGTAAGTGACATGTACATGTCGGTGATGATGATTAAGCCAATCAGGAAATAGTTCAAGAAAGAGATGGCATTGTAAGAAACAGTAGAATTTGGATAGGTGACAATTCAGGGGAAACTTCAACCACAGGGACTAGCATGATGGAAGGCATGGAAACCAGAGAATATCCAAGCAGCAACGGTGATAGAGCTTGGCTGCAGTGTAGACCAGGGATTCTCCACGGGGTGGCGTGCGGAAAGGGATCTGGGAGTGCCTTGTCAAACTGCAGCCCCAGGCCTGAGCTGCTGTTTTGGTCCCTGCCCAGGAAAGCGGCCCCCTAATCCCCGTCTCAGTGGAGAGGCAGTTAGGAGATGAGGATGGGCCGGTAGACTGGGGTCAGATCATACTCCCAACGCCAGGTTAAGGGGTTGGGCCTTATTTTCTGCTGCTGAAGTGTTGTGACAGAATGCTATCAGAGATGTTCCTGCATGTGAAACAATTCCAAAACATTAACTGCCCTCGTAGTATACACTATCTAAGAAGCCATAGTATTTAATCAATCATTTTGCCTCTTACATAGCAACTCCCATTGAAAGCAGGGAAAAGGAGAGGACGGACAAAAATAGATCACAGAGACTTCACATATGGGGAAGCGTGTGGTAAAGCCCAGAGCTGAGGACATGGTCACAACACACGTGTCCATGAGGCTGGCCACTGGGCAGAGTTTCCAGAAGCTGACAGCTACTCTTCCTACTATAAAAAGGCAAAATGTCCAATTTCCCCCAAACAAAAAGCATTACTGTCCTCTGGGGAAGTTAAATGCTCCATCATTCAGACTCACTAAGAGGCCACAGATGTTGAAGCAATGGCCCCTTCCCCAGGAACTTGCTTCTTGGTTAAGGAAACAGGTGAGGTTTATGTTTGGAATAAGTGAAGGACACTTTATCACGATAGTGTTATCAACATGCACAAATCGTACTGCACAAAGCCTTCAATGCCAGGGAGACAGCAGATAAAGCAGTCAAGATCAATAGGATTAACCTTAGAAGGCATCCAGGGAAAGGTGAAATCTTGGCTCATTTAAATGGGAAAGACTAGATATGGAAAGGGCTTCAGACCCAACTGGATCCAGGGGCTCAAACAATGTCACTAGGATTCTGATTTTGCCTTCATTCTCAGCTTTGCTCATCCCTGTGTGGTTTCATTCATCAGCTAATGCTTTTTGTTTGCTATGGGCAAGATCACTACCAGCTTAGCAACCTCAGTGGAGTGTTTTTTTATCCCAATGACAATATATTGATCTAGGATAGGACTCAAGTTTGTTCTTCAGCCACGTCCCCATTCCTGGACGAGTCAGTTTGCCTGTGGGATGGGAGGCATGACCAGCCAAGGCTGGTAATGAGCCTTCCTAGAAGTATATGGACTTATTACAGGGCAATTCTCCAAGGAAAGCATATTGGTCAGAGAAAAATAACATATGCTTAACACAGAAATTATTCTGCAAATCTAGAAAACCATGAAGGGTATACAGGGCAGAAACAGACTGTTTATGAAATCTTAGAATGTGAGAAATGATAATATGGCATATTTGAGCAATTTGTTTTGAGACAAATAAATACAAGTATTACCAACAACAACTTAAGGCTTGGTTTTCAAATGTTTATACTTTTAGCAGCAGAACTTTTTTTCCTCCTAGAAGGTATCTTCTTATGCAGAACCCTAAAATATAAAACAGATAAAAGCGGAACACTCTGAAAGGATAGAGAGGGTGCGAGGCTGGAAAGTGCACCCACTAGGTCTCCCACTCTGAGACTCTATCAGCTATGAGTCACTTCAGAGAAACCCTGGGGCGATTTAAAAACCTCTGGCTTATGGGAAACTTAAAGAATTTGTTCATGTAAAGGCCAGTACACACTGAAAACATGAATGGCTTCCAGAAGGGCTTAGACATGGCAGTGGGTGAACCTACAGATCTATAACGGATTGTAAGGAAAGTGAAGGAACTCGTCGGGACATCCCTACCCTAGCGAGACTGAGGCCGTGTCCTCAGGCCTCTGACAAGGTGTCCTGCATGTCACTGTGAAAGCCCAATGCCGCTTCGTGCTCCTGTGGTTTCCCTCACCCTAAGAGGAGGCGTTGGAGTTACAGCCTGGATTCAAGCTCTGCCTCCAAACTTACTAGCTGAGCAACCAGCAGCAAGTTGCTGAATTTCCTGAGCTGGTTCCTTACTGTGTAAAATGGGTTCTGTTTATTCGCAGGGTCATCATGCAGATTAAAAAGAGATCAACCAAATAACCACGCACCACAGGGCCTCTTGCACACCGAGCGCTCGGTATATGCCAAAAGCCGCATTTTCCTCGTCACCAGTGTTATCCAGAAACCCAGGGACACCGTGAACCGCCAGAGAGGAGGCTTTTTTGATTCATACAAATCCCAGGATGTGGGCCTCAATATTACTAAGAGCAACACAAACACTCACACTACCACTGATTCGGATGCTGGAAGCAATGCATACCACGTGCCAAGGACTAGCCTGTGTGCTTCATAATCTCGTCTCAGTTAAGCCTTACCACCAGCCTGTAAGATGGGCCCTGTTATGCCATTCACAAATGAGGAGAGCGACTCTTAGAGCTCGCTTGGCTTCCGACACATTCGCCAGCCCAGCCCGGAAGGGGCCAAGGGAAGGGATGGGTGTCACCTGCAGCAACTGTGCGGTTTGACGTGAGGAAGAATTGTGTGGAAGTGGGGGTTTAGGAATGGATCTGGCTATGCTCCAGAGGTCCTTAAACATAAGCACCATTTTCCGTGGAGGTTTTGCTGACTGCCTGGTTGGTGGATCTACTAGATTCCATAATTCTCTGCTTTGGCCCAAGGAATAGGGAGTGAGTCTTTGAGTTTGAGTCATTAACAGTCCTGTTCCCTTCCTTGTCGTTCTTCATCCAACCTGTCAGAGCCTGCAGAACTCCACCAAGTCCACTGAAACGACTTCCTAGGCCCCCCTCCGCCCTCTGCTTCAAACCCTCTAGTTTCTCTCCTGAGCTTGTGTGTGGTATTTAATTCTTCCTCTCGGCCTGGCCTCTCCTAATGGGCGACTCAGTCTGCCTGCCTTTTGCTTTGGTTTCTCCCCCAGGCACCCCATAGTTCTCTCAGCTCCACACCCCACAGCCCTGGGAAATGGGATGTCTTGACCCAGAGGCCCAGACCTCGTACCCCAACTGGCCCCCGCTTTTCACTGAGGGGGTCAGATGAGGCTGGGTCTGCTGGCCACTTGGCTCCACTTCCTGCAAGCTGCCGGGCTCAGTTCCAATAGTCAGGGCTTCTTGTTCTGCTACCTCCTCCCCCACCCCCGAGCCCTAAGGTGTGTTGGGTGATACTACTGAAAGAAAAGGCACTACTGTCCCTGAGCCCTACAAGCACCAAGACACCGAAGCAGAGGGCTTTGAGGTCCCCGAAACATTAAGTGGTAGCCAGGATACAGGCTAGCAGTCACAGCTGCCTAACTATGAATTTCTGTTTCTGAAAATTCAATTATCATAATAACAGTACACGAAAATCCCACTCATCTCAACCCGCCCACGTCATCTCAGTGTCAGCTCTTGAGCTATGCTGTATACTTAAAAAAATAATATATGAAGTTTTTACCAAAATGTAGCCCACACTCTCACCTCCTCTTTATATTCCCTCTGGTACTTTACCTATTTAAAAAACACAGAAGTAGTGGGTAGATGATGCAAAAGAAACAGGTCTTTTAATTTTTATCTATCTTGAAAAGTTTCATAATTACTCTTCTCCCAACTTGGATAACACAAGCGTCCTTCATTTGCCCTTAGCTTTTCTGATGCACAGCTATCGATGCTCAGCCAGAGTCAGATTACAACTCAGAGAGAGGCCTCACCCTCTTCTGTTCTTAGTGTCCCTAGATATGTTTCCAGTGATTTTTAAAAATATATATCACAGCTTTATTAGAAACAACTCACATACCATACAGTTCACCCATTTGAACAGTAAGATTGAATGGTTTTTTATGCTCACAGAGTTGTGCAGCCATCACCACAATCAATTGTGGAACATGTTCATCAATCCCTGAAGAAACCCCATATCCACAGCTGTCATTCCCTCCCCTTCTTCCCCCCAGGGTGTCTTCACTTGTCACAGTGAGCAGCGGAGATTATGGAGATGGTGTTGCACCTGTGATGAGCTCTTCACTCAGATTTCAATCCCAAATGTTCGTGACTGGGCTGGGGCAGTGTGCCTTCTTCCAGGAGGCTCAAGAGGCGTTGCGTTAGGAGGAGCTCCAGTGCGGATGACTAAGGGTGATATTTCAGGATCCACAACCAAGGCACACAACCAATTTGTCCATATGGACCCAATTACTTGTAAATAGAGTATTAAAAACTTTCCTTTTTCAGAAACCATTCCTGAGCTGGAAAGAGAGGTTTTGTAAATTCCCTGCCAAAATTCTGTATGCAAAATTATTTTCCTGAGGCCCTCTGGCCCACCCTTGGTACCCCTTCTTCTCTCTTAGCACTCTCAAAACTCTGGGCCTTCTCATCGCCCCAGCTGACGAGGGTCCCTAACTTTGGTACACCACCAGGCTCAGACATAATTCCACGCTTCTAGTATGTTCTTTCTGCCTGTCCATTCCTTGCTCCCCATCAAAGCTTAACTGCCCCTTATCTTATTTAATCTAGGCACTAGTTTTGTTGATTGCAGTGAACGGTACTAGGCTAATACGTTGTCTCCCTAGTTAATATAAAATCTTAACCCAATGTGAAGAAATCACTCCGAAAGATGTTCCGTTTAAGCGTGACAATCAATGTTCTGAATAATCATGTGGGGGGATGAGAGTGGGTAGAGGAAGGGGAGAGAAGAAAGCCGTGATTCTTTTAGGAATTAAATGTATGTGAGTCAGAGGTCTGTGTCAGAGGCCAAACTACAAACCTGGGAGAACAGCAGTGGGTGAAACAGCTCCATCATCAAGGAGTGTCACCTCTCTGGATGTGCTGTCATATCGTTCTCTGAATGTCTTATTTTTTAAATTCTGGTGTATCCTGCTAAAAACAATTTTCAGTGCTCATTAATGTTCATACCAAATGCCTGTTAGGGGTGAGTTTGGTGGTGTTAGGTGTAGAGCCAGATGCCAGAGCAAGGCTGCTCAAAGTCGAGCGTGCAAAAGAATCACAAGGAGCTTTGCTAAAATTCCGACTCTTAGGCCCCACCTCCAGAGTTGCAGCAGGTCTGGGCAGGCCCAGCGTTATGCAGGCTCACAAGCGGTTCACAGGACACGCTTCGAGAAACACTGTGCCCGAGAAACTTCAGACAGCTGTCACAGTCGTATGATGCAAACTGGGAACTTGCAGACAGCACGAGCTTCCCTCTTGTCTGTCTCCTCTCTGCTTGCTGTGGGGAGGGTAAGATATATGTAGGGATGGGTACCTGGGAAATATCACTGGAAAGTTTGCAGCAGGCAGATAAATGTCTCAAAGGCTTAAATAAAGATGCTTGAAATTTTCTTTTTCTTTTGAAAAATCTTAAACCCACAGAAAGGTTGATACAACAGTATCTCCGGCACCAGTTCACCAGCTGTTAGTATCTCGTCACATCCACTCCATCTCTCACCGTGTAGACATGCTTCCCTTTTGCCAAACCATCTGAAAGCAGACTCCAGACTTCATGGCAGTTCACCCGAAATTCTCCACTTTGCATCTTTCATGAACAAGGGCATTCTCCTACACAACACAACCACATCACCATTGCCAGATCTAAAAAACTAACATTAATTCAATAACGTCACACAACACACCGTTGTACTAAAATTTTCCTCACTTTCCGCCACATGGCCTTTGTAGCCATGCACCTACCCAGTGTCCAGTCAAGAGTCACACACTGCGTTTGCTTGTTACAGCTCATTATTCCCCCCAACCCGACACCATCTTTCCACTTCCTTGGTTCTTCATGCCATTGAATCCTCTGCAGAGTCCAGGTCAGTTGTCCTATAGAAAATCCCATATTCTGGATT
Organism: Ceratotherium simum simum; assembly: GCF_057802395.1. Classification (NCBI taxonomy): domain Eukaryota; kingdom Metazoa; phylum Chordata; class Mammalia; order Perissodactyla; family Rhinocerotidae; genus Ceratotherium; species Ceratotherium simum. Next base: position 89,523,783 of record NC_141903.1, read on the forward strand.
CTTCTGCCTCTTTCTGGAATTCAACTGAGGTCAAACATGTATGGCAAGGAAGCCACAGAGCAGATGTTGAGTACCCTCCGTTGCATGACTTCAGAGGGCACATAATGAAAGGCGACAGCATGGGTTTGGTGTTCTCAGTGTTGCTCCCTCACGGGGGGACACACACCTTCATTCCTCCACTGCCAGTGTCTGCCTGACTCTCCACTCTGGCATAGCTCACGGGTTGGCCTTGCTGTTTTCATTTCTCCACTATCTACAAATTGAAGAGAGTTGTACTACTTTGTCTCCTAGTTATGTTGTAGGCTTGAATTTTAGATTATTTTATTTACTCTCCTTGTTGATATACATGATTTTGGGAAGATGTTTGGAAAATTAGGGCTTAGAAGTCCTGTCATTATTCTACGAGAACTTGGAAGTCCTGAATGAAATTTTAATGTCAAGTTTTCTTAAAGCCTCTACAAGTTGGAGCCAGACATGAGCTATGACTATAACCAATTGACTTCGATTCTAAGAAAATTATTTACAGTGAGTCAAAGCTTGTTTTTTACCTACATTTGAGATAAAAATAAAGGGTAAATGGGCAGTGATTGATAGTTCTTTAAATGAAGACAAAGGTAGTTGTTTTGTTTGTATTTCGTATTTTGTTCCAAATTGTTTGATAGCATTTATAACTGGCTATTATATGAATGATGTTTTATTTTTAATATAGTTTATTTCTACGGGGAAATCTTTTGCCTGCAATCATGTGCTAATCTGTGCTACCAATTAATCTAGGAAGCAATATAAAATGTTCTTGAAAACCACTGAACTCCCAGACATGTCTCAGTTTAGCTGAAGGTAGCTGTGGTGCAGGGCTGGGGAAAAAAAGGAACTTCCTCATCTATGCAAGCCAGAGGAATAAAGTGATGGCAAGTCACTTAAACCCTTTCTGGAAAGAGCTTGGGTTTTTAATTCATTTTTTAAAATTAATTTGTTGACACCAGTGTTCCTCCAATTAAAGAACTCTCATGAAGGACTTTAGAGAGTCACAAAGCCATTGAACTGAAAGACACTTTAGAGATCTTCTTCAATCCTCTCACTTTATAGGGGAAGAAGCAGAGGATGGGAAAGATATGGAACTCATTCAAGGTCATAGTGCTAGTCAAAGGCAGATGCAGAAAGCCTCTTAAGAAGTCGGGATAAAGGCAGGAAGTACAGAAACTTAGCAAGGACGTATATCCAATGAGACAGACCTTTGTGTTCCTCAAATTACACCTCAGAGCTGGAGGCAGAACGTCTATAAATACCCGGCTCTGTCTTCTGTGTAGCTTTACCCCTGGGAGGTGGGACTGTTATACATTTGTCTAGGATTATACCTCACATCTCACTGTCTGTCTGGCTTTCTTCTCAGGACTGTCTCCCCCTAAATCGATCATATTACAGACATGGTTTACCTTTTTAAATTTTCTCATATGTCCCACTGCAGGCTCCTTTATTGGGCCAAAAATAGCAGCAATCCCATCATCTGAGGTATTAAAATAAAATGACCCTGTTAAGCACAGCCAGTCTGTACTGGCCTTATAAATCACCTTCACAGCGTTGTAAAGCATCACTGGGATTTTAAGGAAAAGTCTTCACTTAGAGCCATTGACGGAAAATGTATTTCTTTCTTTTTTCTCGTCCTTGGCTTGAGGAATTCTTTGTGCGTTCCTTCTCCTTTTAAATCAGCACATCAATCCATTTCTGGCTATGGGCCCAGGGGAAAATGTGCCTGAACCCATTAGGCTGAGAGGGTTTCATCCTGTCACTGCTCTGGAAGATTAAGTGGCCGGGATGACTTCACACGAACGAGCTGGAATAAGAACCATCACCCTCCTGACACAGCAGGACAGTGGGCATTTCTGACCCAGACAATCTCATTTCCTGAAGGAAAGAGAGAGGAGGCCCTCACAGGGAACCCGGGCCGGAAATTCCCTCTACCCTCATAAGCAGAAGCTTCAGAGGGACATATTATATTAAATAAAATGATTATGGGGAAATCATTTTTTTCTTTCACTTTTATTGAGATATGATTGACATACAGCACCACATAAGTTTAAGGTACACAACATAATGACTTGACTTACATATATTGTGAAATGATTACCTCAACAAGTTTAGTTAACATCCATCATTTCATCTGGATACAAAAGAAAAAGTTTTGTTCCTTGCAATGAGAGTGTTTAGGATCTACTCTTTTAGCAACTTTCAAATATACCATACAGCAGTGTTAACTACAGTCATCATGTTGTACATTACATCCCTAGGACTTTTATTTACCTTATAACTGAAAATTTGTACCTTTTGATGACCTTATCCAATTCCCCCCATCCCCTACCCTTCACCTCTGGTCCACACAGGTCTGGTCCCTTTTTCTATGAGTTTGATTTTTTTAGATTCCACATGTAAGTGAGATCATAGAGTATTTGTCTTTCTCTGTCTGACTTGTTTTACTTAGCATAATGCCCCTCAATGTCCACCCATATTGTCAAAAGTGGCAGGATTCTCTTTTTTTGATGGCTGGATAGTATTCCATCGTGTTTATATACCACATCTGCTTTACCCATTCATCCATTGATGGACACTTAGATTGTTTCCATGTGTTGGCTATTGTAAATAATGCTGCAATTAACACGGGGGTGCAGATGTCTCTTCGACATAGTGATTTTATTTTGAGAAGGACCTTCTTGAGTGGCAGTGTCCCCATACAACTCTGTAGTAGCACATTCATCTTCTAGGCCAGTGGTGGTCTCCTGAGTGTTATTAGCTTGCTGAGGTGAATGGGCTTCCCTTCTCCTGCCATCTGCTCTGAGCAGGGAGATAGTCACTCAGCTGGTCATTCTTGCTCACCCTGCCTGCCTCCTTGTTTTCCTTCAGGCAGCACTCACTTTGCACGGTCATGCACGATCACAGAAAATGATCATACAAGCTGACACCATGCAAAATGATCTTACCAATGCACAAAATTACAGTTCTGTGATCTTTCAACGTTTGGACATATTGTTGTCCAAACGTTAAAAACTCTTGCTGTTGGTAACAAATGTATAAAGAAATGGAAAATATAGTAAAATTTTGTATGCTGTAATTTAAAACATTAGAAACACTGAGGATTGAATTGCTTTGTTTTTATTTCTCAGAAATACTCTTTACTTCTCAAGAGTACTTTGAACAGTAATCACCTTCTTCCTGTTATATAATTTATGATCTGGATCAAGCATCTTTCCAATGCTTTCCTCGGCAAATTATACTCTCTTTAAGTTTGGATCAGCTTCCAAAGTTTTATCCGTTGCATTTTCAATGTCATGAAATGTCTGAGAGTTCCTTTCAGGTGAAGTTTTCTGCCAGTGTCACATACTCTGGAACATCTTTACTCTTTTTGTCACTACCACTTTTTGAATTTATATCAGTAAGTTTGCTTGTTCCTAACTGCATATCTAGAGTCTCTCTTTTTTTTGTGTGTGAGGAAGATCAGCCCTGTGCTAACATCTGCCAATCCTCCTTTTTTTTTTGCTGAGGAAGACTGGCCCTGGGCTAACATCCATGCCCATCCTCCTCCACTTTATACGGGACGCCGCCACAGCATGGCTTGACAAGCGGTGCATCGGTGCATGCCCGGGACCCGAACCGGCGAACCCCAGGCTGCCGCAGCAGAGCGCGCGCACTCAACCGCTTGCACTACTGGGCCGGCCCCCTAGAGTCTCTTGAACAGCAGTGGTGTCAATATTCCCACAGTCACTGTTCCTTCTATGATTCCACTTTCATTCAACTCAAATTTCACTTTCAGCATTGTTGCTTGTTTTTTTGCCACACTTTCATCTTTGTCGGCCAATTCCCTCTTTCAATTATCCATTTTTGTAAAATGTCACATGAGTTCATCACTGGAAGACAAGGAGGGAACACAACAACACACCTTGCTGTCTGTGGTTGGACTGAATAACCGTGACCAAGCTCTGACAGACGCTGCAAGAAGAGACACGAGTGGTCACTGGTCAGTTCATTGATCTGTAGGTCACGTCGTGATTTGTAGACTGAAGAGCTAGCAGTAAAAATTTGTACTTTATGCAATTGCTCATAGTTAGTATACTATGGTAACTAAAATTTAAACTGTGCTCTTGGGGACTGATGTTATTAACTAAACCATAGTAGCTGAAATTCATGTATATCAAAACCATGCAAAATTAGGACTGCACCTGTGTGTGTGTATACATATAAATGCCATGATTTTTATGGTCCTGATATAAAAGGGCTTGTCCTACTCCCACTTAGGCAAAATTGAAAAACTACATCCACAGAATCTTCTTGCTCTTTCTCAACCAAGTTATTTTCACTGCTATCTCATTAAAAACTAATCCAAATTGGACATATAGACCATGATGTGAAGAGTAAAGCTCAATATTATAAAGATGTCAGTCACATCTTCACAAAGTCGTCTAGTAATACAACACAACCCGATTGAAATCCCAATGGAATTTTAGAGGCTTGATTAAATGATTCTAAATTTTGTCTGGAAAAATAAATGCACGAGAAGAGGCAAGAAAAAATTGCAAAACAAGAGTAACGGGACAGGACCTGCCCTACCAGATATTAAAATAAAGTCTAAAGCTATAATACTCAAAATAAGACACTAGCACCAGAATAAGTAAATTCAGTATATGATAAAGCTGCCTTTTCCAATTAGTAGGAAAGAGACAGACTATCAATAATTGCTCCATTTAAAGCAGTAATGGAAAGGAGTTCCATTTCCCTGGTAACCAGTAAATAGAAATTGAAACAATGAGAAACCATTCTTAACTAACAGATGTCAAATATTTAAAAGAACAATAATTCCCAGTGTTGGTGATGTTGTGGTAAGAGTGCAAATTTTCACATTTCTGAAGGATATTAGGTGTAAAAGCCTTTACAAGGTACATACCCTTTGACCAGCATTTATGAGGACTCTGGCTCCTGGTTAAAAACCTGTGTGATCTCTCAGGCCCGACCACAGGCAATTCCAAAGGCTCTCCCCGGCAGGCCTCATGGGGAAGCTGCCCTCCCCACACCAGAGGGCTCGTGCAGGGCAGTCTCCGAGGGGAGAGCGGTCAAGGACTCAGGCCCCCCGTGGTCCGGCTCCTCACGTATTTACATTCCAAGCCAGCACCTTCACTCCTAGGTCCCTTTCTCTCTGAGGCCATGGGCAGAGGCCTTCGGGTGCCTCTGCCGAGGCCTCCTTATCGGGGAGGAGGGGAACCTGGAAGACACTTCCCCGACTCTGGCTGAGAACGCGATACTTCTCTACCCCTAGCCCTTCCCCGGCGCTCCCCACAGTCCCAGGGTCTATAAACCTGCCGGAGCCTTGTGTTCGGGCTCCCTGAACAGACAATCCCTGACTGCCAACCAGTGCGCCTTTCCATGGGGAGAATGGAAGAGGGGGCTGGGGTCTCTCTCCGGCTCTAGCCTATTACTTTATCTCAGAAAGTGAAAGCCTTGATTGTCTACTTTAATTCTGGCTCTTTGTTGTTGTCATTAACTCCAACATGTGACAGGTCAGCTGAGCTCCTCACAACTTTTATTTCCGAAAAATGATTCCAAGGAAATGTGCAAAGTGATAAAAATGTTCAACACAGCATTTTGTATGATACAGGGAAGCTTTTAAAAAACCGAATTGATCAATAGAGGAAAAGTAAAATAAATTAAAATGTATTTATATATTGAAATACCAGACAACCACTAAAAGTGACAATATTAATTTATATTTATCAGCATGGAAATATGCCCCCAAAACAATGTTACATAGAAGAAAGTGACAATGCGGCTGTAAAGTTCCTTCTTGATGTAAATGTGTATGTGCATGTGCACGTACACATTCTCACGAGCTCACAGATAAAAGTCTACAAGGATCACATTACCACACTGTGCGTGCTTCCTCCATGTAAAGAATTTCTGAATATTTTGTGTATGTTATCTGATTTAATTCTCAAAAGGTAGATGCTATTGTTATACTCATTTTACAGACCAGAAATCTGATGCATGGAATAAACAATTTGCCTGAGCTCACAGCTAACAGGTGATGGAGCTGAGATTCTAACACTCACACCCTGACCCCAGAACCAGCCCACTCTGAGCGTTTAATCATGCAGCCTCGCCAAGACAGGATTAATGGTAGTCCCTGGGGGTGGGGTGTAGTTGTGACTGTTTTGTTTTTATGTTTTTCAATATTGTTTCAGTTTTTCAAAAATATAATTTTTTCACTTAAAACATAACAAATTTATTTTTATCTTGAGAAAGAAATGAATACAGCCAGAGTAAAATATTTCTTTTAAAACGTTTTTCACCTTTAATCAGAGATGACTTCAGCTGCAAGGAACAGAATGTCTGCTCAACGTAAGAGTCAACACAGGAGTTGCCTTTTCTCACAAAATAAGAAGTCTGGGGGCGGCCCCGTGGCTTGGCGGTTAAGTGCACGCGCTCCACTGCTGGTGGCCCGGGTTCGGATCCTGGGCGCGCACCGACGCACCGCTTCTCCGGCCATGCTGAGGCCGCGTCCCACATACAGCAACTAGAAGGATGTGCAGCTATGACATACAACTATCTAGTGGCGGCTTTGGGGGGAAAAAATAAATTAATTAAAAAAAAAAAAAAGAAATCTGGAGGTAGGTAGTTCACGGTTGGTTTTCCCGCTCAAAGATGCCATTGGGCATCTGGACTGTAATTTTCTGCTTTGTCATCTTTAATGTCTTTTGGCCTCATCGTTGCAAGATAGATAGCTCAGACATCATATCTGAGTTATAGGAAGGGGTGGGGATTGACGGAGTAATCAAGAAAGTGTCTTCAGATGCACCCTCAGCTGACTTGTGTTTACACCTCACAAGCCAAAACCATGTTACCTGACTACTCCCAGCTAGAAGGCCATCAAGAACTGGGAGGCTCTGAGAACTGACTTGACTCGCAAGCTAACAGATTCGCCTGGCACAGTTTCGTGGATGCTGGCGAAAGGCATGAGACTTACAGAAGGCATCACTCACAGCACAGCACAGCACAGCACAGCACAGCACAGCTGTGTGAGCTTCATGTTTGCATTGATTTCCCTTCTTCCTCTCTCCCCACGAGTTCCATGATGGCAATATAGAGGCAGGTCCACAATGATGCTGAGAACATGGTGGGTTTGTGTCACAAATGAGAAACCCTAAGCTTAGTCAGCCCCCATCTTTTAAAGGGGTTGCTGGCATCATGCCCATCTATGCTCTGGAGGAAAGCATAATCTTTATTATCCTGGCAGCAAACATGTCTGCCCTCTGCCTGAGAGGAAGACAATATCTCTATCTGCCAAGGCTCTTCACTATACAAATATCCTTGAAACGATAGTCCAGACCAAAAGCTGACAAAGACATAAAGAAATGCAAGAGGCCCGTGGATACTTGTCTCCCAACAAAGGCACCTCCAGCTAGGCAGAATGAGGTTGTGGATGGAAGTTGTGTCAGCCAACCAAAAGATTATCATCTGCCTTTAAAGGATTGTCCTATAACTATCATTATGCTAGAACAATTAATTAGAAAACACTTTCTCTACTGATACATTAGTTTCCCACCGATGCTGTAACAAATGACCACAAATTTAGTAGCCTAAAACAACATGAATCTACTCCCTTACAGTTCTGGAGGTCAGGAGTCCAAACTCAGTTTTATTGAACTGATGTCAAGGTGTCGGCAGGGCTGCTTCCTTCTGAGGGCACTGAAAGGACAATCTGTTCCCTTGCCTTTTTCAGCTTCTAGTGGCCACCTGTATTCCTTGGCTTGTGGCTTCTTCCTCTATCTTCAAAGCACATCACTCCAATCTCTGCTTCCACCACCACATCGCCTTCTCTGGTTCTGACTCCTCCTGGGTCTGTCTTATAAGAGCTGCTGTGATTTCATTGGGCCCACCGGGCTAATCCAGGAGACTCTCCCATCTCAACATCCCTAGCTTAATTACACCTGCAAAGTCCCTTTGCCATACAAGGTAACATTCACAGGTTCCTGGAATCAGGACATGAACATCTTTGGGAGGCCATTATTCAGCATACCACAACTGACTTCAGTAAATAAAATGTTAGAGTTATTTCTTTAAATGTCATATATTGTAAAACTATTAATTCAGAATCAACTCAAAAAGTGATACTATAGATACAAACAGGACAGACCCAAGATTTCATTTACTTAATAAGCCCTTTGGTCTGAGATTCTTCAGATTAATATTTTAAATAATATTGCAAAGATAATGTTTTCAAACCTATGGAAACAGTATCTGCAATATTTTTGAAATTTTATTCAATATTCAAATAATTTTTAATAAATTATTGAATTTATTCAAAATTCAACGTTACTGAATTTTAGTGCTGAAATGCACTCTAGTGTAACCTCTACCCAGAGCAAGAACACCTTTCCCCATTTCTGACAAATGGTTAAGCAGATTATGTTTGCATATTGCTGGTAATAGCGAGGACTGGATTTTAAGAGGCAGGACGTTTTTGGAGTAGTGAATGAGATGATATCCTGAAGAGGGCACTGGCTTCGGAGTTAGGTTGACCTGCATTCACAACTCAGTTCTGCCACTTAGAGATGGTATGATTATGAGTGTGATGGTCACTTTTGTGTGTCAGCTTGGCTAGACTATAGTCCCCAGTTAGTCAATCAAGCATGAATCTAGGTATTGCTGTGAAGCTATTTTGTAGGTGTGATTAAAGTCTATAATCAGTTTACCTTAAGAAAGGAAGATTATCCTAGATAATTTGGGTGGGCCTGATTCAAACATTTGAAAAGCCTGAAGAGTGAGCTAAGGCTTCCCTGAAGAAGAAATTCTGTCTGTGGATTGAAACTTCAAGTCAAGCACGAGAGTTTCAGCCTACTCTTCCTAATACCTGCCCTGTGGGTTTCAGATTTGCCTAGTCAGCTCCCCCAACTGCACAAACCAGTTCTTTGCTAGATCTCTTCTCTCTCTTTGTCTATCTCTATCACTGTCCTACTTCTGGTGGAACCCTGACTGATAGAGTGGGTAAATTACCGCCTCTCTGATAATTTGATAATTGAGGTGGAGCACCCAGCACAGTGACTGGCGTATAGTAGGCCCGTAAGAAATGAAGAGCCCATCTGTCCCCTCTCCTTTAGCTTATTAGATGATTCTCCCTCACCTGAGACTTAAAGCTGCTTTTCTGTAACTTATATCCACTCATCTTAATTCTGCCTCTGCACCTAAAAGCTGTATGTCTATTCCATTGTTCTCATGGTTCCCATTAGAATATTTGAACACTGCCACTTTGCATTTATTTAGCTCTATGTGGGTGGGCAATTTAGAGGGGCTCAGCCAGACACACTTCTCATTTGGCTGGCTTCCCTCACATGGCTGTGGGCTGATTTAAGAGCCTCAGCTGGGGTGGCCATGCTGACGGGGAAGGCTGAGACAACCAGGCATTTTAGCTCTCCTCTGCTGTCTCTTACATTCCTCCTCAGACTAACGCAGGCGTGTTCTTATGGCTTGAGTGGAGAATTAGAGTGAACACGCCAATTATGCAAGAAAGAAAGCAGAAGCACAAGTGCTGTTCTATCCTCTGCTTGGATCGCGTTTGTTAGCATTCTGTTGACCGAAGCAAGTCACGAAGCCGAGCTCGGAGGCAGGGAGGGGACTATATGGTTATAAGGCACAGGGCGTGGATACAGGGAAGCCATTAAATGAGGCTATGAATACAACCAGTCTACCACAATCTTCTCTCCAGCCACATTGTTCACAATCACACCTACATGCAAAATTTACTCATCACCTGTAAAGGCCTCTAAAAAGCTTATCCAAGCATGGCTTCTGGCTCAAAGCCCGTGATTTTGTGATCTGCATCAGATTAGATGTGGCTCTTCTTTATCTTGAGACTTACGAACAGTAAGAATATATTTGCACCACAGTTATCATCCTCGCCCTCAAAAGAATTGGTGACTGCAGCATTTCTTAAAAGAGTGCTACTGTTGTCTGCAGGGCTTTCCTCCAAGCCATGACACCCATTCTGCAATTCTTGATGCTATTTTTCTAAACTCACACATTTTTTCTTCACTGAAATCACATGGTGCTGAAAAGTAAGCACTTCTTTTTTTGTTTTGTTTTGTTTTTTGTTTTTTTGTTTATTGCAGTAACATTGGTTTATAACATTGTGTAAATTTCAGGTGTACATCATTATACTTCTATTTCTGCATAGATTACATCATGTTCACAACCCAAATACTAATTACAACCCATCACCACACACATGTGCCGAATTATCCCTTTCACCCTCCTCCCTCCCCTCTTCCTCTCTGGTAACTACCAATCCAATCTCTGTCTCTATGTGTTTGTTTATTGTTGTTATTATCTGCTACCTAATGAAGGAAATCATATGATATTTGACCTTCTCCCTCTGACTTATTTCACTTTGCATAATACCCTCAATGTCCATCCACGTTGTCACAAATGGCTGGATTTCATCGTTTCTTATGGCTGAGGAGTATTTCATTGTGTATATATACCACAGCTTCTTTATCCATTCGTCCCTTGATGGGCACTTAGGTTGCTTCCAAGTCTTGGCTATTGTGAATAACGCTGCAATGAACACAGGGGTGCATGTATCTTCACGCACTGGTGTTTTCAAGTTCTTTGGATAAATACCCAACAGTGGAATAGCTGGATCATATGGTAGTTCTATCCTTGATTTTTTGAGGAATCTCCATACTGTTTTCCATAGTGGCTGCACAAGTTTGCACTCCCACCAGCAGTGTATGAGAGTTCCCTTCTCTCCACATCCTCTCCAACACATGCTGTTTCCTGTCTTGTTAATTATAGCCATTCTGTCAGGCGTGAGGTGATATCTCATTGTAGTTTTGATTTGCATTTCCCAGATAGTTAATGATTTTGAACATCTTTTCATGTGTCTGTTGGCCATCTGTATATCTTCTCTGGAGAAATGTCTGTTCAGGTCTTTTGCCCATTTTTTAATTAGGATGTTAGTTTTTTTGTTGTTGAGATGCATGAGTTCTTTATATATTTTGGAGATTAAGCCCTTATCAGATGTATGGTTTGCAAATACCTTCTCCCAATTGCTAGGTTGCCTTTCGTTTTGTTGATGGTTTCCTTTGCTGTGCAGAAGCTTTTTAGTTTGATGTAGTCCCATTTGTTTATTTTTTCAGTTGTTTCTCTTGCCTGGTCAGAAATGGTGCTTGAAAATATGTTGCTAAGACCGATGTCAAAGAGCATACTGCCTATGTTTTCTTCTAGAAGTTTCATAGTTTCAGGTCTTACATTCAAGTCTTTAATCCATTTGGAGTTAATTTTTGTGTATGGTGTAAGGTAAGGGTCTACTTTCATTTTTTTGCATGTGGCTATCCAGTTTTCCCAACACCATTTGTTTTTGTTTTTTTTTTTTTTAAATCACTTGGTTTTTTTTATAATTTTATTTATTTATTTTTCTCCCCAAAGCCCCAGTAGATAGTTGTACGTCATAGCTGCACATCCTTCTAGTTGCTGTACGTGGGACACGACCTCAGCATGGCCGGAGAAGCGGCGCGTCGGTGCATGCCCGGGATCCGAACCCGGGCCGCCAGCAGCGGAGCGCATGCACGTAACCGCTAAGCCACGGGGCCGGCCCCCAACACCATTTGTTGAAGAGACTTTCTTTTCCCCATTGTATGTTCTTGGCTCCTTTGTCAAAGATTAGCTGTCCATAGATGTGTGGGTTTATTTCTGGGCTTTCGATTCTATTCCATTGATCTCTGTGTCTGTTTTTGTGCCAATACCATGCTGTTTTGGTTACTATAGCTTTGTAGTATATTTTGAAATCAGGGAGTGTGATACCTCCAGCTTTGTTCTTTTTTCTCAGGATTCCTTTAGCTATTCGGGGTCTTTTGTCGTTCCATATAAATTTTAGGATTCTTTGTTCTATTTCCGTGAAAAATGTTGTTGGAACTTTGATAGGGATTGCATTGAATCTATAGATTGCTTTAGGAAGTATGGACATCTTAACTATGTTAATTCTTCCAATCCAAGAGCACGGAATATCTTTCCATTTCTTTGTGTCTTCTTCAATTTCTTTCAGCAATGTTTTATAGTTTTCGGTGTACAGATCTTTCACCTCTTTGGTTAAGTTTATTCCTAGGTATTTTATTCTTTTTGTTGCAATTGTAAATTGGATTGTATTCTTAATTTCTCTTTCTGCTACTTCGTTGTTAGTGTATAGAAATGCAGCTGATTTTTGTATGTTGATTTTGTATCCTGCAACTTTACCATATTCGTTTATTACTTCTAAAAGTTTTCTGGTGGATTCTTTAGGGTTTTCTATATATAAAATCATGTCATTTGCAAATAGTGAGAGTTTCACTTCTTCCTTTCCAATTTGGATCCCTTTTATTTCTTTCTCTTGCCTGATTGCTCTGGCTAGGACTTCCAGTATATGTTAAATAGGAGTGGTGACAGTGGGCATCCTTGTCTGGTTCCTGTTCTTAGAGGGATAGCTTTCAGTTTTTCACCATTGAGGATGATATTAGCTGTGGGTTTCTCATATACGGCCTTCATTATGTTGAGGTACTTGCCTTCTATACCCATTTTATTCAGAGTTTTTGTCATAAATGGATGCTGTATCTTGTCAAATGATTTTTCTGCATCTATTGAGATGATCATGTGATTTTGATTCTTCATTTTATCAATGTGGTGTATCACGTTGATTGCTTTGTGAATGTTAAACCATCCTTGCATGCCTGGAATAAATCACACTTGATCATGGTGTATAATCTTTTTAACATATTGCTGTATGGGATTTGCTAGTATTTTGTTGAGGATTTTTGCATCAATGTTCATCAGTGATATTGGCCTGTAATTTTCTTTTTTTTGTGTCGTCCTTGTCTGGTTTTGGTATCAGGGTAATGTCGGCTTTGTAGAATGAGTTAGGGAGCTTCCCCCTATTTTTGAGGGAGCTCCTCAATTTTTTGGAAGAGTTTGAGAAGGATAGGTATTAAGTCTTCTTTGAATGTTTGGTAGAATTCACCAGGGAAGCTGTCTGGTCCTGGACTTTTATTTTTGGAGAGGTTTGTGATTACTGTTTCAATCTCCTTACTGGTGATCGGTCTATTCAAATTCTCTACTTCTTCTTGATCCAGTTTTGGAAGGTTGTATGATTCTAAGAATTTATCCATTTCTTTCAGATTGTCCAGTTGGTTGGCATATAGCTTTTCATAGTATTCTCTTATAATCTTTTGTATTTTTGAGGTGTCTGTTGTAATTTCTCCTCTTTCATTTCTGATTTTACTTATTTGTGCCTTCTCTCTTTTTTTCTTGGTGAGTCTAGCTAAAGGTTTGTCAATTTTGTTGATCTTTTCAAAGAACAAGCTCTTGGTTTTATTAATTTTTCTATTGTTTTTTTGGTCTCTATTTCATTTATTTCTGCTCTGATTTTTATTATTTCCCTTCTTCTACTGATTTTGGGCTTTGTTTGTTCTTCTTTTTCCAGTTCCTTTAGGTGCATTGTTAGATTGTTTATTTGAGATTTTTCTTGTTTGTTGAGATAGGCCTGTATTGCTATAAACTTCCCTCTTAGAACCGCTTTTGCTGTATCCCATAAATTCTGGCATGTTGTATTTTCATTTTCATTTGTCTCCAGGTATCTTTTGATTTCTTCTTTGATTTCTTTGTTGACCCAGTCATTGCTCAGTAGCATTTTGTTTAATCTCCACGTATTTGTGGCTTTTCTGATTTTCTTCCCATAGTTGATTTCTAGTTTCATACCATTGTGGTCAGAAAAGATGCTTGGTATTATTTCAATCTTCTTAAATTTACGGAGACTTGTTTTGTGGCCTAATATGTGGTCAATCCTGGAGAATGTTCCATATGCATTTGAAAAGAACGTGTATTCTTCAGTTTTTGGATGGAATTCTCTGTATATATCTACTAGGTCCATCTGTTCTAGTGTGTCATTTAAGGCCAATGTTTCCTTATTGATCTTCTGTTTGGATGATCTATCCATTGGTGTAAGTGTAGTGTTCAAGTCCCCTATTATTATTGTGTTACTGTCTATTTCTGTTTTTATGTCTGCTAATAATTGCTTTATATATTTAGGTGCCCCTACATTGGGTGCATAGATATTTACAAGTGTTATATCCTCTTGTTGGATTGTTCCCTTGATCATTATGTAATGCCCTTCTTTGTCTCTTTTTACAGTTTTTGTTTTAAAGTCTATTTTGTCTGATATGAGTACTGCTGCCCCAGCTTTCTTTTCATTGCCATTTGCGTGGAGTATCTTTTTCCATCTCTTCACTTTCAGTTTGTGAGTGTCTTTAGGTCTGAAGTGTGTCTCTTGTATGCAGCATATATATGGGTCTTGTTTTTTTATCCAATCAGCCATCCTATGCCTTTTAATTGGAGCATTTAGTCCATTGACGTTTAAAGTAGCTATTGATAAGTACGTACTTACTGCCATTTTTTAACTTTTTTTTTTTTTCCTCAGTGTTTTAGTAGTCCTTCTCTGTTCCTTTCTTCTTCTAGACATAATTGATGGTCTCTTTAGTTTGACCTCTTTCTGAAAGCTCTACTCTTTAACTCCCCTCCTCCCTCCTTTTATGTTTTTGATATCATATCTAACCTCTTTTTTGTGCGTTTGTATCCATTACGTTCTTATCATAGAAATAGATAATTTTTCCTATTTGTGGTCTTCTCTTTTCCCCTTAAATTAGTCCCTTTAACATTTCTTGTAGCACTGGTTTCTTGGTGACAAACTCCTTTAATTTTTGCTTGTCTGGGAATTTTTTATCTCTCTTTCCATTTTGATTGATAACCTTGCTGGGTAGAGTATTCTTGGCTGTAAGTTTTTTCCGTTTAGCACTTTAAATACATTGTGCCACTCTCTTCTAGCCTGTAAGGTTTCTGCTGAGAAGTCAGCTGATAGCCTTATGGGGTTTCCTTTGTATGTAACTTGACTTTCTCTTGCGGCTTTTAGGATTCTCTCTTTATCTTTAATTCTGGACATTTTGATTATGATGTGTCTTGGTGTGGGCCTCTTTGGTTTTATCTTGTTTGGGGCTCTCTGTGCTTACTGTACCTGGATGTCTGTTTCCTTCCTTAGGCTAGGGAAGTTTTCATCTATTATTTCCTTTTTTTTTTTTCTTTTTTTTTTTTAAGATTTTATTTATTTATTTATTTTTTCCCCCAAAGCCCCAGTAGATAGTTGTATGTCATAGCTGCACATCCTTCTAGTTGCTGTATGTGGGACGCGGCCTCAGCATGGCTGGAGAAGCAGTGTCGTCGGTGCGCGCCCAGGATCCGAACCCAGGCGGCCAGCAGCGGAGCATGTGCACTTAACCGCTAAGCCACGGAGCCTGCCCTCATCTATTATTTCTTGAAATAGATTCTCTGCCCCTTTGTCTCGCTCTTCTCCTTCTGGGACACCTATAACACGGATGTTAGTGTGCTTGATGTTGCCCCAGAGGTCCCTTAGACTTTTTAATTCCCTCACTCTTTTTAATTCTTTTCTCTTTTATCTGTTCCGCTTGGGTAATTTTTTCTAGTCTTTCGTCCAGCTCACAGATCTGTTCTTCTGTATCCTCTACTCTGCTTTTGAGTCCCTCTAGCGAATTTCTAATTTCCAGTATTGTATTCTTCATTTATGATTGGTTCTTTTTTATATCTTCCATTTCTTTGTTGACATTCTCACTGAGTTCATCTATTCTTCTCCCCACATCAGTGAGCATCCCTAACACTCTTTGTTTGAACTCTCTGTCAGGTAGGTTGCTCATTTCTGTTTCACTTAGTTCCTTTTCTGGGGTTTTGTCCTGTTCCCTTACTTGGAATGTATTCCTTTGCCTCCTCATTTTGCCTCTTTCCCTGTGCTTGTGTCTATGTATTAGGTAGGTCAGCTACGTCTCCTGCTCTTGGATAGGTGACCTTATGTAAGTGATGGCTTAGGAGGCCTGCAGTGTGCTTCCCTCAGTTCTCAATGTTCCAGGGGTGGCCCCTATGTGGGCTACGTGTGTCCTTCTGTTGTGGCCTGTTTGCTCTCCCTGTAGGTGCCCAGGGAGGCCGAGTTATGCTCCTGGCCAGCTGTTGTACTGCTCAGCTGCTTGTAGTAGTTGTGGGTCCTTCAGTCTCTTTATCAGGTGTGGGGAGCCCCAGCACAGTTGGCTGCAAGTCTAATACCATATTTGTGTTGCAGTATTTCTTTTAAGTGAGTGGGGCCCCAGTGTGGCAGGTTGTTAGGCTCAGAGCCTTACAATTGCTATAAGCCTCCAGCCTATTAGGTCTCTTGTCAGCTCTCTGAGGATTGCAGCTGGGTGGGGCTGGCCTCAGGCACAGGAGCACCCAGTTGTTTCAGGCTTTGGAAGGTGGGGCAAACCCCCTATGTGGGTCTTTGAGAAGCACAAGTCTTCTGCGGCTGAGAAGCCCTGTTGCCCACAGGTCCACACACACAGTCAACACAGTCCTGCCCCGTGTGAGCACCCCGACCTCCCCAAGCGGACCCAGTCTCACCACGGCGGGAGACCCAGACACTCCGCCACCGCCCCACACTCTCCACCCGCTCCTTGTGCACACCCTGCCCCGCTCAAGTCAGCTCAGTTGCCAGGCTGCAGAGAATCCAGTCACCAATCTATGCAGGCCCACACGTTGCCTGAGGGCTTGTTGTTGGGTGGGGCCAGTCTCTAGGGTGGGCTGCCTGCCCTGACTGAGCTGGATTAAATCCGTGCTCTAGCGGGTGGGGCAGACCCTGGACTAGCAGGCCTCAGGGAGAACTCCAATGGCGTCTGTGTCAGTACGCCCACACCAGGCCACAACAATGGCCGCCGCCAATGTCCCAGTCCCTGGAGAGGTCTCACCTCTCACCGAGATGCACCCAGGGCCCACTAGGTGAGTCTCTTTTCACCAAAGCACTGTGCACCTTTCTTTCTGGTGATTTTAGGATGCTTTCTGAAACGGGTGAGTTTGTGCGTGGGCCCTTTAAGAGCCAGTTTTAATTTCTTTGTGAACCAGGTTTTCTGGGGGTACTCCCCAATGCTTTAGTAGCAGGCACAGTCAGATATTGTGCCACTCGTCTCAATTGTGCTGGGTCCACAAAATGCCCCCAGTGGCGGCGCTCCCCGGCTCAGGGCCCCGCGCCTCCAGGGAGGCTGCGTACCTGTGAGCTGCTCCCGGCGGCCGTGACGCTGGCGGCTTGTGAAGGCGGCGTTTTCCTCTCCGGAAGGGAGTCTCTGCCTCTTCTACCTCAATTAGGATTGTCCGTTGTTGCAGGAGTTCCTCTTATCCAGTTTTCAGTTCTGTCTCAGGGGTAATTTTTCCACAAATAGTTGTAAATTGGCTGTGTCCACCGGAGGAAGTGAGTTCAGAGTCTGCTTATGCCACCATCTTGACTTCCTCCCCCAAAAGTAAGCACTTCTATTCAAAGTTTCTGACAAACTGATGCTCGGCCTCTTAATGACGTTCCTATGACACATGGATTGGTCACATCAAACTCTCATTACTTAACATATCTTTCATCTAGTCCAAGGTCTTTGGCAATCTCTCTCCATTCACTTGTATTGTTTGGTGTGTGGTGTCAACACAAGTAATAGGAACTATATACATAATTCAACTGGACTATTGATAATATAAATAAACATGACCAAATTCTCACATGTGCAGGCAAGAGCAACCACTTCATGACCCCTGCCTGGATGACAAAAAAATTATAAGATGGCATCAACTGTAAGACACAGCCCAACTTAAGCTACAATAAAATGTGGAAAAAGTGTGTCTTAGAAATGATAGAGTATGGTAAGTTTAAGAGTCATCCTTAGACCTGATAGAATATGGTAAGTTTGAGAGTCATCAGCACAGTATCTGAGGCCATGGGACTATTTGACATTGTCTAGATAGTGAGTGTATGTAGAAAAGAGGTCTTAGAACTAAGCCCTGAGACACTCCAATATTTAGAAAATAGGAAAGTGAGGAATATCCAGCAAAGAAGAGCTACAACGTATAGCCACTGAGGTAGGAGAACCAAGAGAAATGGTGTCCCATGGCCTAAGTGAGCAAGTCATTTCAAGAGGAAAGAGTGGCCAGCTGACTCAGATGCTATTGACAGATGGAGTAAAGACAGGACTGAGAACTGAGCCCTGGCTCAGAGTAGCAGGAGGTCGGTGGTGACCTCAGTAAGAGCTGTTTCAGTGAAGTGGTAGGGGCAAAAACTTGATAGACCTGGGTTCAAGAAAGAATGGGAGGTCAAGATGTGCAAAAAGTGAGTAAAGAGAACTTTTAAAAGGAGTTTTACTGGAAAGGGGAGCTAATCAATAGCGCAGTAGCTGGATGGTGATGTCAGGCCAAGGGATGGCTTTTTAAGATGGAAGATATTGCAGAATGTCTGGATGCCAATGGGAATGATCCAGTAAAGATGGTAAATGTGATAATGTGAGAGAGAGGAGATAAGTGCAAGAGTGATGTCCTTAACTAGATGAGAGGATAAGAGCCAGTGCACAGGTGAAGGGATTGGCTGTGGGTAAAGCAAGGGCAGTACACCTGTTACAACAGGCATGGAGCTTACGTACATGTTCACAGAGGTGCTGGTGGGAGTGTATGAAAGTCCACTTTAGATGGCTCTGTTTTCTGAGTGGGGTCGCCTGCAGTCCTGCTGAGGGGATGTGGCGGCTGTTCTTTGACCAGAACAGAAGACATTGACTAGAGCCTCTAATAAATTTTTGGTAGATTTTCTTGGGTTTGGTAAATAATCTATATTTGTTATTTATGCAAAACATGTTGAGAATATAAATAATAATTTTCTTCTCCACTCCAATACCCATTCTATCATTTCCATTTCATTTTTATTGCATTGTCCAGACCCGCTGTGATAAGCTTAAACCATAATGACTTCCAGCGAGCATCCTTGATTTGTTCCTAAAATCCATGGAGAAGCTTCTACTGTTCTCCCACTGAGTGTGATTTAGCTGCTGTTTCGGAAGAGAGCTACTTTTTCAAATTAAGGAAGTAGTCTATTTCTAAAGTTTTAAATTGGAAATGTGGGATTTTTATCAACTACTTTCTGAGTATCTATTGTTCATATAATTTTTCTTATTTAAATTCCCAACATACTGTGTTAATAGATTTTTTTTTTCCACAGAGAACTTACTGGACTTTATCTCAAATATTAAAAATGCCTGTTGAATGGGATCTGGGAATGGATTTTAAGTTAAAAAAAAAAGCATGATATTCTCCAACCAATCGTGATTTTTTTTGTTGTGAGCTCTCTGGGAAGACCCTAGGAGTAAGGAACGGAACCACGCAGACTGGACTCTCTCCGAGAGCCTGTTGTTATGCAGGCTGCAGCCTTTCTGCACAGCTCATTCCAATCTCATTACATTGAAAATTATGAATTAACAGCAGTCGATGAAGAGTTTGAATTCCATTTTTTCCCTTGCTGGCTTTAAGGCATGAAATAACTGCAGGTCTTTCTCTGTACTCAGTAGAGGGTCTGCACATTTCTTATTTCGTAATTAGCCCCACTTCTTCAAAAGAGAGAAAAAAACTTGAAAACATCTTCTTAAAGAAAAAATGGTATTAGAGAGAGGAAATGAAGAGCAGCTTGGCATTGATCCACGGCTTTTAAACAAGTCAATATTAAACAAACATATCAATTCTATTTTCCTTTTTGCGTACAATTCTCAATTAACCTATACCTGCCATTCCAGTGTGCTCTTCACACAAGCCCTTGCACTATATTCCTGCACTACTTCAGTAAGCACATTTGCATTGTTGATCTTTTGCAGTGTTGACTTAAAGTTAATGATTTGAGATTACAGCTACTGACATAAAACCCTTCTCTTTCAGAACAGAAAAACATGATTTAAGCTTCTCCCTTCTTTATCTATCACACAGGACAGATGAATGCCAGGCTGTAAGGGATGGAGAGACTGATGCTGCGTGAGCCTCACTGCTCTTCTGGTTCATTATGTCACTGTGTGGAGACAGCTGTGCTCAGAGGCTTTCCCTAGAGCCTCACCAATCCCACTCTCTCTCTATTTTACAGGGCCTGTGATACATGCATCCCAAGGTTCTGCATATAAAGCATAATTAAAGCAGCCTTTCATCCTGGAAGCCAGAATGTCCTTTCCATCGCCAGTTCTTAGAACCGGGGAGAGAGGTTTCAGGATGCCAATCCTTCTATGAAGGGTCTCTCCTGCTATATAGCCTGAGAATGCTGACAAGAGATTCACACCCAGTGCACCACATTATCGTATTCAACATGAGACACAGGAAAGGGCCAAGAATAGGTCTTAGGCATCCTCTAAGTCTTAAATAAATTCCTACATGAATTGAAAATAAAATGTGTCTATAGGCATGTGGCTAGGATTTTGACATGTGAGATGTGGTCCTTTATATCCAAGTTCAGTTGATGAATTCACAAGTCCACTCTTTCCTTTAATTTTAGGCAGACATCAAATTGACCTGAAGAGTAACAATTGCTACTGTCATTTAATAAATATTCCAAACCACCAAAATGCACACTAACAGTGTTTCACCAGGTGCACTCCTGTGATCTGGCCTGAATTTATGTTCTAGCAAGCCCCACATATCTGTATTTGAAAATCACCAACGCTGCAGGACTGTGGCGGTGCTGTGGTTTTCTTGGTGTGGCTCTTTAGTGGCACCACCTCAGGGTCAGGTGCTGCACGCTTTGTAATGGAATGACCCTCACGCCAGCTGTTGAAAGTAATGGAGTCACCTGCCACGACATTCCATCAGTTTACAGGAGCTGGCAGCACGC
This sequence comes from Ceratotherium simum simum, assembly GCF_057802395.1. NCBI lineage: Eukaryota > Metazoa > Chordata > Mammalia > Perissodactyla > Rhinocerotidae > Ceratotherium > Ceratotherium simum. The sequence goes on from NC_141903.1 coordinate 89,544,538, forward strand.
TATAGTGGTCAAGAGCACGGGCTCTAGGGACAGACTGTACCGCTTGGGTTCCTGCCACTGTTGCTTTCCTGCTGTGACTTTGGTAAGTTTCTTAGAAGCCTCTCTTTTTTCATCTGTAAAATGGCAGTAATAATAGTACTTGCTTTATGTAGTTAGAGGATTATGATTAGATAAGTAGATAGATAGATAGATAGATAGATAGATAGATAGATAGATAGATAGATAAAAGTAGATAGATGATAGATAAAGGGTCATGAGGAGTGTCTTCTATAGTATCTGGCACAAAGTAAACACTCAATGAGAGCCATGATGATGATGATGATGATGATGATGATGATGATGCTGCTGCTGATGATGACGGTTGGACTGATATCGTCCTGAAAAGTGAACTATTAAGGGAAATGTCAATAAAGCAAGCTAGATTCTTTCAAGCTACTTTCACTTTTTCTTCAAATATGTATCCTTGGCTGAAGCCATTATCTGAGATTGTCATCAAATGGAATAACCACTCTTCTCATTTGACCCTGAATGACAGTGACTCCCCATCCATGCTCATGCTCAGAGGTCTAGCCTCCACTCTCTTTGGGCTCCTTTTATTTGATTTGCAGAAACAGTGATAGCATGGTGGGATGGTGGGAATGGTATCACACCTCCCATAGCAAGAGCTGTGCTTCCCTTTGTAAGTTAAATTCATAGATGTGGATATTAATTGGTTACTTTTCATATTTTATAAAATCTGAGTTTGCATTTTGGCTTTCCACTAAGCAAAACATACCTGTACTGTATAGGGCACGAAAGTGAACCTGGAGGACACAATTCAATATTTACATAGATATTTACATAGGCACAAAAGCTAAGTATTGGTTGGGGTCTATAATGGGGAAACACATTAATTATCACTGCCCAGTTAATATAATAAAATATCGTCATTTAGATTGCATAGATTTGGAATTTTAAAAATTCAGACAGAGTACTAAACCAGATATGCAGGTCAAATTGCATATAGAAGATTGACTTTTATCTTTTTTGGCATATAAAGTATTTCTGCCATATATCCTTTCTCCACACATCTGGAAGGTCTGCAACCAGCCATGAGAATTTTTTTTCTTTTTGTGAGGAAGATCAGCCCTGAGCTAACATCCATGCCAATCCTCCTCTTTTTTTGCTGAGGAAGACTGGCCCTGAGCTAACATCCGTGCCCATCTTCCTCCACTTTATGTGGGACACCGCCACAGCATGGCCTGACAAGCGGTGCACCGATGTGCGCCCAAGATCTGAACCCGGGCTGCCAGCAGTGGAGCACGTGCACTTAACCGCTACACCACGGGGCCGGCCCCCGAGCCATGAGAATTTATGGAAGGAGTTTGCTCACACCCTAGGTTGAGATTTGCCACCTGGAGGTGGTGTTGGGAGTGGGCATGGGGTCTCATGCAATTTTTCTGAGAAATTCTTCATCCTCATCTCCAGATGAAAGGTCGTAAGGTCCAGATGAAAGGTCTCCAGAAAGAAAGGTCATAAACTTGGACACTCTGGACTAGGCTATGATTTGTCTTTGTTTAGAATACCTTTCTTAAAAAATTCAGGCAGGGGGCCGGCCCAGTGGCATAGCGCTTAAGTTCACATGCTCTGCTTTGGTGGCTTGGGGTTCGCTGGTTTGGATCCCGGGCGGCGACCTACACACTGCTCATTAAGCCGTGCTGTGGTGGTGTCCCATATACAAACTAGAGGAAGATGGGCACAGATGTTAGCTCAGGGCTAATCTTCCTCAGCCAAAAGAGAAAGATTGGCAACAGATGTTAGCTTAGGGCCAATCTTCCTCACACACACACACACAAAATGCAGGCCATTCAAGTTAAACGTGTACATAAGTCTGTAGAGTGGAATGTTTACAATACTTTGCTACAATGCTACACTTGACCAAAACCATGTGAAACAGGCCCAGGGTGACTCAGCAACAGATGCCAATCTAGACCAGATGTCACAAGAGTTTATTTCTCTGCATCCTACTCTAAGGGTCTTTTTCCTGGCTGGCTTCTTCTATCCCAAAGATCTCTTCTGAGCCACAAATGTAGCTCATATTTATTCCTTCTCTTCAGTGTCTATACAATCACCCTAATCTTTCTTTAAGGTCCTTATTCTTCACTAGCAAAAAAGTCTCATATTAACTTGAACTTTTTTTCTGGAGAGGTTTTATGTAGGTTCAATTTGGTCAGATTTACTTGAAAATTGAAATGTGTGTAGTTAATAATATGATTAGTACACCAGTCACTCCACATGAGGTCTTTTGAAGGATTTTCTAAGGGTACTGCTGAATAATTTTGGTATAATTTACCAATATGTGTTGTATTGTCCAAAACCTGTAGTGGACAAGGTTGGTAGGATGAGAGCACACGCCTATAAAGCTCATTGAAATCTGCATAGATGTGTTCATGACGGTCTTTCTTAGGTATTTAAAACAGGTAGATGTCCTGAAGGACTTGTACCAGGCCAAACTTAAATAAATCACTTTCTTTTGGCCTATTTTGAGTATCTTGTGCTTGAAAATAATGAAAGTATGTCTTTTAGAAAATTAAAAAGTTGCCGCAGTGGTTTATTTAGGCTCTTACTCTGAAAGCAAATCATTTGTTACGTCAGACTCTATGCTTCAATGTAAAATATTAGCAAATAAAATTACTGGCTGAATTTGGGTTTTTGCCATGAAATTTAAGGGTACAAGAAATTCAAATATATATGTAGAAATTTAAAAACTTCATTATTAACTCATGATCATTATTGTTTCAATGAAGGCAGAATTTCTTAAAATTAATAATAATAATAATGCAATGTGATACAAAGAGTGAATTTATAAGTTGGTCTCCTTGGATATTATTATTAAACTATATTTATTAAACTTTCAGCTGTAACTTATTTTTTGTCCATGGTCCTCAATCCCTTTAATAATTTCATATTCCCATCTTCCTAAAAGAAATAAGAAAAAATAGTGTACATAAGAGAGAATGAATCTTTCTAGAGATTTTTTTTGGCTCCTGATTTCATATGAACTGAAGTCAGTCTATCCATCATCACCAAATATTTTGAGAGCTCATACCATATACTAGACACCACGCATCATTCACTCAAATTAAACATATTCATTCTCTCGACAAGTACTTATTGAGCAGACTCAGAGCCTCCCTTGATAAAGACGGAGAGAACAGCTTCCTATTTTGCAGAGCTGTTCCATAAAGTCTTTCATAATACTGATCTCTGGCTAAACATAAACCAAATCAACCAGACAATGTATTTATCATGTCACTCATTCAAAATGTTGTGCATGTACTCATCTCCCCTCTTCTCTCTTTCAATTCGTAGGCTGACCCTCCTGGAAAACACACTTCTGTGTCGACCCTCTCAGAAAGCCTCTTCTGGTTGGTTGCTTACACTATCTAAAAGCAGTTCTAACCCATCTCTTCCTTCACATGGTTTTGGCATGTGTACTAATCTGAATAATTAATGCTATGATGTAAAAACCACAAACAGATAAACTTAAACCTCAGTGGCCCAATCCAACAAACACCCATTTTTTGCTCATGTCATGGACTGATGTGGAACTGGTCCTCCTCCATCCTGTGGCTACGCCATCTGGAAAACATGGCTTCCGAGGTTGTCTGGGCAGGAGAAGAGAGGGCATAGAGAAGACTCCCTACTCTTATCCACTTTAGACTGGAACCCACACATCACTGTTGTTCACATTCCCTTGGCAAGAATTAGTCACATGGCCCAAATTTAACCACAACAGACTCTTCCCATGCATCCAGGAACAGAGGTGTGGTGAACATTGTCTCCACCAAAGACAATGATATACAGACTTACATGTTTCCACTTAGAAAATAAAAATATTATCTGACCTTGAGACTGACACACCCTCTTCCATAATCTAGTAGTGGTAGCCTATAACTAGTACATTCGCTCACTCATTCATTCACAATCCATGGATTGCTCGCCTACCAGACAGCATAGCGGAGGGATGAGAGCTGTATCCACACCAGGTTGCAAAATCCTTCAAGATGGAGATCACGGCTGTTTTCTTATGTGCCTCATTTGCCTATTCCCAGCTCTCAAAAAGTGTTTGCTCTATCAAAGCTCGTCAATGTGACACTCTAATATGATTTTTATAAACAAAGGGGTTTATTTTTCCATCACTTTCTTTAAGTCTTGAGGTTTATCCTGAAGAGTCCTTACTGCAGACCCAGGGTAAGTAACTTAAGTAACACTCAAACCTAGCAAATTTCCAGACAGTTAAGAGATGCAAGAGTCTGGCAGTTTGTTTAAAGAAGGCTGAAGAATCGCAAAATGGACTTGAAGTCACATATCCCTTTTGATATGTTTTCTGTGTCGTCTTTCATGTTTCGGTTATAAGCGGCAAACACACTCCTCTTGGCTTCACTGTTGTCAGTTTCATTATCCTTCAATAGCCTACTGTCCCCCTCATCCTGCCTGTCATTTCCTGCGGTGTGTGTGTCCCAGGCACGCCCACGCTGAGTGGGAGGGAAACGGGAGGAGTAATAAGGGGACATCTCAGGGAGCGTCAGTGCTGTACGTCCCATTACCTCTCTTGCCCCTTAAGTCAGTGCCGTGGGGCAGATGAGGCTTTAACCGCAGAGGGTGCTGGGGTGGGAAAGCCAGATCTGCACTGAGCTGTGCTGCGCGCTGTGTTCGCCTCCAGGCACACAAACGTACACCGACATCTCTCAGAAGCCCCTCCTCCAGGGTAATCAGCTTCAAAAATAAAAAAGAGTATCCAACCTTATGATTGATCCATTCCAAACCCTATCCTCCCACACCCATTTTCTAAACTACTAATAGAGGTCATCTGTGGTTAGTATACTTCACTCATGCATGCATTCAACAAATATTTATCATGAGCCTACAAGGTGGCATGGTGAAGAGATTAGAACCAGTTCTGAAAACAGACAAATTATCTTTGTATCTCAGTTCTGACACTGATTAGCTGTGTGATGCAGGGCAGGTGTCCTAACCTCTCTGGGTCTCATTTTCCTCATCTGTAAAATATAACAGTTCCTGCCTTTGTACCAGCACTCTCTCTTCCTGGAACGCTTCTCCTCCAGAGAGCCCTACGGCTAACTCAGTCACTTCCATCAAGACCTGGATCAACTCTCATTTCAATGATGCCTACTCCACTACCTGATTTAAACTTTGGCCACCCCCTATCTCCACCCCCATCCACCTGATCCTTCTTACCCTGACTTTTTCATTTCTCGCTAGCACTTATATGACGTTCTAATGTGCTAGGTACTTTACTTATTGCTTGTTGTCCATCTCTTCCTGCTGGACTGTATGCACCACCAGGGTAGAGATCTTGTTTACCTTGTATCTCAGGCATCTAGAACAGTCCCTAACACATAACTGGTGCTCCATTAATGATTTTTGAATGAAAGAATGTTCTATCATCTGAGGAGAAGAGGATCAAAGAATGGGTTTACTTGCAGAAATGTGACCCTTTGGTCATTTGAGTACTAAGAATTTCACCAAAAAGGATACATTTTTTAAAAATTAAAGTAGAGGCCAGCCCGGTGGCGTAGCAGTTAAGTGCACGCACTCCACTTCTGTGGCCCGGTGTTCGCAGGTTCGGACCCTGGGCGTGTACCCAGGCTCTGCTTGTCAGGCCATGCTCTGGCGGCGTCCGGTATAAAGTAGAGGAAGATGGGCATAAATGTTGGCCCAGAGCCAGTCTTCCTCAACAAAAAAGAGGAGGATTGGCATCAGATGTTAGCTCAGGACTAGTCGTCCTCACAAAAAAAAAAAAAAAAGTAATCATAGCATACACAGCTTATTCATTCGATCCTCAATAATCATGTTCCTTGTGCAATATATACAGCTATTTCCTAAAGAGTTGCAGATATCTGCAGAAAGTCAGGTAATTAGTAAGAAATGAAGCCCAGGGCTTAAAGCTGGGTCTTTGCATTACGTGTGTTTTCCCACCACACACCGTAGTAAGGTAGCAAAAACATCTTTTGAGTATGGCCATCTTCTTTTTTGTTTTTTTGGTGAAAGAGATTGGCCCTGAGCTTAACATCCGTTGTCAATCTTCCGCTTTTATTTTTTTGCTGAGGAAGATTGGCCCTGAGCTAACATCTGTGCCCATCTTCCTGCACTTTGTATATGGGACACTGCCACAGCATGGCTTGATGAGTGGTGAGTAGGTCCACACCCGGGATCTGAACCCGAGAATCCTGGGCTGCTGAAGCAGAGCACGTGAACTTAACCACTACGCCACTGGGCCAGCCCCACCATCTTCATTTTTTGACTGCTGGAAGTGTGATTCCCACACAAAACCTTAGTTGACTTGTTTCTTCCTCCCCTTAGATGAATGTATTCCATGTAATGAGACATTCAAATGAAAGGCCAAGTGTAAGTCTCAGTAATGTCTAACCAGAGGGCACTCAGCACTGGATCGTATAAAACTCCCAGCGGTTAGTTCGGTTAGTTATAGATCGGACAGCTTTCCTTCTTGACTACACTCTTCTCCACAATTTGTATTGAAGGCAGGTAATCAATAATGTTGAAAATACTTGGCTTCAGGAAGCCAGATGGAGTGCAATTGTCACAGGGTCTTTGCTTCCGTGGCTGCACATTGTGTTCAGAAGCTCAACACAGTAACAATTTTAGCCTCTTTCTTTTCTTTTTTTTACTGCTTCATGAAGCTGACGATCTGGAAAGGATTTAATATGGGAATGTTAATCTTTTGCCTTTTTTATATGTGAGCATTTTTGACAACCAAGTAAAACTATGCTAGGTAATTGATTTTTCATGTTTCTCTGGAAAATTGGAGATAATCTTCCAGCATTTGAGAAGCTCTAGTATTTGCTCTTCCTATATCCCTAGCAACTATACAATAGTAGGTAGCATCCAAAAATTCAGTCTAGAATAAATGTGTAAAATTATACCAGAAGGACCAGCTCATACCCATTCGGATGGCTACTACCGAGACGACAGGAAACAACAAGTGTCGGCGAGGATGTGGAGAAACTGGAGCCCTTGTGCACTGTTGTTGGTGATGTAAATGGAACAGCCGCTGTGGAAAACAGTATAGCGGTTCCTCAAAAAATTAACAACAGAACTACCATATGATCCAGCAGTATCACTTCTGGGTCTATACTCAAGAATTGCCAGGAGGATCTCAATAGGATATTTGTACAGCATGCTCAGAGCAGCATTATCCGCAATAGCTAGAACATGGAAGCCACCCAAGTGCCTGTCAACAGACGAATGGATAAGCAAAATGTGGCATATGCATACACTGGAATATTATTCCGCCCTCAAAGGAAGGAAATTCTGACATATGCTACAACATGGATAAACTTTGAGGACGTTATGCTAAGTGAAATAAGCCAATCACGAAAAGACAAACACTGTATGATTCCATTTATATGAGGTACTTAGAGTAATCAAATTCACAGAGATGGAAAGTAGAATGGTGGTTGCCAGGGGCTGGGAGGCGAGGAAATGGGGAGTTAGCATTTAATGGGTATGAAATTTCAGTTTTTGCAAGATGAAAAGAGTTCTGGAGATAGATGGTAGCAATGGTTGCACATGATGAATGTACTTAATACTACTGAGCTCTACACTTAGAAATGGTTAAGATAGAGACTTGATGTTATATATTTTTTACCACAATAAAAAAATTAGAAAAATATTTATTCCAGGAGGAGAGGAAACAACCCGCTCCACTTTCCTACCCCATACTGCCCTGACCAAGGACTGTAATGAGTGAGTTCGCTTTGTGAGAGTCTGATGTCTCTGAGGCCAAGGTGATTGGGCAGCAAGCCCTGGTCTCCTATGGCCACGGACGATGCCCTTCCCTTCACTGCGTTCTCACATGAGTGTGCTCCTGGTCAGAGGCAGGAACAAGAGGACGTGTCCGCATGTTTGCGATGTCCACAGAAAGACAACCCCGTGCACACATCCCTCTAACTCTGTCACCTTAAATATAAAAAAAGGAGAGTTTTGTTTATATATCTTATTGGACTCTACCAGTGAATATATTATTGCAATTATGGGTTTTATTGAGATGTAAAGATTTTTAAATCCTCTTTCTATTATCTGTTTTCTTTAAACTAGTTATAAAAATTGCTGTTATTATTGCAAAAGTAACAGAAACTTCATGATGACAACTGAATACACGTATTTGTTAACCACCTTCCCCACCCCAAAAGCCCATTAAGACGATGGCAAAAGAATAAAAAAGGAATAAACTCACAGCAATAAAGAGAGTAAGAGAGGGGTCACGAATGGAGTACGGATTTCCAAAAATTTCTGAAAGGAAGGGGAGGAAGGGTATTGATTGGTAGAACATGGTGGAGAAAGCCTTACCCAAGAATATTCTGGAGAGGTCTTTGATGGAGGAGGATGCCAGAGAGCCTTCGCCTTAGATTCAGCAGCTATGAAAGTTAAGAATGAGAAGGGAGCTGAAAACAGGAGGGAGGGGATTTACTGCAAGCCTGACAGTAAAAGAACTACGCCAATGTCTCCCCTCCCCTATCTCATTAATTAGCATAATATTTACAAGCATTTTGTATGATGAAACAATTTATATTACTTTCAAGTTTGCATTTATGTAGAACTAAATGTAATATGTACGGAAATGTATACTAATTCTTTACATTGGCAACCAGATGGATCTTGAAAACTAAAATTGTGAATGGTTTATTTAAACTCTTTTATGTTATGTAATTAAAATTTCAAAACAGAAATTAAATTCACTTTTTAAAAGTAATTTTATTTAGCATTTTGATATTTATTAATTATATTTTGTAATTTTGAATAAAATAAAAATTTTAAAACAAAATAATTCGTTTCTATTTCATATTTAGTTTAATTTACATTTTTTAAAAAAACATTCTAATTATACCTTACATTTATATACATTTACCTTCAATTTTGATTGCTTTAGATCATTAGCTTCAATAGAATACAAATTATCTAAAAATCTTGATTACAACAACATAATCAGTAAATTTGCTAAAATGCAGGCAGGAAAAATCAATTTAATGGAATAAACATAGTAATCTATGCATTATGTGTCTTTATTATTCATCCAAATAGCACCAGCCCACTGATAGAACACTTAGACATGTGCAAAAAATAATTAAACCAAGTCATCTTTGATACCTGCTGTCTTTCAGTCATATAGAAACCATGGCTTTACATATACTTTTCAATTTTACTATTAGGAAGGTGTATTTGCAAGCTAAGAGGAGGCAGCGTATTTTATGTAAAGGTGTAATAGCTTAATATATAACTTTTAAATTTTTTTTTTTTTTTGTGAGGAAGATCAGCCCTGAAGTAACATCCGTGCTAATCCTCCTCTTTTTGCTGAGGAAGACCGGCTCTGAGCTAACATCTATTGCCAAGCCTCCTCCTTTTTTTTTTTTTTTTTCCCCAAAGCCCCAGTAGATAGTTGTATGTCATAGCTGCACATCCTTCTAGCTGCTGTATGTGGGACGTGGCCTCAGCATGGCCAGAGAAGCGGTGCGCCGGTGCGCGCCCGGGATCCGAACCCAGGCTGCCAGTAGCGGAGCGTGCGCACTTAACCGCTAAGCCACGGGGCGGCCCATAACTTTTAAATATGTAGATGCGTGGCTTCTGAGCTTCCATTTGTTTTCTTGCCCCGGCCCACAAATATTAGGGGCGGGCCTTCAAAGAGGCACCAGACAGAGTCCCTAGGAGTCAATCAACCCACTTGGACAGCCCAGTGGATTCGGCTATGACAGAGGTGAGTGCAAAGTGGCGTCAAAGCACAAGGGAGGGCAAGGCCACGTCCTTTCATCTTTGTATCTCTAATAGGAACACTGCGTACGTGTTTGGGGAATGAATAAATGCAGGTACGCAGGCATGCACAAGGTACTCATAAATACAACAAATAACAGAGCAATAAATATTAGAAACAGATTGTAAAAAGTCATAAAAGAGCAGAGCAATAGACAGTGTCAGGCACTTGACAACATGGTTATTCTAGAAAACACTCATGAGTTCTGAGTTGGTTGATACTTGATTGACCTTCAAGGTCACATGAAAAATAGCATCAGGAAGAATTAGAATTAGGAGGGGGCATGCTAGCAAAAAGACTCTATCATCCCATGAAGCCACTCTTAAGCAAGTTTCATACCTTAAGCTTGAATATCATTTTTCACTATAAAGTCTTTTCATCAAATTCACTCTACAATAAAAATGTGATGTAGAAGCATTACTGCTAATTTTGTCTGAGGAAGCCATAATAATGCTCCAGGTCTTTAAAAGAGTATTGATTTTTAGTGTAATTTCTCATTTCTTTATGAATAGGACTGGTCTTATATTTCTTTTCCCTCTACAGAAAGAACAACTTTTGCAAAATCAGGTATTTCTATCTTCGGACTGACAGAAGATACATAAAGAGTGAGGAAGTGAGCAATGGACTCCAGAAAGTAACAATGAAGTAATGTTGTCTGAAGTGTATATTATGTCATCTCTGGATTTGCATAATTGATGTTTCTCCCAATGATCATAGAAGCTAGATTGAATTCCTTGGGCAGTAGTTTGATTGGAAGGATGTGTGTGTGCATTCCACTGATAAGCCTCAACCCTAGCTGCATTTTAGAATCACTTGGGAGTGTTTTAAAAGTATCGTTGTCATTCCACCTACCCCCAAAGATGAGGCAAGCCCAGAACCACTGCATTAGGTAGATGGGGACCATCAGTTCTCTCTACTTAACACCGCATGAGACAGTAAACAGGGTAAGTGCGGAGGCAACTGAATGCCTCCAGATTATGTCTGGATTTCCTTGGAAGGAGCACAGAACAAAGGACAGAAGCTCAAAGAAGGGACTGTTCTATGCAGGTGGCATGCAAAGAGCACAGGTCCCTGCCTAGGACAGGCTCCACCCAAACAAAGAGCAGAAAATTACAAAAGAGGTACTGATCTGCCTGTCTTCAAGGCATAATTTATTCAACTCGACTTCTTTGGGTCAAAAATCCTGTCTTCTTTATCCTTGTATCACTAACGGCTACCATGGTGCCGAGAGCAGGTATTTGATAAATAAGTGGTGAAAGAATATATGTGTGAATGAATAAAAACCGATGTTAACAAGAGACTTTCTGTCACAATTTTGGTGTGAGGTCTGAAAAGGCAAGGGGACAAAAGTTGGGTAGAAATTGGCCCACATTTGCCAGACAGAACGGCCAGATCACCTATGCAAAGGAAGTGTTTTGAAACTCTTATCCCAGTGTGCGCTTCAAGAGTTTCCAAAGGTTAAGGGTCAAGAGGTCAGGGAGAAGGTTTCCTTGGAGGCAAGTGCTGGTATGCTGTGACCACATGCCCCACCTCACTTCCACTTCCAGGAGAACCGTGGGGAATTTGATACACGTCCCCTGAGCCTAGGAGACCAGTAGAAACCTGTACCTGAGAAACCTCCAAGGCCAGAGGCAGCGACTGGAAACTGCTCACGTGAAAGGGAACAGACAAGTGGCCAAGTTGGAGAGGGTCTGCCCTCCCAGAATTTGTCAGGGCAAAGGATGCAAGAATGTCTTCTGGAAACACATGGCCCATTGGGGGCTGCCTTAAGAGAACCGTGCCCAAGAGGGCTTCTTGCCAGAGACAAAGGTGCCTCAACAGAAGGAAGCAGGAAGAATACCATCAGATACAGAAGTCCGGGGCTGAGGGGGTGGGGGCTGTGGGGGCTGGCCCCCACAGAGAGAGAGAGAGAGAGAGAGAGAGAGAGAGAAAGCAGTTCTTTCACGTTTATGGAACTTCAGATGAAAAACTGCCAGCCATGAGGTCTCCCCAAAGCACTCAAGAATGCATTGCAGGAGAGTCAGTTTTGAAAGTCTACTAAGCCCACTGAGAGTCAGCTTCAACACCCACCAAACCCCATCCAGATCACGACAGTCCCAGTAAAGAAGCCCTTCCCCACCCCCACTTTCTCTGGAAAAAAGGCCTAGAGGAGAATAATCTCAAAGCAGAGAAACAGAAGCCACCTCAGCCACCTTTCCTATTGCAGGTCGAAATTATGGGCGAAACGGAGCTTTCACATCAAGTTGAGTTTAGAGTTTTAATTATTACAGGTGGATTTTTTAATTCCTGAAATGAAACTAGTGTTTTGTGTGTGTGTGACCAAGGGTAACCGGAAGACTCTTATTGTCTACGTGCAAGTGGAAAAGACTCTGGGTCTACCGGAGATTGTGTTCCAGGGAGAGAAGGAACTAGCCCATCAAGTGGGTTTGATCAAGGGCATAAAATTGTTTCTCGAGTGACACTTGTTCAGTGCAATGGATACACTGGTTAAGGTCTGAATTCAGAAAGTCACTAGTGGTTTAAAAAAAAACAGGTTTTCTGAATTTTAAGAAGTATGTTATCTAGATATTCTCAGTGTTTCTCAAACCATTTCTTAGGGTATCCATCAGTCATCTACAAATTACCCCAGATTGTACACTGATACCTTTCAATTTATGGTGGAGAGCGAACAAGAGAGGCAATGCCATGTTTGAGAATGCTGATTCTGGACTCAGAGTCCAAGCTGTGAAATGATGCTTCCCCACCACCGCTGACCAATCACTTGTACTATAACTGATTGATTAGATGATGCCTTAGTTTGGTAGGGAGGTAGGGATGTGAGGCAGGGAAGGGAAGGCAGCAAAAAAGGGGTGTGTAATTAAGCCAGACACCATTGTAGGCAACTGGGAAATGGTGTAAAACACACACCCCAGAACATCCCCTTGAGGGGTGAGGGACCCGGGGCTTTCTGCCCCAATTGTTGTCAGTCTTTTAGTGAGGACTGCTCCTGGGGCGTGAATTCCCCCGCATTTAAGGCCTGGTGTACATGAAGGCAGAGTGGTTTTCGGTGTTTGAGGGAAAGTGCCCAGCACAGAGATGTAGACCTGGGATGGGCAGTGGGCGGTAGCACATGGGGTGGTGAGTCTGAGGCACTCCCAGTGTCTGCTAGAGCACATCTCTTCCATCACTCAGTCCCCTTGTACCCTGCTTTAAGTTCACTCTGTCCTATCACTGATTCTTCAAGGTGGTGGCTGGTCACAATTTCTTAAAAAGAAAGACTTATAAGAGGAGGATTAGTGAGAAAAGCCACAATCAGTGCTGTTGCAGCTAGTCCTGAAGCTGCAACCAATATCCATCATCTCCTTCCCTTCCACCCTTCTAGACTCCCCTCCTCCTTGGCCAGCGTATCTGTTGGCCTAGCTTGCTTGCTTGTGGGGAATACACACACCTTCATCCAACAGCGGTGTGAACCCTTGCACCCTAGTCAGGCTATGGTTGCCGCAACTGCCCATCTATGGATGTAGAAGCACCAAGAGATGCCCCAGTGAATCCCCTGTAACCCTAGATTTAGTGAAACTCTTTCTGTGTCTCCTAGGAAAAGTGTCCTTCTCCTGGGAGTCAGGATTTCTGATCCCATAGAGCCTCAAGTTACAGGTATGGGAAGCAGAAATTTCCCAAATGGGCCACTATGAGCAGTGGGGAGAGGGCCCACTCCTACTTTCACCTCTTGTTTCCCAGACCCATGCATTCTACCTATTGGGAACACAGTACCATATGATTGCCGTTATCCTGCGAGCTTCTGGGTAATATGATACGAGATAGGACTAAAGGATACTGTGGTCATAAGTCCATTGTTGCACATCCCTCACCCTAACGTGAGTTCCTGGGTCACAGCATTGTTAATGGGCTCCCATGAGGAAATCAGACACTCTGTGTGATTGGACTGGCTGGGGAACTGTGGGGCAGGGAAGGCAATCCTGTATTCAGAATATGTACCAGTTCCAGCAGGGATGAATTGCTGTCCCCTCTAGGATGGCAGGGATCTGATGTAATAAACCTGCCACCACATTCTCCTCGAGGTGTCACCACATTCTCCTCAAGGACTCAGCATCAGTCTCTGCTGTTGACAGGTCAGACATTCAGCAATGGCAGTTGGCAGAGCAGCTTTGGCAATCCCATGCTGCTGGGCCCATGGGTAGCCTCCGTCCCTGCCACCATGGCTTCTAAATTCATGGGCCTGTTCCGCAAGCATTAGAGTGATTAGACATAGTAGCTGGCCGACTTCTACTGGATGAGCCTTCCTCTCAACCTGGTTGATCAGTGCCTCTTCTGCAGTGGATGGTCTCTGGTTGGTATTGATGTAAGATCTGATGTGAGATCTGTTCACTTTATGTCCACTTCCATAGACACATCTATGTGCCTGTTCCCCAGACCTCCTCCTCCTCGATCTCCCAATCTTGCTCCTTCTAGGAACAATCAGCCAGGTCACTCATACTGCCGAGAAGGGTATGTACATTCTTACCTCAGGCCACTTCTCCATTCATATGAAGTTGACAACCAGGTGTAATTTCCAAAGCTGTGACCCATAAAATAATTCAGAAGTCCACCCACGAATGGTGCTATAGTGTGGCAGCAGTCCATTTTTGCCTCTCATCAACAAGTGGAGCTGACTTCAGTTTTTTCCTCTTCTATCAGCTGGTCATAGAAAACACCCCATGAGACCATAGGCATGAGCTGAGGAAAAGTCATTGGTGCAACAAAAGTAGGTAACTTTGGGGGTCTGTTAATTACTTGGAACTACTTGGGCCAATCCTGAATGTTTCTTTTCATTATATGACAGATTGCTGTAGTGTCCACTTGACCTTATAAGTCAGTGGGCCTAACAATGCCCAGCTCATGCTAGGCATCTCTGGTCACATAATTATTTGATCATGATCATGCACTTAGTTTCTACCAGGGCCCAGTAGCACTCCAGGAGCTGATGTTGGAATGATGGCTAATTCTCTGATGCAGATTGCATGGTATCATTCCAGAACTCTAAGAGTCTGTGCCACAAACATCCTACTGGGGTTTTCCAGAAACTCCACACTGTACCCCAAACTACCAAAGATACATGTAGCACCATGGGGATGTGCTAAAGAGGCCATTCGAGTCTATTCTAGAACCCTCTCTTTCTTTGGGACCTATTGAAAACTGGTAGCCTTCCAAGTGATGAGACAAATGGGTTGGAGCAGAATTCCTAAGAGAGGTATGTCCAGATCCAAAATCCAAAGAGGCCTACCAAGAGCTGTGTAAGATACAATGATTTGTCTATGTAGGAAGTTTAAGGTATAATGACTTCCCTTTTATTTTGGGGGGGATGTCTGGCCATGCTTCATTTTTTCGAACCCTTAGAAACTTCCTCAATATGGCAGACCCCTAAATCTTGGTAGGATTTATCTCCTACAGTGTGTCACACGTGTCTTACCAGGGCAGCCAGAATACTTGTCATATTCTGCCTTTCAGGTTTAATTAATATAATGTCAACAACATGGTAGACGTGATGTTATGTGAATGTCCAGATGATCAAGTATCTTTGGACCTATATTGCGACAGAGAGCGGAAGAGTTAATAGTGGCCCTGAGGCAAGAGTCTGAATACGTACTGCTATCCATTTCTTCCTCCCAATACAGCTTGTGAAGGAAGTGATCCTTCCTCCCGATACAGATTGAGGGAAAGATATTCGCCAGATTAATAGCTGCATATCAAGAGGCTGTGTCAATCTGTTCTAGTAAAGATACTAGAGTTGCAGTTGCCACTGGAGCTACCACCGTTAGATTTATAGAGTCCATAGTAATTGGCTATGAACTATATCTTTATTGCAAGGGATATACTGGTGAATTAAACAAAGGCATGCTGGGAACCACCATGTCTACATCCTTTATGTCTTAGAGAGTGTTACTAATCTCTGCCATTCCACCCAAAATGTGGTATTACTCCTGACTTACTATCTTGTCCAGGGTTGGGGGAAATTTCAGGTGTTTCCAGGCTTTTCCCATCATCATGGTTCTTCCTCCATAGGCCAGTGAACCAATGTAAGGGTTCTGCCAACTGTTAAGTATATTCTTCTTGTTTATGCACTAAGGAAATGGGGAAATGACCATGAGGTGAGTCCATGAATCCACTGCAACTCTCTGATATGGACTCCATTTATCATCTTGCCTTTGCACACTCCTACTCTAATTGGGGGAAGACAGTGAAAAATGATCTAGAAGTCACAAGGGTAGGTTGGGGCAAATCTTAAGGAGAGTAAGTATTAACCTGAGTGACATCTACCTCTTGTGAACACTCTGCATGTTTTATAGGCAAGGAGAGGCTGCTCTCCTCTACCAGTAGAGAATGAACTACTTCTGGGGCTTCAAAATTCTCAAGGGCATCAACCCAGATGTCAAGATCCCTGTTCTTAGGATTTCACTTCTTATCTCAAGCACTAACTTTAGTGTAGGAGACTTACTGGGACTGAATTGAGCCTTATTTGCAATTCTACTACTCTTACCATCAGATTTTGGTCCAAATTTTCAACCTGAACTGCCCTCCATCTACAAGAGATGATGGGCTCTTTAAATCTTGCCTTAGAGACCTTCTAGCTTTTATTACTTGCCTTGAATTGGTGGTCGAACAACATAGCCTGTCATTTTCTTGTTTTAGCGCATCAACAGCACTTAACAACAACCAAAGTAACTCCACAGTCCTTATAAATAACATTGCCATATATCTCTCAAGTGCTAGAGAGAATGCGTAAGGCAGTGCGTCCCCTTTGACTATCCCAACCGAACTCACCACCAATGAGAATCCTAGTATTGTTATGCTTCAGCATGCCAGGGCTGGTTACAAGCTCACTTACCTCCAGCAATCGGTTCCTTGTTGTTCAGTGAGTGACCAATTACAGAATCCCATCTTGAGAATCTGCTCCTTAGGATCTTGGCATCAACAGTTTGGGTTTGAATTTCCCCAGAAGCAGACACAGAGATAAAGATCCAAAGCAAATTGCTTATTTGGAGGTGCAGGGAACACTGGCATGGGAGTGGCGGAGTGATACAAAGAAAAGAAGGCAGCCAAGAAAGGGTGCATTGTGAAAACAACTTCCATCATGGGAGAGTGGAGCTTAAGCCTATGGTGGGGAGGGGAGCAAGAAATCAGGAAAATGGTGTAAAACACACCTCAGATTTATCCCACCTGAGGAACAAGAGAGCTGAGGCATTTGTATACCAACTGTCGTCAGTCATTGGTGCAGGCTGTCCGCTCTCTGGCATTTCTAGCCTGGTCGCACAAGGGGGAAAGCTTTCTGGGTTTCTGGATGAAGCACCCAAGCAGAGAGATGCAGATACTGGAAGTCTGATGTTGGTTTAAGCACATGACATCAGTGAGGTTGAGGGACATGGGGGGGACGCTGAAGCATCCATAACATATGATGAGACTGAGAGAGTGGACCCACGAAAGGAAACATGTTTTATGGGAAATAATATGAGTATTTTTGATATGTTGGATTTGAGGTGCCTCTGGAATATACAATGGGATGCATCTAAAAGCACTTGACCTTAGGAAGGAGAAGTGAGCTTTGGAAAGAGGTCTAGAAATTTGGGAGGCTTTATAATAAAAGATGCTTGAAACCACGAGAGTGAAAAAGACCAATCAGTTTGAAAAAAGCTGGAGATGGAACACTGAGGAATCTCTCCATTTAAGGTAGATGAAAGAGAAGTCAGCAAAGGGAAGGAAGGGAGGGAGGGAGGTAGAGAGGGAAACAAAAAGAAAAATGTGGGAGAAGAGTGTACTGGAAATCAAAGGAAGTGAAGCGATTGAAGTTCAACAATGTCAGTTGAATTGTCTTGGTCAGGGTTATTTCATTTTTCTCCACTGCAGTCTCACTAAAATCAAGTTGGGATATCAATCTTTATTCCCTTTTCACTGGCTATACTTACTGAACCCCTAGGTTATGATAAAGACTTGTGAGTTCTTTGGGCTGCATGAGTATGATTTCCTATTATTTGTACTACTCCTCACCAATCACTTCAAAAGATTTCCTTGCTTGATGGGGGAGCAGGGGAGATAACAATTAGCATTTTATATGCCCTTACGTCCTTTGCTGTAAAATGAGTTCCTTGGTGAAAACAAGTGTTATGTGGGATACCATAATGGTAAATAAGGCTTTCTGTAAGGCCACAAATAGTGCTGTTGGCAGGAGCATGGCGAACAGGGAAGGCAAATCCATATCCGAATCCAGAATGGTAACAAATCACTACTCTCTCCTTGATGCGGATAGATATAGATGTAGATGATATAGATATAGACATGTACAGTTTTCTTTGTGAAGCATCTCTAGATGGTCAGGCAAATCCCTCGACGGGGGCAGTTGTATTTAACTGGAATGTCCTTTGTTACTTTCTGTGGCCAAAATATTCCCCATAAAGCACAGGTTGGGATTCCCTGACATGGGATACAATCCAGGTAAGCTTTCCAACCTTGAAAAATGTGGAACGCTTGGATCTGAGAGAGCCTTGCTGAGATGGAATAATCTTTTCATTCAGCTGGAGAAGCACGGCAGTTCCCGTTTCCCAGCAGGCAGAAAGCGGAGTGATGAATTCTGAACAGAATCTCTACTGAGAGCATTTTAATCAACCAGAAT
Organism: Ceratotherium simum simum; assembly: GCF_057802395.1. NCBI lineage: Eukaryota > Metazoa > Chordata > Mammalia > Perissodactyla > Rhinocerotidae > Ceratotherium > Ceratotherium simum. Next base: position 89,563,008 of record NC_141903.1, read on the forward strand.
GAGTATAGAGAAGCTGGCTTGCCACCAAAAATTCGCAAACATGTTTGCACCCAATTGGAAAACAGTAAACACCAGGCACCAGGCCAGGTCCATTTGATGTATTAATTACTCAGTCTAAAATAGATCTTAGAGGCAAACTCATTTTTTCTACCCTCATCCACAAGAATCCTTGTCCCTTTCTTCCTACCATCTAGATTATCAGGACAGAACTAGCTCAAACCCAGACTGAAATAATCAAGATAGTTTTAATATCTTATGACATTTTTATATACAAAACTATAGACCAAGAATAGAAAGTGACAGAAAGAGAGGATGGGTGGTGGGAGTCAGCATAGGGGAATCTAATTTCACCTCTTTACCATTTTCCCTCATTTTTAAGATAATTAGAATCATTCATTTGACTTTGAGCATGTGACTATAATATAAAGAGACTTCAACAGCAAAGCTTATGTATCTAAATGAAGGCAGACACCATGGAAGAAAAATAATTATTCCAAGGATATTGCCATCATTCAACATATTTTTCAATTCCTTCTTCAGAATGTCTCTCAAGGCCATCAGGAATTCAACCTTATAGACCCAACTCACATTTAACAGTAAAATATTTCTCAATTTATTCATCCACTTATATCTGGCTTGACTCTGAATGACTTTTGGCAATTTTAGAAATTGAAATCTACCTTCAAAAGACATTTTGCCATCTCTAAGGGTTCTCAAAGCAATATGTCTATGAAGGATAGTCCAAGTGTGATTTCCAAATATACTTTGACCAATTGTAGTATCATTAGAATAAGTATTTAGTCATCTTAAAGGGACTACTTCAGTAGTTTTCTGAATGTAGAAGTTCTCATACGTTTGTTTTAGTCATATTACTTTGTAATATTTACTATATTATAATTCATCAAAGTGAGAAATAACTTCCTAATCCCTCCCCTCTATGTGAGGTCTTTTGGAAAAACATAGCGTATTTGAGTGTTGGTAATGATTAGATTCATTGGTGATGGCCTATTCCTCAGATATGTTCTCTTCACACTGTCTTCTGGCTTAGTTCAATTCAATGATGTTTATTTCCAAAGTATGCACCGTGAAACACTGGATCCGTAAGACAAAGCAAGAGTTCTAGGATGGAATAAATTCAAGAAACTCAGCCTACTGTATTCCCTCCTGGATATTCACAACGCACACGAGCACATCGAAAGCCCCCCAGAGCTCAGCTGTAGCTATGCTGACTCCCCAGTTGGCTTCAAGACTCAGGCTTTTCTCCCACAATCCTCTCCTGCCCAAGTCCTCCTATCTCAGTAAATGGCCACATTGTTCTTCTCGTTGCTTGAGCTAAAATCCCTGGAGTCATCCTCGACTCCTCACCTTCTCTTACAACCATATCCAGTCCATTAAGAAATCCTGTTGCAGGGCTGGCCCGGTGGCGCAAGCGGTTAAGTGCGCGCTCTGCTGTGGCGGCCTGGGGTTTGCCGGTTTGGATCCCGGGCGCGCACCCATGCACCGCTTGGCAAGCCGTGCTGTGGCGGTGTCTCATATAAAGTGGAGGAAGATGGGCACAGATGTTAGCCCAGGGCCAGTCTTCCTCAGCAAAAAAAAAGAGGAGGATTGGCAGATGTTAGCACAGGCCTGATCTCCTTACACACACAGAAAAAAAGAAATCCTGTTGGGCCTAATTTAAAAATAAATTTGTCTCACCTCTTGCCACCTCCACCACTATCATTTTGGTTCAAACCATCACCAACACGCCTCTAAATTGCTGCACCAGCCTCCAAACTTGTTTCCCTACTTTTGTCCTTGCTGCCCTTCAGCATACTGTCAACAGCCCAAATTATGTTGCTTCTCTGTCCAAGCCCCACCAATGGGTCCCACTCTAATTCAGCATAAAAGCCAAATTCCCATCATGACCTTCATGTGATCTACCATATATGGTCCCTTTTTCTGCTCCCCCATCCTGCCTTCACTCTCTATCTGCCTCTTTTACCTCCTTTTCTATCACTTTCCTTCTAGATTAATCCACTCCTGTCATACCAGCTTCTTTGCCATTTCTAGAACACACGAGGCATACTCATATCAGCTTTTGTATTTACTCTTCCCTTAAATATTCCTTTTCCAGATATCTGCATGGCTCACCTCCTCACGTTTCTACACAAATGTCATCTTATCAAAGAAGCCTTCCCTGACCACCACTCTATACAATCACTTCCCCCACCTCCTCACCTCAGACTGTCACTCTGCATTTCCTCACTATACTCTCTTTCTCCCCACGGCACTTATCGCCACCCAGCTCGTCATATCTCTGTTTATTATGTGTCTCCCCACTAGGATGTAAGCTCCATGAGAGCAAGGTCTTGTTCTTATTGGCTTCAACTGAGTTCCCAGTGTCCAGAGTAGTGGTTGGCATAGTGGGTACTCAATAAACATTTGTTGAATAAATAAATGTATGAAAGTTTCTGAGAGACCCTGCAGTAAATAAACCTGTTTAACCACCATTCCCAAGCATATGTATTTTAAAAACCACATTTGAAAGCATAATACCTAGTAACAGCTTATTGAACACACTTGGGAACCTTATGAATGTGAGATGCAGTCCTGCCTTACATGCGCTGCCAGTCTAGTGCAGGAGAGGAAACATAAACAGAGAATTCAATGCAACATGACAAGGGAGGAAATAGACGTACATGAGGGCTGCTATGAAAGTACAGGAGAAGGCCACTTAATCTAAACAAGGGCCTCTGGGAAGGCTGCTTCCAGGAGGAAATTCCCGATTATGCTCCTACAAAAATATGTTTCTTTAACTTTGACCATTATAGAAATTTGCCAGTCATTGTTAGTTAATAGTTTTCACTGATATTTTGTGGGGTAGAGTAAGACCTCCCACCTTTGATAAAAATTTGGAAAACATAAAGAACATAACTTTGGGGCCCTTTTAATAATGGCAAGATAAAGGAGGAGACAAATGTTACTTAGCCCAATAAGGTCCAGGGTGATTATTGTGTAAGGAGACAATTGACACAAACATTAATAAGGGCTTATACCTTTCTCATTTGAAATGGATGTTTTTGTCACTAGAAAAAAATTATATTTGCTGTAGTCAAGTGCACTCTGTCTTTGGGTAACTCAAGAGGAAATGAGCTGTGGTGGCCACTATTGGAACTAGGACACCCATTATCTTCTTTTCACTCTACAGACCAAAGCTCATGCCCTCGCCTGCCGCCCCACCTATGTATTCAGCACAGCTTGCGGAGAAGAAAACTTTCAGCATCTGAGTCTGAGACACAAGAATTTTTAAGACAGTAGAAGAGTCTTAGGACTATGATGCCTCCCTAATCTGGAAAGGGGTAGAGTTTTCCAAGGGAGGGGATGGGGCACATACATAGCAGGGAGTGGGTTCCGAATTGCGACTGCAGAAAGAGTAAGCAAAAGTGAGATAAAAAGAAATATAGAGTGAGTGATCACTCCAAAGGCAAAACCTGGGGCCTTCTCTCTTCCTCACCACCACTCCCAGTGGGATTAAGTTAGTTGGATCAAAACACAACTCTTGATCCTCATGCTCTGTTCTGATTAAGATGTTCTCATGGACATTTATCTTTATTCCCACGGGCACTTCTAAATTCTCCCTATTTGGGCAAACTTCCAAATTGCATGAAATCTTGTGGGGGTCCAATTAAATAGGCTAAGAGCAACCCAAGACTGCCTCTCTCCACCCCTGGAAGTTAAGGCATGGTCACTAGCCAGCCTCAGCCAATCAGATTCTCACACGTGGAACTTGCAGTCTTGAACAAGATATGCAAAGATAAAAGACCAGTAATAAATACTATTTAAAAAATTTTTTAAGTCAACATATAGTAAATTTCACCCATTTTGTTATACAGTTCCTTCAGTTCTCACAAATGGATAGAGTCATGTACCTACAACCACATTAAGATACAGAACAATTCCATCAACCCCAAAAAACTTCTTTGTGCTGTCCCTTTGTGGTCAGACCCTCACCCTGGCAACCACCAATCTGACCTCTGTCCTAGTTTTGCTTTTCCAAAGTGTTATATAAATGGAATCATAAAATACATAACCTTTTGAATCTGTCCTGTTTCACTCAGGATAGTACATTTGAGATTCATCAATTTTGTTAGGTACATCAATAGTTCATTCATTTTCATTACTGTATAATATTTCATTATTATTCATATGGTAATGCCAAGGATCTAAAATAGTTAAGACAATTTCAAAAAAGGAGAACAAAGTTGGAAGACTCACACAACCTGATTTCAAGACTGACAATAAAGCTACAGTAATCAAGATAGTATGGAATTTGTGAAAGGATAGCCATATAAATCCATGGAAATGACTAGAGAGTTCAGAAATTAACACTCACAGATATAGTCAATTGATTTCTGACAAAGATGTAAAAGAAGTTCAATGTAAAAAGGATGGTCTTTTCAACAGATAGTGCTGGAACAAATGGCTATTCATATGCAAAAACATGAAACCCTTACCTCTACCTTACACCTAATTCTTTTACTATCTGTAGGGTCTGTAGTAATATCTCTTCTTTCATTCCTAATATGGGTAACTTGTGTCTTCTCTCTTTTTTTCTTGATCAATCCAGGTCGAAGTTGTTTTGTTTTTTTTAATCTTTACAAAGAACCAGATTTTAGTTTCATTAATATTATTGGCTGTGATTTTTATTTCTCTTCTTAATTTCCATTTTTCTGCTTGCTTTGGATTTCTTTTTTTCCTCCTAGCTTCTTAATGTGGAAGTTTAGATTATTATCTTGAGAGCTTCCCTTTTTCTAACATAAGCATTTAATGCTATAAATTTCATTCTAAGCACTGCCTTATCTGTCTCCCATAAATTGTGATTTGCTCTGTTTTCCTTTTCACTTTATTAAAAATATACTCTAATTATTCCTGTGACATCTTCTTTGGCCCATTCATTACTTAGAAGTCTGCTATATAATTTCTAAATATCTGATGATTTTCCAGAAACTTTCAGTTATTGATTTCTTATATAATTTCATTATGGCTAGAGAACATACTTTGTATGATTTCAACTCTTTACTTTTTTAAGTTTTGTTCTATGGTCCAAGATATGATCTACCTTGGTGAATATTCCATGTGCACTTAAAAATAATGTGTATTTTGTGGTTGTTGCTGGCAATTTTCTATAAATATCAATTATGCCAAGTTGATTGATAGTCTTGTTCAGGTCTTCAGATACTATAATTTTTAGTTCTAAAATTTCCATTTGTTTCTTTTTTTATAATTTCTACTTCTCTGCTGAGAATTTCTATCTTCCCATTCATTTCAAGAGTGTTCATCATCATTTCGTGAAGCATGCTCATTATAGCCAATTTAAGTCTTTTTCTGATAATCCCAATATCTGGGTCATTCAATGTTGCCCTCTGTTGATTCTGTTGGTTATTGTTTCCTGGGTTTTTGTGGGTTGTTTCTGGTTTTGTTTGCATATTGGTCTTTTTTTTTTTTTTTTTTTTTTTTGGATTCTTTGTATATTGAGTAATTTTGGATTCTATAATGAGCATTTTGACTATTATGTTGTAAGACACTTGGTCCTGTTAAAATCCTCTGGAGAATGTGATTTTTTTTTTTAAGCAAACAACCAATCTGGTTTGTTTTGAACCACAGAATCTATCTTGCCTCTAGTGGGTGTTTGTCCCAATATCAGTTCATTTTTAAATCCTCACTATGCTGTTTGGGTCTGCCTGGTGGAGACCCAGAAGTTAGCCTGGGATCTGGTCAGTTTTCTCTACGGCAACTTATTTCTTGAAGGCTTTATTATGTTTCTTTGGTTCTGGTCTACATGTGCTCAACTTGGAGGTGAGCCTGGACCTAATGTTGGTCTGTGCAGAGAATTAAGGGAACCTCATCTCCAGTCTTTCTTCCCTGGGATTTCTACCACTCTGGTTCACAGTGGCCAGTTTTCTCCAGTTCCTCTGGCCAGAAAGATAGGGCGCTAGCCTCCTGTTCTTTTGTACAGTTCCACATAACTGGTGCTGCCTTAATAATGAAGAAGAGAGAGAAAGAAAGGAGAAAAAAAAAGGAGATTCTCTTACACGCTTTGGACAACAGGTGCCCCTTTTCCCAGTTCCTTTTGCCCAGAACTCAGTCTTCCCTTGGGGTTAAAGTTACCTTCATCACAGTGGTGGCAGTATAGTGCCATGTCTGAGGTTGGCCTTGAGTCAAGACTGGAAGAGAAAAAACATAAAAAATAGAAGAAAAGTGGGGGGATGGATTTACCCCCTACTCTCTGGAATGCAGGGATCCCTTTTCCTAGTCCTGGAAAGAAAGCGATGACTTCTTCCAGAGTTTTTCTGTCAGCACTTGCTGCCTTTTACACAGGTCAGCCCACCCCAAGTTCAAATCCAAGAGTCAAAGGAGAAAAAATAAACAAAAATATGAAACTCCTTCTCACTATACGTTGTTAATCAAGTCTGGACTTCAGTCCCCATTTCTCACGCTACTGTTTCCTTTCTGAGCCCTCAGGTGGTTGTCCAGAGTTTAGTTGTGATCAGTGGGAGAGAAAGGCTGCAGTCTACATCCTCCAGCTTGGCTAGGACAGAGATTTCAGCAATAAACACTTCTTTACCCAATCAACAAAAAGCAATTTAGTTGGCTTGCTAACACACATATATCAATGAAGAAATTAGTAATGATTTGATTATTGAATACTAATTTCCCAGGATATTTGCCCGTAGGCCAAAACGACAACATGAATTAAGCTATACTACACACATAAAGCCACAAAAGTGGATGCCAGCAAACCATTAGAGGAAGTAGTAAGCAGTTTCCAAGTTCTTAGTCAACTTCGTAGAATTAGTTCTCTTGTTTTTTTGTTTTGCAAAAATTCACGTTCTGCACCTTTTTTTTTAAAATGTATAAAAACATTGAAACACTTCTATTCAGATAAGTTAATTCCCCCATCTCCACAGACCCTTTTGGCAGCAATAAGAAGTCCTCTTCCCAAAGCAAACAGAAGGGTGAGGGAGCACATAACGAGAGAGAGAGAGAAAGGGCATTTAATACATATTGAAATGAGTACTGCACCTCCAAAGGAGTCTTTAACAAAAAGGAGGCCCTGAATATGCTGTTAGGGAAAAGACTATTAAGAGATCACCCATTTCCATATTTTAGGACAATAAAACTGAAATCAAGAGGGGTGAAGTGTTTTGTTCAAGGTCAACCATCTATCTCCTTGTTGCTCATGTTTCAGAGTTTAGCATAGCAGTTACAGATGCAGTGTTTCATTTGGAGAAACATTGCTTTGCAATTTGGAAGTCTGCAGATTATAAATCTTTTGCAATGTTGAGCAGACAGGATGGAAAAAACAAAGATGGAAAATAGTAGGGGTGGAGGAACAAGAGAATGAAGGAGCTGAAAGAGGAGACAATATTGAGTCCTGAAAAAAAGGATGAGGAGATACAGAAAAGCAGAACAGATCTGTCCTTACGGCAGGATTATTTTAAGTTCCATGGCCAACTCCATTGGGAACAAAATATTTTTTGCATTTTGGGAGAAAAATCACATAAAAATAATATACATCAATGGTTGTACCCACTTACAAGCCATTTGTTGATCAAAAAGTATTTATCATATTTCTCTCAAGCAGTACCCCAAACTCTAAACTTTTTCATCTACTTCCCCGTGAATTGTTAGCTAGACTCTGTTCCTGAAGGACCTTATTCTTTGTTAGTTTTCACATTAGAATGTAATCTTGCTCATGTAGAGAATTCTGGAGCTGTGCTAATGGGCACTTCCAGACTCTGCCCTGTGTAGAGGTAGCCAAATTCTCTGTCCCAAGTCAGACTTCCTAATTTGAATAACACGCCAACCTTAACAACGGACTCTTCCTTTAATCCAGAACCTTGAAAATACAGAATGAATAAAAGTAATTTGATAAGCTAATTCATGTTAAGAAGTTGACCAAAACACTTTAATATGTCTCATTTCCCAGAATAGTTGAATTTTAACAGGGAAATCTAGATGATATTATGCTTTAGTTCCTAGGAATAAATTATGAACAGTGGAAATTATGATACTGTGCATCGGTTAGGATACAGGTTTAGGTCCAGCTGTAGAAAAGGCCAAAGAAACAATCTCTTCAACAACATAGAAACTTTTTTCTCTGTCATATAACTGACTGAGGTAGGCCACCGAGGCTGAGAGAACCGCTCTGTGGTGCTGGAGATCCTGGTCCTTTCTGTCTCATGGCTCAGCCATGCTCAGCACGCAGCTTCCATCTCATGATCTAACATGACTGCTCCAGCTCTGGCCATCACATCTAAATTCCACCTTGTGAGTAGGGGAGAGGAGAAGGGGCAATCACATGCCTTCCTGTTTGAAGGAATAACCCCAAAGTTGCACACATACTAATGTTCACATCCATTAACTAGAATTTGCTCACGGGAGCTGAAAGGAAACTTGGAAAGGTCATTTTTAGTTGGATGGCCTTAAGCTTGCCTTAAATTTCTAGTACTGGGAAAGAAGAAAACAGCTATTTTGAAGAAAACTGGCAGCTCCTGCCACAGTAATTTTGGTCGAGGTGGGTTTTTTCAACACCCTTCAAGCAACATCTTTTATTCTCAAATAGACCGCATGGGTATTTCACAACAAGCATTTGTTGAATAGCAAGTCCCTGGGCTTTATATGATAATGCAGATATCTGGTTTTAAAAATTGTAGAGAAAGTGAGGTGGGTTTTGTTTATTGTTTTTTGTTTTTTTTGGTGAGGAAGATTGTCCTTGAGCTAATATGTATGCCAATCTTCCTCTATTTTGCATGTGGGACACTGCCTCAGCATGGCTTGGTGAGCGATATATAGGTCCGCGCCTGAGATCCAAACCCACAAACCAAGAGCCCCTGAAGTGGAGCATGTGAACTTAACCACTATACCACCAGGCTGGCCCCAAGAAAGTAAGCTTTTGATTAGGAATTCCATCTTAAACTCATGAAATGGTAGTACTCATACTTTATTAAAGAAGCAACCAATTTTTTGCTTATTTGGATTTAAGTGAGCAATAAATAATGATGGAAGAAAGGATAAGTTTCTTTATTCTTTATTTTCTCTCATAAAACTGAGGCTGGCATTGGACACACTGGGAAGAATCTCTGGGTTCAAAGCAGGCTGAAGCATCATTTATAGAGAGATCTTTCATAAAGAAATGTGCGTAATGTATGAAATTCCAAGAAAAGGCCATTGAGGTCTTTAGTTTGTTATAAACTTTGGTGTTTAATACTCCGGGTAAAACTACTGAAAGTAGATTATTTCTCTTAGTTTATTAAACTAATAAATTAAAGTTTTACATATGAGTGGATACTCTTATGGCATAAAAAGCTATAGGGTTAAAATTCAACAATAAGAAAACAAACAACCTGATTAAAAAATGGGCCAAAGACCTTAACAGACACCTCACCAAAGAAGATATACAGATGGAAAGTAAGTATTTGAAAAGAAGTTTCACATCATATGTCATCAGGGAAATGCAAATTAAAAATAATGAGATACCACTACACACCTATTAGAATGGCCAAAATCCAGAACGCTGACAACGTCAAACACTGGTGAGGATGTGGAGCAACAGGAACTCTCTGTCATTGCTGATGGGAATTCCAAAATGCCAACTTGGAAGACCATTTGACACTTTCTTACAAAACTAACCAAACATATTCTTACCATACAATCCAGCAATTGCACTCTTCGACATTCACCCAAAGGAGTTGAAAACTTATGTTCACACAAAAACCTGCACACAGATGTTTATAGCAGCCTTATTCATAACTGCCAAAACTTGGAAGCAACAAAGATGTCCTTCAGTAGGTGAATGGATAAATAAACTGTGGTACGTCCAGACAATGGAATATTATTCAATGCTAAAGAGAAATGAGCTATCAAGCCATGAAAAGACATGAAGGGACCTTAAATGCATGTTACTAAGTGAAAGCAGCTAATCTGAAAAGGCTACATACTGTATGTTTCCAACTATATGACATTCTGCAAAAGGCAAAACTATGGAGACGATAAAAAGATCAGTGGTTGCTGGGGTTAAGGGGGGGAGGGAGGGATGAATAAGCAGAGCACAGAGGATTTCTAGGGCAGTGAAACCTCTGCGTGATACTATAATGATGGATACATGTCACTACACCTTTGTCCAAATTCACAGAGTGTACAACACCAAGAGTGAACCCTAATATAAATTATGTACTTTGGGTGATAATGACGTGTCAATGTAGGTCCATCAGTTGTAACAAATGGACCAGTCTGATAGGGGATGTTGATAATGGGGGAGGCTATGCACGTGTAGGGGCATGGGGTATATGGGAAATCTCTGTACTTTTCCTCTCGATTTTGCTGTAAACCTAAAACTGCTCTAAAAATAAAGTCTATGAAAAAAAGAAAGAAAGATAGATTACAACCAGCCATAAAAAAAAAAAAAAAGTTGTAGGGTCTTAGGGAAGTGATAAAGTGAATACAAAATTACATTAAAAAAGATATTCTTGTGACCTAAGGATTATCTATTTCATTTATAAAGTAACAAAGATTAAGAATCTCTTGCACTTTAAATCCTTTCAGTCATTAAACCTTCCAATCTTGTTTTCTCATCATGAAATAGTGCTGTAACTACCACAAGGAGTATTTGCCCTTTCCTCTAATGCTCTTTTATTGATTTGGCACAAGGCAACTCTAATAGGCAAGACAGCAGTCACACTTTGGAGTAAGAAACACGCCCGATAAGAAGTAAATCAGGTGTGAAAAGACTCTCGTCTATGAGATATTAGTCTCTGCAAATTGTGCCTGGCCTGCAAATTTTGTTGTGAACCAAGAGGACCACCATTCAATAGTAGAACATGATTTTGTCCCATCAAAGCAAAGGTTTGAGATATTAAGAAAACCAAAACCTGAAGGCACAGGTGAGTGAAAGTGCCAATTATCACTCCTCTTGTGTTTGCTAAATAAACATTTACAGAATTCCTATCACGTGCCAGGTGTAGTACTGGGACCAGGATCACACAGACGAGGAAGCAAGGTTTCTCTCTTCCGGGAGCTGATCATGTTGAAGTGGAGGCATTCCTGCACATCTCCTGTCAACATGGGATGATAGTAGAAGGAGTAAAGTTCAGTTTCCAGGGAGGAGATCTGGGGAGGAACCAAGGCAGGGACAAGGCAAGGTTGGCTGGAAGAGATCGGGCTGAACTTAGACTTGAACTAAAAGACGAAGGAAGCCAAGTAAAGAGAGGAGAAAAGACTTTCCAGGTAGCAGGTGAGTGAAGGCAGAGACCTGAACAGATGCGGTCCAGGCTGTGTGACACTGCCAGGGCAGGACAGGAGTCAGGGTGGAAGGGATAGATTTGGGAGTTAACTGCATTTTAAGTAGCATGATACCTCTGGGTTCTTGTTTTACCTGACCTGAAGAAAAATACAGGGCATTTGGATAGTTTCCAATTTGACGACAGTATGAATGGTACCACTATGAACATTCCTGTGCATGTCTTTTGGTGAATACATGCATGATTTTTTGTTGAGCATATACAGGCAGTTCCCGCCATGCACAGTACCAATATGCACAAATTTTTGTTACCACAGTTTAGTTAAATAACTCCAGTCCCTCAACAACACAATTTGAATTTCAGTTAACATATATATTAACTGTGAACAATTGCAGAAAGTACAAACTTCACTAATAGCCCTTCAGTCCACGAATCACTATGTAAACAATAAATGGACATCACGATCAGAGACGATCATGTCTCTTCCTTCAAAATCTTTTCTGTGGACTTTGAAGGAAGTCTGCACATACGTTATTCAGTTCAAACACAGACAGCAAAGCCTATCATTGTGTCGCCTCTTGTCTCCCAGTGATAAACCCACGTGACATTCTGTAAAAATCGATAATTGAGAAAGGGAATTGGCCAACAAAGATGAAGGTGAAAAAAAATAACGAAGTGCGAATGCTAGAGGTGAAATTCAAACCGAACACAATAGAGTTATAGAAGAAAGAGCCGATCGCGGGGATGTTGACTCCACCGCCGTCTGAGAGACTCTAGACATACAGCCAGAGGAACTGGGCCGGGGTGAACTTATTGACACAAATGGTGGAGGTGATTACGACGAAGAGGATGAGTGTCCCAGAGAAAGCGACACCAGCAAAGACTCTCCATTAAATGAGCTCTCAGGGACATTCACCACATTGGAAGCACAAAAGACAAAATGTTGGAAGCCATCCCAAACTTGGAAAGGAGTACGACGACCACTAAGGCACAGAAAAGATGCTAGTGCCACATTGGACATAATATGAAGAGAAGGCAATTCTTCTTCAAACTATGTTTGACAGTTTTTTTACAAAGAAACAGAACACTTTAATTCTCAATGTTTCTAACGTTTTAAATGACAGTGTACTAGATGCATATTAGTTTTACTATCTTTTTCATTTCCCTATGGGAAGAGAGTTTTTAATGTTTTGACAAAATTTTTAAAAGATCACAAAACAATCATAATTTTCCCACTGATTCTGAAGATCGACATTCGTGGTTTCAGTTTGCATGGTCATTTTTATGCCCCACACGACTGCGAAGCAAGGACTGCCTGCATTGACGGATGCAATTGCTTATGGTGACAAACAAGTGACACACTGCTCAACTGGCAATCAGCTCCTGTCCTAAACTCCCGTCCTAGTGGGATAGCCTGAAAGACCATGTTCCAACGAGGATCAACAGGGGTGTAAGCCAACTTTCACCCTTGTGAATTAGTGAAGGAAAAGCAAAATGAAAGGTGAATAACCGTTCAACACCAGCTCAGAACATCTCAGCATCAGCAAGCCCTTCCCTCTGTGCATAACAGATGATGTTTGCCTTTAGCCATGTAAACTGAAGCTTTGCAAAATAATGCATCTTTTAGCTTTGCCTGGCCCCACCCCACACGTCACTGCCCACAAGCTTCCAGCTAAACAGGCCTTTCCGTATGAAACTCTGCTGCCCTTTAGGAGCAGGACCTGAACCCAAAACAGTGACTACACGTGGATGAACTTTTAAATACTATTAATAGTTGGAAAATAATATCAAAATTCAAAAATAAAACATTAGATGGAGCAAACTGATAGAATCATAGTCTTTATTCAAAGTATTTCCCAGAATTTCCTCGGCCCAAGGTGGTGGTGGACCTGTAAAATCATAGATCCAAGGATGATTAAAAACAAACAAACAACAAAAAACAGAGGAGGTCAGTCTGCAAGGAGAATGGTGCAGATGTGCAAAGAGAAGCAGATGTAGGAGACCCCGGGGTTCTGGAAAGAGAGATGGAAAGAGAAGCTTCTGAACTTCCGTGTGCCTGCAAGCCTGGATTGTATGCGTTTCCTAAGATTCTCCTACATTTTTTCAATAAAAACTCCCTTAATTCTACTCATGCTTTTTTTGTTTCTCTTCCTTATAACAAAATACACCCTAAGGTCACATTGCAATAATGTCTCAATAATGGAGCATAAATCAGATGCCACCCGTACCACACATAGAGCTCATTTTTTTTTATAGAAATCTATAATTTTAATCTAACCAAAAATTAATAGATTTTCAGTAATCAATTTTCATTTCTGTTATATGGTTACAAAGGTAATTTATATACGGATAGTCAGTGTTAAAAAAAAATCTAAAAGGTACAGAAATTCATAGAAAAACTGTGAATGTGAAAGTTTCTCTGATTCCTCACCACAGGCCAGCCAATCCCAGGCCCTCCCCAGAGGTGAACACTAATGACAGCCTTCCTGATCTCTCAGATGCCTCTACATATATAAATGTCATATATTTCTTGACATAAGCTAGAAAATACTATGTTTACTCTTTTGCAGCTTGCCTTTGCAATCATTCATACGTCTTAGACACATCTTTCAGCCCATTTGGATCTTCCTCATGCTTCGGAACAGTTCCATGGCATCTACAGTATTGACAATTATACCCTTAATTATACTTTTAATTATTCCCCCTTCCTTATTGATGGTTGTTTCTAGTTTTACACTATTTAAAATTGTGCTGCAATGATTTATACATCAATTACTGTGCACACGGCTGAGTATTTTTGGAGGGTAGATTCCAAGGAATGGAATCGCTGAGTCAGCTTTCAGAGATATTTCCCTCCTACCCCAGTATATAAAAGAACACATTTCTCCTACATTCTAACCAATACCAGACACTAAATATTATTAATCTTTTGATTAAAAAATTGGTAAAATTTTTATCAATCTAGTGGGTGGAAAATGTTCTTATAATTTAAAGAGAAAGCACATAATGAATTTTTAAATTTTTATTTAATTTGCTTTTGAGTATCTAATTTAAAATACTTCGTTTCATTCATATTGGGAAGTCAAATATAAATTTCAACCATGTCTGAGAAAAATCAGTATATAAACTATTACATTATAGGTAATATATTAAAAAAATAACAAATCCATGGACATTTCTTATTAGTAAATTTGTCATGTAGTTAAATACATTGGTAACATTTCTTCATATCAATATTTTATAAGCTTCTGCTGTTTTTCCGTATGTAACAAAGGTTAGTACATAAGATAGAGAACACAGGATGACTTAAAATGCAAAAAAAAAGTTTTTAGCTCAGTCTGCTCCTGTCCATTGTACCAGCACCAATGGGTGCTCACTGCCTCTTCCCTCACCTTCTCTGCCCATGTAGAGGAGGGACCTAAGTGCAAATGGCCCCACAATGACCATGGACCCTTCCCCACTCCCCATGGTAGAACAGGACTCAAAAGCAAAACTAGTAAGAAGGCGATGACACAATGACTGATTTCTCTAAGGCCTAAGTCATTCTAATTTCCTTTTTCAAAATTTCTTTATATTTTAAAACAAGGAAAGAAAGAAACCAAAGCAGAATTCAAAACAAACTCTTTACCAGGAAATAAAGTAACATCCTTTGGTCTCACTGGAGTGAGTTAAGTAGTTAGAGTCTAATGCAGTGGAGAACTAAGAGTATGGCTTGGCCCTACAGTCAGACCATCTGGGTTTGAATCCCAATGTCACCTCTTACCCTGGGGGAATCACTCTCCCCAGTCTAAGCTTCCTAAAATGGAGATAATAATAATAATGACTCCATAGAATGGTTGGGATTGAATAAGAATTGAATGCAATAATCCTCATAAAGATCTCAGCCTCTGCTTGGTCCTACCTAAATGCTAAGTAATAGCATCTAAATTTCAATGGAGTTGAATAGTGATTTTGTGTTTTACAGGTAGGCTGTATGTGTCCTGAGGTGAGGGTCTCCCCAAAGGGTGATGAAAGTATAGGATAATGAGATGCCTTTACTGGGGCTGGATACAGTGGTATGAGCAAAGCTGGACGAGGCAAGGTGAGAACATAAAGCATGAAGGGATCACAGGAAACTGAAGCAGACTGCTCTAGAAGAAAGGAGGTGATTGAGACAGGAGAGTAAGAAGGCAGGCATGGCAGCAGTTGGCTTGGAGCCCAGATAGTTCCCCACTAGATGCAGAAGGTACCTACCTGCATTAAAACATTCAGCGGGGCAACTGACTATGGTGGTGCTGGTCCTGCCCCAGGGTAGTCCTATCTAGTCTTTAAAGGAGTCCAGCTCCCTGAATGGTGATCTCAAGGAGAAGTAGCCACAGGGCTAGAGAAATTCAGGCCTCTCCCTCAGCATTCTCTAGTCCATTCATTCATTCAGTCAATATTTACTGAACATCTACCAGGGGCCAAGTACTGGGCTAAATGCCGAGGATACAGTGGGTATAAACTGGTGAACAGACAAGTGAATATATAATCACAAATTGTGAACAGTCCTATGGAGGAAAAGAAAAGAATACTATGAGAGAGAATAGGAGAAATAATCTAACTTATATTGCTAGGTGAGTGACGATGGGAGGAGGGGGCAGGGCTAGGGAAGCTTCTCTGAGAAGGTGACATTCAAGCTGAGAACTAATAGATAAGCAAGAATTGGACAGAGTTGGAAGAGAGCTTCCATGAAGAGGAAACATCAGGTGCAAAGATCTTAATAGAAACGAACAATCCAAGAACTGAGAGTAGACTGGAGTGTAGTGTGCCAGGGCACCAGAGGCTCATGATGAAGTTGGAGAAGTAGGCAAGACGATAATACCGGGCATTATAGGCCACTGTCACAGGTTGGGTTCTAAGACCGAGTTTAGCTCGCAGGACGTTTGTTAAAGAGTTCCCTTTGGGTCAACACCTGCAGAAGAGGGGAAGGAAGCAAGCAAGATGGGGCAAAGCAAGAAGTGAGCTGAGATTCAGCCCAAATGACAGCAGCAGCCAATCCCATGTGGAGCTGGAATGGTCCTTCAAGGTTGTTCAGAATTGGGGCTTGATGGTCAAGCCTTTGTACACCTGCACTGACCTCTCATTGGATAGGGACCACCTTGGGAAGGGCAGGACCTTGGGCAAGGCAGCTCCCTGCTGCTGAGGCCATTCCTGAAGAGGCTGACAGCTGAAGGCATCTACCAACAGCATTCCCCCAGGAGCCAGGGCGACAAGTCCTTCCTTGAAGGGGGATCTGGGCAGGACACCATAGTGTTTACCACAGCCATCACCTTGGACGTTGGGATTTTATTTGTATGCAACGGGAAGCCTCCAAAGGATGGGAGTGAGGTGAGTGACATGATTCCACATGCATGAGGAATATGGGTGCAGGGTAGAGACTGGATGGTGGGGAGGGTAAGCTCGGAAGCAGAGAGACCAGTCAGGAGGCTGTTGTCCAGGTGAGAGATGATGGAGGCTGGGACTAGGATGGAAGGAGTGGAGACGGAGGAAGTAGAGAGATTCGAGATGTGTGGAAGAAGGAAAGAAAGGAATTGGTGAGGGAGGGCTTACATGAATGAGAAGAGGGCAGTACCAAGAAGGTGCAATGGAGCCTGGGAGGTATCACTGCAGCCCTGAGCTAGGGATCCTTTCAAGAAGCTGTCTGGTGAGGGACTGACACAAGCACGGCCCTGGGGAAAGGAAATGATAAGTACCAATGCTGTGTTAACTGAAAAAGGAAAGTTCGCACTCCAAGGTTTATTTCAATTTACCTTGGAAAAAGCAAAGAAACCAGGAAAGACACATTCAGTTCAAACTTAGAAGAGATGATAGAATTAAATTCTTCTATCAGTATGAAATCCACTAACACTTTCTGGGAGAAAAATGTGCAAAATGAAAGTTTATGCAAAAGAACCCAATATTCTTCAAAACATAAATTTCATTTATCTAAATGGCTTTTGCAGAATATTGCAAAAAAAGTCTGATTGGTTTTGGGACATAGCTTTGAACTTGCTTTCTTTCAACAACAAATTAGATTTAATGTGGCCTTCCATTAACATGATGGGCCAGCAATGGATGGGTATTCAAACAAGTGACCAAAGCAGCATCTCCACCAGAAAAAGATTTGTCCATGCATTATGGCTTACAAAAGTGAGGACAAAGTTTCGTGTGGTTATAAAGGCACATTTAATCATCACCACTCGGAACCACAGCATTTTAGAGCTGGAAGGGACCTTTAGAGAACATAGGATCCAACAATCCCATTTTATAGATAGGAGGACTGAGACTCAGAGCAGTTGATGGACTTATGACCACATAGGAGATTTGTGACAGAGCATAAGCTAGAATCCAGCTCTCTCACCCTGCACATTTTCCACTGTACCCACTGCCCTTCGAATGATCAGAGACAGAAGAAAAGCTGCAGAGTGGAGCTCCTTAGCCAGTTATTCCTAAAAGTAGGACTCTCTCTCTTAGGACGTGACAAAGAGGGTTTGTTTATTGTGACTCTTCACCAAAAGAAACTGCTTATCAAATGAACATAAACAGTCCATAAAATACTTAACATATTATTCTCAAATGTATCTTTCTTTTGAATGTAGACTCTTCACATTTTAAAATTTTCTTGAAAGCTCCCTCAAGCTTTAAATGTGCCATTAGGATAGAGCTCACGCCCATGAATTTCCAACTTTCATACCATCAATTTGCGGTGTCTTTCTTTTTCATAAAGGTCAGTGAACAAAAATTGCATTCTGAAGTGCAATACCCTGGATTACAGACCTTCTAGAGAAGTCTGCCTGATGTTCGAGTCATCACGCACACTGTGGAACCAATTCCTAACCTATGAAAGAAATAGCGTGTCACAGAGACCTTTTGTATGACTCCTTTTGTTAATGGAACCACTGAGCCTCAACTGAATTCAATCTTAAATTTTCAGAGCACTACGGCTGGACGTCCACAGAGGAACATGTGCCCTTCTAGGATATTGTAAAACTTAAAATTGGTAACTTTTGTCCTTTTCCAGAATAGTGTGAGGAAGCAGGAAACTATTCTGCTTGCATTTATAGAAGGTCCTCTTCCCAAATGTCTCCAACTTACAACAAAATTGATTGGACACAAATTACCTCTCTATATAAATGTTAGTTCATGTGGTAATTAACCATAAATGGTAAGTTCTCACAAATTCTTGTAATTAATATTACCTTTACAGAACCAGACCCAGTTTTTTTCTTTTCTGTTTTAGAGCTCTGCATCTTTACAATGGACCATTGTTTATGTTTTCCCTAGGTACAGTGTAACCCGCTTTCCACGTTCATGATAATTCCATTCCTGGAAGCCACAAAGCCAGATAGGATTCCCCCAAGCAAGTGCCCCTGCTTCCCGGCCTGGCCTTAGGCAAACATTCCCTGGGGCTCCTCTGGAGGGCGTCTGGCCTGGGTACCTGAGGGCAGAGGTCTCAAGGCTGCTGACTCTGGAGTACAGGCAGTGCAGAGCGGGCCAGCAGCATTCCACCACCCCCGCCCCCACCCCACCCCCCGCCCAGAGAAAGGGCAGGTGTGAAAGGACAGGCTGGGGGCAGGGAGATTCAGAGCCAGGGGGTTGAAGTATTCTGGGGAGAGGGCAGAGTGACAGTCAACCCTGGATAATGAGAGGTTTTGAGCAGAGCTGACTGGTAGGATGGGTAGATGGGACCCAGCTGGGCCAGGACTGGGCTCAGGCAGGGCAGGGGATCAATGAACTGTTTAATTTCTCAGTGGAAATATTGCAGGCCAGGAGAAAGTAGGATGATATATTCAAAGAGCTGAAAGAAGAAAAAAACTCCAACCAAGAGTGCTTTAACCAGCAAAGCTGTCCTTCAGAAATGAAGGAGAGATAAAGACTTTCTCAGACAAACAAAAGCTAAGGGAGCTCATCACCACTAGACCTGCCTTACAAGAAATGCTAAGGGAGTTCTTCAAACTGAAAAGAAAGGACACTAACTAGTAACATGAAAATATAAAACACACACCAGTAAAGGTAAATAAATAGTCAAATTCAGATTACTCTAATGTAATATGGTGGTGTGTTAATCACTTAACTCTAGTATAAAGGTTAAAGGACAAAAATATTAAAAATAACTATAGCTGCAATAATTTGTTAATGGATACACAATATAAAAAGATGTAAATTGTGACATCAGAAACAAAATGGAGGGGAATAAAAGGGTACAGTTTTTGTATGAGATTGAAGTTAAGTTGTTATTAGATTAAAATAGACTGTTACAACTATAAGATGTTTTTACGTAAGCCTCATGGTAACCACAAAGCAGAAACCCACAGTACACACTCACAAAAGATAAAGAGAAGGGAGTCAAAGTATAATACTACAGAAAATCATCAATTCACAAAGAAAGACAGCAAGAAAGGAACAAAGGAACTACAAAGCAACCAGAAAACAATTAATAAGATGTCATCAGTAAGTCCTTTCCTATCAATACTTACTTCAAATAAATAGATTAAGTTCTCTAATCAAAAGACATAGAGTGGCTGAATGGATAAAAAAACAAACCCAACTACATACTGCCTACAAGAGACCCACTTCAGCTTTAAGGAAACACACAGGGTGAAAATGAAGGGATGGAAAAAGATATTCCATGCAAATGAAACCAAAAGAGAGCAGGGGTAGCTATACTTCTATCAGACAAAACAGACTTTAAGTCAAAAACTGTAACAAGAGACAAAGAAGGTCATTATATAGTTATAATTAGGTCAATTCATCAAAAGGATATACAAATTATAAATATTTATGCACCCAACATCAGAGCACCTAATAGATCTGAAGGGAGAAACAGATAGCAACACAATAACAGTAGGGGACTTCAATACCCCACTTTCAACAATGGATAGATCATCCAGACAGAAAATCAATAATGAAATATTGGACTTGAAATACACATTAGAACACATGGACCTGACAGACATATACAGAACATTCCATCCAAAAGCAACAGAATACACATTTTTCTCAAACACTTATGGAATATTCTCCAGGATAGACCACACGTTAGGCCACAAAATAAGTCTTAACAAATTTAACAAGATTGAAATCATATCAAGCATCTTTTCATGCCATAAGGTATAAAACTATAAATCAACAACAGGAGGTAAACTGGAAAATTCACAAATATGTGGAGATTAAACAACATGCTAATACAACCAATAGGTCAAAGAAGAAATCAAAAGAAAAATCAAAAAATACCTTGAAACAAACAAAAATGGAAACGCAAAATACCAAAACTTAAGGGTGCAGCAAAAGCAGTTCTAAGAGCGAAGTTTCTAGCAATAAATGCTTAGATTAAGAAAAAAGAAAATTCTCAAATAAACAATCTAACTTTACACCTCAAGAAACTAGAAAAAGAAGAACAAACAAAGCTCAAAATTACTAAGGAAGGAAATAACAAAAATAAGGGTGGAAATAAATGAAATAGAGACTAGAAAGACAGTAGAAAAGATTAGCGAAACTGAGAGCTGGTTTTTTGAAAAGATAAACAAAATTGACAAAACTTTATCTGGACTAACTAGAAAAAAAGAGAGAAGATTCAAATAAATAAAATCAGAAATGAAAGGAGACATTACAACTGATACCACAGAAATACAAATGATCATTAAAGACAACCATAAACTATTATATGCCAACAATTTGGATAACCTAGAAGAAACGGATAAATTCCTAATAAACATACAACTACTAAGACTGAATCATGAAGAAAAAGAAAATGTGAACAGACCAATAATGAGTAAGGATATTGAATCAATATTGAAAAACCTCCCAACAAAGAAAATCCCAGGACCTGATGGCTTCTCTGGAGAATTCTACCAAACATTTAAAGAAAAACTAACACCAATTCTTCTCAAACTCTTTCCAAAAATTGGAGAGGAAGGAACACTTTCAAATTCATTTTATGAGGCCGGCATTACCCTGATATCAAAGCCAGACAAGGACACTACGAGAAAAGAAAATTACAGGCCAATATCCCTGATGAACACAGAGGCAAAAATCCTCAACAAAATATTAGCAAACTGAATTCAACAGCATATCAAAAGGATCATACACCATGATGAAGTGGGATTTACTCCCGGGATGCAAGGATGGTACAACATACACAAATCAATTAAAGTGATACACCACATTAACAGAATGTAGAATAAAAATCATATGATCATCTCAATAGATGCAGAAAAAGAATTTGACAAAATTCAACATCCTTTCATCATAAAACCTCTCAACAAACTAAGTATAGATGGAATGTACTTCAACAGCAAATGAAACCATCAACAAAATGAAAAGGCACTGAGAGTAGTGACAGTATGCATCCTTGATAGTGGATGCCCTATATTCCACATAATACTACAAGTCTGAGCCAGAGTAATTAAGCAAGAAAAAGAAAAGGCATCCAAATCAGAAAGGAAGTAAATTTGTTTCTGTTTGCAGATGACATAATCTTGTGTATAGGAAACCCTAAAGACTCTACCAAAAAACTATTAGAACTAATAAACAAATTCAGTAAAGTCGCAGAATATAAAATCAATATAAAAAATCAGTTGCATTTCTATACACTAACAATGAACTATTGGAAAGAGAAATTAAGAAAACAATCCCATTTAAAATAGCATCAAAAAGGGGGCCGGCCAGGTGGCGCTAGCGGTTAAGTGCACGCACTCTGCTGTGGCGGCCCAGGGTTTGCTGGTTCGGATCCCGGGTGTGCACCGACACACTGCTTGGCAAGCCATGCTGTGGCAGCATCCCGTATAAAGTAGAGGAAGATGGGCATGGATGTTAGCCCAGGGCCAATCTTCCTCAGCAAAAAAAAAGAGGAGAATTGGCCTCGGCTGTTAGCTCAGGGCTGGTCTTCCTCACAAAAAAATAAAATAAAATAAAATATAATAGCATCAAAATGAATAAAATACTTAGAAATAAATTTAACCAAGGAGGTGAAAGATCTATACACTGAAAACTATAAAACGTTGATGAAATAAACTGAGGAAGACACAAATAAAAGGAAAGATATCCTGTGTTCATAGATTGGAAGAATTAAAATTGTTAAAATGTCAATACTACCTAAAGTGAACTACAGATTCAGTGCAATCCCAGCAAACTTCCAATGGCATTTTTCACAGAAATAGAACAAACAATCCCAAAATTCATACAGAACTACAAAAGACCCCAAATAGCTAAAGCAATCTTGAGATAGAAAGCAAAGCTGGAGGCATCACACTTCCTGATTTCAAACTATATTACAAAGCTATAGTAATCAAAAGAGTGTGGTACTGGCATATAAACAGATACATAGATCAATGGAACAGAGTAGAGAGTTAAGAAATAAACCCACACATATACTGTCAACTAATCTATGACAAGAGCATCAAGAATACACAATGGAGAAAGGATAGTCTCTTCAATAAATGGTGTTGGGAAAACTAGATATCCACATGCAAAAGAACAAAACTGGACCACTACCTTACACTACTCACAAAAATTAACTCAAAATAGATTAAAGACTTAAATGTAAGAGCTGAAACCATAAAACTCCTGGAAGAAAACATAGGGAAAAATGCTCCTTGACATTGGTCTTGGAAACAATTTTTTAGATATAACACCAAAAGCACAGGCAACGAAAGCAAAAATAAATAACTGGGACTACATTAAATGAAAAAGTTTCTGCACACCAAAGGAAACAATGAACAAATTGTAAAGGCAACCTACGGAACAGGCGAAAGTATTTTCAAACCATGTATTTGATAAGGGGTTAATATCCAAAATATATAAGCAACCATACAACTCAATGGCAAAAAAACAATAATCCAATTAAAAAATGGGCAAAGACATTTTTCCAACGAAGACATACAGATGGCCAACAGGTACAGGAAAAGTTGTTCAGCCACTAATCTTCCAGAAAATGCAAATCAAAACCACAATGAGATATCACTCACGCCTGTTCGGATGGCTTTTCTCAAAAATACAAGAGATAAAAAGTGTTGGTGAGGATGTGGAGAAAAGGGAACTCTTGAACACAGAGGGAATTTTACTGGTACAGCCATTATGGAAAACAGTATGGAGGTTCCTCAAAAAATTGAAAACTGAACTACCATATGATCCAGCAATCCCACTTCTGGGTAAACATCTGAAGGAAATGAAATCACTATGTGGAAGAGATATCTGCACCCCCATGTTCATTGCAGCGTTATTCACAGTAGCCAAAGGGGGTTCTATGGACTCTCTCAGACCATCTGCCTAGATGCCGCATACATTCCACTTCTACTCTATTGCTCCCATGCCTTGTTGGATGCTATTGCTTCTGCAGAGGTTTGACACCTGGTCTGGCCTCGATTAGAAAGCAAAGCACAGATCCTGCCTATTGCCAGAAACCCAAATCTACATATGGTTTGGAACACGCGCAGGCCTCTGATCTTCCACCCTGGGCTCAGCTCCACTTGGGAATCAGAGCACACGACTCTTTTTCGGAGAGACTCAGTGGTATCACCCCATGTTGCCCTCCGACTCTCCTCTCCTCCCCTAATCTGTAGGATCCATGGCTCCTTTCCAACAGGAAAAACACGCTCTGACACCCACATGCATTCCTTCCCATCCAGTGTGTTAATGACAAAACTTTTATGCACTGAATCCTTCAGGATCTTAGCTTTGCATATTCAAAATTCAGGCTTTTGAAATCAAAGCTTTTTCTTTCAAACTGTAAAGAGGTTCAACAGTCCATTTTTAACCTCAAACCTGAGAATTAATTCCTAATTTTTTCTCTGTTATAACACTCCTTCCCAGAGGAAATTGAATGTAAATGGGGGGAGAGCCACAGGGATTTTAAAACAAACTAGTAACGGGAATTTTTTTTAATGGTAAATATATTAAACTGTTGTGCCCTATACCTCAGCTGTGACGATTGCTTACCAAAGGATCTGGGCCCTTTGTGGCTGTGCACACATCAGCTTGGCAAGAACACAGTTTACATGTACTGCTCGGGCCCACATCAGCCTTTTTTTTTTTTCTATTTGTTAGCAATACCTGGTTATATACAAGGTATGTTCATCAGGAACATTTGGTTTCCATCATTATTCAAGTGACTAAGATTCAGAGCCACCAGATGCATAGAATATGCAGATCGGAAGTAGAGCCAGCCTATTCAGTATATTCCAGCACTAGCCAAGAAAACTCCGGCACCAAGCAGGAAAAATAAAAATGGAAAAGATGTATGTGTTTCAGAATTGTTAATTGGGTATCATTCTTTGAAGCAAATAACAATGCAAAAACTCTTTATCAGGAGCAAAGCTCATTAGTTCTTTTAATGTCAACTGAAATGCCATGAATCCCTCCTGTGTTTCCAAGAATGTTTTGTTATATTTGATAATATTTTTTATTGAAATTTACTAAAATAACTCTGAAAGAAACTTCTATTATACAGCTGCGAGCCTTGGAACAGAGATGAGTTTGGGTAAGTTCCGTGAGGAGAATTTATTTCTGTGTCAAGCTACCCTTGTTCGTAATTCTTTTCCTAAATTCCACACAACTTTCATTAAAGTGAATATTGCTATTTTCTATCAACCACAGTTAAATGAGATCTATATGGAAGTCATTTCAACGTGAAACTCAAAGAAACTCTGATGTCAGTGCTTCAATAATTTCAACGTTCTGTAATTCTCACAGAATCCTACTGTCTCTGGCTTAGATATGAGTCAAAGAAAGAAAAGGGTCAAAGAAACCCAAGGGACTCATAGAAACCTAAGATGAAGAGGTCATTCAGTTAATTTGAAGGGTCACATTTCAAACTACTCAAGGGGATGAGAAATCATCCTGTTTTAAATATCTATAACCTTCTCAAACTCCGTATTCTAATAGTCTATGTTTTTTTGTTTGTTTTTTTTTAGGGCAAGCATTTTATTTATTTATTTTTTTTTAATTAATTTATTTTTTTTTTTAATTTTTTGTTTATTGCAGTAACATTGGTTTATAACATTGTAAAAGTTTCAGGTGTACATCATTGTACTCCTATTTCTGCATAGATTACATCATGTTCACCACCAAAATATCTAATAGTCTATGTTCATTGTGTTTTTTTAAAAAAACATTTCCTGTTTATAAAGTTAATGTTTATTTTTTTAATGTACATAATATAGAAAATAATAAAGAGAAACTCCCTCTCCACCCACATGATACTGGCACCCAGGGCTAATCACTGAAATGCACGCAGAGTCTGAGCATTTGAGTTCATGGGTGACTCAGATACACCTGGGGTTTATCTGTTCAGCTTGGGGGCTGCCCTTCAGCACGCTATCTGTGTACAGATTGGGAAGCCTTCCTGAAGGAGTGCCCATGATGGGCCTGATCTGGTGAGGAAGCCCTCAGTTGTTGGAGGGCAGGGGTGGCTCTACTTGCTACATACATGATGTCCTGGGCTTGCCCAGCCAATTACAATCTGAGCCCTGTGATGGTATGGAAGGGCCCTGTGACTGAAAATCGTGAAAGAAATTTCAGTAAACTCTCTGACACACTGGAGTTCAGACAACACTGCCTTGAGACCCTTTTACAGATTATGACAAAGTGGAGAGAGGCATTCTTTCCTGGGGCCTGGAGATGGCTTGAGTGCATCTGTGATGAGCTGGGTGGAACAGAGGTCTGGCCTCAGTGCCCAATGGGAACAGCCTTGCTGGTGAGCATATATAAGAGCCTCCCACCTCCAGGACTCCAAGACATATTTGGAACATGTTTTGTAAGGAGCTTAAGTTCCATATAATGCAGGAAAGAGGCAGGGCCAGGGAAATAGGGGGGTTTGCCACTAGTGTAAACCCATTAGTATCCACAGGCAGGCGAGGCCTATGAAAACCATATTAAACAGTCATAAGTTTTCATGATATGGGAATTTCATTTTCTGAGTGTTTTGTACTTTGCTTTTTTCATTTTAACACTATGTAATAAAGAGCTTCCTATTTCATTAAATATTCTTCAAAACGTGCATTTTTTTTTCACTAACTCCTGGATTTCCAGTCTTGATTCAGGCCTCCCCCACTCCTAAATGAAGCAGCTTGAAATATTGGGAAGGAAAACAACTAGACTTTGAGTTAGAATATTTAGCTTTGAGTACCAGATCTATCACTTACAGCCTGCATTACCAAGCCTTTCAGTTATTTAACCTATAAAAAGGGAAAAATAATAATTCACAGGACAAACTAGGGATTAGTGAAATATATGTAAAGTACAAATATTTTCAACATCTATTCTTTATCTATGTTTTTATAAAACTCCATACATTCCTTTATCATGGCCCATACTCTGTTGTTCAATGATTTGTTCTTGTATCTGTTTCTCCCACTGGATTGTGAGCTTTCTGAAGGGAAGGACTCATTTGTGTTTGTAAGCCTGCAGCCTACAACATTTTCTGACATATAGTAAACCCTAGATGATTATTTCTTAAATGAATGGATAAATAAATGAATGACACCTGATACCATTTTATACTTTACAGGTTTAAAAAATAACTTCCTGTGTATTATCTTATTGAATCCTCACAACAATACTTGGCACAAGCTTGGTAGATACCATGAGCCTCTGAAACAAAATCCTGGGAGAGCCTCAAACATTTGACACCCTCTGTTCTTTGCTGGTTGTATCCATTGCTGTCAACAGATAGAAGCGGCCCAATCTTTAAATCATGATGTTAATACCACAGCCTTGTTCTCAGCTCCTAGATAATGCTCTTCTCCTCTATAGCTCCACCAGAGTCCATTCTCAGAATGCCTACTATGCCCTTAGTCCCCTGCTAAAGAGCTCCTCTCCACAGATACTTGCTTAAGAAAGTGGTTGCAATTAATTCCTTAAACTTGTATGGCCACGTGTTGTACCACATATCTCCAGCACTCAATGATATGTTTTGGACCAGGGGAGGGACCTGACCCAAAGGCAGTAAATCCCTGAGTTGACCATAGTCCATAAAGAGGCCTGGTCCTTCAGCTTCGTCCAACAGGGATGACAGCAGTTAATCAAACTTATTAAACTCTTACACTTCTGGGATTTGGGATTTAAAGTACAGAATTTGGCAGCAAGTAAAGGAAGTTGAAGCAGAAAGATGCAGAGAATGCAGCATACAAATGCCACTGTCAAATGCTGGCTCCCCAACATGTCACCAAAACAACCTATTGATGAGACAAAGCTGAGTCTATTGTTTACCTGCTGAGAGAGAAGACCACCTCAACAGTCTTAGTAGCGTCTCAAAGGGTAAATGGCAAAGTCAGGATATTGATTGAAATTTTCAAGTCTGGTTTAAGATGGGCTCTTTGGCTGAGGAGGAGGAGCTTAACTAGGATTAGGTCAGGGTTATGATATAATAATTTAGGATTGATGCACATGGCAAGGTGAGGAATTTGAGGGAAAGGGTTCAAAGAATCTTGGGTATAAACTGGTCTTTGATGCATTCCATTGAATGGTTGATGGATCTTTCAGGAAGTTACTGGGATGAACAATAAAGTTATTTACAACTTTTATCTTCCTGGGCGAGAGTCTCCTGGAATAGTAAAGTTACGTTCATGAAGACAGTCAGCTGTGTGGATGGTTTTGGTTCTCATCACAAAGCAGAAGAAGCAAACGCCTAAACAGAAGTATAAGGAAGAGACACACTACACAGCACAGAAGCAGAGAGCATCTGAATCACACCGATGGTGGAGGGCCAGAAGACAAACTCTTGTTGCAGGAAGTGTGTTTTTTCTCCCCTATCCAGCCTGCCTTGCCCCTTGACAATCTGGGTCATCATGTAGCCCAGCCAATAACTGGTACTGTTTTCTCATGTTGAGCAAAAATAATGAACTAAACCAAAACAGGGAATTCCACGATCAGCCTTGGGTTCACAAGTTTACTTTCTCACTCAAAGTTCCATTCAACAAAGCTTTGGAGCTGGTGGGATCCCATCTGGATATGAGAGAAAAATATTACCAAATTAAGAAATCATGGATTCTGCTGCCATATTTGATTCCCTGGCATCAAGCAGTCAACATAAGCTCATTCTGCAGTGCATATCAGATCTTGCTGTTTCCTTCTTAGGCCCACTGCCTTGCGAACTGGAACATGTCCGTAGTGGAAGTCCATTTGGTTTCCAGTTACAAACATGTGTTGGTTACAATGGATTTGGGAATTGGTTTGTCCTTTTCCTGCAATATCCATTCTCTACAGTAACCCATCTTCCCTCTCATTCTCTGACCTCTGCTTCCTCCTGGAGCATCTATCACTCCTGTCATCCACCACGAGCACCCCAAATTCCATCAATCAAGAGCTATCAAGAGCTAGTCCTTTTCATTTTGATGAATCACCACAGTCTGAGTGGTAGATGAGTCAAGAAGAGCCGCTCAGAATGAGCAGCCTGTAGCTCCTCACACACCAAATGGCATGAGGGCTGTCATGCGCCAGAAATCCTTGTCGTGATCAAGTTCTTCCTCTTATTTCTCCAAGTCAGCTTTTTTTTTCTTTTCACCAAGATGTAACATTTTCTTAATTAAAAAGTCACAGCAAATTGTTTGTTATCTGGATGACAATAAATATGGCTCCATCATTCTGTTCAATTGCCTATAAATTACATAATACATAATACATAGAAAAGAGTGTGAAGCCCCAGCTTTTACTTCTTCTAGAGACATGGAGAAGAAATCGGTTTGGGCTTGCTGTACTTATCAAAGTGTTGCTGCGCGGTCTGGGGCAACTGCTAGAAGCTGCTATTCCTTGAGCAGCTCGATGTGGTGCAATCCCAACTCTGCAAGTCACTTGCTCTGTGACTTTGCACAAGCCTCTTAAAATATCTCTTGTTCATTCATCAAAAAAATATTTTTTTCTGGGTTAACTGTGCGCCAGGCTCTGTGCTAAGAACTGGATACAACGGCAGATAAGACACAATCCCTATCTTCCTTGGCCTTTTCATATAGTAATGTCTCCAGCTGAAAAATCAGGCAGTGATATGCACTTCCCAGGGTTGTGAGGTTTAAATGAGATTATTATATGGGAAAAGTGCCTGATTTGGTGCCAGCTCTGTGGTAAATACTCCTTTAATGTTATTTCTCTTCTCATTCCTCTTTTAACAGCATTCCAGGTACATTTCACGCTGGGTATGGCTCTACACCCAACTTCAGCTTCTCAGAGGGTATATACAGACAGAGAAGACAAAAATATTATGCACACCTGTCAGATACTCATGCTACCTTCCAGTGGCTAAAGTCTATGTTTTTGTTTTTTTAAGTTTTTGTGTATGAATTTTTTGGGGGGAGGTGTTAATCGTCCTAGACATCTTTAAAAAGAGTCTATTTTTTTTCAATTATTTTATTGAGGTCATATTGGCTTATAACATTGTGTAATTTCAGGTGTACATTATTATAAATCAGTTTCTGTATAGAAGGCATCGTGTTCACCACCAATAGTCTAGTTTTTATCCATCAGCATACGTATGTGCCCCTTTACCCCTTATGCCCTCCCCCTCCCCCCTTCCCCTCTGGTAACCACTAATCGGTTCTCTTTATCCCTGTTTGTTTATCTTCCACACAGGAGTGAAATCATACAGTCTTTCTCTGTCTGGTTTATTTCGCTTAACATCATACTCTCAAGGTCCATCCATATTGTTGCAAATAGAATGATCTTG
Source organism: Ceratotherium simum simum (assembly GCF_057802395.1). Classification (NCBI taxonomy): domain Eukaryota; kingdom Metazoa; phylum Chordata; class Mammalia; order Perissodactyla; family Rhinocerotidae; genus Ceratotherium; species Ceratotherium simum. The sequence goes on from NC_141903.1 coordinate 89,592,939, forward strand.
TCATTTAAAAAAGAGTCCAGGGGCCGGCCCAGTGGCGCAAGCAGCTAAGTGCACGTGCTCCACTGCGGCGGCCCCGGGTTTGCCAGTTCGGATCCCAGGTGTGCACCGATGCACCCCTTGTTAAGCCATGCTGTGGCGGCATCCCATATAAAGTAGAGGAAGATGGGCACGGATGTTAGCCCAGGACCAGTCTTCCTCAGTAAAAAAGAGGAGGATTGGCATTGGATGTTAGCTCAGGGCTGGTCCTCCTCGCAAAAAATAAATAAATAAATAAATAAACGAAATAAAAAAGTCTATTTAAAAAAAATCTATCTTAATCTTTATCTTAAGCAGACGCTGAGACAAGGATTAAAGTGCAAATAGTTTCATTGGGAGGTTAAAGAAAAACCTGTTTCTCTACTCACAACATTTCTGACACCAAATGTGTGGGTTTTCTACACCAAGCAATTCTCTGATCTTCTGCAGACACCAATTGGGTGTCCCATAATTTAATTCATTCTAATACTAACTACCTGGAGTTAGTGCAGATCCCACAGGTTAAGGGCTCAGTCCCACAAGACTGCTTCCCACCTCACACGCCAATTGCAAGTTGGACCTCCTGTACTTCTGACTGACTTGCTATAAAATCAGGAGCTCCCACGATCCCCTCCATTGGGGTCGATGATTTGCTAGAATGGCTCATAGAACTCAGGAAAGCACTTCACTTACTATTACTGGTTTACTACAAAGGATATAACTCAGAAACAGCCAGGTGGAAGAGATGTATAGGGCAAGGTGTGGGGAAGGGGCGCAGAGCTTCCATGACCTCTCCAGGCATGGACCTTCCCAGTACCTCCAGGTGTTCACCAACCCAGAAGCTCTTCGAACCCGGTAATTTAAGGGTTTTTACAAAGGCTTCATCACACACACGTGATCCATTATTAACTCAGTTTCCTGCCCTTCTCCTCTCCCCAGAGGATGGGGGATAGGGCTGAGAGTCCCAAGCTTCTACTCATGGCTTAGTCTTGCTGGTGACCAGCACCCATCCTGAAGCTACCCAGGAGCCCACCGAGAGTCACGGCATCAGAACAAAAGAGGCTATAGGTCTTTATCACGACAGTAAGATTTCTTCTGTGTTTTGTATTTCAGTGGCACGTAGGCTACAAGTCCTACTCAAACTCTCTAGCTTTTGGAGAAAAATCCAGAATCTTTTTTTTTGCACATGTTCATCTTAGGGGTGGCTTTTCTGAGAGCTCTGTTACTAAAACACAGGGCCAACGATGGTTCATCAGTCCTGGTCTCTTCCAAATACTTTTCGACACATCCAACCTGCAATCCTAGAGCCTAGGAAGTCCCCAGAAAGTTCAGTAGGATCATTCCCATCAGAAGATGGGGTCTGGAATCAGTCTTGCCATCCTACATATAGTGTATATGTAGTGAACTCGGGCACCCACAAGCCTTCAGAACTACTGTCCCCCTCCACCCCGCAACTACCCCCATGTCTGCCTAATCCCTAATCCTTTGAAGGCTTTCTAACTATCTCCCCACTTTCTAGCACCTGGACTTAAGCCTTTTATGAGCTCACTTGCCTGGGACGCTAAGAGGTACCTTGCTCTAATTTACACCATCTAGTGAGGGTTGGATCTTTTCCCCCGAATGCAATGGATTATCCAGAAGCGTGATACTGTTACCTACCTCATTTCAAGTACGGTCAATTTCTGGAGACTCCTGATTTATATCCTACTCACTGGCTTGGAGACTGGGGACCTCAATGCTGACCAAACCCTCTTTCTCCCTGCTCCTTAGGACACTATCATTACGGAAGCCCTGCTGGACTAGATCACTGGGCTGGGTCCAAGCACCTGATTTCTTTCTCCCCCAGTGGCCATTCCTGGCCCAGCAGACCTCACAGAAAACCTGGTTTGCACTGACTACACCATGGATCAGGGCCATTCTTGGATTCTTGCCTTCACGGCTTCCATGATGTCCTAAATCAAATGTATTCTCCTGTCACGTGGGAAAGAGAGAATTTGGCCAATTCAGAGTTTATTCCAACCCACCTGGCTCAATCTTCCTCTTGGGCATTGTAATCTCAGGATATAGTCCAAAACCTATTAAGCTAAAGTACATTACTTCGGCTGTATTCTGAAGTAATTCTGCAGAAATTTTCTGTGGAAAACTTTAAAACAGATGCCTGTTTTGTTTGTTTCCTCTCTTTTCCTTGGCTAATTGTTCTTTCAAGGCAAGAAGAAAAATATTGGGGCCTTCCAGAGTCTTCATCCAGGGAGTCCCATTGAATAAAGTCTAAGAAATGATCTGAGGTAAAAACAAAAATGAGGTCACAGTTGATCATTTCCCACATACTGCTTACACTCGCCCAAAAGGTTTCATCTTTCTTGACTTTTTCACAGCCAAGGGATATGTTCTTTTTTCTTTCAGTGAGAAGATGAAACTACTTTAAACATGAGAAAGAAGACGGAATCAATCAAATATTTGTTGAGCCTACTATGTACATTGGTTCCTTTATTCCACAAATATTTACGGAGTGCCTACTCTGTAACAGTCATCACGTTCAGTAGGCCCCATCTAGGGATGCAGCAACAAGCAATAGGGCATAATCTTACCGGTGTGGAGTTTCCTGGGCAGGACACACTTAGATCAGACAGGGGCAATTCTTGTGTCTGTGGATGGATCATCCAGACTCCTTGGCATTCTGGTTGCTTGGTGGTGGTGGTGATGGTGGTATGATTCTCTGTGACTTTATGTATTTTGTGAGGAGGATTGGTAAATAGGGACAGTTTTACCACCTGTTATTTTGGGAAGTTGAGAAGGATAAATGAAAGTGATAAGAGATATATTAACTAGTTTACATATTTAGGAGAGTGGTGTCACCAAGACGGCAACACAGGTCATTCCCGGCTTTGCTCCCCTTCACAAGAAAAACAAGTAGCAACTATTCATGGACAAAACACCACTGAGAAAATCCTAGAACATATTTAACAGTAGCTTGGGCTTATAGGAGAAAAGAGGCTAAAACTAAAGGTCAAATCATGTATTTACGCTATGCCTGCTCTCCCAGTGTTCCCACAGCAGTTTAAGGGAAAGAGACTGAAATCAGAAACAATTTTACCACCCCACAGTCATGTTGAACAAAACGCCACCAAGAACAAACCCTCCCTCCTCTGACTTGAGCCCACTTGTTGTCTCCCCTCTTGCTGGCGTCTCTCTCCCACAGACACACCATTTTCCATTCTTTGCACTCCCACGGCGCATCAACAGAAATAGGAGCGTGTCCTCAGCAACTGCAATTAGTCAGTCACCAAGACCATGCAGATCCATTCACCTCCCCCGTCTAGATGAAGTGACATTATAGCTACATCTGCGGTACCGGAGAAAAGGCAAGCAGGAAAGCAGATGCCACTGTCACCTCCAGATAGGAAGGACAGTTCTTAAGAGTCCCGCCAAGGTAGCGGGGAGAGTGATCAGGACCCTGACACACGTGGACAGGCTGTCATTGGCAGCCCAATTCGGCCACATCTTGCTGGGGTTAGCACAGCACTGTGGAAATCAGCACGGGCCCTTCCGAAAGAGGAGTAGAGGGCTGGTCAGGAAATCTGAACCTGGAGCCAATGCTGCTGCTGCTGCCTCGGCTTCTAAGTCTCGGCTTCTCTGCCAAATGAGCACAGACATGTCCACCTTCTTCCCTCCCAGCACAGGCATGAAAATCAGGTGGGATAATATGTCAGCGTGTTTTTGCAAATTGTAAAGCACGATGCCTATAGGAAACATTAACATCAAATGACGTTGGATGTCAAAGAGATTTTAAGTACAAAATGAGGCAGCTTCATAGGAGTTTATTATGTGAGATGATACTGAAAATCTCTGCACTGCTGGAGAGGTTATCTAGCACTTGAAGTATTGCCAGAGGCTGGTAGAACCAGAACCACTGGCAATGATAAATCTACAGTGTTGGAGGAGAGGACAAAACGGGGACCAATGGAATTGAGGAAGGGCTGAGAGGTCGGCATAACCAAATCCCGATGTCCATGGAAGGAGAGGAAGGGAGATTGCTGACGACTGAAAAGCACTAACAAGCCCTGGGTCACCAGTCAGGTGAGAGTTCTCTCCCCGCAGCCAGAGGGGCCCACGGGTAACCAGGCCAAGGGACAGATTTGGACCCCTCACTTGCCTTGCTCATCTGGCACACACACTAATTAGTAGAAATCGTTGCTGGAAACAAGCCAAATGTCTGTCAACCAATGAATGGGCAAATAAAATGTGGAACATCCATTCAATGGAATATATTTCGGCCATAAAAAAGAACGAGGTACTAATACACACTACACTGTGGATGAACCTCGAAAACATTATGCTGAAGGAGAGAAGCCAGACATAAAGGCCACATATTGTATGATTCCATCTACATAAAATGTCCAGAACAGGCAAATCTATAGACACAGAAAGTAGATTAGATGTTGCCTGTTGCTGAAAGAAGAGGGGAAATGTGGTAATGGGTAATCTTTTGGAGGTGATGACAATTCCCTGAAATCAGTTGTGTTTGCACCTTATCTGTGAATATACTAAAAACAATTGAATTTTATACTTTAAATCAGTGAATTGTATGGTATATGCCAAAAAGTTCCATAAGGCTGTTATAAAAAAAAGTCATGTTCCCTTTCTGACTCATTCCCAGCTAACATTGGCATTCTCTGGCCGAGACCACAAACATAACATAATTAAATCCACCCTTTTCCAGGGTTGCTCCTACTAAGAGATGAGAAGGAGCAGGGACAAGGCTGTCTGTGCAGGGACAGGGCCCAGAGACCTTATCACAGACCCATGCTAGCGGTTCTTAGGTTAGACTTCCTCAAGGCGCTTTTAATATTCTGCCTTCCTTCAAACTTCTACTAAATTAGAACAATTTAGATATTTTGCTTCATTTATTTTCTTTCCTGGTTTTCTCAGAATCAGACTAAAGACACAAAAATGAACCAAGCACCCACCCTACAAAACCTTGACAGTTTCAAGAGGATCTGTAGGTTAGGGCCAACCTCGGTCCCCACTAGCAACCACTAGCTGACATTTCTGCACAAACCCACAGTTATCACCTTTGCTCTCACATCTGCCAGATGACAAGCGTCCCATCTACCCCAGATAAGTCCTTCCTGTTACTCTCTCACAGGGCTCTTTTCCTTCTTAGCGCTTATCTCAGTTTTATATGGGTGTTTGCTTAAGTCTACCTCCTCCATCAGCCTGCAAGTGTCACCATAGTATAGCAGCCCTGAGAGTGAAGTGCACCACCTTGGCCCCTGCACCTGGCATGGAGCCTGGCACAAACCAGACTTTCTGTAAGCATTTGTTGAAGGAAAAATAGAACCCTGGCATTCTGCTCTGGAGGTTTGCCATGATCAAGACCATCTTGTTTCTTTTAAGTAATATTTCACAGTCAAAAGAGTCAGAGCTCCTCCATCTGTCTCCTTAAACCAAATTTGTAATGAGCATACATTTTTCCCCAAGCATTCCTCCCTTTGGGGACTGTCCCTCTTCTATGTGTATAGATGGGGTCAGCCATGGCCCCATACTTGGTTGATGGTATGGCCAGGGGTTGTTATTATGGTCTCTTTGATTGGTTCAAGGTTGGGCACATGACCCAAAACTGAGCCAATCAGAATCCCCCTTAAACATCTCCAGCAGCAATTTCAAGAAAGATTCTCTAAGACAGGGTTTTCCAACATCAGCTCTATTAACTTTTTGGTCAAGATAATTGTCTGTCGTGGGAGTCTGTCCTATGCATTCTAGGATGTATATCAGCATTCCCAATAGATTCCAGTAACAAGCCCCAGTTGTGACAATCAAAAAATGTTTCCAGACATTGCCAAAAAATCATTTGGGGAGCGCAAAATTAAACCCAGTTAAGAACCACTGCTGTAAATGTGTCTTTGAGGACAAAATAAACTGGATTTGCCTGTATCCATGTTCCCTGGAGCTCCCTGGAAGGAAGCCTCCACGGAGAAGCCATCTGTAGGAGGAGAGGATGAGGGCAACAGAAAAAGAGAAAGTAAGCTAAGAGACGGGGAAAGACCTAATGACGTCTTTTAAATCTCATTTGGATTTGATTTTTAGGTTACCTGCAACTAAAGCAGACTCTGACATATATGTCTATATGTAACTATCTTCTCTAAAGCCAAGTATGACCCCAGTATCTCTTCCAAAACTACCCTATCCTATTTGCTTATCCTAACCAAAGAAGGTGAGCTGGTCAAAAAGGCTCATGATCAACCACAAACAAACAGACACAAAAGCCTTCTGCTCCTCCACGGGGGCATCTTGTACAATTTCTGTATTCTTTGTAACTTTTTTAGCACAGCGGAACACAAAGTAGCATTATCCATAAGTGGTTGAAAGATCACGTATTAGTTTCCTAGGGCTGCCTTAACAAACTACCACAAACTGGATGGATTAAAACAACGGAAACTTATTCTCTCACAGTTCTAGAGGCCAGAAGTCAGAAATCAAGGTGTCAGCAGGATTGGTTCCTTCAGGAAGCTCTAAGGGAGAATCTGTTCCATTCCTCTCTCTTAGCTTTCGGTGGTTGCCAGAAATCCTTGGCATTCCTTGGCTTATAGCTGCATCTCTCCAGTCTCTGCCTCACGTGGCCTTCCTTCCTGTGTGTCCATGTATAACAGTGTCCTCTCCCCTTATAAGAACTTCAGTCATTGGATTTAGGACCCACCCTAATCCAACATGACCTCGTCTTAACTAATTACATCTGCAAAGGCCCTAATTCCAAATTAGGTCACATTCTGAGGTCCCAGGTGGATGTGAATTTGTGAGGGACACTATTCAACCCACTACAGATGGCATAACAATACCTTATACTACAAAACTCTACGGCTTTCAAAGCATTTTCAAGAAAAGAAATAGAGCAGGCAGGCATGCAAGTCACCTTTTTTCAAGGATGCCCTGAAGATAAGTGAAGAACTCTGAGCCCCACAGAGTGAACTAGAGAACCACCTTACAGCATCAGCCAGGAGCCTGCAGACGAGTTGGGTTGCCTGTCTGCAGACCACTCTCCCTCTCTTTCATACTCTGCCTCAAATTTTATCTGCAGCCTCAGCACAAGGATCTAAATGCTCATTATATTGTTTCAAGAGCTATCTGAATTTCCATTTGGAATTCTATCCAAAGCAATATAACACCACAGGCAGCCAAAGGAGCTGCTATTTCTTTTTCCAGTTTATTTTGCAATGTGGGTATGCATTTCTTAATGCAGATATTAATCAAACTGCTTACTAGATGATTTGCCCCAGAGGATAAGGACAAGGACTCCAGGAGCACTGGCAGCCAGAAGCTCGGCATTTGAGAGTGATTATGTATCAAGGGCCTTTGATCTTGTATGATCCCTACCAGTGGCTCCTGGCTGGAAGCAAAGGAGAAAAGAGAAGGCAACTTTGCTTTGTTTCATGGCCAAGTCCTGCGGAGAAAATGTTCAGCATCACCAGAGAATCCTGGAACATTCAACAGTCCTTTAATATAAAAGAATTTTTGTGCCTTTGTGGTCATAATATCAGATGGCAGGACTAAAGCCCAAATTGCAGCTAAAAGCAGCACTCCAGGACACATTTTGAAGCAGGGTCATGCTTACCTCCAGTGATCACTGATAATCATTTGAAGTGTTGGGATTGTCTATAATCATTCTTGCCCGTAAGAAATAGGACTTGAATTTCATTTGCAAAAGTGAGCTCTATGCCCTCTCTATTTACTATCAGGATCTAGCCAGCTCGAGAATTTAACAGCAATAATTCTCACTAAGGTTTACTGTCTTCAGGTAACAAAGAGTCATTCATCATAGCCAGAACATAAATAGGACTTTAAGCGATGGGTTTACGAAAACTGGTTTTCGCGTCATAGATGTTAGTTCTGTCTACGTCTCTGTCTGCCCGGGGGAGTATGGTAGATGGGAATGATGTTCTCTCAGGATCCAGTACCAGAAGTGATGGCTCCAACTGGGGGGACAGGAAGTAAAGCCATCAAATTGTGCAAATATAGGGGTCACTGGTTGGGGTTTGGGGCTCCATTTACTGCTCACATGTACTGAGAGGACAAGGTTGCAGCCCATCCTCACAGTTCTAACCAATCTGCACTAAGAGGGTGAGAAGTCATAGGGCACCCAGAGTCACTGGGGTACTTCATCGGCCTAAGCCCACCCACAGCCTCTCTTTTTCAGGACTGTGGCCCCTGGGATACCTGATTCTTTTTATTTTTTATTTATTTATTTTTTTATTTTTTGTTTATTGCAGTAACATTGGTTTATAACATTGTATAAATTTCAGGTGTACATCATTATACTTCTATTTCTCCATAGATTACACCATGATCACCACCCAAATACTAATTACAACCCATCACCACACACATGTGCCAAATTATCCCTTTCGCCCTCCTCCCTCCCCTCTTCCTCTCTGGTAACCACCAATCCAATCTCTGTCTCTATGTGTTTGTTTATTGTTGTTATTATCTACTACTTAATGAAGGAAATCATACGGTATTTGACCTTCTCCCTCTGACTTATTTCACTTTGCATTATACCCTCCATGTCCATCCATGTTGTCACAAATGGCTGGATTTCATTGTTTCTTATGGCTGAGGAGTATTCCATTGTGTATATATACCACAGCTTCTTTATCCATTCATCCCTTGATGGGCACTTAGGTTGCTTCCAAGTCTCGGCTATTGTGAATAACGCTGCAATGAACACAGGGGTGCAAGTATCTTTATGCATTGGTGTTTTCAAGTTCTTTGGATAAATACCCAGCAGTGGAATAGCTGGATCATATGGTAGTTCTATCCTTGATTTTTTGAGGAATCTCCATACTGTTTTCCATAGTGGCTGCACCAGTTTGCACTCCCACCAGCAGTGTATGAGAGTTCCCTTCTCTCCACATCCTCTCTAACATATGTTGTTTCCCGTCTTGTTAATTACGGCCATTCTGACGGGCGTGAGGTGATATCTCATTGTAGTTTTGATTTGCATTTCCCTGATAGTTAATGATTTTGAACATCTTTTCATGTGTCTGTTGGCCACCTGTATATCTTCTTTGGAGAAATGTCTGTTCAGGTCTTTTGCCCATTTTTTTAATTGGGTTGTTAGTTTTTTTGTTGTTGAGATGCATGTGTTCTTTATATATTTTAGAGATTAACCCCTTATCAGATGCATGGTTTGCAAATATCTTCTCCCAATTGTTAGGTTGTCTTTTCATTTTGTTGATGGTTTCCTTTGCTGTGCAGAAGATTTTTAGTTTGATGTAATCCCATTTGTTTATTTTTTCTATTGTTTCTCTTGCCCAGTCAGACATGGTGCTTGAAAATATGTTGCTAAGACCGATGTCAAAGAGCATACTGCCTATGTTTTCTTCTAGAAGTTTCATAGTTTCAGGTCTTACATTCAAGTCTTTAATCCATTTGGAGTTAATTTTTGTGTATGGTGTAAGGTAAGGGTCTACTTTCATTTTTTTGCATGTGGCTATCCAGTTTTCCCAACACCATTTGTTGAAGAGACTTTCTTTTCTCCGTTGTACATTCTTGGCTCCTTTGTCAAAGATTAGCTGTCCATAGATGTGTGGGTTTATTTCGGGGCTTTCGATTCTATTCCATTGATCTGTGTGTCTGTTTTTGTGCCAGTACCATGCTCTTTTGGTTACTATAGCTTTGTAGTATATTTTGAAATCAGGGAGTGTGATACCTCCAGCTTTGTTCTTTTTTCTCAGGATTCCTTTAGCTATTCGGGGTCTTTTGTTTTTCCATATAAATTTTAGGATTCTTTGTTCTATTTCTGTGAAAAATGTTGTTGGAACTTTGATAGGGATTGTATTGAATCTATAGATTGCTTTAGGAAGTATGGACATCTTAACTATGTTAATTCTTCCAATCCAAGAGCACGGAATATCTTTCCATTTCTTTGTGTCTTCTTCAATTTCTTTCAGCAATGTTTTATAGTTTTCGGTGTACAGATCTTTCACCTTTTGGTTAAGTTTATTCCTAGGTATTTTATTCTTTTTGTTGCAATTGTAAATTGGATTGTATTCTTAATTTCTCTTTCTGCTACTTTGTTGTTAGTGTATAGAAATGCAACTGATTTTTGTATGTTGATTTTGTATCCTGCAACTTTACCATATTCGTTTATTACTTCTAAAAGTTTTCTGGTGGATTCTTTAGGGTTTTCTATATATAAAATCATGTCATCTGCAAATAGTGACAGTTTCACTTCTTCCTTTCCAATTTGGATCCCTTTTACTTCTTTCTCTTGCCTGATTGCTCTGGCTAGGACTTCCAGTACTATGTTAAATAGGAGTGGTGACATGGCATCCTTGTCTGGTTCCTGTTCTTAGAGGGATAGCTTTCAGTTTTTCACCATTGAGGATGATATTAGCTGTGGGTTTTTCATATATGGCCTTTATTATGTTGAGGTACTTTCCTTCTATCCCCATTTTATTCAGAGTTTTTATCATAAATGGATGCTGTATCTTGTCAAATGCTTGCTCTGCATCTATTGAGATAATCATGTGATTTTTATTCTTCATTATATTAATGTGGTGTATTACATTGATTGATTTGTGAATGTTAAACCATCCCTGCATACCTGGAATAAATCCCACCTGATTATGGTGTATAATCTTTTTAACATATTGTTTTATGGGATTTGCTAGTATTTTGTTGAGGATTTTTGCATCGATGTTTATCAGTGATATTGGCCTGTAATTTTCTTTTTTTGTGTTGTCCTTGTCTGGTTTTGGTATCAGGGTAATGTCGGCTTCGTAGAATGAGTTAGGGAGCTTCCCCCCCCTCAATTTTTTGGAAGAGTTTGAGAAGGATAGGTATTAAGTCTTCTTTGAATGTTTGGTAGAATTCACCAGGGAAGCTGTCTGGTCCTGGACTTTTATTTTTGGAGAGGTTTGTGATTACTGTTTCAATCTCCTTACTGGTGATTGGTCTATTCAAATTCTCTACTTCTTCTTGATCCAGTTTTGGAAGGTTGTATGAGTCTAAGAATTTATCCATTTCTTCCAGATTATCCAGTTGGTTGGCATATAGCTTTTCATAATATTCTCTTATAATCTTTTGTATTTCTGAGGTGTCTGTTGTAATTTCTCCTCTTTCATTTCTGATTTTACTTATTTGTGCCTTCTCTCTTTTTTTCTTGGTGAGTCTAGCTAAAGGTTTGTCAATTTTGTTGATCTTTTCAAAGAACCAGCTGTTGGTTTTATTAATTTTTTCTATTGTTTTTTTGGTCTCTATTTCATTTATTTCTGCTCTGATTTTTATTATTTCCCTTCTTCTACTGATTTTGGGCTTTGTTTGTTCTTCTTTTTCCAGTTCCTTTAGGTGCATTGTTAGATTGTTTATTTGAGATTTTTCTTGTTTGTTGAGATAGGCCTGTATGCTATAAACTTCCCTCTTAGAACCGCTTTTGCTGTATCCCATAAATTCTGGCATGTTGTATTTTCATTTTCATTTGTCTCCAGGTATTTTTTGATTTCTTCTTTGATTTCTTCGTTGACCCAGTCGTTGTTCAGTAGCATTTTGTTTAATCTCCACGTATTTGTGGCTTTTCTGATTTTATTCCTATAGTTGATTCCCCGTTTCATACTGTTGTGGTCAGAAAAGATGCTTGGTATTATTTCAATCTTCTTAAATTTATGGAGACTCATTTTATGGCCTAATATGTGGTCAATCCTGGAGAATGTTCCATGTGCATTTGAAAAGAACGTGTACTCTTCAGTTTTTGGATGGAATGCTCTGTATATATCTACTAGGTCCATCTGTTCTAGTGTGTCATTTAAGGCCAATGTTTTCTTATTGATCTTCTGTTTGGATGATCTATCCATTGGTGTAAGTGGAGTGTTCAAGTCCCCTACTATTATTGTGTTACTGTCTATTTCTCTTTTTATGTCTGCTAATAATTGCTTTATATATTTAGGTGCCCCTACATTGGGTGCATAGATATTTACAAGTGTTATATCCTCTTGTTGGATTGTTCCCTTGATCATTATGTAATGCCCTTCTTTGTCTCTTTTTACACTTTTTGTTTTAAAGTCTATTTTGGTTGATATGAGTACTGCTACCCCAGCTTTCTTTTCATTGCCATTTGCGTGGAGTATCTTTTTCCATCCCTTCACTTTCAGTTTGTAAGTGTCTTTAGGTCTGAAGTGTGTCTCTTGTATGCAGCATATATATGGGTCTTGGTGTTTTATCCATTCAGCCACCCTATGCCTTTTAATTGGGGCATTTAGTCCATTGACGTTTAAAGAAGCTATTGATAAGTATGTACTTACTGCCATTTTTTAACTTTTTTTTTTTCTCAGTGTTTTAGTAGTCCTTCTCTGTTCCTTTCTCCTTCTATACAGAATTGATGGTCTCTTTAGTTTGACCTCTGTCTGAAAGCTCTACTCTTTAACTCCCCTCCTCCCTCATTTTATGTTTTTGATATCATATCTAACCTCTTTTTTGTGCATTTGTCTCCATTACCCTCTTATCATGGAAATAGATAATTTTTCCTATTTGTGGTCTTCTCTTTTCCCCTTAAATCAGTCCCTTTAACATTTCTTGTAGCACTGGTTTCTTGGTGACAAACTCCTTTAATTTTTGCTTGTCTGGGAACTTTTCGATCTCTCCTTCCATTTTGAATGATAATCTTGTTGGGTAGAGTATTCTTGGCTGTAATTTTTTCCTTTTAGCACTTTAAATATATCGTGCCACTCTCTTCTAGCCTGTAAGGTTTCTGCTGAGAAGTCAGCTGATAGCCTTATGGGGTTTCCTTTGTATGTAACTTGTCTTTCTCTGGATCCCTGATTCTAAGTAATCCGGATCAGAAGTATCTCAAGGGCCCCCAGACAGTGAGCTGGTACTCAATTTGCCTTCCAAAGACCTGTTTTGAGCAAACAAAATACCCCACCCAAAAGAAATGATGTTTTTATAGGCAGGAATTTAATCACCTGAAATGGGGGGAAAAAAAAAGCCCGTCTCTCCCTAACCTTCTGAAAACATACCAAACTATATCAGAACTATCAAAAATCCATCCCTAAAATGTGAAGGGCACAGATTTGGTCTTGAGCTGTGTCTTGACATGAGTACAGCCATGTTTGGCCGCTCCATTGACCTACAGCCACCAGCACAAAAAGAAATACAAAGCTGCTTTCTGTGTGGTGGGAACTGGCCTTTTCCCGGGAACTGGCCTTTCTCCCACGGAGAGAGTTGCAAGTTGTAACATTTCAAGGCTCTTGGAGCGTCGTAGCCCGGAATGGACTGGCCATCTGTGCCGGGGTGAGACGATAACCAAAGAGAACAATGCACGTACACAACTACTGGGCTGGGACGTTAGCCAGGGGGTTCAGTGCAAGTACGCCACTAATAACCATTTGTGCATGGAAACACTAAATGCTTGCTCTGCAAACTCTGTAATTGCTTACTCTGAAAATTACTGATGGTATAAAAACTGCTGGAAACTGAGCCCCGGTGAGAGTTCCACCTGTGGAAGGGACACCTTGCCCAGGACGTGTGATCCTTGCCCAGCCGCGTCGATTGACAGGGCTCTCCCGGCAGTGGGGCGTGGATGTTGTGAGTAACTGATTTGATGTGAAGTAATTGATTTGATAGGAAGTAATTGATTTGATGTGTTCTCTTGGTTAACCTGGTGTTTCTCTTTCTGGTTGATTTGTGTCATTTCTCTTCAGCCGATGTGGGTATTTTCCCTTTCCAGTCGGGCTGATGTTTTTTCCCTCTTAATATTTGACCTATTTGGATCTGTTTGCAGACTGTCACCTTTACTATCCTCTATATAATAAAATATACCTTCAGTCCATTTGTTTGGAGTGGAAAGTGTCTTTTACGTCTCCGATCGAATCCCCGAACCTCTCATAACAAGCTGTAATGTGTAATTCACGCTTTAAGCATACACATTTGCTTATGTAAACCTCTTTAAGGTTTCTCCCCAGAAGATTTTATTCCATGAACACGCCTTCCATACACTGTGTTAATTCACAGCTTTTTTTTTCTTTGAATAAAAGAGGAATGCAATAGAAAACATGTTGTTGTTAACATCAACCAATTGGCAATTGAAAGTTCCCATAGATTTTTGTAAACAAAAATTTAAATCTTAAAACAGAATTCTAAAGATAAAGTTGATAATCCTGCCTACTTTGTTGGCTTCATCTCCCACAGTTCTCCTTAACATCCAGTCAATTGGACTAGTTGCCACTCACAGATCCAAAATCCTTTTTCTCCTTGGTGACTTTTCTGTCTCTCCAGCAAGAATGTCTCTCTTCCTCTATCTTATTTACTTCCAGAGTCTTTCCACTATGCCTTTCACATGGCAGGTATGAAATAAATTTGTTGAATCAAATCTCAGTGTTAGAAGTTAGTCACACCCACAGAATCTAGAAAATTCTACAGATCTCATGATGGCACATCTGCATCATGAGAACAGACAACTCAGTATCTCAATCCCAAATCTAGAGTTTGAATAACAGACTTATACGGTTAAACCTCTGCATTTTTCCAGTGCATTCCAAGATCTGTCCTCACGGTGCCCTCTCCCCATCATATCATCATAATGGCACATGTCCCATAGTGAACGGGGAGTACAGTACCAGGAGAAATAAGAGGGATGAGCCCAACTTTTTCCCCTCATAGGGAAAGGGGAGTCCTCAGGGGCCTTCCTCGTGATCTTGGGGGTCCTTGATTAACATCAACCAACTGGCAATTGAAAGTTCCCATAGATCAATGTGTTCCTGATTTTTGGCCCAAAGGCTACTACTCAGAAGCTTAAGCTTCTTATTCCATATCCAAGCTACACAGGAGTAGAATCCAAACATCAGTTGGAGTCTTCAGTCTCTTGAGATCTGGGTAAAATTGCATAGTCTCACACCGTTCCAAGGCCATTGATCTGAGAATGCTTGCTGTGTTTTCTCCACTTCCCAGGAGGCTTCCTCACCGGACACCTCAACCCACTCAATCAGCTTAGACCGGAACTCAGTTCACCTGCTTACAAGCCCACATATTCTCACCCAAAACATTCTTAATTTTTTTAATATCTGGAATTTTTGGGAAGGGTTCAGACTGTGGATGGTACAAGAAAGTAATCTAAAAACTTCCTTTAGTCATTCCTACTCTAAAGTTTTCATGCTCACCTTACCTCTAAGGCTTCATCTATTGTACCTTCCCTCCCTCCGAGACCAGGCCCTTATTCTTCCATCCTTCTCTTCTTAATCACCTCTTCTGTCATGAAAATGACAAACACAGTCCTCTCCTCGTTCACGTGGGTCTGCCCTCTTTCCTCAAGTTCTGTCACCAGCTGACACCTATACCTTTGGTATCTCACCTTCTACCCCACATGCTTATCTGGGTAGTTTTCCAAATATAATTCTCTCCCTAAGAGGAATTATCTTACCAGACCTATCAAGAAAGTACAAGTTTTTTCCAAACTTGTTTCAGAAGAAAAGAAAAGAATTATACATCTGACTGTCTAAATCTACCTAAATCACATAAAGAGCCCATAATATGTCCCAGGATAAAAGCAGATGTGTGCTGTCAACTAGAAATCAGCATACTGAAGAGTAATAAAAACAGTATTTGAATGGAATGAAAGGAAGACAGACTGCCTTGCAGGGTGGATTTAAAATAGTCACTGTCTGTAGAACCCTCCCTGCAAGATGCCAGCTCTCCATGACAGCTCAGCACAGCTCTACCTAAGCAGCCTCTTTCATAAATCCTCCCATCAGCAGGTCAATTAATGGGGTAGTGACTCACATGACATAAAACAGCAAGGCTCAAACCAGGGCCACATGGGGATACATAACATCAGAGAAGAGGTGGATCCCTTTAGCCCTGAAATAAGGGCTGGGGTTTTAGTGCAAGGCCAAAATCAAGTCTATGGAATCAAAAAGGCCAAATGTTACAAAAGGCAGGTAAGAGGGTTCTAACTTGGGAATGAAAGCCAAAGTTCAGAAGTCTGGGAAGCAGGTAAAGCATAAGAAACAGGTGATCAAATTTTGATATGGAGGTGAGGGTTTTTCTGCCCTAAGCTGTTTTTAGTGGACCAGGGTGCCCAAGCCAGTCTGGCCTGTGACCTATTAAAGGCCCTCCTGGCATCAGATAGATGTCTGCCACACAGAATGGGTGGGGCCAGCTCACAGTCTGGACACAGCCACAGCGCCAGGAAAGACGGAAAGGGAGAAGGACATCTACTCTACAATTCAATTACGCCAGTCACAGGCACATTTCTTTCCCAAGTCACAAACACATTTACGTAGTTTGAGATTGCAAGGCAGATACCTCAAAAATAAACTTATGAAATGAAAGAAAATGGATTTTAAATTGCAGAGGTAACGTTTCTATTTCATGCCATCTGTTATAACTCAGATTTCCAGCAAATGGATTATTCACCAGAAATGATGCAAAAAGAATAAGATAAAAATTATGTTATAGAAAACAAAGACCTTAAAAAAATGATAAGTAGATAATTTAAAAAGTACTGACTCAACCTATTTTTTTAACTTAAAATTTACTTATAGATTATTGATTATGCGTTAGTTTTTTGGATGGATCAAAATGATGATAAATTCAACCTTTCCCTGAAATCTATCTAGTTCACAAATCTCCTAGCACTAGTACTAAAGCATGGGCATTTGCCTGAAGAATGTTCTACTCTGCAGATTCCCTTTGAAATCTGAGATGGTGGATAAAGGCAGCTGGGCAAGGCTTAGGAGACCTGGACATCTCTGTGCTTCTCCACTGCAGGCACAGGTAAACCTCGTGTTCAGATCTGAGCAATAACAAATGTCTCCAAGTCCCTAATTTTAATCACAATCAACACCAACTGCTGATTTGTATCAGGAAACAATCAAGACCCCCTAGATTAGGGCTGGCACAAGTACCTCAGAATCAGAAGGAATCAAAACATTTGGTCAACCATACGGTGTGGTTAAGAACAAGAAAAAACAAAACAAATAGGGTGAGAGATCCACCCTGAGCCTCCCTGTCATCAACACAGCAGAGGAGGAAAGAATATTTGAGTAATGTCTTGACTCTAATATCCATACACGACCAACCAGAAACAAAATGCTAGGAAAGACTTTCTTAATGTGATAGGAGGGGTCACTAAGTGGTTTGTCCTCATTCACCTCTACTGACATTGATATAGAAGCACTCGCCCACTTCAACGACAGGCCTAGCCCCACCCACAGAGAGAGCAGGCCCCAAAGTCCAGAAGTGAGGACAAGTGGCATTGCAGCTGAAGGCGGTTCCTATGCTGGCTTTATTAGACCTCACAGGGCCTCACAATGGGAGAGGCACCAACTCTGAAGACCCCAATGCAGAGGACAGCACAGAGACCCTCCTCCAAGCAGGAGAGCCACCTGGAGGCACCTATCTGGGTATTGTCATCATGACTTCACATTTTCTGTCCTTTTTCCTTTCTCTTACCAGTGGTGGAATGATGGGAGTTTATAGAAATAAGGAGTGTGGGCCTTGGGGATTGTATGCAGGTAAGCATTAGCTTTGAAGGCTTCTAGGCTGTTGCCACATACTTTCAAAAGCAAGGGCTAGCCCTCTTCCCTGCTCTGCCTAACCCAGGAGGAGAGTAAAGGTGATTGGCACACTATTCTACAGCCCATCGCTGTATTCTGTGTATAATACAGATTTGCTACAACAGGAGGAGGTTCACTAACGCTTGCTTATCCTCTAAACAAGTGTACCTGCTTTGCAAAATATGGACCTAGGCAAATGAAGGGAGAATGGGGTGCTCCTTGAGTGCTGACTACATTTTCATACCTAACTTAAAGTCTAAATCGTGGGTAATTTTAGCATTAGCCAAAAAAGTGTGGCTCTCTTTAAATATAATGCATTGGAAAGAGCATAGGAGGTCAGGCATTCCAGTTTACATACTAAAGCTGCAATTCCCTAATTGCGTCATCTTGGGCAAGTCCCTAAGCTTTCTAGGCCTTTTTTCCTTCAAAATTAGGGGGATTGGATGGATTAGTGATACTCAAGACTAACTGTGCATTAGAAGCACCTGTGGAGCTTATAGACATACAGACCCCACTGGGCAATCCAGAAACTTAACCCAGCATCTCTATAGCAAGACTTTCAGACAAGCATCAACCTTCCTTTCTGTTTTATAATCCTTGAATGCTATGATAATTGTGAAGTCATTGATTCATTCAGTGTATACTTATGCAGTGCCTACTTTGTGCCAGGGATTTATAGGCTGAATTGTGCCCCCTAAAGTATGTTGAAGTCCTAACCCCAGTACCTCAGAATGTCACTGTATTTGGAGATAGGGTCTTTAAAGAGATAATTAAGTTAAAATAAGATCATTAGGGTGGGACCTAATCCAATATGACTGGTGTCTTTATAAGAGGAGATTAGGACACAGATACGCACAGAGGGAAGACCATGTAAAGACACAGGGAGAAGACAGCCATCTACAAGCCAAGGAGAGAGGCCTCAGAAGAAACCAATCCCACCAACACCTTGATCTCAGACTTCTAGCCTCCAGAATTGTAAGGAAATAAATTTCCGTTGTTTAAGCCCCCCCAGTCTGTGGTACTTTGTTATAGAAGCCCAAGCAAACTAATACACAAGATAATATGCAGGATTCCGGGTGTAGCACAGGGCAAAACACAGAAATGGTTCCCACTCCCACAGAGCTTACAGTCTAGAGAAGGCTCAGATAAGAAATACAAGTTGTGGTAGGTCCTATGAGCCTCATGTCCCGGTTGCTGTGATAGAGAAGGACAGGACAGGTGGGAGTTGACCCACTTAGATGAAGTCAACAGAGAAGCACTCTCTGAAGAGTGACATTTAAGCTGTCAAGCTGAGACCTGAAGTATGAGGATGAGGCAGCCAGGTGACAGCTAAAGGAAAAGGCTTCCACTCTGAGGAAGCAGCAGATACAAAGACCCAGAGGTGAGAAGGAAATACGCTTATTGGGGAAGTGAAATGCCTGGTGGCTGAAATGGAGTTCTTGATGAAGGAAACGACATGAAATGAGGTTGGGTAAGTGGGCAGGGGGACAGCGCATTGAAATCCATTGTAGACAGCTTGGATTTTATTTCAAATACAAAGAAAATCAATCAAAGTAAGTTTTTTAAAAAAAGAGCAAAGAGGTTTTGAGCTCAGCTTCAAAGAAAGCGTGCCTACCGCATAATCTTTTTATTGGAATCACAAGGTTGTGACCAAAGCATTGCCACCCCCTGGTTGTAGTGTACTAAAGGGCCCCTTTAGTTCTTTTGAGTGGTAAATAAGCCTCCTTTGGCAGGTTTAAAATTTACATAAAGGACTGAGATGAACAGAAATGCTGCTTTTTAAATTTGCTATAGCCAAACACAACTTATGAGATCCTATTTTCAATGATGGTAGAATAAAAGTTTATTCTTATTAAAAAAAAAACAAATGAATGTTTCTAAGCAGGGAATTGACATTTATGTGTAACAAAAAGTAAAATAAGGCTCTTGCTATCTCTAATTTGGCTGCAGCCTGAAGACAACAGACACCATATTCTGAAGTTAGACCCACGCTGATATTTCAAAGCAAGTGTCTAAAAACTGGTTAGATGACACCTAAGCTCTTCTCCCAGATTTTGTATATAAAAAGATCAGGAGATTAAAGAAGAGGCTTTTTTTCTTTAAGGATTTTTGGAAAGAGCTCTAAGAATGCCCTAAGTCCTTCCATACATTGTCAAGAACATCACATTAGTCCACTATATTAACAATATCATGTCAATTTGACTGGATGAGCAACAAGCAAGTATATTGGAGGCCGTCTTGAAGTACTGAATTCCAGAGGATGGGAGATAAACTCTGAGAAGATGCAGGACTTTGCTCCATCTGTGAAGATTTTAGGGGTCCAGTGGTCTGGGGCATGTCAAGACACCCCTTCTAAAGTGAAGGACAAATGACTACATCTTACACCTCCCACGACAGAAGGAAGCACCACGCCTAGTAGACCTAGGCTGACTGTCAGTCTGTCCAGGACTGGGGGTTTTCCTGGGGCGCAGGACTTCCAGTTCTAAAACTGAACCTGGATGGTTAGTCAGCCTAGGTCTCTTATTTTTGAAAAGTCACTTGAGTCGGGTCTCTGTTTCTTGCAGCTAAAAGCATTCTAGCTTATACTACCCCAGAGTCTCAAAGAGACCCTGGCATGAAGTAGGAACTCTGTAAATGTCTGCTGATTGAATTAAGCTCTGAGTTGAATTAATTGTTACTGAGCAAACAAGAAGGGTATCTCCATCTGTTATATCCCGAGTGTCTACCACAATCCCTAGACCATAGAAGGTCTTTGGCAAATATCTGCTTAGAACCAGAATGGCTTCAGGATCTTAGCAAGCAAAAGGAAAACTTGAGGAGTCTTGGATGGAAGGCTGAAAATGAGAACAATTGGCTCAATGAAAACTCAAGTTCTGGAAGAATCTTTCTGTTCAAAGAGACAAGGAAGAAGCTGCCCCAGGCAAGGTGAAGGAAAAAACCTGAAGAGGACTCTAGCCTCCTCTGGTGGCTCAGAGAGTAAGGCAGCGTGTCACTCAGGAGTCTGTGCTGGGGTGGAGTGGGGAAGCGGGTGGAAAGAATAGCCCTAAGAGACATTCCTGAGGAAAAAGAGGCAGAATTTGATGTCTGGAAACTTTCTTAAAAAGAAGGAGAGATGAATCAAAGGAAACTTGGAGCTATCCTGCCTGGACCCATTCTACTAGCTCCTGGGAGTGATGACAGCTGAGAGCTCCCAGCCGAGTCCCACCTCCTGGACTTGCCCTCAGCCAAATAGGGCTGACTCACCCAAGGTCAAGCCCGCTTCCCGGGAGCAGCCCGAATCCAAAGACTTGTCCATGCAAACAGCATAAAAGTCCAAGCCCCTCCCTCCAACTGGGGACGACTCTGAAAGGCCATCCTGGTGTCAGAACTGCCCCGGGATTACTGAGGCTTCTGTAAATTCAAGAGCTTAACCTCCGCCTCAGCCCGGCCCTCTTTCCCTCATTCTCACACTGGTGTTGACCTCAAGAGCACTTCCCACGGACTTGGTGCATGCGAATCTCATTCTCAGAGTCTGCTTCTCAGTGTCAAATACTGTGCAGTGTCTGAGATTTTTACCCTACTCGCAAGCTAACAAGTTAACCTGCCACAGGTCACAGACGCTGGCAGAAGACAGGAGACTCCCGGGTCAAGGACAAAGAACGTTATGACTCGTGGCACAGCAGCCAGCACGAACTTCATGTTCAAATTGATTTTCCGTGCTCCACAGGTCCCTCAGGGTGGTGCAGAACACACAGTGGGTGTGCATCAACAGCTGAGGAACTCTGGGCTAGGAAACCCCAATCTTTTAAGTGGGACAAGTAGCAAATTTGCCTACCCTTTGCCCCAGAGAAAGACATTATGTTTATTATACTGGTCAGGAAACAAATCTACCTTCTGTCCTCGAGGCAGATACTATCTCTATCTTCTAAGCCCATTTGCCACATAAACGTCCTTGAATAGATGGTTCAGAACAAAAACTGATAGAAGATGCGCAGAAATATGAGACATGACTTGTCGCCCAACACTTTAGGACCCCAGCCAGTGCTACACACACGCACACACATGCTCATGTAGCCACTACAATTTCAACATTCATGTCAACATTGTCCCTATTAATTTTCGGAGAGTAGTGTATGTTCACTTTCAATTACATATTTGGAGGTTACCATAGTCCTTTTTCTTTTTAATTTAATTTTTACTTTTGCCAATTAAATAGGTATATAATTTTAAAAATCAAATGAGACTAAAGAAGTCATAATGAAAAATAGTTGTTCCCTACCCAATCGCCCTCACTGCTATTTCCTATTCCCAAAAAGCAACAGCTTTCAATCACTATCGCCATTTCTTCTGGTTTCTACCTTCATATTTATTTTTAGGAAAAAAAAAACTGACCATGTCATTTTTGTCTGTTTCTCTTAAATAGAATCTGCTGACTTCCTACAGAAGTGGAGGATTTTTTCTTATATCAAATGTCATATACACACATTTTTCCTCCCCCATCCTCTCAATATGAGTGTTTTAAATCATATTTTTAGTTAAACCCATCTTCAATTTTTCATTCTTATCATTAAATAATATTGTTACCAAGGAGTCAAGTAGTATACTATGATCATATTTCCTTCCTTATTCACTTCTTTCCTGGAATTAACTACCTTTTTTTTTTTTACCCTCCTCCCCCACACCGCCATTTGATTTGAATCTCCAAGTGCTTCCACTGCCCTTGAACAGATTCATAAAATGCCTCTTAATTCAATTTTCCATTGATCAGTCCCATTTTCCCTGAGGCGGCCCTCTGGAGTGCTGCTGTAACGTCCCTCCCAGTGCAGGTGGGGGCTCTCCAGGCAAGCTGTGCCACCAACGTTCCTGGAACTCCCAGGGTGTTATCCGGGAGAATCTCCTCCACCTCTCTCCCTCATTTTGGTAAAGCAACTGTCCTCCAGTATTTGCCTGAAAAATGGTGCAGAGAAGGTAAAATTTGTAGACTCTGGAGGTGTGAACATGGCTTTTTCTCTTCTTACACTTGAATAACAGTTTGTCTGGGTATAAAATTTTGAAGAAATTATCACATCAACTTCTACTTTCCAGAGTTTCTTTTAAGAAATTTGAGATCTTCCTACTTCTTAACCTCTTGTATGTAACCTGTCTATATCCCTGGGAGCATTCAGCATCTCTCTTCTCTCTGAAGAGCATCTTCACTCACTCAGTGGGCCCTTTCCATCTGGAAATACATCTTTCGGTCCCAGGAAGTTTACCTTGATGATTTTCTCCATTTCTTTTTCTCTCTTCTCTGGTTCTGGAATTCTATTAATTGGATATTGTACCTCCTGAACTTATCTTTTAATTTTCTTGTCTTTTCTTGACTGTTTTGTATTTTCTATCTTTTAAATCTTTTGTTCTTTCTAGAAATGTCCTCATCTTTATCTTCAAACCCCTCTCTTGAAGTTTAAATCTTTGTTCTTATATTTTTAAGTTCTAAGAGTTTTTTCTTATTCTCTATGCTTTTTCTTTCTTTCTTTTTTCACAGCATCTTGTTCTTATTTCATGAATGTATTATCTTTAATCTTTCTGGAATTATTATCAGTTATAGATTTTTTACAGTTTCTCCTGCATTTACATTGCCTTTTTTTTTTTTTCCAGTTTGTTAGTTTGGACTTTGTATTTCATGTTAGAAGGTATCTTCAAATGTCGGGTGATCCTACATGGTCCATTATGATTAATAGTGAGGATTAAAATGCCAATTGGAAGCTTCATATGAATGATCCAGATGGGTCAACAGGAGGACTTTAATATTGTTGAATGCACGGGGTCCTGGCTTTTGTTGGGAGGAAGTCCCAAATGTCAGTATCTGTAGGTATTTTTTTGGTTTTTGTTTTTAAGCCAGAAAGTTTCCCCAAATGAAACTCCTCCAATCTTCCTACCTGAGATGCTCAGCCTCCCAGAGCCCAGCAGAGGAAGGGATTGGGGGCGAGTCTCATCATTCAATTTATAGACTTTAACTTAACCCTCTCATCCATCTTTAGTACAGTGCCACACCATTGTACCCATCTGTATCTGGCATCCCTGAGACCTGACCTCAAATGGCTCAGTGTCTCCAGAGAGTGAACCTCCAGCCTCTGCTGTGGGCTGAACTGGCTGAATGTGCTTCTTGACTAGCTGAGTGTATGGGGAGATGGAACCTGGAAATCTAGCTGACTCTTCCAAAGGCTTTCAACAGTTTTCTCTTCTGGGTTCTGCCCTATAATCTCACCTTCAGGAGTATCTGAGGTCTCCAATTCCCGAGCCTTTCTAGGTTTCTGTGATGCAAAAATGACTTTCTTCTTATTGATTTCTCCTCTATAGGCACTTAAGTTTCAGCTCTCTCTGGCATGCTAAGTTATTTACATTTATCCATTTGCTTTCTGTATTCCAAAATTGTGTTCATTACCTCTCATCTGCTGTCATCGTTTCTCTGATCCCCTGTGGTTTCCCATCTTTGTCTATTCTTTGACTGTTATTTTAATAGGGGTGGGGCGGGAGAAGAACTGACATGCTCCTTCCATCATGTTTCCTAGGAAGGCTTGGGATGCCAACGTCTTTTCATTTCTTGATCTCGAAGCTTTGAGATCTAGCCTTGGGAAGATTATAAGGCAAAAATTACTCATTAAACACCCATAAGCTACCAAAGATTCAAAATCATTTTGTCTGGTTCAGAACACATACATATTCATGGCTTATACAGAGAAAACAACTAAAGATTACATAAGCTAGGAAATGATAACATACTCAACTGCATTATACAGATAAATAATATATTGTTTGCAAATAATCAAAGGAAGAAGCATAGAGACAAGAGCAGGGCATTCCTCATTGTACACCTCTCAGGGGAGACCAGTGTATGGTCTCTGCTGTGAGTGTGCTGAGGGGTGGGGGAGCAGTCCTAAAGATGCCTGGAGCTCCACCTCAGCGGGAGATGTGTGGGAAATGGAACGAATTTTGAAGACTTAAAACCTAAGAAGTGGGAAGCAGAAGCTCGTGATAGGATAACCCACACATCTAAACTTTTTTTAAAAAAGGATTTACTAAGCAAATAAATAGTATAATTGTAGAAATGCTGCCCCTTTATAAGGAAGGCCTTTAGCAATAATTTTCCTCTTCACACAATGATCTGCTCATTTTAAATATTTCTGTTTTCTTTCTTAAGATTTACTAACTTGTAGAAATCTATCTCTACTATGTCATTCCAGCACAGTGTTACCAAAATAAAATCATATTTCTTTAAATATGTTGTATTTCTCAGACTGCTTGTTAGCTCAGGCTGACTTTCTCTGCTTTTTCCATTTCCTGCCAAATAATGACCTTAAAGCCAAATTGGAGCAACAGAATTGGAGTTGCAAGGAGCAGAGGGGAAAGGTGAGGCAGTAAGGAAAGGTGAAGGAAAGAGCAGCTCAGAAACTGACAAGGACACATGGAGTGGAAAACGACTCAGAAGTGACTACTGTGGGGGGAGGAGGTCAGAGCTGCATGGAAAGGTGGAGAGCAGGAAAGGGCCGGGTGAGCAGAGAGACCACGCCACAGGGCCAGGAGCTGGTGCAACGGGAGACGAGGGAAGACCTCATGGCGGCTCTCAGACAGAGACACAAATACTCCAGCTCTGTCTGTCACCCTCTGAGAACATGTCTGTGGACTGCCAGGGCTCCAGACATTCAGATTTGAGGAACATTGATTTATGAACCTCGAGTCTTATGAAAATGTCTCTTACTCATGAATTATCTTTGTGAAAAATAAGTTTTGGACTTTTACCTCGTTAAAAAAAAAGTTTTTGATTTTCATCAAAATAAAAATACTAAGTTCAAAAAATCTTATAGAACTCGAGGACCCAAACCCCAGTTTGAGAGATGTTGTTGCAGAAGGCCAGGGAGAGGGTCCACAGAAGCGTAGTCTAAGGAGGGCTCAGGTGTGAAAGGCAGAGGACACAGGACAGGCTGATGTTTAAATGAAAATAGATCACTGGCACTTCCTGATGGCTTGTTGCTTAAAAAACGACGAGACGCAAGCAGGGTGGTGCCAGGGGCCACTGCAGCGAGAGGCAGCAGAGGCACTGAAAAGGAGCACTGCTTTCTCTGCTGCTCTGGCCAAGCCCTCCAAAAAGTTGCCACTAATTCCTAAAATCATAGGCCAGAAAGGACTCTACAAGGTCATTTAACCCAGTCCTTTGCTTCAGATAACATGCAGCCAAACTCTCAGAAAAAAGCCAAGTCACATTTAAGTTTCAACTTTTCTTAGACCAATGAAAACATCAGTTGCCACAGATGGTCAGTTATCCAAATGTGAAATCCAGCCTTCTTTACCACTGAGCAAACATTATTATATATACAGCTTGTCTAAAAGCCTCTATTGAGAATGCCTGCAATAAACAAGAGAATTGTGCTGCCCAACGTGGTGAGTCAGAGTTTCTATGCTGGACTATCTAATCGCAACCAGAAGCAAGACTGGGAGTTGTAGCCTGTTGGTCCACCAATCACTCCCACAGCCACGTTCACACATGCTTTGGTCATGGAGCAGAGAGCGCTCACTACGTGCAGACGCCCGTGGGGCACTGTGCCAAGGACACGTGCCATGGCTCTAGGGGGAACCGTGCCTGAGAGCCACTCGCAGAGTCTGGCAGGCCCCTGACTCGGCAACTTCCCAGCTTTGTGACTCCAGAGGAAGTAGGAAGAGGGAGAAAAGAGTCAAGTAGGAAATAATAGTACCTGCCTCATAGGACTATGGAAGGGGTAAAATGAAGTCACATAAGTAAAATACTTAGAAGAGTACCTGGCAACTCCTTCAAAACACGTTAAGTGCTATCAGCATTATCAGCGGCAGCAGCATCACCAACGTCTACATTAGGTGTTAGAATTTCTAGGGTAATGCTATCGAATTCTACAAGAATTCCTATTACAAGAGGGCTTAGAGGGTGCAATTTAATTGGAAAGGAAGGGATGGTGGTGGGACAGTCTTAACCTGTACGTATGGGGAAGAGGATATATAATGCATGTTTATATGAAATGGCTTAGCAGGGTCTTGAACTGGTCTTGGCAATGTCTCTTACCATTATTATTATTGCTTTGTCCTCTTAACTACTCTGATGACTACTACTGAAGCAGCAGAGTATCATAAGTCATGGCTGCCTGCATTTGAGGTACATTCAGTTTTATATGCATGTATGTGTGTGTGTGTTTACGTGTTTATTTTCCTAAAATAGCTAACAGGCGTTAGCACTCATTCAAATATTAGATAAATCTGGACTTTAGAATTGGTGACTAAGTCACTCTGATGTTCAGAAACAGCTCGCGCTCACACTAGGGAGTAGCTGGCATGCTGGGGGAGTGACAGTCTGCTAGCAACAGAGTTTGAAATAATCCTGCCTCCCCTGCCCACTTCCTTAAGCTCAGAGCTTCAAAGAAAGAGAGGGCACTGAAGCAGCCAACTTTCTCCCCTTTGCTTATGTAACGAAGGCAGCTCTTCTGCTCCCTGGAATGTTTAGCTTCTGTGCTTCCCTCAGTGGGTTTCTCCAGATCCGTAATCAAGGTAAAAAAGAGAAAAGAGAGGAAGGAGAAGACGGTAAGAAAGAGGAAAAAACAGTAACTTATATAACATGTTTATTGAGGACCTACTATGTGCTTAGCGTTCAGAATGATAAAGCTATGCTGAAGCAAGGATGTTGGGGGTTAAAAAAGACCTAGCTCTGTCAGAGTCTGCTAGAGAAAGCCGAGAGCCCAAGACTCAAGTCCTGTGAAGACTTAGTACAGAAACCACATCCAGAGAGGCTCAAGCAGGGTGAAGTTTGGGTGGCAGGATGAAGCATTCAGGATTCATACCCACACATATGCAACTGCCTGATTATGGCAAAGGTTCTGTTGCAGGCACTGGGGAAGGATGACCTTTATCGTAAATGGTCCTGGGTCATTTGGATATCCTCATAAAAAAAATTAATCTTGACCGCTACCTCATACCATGTGCAAAAATCAGTTCCAGGTGGATTGTCGACTTAAATGTGAAAAGAATAAAGCTTCCAGAAGATAACTTAGAAGTGTATCTTGATAACTTCAAGGTAAACAAAGATTTCTTAAATAGGTCACACAAAACTCTAACCCTAAAGGAAAAGATGATAAATTAGACTACACCAAAATCAAGACTCCTACTTATCCAAAGACACCATTAGGACAGGGAGAAGGTAAACCATAAAATAAGAGAAAATATTTGCAATATATAAATCCAACAAAAGACTTAAATCCAAAATATATTTTTAAAATCCTAAAAATCAATAAGGAAACAGACAATTCAATTAAAAATGGACAAAAAATTGAACAGACACTTCACAAAAGAGGATTTCCAAATAGCCAATAAATACATGACAAGGTGCTCAACTTTGTTAGTCCTAAGGGAAATGCAAATTAACAGCACAATAAGGTACTATACCACATATCCACAAGTATGGCTAAATTTATGAAAATTGACAGGCACTGCTGATGGGAGCGTAAATTGGTACCAGCACTTAGGAAAATTGTTTGGCAGCATCCACTGAAGTTGGGCATAGGCATGCTCTACGACCCAGCAATTCATTTCATCGATGTATACTCAACACAACTGCATGTATGTTTATCAGAAGACATGTGCAGTGATGTTCACAGTAGACCCAAACTGAAAACAACCCAAATGTCCATCAGCAGCAGAATGAACGAAAAATAAATTGTGGTCTACTTATGCAACAGAATACCACACAGTAAGGGGAATGAACGCATTTTACACACACAGAAGAATCTCATAAGCATGATGTTGTATGAAAGTCAGCCAAAACAGCACATACTGTATGATTCCATTTATATAAAGTTCAAAAACAGACACAACTAATCTGGGCTGCTAGAAGTTACAATAGTGGCTACCCTCGGAGAGAAGTAGCTGGAAGAGGGCATGAGGGGGGTCCCAGGGTACTGTAATGTTCTGTTCTTAATAGATGCTTTTCACTTTGCAAAAATCATCAAGCTGTACATTTCTGGCTTGTACACTTTTCCTTAAGTGTGTTATATCTCAACATAAAGGTTAATTAAATTTACACAAATAATAAAATAAAATAATTCAGGATTAGCAGGGACAGGATTTGGAGCAAGGATAGCTCAAAAATAATCCTGGAGAGTCCAAAAAGGGTTCTGCAAGCAGCCCTGACAGTGGTGGTGGTAGCAGCAGGGTGTGTCGGGGTACAGGGTGTCTCTCACCTGAGTGGTACAAGATTGTGTCAGGCTGACGAAGAGGCCAGGTCAGTCAAGCAGGGTAAAAAGACCCATTAAATTCCAAACATCGATGATAACCTCATCTTGCGCTTGTGTGTGTGCATCGCACGTCGTGTGCTTGTTGCTGCTCATTTTCCTATTTTTCATACACTCAGGTATAAATTATTAATAAGGGTGAGTGTGTTAACTTTCCCAAGAAGGGTCCAACTTTATTTTCTGGTTAACTTTCACCAGCGACTGAAGTTCTAGTTGCAGAACTCAGGCATCAGAGAACCAGGTATGGGAAGCATTGTGAGGACAGTGTCGTGCTCAGGACACTGGAAATCATACCACAGAGCCCACCACCTGCTTGGATGACTTTTGATGATTCCAAAGAAGCATCAAGGGGCCTGAGAGCTGAATAGACTCTGTAAGATGACTAGAGTTGTCTTTAGACATGTAAAGGGCTTTTCTATGGAATGGGCAGGGGATTCGCACGGTCTCTGAGGATGCACTGGGAGAGAGATTTCAGCTCAAAGGAAGAAAGAACAGGGGCTCTGCCAGGACCTCCTGAGTTCTGGATGGTTTCAAGCACAGTCTAGACACACACTCAGCGGGGATGCTGTGGCGGGTGATGCTGCAGTGGGGATTCAAGCACTGCGTGTGTGGTTGAATATATCACCTTAGAGCGGTAGCTCCCACTGCGGGCAGCTTTGCCCCTCGGGAGTTTCAGCAATGTCTGGAGACGTTTTTGGTGGTCACAACTCGGGGTGGTGGGGACTCCTGGCTTCTAGCGGGTAGAGGCCAGGGATGCTGCAAAATATACTACAAGGCACAGGATAGCCCCCACAATAAAGAATTATCTCATCTCAAATGTCAATGGTTCTGGGGTTGAGAAGGAGGGGGTCTTTACTTGGTGATTTCTAGAGTTTGTTTTGCCACAAAGAGCCACACTTAGGAACAATAAGCGCTTAATTTCTTATATGTGTCACAGCTCTAGGATAAACCAGTTATGCAAAATTTTCACTTGTTGACTCAGGAATACATTACAGACGCTCAAAATAGCCTTTATCCTATTGTTAGTTTGTTTTTGTTGCTTTGAATTTCAAATATTATTTAGCATCTTAAATGTCACAAAGGTTATTATTATTGTTACTTCTAATTATGCTGTGAAGATCCCACACTGTCTGCACACTGGAATGAAGTGTGTTGTTGTTGAGTTCTACACAACATGTTTTAAGTTCATCATTTAGGTAAGTTTGCAACACAATCAACAAGCACACACCCACCCAGTTTTACATTGTGAAATAAAAATAACCAAGCCTTCCACCCTGTCCCTGAACAATACCTCAACAATCAGAAAAGACAGGTCTTCGTTGAATGGACGTGTTAAGCCATTATTCTCTGACATAAGGATGGTGCTTCTGTAGGATATTATTTAGCCATGTAAAAACAAAGTGTATTATTTGTTATTAGACTTAAAATAGTCTCTAATTATGCACAGTTTGATGTCAGTGACATAAAAGCAATTATGGTGCAATCAAGCAAAATGGCGTTGTTGGCAGGTTCCACTTAGCATTCTAAATTACCACACTGGCAAAAGTCAACCATTTATTCGTGCTACTGCAAAGCCAATCAAGTAGTCCATTCACATGGTCTCCTTTGGTGTCACTCAAAAGTTGTGCTCATACCTGGAGAGCGTGATTAATTCACAGTGTTATTTTTCTGTTTGCACTCCCCAAGAAAACCCCCCAAGACTGGAGTTTATTTTCCCAAAGTTTAATAGAGCCATTACTCACTTTTGTGGAGTCTCAGTCTTTGTTAATCAGCATTTGCATTTTCTTGCATATTCTTCCATTATCAGTGTGACTGGTAAATAATACCACTGTGAAAATGCCGCGGAGTCGAATGTTCAGACAATGTTCTGCTCCAGCTAATTCTATTTCCCAGTTAACAGGGTAAACCAGAAATATACCTGAAAGAATTCACTTTGTTGAAAACCTTTCTAAAATATATTATGTAGTTTCAATATTTAATAAGTATACTAATAAAAATAATAGCTAACACTATGTAGTACTTACCACGGGCCAGTCACTGTGCTTTATATCTATTAACTCATTTAATCTTCACTGCAAACAAGAAGGAAGCCACTATTTTTCTCTACATTTTACTGAGAAAATGATTAATTTCCTCAGATTAACTGATTTACCCAAGGTGAAGTGAATGGTAAGTTCAAGTGAGAATTTGAACTCAGCACTCTTGTTCCTCTCATTTAACCACTACAGTGTATGTACGGCCAGTGTAGGGTCCGTGTTTATGTATTACAGCCCCTTAATAATTTAATTTTCTTAGATTGTGTCAGGACCACCATTATAGACATGAATTCCCACTGAGGAGCATGTGAATACAGTAGGTGCGAGAGATTAGGTAAGGGATGGATGCTGGGGAAGGGGAGGCGCTGGTTAGAGCTTGAGCTCAGTCAATTTGGGGGCTTTAAACATTGTTGCAGTTTTCCCTCTGATAATAATACTAATGCAAATCAACACACAAAAATCATTATGTTCCTATACACTAACAACAGAATAGCAGAAAGAGAAATCAAGAATATAAACCCATTTACAATCGCAACCGGAAGAATAAAATGCCCAGGAATAAATTTAACCAAGGAAGTGCAAGACCTGTACACTGAAAACTATAAAACACTGTTGAAGGAAATTGAAGAAGACACAAAGAAATGGAAAGATATTCCATGCTCATGGATTGGAAGAATTAACATAGTTAAAATGTCCATACTTCCTAAAGCAATCTACAGATTCAACGCAATCCCTGCCAGAGTCCCAATAACTAAGTAGGACGCTTGGCATGTAGCAAGCACTCCACAAAAGTTAGGTATTGTTACTGGTATCAGCTATACATAGCATCTCCAACTTGTCTTCCCACACAAGTCTAGATTGTGAGTGTTTCCTTACTTTTATTAAATATTCTTCAAAAACAATTTTTAATGGCGCATTAGAGATTTAATTTTTTTCTTTTTTGCAATTTTACATATGCTGCAATGCATGTTCTCATAAATAAATCATTTTGTATTCTTCCAATTTTTTTTCCTTAGGATAAAATTCCAAAAGTGAAATGGCTGATTCCAAGGACACAAATATAAATATTTTGAGATTTTAATGCATATTTCCAAATTGATGTCCAAAAGAGTATGCCACTTACAATATTATCTGGAGCATGAAAATTAAAGTACTACGATTATTTCTAATATTTGCCAATTTAATTAGTTAAAAGATGGTGACATTTTAATTAGGTTGATTTTTTACTAGTGAAATTGCATTTTTTATGTCTGTTAAGCACTTGTATTTCTTTTGTGAATTCCCCATTCATGCCCTTTGTCTACGTTTCCACTGGGGCTTTAGTTTCATAGGAGGACTTTCCATTCTCACTTACTGATTCACGTATTCAACAAATACTTATTACTGGCACCTACTCTAGGCCAGGTTTATAACCTTTGTTGCATAGGTTATGACACGTTTTGTTTTCATTTGCTTTTCTATTTTGTATATGATGACTTTGATGTGCACATATTTTTAATTGTTAGGTAGCTAAATCTGTCAATGCTCTCCTCTGGTTTCTGACTTTGATACTCGGCTGTAAAAGGCCTTACCTAGAGCTGTAGTATACATTCATCTCTGTCTTTCTAATTTTTTAATGACTTTTTTTTCATATTTAAATATTTAATCTATATGGAATTTATTTTGTGGTAAGTTATGAAATGAGACTCTAACATAACTATTTTCTTTCTAAATGGCCAGTTATTTAGTACATTCTCTCTATGAGTTGATTCCCTAAATATCTGTATCAAATATGACATTCTTCTATTTACTAGAATCTTTTTCTAGTTTGCTAATTCTCTTCTATTAATCTATCTATTCTTGTTCCAGTGTCTCACTGTTTTAATTATTTTATTTTTAAATTATATTTCAATATCTGGTTTCCCCCCATTATATTGCTTTTCCCCAAAAATACAGCTCCAGGGGAACTTTAGAATAATTTTGTTTGGGTGTAAGAATAATCAAATTTGGGTTTTATTTGGAATTAATTTCAAGAAGGTATAAATTAATTTGGGAAGAATGTATTTCTTTGTAATTTTTATTCTTCTCAATACCAAACGTGATGTCTCTTGATTTATTCAGGTCTCTTTTCATATTACCTAATAAATTTAGTACATGTTCTCATACTGGTCCTTTACATTTCTTGTTAAGATTTTTCCAAGTTTTTTTAATTGAAGTATAATTGACATATAACATTATATTAGTTTCAGGTGTACAACATAATGATTTGATATTTGTAAAGATTGCAAAATAATCACTACAATAAGTCTAGTTAACATCCATCACCATACATAGTTACAAAATTTTCTTTCTTGTGATAAGAACTTTTGAGATCTAGTCTCAGCAACTTTTAAATACGTAATACAGTATTAAGATTTTTCCAAGTTATTTGGTATTTTTTTCTATCATGAATGAGATTTTCCCATTGTAATTTCTAATTTCTTGTTGCCAGTATATAACAAAACAATCTTATTTTTATATTTATTCTTTAACTGGCAACTTTGAGTAGTTTCTTCACTTACTTTTGGGGGTTTTTTGGGTAAATAGTCTTATCATTTGCAAATAAAAATAATTTCTATTTTTCTTTACTAGTATTTATACTTCTTAATTCTTTTTCTCACCTAATTATAGTAACAAATACTCCCCAAAACCACTAGTGATTACAGCAGAAAGTTTCGTCTCACTCTCCTCATGGATTGCAATCCCTCATTGCTTCAGTACTGAGCACAATGGTAGCTTTGGATTTTTTGATTTAAAAATAAAGCTTCCTTCCATTTCTGCTCTCATTAAAAATAGTTTTAAGCCAGAAACAGGCACTGAATTATATGAAAAGCCTTTTTTACATCTATCCAGCTGATCATACACCTTTTTTACCTTTGGCCTCTTAGAGTATATTCCATAAACAGACTTCTTAATATTAAATCATTCTTTCAATTCTGAAATAAACCTCATTTAATCTTGGCACATTATTCTCAAATTATGCTACTGAATCAATTATTTTTTTCTCAAGTTTTAAAATCTGTATTTATGTGAAGTTACTCTGTTGTTTCTTTTGTTATTTCCATCAGTCTAGCATTAGGTTCAGGTTAACCTTGTTTAAATAAATGGAAAAGATTTCCATTTTTTCTGTGCTCTACCACAGAATGAATAGTAGAAAAGTATCTGTTCTCTAAATGTTTAATAGAACTTGCTAACAACATTTATGGACATGTGAGCCTTCCATCTTTTTAAAATGTAGTACTTTATTTTTAAATTCCTCTCTCAATGCCTGGGTAGTAAAATTTTTGCATCACAAGCTTACTTCCTCAGAAGTCTGTAACGGTTAGTCCTTTATCTTCAGCGGTTTATTGGAGAGAAATAATTTTCCTTCCTGGGTAGATAACTTTTTTTCTAATGCTTGAATATGTACACATTTTTTTTAATCTTTCAGAGTCAAAATATTTTCCAAGATATGTCTAGGTGTTGATGTTTAATTTTACCAGAATTTATTGACCCCTTTTAACCTGAAGGCATTTAATATTTAATATTTGTTCATCTCCAGAAAGTCTTCTAACCTCTTTATTTCCTGATTATTTTTTTTCCTACATCCACTCTGTTCTTTTTTCTAGAATTTCCATTATATGTATATAGGCATACCTCGTTTTATTGTGCTTCGCAAATATTGCTTTTTTTATAAGACTTTCCACCAAGAAAAAGATTACAACTCACTGAAGGCTCAGATGATGGTCAACATTTTCTAGCAATACAGTTTTTTTTTTTTTCATGAGGAAGATTGGCTCTGAACTAACATCTGTTGCCAATCTTTCTCTTTTTGCTTGAGGAAGATAGTCCCTGAGCTAACGTCTGTCTCAATCTTCCTCTGTTTTGTATAGAGGATGCCACCACAGGATGGCTCAATGAGCAATGTGTAGGTCTGTGCCCAAGATCTGAACCCACAAACCCTGGGCCACTGAAGTGGAGCATGCAAACTTAACCACTATGCCACCCGGCTGGCCCCAATACACAGTATTTTTTAATTAAGGGATGTGCATTGTTTTTTTAAGGTATGCTATTGCACACTTAATAGACTACAGTATAGTGTGAACATGACTTTTATGTGCACTGAGAAGCCAAAAGTTGTGTGTGCCTCGCTTTATTGCAGTGTTCCCTTCATTGCAGTGGTCTGGAACCAAACCTGCAATGTCTCCAAGATAGGCCTGTATTAGATCTCCTGACTCAGTTCCTCATTACTTATCTTTTTAAATTTTTTCATGTCTTTTCATCTCTTTATTCCTTGCCTCTGAATCCTGGGTGAATTCCAGGGGCTATTATTTATTCCATTGACTGAATTTCCTGCAACAGCAAATCTGATCTTCATTTAGGTTTTAAATATGGCAATCAATTGTTTTTCTTCTGTGCTCTCTCTTCTGACCTCAGGCTGTTCGTCATGACCACCCTGTCTATTTCTGTGGACTTGGCAACCTCTTGTCTATCACGTTAAGATCACAAATTAAAATGTGAAATTTTCCCCTTGATTTTGAACAGTGACACAGTTCATAAGAAGACATTGGCTCTGGTTCTCCGGCACGGCCCCCTCTTTTTAAACAGCAGTATCTTATCATATGTCTGAGGACTTTGCCTGTTTGCTCATCCTTAATGAGGTATCTGTACGTGTTCAATTCGAGGAACTGAGACAGATTCTATCAAAGATTATTTGGATCTTTGTCCAGATCCTTCAGATCCAGACAAAAAGTGAAGTGAAAGGTTTGGAATTAATGTAATTTTCCCTTCAGAGTACCTATACGGAGCAGCCCGGGTCACTAAGCCAGAGCTAAAGCCACAGGCGGTCACAGCAGGAAGAGTGGTCCTCAGGCTGCAGCTGAACTTCTGTGTTGGTGGAGCAGCAGGAATTACTTGCAGCAATGCCCCAATTCCTTGTTTGGCATGCTTGTCCGCATGAGGAGCCAGATGAGGCTCTTTGTCTGGGACAGATGTCTGTGTTTGGTGTAAGCCAAGAACGAAATCAGCCCTGGCCCCACTACGTGTGGCATGTCCCAGAGCACATGCCGTCCCCCAGTTACCCCTGCCAGGCTGTCACACCACGATCCTCCTAAATAAGGGATGGCGAGGACATTCTACCGAGAATTGTGCTCCTTGACGTCCCAGTCCTCAAGCAGAGAACCTTGATTCATCTTTGTCCCTCCTTCACTTTAGTCCCATCTGCACTGTAACTGACAAACTTTCTGGCAAATTGGTGACACCCTTTCATATTTTCCATTATCAGTTTCAGATATTTCTATTTGACTATTTGATTGTCATTTAAGTGGAAATCTAGGGAAGTGGTGGACCTCCTATCTGTGCTCCATTAGTTTCTTATCCAGGAATCCCTCAATTCCTTTCTAACCTGCGCTTAGGAAAGTGCTATGGTACATTGCTAACGGGGATGGGGAGAAAGCCACATCAATTTTCTTTAAGAACATAAGGAAAATTATCTTTTTTACATAAGAAAACTAGCCACAGAATTTTTCTACTCTTAGTATGGTGATCTTCACAAGATGTTTGTTTTTCTTTCTTTCTTTCTTTCTCTTTTCTCGATTGAGAGAAATAATGCAGGAAAACTCAGATAACGGGTGTAGTGGGAACTGCACAGACCTTTCTAATTTACTGGACTTGCTAAAGATGGAAATTTAGTTCATTTCTTCAGCCTAAGCAGGTAGAACATATCCTCTTGCTAAGACAAAGTTTACCACTAGGTACTGAAAATACACAAATCCTCTGCTTTTTAACCCAAGGATAGAATTCGGGCTGCATTAAAAAGAAACATTTTGAAAGTAGTCCAAGAATAAGATTAACCAAAAAAATGCGAAGAATTAAGGAGGAACATACCCAAATGTATTTGGCATTTCTTTCTAATTAAAACTTGCAAGAAAACAATTACTTGCTTTCTTGACTGCTCTTTTTTAGGTTTGTTTTAGTGAAAAATTGTCTCAGATAAATAAAGGAGGAAAGCTCGTGACTGTGCTATGAATCTCTCAAGCAAAACCTGTGCCTTGTAATTCATGCCGGGGAACCCAGAGAAGGCTTCTCGGTAGAGTGCTGTCAGCAGACGTGGCCGTGGGGTCATGGTGGGAAGGAAGAATGGCAGGCGGGTCCTGGGGGCAGCAGGATGGTATCCTGCCTCCCAGTCTGACTTCCCTTGGACTTGGCCACCACCCAGCCCTGGGACTCTGCGTCCTCATCTCCAATTCCCTTCTCAACCCTCAGCATTATGACTCTCAACCCACGGCTCACAACATGACAGCTTTGGATTGGTAGGCACAGTGAAGAGAAGGTTTTTAAGTGAGTCTTGATGAGTAAACTGTTTTGTTAGTTCACCATCTTCTCTCCCAGGAGCAAGTACTTCCTGAAGCAAACAGCTAAGTATTTTCAGGTCTGGTCCCAGTACTGTTTAACACGGGGACTCCTTCCCTCCAGTCTTCCCCTCCAACCCACCTCACACAGAGTAGCCAGAACGCTCATTTCAGAGAATAAATCTGTTCACATTACTCTCCTGTTTTTGTTTTAAATATGCTCCCATAAATGGCAGGGAAAAAAATCCAGTCCCTAAAAAGTTTTGTATTCAAGTGTTTTATGAATTGGCTCCAA
This sequence comes from Ceratotherium simum simum, assembly GCF_057802395.1. Classification (NCBI taxonomy): domain Eukaryota; kingdom Metazoa; phylum Chordata; class Mammalia; order Perissodactyla; family Rhinocerotidae; genus Ceratotherium; species Ceratotherium simum. The sequence continues at coordinate 89,630,442 of NC_141903.1, forward strand.
CCTCTTCACTCTCCTTCCTGCGCCTTAAGTTCCAAATATGCCGGAATACTTGGTGTTTCCTGAATATACATTGGTTCTCTCCTATTTTTATGCCTTTACAAATGTTTCTCTTTCTTCCCTTAGTCAAATAAAAAACTTTCATTTATCCTTCAAAATTCAGCTCAAATGTCACTTCTTCTGAGAAGCTTTCCTTGAGGCCACGGCCCTTCATATACCCTGTACCTCACATACCCTGTACTTATTTCTATCATAACTCATATCCCTTTGCATTGTAATTATCTGTTTCCTTCTCTCTCTCCCAGTAGACTGTCCACCTCTTAAGGGAAGAGACTGTATAGTTTATGTTTCAATCACCAGTACTTAGCACAGTGCCTGGCACATAGTATGCACTCAACTAAGGTTTTCTGAATAAATAACCCACAGACCTCATCCCAAGCACACAGCCACTGCCAAGACAGGTGAAAACAAGACTTGAAGGGAAAGATGATCTCCCAAGACGAGGGGTTGTTAAGAGTGAGGGGAGAGAACAAGGAGGAAGGGCAGGAAATCTCCACCATCAACAGGAAGCAGACATTCCATAGACCAAAGATCTATGGTCTATGGGAACCGTTCTTACATAAAAAACATACAGGAATCAGACAAATAGAGGAGATGTATACTTCACAATCACAAAACTCAGGAATGCAAAGCATAACTTTATTTGTATTATCCATTTTTATTGACATAACGTTAGACAATTTGATCAACAATTCTGTGGGTTTCCTCAGTCCTGTCCAGGAATGTCTGGCATTCCCAAGATTCTTCCTCTCCTCCTTTCCTTCTCTCCTTCGCTCCAGGGATGATGTAAATTCTCCAGGGCCAGCATATTGTCCTGGCTTTGGGAAGCAGTCTGTGGCATGTATACCTGCCCTCCTCTGTCCTGGACGGTCCCTTCAAAGGAGGCTTGATCCACCTGGTCGTGGGCACTGGCTCTGAACCACGTTGCATCAGCTATTGAAGAACCCACATCTCACCATGGCTTCCGGTTGCTGGGTCCAAGTACTCTCAGCCCTCCTCAGCCAAACATCAGGTAGCTTTCTTACTCTCAGCCAACCTTTATTTTCCTCTCAAGGAGAACACGGAAACCATGGACACTTACTCAAGGTACTCCGAGGCCACAGGAGCCTGGGGATGTAGAACTATCTTAGGCTCTCCCTCTCTAGGCCTACACCTACCTTGCCACCACATTTCTCCCACTGTGGCTGCCCTGCTTTGGCACGGAGAAATCAGCAAAACTTTCTCCTCTTAGAATTCCAAGTAAAGAAGGAGAAATTTGCTCTGCTTTCAGGTCTACAAATCCACCTGGGAGTCCCTGTGATTGCTTTCACTCCAACCTAAGAGGGGATAAGTGGGAGGCCCCTTTCTAAGGAACCCTCACCAATGATTCATGGTCATATTTTCCTCTCCAGGTTCTCTCTAAGTCCCTCCCCAGCCCAGAAACCATCCTCACTCTTCTCTCTGTCTTGGGGACTCATGCAGTCTTCCCCTCCCTACTGTTTATGGTATAAACTCTAGGCTCTGGATTTATACCATAATCTCTTCCGGAAAAACCTTTTCTTTCTCAAAGTTATTAATCTGCCATCAGGTTACCTCTTTTAGAATTTGGTGATTGAATTTGAATCTTCATTTCATACTGGGTTCTGATATTTTTTCTACCCTGAGGCAATATGTCTCAGCCTTGGCCGGTGGTTCTCAGTTCTGGGAATGCTGCAAGGTTGACATGAAATTCTAGTTCTGTCACTTTCTAACTCTGTAATTGTGGAAATATTCACCATCTTCTCTAGGCTTCAGTTTCATTAATAAAATAGGGGCAATTGTACCTCAGCCATAGGTTTACTGTGAAGATTTATTAAAATAGTGTCTTTGCAACATTGGTGCAGTGCTTGGCACATTGTCTAAGCACTCAATATATAGAAATCCCTTAAAAATAATGTTGGTATCAAACTGCACATCTGTTTGAAAGGACTTGGTTTTTAAGAATAATAAAACTACATAATACTGACTACCTCTTCAGGATAAGAAAAGACCAAATTGAGCTTTTTTAAATCAAGAAATTCACTGGAGATGAACTGAGGCATTTGGAGATGGCAGTTGAAGTGAATGTTTTGTGGAAAACAGGCAAAATATCAGTGATCTTTACTTTTCTTTCCATTCTCATCTTGATTGAATCCCCATAAGCGGCAGCCGTGGAAATGTGCTGCTCAGAACTCCCTTCAGGAGAGAAATTGCTGCTGGGAGTGCATTTCTGACAGTTTCTAGATGCAGGAAACTCCTCCCAATGGGAGGAGTTAGAGCAGGCTTGGTAAGCGGAAGTCCAAGCTGCAGGACACATGTAGCCTCCATCCCTGTTACCATGGCCGCTCCATTCATGTACCCATTGTGCCAGTTCTGGAGTGGCTGATGATGAAGGCTGGCTAACTTGAATTACTTTGTCCACTTGGTTGTTGAGGTCTTCTTCCATGGAAGATTTTTTTCTAGTGGGTTGAACACGTGGTACCAAAATCTTCACATTTTGGCCGACTCCCATATGTTCAGCCAAATGGCTCTGCCCAGACATCCTTGTCTCTGACCTTCCAATTCTTTTCTTTTTAGGCCCTTGACCAGTTGGCCAGGCCATCTACTTTGCTTCTAGAGATGCTATCTTCTATTAACCATCTATGAAACTTTCTGTAGGTCAGGCTTCCTGGCTGTGACTCCAATCTTGTCAGTAATTATGATCATTGCAAGCTGCCTGGCTTCTAGAGGATAAAGTGCTGCTCCCTGACCTGTATTGTTTCAGGTGCTATCATCCACATTGCTAACAATGAGGTAGGTTCTGTGAAAGCCTCCTGTACAATGAGCTCTCACCCGCTGACAACAGCCTCCACAGTACTTCTTAGGGATGCTGGTGTCCCTCTCATTAGCACATTCCTGATGGCCTTGGTGAATGACTCATTCTCTGGATCCTCTCATGGAACATCCTGGGGGTGTCATCTGGAGCCCATAATGTATCCATTCCAGCTTGCCTGCTTCTCTCAGTCATTTCATTTCTTCCTCCAACATCTGCCACACGACTCAGCCATTTCAACTCCAATCAGTATGGGCTATTGCTTACTCCAAGCTTTAAGAGCCACCCTAGCAGCGAGTTTGCCCCATCCTCTGGGGTCCTTGACAAGTTGTTAAATGCTGTGTCCCAAGAAAGTGCCCCTAAGTCACTGATTTCTTGTTTATCTAGTCTTACATTCCAGTCTCCTTGACCAAATACTCTCAAAATCCAATCCTAGGGGGACTTCCCTGAGTCCTGCCAGTACATTCTAGCTAATTCTTGTTGCTCCTTCACAGCATTATTTCTTTCCCCCTTAACAGACCCAGCATGCCCCCAGCTGGGTTACACTGGGATTTAACTTCAGTTATCAGCCTGGCAGCCGGCAGAGGAGGCAGGTGGGCTCTTGAAGGAGCACTTGCTGCCATGCTGGGAGGGACCCCAACAGTGCCTCCCTGCATGGGGAAGGACCAGCTGTCAGTAGACCAGCTCTGAGACTTCAGGGGAGACCACATAGCCAAACTCTCCAGGGACATCCACCCAGATGGCCTCCTCTTTGTTTCAGGATCCCAGGTTTTCCCAGCCAGTGAAGGTTGATATAAAAGACCTGCCTTGGCTGGCAATTTCCATGTGTTTGGTGATATTGATTCTAACTATAGAACCCTATATCTGCCCCTCACCTGTGTCAGCTTTTCCCTGCAGGAGATCAGATCCTGGTACATAGTAGGTACTATTTGTTAAGTGAATGCATGAATGGCACTGGACAAGCAGTGGTTTGAAAAACCATAGAGGTCATTTAGAAACTTAGTTTTGCATTATTTCTAAACAAGGCAGAGAATGTACATGAGCAAATCAGGAACAATTTTTCTAGAAGAAAAGAGATACTTTTGCCCTTTATTTTCTCTCATTATCTGATAAATCATAACCATGAATTAATAAGCAGAATCCGTTTCTTTTATTGTTTCTCATGTCTTCTATAAAACAAGAAACTGTAAATAGGATGTATAGAATATTACATTCAGATTATTTTACACAGACTAAAATAATGGGAAAACTCAATGTTGCATTGTTTAGGGCTAATTATAAACTGCTTTCTTTAAATGATGGGCAGAAAGTTGAATATGCCCAAATTTATGTTTGTCATTTATTGGAAATTGAAAGCTGGATCTATTTTTAAAGCTACTTTAGTAAGCAAACTGAATCAACAGAATAAATCTACAGAAAAAATAGTTTGGGATTATGGAAAACAATAGGAAGGAGTGACATTTAATCTTCTCAGAATGATATTTGGACACAAAATCTTGTTTGGTAAATGAGCTATAATTTCACTTTCAAAATGTTAGTCTTTAAAAATGTCTCAGGCATTAAGGTCACAAAGTGAATCAGAACCAAATAGTTGAGCAAAACCTCAAAATCTGAAGCCAAGACATTGGGCTTGCATAAAAGCCCTTATGCACAAGACATTGCATAAAAGCCCTTCTGAACCATAGCAGCTGAAGGTAAAAAGGGCAAGCGAGAAAGCCACAAGTGAGGAAAAATGGCCCCCAAACCTCTTAAATGTTCTACACAAATAATCAGACTTTGCAGAAAATATGATCTTTACCTTAGATTTCCAATATTAAAAGCAAAGGTAATAAATACTCAAAACCCATAACTTTCTAATTTTACCACAATTTCCTGTTATCTCTGCCCTTGAGATCACATGGGCTGTATCTCTGTGGTGGAGATGCTATGTAATGTTGTGCTGATGCGCATCTCTACCCAACCCCAAGTTCAGTAACACCACTTCGGTAGCTTGAAATCAGCCAGGGTGGGCGTATCTACTCCACAGAAATTGGCAAACACTATAAATCAGTTTTTAGTTTGTTCAGAGAACTGGCTGTTAAACATTTATCAGCACACTCTGGCCTCGTTCTTCCTGGCCCTAAAATTTTGAGAAAGTTCTCAGTCTTTCCTGATAAGGACTGAAATACTAAATATTTTGGAATCCACACCAGCTGACAGACCATGTCCGAGTTCACACTAACAGTGTTTGGTACGTCCCCTTTTCCATGATTCCTGGATCCAGGCACTGCACTGTGCCATCAGCAAAAGTAGAATTTTGATCCAGCAATTCCACTTCTGGGTATTTATCCAAAGGAAACAAAATCACTATCTTGAAAAGATATATGTACCTCCATGTTCACTGCAGCATTATTTACAATAGCCAAGACATGGAAACAACCTAAGTGTCCATCAATGGATGAATGGATAAAGAAAATATGGTGTGTGTATATATATATACACACACATATATATATGGATTATTATTCAGCCATAAAAAAAGAAGGAACTCCTGACATTTGTGACATAGATGGATTTTGAGGGCATTATGTTAAGTGAAATAAGTCAGACAGAGAAAGACAAACACTATATGATCTCACATGTGGAATCTAAAAAAATTAAAAAATTAAATTAAAAAACAAAAAACTCAGGCCAGCCGGGTGGCGCAGCAGTTAAGTGCACGTGCTCTGCTTTCCGAGGCCCGGGGTTCGCAGGTTCCGATCCCGGCGCACCCCGATGCACCGCTTATCAAGCCACGCTGTGGCGGCATCCCATATAAAGTAGAGGAAGAGGGGCACGGATGTTAGCTCAGGGCCAATCTTCCTCAGCAAAAAGAGGAGGATTGGCATCGGATGTTAGCTCAGGGCTAATCTTCCTCACAAAAAAAACCCTCAAACTCATAGATACAGAGAACAGATTGGTGGTTGCCAGAGGCAGGGATAAAGAGTAAGTGAAATAGATGAAGCAAGTCAAAAGGCACGAACTTCCAGTTTAAAGGAAATAAGTCCTGGGATGTAGTGTACAGCATGGTGACTATAGTTAACATACTGTACTGCATATTTGAAAGTTGCTAAGAAGGTAGATCTTAAAAGTTCTCATCACAAGAAAAAGAAAATTGTACCTATGTGTGGTGATGAATGTTAACTAAACTTGTGGTAATCATTTCGCAATATATGCAAATATCAAATCATGTTGTGTGCCTGAAACTAATACGATGTTATATGTCAACTATACCTCAATTTTTTAAAAAGTGGAAATTTTGTTCACTAGAAGCTGGTTTGCTCCCCATCCCACCCCGTCATCATTGTTTTCTCCTTCTGTATCTGCTCAGAGACTGTGGTATCGTTGTGCAACACACAAGAAGCAGAGGGAGCAAGGTTAGTCCTCCAAGAAAGGGCAGAGGAAGGATGGGGACCAGTTGCTTCAACCACACATCCATCTTCAGCAGTAGCAGCTGGGGCTGAGCTTTTCCTGAAAACACCCAAAGGCAACAACTTGCCACAGCAAGAGCCTTTTCCTCGTGAAGTCCAGCCAGTTAAGCCTACCAGGAAAATGCCCTGGTTTCTTTATTTGCAGAATGCTTATTTCACCTGTTTATTTTACTACTTGCCAGATAATAACCCTGGCCTTATTGTGCTAAAGGACATCCACCTCTTTCCTGACCTGTGTTTTACATGCTTGTTTTGTCTTTACACAATTCCCCACACTAAACAACTGTGCATTTCCCAATGCCGTCTGGCATCCATCTAGGGCCTAGGTTAATGGCATCACGCTCAATAGTTTCTCTCTAAACCCAAGCTGCTTCCCCAAAATAAAACAGACATTTTATTTTATTAATATATTTCAGTTCTTCCCACCAGCAAGATAGGTCTGTAGCCTCATGTTAAATTCACGTTGGCTGTTAAGGGTTTTGGGGGGGTGGTTGGGGCAGAAGAGGGAGGGCAGCAGAATGTAAAGTGCATTGAATTCTTTGTCAAGCAGAGGATGGAGTCAGAAACCAACAATTTATTCTTGACTCTAATTTTAGGTGTGTTAATTAGGTTCTTTCAGGAAACATCAACAGGGAAATGATCATGCTGCCTCTAATGAAAACTTATTTATGATGTAGCAAAGCCAAAACGTACACAAGTTCTATGAGAGATACAAGTAAATAAAGATGATTCAGACTCTGCTCTTAAGAGAATTTATGAACATCCTTAGGTGTATTCCAAAGAGTTGTTGGTTTTTCTCCTGAAGACATTAGATTAACTCCTAGAACATAAGTGCCCTCGTATATGAAGAGACAAGAGACACAGATTGATAGATATCAGGATTCTAATTCTTTAATCTGGATATTATTTCAAATACTAAATAAGAACTTTAGTGATACAACAATAACCTTAGTTATATGTATTCAATCAAGAAATTGCTATTTCCCATTGAACAAACATAGAGAATTTCAGATTGGTGACAATTCACCCAACAGTAGACTTTTCTAAAAAAGAAAAAAGAATCAATACATTTGGTATTTGCACAAACATTATTGACTATAGAATAGAATTGTGTACTGGACTAAATGCGTCTTAGAGCTTATACAATTTGCTACTTTATAGTTATTGAATAGCAAACTGACTTCATTACTAAAATGGGTTGTCTATTTTCAAGTTACTGCTAATACGACATGTAATGGTGAAAGATTAAATATATTCCTCTTAAAATTGGAAGGAAGATAAGTCTCTTTCACCACTCCCATTCATCATTGTACTGGAGGTCACAGTCAGTGCAACAAATCAAGAAAAAAGTAAAGAAAAGAAAGTATGAGAAAAGAAAGTGTAAAATTGTTTTTATTCACAGATGACATAATTGTGCACATAGAAAATCCTTAGGAATCTACAACAAAAGCTAGTAGAAGTATTTGTTAATTTAATAAGGTCACAGGATACAAGATCAATATATAGAAATTAATTGTATTTATCTCAGCCAGCAATTAAATTGGAAATTGAAATTTCAAAATCCAATGCCTTTTTTTTCTTTGTGAGGAAGACTGGCTCTGAGCTAACATTCATTGCCAACCCTCCTCTTTTTGCTGAGGAAGATTAGCTCTGAGTTAACATCTGTGCCCATCTTCCTCCATTTTGTATATGGGACGCCACCACAACATGACTTGATGAGCAGTGCGTATGTCCACACCTTGGATCCAAACTTGCGATCCCCGGACCGCCAAAGCAGAGCGGCGCAAACTTAACCACTACACCATGGGGCCGGTCCCCCCAATGCCATTTTCAATAAGAAAAAAAACCCATAAGGTCTTTAGGAATAAATTGAACAAAATATCCGCAAGGTCAATAAATGGAAAACTTCAAAATACTGCTGAGAGAAATCAAAGAAGAACTAAACAAATGAAGAAATAATACCATGTACATGCTTTGGAAAACTCAGTATTGTTAAGATATCAAATAGCCCCAAATTTCCCTATAGATTTAATGCAATTGCCTTCAAAATTCCAGCAGAATTTTTTAAATAAAAATTGACAAGCTGACTTTAAAATTGTATGAAAACGCAAAAGACATAGAATAGCCAAAATAATTTTGAAACAGAACAAAGTTGAAGGATTTAGAGCACTGGTAATCAGTTTGTTATGGCTTCCTTAAATCCAACACTCTTCAAAAGTCCCATAAATGTTTTATATTGTCCAGGTTTTTTTGGAGTATTACAAAAAATGCTACAAGAAAAAATATTGCAAGAAAAAATCTTCTGTGCCCTTTCTAAAGCTTCTGAGCACTCAATTCCAGTGTGTATGGGGATTTTGTTTACACACCCAAGGAATTTTCCAACATAGCTGGGTATCCTACAATTCAACTCAATTGTGACACCATGTTCCTGGAGATAGCATCAGATCCCACAGGTTAAGGGATCAGTCCCACAAGACTGCCCTCACTTCAGATGTCAATCACAAGTCCCGGTTGTTACCTAAACTTCTGACTAACCAGCTATAGATTGGAGGTGCCAACAACCCCCTCCTTGGGTTCAATTAATTTGCTAGAGTGGCTCACAGAACTCAGAGAAACATTTCACTTAACTGATTACCAGTTTATTCTAAAAGAATATAACTCAGAAACAGCCAGATGAAAGGGTTTCATAGTGCAAGGTATGGGGAAGCGGTGCAGAGCTTCCATGCCCTCTCCCAGGGCACCTCTTTCCCCGTATCTCTATGTGTTCACCGACCTAGAAGCTCTCCAAACCCCATCCTTTTGGGTTTTTATGGAGGCTTCATTACATAGGCAAGATTGATCAAATCATTGGCCACTGGTGACTGAACTCAATCTGCAGCCTCTCACCCCTCCCAGGAGGTGGGGCAGGGGACGACTGAAAGTTCCACCCCTCTAATCACGTGGTGGTTCCCTTGGTAACCAGCCCCCGTCCTAGGTGCAGATCCATAATGAGGTGACCTCATTAACATAAACCCAGTTGTGGTGGAAAGGGGCTTGTTATGAATAACAAGACACCCCTTTCACCTTTACGCTTGAAGTGATTTCAGAAACCGGGACAAGAGACCAAATATTATGACAAAAGGTGCTCTCATCGCTCTTATGCTCAGGAAATTCCAAAGGTTTTGGGAGCTGTGAGCCAGAAACTGGGAGCTAAGACCAAATATATGTGAGAAATATATTTTAGTCATCTGAATGACAAAATATATATTTCTTATAAATCACAATATCACACTTTCACATCCTAGCATAGTAGAACTGCCTATACCAGTTATTTTATTTTTTAGTGTGGTCTTATGAGAAGAATATGGTCTTTTTGATTCAGATAGATATGAATTTAAAACTTGGACTCAAAGTTTTTAATTCAAAACTACACTTACTGTAGAATATAGTTCAGCTAGTAGCTAACATATAAAATACTATCTAATTGATAAAAACCCTTTAAGACATCCCACTGAAGAATCCTTTCACAATGTATACATATATCAAATCATCACATGGTACACTTTAAATATATTCCAATTTTATTTGTCAATTATACCTCAATAAAGCTTGAGGAAAAAAGTAAACTTTGAAAGGTTAAAAAAAAATTATGTCCCACAGAAGAAGCATGAGCTACTGTTAGATAATAATTTCTGATGAAATATCCTGGGTAACCTTGCACAGCTAGAACTGGAGTTAGGGACCCCACCAAAACTTAATACCAATCAGTATGTTAGCCTGGGATTTTACAATTAAATTCTGCCCAGTTTTAGACAGTCATAGTAACAAATTGATCATTTTGTCCTCAGAAGTGAAAAGCAATGGTCCACTCAAAAAGCTAATTTCATATCGTTGATTAGAAAAAATAAGAAGCTGCAGTTTCAAAGCCTTTCTTTAAAAGCCTAATAAAAACATAAGTGTTTTGCGGTTATTAAATGAGCAGTTTCTAGAAAGTGTCATCTTTTTTGCATGGGTATAATACCAATTGACAGAACATCCACTTGCCCCAGAGGTGCAGAAAACGATCAGCCAATCCTTGGAGCTGACGGTGCCTAAATATATTCATAAAACACAAATGTTGATTCAAAGCATCTAATTCAGTAAATCATTCTGCACAGAAAGAAGTATTTAATAATCATTTGTTGGGCCACTTCTAACATCCGATTTTATCTACTAAATCTGCTTGATAAAAATCTGCAGCCAGTAGAGAAACAGCAAACATCCTACTAAGAGTAATAATCTCTGAACCTCTAAGTCTGCCTTAGTCAGGGCAGGGCTCACCATCCATTCACTGATATGTTTATTGAATACGTACTGTGTGTCAGACTCTGTGTTAGGAACTGGGGATACAGCCATGAATAAGACTTTCATGGCCTCTGTCCTTACAATGTACAGTGTTTCAGGAAGGCAGACATTGAAACAATCGTTACAATGCGATGAGCACTACAAAGAAGTACCAGTGCTGTTGGAGGCTTACAGCAAAGCCTAATCTGGAGGCTCCCGTCCAGGAAACGAAGTTTAAACTGAGGCCTGACGATAACCAGGAGTTGACAGCCCCTATGAGTATCAAATTCCCATGCAGCAGAAAATACCAAAAAGGAGAGAGAGCAATTCAAGCTAACTTCTTAGTGTCATTCTTGCTCATCTTCAGATATCCTAGACGGTCTGACGATCTAAACTTACTGCACTCAACTGTTTTAGGGAACATCTCTGGACTTGATTTCTTTTTCATCTAAACTTACAGCATCTACTAAATCAGTGCTGTTCAAATCATGGTCCACTTACCAGCAGCATCAGCTTGTGGGACATACAAGTTCTAGGTCTGCACCTGTATTACTTTCCTAGGGCTGCTGTAACAATTCACCATAAATTAGGTGGCTTAAAACAACAAAAACGTATTCTCTCACAGTTCTGGGAGCCAGAAGTTGGAAATCAAGGTGTGTCAGCAGGACTGTACTTCCTTCAAAGTCTCTGGGGAAGAATCATTCTCAGCTTCTGGTGGTTCCAGGTGTTCCTTGGTTTGTGGGTGCAAAACTCCCATCTCTGCCATGGCAAGGCTGTCTCCCCTGTGTGTCTTTTCCTCTTCTGTGTGTCTCTTGTAAGGACACTTGTCGCTGGATTTAGGTCTCCCCAGATAATCCAGTATGATCTCATAGGGAGATCCTTAATTATATCTGCAAAAACCCTTTTTCCAAACAAGGTCACATTCAGAGATTCCAAGGGATAGAATGTGAATGTATCTTTTTGTAGGCCACCCTTCAATCAACTACACAACCCATTAAATCAAAATCCCTGGGTACAGGGCCCAGAGATCTGTGGTTTAACAAAGTCTTCAGGTGATTCTTATGATGCTAAAGTTTGAGACTCACTGGACCAACTCCTTCCTGCTCAGCTGGGTTCTACTGTTGGCTTCTCCTAGTCAACTCTTTTCTGCCTCTGGTCTCAGAGAAAGATCTTTACAGGAAGCAGGAGACGTTTGTTATACATTATTGAATGATGACATACTCAAAGTGTTATTTTCAAAAGAACCCAAGAATTAACCTTTTCCTTTTCTCATAAATAAAAGAACATTTACTCATGGCTTGATGAGAATGTCATAATGTTAGGGCAGACCACTTTGTGCATAGGGCAGTCCTTATGCGCCAAAGAATACGGAAATCAAATGATGAGGATTTTCAAGAAAAACAGAATTAAACAGCATCATTTACTATGTCAAGGATATTAAAACTCCTTAAACACTAAAAATACAAGATTTCCTTCCTTCAGAAACCATGACTCATCATTCCCAGCAGTTATGATAAAAATAATAAAAACTACAAACATGAGATTTTAAAGGATTTTTTTCTTTTGAAAAAAATAGAAAGAAAAGAAGGAAGGTATACTACATCCTAATCTCATTATCCTTTAAGATCGTGCTCTTATTCCAAGGTCAAATCTGTTACTGTTTTATAAATGAGCCAGGTCTAAGGGATAATTATATTCTAAAAACCTACAGTGGTCTTGAAACGTCAAATGAAAACCTTTTTAAATTTTCTTCATCTTTACAAGCTCTTAAAGATTCTTAAAGCATTAGTACTGACCGTGTGATGTAGTTAAATTCTATTTACATTTTTCATACAGAAAAACTCAGTTTGCATTTGATTGATAGATAGATTGACAGATCGATAGAGAGATCCAAAACAATCAGGTAAGACTGAAAAATCTAGTGCAAGTATTTTATAGACACTCAGAAACACACACTAGAAAGAGGCGCACACGCACATCCCCACAGACACACACCCACTGTATGTTGGAAAACACAACCAGTGGTCTGTAAAGGTATGCTTTTGTAGCTCAGGACTTGTCTGTCGATGTGGACCTGGATTTCTGTTCCCTTTCTGCTGTAAACACGTGTGTGCATCTGAGTGTGGCTGTGCTGTGTCCCGCGCTCTGCTCTCCTGAGACTCGCACTGACAACCCCCGCTCTTCCATTCGCCCCACCGAGGTCTAGGTTCTTCCCTTGCGCTTGAGACTTTACCTACGGGTAGAACCTGCTTTGATACTCCCAGCTCTCTCCCTAGAGCTCCTCCCCAATTTACTCATCAACAACTATTTATTGGGCACCTACTATGTGCCAGGCACTATGGACACAGAAGTGACTAAGGAGGAAGTTCTGCCTGCATGGAGCCTTCTTTCATGCTGGTGGAGGGGTTGAGGTGGGGGGTGGCTGGGGGGATGAAGGAGAGCACTGGAGGTCAAGAATATGATACACTGTGATGATACTCCAGACATTCTGTGCCAAAAGTGTGATTTATTTTACCTCAAACCTTCACAACAACCTTATGAGGTAAAATATTATCATATTTCTATAGATGAGGAAAATTAGATTCAGTAGAATCAAATAACTTGCCCCAAAACACAAAACTAGTAATTGATGGGGCCAAGATTGCCTGTTTCAGATCACCTACCTTTGATCATATCACCAGACTGTCCCATACAGGATGGAAACGTCAATACTCTCCTCTGCTCCCTCCATCCTCATCCCTCAACCTCTGCCACCTTGACACAAAACCAGGCTGAGCCTGGTTATCTGTAGAACTCAATTAAATGTTTCCCCCGTCTGTCTAATGGGAGGCAACTTAAAACAAGTAGTTTCTGGATTTTCTCAGTCCAGCAGTGATTTTTCACTGGATCAATTCCAACTTGTAATCAAATTACTTGCCAGGTTAGACCTTAGTGAACTGAACGTTCTGTCTTCCTCCCTGCTTCTCTCTGGAGTAGTACCCAAGCCCTAGGGAAGCATACAGCAGCATATGGGAGCATTAGGGCATTGGTAGGCTATAGTACGTCACTTCTCTGCTGGTGTCTACTGGGGATGTAACTTTGTCCTCTTGGTTCAAGGTGTTCAGTGCTCGCGCAGGCAGAGCTCAGAGCTCTTGACCACCGGCTCCCTCTCTGCTCTCTGGTGCCGCCAGTCCTCTGGTTCACTTCTGCACTCCATCTCGTCCCTGGCTGAAAGTGCAAGCAGCATTCTTTTGGTGAAGACCTTCTCCACCCTGCTGGTGACCTCCTGGCAGGTGGTTTACCAGCTCTGACTCTTAGCTAACTTCTGTGTCCCCACGCGGGGCTCCCAGGAATAACTGGATCTCAGGATCTACGGGAAAAGTTTGTTTTGTGGAAGGCAGTATCTCTGGCCCACTCTTTTCCACCTACACCATTCTGCCATTTGCCAAGCCAGCACGGAGCAAGGGGTTCTCTCGGAGCCCTGCAGCTGGTCCAGATTTCACCTGGGACTTCCCTCTCTTGGACCCTGAGATGTGAAGATGATTTGAGAGGATGGATGTGAAGTCACTACACTGCTTCTAATTTCCTTTTTCCTCTCTCCAAACTCTTGTCTCCTCTAGCTTGGATGGCATTTACTAAGTTGGGGATTAGTGGGCAGAAATAAACATATTCTCTCAGTTCTTCAAATCCATTTCTGGTCTCTTCTGTCTCATACCCACCTCAAACTTAGAATCAAAGAGTTCTCAGCTGAGAATTATTCCGACATCAATAGAAGTTCTTTCTACCAAATGGGGAAAAAGTGGGCAACTATACAAGGTGGACTTGAAATAATGCAGCAATTAATGATTTGAAATATTATCCTGTAACACTAACAATAAATATTTAACAGAATTCTAGCTATTAATCAATTCCTCCCTGAAGTCAGTGTGCCTGGGTAGACACAACTACAAAAAGTGAAGTTCTGAGCTAGGTGTCTAGATGGAACCACATTTTCTTTTCTTTTCTTTTCTTTTTTTTTTTTTTTGGTGAGGAAGATTGGCCCTGAGATAACATCTGTTGCCAATCTTCCTCTTTTTCGTTGAAGAAGATTGTCCCTGACCTAACATCTGTGCCAATCTTCCTCTGTTTGGTATGTGGGATGCTGCCACAGCATGGCTTGATGAGCGGTGTGTAGGTCTGCACCTCGGATTCAGGCCCACGAACCCTGGGCCACCAAAGCAGAGTGCACAAACTTAACCACTATGCCACTGTGCCGGTCCATCCATGTTTTCTTAAATAGCAACATAGGTGTTTCATTAACAACCAGAGGTGGGATCAGGGACAGAAGCCAAGAGAACATTCATACCGTGCAAATTTTGATACACAGTTAAAGAAAACCAAATTGGTAGTGCTTGGAAGCAGTTAAACCATTCAGAGTGAAACTGGGGATTTTCATGATTCTTCACAGTTTCAAGTTTCTATCCTCAACTCTAAAAAAGCAATATGAAAAGAGATACAGAAGAACAGTGGGGAAAATAACCATGTACAGATAATCATTTGGAAGTCTCACTTTGCTCAAATAAAAATAATGATCATAATAAAGGCTTACCTTAACAGAATTTAAAAAGGCAAATCATTTGAAATAAAAAGCACAAGGGTGTTTAACATGTTGAGTTGCTTAGAGAGAGGTTTAATGCAAATTAGTTGAATCAATGTTTCCCTGGCAGAGAAGCAATTACATTTAAGAAAGTTTTAAAAGGTGGTTACCAAGCAACCACATTCAGCCTACACGCATTGTTCATCATCTCTGGTAAATTATAGAAAATGACAGGCTGCCATTATAGAACAGAGACATACAAAATTAGGGCATTGTTATTCTATGTTCCTCCTACAGGAGAAAGATCAATTATATCTTTGGCACGATGATTAGGTTAAATAACTACAATAAGTATTAAATGTTAGTGTGTCATGGTGAAAATATGTAAAAAAGCCCAGGATTTTTCAAAGAATGACCCTTGTCAGCAGGTACAAACCTCCCCTGACCTCACTTCACACTGTATCTTTTCTGTCACAGCAAGAGCAGCTCAAAACACTCCACTTCATTGGCGGAATTGTTAAGTGAGTCTTTGGTAGAAGAAATCTATAAGAAAAAGACATATATTAGTATTACTCACACTAACAGTTAGGCAGTCATTAAGGTACCACTATCAAAACAGTGTTGACTCCAAGAATATCATCATCTTATTAGAGAGAATAAAGAATTCTGAGTTGTGAATAATACTAATAGATGTCTTTTGCTTACAGACTTCTTCTAAAGGGCATCATTTGAATACATTCACGTGTTGCTTAACGATGGGGACACATTCTGAGAAATGCATCGTTGGCGATTTCGTTGTTGTGCGAACATTGGAGTGTACTCAACCCTAGATGGTATAGCCTACTACACACCTAGCTCCTAGCCTACAAACCTGTACAGCATGTTACTGTACTGAACACTGTAGGCAATCGTAACACAATGGTATCTGTGTATCTAAACATATCTAAACATAGAAAAGGTACAGCAAAAGTGCGATATAAAAGATTAAAAATGGTACACCTGTGTGGGGCACTGACCGTGAATGGAGCTTGCAGGACTGGAAGCTACTCTGGGTGAGTCAGTGAGTGAGTGCTGGGTGAATGTGAGGGCCTAGGACATTATTGAATACTACTATAGACTATATAAACACTGTACACTTAGGCTACAATCAATTTATAAAAAAATACTTTTCTTTCTTCAATAATAAATTAACCTTAGCTTACTGTAACTTTTTTACCCTATAAACTTTTTAATTGTTTTAACATTTTGACTCTTTCATAATAACATTTAGCTTAAAACACAAACACATCTGTACATTTGTACAGCTGTACAAAATATTTTCTTTATATACTTATTCTATGTTTTTTCTATTTTTAATTTTTTTTTTACTTTTTAAACTTTTTTGTTAAAAACTAAGACACAAACACACACGTCAGCCTAGGCCTACACAGGATCAGGATCACCGATATCACTGCCTTCCACCTCCATATGCTGCCCTACTAGAAGGTCTTGAGGGGCAATAACACGCATGGAGCTGTCATCTCCTGTGATAACAGCGCCTCTTCTGGAACAGCTCCTGAAGGACCTGCCTGAGGCTCATCCTGAAGAGGCGTCACTCTTTTCAGAAATATGTCCATGGTGGTTTGCTTGGTTTGTTTCTTTTTTTCATCATAGATTTGCTTGGAAGCAGAAACTGCACCATGAACATTCCCTCCTCTCCATTAACGAAAACCTTTCGGTACTGGGGTCCATGTTTTCTAACTTTTTAGGGAGCTTGTTGAGGTCTGCAAAAACTTCTGCTAAACCCTTCACTGTGAACTTTCTTGGTGGTTCTACTTCTTTTTCTTCTCCTGTAGTTTCCTTTTCTCTTGCTTCTTCTTCAGCTATGCGTTCCTGTTCCAGTTCCAACAACTCCTTATCAGGCAATTCCTCAGGAACCACCTCTCGGAGCTCCTCAATGTCATCCTCATCCACACCCAGGTTCAAGTTGTTTGCCATCTCAGTGACATCCTTGTTGATTTTTGCAACCTCCTCATCCTTGGCAAATCCTCTGAAGTCATGGATGAACCTCCTGAGCGTCTTCTTCCAGATACCATTCTTACACTCCTTGGTGACATCACCCCAAGCCCAAGCAAGGTTCTTGATGCAGTCATAGATGTTGTAATCCTTCCAGAACTGCATCAGTCTCTTCTCAGTGTCTTCCTCAGGTGTAGCGATAGCCTGGGCCAAGGTCCTCCTCAGGTAGCAGGCCTTAAAAACTACAACTCCTTGATCCATTGGTTGGATCAAAGAGGTGGTGTTTGGAGGGAGAAGCCTCCACTTTGATATTGAGATGAAGATCACCATTGAAAGGAGGATATTCAGGAGCATTATTAACAGTAAGCAAAATCTTGAAAGGGTTATTCTCCAAACAGTACTTCTCCATTTAGTGGGCATAGCAATTCAGAGGGCATCCTGGAAGAGGAGCTGAGTCATCCATGACTTCTCATTGCTCCTGTAGTACACTGGCAGCGTGTGCTTACTGATGTGCTTGAAGGCCCTGGGGTTCTCACTGTGCCAGATCACAAAGGGTTTCAATTTGTAGCCTGCAACATCACCCCCAAGCAAGACTGTTATCCTGTCCTTAAAAGCCTCGAAACCTGGCACTGACTTGGCCTCCGTATGGATGAAAGTCCTTTCAGGCATCCGTTTCCAGAATAGAGAGGTTTCATCCATATTGAACATTTGCTCTGGAAAATAATTTTTCTCCACAATTAGCTTATCTAGAGTTCCCAAAAATTCTTCAGCTGCCTTCACATCAGCACTGGCAGACTCACCACTCACTTGCACATTATGTAATGAGTAACAATCCTTGAATCATTTAAACCACCCAGAGCTAGCAGCAAATGCGACATTGTAGTTGGGTCCAGACTCTTCTTTCATAATCACAAACAAACTTTTTGCTTTGGGCTGTGATCCTCACGGTGCTGAGAGAGATACGCTTCTGTGTCTGGTCTTCAATCTAGGTCATCAGAAGTTTCTCCATGTCTGATAGAGGCCCTTCTCAAATCTTTGTTAGTCTCACTCAGTGAAGCAGACCCTTTAACAGCTTCCACCACTTTGTTCTTCTTCTTCAAGATCATAGCTATGGTGGAATGGGACATGCCCAACTGGAAAGCAATGACCATCGCTGATTCTCCACCTTCATAGCCCTTAATCACTTTTAATATCATTTCCAGGTCAATCACTCAACATGGCCTCTTACTGGCAACATTAGCAGTGGATTTTCTATGCTTAGGGACCATGATAAACAAAACAACATTAGATTAAATCAAGGACAAGAGAAAATGATGCAAACAAGAGACACAGTAAACATGAGATGCATGAGGCTGCTGCCAGTGTAACACGGCATACAGTTTTACAGTAAACGTTTTTTAATAAGTAGAAAGAGTACACTCTAAAATAATGTTAAAAAGTATAGTATAGTAAATACATAAACCAGTACTATAGTCGTTTATTATCATTATCAAGTATTACATACTGTATATAATTGTATGCACTATACTTTTATATGACTGGCAGTGCAGTAGGTGTCTTTACACCAGCATCACCACAAACATGTCAATAATGCATTGTGCCATGACATTATGACAGCTATGACGTCACTAGACGATAGGAATTTTTCAGCTCCATTATAATCTTATGGGACCACCGTTGCAAACGCGGTCTGTCATTGACCGAAACGTTGTTGTGCGGCACATGACTGCATTTTGTTTTGCAATCATATTCCTCACATTACACACTTAGGCAGTAATTCTTTTTTAGCTAAAAATAGAACTTGCCAAAGAAATTTAACAGAGAAACTAATGTGGGAATGAATGGTGTGGCACTCTCCATCCAACATTTTATTGTTAATTATAAATTTGCTGCATAATTTCACTGCCTAAGGAAGCTTAAATTTTGTTCTGAGAGACAAGTGATGTGTATCAGAAGCAGCTGCTCCAGAGAGAATTTTTGCTAACAGTCATTTCCAAATTACACGCACACACATGCATTCAGCTTTGTTTCTTTCCATTTCAACCTTGATATGTGTGGGTTTGTAATGTCTTCACATATAATGTAAAGAAAAATTGGTCAATCTCTCAAAATTTTATTCTGCCTATTCACTTCATTTTCTCAAATCTATGAATAGCTGTGCAGGATAACCCAGAGAAAATCACTCTTAAAATATAGAATGGAAGGAAGGAGGGAGAGAGAGAGGGAAAAAGGAATTGAGGGAAGGAAGGAAGCAGGAAAAGAAAAGACGGAAGAAAGGAAACAAGGCAAGGATAAAAAAGATGAACGGAAAGAAGTCCAGACAGAGGGCAGACTGCTGCATGAGCACAGAACGAAGAGAAATATACAACTCCGTGTGCTGTATCTGCATTATAATAACACATCCTGGCCTAACACTGAAGTGTAAGCTAAAATGTTATAGCTGGAGTTAGATTCTCCAGGGTCGCTCCTGACTTCCTGTCTCCTACTGACCGGGAGGCCTTGGACAAATTATTTTCTAAGCCTTAGATCCCCATCTACAAACTGTGGCTAATAATAATACCTGCCACCTAAGTTTGACATCAGTGAGAGGAAAATAAGGACTATAATGTGATACCAAAATACCCACCAGATACACAAAAATGTTGATATTGATAATAACGAGTGTTGTTGAGGAGGTCAGGAAATAAAAGTCTCATACGGTTGATGAGAACATAAAGTGGAAAGCAATTTAGCAATAGAAAAAGTTGGAAATGCGTATACTCTGATTCAGCTATTCTTCTCCTAGGATGTCCCCTAGCAAAGCTCTTGTTCATGTGAACAGAGGCATATACAAGAATGTGTACCACTGTCTTATCTGTAATTGCCAAAAATGGAAAAATTCAAATGTCCTTCAACAGAAACATGGATAAATCATAGCATATTCATATGGGAGTGAAAAGGAATGATGTATGTATCAATATAGATGACTCTCCTACACCTATTGTTAAGTAAGAAAAAAAGAAACAAGTTTCACATTTTAAAATGTCAAGGCAGAATCACAATGGAACTAGAAGAGGGACGAACTTCACCCAGAGAGCCTGAACTTGAAGCTAGATACAATAACTAATGTGTTCTCGGTTGTACATAAGATAGATTTTGTTTTGTATTGGGATGAGGCATTTAAAAATCCAAATGCATGAAAATCCATGTGTGATGTGGGGGCAGGAAGGGGGGCCTCAAAGCGGTGGAGTGTGGTGAGCATTCATTCTTTCCTCCCACCCAGCATCTCTATCCTTTTGTTAGACATACTTTTTGTTCCTGTCAATCATAATCCCCTCTAAACCTCCGTCCCTGACCAGTGGTTAGGCACAGAATTCAATCTAGGTAAATCAGATTTAAATTTGGGCATAGAATTCAATCTAGGTAAATCAGATTCCCCGCTCCTGGGAATTTAAATCTTGGGCGGAATTACAAAAAGATGAAAAGTGATGCCAGTATCCGCAAAGAGCTCACCACTGACCTGGTCACCATCATTTCCCTCCAGGCCTTGCAGACTCCACAACCCCAAATGTTCAGTGCCAGAGGGTTTCTCCTGTGTCCACTGCTCACTGAGGGGAAGGCTGGGTTCTATTGGCTCTGGGCTGGAGGAGGGTAGAGTGAGAGATGGAAGGAATCTTCTACTCTGGGCTCCATCTAGCACATTGTCTCTTAAAGGATCTAAAACATTAAATAGATTTTGTCACCATAAGGATTAATTTTCATCCTCAAACTCACATGGTTAACTCATAGCATAACTTTGATGTTATTTTACAATGAAAAATATCATAGCCTTATTATAATGAGAATATTTGAACCTTCTTCTGCTGGGTTATATGATGACAAAGCATCCTACATTAACTGACGATAAATTTTGCCATGCCCAAATTGTCTCTAATTACTCGACTTCCCTCCCAAACTATGGGAGGTAGGGGATGAATTTAATTTGCCCCACTGTACATGTTTGGCAGTCTGACTGGCCAGGACTTCCTGTTGAGCCATTATAAATGTCAAATTTGGTAAAATGGTAAAGGACGCTACTGGAAAGCTTCAATGTAAACTGAACATCCACAGTTTTATCATGGGTTATCATTCAAGAAATCACTTGAATGGGTTGCTGTCTTACCTCCAGTATTTTCACATTTGCCAGTTGAGGAGTTGGTGTTCTCTGTCATTTTATGTGACATCTATTTTTCTATCACCAAATAGATCCTTATACCTTGAATTCAACACTTCCAGAGTTATAATATTTCTGCCTATGGAATGATTGTCTCCCCTGAGTTCCAGATCAGAGAACTATGGCTGGAAACTGCTGACAATACTGTTCTCATATTTTTCATAAGGAACCAATTTATGAACAGTAGTATTGTCTTGTTCAAGAGATGCTATAGTCAAGACACACAGGAAAGAACAGAAAGGCTGAGATTTTTAGAGTGGATTCAGGGCATCGTTTTGGCGACAGGGCTATTAGCAGAGGAGTTTGTCATGCTGTTCACAAAGCTCCCCTATAACCTGGCTACTTCATAAATATATAGTGTTTGGCATATTAAAAATGCCAGTTTAATGGTGTTCTGTTATTTTAAAGTAGAAAAAGTCTCTCTAATGGGAGTTTTGAGACAACATATAAGTATGATACCCTCACCACCTTTGATTATAATTGTGAAATATAAATCTGATGATGCTGATGAGAAGCACATCTGTGGAGGCCAAGTCTTCATCCTAAACAAAGCAGGTGCAACTGAAATCTTTCTAAGGCTTCTGTTTGGGCTTCCCAGACTAGCAGGAAAAGCACATGAGTCTCTTTACAGGCTTATATTTTTGATTGTTTCAAACTGGACTAAACCATAAATCACAAAAGAATGGGATAACTGACTCAAAATACTTTTATCTGTCCCCCAAAATACCATTTTAAATACATACAGCATTCAGTTTCCAGGGTGGAGACTGTACTAAGTTATTTACTAATAGTTTAGGAGAGTAGAGGAAGCCTACTACTTCTTTATAGGCTCTCCAACTCCAATTAACTGAACATGTGTTCTGTTAGACAACTAATTTTTTTAATAAATTTTATTTTTAGAACAGTTCTAGATTTACAGAAAAATTGAGACGATAGTGCCACAAGTTCCTATATACCCGGGCACCTAGTTTCCCCTGTTATTAACATGTTACATTAGTATGACACATATTTTATAATTAATGAACAAATATTGATATATTAACTAAAGGTCATAGTTTATTCAGATTTCCTTACTTTTTACCTAGCATCCTTTTTATGTTCCAGGATCCCATCCACCTTACTTTAACTGCCATATCTCCTTAGGCTCCTCTTGGTTGTGACAGTGTCTCAGTCTTTCTTTGCTTCTGATGACCTTGACAGTTTTGAGATATACTGATCAGGTACATTGTAGGATGCCCCTTTATTTGTCTAATGTTCTTCTCATGAAGAGACTCTTGGGGAGGAAGATCGCAGAGATAAAGTGCCATTCTCATCACATCATATCAAGGGTACACACTGTTAACACGACTTATGACCATTGATATTGACCTTGATCACCTGGCTGAAGTAGTGTTTGTCAGGTTTCTCCACCGCAAAGTGACTCTTTTCCCCACCACTTCCCACACTTTGGAAGGAAGTCACTATACGCAGCCCACACTTAAGGAGTGGGGAGTTATGCTCCCTCCTTTAGGGCAAAGTACCTACCCAAATTATTCGGAATTCTTCGCCATGGGAGATACTTAATTTTCCAACCCGTGCCCCCATGAGACACAACTTCATCAACTAGAGTCCAGCTCACACACCGTTCTTCTTGCCCCTTGTCTCACTGACTCCTCTCATTTCCACAGTTACATAGGTCTGCCCATTTCCCCCTACCCACTCAAGTGAGATTGTTTAAAACATTTGTAACACACTTAGATTCTCTTGTCACAATCTGCATTCCATGCTGGGATCCCCTGATTTCCAAAATAATTTTTTTTTAATTCTCATACATTAAGGTTCACTCTTTGTGTTGTAAAGTTCTATGGGTTTTGACAAATGCATAATGTCATGTGTCCACTATTACAGTATCACACAGAATATTTTCACCACCCTAAAATCTCCTGCACGTCACCTACACATCCCTCGCTCTCCCCTCGAATCCCTGGCAACCACGGGTCTTTTCACTATGTGCATGGTTTGGCCTTTCCCAGATGTCATATACATAGCTGGAATCATACAATATGTAGCCTTTTCAGTCCGGCTTCTTTCACTTGGCAATATGCATTTCAGTTTCGTCCACGTCTTTTTATGGCTTAATAGCTCCTTTCTTTTCATCACTGAATAATATTTCATTGTATGAATGTACCACAGTTTGTTTATCCATTCACCTATTGAAGGACATCTTAGTTGCACACAGCGTTTAGAGACTATAAATAAAGCTGTTATAAACATTCATGTGCAGGTTTTTGTGTGGGCATAAGTTTTCAACTCATTTGGGTAAATACCCAAGAGTGTGATTTCTGGATCATATGGTAAGACTATGTTTAGCTTTGTGAGAAACCGCCAAACTGTCTTCCAAAGTGGCTGTATTATTTTGCATTCTTACCAGCAATAAATGAGAGTTTCAATAACAGCTCTTTTTTAACTGCAAGAACAAGCAAGCCTTCAATTACATAGAATCTCTTTGCTATAGAACAGCTCTGTCACGGGGATTAGGGAGACATTCAGTTTCCATGGTTCATGCCTTCTTAGAGGTGAACATTGAACTTCTATAACCGTGTGGAGACAGCACTTATGTTTGAGGGAACAGAAAAGTATAACTCTTTTCCTCCCCTGCACAGCAAAAAATTTCTGGCCATAGCAGCATGCATTGGCTAGCTTCTAACTGTAAGAGGCTACTGGGAGAACTGAGCAAATAAATCTACTTAATCCCATGCATACCGACATTTTATCAAGGATGGAGGGGATGCACCACTAACATCACCATTTTAAATATAAAGAATTTCAGGAATTAAAAAGACTAAGTGATTGTCTTCAGGGGACTGAATGGAAGACAAGCAGAGAAGGGTGTTACAATTATGGGCTCTTTACCCAAGCTCTGGGTTCAAAATCTGCCTTTGCTACATATTAGCCATGTGCCACTAGGCGAGTCTCTTAATCTCACTGGGCCCTGATTTCCCAATTGTAAAATGGGAATAACAATAGTAATACTCTCCTCATAGGGAGTTGGAATTAACCAGTATGTGAAGACTATCAATGCCCAGCCCCCTTGCCTCAATTCAGGACAACTCTGAAGGGTCATGCCAGCTCCTGAGCTCCAGGTAGAATTGGCAGAATCTTCTGTAGTAATTGCATCTTATTTCATCTTCTCCCTCTGCCCAATCCCGCCTCGCTCACTTCCTTACAAGTGTTATTCCCAAGAGCTCTTCCTAATAAACTTGCTGCACACAAATCTCTATCTAGGGAAATCTGACTTAAGACAGCTAGCATCGCCATCATCACCACTCCTGTTATTGCTGTAGTGTATTCCAAGGCCCCAGGGCCACGGCTGTGTGTGCGCTACAGCAATACAGCCCTCAGTCCTTCATGGGAAGGACCACTCTTCCCCATGGACAGAGTGGTCCTCACACTCCCCAAAGTGGTGACTCACCTGAATTGTTCAACCTAGTCTTAAGTATTGGTCATCTCCTTAGCATAGCTAGTAATGCTGGAGGATGATGGGCAAGGATGAGCAAAGAGAGCAGGAAAGAGATTTTCAGCTGATGAAAGTTCCCCAGTGCAACCTAGACTAAATCAAGAGAACAGAGTCAAAAGTGAGATTTGAAGGAAGTTTAATGGCAGAAGACGCTTACGGAAACAAGCAGAGATGACTGGAAGTTAGTTACACGAATAGAGATTTAATAACAAGTCCAGAGTGGTGGGATTTTCAGAGCTGTGTTGATTTGCACACAGCCAAAGGCCCAGAAAAAAATCTGAGTACAGGAGACATGCCTTGGAGTGGCAGCAACCTGGAGCAGGAAATAAAATGACACCTAATGGCACTGGGGTCCAACCAGACCATACAGAGAGGAAGTTGTGTTATTAAATGTCGACGTTCAGCGATTCCGTTTCCTGGCTGAGAAAAGCCAATTGCTCCCATCTGACAATTTCAGAATATAGATATTTTGTACATACAAATATGCAGAACAGGTCATGTTTCCTTTAAAAATATTCAGAGATATTTCTAGTAAACTTACTTGTGGCCATCCTGTTTCGTGCATTTTCCCCAAAACCATGTGTATTCACTCTTCCTGTCAACTTAAAACGTAGGTTTTTAAGAACAATAATAAAAGAGGCCTCAACGCTAGCAGTCAACCTGTCAAGAAACTTTTCTTTTTAAAATTGGGATGTTAGCTTCTCCTTTCTGCAGACAACTTTAATTACCTGATGACTACAGTTTTCGGAATTACTCTAAACAGCTTCCTGGAATAGTGGCTGTGAGGGTGCAAATAGTGGGCACTGGGAAAAGTTATCCAACAAAATGAACACATTTGGTGACCTCCAGGAGTGTACCACTTGTAGTGAATCAATTCCAAATTTATAAAGCATGCTCTCATTTCAAATTTCCGTCTCACAGCTCATTACAAAAGACACTTATGTTTAAACTACTTGTGAACAGCAGAAATGCATGAAAATGTAGAGACAGATAATAGATTCAATTAAGCTAGCTCCACTACCCTTGAATTCACCAAAACATGAAAACTATCCCTTCTCAGCTAACCCATGTGCTGAAGGCCTAGCTCATAAAAGTGTCTTCCTTACTGATGAACCAAACCTACCTTTGCCAAGTTCAAGTCCCTCTGCAGAGACCAAGAAAAAGGCACAGCTAAGGGCAACCAGAGACCCAAAGAGTTTGTTCACTGGGCTCCTAGGGACCCAGCCGAGGTAATGAATGTCCCATTACCTTGAATGCCAACGGGGATAGTGAGACAACTGGATGAAGAGACGTAATGCTGAGCTCAAGACCATCCAGAGGCACAGGCAGACCCTGGGCACCTTAGGTAGAAACCGAAGGAGTCTGATGTGACCCAAAGTTGAGAGGGAAGGCCCTGAAGACAGAGTGGCACGTGATAATACCTGATATCCAACATGCCAAAACCAACCACCAGGGAGAATAAATATTAAAGAACTTGTTTGCAACTTTCAACGAAAAACAGCTAAAAATCTTTTTTTATTTCTGTAACACCTCTTTCTCTGATGAGTTCAGAACAATTAACACTCACCCCTAATGAGTCCTCACAGTTTGAGGTTTCTCGTAATTGAGAAGATTTTCCAGGGATGATTCATATCAGAGGTTCTGAAGGAATAATTTTTAAAAGGAAAGAAACATTTATAAATCAAATCAAGTCATCTCAGTCCACAGTCTGGTGAGAGAATCATGGTCTGCCTGGAGCTGTCATGAGTGCTCTCAGGCCTGGCACACCCTTAGCACTGGGATGGAAAACCTCTTGAGCCACATCCCTCAGTTGGCAGCAGCCATTAGGAACTTTGTATTGAGAGGCATTCAGAAACCAAGTGCCAGCTTAGTGGGGAAGGACGCTGTGATCAATTTGTAATGTCTTGCGTGGACAGAGAAGCATAACAAATACTTAACAGCAAGCTTTCCCTAAGACCTTCTGACAGAGGAGAATGTCCCAGAACAGAAAATTTCTCCATGTTGCCAACCTGCCAACTAGAGCAGATTAGATTGTAATGGCATAGCCCCCTTACCTGGCTCATAGACACTGGACCAGGACCAGTGTTAACGTACAGAAGAGAGGCATGGGATCATAGGTGTCCAGCTCACATTGTGGCAGTGGAGTTTTCAGTCCCCCTCATCTGTCTCATTCCTTCCCAGGTGGAAGGCTTTTAGTAAAACTGTTAAGCCATGAAGATTAATCCTTATTAGTAAAACTATTAAGCATGAAGATTAATCCTTATCAGCAAGAGAAAGGTTTGCTTGTGTTTTGGGTGCTCCTGTTGCAACGGAGGTCCTGAGGTAGCTGCTGACTCCAAGAGCCCACTACTGCCCGTTCAGGACATGGCCAGGGCATTCGCTTCCCACAGCTGCTGTAACAAACCACCACAGATTGGTGGCTCAAAGCGACACACGTGTATTCTCCTATGGCTTAGAGTTCTGGAGGGCAGAAGTCCAAAATCAATTTTACTGGGCTGAAATCAAGGTGTCCTCCAGAGGCTGTAGGGAGAACCTATTTCCTTGCCTTTTCCCACCTCTAGAGCTGCACTCCTTTCATTCCTTGGCTCACGGTCCCTCCCTCCATCTTCAAAGCCAGTGGAGTAGCATCTTACTTCAGTCTTCATATAGCCTTCTTCTTCTATAGTCAAATCTCTCTCTGCCTCCATCTTACAAGAACACTTGTAATTACACTCAGGGCCTACCCAGATAATCCAGGATAATCTCCCCATCTCAAAATCCTTAATCACATCTAGAAAGTCCCTATAAGGTTACATTCATGGGTTCCAGGTATCAGGATCTGAATCTCCTCGGGAGCCATTATTCAGCCTACTACAGCCAGGAAC
This sequence comes from Ceratotherium simum simum, assembly GCF_057802395.1. NCBI lineage: Eukaryota > Metazoa > Chordata > Mammalia > Perissodactyla > Rhinocerotidae > Ceratotherium > Ceratotherium simum. Next base: position 89,658,161 of record NC_141903.1, read on the forward strand.
CATGCCTCCCCCAGCCTTCACCACACTAGCAAAATAAAGCTGGCATGTGGGGAAAGGGAGAGCATAGGAAAGGAAAGAAAGACGGACATCAGGAAAGGAGCAGGGGTGTCAGTCTGAGACTGAGTCTGTAGGGGCTGGAAAAAGTGAAGAATGTCATGCACCCTCCCCTGAACTCCAGATTGTTCTCTTTCTGTAATGCAGTGTACTCACTTGCCCTGTGTCTAGTATACTGCCATTTGTATAAAAGGGAGAGAAAAGAAATAGAAATATGAATGTGATTTTACATAGCTAGAATGTCTCTGGAAGTATACACAGAAGTGGTAACCCAGGTTAACTCTGCAGAAGGCACCTAGGAGCTGAGGGTCAAGGGTAGGAGAATGAATTTCCTCTGGATACCCTTTTATGAATATTTTGAATTTTCTGCCATGTGAATATTTTACCTATTCAAAAAATAATTTAAAGTGGGAAACTAGACAACTTGGAAAGGCCATTCTGGCTCCAGATTTCTCCACGAAGTCAGCAGAGGCAACTCAACTTCTCTTTCTGCCCCATCCTGCTTTCTTCCATTTTCATCGACAGGACTTGACCCCAAGGGCACTGGCTAATAAATCACTGTATGCTAAACTTCTCCTCACAGTATGCTTCCTGGAAAGGAAGTTTACACATACTCTTTCAGCAAATTTGCAAAATTTGCAAAAGTAAGATATTTTAACTACAATTGGTTAAGATTTCTGACTCTTTCCCTCTCAATTTCTGTTCCTTGATGCTTCCATCATCAAGGAATGGCTATGGGATTTGGGGATCCAGTTAATATAAGTTCAGTTTGGGATACAACCAATGAGGTTTGAGTCCATTTTTCTTGTCTAAATTATATTTATTAAGTTTTCTTAATTATAATATCAATTCCTATTCATAGTGGAATTTGGGGAACTACAGAAAATAAAAATCACTTATGATACCTCCACTGTTAATAGTTTGGTATATTCCCAGGCCATCTGAGTCCATCTTTCTTGAATTAAGTCTTTGCAATATTTCAAGTTCAGCCCTGTCAAGAAATCCTTACTCAGAAAGTCAGAGACAGTCTTTAAATTTTGGTTTTTTGATGAAAAGACCAAGATATAAAAAAGGCAAAGTGCTTCGCCCAGAGTCATTCATTAGAGTCAACAATAAACAATGAGACCTCAGCCTCTTCCTTCTCATCAGTATCTTCTAGTCATCATCAAAGACTTCTTGGTATGCCACACCAATTAAACACATCCAAATTCCTAGTCAGGATCTCAATGAATCATTTGTTATACAAGTTCATGGCACATCAACATTTTGACCATTTTTTTTCAAGTCACAAATCATTATCTTCCTTTCCCTAGTCAGAAGCAACATTGCTATTATAAATCATAAATTGAAATACAGAGTGATCAGTTATTCAGCCTGTCAAATCCTAAAGAAGAGGAGAGCATGGACAAGCCTAATAAATTATTCTGTTGTTGTTGTTGAGCGTACTTCTGATGGTGAGAAAACTAGCAGGCGCTTTTCCTCACTATTGGTCAACTTGAAGCTCACCCACGAATAAGTAAAACCAGCTTTAGTTGCTAGACAACGAATCAATAACCTGTTACACTTTAGGGTAGGTTTCCTCATTTATTGAGCTAAAGAAGACTCACAACGGAGTGGGAGAGTACTTAATGAACTTAAAAATGAGGCCATTCATTTGATCTGAAGAGATGAACACATTCTCCCCTCACCCCATATTAACCTATTATTCGTGTTATGGAGAAAACCAGAGGTACCAAAACCATAGAGGGCCCAGGCACAAGCACTCAGAGTGGAGTACCCTCCAGGTCTTTGGCTCTGCTGGACACACACCACACAAATTCTTCTTTGGGGTCTCCTCACTTTCTAGCCTCTTCACAGATAGGTTTCAGTACAGCTGGATCCTCTGAATTACTGTTTTATACCACCCTAGTTCTTTGAGTGTAATTCTGATCAAATTGTTAGGATTTGGATATTCTCAGAACTGGATTAATAGATGGCTACCAAGCAGCAGCCAGCTGTAAGGGGCATTAAAACAGTTCTGGAGTAAATCAGAAATATAATGCCATTAACTCAGGTTTCCAGAATGGATCCCTTACATAATTGGTGAAATGTAATTTGGCCCCATTTCCTCTGAAGTAGAAAGTAGCCTTGAGTGAGGGAAAAAATACTCCTTGCTAGTGCCAACCCATGTCCCTTGAGTATTTCTGTGACACACAAAATTCATAAGGCCCAACAGTCTGTGGCGCCAACATTGAGACGAGTCATCTAACAGAAGCCTAGAAGTTGACGAAATTGCAGAGCTAAGTAACGCACAGCATTGTGCCTTTACTGAGAAGAAGAAATTTAAAGTTCTGTAAAGTACCTCCCAAGAACTTGATTTCTTGTGTTCCCAAGAAAACAGAAGAAGACACGATGCACAGACAAGTGGGAAAAAATCCCTTTTAAACATGAACAAGACTCTCTCACCAAATCCTCTGTACCTCTATCATTAGAGAATTGATTATAAGGCTCAATAGGAAAAATTGATAAAAGAAAGATAACTTTAAACAAGTAAGAATTTTGCTGAAGAGTATTTGTTTTGAACATTAAAAAAATGTGTTGTTATTAATAGAAAATTAGTTTCTTTCTACCCCCACAAAACATGTAGATATTTGCCACCTGTTTATATTCTTTGGTGAAGCATTTGTTCAAATCTTTACCCATTTTTTTTTTGTTTGGGAAGTTTTTCTCTGATTGAGATTTAGAGTTCTTTACATATTCTAGATAGAATTCCTTTATCAGATATAAGATTTGTAAAATTTTTCTCACTATATGTGGTTTATTCTTTCCTTCTTTTAACAGTGTCTTTCAAAAAGCAGAAGGTTTTAAGTTGTATGAATTCCAGCTTATCAATATTTTATTTTATGAATCATGCATTTGGTGTCATATCTAAGAAATCTTTGCCTGACTCAAGAACACAAAGATTGTTCTCTTACATTTTTTTCCAGCAGTTTCGTGGCATGCATTTTACATTTAGGTCTGTGACACCTGTGCGTTAATTTTTGTATATGGTGTGAGGTATGGATCAAAGTTCATTCTGTTACATATGAATATCTAATTACTCCAGGACCACTTTTTTAAAAGATTACACTTCCTCCACTGAATTGCCTGTGTACCCTTCCCAAAAATCAGTTGTCAATATATGTGTGCATCCTTTCCTGAACTCACTATTTGGTTTCATTGATATATTTGTTTATCTGTATACCAATACCATATTGTCCCGATTAGTGTAGATTTATAATGTCTTGAAATCAAGTAGTGTTAGTCTTCCACATTTGTTCTTTATCAAAGATCTTCGGGCTATTCTAGGTATTTTACATTTTCATATAATTTTAATAGCTTTACTGAGCAATAACTTACATACTATAGCATTTACCCATTTTAAGTGTACAATTCTTTGGGGTTTAGCATGTTTACAGAGTTATGCACCTATCACAATCTAATTTTAGAACATTTTTCTCACCTGAAAACCAAACCTCATGCCCATTAGCAGTCACTCTCCATTCACCTGCACCAGTGTTGGGCCAATTTCCTCCTTCTTCAGATTTTCCTATTCTAGACATTTCCTATAAATGGAATCATGAAACATGTGGTCTTTTGTGTCTGGCTTATTTAATTTAGCATAATATTTTTTGAAGTAGTCCATGATTAGCTTGTATCAGTACCTCATTCTTTTTAACAGCCAAAGAGTATTCCATTGTATGGATATACCACATTTTGTTTATCCATTCATCAGCTGGTGGGTATTTGGATTGAGTTGTTTCTAACTTTTGGCTATTATGAACAATAGGAATGCAAAATATTATAGCCACTTTGGAAAATAGCTTGGCAGCTGCTTATAGTGTTAAACATACACTTACCATATAACCCAGCAATCATATTCCTGGGATTTATCCAAGAGAAATTAAAACTTATGTTCACACAAAAATCTGTACAGGAATGTTTATAGTAGCTTTATACGTAATAGTCAAAACCTGGAAACAAGCCAAATGTCCTACACAGAGTAAATGGATAAAAAAAACTGTGGAATATCCATACATTGGAATATTACTCAGCAAAGGAATGAACATTTGATACACTCTAAATTTGGATGGATTTCAAGGACATTATGCTAAGCGAAAAAAGTCAATCTCAAAGGGCTACATATTCTATTATTCCATTTATATAACAGGCTTAAAGTGAAATAATTGTAGTGATGGAGAACAGGGGAGTAGTTGTTAAGGGATTGGGGAAGAGTGTGACTACTAAGGGGCAACACGAGCGAGTGTCTTTGTGGTGACGGAACATTCCTGAATCCCTGTTGTGGTAATGGTTACTCACACCTAGACATGCAACAAAATATCAGAGAACTATACATCAAAAAGAAAAAAAAAATGCATATGAAACTGGTAAATTCAAATATGGTCTGTACCTGAGTTAATGGTATTATACCAACTTCAATTCTCTGGTTATGACAATGTACTATGCTTATATAAGATATTATCATTTGGGGAAGCTGGATAAAGAGTATGCGGGAACTATATTGCTGTTTTTGCAACATCTTTCAAAATAAGGGAGCTATTTTTTTAAAGTTAAGCCTAATCTCTACTATACTTTGGGAAACTTAGAGGAAGGGATTGTCCTGCTCATGGAATGAAGTAAATAAGAAGTCGAGAATTCAGTACAGATTGGCTAACTCAACCACCATTTTGTAGAGGCTATTAAAAATATGTACATATAAATTCTCAGACTTTACGTCAACTAAATATGGCCATTTGACAGAGTCCTGGCCAAAAATATTAAGTAGAAGTCTGCCGGTACCAACTCTTCTCCTTTTACCTTGTTCCTGCCTGGACTGTGGACTTGACCTGGAGGTACAAGCAGCCATTTTGCAACCATGAGGATAAAAGCTAAGAATGGTGGCACAAAAGGAGTCTGTACTATATACCTCTGAACTTGTTTTGTAACAAAAATAGATCTGTATCCATTTAAGCTACTATAGTTTAGTCAAAGCTGAATGCCATCCCTACGAGGAGAAAAATATATCTTTTCTCCTGAGGCAGTGGGGCTTACCAGTGGGGGGACAGCCGTGCCATGCAAAGCATGAGGGCCATCATCCAGAGAGGCACCACTGTGTAGGTATGAGGGGGAGAATGGAGGGCAAGGAGGTGAGGAAGTAGGGCTTACCACATATGAGGCAGGACTGCAGGACCTCTCTGACATAGCTGAGAACACTTTGGGGAGGATAAATCAAGCCAGTGGGTCTTGGGCCATCATAATTCGGGTTACATTTGGGTAACCTAGTTTCCTGGCTGGCCCCCAGGATCACCACTGTAGGAAGGGAAGGGCAGACCAAATAGAAACCACTCACTACACACCAAGCTAAATCCATCTCAATAGCTCACTCCCCCTCTAGAGACCTAAGGAAACAAGGAGCTTCCTCCTGGGGGTTCTGACATCAAGACCAGTCTGTAGTCCAAGCTTCATGAATGTCGCTGGTCCCCGCCCACCGTCTGCGCCCTCGGAATTATTTTCCCTCTTGCCATGAGAGGAAAGAGGCTGCTCTGTATATCCTATTGAGTCTCTTCGCAGCACTTTCTACCAGCTTTGAAAACTTTTATGACATTATTTAGGACTTTCTCTATATACCTATGGGTTTTGTTTTTTTATTTGCCATGTTTAATGTGTGGTTCCTTCATGCTTCTTGTACCACGCTTTCATAAATGTCCCTATATTTCCTAACAACCATGCTTTGGACTCTCACTGACATCCTGGAGCAACACTTCCTCTGTCTGTCCTATCTAGCATATAGGCCAGGGGTCAGTAAATCTGGCCCTGCTGCCCTCCTGTTTTGGTAAACAGTTTCCTTGGCTCAGTGCTACCCCCATTGTTTACTCATTGCCTATGGCTGCTTTTGCACTATAATGGCAGAGTTGAGTGGTTGCAACAGAGACCCCATGGCCCCACAAAGCCTAAGATATTTACTATTGGCCCTTTACAGAAAAAGTTTGTCAACCCCTGACATAAGCTATCAAGTATTCTGAGTTAATATGAAGCATCAGCATATCCAAACTCCAATTTGTATTGTTCATACACTAGCCAATTGAGGAAAATTCTTAATCTACCTGTTTGGTGATGGGTTTTGCCATATTTTCCGGAAAAACATTTATTCTCTTACAAATTGCTACATAATGTTGTGAATTAATAACCTGATATTAAAATATAGCTTATTATTTGCAATATATAGTATGGCTTTCACACATAAAGCATGAGATAAATGTGAAATACCATTCATGGATTTGCTAAAGTATTTTTTCTGAATTATTACTGTTAATATTGGTTTATTTTTAAAGGCACTTTTTGCTTTAACAGAAGGAATCCTCCTAAATTATTTACATATAATGTATTATCACTATTTTGTTGGATCAGTGAACTAGATGACAGCTCAATTTGAGGCATTAAAAAAACCTTTAGGGGAATCATTTGTGGTTTTGGCAAAAATATATATATACTGCCTTTCAGAATAGAGATGATGTGATACTGAATAAGAAAACTGTAAGGGAATAAATAATTGTGTTACAGTAACATGCCAGCTCACTGAAATGAGATTTTTTTTAATAAGCTGGCAACAGAGGAAAATAAAAAGAGAATGAAAATACGTTTTCAATCAGTTCAGAATAAAGCTGCAGAATTTAGGAAGCCTGAAAACAGTGCCCCCAAAATTGAACTGCTTCCTCGTAGCGATGCAGAAAGCCCACACTACTGATAGGAGTAGAAATTGGAACAATGGCTAGAAAGCAATTTTGCAATATATATATTTAGAGTCTGTTAAATGTTCACACCTTTTAAACCCAGTTAGTTACTTCTAGATATGCATCCTGAGGAAGTAACCTAAAATGTGAATGGACATACGTGCACAATGATGTTAATTGCAGCATTACTCATCAGCAAAGATAGGAATAAAATAAATTAAATGTCTACCACATTTTCACTGTGCTAGATGCTAGTGACTGAATGAAAGAGGCTTTGGTGAGAAAGTAACTTTTCGGCTGAGACTCAAAAGAACTGGAAATGAACCACCATGAGAGTTAGACAGAAAATTAATGTCTTTGTGGAGCATGGGAGGGGAAGAAGGGAGAGACGGGAGGGGCTGGTGATAGCTCTGATGATGGGGGGCACGGAGATCCCTTATAAGAACATTCCAGACATAGGGACCAGGAATATTAGGAATATAAATACCAAACTATAAAGTTAAAGTGCAGGCATCCAATACATATATAGACACCTGTATATTGGCCTAATCTTTCTTTAAAATACTTGATTTTGATCCCACCCACCAGTGGTGAAAATGTCATATACAGGGCTATGTCCTGTCCTAGCCACATCCCTGGAAAGAGGGATGGACTGTTGTATTTTCTAAGACTATCTAACTGGAACCCCAAAGTATTTTCTGAACCAAGAGTTATTTTATGAGCTAAAATTCAGAAGCAAAGTGTCTTTTATTTTTATTTTTTGAGTGAGTATCAATGTAAGAATCAGGACAAAACATGCCTCATATTCAAATCCATAGTTGCTCACATAAACACTAACCTTCATCAGTAATGCTAGTCCTGCCTCTATTTTTTTTACTAGACTTGATGGAATGGGAATGTCTGGGAATATAAGATATGTTTTTCTAGATGCTTTTCTTAATTACATTTTCCTTACCCCCAAGCCTTGCTGCTTCTCTTTAGTACTGATAAGTCTAATTAGTGTATACGGAAATACAGAAAGTTTGGATAATTATTCCTTATATAAGATGTTAACATAAAGGGAAGCTGGGTGAAAAGTATATGGGAACTCTGTTCTATTTCTACAACTCTTCTGTCAGTCTAAAATTAACTCAAAATAAAAAGTTTAAAAAAACACACAACAAGAACCTTATCTATAGTATGCTGCCATTTGTATAAAAGGGAGAGAAAAGAAATAGAAATATGAATGTGATTTTATATGGTGAGATATCTGGCAGTACACAGAAGTGGTAACACAGGTTAACTCTGGAGAAGGTGTCTGGGGGCTGAGGGTCGAAGGTAGGAGAATGAATTTCCTCTGGATACCCCTTTCTGAATATTTTGAATCTTCTACCATGTGAATATTTTACCTATTCAAAAAATAATGAAAATGGAAAACTGGAGAACTTGGAGAGGCCATTCTGGCTCCAGAGTTCTCCCCAAATCAGCAGAGGCAACTCAATTCCTCTTTCTGCCTTATTTTCATCCACAGGACTTGACCCCAAAGGCACTGGCTAATAAACACACTGTATGCTAAACTTCTTCTCAGAGCATGCTCCCCAGAAAGGAATGCTATACCTACCCTTTCAGCAAATTTGTAAAATTTGCAAAAGTAAGATATTTTAACTGCAATTGGTTAAGATTGCTGACTCTTTCCCTCTCAGCTTCTGCTCCTTCACGCTTCCATCATGTGGTGTGGTGTTGGAGTGGCTATGGCATTTGGGGATCCAGTTAATATAAGTTCAGTTGGGGATACATTTCACCTGGGTTGGTGGGATACATTTACGTAGTCACAGACACATCCTGTAGAGACAAGTTACAGATAGCAATCCTACTGTGGGAATGGTCTTCAGGGAAACTCCCACCACCAACAGTGCCAATTCGGCATCAGGAGACAGTGATGCAAGGACAGATGTCATATGGAGACGTGAATGTGTTCTCTGGCACTCAGCACTGGAATTTGTCAGTAGTGGTGGGAAAACAGTGTGATATGCCAGGAGCCAGAAGCTATTCTGTAGACAATCCTTTCAACATCAGACATGTAAAATAATTGGTAAAAGATACGCTTCTCATCAATGCCTACTCAAAATGGAATTTTTCTCCCCCCAGAAAACACAAAACTCCTAATATGCCAGGACAGTGAGGACAACCCACGATGTCCTGGTAAATAAGTGTCATCGGTTCAAAAAGTGTTCAAAATTTGTTACTGCACAAGAAAGCCTGAAATGCTCTGAAACCTTACATTTCATATGCAAAAGGAACTTGACAGAGATCTTCAAAAATTTAACAAGAACCTTAAATATTACATGACAGTACCAACAATGGGTAATGAAACTGAAAGAAACTTTTCTAAACTATTATAAAATAAACTTTGATCAACCATGATAGAGGAAAGATTAAATTATCTTTCTATTGTCTCCACAAAAAACATTACAAAATCATTGTCATATGAAGAGTATGATCAAAGATTATGCATAACCCCCCAAAAAAAACTAGGGGTAAGAAGTACTAGAGAGGTATGTCAAGCAATTCGTATTTTAATTAATATTATGTTACTTTTATGGATTTTTGTGATGCTTGTGTATTTGTCAGCTTTTTAAATTTATAATTTGTTTTGATGTCTTCTCTCGTTCTAAATACAATTTCACATTTGTACCTAATGTTGTACCCTTTTCTTAAAGAAAGCCTAAAAATTTGTTTAAACCTCAGGTCCTACAAAACCTAGATACACCCATGAGAGCCACACTTTTAAAACATCTTTTTTAAAATGTGTAAAATAGCATTATTACTACATTAGATGTCTATAAAGGCTCTCTGCTAGAGTGTCTTTCAAGATAAAATCCTTGCAGTAAGAAAATCTCATGTTCCCAGGAGATGGCTGGGGAAGAAAATAACTCGGCATTTTCTGGAATATTGGTGCATGTCACTGCAGTCACTTCTGGCAACACAGTGCTCACTAGAGCAAGGATTAATGTTTCTGTTTTAACATCATTTAGACATTCATTCATTCTTCAGCTATATCTATGGTCAAAGCATTGTGCAGTAAATCTCTAACCAGTGCTATTTAACAATTAAGTGCATTCTTGATAAATTTCCCTTATTGTTCCCATTCCCTTTGCTTTCTCACTTCTAAAGAATTTACAATCTCCAACTCATGTGCACTAAATAGGATAAAAGACATATGCTACGACTGTCACTGGGTAAAATGTGGAAAAGAGAAAAGCTTGGTGCTCCCTGGTGATTGTTCACACAAAGATAGTAGACACTATCATCCTTATTGGGAGGGTCAGATGCTTTAGCTCACACACTTGGCATATGAATTGGTCCCTACCCAAATGGATGGTGATGTGAATTGAAGAGTGTGAACGTACATTAATATTATACTGAACAAGAATAATACGAGATGTTTCTGGTCCCGTCATGGCAAGCAGATAATGTCTAAGAACAGGAATGTGGCAGACGCTGCTGGGTGTCTGTCGATTTCCGTTCTCCTTCTTTCTCAACAGTATCCTAATTTTGAATGGGGTGGTAAGGTGCCCAGCTGGTAAACTACATTTCCAGCCATCTTTGAAGCTGGAAGCGGCTACGTGACAGAGTTCTGGCCCATGAGATGAAGGCACAAGTCACTGGGTGGGGCTCCCAGGAATGCTTTGTAAGAGAGCCACTCAACTAGCAGCATCTTTTGCCCCTTCCCTTACTTCCACCTGGGATTCAGAGGTGAGACTATAGTAGAGGCAGTCATCTTACAGCTAGAGGCAACGAAAATGAAGTTAAAAAGTTGCCTGACCTGCAGCTATGAAAGCATAGAGGATGCAACACTTACCTTCCCGGACTGCCTACCTCTAGACTTCGTGTTAGGTTTAAAATGTAAATCCTTATTTATTTAGTCCAGTTCTGTTGGATGCGACTGTACACAAATTCCTACCTGATACAAGGAATAATTGAGATCTCTATTTTTATCTTCCTTACACTATTTACGAGTACTTATTATTCTTAGAAAGCTTGGAAGAGCTAAGATATTCAGAGAGAGGGAGAGAGAGGGAAAGTGGGGAGAGGAGGAAATGGGGAGATGGATAGGGAGCTATAAAATGTGGAGGCAGTACAATTAGTAGTAAAGAGTGGTGTATCTGGAGCCTGACTAACTAGGTTAGAATCCAAGTTGTACTACCCGGGTTCAGTTCATTTAGTCATTCAACAAATATTAATTGAGCACATACTATGTGCCAGGCACTGTTCAAAATGCTTGGAGGTAAACTTAACCTCTTAGCGCCTCAGTTTCCTCACTGGTTAAGTGAAGATATGGATAATACTTACCTGGGGGGTTTATGACAAGGATTAAATAAGTTACTATTTGTAAATATCTAGAGCAGTCTGTGGCATCTGGTGTTTAATAAATATTGGCTATTAATATTAAAGATAATTTTGTAAAAATAGTAACACATAAAAACCAAATTCACTTCTATTATTAAGCAAAAAATATCAAGCCGTGAAATGGGATCATCTCATTTTTATCTTGGAAAAGACACATGTATGATATGTGATATGATATACAAGATGACAGAGGTTATCTCCAAATAGTGAGATTATGATGACTTTAATATACTTCTTTTTGCCTCTTAATATTGTCTAAATTTTCAGAATGAACATGTATTCTTCTCGCAATAAGACTGATAAGGTTATGCCTAAGTTACATTTCCCATAGAAAATATTGCCTAATTATAGGGTCATGGAGCCTGACCACACTCCTGTAGTTTGGGCTTCCTCCTAAACGGAGTGAGTCTTCTCATTGCCAGTCATACTAGGAAGAAGTCATCCATGGCTCAACTCAAATTCAGGGATTCTCTTACTACAGGAGAAGGGGAAATGGATATTGAGGGACAACATCTTCTCTGCCACTAGTGGGAAGTGAGTCAACAAGAATTCATCCCCATGATAGGTGGGCGAATTGAAGGTCTAAGTAGGGCTGCCTCAACAAATTTGAGTAAGCTGGAAAGAAAGAACACGACAACAATAAAACAATTTATAAAACATGGAGGAAAAAAGAGAAAGAAGAATGGAATCGAATATATGCATAAAAGATAGACACATAATCTATTTGAAGAGAAGATATACCCCAAGAAACAGAACAAATTTCAATACAGTAAATCTTTCCTGCCCTTGAAGAAATTCTCCACACTTAAAGAAATTAAAGAAAATAAAGACAGTAGAATTTAATTTTTTTGAGTGAGATTGCAGAACTCAGGGGGAAAAATAGGATTAACAAAAAACATCATTAAGGACCCAGCAATAAGCTAAATGCAGAAAGGAACATAATCAAAATGGGGGAAGCCAAGGGGCCTGCCCAGTGGCATAGTGGTTAAGTGCGCCCGCTCTGCTTCAGTGGCCCAGGGCTCGCAGGTTCAGATCCTGGGCACGGACCTATGCACCACTTGTCAAATCATGCTGTGGTGGCATCCCACATGTAAAGTAGAGGAAGAGGGGCATGGATGTTAGCCCAGGGCCAATCTTCCCCGGCAAAAAGAGGAGGATTGGCAACAGATGTTAGGTCAGGGCTAATCTTCCTCACCAAAAAAAAAAAAAAAAAAAAATGGGGGAAGCTGAGTCAGTGATCTGAGGTCAGCTTTGGGAAGAGATAGAGACAGAGACATGAGGAAGAGATAGAGATAGAGACAGAGACAGAGACAAAGCAACCTACAGACAACAATGAGAATGAGGGCAAACAGAGGAGAGCCAACACGTGGTCTGATGTCACTGAGCAGAGGACAAAAGAACGGAGCTGTCACTCTCCAAAAAGCACTAATAGATCCCAAAGGAGAGGAAGAATAGAATTATAGTCCTGAAAACGTTAAAGAGAAAAGTAAGATTTTTATAAAATTCAACATTTCTTCCTGATTTAAAAAAGAAAAAAGCTCTTAGTGAAATAGATATTAATATAAACCACAAAAATCCAACTTCATGCTTAACGGTGAAAGACTAGAAACCCTCGCAGTAAATTCCAGAGGAAGATAAAGATGCCACCCCCCACTAGAACCACTGATATTGTTACTTAAAGATTGTATCATTATAATCATTCAGAATATAATTTTGATTTTTCACTTCAACTGAGAGACAATAAGAGAAGATTGTTTAAATAAAAAAACACACCTCAAGCCAGCCCAGTGGTTAAGGTGGGGCGCTCTCACCACTTCGACGGCCCGGGTTTGTTTCTGGGTTGTGGAACCACACCACCCATCTGTCAGTTGCCATGTTGTGGTGGCAGGTCATGGAGAAGAACTAGAAGGACTTACAACTAGGATGTATAACCATGCACTGGGGCCTTGGGGAAGAAAAAAAAAAGAGGAAGATTGGCAACAGATGTTAGCTCAGGGCCAATCTTTCCCTGCAAAAAAAAAAAAAAAAAACACACACACACACACCTTGTTCTTAGACAAGAATTTGCACCTGTCAGGAGGTCACTTCTACCTGTTGAATTTATAAATTCTATGTGATAGTAATAAAAAAAACTCCAGAAAATTATATTTTGTGGGGAAATGGGAAAACTTGACAAAATAACCTAAAAATAGACATACGAGATATTTGGAAAAAATGAAAAAAAAGAGAGTGATAATCGAAAGCTAGCACCTCCACAATGAAAACATTATACTGTTTCACTAATTTATAAAATATGATCATCCCAAATTAATAAATATCAGTTAATGGAATAGAATACAATATAGACCTAAACACAAGTGTATACAAAAATTGAGTTTGTGATAAAAGGTGGCATTTCAACTCTGTGAGGCAGAGATGTTGGGGCAACAGGCTAGCATTTGGAAAAAAAATAAAGCTGGATTCCTATCCCACTCCTTCTACCCAAATAAATTTCAGATAGATCAAAAATCACAATATAATATCTGCAAAATGGCACAAGGAATGTTTTGAGTGTGATGGAAATGTTCTAAAACCAGATTGTCACAATGGTCGCATAACTCAGAATTCATTAAAAGTTGTTGAATTGTACACTTAAAAAGGGTGACCTTGTTGGTATGTAAATTATACCTCAACAAAGCTGCTAAAAATTTTAATTGCAATATAAATAAAAATGAAAACATAGAAGTAATTGAAGAAAATATGGTTGAATATTTTTAAAATCTTGGATTGAAAAGACTTTCCAAACATGATACGGAGCCCAGAAGGCAGCACAAATTTAAAACATACATCTGGATAAAGACACTAAACAAAATCAAAAGAAAAAGGCAAACTGTGAAAAAAAAATGTACAGTGTATATGCCATAGGACTAATTTCTTTTGTACAATCAATAAGAACAAAACCAACTCAACATAAATATAATAATTCCTCTGTCCATCCTGTCTCCGCACATGGTAAATTGATTTTTAACAACATATTATCACCAATTTATACCAAGTATTACTAATCTGATAGCCAAATCATAAAATACGCCCAAAAGGAAAGCTTTCCAAATACCTTAGAGCCTCAGAGTGGTCCATGAAGCATCAGCCTCACCCGGGAGCTCTCTAGAAATGCAGAATCTCAGGCCCGGGCCCCGTCCCCCTCAATCAGAATCCGCATTTTAACAAGATCCCAAGAGATTCATATGTACGTTCAAGTTTCAGAAGCATTGCCTCAAAATATCACATTCCTTTTCTGCCTGACAATTTGTGCTTCAGAGGCAAAATTGTCATCTAACAGTCTTTGAGGTCTCCTGATGAAGGTTTGTTGCCTTGGAATTAATTCTCACATGTAAAAGGCTACCAGGAAAAACATCACATGTGAGGTTACTTTGAACAGCCTACTAAATGTGCGTTCTTCTTCACTAAGCTAGAACAAGAAATCTTGATGATAAAATGAGTTCATTTTCAGAAACATTCTAGATTTTTTATTTCAGTGGAGTTTTTCTTAAAGTTCCAATCGTACCTACTCTACTGTAACCATCACTGCTCTGAACCATCTCTGGCTACATCACAGTTATTAGACACAGTTGTTTCTAACGATAGAAGCATAAGTCATTAGCTGAGTTTAAGGAATCTACAGACAGTTACCTTATCAGAACCACCACCACTCAGGCTTCATCATCTTCAAGCAAATGGTCAAACCAAGCCATAAGAAGCATGCAGACTTGTAAGAAGATACTCGGGAGCAGACTGTTGGAGTAGACACCCCTACAAAGGTTGCCAGGTTTCTCTGCACTCAAATGCCACTTCATGGTTCAATAAGAGTCATTCCTACCAAAATACTAAAAGGCCAGTTTGGTCTATATTCCTCTAGATGAAATCCTTCCATACTGAATTGGGGACTTATAAGATTATTCTGAATGCTATCCTGTCTATATCTACCCTTCATTCAATTCCTTCAATAACACTGTTGCTGTTGTTTAAGTTAAAAATAAAAGGTAACACATTCAGACAAAAATTAGCTTTGTCAAAGCAGAATTCTGGAAGGAGAAAAATGACCTAGTTTTGCCTACTTTGGGCACCAGAATTTTGACTCTACTCTATAGGTAGGCTATATTCAGTTTACGTATATATTATATGACACTGCCAGCCCTGTGGTCTAATGGTTAAGATTCGGTGCTCTCATCTCTGGGGCCCAGGTTCATTTCCCAGTCAGGGAACCACACCACCCCTCAGTCTGTCAGTTGTCATACTGTGGTGGCTGCATGTTGCTGTGAGCTGAAAGCTATGCCACCAGGATTTCAAATACTAGCAGGGTCACCCATCATGGACAGGTTTCAGAGGAGTTCCAGACTAAGGCAGACTAGGAAGAAGGGCCTGGCCAACCACTTTCAAAAAAATTGGACATGAAAACACTATGAATAGCAGCAGAGCATTGCCTGATAGAGCACCGGAAGGGGAGAGGATGGTGCAAAAAGAGGGTTCCACTTTGCTGTACACAGGGTCACTAGGAGTCGGAATCCACTTGAGGGCATTAACAACACATATGACACTACCTGCATGGATTATTTAATCTGGAGTTCAGAGAGCCAACAAAAGCTTTATTGGAACAACTGAGTCCAAACTCTATAATTTAATGGTTTCTACATGCTGGTCCATAGAACAGTGCTGGGCTGGCTCATAAGAATCACCTGGGAAACATTTTTAAAATATAGCTCCCTAGGCCCTATCCTCTGGATTCAGATTTCCTAGACTAGGGGTGAGGTCTGGAATGGGCATTTTTTACAAACGCCACCAGATGACCCTGATGCACAACTAGGGTTGGGTACAAACACTAGAATTCTAAAGGCCCTTCACAGGCTCTGATATCCAATTCTCACTCCTTCACACTTCATAACTAGTAACCATTAACATGGCATTTTCACTCTATATTCAACAGGACACACTTTTCTTGAGATGTTAACAATAAGTAAATATCTAAATGAGCAAACATAAATAAGGTTCTATATTCAAATAGTTTTGAGAAACACTGGGTTTAAATAAAGTTAGATCATTTTCTTTACTTTAAATAACAACATGTATAAGACTCCTCCACCTGCGAAGATATGGTAGATAGCATTTCCCTAATGTATTTGACCAAGGAACTCTCTTTCTGGTGTATCCTATCTTAAAATCTTGCAGAACTGATGTTCTGCGGAACACAGTTCAGGAAACTGTCTTAACCACAGCGAACAGGAAGCAGGATCTGGGTTCTGCTCTCTGGGTCCTCTACTATGAGCCCCATGGTTCTTGACCCTCTTCCCTCTTTCTGTCTCCACCATGCTGTGATCTCTCCTCCTCTCCTCAGTGCCCCAAGCCCCCTGTATCTGGTCACAGATAGCTCTCACTCTGTGTCCACGCACCTGCTCATGCATAGTCACTGAGGATTAAGTTACCACCACTGGTTAGCGCGAAAGGCTTTGCTTCCCTCTAGCCAGCTTTGCAGTACTGTTGTGCCTATGACGGTAAGAGCTCTCTGTCTCTCTAACTGGAGCACGGGTCCTTTCCGCAGGTGTCAGCATTCCTGCGTGGTGAAAGGGCAGCCACGAAGGGACCCTCCCTTTGAGCTTCTCCATTGCATTTCCTTCCTGACACCATAAACACCTGCAGGCAACCCCAGGATATTACAGTTTTCATTCTTCATGCCAAATATTGTACAGGTGAAACTAAAAAGTGTTACAGATGCAAGAATCTATTCCCCACTCACCACAATCTTGAAAGTCCTGGGACGACCAGGAGGATGCTAGGAGACTTTTCTAGACAGACAACGTCCTTCACAGAATGGGCATCAATGTCCAAGTCAGAAACAGATGTTCACATGGATTTTATAGGCTTCAAATATTACGGTAAGTTCCAGTTCTCTCCCAATTCTATCTCTTTCCTATCACCACGGCAATCCACAAGACAAAAGAGAAATCAGGAGCGGTTTCTGACCCTGTATGGACCAGAGGCCCTTATATCCCTTTGATATTGAAAATAGGTGGTTACTATATATGGAAAACACATATTTTTTGCATTTCCCATTCCATACTCTACTTCAGAAAGGCCTTCAAATAGTCTAACGTAAAAAATCAGGAGAGAAATAAAAAGGAACAGCCAGCAAAACCATCATGTGATATCCAGCCACTCAAAACCAGGCTGCCCCGAGGAGGTAATGTCAGATAAAAAGAGAGGCAGCAAATTTGAAAGATTTTTATCCCTCAAAGCTATTTTACTATTATACCTCCACAGGATTAGTATCAGTGCTCTATGTGATTGATTCATAATTACATATCTCCAAAGGAGACTACAGAGCTCGCCTAAAACCAAGGTCTGTGAAGTCTGGGTCATGCAAGAGTACAGACTGACCCTGTGGCATCACCATGGTGATCATATTTGAAACTGTTCCTCCAAGGGTGACTTGACAACAGGTGGCAGCAGAAGCATTAACAAACTCCTCTAGGGACAAAGAAAACTGATGGCTCAATTATAACTACTAAGGACAACGAAGCCCCCAGGAGAAGACAGGAGAGGAGCTGTTCTTCTCTGGCCTTGAGGAGTGCTAAGACATTAACCCGCCGGGTCTCCACACTTCTCCAAAGAGGAACTCACTGCCAGGTAACAGTTGTCAGCTATTGGAATTGGAAGTGCTTTGGTAGTTAAAGGTTTCTGTATTTCTGTTCCTTCAAATTCCTCTTACTTATTGTAAAATGTGGAAGTGGTTACCCCAGAGAGCTTTTGCAACAATGAAGGACTGTTTGCTAAAGGCCTGACTTTACCCCTCATTTGTTTTTTGCTGTTCCCTAAGCCGACACGGGGATAACCAAGGACCAACCTGCCAGTTCCAGGTAGTAAATAGACTGGGGGCCACAAAGGAGTGAGATCTATGTTGTCTAGAATATGCAACGAGTTGATGGCAAACAGCGGTTAGGCAAGGAAGCTTGGTGGCCTTGACTGAATAAGTTCAGCGTTTGTCAAAGAAAAATACGCCCTATGAACTCCAAACTGGAAATCAGAGCACGTAAGCCCTGCCCCCAGCCCTGTGTAGAGCAACCTGATAGATAAACTAGAATATGATAGTACAGGTGATACTCCCCCAGATTTCTGGGGCAGGGGTGGGAGGAGGGGTGGCCATGAGAATGCACCGCTCAGATCTCCTGTTGGCAGGAGCAGAATGGACCAGCAGCCCCAGCTGCATCCCTCTGGATCCATCACCATGTCTGCACCAAGGCCATGCTTCCCCTAGGCTGCCCCAAGTCTTGACTGTGTATGGCGAGGGTGCTAGTACAGTCCATCCCAGAGAATGTGAGACTCCTCTAGTGGGTAACTTGGGCTGGAGAACTCGCCAGTGATCCAGTTGGCACATTCTTAGAACTGCACTGCAGTCTGAGGCTCTTCCTGCCAAATCCTCCTTCTTTCCCCGTCTCCTTCCCAGGTGTCAGACCTGCATCATAGTCTGCAGCTCTCTCCCCTACTTCTGCTCTCTCTCCCCTTTACCTTTCACAGGCATTTTCCTCAGTAAATCTGCACGTCTAAGCCTGTCTTGGTGGCTTCTTCTCAGAGAACCCAACTGATGCAGACAGTTGACATGAAATAGTCAACATTTGAATATTGACTTTAACTCCTTCAAAATCTTTTCTTGTACATAATCTTATTTGATCCACGTAACTATTTGTAAGGTTTTCTTGATATCTTTCATGAATATAGAAGTCCTTTCTCCTTAAATTAATAATAATGCTCTACAAGTATCTGTGACCACACACAGCTATCAAGAATAAGCTGTATTAAAAATAAGCTGTATTTTTCATTCACCCATTCAACAAATATTGAGTCACTTTTATGCGCCCATGGACAAAGATTCTTTGCTTGATCAAACTTTAGTCAGGCTCTTGAACATTCTACTAGGCCCATCTGTGCACTTTGTAAAATCTAGTTTTAACAAGAACCCTGCTAAGTCAGTTTAGCAAGAACCCCCCACCCTCGATATCTGCTCACCCTTGATATCTGATCAGGTTCTGCATTCTCCACCATCACTAGGGTGACTTCTGATCACCCTAGCCTGTCTTCAGTAAGAATCCTGTTAGATAGGCTTAGCCAGAATCCCACCTTACCCCCAATATATCCTATTAGTAATTTTCCATCTGTTGACTCCAACCTTGCTCCTTGGCTATAAATTCCTACTTGCCCATCCTGTATTGAATCCAATCTCTCCTCCACTGCCAAGTTGTATCAAATGGTCCCTATACCTATTGCAATGGTACCGAATAAATTCTGCCTTATCATCTTTAACAAGGGTCATGAATAACTTTTTCTTTAACACAATCTCTGAGTTGGGCTCTCTTGAGGACACAGCAGTGAGCAAGATCAAGTCAATCCTGCCCTCATGGGATTCACAGTAAAAACATGATCAATTTTTTAACTCCTAATTGTAATAAGAGACACATAGGAAAAGATGAAGGTGTTATGGGTTTAGGGGAGATTCTAGGGAACTAAACTTTGGTAAGTGGCTTAGAGAAGGTTTCCCTAAGACCTATCACTGAAGCTTGGTTCAGAAGGACATGTGGATGTCATCTGGTTAAGGGTAGTTGTGTTAGTATTGAGGCAGTTTGGTGCCAATGGGTAGATAGAGAAGGGAAAAAAGCCCCTAGGTGAGAAGCAACTAGGAGCATTCAGAGATCTGAAAAAGGACCCGTATTTCCTGGAAGCAGACAGCAAATGAGAGGGAAGTACCAGATAAGGCTGGAGAGGCAGACAGAGGCTGTGTCACTCTCTTTCTTGGCCAGAAGAGTTTCCAAGATTTTGCTTACGTATCCTAAAACAATTTGTAAAACTATGTACCCATTCACACACTGTTAATTCACATCTAAATTCTTTAATTTTAAATTTAAATAGTTGCAAATGATTTGATTTCTGGTGTATTATTTATATTAACATGCTAAAATAATGGAATAATGTATCCAAAGAAAATACCAAAGCTACTGATACCCAATGCCATCCACTGAAAAATATGTATATATGAACAGGCTGATTTTCAACACTTAGACATTTTGTATCATTCTTTTTTCTCCTTGAACGTGTATTTCCATTCCACCTTCCCCACAGAATATCTTCATATAAAATATTTTTATACTTGAAAATCTTTTACTGATGTCATGTCATCCTTCAAGGTAAAATTCTTCCTTCTGCATTGAGTTCTTACTACAATTATTACTAATATATAGTTTATCAAAGGGAATATAAATATATTGTAAATTTTAAACATAAAAATTGGAAATTCTTTTGTTAATAGAATGGATGAGAATTTTTAATTTCATTTCATGTTTTGGTGGATGAATATTATTTATCCCTATAATGAGACTGGGTTTAGTATTCTAATGTGCTTTTTGGTGAGCTCTGAGAATCTTTGTTCACATACATAAATAGATGGAATTGGAGCAAAATTTGCTATAAAAT
This sequence comes from Ceratotherium simum simum, assembly GCF_057802395.1. Taxonomy (NCBI): domain Eukaryota; kingdom Metazoa; phylum Chordata; class Mammalia; order Perissodactyla; family Rhinocerotidae; genus Ceratotherium; species Ceratotherium simum. Next base: position 89,678,845 of record NC_141903.1, read on the forward strand.
GTCATTCAACTCTTTGAACTTCTTCCACTTTGCATGCCAAAACCATACAGTGGCACATCTTCAAATATTATTTGTGTGATCCATCAGCTGACACCTCAATTAGATCTTCCTCAATTTTTTTGGACGCAAAGAAATGGAAATTATCCTGAATTAAGAAGAGATTGTTACCCATCATTAGAGATAACAATTTCTCCATTTATGGGAAATATATCAAAAAGACTTTTCTAAGACTGATCAAATAACTATTAATTATACCTCTTACTCTATCATTTCAAGACATCTTCTTTAGCTTAATATGCTCCCAACAGGTTGGGAAAACTAAGATATTGTTAATTATATTCAATATTATTAACATGTTTTCAATAAATTGAGTTAAATCTGCAGCTTACATGTTTTTTAAAAAGGTATTAACAAAGGTATATTGAAAATAGTCATCACATAACCTAATCAGCAAAGTTATTCTTGTCAAACCAATAACCAATCAGAATTCTGACTCCATTTTTCATTTCACACAACCCTGCCTCCTGAATTCTAGTTGTAGATAGACAGGCAGATAAGGCATGGAGTCCCACCTGAGTTTGTCGTCTGGATATGAGAGGCATGGACAGCCTCTGCTCCAGGAGCAAATATGGCTTTTAGTGTGAGTCTTATCAATTTTTGAAAAGGAATTATATTCACTGTACTATGCAAGTTTAAAAACATTCATTGAAACTTAAAGAAATAAGTATTTGAAATAAAAAATTTATAAAATTATTATTGACATCTGTTTATATTCAATTAGAATTGCTTAATGATCAGGCTGATGTCATAGTTACAGAATATGATCAAACAGAAGATCTTCTTAGATCCAATTTTTCATGGTGAGAAAGGAAAACGGATGAGAGTGAACTGGAGTAACCATCATCAGCTACATGAAAAATGCTGCAGCAGAGCCTGTGTAGTGATCAAGAGCAGGGATAGTTTTTCATCACCCCAGTCCAATTTAATTCACTCACAAAATGCAGCTGGTTTTCACAAGGCACGGTGTTAGTACTACGTACAAATAAGCCATGGTGCATGTCTTAGTAGAACTTATATTTTTACTGATGAGACAATACATATTCTTACCCATATGAAATTTAAAAGCCAAAAAATTGTACAGTATTCAGTCCTCTGAACGACAGAAGTGGTAACTGTGAACTAGTATAGTCAGAACAGTCTTCAAGGATCTTGACTTGACCCTCAGAGGATAAGTTAGTTGGAAAGCCAGCATTCCAGGTAGAGGGAAGAGTGTAAGGAAAGACTTGGAGGTGATTCAAGGATCAGTGAAGAAACCAAACAGACTGGCACAGGGGCTGTGAATTGGGGAACAACGTAAGAAAAAGCTCAGATTATAAAGAGCCTGAAATGAACCCACAAAGACTGAGACTTGATTTCATAGGCAATGGAAGCCACAGGAGCCTGCTGTACAGAGGAGAGACACAAAGAACACACAATAATACCTTACGTTCTGTAAATGCGGAAGTGTAAGAGGAGAGACTAGAGACTATTGAGAACCTATTGCAGTAAGCCGGGTCTCAGGTGGTAACAGTGATGGTGTGGATGATGGAGCCAAAGGGCGATGAACTATAACTTGACTTCTAGTCCCAGCTCTGCACTAACTGGCTTAATGATCCTGGACAAGACACTTCATCTCTGGGCCTTTGTTTCCTTCACTCCAAGGATCCTTTGGGATTAAATAAAGCATCTTTGAAGGCGACAGCAAGCCAGCAAGAATGGACCAAACAGACAGAGGTCTATCACCCTCCCCTCCACCCGTTTCAACCAAATCAGATTTCGCAGTAGTAGCAGTAGTAGTAGTAGCAGTGGTGGTGGTGGTGGTAGTGGTAACAGTAATTTGGGGACTTCTAGGTATCATTTGGAGAAAAGTTTCTGCTACTTAAAAACTTTTGAAAAAACTGGGCTATAGGAGCCTCTTTCAAAGACATGAAATTTCAAGATTCTATGGAGAAGAGCAGTTTTACAAGAGAAGACATGGTAGGACTTGGTAACTGATGCATAGAGAAGGAAACAGTGAAGGGTCTCAAAGAAGATGGAGTGACTGGAAAACATGAAGCAATAATGATCATAAGGAGCAGGAATTGGTTCCCGGAAGAAAACGTTGAGTTTTCCCTAGAGTTTGAGGGGATAAACTAGTATGAAAGGAAGCGTTTTCTCTTGTTTTCTAATCTTTTCAGAGTAGGTCTTTTGCCATAACCTGCAACGTCCAAAAAAAGAATAATTATATTCAAACATAATCTAAAATATTATATATGATGCCTTTATCATTAAGTAGGAATGGAGTCAATAGAATCTCCAATTAAGGATAAAAATTTTTTAAATGTGTTCTTAGGCAAAATGCTTTTCCTTCCATGATACAGAATATATATGATTTGCAGCAAACCTTTGGGGCTTAAATTATTGGCTTGAATTTTCTGTTTCCCAAGTATAAACCAGGCCACAATCTTTTTTTTTTTTTTTTTTTTAAAGATTTTATTTTATTTTATTTTTCCCCCCAAAGCCCCAGTGGTTAGTTGTGTGTCGTAGCTGCACATCCTTCTAGTTGCTGTATGTGGGACTCGGCCTCAGGATGAACGGAGAAGTGGTGCCTTGATGCGCACCCGGGATCCGAACCCGGGCCACCAGCATCGCAGCGCGCGCACTTAACCACCAAGCCACAGGGCCGGCCCCAGGCCACAATCTTAAGAAGTATTCTTCTTCTACGTTATTTCTTTTAACATAGCAGGAATATTAATTTGATATATCCCCTTTTGAAATGTTACCTTTGCCCTGGATTGTTCATACTAGATTCTACATGGTATATTCAAGAATGCTTTGAACAAGCAAAGCTATAATCCTTCCATATGTAAAGTCAGCATATATTTTAAATTTTCTTTCACAATTACAGTATCACACACAACTGGGAACAAAAGCTACAGGGAACAAAGTGTAATGGATCGTGATGACTGTTTTAGAACAGCTTGAACCTCCTTACAGCCTACAGGAAGGCTATGTGAGCTGAATTCAGAAGTGCTGAGAATGGATTTTACTGCAAGCTACACAGTTTTGGGGGCAAATATGCTTTTTTATAATTTACAACTACAGGAGGACTCGCAAGTAAAAGGATTTGTGCCAATGAAAATGTGTGTTATCCCTCATGTCCTTCCATTTTGTGTGTTTCTTCTTAATACAAAGCACATACAAAATGGTTTCTAAACTACTAATACATTTTGTTTCAATTGCTTGCCACTAATGTAACAAATTGCATTTCTCTATTATTTTACTGGTGTTATGGTTCTTGGCTCTTGTGACCAGAATTGTTACTGCTACAGCAAATCAATTGGGGATTTTAATGTTTTGAGGCAAAAGAGAGGTCAAAGAGTGAGTTTTTGATTCATTGTCTCCATCTTCTAAATGTAACATAGTTATGTTTGAAATAACTGTATTAAGCACAGAAAGAAAGAGGAAAGGAGAGAAATGTATCACACTTTCATTCTATTCCAGCTTTTAATTTCCTCAAGGTATATTGCCCTTGTCCTACCTCCTTAGAAGTAACTCGCATTGAGTTACACAGGGTCACTTTCATTCAGACTAAATTTTTCAAGCTGTGCTCAGCTTCAGCAGATTCTTAATGAACAGAAGCCTCCCACATCCTGGAAAATCATGTCCCTTTAGTGTGACTGGGATGATATCCTTCAATTCCCTGCTGAGGGATTACAAATAAATGCAATTGGGGAAGACTGAGGAGATCTGACATTTGGTAATGCTGTTCTGCCACTTAGGTGACAACCCCCTACCCCCACCCCCTGCCTGGGAACCGGGCATGCTCAAATGGAATCTTTCATCAGGAGAGAACGCCATTGATGAAATGGCTCCTTGACACAGAGATTTAGTTGACCATCAAGCACATTAGTTCATTATTTTTTTCCTAGGAAAAAAGCAGAAACTCTCTTCATTAATCTCATTTCTCCTTATCCAAGTTCTTATCCAGAACACTTGCACTCTCATTTTTTTTTTCTGTGTTGTTTCTCTCCAAACCATTTCTGATAGACTCAAGCAAGCATTTAATGGTGCAGAACAAGCAAGCGAGCCCTCTCCACAGTGCACTCCCTTGCATGAGAGTGTGCTCCCCATGACTCAGAATGAATCAGACAGAGAGGAGAAAATAACAGCACAAAACCACAGCGTAAGAAATAAATGGCAACCCGTGATCTGGAGAGAGAAGACTGCACTGCTGATCACTGTTACCCAAGAGCTAATTGTCCTGCCTGCCTGCAGCATTCTTCAAAGAACAGGTAGAGTGCAGAGCAGGCTTTTCTTCCAGAGGAAATCAAAACATTCTGTTGTTTAAACACACTCTGGCAAAATAAATCATTTATCTCTGTCCTCCCAAGCTGCACCATATCAAAATCAGAGGTATACATCAAAAACTTGTTCTTTGTATTTATATTTTTTTACTGCCGTAGTTTTCTGCCCTTTGTATGGAAGATATACATATCTATCTATATGTATATATACACGTACATGCATACACACAGTAATGCACTGCATAATGATGTTTCAGTCAATGATGGACCACAAATACAATCATGGTCCCATAAGATTAGTCTCATATAGCCTAGGTGTGTAGTAGGCTATACCACTTAGGTTCGTGTAAGTCTAGAGGGGAGGAAGAAATTTTCCTCTACCCTTCTAGGTTCTTCTGGCTGGTCTACGAATTAAATTGACATGAGACAGATTAACAGGAGAAAAACAAAAGTTTAGTAACATGTATACGTGGTAGAAACCCAGGAAAACCAAGTAACTTGCAAAAATGACGGCCCAAGCCGTCACCTTAATTACCATCCTCAGCTAAAGACCAAGGAAGATGTTGGGGGTGGGGAGAGTCAGGGACTTCAAAGGGAAGGAAGGCAATTCACAGGTAGGTGAAAAGGAGCAAACATTTGGAAAACAAGTGTTTGGCCACACAGAAACAGAAGAACACAGAGGGGAGCCCAACAAACAGGCTTTTCTAGGTTCCTCCCTGTCTACCCCCTGGTTCATGTTGTGCTAAGATGACAGCTCACTTCCCGAGACAGGTGTTTTAATCAGAATTCTTTTAGGCAGTTAAGGGGGAGGTAACAAGAAAAACTTCCTGAGTCCTTTGTTTCTTAAAAATAATCAGCCTAAAATAATCCTCACATTAAAGAGACATATTTTGGGGTGGCAAATTTTGTTCCCCTTAGTACACTCTGTGATATTTGCACAACAACGAAATTACCTTGTGATACATTTCTCAGAACATATCCCCATCATTAAGCAACACATGACTGTATGTGTATATATATGTATGTATACAAAATATGAATATGTGTGTGTGTATTTGTATTTCAAAATATCAGAAAAGAGAAGTTCTTTGGGTTATGCCTACTTCCTTTTTCATTATTTCTAATTGAAATACAAGAAGTCCTTCACTAGGAACACCCAGCAAATTAGCTTATGTGTAACAGCAGCCAGCCCATGTTGACCCAGACCTACTCTCTCTTTCTACTTGCTACTGGAATTTTCCTTCCTTCCATCGTCCCCTTCCCCCTTGTTCCTGTGCTCCCACTGCTGCCCAGATCCTCCTCCACCTTCTCATTCCCAACACTCCACATTCCACGCCTCACTTTTGACTTCACCCCACAGCTAGCGAGTTGTGAAACCTATGGTAGGGGGAGAAGCTGTCAAAGGAAGCCCAGGGAGATCAGGGTAAGGAAACCTTCTCTGAACACTCCTTTTTTTTTTTTTTACCACATCCCAATGTGGGCAGGCGTCCCACATACAAAATAGAGGAAGATTGGCACGGATGTTAGCTCAGGGACAATCTCCTAATCAATCAATCAATAAAATAAAAACATACACACACATCAACATCATAAACTAGAAGAAACCATATAAGGATAGACTGAGCATAAAAGCAAAAAAAATTATGATGAAAAAGTTCAAGAAATTTAACTATATAATAAAAATTTCTATATTTTATGAATAAAATGCAAGGGTAAAAACACTGAGCCCTCCCTGTTGGCTGTGAGCTTTGTGTGAAATGGACACGAACTGGAGAAACTTCGCATCTCAATAGTCAGCAAACATCCCAATTTTGACTGAGATATGTCGGTAAGGAGCCTCACTCTGAATAATAAAATAATGTATTTTAAAAATTCAAATTATTTATTAAATTTTTGAAAAGATTATGGATTCACATGGTCCAAAAATAAAAACATACTATTAGTAGAGGTTTTACGGTAAAAACTTCCCACCACCCTTGTCCCTGTTTGTCTGGTTCCCACACTGCCCTCCCATATGTATCCATTATTATAAATTTCTTCTGTTCTTTCAACAGAAATATTTGCAACGTATATGACAAAGGGTTAATATATTAGTATGTAAATAAGTTCCATCAATCAATTTTTAAAAAGACAAAAGTCTCAATAGAAATATGGACAAAGAATATGAATAGGCAACTGACAAAGGACTGTTCTGCTAATGTCAGAAATAGACGTCAGTTTTGCTAAACTGTGTTTTACTAGAAATTAGATTATTTCATTTTTTTTAATCCACTGGAATAAATTTTTATAATATTCTCTTACATATGTTTTTAATGTCTACAGGAACTAAAGTGATACCCCATTTTTAATTCCTGATATTGGTAATTTGTAGCCTCTCTCTATTTTCTTGGTCAATCTTTCCAGCACAGAACCAGCTTCCATTTTTGTTGATCCTTTCTACTATATGTTTACTCTGTTTCATTAATTTCTGCCTTTAACTTTACTATATCTTTCTTTTTTCTTTGCTTGGTTTTAGTTTGGTGTTCTTCTTCCAATTTCTTGAGATGGATACTTAGATCATGGATTTTTCCTTTTTCTTGTTTCCTAACATATGCATTAGGGATTATAAACTTCCTTCTAAGCAAGGCTGCATCCCTAAATTTATAAAGTAATTATAGTAATTTGCCTATTCATGAAGCTAGAATCAGTTAACCAGGTGAATTAATTTTTTAATAGCAATGATAATGGAAAGATAGTGGCAAAGGAGATAGAACTTTAGGTTAAAGATAACATTGGCTAGAGTAGAAACTGACTAAATGAGCAATGAATTCAGCAAACTAAAATAAGAAGATAATAAGAAAAATTTTTTTCTTTGAAAAATTTGAAATTTGAAAAATCAGTTTGTCTTTATTTCCTCATTAGGGAAAGTAGTCTCACAACAGATGTTCCCTCCTCTTTTAATGGAACTAATGTTCATTTCTCCCAAAGCATTGAGGTTACCATACACGACCCCTGAGTGGGTGGCCAGGATTGGGAGAAGAAGAGGTTGTAAAATCATTGACCAGAGTTCAACAGACAAGGAATTCCTACTGATATACTGGAAATTTTCCTGGAATTGATAAAGTACAGAGGAAGAGAGAAAGAAGTCCACTATAAACGAAAGAGATTCAACCAGTAAACGTGTCTGCTGGTTGGAACAGAACTCCATCAAGCCGCACACAAACACACACAGGCGCACGCACACGTGCACATATATTTGTCAAAAATTTTACAGAAAAAGAGAAATAGTTAACTGGAACTAGTATCTCCCAGAGTCCTCTCTAGTTTCTCATGTTGTCTGAGAGGTGAGGATCCCAAGGCTCAGTCCTGACTCCCCCTTCCTTCTTGATTTACATCCCGCCCTTGAGGAGCCCACCCAGGCTCCTGGCTTTAAATATCATCTCCCAAATGTGTGTTCAGATTCCTCTCCCAAACCCCAGACGTGAGTACACAAGCACGTATCACAGACGTCTCCAATTTAGAATGTCCAAAACTGCATTCATCTCCTCTAAAATCTGTTCTATATGCAGCCTTTTTCATCCTGGTTCATGGAAATGCTTTTTTCTTTTTCTTTTGAAATAATTTTAGGCTCACAGAGAAATTGCAAAAATAGTGCAGAGTTCCCGTGAACACTTCACCCAGCTTCCCTCAAAACAATGTCTTACACAACTATGGTACAATTATAAAAACCAGGGAACTGTCATTAGCATAATACTATGAACTAAATACAGACTTTATTCGGATTTTACCATTTTTTACATACATTCTTTTGTTTCTTTGGTACATAGTTCTATGAAATGTTATCACGTTTAGATTTTTGTAAACAGCAGTAGATAGAATCAGTACATAGAGCTGTTCCGTTACCCAAGAAGCTCCCTCATGCTGCCCGTTTATAACCACATTCTCCTGCCTCCAGCCCTAACCCCTGGCAACCACTGATCTGTTCTCCATCACTATAACTTTGTCATATCAAAAATGTTATATAAATGGAATCATATGTATGTAACCTTTTGAGATTGGCTTTTTTCACTGAGCATAATGCCCTTGACATCCATCCAAATTGTTGCATGTATTCTTTTTTTTTTTTTTTTGCTGAGCAGTATTCACTTATATGGAAATACTGCAGTTTATCCATTGAAGGACATTTGGATTGTTTCCAGTTTTTGCCTATTACAAGTAAAACTCCTGTGGATATTTGTGTACAGGTTTTTGTTGAATATAAGTTTTCATTTCTCTAGAATAAACACTCAGGAGTAGGATTGCTAGGTTACGTGGTAAGTGGATATTCAATTTCATAAGACACTGCCAAACAGCTTTCCAGAGCAGCCATGCCATTTTACACTCCCGCCAACAATGTATGAGACACAGTTGCTCCACATCTTCATCAGCACTTGCTGTTGTCTGCATTTTATTTTAGACATTCTAATGGGTAAGCTGTAATATCTCATAGCGGCTTTCATTTGCATTTCCCTAATGGCTAGTGATGCTAAGCGTCTTTTCATGTGCTTATTTGCCATCTCTTGTTGAAGTATCTGTTCAAATCTTTTTCTCATTTTCAAATTGGATTGTTCTTTTTCTTGCTGTTGAGTTTAAAGAGTTTTTTTTTTTTTAAATATATTCTGGATACAAATCCTTTGTGGGACACATGATTTGCAAATAATTTTTCCCACTCTGTGACTTTATTTTCATTCTCTTAATGGTGTCTTTCATAGAGCAAATATTTTTAATATTGATAAAGTCCAACGTATCCATTTTTTTTCTTTTATGGATCATGCTTTGGCGTGATATTTAAGAATTCTTTGCCTCCTCATAAGTCATAAAGATTTTCTTCTGTGGTTTCTTCTAAAATTTTTATAATTTTACACTTAGACCTATGGTCAATTTTGAGTTAATTTTTGTATCGGAGATGCACTACCTTTTCAGTTACTCAGGACAAAAATGTTGACGTGACCTTTGACTTCTCTCTTTCTCTTACACGCCACATCAAAACCACGAGGCGGGGCCGGCCCCGTGGCTCGGCGGTTGAGTGCACGAGCTCCGCTGCTGGAGGCCCCGGATTCGGACCCTGAGCTCGTACCGACGCACTGCTTCTCTGGCCATGCTGAGGCCGCGTCCCACATACAGCAACTAGAAGGACGTGCAGCTATGACATACGGCTATCTACTGGGGCTTTGGGGAAGAAAAAAAGGAGGAGGATTGGCAATAGATGTTAGCTCAGAGCTGGTCTTCCTCAGCAAAGAGAGGAGGATTAGCACGGATGTTAGCTCAGGGCTGATCTTCCTCACAAAAAAAAAAAAAAAAAAAACCCACGAGGCAGTTCTCCTGGTTCCCCCGGCTCCACATCTACCACCCCGGCCCAACCCACCATGATGTCTCATCTGGATTATGACACGTGCCGCTTAACTAATCTCTGTTTTCTTTGCTCGTCCCATACAGTCCATCTCAACACAACAACAGAAATAACCTTTTCAGAGCATAAGAGAATAGGTCACTCCTCTGCTATAAACGCTCCAGTAGCTCCTGTTTCTCTACGTGATCTGCTCCCTCCCTCTCTTCTCTGACCACACGTCCTAGGGCTTTACCATTCAAGCCCTCCACTCTCTCCTCCCTGGCCTCCTTGTGCTTCGTTGACCCGGCTAGGCACACCCCCACTTTACAGTCTTTATACGGCTGTTCCCTCGACTGGAATGCACCTCCACCAGATAGCCACACGGCTAACTCCCTACCTCCTCCAAGACTTTGGTCAAATACCACTTTGCAATGAGGCCTCCTCTGACCTCTAAAATTTGAACCTGCTGTTTGTCGTCTACCAGCACTCCCAATCACCCTCACCTTGTTCTACTTTTTATTTTTCCATAGCACTTATTATCCCCTGATGCACCTCCTAATTTACCTATGTATTATATCTACTGTCTTATTGTCTATCAGCACTACTGCTAGAAAATAACCTCCATGGAGGCAGAGCTCCTTGTTCTGTTCATTGACACATGCCATGCACTCCGAATCCAATGTCTGGCAATAATAGGTACTCAAGAAGCCTTTTTTTGAGTGATAGAATATAGCATTTCCTAAATCAGTGATTCTCAAAGTATGGTATGCCAACCCTTGGGGGTTCCTGAATCCTTTCAAGTGATCCACAAGGGCAAAACTATTTTCATAATAATACTAATATGATATTTATCTTTTTCACTGCATTGACACTTGCCCTGACCATGCAAAAGAATGTGGGTAATACTGCTGGCACCTCTGCACCCATCAAGGCAGTGGCACCAAACTATTCCAGTAGTCACTACATTCTTCATTGCCATGCACTCACAGTAAAAAAAAAAAAAAAAAGCCAGTTTCACTAAGAATGCTCCTGATAAAGCACTAAAAATTGTTACTTCTCAACCCTTGAGTACACTTATTTTTACTATTCTATGTTATGAGATGGGAAGTACTCACAAAGCACTTGTGCTGTACACCCAAGTACAATGGTTGGCTCAAAGAAAACAACTTGTGTACTTAAGTTGCAAGCTGAACTAGACGCTTTTTTCATGGAACACTATATTGTCCTGAAAAAACACTGACAAAGTACGGTTATTTGGATTTGAGTATTGGTGGACATTTTCACTTAATATTCTAGCTACTTTAAGGAAAAGAACACAGTATTTGTTGCCAATTACAAACGTTACTCTTTCAAAATAAATTTGAATATTGGAAAGTCACATCCTCCACTATGAGCCTGTAAGTTTCCCAACACTTTCAGATTTTTCTGATTTAACTGCTAATATTGTAGATATAGAATAGATGTAACCCACATAAATAAAAGTTCTTTGGGTTCTTCAATCATATTTACTAGTGTAAGAGATCCTGAAAACAAAACGTATGAGAACAGATGATTTGTCCCAATCTTCGTGGAACCCTTCTTGTTCTTTCCAGCATTAGCTGCTTCCAGGGGTATGTTACACGGCAGAGCACACATAGCTCTGCACTTCTGCACCCAGAGGCCCTAGCCCACTGCCACTCTATAAATCAGTCATTTTCGTTGTACAGCTAAGGGTTGCTTTGAAGGCAGGGCATCTATAGCTGAGATCATTGCTTGGTGGGAGTGAGAGGTCCTGGTGATTAGAAGAGAGTAGGGATTTGCTGCAAGACTCACCATCCCAAATGGACCTTTGAGGTTTCCAAGGCGAGACATCAGCTGATATCTTTATGGTTTTCTGACATGGTTTTCCTCTCAAAGGAATTATGAGTACCATTTCATTTACTGTATAGCGTAAATACTGCAAATCAACATGTTTAGTATTCTCCTCATACCCTGATCCCCTAGCCCTGGAAGTAAACTTGTACATAGAATTGGAAAAGTTGTTTTGGAATTAAAATTACAAAATACATATATATATATTTACTCATTTGCCAACGTTCACAAACTCCTGGAGGCCAGGAGACAAAAATATCTGGGAGTAATTTTCTCTTCTGCAAGTAAACATAAATATTAGCCATCGTTTTCTCTCAGGGGCGTTGTAATGTAAGAGCTATTGAAAACTTCTGTTATAATTTCACACATATTCTGGTTTCAAAATACATCTTCTTAATTGATATTAAATCAGTTTTTATTAGGTTTAAGGAGATTTTTAATCATTAAGCTAAGCTTCTCAAATATTTTTTCTTATTTTTGGTGAGGAAGATTGGCCATAAGCTAACATCTGTTGCCAATCTTCCTCTTTTTGCTTGAGGAAGATTGTCCCTGAGCTAACATCTGTGCCCATCTTCTTCTATTTTGTATGTGGGATGCCACCACCACATGGCTTGCTGCGCAGTGTGTAGGTCTGCACCTGGGATCCGAACCTGTGAACCCCGGGCTGCTGAAGTGGAGCACGTGAACTTAACCACTACCCCACCGGGCTGGCCCCTCGAATATCTTTTCTGATACAAACATTTTCTCATTTTCATCTTCAGTTTCTTGCCAGTTCTGAGCATGTGTTTTACTCAGAACTCTTTCTGTTGCAGGTGCTAGAAACCTAACTTAAACTAAACAACAACAAAAAAGAGTTATTAGCTCACAGAAAAATTGTCTCAGAAGGCCCTGATACTGAGCTCAAGCACAGACAGATCCAGGGACTAAAGCCTTCAGGACTTCTGTCTCCACTACTTGTCTCAAATTGGCTGCATTCTGCACGCAGTCTCTCTCCACCCAAGGGAGTCAAGACAGTGAGCACAGTCATGCCCAGTCTCGTATTACCCCAGGTTAGCAAGTGAGGCCAAAAGAGAACCTCATTCTCCCAGCATCCAGAGTTTCTCTCTCCCTCTCTCTTCTCTCTCTCTCACACACACACACACACACACACACACACCCGCTTGGTCATGACTGCATCATGTTTCCACCTCCGTGAGCCCAACCAAACTGAGTACTAAGATTGGTCCAGCCCTGGTCCCACGCTGTCTCACAGTTCTCCAGAGAAACAGAACCGGTAGGATATATAATATATATTATATATAATATATCTCTCCATACTATGTATCTCCATATAATACATATATCGGTATACTATATATATATATATATATCCACATCCTACAGAGAGAGATTTATTATGAGGAATTGGCTCACAAAATTTTGGAAGCTGAGAAGTCCTGTGACCTGCCATCCGCAGGCTGGAGACCCAGAAAAGCCAGTGGTGATAGTCCAGTCTGAGTCCGCAGGCCTGAGAACCAGGGAGCGGATGGTGTAGATCCCAGTCCCAGGGTAGGAGAAGACTGGCGTCCTGGCTCAAGCAGACAGTAGGAAAGGAACAAATCCTCCCTTCCTCCACTCTTTGTTCTAGTCAGGCCCTCAGTGGATTAGCTGATGCCCACTCACTTCGGGAGGGCAATCTACTTCACTGAATCCATGGATTCCAATGTCAATCTCATCCAGAAACACCCTCACAGACACACCCAGAAATCATGTTTAATCTGGGCACCCTGTGGCCCAGTCAAGTTGACACGTAAAATTAACCACATATGCCAACCCTGGGAGGGGTATGCACGAGTGTGAGACCCCATGACACACACTCCCAAGGCCAAATGGAGTTGGAAAAAGATGGATCCACAAGAAAAAGACGGTGGCCAACAAAAAGAGCTTCCTACTACAACATAAGACAGAATCCCTGTTTATTTGTACTCACCGCTCCCACAGCTGAGCATCTTATAAAGGCAGTGTGAAGTTGCTATAAATAGGCAGTGCTTGACTTATAATAGTTTTCAGAATCATAACTATAATTTTAAGAACTGTCTGATTTGAGGGAGTGGAGTAAGCTGGCACTAGAAAATCAATCGCCCCCACTCATCCCACCCCATCTGACTACTCCAGAGAGATGAAATTGTAATGGGTAGTAGTTAAATTATTATAAAAGTAGAGACAGGGTTGAGTTAGACAATTCACTGGATAACTTAATCAGGAAATAAATCAAAAAAGACTACACACGTAGGTAGAATGCAGACTTGCTTAATAGCGATTGAGTTTTCCTTCCAGAAACACCAGTGTCTCTAGATAGTAGTATAGCTAAAGGAAACTCATAACAGTCTCTTAATTCTGTGAAGGATTTCCACCTAAAATGGAACCGGATGCTATGAAATGGAGAATCTCACGCATGCGCCCTCAGGAAAACAAAACTTAAAAACTGAGAAACTGATTTCCCCCTAAATGCCTGATTTACAGAAGACCGCAATTTATCTCCTGACCAGTGAACGTCCACCAAGACACTCCATCCTCAAGCCGACAAACTTACTGCTTGGGCTGGACTCCCCCATCTTTGCATCCTTGCCCATAAATACAGCCCACCCCAAACCCTCCACAGACTTTCCCACAGCTTGCTACAGTTTGTGCTTCCCGAATTGCTTTTCCCAGATAGACTCAATTTCTGGTAATTTGAGCTTGCCTCAGTTTACCTCTTTATTTAGGTTGACAATTTGCTCTCAAAATGCAAGTCTACAAATCACAGCGCTGTGAGTAGGGGCCATTCTCTGTCAAGACCTCCAGCTCCAGTGGACACTGTTGGTTCCCCACGCGTCTCCCCTCCCCATGGCCGCTCCAGCGCATGCAGCGTGTTTAATTAACTAAACAAGGAGGCCGTACTCAGGGGGCTTTAATGCCCGGTCGGCCTACATAAGCTAACCAAAATCTAAGCCTGTAAATGCCTCAAGGTTACCAAATGGAAACCTCAGGACAACCAATCACGAACAGCCAACCAGGCTTTAAGCTCTAGCCAATCACTCATTTCCTTACTCTGCGCCGCCCTTTCTCTGTAAAAGTCTTTCCTTGAGCTCCGTACTGCGGTGGCGGGTTCCCACACTTTCAATTTGGCGCTGCCTGCTTCCTATGGATTTTTGCTCAAATAAACTCTTAAAATTTTTAATGTGACTCAGTTTACCTTTTAACCTGCCTTACTTCCACCTTACCAGGACCTACATTTCTTTACCCGAGGGCTTTCTTTGGCCCCCTAAGCACGCCATGCCGCCCACGCAGGCAGGTGGAAAGGGCGGAAACACTAGCGCTCCAACCTCGGGCCTCTGATGTACGGGAGCTGTTGCTGGTGACTGCGGGCCGTGCGCTGGGCTGCCTGGCGGGTTGCACAGTGGGCGAAGCTGCAGCGGCCCACAGGGGTAGCTGGCTTGATAACACGCACTCTCTTGGCTGCCTTCACTCCCTAATCTCAAGCCCCACTGCCCAGCGAGTGTTTCCTTCAGCTGCCAAATACACTACTCTTGTTTGAATCCTAGTTTCAAGATCTGCTTCTAAAACAAGAGACAAACAGAAAAGAATAAAAAAGCCACGTCTTCAGTGGGCCATCCATGATTTTCCTACACTTTGAAGCAGACAGATCTTTTTTCCCGGCTTTCTTGAGGTATAATTGACAAATAACAATTGTATACATTTAAGGTAAACAACATGATGACTAAATATGTGTACACCTTGTGAAATGATTACCAGTCAAGTTAACTGTGGTAATTAACACATCCATCACCTCACATACCTTGTGAAATGATTACCAGTCAAGTTAACTGTGGTAATTAACACATCCATCACCTCACATAGTTACCATTTGTGTGTGTGTGATGAGAACACTTAAGATCTCCTCTCTTAGCAAATTTCAAGTATATAATACAGTATTATTAATTATAGTCACCATGCTGTACATTACATCCCCAGAATTTATTCATCTTATAACTGCAAGTTTGTGAAGTACATAGACCTTAGTTCAGTGAGGTGCCATGTCTCCAGCAGTCATTCTTTTGCTAACTTGAATAAACTGAAAGACTTATGGCACAAAAATGAGAGAAAACAGCCTCTGAATATGTGCTCTTGACGCCCATACAAGGCATTTGGAGTCACCCTTGGGCCCCCCTCCAAAACCAAAATGTAAAAGAATATAAATTGAATTTAGTGAGGGAATAACCAAGGTCATCTGGTTCCTTGTATGAACCCTCAGTATTCCTGAGTTTAAATGAATAGAAGATTAGAAGCAGATGGGTGTGGCAGAGAGGGGAATGGGAGGAGTGAGGAGGCATTTAGTATACGGCCCCAGCATTTAATATATGGCCCCACCACTTAATATACGGCCCCACCACTTAATATACGGCCCCATCATAACTGCTGTGCTGCCTCATCTTCTGATCACCTCCTTTGTGTCTGTACACTTTAATAAACCTCAAGGGCAACACCCCTGGGTGAACTGACATGCATAATTATCACATATAGAACACAGAGATTATACTCTGTATGTTCTGCTTGAGATGGCAGGAAATCAAGCAATACATTTTGAAAGAATATTATTTAATTAGTTAAAAGAAAAAAGGGAGCTCTTGAAAGTGTAAGTTTTAGGTGTTCAGAAAACTTACTCTAACAGATGTTTCCCCCTAAAGTCACGTAAGCTATTTATATTGTGCTCTAAGATACTTTCCCTCCATTTCTTAATTAAATATTTTAAAGGCAGGTCATAAAGCACTTGTGTTTCACTATAATAAGTATTCATTTAAGTGATGTTTGGCAAGTACTATACTAAACGAGCAATTTGAAAACAGAAGGTATTTTACTCACAATTGCTCATAGATATTCAGTATAAATATAAATATACAAACAAAAGCCCACAAATATTGTACTCCCGTCACAAATAATCATAGGCTTTAAAATATCAATTTACTTTAATAGTCCAAGCAGCTCATGAAAATTCATTGTCAGGGAAGAACTGAAATGAGTCAAGAGAACAATGTGTTCTTTCTTTTACTTCAATTATCTTCACATAATTTCTAATTCTATGATGAGATATTTTGGAATATTGATTGCTTTCTTAAAAATCTACTGATTGCCACACTACATGCCAGAGGTTCAGTTGGGTATTTAAAATTATGCAGGAAAGAGAAGTTCCAGTAAACTGGTTATAAATCTTAACTTGCAAATTGAATTATTTACTATGGAATAAATAATTTTTACTTTTTGGGAACTTGACAGTCTTTAAAGCAATAATGTTCCAATGACACTTCACCCTTAAGGAAGAGGACCTTTGATCTGGGTGTTAATAGCTCTAATTCCGTGGATCCAGGATGACTGCTTCTCTCTGGACTCACCCTCCGGTGTAATGGTTTAGTGGTTACAGCAGGCTGCCTCATAGCAACATTTTAATTTATACCATTGGCCTCCCCACAACATACAGTGTCCCTTTGGGGAGTTTCTGTTGTGTTTCCATCAGAATATCATCAATGTAAGGATTGGTTGCCCAAGAATATACGGACGTAGACCCAAAAAAAACAGGTTGGAAGGAACGTAGGGCAAGTTTACTTAATTATGATGGGGTGTTGTGGCCTCTAAATTTCTGCGTTATTCCTCATGGTCATGGCCCCATTATTCACTTCTTATGCCTTTCTTCCCATGGTGGTGGATGATTCCGTCTCATTTCTATGCATTCTGGTTCAATTTACCATTGTTTAAGATCAAGGGACTATTGCTATGATAGCTCCAACACAGAGTAAAGAGCCAAAGGGTTAGTTTTGCCTCGACCTCCCAGCAAAGGACTAAATGTTTCCCTCTTTGAATGATAGTTATGGTGACTTCCCTTGGCCCTGTGAATATAGACATGAAAATCCTAAATAAAATATTAGCAAATCAAATCCAACAATATGTAAAAACAGATAATACATAGCAGCAACTACAGTCCTAGGCATTTACCAAAGAGAGTGAAAACATAAGTCCATAAAAAGACTTGTATATAAACGTTAATAACAGCCCAAACTGGAAACAGCCCCAATGTCTATCCACGGGTGAATAAACAAATTGTTGTATATGTATACAATGGAATAGCACTCAGCAATAAAAAGGAACAAATTACTGAGAAACACAATAACATGAATGAATCTCAAAAACATTACACTGTATAAAAATGGCCAGGGTGAAAGAGTGCATACAATTTGATTCCATTTATATGAAATTCTAGAATAAGTTAAAACTCACCTATAGTGATTTAAAAAAATCAGACCAGTGTTTCATTGAGGTGGGGGGGGGGGGTGGCTTGCTTAGTTTGTTGGGGCTGGTACAAGAAATACCATATAGACTGGGTGACTTAAACAGCATTTATTTCTCATAGTGAAACCAAGAACAAAGACGTTAAAAAAATCTTCCCTGGGCTAGAAGAAGAGAAAAAAAAATCTTTGAGATAAGCTTTACTAACTGCAGCTGTGCATACTCAGCATAATCAACTGTTGTTCAAAACTAACCGGGTCTTTTTGTCCCTCCTTAGTATATGAGTGAGCTGTCTTTCCCGGGAAGTCAAGGTCCAGACATCAAGATTCAACCTCACAAGGTCAAATGCAGGCTGAAGATGAAAACTAGCCAGAAAAGTCCAGACAGTCAAGGGAAAAGAAATTCAGTCTTTAAGGACAAAGGCAGGCTGGTGGGAAGGTGCCAACCAGCATGGCCACATGCTCCCCCTCCCCTACCTAAAACCCCAGCACATGCTCCCTCTCCCCTACCCAAAACCCCTACCTTTTTCCCTTCGAGGAGGTGGATCTGAGTTTTACCTCCCATCTCCTTGTCTGGTTGCCTTCTGATAATAAACCTCTTTCCTTACCACAAGCCTAGTGTTCCAGTTATTGGCCCTCCTGTGCAGGGCTAAACACACCTGTGTTTGTGTTCAGAAACAATAGTTCTGGAGGCTGGGAAGTCTAAGATCAAGGTGCTGGCAGATTCAGTATCTGGTGAGAGCCTGCCTCTTGGTTCACAGACCACTCTCTTCTTGCTGTGTCTCACCTGGTGGAGCTAGCTAGCTCTCTGGCCTTTTTTTTTTTTTTTAATAATTTTATTTATTTATTTATTTTTCCCCCAAAGCCCCAGTAGATAGTTGTATGTCATAGCTGCACATCCCTCTAGTTGCTGTATGTGGGACGCAGCCTCAGCATGGCCGGAGAAGCGGTGCATCGGTGCACACCCAGGATCCGAACCCCAGGCCACCAGCAGCAGAGCATGCGCACTTAACTGCTAAGCCACTGGGCCAGCCCCTCTCTGGCCTTTTTATAAGGGCACTAATGCCATTCCTAGGGGCTCCATCCTCATGACCTAATTACCTCCCAAAGACTCCACCTCCTAATACACATTGACGGTTAGGATTTCTACATATGAATGGGGCAGGGGGGACAAACATTTAGTCCACTGCGGGGAGACTGACTGCAAAGTAGCACTAGTAGAACTTTGGAAAGATGGCAATCTTCTATATCTTGATTTTAATTGCAATTACATAGGGGTCTATATTTGTTAAGTGATCAACCCACGTACT
This sequence comes from Ceratotherium simum simum, assembly GCF_057802395.1. Taxonomy (NCBI): domain Eukaryota; kingdom Metazoa; phylum Chordata; class Mammalia; order Perissodactyla; family Rhinocerotidae; genus Ceratotherium; species Ceratotherium simum. The sequence goes on from NC_141903.1 coordinate 89,697,974, forward strand.
TAAAATATGTGAATTTTACTGTTATAAATTACACACTAGAAAGTTGATTTAAAGAAAGAATATTATTGGGCCGGCCCCGTGGCTGAGCGGTTAAGTGCGCACGCTCCGATGCTGGTGGCCCGGGTTCGGATCCCGGGCGTGCACTGACACACCGCTTCTCCGGCCATGCTGAGGCCGCGTCCCACATACAGCAACTAGAAGGATGTGCAACTATGACATACAACTATCTACTGGGGCTTTGGGGGGAAAAATAAATAAAATTTAAAAAAAAAAGAATATTATTGAAAAGTGATGAATAAACAGTATCTTTTTTACAAAAAACGATGTTTTTAAATTTCAATTTCAATGATTCCATTCTCTGACCACCACTCTCTTCCTCCCCACTCACTTTGTATGTTACCAGTGCTGCTCTTCTTTGACCCCGGTGTGCCTTCCACCTGTCCACTCTCCCTCACCTACCTCATGTCCTCCTTTTCTCCCTCACCCCACTTAGATTCCACAGTCTATCTTTGGAGTCACTCCCTTGCATCCCTCACCATTCTTGCCCTGCACTTCAATTGACTAAACAGTATCCCAGACCAAATTGCTCTGCCTACTCCAAGCCTGTACCTAATCAGCTAAATGTGGCTGGAGAAAACCACACAACCAGGACTACTGGACTCATTTTAAATTCATCAACACCAACTCCAGTGCTACCAACATTGCTCTAGTTAATACTCTGCCTCACTCCTTTCAACAAGTATTTCTTATCTTCGCATGGATAGTCCTGTATCAAGTGTTCCCCATAATAAAGAGAAATTCTGTAGCTAGAAGGGAAATGGGGTACTGGTCAGACAAAACAACAGTCTTCTATTCTGCCTTTCTAAAAGATTGGTATTTTGCTAAATTCCTCTTTGATATCAAATTTAAATGTTTCATGGTATAAACATTAAAACTCCTAGTTTTGAACATTAAAATTATTTCTCCCTTATTTATAGAAAGCATGCTACTTATAGATGTAAATATTAATATGACTTTGCTTTTCCTCTGTTATGGTTGCTTTATCTCATTTATTGGATTTTTAATCAGTTCCAGATTACAATTATTATGTTGTATTCTTTCTTTCTTGTTTTCATACGAAAATTTCCCTAGATTTCTAACAATAAAATTTTTACAAGTTATCTTCAAAATTTATGTCTAGAAAAAAGGGTATGTCCTCTTATTCCTTGTTTCTATCAGGGTTTTATGTAGCAAACAACAAAATCTACCTTGGCTGGCTTAAGTGGAAGAAGAATTAATTAAAGCTAGCAGGGAGCTCACAGAAGCTCTGAGAGGGCTTGAGAACCAGGCGTGGATGCCGAGCAGTCAGGAACAACGTCCGATGACTCTGCAGGAACCAACACAGCTCAAACACCCCTGCTGCCCCCGGCGGCACCTCCACCATCACTCACACAGATGTTGCCCAGCACACGCTAGTGATGCTCAGCAGCCGGTGCCAGCAACTCTGGCACTGATGCCCTCCCAGCTCACACTAGTGATGCTCAGCAGCAAATGCCAGGGATTCTGGCACTGAGGTCCCTAAAGAGCCCAACACTACTGTGTCGTGCTTGCCAGATGACAAATTCCGCATGCCTCCTTCTTGCTTCCAAATCAAAGTCACATGCGAGTGCGTCTGTCTGGAGGAATCCAGACCATACACCTGTACCCTTGCTACAAGGGAACCCGGCAAAGTCAGTTTTCTGCTTCAACCTGGGGAAGTGGAACTCATAAGACAGGACATTTTCCAAACATTAGACGAGTGTTCAAAGTGTGCTGGGCAATCAGAAATGTCCACGATGACAAATGTCCACGATAAGCCCTAAAGAAGAGATTTCTGTTAGTCAGTGCCTCCTCTATCTTACAGTTCCAACAGAGATTCAGAAAACCAACTGAATCGTGGAAGTGATGATATCTACCAACCACTGCAGAGTGTGCTACTTCATGAAGAAATGTGGCACTGATACCAGAATCATGCAATTGTCCCTTATTTCATCATATCCCAGAGTCAGAGGGACTTCAGCTATAATCCCAGCTGTAAGACAATAATGGTATTTATATGCAAGGAAAATATTTTGCACAAATCATTCACCTGCACCAGAATTCAGCCATTTTATAACTCAAAAAATACTGTTTCTTGAGAATCAGATTAATCTCTTAATTTTTGATAGGTAGGATAGTCTGACCACTTGAATTCTAAAGAATAATTGTGCCTTTTACAGATATTCTTACTTTCAACATGATCACTTCTATTCCTTTATATAAATGCAAAGATTTGCTCTTGTCTGCCACGATACGTATTTATTTCTCTCTGCGTCTGTTGACATGACAGTGCAAATAAGAAAACTTCTTTTTTTCACTTTTCCCTGTTAGCAGCAGCCATATAAATCACATGAGTCTTGGACTCTCTGATTAAAATACAGGAAATTGAGTTTATTTATCCTTTTTGTGTTAAATTATTTTCAAATGCTTTCTTTGTAGAATCACTGCATTGTTTTTCCTCATACACCTGCCTTGGTGGCCATGCAGGCGTGGGTCACACTGCCACCTGGTGTGGCAGGGACAAACTTCCTTCCGTTCTGTGGAAGCTACCAGGACAGGGCCTGCGCGCAGACCTGGCATTGCTGAGTCAGGCCGCAGGCTGAACTTCGTCCTGGAGGAATTTGCGGCCCACGTAAAACGAGGACTGCATCAACAGCAAACAAATCATTTTACAGAGGACAGGGAAAACCACAAGTATTCAGCATTTTTACTTCAGCAAATGTTTATTTAGTGCCTAGTGCAGCCACGGTCTGGGTTTGGTCCCACAGGTGACACACAAATGAGGAGGGCACAGTCCCTCCCAGAGGATCCAACACTTTACAGCAGAATGTCACATGAGCTAAGCATACAAGGTGCATGGGGTGGGGGTGAGGATGTGGGGAGAGATCACAAGAAATAATATAAAAACAAAACAAAACAGATTTCATAGGGGAATGATATTTGGGTTAGGCCTTGAAGGAGATTTGGGATTTTATGGGCAGGGATAGGGTACTGAGGAGAAAAAGGAAAAATATATACCAAAAATAATAAAATAATAAATTAAAAATTCTAGCTTTAAAAAAAGAGTCATTTTATTTTTATCCTATTATTTTATCATCAGCAAAGTGTACAATAGAAAATTTACTGTTTCACAGTCACCTGTAATTAGAAGTTTATTATTAGAAGGGTGAAAGAAAGTACTGACAATTAAATTTTGCTTTCCCCGAAAAGTAATTTCTAAATGACAGTTCTTGATTGCAATACTTCCATTAAGTTTTATTCAAATCCCTTTTGCCTCAAAAAAACAGAAGACAAAACCCCTCCAACATAGATTTTCCATAATTTTATTGACAGGATTATTTATAATCTAAAATAATTTAGGTAATATATTCATACTGCCATATTCATATTATATTAATATATATTAAATATTAACTGGCCATGAATTAATAGCTGTTCACTTTTAAAGCTTTTCTTAAAAAAGATACTTAGATAATCTATGTGACTGTCAATTCTTAGAAATTCAGCAAATCAACTTGATCCTCTCATTTATTCTCAGGGTAAAATTAATGCTTTTATACCATATGTTTCTGTCAACATCTTCGACTGCAATTTCAATTATTTGACTTATAGTCTAGACAGGGCTATCATAGTATTTTGCAATCTTGAATTAAAATTTTGATTTTACAGAAGAGCATTTTCTCGGCATATGTTTTTCTTAGAATTCTGGGGTGTTTACATAAATTTTGTAAATATTCAGTGTCACAAAAATAAACCAATGACTTGAATTTTCATTAGAATAGTCTTCAAATACATGGGCAGTCATCTTGGGAAAAGAATGATTCATGTAAGTTGAATAATAACCAACACAAAATGCTTTTTAAACATAAAATTCTATCAACCCATAACTTTTAAAAAGAACTTTTCATTTTTTTCATATTAACAGAAGCTATATATTTTTAAAAGGCATATGATAGAGCTTGCTTTATATAGTATTCAGATTATGCGTCTTATATATCTTAATGGATAAAGATGACATTTGAGGAGGATTGGAAAGTCTCATTTTTCAGTGTTGTGTCTCTTCTGGTGTGTTTCTAGACTATTCATAACCTTTAATTGATCTGGTTTTATGTGTTTGGTTTTTTTCTTATTAATAATAATTCTAAAGGACAAATAACATTTTAAAAAATAATTCTTATAATTTAGAGATAACTATACAATCCAGTACCATAATATGTAATAATGGTTAACATTGCATCACAATTTCCCATACATTATCAAACAAAGTTTTTATTGTGAATGTATTTCTGGTCCCATGGTTTAATGATACAGAATTTCGTAACAACTAATAGAAAAATATATGTGAAATGGCCTATCCATAACAAATAATCAAGCACTTTTTGGGTTGAGCCCCCAAAATGTCAGAAACTGCCCTTTCCCTCTGAGGGGAAATTACATCTGTTATTAATATGGCATTTTACTATTTTGCAGGAAGAAGCTCAGCTCAAACTTAAATTGTTTACCCAAGGTTCACACATGTGTGGGTGTGACTGAGGGGCTGTGAGATACATTATCAGTAGTAACAGAGTTAAAACCGTGTCGTAGCAGGGATGTATACTCCAGCCAGCTGTGTGCACTCTACTCCTGGAATCCTCACAAGAACCTCTGGAGGTAAGTAATGTTATTGGCCCATTCTGCAGTTAAGACAATGGGGGCACAGAAAGGTTAAGTCACTTGCCCTAGGTCACACAGCCTGCAAGGGGCAGAGCTAGGGTTCAAACCTGGGCAACCTGTCCCTGGGGCCTGTGAGCTTACCACTACAATAACAAGGTCTGTTTCTAGAAAGGTCTGTAAAGGAGTGTTAAGGGAGTCCAGGCACAGAAAGACTTGCCAAGGAGCAAGGGTCAATGAAAAGAGAAGAGGAATTTCACGTGCTGCTCCTCTGCTCCTCCTACTGCACTCTGGGTATGACTTGTACTGGGGTTCTGGGAGATGGAGTCCTAAATGAGAACAAATTTAGGGAGCAGTGAATTAATTAGGGTAATGGTAGCTGCTGTACAAAAAAACCTCAAATTTTCAGTAACTCATCACAGCAGAAATGTATTTTTTTAATTGTGGTAAACTATACATAACATACAATTTACCATTTTAATCACTTTTAAGTGTACAGAAAATGTATTTTTTGCCGATAGAATAGTCCAAGGTGGGTGTGCTGTTCCTTCCATCCTGTGTTCTGACATTTCCTGAGGTCTCAGAGCTGGCCGAAGGGAAAGAGAGAACACAAAGGAGGCACACCCACTTCCTAAACTCCTTGGCCCATAAATAACACACATCAGGTCTGTTCACGCTGCGGTGAACTAGTTCCGTAGCTCCACTGAATGCAAAGGTGGAGTGGGGGCTCCGAGACTTTGAAAATGCCTGGGCAGCTACTTCTACATAATGGAATTCTGGTAGACAGCTAGCCATCTCTGCCCAAAGCTCCTTCACTAAACTCTCTCCAGGCACTGGCAGCACCAGGAGGCATGACTTGAGAACCCAGGTAAAAAGCATAAGACAAAGGACATAAGGACCCTTCCCACTTCAGTAGAGACCCTATTGGTGCCGGAAAGTCTTGATCGCATCAGTGCCATCAACAGGGCAGGACACTAGCAACTTTGCCAACAACAGGGGCCAATAGATCCAGCAGAGACGTCATCATCTCTAACTTGGGGTGGTATCACCACCAATGTGGCAGGACAGCTCCCAGTGGTGCCTCTGGCAGATGCCTGAGAGAGCAGAGCCACTTTTGGTGGGTGTGGGAGGTGAAAGCATCTTATAGGCACCAGTAGCATCTCTGGGGGTATGTGAGGTCTCTGAGCAGGTCGCCTGTGGACAGGGCGTCCTGAGCGAGAAAGGAAGAAAATGGCAAGTGCCTCATGGGACCTGAGAGGATGCTCTTTGTAATCGCATGTGAGCTAGCCCCTCTGATTCACAGAAACCAGTCAAGAGTAAGCCTTTGTCCTAAGACTGGTGGGGACCAAACAAAAAAACCATTACAGAGATCTTGGCGTTACTTCAAGGCTGCTGTGGGCTTGAAAGTGAAATTCTGAAAAACCATTTCCTTGAGCAAAAGGTCAACATGAGTGACGAGAAAATACATGGGAAGAATGTGAACTTACAGGTCTGGCAGCCAAAGCTGCCAGCCTGGGTCCCCGGAAGCCATGTCACAGCTTCAACTAAGACAGCTTTGAGGGAGAGCATAGACATCTGCTAAACGCTATTGGAGAAAAAAGATGCGACACAGGTGGCTTTCAGGACCACACACCCACCACGAATAGGATGAATTAGGACCCGGTGCGACTTAGAAGAGGAGGTGAGAAGCTGAGCTCCAGCAGGGTGAATTTGCTGGGGGCTGGATATGCCACAGGCAACTGAAAAGAATGGAGGGACGAGGTGAAGAGAGAATGAGACTTCCAAGACCCAGAACCCAGAGACTTCCAAGGTGGACAGCTGTCAGAACAGGGCTCCACAGTCTTCAGTCTGGAAAAGTGTCTTTGGGGCTTAGGAGGGAAATGGACTTCAACCTCCAGAGCACCAGCTATGAAGACTGGCATGTCGAGGGCCGAATCATAGAGATGTCTGTTTGTGACAGGGTGGAGAAAGCTGAGCTTAGAGCCAGAGAGAATGCTGCTCACAACTAGGATTAGGACCCGGACTGACCTAGGGCAAAGTTGGCCCCAGGAGCAGAGCATCAGCATCACCTGGGAACTTGTCTGAAAGGCAAATTCTGGGGCTCTACTTCAAGCCCTACCTAATCAGAAACTGAAGGTGGAGCCAGCAACCTATGTTTTCATAGCCATTCAGGTGATTTTGAAGCAGGCTAGGGGACCTAGGAGACCCAAGGGATGGGTGGGTGGGGATATATAATGGAGATTAATATAAGACTTAAGATAGACCTCAAGTAGTAAGCAACATGAGGAAGCCTTTCATCTGGGAATCCCAATCTCCTTTTCCCCGTCCTCCCACAGATTCTGAAATGGGAGACACGTGAAGACACATACAGAGGCTGTACATGGTGAGACTAGTATTTCAACTCACGCAGTACCTTGTGTGAGGCTGGCAAGCACAGATGCTCACAAGGGGCTGGGAGCGTGGCAGCCCGGGGCAGTATCTTAGAGCAGGAACAGACCTGTTTCACGCTAATCTTGCCATGTCGCTCCTCCCCTCCCATCCCCATCAATGCCCTAGGTATTCAGTTTTCCTGTAGCCTCCTCTGAGTAAACAGCCTATCTCCACTCCCATCATAGCACCCTCTTTCTTTTTCATCAGCATTCAAGATAAACACACAATAAAATCTTTCTGATTCGGTGTAATTTCTCCTCTTTATTAAATCTAGTAGCATTGCAACAGTGTCATTCTCTACTTTTTTTATTGCTTGTGAACATTTCAGTCCTATTATAGACTCATAATTGAACTGACCTTGGAGTTATAACATTTTCATTTTTCCGTAGAAAAATGCATTTCAACTTACAAACAATAAATTAACAATTGAACTTGGGAATGTGTTCACAAGTGGCAGGTGGATTGATTGGCATAACCCCTCACAAACAAACGGGAACGGAAAAAAAATCTATTCAAATGGTATTATCAAGGAGATGAAACAAGGTCTACCACATTTCAAATCTGCTTTGAGATGCTGGATCTAGTTTCTCTTCCCTCCATTGAAAAAAAAGGAAAGGGAAAAAAAAGGAAGGAGGGAGGGAGGGAGGGGAGAGCCGTAATTTAGAATTGCATAGATTCTTCTCATTGAGCTGAATTACCCTGATCTATAAACCCACCCTCAGAAGCCCTAAAGACCCAAGAGTACAGCATCTGTATAGTACTCAAAACATCAGTGGGACTCAGTAACATTGTTTTCTGAAAAACTAATTAAGCCTGCCTCTCACAGCCAGTCCTAGATGGTTTTATCAGGAGAAGTAAATGCTAAGGGTAAGGAAGTTTTTATTTGGCTACAGGATGCTAACAGAGAGGTTCAAGGATGAGTCTTTATAATTAGGAAGAACAGAAGGCTGACGATGAATGCTAAGAAATGAACTCCCTTCTGCGGCAAAAGGACCAGGGAGTGCTGTGTAACAAAATGCAACTGTGCAATCCAGGGAATCAAAATATTCTGAATCAGCTCTTACCCCACTACAGACACCAGCCCCTGCACAGCACTGCGGCACTGCCTCATCTGTAGACCACGGTGCCCACGACGCCCACCACCACCCTGGGTCTCTGCTTGTTGACAGTCTTTCTCCATGTGCTCTGCATCAGTTCAATGTGTTCAATGAAGCCATCTTTTTGGCTCTCAGTGCATGGAGGAACTCTAAATAGACTGTGTAGTTCAGCTACAGAAGTGCCATTTGGGGACACGCATTGTGAGCCACTTGCCCCAAAATAATCTATCATGTTCTTTGCACACCTTCCTGCTGGAACTTGGATTTCACCATCAAGTCATTTTTCTGACTTAGAAAAAACAGAGCATTGTTTCCAGGAGCCAGTGTTCACAATTCACAGGGAGAGGAGCGCCTGGAGGCTTGTGCCTCCTCATCTGTGGAGATGCCATCACTATGTCAGCCACTCGTAACCTGCAGAAACGAAGCGAGCCTTAGAGGCTGTGACAAAGGCAGGGACATTTGAATTGAGAAGTAGATGGGATGAAAAATAAGGGAAGAAAATCTGTGAGTCTAGCAGTCTGGTGGAAAAACAGCCATGGGGCTGGCTGCAATGAATCAAGCCCTGAGGGAACATCATGGTGGCCTCTACCCAGATACAGGCCCTAGCAAGGGCTCTGACCCTGAAATCTCTCCCCATCTCCACCTCTATTCTTTTCCACTGTCTCTCTCCAGATTTGCAACTCAAGGAAAGCAAACATAGTTCTCTCTAGATCTAATTCATTCCTCCATAAAATGAAAGTGATAGACTAAATTATGGTGCTACCCTAGGACAAAAGTCATCACTGTTAATGATTCCTAGGTTGAGGAATGTTCCCTTATAGTCCCAGCTAAACAAATAATAAGGTAAGGAGATAGAAGGCTTAACCTTTTTAGAAGGACGACCTGAAATAGAAGCGGGTTTCAAATCAAGCCCCTAACCCAGGTCTAGCAAAAACAACATGGGTTTCAACTCTTCCCACCAATAATAATAACCCAGAGATGCTCCCAACAGGTATCTAGCGCCATCTTAGCTTCATGCCTGCATCTCGGAGAAGGTTAAACACCAGATCTTATGAGTCCAAACTCTACGTCCGTTCTGCCTCACTTTTTAAAAATTGCAAAATACATACACTGCTTCCCAACAACTTTATATATCCATCTATATAGACCTTGAAGTGATTATTAGAGTGATGACTGAAACAGATTGACCCAAAAATACAGTGACTTAAAGGAAAAAAAGAAACAATTTGTCTTCATATATTACAGAACTGGCAAAGGAGTTCTATTCCATATGATCATTCAGCCCAACACATTGGCGAAGGAGAAGGCTTAGAAAAAGCATACCTAAAGTCTTAAATCCCAGTTCAAGGAGTGGTACATTTCACTTCCACCAATATTCCATTGCCTCACTTAACTGAAAGGTAGACTGGGAAATGTAATCTAACTAGGCAGCCACATGCCCAGCTTTAAGAGGGAACCGATTTTGATGATAGATAGATAGATAGATAGATAGATAGATAGATAGATAGATAGATAGACAGACAGACAGACAGACAGCGAGACTGACTGATTTAGGTTCCGGTTCAGATTTAGATTTAGATTTGGTAGGTTCTATTATTTTCTCAACTTTAATAAGATGAGGCTTAGGCTCATAAAGGATAGAAAGCTTACCTAAGTTGTATACCTATTACATGGTAAATTGGAAGACTCCAGCATAGATCTTCTGAGTTTAGGAGAGCTTTGTATGCCATGCAATACTATGGAAGGTTTTTGAGGAAGAAGTTATGCAATCCAATGTTATTTTAAGAAGATAATTCATCAGCAATGTGAAGAGTGAATTGTAGAAAGAAGAAACGAAGACACGCAACTAGAGAAACAGTCCAAAGCAAATTCAGCAACGGCTTAACCTAAAAAACTAGGGATTAGAAGACAAAGCCGGATATTAGAACAGAGGTTCAGAATTTAGGGCCCATGGAAAGGTGTCCATATTGTCAAACTCCATACTGCAATCACTCTGCTAGCATTTCCTGAAAGCTCTGCTGGTTTTCCTTCCACTTCTCCAGCCCCTCCTTCTCTGCCTCCTTCGCTTGTACCTCCAGTGCTATTCAATCTCTAAACATTAGAGGACCCCAGGGTTCAGTTCTGAACCCTCTTCTCTAGTTACTTTATCCTCTTTCCCCAGGATGTCTCATCTAGTTCCTTAGCTTTAAATTGCATCTTATCTGTTACCACTTACCACAATAAATCTACATAACAAACCACCCCAAAACACAGTGGCTTTAAACAATCAACATTTGTTTAGCTCATGACCCTGCAGGTTGGCTGGGTGGCTCCGCCATCTTGATTGGAACGACACACCTGTCTGGGTGTCACCTGGCTATAGACTGATCTAGGATGACCAGGCAACTCAAGTCTACTACACATGTCTTTCATCTTCCAACAAGCTAGTCCAGGCATGTTCCCATGGTGATAACAGAGGGCTAGAGCAAGCCAAGCCAATCATACAAGCACCTTTAAAGCCTCTGCCTCCCACACGTTTGTTAACATCCCATTGACCATTAATGAGAGGGCACGGCAAAAGACACTGACACAGGGAGCAAAGAAGAATTGGAGCCGTTTTTGGAATCCTCCACAATATTTATATGCAAAGCCTCCCTGATTATGTATCTGGGCCCTGACTTTTTTCCTGAGCTGTAGACATGTACGTCTAATGCCCCAATGGGCAGTCCATTTAGATGTCTCCTGGCATTTCAAACAGCATATTTAAAATTGAACTTTTGATCTTTTCTTGCAAAACCTGCTCCTCTTCCAATATTTGTTCTGCTTCTCAGTAAATGATCTGCCATCCCTCCAGTTGCTCAAGCCACACACCTGAAATCAGGGAGCCCTTCTTGACACTTCTCTCCTTCATCTCAAACACAGTCCATGAGGTCCTATCAATTCTCCCCCCAAAATACATCTCCTATCTGTCATCATCTCTCCTTTTCCCTTGTCACCTCCTTAGTTCAAGTTGTTTTCATCTTTCTCTTGAACATCTAAAAACATCCCATTGAACTTTAAATAAAATCTCAAACCCTTAACGTAGTCAGGCTCCCACCTCCATCTACAGCCTTATTCTGTGCTATTCTGCCTCTCACTAAGGTTACTGGCTTTTATTCAATATCCAGATACAATAAGCGCTTTCTCACCTGGAGGCTGTGGGAGATTAAGATTTGGCCACCCTGAAATCTATCTCTTTACCTTGGTTGTTTTCTCTGAGGACATTTGACCTCCCCCACTAACTGCCTAAAGAATTTGACATGGTAGCTCCTTCCTGGAACAGATCTATCATGATGGCTGTAAAGATAATGTAGGGTAAATGTTGCAATAGGAAAGGCACCAACAAGCCCCTCTTATCAGAAGTTCTGTCTCTCTGGCCACATTCTCTGGATGACCCTGCGAAGAGTTGCCAGACAATCATTTACATTTATAAGGGAAATCTCCATTTGTAAAGGTATCTCCCTCCCTGTTTGGAGAAGAGAGGGGGATGAGCTCATTTCTAGTGACTTATCAATGTGGAAGGTGAGGCCTTGAGCTACATAATAAACCTTACTCTTGTTTACTGTGCTTTAGTGGTAATCTCCTGTAACTGACTCCCCCCACCCCCAAAGTCCTCCTTTGTCATTGGCTGAAAATGATATTTAAGACAAGAATTTCTGCTATTGTGTTGAGAAACGCAGTGTCCCTGCTTTCTCCCATGTATACATGTTATTAAACTTGGTATTATTTTCTCCTGCTAACCTGTCTTGATAATTATTTGGCCAGCCAGAAGAACCTTAAGGGAAAGGGCAGAGGGAGATTCTCCCTCTTCCCCCTACAAGGCCTTAGCCATTTTATTAGTTTCCTGGGGATGCTGTAACAAATTATCACAAACTGCATGGCTTAAAACAACAGAAATCTATTTATTCACAGTTCTGGAGGCCAGAAGCCCCAAATCAAGGTGTTGGCAGGGCCATGCTCTCTCTGAAATCTCCAGGGGAAGATCTTTCCTCACCTCCTCTAGCTTCTGGTGGTTGCTGGCAATCCCTCAATGTTCCTTAGTTTACAGAGGCATCACTCCAATCTCCGCCTCCGTCTTCCCTCCTGTATCTCTTTCTGTGTCTAAATTTCCCTCTCCTATAACACCAGTTATTGGATTAAGGCCCACCCTAATCCAGCATGACCTCATTTAACTTGATTACATTTGCAAAGACCCTATCTCCAAATAAGGTCACATTCACAGGTACTAGGGATTGGAACTTCAACATATCATTTTGGAGGACACCATCCAACCCATGCTGTTTCCAACAGAACACACTGAGTGATAAGAACATGGACTCTGGAGCCCAGACTGCCTCAATTTGGATACCAGTTCTGCTCTTATTAGCTGTGTGAGCCTAGGGAAGCCACATAACCTCTCTGGGCTTCAGGTTTCATATCTGTAAAATGAGGATGGAAATGGTGTCTACATCACAGAGGTAATCTGAGAATTAAGTGAGTTAATGAGCGCAGTGCCTAGAACATAGTAAGCACTATGTGTATTTGTTAGATAAAGTTCTTTCCCCATTCATCCTTCAGGTCTCAGCTTAAATGTGCTTTCTCAGACAGGCATTTCCTGATTTCCCCTCACTTTAAACATAATTCATAATTATTTATTCATTTGTATGGGGTTTCTGTTGTTTGATGTCTGTTTTGTCCCATGAGACTAAGTTCCGTGAGGGCAGACTGTGTCTGTTTTGTTCACCACTCTATTCCTAGCACCAACAAAAGGTTTTGCATATGACGAATGCTAGATAAATATTTGTTGAATGAACAAATAATTATAAAGGGTTCAAGCTGGAAATTTAATTATTATGAGTTTGTGGGGGCTTTATTCTCTTTCTCTCTCTCCCTCTTTCCCTCTCTCCCTCCCTCACTTCTTCCTTCCTTCTATCTCTCCCTCTCTCTCTCTCTCTCTCTCTCTCCCCCCTCCTCTCTAGGAAACTTAGGGAAAGAATCAGTTCTAAATTCATAACAAGCAGACCAGATTTGCACTTTCTCTCTGTAAGAAGAATGGAGATAGCTTACCCAGTGTTTTTTAATGAAAATATGGCCCCTAAAAGGGAGAAGACAGAGAAGAGAAACATGGAGCCAAGTGGCAGGAGGGCACAGAGACAGCGCATCAGTAACAATTATAATGTATGGGGTCCAATTAAAAAACAGGTATCTGAACCAGGTATGAACTTATCTTTATAATAAGCACGGGAACAAGCTATGAACTTGTTATCTTTATAATAAGCATGGGAACAAGCTTAGCTTATGCCACAGAAACTGGTGGCACTCTTCTTACTTCTTCACTTGTATAAGTAGAAGTCTAGCTCTGCCAATAGGTAAGCAGGTGAGACCCAGGTTATGCCACTTCTATCTACAGAAAAAGAAATGGATACCTTAGCCTCCAAGTAACGCAGAAAGCGTGAAAACTCACCCAGATCTCATTACTCGTTTTCCAGACTGCGGCATTCCCTTAGCCCCCTGGATCCTAATGTACCTCTAGCTGTATCTGTTGCCAACACATGTTGAAAGGCTAATATTTTATATGTTTATGTGATATGTATTTTAGATATAGCACGTCATTTAATCTCCCTACAACCCTTTTATGTGGGTAAGATTATGCAAGGTAACAGCGAGTAGGTAGTAAAGCCAGGATATACTTATGATGATTCTAAGGTCGATTCACCAGAGGGGCCTGACTTGCAGTCTGACACGTTTGAGGTCATCAGTAAAACCTATACTAGTAAAACATTAGTCCAGCAATTTCTTAAAGCGTGGTCCGCAGACCCCTGCATCAGAATCACTGGTGGTCTTTGTTAAAAATTCAGATTCCCTGGTCCCGCCCAAGACCGAAGGAATCAGCAGAGGACGGTCAGGGATCCGTACTTTTAAAAAGCACCTCCAAGTGATCCTGTTGCAGGGCATCTGTGCACGCAGACGATTCTTACGCACGAGGACCACACGCATAGGCTATGGGCGCCATCGAAAGACAGCAGCACGCCGCCCGGCTGACTCCAGGCCGGCTCAGCAGCGTCTAACTAAACATGCTCCTAGGGCCGCCTCCTAGCCCGCAGCCGCAGATCGGAACTGAGCACGCGCTCCCGAGCGCTGGGCGGGGCTCCGCAAGACCCCGCCCCTCAGACCCCGCCGGAGCCGGGGGCGGAGCTCTCCTTACGTCACCTAATTCCGGCTTCTCTCCGCCGGTCCAGGGCCCCGCCCCCAGGCCTTGCACCAATCAGACGGCAGGTTGCTGAAGCTCGGGGCCAATGCGCAGGGCCGTCCTTAGTTCCTCGCTGCGGTTTGAAACTGTCAGGTCGCTGTTAGGGGGGCCGCTGCTCTCGCCGTTGTGTGAGCGCGAGCGGCGAGGAGGCGCCCGGGGACGCGTCGGGCTCGTGGAGCGCGGCACGGTGGGTGGCGGCGCCCCGGTGGAGTGGGCTTTGAAGCGCCTCGGCCCCGGCTTCCGCTCCGGGGCTCGTACAGGGCGCGCTGGGGCGTCTTCCCGGGACGCGGGCCCCTCAGCTGTGCGGGGCGCGGGGTCGGGAGGTTCCCCCCGAGGGCGCCCGGGAGGAGGGGAGGGGCGTGCCTCCAGTGTGGCGGTGACTGTCGCCGTAGGTTCTGGCCATTTAAACGCAGGGGAGAATAACCGTGTCTAACGCTTCATTGTTTTCAAGTAAGAACTTGGTTGAAACAGGGGTGGGTAGGACGGACCGAAGAGGACCTCCAGCCCTTTGCTCCCTCGCAGCTGCTTTCCTCTGTCTTCTGGTCCCTGTCGTGGGGCGGGCTGGCGGAGGACGTCCCCTCTCCCCCCGCACCTTGGTTCTCTCTGCCTCTGCCTCCTGCGCTTGCTCCCCCTCTTTCCCTATCGGCCGGGCGATTGCCAAGATGTGATTGATTTCCCTGGCAACAGAGACGCGCTCTCAACTTTCATGTCGTGGCTTCTGATCTCTTGGTTAGAGAATGCTGTCCTGAAAAGTTAGTGAACTGGTGCACGTCCGCCGCCCGTTAAAGCAGGCTTCGTGTTTCTCCTTCCTTTCTGAAACTAGAAACAGGAAAATGCTGCTGTCGTACGGTTTCAGACAAACTGTCATACTTGTTGGCATCAAAGCAGGGCAGATGGAAGACGTATAGTATGTTTTCCAAAAGTACATAGTTGTTTGGTGTCTGCAGTATCTATATTCAGAAACTCCTTTTGAGATCTGACCATACTTTTCAGCCCTTTTGTTTTTTTGAATAATCAGCACCACCCTACTCCCACTCCTATTGCCCACCTGGTCTGCAAACACATCCTGAAGGGAGAAGTGAATGAAAATAGACAAAGACCAGTTACCACAGGGGTGGATTTGAAGTCCGTGAAGCGGCCATTCCTTGCTGCAGATGTATGTGCTTATTTTATTCTCCCTAATTGGCTTAACTAAAGATAGTCGTGCTGAGATTTAGTTTACTTATCATGTGTACTCACAGCATTGAATAAAGTTGAAGCATCCTTTCCACAATCTAGCCCCGACCTGTGGTTCTATTCTGATGTCGCACTTTTCCCTGTACCTGCCCTTTCTACTTCAATTTCCTCATCTCTCGTTTATTTTTCAGCCTACTGTGATTGAGGTGTGTTCCACTTTCCACTGAAATTGTTCAGGCAAATGTCATAGCGACTTCCTGGTTGCCAGATTTGGGAGACTGCATCCAATTCTCATCCTTCTTTGGCCTATGGCTCTGACTACTCCCTTTTCCAAGCTTTCCTGATGCTGCATTTTCTGATAGTTCTACTGTCTGACTTCCTTCTCTGTCTTCTTTGCTGGCTCTTCTCTTCCCCATTAAATATTAGTGGTTCTGGTTTATACCCTCTTCTCACTATGGTAGTGGTCCTTAACTTTATTAGGGTTATGGTCCCCTCTGAACACATATTGGAAGCTAAGGATCCTCTTCCTCGAAAAATATACGTGTGCATTTATACTAAAAATATTACGTATAGTTTGGGTATACAGACCTCAGAATAAGAATTTTTCTCACGCTCCTTTTCATGAGTGATCTTATCCTCTCCGTTTTAAGCATTTCCCATTATGCTGATGATTCGTCAAACAGTGTCTCCAACCGAAAGCTCCGATGCAGGGCTCTCACATTGCTTTCCCCAGGAAGCACCATTCACATTGTAGCTGTTGTGAACGGCAGTCCTTGGAGTGGTGCACAGCTTAATGGATGTGGCCATGTACCGCATACCTGCAGCTTCACCTCAGTGCCTCACGGGCACCTAACACCCAAATCATCTGATATGGAACCCATTGTCCTTCCTCCCAACCTGCTCATCTTCCTACATTCCTTGCCATGGTGAGTGGCACTATCATCCATCTACTCACCCAAGCCAGAAATCTGGAAGTCATCAACAATTCCTCCCTTTAACCCCTTAACTAATTATTGATCATGATCTCTCATTTCCACTGCCAAAACACAACTGTGTCAGTCATACCCTCCATCCACTTCCCAATGCTGCCTCCTAGATTCAGGTCCTCGTTTATCTCCTGGATTGCTGCTGGAGGCAACGTTTATCTCCTGGACTACCACAG
Organism: Ceratotherium simum simum; assembly: GCF_057802395.1. Classification (NCBI taxonomy): domain Eukaryota; kingdom Metazoa; phylum Chordata; class Mammalia; order Perissodactyla; family Rhinocerotidae; genus Ceratotherium; species Ceratotherium simum. Next base: position 89,714,793 of record NC_141903.1, read on the forward strand.
TTGGCTCTCAATTAATCTCTCTTTAGGATCTCACTTCTCTAATCCATCTTGAAAGCTTCCAGAGTGAGCCTTCTAAAAGACAAGCCTGATCATGTTATTACTTGTTTAAAACATTTTAATAACTTCTCTAGAATGAGACCAAACTTTTTTTTATTTTTAACACTCAGAGACATACAGTATTATTTATAACAGCGTTATTGGTAATAGCCAAGAACTGAAAAAAATTCAAATATCCATGAAAAATAGGCTGGATAAATATATTTCAGTATATTAATGTAGTGGAATACCTAACAGCAAAACAAAAGAACAAGCAAACAAAACTGCAGCTACACACAGCAACAACACAGATGAATTTTACAAACGTATTGTTGAGCAAAGGAAGTTAGGCATGAAGTAATGCACACTGTTTATAAAGGTAAAAAACAGGCAAAACATTTTCTACTGTTAGATGTCAGAGAACGGAGGCAGAGACTGGGACCCAGCATGAGAAGGCCTTCTGGGGCTGGAAATGTTGTATTTTTTGACCTGGGTGGTTATATGGGTGTCAAACTGTTTACATGACACAACCATGATCTTCCATGATCTGGCTGCTCCTGATTTGCCTGTTTCCTCCTTAGCCAAGCCTTGCTTTGCACCTTTTGCTTCAGCCTGACACACTACTTATGTCGCTGGCATACATGTCCATGCCTCTGTCTCTGCCTGTGCTGCCCTGCTGCCTAGCATAGTCCTATATCCTTTATCTGTCTTCCAGGCCTCAACACCCAGGTCATCTTCTCTATTAAAACTTTCTCTGGCTCCATTCCCACTTCTTCACACCTTGTGATCCCACCCCATGAAAAACAGCTACTCCTACCTCCCTACTTTGTACCTCTGTTGTTTTAGGGTCTAACTGCGCTTGTTTCATCAGTCATTTGTATTATATACATGTTTGGCCCTCTCTACAGATTGTAGAGCCCTAGAGGACAGCGACTTCTTCATCTTACTGTCCTCATCGATGTCTTACATGTAACTGGTGTTCTGTTAGTTTGAATGGTCACTACTTGTCTTTTAAATAATTTATTTACTTGTTACTAAAAGTACATTTTTTTTTCTTTTTTTTTCCTCCCAAAGCCCCAGTACATAGTTATGTATCATAGTTGTAGAGTTGTAGCTCTTCTGTGTGGGACACTGCCTCAGCATGGCTTGAGGAGCGGTGGGTAGGTCCGCACCCAGGGTCCGAACCGGTGAAGCCCGGGCCGTCGAAGCAGAACGCGCAAATTTAACCACCACGCAACCGGGCCAGCCCCCTAAAAGTACTTTTAATTTTATTTTTTTGGTTAAAACTTTCAGCAGTTTTTCTATGCATGTATTAGAAGCTGTTGTTCTGTGTAGGCTTGTTTTTCTTACAATAATACTCCCCAATGGTAAGTTTCCCAGGCAGGGAATTTGCACAAATTGTTCCTTCTCTCTTGGTCCAGTATCTACAGGAAGGTGCCCAGCACCCAGATTGTCGCACACTGTTGAAGATCAGTGACCACAATCTGTTCTCTACAGGCACCACTGTGGATTTTCCTGAGGAGCCTCCACTTTTCTTTAACCATCTATGTATTTGTCTCATCTCCTTCACTGCCTTACAGACTCACTCATGTTGGGAATTGAGTCCTAACCAGTTCTTCTTGCCCAGTGATTTCATCTGTGGGTGCTCAATGCATTGAATGATTTAACATATCACATGATGGTTGTTTACAGGTTAGGACGCGGTTACACTTCTGTATATATCCAGAAAACATTTTATTTTCCTTTAAATATTGAGGAAAAAAACTAAAGTTGCTTCTACTCTTTTATAGTATTTGTGCAGAATGTCATCAGATGAGGAGAAATGCTCACTTCCGGTTGTGCAAAATGACTCTGACCGAGGCAGTTCTGTCTCTTCAGATCTTCAGGTGGGAAGACGTATCTAAATTTGTTGTGACTTATTTATTTTAAACAAGTGATAATATGAGGGAGAACTAGGAGTACATTTTTCGTTCATTCAAGCCATTTACATTAATAATTATAATGTGTATATAATGTATATCAAATTATAATAATATCAAACTTTGAGAATCATTTTACAAACCTTAGGAAATACCTTACGTTGTTTTAACCTTTCAGAAAACCATTGTGAACCTTTCAAACGCTCTGTACAAAGGCTTCAAACAACACAATGAAAGGAGAAGCTGAAAATCTCAAGGAACTTTTTTTCTTGAAATTTTCTCATTGTAGCTATCTCTTATGAATGCTGCTTTCACTTTAATGCAAATGAGTACAATATCAACCCCTCCAAAGTTCTGGGGCCCCAGATGCCCTAGTGTTCTACCCCAGCCTCTAGTCTCTGTTGCCACAGCATTTGGCACATTCTGCTGCCCAGGATCTGGACAGTGACAGGTAAGTTGACCACAGAAGGTGTGGTTTTTACATAAACGGTTTTAAATTTCTGTTATTTCTAAATTTTTATTATCACAATATGGATTCAGATTTCTAGAGTAGATTTTGATTGAGAGAATACTGACTTGGTATATCTTGAGTTTTATAGTTATATCACTTAAGAGGGAAAAAGCTGGGCGTTATGTTTATGCCTAAGTTGTTATTAGCACTGTGTATGAGAAAAACTTTAGGAAAATATTTTATGGAACAGATGTGCTCCTTTAATTGAAATTACAGATTCAGAAATTGGGAAGCTATTGGAAAAATATCTGTGAATATTTACTAGGATAAAAGTACAGTCATGCGTTGCTTAATGACAGGGATACGTTCTGAGAAATGTGGTGTTAGGCGATTTTGTCGTCGTCCAAACATGATAGAGTGTACTTATACAAACCTAGATTGTATAGCCCACTAGATACCTAGGCTGTATGGTACTAATCTTATGGGACCACCGGCATACATACAGTCCATCATTGACTGAAACGTCATTATGCAGCACATGACTGTAGTCTGGAATTGTGACACAGATGGTTCATCCTGGCCTTCTCTTTGGATGGTAACTCGCCCACTTAGTGCTATCTTTTTAGGTGACAGTGCTTTCCTGCACCCTTCATCTCTCCCTTATCCAAATTTCCTCATCAGAGAACTGATTAACTCATTTATACTTGTGATATTGTGATTTCTAATAAATATATATTTGGTCTTCATCCCTGTTTCTGGCACAGAGCTCCTAAAACCATTAGAATTTCCTAAGTGATGAGAGTGATAAAGGTGTCTTTTGTTAAGTTAATGAGGTGACTTTTGGACCTAAGGATGGGGCCTGGTTGCCAGAGGAGCCAACCACATGATTAGAGGGTTGGAGCTTTCAGTCCCACCCCTGACCTCCGAAGAGGGGAGAGGGGCTGGAGATTGAGTTCAATCACTGATGGCCAGTGATTTAATCAATCATGTCTAGGTAATGAAGCCTCCATAAAAACCCAAAGGGAGAGGGTTCAGAGAGCTTGGGGGCTGGTGAACATGGGAGGTGCTGGGTGAGTGGTGTGCTAGGAGAGGGCATGGGAGCTCCTCGCCCTTTCTCTATACCTTGCCCTGTGCATCTCTTCCATCTGGCTGTTCCTGAGTTATATCCTGTTCTAATAAACTGGTAATGTAGTGAGTAAAATGTTTCTCTGAGTTCTGTGCACTGCTCTAGCAAATAATCGAACCCAAGGGGAGGGGGTTGTGGTGACCTCTGACTTATAGCCAGTTGGCCAACAGTACAGGTGACAACCTGGACTTGCAATTGGCATCTGAAGTTGGAAGGGGGTTCAGTCTCATGGGACTGAGCCCTTAACCCATGGGATTTGATGCTATCTCTGGTGAATAGTATCAGAACTGAGTTGAATTGTAGGACAACCAGCTAGTGTCTGGGAATTGCTTATTGATTGTGGGGGAAAAAACCCACACAGTGTAATTGTTGGGTCCAAAATCCTTTGATACTAGGTTGTAAACACCGTGTAAGACCTCAGGTTTTCACTTTGTCAGGAGACAAAGCTTTACATCAAAAGAATAAATCTCTCAAGTAGAATTTAAGAGAGGGAGGGGTAAGAATCTTCTAGACATGCCAGAAGTCGTTTTGTGTTATTGGTTACCTGTTTAGAATGTCAGTCCAACTGAGATTCTGTTTATTAGTAACCCTCAACTTATGACCCTGCTAGTTCTTGACTACAGTTGAAAACCTGCCCATATTATGTTACTGGAAACATTTCATAATATAAATACCAAAAGTGATGTTAACAATAAAATAACATGAAATAACTATATGCTTTTACATATGTAGTAAGTATGTAAAACTAAACATTTAATATAAAAGCCCCTCATGAATCAATATTCCTCTTAAGGGAGTTTTCTTTACTGTCTTAGTTATGTGAATGCTCCATAAAACTATCGATGATAAATGCTGAAGGATGGGCAGCATCCATGGTGCTTGTCCACTGATAACTTCCTCTAAGCACAACTCCAAACCGTTAGCCAGTTGTCCTGACCTCACCTGGTATGTATGGGTTCAGCTGTATTTTAGGGTCACATAAATCCAGCTATTTGGCGGGGGAGTGCAAAATTACAAGTTTTGGTTTTTACTTTAGGGTTCCTTAAGACAGGTTATCTTTGACAATTAAATAAGACAATATTATTTATTTTGATCATTAACCAAAAAATAGCCCATTTGGCCTATATCTATATATGTGAAACTAAAATAGTTGTTTAAATAACTGATTTTTAAAATCTTTCCTCAAAATATGTATATGTACATTGGATACTATTAATATATACCTAGTTACCTCCCCTTTAACTCATAGTAGTTGTTGTGGGAACTTTGAAATATATGTTCGAATCTTTTTCCCTTTTCAGAGGTCAGACTAGGGAAGCTACAGTTGAAGCCACTTCCCCTTCATTCCTACAGGGACAGTTTGTTCCTGTGGTACTAAGTGAGCAGAGCTGATTTGGCTAAATATAGTTGTAATTGCCACCAGAGGAAATGCTAAGGAGGAAAATGTTGCTAAAAAGTTGATTGACCTCAAAATACAAATAAAAGATAGCCACTGTGTAGGGGCCGGCCTGGTGGCACAAGCAGTTAGGTGCACGCGCTCCGCTGTGGCAGCCCAGGGTTCACCGGTTCTGATCCCAGGCGCGCACCGATGCACTGCTTGGCAAGCCATGCTGTGGCGGCGTCCCATATAAAGTGGAGGAAGATGGGCACGGATCTTAGCCCAGGGCCAGTCTTCCTCAGCACAAAAAGAGGAGGATTGGCGGATGTTAGCACAGGGATGATCTCCTCCCAAAAAAAAAAAAAAAAAAAGATAGCCACTATATTAATCTTCTGCTGTCCTAACAAAATACCATAGAGGGGGGCTTAAGCAACAGAAATTTGTTTTCTCACAGTTCTAGATGCCAGAAGTACCAGACCAAGGTCTGACAGGGTTGGTTTCTGGTGAGGACTCTTGCTGTCTTGCAGATGGCCACCTTCTCATGGCCTTTCCTTGGTGCGTGTGCGCAGGGAGAAAGAGAGCTCTCTTGTCTCTTCGTATAAGGACACTAATCCTCTTGACCCATTTAACCTTATTATTTAATTAATTCCTTAGAGGCCCCATCTCCAAATACAGCCGCACTGGGGGTTAGGGCTTCAACATATGAATTTTTGGGCAACACAAACATTCAGTCCATAGCCAGACTGTTATATGTTCTGTGCCAAAATCACAAGTTTACTTTGGCTGCTTGGGAAGTATAATAGGGTGGTGTTCTGGCTGCTTTAACAGGAACCAAATAAGAGTGGTTTTGAGCTGGTACATAGTCTTGTGGTCATCTGAGGACTGAGTCTCTTCTCTGTTGCTCTGCCCTGCCCTAGGGTGCTGCCCATGTTTGCATCGTCAGGTGCTGGCTTACTACCACCTCTAGCCCATGGGAAGAGCTGAACAGGAGGCAAGCAGCTTCCTTTTTAATGACTGAAGTTGTACTCATCATTTCCATTCAAATCCCATAGACCAGGTCTCTTGGCCACACCTGCTGCAAGGGAGGCTGAGAAATGTCGCTGGGCGGCCATTTGCCCAGGTCAAACCCTGGAGTTTTATTAACTTAAAGGAATAAAGGGGAAATGGATGCTGCTGAACTCTTAGCTGTCTCTACCATAGGGAGTTATTGCACTTGAAATTTTATATATTTTGCTAGTTAGCTTATTAAGACTGACTCATACATTCAGGTTTATGGGAACCAGTGAAATATCTTGTGTATGGCCTCAATTTATCAGACTCTTAGGGAATTTCCTTTTGTTGTAATAACTGGAAAATTGATATGGTTCAGGAAGTGTATTTTTAAAATTTAAAGAAGAATTATAATTATTTTTGTCAACACAAAAATTAAATGTTACATATCTGATATTCTAAATGATTTTTTTCCTAATAAGAGCCTTCTGCCTCAGTGATAACCATTATGTGAAATACTAACTTTTATTTTCTATCAGGAAATGTAAGTTCAAAACTCAGACATGTTTATTGTCCTGAAGGGGTCATCACTGACAAGAGTTGACTAGAGCGATATGAGGGGGAGTCTCATGAGTGAGCTAGCTAAGGGTTCCCTCTTTGGAATATCTCTTTGTGTTTCTCTTCTGTCGTTGGCCTTAACATACGTAAAAGTCTGTATTTGCTATAACTAACATTTACAGCATGTAAGTCATCTATGTTAAATATGTAAATCAGGGTTGAAACTGAATCCAAGTGACTCTTTTACATTTAGTTATGCTCGATGAGCAGTTTTCAAACATCTACCAGCATAAACCCTTTTTTCAAACAATTTTACTTCAAATTCCAATATAAAAATATTAAAGCAGAACTACAGTTGTGTAAATTTATTTCATAAATTCAAATTTGTGACATTTACTTATCACAAAGTCAGCAAAAACCTTGAAGCCGCCTTGATAAACGTGCATGTGCAATGGCGGTATGATGGCAGGCAAGTGCAGGTTTATAAGCCTAGGTGTCCAGTTTGCTTCTGTATTTTGTTTGGGTTGCATAATATGAAGAAAATTCTTATTCTCAACATAAGTAGTTGAAAATGGTAGCTTTTTTTTTTTTTTCCTGAGAAAGAGTTGCCCTGAGCTAACATCTGTTGCCAATCTTCCTCTATTTTGTACGTGGATTGCCGCCACAGCATGATCACTGCCGGGTGAGTGGTATAGGTCCACGCCCAGGAACCAAACCCAGGCCTCCAAAGCGGAGCACGCCAAACTTAACCCCTAGGCCACGGGGGCTGGCCCCAAAATGGTAGCCTTTTACTAGCATATCTCATCTTCAATTAAAGTGATCCGAAGCATAAAAAAGAATAGAAAATTTTTGATTTAGTGTTGAGCCACCAACAGAATCAATCAGGTCTTCAAAATTTTTATCATAAGTGTAAAATCACACAGGATGCTCTCAAAAAACTCAAACTTAGAATAAATGCTAAAGCCTTTTGTACTGTGATGAGCGTGTGACATAGCATGAAGTCAGCCGCTACTGCACAGCTCATCACTCTTGCATCCTAAGGAGGGCCTGGCCCCAGCAGATGTGCATGAGTTTGAGGGGTTTGTAGTTGGTGGCCCACTTGTGTTATAGTTGTGTGCTCACTTGTACGGTTTACATGGGCAGATGTGTACAGGTGTGAATTTAAAACAAAAAATAAACTTGTGCAGAGCTACAGCCTTCCAATCTATGACACATTTACAAGAATTTAACATGTACATTGATAGCAGGAGCCCCTTTGTTCCAACCAACAAAAGAATTTATAGTTTCTGGCCTGTTAAAATTTAGTATATATGGTACATTTGATAGTGCATGCTCATTTTATTACAGTTTTTTAAAAGAGATAGCTTAAAAAACGAAATCTGGATAAAATGTGGGTTCTCTGAAACACTTTCTTGGAAACTACTTTGAAATACATTGATATTGACTACTTACACAGTGTACAAGGTAGTTCTGACTTCAGAACTTTGAGTGCAATTGCATCTATTCCTTTGGAAAACACCAAGACCCTTATTTCAGGTAACTGTGACATGGTCATGGCTGGAAACTTGGGTGTGGTGGATGGTTAAATATTCTTACTCATAGAAAACCCTAGGGAAAAGTAAAATTACTACTTTTCAAACACCTATACTGTATCCTAATGGTCTTATTCAAGGCACGGTTCTTTCTTTGACCTAGACAGAATTGCTGTTAATTCAATTCAACAGGTATTTATTGTGACCCTTGAAGGAGATAATTTTGAGTATGAGTTATCTTCATACTGAAGATGAATCAGAATAATGACAGTTATGACAATGAAATGATGATAGTGAAATTTTCTGTATCTGAACTAAACTTTTTATGGAGAAAAGTTAATATAAAATAGTCCTTTAGAAGAATGACATTTCACATTCTTGAATACCTTCCCACAGTTTTTTAATGCAAAGACAGTCTCTGTGTCCATGCCATAAGACTGTTAGAAATTACTCCTCCTTAACCGGAATATTTGCTGCATCAGTGACCAACCCCTTGTGAATGGAGACTAGGTTCCAGTGTATTTTTTACTTCACTGATACTGTTTTTTTGATTTGGCTAAACAAATATCTAAGTATCTATTACAGGAAATTCCATTTTTTTGTTAACTTGAGGAATGCACTTGTAAGGTCTGCACTTTGTTTCCTGCCTTTCTTATCATTCCTTCCACGTGGCCAGGATGCTGCCAGCAGGTAGAATGGAACATTCTACTTGGCATTCTACCTTGGCATTCGTGTTCTCTGTTTATCTTCAGTGTTCTTTCTCTCCCAGTAATTCTATTATACTCTTTCATGCTTATACATGAGAAGAGTCTCAGAGTTGTGGGGTTGTGTGGGGGTGGGGGCAGCTAGAGCCCAAACTACTGTTCATCCCTAGACCTTCCTGTTGTGGAGTCTTTGGGAGCAGCATCTCAGAAGCAAATTTCAGAAAAGCAGAGAAAGGGCTCACTGTGTCTCTGCCCATCTGCAGGCGGCTGCCAGTTGAGGGAGGGCTCTTCTGTATTGTAGGTGTTGGTTGGCTACAGGGAACTACTCTAGGTGATCTTTGTGTCACCATCATTAAATTCATATGCTGAAGGAATCTGGGTACCAAGGCACTATCCCTAAAAGACATTGGGTAGGTATATTTGTTGGATTTTTTTTTTTTTTTAAGAATTTTACTTACCACAATAGAGTAAGTAAATGATGATGAATGGAAAACATAAATCAAAAGTCTACATCCCCACCACCTGGGAACACTGTTGGGAGAACTGAAGTAGAGAACAACTTTGGCTCTGCCTTTATTGGTCTTACGCCTGAGCATTCATTGTGACAGTGATGTAATACGTGTTTATTATTGGCTTCTCATAGGAGGAGTATGAAGAACTGCTTCGTTATGCTATAGTGACTCCAAATGTTGAATCAAGTGCTTCACAGCCATCTCATTCTAAGGGAGAAGTGGTGCCAGATGTTAGAATTCCTACTATAATTGATGATATTCTCGATAATCAAGGTTATGTATATTTTCCAAGATATCTCTGAATTTAAGATGTTATTGAGCTTATTAATGCTATTGACTTATGATTGTAAAAATCTTCTCCAGTGATTCTTCCCAGTCAATGGTGTGTATCACTATCGTCTGGGGGAACTGTTTACATTTTAATATGTTATTCTTGGCTCTTATATGACAGCTGGATTTTTATTTGAACTTGGTTTGACTATTACTTTTATGAAAAGTGATAAAGTTAGAGCAGTCCTATAGCAACTGCATGTCTCAATGGAGTTATATCTTTGTACTTGTTCCAGTGTTTGTATACCAGGATTATTTTGGAAATGAAATGCCCAAGCCCCCAAATTAAAGATGGTCCATGGGTAGCCCTTAGAACTCCTTAAGTTTAGGAACCATGTGCTAGGACTTTGGCAGCGGTATTTATATGGGCATGGAGGACTATAGGGATTATCACCACAAAGGTGAACCCATCTTTGGACCATGTCAGTGACAGAATTGAGAACGAATACAAACCAAGATGTATGTTGATAGATGAGTGAAAGGTGGAGAAAGGAGGATAAAGCTCCTTTTACTTATCTGTTCTTATTCAGTAAAGTACAAGATCTCAGACAGCTCTCTCTAAGTAAGTGTTCTTTCAAAGGGCACAGAAAGCCCTCCTAAAACAGGCAGGTATCAACTTGATATAAGTTATAACTCCAAAGGTCCCTTCTTGAAGGCACATGACACATCCTACTCAGAGTCCGCAGGCTCCTGGGTTTCTGGTGAGTCACAGTCCTAGTGTCTGTGTAGACATGGAGTTTTCATTGCTCCTCAATCTTTGGCCTACTACACTGGATCAACAAATATGACCAGAACCTTAAAATATATATATTTATTCTACCACTGAAACATTCTATCACTGAGCATTTTCTACCCAAATTTTATTGCTCTTCCAGATGTGACCGTTGGATTTATTCATTCTATATCAGTGATCTTCACCATGTTCTGATTACCCCCAAGCACCTCACCGTGCAGTTCCTACTGAGCAAGCCCGAGGAGTGCTGCCTGCCCTCTTACAAATGTAGATAGGCCGTCAGCTGGTAGCCCTCTACACCCTACCCTTAAGGTGGTCGCTGAAAGCTTGTTTCCTTTGCCCTTGGCTACAGTACTGCTGTACTGTTGTGCCAGAGACACCACACCAGAGTCCTTTCCCTACCCCACCTCTCCAGCCTTTCAAGGTAACGACTTGGGATCCAAGACCCTACTCTTTTCTAGCATGGAAGATAGTATTTATTTGTTTATGCTCTGCCTTTTCCCAAAAGGATTGAGATCTAAGCATACCATATGCAGTGAATTTAGATATCCTGATTCACATGTAGGCTTGGTTAGAATGGACCGTGTAAATTTATCATTGCATTCTCTTTATTCTCAGTGTTGCCGTTGCTTAGGTAAGGAAGGTGTGTTGAAGTTGGCAAAGCATATATAAGCCTCTGACAGCCATTCTTGTGAGGTTTCCTAGTTTCCTTTTCACCATGTGAAATGTTCCTGAGGTGGAAGTAAGGAAGTCCCTGTTTTGGGGGAGCCAGTGTCACTCTAGTTTGATTGCAGCTGGTGGAAAGCAGCAGGCCCCTGCAAATACCCAGTGGTGTGAGATAGCGTAGCCTTGTCTAAGTTCTGATGTCGTTCATCCACTGATTCGCTTAGTGTGAACTGAATGCTATAGTGGACTGAATTCTCTTTCATCCGTATTTGGTGGGTGAAATTGAGCTTACTAATGATACAATAAGCCCTTTTCTAGTCTCAATTTTTTTTCTTGCTTCTTGTTCTTTGTCTTAGTGTTCCTATATCCCCAGCATGTTGTATTTTGCTTGTTCTAAAATCTTACTTATGTACTGCTACCTTCTTAAATTAGGTATATATGATTGGACATTTAAGAGTGATTTAATTCAAAAAAACTTCTTTCTTTTCAGCAGGAAATAGCCCTGTAGTAAGAGAAACAAGGATGGAAGTTGGAAAAGGGTGTGACTTAAATATTTCAAGTCATTCAAAGACAGATGGTATGACTTTTCCTTAGCTTGTTTTTATTCAAAATACCTCTTAATTTAAAATGTTATTGAGCTTATTAATGTTATTGACTTATGATTGTGAAAATACTTCTCTGGTGATTCTTCTCAGTCAATGGTGTGTATCACCATCATCTGGGGGAACTTTTTACATTTTAATGTTATTCTTGGCTCTTATATGACAGCTGGATTTTTATTTGAACTTTCTTTGACTATTATGAAAAGTCGTAAATTGAAGACAACACTGTAGCAACTGCATGTCTCTTAGTGGAACTGTCCCTCTGCACTTGTGCCCATGGTTGTATGCTGGGATTATCTTCAAAACTAAATGCCCGAGCACAACATTTTGCAGTCTGATGAACATTGTCTATGTAGTAAGAGGAATAATTTCAGCATATTACTTATTGGCAGTATTTAGCTATTAGCTATTGTTGCTAATTTATTAAGTAAGAATATGTCAAATAATTTCGTAAGATTCCAAAAGAGTACAATTAAGACTAATACAGATTAATGTATTATAGTGTGTGGCATCCTTTCTTAAAACTGCTAGGTTGGAGAGAAAATATCTTAAAAGATTTAATGGGATGTCAGATAGTTTGGCCAATTTAAATTTTTTCATAAAATAATGCATTATTTCCCAATTTTAAGGCATTTGTGTACCAACTTAATGGTTTTTGTCCTATCTTTAATATTACTTGTTCTATCAAGGAAAATTTATATCTGTCATTACTGATTATAGCATAAAATTAATATATACTTGTTATAAATGGAAAGCAATGGTAAAAATAAGTGAAGTAAAAATAAATGAAGTATTTTTATATTTTGTATATATAAAATATGAAGTTATATGTATAAAAAAGTATACATATATATATATAAATGAAGTTATTAAATTTTGGCTGAATACTGTTGGTGGTGTTGTGTTCTGCTTTTCCTTTGTTGAAAGGAGAGGTTAGCAAGTGTTATAGAGTTTTTAAAAACATACCAGCCTCAGATTGAAACTTCCTCGTGGACATAGTTGGAGCACTTTTCTTACTATGTGATTCCCTTCATTTAATGTAGGGGCCATTTCAGCCACCATATAAGAAATGCCTCTCTCCTTTAGTTTTCCTCCCTTGTAAATGAAAGTCTTGGGCAGTGTAATTTCTGAAGGGCCTTCCAAGTTCTTCAGTGTGACATGATTCTATTTTTTTAAGGTGAGTATATGTTTTTTAAAAATATATAGAAAGCCTATTGCTTTTCCCATGAGTGCAGATCTAGTTGGTAAAATCTAGTAAGAGAGAATAATATTCATGTACTTGTCATTCTGCCTTATTCTTTGGGTTCCTTAACCATTGTCAGAACATGTAAGTAGTGTTTCATAGCCTGAACCATTTGTTGATATATTTTTTATGCAAAACATATATATTTAGGAATGGTTTTCCCTTTTGCAAAGAATTCTTAAAAGATCTACTTTTAGGGGCCGGCCCGGCAGCACAAGCGGTTAAGTGTGCGTGCTCTGCTGCGGCGGCCCGGGGTTCGCTGGTTCGGATCCTGGGCGCGCACCAATGCACCGCTTGGGAAGCCATGCTGTGGAGGCATCCCGTATAAAGTAGAGGAAGATGGGCATGGATGTTAGCCCAGGGCCAGTCTTCCTCAGCAAAAAAGAGGAGGATTGGCAGATGTTAGCTCAGGGCCGATCTTCCTCACACACACAAAAAAAAAGATCTACTTTTAAGCAACAAGTTCTATAGTAGATTTATCTTTGATTCATTCAGTGAGGAAGAGAGGAAAGCCGTTCAATCTTGGTTATTAGGACACTCTTAAAAAAGGGAGATATGTGAGAAATGATGATGAATAGTCTCTGTTCCAGCATACATGTGTCATAAAATAGTAACTCTTCTATTTTGTGCTTTTTAAAGATAGATACCAGTTCTCTTTCTGGCTCTGGCTCTCACCCGTCCCTTTACCCACTCACCCCTGCATCCCCCAGGCATATGGACAGAGGATATATATGTACATACATATATATATTTCTCACCAATATGTTCAAAGCTAACAGGGTGCCTTACAGCTCAGTATCTGATAAACTAAGTTACTAATCTCATTCTACTTAGAGTATTGAATTTTAGTAGTGTTAAAACCCATCCCAGTGTTTTACATAAAGTAATAATGGCCTCTATACAACCACTCTGACCTTGGTCAATTACTTAACCCTTTCTGAACCTCAGTTTCCTTAACATTAAAATGGAGATGATAATAGCTGTTTCTTAGGGTAGCATATATTGTAAGAGCTAATCCTTATAATGTTTTTGTTACAGGCGCATAGAAAGCACTTAGTAAATGTTGATATGATGAGGTGGATGATAACACTTTCAGCTCAGGCTGGACCTGGATACATGAAGCAACCTTATTTGGGATAGAGGTCATATGTGGGGGGAGGGAGGTATGGGAGGCATCTCATGCTGGTCAGTCCTAAATCAGTGTCAATACTGAATGAAAAATAGCCAGATTAAGTACACGAAAAGGTCATTTCTCTGCATTTTTCTCAGCCTCCTTGGGTAACTAACATCTTCTAGCCTTCCAGTATAACTCCTTACTGATTTGGGTTCTTTTCAATTTGGCTTGACCACTACAACTTTCTTTTATTGTAGGGTCGTCACCGGTGTCATCACCAAGGAAGCCTTCTCACCCAGTCATGGATTTTTTCAGTACTAATCTTTTAGGTGACTCTTCCTCACCAGGGTCTAATTCTAGTCCTGCAGATGTCCATGAAATAGTTGTGAGCGATTATCTTGTTTCTGATGAAAATCTCCAGAAGATGGAAAATGTACTTGATCTTTGGAGTTCAGATCTTAAGGTATTAGAGTTGTTCAGTTACAGTTGTTTAATGTGTAGTGTAACAGTTTTGCTCTTGATTCCACTGTTTATTCTTCTTTTCTTTTAATTAAAAGCTTTTTAAAAAAAAATCTTTAGTTTCCCTAGAAGATCAGTCCAGCATCTTAAATCTGTGCTCCTTCTTTAATGTCCATACAAATCACCTGGGGATCCTGTTAAAACTGCAGCTTCTTATTCAGTCGTGTTGGGCAGAGCCCAAGATGAGGCATTGCTGACAAGCTCCCAGGTGATGCTCCTGGTTCGGAAACCATACTTTGAATAGCCAGATTTTAAATAGTTGCTGGAACAGCTCTGCGTGTTCCATTGAATTTCTCAGATGTTTTGAAAGGCTTGGCCTCTCTGTGACTGAGACAGCTATTGAACCTTGACCACGTCATAGCCATGACAAATAGAAATGTCTCCTTTTACATGAAACCCAAGATCCAGTTTTAGCAACGTATATTCATTTTATAGCCACTCTTACAGCAACCACATGTATAACTGATAAATTTATAAAAATTGATTTTTATTTTGGTGATGTTAGTGGCCTCTAAGTAAAACAAAGAATTACAGAACTGGCAAGCTTTTTGCTATCTAAAAAAATAATGGAGAAAATGGCAGTTTTTCTGAAACATAGTTTGAGAAAACTAAGCTAAATATTCAAATACATGGAGAAATTATGGTCATGAGAATTCTGTGGCGTTTATATTTCTCTGTTATTTGAAACATTAAATTCTAGAAATAATCTTTTAGTATAGTTTCTACCATTTTTTCCCCATGACCACGTTTCATATTCTAATCATGGTGTAAGTTCGTTGGAGTAATGTCCCACCAGCCATTTAAGTTTAACCATGTTGTTATCCAGTTTTTTGATAACATGATTATTTGGTCTTATTATTTATGCCAGTCAGTAGGGTGAAGAGGGATCAGACTTAGCAATTGGATGTAAGGGGGCCATTGTGAGAATGATTTAGGGGAAGAAAGCATCAACTCCGGTGGTCTCCACTATCCATCTCTGTCTAAGTAACTTAGTCCACGGTCCTGTGGCACAGCTGAGGCCTTAGTCCTGCATTTCCTTTTTCCCTGATCCATCTTAAGATGGACGTTTATGTCTTTGAAAAAACAAAGGACCTGTTATTAGTAAATAAGACATGAAATTTTTTTAATGACAACAACATTACATACAAAGTAACTTAAAATGGGAAACCATCCCTGTCCATAGTGTGGTGAGTGTGGACGAAGAAGAGCTGTGACTGTTGAGCCTGCAAACCTTCTCATTACTGTGTTCTGATTTGTTAAATAGCTCTTAGGTTGATTGCTTCTTCTGGGTTTTTTTGAATATTTCTTAAATTTCAGTGTAATTTTGAGAAGCAGTATTAAGGAGCAAACTACTTAATTGTCAGTATATTTATCTTTCAGACAAACGTCATATCTGAACTAAGTAAATGGAGACTTAATTTTATTGACTGGCACCGAATGGAAATGAAAAAAGAGAAAGAAAAACATGCAGCACATATAAAACAACTGTGCAACCAAATCGACAGCTTGAAGGAGCTGCAGAAAGCCTATGAAGTCTCCATTGGGAGGAAAGACGAGGTCTTCTTTTTTATATTCTTTTTAACTGAAATTCAGTAAATGTCTTGCTAGGTGATAAATGCCAGGAACTAATGATTGTTCAGGTCATACAAGGTGTAAGGGGAAGATCACTTCAGAAAGTGGTGGAAAAATAGGTGCATAGAGATAAGAATATTCTTCCTATAACACAGGCCAGGGTCGTGTCGTTTTGTCTTTGCTGTCAACTTCCGTGTTGTTGACGTTTTAAGAGTGCATGCTAAGTGTAGGAACACTAGTGTTTTCTTCCTAATTGTTTTTCTTCCTAACTGCCTTTAAGAGAACATCAGGGAGCAAGCATTACCCACATTTTAAACTATCCTTTTAGGGATCATTTCAAGTATCTCACATTCTGTCTGTGATGTGTCTTTCTCCATTGACAAAGTCTTTCTTCATTTTATTGATAAACACAGAGAGCACCTTTTATTTCACTTTCTGTTAGCCTGTTAAGAACTTGGGAGTGAGGTTCAGGTCTGTGCTAATTTGTCCCTCCAGACAGCGCCTTGAACAAAAGCAGATGGGCATCCAATCTGTGGCTCCCCCAGGAGGATGGTGGCTTTCAGAGAAGAGGTACTTGCAGCAGACGCCTCAGCTCCTCGTCTGCAGATGCAGCACTCACCACTTTAATGAACTAGATAAAGATTATGTTTTTTTAAAAATATACATTTCTGGGGCTGTCCTGGTGGTGTAGTGGGTAAAGTTCGGCACACTCCGCTTCAGTGACCCGGGTTCACAGGTTCGGATCCAAGGCGCGAACTTAGACCACTCATCAAACCATGCTGTGGTGGCGACCCACATATAAAATAGAGGAGGACTGGCACAGATATTAGCTCAGGGACCATCTTCCTCAAGCAAAAAGAGGAAGATTGGCAACAGGTGTTAGCTCAGGGCCAATCTTCCTCACTGAAAAGAAAAAATATATGTGTGTGTGTGTATATATATATATATGTATATATATATATGTGTGTGTGTATGTATATATACACGCACACACAAACACATTTCTTTTGGTATTGCAAGGTGGAATATAAAATTGAACATTTTACATAGTTTACTTTTTTGAAACAATAGATACTAATGTCAGTCATTTTCTCTTATTACCCTCAAAACTGTCCTAAGATTTTTAACTGCTTTAAATTTAATTTTTTTATTTCAAAGTGTCACAAAAAGTGTACAAATATGTCCAGTTTTTGAAAATGAATAAACTGAACAGCCGTGTGCCACCACACAGCTTAAGAACTAGAATATTACCAATGTCTTAGAATATGTGTCCTTTTCCACTTTTGAAAATTATTCAAAGAAGAGCCAGACTAAATGTCTCAGTAAATATGTCCAATATACTAACTCTCTTTTGAATGTGGCCATTTTTAGACATATATTTCACTTATTCTTTATGAGAGAGAATATTGTCTTAGGATTTAAAAGCCTCTATAGATTTTTTTTAAAAAAAGAACAAGAATAACATCACTGAAAGTACATCAAAGTATAACTATTGTTTTCTTTTATGAGTTTGTTGAATCCAAAAAATCATTAAACAGTTACTGAGAAACTTCAAAAAATCATTAAACAGTTATTGAGAAACTTCTATTCCAAGGTATTTAGGGAAGAGAAAGATATTTAAAACCTGGTCCCTGCCCTCAAATCTAGTGAATAAAGACTTTTTGTATATGTGGCAGAACTTTCAAATGTATAGTTGTTTGTCTTGAATTAAACGTCAGTGACCATATTAATTTTCACATACATAAACTTTTTTTGGTAATTACCAAGATGCACACCATGAGGATTTTTTTCCTCTTTTGTTCCCCTTTGTTCATTGATATGTAGTGTATTCATGTGGGGGAGTTTTTTGGTCTTTTTAAACATAAGACTAATGAGGTTGACTGGATGAATGTAGTAGTGATCCATAGGTATTCTCTCGAGCATTTTTTGGTATATGCGGAAATCCCTTTACCAATTGCTGTTATTGTAACATCACAATAATTGGGTTAATTGCTGTTTACAGGTGATTTCTAGCTTG
This sequence comes from Ceratotherium simum simum, assembly GCF_057802395.1. Taxonomy (NCBI): domain Eukaryota; kingdom Metazoa; phylum Chordata; class Mammalia; order Perissodactyla; family Rhinocerotidae; genus Ceratotherium; species Ceratotherium simum. The sequence goes on from NC_141903.1 coordinate 89,732,795, forward strand.
TCTCATGCCTTAGGCAAGCAAAAGGAAAGGATAGAGTTGATGAGAACATTCTTCCACTGGCGAATTGGCCACGTCAAATCCCGACAGGACGTAAGTGTGAAAACAAAAAGAGGACTGACAGATACTAGACTTCTGAACTGAGAGGGTTGAGGGTCACATGTTAGAACTCTTGTTCAAGTCAAAGAAAGATTTGTTTTCTAATAAGTCAAAATGAATTTATGATGTAACGTTGCTCTTATTTCAAAGGAATTTGATTTTGGTATAGTTTGGGAAAAAATACCTCTTATATTTTATAGACCTATTGATATATCATTTCCTACTTCATAGTAGGTTAATAAGGATTGTACCTAAATTACAAATGCCCTGGTAATGGAACCCCTTTAACAAATTTCACATCAGATGTGATTATGTGGAGAAAGAATGTATAATCTTTAACATATGATATACTTCCTGTATTGTTTCTACTTCTAAAATACCTGAGAGGAGGATTGGCAATAGATGTTAGCTCAGAGCTGGTCTTCCTCAGCAAAAAGGGGAGGATTGGCATGGATGTTAGCTCAGGGCTGATCTTCATCACAAAAAAATAAATAAACAAATAAATAAAATACCTGATACAGCCTCTTCATAGGCGGTACTTTTATACACTATAAAAGTGTATAAATGTTTGTTGCCTAGACTTGCCTTAGAATGAGAATCAAAGAAAGCTGCCTGTATAGCTTTTAAAAAATTATCCTTAGTCTGTATTTAATTTAAACTTGAACATCTTTTATTTTAATTAAATAAGAGCTGAATCAGTATATCAGAGTAAATATAAACCGAGAGAGAATAATAAATTATTGTAACCAAAGGGGAAAAGTATGATAGTATGTACATATCCCACACAAAGACAGAGTATAGAGACTCGAGAGTGTAGGGGATGGATATATACATTTTTTTTTTCATGCGATGCTCATGTAAGCCATGGAGTGATCTCTGTGCATTTAGTTCCAAAAGATTAATATTAAAGGAAAAGGCTATTACTATCATGGAATAGGGTTTCTCCTTTAAGAATACTTCCTAGTGCTTTCATTTTTTTTAATTAATCCCAATAGATTGAATCTACATTGATCATATTGAAAAGAGCTATTTAAAATGAGTATTTAGATCATGTTTTGAATGTTATCAAGTGACATAATGAGAGTATGTTATGTTTAAATGTTAGCTGAAATAGTTGAGGCTGCCATCACTTTTTGAATAGCTCTTCAGATTTGAAAGTTGGAATGACTTTTTCGAAAGAATTTAAATTCATTGATAAAAGAAGAATAGCATATGTTCCTATTTGGGTCAGTTTGGCACTATGTATGATGGCAAAGTATGTAAATTAAATTAATCTTGCCTATGGTGGGGGCTACCAAGCCAAAGAGAAAGCAGTGCCATCTGAAGCCACAGCCCCCACTGTTTCTGCCTTCCAGCCGCTCTCTGTTGCTCTCCTGGTCCTGCTTTCAGCTAAAAGATCATGCAAATTCATAACTAAGGTGGCAAGTGGCAAGTTATTCATTTTCTTTCATTTGGTTTTTTGTTTTTTCCCCTAACTTGATTAGTTGCATAATGCAATGATGTAATGGATAAGGGCTTAGACTCTGGAGTGAGGCAAGGCTGGCTTTTCCCTTCCTATTTGTGTCACCTAGGCACGTTCCTTACCTCTCTATGCCTGTTCTCCTGTCTGCAGATGACAATAATATGATTACACAGGATTAAATGATAACGTATGTACACTGTTTACCACAGTGACATGTTTATTGTAATTACAACCAGCATATTTACCAGCTCACTGAATTTCTGAGGTTGTATATGACTTTCTTTAGGTTTATGAAGGTAAACTAGCTGACCAGTACTTCCAGAGAACTCTACTGAAGAAAGTCTGGAAAGGCTGGCGCTCCATAGTACAGAAGCAGTGGAAGGATGTGGTGGAACGAGCTTGTCAGGCAAGAGCTGAGGAAGTTTGTGTCCAGATTTCCAATGATTATGAAACCAAAGTTGCTGTGGTAAACTTTTTTTTTTTTAATTTTCACTTTCTTTTAATAAAAATTAAAAAGATGGGTTGCATCACGCAGTATTAGTTTCTAGTTAGGCAGAGGAACGCATTTCTCCAATTCCATTTACTGCAGTGTAGCTTCAAAGGGCACTGTTGGGAAAGAACAACAGTCATAAGCCAGGCCTGCAGACTTATTTATTCGTTTAAATAGCTGCACCTCCAGACTCCAGACTTGGGTTAGTTCTCTTGTCTGTGCATTTCTCTCAGAAATGTAAAGCACACGCAGATCCTTCCACCTCTAAGAAAGCATACCTTCTGGGCCAGCTCCGTGGCTTAGCAGTTGGGTGTGTGCCCTCTGCTGCTGGCGGCCCGGGTTCGGATCCCGGGCGCGCACTGACGCACTGCTTCTCTGGCCATGCTGAGGCCGCGTCCCACGTACAGCAACTAGAAGGATGTGCAGCTATGACATACAACTATCTACTGGGGCTTGGGGGGGGAAAAAATAAATAAATTATAAAGCAAAAAAAGAAAGCATACCTTCTTATGCTGCTGCTTTTGGTCTTTAGCCAAAAATAAAAACCAAAACCAAAAATGTTTATCCTCATGTTAATTTAAATAAACTATGTTCTTATAAGGTTGACATAAAGCAGTTGTATATAAATTGAAATTATTTTCCCATTGACTTTTAATAATACAGTTAACGTTGTTTCCATGGGAAAATATATGAGACCCAAAAAGAAATAAAAACCATACTTGAAGAATGCAGTAGGCATCTTGAAATCAAATATTAAAAGTAAAAACTATTTATATTTCATCATTATAACACTAAGTTCTTAATGTTAAAAATAAGTTTCATTATACAAATAATTTTCTGCAATTCAAAATGACATGCACAAAAAGGAGTCCCTTTAGATTTGGTCTCAGGGAAAGCGTGTTATACCTAATGTTACTTTGCATTTTAAATTCTATAAATATCATTTAGTTAAAAATAAATCTGTTAATATTGCAGGCATTTAGTTATTTTTTTCTGAAGGGGTGAGGGCTGTCTGTGGCTCTTAATGTATTTTATTTAATATTCTACATAAAAGTTTTATGGTAAGAAATGACGTATCTTTTTTATAATTAAACACATTAGCAGCCTTCAGTGAGACTGGTATAAAATTCCCCTTGTTTGAACCTTGGCTTTATGGTTAGGAGTGAAAATGATTTGTTGATGGAAACAATAGAGGTAAGATGCACCTTTTGAAATAAATTGAGACATGTAGCAGAAGTATATGGCAAAGTATTTTAGTATTTCACATAAAAATAACTTCACAGGGGCCGGCCCCGCGGTGTAGCGGTTAAGTGCACGCACTCCGCTGCTGGTGGCCTGGGTTCGGATCCCAGGTGCACACCGACGCACCGCTTGTCAGGCCATGCTGTGGCGGCGTCCCATATAAAGTGGAGGAAGATGGGCACAGATGTTAGCCCAGGGCCAGTCTTCCTCAGCAAAAAAGAGGAAGATTTGCATGGATGTTAGCTCAGGGCTGATCTTCCTCACCAAAAAAAAAAAAAAAAAATCACAATATGTCTATTTTTTAAAATAAATAATATCCTTCCTTGTGTCTTAAATCTTTTCCTTTTTTAAAAAATCCTCCTTATTTTAGTTATCTGGAGCTTTGGAAAATGCAAAAGCTGAAATCCAAAGAATGCAGCATGAAAAAGAGCACTTTGAAGATTCCATGAAGAAAGCTTTCATGAGGGGTGTATGTGCGTTAAATCTTGAAGCCATGACTATATTTCAAAACAGGGGTGATACAGGTTAGTATTTTACTGAAGATTCTCTGCCTACTAACAAAAAAGATTTGAGGAGATTTCAGTGATTGGTATGTTCTACAGTACTAATTTTCTGCAGTGGATGTGTATTATCCATGCACTGGTATTTTTAATTTCATGGTGTCTTATCCAGTTTTAAATCTGCCATGAAAATTTGCTCAGTCATGGTTACTTACGGTATCTTAGATCTGATGAGTAAACTGTCAACTCTTAAGTATTTAGGCTCAATGTTAAAATAATGCTTTGCATACATAACATTATTTTAAGGCTCTTTTAACAAATAATTGTAATGCCTTTAAGTACAAATTTCTATTTTTGTTTTTTCCTAAGTAGCCAAATTCCTTGGACTATTTTGTTGATTAAATATTTCTTATCTAGTCATAGTTTCCCATTTTTAAAAATTGCATGTCTTCCAGTTTAAGAGAGGTCTCAACTAAAACTCACTTTCAACAGGTATAGATATAGGCCCATAGGAGTCAAGAAAATAATTTCGTTTCAGGAAAAGTCCACATGTTGGCTGGGGTCTGAGTGTTTTGTGTCAGAGTTCCATCAGCACGGCTTAGAAGAGCACATGACTAGAATGCTTTGCTACCTGCCCATTTCCTCATTGGGTTTTAGATTTCTTCTCTGAACAAAGTAGATAAGATAAACCTTCCTCACCTGCTTCCTAGGTGGTTCTTGTGGGAATGCCATGAAATATAATTGAAATAAAAGACAAAAAGAACTCTGACATGTAAGTTGATAGTCATGATGGAATTATTGCAGTCAATTCAAGTCAGCCTCCCGAGTGTCATGTAAATACATCAACGTTTTTGCCGTATTCCCTCATACTAAATCCTATTTGAGACTCACGATTTATTTATCGATGAGACAATTTCATTTTGTCACATCAACATGATTTCAGTCCAATGAATAACTTCTCTGTGCTTGTGCCCTCATTTTAAAGCATCAGGAGACATGTATTATGTAAATGGTGCGTGTTGCGGATGATAGTGAGTTTAAGGCAAGTCGTTCACTCTCTGAAGCAGTCATGGTGTGTGGCCCACGTGCAAGTTAGAAGGTTAGAGTCACAGCATCTCAAAGCTGAATACCCAAATGAGTACTTGATTTCTCAAATTAATGGGCTTTTAATTGAGTATCGATGCCGAAAACAGACTTACCTCCTCCAATGATAATCTGCTTTTGATTCTAATTATTAGCAATTATCTTCAATTAAATTGAAGAATTTAATTATCTACTTATAACAGATATTGGGTTTCACAAGTAAAGTGACAAATTATTATCGTTAGAACTTCCTACATGTGGGCCGGCCCCGTGGCTTAGCGGTTAAGTGCGCATGCTCCGCTGCTGGCGGCCCGGGTTCGGATCCCGGGTGCGCACAGACGCACCACTTCTCCAGCCATGCTGAGGCCGCGTCCCACATACAGCAACTAGAAGGATGTGCAGCTATGACATACAACTATCTACTGGGGCTTTGGGGGAAAAATAAATAAATAAAATTATGAAAAAAAAAAAAAAAGAACTTCCTACATGCAATTACAAGAAAAGTGTTTCTCATAACCTACTTAAGAAGGTTATGAATTGACTTAGGACAGAGTATTTTACCACCTTAATAAACTTACCATCTTAAATTTTAAATTCAAACACAGCTATGTCTCCTACAGGCAAATATCCATAACAGGATTTGGAGAAGATGGATTCTGATAATTGCACAATGTGATTTGTTTTGTCCTGTTGCTTTTAAGTCTGCTGTCATCTGCAGCTAATGCCAGGTTCTGGGGACCCAGCTGTTTCGAGTGGCCTTGTGCTTTGTTTATCATAACAATGGGGGATCAAGATGACAGGAGTAGTCAGACACACACTAGCAGTAGTGTTGGTGGAGCTACCACAGGCAGAAGTTCAACTAATGCTGGGTTTGCTCTGTGATATTTAGGTTTTGTGGCATTTTAGTAACAGCTATTTTAAAAAATGTTTTTAATTCTCACAAGAAAAAAGTTGCTTCTGGCCCCCTTTCTTGCCTTAAAACAATTGTTTTTTTATATAATGCAATTTTTTTTTTTGAGGGGAAGATTGGCCCTGAGCTAACATCTGTTGCCAGTGTTCCTCCTTTTTTCCTTTTTTCCCCCAAAGCCCCAGTAGATAGTTGTATGTCATAGGTGTACATCCTTCTAGTTGCTCTATGTGGGACGCCACCTCAGCATGGCTTGATGAGCGGTGCATAGGTCCATGCCCATGATCCAAACTGGCGAACCCTGGGCTGCTGAAGCAGAGTGCGTGAACTTAATTGCTACGCCACCTGGCCGGCCCCTATATAATGCAGTTTTTAATAATGCAGCATTCCTAATATACCTGTCTTGTTACAGCAAAATAAATCTTTGATTTTTTTTATTTGTCCTGATTCTCTGCAGTGCATCTCATATTGTGCAGTATTCTAAATCTTATAGATTGTAAATTAGAAGTTTCTATCTATGAAGAAGGCAAAATGTGACATAAATGGCCTTTAAAGTGATAGCTACCAATTTTTAAAGCAGTTTTAGAAACAGTAGAAAAATGCTTTACAACTGAAAAAATTTATCCCAGTTAAAGCTAGCATAATTATTAAACTGAGAGTTATCTGACAAACAGGAACTGCGTAGGTCAGGCCACTTTAGTGAGAGTGGGTCCCTGCCTCTCTTCTGGGGAATCCTATGGCTGGACCTGACCTTTATGCTGGTTCTATATCAGATAAGTCTGCCACCCACCTAAAAAGAATCAATCTGACTCACTTTCTATCAAGAACATGTTAAAACTCAGTGTGTGTGTGTGTTGCTTTGTTTTCAAAGCAAAAGCAATATTTAATATTGAATTGAATCCCTTTCATCAAAGGATTTCAAAAGACCAATGCATTATAATCCTCATTAAACTTTGTTAATGAGGTGACTTTTACTGTATTTTATATGAAGATAGTCTAAGAAGAGGACAGCATAGAAAACTATGTGAACACAGGGCCGCATTGTGCCCTCTTCAGATGTTCAGAAACGTCTGTCTCAGTCACTGATTTCCAGACCTTTCCCCTGGTGTTTGGTACCACAGAGATACAGTCTGAAGTGGAAATTTTAACGGAATTCTAATACTGGGGGCGAAATATCTCACCCTTTGTCCAACTTCTGGAAGCTGATATTATTCACTCCTTTGATCTAAGGTTAAGGTTACTATGTGGAGTGTCACTAAAATCAGTTAGGTGTGCGAATATGTTCTGAATTCATGATTTATGTAGTCCACCTGCAAGAACTCATTTCTTTTACAATGTCAAAAGTAAAGATCTTAGAGTTACGTATTGATCTTTTGTTTGCTAAAAAATCACGATTAAAATACGTTGTTTTTGTTAGGATAGGAGCAGTAGATGGAAATGACAGGATGTGATATCAGAAAATCATTCTGAAGATCTGAATACCAGGCCGGTTGTCAGGAGAGTTCTATGACATAATGCAGAGGGACATAAGTGCTTAGGCTCCGTGTGACCATGTTACTGTGAGGGCAGCACACCTGACGCAGCTGAAGCTCCAGCTGCGCACAGAATGCAGCCTCATCTTGTACGCAAGAACAAGGCATCCATTAGCTTGCACACGTTGAAGGAAGTGGTCTGAAGGCTTTCGTGGTTGATGTTGACATTAACCAGTTCATGCTGACGAACTGTATTAACTGAACGTTGTATCCAGTATGTGACAGATTTCTACATTTTTGTTAGGAGCGAGGTTTTGCTATCATGTGTTCTCATTGTGTGGAGGATAAAAGTGATCTTAACTTGGAAGACTTTTAATGGAATTAATTTGTGATTTCTAGGGATAGACTTTGCAAATAGAAAGGAAGAGTATGGTCCTGGTGTTCAAGAGAAAGAACCTTCTGCTCATTTGGATCCTTCGGCTCCTCTGGCGTCCTCAGCGGTTGCACCACCACAGCAGCTGCCGCCAGCAGCCGTGGGAGCGGCCAGTGCTGCTGCTTTTCCCTCTGCTGCTGCCGTGACTCCCGCCAGGACTGCTTCTGCCTCCTCTCTTCACCTTCCTGCTTCTGCTCCCCTTGGTGCTGGACCTACCGCTCCTGCTGCCCCAGAAGAAATGGTTAGTGCGGTGAACGCAGGTGCCGCGTTGGCAAGAGCGTTCCCAACTTGCTTGTATGTTGGGTATTTTGAACTCAGAACATATTTTCTCATGGGAAAAAAAGTCTATATGGTAATTAGGCCAAGCCACAGAAAATATGTAATATACAAAGTGGCTAAAACATTAATATGTAATGAAAATAAAACCTGAAATTTCTATTACAGTAGTAGTAATTAACACAAAAAATAAAGAAGTTTTCCATTTTACATTTTTCAAAAGCTATTCAGGAAAAATAGATTTAATTTGAGAAAGAGTTGATGACAGCCTTTCTTTTTAATTTTAAAGGAAGCTAGTGGGTATTTTCAAGGGCTTAGGAGTTTAATGGCTGTTTGTATATTTTCTGTTCCACTACAACTTTCCCTTTTCCTGGATGCAGATGTCTCTAATATTAACACAACACTGTGGTGACTGCATCTTGATTGAGTTAGGTTCTCATTTTTAGTTCATAACTGGAATGAAGATAGGGGTAGTGTTTCCAGAATCACCATTAGAGAAGTGCATGGATGGGGAGAGGATTGAATGGGGCGGAGCATGTTTGTGTGAGAATTTGTCTGCAGTGGAATTAATCAAGCAGTTGATACAGACAAAGCACATCACGGTTCTGACTCCAGTTCCTGTTGTGAAACTCATGTTCTTCAGATAACGTTTCTCAGAAGTTAAGGGCATAGGGAGACAAGCCAAGCTTATCAGACTCACCTCTGCAGGGTTTTTTTTTTAAACTCTCTACCCTTCCTTGACTCTGGCACAAAGGCACGGATAGTTCTATAAAAGTCCTAAGATGATTCTGATTTGCTTGTTGCCCTCTTCTCCCCACCCCAGCCACTTATATGAGAGGGAAGAAGATGGCAAAACAGGTTTTCGGTCTTACACTTCCACTGGCAGGCCATCAGAAGATGTCATTGCTCTAAGCAGCTCTCTGCAGCGAAGGGAGGCATTGAGCCCACTAGACAATGGGTCATCTGTAGTATTCCAGCTGACTTGAATTTCTGCCTTTTGGGATTTACTCTCTTGGGGGAAAAATATGTTGAGATCTGCTATTTATCATGTTTGCTCTTGATTCAAAGAGGTTGAAAACAAATATGGCTGTTAAGAAAAATTTCAGTCTGTGAGGGAGTTTTGACTGAGAAATAAGACACTAAAATTCAACCCTGACATAAATTCAGCTGTATTTATTTTTCGTGATTGCACATTTTGAAGTGTGATCCTATACCGATGATCTGCTTTAAATAAAACACACTGAGTGTTTATTTATATTTCTGGTTTGTCATTCATGTTGCATATTCAGACAACATACATAGAGCTAGATTTTTCAAAATTCCCTTCTTAAAATATGACTACACCATTTGTACATCTGCATTTATAGGTAAATCTGAAAATGCACAGGAAGAAGTAAATGAATGAGTGTGCTTACCACCTTCTTTGTTACTAACTTTTGAAAACAATTTGATCCCCTGAGATAATTTTGAAGTCTTTGAAACCTGAAAAACCAATATTGTGTAGACAGCCGTTATTCCCCTGGCCCCTCCAACCACACCCTACTCCTTCAGAAACAGAAGCACGTTCAGCCTCATTCACACAGTACAGCCTTCAGGGCTGGGGAGAAAGGAGCGCACAAGGGAGTCAGTCTGTAAGTGTGATGCTAGTTTCTTCCTTCCTTACATAATTACAGTACTCACATTCACCTCAAATACGTCTTCCTGTTTTTAAAAAGAACCGTACTAACAAAAGTAGAAACAAACACATTAGTTGAATAACTTACCTAATGTGAAACCATCATCGTTGGGAACAAGAAAAGAAGAGAGATTTGTGATCCAGGCCTGCTTTTCCTTCTCTTCGTTTTAATCGCAGAGGCTTCCTGTGAACATTCAAACCTTGTCTAGTCTTCTCTGTATTTCCAGTACCTAAAAGGAGGTGTGTGTAGACAGTCCACTGCAGAGAACTGGGACACGAATAACTGAAGGAGTATTACCATTCTAGTGAAGTAATGTCCTCACCTGTAAAGTTCTTTCCTTTCTGCAGACATCCTCGGTGTGTGAAACAAAACAACAGGATTTCATGGTGCGAAACATCGTTCAAAAAATATAGTAGGCAGTTAGACAGCCAAATATATTGCAGTTCACAAGATTAAACAATAGATGGCACTTTTTTTTTTTAACTCCAGTTGGAATAATTGAGGGGTTTTAGTTGGATATTTAAGCTGTTTAGTGACGTTTCTCTTCTAACTTTCCTCTTCATCTGCATGCAGAGTGAAAGGGTATCATTAGGCGGTTGGTGCTGCTTTTCTCATTTTATAAATGAGGAAATTGAGGCTTAGAGAGAGTGAGTAACTGGCCCGTGGCCACAAGTAACAGACGTGGAATTCAGACTGTGACCGTCTGGCTTCAGAGCCCTGCGCTCTTAACCAGTAATTTATATTGTCTTCACGTCAAACAGAAAGATACAAATATTGGGTGTTTCAAATAATGTCTGTTCCCTTTTTTTTCTTCTTCTTCCTTTTGATTTTTGCCCAGCTAATGTAATTATTAATTGGCAGTGAAATAAAATGAGTACACATATGCGTTAATTCTGATGTAAATATATTCCTTCTGGAGTATCACCCACCAGTAAGCAACAAAACTGTAAAAGCTGACATTACCTTTTGATAGGATCATCCCATTTTTTGCAATATATTCTACAGAAATAACTCTCAAAAGGGAAGGCCTTTTTAACAAAAATTTGCTATATATAATGGGAAAAGAACTGAGACAGATAAACTGTAGTTTGTTGGTATAAACACCTCTCATTAAAAATTGTAGTAGGTCTCTGCATTCATGAGACAAAGTGATAAGAAAAAAGCTGCAGGACACCAAAATATATGTGTAGTGATAATATTAATTATGCATAAGGATCAAAAGTTCATAAAGCAGACTAATGGTTGCTAAGGTGAGGGCTGCTGGGGGCAGGGAGAGGGGTGTGACTCTGATGGGTCGCATGAGGGAGGTCTTTGAGGTGATGGAACAGTGCAGTGATAGTTACAGGAATCCTCACCTGCGATACAGTGACAGATGTTACACCCAGGTGTACACCCAGGTTACACCCAGGTGTTAGACCAGTGTCAGCTTCCTGGTTTTGATATTGTAATTATACTATGATTGTGTAAGTTGTAATCATTGTGGGAAACTGCTAAGAATACACAGGACCTCTCTATGCTATCTGTGCCACTGCCTATGATTCTATATTTATTTCAGAATAAAAACTTTTTAAAAGTTCATAAAATCCTATAAAATTTATATACCAAAGTTAAAGGGGTGTGTGAGGGTGCTTGGTTTTATGTTTTGCGTTTTGTCTTATTGTTTTAAATTTATTTTTTCCATGTTAAAGTTGGTTGAATATACAATTAAGAGCCTGTGCATTTTCTTCATAAGTTATAGAGCCAAAGTACTGTAAATGTTTTGAGGATTCCTACCGACTGGATCTCTGTGTGTTTTAGTGCGTGCCCAGGGTTGTGACCTCCGCACAGCAGAAAGCTGCAAGGACAATTACGGCCCGGATCACAGGGAGGTGTGATTTTGCTTCAAAAAATAGAGTTAGTAGCAGTTTAGCTGTAATGGGAGTTTCTCCTCCCATGAGCTCAGTCGTTGTGGAAAAACATCATCCAGTCACTGTGGTGAGTCCACATTTGATGACCTTTGTGAAAAAGTCTTTTTCTTGAGTGTTTGTAGACTAATAAACACTTAACTGACATGTTGAGGAGAAGATCAGAATCCATGGTGCCTGGTACGTGTTCTGCCTTTTACTGTTGTGGTTTTCATATGCTTATGTGATTATCACACCTGCTCTGAATCTACCTCTCCTCTTTTAGGAAATTAATTTCAGAAACATTGTTTCTTCTCTGTGAAAATTATCAAATATAAAAAGTAATCCAGTGTGTTAGTGGTCAAAAGGTTAAAATATATAAATGATTTCTCATTAATTTAAAAAAGAGACAAAAACTGTTTACTCGTTAACTAGCTGTTCATGTAGCAGATTTTTGATTACAAGAAACACTTCCCTACTTTTATGGTTTTTAATTTTTTTTTTAAGTCTCCTTCCCCTTTTTTAAATACAATTATCAGCATATTTCTAGTTTGGGAAAAAATTCAGATTGCAATAAATTCATATGCATAAAGGAAAGTACATGGAATTTAAGCAAAAATAAAAAAGCCTGAGTTAGTGCCTCAATTTTGCTACTTTTTGCTTTGTGATCATACCCAAATCAAGTAAAATATTTGAGCCTCCATTTTCTCTTGTGTAATATGGGAGTGATAAGGGTCCTGGGGTCATTGTCAGGATTCAGGATTAAATGAGATACTGTGAAAATTAAATGAGAAGTATAAAGGCAGTTCATAAACTGTAAAACCATAAGCAAATTTAACTTAAAAATTACTAGAGAAGAGTACACAAGATACTTCTGTATTAGTTATTACAACTGCATGTGAATCAACAATTATCTCAAAGAGTTTATTTTATTTTTTTGGTGAGGAAGATTGGCCCTGAGCTAACATCTGTGCCACTCCTCCTCTACTTTTTGTATATGGGACGCCGCCACAGCATGGCTTGATGAGTGGTGCATAGGTCCACACCCGGGATCCGAACCTGCGAACCCCGGGCCGCCAAAGAGGGGCACGCGCACTTAACAACTACACCACTGGGACAGCCCCCCCAAAAAAGTTTAATTTTTAAAATAAGTTATAAGAACACATCCCTAAAGAGAAAAAGGTTGATTTTATTTATTTTTTTTATTGAAGTATAGTTGACATGCAACAAGGATTGATTTTAAGAGAATGCCTTCTATGTAAATTCTCAATGTTAGACAACATTCCTGTCTTCTTCGTATGTCCAAGTATTAGCAAAAAAGATATATGGAATGATTTTAAATCCTTTTCTTTCTGGGTACTAGATGGTTACTAGATGATTAAATCAATAGAAGCTGGATTGATTGTTTCAGTTCAGCCGTAGGTGAAGTGTGACCGTGGTGAAGTGGACGACTGAGATGGAGACACCAAGTCCAGATAGAGGACTTGAGGATGGAGGCCTATCCTAGACTTCATAAGTTGGACGGACTCTGAAAGTCCTTAGATGACTTCTCTATATGTTTTTGAACATGTGAGATTAGTTATCAAAAATGAGAAGAAATGAACTCATTTTTATCAGTGTATACGATGTGTAAAGAGGGAGAGACACTGTCCATTTGTAGGATAAAGAAGGCAGGCAAAAAGAGCTCGTGTGCTTATTTTTAATTTAGACAAACTTTTATTATTGTACTAACGGTGGGAATTCACATTTTACAGAAGAAAAAGCAAGAAACTAAAGACTTACAGCCCGTTCCTGATATTTCTCTCCCACACTGCCCTCTGCTTATTCAGCGTGTGCGATACTTCTCCAGTGATTGGCCATGAGTTAGAGCGCCATAAACTGCTTCCATTACCAGCTAATTTGGATCATGTAACAGACACCATGGTGGTCCTCTGTGCCGTTTTTCATTTTATCCCAGGAATCAAGATCTAGAACTACCACAAACAGTTATTCCTAGTAAACCAGTAGTCAGATTGCTGACACGTTTGCCCCATCGCTGGGTAATTGCTTGCTCCTAGCGCTCCTTCACTCTCTGCCAAATCTTGTGATCATGAAACCAGCAGTAATGTGAGTCTGTTTCTACCGTTCGTCTTGCCCATCGTCCCCAAGGAGAAATAGGTCTTTTTGACAGGGTCAGATCAGGTGGTTAGCAACTAAAATTTCATACTAGTTGCAAAAATATCTCCCATTTGTAATGGTTACCCAGTTATTTATGTACAAGAAACATTTATATAAAATACTTTTAAGAAAGGAGGTTATTCTTCCATTTCTTTAAAGAGTAACTCATATTCTTAAAGCAGAGTATGACATGAGGGCCTTTTTTTAAGAGGTTTAATTCATTTTTTTTAAGCAAATGCTGTATCATAGAGTTTTTGAAATACATAGTGAATGTTCTGATAAAATATATATAATTTTTCTTGTATTTTAAGATGACTTTCCTAAGTGGAAGACCCTAATAGGAATCTACATGTAGTGGTCAATGACACGGACTGAGAGCTCACTGGATAACACAGCCCGCCGCTGCCTACCAAGAAGCTGTATGGCGTGTGGTATAGGAAAGCCTGTACATAGCACACGTGTAGACAGGCAGCATGTACTTATGTACATATGTGTACTTGTACATATTACACGTAACGATGACGTCAGCTGTGCCCTGACTTCAGAGCTTCAATGCTCGTGTCCAAGATGTTTCCCTGAGCTCTGAGTAGTGTGCTTCCCCTCCTCAACACGTGTTCTCAACATCGTTACTTCCTTGTTTAGCAAGTTGTGGTCCATATTAAGGGAGCACCAGGCCTCTGGGAAGACCTCCTCTTGTGTGGCTGTAAAAGGCTGAGTCAGCTCCCAGGTGAACCACGTGAAACATGAGGGACCTGCTTTACTCCAGTTTGAAGCAAGGACCAGACTGGATTCCTCAGGGCTTCCCCCATGTTCCCCGGATTGGGCTCCATGTATTAACAGTCAGATATAGGGAGGAGAAAGATGAATGGGAGGAGGGGAAGGTGTGGAGCTAACCCTTCCTCCAACCACCACCAAGTCTCTTTCTGTACTTAGCTTCTGTAGACATTACAAGATTCCACTTGAGTCCTCTGAGGAATGCCCCCCGTGGCTCTCTTGTGAGCCTCTGGGCTAAGGCTCTGATGTCCAGTTGTGGGTTCTGAGGGCACCAGTCTAACTAGGCGTGGGGCCTTACGGAAGAGGACCATGTCTTATTTGTTTAACGGCTACTTCACCCAACTTGTTGCTCATATCTCCTGGATGCTTAACACATGTTTTTTGTGTGAAATTATAGATGATGAAATGATATTTAATATGTGTAATTTTATGGGATTATTAAAGCAGATTTTTATCTTTTCAGCAAACCATTCCTCAAGCCGCTGCAGCAAAATATCCCCGGACGATTCATCCTGAAAGTGGTCCCTCAGCTTCCAGATCTCTTGGAGCCAGACCAGCTCACACCCAGCCTCTCACAAGTGCTCCCTCCATAAAAGTGGTTGACTAAGACGAGCGTGTTCACATCGCGGGCTTCCTTCCTCTGCTTTTACCAAGGATTAAAGCCTTTAGTTTTTAAATTTTCCATATATTCTTAGAACACCATGGATACATCATGTTCATCTTTTCAAAATTACAAGAGACTTTTCCATCCTTTGTAACTATATGTAGGATTATTTTAATGTTATTTTTTTATTTAAGCAATTAAATAAAATTTTTTTAAAAAGAGACTGGACTTTATTTTTTTTAACGGGTTCAGCCTGCCCGTGATTACATCATCAAAGTGTATAAATCCAGTTTTCTCTACATTCCACGGGCTAAATCACTTCCAATGTTACCAAATAAACTTTGAGAGAGAACTTTACTAAAAAAATTATTAAAACTAATAGAAACTAAGGTATTTTTATTTTAAAATTACAAAGATAAAGACCAAGAGTAATAATGATATTTTATCACAAAGTTCTTTGTGACTTTAGTGTATTAGTCATCATGTTTTCAGGACTCTAGCAATTAAAAATTAGGGGGAAATGGCAACACCTATGAATATTTTTTAATGTTAAAAGGGAAAAAAATGTTTACTCACACAAAAACAGTTACAGAAACATCAAAAGGAAATTTCCTATTAGAATGTGATCCTATCTGTGATGTTCTTTCTTGCCTTTTTTGAAACTACAGCACTGAACCTGCAGCATTCTCTCTGAGCATCCAAGCATTGTCTTGTGGTGTGTAGCCCTGGGCAGCTCAGCTAACCTTTCAGGCCTGGGCAGAGGCTTTTCAATGGCTGACCAATAGGAAGATACCATATGGGCAAAACTGACTTAGGAGAACAAGATCAGTCTTCGAATGGTTTTATGCTGCCTGAATGGGTTATCTTGGGCCAGACACATAATTTAAATGCATCTCAGGATCCTCATCTGTGAAACAATGAGATCTGCCTACCCTGCCTATTACACAAACTACTTATGGGTTACATAAAAACAAGTAGATTCTGAAGAATCCGTCTAAGGCCTCAGTTTCCATATCTTTAACAGAAGTGGATAGACTTAATAACCTGAGCCTCTTCCAATGTGCACATGATCTAGCTCTATGCTCCAACTTTATTACAGGAAGTAGATTTTCTTAACTGCCTCACATGGTTTCATTAACAGGACATCAGAAAATAAATGTGAGGTAGGGAAATATGTATCCCATTTTCTCAATGGGCACACCAAGGCTTTTCTGAATTAGAGAAGTGTCTGGCCATGTCTTAAGCAGTACTAGATCCTTCTTATGGAGCACTTGTTCTGGGTTCTGGCCCAGCTACCACTGTGGCAAACAGCTCCTCGTGGGTTTCAACAAGCACAAACCAACAGCACCTAATCTCGTGCTGTCCATACCGCTTCCCTACCCATCCGAGAGAGTAACGAGGGACCACAGCCTCCGCCTGGAGCCCACTCATATGCAGCAGGAATTAACACCCCATTGGGTGAACGCGTCAGTTCTTCCTTTCTCCCCTGTGTGCGTTGTCCTGAGGTGCGCTAGTCCATCCCATCTCTAAGAGAGTGCCCTCAAAGTCAGACGATCCGTGTGCTTGATACCAGGTGGTGGCCAGTTTGGTCATTCACCTGGGTCTCGGCTCTCCCTCCCCCATCCCACTCCCCTTTGCCTTCACTCCTGCTTCCCTGGATTTGCACTCCTGAAAAAGCAGCTGCTCATAAACGTTAGTCTCAGGCTCTGCTTTTTGAGGAACCCAGATGACAACTAGGAATGGTTTTCAATACCAAAGCCATAACCATATGGACAAACCAAAGTAAATATTATGAATATCGTGATTAAGAATATTTAGCATCTTTTTAAGCCTTATCCAAGCTCTAGAAATTGCATATTGTCCAAAGCACCAAGTAGTTAGTGTTAGCCTAAGTTAAATTCAACAACTGAAACACTATACAGTAAGAGTAGGCGTTCACAAGGAGTAGCAAGATCAGTGGAAAGGGCCTTACTGAAGAACAGATGGGGATGCAACTTTTCACTCAATACCTTTCCTAAAGTCTTTCTGGAATCGTGTGAACATATTACCTATTTCAAATGTTCATAACATTCAGTGGGCCATTTATAGTCAGCGTGAGACAAAGGTGTAGGACTATAAATTCATGATAGAATAACTGGACTGAAATCACTCGTGACTTTATTTCTGGCCTTAGAGACTCAGTCAGAATTTGAGAATGGAGAGCCTTCAATTATAATGAATAGGTGCACAGAAACTGATATAAATTGATACTTCACATTTCATAACTTTTTCAGATTACAAAAATAATGCATGTTCATTGTGAAAAAAAACTGGGAAGTACCAAAACGTTAAAAATAAAAGTACCAAAAATAAAAATCACCTGTACTTACATCACCAAGCGATAAGAAACGTTGTACAAACTTCCAGTTTTTTCTAAGTAATACATTACACGTGTGTTATTTAAAGCCAACAGTGACTATAAATTTCCAAAGCCAGTTTCTCTTACAAGAGAAATAACTACCAGTTAATGATTTCAAGGCTGTGGGCATGAGGTTAGGCGTTTCACGGGCATGCTCCCTTCATCCTCTCCTCAAAGCTGTGCAAGAGAGAGACATTTCCCCCAATTTATAGAGCAGGAAACTGAAGATCTGGGAATTTGAATTTAGCATGTCCAAAGGCTCATAGCTTAAAAGTGGCAACACCATGATTCAAAACCAGGTCTGTCTATGCTAAACCTTAGTTTTCTCCATATACCATGATGCTGCTCCCACCATCATATTTTTTTTAAAACATGATGTACAAAAGTAGGCCTAGATTATGCTACCACATATGTTGCATCAAATGACAGAAATGGGAAAATCATACAATTTGCCTTAAGCAAAAACCAAAAAAAGTTTTGAATTTTCATTTCAGTGGTTGGAAAGTATATCATTTTTCATCTGTTAGAGGATCCCGTCACCACCATCTTCTTAGTTGAAAGGAAAATCAATACCACTGCTGGAAGAATTTTATGGCACAGAATTTAAAAGGACTGAATGCTGAGTGGAAAATCATTTAAGACCGTTTCTTCAGGCATTTATGAAACTGCACATTTCTTGGGCCTCGAGTCAGTTTTGCTTTTGAATTGACGGATCTTTTCTGGAAAAAACAGGATAACGTTTGTTATTAATAGCTAAAACGTTCATCAAGCACTTGCCGTGTGCCAGGCACCATTCTTCACTTTGTCCCACAACAGCCCTTTGACACAGACACTTTCCTAGTTAATACACGGGAACACCGGCATCAGCGCTGGAGGTCAGATACAAGCCAGCACAGTCTTGCCCCGGAGCACATGCCCTCACCACTGAGTGGACTGCCTCCTGGTCTTCCCGGAGAGTTCCTGTGAATATTCTCTCTTAGGAACAAAGGCATTTAAAGTTGAGGGAACCAGCCCAGTGCTATGAGGATAATGTCATGGAAGGCAGGCATCATCCAGGCACTAGTCCTTGTATTGGCATCAGAGAAAATAATGGCTGATGTCCCTATATTTTGCTTGAGTGGTTATTACATGAGAGTTATAACACCACCTAATTTACTGGTAAGTTTTCAAATCATCTTCCCTGACAAGATGGTCTTTGGCAGAGTGATTTTCAGCAGTAATCTCAGCTGGCAAAGTAATAGCCTGTCCACTCTTTTCTTTCAACCTAGAGATAACATTTTCAAATACACTAACTTGCAGAGTTTCCCAACAGGGGCAAAACGGCATTTTGAGCAAGACAATTCTTGGTTGTAAAGAATTATCCTATAACCTTATGAGATGGTTTAGCACTCCTGCCCTCCTCTCACCCTCCCCAGAACCCACCCCACACATACATGTAAACAAAAATACAGTCAAGCACTGAATAACAATGGTGGTCTCATAAGATTAGTCCCATAGAGCCTACTCTGGTACAGTAGGCTAGACCATCTAGGTTTATGTAAGTACTGTAGGGGAGGAAGAAATTTTCCTCTACTCTTCTGGGTTCTTCTGGCTGGTCTAAGAATTAAATTAACAAGAGACAGATTAACAAGAGAAAAACAAAAGTTTAGTCACATGTATACATGGTAGAAACCCAGGAAAACCAAGTAACTTGCAAAAATGATGGCCCAAGCCGTCACCTTAATTACCATCCTCAGCTAAAGACCAAGGAAGATGTTGGGGGTGGGGAGAGTCAGGGACTTCAAAGGGAAGGAAGGCAATTCACAGGTAGGTGAAAAGGAGCAAACATTTGGAAAACAAGTGTTTGGCCACACAGAAACAGAAGAACACAGAGGGGAGCCCAACAAACAGGCTTCTCTAGGTTCCTCCCTGTCTACCCCCTGGTTCATGTTGTGCTAAGATGACAGCTCACTTCCTGAGACAGGTGTTTTAATCAGAATTCTTTTAGGCAGTTAAGGGGGAGGTAACAAGAAAAACTTCTTGAGTCTTTTGTTTCTTAAAAATAATCAGCCTAGGGGCCGGCCCAGTGGCGCCAGCGGTTAAGTGCGCGCGCTCTGCTGCGGCAGCCTGGGGGTCGCTGATTTGGATCCCGGGCGTGCACTGACGCACCACCTGTCAAGCCATGCTGTGGTGGCGTCCCATATAAAGTGGAGGAAGATGGGCACGGATGTTAGCCCAGGGCCAGTCTTCCTCAGCAAAAGAGAGGAGGATTGGCAGATGTTAGCTCAGGGCCGATCCTCCTCACAAAAAAAAATAATAATCAGCCTAAAATAATCCTTACATTAAAGAGACATTTTGGGGTGGCAAATTTTGTTCCCCTTCAGTACACTCTATGATGTTCGCACAACAAAATCCCCTAACAACACATTTCTCAGAACCTATCCCCGTCGGTAAGCGACACAGGACTGTACTCCTATACTTTTTCAAATGCCCAGCAGGGGGATGGAAACGGGAGCAGCACTGACGGAGTCACTCGGCGACACATTCTCTAGGAGCCACGGCTAACACCAGCTGGGACTGCTGCTGGTCAAGGGTAGTTCTATTTCTGTTGACTTTCCCAACCATTTTAAGAGAGGCGGGGTTTCTATCTGCTGCAAACTGTCACTCACCAGCTAGTTCTGGGAAGCCTGCACGTACCAGCTCCTCGTACAGGTGCCTCACCGGCGCGGCCTGTGTCATCAGGGTCCCGTGCAGCCAGATGAGCAGAGCCCTGTGGCCGTGTTCACGGAAGCTCTCCTTTCCTGCGCCAAGCACAAAAGGTCAGAGGTGAACACCACATGCTGGAGTCACCTTACCGTAACCTCGATTCTAACTGAATCTTCTCTATGAGTAGTTGCAAGTTCATTCCTCTTCTGATGGCTACTGGATAAAAAGCTGAGTAGACGAAAGCCCTTCCAGTTCCCTCCCTGGTGTCTCTTTAGGGTGACCAGAGTTTGGGGTCACTCCAGCACTCGTCATGCCCCTGCTGTGCCTGACACGACCAACGGAGCAGATAAGAGACTTAATAGCCACGTCCCTGCCCGGCAGTAAGAGACAGTCTTGATGAAATGTGAAGCTTTTCTTCAGGTGGTACTGCTCGAGACCAGTGCCTCTCAAACTTAAAGTGCATATTTCACCTGGGGATCTTGTTACAAGGCAGACTCTGAGTCAGGGGTCTGCAGTGAGGATGCGCAGGCCTGAGACGCTCCCGCTCCTGGGGTTGCTGCTGCCGCCCATTAACCACACTCTGAGCAGCAAGCGTGTCTCATCCTGCCACTCCAGTTTCTGACGGAAGTCTGCATCCCCGGGCCAGGACTATTCACAGGGCAAATATTCACTGGACACCTAACCCCTGAGAGGTGGTGCTGGGGGTGCTGGGGTATGGAGACAGGAAGCCATCGTCACTCTCGACAGGAGCTCACAGTGACAAACACACGACAGGCTCCCAGCTCCACGGAGTGTGTGCAGGAGCAGACAGATGCCAGGACAAGGAGGGTCTGAGCTCTGGGGAGGAAGCTGGCTGGACAGACTGTTGGAGGGGCAGGTGTTTCAGGGAGAGTGAACTGCAAGCATAAAGAACGCACTCCTCGGTGAATCCAGTTCCTTCCCTAATTTGCCAAACTAATTTTTCTTAAATGCCATCATCAATGTGTTACTCCTTTGCTCAAAAGGTCACAAACTCCCCAGGGCCAGCAGCATTACCCTGGCTACAATATAATCGGACTGTGAATATTCCTGTTATCATGCCAACTAGACAATAAACTCCATCAACGATAAACTCGAACCATGGCTTATGGAGCTGATGTCTCCCTCGTGGCCCACTAACCACTCTGGGCCCTCCGTAATGTGGGACCGAACCACTTGAAAATCCTCCTTGTCCTGAGGGCAAGGACTCTGAAGGTATACCATAATTCCAAATCATTTCTTTAGCTCAAGAGAGATTTCCAGAAGACAACTCAATTTTCATAAAGACGTCACAGAACAACACTATATGCCTAATTAGCAACAAAGGAGAAATATTAATAATAAAAAGAAATCTTTTCAGAAACTGTAGTCAATATTCAACGTTTTCAATGCATTAGCTTCCATTTTTTCACATTAAAATGTATCCTTAGAATTAGCAACAAAAAGTACCATAATTCACTTGTGTGTGGTAAGGAGCATGCGCTCGCAGGCTATGGTTCTGCCATCTACGATTCCCAGCAATTGATAATGTGAATCAACCCCTGAGCGTGGGACTTGCTCCCATCTCATGACATCCACGCAAGGAGAGTGCTCTGAAGAGAAAGTTTTGCCAAGAAAATTGTTTGCTTCTTTGTTTGTAAAGCTAATAAGTTGATTAATGCGAAACCAACTTTCTATATTTCCTAGGTTTTGGCCAAATCATAAAAAAGCAAAGCTCAGGACTCCAGCTGACTGACCTCACTGACTGACAGCTGGAGTCTGGCTGAAGTGATTCCATGGCTTGGAATCCTCTAACCGAGACGGCCCTGAGTCTGCAGCCCACAGCCCACGTGTCTCTCATGAGACAGCCAGTCTCCCCCAAGGCCGTGTCCTACGAGAACCCCTTACCCCGGACCTGGTTTAAGGGATTCCTCCTGGAGTGGAAGCCCTAAACAGTGAGCCTTTTGTTAGGGAATAAACCCATTCACCACAGGACAATCTCAAGGAACAGCAGAAATCAGGTTGGTTTCCCAGTGACAAGCCAACTCTTAAATCCTTGCTTCCTTGGTGCCCATTCAGTTGGGAACCTTAATTTTCTTCTAGGCTAAATGCCATCTTTTCAATATGGCTCAATGAAAGTAATCACCCTTTGCAAACTTCAGTTTACTGCAGGTTCCCACAAGTGGTCACGATCTGGAGAGTCCCCAGTCACATTCGTGGACCTCAGCTAACTGTCCCCTTCTCTTGCAGTCTGCCGCTTATTGTGAGCACAGGGCACTTAACTGGAAGACCTGCCACAGGTAGAGTTGCTGTTCCTAACGTTGACGCCGCCAGCCCACATCATCTGGGCAGCTCTCACCTAACCACTGCTCCTCGATGGCTCTGATCTGGTCTTCGGTAAAGTTCCACGATCGGGCCAACCTCTGGCACTCGTTGGCCTTCAGCTGACGGTAAGCCAGGTTCCAGAGGAGACTGCGAATGTGTCTGGTCTCCAGACTGTGATCTTGCTTGAATGTCAGAGGAAAGCTGGTTGATGGGTCCCTGATGTTCTCGCCACGCTCCTAAATTGAAAGTAATGGTATCAGATGATTTCAGACATTTTCTGCTTATTGCCTTATTTCAGAGTCTATATATATACATATATACATTTTTTTCCAGACATAACTGGTAAGGTGATAACTGAGACTATGTTTTCAATGTTACTTGTCTCTGAGTCAGGAAATGTGGAGGATTTTGCCAAGCTGTGCCCCAGGCTTCTACCCCAGCCTGCTGATCCATAGTTGCCCACCCCAAAAGAAACAGAGGGCCTGCCTTGGCCAAGGAAATGTTACAAGAGCAAATGTGTCTTTAACAGTCTATCAACTCATCTCCCCTTCTTCTTCTGGGTGTTTGATGTTCTCACAGCGAATTTTCAGTGGGGCCCCGACTGGGTTACATGACTCCACAGCGGGTCCCTCCCTTCATCCAGCTCTCTGGCAGCTGTGAGGGTTGCAAACTAGGAGCCTAACTCTGGGGACCCCGGGAGCAGAGAGGACAAGAGTCCATATCGCTTTGTTTTAAGCCACTGCAGACAGGCTCAGCCCAACAGCACCGCGCCTGGTTTGATGTCTCATTTTCTGACTTTCCAAAGGTTCCTTTTGTCCCTTCTGCAGAATTCACCAGAATCCTGCAGAATCCAACCAAAAAGCTGGGGAAAATCTCCAAGTGGAAGCAGGTGTCACGGTTTCCTAGCGCTGCAGTTGTCACGCACACGCCATCAGGGTTGCAGATAAGCCCACTCCAGGAGGCTGCACATGGGTGGAGGACAAGCAGCACGCACAGCCCACCAGGAGGTTAGGGGCTCCGCCTCAGTTCTCACCCTTCTTACACCGAGTGACTTCTATGTTTGTCTTCCATTGAAATAAAAGTGAATCTTAACGGACGATACTCTGAACAGCAAAACGAGAGTCAATGCTGGGGCAAGAAGTGGACTAAAAAGTATATGGGAAAAAAAAAGTGTATGGGGACCTGGTTTTCAAAACCTATGAGCACACGGTGGGGCTTGCGCCTCAGCTCCAGCCACAGGTCAGCCTGAACCCTGCACAGCATCAGCAATCTCCTCTGGGAAGGTCTACAGACTCCTGGGAAGCTTGGCCATTGAGAAGGGCAGACCTTTCGCTAGCATCTGGACTTTGTGCACAGAATGGAATAGGAAGGGGACATGTGAATTACCCATAATTGCTTTAGAGACTGGACAATGCAGAGTCTTCTCCACCCCAGGCTCAGCTTTCCTCCCACAGGGCCTACCTCCCAGGGAATCCCAAAAGGGTAAGGCTGAGAGTGCAGGAACCAATAAATTTGCGAGCCACGTGCATTTCACTTTTTCCTTTTCCCCTCATTCCATCTCCCGAAACAATGATGAATCCAACAAGATCAAAACCCCAACACCACAAAGCAAGGGGAGGAGCACAAAGAGCCTCTGCCTTCCCCTGTGCTCTACAGCACTTTCATTTCTTTGAGAAACCTGCAGGCTTTGTGCATTCCGGGGTTGGGCTGGGCGGTCCTTCAGGCTTCCAGAGGAAAGGGCCAAGGATGCAGAAAGCCCAGGTCCTTTTCAACAGTCAGTGGAAGCATGAATAGCTTGTCCGCCCAAGCACTGAACTATCTGCAGGAGTCACATGAGCCAGAGCTGGTGGAAATTGAAATAGCATAAGCCAGATTTTAGGAAGCTCCCATTCGCCTCTGAACCATTGAATTTAGTGATGGATGACTGCATAGTTAGGTAGATGGGTAAATGGATAGAAAAGAGGAAATTTCAATCATCTCTTTAACCGTTTTTAGGAACCATTTTATACTAGGTCAATATAAACGCAATAACAAAGAGAATTTTGAATAATAAATAATAACAAATGCATTTGGCAAAAAAAAAAAAATTTAAGGGTATATATTAAAAACAAGTCTTCATCCCACGCCAGACCTCAGGTTCCCAGTCGTCACCGGGTAACATCTCTTACCTTTTCTGGAGTCTACTTCAGCTATGTTTATGCATTATATATGATTTTCAAAGTTCATCGAACTCACATCTTAAAGATTTGTTAGGAAAGAGGGCTTATTCATTTGGTGGAACAGTAATTTATTCTCATCTAGGAAGGCAGAATCTAAAAACGCTAACAGGCATTAAACATGAAACCAACGAATATTTCTATTTTTAAAGAAAATGTAGACACAATTTAAAGAGCAAAAGAAAAGGCGGAACTTGGGAAAGTTATCTTCAATAAAATACAGTGATGATCTAAGAAAATGAAAATGAGGCCAAGACAAAGAGTAAGAGAAAAAAGCAGGGGGAACAACAGAAAACAAAAGAGGAGAAAGAGGAAGGAGAGAGATTAAACAGAGAAAAATGTCACAAAATGTTGTCACAAAAATGTTGTTTTGTTTTGTTTCACAGGCAAATAAGAAAAGCTCAAGGAGGATGGTGTGGCCTTTAAAATGACCCACATGTAGCAGGACTACTGGGCCAGTTAAACAGGATTGTGAGCAAGGAGGCAAATCAAAGCATTTCGCCTTCAGGATTTAAGGGAAATTGCCAAGGATTGACAAATTGGACAGCAATCCAGGCTCGAGGCTCCTCAGGGGTAGACACTTGAGAGATTAGGACCTGAATTCTGGCCATTCAGCCTCAGATGGCAACAACACACACCGGAAATGGAGAGTGACAGCTGGTAATGAAATTCCTGCCGGAGGGCACAGACTGGAATCTTGGACAGCAGGGCAGTCTACTGAGAAGCTGTGTGAGTGGCAGCTATCAGAGGAAGGAAGAATGAAAGAAGGCAGAAAGAATGTCTTGGAGACAAGCTGTTTGTGTTCTCAAGATAAATAAGGCTTTCATGACTGTCACAGAATCCTTGAGTGCTGGAGAGGGAGCATATGGGTATGCTGAAAACTGCAAAACCATAAATATGAACTTCCTTACCACTCATTAGAATGTGGGTCTGGGAGCTTCCAGAAGGGACTATGGCCAAAGACTCCACGACAGGTCATAGCCAGGGAGCCAACCATCCGGGGCAGGCACGTGAGGCCCCTTAAAGCCGACACGGCCTGGGCTGGTTGGCCCAAATGAGCTCTCCACACTTAAGTCCTGACTACTGATGTGGCAAAGGAAGAGGAGGAGGAGGCAGCTGTTCGTCCCAGGAATGGGGCAGCACAGGACAGAGGAACAGTGAGAAAAGAATTACACAGACCCCACACAGCCCCAGAAGAAGACAGGGCTGCAGAATGAGCCCCTTGCTGAGCGGGAATCGTCCCTCCTTACCTCTCTCCAGGCACAGTATCGCTCCGCTTTAATGAGCATGTCCACAACAAGGCTGTGGTTGCTCCTGGAGGCCACGGCCAGGGCTGTGCTCCCTTGCTGAAAGTTAAAAATGAAAGTGTCAGACCATGTGGCCTCGTGCTTAGGAGCTCTAGCCTTGGAACAAGGGGGCTTGGGCTCAAGTCCTGAAGCTACTGCTTCCTCGCAGGCTGAACTTGGGCCAGTCCTCAGCTTCTCCGGGTCTCCAGGACTACTCCACAGTGCAGTGGGCAGGGGAGAATGTGCTGGTGCACATAAAGGCCTAGGTTGTGCAGGGCACACGGTAACTGTCCAAGATGCTAGATACCGATAGTGTCAGGTCTGTGTCAACTGGGCAGGGGCAGAGTTTGGGCTTAGGGACCCACCATCAACAGGCGATCTTTTACACACGCTCTATCAATAAGAACCCAAACATTTCTCCAAGACCCCCAGGGTCTTCCTGGCTCAGCGCCCTGGGAAGTCCTCAGCAAATAAACAACATGATCACACATTTTTCTCCTCCGAAGGCTGACTCCACCTGTGACAGAGTCTTCAGTCAGTGTCCCACGCCCCTTCCCCCCAACAGCCTTTTCTTCCTTTCTTCTGTTGGAAGAGACTTCCTGATTTTAGCCGGGCACTTTACCACCCGAACATTTCCCTGCCTCCCTTGCACTGAGGTACGTGACTGAAGTTCTGGCCAATGGTATGTAAATGCAAGGGGCACATGCCACTTCCGGGAAGCATCTCTAAAGAGAGGAGGAACATCCCTCTCCTTCCTTTCCCCCTCCTCCTGAGTGGAATGCATGATGGCAGGAGCCTGGACAGCCACCTTAGACCAGGAAGCGGAAGCATGTGTTGAGGAGGGTGAAGTAACAAGACAGAAAAAGGCTGATCTTATTAAGAACAAGATCAATCATGACGACACTACTAATTCACAGCACAGATTTCAGCTCGCTGGACTCTTATCCAGGATTTTTTTCTCTTATATCATACTGCCTCTAACAAAGGGGGGGGAGTTGAAATCTTAACCAAACGGAATGAGCAATGAAAGGCTGCTCTGGACATTATTTGGGGCCTGAGCTGCCTGGAGCCCATATGGTACCTTATACAAATTGCAAAAAGGCACACCTTTCTCAAGACAGACAGAGCTCAAAGCCAGGAGGACACACAGCTTTGCAAGCAGCATCTCTTGATTTTACACAGTGCATAATCTATACATTTTTTCCCGAGCAAACAACAGTGGTTCTCATTTGTTTTAAAAATGACCCATGAAGAATTTGCTCAGGGATCTTGAAGATAATTAAAATAAATGATCAAAAATAACCCCAGAAGTTCCAACCTTAGGAACCCATGTTACTATGCTTAGGGATCCAGAAATTATCCCAGTAATCCTCTCCCACGGCTGAGTATTTGCAACAAGTGCAACTCGCGCCAACCCAAATGATCTGAGACCTAGGTGGGCCTGAAAATTAAGGCCGAAAGGAATCAACTTCTAACCAAAAGAGACAGTAATGAAATTAGGAAGAGCTGCATTTTGCAGGCATTTAGCAAGCCTCTAAAATTGTACGCTCTCTAAATTCTGACTTGTAAAGCCATCTGAATCACCGTAATTAGCCTATTTTGGGAAGGCAGCATCCTGAGAGCCCGAGTTTTCAAGCTCATAGGAAAACCTTCCGAGGGAGCGTACACTGGCGTGAAACCCAAATACTCCCGCCTGAGGGGGAGGCCCTTGGGAACCTAGCACGACGCCTCCCGCTGAGAGGACAGGTTTCTGGGCAAGTCAAATTTACACCAAACCTTGGCTCCTTTTCCCCATCCAGATCTTAATTCAGTCTTAGAAACAGTCACTTATCTTTGGTAAAAATTATGGGAGTGGGTAGAGAAGGTAGCTTTTATTCATTAATTAAGTATGTACTGGGTGCCAACTATGTGCCAGACCCAGGGAAGAAAGAGGGAAAGGGAAAAGGGAAATCCTGGAAAATCGAATTGCGAGGACCAGTGAACTGCGGTTTTGTTTTGAAAATAAAGTCAAGTTGTAGCATTGACAGTGTTTACTGGAATATCCAGTCCACTAGCACCAGGGCCCAACAGGAATCTCCTGCTAAATGCTACAGACTCTC
This sequence comes from Ceratotherium simum simum, assembly GCF_057802395.1. Lineage (NCBI taxonomy): Eukaryota > Metazoa > Chordata > Mammalia > Perissodactyla > Rhinocerotidae > Ceratotherium > Ceratotherium simum. The sequence goes on from NC_141903.1 coordinate 89,760,856, forward strand.
TACCCACAAGACTGCCCTGGAGGTGTTGAGTGTTAATGAAAAAGAAGAAGCAAGTACAAAAGGAAAGCATGGGAAAATACTAAAGCTAAATGATAAGGAAGTTAACGAGCCGCAGCTGGTGGAAGAGGTGGACGTCCGCCTAAGGGAAGGAATTATGGGTGGTGGTGTCTTCCTTCCTTATGCTTTCCTATGTTTTTCAAATTGTCCACAGTGGGCTTGTGTTAATTTTATCATCATAAGAAAATTAATTACACAGAAAAGTAAAATAACATATCATACTTCAGATCCCACACAAGTAACACGTGTGATTCTGAAATAGAGTAGGGTGGACGCAAGAGCATGCTGGGAATCCGGGATGCACCAAGCTGACGGACAGCGTGTGTGACGACAAAGAAGGGAAAAACTGCCAGTTCTCGGAGCAGTCACCTCTGCCAACTGCTGTAGGAAAGCGCTGGACAACCAAACAGCCAGTGGCCTTCGCTTTGAAGCCTGGCTCTGCCTCTTACTATGTGTGTGACTCTGATATCATCAAAATCTCTCAAATCTTCTCTTGAAGATTTTGACCACCTCAGAGAGAAGTGAGGATTGAAATAAGCTGGTGTGTGAGTACCTAACAGGGCTCCGCACAGCGGTCTCCTGCTTTCACACCTTTCAGGGAAGTTGGAACCTGACGGACACCGTCCCACAACCTCCAATGGCTGAGCCTGCGGTACTGCATCACTTGAAAGAAACAAAGTTGTCTTTCTTTAAAAACAAGTCTACGCAACAGCCAAAAGGGGGAAGCAGCCCAAATGTCCACCCACAGATGAACGGATAAACACAATGTGGCATATACATACAAGGGAATACCATTCAGCCTTCAACACGCTACAGCATGGACGAACCTTGAGGACATTATGCTGAGTGAAATGAGCCAGTCACATAAGGGCACATACTGTGTGATTCCACTTGTCTGAGGTACCCAGAGCAGCCAAATTCATAGAGACAGAAAGTAGACGGTGGTTGCCAGCAGCTGGGGGAGGAGGAAGTGAGTAGCTGTTGTTTACCATTTTGCAAGATTAAAAAACTCTGGAGAGCAGTTGCATAACAATGTGGATACACTCAGCACCACTGAACTGCATGCTTAAAAGTGGTTCAGATGGTACAGTTTATATTATGTATATTTTACAAATATATTTGAAATTTTTTTAATCAATTAAAAAAACAACTTTAGACATGTGTGTAAGTTTATTCACGGCAGTCTGTTTATAATAGCAAAAGCTTACGGCAACCTAACTGCCCAGCAGTTGAGGACTAAGTAAATTATATGTCCATACCACAGTCTATTACTGTGCTCTATAAAGAGACTGGAGAAACTCTCCATGTGCTAATATGGAATGACGTCCACTTTATGTCGGTAAGGGAAACAGCTAAGTGTAGGGCAATGTGCACAGGCATGCCACCACCGTGTAAAGGATGGAGGAATGGAATAAGAGTATAAGGTATTTACGTCTGCTTGTATATGCATAAGGAAACTCTGGAAAGAACAGAAGAAATTTATAATAATGGATACATATGGAAGGGTAGTGTGGGAACCAGACAAACAGGGACAAGGGCGGTGGGAAGTTTTTACCACAAACCTTTACTAATAGTATTTTTTTATTCTTGGACCATGTGAATCCATAATCTTTTCAAAAATTTAATAAATAATTTCAATTTCCAAAATACATTATTTTATTATTCAGAGTGAGACTCCTTACCGACATATCTCAATCAAAATCGGGATGTTTGCTGACTATCGAGATGCGAGGTTTCTCCAGTGTGTGTCCCTTTCACACAAGGCTCACAGCCAACAGGGAGGGCTCAGCAACCACGCCAGCTGAACAGAGTGACATCCATGAAATTACCTTATCGACAACCTTCAGGTCACAGCCGGCCTTCAGCAGGGTTTCCACCAGCTCCACATTTCCAAGATCAGCAGCTACATGCAAAGGAGTTTGCCGTCTCTATCACGAGAAATTGCAAAAATGTAATGCAAGCACGTTAAGGAGAGAAAAAAACTTGCATAGTAAAAAGACAAAGGAAGGGAAAGTCGAGGTATCCTATATAGCATAAGGGAAAATAGAGCAGATCACATATTTTTAAATAGGTTCAGGGGACGTTCATTGCAGTGTTATTTATAACAGTGAAAAATTGAAAGGAAGTTACATGTTTAACAAGGAGACTCAGATAAATTATGGTATATCCACACATTGAATCAGTAGGCAAGCATTAAAAATGATTTTTTAAAAATGATTTCAGTATGAAGTACCTAGATAGTCAAGCTCATAGAGACAGAAAGTATAAGGGTGGTTGCCAGGGGCTGGGGGACAGGGAATACGGAGTTATTGTTTAATGAGTCTGGAGTCTCAGCTTGGGAAGATGAAAAAAGTTCTGGAGATGGATGGTAATGATGGTTGCACAACAATATGAACGTATTTAATGCCACTGAACTGTACAGTTAAAAATGGTTAAAATGGTAAATTTTATGTTATGTGTATTTTACCACAATAAAAAATGAATTCAAGGATTATTTTTAAAAACAAAAAATGCTTATGATATAACATTAAAAACCTTAGGAAACAACACTATATCTATCTGAGCTCAATTTATACATAAATATTTATATAGACAGAGAAGGAAATACATCAATGATATTAAGAATGATTTTTTTTTTTTTTTTTTTGCTGAGAAAGATTTGCCCTGAGCTAACATCCACTGCCAATCTTCCTCTTTTTGTATGTGAGCTGCCACCAGAGCATGGCCACTAACAGACGAGTGGTGTAGGTCCGCGCCCGGGAACCAAACCCAGGCCACTGAAGCAGAGCATGCTAAATTTAACCATTAGGCCATTAGGGCTTGCCCAAGAACGATAATGTCTTGATAGAGGAATTAGAGGTTATTTTTATTGCCTCTTGATGCTTTTCTCTATTTTGTAAATTTCCTACATTATAAAGTATAATGGAGTGCAAGACTTCTAATTTCTTTCTGGAATAATCATTTTCCTATCAAGAGGATGAGAGTGTTTCCAAAGAAACACATAAAAACACAAAAAAATCACCCATCTTAACCTCCCACCTAAAGGAACGCTGACGTGAAGACATTCCTAAAATATTAGGACAGAAAGGAACATTGGTTATGATCTAGCCCAACCCCCAAACCAGAGAGAGGAAGCAACTTCCCCCTGGCCACACAGCAAGGCAACAGCATCTAGCCCAGGACTCTTCCTACCAGAGCATAGGGCCAACCTGCTTGGGGTGTTAGTATAATTAATATCAAAAAAGCATTTATTGGGGCCGGCCCAGTGGTGCAAGCGGTTAAGTGCGCGCGCTCCGCTGTGGAGGTCAGGGGTTCGCCGGTTCCGATCCCGGGCGCGCATCGACATGCTGCTTGGCAAGCCATGCTGTGGCAGCGTCCCATGTAAAGTGGAGGAAGATGGGCACAGATGTTGGCCCAGGGCCAGTCTTCCTCAGCAAAAAAAGAGGAGGATTGGCAGATGTTAGCACAGGGCTGATCACCTCACCAAAAAAAAAAAAAAAAAAAGCATTTATTAAAGACACACTTTTGGGTGGCAATGGGGGCTCATTATCCAAGATGTCACAGTTACGCAACAAATCCATCAAAGGTCTATACCAACACGGAACAGACACAAGTGGAATACATCAGGTACCAACAAAATCCCATCTTGACAATGCTGCTATAAGTCTAGAAGGCAGGAAACGCACCAAAACATTAACAAGAGTTATCTTTGGGGGATTACAAACAAATGGTAAGTTTTTAGCTTATTTATGTTCTCTTATTTTTATACATTGAGTGTATTCCTGGTCTAACAAAAAATTGAAATGCTGTAGTCTAGTTCTATAACCAGATGGCAGCCTAACAAACCCTCATTCTCTGGAGTGGATCTAGCCAACTCTGGCGAAACCGAAATTGCATGGAGCAAAGATTCTGCCCATTAGGAAAGAAATGGGGCATTAACATAGTTGAACACATAAGTATATTTAACAACAAGAGGGGTCTTTCCCCCAAACTTTCAGAGAGTAAAAGATGGGGGAGGAAGGTCCCTGGCAGAAGGGAGGGGCAAAAGTGGGGGTGCGTCTCCACTTGGCTGGGGCACAAAGGAGCTCACAGGCGGGAGGTGGAGGGGCCTGCAGAGGTCGGAGCCAGTGCTCTGGGCTCCCCCACGGAAACCGCGGGGATCCAGTGGGTCAGGACAGGCGCCCAAGGCACCGCGGCTGCTCCCTCACCTGGGGACACAGCTGAGGCCTCCCGGGAAGAGGCAGCCGGACAGGCGGGAGGATCCGGAGTTCTCACGCCCTCAGGACTCCGGAAAGGCTCCTCTGACCCCCGACAGCTCCTGGAGGAGGGCGGCTCAGGCCGGGGAGCAGGCCCCCATCAGACAGCGCCCACACCCATCCTCTTTAGTCTCCACCTCAGCATGTCCATGTCCAGCCAGTGAAGGATTCCTTTTACGCGGCATTTGGCTCTGCTCCAGCAAACTGAATTATGGCGTTTGTTTTTGTTTTGTGAGGAAGATCAGCCCTCAGCTAACATCCATTGCCAATCCTCCTCTTTTTTTGCTGAGAAAGATTGGCCCTGGGCTAACATCCATGCCCATCTTCCTCTACTTTATATGGGACGCCGCCACAGCATGGCTTGATGAGCGGTACATAGGTCCGCGCCCAGGATCCGAACCTGCGAACCCCAGGCCGCCAAAGTGGAGTGCATGCACTTAACCACTTCGCCACCGGGCCCACCCCTCATGGTGATTTTTTTATTCCAAGAGGTCTCTTTGCCTTTGGGCAAACGGAAGACACATTTAGTCTCTAATATAGAAACAAAGTTTCCTTCTTATAGCAGGGGCTCTCTGCCAATTACAACACTTCACCTGGGAGAAGTGGCTTTTGATTTAAAGAGCCTCTGGCAATTTACCTCTGAGCTACTATTTATCTCTCAGAAGTGCAGGGCCTGTTAAATGTGAAGTTGAATAACACACTGGCCGAACCCCAGCTGTGTGCCTGAAAAAGACAAAGTATGTGTGCATGAGTGGGAGTGAGGGTGACAGAAGAAAAAGGATAAAAAAGAGTGTGCATATTCCTCCCAGGAATTTTCAGGGAACTTGAACTTGATCAAAACTACCCCTAACACGCACTGCGTAGCAACATGAAAAAACAGACTCTCCGGGCTCTGACTCACCCAGCTTACCTGATTTAGGACGTCAACACCATGCTGTGCACTCAGTAAGCTGTTCACCACCGTGATGTCGTTGTTGATAACAGCTAAGTGAAGAGGGGACTCCTTAGGCTGCAGAAAGAAGTGACAATTTCAAACCCAGAAGATTCTGGCTTCATCATTCAGATCAAAAAGCAAATCATTTCAGCAGATGTGTCCGGATAATCTCCCGAGGACCGAGACTGTGCAGCGGGTGCAGGCCCAGAGTCAGTGCCCAGCCATCACCTCCTTCCCAAGGCTGAGCAGCAAACCTGCTCCCCGGTGATCATCCCTTCTAGAACTAGGCATGAGCACCTACAATGGGCCAGGCTCCTTTAGGACGCTAGGGATTCAGTGTGAACTTGGCCCACTCTCAGGAATCTTCCAATCTAGTAGGGTAGGCAAATATTAATTTTTTTTAAATCACAAAATAAATATAGAAATTACAAATTGTGATAAGTGCTTTGGAGGAAAAGTAGAGAGTGGTATGAGAGCACATGTTGGGCTGGAGAGAGGGCTGACCTTTCTGGAGGTCAGAAAGGGCTTTCCTGAAGAACTGACATTAGAGCTCAATTATGAAGGATAAGAAAGTATTCAATAAGCTTAACCGCAGGACTTCTCAGAGCCTTCAAAGAGCTCAAGTGCAGTGGGAACAGCCACAAGGAGGACATTCACATTCAGCATGTCCTGAATTGACGTGATCTAGAGCTCTTTCTCCCTAGAGCATGTTGTGGGACTAACGCCCCACTCATCCAGGGGCACTGTTCTCGAGGTCAGCCCTCCCACCTACACAGAGTCCAGCCACAGTGTGTTTACCAAGCTCTTGAAGCCTGCTTCCCTTTCCTCCTTGTTCCAGGATAGAACGCCTGTCTTCCAGCCACATGCCACGCTCTTACCCACCTCCATCGTGGGCTTCTTACCCAGCCTGCCAGGCTGCAGGACCCCCCACCACAATCACACACTTACCCTCCTACTGCCCCACTCCCCCTGCTGCCACTGGCCGGTGGAGGCAAGAGAGAAGGCAACTGAGAGGGAAAAAAAGGAGGGGAGAATACAGTCAAGGCATGAGAGTGAGGTGAGGGGCGTCCAGTGGGGAGGAGATGTACAGAGGGAGAGGTGTGCAAGAGCAAGGGCGGGAGACCCAGTGCCAACGTGCAAACAGCTGTTGAGCTGCAAGCAAACAGTAGGGACAGGTGAGCAAGGGTGAGAGACGAGGACGGCGGGCAGTGGTGCTCCAGCGGGACGGATGATCCTAGAGAGGGTGAAGAGGACGGGGGCAGTGGTGCTCCAGCGGGACGGATGATACTAGAGAGGGTGAAGAGGACGGGGGCAGTGGTGCTCAGTGGAATAGACGATATTAATACGCAGCAGTGATGTATGTCCCAGTGGTGTCTCCTCTGATTTAAACACTAGGCAATAGCATTTCATTCACAATAACCCCAGCAGTTAGGTCTTCTACGCCCCACTTCACATGTGAGGCACAGAGAGATGAAACAACCTCCACAAAGCATCGCAGCTAGGAAGCAGCAGAGACAGGATTTGAACCCAGATCTTCCTGACTCCGACAGGGGCACCAGGCTCCTTCCCAGGAGACAAGGGTAGATTGATGGAAGAGAGATGTAGTGAGTTGGCAAGGGTGTACCAGCACACAGAGGAAGAGAGGAGGGGCAGGGAGGACACCATGGCTGGGTAAGTCAGATTGTCCAAGGGTGGGCAAGAGAAAGGAGAGGCAGACAGGGCTGGAGGGGCAGCGTGAGGGGAAGGCTTTCTGTGCAGCCTCTTCTGCTCAGGAAGAAGCTTCTCTCTTGAGGCACTAAGCATGTAAAAAGAGAAAGCATCCCACGTCCCAAGGAAGTGGGCAGTGTCCTTCCTGCTGGGACCACCAGCCTTGCTGGGGCCCAGCCCCTCCTGAGAAACAGGATGCATCCTTGGATGAACCAGGCAAGTTCAGAGCCAATTTCCCCAACGCCATTCTCCAAAAACTACCAGCCATGGTTCAAGTCTCATCCCTTCTCTTGAGTTAACACAATAAATAGTAATGGCTAAGCAAGACCAGAGGAAATAATATTCTCACAGGAGAAATGAAAATAGACTGAGAATCAGAGGACTGTTTCCCATCTAATTCCAGCACAGAGGGCCTTTGTTAATTCTACCAAAGCCAATTCAAACTTTGGAAAACCTAAATCAGCCTCAAGGATTGACTTTCAAAAGAAAAACAAGATCGCTCAGTGAAGGGGGAAAAAATTACCATTCTCCTTCCTATTCACAGCAGCTTCATCATTTTCCCAGACTGATAAATTTAATAAAAGAATAATGGCACCCCTAGACACGAGAAAGTTTTCATGCAGCAAATATCAATACTTACAAAGATTTCATTCTGTTCATGAACTTCAGTGACTTTCTAAAATTCATCCCTCGGATTTTATTTCTCAAGATTAAGTCTCAGTCTCCAACAGAAGTTGGTCTGCCTTCCCAGAAAGAATTCCTCCTTTGTGAATACCTCATCCCCCCAGGTATCTGTGAGGAGCATCTCCCACTCAGCCATCCTCACAGAGCCAGATCAAAGGCCGAGTTATGAGAAGAGACTCACTTCCACCTTCTGGCGCAGATCCACGTTCTCATGGAGAAGAAAGCTAACAAGGGATGCGTGGCCATTCTGCATTGCTATCTGCAAAGCACTGATGTTGAGCTGCAAGAGACAGGTGGAGAGGGCAGGGAAGGATCCCCATTAGAATCCACCATGCTTTCTGCTGTTCAGCACATGGTAGTCAATCAATGCTATGAAATAGTATGACTATTTAAAAAAGAAAATCCATCGTGTTTCTAATTATTTTGGGGGGCTCTTTGTTGCTTCTAAGTGTCTCCCATAAAAGAGTCAAAGTCCTAGGTAACACGTGCCCCAGGCAAATATGAGTTAAATCTCTGTTTCCCTTCTTCGGAGGTGTGAAGTGGACTAGGACCAAGTCTTCTCGCTATACACCCTGCAAACCCCCTCCTTGTGCCACACCAGCTGGCTTGGTATTGGCCCCAAGAAACGCCTCCTGACAGCAGTCTCCCTTTGAAGGCGGGGCTTCAAGGCTTGGCACAATGCTGCCTGTGTACAGCGCTCCCTCACGGCCCGTCACTCAACTCCTTCAGCACCTCCCCTTCCCTCTGCACCCACCGCCTCCTACTGCTCCCTGTGCCCAACGGTCCTCACCCAGTGTCCATGCTACATGGCAAACCGCTTTAGGTCAGCGCCTGCTCTCGATCATCCTGCCATCCTCCAAAAGGCCTAGCACGGTGCCTTGCAATAATACAAGGTCAGTGAACAGTTACTTACTGATTAATTCTAAGATTGCTACAGAGTATTTTCAGGTCCTCCAAATAAGGATGCTGTAGGATATAAGGTTTTCCTAAAAGGGCTGCATAAGTATCTCCCACCCCACATGCTCTTCTGCAATATGACCGTGCCACTTCCCCATCAAGCAGTGGGGTTTATTTCTTCACCTCGTTGAATCTGAGGGGACCCTGTAACTGCTTTGACCAACAGAATACGGCAGAAGTGACAGTGTGCCAGTTCCCAGTGTGGCCCCTAACTGGCCTGGCAGTTTCTGCTCCCTACCTCATGGAAGCCAGCTGCCGTGCTGTGTGACGGCCAAGGCACATGGAAACACTACATGTTGGTGCTCTGGTCGAGCGCTGACAGCCAGCCTCAGCCGCTAGACATGGGAGTGGGCCACTGTGGACGTCCACTTGAGTTAAGCCTTCAAATGACTCAAGATCTGGCCAACATCTGACCATAGCCACATAACAAACCCCAAGTAAGAAGCTCCCAGCCCTGCCCAGTCAACCGTCAGAGCCATGCAAGATAATAATACACTGTTTTAAGCCCCTGTGCTTTGGGCTGGTTTGTTATGAAGCAACAGACAAGTGGTACAGATGCTAACAGGAAGGATACACACTCCGACTGACTGCAGTCTGGCTTGAGCTGATACGAAATACCTACATGACCTTGGAGGGGGCCTCTCAAGCATGGGCCTCTTTGTCCTCCTCTGTAAAAACGACATAACCACCTATATTAGTTTTCTATGGCACTAATAACCAATTGCCACCAACTTAGTGGCTTAAACAATACAAATCTATTATCTGACAATTCTGGAGGTCACAAGTCTGAAATGGGTCTCATGGGGCCAAAATAAAGGCCTTTCTGGAGGCTTTCAGGAGAATCCATTTCTTTGCCTTTTCCAGTTTGTAGAACCACCCACATGCCTTGGCTCACGGCCCCCTTCCTCCATCTTCACAGCCAGCAATGGTGCACTGAGTCCTTCTCATACTCCATCCCTCTGACCTCCTCACCCGTCTCCCTCTTTGGCTTTAAAGGACCCTGGTGACAGCATCAGGCTCTCCTGGATAATCCAGGATAATCTCATTTTAAGATCAGATGATGAGCAACCTTAATTCCCCTTTGCCATGTAACATATATTCACAGGTTCTAAGGATTAGGATGTGAACATCTTTGGGGGCCATTATTCTGCCTACCACACCAACCTACCCCTTTCTCTCAAACCATAGCAATACTGGGAGAATAAATGAGTTAGTAAATGTGTACAGTAACCATAACTATCATTTTATTCATTTCACAAAAAATTACTGAGCACTTTTGCGCCAGGCACTATGTTAGCTAGTGGGGGATAGGACTAGACTGACAAGCTCTCTGATATTACAGTCCAGTGGGGGTGGACAACCACGGGATCTACAGATGGGTAGATTGGCACATCCGTAAATCAGCACACTTAGAATAAATCTGTTTATTAGATTCTAGATGTTATTAGAAGAATAACATCAGCTAGTGATAAGTGCTACAATGAGAAGTAAAAGAGTATGACTGGATGGCCACTTCCCAGTGAGTGAGCAAGAAAGGCTTCTTGTATAGCGTGACATTTAGACTGAGATAAGAATGGTAAGAAGTGCCCCCAATGGGAAAATCTGAAGCGGAAACAAGTTCGTGAAGAACCCAAAGCCAGGAACCCTACAGTAGGAAGAGCTGGGGAAGTCTGTTGCATTTTACCCATGAAGCACCACAGGCACAGTGTGTAGGGCCTACAGACTTTTCTTTCCTTTTATTTTTTTTGTTTTGGTGAGGAAGCTTGGCCCTGAGCTAACACCTGTTGCCAATCTTCCTCTTTTTGCTTGAGGAAGATTGCCACTGAGCTAACATCTGTGCCAATCTTCCTCTATCTTTTTGTATGTGGGATGCGGCCACAGCATGGCTTGATGAGTGGTGTAGGTCTGTGCCTGGGATCCAAACCCGCAAATCCAGGCTGCTGAAGTGGAGTGTGCTGAACTTAACCACTACACCACCAGGCTGGGCCCCCTACAGACTTTTTAAGAGTGAAAGAAGTATCTGAAATCTTAAAAAAAAATTGATCCAAGATACCAAAAGAAAATCCCAAATTGAAGCGAATAAATATTTAATTGACATACTCCTACTTCATTGATTGTTAAATGTAATATTCATAAAATATTCATTACATTCGTAAACCATTGGTAGGTTAAATTTTTTCACCTCCCTCATATTCCCAAGTATGCATAGAGTTCTAAGAAATCAGAGTCAATCATACATTGGGGGATTTACATGACCAAATAATTGTAAAAGCACAAATTAAAAAGTCTTTAAAAATAATTTACAGCAAAAAAAAAAAAAATGTATTTAATGTGGAATGTGGGAGCACTTAAATATGTTTGATAAGACGTGAGGGTAGGGCCTCCAGAAATGAGTTCTAGGGTCTACAAAAGTCTCCCCTGGCGCTGGCAGTCAGTAGGGCCCAGAGGAGAGCCTGGTGCCCAGACTCAGGGCAGCCTCTCCACGCAGCACAAATGCAGGAGGCCTCCGCCTTCACTGAACCCATCATCTCACTCCCATTCCCTCCGCAGAAATGACTCAACTCCTTACGCCCTCCTCGTGGTTGGGGGTGGGGACACAAAAGCAATCTCCTGGAGACGAGACTAAGCAATGTCACAGGTGAATCAAAGCACTCGTCACAAGATCAAACAGAGTGATCGCCTACAGATGTGAAAGCAAGATGAGTCTAATGCAGCCCCACGGTAACGTGCGTCTGTGCTGCTGGCTCCTCGCTTCACACTGTTTCCCCGGGGTCTTCACTGGGTTGGGCGGAGACAGGTGTGGACAGCCAGTGGGGGCAGGAACTGTGCTAATGACCCCAGGGGGAAAACTCAAGATCATGTAAAAGCTGAAAAACGGACTTCAGACAATTTCCAGGCTGCCTAGATAAGGCCGAGGCCATAAGGATACGGACAACGTGGAGCCTGCAGTCCTAGTCAGGTAGGGAGACCGAGCATGTGAAAGCCATTACACGGCACAAGCCCTCCGAGGGCGAGAAACTGAGTACAGGAGGGAGGGAGGGCACAGAGCACTGGAGTGGGCCAAAGGTGAGAGCCCAAGGGGATCTTGCCAGGAGGGAGGGCTTTCCAGGGACTGAAGGTGGCTGCAGACTGGGGGCAGGAGGCACCTCTGTAATGACTGAAGAACAGTACAGCCCTCCACACCCTGAACCTTTCCTGGGCCCCATGAGTTCTTAACTTTGCCTTCACTTATCACATAAATAACCTGCAGCCTCAGTGGGAATCACCACACACTATCTTCATTTTCCACCTTCTCGCAATCTTGTCCACATATATATAAATTTTATATGCTGAAAATATATGTACAAACACATATTGTTTTTTCAATTAGGGTTCTATCATGAACATTTTTCTATATTGCAATATATTTAGTATTTATCATTAATATCTTTTTTTTTTTTTTTTTTTTAAAGATTTTATTTATTTTATTTTTTTCCCCCCAAAGCCCCAGTGGATAGTTGTATGTCGTAGCTGCACATCCTTCTAGTTGCTGTATGCGGGACTCGGCCTCAGGATGAACGGAGAAGTGGTGCCTCGATGCGCACCCGGGATCCGAACCCGGGCCACCAGCATCGCAGCGCGCGCACTTAACCACCAAGCCACAGGGCCGGCCCTCATTAATATCTTTTAATGGCTACATAATTTTCCAAGAAATAGGCACACAGAGCTTTTACTGAGCCCTCCCCCACCATTCGCTGCACTTACGGATGTATCTAATTCTTGGCTATCGGAGTAACTTTAACATCTATCACTGCATGTAGCTCTTTCCCCCTCTAGGATTATTCCCTTAACATAACTTCCCAAACATGGGTGGAAAGGAAAGTGACAGATTGCTTTTCAAAGGGTCATACAAATGGACACTCCTGCCGGCCGAGCACAGGGTAGAAAACATTACTCGTTAGGGATTTTATTCTTGATTCTAGTGTTTAACTTTGTACGTTCTGAAGAGGAATACATTGTGCTGATATGGAGATATCTCCAAGATATACTGGCAATTAAAAACAACAACAACTAGGTGCAGAGCAGTATGTATATATATATATGTATATACATAGCTACCACTCATGTGGGGTCGGTATGTAGATGTGCCTGTGTTTAGTCACATTTTCCATGTGAATGCCTGGAAAATTCCTGCAAGATTAAATAAACTATTAATACTGTTAGGTATGGGGAGGTGAAATTGAGATGAGGAGTTGGAATAAGACACTTTTTATCATATACCCTTTGGTACTATTCAAATTTTTTGGTTATTTTCATTATAATTTAAAATTAATTAGAAAAACAGAAAACGAAACTAAAACCATCTGAAAATCAGGCCATTGCCATGGTGAGGAGCTCAGGCGCCGGGCTTGAATCCCTGCACTGCCACTATCAGTCATATGATCCTGAAGCCGGGTACCTGAGGGTTCTGTCGATATCCAGTAAGAACAGGATTGCCTTTTGACCTTGTTCCCAACACAGATATAGACGAATCTTGTCAATTTGCTGTTTTCTTGTTTAACTTGAGGGGTGACTCCGGTCTTAAGGGTTTGTGAGCTTGTTTTGCAGAAGAAAGAGAATGCCTTCAGGGAGGCTGCGATCACTGGATGGCTGGCCCCCAGCAGCCACTGAATCCCAGAAGTCAGACTGCCCAGGGGCTCATCAGGAGTGACCCCTTTGTTTCTCCGAAGCTCCTCCTGCCAAGCCCCTTAGCTCTATAAACTCCCTGCTTTCTGTTCTTGTTAAGGCAGATTTGAGAGAACCCATGCTCCCACCTTCTCATCTTGGCCAATTCGAATACAACTTTCTCCATCTCCAAGCGCCAATGTCTCAGTGTTTGGCTTACCGTCCATCAGGCACACAAACTTGCAATTAAGAAGTTCGGTAGCAATTTTGGATGAGTTCCTTAATTTTTGTAAATTCTAGTTTCCTTATCTAAAAAACGAAGATAGGTGGCCGGCCGAGTGGTGTAGTGGTTAAGTTCGTGCACTCTGCTTTGGTGGCCCGGGGTTCGCGGGTTCAGATCCTGGGCGCAGACATAAACCACTGCTTATCAAGACATGCTGTGGCGGCATCCCACATATAAAGTAGAGGAAGATGGGCACAGATGTGAGCCCAGGGCCAATCTTCCTTAGCAAAAAGAGGAGGATTGGCAACAGAGGTTAGCTCAAGGCTAATCTTCCTCAGACACACACAAAAAAAATGAAGATAAGTGTGAAAGAATCTTAGCACCAAGGTATATGGTAATTAGCAGAAGGCACCGTCCTATCTTCTTCAGGCTCCAGACTGACCACTTGGGCTTTCACACAGTGATTTTTACTTCAGCCTCTACTACGTCTAAGCCAGGAATATACTAGCTGCCAGGGCAAAAACCAAGCAGCATAAGAGTGTCTCCGTACTTGAGAAGTAACAACTATCTGCTCCTTTTGCCCCACTTTCAATTATGCCTTCCCCAAATAAACAGAAAGAATGGCATTGCTTTTGAGGGGACATTAACTGGGGAATATCAGAGGTAAATAATTAATTCTTACCCCAAACAAAGCAAATTAGAAATATTAATTCTACAAAGGCCCAGTGAGGGGATCAATGCAGGACCAGATTACCCAAAGAACATTCTGAGCCCCCCTCCCACCGCATGAGCGAACGTGGCACAGAGCACGTACTTTATTTGGAACATTGATGTCACTTCCTGCTGCCACTAGCACTTTGCTTTATTCTTCATGACCTCCTTCAACAGCCAGGAAGAAAGGGGTTTCTCCATTCTAACAAAAGGAAACAAGTTAAAATTAATTGCCTCTTGGCATGGAATGAAATTACTTGAGGAACAGCGTGCTTTCTCTCTATCTTTTGTGCATTACTCTTAATGATGGAGAGCATCCATTGAGCATCTATGTGCCAACAAATACTGCCAAGACTGTATGCTTTGGCACAGTTAAATTGCACAACAACCCTATGAGGTCGGGATTAATATTATCTCCATTTTACAGATAAGGAAGCTAAGCCTCAGCTAAAAGTGGCAAAGCCAGGACCCACGTCCAGCTGTTTGGCTGCAAAGCCTGCACCCTTAACTACCCTGCTGGGCTGCCTCCTCTCAGATTTCTCTCCACCACTCTTACTCTTAACTTTGATTAATTTATCTAGCAAACATTTATTAGACATCTACTAGCAAACATTTATTAGATACCTAGGCATCAGGACTGGAAAGACGAATAGGACACAGACCCTGCCCACAAGAAAGTAACAGCCTGTAAAGAAAGATAATCTTGGAAATAAGGCATTATAATGCAGTCTGAAACATACAGAAATAGAAGCACATTTGTACCAAGTACAGCTTTAACCTTTAAAACTAATTTAAAATGTTGTATGTCATTAAAGAAAAGTAATACCCTATCTCAGTAATTAAGTTTCCTGAAACTCATTATGATGAACACAAGTAGGAAATAGTGAGTTTAGTTTAGGCCAAAACAGAGAGAAAAGAAGGAAATGTTCTCACACAATAGCTACTTGGATATTTCCCCCTCCTCATGCAGATTCTTTCCTAAAAATATTGAGAAGAAATGAGAATTCCTTCCCCACTCCCCAACCATTTCCCCTGCTGGACGTTATTCTGCTTAACAAGTGCATTAGGACGAGTTGAGAAGGTTTTACTTGTAGCTAATTAGACATGAACAATCACGTTAACAGGGACACAAGAGCATGGAACCAATGTTCCCATCCCATCGAGATGGAAAAACTATCCCGGGCTGCTTTACCTGAGTGCCTGGGATAGCCATCTATTACAAAGGAATGTCTCCTCATAATCCACCCTCTCATTTTTCTAGCAAAAGAGGTGCCAAAAGGCAAATCCCAGTGGAAAAATATTTGCAAAAAATGTGAAGGAAAGAATTCACATCTTTAACATATCAAGAGCTTAATAAATGTCCATATCTTTGACCCAACAATCCTACCTCTAAAAATAAACCCATAGGAAATAGTGAGGAATTCAGACTAAGGTTTAGATACAAAGAGGTTCATGATAACATATAATAAAGAAAAGCTGAAATAAACTAACTAAATAAATAATACACTAAATGAATTTTGAGCAGCCACTAAAAATATATATGCAGAGGAACACAGAGAAAACTGGAAGGAAAATACATCAGATGTATGTATACAAGATAATCTTTCCAGTGTGGGGAAAATATGAGAACTGCTATTTATGTTTATTTTTATCTCAAACTTGTTAAATGTATATTTCTGGCATACGTTTTGTAATGTGTAACTTAATTATAACTCTGTATGTGATAGATGCACACTCAGACTTTCCTTCCTGGTCGGCGTCTGCCAGCAAGGATGCTGGAGACCACCACTCTAGAGCGTCTTCAGGTGGGTCACTCCAGCTGCTCCGGCAACAGCTTCTATCAGGAAACACAGGCAGCCCAAGACGCTACGAACATTATGGGCCGTATCCAAAAGGCTAATATTATCACTGGACACTTCACTTTGTGCAAATGAAACCTCTCATAAGCTGCAATTACTGTTTGTTGGACGTTATGAGTTCTCTCCCATGTGCCCTAACTTGAAAATAGCTAAAATGAAACCCAAGTGCACACATTCCAGCAGTAAAGCATTAAAACAGAGCACGGCAAGCACGACTAAGACTTTAAATTAAACCCTGTGAATACAGGACTTGATCTCTATATTGCTCTGTGAAGGCCAATCACGCCTGAGATTCATGCTCTTTCTGAGTTTCCCACGTATCATTCATAACTTTCATTCAAGAAGACCCAAGTCCCGGATCTTCTTTAAGTAAGTTAAACCTATTAAATCGGATCATCATTGTGCCAGACGGTCAGAAAAGAGTGAACACACACATAACAATAAACAAATGAAGGCTCCATTTTTGTTCATGATCCTCAGCTGAAAGCCTGGCTTACATTCTCCCAGGAACTGGGGAGAAAATGAGGACGATAAGAGTATATACCACTGACATGGATGGGAACCACACTCCCACTTACTGCACCAGATGACACCCAGGACAACAACAGGCACCACTCGCACACTCACCACGTGCCAGGCACTATTCCCTGTACTAAGTGTGTGACACAGCCTTTCCATGTAAACCTTACTATGGCCTGATGAGGCTATTTTACAGATGAGGAAACTGAGGCTGAGAGGAGCTAAGTAACATGCCCAAGATCATCCAGATAGACAGTGATGGAGCCGGGACCAGACCCAGGCAGTCAGAGCCCTGCTTTTCACCTCTGCCTGCCTGGGTCCAGAGACACATGGGACCAGGCAGATGGGCTTCTGGGCCAAAGGGAATACTGACTTGTCCCCGGGATCACACATGTTCACTTTCAGAGCCTCCAGCTTCCATCATGTTGCCCACAGTTGCTATTTTTATGACCGTACTCCACCAATTCTAAGTCACATATTGTTTCAGTGTCAACATATCTGAGATCAGGGTGCATCGCACAATCTCAGTCGACCAGGTGGCAGACGTGATATAGCTGTCACTGCTTGTGATGTGCAGTAAATCAGAAAGGGTGTCAGGGGCTTAGAAGAAAACGTCATACACTATAGCAGGGTACCTCTGAAGAAACGCTGCATCACAAGCACCTCTGAAGGCAAAGAGGACAACATTTTGTTTGGAAAAGCGAGACATCAAGACTCTGAGCAAGAAAGTGATTTAGAAGAATCTGACTCACCGTGTGAAGTAGAGGAATACTTAACCAACTTATCTTGTTTATTTGTTCCTTTATATATGGACGATAAAAAACTAAGATGAAAGTCTAAGAACTCTCTCAATCAGGTATAAAATACTCTAAGTGACAAGAAAGCTTTTTTGTGTGATACTTCAATTGGCAGCATTCTTTTTTCTTAGTATTACATAAAATAATGATGAGCCTTACGATCAATGGTATCTTAAATGAAATGATTATGATATTACTTCTTACAGTATCTCTTAGGAGAGATGTCAAGTTTAGAATATATCAGAACATTAAACTACGAAGTCCAAGAGGACTCCACTCACCTGAGTTTCAAAGAGCCAGCCCAAATGTCATTGACCCAAAGTCATTTTACCCAGAACAGATGACTCACAAATCTGCCTCCCCGGCCACAGCCTCTCCACTGAACCCCAGGCCCAGTTCCTATCTCCCTACCGCTCTCCACCTGAACTTACCTCCTCCCCGCCTGTGCCTCAAAGGGAATCCATCCAAACCCTCGTCACCGTCACCGATCTCGCTCACCTGCTCCTCCCCTACACTCCACAGCTCAGGGATGGGCACCCCACCCTGCCAATAGTCTAAGCCAGAGAGCTGCGGGTCAGAAAGTCTTCCTTCTCCCTATTCCCTGGTCACAAGTCCTGTGGCCTCTACTCCTCCTGTCGCCTCATCCTGTTTGCTGCCTGTGAGGGCCTCGGTGAGACACTTTCCAGAGCTCTTGCTTCAGCCATTTCAGCCATCACCTAACTGGGACTCCCCACTGCCAATCCTCCCTTCAAACCACTGTGACAGTCACCTGCCTACGCCCAAGATGGATCCCATCCCTCTTTGCTGCTTAAAACCTTTCAAGGTCTCTGCCGCCAACAGGTCAAAGCCAAACCCTCGTCACGGTGAGCACAGCCCTTCTTCCTCTCTCTGCCTCGGCCCACTGGGCTCCCCCCTTTCCTGGCCCACCATCCTCAGTCCCTGCCGCTCTGAACTTGTCATTCCCAGGACACGCAGGGTCTTCCATGCCTCTTTTCCTATACAGGGCTCTTCCCTCTGTCTGAAATACTCTAAGTGCCCTCTTCAACCCCCTCCTACCAACGTCCGTTCAAATGCCAAGACCCAGATAATGTATCACCCCCTCTGCGAAGACTGTAATTTCTGAAATGGATTTTCTTCTGTGTTCCCACAGCATACTGTATACACATCTATTATTGCATGTAGCCTGACACGGTATTTTTTACAAGCCCTTCTTGTCCCATAGGCTTCTAGAAAAAGAATATATACCTAGCATAGAGTACATACTAAATTTTTTGAGTGAGTGGGTGAATAAATAAATGGATTAACAAATGATGTGCAGTGGGACACTTTAAAGAAAAAAGTAGGAATCTTTTCATCTCACATTTTACACCCTGTGGCACTTAACATCTTTCTTTTCCTCCCATTCCCTCCTTAAAGCCATTTCTTGCACCCTTCTGCTTTTGAATCCTGGGCCCACCTGTCATGAGCACCTCCACGTACCTCATTGGTCTCATTTATTTCTTGCCACTGGGTTAGCAGCACCCGGACCGCAGAGCTGTGACCATGCTTCGCTGCGAGGTGCAGGGCGGTGTTCCCCTCCTGCAACAGAGACGTTCACGGTCGAGTCCCTGCACTGAGCAACACACCCCTCCAAAGGTCAGGGCTGCGGTGGGGCTTCTGGGAGGTTTCATTTTGGCTAAAGTTGTGGTTCAGAGTGTGAGCAATGTTACCCACAGTTTCAAGTGAAATTTATAATTTTTTAAAGTTCTAAATGAAAAGACACAGCTGTTTGTGCCAGTACAAAAAAACCGCCCATGCTCCTTGTTCTACCTTGGCAGCTAATTTGCTATCAAAAAGTGGACAATAAAAGTAATTCCAGATAACCTAGGTGAAGCTAAACTGGTGAAAGATTTCTGGGGGTTAGTTTTAGCAACGTATACCAAAAGATTTTAAAATGTGCAGAACTCTTTGACTCACAATTCCCCATCTAGGAATTTCTCCTAAAAAAATAATCAAAGATGGGGGCCGGCCTGGTGGCATAGTGGTTAAGTTTGTGCGCTCCACTTCAGTGGCCCAAGGTCCATGGGTTTGGATCCCGGGAGCAGACCTACACGCTGCTCGTCAAGCCATACTGTGGCAACATCCCACATACAAAAATAGAGGAAGACTGGCAACAGATGTTAGCTCAGGGCCAATCTTCCTCACACACACACACACAAAATCAACGATGTGCACATAGATCTGGATGTTCACTGGGGTTTCCCTCCCTAGTCAGGTGGGGCTGAGTCTCCAGCAGACCTCAGGGGAAGAAAAGAGAGGCCTGCAGTTGACAGTGGAAAAATCCACGCAGTCAATTGACTTCACAAACATTTATAGAGGGAAAACTGGCATTCTGGACAATCCACTGCAAAAGTGGGTCCATTCCATCTGGACATTCCATGATTCTGACTGTAGTAACAACTGAACAACTCTGCTCCTGACCCAGATGCCTTCCCCAAATCCACACACCAACGGTCACTCCCCTTCCTCTCGTTCTCAGCAAAGAAATAAAAGTCCAACTTACCTTGTCCTTTTCTGAAGAATGCAGATTAAGGAAGGTCAGTTTTTCTATCATCTCAACGTAGCCCCTCTCAGCTGCCAAAAGAAATGGTTTTCTTCCTTTCTGGAAATCAATCACAAACCTCCAGCATTTATTACACGCTTATTGAACAAGCAAGACAACCGACAAGGCAGGTGGCATTTTGGGGGTGACGAGGAGGCCAAGGCGGTGCTTCTGGTCATACTTTTCCAGGCCCTTCTTAGGGGAAGGTGATATCAATCTTTCTGACTCCCAACCAGATCCAGCTCTGAGCTGTTGCCCACAGCTGTGGGGACTCCACACCAGCACGGAATCATTGTTACGGGGGCAGAAAAGTCCTGTCCAGAAATGGTCCTCCTAAGCACCTGGGAAGGCGCCACCTCACAGCCAGACAACGAGAGTCCCTTTCAAATGTAGCAGTTTTACCTACTTTCTGTGTTTACTGACTAGTTCTTTCACTCCACTATTTATTGAGAAGCTGTGATGTGCCAGACCCTGTCTCAGGCACCTGCGCGTCACACACTAAGCCTTGCCTTGCCGATAAAAAGGTCTGAACAGAAATTCTCCAGGCTGAATGTTTACATGGCTGCTTCAGAAATGATATTTCATCCACTGCTTCTGCGTAGGCCTTCCGGGCTTGCTCATGTATTTACCTCCAACGTTCACTAAGAATCAACAGGAAAACTCTTGAGAACAGGTCTTTATGAAATGGAATGGAGAAACTTGGCATCACCCAGAGAACATCACTTAAGGGGGATGTTCATATGCACTTGGTGCGGAAGGAAAGTTCAAACGTAGAATCTTCTCATTATGCTCATTTCTCCAACTTTTCACGCTGCCGGTGGAGACTGCACTCGCAATAGCCAAAATGTCATCAAGAAAAATGGAAGCCCAATAGAGAACTTAATTTTCTAACTCAAGACATTTAAAAGGAGGAAAAGGATGTCAGGGTGGCAAAATAGAGGCAGAAGCATTTTCTTCAATTAAAGAAAACACTCACAAATTGGCTTGGTGTGTTATCAACCAAAAGCTTAGCGAGATGTTTGAAATACAAAAAACAAGACACAACGAGCCTCTTTGTAAGAAGGTTCCTGATTCTGCGATTTATCATCTGATCTCCTACTAACGCGGTAAAGAAAAGATCATGGTCACTGTTAACTTGAGATAACAGCTCATGATTCCCCAATAAGTGGAAGAAAAAGGAAGGAAAAATGCTGAAATAATAAATGGAAAAAAAAATGTTGACAAGGATCAGCCACGTGGAGCTCTGTATTCATGCATGTACAGAAGCCAGAGAAACAGGGTGGCACCTAATTCATCATTCCTGAGCCAGATATGTTGCCAATGAGGCCTACAGCTCCCACCCCTCAGAGTCTGCAGGCCTGACTCTTGTTGTCATTCTCATTAAATCACTAAGGAAGGGCAAAAGGAAGGGCTTGGGCCCTCTGTTTTCTGACTGCAAGTTAGATCTAACTAAGAGCAAAATCTAGTCCTGAGCCACAAACAACTCTTTGGAAATGAGAGACCAAAAATTGTGTCTAGTTGATACAAACATCTGCAAATGGTGACAACAGATAAAGGTCCACACAAACAAATCACCAAAACGGGGATGAAAGGCACTGATTAGATACTAGATGAAAACATTTACACACATCTTTATCCATCATTCATTCACTTATTCTACAATTATTGAGCACCTATGAATATGCCAGATATTGTGCTAAGCGAGAGATGAGAGTATACTGCCCCATCCTTGAGAAGCTCAGAGTGCAACAGGGAAGACAGACACATAACAAGTAAGCATAATGAAATGCAGTGACTGAGTGCTGGTGACTTACAGCGGTACATAACTCAGCACCAGCCTGTGCGTGCGGCTGGGGAGGGAGGTGACAAGAAAAGGAGGAAGCAGGCCTTTCAAGGTTGTGAATGCACTGGAACAGGACAAAAGAGCACAGGTGACCTGTCTCCTGCCCACCGGCTTTTCCGCTGGAGAACAGCCCCGGCGCAGCGTTTTTGTGGGGCTGTCAACTACAGGCTCCTGCCTCGTCCACCATCTTCCCCTTGGTCAGTGTTTGGGTCAGGGACGGTCACATGCCAAGCCAGGCCAATCGCAGTCAACCGTGGGCTTTTTCTGGCACGGTCTATCTTTACTCTAGAGTCATCAGCTAAGCTGTCAGTAGCTCTCTTGGCCATCTGATAAGGAGACCCTGCCTAAGAATGAAGCCAGCACAGTGGAAAGCAGAGCTGGCAACTGGAGAAAGAGACAGCCCTGCTGATGTCATTTGAGCTCCTGGATTTACTCATACCTGAAGTTACCCATGCCTGAAGTTTTTAATTGAATAAGTTAATAAATTCCTTTTTTTTTTTTTAAGTAGTTTGAGTTGAGCTTCTGTCACCTTTCACTAGCAGGGCTTCCTTAAAGCAACTGCCCCATCTCACAGAATTACGAGAGTGATTCCAATGCCCACTAGGGCATCTTTTTACGTTCAACTAAACATTTCAGACTCACAAAATTATCTCAGGCCACACCCGACACCAGCCTACTCAGAAGACGCAGGACACCAACTGCAGCTCGTCCGTGTCAGCTGTTCCTTGTCCTACCATGCTCCCCACGCTGTCCAGGAGCTGTTGTCTTGGGCCCCCAAGGTGACAGCTCAGTTGCAAGGTGACAAGATCCACACTGGGCAGGTGTGGTGCCACCCTGGCTTAGAAGGCTGGTGCCCCGCAGGAACAAACGTCTCTTGTAACAACTCCTTGGGCTTAGCTTCCAGGGCCCCACAAGGGACATGAGAGTTGGTTACAGGAGTCCCTGCACTCAGAGAACCCCAAAGTATGGCTCGCCCTCTAGTATTTATAGTCCATCTGTAGTCCCTCCAGGTCCAGATGCAAGGTACCAATTATAGGTCATTTTTATCATAAACAATACTGCTTAGTAACAGTTAATATTGTATCTTTATCTTGTTTGCAGGGACTCAAAGTCAGAAAGTTAACCAAAGTTTAAATTCTCATGCAGAAGGAAAAGGGGTTTGTTCACCCTTCACCCACAGAGACCAAAAATAAAACACGAGGGACTGTGTCCCAGAGTGGACACCGTGGTTGCGTCTCTCCATTTCTTTCTTCTAGTAGCAGCACTTCACTTTTCCTTTGGGGAACCCCCCAGGTGCACATACACCTGCCATTTAGTCCATGTGGTTGTCCACTGCCAGGCTTTACCTGCCCCAGGAAGTGATCACATCACCCATGTCATTAGAGCGACTGGTTCAGGGCTGGGCACATGATTCAGGCAGGGCCAGAGTTGTTCTTGAGATTTATATATGAACATTGGATGAGAGAGGCATTTTCTTTCTTATGAATCAAAATCTATAAGCATATCCATAAGGGGGCCAGCCTGGTGGCACAAGCAGTTAAGTGTGCGTGCTCCGCTGTGGCAGCCCGGGGTTCACTGGTTCGGATCCCAGGCGTGCAGTGACACACCACTTATCAAGCCATGCTGTGGCAGCGTCCCATGTAAAGTAGAGGAAGATGGGCAGGGATGTTAGCCCAGGGCCAGTCTTCCTCAGCAAAAAAACAAAACAAAAAAAACAGGAGAATTGGCAGATGTTAACTCAGGGCCGATCTTCCTCATACACACAAAAAAGAATATCCATAAGAATATAAACTTGAGGCTGCTAGCAGCCATCTTTCCCACCATGTGACGAGCATGCCTATCAATAACGCCAACACACAGGCAGCCAAGAGCTGGAGGGAAAAAAAAGAGCCAGATCCAGCCATGCCTGAAGCCAGCCAGATACACCCTCAAACACTTTAGTTAGAAGTTTAAAAATTACTGTTATTGCTTAATCTAGATTAAGCTGGATTTTTGTCACTCATAACAAAGGATTCTAACTACTACATATTTAGCAGCTTGGGGACAAACACTGCTAGAAGTACCAGGGGTCTGTTCAACTTTAATATGGCCTTAGTCTTTCACCTGTGGTTGCTACAAAGCCTTGTATTCTGCGTGGCTAAACAAAGTGACCGAGGATCCACCCACAAAGAAAGCCTAGTCTGGTAAGGAATGGTAGGTTATCACAGATGAAATGTCTTTCCCCACGAGGAAAACAGCTATTACTTTAAACTTTGGATGCCCTTTAAAAATGTTAGCATCAAGAAAAAAAAAATGTGAAAGCCAAATTACACAAAATAAGGACATTTAAAGCAGTCTATCTCTTATAAATATATCAAAAGGTAGCATGAAGAAAGATGAGGTGAAAGCAAAACGAGATATAAATTTTTCTCCGATCTCTAGTACACATTAGGCCAAATAGCAAAAGGAATTTCAAAAATATGCATTTTTTAAAAAAATATAGTTTCTTATCATGTCTTATTTCATTTTTTAACCACCCAACCCTTTTTAATTATGTTCAAGTAGGTCTCTGTCCAATGCAGTCTCGTAACTGCCCTCACTTGGAAGACAGGGAGATTTTTCCAGCCAAGAGGACAGTGGAGCTTGGAGTCAGAGCCTCAGGCTTCAGGCCCCACACAAATCACCATGCCTTCCACGCTCAGGACCCTGATTCCCTTCCCTAATGAACAAAAACAAGGAGGGTCCAGAATTCTTGCTCCCTTTTTCCTTTATTAACTTAATGTGTATTTAACCTAATATGCTTTAACTTAATACATTTAAATTTTTTGCATGTGAATAAGTCTGAGGAGTTGCAATTCTTTATTAGAAATCATTTTTCATTTTTAAGTTTACTTTCAGGGTTATCAAATTTGACAAGTTACCAAATTCAGCAAAAATTCCATAAACGGCCATTAAATGAGCACCCACAGGCCAACCTGACCATCCTTTCCCACAGGGATCCCAGAGATGGCGTCCTGGAGAGCCTCTGAGGAGAGGGGGCCAGGTAGAACCCAGCACAAACCCCCCAGTGCCTCCTGTGCACGTCTACACCCCACGTTTCCCCTCACCTGGGAATCAGGAATTCACAGCAGAACCCCAGCAAAAGGGGAAAACCAGCAGGTCTCTGACTGACTAGAGATTTGAGAGCGAAAAGGAACATTGCCAGGAGGTGTGAGTGCTGAAGAGCAGCGCCTGGGACAGGAAGGCGTGGGGCTGGTGTGGGTGGGGCCCCGGGTTAGACCTCCCCTTACACACTGAAGTCGAAAGTTCTGATGAAATCTAAGGCTGTAAATGTGGGCCTCAGGTGCATATAAGAAACTATGTCTTCTCAAATCCCCTCGTGCTCATTATTCCTGGCCCTCCAATAAAAGAAGCTTCTTTACATTTTGACCTCTAGAGGCTACTACATAGATTCCTTTAAACCAATGGAAGCTCCCCTATATCTGCAGCTGAAACCAACCTACCATCGTACCACCAAACGCTTGTAAATATTCAACAAACATATGAATGGCCTCTGAGGCTATTCCTTTCTGTGTCCCTCCCTCTCTAAACATTCTAATCTGAGTAATTATTTTTGATCACTAGGTAGGTGTTTACATGTAGATTCAAAATATCTAGGCAACTTTACCCATAACTTCAGGCTGCTCTAACCTCTCTCGTCTGGAGAGGCTACATGATTTCTAGAACTATGGAGCTGGGAGGAACCTCAACATATTTCCCTGTATCCTCCATCTCGCCCATCCCCACCCAAACTCTTCTGGGCCTAGGTAAGTCCAGTTTATCAATACAGACCTCCTCCCAGTAAGGCTCTCCTTGTTAGCTTTTGGAGTTCCCTCCAGGCTGAAAGAAGGACTTTCCCAACCCTGGGCAGGTGAACAGGCTCTCAATCACTTTCTGTTGATAACAGACTAGGCGAGAGGGCCCATTGTGAAGGCAGCCAGCAGCCTTTCTCATCAAATGCATTTCATGAGCTCCACTATAACTTTAAGCAAACACAGATGGAAAACCCAGTGATGAATTAATAGACCCGGAGCTCCCAATCCCAGTTCCTACTGGTTTTGCCGATATCCTTGACCCCATTCAGAGATCGCAGAAAAAGAGTAGACTTTGTTTGCCAGGTTTCTTAGAGAACTAAAATCGGACTCAGAGATTCTTCTCTCCCTAGACAGCCCAGTGGACTCGTTATTTGCTCATTCTTCATACGCCTCTGAGCCTCTGAACCCATCTGAATTTTAAGATCTCTTTGCTGGACATATGGCTCTGAGCAGTCTTTCAGGGCTCCTCAGCCTCTTCCCTGTCAGAGAGTCAGAGGAAGAGGAAGAACGGTGGGACAGGACAAGCCCGGAGCCAGCTGAGAAGAGATGACGAACAGGAAGGCTACTGGCCAGTAGAAGCTCCAGAGGTGAGGAAGTCTCCCCGCAAATCTGCTCTGGTCTTCAAGCCCCTTCAGCCTGCCTGATCCTCCCCACACACTGCTGTCTCCAGTGAAAGCGGCCAGAGCCCCCTGAAAGGGGAGACAGTCGTGTGTCTCACACAGAACAGGCCCTGAACAAATATCTACTGAATTGAACTGAATGGAATTGAAGGGGTTCAGAACAGCCTCCTCAAGGTGGGCTACTTTGGCCTGTGGATTATTTTGAGCTAAAGGCAATCAAGACCCTGAGGGCTCAAGAGAAACTTTTACCTCTCCCATAAAGAATTTAAATTGGGGGCCTTGCCAATAATAAGAGTTATTATCACAAATAAATTTGTATGACCTATCTGTATGGCAGAGCAAACATTTAATTTCTGAACATCTGCTCTCCTTATCATCTTATGAATTACCCTCCTCCCCTCTGAAGCCCAGGCCCCTAGCCCATTCGTTGGCTCAAGATGGCATATGCATACCTCATTTTACCTCTCTGTTTTGGAATTTCTCATGTACGTGGGGTTCCCATACGTATGAAATTACATTTGTTTTTCTCCTGTTAATCTGTCTCACGTCATTTTAATTATCAGACCAGCTGAAAGAACCTCTGAAGAGTAGAGGAAAATTTTTCCTCCCCAACTGAATTCATTCATAGGTCGCATCCCTACTTAACATCAAACTGGAAATGATCCAACTTCCTCACCTTGACACTAGATGCTATTTGCCCATGATTATCAGTTTGAGAAAAATCAGATAATACATTTATCCTATAATAATCATTAGAACGACTACTATTTAGTGAGCACTTACCATGTGCCAGGGTCTTTACTAAGTGCCTCATCGTCCTTAATCCATTTAAGCATCCCAAGAGTGCCTATGCCAACACTGCTACATAAGAATGTCTGCGGGGTGGTGTCTGATGGGAAAGGGGTGCTGGAATGGCTTACCATGCAGCTCCTTGGCATAGGCACTTCTATATAAGACTGAGGAAATATCAATCATCTATATCAAAGAAAGGAGGTGATGGAGGTACTGAGGCTTTCAGCAGTTGGAGAACTTGCTAGAACCACAGAGCTAATATTCGCCCAGACCACAGCCCAAGTCTGTCTGCCTCCAAGCTGTAAATGTAGAGCTGCTCAGTCATACTAAGAGAAGTAAAAGGAATTTATAGACTTCATTTGGAGAAATAATTTTCGTTTTCATTGTTTTTAAGACTGAGGTCAGGAAAAAATGGGAAAGTTTTTTAGAAGAGGTGAAATGAAGTGAATATTACTGATTGACTTCTAGAAAGACTTTAATGGAGAATAATGTTCTAGAGGCACAGCGAAAAGGAGGTTCTATCTGAAATCAAAATGCCAGCCCCACAAAGGATATTACCCTATGAAAAACGACTAGAAGGAGCTATTGCAAGGAGAAGACAGTCCCCAGCACACGTGCAATGGCCCTGTCATCTGAGAAGGGAGACAGTACGGCATGCAGACTGGAGTCAGCCAGACCTGAATTCAAATCCTAGCTCTGTCACTGTCCAGTTTGGGGACTTTAGACCAGGGACTTAGCCTCTCTGAGCCTCGACTTCTTCACCTTTAAAAATAAGCAAAATATTCCCTTCTTTATAGGGTTATTGTGGGGTTTACAGGATAATTCATTCATTCAGCATTGGTTTGTTAAGCATCCGTATGTGCCAGGCCCTAGACCTCTCACTGAACTAACGTATGTAAATAGCTTTCCTCTGTACATAGCACACTAATAAATACTCAATAACGTGACCAGTATTTTCACCGTAAGTAGCTTTGCAATAAACGTCTTTGCCACAAGCATTTTCGTCACATAACTAATTGGCCATAAGGCAATTTTGCCATTAAAAAAAGATAAAATAATCGGTTGACAGTTTGGTTTCATTTTGGTGTAAACCAAGATTGCATACCATACTAGAGAATGATAACATATCAGTTTGCAAATCCTTCACATGGCAATACAAAGCCCAGTTACAAAGGCGCATCCTAGCATTTGGAAACTGCTCTCTCTCTTAATAAGGAAGAAATTTGAGCAAAAAAGAAAAAAGTGTGATGCCGAATGAGGACAATGAATCAATAGGCCAAAAAATATATATATATAATACTATGAACAAAAGACTTGGAAGACAAGTGCTTAGGTACAATCCACAAAATAAAATCAGTGATCTGTGCAGTATTTGCCATGAATCTATGCACATTTTACATGTATTCAAGTGTTTTTGTATTTTCTTTTCTCACAATAAACTCTTTTTAATGTTATTAATTTTATTTTATTTTTTGTTATTTTATCTTTTTTTACAGCAAAGACATTTAAAGCAAAATCACTTTACACCCAATTAGTTATGCAGCAAAAATGCTTGTAGCAAAGAGGCTTGCAGCAAAGATGTTTATGGCAAAGCCACTTACGGTTCCGAGAATACTTAGAAGTCCTCAACAAATGGTAGCTGTTATTATTATACATCTCTTTAACAAAAGAAAAGGAATATCGACAAATATGGTAAAATTGCATCATATTCCATGGCTCATTACTGCAGAGCTTTGGGTCAAATACATTCCCAAAAGGCCAGGCATAGAGAGTAAAATGCAGGCACCTATTCTGAAAACCAAAGAGGGTGTGGATACTGACATCCTGCCCGGGATGAGAGAGAAGAGAAGGAAGCAGGAATCCGGCTGCTTCAATACCACGTCAGGTGCCAGGGCCACCGCCAACACCAACACTTCCCTTCTGCCCCGTGGTCTGTCTGCCAGAGTGATGGAGGAGCTGGCTATAGGGCCGGGTCTGTCTGTGCTGGCTGCTTTGGCAGCTCCAGCAGGGGCAGGAAAAAGCGGAATTTGGAAGAGGTGCATGCGAGATGTCCTACCACAGGAAACACACCTCATCAGGCTGGTCCAGGTCCTTCAGGTGTAGATCTTGAATGAGGTACTCCACGATGCGCACACTATTGCTCTGAGCTGCAAAGTGGAGGGCATTCATTCCATCCTGAAGAGAGGCGGGTGGGGAGATGATTACACAGCCATCTCAGGACCTCCCCCTCCTGCACTAGTGAGCTGAGAGCTCACGTGGGTCCAGGTGTGACCCAAACACCTACCTGACTCTTGGCTCTCTGGTCTGCGCCAGCTCTAACCAGCATGAGCATGATCTCAAGGCTTCCAGACCAGGAGGCAAGGTGAATTACTGTCAAGCCATGCTTCCCCAAGAAGAGAGCAAAAAAGAATCCATCACTTGGATGAGCCACAACACACTATAGTCAACAAAAAGCCAAGTTTATACTCAACTGTTAAAAATTAAGAAATAGGAAGAGAATTTAATACACAGCAAAGGTGGTATTTCAATTCGATGGGGAAAATGAAGATATTTAATAAGTGGTGCAGGCGCAAGTGGTTCTCCATCTGAAAGAAAATATACGTAAATCCTATTCATATCATACACACAAAAAAGTATACAAACAATAAATATATTAGAAGAAAATCTAGACTATAATGTACAGTGTCTTAATCCAGAAGTTATAAAAGGAAAGACTGACGATAAACAAATGATAGATTTTTTTAAATGTATCAATAAAGATAAATGGTTCCTTTCTCTAATACATGAAGCACTCTTACAAATCAACAAGAAAAAGGCAATTAAACCAATTGAAAAATGGACCAAAAAAGGTGCTCGCTTAAGGTATTAGTGGAAACGAAAGCATTATAGTTTAAGCAATGTGGCAATATCTATTAAAACTTTAAATACAACCAGCAATCCCACTCCTGGGAATCTATCCCATGAAAATAAGTTTTAGGACCTCATGTTATATAAACAAGGATATTAATTGTCAACTCTTAAAGCTGGGAGCAAGGTACATCTCTATCAATATAGGATTGTTGAACGAATTAGGGAAAAGTCATACCATATCATGCAGCCATTCAAAATAATGAATTAGAGCTATAACAATTGACTTGGAGAGATTTCCACGAGCTAGCTGTTTTTTTTTTCAAAGATTTATTTATTTATTTTCCCCCCAAAGCCCCAGTAGATAGTTGTATGTCATAGTTGCACATCCTTCTAGTTGCTGTACGTGGGACGCGGCCTCAGCATGGCCGGAGAAGCGGTGCGTCGGTGCGCGCCCGGGATCCGAACCCAGGCCACTAGCAGCGGAGCGCACGCACTTAACCGCTAAGCCACGGGGCTGGCCCCATGAGCTAGCTGTTAAATGTGGAAAATAACATGCAGAAAAAATATAACCCCATTTTTTTTTTTATTTTATTGAGGTCATACTGGCTTTTAACATTGTATAAATTCCAGGTGTACACTATTATATTTCAGTTTCTGTATAGGCTGCATTGTGCTCACCACCAATAGTCTAGTTTTTATCTGATAATCCCATTTTTATAAAATAAGCAACAACCAAAAAACTCATGTGTATATGTATATATCTCTCTCTATCTCTAGGTGGGTAAGTAGGTAGAGAGATTGATAGATACCGATATGGATGTGATTATATAAGCATGAGGAAAAGTACAGAAATAAACACACATACCCCACGTTGTTAAACGTAGTTACTGGAGAAGGGGAAGGTAAACTAAAAAGAAAAAAACAGAAAAGACTGAAGTTATAAAAAGAATCCTATTTATATGTAAGTTATTTAAAATATTCTCTCTCTATAAAATTATATGTGTGTGTGTGTGCGTGCGCACGCACACATGCACAAAATAAACTGAAAGAGAGATTCCGAGCAGGCCCTGTTGACGTGGACTGATGCTGCAGGCAGTCAGCCTCCTCGTGTACTGAACGAGCAGGGAGAAAGTGTGAGAGGCGACAGCGGCAGTCGGCACTGGCTGTCTCAGGAGGGTGGGACTGGAGGGCGGTAAGCTGGGAGAAACTGGGACCTGTGTTCTAGGCCCCAAGTTAGAGAAGCAACATAGAGCAGACACCATGAGCATGACCGTAGAACTGAACGAAACGGACCTCCAATTCTGGCTCGACCCCCTCAAGCACTGTTATCTCAGTCAACTTAGTTAACTCTCAGCCTCAGCTTCCTTATCTCTAAGTTCATGTGTCTGCTTCTCTGTTTCCTTTTATTCCTGTAAAAAAATCATCCATTTCCTCTGTAAAAGTGCCTTCCAACAGTAAGCCTTCTCAGCACATCCTATCTGCCTCTCCTCATCGACAGTTGTTTGTGATCCAGGAAACCGGTTTGCTAGATACATAGAGGATGAAGAAATAAACAAGGAATGAGATCTGTGGGGCACTTCCATTTGTAAAGTGCATAAGCCTTTTGGCATTGATTTTGGCTGCCCCAGAAACCGCATTAATGTATTCTCTTATTCTCAGCCAAGTTCAGTATAAAGCTCCAGATTATTGAAATTAACTCTAGATCAGTGGTTCTCAACTGCCCCCAGGGCACATTTGGAGATGTCTGGAGACACCTGATTGTCGAGACTGAAGGGAGACATTAGTATTTAGCAGGTAGAGGCCAGAGATACTGCAAAACATCCTACAATCCCAAACAGCCCCCACAACAATAGATCACCTGACCAAAAGTCATAGTGCCACTGTTGAGAAACCCTGCTCTAAATGCACATACCCTATAAAATTTACATTTCAGCTGTCACACTACATGGGGAGTTAGTCTGTGTAAGTCTACTTATATATTTACAATTTCAGTATGAAGACAATGCTTGCCAATGTCTGCACTCTTTTTCCCAAGGAACAATGACGTACAATAACTAGCTGAGGTTCTTCAAGAAATGGGCCCTAAACACAGTTCCACCCATTAATCTAGCCTTCTCTACAAATCAATGCTCCATATTCAATAATACTAAATCCAGTTTCACACATGGTCAAAAAAAGAGGCCGGAAATACCTGGGATAGATGATAAATCACATTTTGATAGGAGCTCTCTTTCTCCCTAAGAGGTCATTTCTAACTTCAAAGCAGCCAACAGTTAAAGATTTCAAACACTGATCATAAAATCCAAAAGCCAGGAAATCAAGCTGTGAACAACCTGAGTCTCTGAAACCATAAATTCTGAGCAGACCCATCGTTCCTCAGAGGCAAAGAATCACTGCTCAGAGATGTAAATCCTCCAAAAGAACCTTCATAAAACCAAGTTTTCTGACATGAAACTGACATGCCTGAGACAGTTCAGGAGCATGTGTCATGGATCACACTCACAGTCGGTACATGAGACTGTAAAGTGTAAAACGCCCACAGACAGTGACAACCTGTCCTCATCACCAGTCTGGTCACAGGTGAGAAGGTCAATGACTTCCCCGGGGGAACACTTGAACTGGAGGAGCTTCCCGAGATAGGAAGCTCTGAGAGCAGATGCTTGTCATTATCCTCTGAGCACCACCTGAGCTCCACCCAGGATCTTTTGTTCACCTCTGGAGTAGGAGCCTCCATTTACGTAGTCTGCCTCTTCCCAAGATTCAGGGATGCCCCCCACTTTAAACCTGGAGTCCTCAGTGTCTGGGCCATGCATCTGATCCTCAGCATGCAAGGCCTTGAGGTACCCATCTGTTACAGTCTCGGTCCTTGTTCCCCCGAGAGACTGTAGGCCCCTCAAAGCAGGGACTGTATCTCGTGCCAGTGCTTCCTGACATGATCACCTGGGGATCTTGCTAACTTGCAGATTCTGATTCAGGAGGTCTGGGGTGGGGCCCAAGATTCTGCATTTCTAACAAGATCCCAGGTAATGCCAGTGCTTTGGTCCTAGGACCACATTTTGAGCAGCAAGACCTTATATCTAGTCGAATCCCCGGTAGTGGGCATTGAGACTTGCCCGCATCAGGCACGGAATAAATACTGATAGTGAAGGGGTTCAGCTGTTGGCTCTTTGCAAATAGGTGTCAGAACTTAGAAGACAGAGCTGCCAAGTCAAACTTAGGGCTCATCACCCAGATCAAGAAGCAGCCAGGTCTGACCGAACATGGCATTGCTTGATTACAAAAAGCACTTTATTAGTTATGTACTAATGCACTGTGAATAATTAAGTTAGTTATGGAAATATTTAACTTAGTGAAACTTTCAAGGCAGGATACAGAGATACATCAGGAATTACTATATTTCCCACCTGACAGCATTTCAGTCTCACAAGGCAAAGTTACAAGAAGCTGATGCGAGTTCCAAATGTATGTTTGGAAAAGTCTCCAACAGAACAAGTTGGTAAAACATCTCTTCATCATTTCTGGAATAAATGTCTTACACTCTGACATAAACCAGTAGTGTATTTAATACTTTGAAACATGGCAATCCTCAGACATGCTGTTTAAAAGAAAAGATGCTATTCAGCCTGGGCAATGGATACAAAAGTGTTTATTGTACAATTCTCTCCACTTTTACGGCACGTTAAAGATTTGGGGTTACAGCCCTGGGTAAGACGGAATAAGTACACTCCACTCTGTCTCTCTCACCAAATGCAACTAAAGTCTCTGGACAGAATGCATGGTGCAGCTAGGTGAGGACTCTGAAGGGTAAATGGTAGCAGGTAGACTGGGGAAGAAAACCAGAACTCAAAATATAAACAGTTGGGGTCTCCCGATTTTTTGTTTTTTCTTTCTTACCTTCCAGCTTGCACTCAAGGCAGTGCAAATCACAGCACTGGGCCCTGGGCACGGCAGAAAGAGCTCCAAGAGCAGCCCTCTCTTTCTGGCCTAAGGAGCAGAGGGGGACTCTACAGGAGGGAGCGGGTAGGGGAGATCCTGCGTCTTTCTTCTCTTCTGGCCCTGGCCCAGGCACGCCTCACTCCCAAAGCTGTAACCTGCGGGGGGAGGGGTAGCAGCAGCAACTGGGCAGCACCTGAACTCCGACAGGACTCCTCTCCACCCAGAGGAACTGTGGTCAGAAGAGGGGGTGGGAGACCCGTGTTGGTTTCTCCCCTCTCTCAGTCCTAGAGGCAACCTAACTGTGGGACACACACAGCCAAGCTGGGAGTCTATACCCTTGACCAGGAAAAGGGGAAGGGCCTTGGAGCTAGAGACTGGGGCGGTGGTGGTCATCTTGGAGAGGTGGGAGCTCAAGAAAGGGATCCCATGAAGTTGAGTATGCTCACCTGACCTCACCCCTGACCTGCACACAAACCTGACCATAAACAGCATCACAAAGGCTTGAGAACTGAACTAGGGAGTAGACCACCACCCAGGTCTCAGACTGGCCCCTGGATGGCGCACATGTAGGACAGGTCCAAATAGCACTGCAAAGGTGCTGAAAACTGAAGTGACACCGGTGTAAAATGGTGTTGAAGAAACTGGTCATCCATACACAAGGAAAAAAACACCTAGACCTACTCCTCATACCTTATACTTAACTCAAAATGGACAACAGATCTAAATGTAAAACACAAGTCTATAAAAGCTTTAGAAGAAAAATATGAGAAAATCTTCATGACCTTAAGTTAGGCAAATCATTCACAGATATAACACCAATAGGCAGATTCATTTTTAAAACATAAGTAAATTGTACTTCATCAAAATTAAAAACTTCTGCTCTGTGAAAAACACTAAAAAGATAAGCTACAGAATGTGAGAAAATATTTGCAAATCAGATATCTAACAAAGGACTTGTGTCCAGAATATATAAAGAACTCTCAAAATTCAACAATAAGAAAACAAACAACCCAACTTAAAAAAAAAAAAATGTTCAAAAGATTTGAATAAACACTTCACCAAAGAAGACATACAGATGCTCAGTAACACGAGAAAAAATGCTTGATATCATTAGTCATTAAAGAAATGCAAATTAAACCACAATGAGATGCCCATACAAACCTACTAAACTGGTTAAAATCAAGGGGAAAAAATGACAATATCAAGTGCTGATGAGGATGTGGAACAAATGGAACTCTGCTACATTGCTGGTGGGAATGCAAATAGCACAGCCACTCTAAAAAACTGTCTGGCAGCTTCTTGTATATAGCTTACTATACGACCTAGTAATCTAGGTATTTACACTAGAGAAATGAAAACTTATGCTTACACAAATACTGTACACAAATGTTTATAGCAGCTTTATTTGTAATAGTCAAAAACTGGAAACAACTCTAATGTCCTTCAACTGGTGAATGGATAAATAAACTGTGGTACATCCATACAGTGGAATACTATTCAGCAATAAAAAGGGAGGAATTATGGATACATACAACAACATGGATGAACCTCAGAGGCCTTTTGCTGAGTGAAAGAAGCCAGTGTCAAAAGGTTATATACCCATTATCTCACACCATACACAAAAATTAACTCAAAATGGATTAAAGACTTGAATGTAAGACCTGAAACCATGAAACTTCTAGAAGAAAACATAGGCAGTATGCTCTTCGACATCGGTCTTAGCAACATATTTTCAAGTACCACATCTCACTGGGCAAGGGAAACAATAGAAAGAAATAAACAAATGGGACTACATCAAACTAAAAAGATTCTGCACAGCAAAGGAAACCATCAACAAAACGAAAAGACAACCTAACAATTGGGAGAAGATATTTAAACCGTATATCTGATCAGGGGTTAATATCCAAAATATATAAAGAACTCATGCATCTCAACAACAAAAAAACTAACAACCCAATTAAAAAATGGGCAAAAGACCTGAACAGACATTTCTCCAAAGAAGATATACAGATGGCCAACAGGCACATGAAAAGATGTTCAACATCATTAACTATCAGAGAAATGCAAATCAAAACTACAATGAGATATCACCTCACGCCCGTCAGAATGGCTATAATTAACAAGACAGGAAATAACAAGTGGTGGAGAAGATGTGGAGAAAAGGGAACTCACACACTGCTGGCGGGAGTGCAAACTGGTGGGGCCACTATGGAAAACGTATGGCGATTCCTCAAAAAATGAAGAAGAAGAGAACTATCATATCATCCAGCTATTCCACTGCTGGGTATTTATCCAAAGAACATGAAATCAACAATACAAAGAGATCTATGCACCCCTATGTTCACTGTAGCATTATTCACAACAGCCAAGACTTGGAAGCAACCTAGGTGCCCATCAAGGGACAGAATGGATAAAGAAGATGTGGTACATATACACAAAGGAATACTACTCAGCCATAAAAAACAATGAAATCTGGCCATTTGTAACAACATGGACAGACCTTGAGGTTATTATGCTAAGCGAAATAAGTCAGAGGGAGAAAGTCAAATACCGTATGATCTCACTCATAAATAGAAGATAAAAACAACAACAAACAATCACACAGAGACAGAGATTGGATTGATGGCTACCAGAGGGGGAGTGGGGAGGAAGGAAGGCAAAAGGGGTGATTAGGCACACGTGTATGGTGATGGATTGTAATTAATCTCCAGGTGGTGAACATGATGTAGTCTACACAGAAATTGAAATATAATGACATACACCTGAAATTTATGTTATAAACCAATGTTACCGCAATAAAAACAAAAGAACCAACCTGAAAAAAAAAAGTTATATATATGATATCTTTTGTATGGAATTCTCAAAAAGGCAAAATTATGGAGAAGAAATCAGTGGTTGCCAGGGTGGGGGAGGGTTGACTACAAAGAGGCAGCATGAGAGAATTTTCTGGGTGACGTAACTGTTCCATATTTTGATTGTGGTGGTGGTTACAGGAATTTATACATGTGTTAACATTCATAGAACTGTATGCCAAAAAGAAAGTTAACTGCACAGTATGTTAATTTAAAAATTAAAGTAAAATAAAAAGTTATTATATCAGGATTTCAATGACAAAAGAACAATAGACTCTTGGCAATCAAGTCTATTACCAAAGCATCTTTCACAGGCTAACTAATGTTGCAAAATAATCACCTAACAATTTCCAGACCTAAACAAGCTGTTCCTTAAGTACCACCACCATAATACAACTTATTACACTCACAAGCTTGGAGTGTTTCTGGTGCCAATTTTGAAAAAAGGGTACTTCTTCATTCTGATTCTGTTATGTATCAATCTACTTGCCCACCAATACCAGAGCAATAAAACAGACAGAGAGAGATGTGCCCCACTGGTGAAACAAAGAGAAACTCATCATTATCAAGTCTAGGCCATGTCTACGATCGCCAACCAAACCAACAAGCTGACCAATTGTTTTGAACTGACTTCATTCATTCATCTTCCAAAGATTTACTAAGCACTTTCTATAACCAGCCCCTGTGAGACATGAATGTAAAGCACTGCTGAGTCAGTCCAGAGAGAAAAATAGAATAGCTCTGTGGGAATCTTCTGAACAGTTTAACTTTCAGAACCATGGTCCATTGGATTAACCAAGAACCAAGAACCATGGTCCACTGGATTAACTAAAAACCAAGGCTATGGGCCGGCCCCGTGGCTTAGCGGTTAAGTGCGTGCGCTGTCTCCGGCCATGCTGAGGCCGCGTCCCACATACAACAACTAGAAGAATGTGCAACTATGACTTACAACTATCGCTTGGGGCTTTAGGGGAAAAATAAATAAATTAAAAAAAATAAAAAAATAAAAATAAAAAAAAAAATTAAAAACCAAGGCTATCGACTTTTTCTGCAACTGGAGATAACAAACATGATGTTGGGTCTCTCCAGCCCAAGTGGTTTCCTTGTGCCATTGTAAAGTACTAAATGAAGCTAGGAAAATCCTTGGGGGTACGGGGGTGGGGGGCTGATATCTAGACAGACAAAGAGTTAAGCTGATTTGTGGCTAATGGCGTGGTCTCTGGAATCAGATAAGCCAGGTTCACATCCTGCCTCCACCCCTTCTTAGATGTAATTTGTTGGGCACGATATTTACCCTCGCTGTGTCTCAGGCTTCTCGTCCGTAAATTGGGTATTATAGTAATACTTTTCTCACAAGGTGGGGGGGGGGGGGCTAAGTATCAGAGTCCTAAGACTGGTGCCTAGTACATAGTATGTGTTTAATAAGCTTTACTTATTTATCAGAGTTCACAGGGCAAAGTCAAGATTTAATGTCCCTGATGCCAGTTAGCGTCTGTCTTCCATGTCCCAAAATATACTCTGGGCAACGACCTTATTCTTACAAATGCATGCTCCTGGCCATAAGGTCAAGATGGGAAAGTGAGTAAAAGCCTGAGTCCTACAGGTAATGGGTAAACAATTTATTCACCAAATACAAAGAGCACATAGTATGGAACAAACACTGCCAATGGAAATACGGGTGTGTGTGTGTGTGTGTGTGTGTGTGTGTGTGTGTGAAGAAAAGACCACCAAAGTGACCAGATTTTCCCATAATCGTTGGTTATGCTCCACTCCATTCTGCCAAACGAAGATGAGCTTACCTTATCAGCAACATCCACCCTGGCCTTGTGATTAAGCAAGAAATCCACTGCAGATAAATGATTTGCCCCCACTGCAAAATGCAGGGCTGTGCGGTTCATCTGAGAAAACATAATTTGTGTTTTCAGTCATCTGGTTGTTATTTAGCCTTTTTAAGTTTCCTGTTTCTGGAATGGCCATAATTTTCTACCAGGTGTTTGTATTTTGTTTATCTACTCTTTGCCTTTGCCTTTGCAAGTAGTGAGAACTGTGTCCAACACAATCTTGCCTTCATCTATTATCAGATAATACCAGAGAATTTGGCAATCCACTGGAGGATATGCCTCAAGCTGAAATCCATTGCATAACCTACCATTGATTGTAGCAACATAACAAATTTCAATTAGAGTAAAAGTTGTATTCTCCGCCATATGTAATCATTAATAGTGGTAAATTTTTTCTGCTAGGAATACATTGATAATGCATAACAAAAACTTCTATCTATACAGTTGGATGTTCAATCCATACATGATCTTTCTTCTGTAATTTTTGTATTGTAAATTTTAGTGAAGCAAACAAATAAATTGCAAAGGAAAGAAAGCAAGAGAAAGAAAGAGACACAGAGAAAGAAAGCTATGAATATCTTTTGCTTCAAAGGAAAACCAAGATGGTGCTCCTGGGATGTCCAGAGACAGTCTCAAGTGTTTCAGACAATGGATGTTTTGCTTGTAAATAAAACACGTGTCATATTTCCCATACCCTAGACACCGTTTTTGCTTCCAAAGAAGGTGCCTGGGTGTGGATTTATTATCCTTTGTTTCACATAAATAATTTATCACAAAAATATGAGAACTGTTTAAACGTCTGATTTCCTGGTAGCTAAACTGGTAATAAACTAAGTTTGACAAAACACGAGTTATCTTGACATCGTCTGCAACCTAGAGCTATGATCTAGCATGTCCAATTTGGGCTCTAAACTCCTCTATTAACTTTATTTCTGAGTAAGGATGCAAGCCAAAACAGCATGCCAGATAATTCAATAAAACCTCTTACATTTTTTTTCCATCTCTATCATCACAGATTTCAAAGAACTCTTCAAGTAACCATGTCAACAATTTGCTGTGAACGGAACTAAAAGAGATGTCATTAGAAAGTATAAAACGATTCATCACATTTACAAGCACTTGCCACATTGACTGGAGGTTAAATGGCCTAGATCACAGCCTGCCAAGTACTTTAATATAAACATATGGTTTAAAATATCAGAAAGCTGTATGTATGTGAAAATTTTTAAATGTTTATAGAAGTATACTGGAGAATCTATTTCCTGCTATTTGGAAAAATGATTGTTGCTTTGCTTTTCAACAGTCTAGATATCACCTTCAAAGGTCCTTGCTTATTCCTCTCCTTTTCGCCCCCTTCCTTCCTCGATTCCTTTCCTTTTTATTTATTTATTTATTTATTGGTTCCTAAAATTGTTACGCTGCAAAATTTTGCTATTTTTCTACTCTTTCTAGGATGTCTATGGACAGCAGATACTGTATACACCCATAACACATCAGACACACACACACAATAGACACACAGACCTAAATTCCCACATCCACATAAACACACACCCCCTCACGTACACACATGCACAACTGCTAACCAGCCTTCCACTGCACGATGCACAACTTCAGTTTCCATGACCTCACGGCCTGGCACAGATCCAGGTTCTCTGGAACCTGAAGTTTACACTCTTTAGGGAGCCCTCTTTAAAGCCAGAGTCAGAAAGCTTAACTGATCACAGTTAAAATTTCTTACTTTTTCGGATTTTACAAAATCATAAAAGTGTGGGAACACACTGCTGGAGCCCTCCCAGAGCCCTGGGAGGGGCCTGCACCATAGGCGCCCTACAGCTTATGCTTCATTTAGCATTAAATCCACCTCTGCCATCCCCACTCCACAAACTGTCCTGAGCAACTGACACAGCCCCCAACCTGTTCACTGTGATAAACCCTGCCTTGAGGGGCTGTTAGGACATCCATATTTCTAGCAGTGGACTTCTCCCCCAAACCCAGGCACTTGAAGAACAAGTAGGTAAGAGCCAGATTTCAGAAAAGGCCCACTGTCCAACATGCAGATGTTCTATATTTCAAAAGCAATAAAATGCAAACCCATACTCCCCTTCAGATTTTAAATTTGGAAGGCCCTAAGCACAAAGGACATCATTGGAGAGAAAACAATGATGAATTGTGTAGCAAGATGTTCTGCCTTTCCAGAACGTGTGAGGCGAAAGTGATCCATAGGCTACAATCCAGAACCAAGTCCTGCCCCATAACCTTGACAGTTGGCCTTCCTGCCCACCCAGAGGCTTTGCACAGATGCACATAAAGACCCTGGACACCTCCCCTCTGATAAGATAAATTAAACCCTCCAGAGCCTATTCCACTGCTGGATTCCATGTTTAGCTTAAACACTCTGGAATTACCAACAGAGAAGATCTCCTTCATTTCATCCAGCACAATCATTTTTATTTATTATTATTTATAAACCCAAGCCATTCTTAGAGTAGTTACTTGTCACATTTGTGACTTCTACTCACGTTGTTCACAGCATTAATATTAACCTTCTTTTCAAACAGCTTCTCCATAAGATCCAAATTATTACTTTTAGCAGCATTCTGGAAGCTTCTCTCATTTGGCAGTACTGCAAGAAAGCAAGCAAGCATGACTAAGGGAACTTAAGGGGGATGAAGAGAAAGTAACCCTCATGTGGCAAACCTTGTGACTCTAAAAACTTGAAACAGCAGCCTTGAGCCTTTCATATTGCGCTATTCTGGACATGGGAACTTTGCTTCGATATTTTATAAAGTTGTATTATCAAGATTCCACTTCCTCCTCACACTGCAAGTGTTTTCACACCATTAAAAATATTCCTGGTCCCAAACAAAACACGATGGTCCCAAACAAAACATGATTCCCAAGGACCACCCTGAAGTCAGCAATTTAGTATCTGGCTCTAGGAGCTGGAGGGTGGCCACGGACTCCCAGGGGATGTTGTTTGTAAAATGTTTATACAAGATTAGGCAGGGAGGAGCTCAATGCTCCATACGAGCTTACAGAGATAAAACTGTCGTCTGCAGAACCCCGTGCAGATGCCAGGCCTGCAGAAACTAATCCTTAAAATGCAGCCCGCCATATAAACATGCCCAAAGGCATGGGCATGGGCATGGGATGAACATGTTTTATTCTCACTTATGGGAAAGGAGATGAAAGTAGATTCACACCTACTACAAACATTACATATCACACACAGATTCACATTCAGATGGCAGGTTTTATTAACTAGCATGGAGGAGATTACAGAATTTATTGAGTTTTTTTGTCATGTAGGGGAGCTGGAGGGCTCTCAGCAGACGATCCCAACATAGGAGGATAAGGCCAGAATTGGAACGATGTGAAATCAGCAAGAGACCTTCTCCAAATATAAAGGACCCTAGGAGAGATTTTGTAGACGTGTTGCCAAGTAGGTTCCCAATATCTGCCAAAGACTCTCGAATGCTACCCAACTCCAACCCAAGACCAGGGAGGACCTTCATGGGAGGTGGACACATTCATTCTTCCCATCACCTGGATCCCGCTCTTCCTTTCTACCCCCACTTTTGTTTCCACTCCGTGACTTCAACTCCACTCCAAGGAGATGATTAATCCAACACCTTGGTCTCTCAGTTCCCTGACTCCCTCGCCTCTAATAATCTTTTCTTCCATCTGAGCTCACCACCCAATTTCAGGTTACCCTCTTGACCTGATCATCATCAAAAACTACACTACCTCTGACAACTTCATGAATCTCATTCTCTGATCACCACCTCTCACCCATTCAGCTCACCTGCTCTAGTTCTCTCAGTCCAGAAATTCTGCAACCTCATCAAGTCCTCCAATCCACTGTTCTCACCATCTTTTCTCATTATTCATCTCTTATGTCCTTACTTCTACCAGTTTAGAGTCCATGGTCCATCTCTGAAACCACTTCCATGCAAACACCTTTGCCTCCCTCGCCACTCAGACCAGTTGGTCAGAATCCTAATTCTGAGATTAAACCCAATTGGTATCTGCTCCATTTTTGCACCTGAACAGCTAAATAGTACTAGAGAAAAACATACAACCATGCTGAGGTCGACACTGCTAGCGTTCATCAACATCGGGTTGTCCTTACTATCTGAGCCCATGGATAAGTACATATCCCAGCCTGGACGCAGTTAGGTGAGATCTGTCCAGTGGACTGAAAGCAGAAGCGATGGTGTGGCACTTTGGGGCTGAGTCAGTAAAAAGCCCCTGTGTCACCCTCCAGGTCTTTCTTCCCCTGTCTTGTCAACCTTGGAAGCCACGTGTTTAAATGTAAGGGTGTGGTAGCTGAATTGTGTCCCCTCAAATTCATATGCTGAAGTCCTAATCCCCAGCACCTCAAAATGTGACTGTATTTGGGAATAGCGTCTTTAAAGAGGTGATTAAGTTAAATGGGGTCATTGTGGGGGGAGCCCTAATCCAATATGACTGGTGTCCTTGTAAGAGGGGAAATTTGGATACAAATACAACAGAGGGATAACCATGTGAAGACACAGGGAGAAGACGGCCATCTACAAGCCAAGGAGAGAGGCCTCAGAAGAAACTAACTCTGCCAACTCCTTGATCTTAGACTTATAGCCTCAAGAACCGGGAGATAAATTTTTGTTGTTTAAGCCACCCAGTCTGTGTTTAGTTTATTTACTTTATTATGGCAGCCCTAGCAAACTAATATAAGGGGTGACAAGATGATGGCAACCCCATCAGCATGGTTTCGGGAGACAACTCTCCATGGGTCTCTCAGGGTTCTGCACATCTTACAAGCAGAAGCACTGACTGCCTTTGTTCTGAACTATCTTTTCAAGGATGATTGTATAGTGATCTGCGTCGGAAGAGAGAGAGAATGTCTTCCTCTGGATCAAAGGGCAGGCTGCTTGCAGCCTTGTAAGACAGTGCTGGTAACCCATGCTTACTGCCCATTACAAAAGATTTGGGTTCCCTGAGCACCAGGTTCTTCTGTATCACAACCTATGGTCACTTGGCACTCTTTGCATCTCCCTGTGGGAACTGGGCCCTGGAGAACGGACACAAATACTGACACTCGGGCTACTGCTACAGTCTAGCTGCAGACAACTTGATTGTCTCCATATAAAATCCAAAGAAATGTACAAAAGAGCTCTAGAACTAAGAAGTGAGTTTAGCAAGGTTGCAGGATACAAGGTCAACACATAAAAATCAATCATATGTCTATACACTGGCAATCAACAAATGGAAAACAAAATTTTAAAAATAATACCATTTATAATAGATCAAAAAATCAAAACACTTAAGTATAAATCCAACAAAACTTGTACAGTTTCTCTATACCAAAAGAATACAAAATGCTGATGAAAGAAATCAAAGAATACTTAACTAAGTGAAAAGATATATCATGTCCATGGATCGGAAGATGAAACATAGTAAAGATGTCAATTCTCCCCAAATTGATCTATAGATTTAACGCAATCCAATCAAATGCCAGAAGGATATTTTGTAGCTATAAAGAAGCTGACTCTAAAATTTATACGAAGAGGCAGAGGAACTAGAATAGCCAAAACAATTTTGAAAAAGAGTAAAGCTGAAGGAGTCACACTATTTAATTTTATTATAAATCTACAATAATCAATACAGCATGGTATTGGCAAAGG
Source organism: Ceratotherium simum simum (assembly GCF_057802395.1). NCBI lineage: Eukaryota > Metazoa > Chordata > Mammalia > Perissodactyla > Rhinocerotidae > Ceratotherium > Ceratotherium simum. The sequence goes on from NC_141903.1 coordinate 89,805,021, forward strand.
GATAGACTCACAGATCAATGCAACAAAATACAGAGTCTAGAAATAAACCTTCACAAGCATGGCCAATTCATTTTTGACAAAGGCTTGAAGGCCTTGACAATGGAGAAAGGATAATCATCTCAACAAGTGGTATTTGAAAATTGGACATTCAGATGAAAAAAATATGAACCTTGATGTAAATTTCATACCTTATATAAAAGTTAACTCAAAATAGATCACAGATAAAAACGTAAAACATAAAACTTTTAGAAGAAAACACAGGAGAAAAACTTCATAACCTGCAGTTAGGCAAAGAGTTCTTACACATGAACCACAGCATGACCATAAAAGAAAAAAACTGATAAATTGGAATTCATCAAAATTTAAAACTTGGCTCTGTGAACAGCACTACTAAGAGAATAAAAAAACAAACTATGGACTGGAGGATTATATTTGCAAATCACATATCTGACAAATGAACTGCAGTCAAAATATATTTTAAAAACTCTCAAAACTTAACAGTAAGAAAACAAACCAATTAAAAAATAGGGAAAAGATTTCAATGGAACAAAGAGGAACCAAAAAGGACATAGAGATGGCAAATAAGCACATGGAAAGATGTTCAACATCATTAACCATTAGAGAAATGTAAATTAAAATCACACCTAGATACCAATACACACCTATGAGAATGGCTAAACTAAAAAATACTGACAATATCAAATGTAAGCTTCTTTCTTAGTGCACCCAGGCCTCGCCTGGGCCAGGTCTGCCCACACCCCAACCTCACTGCTCTCCCCTTCACTCCCTAATGTCCAGCCAGGCTGGTCCCCTCCTCTCTCAAAGATGTGTCTATTTCATCCCTGCCTGGCATTTGCTGCTACTCTGCTTGTCATGCTCTTGCGATCTTCCCATGACTGGTTCATCCAGGGATTTGCTCAAATGTCTTGTCTGCCTTGACTACCAAATCTAAAGTCGTCCTGGGTTGCTGGCCCAGTCACATCACCCTCGGTCACAACCCCCACAGCACTTAACACTACCTTGAATTATCTTATTCATTTGCTTATCATCTATCAACACTCCACCACAAGCCAACCGAGAGCTCCAGGAGAGCAGGGCTGGCGTGCCTCTGCATCCCAGACTACTAGAACTTGTCTGGCAAAGAGTAATCCCTCAAGAATATTTCTAGAATGAATATTCTAGTGAATGAATGAAGGAACGAACTACTCGCACATTATATTGAAGAACTGGTGCTCTGCGCTCAAGGCTGGGTTTTAGGCAATGAGGCCATCCCAGCCAGCCGACCTGGATAGGGCGCCCTGTTAACGGACTTCGTACCATTCTCAACTTTTGAAGACTCTTCAACAGTGAGCCTCAGTTTATGCTATAAATTTATTCCCAAAGCATAAATGATCCATTCCATGCTTTAAACACTTAAGTACAGAAAGATTAAGTGACTTAAAGTCACACAATAAATCAGCGCATGAGTCAGGATATAGATGTCAGCACATAAAACTCTTTCCTTATTTGCAAAAGGGCTTAATCATTTCTTTAAAAATATTCTTCCTTAAATTGAAAGAGTAACTCTTTCCTTCCATCCACCGTGTAGGTTTAACCTGAGATAAAACATCCTGAGAAATGTGAACCAAAACTTGGGTGGGGTGGATCCGCAGCTGAGAACCGGCCCAGAGGGGGTGCAGAGGAGGATGGCCTCGGGTGCCCAGTGCGTCCTCGCCGACTTCCTCCCCGCGGCGTCCCGAGCTGCCCAGGCACCGTCGGAACAAGGCCCTCCGGCCCCCCGCCCCCGGCCCCTACCCCCACCCCCGTTTCCAGACCTCGTCCTGGGACTCACGGAACTCGGGGCCGGCCGCCGCCGCCTCCTCCTCCCGGGGCCCCTCGTGCTTCGGGGTCCGGAACAGGCCCCTCCAGGGCCGGACCGCCGCGCCCCTCAGGTCTTCCCTAAGGCCCTTCGCGGCTGCAGCCGCCCCAAGCAGCAGCCCCCTCGCCGCCGCTCTGTGTCCCGAGGCGCGCCCGGCGGGGTCCGTGTCCACCTGCGCCCTGCGCCCCGGGGCGCGCCCGGCGGGGTCCGTGTCCACCTGCGCCCTGCGCTCCGGGGCGCGCCCGGCGGGGTCCGTGTCCACCTGCGCCCTGCGCCCCGGGGCGCGCCCGGCGGGGTCCGTGTCCACCTGCGCCCTGCGCCCCGGGGCGCGCCCGGCGGGGTCCGTGTCCACCTGCGCCCTGCGCCCCGGGGCGCGCCCGGCGGGGTCCGTGTCCACGTGCACCCGCAGCCCGCCGGGAGGGACGCAGACCCGGGGCGGGTCCGCGGTCCTCTCCGCCGGTCCTCTGCGCCGCTCACCCATGTGTCTCCAGCCCTGCCCGGCGGGGCCGGCCGGGAGGGGCCGCCTGCAGGTGTGGCGTGCGCGGGGATGCCGGTTGGTTTTCCCTGTGATAAAACGTTCTGAGAAACTCCCAGCTCATACTTCAGCAAGTCTTCGTGCAATTTTGAGAAATGTCGAGTTGGATTTATAACCAACACTATTGGAGCTTCAATATTAAATCATTTCTAAATGAGCTTCCAGAATTTTCTTTTGAATAAAGACTCTCAATTTCTTGTTCTGAAGGTGTAAACCATGGTATTCCATTTTTATGCAGTGCTAACCTATTGGACTCCCCATCTTGGATATTCTTTCTTTCTTAGTGTTTTACAAAATGAAGAATTGATGAAATGCAGTAATGTATTCTGGGTGATCATATGCCTAGCAAAAATTCCAATAATATGGAAGAGAAGTAGAATGTTGAAGGACAACCAGGATCCCTGCCCTGAATCCCTGGCACCTAAGCACATTAGGTTTGGTGAATGGATTACAACAAAACAAAACAAAACCATGGCACATCTCGCACCTGTGGATGGTTTCAGAGGTAAAATTGGAAATTTAGCATATTCTAGGAGTGAAAAAAAATTGAGCCCCCATAAAACAGAACTAGATTTGACCCCAGAACTGACCCACATCTTGTATGGATATATATATATATACAAACACACACTAGGACATGAGTAATATTAGGAAAGCATTGCCTATAAAAATACACAAGATGGTTTAGAGAAGGCAAAGAAACTGATGAAAGCTGAGAATTGAGTTGGAAGGCCAGAGATTAGACAAGTGAGGAGGACTTGACAAAAGGAATGGGGCGAAGTGGATGTTTTCGAGAGGCCCTACAAAGTAGACAGAATTCAATGGCTGGAATGGGTTTGGTAGAGGACGTGTGTGTGCGCGCATATATAAAGCATGTATATCAAGGTATATGTATGCATCAGTTTGAAATCATGATAAAAGACTGAGGTTAGAAGGAAAGGGTTAACACTATTTGCCTCTGAATTATCTTCTGTCTCCTGAGCCTTCTGTAGATGGTTATAGCAACAGTTAGAAATAAGGCACTCACGCGCGCTCTGATGCTGGCGGCCCGGGTTCGGATCCCGGGCGCGCCCCGAGGCACCACTTCTCCGTCCAACGCGAGACCGAGTCCCACGTACAGCAACTAGAAGGATGTGAACCTATGACATACAACTATCTACTGGGGCTTTGGGGGGAAAAAATGAATAAATAAAATCTTTAAAAAAAAAAAAAAAAGAAATAAGGCACTCACAAATTACCTCACACTTGTAAGGGGAACAGTTCAATATTATAATTTGCTTAATAAATGCAATCATGTTTCTAATACGCACCATAATATCATCTGAGTTTTTCTTGAACTGTTAATCCTGAACTGAAAATTGAACAATTTGTATATATTACAAAGCAAAAGTGATTATCCTTTAATTACACAACAAAGGAACAGTTTTTGCTCCAGGGAAATAAACACCACCTCTCTGTGAAGTTCACTAAATCCTACCAGCACCACGTATGTTCAAATATATGACTGCTTTTCAGAATGGAACATTACTTAAAAAAAAAAAAAAGCACCAGGAATGATTTTCAAAATGGAATATTTCCTCATAAAGCATTTTTTTAGCCCTAGATTAATAGTTCCAAGTACTATTCAAGTACAATAGTTCCAAATACTTCCCAGTGACCCCAAAGGATATAGTAATACAACATTTATAAAGCAAGCCATTATCCACCAAAGGAAAGAAATGCAGTTCCCTTTTTCTGGAAGGCCTGTCCCCTAGGGCCCAGCTTGAGTGCAGCTCCCACATCAGCCACCACCCCGTCTTCCTGGAGAAAAATAGTAAGATAGTAACAGACACCACTCTTTGGGCACATATTATTTATTCATTTATGCATCAACAAATGATTGTTAGCACCTACTGAGAACCAGGCCATATACTTCATGCTTGGAATTCAGAAATCAGTGAAAGACAGCAGCCTACAGTCTAGTAGGGAAAGACCACAGCAAAGAATGTTTCAGGGTCTTCATCGAGAAAGAGGAACATCAAGGAGTGAGTGATCAGCTTTTCCAGAGGGCATAGACCCTTTCATGAAGGTGGCCCTTGGGCTGAGTTAAAGATGAGTGTTATGTATGGGGAGAGAGGGCAAGGGGGCTTTCAGGAAGCACATTCTGGGCAGGTGGAGCGGCCGAGCACGACCCCAGACGAAAGAAGTAGCTTGGTCTGTTCAGGAAACTACAAGCTGGGCAGTGTGACTTGATTGGCCTTGAATACCAAGCCAGTGTTCGGCCTGCACCGTGAACAGTGATAAGCAGAGCTAGCTTGTAAGGGCTCACAAGACCCAATTATTAAATTTTCAGTAATTTTGTGAACTGGTTGATATCATGTGTGCAGCTTAAAATCTATCATGGTGTTTACACCACAGAAATCATCATACGCTGAAAGTCAGCTCCCTCTTCTCACCCCACACGGGTCCTGGAGAGAGTTGAGAGCTTCCAAAATCTTTTTTCTTTTGTTTCTAACAGAAGAGCGACATTGTGAAAACACTGTTATGACTAATCTGTAAAAAAGGCACAAGACGGTTGAGAGCAGGGAAAGCTAAGAAATCAGTTGGAAGGTCAGAGTTTAGGCAACTGATAAGGGCTTGATAATAGGGATGGAAAGAAATCAGTGTTTTCAAGGGCAGACGGAATTCAGTAACAGATATGGGGCTGGCCAAGGCAGAAGTGGAAATGAGGGGCAAGGATGAGTTAAAGGGTAAGTAATGGCAAATAAAGACATTTTTAAATGAAAGCAGTGCAAATATTTCCTATTAACTGCTAATTCTCTCTTGCCTTTCCCTTCTGACCGTCTTAAATAAACGTCTATGCCCATCACCTACATTTTCTCACCAGAGTTCCTTCTTAAACTCTGAGATATGGCTTCCATTACCCATGTTAATGCTGAAACTTCTTTGTCTCAGAGGTCACTTCTACAGTGGGTAATTGATTATGTAGATATCACAATTCCCACACTAACTCCAAAATTAAAGCACTTCTGATGGAACAACGTAGATTCATAAATACTTCTCATAATGCTGCTTTTCCCGTTAGCACATAAGATTGAGATAAGATGTATAGCCCTATATTACAGGGACAATGTAAAGACTGATATTTAAAAAAGAGATCTTTGAACACCATCAAAAAGAGGATTCACACATGCAAACAATTATTAGGCCTCTTTATAAGACGTCACTTGCGGTATTATACACTAATAAAGATATATTCCAAATGGATAGGCCTCATCTGAAAGATCCTCATCTGAAATTCCCTAAACATTTTATAGATATGAAATTTCTCTGCAAAGCATTTTACAAATGAGGCATAAGAAAGTTACTCTAAGTGATCTTTATCTTTTTTATACTTCGTTCAAATACACGTGACATTTATTTTGTAAATGTGCAGTAAAGGGTTAACTCAGCAGGCTCAGGTTGCTCAAGCCCAGCACATTCCAAAGAAAGGTCTTCAGGAGGACTGGCCCTTGACTGGCTCCTGGGAGATAACCTCTGGGCCTTCGGAAGATCCTAGCTGCTGACTGTTTTAGTACGCTGAGGCCTTGGGCTACACTGTATTAGACTGATGGAGGTAGTTTATGCTAACAATGTGACTTACGGTGAATGCCTGTTTTCATATGCCTGAGGCCCCGGGTCTTGAGGTATCATTTAGATCTCTGGCAGGCTGGAGACTGAGTATCTAAGGTCGGTCACCTGGGCACTGCATGTCTACTTGATTGACCCAGGAAAAACCCTGGACTCCAAAACCTGGGTGAGCCTCCCCGGTTGGCAATACTTTGCCTGTCTTGTGCCAGGTCTCTCCTGGACTTGGCCCATCTGCCTTTTCCCTTTGCTGATTTTAATCTGTATCCTTTCACTGTAACAAACTGTAACTATGAGCAAAACAGCTTTTCTAAGTTCTGCAAGTTTTTCTAGCAACTTATCTGGCCTCAGGGTAGTCTTGGGGACTCCTGACACAGGAAGGCCTGAGGGTAGTCTTGGGGACTCCTGACACAGGAAGGCCTGAGGGTAGTCTTGGGGACACAGGAAGGCTATTTTTTCTCTGTGGATAACCAATGGTGCAAGCACCATTTACTTAAAGTCAATACTTATTGTACTGAGTTGTCTCAAGTGTCCATGCCCATGACAATACCACTCTATTAATACACTGTATTAATTACCATAGTTTTATAATATATTTTGATATGTAATAGAACCTGACCTTCTACCTTCTTATGCTTGGGCCTTTGCTATTCTATATAAAATTCAGAATCTACTTCATAACTTCCAAGAAAAACCATGATGGGTTTTGTTTTGAATTTTAACTGAATCTATAGAATAATTTGGGAAGAATAGTTTTAAGATAGCTATTCTTCTTATTCATAAGTTGGGTTACTCTTTTTTTTTTTAATTTTCTTTCTTTCTTTCTTTTTCCCCAAAGCCCCAGTAGATAGTCGTATGTCATAGCTGCACATCCTTCTAGTTGCTGTATGTGCGACACGGCCTCAGCATGGCCGGAGAAGCGGTGCGTCGGTGCACGCCTGGGATCCGAACCCGGGCCGCCAGCAGCGGAGCACACGCACTTAACCGCTAAGCCACGGGGCCGGCCCTGGGTTACTCTTTTCATTTACTCAGATGTACTGTTTGTCTTTCACTAATGTTTGCAGTTCCCAAGTTCTTGCACATTTTTTTGATAGATTCAGGTATCCCCCACTTTAGGTACCTTGTAGATTGTTGTCATAAAAGAGATTATTTTTATTACATTTTCTAATTGGTTATTACTGTTGTATAGGAATGCTGATTTTGTATATTCATCTTGTGGCCATAACCTTGTTGAACTATTTTACGAAATGGAGATTTTTAAAAATGTAGACAAACACACCATCTCACAATAAAGTTTTATTTTTGTTTCCAGTTTTTATTCATTTTATTTCTTTTATTGAATTGCTAGGATCTCCCACAAAATAGTAGAGGGTACCTTTGTGTTATTCCTAAGGAATGCTTCTAAAATTTCACCATTAAATGTGATAACATGTAATTTTTGACAGGTATTCTTTACGGGTTAGGCAGAATTACCAACAGAACCTGATTTTATTTGGGGGTAGCAACGTGCCCAGCTAAAAACTACATTTCCAGGTTCCCTTTAATAGGAAGCCATGTGACACATTTCTGGCCAATGAGATCTAAGTGGAAATTGTTATGTGGGGCTTCCAGGAAAGCTCCTTAAAGTGGGACAGACCTGTTGCCCTGTTATCCTTTCCACTTCCTCATCCTCCTGCTGGAATTCATGTATAAGGCTGGATGAGGAAAAGCCCGTCTGTGACCATAAGGTGACCATGTGAGGCCAAGAAAATCAGAGACTTTGAACCCATCCTTGAACCACTGAGCCAGTGCTAACCAATGAAATTCATACTTCAAGAGAAAACTAGAAAAAAAAAAAAAAAGAGAAAACTACAACTGATTTCTTTTTCTACAAGACTCTGATTTGAGTCTTTCTAACTCACAGCTGAAGTGAAATTCTGAACTAATACAGAAAGTAGGGTGCTACAAGTAACAAAACCTAATATACAGAATTGGCTTAGTGTTGGAGGGAGGGCTTTAGGGAGTGGGGACACAAATGTCACAGGCTGGAAAGTTGGTGACTTGTTTGGCAGTGACAAATTTTGGTCAAATTGTCAACTGCTGTCCTTTGGAAAGCAGACCAAATGCTAATTGAGGCTGTGGCATTAGGGGAAATGTGAAATGTTAGGAGAAAAACTCAAAACGTTGGTGTAGGATGGCTCTTTCTTGCTGTATTCAGCAAAGGCCTAGCAGGGAGAAATGTACTTTTCCTCTATTGAAGCTAGTAGCCTTCAGAGATGGAGGAAAACATCATCTTGCTAAGGAAAGCAGTTTCTGCCATTTTTTTTCTTTTTATTGTGATATAGGTCATATATGAACAACAGTGTAAAAAATATATATGTATGGTTTAAAGAATATTTTAAAAGTGAACATCCATGCAATTACCACCCAAGACAAGAAACAGAACATTGCCAGCATCCCAGCAGCGCCACGTGCCATTCCCCGATCACATTCCCCTACTTCCCCACAGAGGAAATCATTGTTCTAACTTTTGGGACAGTAACATACTTGCATTTCTTTATAATTTGATCTCATATGAATGTATCTTTAAAATAATAGTTTAGTTTTGTTTTGAACTTTATATAAATGGAATCATGCTGATGGCATCCTTATAGGACCTGCTTCTTTTGCTTCACATTATGTTTGGGATATTCATCCACTTTCTGATTAGCTATTTCCTTCATTTTCACCACTGTGTAGAATTCTATTGTTTGACTATACATGAATACACAATGGTAGAATTTAACCTATTACAGCGCTGCTATGAGCATTCTTATATATGCTTCCTGGGGAACATGTCCAATAGTTTTCCCAAGGCATTGTATTAGTCAGGGTTCTGGCAAGCAAAAAATTTGTAATTTGAGATGAGTTTAAGAAAGGGACCATTTACAAAGGTGCAGGCTGGGTGTGGGGAAACCACAGATAGTGCAGCACCCCAGGCTAATACGAGCAATGCTCTGTTGCCACTGCTAGGCTGAAGGGGGGAGGGAAGGAAAGGATCATCAGAACCTGGACAGAGCAGAGAGTGCAGTATGAACATGGCCACCTACAAGAAGTTGTGACCTTTGATCAAGAGAACTACCCAGCTCACAATCATCCTACAAAAGGGTACATGAGGGAATAAACACCCAACCTCATCTTCTTTCCTCCCTCATATCTTCCGCAGGGGCTCCTCCGCTGCTGTGACACCTCGCCAGACATAAAGCAAGGTGCTGACAGGCGAAGAGTGGATCTGGAGGGCAAATGTAAGATAACCAGCTAAGCTGTCTATTCAGGGGTGCAGCTGCTGGGTTGTTGAGTGTGCAACATCTTCAAACTTATAAAAGAAGGGCAAACTTTTCCAAAGTGATTGTTTTCAAAGTAAGAGTTCACATTGCTCGACATCATCACAAAAACTTACTATTATTGGACCCTTTCGTTTTTGTGAATCTGGTAGGGATACCTCTTCGTGGTTTTACTTTTCATTTCCCTATTACTAAATGGCGGAGAATGTTTTCACATTTCTTGGCCATTTGGATTTCTTTTTATGCAAAGTGCCATTTAAAGTCTTTTGTCCAAATTTCTATTGGCTGTCTGTCTTTTTCTTACCGGTTCATAGGAGTCATTTATATATTCTGGATACTAGATTTTTGCCAGTTATATGTGTTGCAAATATGTTCTCCCAGGTGGTTCTGTATATTCTGACCCTCTAAGTAGGTAAGATTATAGGTGCTTATTCTTTGTAGTTTTGCTATATTTTCTAAAAATGCCCAAGGCAAAAGTATAATAAAAAGAAAATGAGTTGGATGTATAAGATAAAATAAATAGGAAAGGATGTGGAGAGAATTCTGGGCAAACAAAATAAGAGTGAAAGCTCTAGAGGTGGGAAAAGAGTGGAAATGTAAGGAAACCATTTCTATTGGCTAAAAAGTTAAACATTTTCAATTTTACTTTAAATTATTATTAAATATTACTAAATGATAACATTCAGTTAAATGGATCTAAAGGAAAATAACTTAGTATTTACTCTAATGTTGAAAACACATACAAATAAACTTGAGGCAAGATAGAAAACAACTAATATGGTGCTTTCTACTTTTCGATACATTAAGTCAGTGTTCCACTGAACTTAATTTTGTACAGAATTTACATAAGTACATCACACAGTCAAGAACCACAGCTCAACACCTTTGTATTTGCCATCGCATATAACATTAGACATAAGCTTGGCATGCTAATAAACATTAAGCCTAATTTTATTTTATTTTATTTACTTATTTTTTTTGTGAGGAAGATCAGCCCTGAGCTAACATCCATGCCAATCCTCCTCTTTTTGCTGAGGAAGACCGGCTCTGAGCTGACATCTGTTGCCAATCCTCCTCCTTTTTTTTCCCCAAAGCCCCAGTAGATAGTTGTATGTCATAGTTGCACAGCCTTCTAGTTGCTATATGTGGGACGCCGCCTCATCATGGCCGGAGAAGCGGTGTGTTGGTGCGCGCCCGGGATCCGAACCCAGGCCACCAGTAGCGCAGTGCGTGCACTTAACCGCTAAGCCACGGGGCTGGCCCCTCATTAAGCCTAATTTTAAACAAGTAATTTAAAGTCAAGTGACTGCTTTCACCAAAGATTGTGTGAGATCCTAAAGTATTCCTAAAATATTATTTTCTTATAAATTTAGATAATGAGCTCTAAAATATCAAATGCAGGCAAAGAGAAAACAAAAATATAAAAGAACAAAAGATTCAGTTCCTTACAGGAGTAACAGAAAATGGCTTCCATCTTCATGTTTCAATGTTTCAATTAAATAATTGTTTTTTCACCTTTTTTTTTTTTTTTTTTTTTTTGCTGAGGAAGATTAGCCCTGAGCTAACATCTGTGCCCATCTTCCTCTATTTTATATGTGGGATGCTGCCACACATGGCTTGGTGAGGGGTGCGCAGGTCTGTGCTGGGATTTAAACCTGTGAACCCTGGGCTGCCAAAGCGTAGCCCACAAACTTAACCACTACGCCACCGGGCCGGCCCCTAAATAATTGTTTTTTGATAAAAGCTCTTATTGATAGCACAAAAGTATTTGCAGCAACTACTTAAGCTAACTACTGTGAAGCTGTCTTCCTTCATGAATACTAATAAAAATATGATAGAAATATATCTAAGATAAATGAGATGTTTTAACACACATTAATCTTTTGAATTGCACATTTTCTCTAGAAGATTATAATAAAAATAAAGTGAGTGTACAATTTATCCTTTTTGTAGGTTTGTGTAAAGTATAAACATAACTGCCAAGAAATGAAATATTGTCATTTAAAAACCTAGATAACAAAATAATTACTTTGAATCTTAGACTCAATATTTTTTAGTGAACCAAGTGCTTATTCATAAGATAAAGAAATTTTAAATTAAAAAATCAAATGAATAATCATATTTTAAGCAAAATTCTTTTAACACAGAAAATAATGAGATATTATTTTCCTGAACTTAACAAAACCACTGCTAGCTTTGCTATGCTAATATTCTTCATAGAACTTATGATAAATATGAATTATGAATGCTCATGAGGTATCTGAAGATACTAGGAGCTAAAACAGGAATACACAGAGTTGTACAAGGTACTAAGATCAAATATAGCAGTCCAGCGCCAATGCAGCGGTTAAACGCGGAAAAATTCGCATGCTAAAATAGGTTTGTATAAACCTCTGAGCCCTTACAAACATATGTTTTTATATTCACATAATAAAGAAGGAAATCACTTTCTGATCTCATTCCTAATTTCTTGTTTAAAAACGATCTTTAACAGGAATGACTTCCAATCGATGTATAATGGAAATAAAATTCTCATGGTTATCAAAAAGATATACAAAAGTAAATTAGTATATATTCCAAATTCATATAAAGGAAATGTCATTTGGGGAAGGATTATTGCACTTGCCTTTCACTAAATGAATCTGTCAACTTAAAATGAGGAAGAATAGATTCATTGATTATAACAAGTTTCAATTAAAAATTAATGATAAAATGTTCAACATTCATTTAAAAAATGTATCAAGGGTGTGTCTCGGATTGCTTGGTTTTATTTTCTTTGATGCTGAGTGCTTTGTCATCAACCCTGGCCTGGAATAAAAAAGAACACACAATTAAAATGCAAGAAGAGATCAAAAAAATTCTTTTGCAAATAATCGATTTAAAACATTTTATCTGATGATTTATAAAAGCAAATTTTAACATCTCCTAAAAATTAGACCTCAAAATATGACTGTTTATAGCCAGTTTTATGCAAACTCACATTAGCCATACCTTTTTGTTTTTGTTAAAGTTTTCTGTACTCTGCCTGAGGTACCTTTAGAGGGAAGAAAAGTCAAGAAATTCCAAAATGAACAACATGCAATAATTAAAAAGCTGTAAAAACATTTAAAAAGTTAAAGCTGACTAATTAAAGATGATAAAACTTCCTTGGTACTACATAGTTCACATTTATACATTCCAGAAACTAACTTTATAGCATAATTTCTTTGTAATTTACTTGTTTTATTAGTATAACACTTGCTTTTATTTCTGAATTTGGGCTACAGTCAGAATACCAAAAAACAAGTTAAAGAGGCTTTCTAGCTATGTAATTACAGTTAATTTACCACTGTGCCTTGGGAAATGTTCTCCAAAGGAATTTCCCTGTTTTTTTTGCTGAGGAAGATTCGCCCTGAGCTAACATCTGTGTCAGTCTTCCTCTATTTTATATGTGGGTCGCTGCCACAACATGGCTGACAAGTGGTGTAGGTCCATGCCCGGGATCTGAACCCATGAACCTGGGCTGCCGAAGTGGAACGTGCGGAACTTAACCATTAAACCACGGGACTAGCCCCTAAGGAATTTTTTTGATTAGATTATTATGCTCCCTAAAACTTTAAGTCCATTTGTGCTAAATCCAGCCCAAATCAAAGTTTTCCCCAAATTTAAAATCTAACGGCTTCAGTTAATCCTGACCCATGGTAAGTAACATTTTCCTAAATGGCAGCATACACAAACTATCCCTTTAATAGTATGTGTTTCAGATTTAACAACAATCTCAATTTTAATAAAACATTTCTAGAAAATCAGGTTCCTTAAAATGATTGCAAACTCACCAGCACTTCTGGTGCTTTCTTTGGGTTGGTTAACAGGATTAACTTGATCCCTTCTCAGTTCCTGGATAACGCCTCTGTTTAAGCAAACATCCACATGCACATTGAACAGGGTGAGATCCCAAGTCTTTTGTTCCAGGTTACAAACAGGACAGACTAGAGCTTGGTCTGCTACCATTTCACGTAAATAAGGTTGGAGGGCTTCTTGCCTTCTTAGGGACTCAACATCTTCATTTTCCAAGGAACCAGTACAAGAATCCTGATGACAGTGTTCAACATTAAATGGTCTGCTTGGAAGACTACAACACTCCTCTTTGCTGTGCTTATCACTTAAAGCATCTACACCTTCTGCTTTAGATGGGTTACCTACAGTCTCTACCAACTCTACACAATCTATTGAAGTGATTTCTATATTCTGATGGGTTTCATAATCCTGCTTCTCACAGAGTGAAAAAGAAGGATGTACATTTTCTTTCTTGTTAACTTCTGTAGAGGAAGCATGTGAACATGAGGACATTTTAGAGTTTTCACTGATTGAAGGCCCATCAAGACATGCATCTACATGTTTATTAAAGGCTTCCAGACTGATGATTCCTTGCTCCCTAAAGCAAACAGGACAGGTAAATATCTGACAGTTATCTGAATTCTCTGACGTTTCTAAATTCTCACTCATCTTCTTCTTTAAAACTTGGAATGATTGGGATGTCTGTAAACTTTGTTTATCCACAGTTTCACATTTAAATGTGTCTTGGTGGTTCCATTTCCTTTCCGATCGTTTTTTATCAAAGAAACTCTTCTTATGAGACATTTCTAGAGGTTTTAGAAACTGATCTTTGTCAGTTTTCTCTAGTGTACACCCAGTGGCTGACAGGCTTTGGTTTCCAGCCTGTAAGAAGCCAATAATGCTCCTTTGTTGGTGTTTCTTGTCTTCTTCATTGGGAAAACTAGATACCCGCACACCTAAATTAAACCAACCACAATTAATCAATTCCAAAGTCAACAAAGCCAATTCACTCATAAAGCATAAAAACATTTTGCATACTATTGTGACATATAAAAAAAGCTGTTTAGAGAAAAATAACAAGCAACACAATATATTTTCTGAATTAAAGGGATGCTTTTTCAAAGCTGGTATTTTGAGTGGAGACTTACTTTATAAAATGAGGTATCACTAAATATTAAATATCTATTGGAGTTAGCTTGATTATATAGGTCTTTCAATTAATATCTGACACATGACATCATCTGATACATGATACACATGACACTAATTAAGTAACTAACTGGAGTCAATGACATACTCTTTAGCTCCCTATTTTTTCAATAGGCTTTATTTTTTTAGAGCAATTTTAGGTTCACAGCAAAATTGAGCAGAAAATATGGAGAGTTCCCATATATCCTCTGCCCCCACATGTACAGCCTCCTCCTCTATCAACATGCTGAACCAGAGTGGTAGATTTGTTACAACTGATGAACCTATACTGACACAACATTATCACTCAAAGTCCATAGTTTACATTAGGGTTCACTCTTGGTGTTGTACATTTTATGGGTTTTGACAACTGTATAATAACATGTATCCGCCATTATAGCATCACACAGAATAGTTAACTGCCCTAAAAATCCTTTGTGCTCTGCCTATTCATGCCTCCCTCCCCTCAACTCTTGATAACCACTGATCTTTTTAGTGTCTTCATAGTTCTGTCTTTTCCAGAATGTCAAATGTTGGAATCATACAGTACGTAGCCTTTTCAGATTGACTTCTTTCACTTAGTAATATGCATTTAAGGTTCCTCCACGTCTTTTCACGGCTTGGTAGTTCATTTCTTTTACCTGCTGAGTAATATTCCATTGTCTGGATGTACCACAGTTTCCTTTCACCCAATACTGAAGGTCATCTTGGTTGCTTCCAAGTTTCGGCAATTATGAATAAAGCTGCTATTAACATCTGCTCTTTAGCTCTTTTAGTTAAGATACTTTATTTAATTGACTTCAGTGTGTACTACCTTTCCTAAATGAAAGTATGGCTAACAATCCATTCCTAGTAGTAAAGTTGGCATTTCGAGTGCTTATCCATAAACATTCTCTCATCCAGTTCACTTTGGAAACATGGTTCTTTGCTTTTTTTACCTTGTGGTGGCTAGAGATGTGGTTTTATAGCACCACAATCCCTTATCCGTAATTCCAAAATCCAAAAAGCTCTCAAAATCGTAAGCAATAAATGGTAATTGATGTGGGTTATTTAGAGCCTTTACAACTCAGTGTGAATATTTTTTTTTGTTCTGCTAAAGAAATATTAATGTGTTTGATCATGAAGTGCTGCATTAGATCTCAAAGGAGTATTATATAATATACTCAATAATATGCACTGAATTTGCTTTCTAAAATCTGAGAAGTTTTAAATTTTGAAACATATCTAGCCCCAAGGATTTCAGTAAGCAGTAAGGAAAAGAACAACTTTAGTTGGTTCTTACTGGAATTAAACTAATTTAAACTTTAGTCTAGCAGATTTAAGGAAAAACAAGAAAAGAAGTCATACCCATAAGCCTTAATCTCAAGGGATGTGGCAAATCAGCATCAATTTCTGTTCTTAGCAATTCTTTAGCAATAGCAAATATTTCTTCTGCAGTAGAAATAACTGATGAAACTGTAGATGCACGAGTTTTTACTTCAAAATTCACATTCTTCAGCTTAATGGTAACAGTTCTACCCTATGACAAACAGGATACATTATATATATGACTTTCTAACTTCTAGAAAAAAGTTATTTTACAGGTTAGAAAAAATTCACGAAGGTCTCTCATGTACATACAATATGGAACTGTAATCAATTATTTATAAAACATGGTAATGAAAATGGTCATAAAAATAATTGAAATCTGGGGCTGGCCCGGTGGTGTAGTGGTTAGGTTCACACACTCCACTTTGGTGGCCTGGGGTTCACTGGTTCAGATTCCAGGCGTGGACCTACACACTGCTCATCACGTCATGCTGTGGCAGTGTCCCATATACAAAGTAGAGGAAGACTGGCACAGATGTTAGCTCAGGGACAATCTTCCTCACCAAAACAAAACAAAAAAAATTAAAATCTGTAAGTAACCTAAAAATCCCATTTTAGCCAATAATTATTACTCCCCTCCCCAGCTGAATTCTTATAAAAGACCTTTATATAAAGGGCAAAGTTAACTGATCATTTTTCATTTTACTGAATTTCTTTTAGAGGTTAGTTTGGTACCTAAAAAGGAAGGAAAAAAAATCTTTCTAAAAGGGCCCCATTGAAAAAGTTCTTGTGGATAGCTCACACTGTGTGCCTACTATATGCCAGATACTATGTGAAACAATTTACATGTAAGAACTCCCTTCACAGTACTTGTTTAATGGGTACAGAGTTTCAGTTTGGTATAATGGAAAACTTCTGGAGATTGAGAGTGGTGATGGTTGCACAATATGAATGTACTTAATGCCAGTGAAATGTACACTTAAAAATGGTCAAAATGGTAAATTTTATGTTATGTATATTTTACTACCTGCTGGAGATTGTGAAAGTGGGTTAGACTTATTGAATTACTTCTAAAGAATAGAGTATGGTAAGGGGAAAACAGGAACTTCACAGTGGAAAAGCCCTTACTACCTTAACCAAGTGACGAAGGTTAACATCACTTGTGATATCATGTGGCTACCATACACCTTGACAGGACATGATGAGAGGGACACTTCACCTCTGTGGTATTCTTTCTAAAAACTCATAATCCTGTCTAATCATAAGAAAACCATCAGACAAACCCAGATTGGGAGACATTCTGCAGGATACCTGGCCAGTACTCCTCAAGACTGTCAAGGTCATGAAAAACAAAGAAATATTAAGAAACTGTCACAGACTAAAAGAGACCAAGGAGACATGAAAACTAAATACAGTGTGGTTCCTGGGACTGAATCTTGGAACAGAAAGAGGACATTAATGGAAAAACAGGTAAAATCCAAACGTCTGGAGTTTAGTTTACAGCAATGTGCTAATGTCAGTTTCTTAGTTTTGACAAATGCACTATGCTAATATAAGATGCTAACAGTGAGGCAAACTGGGTATATGGAGCTCTTTATATTACCTTTATAACTTTTCTGTAAATCTAAAATGATTCTAAAATTAAAAGTTTATTTAAAAAAGAACTCTCTTACACTCAAGGTATGACAGAGAAGGATTACAAGAAAAATACTCATCAGATGCTTCATTCTTTGTAATAACTTTTTTTTTTTTTTTAAAGATTTTATTTATTTTTTGCCCCCAAAGCCCCAGTAGATAGTTGTTATGTCACAGCTGCACATCCTTCTAGTTGCTGTATGTGGGACTCGGCCTCAGGCTGGACAGAGAAGTGGTGCCTCGCTGCGCACCCGGGATCCGAACCCGGGCCGCCAGCATCGCAGCGCGCGCACTTAACCACCAAGCCACAGGGCCGGCCCTGTAATAACTTTTTAATACTTTTGTGTTACACTTTGTAATAACTCCACCTCTGATTTGAGAGTGTTGGAAAAATACCAAATATGGATTGTTGTGAGTGAAGATTGTAAAATACAAAGTTCAAAGCCTTCCAGGTTTTGTTCTCAATGTGTTAAGCAACCTGCATAGAGCCTTGAAACAAAATGCCTGTTATAGAAGGTCACTGTCTGCCTGAGAAAAACATTAAAGGATGATGGAAAGGCATTTATAATAAGTAAATACAGTTCTAGGGAAATCCTGTTCTTTGCTTTATTCTCTAACGCCAATATAACAGATTTTGAACTTATTCAAATGTACTCCTGAGCTAGGATAAACTCCTCTGGAATTATATTGGAGCCATTCCACCCTCAGAGTTGCTTCTTCACAGAATGACCTCATCATTGGCCTCAGATATGGGTCAGAACTGAATTTATCTCCATTGGGGATGGGAATACTCCTGACACTTCCCAATTTGTATTCAAATGCAAAATATAACTCTTGCTTTAAGGTAGCATTTTATTATTAAAAATTTTAAAAACTAAGAACATCATATCAAAATAAAGTACCTTAAGTCCTTCTTTCTGCAGATCTTGAGCAAGTTCATTGCAAAGTTCTTGGCACAAGCTGTACTGTTCTTCTGCTTTACTTATCTCACTGAATGTCCTAGAAAGACAAGAATGATTTTGGTGCACAAAGTAAACTATAATTCAGGATAATTTAAGAATGATATAGTACGTTTAAATGGCCTAGCATTAAGTTATATTTTCTGCAGTACAGAATAAAGTTTTCAGATGAACTAAGATATAATTAAGTAAAAACATTCAAGATCTACCTAAATAATGGAAGATCATTTATAGTTAAACTGATGAGCAAAGGTCCATTTGCTCTCTCTACAATATTTTTTAAAAAGATGATTAAAATCACCAACACAATGATTATGCCCCTAGGACTTATAATACATTAGGATATAAGTGTATATAGACTCTGCTACAGAGCATTATTTTAAGAAAGTACAGATGAGAACATCATTCCAATTATTGCACATGTATTTTCTGGAAGAGAAATATCTTTAAGTAGATTTAAGGGGTTGGTTCATGGCACCTAGGAAGAGTTGTCAAATAGACAACTGGAAATGGAGGGCTGGTGAGATTAAACGTAGAAATTTTGAATTCATCTGCCCAAGAGTGTTGAAAGAAGTTGAGAGGTTATATTAACATAAAAGAGGAAGCTACTAAAGGGAGATCAGGGTAATGAGTAAAAAACCCTGAGCAAATGACTATTCAGTGAAGAATCCCCCTTCTAACTCTATCTCATATATTTAAGTTATTTAAGTTATAAAGACTTAAGATACTTATTTTCGATTTTTGCTATCATAAAAAAATGCAATGAAAAACCTTGTATACATGTAAAATGACACATGATTACATCTGTGGAATGAATTCCTAGAAAAGGAACTGTGGGCTCAAAGTAATTGTGTATCTGTGATTTTGATAGGTATTGCCAAATTGCTTGCTCCCTCATAATATGCTATGCTCCCAAAATAATGGTCCCCAAAGATGTCCAAATCCTTATCTCTCAGAACCTAGTACATTACATGGTAAAAAGAACTTCGCAGATATGATTAAGATGGGGAGAGTATCCTGAATTATCCAAGTGGATCCAATGTAATCTCAAGGGTCCTTATAAGAGAAGGCAGGAGGCTCAGAGTCAGAGAAAAATAAGATGCTGGGTTTGAAGATGGAGGATGGGGCCATGAGTCAAAGAATACAAGCAGCCTCTAGAAGCTATTGGCTAGGAAATGGACTCTCCCCCGGAGCCTCTAGAAGGAATGCAACCCTGCGAACACCTTAATCTGAGGACTTCTGACCTTCAGAACTGTAAGTGAATAAATTTCATTATAGCACCAATAAGAAACTAGTACACCCCCTACAGCTTTTTCATTCCCATAGTCTTGCCAATAGAGCATGTTAGGATCTTTGCCAGCCTGATTGGTGAAAAATGCTATTTCAGAGAACTTTCAATCTGTATTTTTTAAATTATAAAGAAGATTGTAAATATTTTCACATGTTTTATAAGCCACTTGTACTTCCTTTTCTGTTAACTAATTAGATCTTTGTTCGTTTTTTTTCTATTGGCTTGTTGGCCTTTTCCATACTATTCTTTTAGAGTAAGTAGTGTTCTCAATAACAAAAGGCAAAATGGAAGACAAAAATAGGACAATACTATTTCACTTTTGGATGCTTTTTCCCCCTCTTTTCCTTTGATTGCTTTTATTTTAATTACAGCCTAAAACAGCAAATTTATCAGTCATTTACTGAGTGTGTTGTCTTGTAAAAGTCATTCAGCTTTTCTAATCACAAATAATATATGTGAAAAATAAACACAACCTTGTAACTAAGTCAGTGCTTCTCAAATGTCTCCGTGGAACTTTGGTGCTTTGAGGAGATAACTGAGGGACGTTTCAAACAATGACATAGTTCTCCAAAAATAACGTTCCATCAAGAGTTCATCTGACTTCCAAACAAGATTGTAAACCACTGAACTAGATCATCTCTAAGCTCTCTTTCATCAATATCTTACTATTTGATATCTATGCTCATTCACCAACATTTGAAGAGTTTCAGGAGGAATTTTCATTGTCACTTCTTAAATTTCCCAAATAATTACTCACTATAATTTTTCTTATAAAGAAGGCTAGAAATTAGGATTTGGAATCCTAAAATGCTTGGTTTTCACTCAATAGGAACAAAATCAACATGTAAAAAAATAACTGCAGTTAAATTTTTTCCCACTGAGAGCATAGCAAGCAAAGACAATACAGCATTGCACTGGGGTATTTACTTTAGGAGTGTCAACTGCTGAAAATTGCTATTTGGTTTGGATAGATTTTTTTATTTCATTGATATTTTACTAAAAATTAAAAATTAGTTAAAAATAACATGAATTATGAACAATTAATAATAACAAAACATTACCTCTCAACGCTCATGCTTTTCCTCTCTCCATCTCTTGAAATGAAAAAAGAAAAAGTTTTTATTTGCTTTTTCAATGAAGACTGAATTCCTTTTAGTCAACCAAGAGGATTTAACATATCAATTACCTTACAGAGAGCTCAATAATGTTTTTGATTAAAATTTATACATCATGGAAAACAGTGACTTTTTAATGTAAAAATAAAACTATCACCAAAGAATGTAGATAGATAAGATGCTAACACGATTACATGTGTAATGAATCAAGTCTATATCTACAGAAAAGAACAAATGTGAAAACAGGTTCATATTATACATTGCTTCTATTAAAAGCCTGAATATCAAAAACCACAACTTACAAAAACCAATATGGTGGCATATTGGCTTGCAGTTTTAGGATATAATTAAATTCTGAATAATTTAATATCAATCATCTAGCTTTTTGGCCTAGCACATTAACTTCACTCTCCCATAGCCTATTCATTATTCATTTATACCCCTCTATGGAACCATCTAGTTTGGTTGGATTCTAGCTGCTCTGATAGGAGTAGTTGAAACTAGAAAGTTGAAATGACACGTAGATTATTCATTTTCCAAATATTTAATTAACTTATGAATCGAGCACTGTTCTAGGCCTTGGGGATACAGTAATGAAAAAAACAGATCAAGTGTCTGCCCTTAAGAAACTTACATTTCAGTGGAGGGAGACAAATAACAAATATAGAAGTAAATATGGAATATGTTAAAAGAGGAGAAGTACTACAGATTAAAAAATAAAGCAGAGCAGGGGAACAGAGAAAGTGGATAGAAGGGAAGGCAAGTTTGCTATTTTATATTACTATAAATTACCTATGAATTTCACTTAACAGTATTACTGCATCCCTAAATACCACAGGTTAATATGCACCATGTTATACCAAAAACTATACTGTTTTCAAGCACTATGGAAATAAAAAGAGGATAATTTTTGGATTAAAGAAGAAAGTTTTATTTCCCATTATCTTCAAATACTAGATTACTTATAGTACTATGATGTCTTTCTCTTATCTTTCATTATATCCACTCAAGATCCAAGTCAGCTAACTGTGGACTCAGAAGAATGAGGAGCATGGAGAGATGAGAAAAGCAATACTACAAGCCTTGCAATTTCTATAAGATTTAGCAGGTTTAATTGGTTAATCGAACTTATTTTATATGCCTCCTCAGTATCCTCTTGTTTTCCTTTAACTATAAGAATATAAACGAGTTATTCTGAGGGCAGGCTGACAAGATGATGATAAAATTGTAAAAATAGTGCCCCCAGCATCAATTTCCACGATTCCTATTCTTTTTTTATTCTCTTCTTTTCACCCACCCCAACAGCGTACCCTTCTAGCTCTAGGATACCTGTTTTAAGACTTAGATGAAAGAGTGGCAGAGAGGAAACACAGGGCCTCTCCTCCAGCTGTTCCCTCTTCTCCTAGATCTTTGCAGGGCTGCCCCTCAGGCCTCTGCCTCTGGTGACTGCTGCCAACCCCTACTCTTGCCTCCAAGTCATTTTCTGTGCCCTCATTTCTATCTCCCACACTACTCTAAACTCCACAAGGGCAGGACTTTGTCCTGTTGACTGCTATTATCCCCAATGTCTAGAACAGTGCCTAACACAAAGAAAGCACTCAGTCTGAATGAATGGATCATCTACAACTCTGGAAAAGAAAAGAAATAGAGTTAGTTCATGAAGGGTTTCAAAGAATCATTAAATCTTAAAGGGTGAATTCTGGAATATGAGCCATCTTTCTTTCCTCAGCAATCTGACCACCACTATTTTTATGCCCTAAACAAAAAATAAGGCGGGTACAGAAAAGAAAGTACCCACCATCCCTCTTGTCCATCTATCCATACAGCCGACAACCCAGGAGTGATTCTTTATTTCTCCTTTCCTCTCCTCCCACAGCCAATCTTTTGAGTTTAATTCAAAAATTATACTCTGAATTTAACGAGCCTATAAGAATTTTAAAACATGTTATCCTTATAGCCTCCATTTCAATGGTTAAAACTGAAAGAAAAAGCAGAAGGACTACACATATAGATACCTTGCCAGGTGTGTTGAACCTAGACCCAGGGAAATGTGAAGGAAATGATGCCAAGATGTCTCAGAGAAAAGGAGAGAAAGTAATGCTCTCTGTTGGTAGAGTTCTGTACATGTAATAATTCCAAGAGCCTTTAACATTTTCTCTGTAACTTTTCCTATTCCAGAAACCTAGAAAAGAATCAATATTTATCACTAATATATTTTTAAATTAAGGTAAGAACTGAGATTATAATCTCAATATACCTTTTATAACCAATAAAAGGTAAGAATAATGTGACTAGCTTCACAAGTCATGCAAAAAATCTCTTTAATTACTTTTTGGCCACATTTCCTAAACTAGTATTCCACGGACATTTAAAATTTTAAACTTAAAATTCCATGAGATTTTAAAAAACATTAAAAAGAGAGTTCTGTGGTCATATACTTGGGAAATGGTGGGAAAAACAAACTTAAAATGAACTCTTTATTGCAAGACTTATGAATTTTTAATATAATATTGTTGTGACCCAAGGATGGTACGTTCCAAAGTTATCTGACTCCAGAAACCTTTTTGATGGAGCATCTAACCATACCTTGAAAAATATAAAGCACTGCTTTATAGCTACACTTTACATATATTAAACTATTCAGTAATCATTATACATTTTATGCTTTGACATAGCCTTTCTTCTGAGCATAGAAAAATGCTTTATTTAAATTCACTCAGGGGCCGGCCCCGTGGCGTAGCGGTTAAGTGCGCACGCTTCACTGCTGGCGGCCCGGGTTCGGATCCCGGGCGGGCACCGACGCGCTGCTTATCAGGCCATGCCGTGGCAGCATCCCACATAGGGTGGAGGAAGATGGGCACGGATGTTAGCTCAGGGCCAGCCTTCCTCAGCAACAAAAAGAGGAGGATTGGCATGGATGTTAGCTCAGGGCTGACCTTCCTCACACACACACACACAAAAAATTCACTCATATACATTATGTTGAGTGAGAAAAGCAAGCCCTAGGACATCAAATAGTGTAGAGTACAATTATTGTACAAAAAAAGAAAAAGCGTATATATGCAGAAAAATCTGGAAGCTTTAAAAAATGATAAAATATACCCTTTCTAAAACTGCTGAAGAATCATTTTACCATTTTAAAGACAGTAAAGTATTTTGGTTTATTTTTTGTCAAAAATAGTTAAAATTCTAAACATTGTTGAAATATTATACCTATTAGTCTGGCAGCAATCTGGACTTTAGAACTAAGATAGCATATTAAGTTACAGCTGAAAGAACTCTTACAAGTATTCTTTTTATTTCTCTTCTCCTTGGCAGGGGTACACTTAAAAAGTCTGTTATCTATTACTTTCTTAAAACTTTTCAACAAATAAGCTTCTTAAACCTTTTAGGGTTTCATAGAAAGATTTCTTCAAGTCTAAATTCAATCATCCCTTATCGTTCTTGCTTATTAACTACTGTTTTAAAACTTTTTGGCAAACAATGATTCCCATCATCCTAAATAGCATCTCTTCAGAATTCAGGGTATATTTTATATAAAATCTCACCTTTCTAATGGGTAAGTCCTTGATGAAGTCCATCACAGCTTGTCTGTTGGGGAGAATTTGGTATTGTCCATTTGGTTTATTCTTATCACTGCATACTTTGGCTAACATTGTATTTGGGGCAATGCCTTAAAAGAAGAACACTCTGATGACTCAAAGAAGTTGATATGTATGATTTTAAAGTATATGATGACAATACAGAAAAAAACAATAATGTTAAGTGCAAAAAAATCTGAAATAATGTGGAATGCTACTTGAAAAATAACATTTGATTACTATCTATCTCCCCAGGGCTTGCTATAGTTTTAGGAAAAGGAATTGTATTAGTTACTGTGGCAGCAGAAATAAGGAATATTTAAATCTCAATGGTATTTTAAAGTCTAAGAGTAATTTCTAAGTTTAAGTGATATTATTCGTTTACTTACTATCTTTAGTAGGAGTACACAGCTGTCTTACAGAAATAAAGAACCAGATGTAACTTAGGATAGATGTTTACTTTTTGAAAAGGTCTTTTGCATATATGATTCACATAAAGAAAAAAATCAGGGGCTGGCCCGGTGGCCTAGTGGTTAAGTGTGCACGCTCCGCTGCAGCAGCCCAGGGCTCGCAGGTTCAGATCCCAGGTGCACACCAATGCACCGCTTGTCAAGCCATGCTGTGGCAGTATCCCATATCAAGTAGAGGAAGACAGGCACAGATATTAGCCCAGGGTCAATCTTCCTCAGCAAAAAGGGGAGGACTGGCATCGGATGTTAGCTCAGGGCTAATCTTCATCACCAAAAAAAAAAAAAAAAAAAAAATCAAAGGTTCTGGGTTGCAGTATATTTAAAACAATGATAATGAGGCCGGCCCTGTGGCTTAGCGGTTAAGTGCGCGCGCTCCGCTGCTGGTGGCCCGGGTTCGGATCCCGGGCGCGCACCGACGTACCGCTTCTCCGGCCATGCTGAGGCTGCATCCCACATACAGCAACTAGAAGGATGTGCAGCTATGATGTACATCTATCTATTGGGGCGTTGGGGGGAAAATAAATAAATAAATAAAATTATTAAAAAAAGAAAAACACAATGATAATGAACTGCGTGCATCCTTTTTATGTTACTCACAAAGCAGATTACTACTTCTCAGAAAAGTGTTTCACAATAGGAGTGTTAATGATTAAGATAACTTGAAATAGTTATATTCAAATATAATCATTAAATAGTTCAGTTCAATTTTTATACACACCTTCCTAAAATTTATTACTGATTCTCATGCTTTGGTTTTGGATAGAAAGAAAAGACTAACCTAATCATAATATGGCTTTTATAAGATAATTTAGGGTCCTCATGATGAATATCAGTTTCTATGCTGAGACATAATGATACCCTCCTGGGTTAGTGACATATGTAAAGCTTTTTCCCTTCACCAGATGGTCCTAGATTGCTATGTTGCTAGTTGGTGTTTCTTCTGTCTCCTACCTTGTGGCCATCTGGGGTCTCTCTCGCACTGTAATCCTGGACAGGGCTGAAGTCTCCCAAAGGAAAGTTAATAAAGTATTATGTCCAAAACCAATTAAAATATATTTTGTGCTTAAAAAAGGATAGCTACATGAGATTTATGATAGTTTTTTCCGTGGGCTCATAGGCTTTTCTGCTTAATTCCATTTTGCCTTTAGGTTCTAGGCATTCTGAATAGATAAAGCGGTTAGAAGTTCAATCAAAAAATGGTAAGTAAAATGTTACTATATACTTTACAATGAGAAACTACTAATATTACACTTGAATTAGCCAGTCTGAAAATTCTAACTATTATAGCCAACAATATCCTTTTAAGTACCTGCACTGGCTGTCAATGTTGTTTTTTGCTCAATTCTGAAACGAATTTCCTTTACCACTTCCTCCGCTGATGTTCCAAAAACAACGGAGCTTTGGAGTATTTGAGGATTATTTTGTTCTTCAAAGTTCACTTGGAAAGGATTTCTTGGGAGCTGCAAATCAGGAGGACTATCTTCAAAAAGTAGTGGAGAGATGGATCCTTCATGCTCACTCAGTTTATTAACTTCCTTTCCTGGTTTATCTAAATTATAAACAGGAACAGTAATTCATCTTCATTTTAAGAAGTACATACTTCCTAAATTAAGTTCTCTACATTCTTTCTAAAGACAAAACAAATCTAGTTTAGCTTTGTTTCTAAGAACCAAGATCAGAAATGTTATTTCTATTTTATAATTGTTTAACAAAGAAAACACTGACACTTAAGTTTTTCTTAAAAATAATATTATCCATTTCCATAGCATACATTTTAAAAGTAAATATTCTATGTAAAACTCACTAATTTTTGCGCCTAAATTAATTGAAACCCAGAATTGGGTTTAGATTCACCTTACTTTTTTCTTCAAAAAAAAATAGAGGCTGGCCCAGTGGTGCAGTGGTTAAGTTTGCACACTCTGCTTTGGCAGCCTGGGGTTCACAGGTTCGGATCCTGGGTGCAGACCTACGCACTGCTTATCAAGCCATGCTGTGGCAGGCATGCCACATATAAAGTAGAGGAAGATGGGCACGGATGTTAGCCCAGGGCCAATCTTCCTCAGCAAAAAGAGGATGATTGGCAACAGATGCTAGCTCAGGGCTAATCTTCCTCACCAAAAATAAAAAAAATAAAGCTCTTTTTTCCTTTACTCATCTCTGGGGGGAAAAAGAACCTTCTTATATTAGAATTTAGGAATGAGGAAAAAGGCATTAACCAATCTAGAATAATTATGACTGAAAAATAAGTTTCGTTTTCAGAAGGGAAAAATTTAAATTTTCTTTACTCATGGAAGAAACTTTTCAGATGTTAGAATACTCCGAATTTTCTTCTTTCAAATGCTGATTTAAATTTTGATTTACTTGTTTATAAAGTATCACTTTCACTAAGGGAATATTTGAAATAAACATAAACTACTTCTAGAAGTTATACTTCTTTAAATATACAAATTCTTAAGGTCTGATCAGATTAACCACGATCCAAGTTTAAGGGAAAGAAGCCTTTATTGTTATCAATAGGCTGTAAACTAATATCATTATTAAAAAGCAAAGTAAAAATACCAATCTGGTTATTACTTCATTTTATTTGCATTTTTCATAAATGGACTGTAAAATACACTCAAATCTATACTGATACTAAAAATGTCCTCACAAACAAATCCATTAAAGATTTTATTTTCTGGACTTAATGAAGGAGAAACGCAGTTTATTTTTATTATTATTATATTTTTTTATGGCCAACTCTTTTTTTTTTTTTTTTTTGTGAGGAGATCAGCCCTGTGCTAACATCTGCCAATCCTCCTCTTTTCTTTGCTGAGGAAGACTGGCCCTGGGCTAACATCCGTGCCCATCTTCCTCCACTTTATATGGGACACCACCACAGCATGCTTGCCAAGCAGTGCGTTGGTGCGCACCCGGGATCCGAACCGGCGAACCCCAGGCTGCCGCAGCGGAGCACGCACACTTAACCACTTGCACCACCGGGCTGGACCAGAAATGCAGTTTAAATGTATTTATAACAACTAAGATTAACAATAGAGCTTTCTAATCCCATTTCATAATTTTATTACATATGTTTTCCAAATTAAGGTAAATGCAGAAGCAAAAATTAAATTTCTAGTTTCAAGACACATATGAATGCATATTACTTAAAAAATGAACTTGGCCTTTTAGGATGATTTTCTAAAGATAATATACATAATATGACAAATACCTGATTAGTTTCAAATTTTAAAGTATATAATATGAATTAAGTCACAGACAGATGTTTTCCAAATCTGAATTCCCAGGTCACATATAAAATAAGCCTTATTTTCAAACTTACATTTGCTGTTATTTATGTTCTTCAGTTCCTTTCATTTTCCATATTCTGGTTTTAAAGTGCAAAGCAATTCAGAAGGGATTAAGACTGGCACAGTTGAAATGGTATCTACCAGGACCCCCTTTTTCCCCATCTGGATGGGTAGAAGTCAAGGTAAAGAGAGCTGCAGAGCAGATCAAGTGTCACGTTCATAAGCTCCTTCTGCGGAGTTCCTTATGCCAGGTTTACATATCTCATGCCTTTATCACCCTACCCTCAGGGGAGTCACTGAGAGTAGAACACTGCACTAGGAGGCAAAGTATGCTGCCTTCAGGGGCATTGTTAGAGCTGCTGCTGAACGGTGTAGTCACCTTTTCAATGTCTACTTCTCTGTGAGGCCTGGCTATGTCACTAACTGTTGACGTGGTTTCTTACTTGCTTGCTGAAAGAAATATCTTTATAATCCCCATAACTGAGGTGATCAGAGTACAAAACTACAGTTTTTTATATTCTGAAACACTAGGATTAGAATATCGCATCTGGATGGCAAGTGCTAAAATGTCTAAAGTATTTCAGTTTTTTACATTGCCTGGCACTCACCATCCAAATTTATATGGCAGAATAAACAAAAAATAATAATTATCACTTTATTTGTATATAGACATAGCAGTTAGCAATACTTTTCCAAAGACTGCACCTTTTAGAAAAGGGGCAAACAGCAGAAAAACATCTTGGACTTTAGAGGAAGCTATCTCAATCACCTGCCCTGGCTCCAACGCACTGTTGGCAGCTCCCACAGCATAATGTGAAATCAGAAATGTCTACAAGGCCCGCCCACAAGGATTTACACATGAGGAAAAAAGTTACACTACTTAAATAGCTTAAGAATATGAAATACATGAAGAGGAAGGTACATAAAGAAATATGTTAAAAGCAATAGATACTAAAAATTTACATCCTTATAAATGAGTTTGGACGTATAACAAATGTAGAGAATGAAATCATTTACCTTAGTCCCAATGTAATTTTTAAAAAACACATTGTGAAAGTAATTGTTACAGGACGCCCTCAGGGGATGCTTTGATATAACCATTTAATGGTCCCCCCACCCCTTCTCTTATGAAAAGTAAGGAACTAACAAAGTGAGATTTTAAGCAAAGTGACATCAGGCTTTGTGTGCCACTTCCCCAAACAATAAAGGTATACTAAGGAAAGAAACTCTTTCGCTCCAAGCCTCTGTGCTCAGAAGTTATGCTTGTTTACTGTTGAATGAAACTGTTGAATGAAACGTAAAGAAGTTCTGACTTGATGTCCACATTAAATTTGCTCCAAAGATATGAGCCCCAAACGATGTTAGAGTTGGAATTTTATGCCATTGAGGATCCACCATTTTTGCTTCAGGGAAAGTTACAAACAGGTTTCCCTAACAGTGCCTGTCCAGGCAATGGGCTGTGCATATGAAACGTGGCTGCGGGTTGTGAGCAAACCCCGTGTTTCTACCTTTTCATCCAGATGAACTTTGATCAGGGGTCCAGGACAGCTCAGACATTTGCAGTAATCATACCTTTGATAGAGGGCTGACAGCAGTATGTGTACTATCTGCATGTTTCGTGGCATTGTTTTGGATAGGTAATAAAGGGACCATTTGAAAAAACCTTTGATGTCATGAAACTTCTGTTTCATTTTATATAAAAGAATCAAAATAAGGTCTAAGGCAAAGAAGGGAGTTGGGCAGTCATTAATTTTGGCAAGGTTGAAAACAGTCATAATCACTGTATAACCAGATTATAGAAAATTTGGGAAATGAAGAAAAAAACCCCACCCAACATTGATTATGTTTGAGGCTTATTTTTTAAAAACCTATTCTCTATTAACAACTACAACAAAAGGCCACTTTAAATAGATAACCTCCTCAGATTCAATGCAATCCGACCCTTTGTTAGCTAGATTGTAGGAAAAGAACTGCTGTGAACTGACTTTATTCAGGCACTCTGCAGTCTCTTAAAGTCTAGAGATTTAATAATCTGATTCGGTTTAAAAGTCACATCCCACACATTTCACTCAGAAAACCCACTGGTATCTTTTAAGTTTCTGATTTTCCATTTTTAATAATTTTTCATAATAAAGATACATCTTGTCCTACCACCTATGCATGCCAGTGAGTTAACTGACTTAATTTAAAGGTTTTTTTGTTTTTTAGTTTGATTGTTCTAATAATTGCTTACCATTTTCTAGAGAGCTCCCTGTTTTGATGAAATACTTTCTTTTGTCCTCAGGCCAATTTTCTCTTTCTTGTAAGTGCTTTGTTATATTCAAGTAGGCTTCGTCAAGACTCATGGCCATAAAATTGGGATCATAATCAGCAAGTATTTCCTTGACCTTCAAAAGGAACAAAATGGTTTAAATTTTGCTGCCACAACAAAACCTGTCATATACAGCTGATAAGAAACATTAATATTCTTACTTTGCCACTGTAGTAATGATCCTGCAATCAATAGCTCATGGATTTAGGGAATAAATAATTTACTGCCAGGGCAAGTTGTCCAAATTCTCTTTTGTATTAAAATAGATCATGAAGGCAGAAGACCATGAAATAGCTTCATTTGATACAATCTCTATTTAGCCACCTCTTATCTAGATATAGTAAGTGATTCAAATAAATCTCAGACAACATTATTCCGGTAGGTACAGAAAAAATGGTTAAGCAACATAATTTTAGGTAGCTGGTCAAAAGCAGAAGTGGAAACAATAGGATCTTGCTCCCTCTCACCCTTTATGATGGTTTTTGCTCATTTTAAAAAGGAATAATCTTACATAAAGGTATTACATTGCTTTAGAAAGTAGTTCTATTTCAATTAATTGTAATATACAGATAAAACTCCACTTAATACACACATTAGTGCATGCATCCCTTCAGGAAAACAAAGCTCAACTATGAGGATTTAGAATGGAAAAAAATGACAAAATCTGTAGCATATGTGCGTGACTATATTAAATGATGGGGAAAAGTCTGGAGTTGCATCTTGGGATAAAAGAAATAATTAAAGAGATCAGAATCTCTGTATGATTCTACAAACGCCTTGTGTGTATGTGTGTGTGTGAGGAAGATCAGCCCTGAGCTAACATCCATGCCAATCCTCCTCTTTTTGCTGAAGAAGACCGGCCCTGAGCTAACATCTATTGTCAATCCTTCTCCTTTTTTTCCCCCTTTTTCTCCCCAAAGCCCCAGTAGATAGTTGTATGTCATAGTTGCACATCCTTCTAGTTGCTGTATGTGGGACGCTGCCTCAGCATGGCTGAGGATCCGAACCCGGGCTGCCAGTAGCGGAGCACGCGCACTTAACCGCTAAGCCACGGGGCCGGCCCCTACAAACGCCTTTTATATAAGATAGTTTTATTACATGAAATTATGAATTTTTTTTTGACCACTGAAGTTAGCTGAAATCAGAGGAAATGACTGTCAAAATATGTATATTAGAAAAACATATTTGCTGAATTATGTTTCATCCAGTATTTAAAAGCTGTCTGCTGTGTCATGAGAAAACCTTATTTTATATTTTATAAAAAGAAAGCTTTTTAGTTTAATATAATTATGAACAGTTGAGTCAAAGGTAATTTTAGAAAATGGTGACATAAAACTTTGCCAAGCTTTACTCAGAGTGTACCTTAATTAGCTTTGTTCTTGTAGAAGAAACCATTTTTATAATGTACTCAAATGGAATCTTTCTAGTGAAAATGAAACTCTGTGGTTGGCAGCCAACTAAGACTATTCTGAATGAGAAGTATTCCTAAGAGACATTGAGTACTCACTAATTTCCTTTACATACGATACTGCTTTAAGAACGAAAATAGACATGTTCCAGTAAAAATCAAGCACTTAGGCTTTGAGAGCAGTTAAAGCTATTCCAGTCTTTTGAATAAAACAAAAATGGCTTTTCCTTAAACTTTTAAACCAACCCATAAAGATTAATGTTTTTATAGTCAGTGAATGTGTGTAGTTCATTTACACGTAAGAACTCATTTGTTATCTGCAAATAAACTAGTTAGATCCTGCTCAAATTTGAAGATTTCTCCAATGTATGTAAATAACTAGACTAAAGATAACTAAAAACAATTTAGGTCTCATTGTCATACTGTCAGAACTTTTACTGAGTTAGAGTAGGACTTAAAAAATTCTTTCTCACAAAATCTTGAAAGATTTTCAGACTTATTTAAAACCTATAATATTTGTGGTTAGCATTTTCTCTCTTTCTAATTAGGAATACAGTACAAGACACAAGCCATAACCAAATGTGAACGTGCTTCTCCTTCAGCCCCCCACCTCTTCAGACTATTTTTGAAAGAATGAAAAACAATTTTTTTAAAAATTTGGGGTGGAGTATCATTTTAATCTGGGGGGGTTCATTTCTAGGGGAAATGAGGTAGAATACAAACAAGAGTAGCAAATCTAAGATCATCTGCATGACTAAATAGTAATAGGCGCTAGCCCATCGTTTTTTTTGTGTGTGAGGAAGATCAGCCCTGAGCTAACATCCAATACCAATCCTCCTCTTTTTGCCGAGGAAGACTGGCCCTGGGCTAACATCCATGCCCATCTTCCTCCACTTTATATGGGATGCCGCCACAGCATGGCCTGACAAGCGGTGCGGCAGTGCATGCCCGGGATTCGAACCCGTGAACCCCGGGCTGCCACAGCGGAGCATGCGCACTTAACTGCTACGCCACTGGGCCAGCCCCTAGCCCATCACTTTTTAAGCGTTTCAATTCAAACAGTAGTCTTTAACACACTGCATTTTACCACAGTAGTCTAAAAGTGTTTGATGTAGCTTTCTAAAATTTTACTTTATGACTTAAGTTTTAGCACTCGCATGATAGTCCAGTTGTTATCAAAAATAGAGAAAATGGCGGTTTTTCACATATGACAGTTCAGGCAATTTTAGTGAATAATCAAATCTTCATACTTCAGAGATCCTTTTCAAAGTAATAGATTATTCCCTTTTTTCTTTGATTATCAGTCTCCTAGACATTCAATGCTCATAAGCATCCTCACTAGGATGTAGGGCAAGGAAAGCAGCTAATCAAAATAAGTGAATTTTGTTACTGTTTAAAAACATTAATAAAAAATTTATTTAGAAAAGACGTTGAAAATAATGAGTAGATTCTGTAAATTAGAAATATAAGGTGATTCTAGAAGAAAACGAATATTGTATATAAAGAAAAAATAGCTAAAGTTAATTTAGATTATAATTTAGGTAATGCAAAGTTTTCTGGGGAGATAAGTGTTTTCTAAGCAGTTGGAAAAAACATGTGGAAAGGCAAAGAATTGGGAAATAGAAGGGTATATTCTGGATACCATATGCAGCTCAGTACTCAATATACAAGCTGAAGAAGTGGTAGGAGGTGAGACTAAAGGGATAAGCTAAGGCCAAATTCTGATGTGCTATGGCGTTTGGACTTGACTCTGTAGGTGACAGGAAATGAGTGAAGGGCTACAGCAGGGGTGAGAGACATCAGACTTACCTCTTGACTCACAGCTCGGTATTTATCAAAGTTTGGGGGCACTATAATAAGTTGTGGGCAGAGTCTTTTAGCAATAAATCCTGGCATGGCCGCACGAACACCAAACCTTCTTGCATGGTAATTTGAAGTAGACTGAAAGAAAATGGACCACATGGGAAAAAATATACAAACCTAAATGGAAATATTGATCAATGCATTCATAAGAAACACATTACTGATGTGCACATTCAATTCAAGGGAATTTCTTTTATAGGTCACTGTCTCAAATCAAGCTTTGACTTTACCCTATCATGGTATTATGATACCACGACTTTCTCCCACTGCTGTCTCCATATTTATAATGGGACACCAAATAATAAGCAAGACTGTGCTAATAAAAAAATTTCTCTTACATTTCCAGTAACTAAACTTCATTTTTTTTTTAAATTTTTTGTTTATTGCAGTAACATTGGTTTATAACACTGTATAAATTTCTTTTTTTTTTTTTTTTAAAGATTTTTTTATTTATTTATTTTTTCCCCCCAAAGCCCCAGTAGATAGTTGTATGCCATAGCTGCACATCCTTCTAGTTGCTGTATGTGGGACTCGGCCTCAGGATGGACGGAGAAGTGGTGCCTCGGTGCGCACCCGGAATCCGAACCCAGGCCACCAGCATCAGAGCGCGTGCACTTAACCACCAAGCCACGGGGCCGGCCCCATACTGTATAAATTTCAGGTGTATATCATTATACTTCTATTTCTGCATAGATTACATCACGTTCACCACCCAAATACTAATTACAACCCATCACCACACACATGTGCCGAATTATCCCTTTCGCCCTCCTCCCTCCCCCCTTCCCTTCTGGTAACCACCAATCCAATCTCTGTCTCTATGTGTTTGTTTGTTGTTGTTATTATCTACAACTTAATGAGTGAGATCATACTCATTGGTTTTAAGGCATACTTGTAATATAGTATATAACAAAGTTTGGATGACAGTGGGTGATGTTACATAAAAGCATTAGTATAGTAATAGTAAAGTGTAGCTATAAAGTAATATTATAGTACAAATAGTATAGATGTTACATGAAAGTAACAGTATAGAAAGCAATATTATAGATTTGGAATTGCTCTATTTGGGATTTTGGAAATCTTTCATCTAGAACAAAAATCAAAGGTCTAATATATGGTTAGTCAAATCTAGTCTCCAAAATGAAGTGATTAAAGCTTAAAAGAACTTTTAAAAATAAGTTTTATTTCTTAAGGTTTGAATATCCTTTTTGGTGAAAACATTTTGACTTTAGGAGATGCAGCTAAAAAACTATAAGAGTGAAAAGGAGAACATTCCTTATTAAATCCTGTTGACGATGATAGCTGACAACAGTCTATGTTAATGTAGCGGACCACAGTACCATTTACCATTTATAATAAATTTTATCACAAATGGAATCTTTGGAATCTCAGTGAAAATTCAAAGAAATACAAAACAGAATCTATCAAATGAAGGGGTTACTTCAGAACAATAATATCAATTTGCCATTAATGGTTTTCAAATGGCATTTAAAAAGTCTTGATAGTACTCAAAACTATGCTAATCCTTGGTCAGTATTCTGGAACAGAAAATGGAAATAGCACTAGAAAGACAAACCAATGCTTTAAATATAAATAAGTCTAATGGAACTGATATAAAAGCTAGATCTATAGTAGAGCTGAAATAAAATTTTAGATCTGACTTCCTTTACCTTTTAGGTTTGTGGTAGACTGTAAATCACAGCCACAATACTTTAAAGTTCTTCCTTTCAAAAGGTGGGTTCTAGTTCCTCATGCCAAGTGACCTGCATTGTGACTTGCTTTGATCAAAAGAATGTGAGGGAGTGACATGTGAGTCCTGAAGCCTAGGCATTAAAAAGTCTGTAGCTTCTGCCTTTGCTTTTTGGGATCTGGCAACTTCGTAAAGATCTTGGGTTAGATTACTAAATGATGATGCACTATGCGGAGAGGGGAAAGCTCACCAGCTGGAAGCCATTCCAGCCACCTCAGTCGAAGTGACAGGCATGTTAGTGAAGCCATTTTGGATCCTCCAGCCGCAGCTAAATAGCTGTAGCCAACCCCAAGCAGAGTGGAGATGAGCCATCCCCTGTACTCTGCTCAGATTACAGAATCATGAGCAAATAAATGGTTGTCCACTAAGTACTGAAGGGGTTTGTTATGCAGCAATAAATAGCTGCTACGGGGTCTAAGTTTTAACTATGAGTGCTAACTTAGAACATTTCAAGGATCCATCGAATTATTCAAACAAGAATTCTAAGTGTTAACAGACTGGAATAATCAAACATGCAACACTACTACACTTTTATGAGTTTAATAGGACAAAAACAACTATGCTTCAAATCTTACTAGAAGGGAAATCTATTAGTTAAGCATACAAAAAGAGCAATCTTTGTTTAAATATAGCAAATAATCATTTTGAATTTGGAAACAATAACCAAATATATTTTTTCAAATATTAGTTGATGATTTGTAGGAAGGAGAGTATCCTTTCAATAAACACTGTTTTGGAATCAAGATTGTTAGTTGCCGGCAAACTCATGGGAACACAGACAATGAACAAACAGATTATAGTTTTATAATAAAATAAAAACTTAGTAGGAATTAGGTTTATAGCTGTCTAAGGCATTGGAAGGAGTTAGGAACAGGGAAAAACTCTCCTTGTTTCTCTTATATGTTTTTTTAATACCCAAACCCATCTATTCCAGTTGCTATTTTTAATTCGCAACACATTTTTAGCTACATACAGCTATCTTGGTCATCTTTACTTTCTATGGTTAGGGTGGCAATAAGGAAAAGCCACATAGTAATCAGAAAAGCAAAGGTTCCAAGTCATGGGAAAAACTACTTAGTCACAGTACTATATTAATGAAATATGTTACTCTAGAACTGGGGCTGGCAAACCTTGTCTGTCAAGGTCCAGACAGTAATTGCTTTAGGCTTTGCAGATCTGTTGCATTTACTCAACTCCGCTTTCAGTGCAACAAAAACAATAAATGAATGCGTGTGACTGTGTTCCAATAAACTTTTATTTACAAAAAAAGGCAGCAGGCTGGATTTGGCCTGCAGGCCATTGTTTGCAAACCTCTGCTTTAGAATAATATTTCCTTTCCTTTCTTCTATTCTCTTTAACTAGAACAGTTACTTAAGAAAAATATAATTTGCAACAGAAAGATACAATGCCACTCTACCATTTACCAGGTTTGTAACTGGGCAAGTTATTAAACACCTCTCTGAATTTGCTTTCTTATCTGTAAATGGAAATAATTTGTACTTCAAATGATGTTGAAAGGATTCAGTAATTGAACACATATAAAGCACCCAGAAAAACACTCGACAAACTGGTAGAACTCAATAAAGGCTTCCTCCTTCATGAGCCAGTAAGGCTTAATTGAATATGTTATGAAATTTCCTTTTTGTCATTGATCTTTACCTACTTACCAACATACTCCTTGTTCCTACAGCAATGGGTTTATCCTTCAATTCTGGATTGTCTCTCATTTCTACAGCTGCATAGAAAGCATCCATGTCAATGTGTACTATGGTATTGTTCAGATCCCGGCTCTGTTCTAATTCCATTGCAAATTTGTCAACCTTAATTTTTAAAAAGTTAACATACTTTTAGACAACATAATATGGAAACACTACTAATCATAACATTATTTTTACTTTTAGTAGGTATCTGTCTGTCTCTGTTTGCCCATCTATCCATCCACTCATCCAACCTCCCATCCACCCACCTATCTACGTATATTTGATTGTTTATTAAGGCTACTAATTGCTTCTATTTTCACGAACATAGGCATTCTGTTCTCAAATATCATTCCCTATCAACTCTTTCATCTCTCAATACCCACAAGCACATAATAGGTACTTAATAAATATTTACTGAATGAATGAACTATTCCAACTGCTTGTATCAAAGGATTCTACTGCTTTATAAATTCGGAGGACAACTTATTGTAACTGAAAGCTTCAGTTTAGGTAAAAGAAACAACTCCCATCTGACTCCTAATATTAACGTCTTAAAATAGCAATAAAGGAAATGTACAAAAAAAGACTATACTACTTTGTCATATGATGTCTATGCTGAAGAGTATCACGCAACTGAATGTACCAAACCACAAGGTAAACATGCCCTCTGCAGAAGTGCTTTTATGAAGGTAATATTTGATAATCGTTAGTCTATATAAACCAAAATTGAAAATTGTAGCTGTAATTTATTCTTTCATAAAACTTCAATATATATGTCAAGTATATTAGTGAAGAATCTTAAAGAATTTTTTGTTTCTCTAGAGAGAAAGAGTTCGATTGATAAGAAGAAGGAGAAATGAATGGGGCTAGAAATAACCAAAGTAGAGCAGTAAGAAAAGGGTTTCTGTAGCAAACATAACAATACCCAAGGGTTCCTTCTTTGTGGCCTCTACTATGGAGGCCGAAAAAGCTAAATATGCACTTTCCCAGCTTGCCCTGCAGCTGGGGGTGGCTGTGTGACCGTCTGATCTATGTGACATAGAAAGAAGTCAGTAGGACCATTAAAGTAAAACCATGAGAGAAGATAGAGAAAGCTGTTGAAGGAGAGGGAGGACATGAAGAGCATGGAGTGGCTGGCACAGAGACAAGTCTAATAAATGTGATCTATTTCTAAAATGATCAATGGATAGCTGCATAACAAAGCAATCAAAAATTGAGGGAAAAACAGCCAGAATACAAGCAAGTGGGGTGAGCTCAGGAATGAAAGCAATTTGCATTATGTGGAGATCCTCATAGCAGGTTTCCTCAAAGGTGGAGAGTTACAGGGGTGTAATTCAGTTTTTCAAACCCTGGCTGGACTTCAACCTTGCTTCCCTTCCGCAGAATTTTTTTTCATAGCCTTCCTTCTTAGCATTATAGTGACACTAGCAGCTCACTAGCTGCAGGTTAAGACTGTAACTCCTCTTTTAAACAATCACCTTGAATCATATTTGTCTCCAGTAGCCACAGAGAGACTTTCTAGAGGGTCTGCTCCTGTTTAGGCTACAACTCACTGGATGACCTGGGTGCTCTCTGCCTTCTTCCGGCTGTTCCTCTGTCTAGAACGCCCTTCCTAGTTCTGTCATAAAGCCTTTAAGGATCAGCTCAGATATCTCTCTGTAACTTAACTGGATCTCTGTCCTCTGCACCACAGAATTTAATGTTCCCTTAGTTGTTTTCTTGCTCTTACTATGGCACTTATTGTATTAGATACTGAATTGTGAGTTCCATCAGGAGAAAAACTTTATCTGCCTTTAAAGTCTTTCCTCATAAGAGAGAAAGGGGAGGGAGACTCCTAAGAGAGAGGGAATAAAATGTATACCGATATCTATCTGTCGAAGGAATAAAATGTATACCGATATCTATCTATTTATTTCTGGTTAAAAAAGAGGAAGTAGTATTCGTAGAAAAATTTTCAAGAAGGCTGATCTCACGCAGTGAGACACCACACCTAACAAATGGAACTTCCCATTAGTCCAATTTATTACCCAGATTTAAAACAACTATTTCTTCCAGTACCTCAACTTTAAACTAGAGAATAGCATCCTGATACAAAAAAAGATGTAAACAAATCATGGAGACTAATAAAAACAAGGGTAGATTTAAAACTACTCTATAGTAATCCAGAAAACATGCCTAAGATATGAATCAACTGAGAATAAGGGAGTGGCATCTGAAACATCTTAACCCAGAAACACTGGGAAGGAAAAAGATAATAAATAGCAAACCGAATGGGAAAAAATTTTCTTTAGACTCTTACATTAAAGCTATGACAATTTTTTCAGCAATCTACTGTCTTTTCTGTGCTTAAAGCAAGTGTACCGTTGCCAAAAGGAAACCTCCCCACTGACTGAGTCACACATTCCACTTCACTCTCTCTCATCAGTCACCCTTGTCTGAACTCTTTTCCTTCTACATCTACCACCCCTGCTTTTGTCAAGTTTCTTCTTCTGAAATCCTCATTCACATTTTCCTTTCTTCCATTTTCCCTCGAAATAACTTTCAAGTTCTGACCTGAGCCTCTAACGTGTACGTTATCCCTTTTGCTACAGTTCAGAACCAGTGTGCGTGACAGTGGTTAAGAATAAGGCCTTTCATTTGGGTCTCAGCTCTGCCACTTATTAGTTACATGACAGCGGGCAAGTTAACCCCTCTCATCCTTACTTTCCTGATTTGTAAAATGGGACTAAACCAACCTCAAAAGGATGAAAGAATTAAAAGAGATACTCATGTAATGCACTTATCTAGGGATATGGTAAGGGCTTAATGATATTAACCTATAATTTTAAAAGTAGAAGTGACATTTACAAGTGACATTACAAAAGTAGAGTACATATATGTGTCATATAATATGCTAAGTGCTTCCTATGTTAACTCATTTAATGGTCAAAATAATTCTGAGATAATAATTATTATTCCCATTTTATAGATGAGGAAACTAAAGTTCAGTAAGATTAAGTAATTTGCCCTAGGGCTGGCCCCGCAGCTTAGCGGTTAAGTGCGTGCACTCCGCTACTGGCGGCCCAGGTTTGGATCCCGGGCGCGCACCGACACACCGCTTGTCCGGCCATGCTGAGGCTGCGTCCCACATACAGCAACTAGAAAGATGTGCAACTACAACATACAACT
The DNA here is from genome assembly GCF_057802395.1 of Ceratotherium simum simum. Classification (NCBI taxonomy): domain Eukaryota; kingdom Metazoa; phylum Chordata; class Mammalia; order Perissodactyla; family Rhinocerotidae; genus Ceratotherium; species Ceratotherium simum. The sequence continues at coordinate 89,845,175 of NC_141903.1, forward strand.
ATCTACTGGGGCTTTGGGGACAAAAAAAAAGGAGGCAGGATTGGCAATAGATGTTAGCTCAGATGTCTTCCTCAGCAAAAAAAAAAAAAAAAAAAAAAAGAGGAGGATTAGCATGGATGTTAGCTGAGGGCTGATCTTCCTCACAAAAAAAAAAAAAGTAATTTGTCCTAAATCATACAGCTGTTAATGTTAGAACTAGCCTTGAAACCAGGTTACTCCAAAGCCTGTGCTCTTTCCATTATCTTATGATGCTTCCCTAAAATGGATTTTAAAGAGTCTTTGTTTGTGTGTGTGTGTGTGTGTGTGTGTGTGGGGAAGATCAGCCCTGAGCTAACATCCATGCCAATCCTCCTCTTTTTGCTGAGGAAGACTGGCCCTGAGCTAACATCTATTGCCAATCCTCCTCCTATTTTTTTTTTCCCTTTTTCTCCCCAAAGCCCCAGTAGGTAGTTGTATGTCATAGTTGCACATCCTTCTAGTTGCTGTATGTGGGACGCTGCCTCAGCATGGCCAGACAAGCAGTGCGTCGGTGCGCACCCGGATCCGAACCCAGGCCGCCAGTAGTGGTGCGTGCGGACTTAACCGCTAAGCCACGGGGCCAGCCCCTAAAAAGTCTTTAACATTGAAATAAGCTCAAACCAGACTCAAATGGTGTATTTTATATCCACATTATGTCTTATTTTTAAAAATCCCCTTTTTCGATTACTTTTTAGGAGACTATTTCAGAAATACTGTTTTTCATTTTCTTGACTTAGCATTACCCTAAAAATTGCTGAGTAAATCTAAGTTCATAAAATCAATTGTTAAAATGGTCGAAATGCACTGATTGTCTGTGTAGGAGCCATTTAATATAACATGGATGTTTGTCCGTTCAATTTGTGAACTCATATAATAACAAGACGTTTTGGCAGCTGCAGAAATGATTGTGCCTTTAACGAGTCTAATGAGGAGGGATGGGGTGGTGAATACTACTTGGTGAAGTTCTGAATAAACATCATGGGAGTTCATGCCTACATAGGTTACTTACCTCAGCTTGACTAGCAATAGTTCATACCATCTTATCATAATAATAAAATCTACTATTTGAAAATTTTATGACTCTAAAATAGAAACACATTTCCCGTGAAAAGCTGTTTTCTCAGATATTCTACACTCCTTAGGACTTCCTCAATCCCCTCCCATTTATATAATTTCTTTTAAAGGAAGCTCAACAAATGAAACAATTTAACAATCAACATAAAACACATTTCCTCCCATTCCCCTTGCAAAAGATGCCAGAGAGCCTCCCATGAAATAGTCAACTAAAACTAACAAAATATGAAGTTCTGCTACACAATGTAAGGTATTTTCTATTCCTTCAGATTATTAGCATATTTAAGGATATGAGCTTTAAAAATAAGTAGTATGAACAGCAAAAAGTTATGTCGTATATTGTTCATACGTCCTATAGCTTTAAAACTTTATTAAAGATATTTATAGACTATAGATCAATAAAATTTACCAAAAAGAGGTCCAGAAAGTAAATTGCCTAAAGATTAAATCAATTTAAAAACAACGTTATTGTGGACAGAATGGAATTTTTTTTTTTTTTGGTGAGGAAGATTAACCCTGAGCTAACATCCGTTGCCAATCTTCTTCTTTTTGCTGAGGAAGATTAGCCCTGAGCTAACATCCGTGCCCATCCTCCTCTATTTTATATATGGGACGCCTCCAGAGCATGGCTTGACAAGCAGTGCGTAGGTCTGCCCCTGGGATCTGAACCAGCGAACCCTGGGCCGCCAAAGCGGAGCGTGCAAACTTAACCACTATGCCACCAGGCCGGCCCCCAGAAGGGAAGTTTTTTTAACTTGCTGAAATGATGCTTAAATTTATTTGAAAGAAACAATGCATAAGAAAAAAAATTCTTTTTAAAGAAGAGTAATGAGGGAGGATATTAAACTATATTATTATCATTCAATAATTAAAATTGCATAGTACTGATACAGGAAAAGATTCAATTGATTAGAAGAGACAGTGTAGAAACAAATCCAAGTACAATGAGAATTTAGTATATGGAAGTGCCTCATTTCTATTCAGTGGAGAAAGGACTCATGATTCAATAAATGGTGTTGGGACAAGAGAATCACAACTTAGGAAAAATAATACCATTTAGGGAAAATATAATACAATTTAAGAAAAAAAACACATCATACCTTACATCAAGAAAATTCCAAATGGACTACAGATTTGAATATAACAAAATCTATAAAAATACTAAAAGAACATTTAGGCTTGGTTGTGAGGAATAACTTTCTATGCACAACAGCAAAGCCAAGAAAAAAATTTTTTTTAATACTGCTGAATTTGATTACACAAACATTTAAAACTGTATAGGAAAACACCCCTGCAAAATCAAAAGACAATATATTGTAAAAATATTTACAATAAATGGCAGAGAAAAAATATCCTTAATATATGATAAGATGTATAAATCAAGAGAAAAAGATACAGACTCCTCTAGAAATGTGGGCAAAGGATATTTATTGCTTTGGACTGCTAGTTGAACCCCTAAATCCATTCTTTCTTCCTTCCATAGTAATAGATTTTTAGCTGGGCACATGGCCACCCAGCTAGAGAATATATTTTACAGCTTCTCTTGCAGTTAGGTGTGGCCATGAAACTTAAATTCTGGCCAAAAGAATGTGAGCTGAAGTAACGGTGCAACTTCTTTTTCACTTCTTTAATAGCAAATTACTTGCCTTCGATTTTTTTCTTTGTTCCTTCTTCCTTACTAGGGGCTAGAATATTGACTGGAGGTAATCCAGTTTTGTCAATCCAAGTAAGGATAACACTAGGGGACGATGGAACAACATGATGTAGAACCTGGGTCTTCAAATTACTATGGTGAGCAGAACCACCTGACCAGCTACAACCACTTGCCTGTTATGTGAGAGAGAAAGAAACGCTTATCTTATTTGGACCATTATATTTTTGAGTCTCTTGTGCCAGCTACTTAGCCTGTATCCTAACAAAGAATAAAAGAGGAAATTTCCACAAGAAGGAAATATTAATGGCAAATAAATGAAAAGACGTTCTCTCTGTCATAATCAAAGGAGGGCAAATTAAAACAACCATGAAATAATATTTTGGACACTGTATCAGCAAAAACTTAAAAGACTGATAAAACCTAGTTTTAAACAAGTAAGCGAGATAACCAACATTCTTATCTTGAAAATGTAAAATGGTATAATCTTTGGTGAAAATAACAGGACAAGAGTGAAAAGACATGTGAATAAGAATGATCATCACAAGATTGTGTATAAAAAAAACTGGAACCAAGGTGGGAGAAGGTAAATAAGTTGTGGTACAGACCTCCACACAGTGGAATGCTATGAAGCATTAAAAAAGACGATTTGAGAGACAAAATCATCTTGTCATGATAGCAGACCACTTAACACAGAAAATAAAAAATTAGCTTGCACTCTAGGACAGCATTTATCAAACAAAATGACACATTATAGTTTGGTAAAGAAAACATAAAATTTATAATCTCTAAACTATCACGAGAAGACTTTTGTAACAGTAGATTAATATTATAATTTTATCATTATGTTATAGCCTAAAGTGCTTTGTTAAATTGAATCAGGTTTCGATAGAGGGTAAAGCTGTCTTTAAAAGTAAACTTTGGGGCCGGCCTGGTGGTGCAGCAGTTAAGTGCGCCCTCCACTTCGGCAGACCCAGGGTTCACAGGTCCGGATGCCGGGTGCACACCGACGCACCACTTGTCAAGCCATGCTGTGGCGGCGTCCCATATAAAATAGAGGAAGATGGGCACGGATGTTAGCCCAGGGCCAATCTTCCTCAGCAAAAAGAGGAGGATTGGCATCGGATGTTAGCTCAGGGCTGATCTTCCTCACACACACACAAAAAAGTAACCCTTAGTTTTACTAGCAGAACCTTGACTGCTTTAAGTTCTCTATCTACCAAATGATACCCTGTAGCTTGGCTCTGCTCCAACTTTTCTCCTGAAATAACTTTTAATACCAGAAGAAACTCTGAGTATTTACTCCCTGAAGATGCTGGAGAAGCCAAAAGCCCCCCCAATTTTTAGAAGTCTTCTGTTTTATCTTAAACATTCATGCACATTTGGCATTCTACCCTATATGTGACTTTTTGTTTTACTATAACACAATTGTATTTTAAATTATGTACTTTCTAATTTAATTAGTTAACATGTTCCCCCAAATCTTTTTGGCAAAATCAGCGTTGCAGAAACATGCCACATTTATCTTGTGGCCTTTTCTAGCTGCAAAGTATATATATAATAAAAAGAACGTAAGTTTGGATTAAATCCTAGCTCTGCCAACTACCTGTCATATGAAGCCAGGCAAGTTACTTAACCTAATTCAGCCTTCATTTACTTTTCTGTATAATGGAGGTGACAACATCTAGGTGTGGAGTCTTCATGTAAAAGAGTAGACCAATGTTTAACAAAGTAAAGTATGTGCATTTGTTAAATTTTTATGCTTTACAAAATAAGGAACATTTACCTTTTACTTTGTTTTCAATTATGACTTGACCATGATGCATTTTAACTGTCAATTACTATTCTGCCAGCTTCCACTTTACTTAGCAATTTGAATTAATACCTGTAATTGTGCTTTCCTTAGCTGCTGGCTGGTAATCTGAGCTTTTTGTTGCATCATATTTTCAATCCTTTGGTTGACCTGCTTTTCTTTCTTGAGTTCATTTCCATAAAATCTGGACCCCTATGCAGGAAAACAAAACATAGCATAAGGAAAGCATCACTTAGTATAACCTGGTGACTAAGAGTACAGACTCTAGAATCAGAATGATTGAATTCAAAACTTAGTTGCACTACTTACTAATGGGTGACTCTAAAATTACCTCATCTTTCTATGTCTCAGTTTCCTTATCTGTAAAATGAATTTATAGTCACCTACATCATAGAATTGTTGTACTTAGCACAGTACAAAGTCTCTGAATGAGTGCAGATCTGCACTCAGAAAATAATGTGTCCTAGGCAGGATCCATGGGGTATATGCAAGGCCTTAGTCAGTTGGGTTATCGGTTATCTCCTTCATTTTTACTTAAAAAGTATTTTTAAAAATTTAATGTTAGTCATTAAAGAAAATGTAGAAATTAACTTTTAGAAAATTACCCATCATCCCATCACTGAACATAATATCTATCCATTCATCAAGTTGATGGGCATTTAGATTATTTCTACTTTTTGGCTATTATGAAAAATGCTGCAATGAACATTTACGTACACGTTTTTGTGTGGACATGTTTTCATTTTCCTTGGGTATGTACCTAGGAGTAGAATCTCTGTGTCATGTGGTAACTCCATGCTAAACCTTTTGAGGAACTGCCAGACTGTTTTCCAAAGTGGCTGAACCATTTTACAATCCCATCAGCAATGTATGAAGGTTCCAATTTCTCCACATCCTTGCCAACATTTGTTATTGCCTGTCTTATTTATTATAGCCATTCTAGGCTATAATAGTGTGAATGGCATTTCACTGTGGTTTTAATTTGCATTTCTCCAATGACTAATGATGTTGAACATCTTATCATGTGCTTATGAGCCATTCTTATATCTTCTTTAGTGAAATGTCTATTGATATCTTTTGCCCATTTTTTGACTGGGTTGTTTGTCTTCTTATTAATGAGTTGTAAGAATTCTTTGTATATTCAGGATGTAAGTCCTTTACCAGATGAGCGTTTTGCAAATATTTACCCCAGTATGTTGCTTATCTTTTTATTTTTTAATGGTGTCTTTTGAAGTGCAAATGTTTTGAAATTCATGAGGTCTGATTTGTCAACATTTTCTTTTATTGACTGTGCTTTTGGTGTTGTATCTAAGAAATGTTTGCCTAACCAAAGGTCTCAAAGATTTTCTCCTAACTTCTAAGTTTTATTGCTTTAGCTCTTACATCTCAGTCTATTTTGACTTAATTTTTGTGTATGGCGTGAGGTGAGGGTCTAAGTTCCTCTTTTTTGCATGTGGATATCCAGTTGTCCCAGCATTATTTGCTGAACAGACTATCCTTTTGCCTTGGTACTTTTTTCAAAAATCAATACACTAGGGCTGGCCCCGTGGCGGGGCGGTTAAGTGCGAGCGCTCCGCTGCTGGCGACCTGGGTTCGGATCCCGGCGCGCGCCGCCACACCGCTTCTCAGGCCATGCTGAGGCCGCGTCCCACGTACAGCAGCTGGAAGGATGTGCACCTATGACATACAACTATCTACTGGGGCTTTGGGGGGGGGGGGAATCAATACACTATAAATATAAAGATTTATTTCTGGACTCTTAATTCTGCTTCATTGTTCTATATGCCTAGCCTTATGGCAGTACCAGACTGTCTTGATAAGTGTAGCTTGATAGTAAGTTTTAAATAGAAAAGTCAAAGACCTCTATGTTTGTTCCTTTTCAAAACTGTTTTGGCTATTTTAGGTGTTTTGCCTTTCATATAAACTTTAGGATCTGCTTGTCAATTTCTGCATTAAAAAAAAGCCCCTGGAATTTTGATGAGGGATTACGTTGAATCTATAGATCACTTTGGGGAGAAGTGCCTTCTTAACAATATTGAGTCTTCTCATCCTTGAACACAGAATGTCTCTCCATTTTTTGGATCTTTAATTTCCCACAGCAAAGTTTTGTAATTTTCAGGACACAAGTGTTGCACTTCTTTTGAAATGCCTTAAGATTTTCTACATTCATGACATCTGCAGAGAGACAGTTTTAGTTCTTCCATTCCAATCTAGATGCCTTTTACTTCTTTTTATTGCCTGACTGCACTGGCTAGAACTTTCAGGAGTATGTTGAATCGAAGATGTGAGAGTGGACATCCTTGCCTTGTTTGATTTTCGGGGGAAAGCATTTAGTCTTCCACCATAAAGTATGATGATTACTATAGGTTTTTATAGACACTCTTTATTGGGTTGCAAAAGTTCCCTTCTATTTCAAGTTTGTTAAGAACTTTTAGCATGAATGCCTGTAGGTGCTTTTCCTGCATCTATTGAGATGACAATGTGTTTTTTTGCCCTTTATTTTATTAATGTGGTGTATTACATTAATTGATTTTTGGACGCTAAACTACCTTGCATTCCTAAGATAAATCCCACTTGATCATGGTACATAATCTTTTTTATATATTGTTGGATTAGGTTTGCTAATATTTTGTGGAGGACTTTTACATTTATAATGATCTATAATCTTATGCTTGTCTGGTTTTGGTATCAAGATGATACTGGCCTTATAGAATGAGTTGTGAAGTGTTCCATCCTTCTTTATTTTCTAGAAGAGCTTATGGAGTATTGGTATTATTTCTTCTTTAAATGTCAGATAAGCGTCCCACATACAGCAACTAGACGGATGTGCAGCTATGACATACAACTATCTATTGGGGCTTTGGGGGAAAAAATAAATAAATAAAATTATAAAAAAAAAAATTCACCAGTGAAGCCATCTTGAACTGTTCTTTTTGTGTGTGTGTGGGGGGGGGAGATTTTTAGTTACTAATTTAATTTCTTTTCTTGTTATAGGTGTATTTAGATTCTCTATACTGTCTTCAATCAGTTTTGGAAAACTGTGAATTTCTAGAAATTTGTTCTGTTTATTGGGATTTCTTTTAAAATACTCCACGCCCCTCCTCCAAAATTTAGTAGGGAGAGATAAGTTAAACAGATGAAAGAATATTTGCAAAAATGTTGATAACTACTGATGTTGGATGACGATTATCCGAGGATTCACTTTACTATTCTCTCTAATTTTGCGTATGCTTAAAATTTTCTGAGAAAAGTTTTAAAAAAGTAAATTGCATTAAATGGAGCAGCAACAATTAGAAAATTTCAATTTAAAAAAGATATCATTTGGGGCCGGCCCCGTGGTGTAGCAGTTAAGTGCATGCGCTCTGCTGCTGGCGGCCCGGGTTTGGATCCCGGGTGCGCACCGATGCACTGCTTGTCAGGCCATGCTGTGGCGGCATCCCATATAAAATGGAGGAAGATGGGCATGGATGTTAGCCCAGGGCCAGTTTTCCTCAGCAAAAAAAGAGGAGGATTGGCATGGATGTTAGCTCAGGGCTGATCTTCCTCACACACACACACAAAGAAAGATATTTATGATAAAGCCCCCCCATTAGAGGAATATATTATATGAAAAATATGAATATTTTAATATATAAAATATATGAGGTATATATTTTATGATTGATATACACACGATATATATCAATTATATGATATATGGATACATATTTTTCCTATGATTAATATATATATCATATCATATAAAATTGATAAAGAAAAGCAAAAGTTCAAGAATACCCAAGATACTCTTGAAAAAGAACAAAGAACGGGGCTGGCCAGGTAGTGCAGCAGTTAAGTGCACATGCTCCGCTTTGGCAGCCTGGGTTCGCCGATTTAGATCCTGGGTGTGCACCGATGCACCTCTTGTCAAGGCATGCTGTGGTGGCATCCCATATAAAGTAGAGGAAGATGGACACGGATGTTAGCCCAGGGCCAATCTTCCTCAGCAACAAAAAAAAAAAAAAAAAAAAAAAAAAGAGGAGGCTTGGCATCGGATGTTAGCTCAGGGCTGATCTTCCTCACAAAAAAAAAAAAAAGAAAAAGAACAAAGAGCAAAAAAAGAACTTGTTCTAGCAGGCATCAAGACTTAATATTAATTAAGATCATGCGTATAGGTACAAGAACAGACAAACAATCCAGTGGAACAGAAGAAAGCACTGCAGATCAGTAGGAAAAGGATGGACTATTTAATAAATGGTACTGGGACACAGAGAAGAGAGAGGGAAGATAGGGACATCTAGGGTAACTTAAATATTCTATTTCTTAACCTGCAAACTAGGCTCATAGGATTACCTTTGTTTTTTAAAATTTTGATGAAGTCTCATAAAAATAGAGAGATTAGTACAATGAACACATATATACAACTATCACTGAGATTTAACAACTGTTAACATTTTGCCATATTTCCTTCTCTGATTTTTTAAGTGAACTGTTTTAAAGTAAACTACAGATACAATGACATTTAGTATTCCATAGAGTATTTTAGTACACATCTTTAAAAATAAGGCCATTTTCCCATGTAATGATAATAACATTTTCACAGCTAATAAAATTAACAATAATACCTTAATATTATCTAGTACCCTCTCCATATTCAAACTCCCCTAAACGTTCCAAATGCATTTGTTTAAACCAGGATCTAATCAGGGTCCGTATGTTATATTTGCTTATTTTCTCTCTTAATTCTCTTTTACTTTTAAAATTGTATCTACACTTTATATACTTAAGAAATTATTTTTCCCTCAATTTTTAATTTTGGAATTTGCAAATCTTCAAAAGTTGAAAGAACAGCGCAATGAACACCTATAGGTCCTCACCTAGATTTACCAATGGTTAATATTCTGCTACATTTGGTTTCTCCCCCAACTCCTATATATGTACACACACACACACACACACACCCAATTCCTACACACGTGCATACGTGCACACACGTGCCCGCGCCCACACACACACACACACACACACAGACTTTCCCCGTTTTTTGGCTAAAACATTTCAAAGTAAGTTGTGGATATCAGCATGTATTTCCTAAGAATAAGGATATTCTCTGAAATTTTACACTTTTCTGCATGGATATTTTATAATATATAAATGAAACCCAAAAAGTGGTCAGAAAAAACCATTAAAGAATTCTTTTATGACCTTGGAGAAAGCCGTATGTAGTCGCCTAATTCAAGTACATAAAAAGAAACAAATAAAAACCTCTGCACAGAAGAAACTATCATAAGCAAAGTCAAAAGATAAACAATAATCCACTGGAAAATTGTGTAAATAAGAAGAAGAGAGTTTGTACATAAAGAAATAAAAGTGGCCTTTAAACATATGAAAAGATGCACAATCTCACTTTTCATAAGCAAAATACAAGTTAATGCTACACTACATTACTGTAGATTGGCAAATCCAAAAGTTTAGTAACACACTGTGTTGGCGCAGTTGCAGCATGGTAATACATACTCTCATATATTGGCAGTGGAAGTGTGAGTTGATACAACCACTATGGAGGGTGATTGAGCAATTCATAACAATTATTCCACTTCTAGGAATCTCTCCTAAAGTTATACCTGCACAGATGTAAAGTTATGAAATACAAGGTTATTCAGTGTAGGATTGTTTGTAAAAATAAAAGACTAGAAATGACTTATATGTCCATCAATAAAGATTCTGACAGGTTCAATAAATTATATTCATACATGCAGGCATAAAAAAGAATAAAGAACATCTTTAATTACTTATACAGAAAGATTTCCAAGTTATACTAACTGAAATGAAAACAAAAAATACAACGATTACAGTATTCTCCTACTGGAGTTGAAAAAGGGAGAAAAAGAACATGTATGTTATTTTGCTTCTACATGCATATTATGTGCATGTGAGGTAGAAAACTGGATGGCAAGAGCAACAGAACAGAAGGAAGATTGTTCCATACCCATTTGAGTTTAACAATATTATATATTAAAATATTAAAAATTATAATAAAAAGGATATTCAAAACTTACTGATTTTTCTTTTAAACAGAAAGTTAAAAAGTTAGTAAACTAAAGATACTGAAAGAAACAAGAAACATACCTTTGTGGCTTCCATGATAATTTTGTTAATTTTGTCTTTATCCAATCCTTCCATTCCTGCTTTATTATCATTAAGTCCCATCCTAAGCAGAAGATCATCTTTGTAATTGTCATTCTTCTCCTTTGTGCTTTCCATGATGTAAGCCAAGCTAAAATGGCTTTTTTTATTATCTGAAAAAGCATGCAAAATAAACACTGCTTTTCAAAGCGTTCATGGTGGGGGGAGGTGGACACACAAGTTAAAATGATATAGAAATCAGCAAAACAAAAAATAACCGTTAAGAATTTTTAGCTATTGAGAAATTATTATTACTCAGACTGTACAATTACTATCCCAAGAATACTGTACTCCTGGAGGGAAGAAGGGAATGAACCTTTCCAGCCAGCTCTGTGCCCGCCATTATGCCTGGTGCTCTACACTTGAAACTCACACAACAGCCCTGGAAGGGATCCATTACTATCCCCTATATAAAGAGAAAGACACTTGAGACTTAGTACATGTCTACTGACACAAATTTGCTAATAAGTGACACCATCTGTGTTGAAACCCAGGTCTGAGTCCAAAGTTTATGTTTTTCTCATATTAATACACTGTATAGGAAATAAATACAAAATAACACTCCCTCTACTAAACATGCTAAGTTCAATAGCATTTATTACCTACTGTATGCAGAGCTCCATTCTTAAGGCAGTGAAAAAAATACGGAAAAAAATAATAATCTATTCACTTCCAGGAAATTACTGCATTTTACAACGTTGTCACTTCTAAGGTTAAGAAAAATCCTTTCAAATAATAATTCTTTAATACCTTTATATAGTTATTCATAATTTACCTTCATATACATTAGCTTTTAAAAATATTTATAACAACCATACAAAATTGCTTTGGTTATTCTCATGTTAGGGAGAAAGAAATCGGAATTTCAGGAAGGTTAAATGAATTACCTTTTGTAAGTCTGCTAATAAGTGAAAGAACTGGGATTGGAATCCAAGTCTTCTCACTTCAAGTCTGTTGCAGCTACCATACATCACAGCTGCCTCCAATTTGGGGTTCACTTACGCTATAAATAAATGGCCAGGTGAACAGCTGCTATAAATCTACAACAAATTACGACAGTGATTTCTTATTTGCATGATTTAGAGCTCATTTACTCTGCCTTGAGGAACTTTCTGCTTGTTTGTTTTCTAGGTAACATCCATCACCACACATAGTTACAAATTCTTTTTTCTTGTGATGAGAACTTTTAAATTCTACTCTCTTAACTATGGTCACCATGCTGTACATTACATCCCCATGACTTATTTATTTTATAACTGGAAGTTGGTACCTTTTGACCCCCTTCACCCATTCTGTACCCCCTCCATTCCACAACCACCAATCTATTCTCTTTATCTATGAATTTGTTTTTTTGTTAGATTCCACATATAAGTGAGATCATACAATATTTATCTTTCTCTTTCTGACTTATTTTACTTAGCATAATTCCCTCAAGAGAACCTTTTTTTTTTTTTTTTGCTGAGGAAGATTGGTCCTGAGCTAACATCTGTTGCCAATCGTCCTCTTTTTTGCTTGAGGAAGAGTGGCCCTGAGCTAACATCTGTGCCCAGCTTCCTCTACTTTGTATGTGGGTTGCCACCACAGCATGGCTTGATGAGTGGTGTAGGTCCGTGCCTGGGATCCAAACCCACAAACCCGGGCCGCTGAAGCAGAGTGTGTGGAACTTAACCACTATGCTGCCATGCTGGCCCCAAGAGAATCTTTTGTTAACACTGCTTCCATTTTTGGCACTATCAAAGAATAAGAAAAATTATGGAACAGAAGTTGAATACTGTGATTATTAGTGATAGTTCCATTAGAAAAAAATAGTGTACATCACATTAGCTCTCAAACTTTGCCGCGCACCAGGCCCACCTGGAGAGATTCTAAAACTCTTGATGCCCAGGTTGCATCCCATACTAAACAAATCAGAAAGTCTGGGAGTAGGAGCCAAATGTCAGTATTTTAAAACAATGCCCAGGTAATTCCAATGTGCCCCAAGGTACAGGAACCACTGGTGACATTGCTTCTCAGTACTCTAGGGAATATAGGTTGGTTTTCTGTTTTTATCGTTTGAATTTTTTTTCTCTGTAACTATCACATTCAGCTTAATATTACCCTATATTTTGCCTTATGCTTTAGTAATCAATTACTTGTCTTTTTCTAGTAAAACAGGTGAATGTAATTCATTCATAATTTTCTTGTATCAAGACTACTGAAGAGTGAAGAGGCTAAATGCAAACATCCTCCATTTAAGCTGCCTTGACTTTTAAATGATGAGATGCATGAAAGGAAAAGAAATGTTTTTTTGAATGCTTACTACTTCACGTAAGGTATATTACTTAGGCCAAAAACGCTGAGAATAATTGGTTTTGGTCCTTAATTGGGTCAGAAGAACTGGGCTATCAGCAATACTGATGCCATCAAAGTTGTGAGATAGGTAAAGTTAGTTTTCAGCTACCTTCCTGCCTTGTTGATGCCCAATTACCAGGCAACTTCTGTCCAGTTTCACGGGTGTAGGTTTACTATCATTTACAGGCTAATGACTTCCCAGTTTACAGCTCCAGTCCAAGTGCCTGTCTGACATCTCAAAGTTAACTTGTCCAAAACTGATCTTCTCACATGCCTCCATCTCCCACACCAGCTCCACCTGCAGCCTTCCTCATCTCAGTTGAGGGAAATCCCAACCCCTTCCAATTGGTCATGCAAATCACCTTGTGGTCATTCTTGACTCCCCTCTTTCTCATACATCCCACATCCAAACTGTCAGGAAATCCTGGGGGCTCTGCTTTCAAAATGAGCCCTGAATGTAACCACTTCTCACTACTGTCACTCTGGTCTGAACCACCAATATCTCTTGCCTGGATTATTGCAATAGCCTCTTAAATAGTCTGTTTCTGCCCTTGCCCTCCTACAGTCAATTATCAACACTAGCCCAACTGACTCCTTTAAATCACAAGTTAGTCATGTCACTCCTCTACTGAAAACTGTACAATGGCACCCCATCTCACTCCAGAATAAAGCCCAAAGTCCTTACAGAATCTGGATCCCAGCTACCTGTTACCTGTCTACCCTCACACATGTCTAATATTCTCTCCCTTGCTCACAACTCTCCGGCCACACTGGTCTCTTTGCTCTTCCTCAAATCTCTAGGCACACTCCTTGAGACCTTTTGCACTGGCTGTTCCTTTCTCTTGGAGGGTTCTTCCTCCAGATATCCTCTTGACCAACCTTACTTATCTCCTTCAAGTCTTTGTTTAAATGTCATCCTCTCAGTGAGGGCCTACCCTGACCTCTTGATTTAAAATTGCAGCCTGATTATCCCTTCCAACCCCTCTTCTCAATGCTCCATTGTTTTTCATAGTCCTTATTATTTCCTGATATAATACATCCCTAAAGATTTTTCAACTTTACGATGGTGCAAAAGCCATAGGCATTCAGTAGAAACCATACTTCGAATTCTGAACTTTGATCTTTCCCCAGGATAGCGGTACACAGTACAATCCTCTCTCTTTCTCTCGTGATGCTGGGCAGGGAGCTGCAGCACCCAGTGGGCCACAGGATCATGAGGGTGAACAACCGATACACTCACAACCATTCTGTTTTTCACTTTCAGTACAGTAGTCAATCAATTACATGAGCTATTCAATATTTTATTATAAAATAGGCTTCATGTGAGATGATTTTGCCCAACTGTAGGCTAATGTAAGTATTCTGAGCACGTTTATCATGGTTAAGGTAGGCTAGGCTAAACTATCATGTTCGGTAGATTAGGTGTATTAAACGCATTTTTGACTTATGATATTTTCAACTTAGGATGGGTTTATTGGGACATAACCCCAATGTAAGTTGAGGAAGATCTGTATATAAGTTCACTTACTTATAATGTTTATTGTCCATTTCCCCTGTGAAAATGTAGGTTCCAAGAGGGCAGGGACCTTTTTTTTTTTTTCTTTAATGTATCCCAAACGCCTCAAACAGTACTTGGTACACAGTAGGTGCTCAATAAATATTTGTTTGACATTGAATGACTGAACTCAGTTTATATCATTTTCTCATTCTTTTATTCACATAGCAAGGTCACATAATCACATTAAAAACTGGGAGAAAAACTGCTTTTCTGAAGTTAATAATTTCAAAATATTTGCAGTTTTTCTTTATTTCAACATTAAATATATAAGGACAACTATATGAGCTAAACAACCTCTGATTTTATAAACCTTGTTTTCCTAAGACATTTAATGGTTAAATTGGTTTATTAAAGTTTATTAAAGCTTTTGGGACTTGTATTAGAACATAAGAATATTTTGAATTTACATATGAGAATGCTCGCTAGGCTCCATTAATATTCAAAAGATTCTAGCTTATATTTATTCTTTGGGAAATTAAGTTGCTTTGTTAAATTTAAATTTCTTTGATTAAATACTTTCCAATTATATTTAAGTCTAAGAAAAATTATTGGAGAAAAGTAATAAACAACATACTAAGTGTTAGGATACTTGGATCTTGATGAGTTCCTTTTGGTACTATCATTTATGTCGCTGTGGTAAGCCTGCTTTGTTTTTATTGGTATTTCTATTATTTTCAAATTTCTAAAATCTCTTATTAGTCTTGGTTATCTCTGTTCTTCCCATTAGTTCTTACTGAGTTTCTTTATCTAGAAATCCATAAACTGAAAGGGAGAGTGCCTAGCAAGAGACGATCACAAAGTATAATGATTTTCCATATTTTTCTGGGAAGTGAGATCTATTATTATTTCAAATTGCTTTGTGAGGGCAGCATATAATGTAAGTGCCCAGTATGGTGTCTGGTACATGATAAACTCTCAATCAATAGTGTCATTATTATTAAAGTTAGGCCAAATTTCCAGAGCTGTGACAATCACTAGTCTTATTTTTCTTCTCTCTCTTTAAGATAAAGAGACTACAGGGGCTGGCCCGGTGGCGTGGTGGTTAAGTGCGCACTCTGCTTTGGTGGCCCGGGTTCACAGGTTTAGATCCTAGGTAAGGACCTACACCACTCATCAAGCCATGCTGTGGTGGTGACCCAAATACAAAACAGAGGAAGATGGGCACAGATGTTAGCTCAGGGCCATTCCTCAAGCAAAAAGAAGAAGATTGGCAACAGGTGTTAGCCAATCTTCCTCACCAAAAAAAAAAAAAGATAAAGAGACCATGTAAGGGAACAGGGTATACCTAAGCATCCTTGAGAAAAAGTCCAAGTTCACAGATCATATAGATGAATTTTATTTGTTTGTTTTGCTTCCAAAGAAGTATCTGTTGCATGATTACTGTGCACTATCATATATAAAGTCCCAAAGCCTATAATGGATCTAACTGTGATTTTATAAACAAAAGTTTTTTTGAAAAAGAAAATGGTCAGACATTTTTATGGCTTGATATTACAGAATAGAGTCTGCTTCACTTCAATTCAGAAGCACAAACATTAATGCAGAACTCAAAGGAAAGAACTCTGGGTTCTTGTGGTTTAGCATATTGGTTTAAAAACACATTTTCTCTGAAAATATTCAAATTCTTCCCAGTCTGATTCTACCACTGACTATTCAGGTTACCACTTAAAAAACATAAGGCCAACTGTTTTTGGTGGTAGTAAGGACGGAAAATTAGAATGTTTCAGAGGAAATTCTAAGGAGGAAGTTCTAGTGCGGTAGGGTTCCTCCTACCTATAAAAAGCACACAAAACTATGTAAACACTATCATAAGTGCTAAGCATATTGACCAAAGTCACCTGGAATTAATCTATCAGAAAATATGCAAAATTTACTAAGGTCAATAAGAGAGAGAGGGAAGGAGGGGAGTGGGAGGCAAGGGGAGGGGGAGAGAGGAGAAAGAGGGAAAACTAAATATAGTAAAGTCCCTTGGTGGAGCTTGCTTCCTATTTCTAATATACTATAAATAACCAAACCCAATAATGCCCCCAAAAAACCTTATATGGCTTAAACCATAATTTTTACATAATGGGAATGAAAGCACAGATGCAACTGTATGTTTAGCTTTAGCTTTTAATACCTTTGCAAAATAAGATGTAGAAAAATTTCAAAATTATTTCAGACTGGATTATTTGAAAGATTTAAAAATTTATTTATATCATTGAGAGAAATAACAGAAATAATGTAACCCCTCAGATCCTAAACCAAGGGGATGTATGCTAAAAGAAAACTCAAGTTCTCACCAAGGACACAGGGTCTACTCTTTAAGAGAGAACCATGCATATATTCTCTCTGACTGCCTTTTTCCTTCCTAAGTTTTCTACTCATTTAATTTATTCCAGTGAAGAAGAATGAGACAGAACACAGTCTAAAAACCTACTCTACCTAATCCTAAAGACATACCAAATTCACTCTTATTGAATAATAAATCGAAACTATCTGCTTCTTTAGTACAGAATGAAAAATATCCTGATACAAAACACATTAACTGAAGCATCAATTCAAAGGTAAATTCCCCAAAGCTCAATTTATAAGTTTCTATTTTGATGGTGAGTTGCATATTTTGTAAAAAGCCTTCCAGGTTCTTTAACAACAAAAACCTTGTTTACATTCAGAAATAAATAAACTCAGGACATTTAACAATTGTGAAAAATTTAGTTTATATCTTATAAAAGCTGATTGTTTCTGGGGATGTTGATTCATTAACATGAAGGAGGTAGGCTGAGAGGCTCTTTCTTTGGGTACTAGATCAAGTTAGCAAAAATATTTACTTACATAGAAGTGATACCAAACAGAATAATTTTGTTTTAGTTGAGGTATATATAGCAAAGTGCACAAATCTTAAGGGATAATTGAATATATATGTTCTTCGAAGGAGGAAAAGGTTCTCCTGTAGTACCTTTTTCGGTACTGTAATAATTTTTTAAGTTCTACAATCTCAAATGTTACCATTTTAATATAAAATTACATAAGAAGCCAGGATAATAAGGTAGGGTTACACTACAATGGGAAACTGAGCTATTATACTCTTTATCACTATACCAGGTCCTACATTATTGGAAGAAAAATATTGAATAAAGTCAGAAAGAGTTGTACTAGATATTATTTTCCTTTTCTGGAAAAACGATCCTTTCAATTATCCCCTCTGCCAAACTGCTCCAGTTTTTTGAGTCTTAATCTTGATATTATTTCTTGATCCACTGCTACTGATTTCTTTTCTTTCTTTTTTTTTTTTTGTGAGGAAGATCAGCCCTGAGCTATCATCCATGCTAATCCTCCTCTTTTTGCTGAGGAAGACCGGCTCTGAGCTAACATCTATTGCCAATCCTCCTCCTTCCCCCCCCCCCTCCAAAGCCCCAGTAGATAGTTGTATGTCATAGTTGCACATCCTTCTAGTTGCTGTATGTGGGACTTGGCCTCAACATGGCCAGAGAAGCGGTACGTCGGTGCGTGCCCGGGATTTGAACCTAGGCCGCCAGTAGCAGAGCATGTGCACCCAACCGCTAAGCCACAGGGCCAGCCCTGCTGCTGATTTCTTAGGTTTCTTATAGCTCTAAGCTATTAGCAAGAGTTTAAAACACTCTAGCAACATAACCCTTTTCAAATGAAATCTTAAGTAAAACCTCAAACTTTTCCTTAAATCTTTGTTCTACAAATGCTGTGCAGCTCTCCTATAATTTCTTCATATATATTCTATCACTAATGTAAAAGAATAAATAGGTAGCCTACAGAAAAGGGAAAATTAACAGCAACCTTCATTTCTTTGATTCTCCTAATTCCTTAAAAATATCTGTGTGAACACTGATATATATTGAAATTGTTACCAACTCCAAGACTACACTAACAGCATCTGGAATTTACATTCAATTAGCAAAAATAATTATTCTAATTGATGAGATAATTTCTCCTCTTCCCAGGGTTATATGCTGTAACTGGAGGGGGAGTAATAGTGGTTTCTTCTCAGTGATATTTAATTTGTTTTGAAGCTGCAAATAACATTAAAGGAAGACATGTGAAAGGGAGCATGGGTGGCCCCGTGGCTTAGTGGTTAAGTGCGCGTGCTCTGCTACTGGTGGCCGGGGTTTGGATCCCCGGTGTGCGCAGCGACGCACCACTTGTCCGGCCATGCTGAGGCAGCGTCCCACATACAGCAACTAGAAGGATGTGCAACTAGGACATACAACTATCTACTGGCTTTGGGTAGAAAAAGGGAAAAAAAAAAAAAACATGAGGCGGATCGGCAATAGATGTTAGCTCAGGGCTGGTCTTCCTCAGCAAAAAGAGGAGGATTAGCATGGATGTTAGCTCAGGGCTGATCTTCCTCACACAAAAAAAAAACCTTGTAAAACACTGAGCTAGAATAATTTATTAAACTATCATCTGTTACACAATAAGTGATTTATGTTACTTAATGAAAGCTATTAACCCACAAAAGGAAAAGCAGTCCAGACTTACTGATATCTATTTTTTCCTTAATGAGATCTAAATATAACTGCTTATTTTAAGACAGAGAAGACTTAATAAAAACAGTTCAATCCAAGAGGCATTTTAATATAGTGCAAAGAGTACTTGCGTTGAAGCCAGACAGACCTGGATTTAGATTTAAACTCTGAAATTTAACTAGTTGTGTCATCTTAGGCAATTTATGTGATTTCAAGGTCTATGAATCTTGGTATCTTGGTCTGTAAACCTTACTTCCCAGGGTTGTTGAGGATTCAGTGTATGAGATGTAAGAGCCCCTAGCATAGTAAATACACAGTGAGCATGCAACAAATGTGGATTCTCTCCTCTTTCATTCTTATTTATTTCTCTAAAATGTGACCAAGGCTACAGGCCTGGCTGCAAATATGAGCATGTAATTGATTGAGAAATCAAGGAAAAGAAAGAAAAATCTTCATTACTAAATAAATGACAAGTGAAAAAAATCACCCCCCTCTCCAGCCACCACACAAAATGCCACCTAACTTTAGGGAAGTCAGAAAGAACAAAAGGCACCCACCCCTCGGATCCTGTGGAATTTGGTGAACCAACAAGAGAATATTCTTCACGGCTTTTAAGGCTTTACCACTGCCATGATCCCAAAATTCAAATCAAGGTACCAAGCAGTTATATTTTAGTTTCCTTAAGTCAATGAATACAATATTAAGGTAACCAAGTCTAGACACATATGAAATTTCAACATTTATACCTAATGTTGAATTTGATCTCATAATGCTTAACTGCATGAAAGCACTGGCATAATGTGTTTGGCACGACTGATTTAAAAATCACATATATTACTGTCTAGTATATGTGCAGAAATACTTTATATTAATGAAGCTTGACAAATAAATGCACTTCTAATGTTAAAAAAATCACATTACTGTACTTCCAAGAATAAATCAAGTTTTCAGGGTAAGGTTTTAAATTAAATCCCAGGATACACCCAAGACAATCTCTGGAACTCTAGTTTAGAACATGCATATTTTAAAAATTCTTTTTTTTTTTTTTTTTTATTTTTTCCCCCCAAAGCCCCAGTGGATAGTTGTATGTCGTAGCTGCACATCCTTCTAGTTGCTGTATGCGGGACTCGGCCTCAGGATGAACGGAGAAGTGGTGCCTCGATGCGCACCCGGGATCCGAACCACCAAGCCACAGGGCCAGCCCTAAAAATTCTTATATTAACAGATAATTTTAATCTCTTAATCTAAAAGTGCACTTGTATTATATAACCTTCACAGGTAAGCAAATGCATCTCTGCCTCTGCAGGACTCCACAATTTTCTTAAAAAATGGAAAATGAATCCCCTGCCTTGGTTTCCTTGTGGAATTTTTCTTTTAGATTTCCAATCCAGTAATTGTTGGAAACATTTCTACTGTCCTGACCAGGCCTCAAAGGGTTGGGAGTCAAGTAGACTCTGAAAACAACATCCATTTATTTCAATAGAGATTAAAACCACATAGCTTGTTACCTCCTTTACTCAAAGGCTTAGGGTTAAGAATAATAGCAACCTATTTTGGGGACGTAAAATCTAGTCCCTGCTATGTGACCATAATTTCTAAAAGGTTAAAATAGGGCCGGCCCCGTGGCTTAGTGGTTAAATGCACACGCTCCCCTGCTGGCGGCCCGGGTTCGGATCCCGGGCCCGCACCAACGCACCGCTTGTCTGGCCATGCTGTGGCTGCGTCCCACATACAGCAACTAGAAGGATGTGCAGCTATGACATACAACTATCTACTGGGGCTTTGGGGGGAAAAAATATATAAATAAAATTATAAAAGGTTAAAATAATGTATTCATCTTTATTAAAGGTAAGAGCTTGAATTTATCAGATTTCAGAATTTTAAACCATAATGGCACTAGCATATTTGCAAAACCTACTAAGTTAATATTTTTGCCAAAAACCAGTTGTCAATCCCAGTAAACTACCATGGTTAATTCTGACCCTGTTATTAAATCTGCACATGGTATAGCATTATGAAAACTGGTCAAATGTTGACAGTAGCTCCCAGCATATGAAGCATTCATTTCTATACTGTCGAGTACCCTAACAAAATTTGTTCTACAAATGAAATATGCATTTCCTAATAATACTAAAATAATTACTTTTAATAATATACTTCACAGATGCTAAGAAAACCAAGAAAAAGGTACAACAAACGAATACCATACTGTGTAATTGACTCACTTCTTATGAACAAAATACAGAAGTGATGAGATGTCATGTCCAAAAATGGGGTATAAAAGAATGTGACTTCTGGGTCAGCCCTGGTGGCCTAGTGGTTAAGTTCGGTGCCCTCTGCTTTTGGTCTGGGTTCGGTTCCCAGGTGCAGACCCACACGACTGTCTGTCAGTGGCCATGCTGTGGTGGCAGCTCACACACAAAAAGAGGAAGACTGGCAGTGGATGTTAGCTTAGGGCAAATCTTCCTCAGCAAAAAAAAAAAAAAGAACGTGACTTCTATCTTGGATGCTCTCATTCTCACTTGGATTACTCACCCTGGGGAAGCCAGCTGCCATGTGAGGCAGCCCTGAGAGGAGGCCTATGTGAGTTAGCTTGGAAGTGGATCCTCCTCCAGTCAAGTTTTCAGATAAGACTGCAGCCCTGGACAATAGCTTAACTACAATCTCACGAGCCAGAGGCACCCAGTTAAATCACACCAGGATCCTTGTTCCACAGACACTCTGAGATAGTAAATTTATAGTTTACTCTCAAATTCTATAATTATCTCATTAAGGATCAGCACTGGTCCACAGACCACATTTTGAGTAGCACTGCTATAAAACAACTGTATACTAAAGATTAGTAATGTTTTCATTTGAATAAAAGTGAAAATTTAAAACATACTAATAAACTTATCAACTGAATAATGTTTATGACAAATAACTTTATCTCCTGGAATCTGTGCAGGAAAAAATAAGGCAATATTTTTTGCACTACTCAGAACTAAAATATACATTTCAAGAGGGTAAAAACTGGTACAGTGCTAGGCCAGTAAGCCTTTTATTTAATGAATGTATCATGAATGAATGAATGATGGGCAGATTAATATACAAAAAGGAATAAAATTAATGGTACCACCTCAGTTAAGTCTTTTTACATGCAATAATTGTAAAAGCTAACATTTGGATCTTAATAATGTTTTACAACATGGATTATCCCATTTAATCTCCATAAGAGATGAGGAAACTAAGGTGCAAATTTAATAGGTAGCTTAGATAAGGTCATACAGATTAGGGACTGTATTTCAGGTCTGGCTTCAAAGCCCTCACACTTAACCGTTACACTATAAATACAAGGAAAGTAAAATAAAAAATTAGTGGGAACAGTAGTTGTTTTGCAGACTGATAATGGAAGTAACGTGAAAGTGGTGTGAATGATAACAGATACAATATCATACATTACACTATAATAAAAGGCACAATTTATGGTCTAAATTTATCTTTAAGTGACATTATATTTTGAAAACTCTCTAGAAGCCTAAGAAGTCTTCAAATGAAGAATATGAAACAATGACAAGGAAACTAAAATAAAATTATGAAAATATGATGTCCATTCAGACTTTTCTAAAAACCATGAACTTTTTAAAGAAATATTAATAGATGAGGTTTTTTGAGTATCCTGAAATCTGAAAAACATTGTACAAAGAAAATATATTTGGGGATCAACTGCAGATCCTCCTTGTGATCCGAAGGGCAATTTTTTCAATTATCATGGCATCTGAAACAAACAGTTCATTTTTACCAAGCACTGCCTTACCTAATAACTTAAATAAAACTCAATTATAAAAAAGCCATATATTTCTGCCTAAAGCAACACAGAAAATAAAGGGAAAGCATTATTCATAAGAAGACTTTGTCTGAAAACGAGAGCTTCCCAAATTTTGTCTTTGTACAAGTCAAACTAGCAGCAAAAGTGATTTCTCTTTTACAATATTCAGTAGTTTCTTCTGTGTCAAGATATAGCCAACCTCTCTAAAGTTGGGGGAAAAAAAAAGAAACAGATGAAAATACAAACTATGAAATTCCATAGAGGTTGCCTATATTTGCTAAAAAAATATGTACGAATCAATGATAACTAACATTTTCTAACAACTTAGCACGTGCCAGGCAGGTACTAAGTGCTTAATAAGCATTCTCTCATTTATTCCTCATGATTACTCACTAATTCAGATATTATCCCAATAAAGTATATATTAGTAAGATATATAAAGAAATCGAGGCTTAGAGAATTTATGTAATTCACCCATGATCACAGGAG
Source organism: Ceratotherium simum simum (assembly GCF_057802395.1). NCBI lineage: Eukaryota > Metazoa > Chordata > Mammalia > Perissodactyla > Rhinocerotidae > Ceratotherium > Ceratotherium simum. Next base: position 89,868,563 of record NC_141903.1, read on the forward strand.
GTATCCAAGCTGAAATTCAAATCCAGATTTTGTCTCCAGAGCCCACATTCTTATCAGTATGCTAAATATATATAACTACTGCCTAAGATGCCAGCAGGATTATTTTATCTTCATTCTTGAATGATGTTTTCACGAGATATAGAATTGAGTTGACAGTTTTTTTCTTTCAGTACTTTAAAGATGCTGCTCCATTGTTTTCTAGTCTCTGTTATTTCTGTTAAGACGATGATCGTTCAAATTGCTGTTCCCTATATGTGATGTGCCCTTTTTTTCTGACTGCTTTCCAGTTTTTCTCTTAACCTTTGGTTTTCAACAGTTTGGTCATGATGTGCCCAGCACATCCCTAGACCAGCCTCCTGTGTTCTCTGTGAACACTTCCCTCTACCCCTGCTTCCTCTTCCTCTGCCCTTTTAAAGATCTGAAGGTTTTCTCTGTCCCTGACATGCAGCAGGGCTGCCTTCCTCTTCCCCTCCCACCTTCACATTGTATATATTTAACTTTTTTTCTATTTTTCCAAAATACTCCCTAAAGAGGAAGAGAAAAAAGGCTTTCCAAGGCTTCAAAAATTCCCAACCCTTTTTTCAAGAACATGACTTACAACAAAATCTGTTTGAATCATGTACCTGTTTAACTTCTATCGGCAATATCAAGTACTATACTAATGGTTTTTTTTTTTTTTTTTTTTTGTGAGGAAGATCAGCCCTGAGCTAACATCCATGCTAATCCTCCTGTTTTTGCTGAGGAAGACCGGCTCTGAGCTAACATCTATTCCCAATCTTTCTCCTTTTTCTCCCCAAAGCCCCAGTAGATAGTTGTATGTCATAGTTGCACATCCCTCTAGTTGCTGTATGTGGGACGCGGCCTCAGCATGGCTAGAGAAGCGGTGCGTCGGTGCGCACCCTGGATCTGAACCCAGGCCGCCAGTAGCGGAGCACACGCACTTAACTGCTAAGCCACGGGGCCGGCCCTATACTAATCTTAAGCATAAAATAGTTTGGGTTCTCATTCCATAAAAAACTAGCAATAATCCCTAGAAAGAAGCAAAGGTCTTTTTGGAGAAGGTGTTTGTCTCTGGAGTCTGCCAGTGTTTCTCTACTTCACACATCTTTTCACAGGTCTGCTTGAGAGCTAATGTAAATATTACTACATGTCGGTCATTGATCCCCTTAACTTCACTTTGGTTTTTGATAATTCTCTCAGATTGTGATTTATAAAGTATGGTTCTACTGTGAAATGCTTATTACAGTAGGATCTACATGATAGCCATACTTTGAAAAATTCTGTTAATATTTTAGATATTTCTAACTTATGAAAATGGCCTAGTCAGATGTCCCAATGAGCAAATATTTATTATACACTTTATACATGATTTTTTACACCTCTATTTTTGTACTTTATACATCTATTTTTGTGTGTGTGTGAGAGGAAGACCAGCCCTGAGCTAACATCCGATGCCAATCCTCCTCTTTCTGCAGAGGAAGACTGGACCTGGGCTAACATCCCTGCCCATCTTCCTCTACTTTATATGGGACCTCACCAGAGCATGGCTTGACAAGCGGTGCATCAGTGCGCGCCTGGGACCCGAACCGGTGAACCCCGGGCTGCGGCAGCAGAGTGTGCGCACTTAACCGCTTGCGCCACCGGCAGGCCCCTACATCTGTTTTTCAAAAATGCAAAAATTTCACTTGATTGGGCAAAGATAAGTGAACTAGTAATATATTAAAATGTGCTTTGATCTTTAAGATGAGTGCCTTATTTGGTCAAATTATTATTATTTTGGAATACATTACAATGGCTAACACTCGCACCTGCCACAGAAGAAGCAAATACAAACTAGTTCTCGTTTGGTTATGAAACAAAATAAGGAATGTAGTTATATTAACCCTTGGAATACCATAAGGATCTATTAGATCCAATTTTAGTTTTTGAGTTTTTTCTTTGAGCAACTTTATTTGTAAGCATTGATATTTTATATCTTATTCTTTCTTAGAAATCTCCCAAAGAACAAAAATAAAATTATTATTTTTTTTAACAGAATAAAATTCACTCTATCTTGCAATTTCTATATGGATCTATTTGACTCCTTTATAAACTGAAGATACGTTATAGTGATTCTTTTATAAGTTGGAGACACATTATGGTGATCCCTTTTATAAACTGAAGATACATCATGGTATCTATGGGATCTTATTTTTCCTAAATCTTGAGTATTTTGCCATTTTATCATCCTAGGAATTATTTAATCATTATTTATCAATTATTTTTTAGCAGTTATGCTAAAAAATAAAATAATAAGAAAATGGAATCACCTAGAAAGAAGATCTAATGGTGAAATAAATCATCACTATTACATCATCTGTCAGTTTTCTTATTGTGTTGCACACAGTATCATATCTTTCAAAGTATAAGAGAAGCATAGAGACCATTTTTGCAGGCAGAGAGAGTTGGTAGCTTTCATTAAACATAGTTGAGAGTTCTGAATTTTTCATTTTCTGCCCATACTGGCAAAGAGAAGAAAACTGACAGAAGAGTTTCAAAATTATTTGACAAATCAGAGGATGAATGCAAAAAGACTAATAGCATTCTAGACGATAATGATGGTGAAATTGATCTCATAAGCAAAATCTCAACTATGAATTTTCAGATGATTCAAATATATTTTTTCAAACTCAAGAATCAATGAATGAACAAGGCATTTTTAAGAATAAAAAGCAAATATAGTATTTCCATCCAGTTAGTCATTCAACAGGAAGGATTTCATCACACAGTATTTTGCAACAAGAACTTGGAACATCCCCTTTTGCTAGCAGGATGTATGACAGTGTTCTGTCATCCTTTATGATCTTTGTGCACTAAAAGTTACTTAATATAGTTTGTAAATGAACAAATGCTTACGGGCAGATGTATATATAAAGGGGATAGGAAGGAAATAGATGATGTAGAATGAAAATGTTTTGCAATTATGGAGTAAAGAAAATGGTTGTCTTCTCTTTAACAAGATTATGAGATATCAAAGATTTCAATGTTATTGCATTTTGATGATATAAGTGCAAGATAAAGAACCAGAAGTAATGATGAGCTAGAATCTATTAAAGATACATATGAAATCTGGAATCTTTATTTACAGGATGGATAGTTCCAGGATCATGTATAAAAGTTGATGAGCAGCTAGTTGCTTTCAAAGGACATCAGCCATTTCAGGAATACAAGGAACAACAATCTGAGTTTACAAAGTTTCAATTTTTCTTACACTATCTAATAAAGTTGTTCACTATTCCTTTATTGTTACTTCTCAAGATTATTCATAAATTACTCAAAAATATAAAAAAATAAGAAGATAAATGCCAATGGCTATTTTTCCTGATATATAAGAGTTTAATCAATATATAATTCCTTTATCAACATTAGACAAAAAAATAATTGCAACAGGCTCCAAAGATCACTTAAATTATTTATGGGTAATTAGAAAATAGACTTGCTAGCACACACACACTCCTTTAGTTATCAGTCACAGAAAAAAAAATTGTAAACTGGCTACGTAATACGCTATTGCAGCTTAAAAATGTGCATGTATGTGGATGAATTTTCTTCAAAGAAAATGGTCAAACTCAGGAAAAACTATGCAACATACCTAGAAGGTAATCTGGCTCTAACAAATACTCAAATCTTTAATCATTTTAGGATAATAGTTTTTTTTAGTCTAAAATTAATTTTATATGTATTAAAAATACATAGTATAAGCCTCTGAGGTTCACAAGTCTAGGCTATTTACTAGCTATGACTTTGGGTAACTTATTTAACTTCTTTGAACTTTATTTATATGTAAAATAAGGATAATGTCTATCTTGCACGATTTTTGAGAAGAGTGAATATAAATGTAATAAATCTAAAACAAAGCCTGACATTTAGTAGGTCTTTAACAAATGATACTTCCTCCTCACAAAAACCTACGATGGAATTTAGTTCTTCAGTCTCTCGTTAATTTTAACCATGCTAGTGATTTTTCTCTGGGGCCTTGTTAATTGCAATTCCTACAGTTTCCCTTCAATCATCGATGACTAAATTTATTCTACTCATCAATAAATATTTACAGAACACTTACTATGTGACAGGTGATTTTAAATCTTTACTTGCTCTTTAATAATAATGTAACTGTTAAAAACATACCAATATCTTTTTATACTTAATTATTGTCTGTATTCCTAGATAGTAAAATGCTAGGAAACAATGAATCTACGGAAGATGTGGTATATATCTCATTTTTATAGCACCCCAATCAGGATCATCATACAGCAGGTCTTAATACCTTAAAGAGGATGAAGATAAACTGTATATTCATAAACTCTTTGTATCACCATAACAACAAATGTGTTCTATAACAATTTTTTTCAGCTAACTGGACTAAGAGGAGGATCTGAAATTACAGTAAAAGTGAAACAATGAAAGGGCTGGGGAGAAAAACAGGAAGCAAAACATTTACAAAATAACTATCATGAGGATTCTACCCATACTTAAAAATACCACACTACTTTATATAGTATAACTTAAACACATTAACAAAAGAATTTCTCAATGTAACAGGAAAAGAAGTTAAAAGTTAACAGACTCAAAAGCTTGGGGAAAAACACAGAAAGAAAATGTGTACACATAGATAGTAGACACTAATATCGCTGTTCATCTAGTATAGATTTATATCGGGTACTTTTTTGACTCAAGTTATAGCGAACCCTATGAAACACCAACTACCATGACAAGTTTTTATCTCACAAAACCAAATAGATGTAAATAAAAGATAATGGAACACAATTTCGATTTTCTTCAACAGCAAGAAAAAGTATTTCCGCTTGGGACACACCTGTCTTGGCTCTCCTCTGTACAACAGGAAACAGGATAAAAAGGTAGCCTACATGTTCTTTGAAATTCTGTTTCTGAATCACTGTCTTCTTGTGGAATGTAAGAACTTTCTATGGGATATGACGTATTCTTAAGTAGCAGCTGTATGCAGTGCATTAAGGTATCAATGAGCACCTCTCGCTGCCAAATACATTTGTCCTTGGAGAGTTAAATGGTAAAAATCAACACACAAGGATGTTATTCACAGGGCCTGGAAAAATGGTGAGAAGATTAGGAGCTTTAGGGATACTGATGTGGGAAACAGGATTGAAGTAAAAATTAAGAATCGGCATAACATAAGCTTTTCTTCTCCAGTCCTATGAGTCAATTAAAACAGGATGGAAGGCATGTTATGAAGAAGGTACCATTATAGCTTATTTTTCTTCCAGCTTCTCACTCTTTCTCACCTACTCCCTCCTCTGCTTTTCCCATCGCTGCTGCTGCTGACTGCTACGGTAGAGGAAGAACAGAAGAGGAAAAATAGTAACAGATAACAGTAGTATATAACATATATAAGCAGTAGTAATGCAGGGGAAGGAGAGGAATGAGGAGAAAGAAAATATGTAGGGAGGTGAGAGAAATTCTGCAGCTGTCTGGCTATGGGGACCATTCATATGAAAAGAATGCACAGAAATTGGTCAAATTAATTACAAGGTTGCATTTTTTTTTTCCAGCCCTGAGCTAACATCCCTGCTAATCCTCCTCTTTTTGCTGAGGAAGACCGGCTCTGAGCTAACATCCATTGCCAATCCTCCTCCTTTTTTTCCCCAAAGCCCCAGTAGATAGTTGTATGTCATACATAGCTCCACATCCTTCTAGTTGCTGTATGTGGGACGCAGCCTCAGCACGGCCAGAGAAGCGGTGCTTCGGTGCGCGCCCGGGATCTGAACCCAGGCCGCCAGCAGACACTTAACCGCTAAGCCACGGGGCCGGCCCATTTATAACATTTTTAACGTGACAAGACTCATTAAATAGTTTACATGATAACTTGGTGGAAAGAGATCAGCAAATAAGGACGATCCTTTTTTCTTTAAAATTCCAAACAGCCATTGTTTTAACTAGAAAGACCTCAGACAAGTGGCCTACAGAGATCCAGTGGAAGCAGGATTAAACAACAGGGTTAGAGATTAGGGTTTACCACTGTCAGGTGGTAGGGGGAAAGGTTACCTTCTTGCAACGTAAAAACCACTAGTTCAGCTATTATAGTTACATGTGAACCTTTCTTACCTTGTTTTCTGTTATAATCTCCTTGAAGGCAGAGCCCCCACAGCCCCTCCCCATGTTTTTTTACTTTTTACTATCTTAAAATCACCCACAGTAGTCAACATGTATCTTGCATATGGCATAATTGTTAAATTATTAACTGAAAGATGAGGTTTAATTAATTAATTATATTGAATGCCTTCTATGTGCTGAGCACTATCCTAGGAACTAAGGATAGAACAAAGTTATAAAAAAGAGGTCGGCCCAGTGGCATAGTGGTTAAGTTCGCACGCTCCGCTTCAGTGGCCTGGGGATTGCCAGTTTGGATCCCAGGCGCAGATCTACGCACAGCTCATCAAGCCATGCTGTGGCAGCAGGCCATATAAAGTAGAGGAAGAAGGGAACGGATGTTATCCCAGGGTGAATCTTTCTCAGCAAAAAAGAGGAGAATTGGCAACAGATGTTAGCTCAGGGCTAATCTTCCTCACAAAATAAATAAATAAATAAAAATAATAAAGATTTTCTAAAATAAGAAAAAAGTTATAAAAGAAATGGGTGAAAAAGACTAAAAATTCTTGCCCGCAAGGAACTCACATTCTAGTGGAAGAAAATAATATATGCAGTCTAATACATCCATTTAAACATTTATTATGTGCTAGTGTGTGCTCTGCCCTTGAAAAGGGCATAATCCCATTGCTTGACAATGGGATTTTCACATATGTTAAAGGATATTTTTTCCTCAGAACGCCCCCTCCCCCACCCCTACAGTTAGACTATAATGAAAACTACATATATTAGATATGCTTGTTGTTTCTAGCCGGCCTCTCATTCCCAACAAACCACAGAAGGCGTAGCCTTATATTCCACACTTTTGGGAAAAGCTAATTAGAGCACTGGCGGGCCAACTTTCTGTTTCTTTTAAGAATCTGGGGGCCGGCCTGGTGGCACAAGCGGTTAAGTGCACGTGCTCTGCTGTGGCGGCCCAGGGTTCGCCGGTTCGGATCCCGGGCACGCACTGACGCATCGCTTGGCAAGCCATGCTGGCGCAGCGTCCCATATAAAGTGGAGGAAGATGGGCACGGATGTTAGCCCAGGGCCAGTCTTCCTCAGCCAAAAAAAAAAAAAGAGGAGGATTGGCAGATGTTAGCACAGGGCTGATCTTCCTCACTCACTCTCACACACACACACACACACACACAAAGAATCTGAACTAAAAGACATCGAGAGGGCCCTGAAACTGAGAGGTAGTTAAACCAAGTTGGACAATATGCAAGATGAGAGTTAAAAGAGACAGAGAAACAGACTGAGAACACAAGAACACAGAGATGAAAGATACCATGAGGCCCCAGAGATGGACGGAAAAACACTAAGTCCTCATTTTCCAAGTTTCCAACAAGGCCCAGCTGAGGATTCAGAGATCTCTATAATAACCTTCCCTTATTTGAGGAACGCTGAATGTATTTCTGCCCCCTTCAATCAAAAGAACCTTGATAAGACCAGTAAGAGTAAAGTATCCAACTGTTCAACCATAATCAACTGATCACTATGCCCAATGTGGCTCCTTCTGAAATTGTAACCTCCAGCCACAATCTCCTTCCAGTAGTATCCTGATGCCATTCTACTATCATCCTTTGTCTTCAAGTGGGGAGGGAGGACTCAGACACTGCCGGGGGGTGTAAACTAATGCAACCTTTTTGGAGGACAATTTGATAGTATCACACTGTAATATGTACATATTCTCTACTTCAGCAGTCCATCATTGGGAATTTACCCCCAGAAAAGAGCTAGACAAGTGCACAAAAACAAAGTTAAACCAATGTTTATTAAAGCATTTTTGTAATAGCAAAAAAATGAAAAACTTTGATTGCCTATCAAAAGACGAATTCTACGCAGTCATTAAAAACAATGCCATAAAATAGATGTTCACAATATATTAAATTAAAAATGCAATTTGTACAATGGTATAAATACTGTCTCTCTCTCTCTATATATATATGTGTTTCTATTCTGAAAATCATAAATAGTGCTCTCAGGAAAAAAATGAGGGGACATGCATAAAAAAGAAAAGCAAGTCCCATATTTCATTGCTTCAAAGACACATTTTTTCCACATTTTAACATCTCTAAAATTGAGATGCCTCACATAATCCTCATGAGTGAGACAGCAGTTGTGACATAATTGTCATTACCTATGCATCAAAACATGAAGAACAGGTCTCAGCAGCTTGGGGGAAAAAACTCTGAAGACAATGATGGGGCCTTCTTAAGGAATGTTGCAATCATCAATTCTCTTGATGGTGAAGAAGAAAATATGTAAAAACAGGGACATCAACAACTCTAAATTGAAAATTAATTTAGAAGACTCTGAATGTGAAGAGACTAACTGATCCTTAACTAATCTGTATCACTTATAATTACCTTTTCTTCTATTACAAAAGTGATACATTTACATATACACATGTACACACATACTCACACCTATATAGATATATTTTTCTCCTACAAAATAGTACAAAGAAGAAAATTCAAGTGGTCCATAATTTCACCACACAGATAATTATTCAAGACATTAAAATAGGAAAAAAAAACCCAGCTGTTATTCATATGTTGTATTTTGTTCGTCTTGTAATTTTTAGACTGTTGCTCTTCATAGATCATTACCTCTATTTCATAGATTAATATCTCTATTTCTAAATTTGCAAAACCATGTTTCTTACATAAATCCCTAATTTTTAACTGTTTATGTTTCAGTTTGGAACAGCATTATAAAAAACAGTTAAATTCCTAGGTTAGCTAAAAAGAACTATAACTCAAAAAGCATCTTTAATACATACTGTGGGAATATAGAACCTATAAGCTCTGTTATGGACTACACTGTGTCCCTCCAAAATTCATATTTGAAGTCCTAACTTCCAACGTGACTGTATTTGGAGATAAGGCCTATAAAGAGGTAATTAAGGTTAAGTAAAGTCATAAGTGTGGGGTTCTTATAAGAAGAGGAAGAGGTGGGCCGGCCCTGTGGCTTAGTGGTTAAGTGCGCGCGCTCCACTACTGGTGGCCCGGGTTCAGATCCCGGGCGCGCACTGACACACCGCTTCTCCGGCCATGCTGAGCCCGCGTCCCACATACAGCAACTAGAAGGATGTGCACCTATGACATACAACTATCTACTGGGGCTTTGGGAGGAAAAAGGAGGAGGAGGCAATAGATATTAGCTCAGAGCCGGTCTTCCTCAGCAAAAGAGGAGGATTAGTATGGATGTTAGCTCAGGGCTGATCTTCCCCACAAAAAAAAAAAAAAAAGAGGAAGCGGGACTAGAGCTACCCAGTCTGTGTATTCTGTTATGGCAACCTGAGCTGACCAATAAAGGCTCTTTACAGCACCATTTCTAAAAATTAGACAATCTTTTCAGTTTCAATGTGGGACATCCTCTCCTGTTACAGTTACAGAATTGAGAACAAATATTTCCCCTCATTCCTCTATCTGTTAATCAGTAAAATTGCAAAGAGTCTCAGTTCCAATACCTCAGTGTCTTCTGGCTTCTGTGTTTTGCCAGTGGGAGTGGAAGGCAGGGATGAAGTCTTTGGGATTGGTGTTTAGTGGAGATAAAAGCTGGGAGAATGAGATAAGGTGGAAAACAGGGAGAAAGAGGAATTGAAGAACTCTAGTGGGATGAGAAGGCTGGAAACAGGATACTTGGGCTCAAACTACAACTATGCTTTTTACTAGCTGTATAACCTTTGGAAAGTTATTTAACTTCTCTGTGGTTCAGTTTATTCATGTGAAATATAAGAAATAGAAACAGAATAGAAATAATAAATTCTACATTGGAGTTAAATAAGACAGCATAGATGTAAGAGCTGGATAAAGGAAAGATTTTCAAAATCATTAGCTGAATTAAGAGCATAGTTGCTCTGATATACTTATCTACAGGATATATTATTTATTTACACAATTCTTCCCACTTTGAGAGGTATTCTGAAGCAAAGAAAAGCGTATGATCTCTGAAATCAGATAGGTCTGTGTTCAAATCCTAACTCTGCCACTTAGCAGCTATACAACATTGGGTAACTTAGCCTCCCTGAGCTTCAGCTGCATTATCCTTATTTTTTAAACGCCCCCCCGCCAAGCCCCAGTAGATAGTTGTATGTCATAGCTGTACATCCTTCTAGTTGCTGTATGTGGGATGTGGCCTCAGCACGGCCGGAGAAGCGGTGTGTCGGTGCACGCCCGGGATCCAGACCCGGGCCGCCAGCAGCGGAGCTTGCGCACTTAACCACTAAGCCACGGGGCTGGCCCTGCAGTATCCTTAAAATGAGGCCAAACTTATATAGTTTGTAAGGAAAAAGTCAGATCAGGAATGTAAAACGCCTGACCCAGGCTAAGACTTAAAATTGTAAAGATGTCATTTTCTTTACAAATGAAGTGCATTCTCAATCCAAATCCCCATAGAATTTTTCACGCAATTTGACAAGCTGTTCTAAAATTAACCTGGAAGAGAAGATACACAAAAATATCCAAATGAAAAAGAACATTAGCAGAATTTTGCTATTATATATATGAAAACAGTGTAAAGTCAAGTAATTAAATCAGTATGGTATTAGCATAGGTAGACAAATAGATCAATGAAAAAGAATGGAGTCCAGAAACAGACCTGAATATCACATAGATATAAGGGTAAGAACAGACTATTCAATGAAGTGTTGGCCCAAGTGGCTGTCCTTAAGTAACAATTAAATTCCTACCTCATTCCATATACAAAAATAAATCCCAGGTGGGTTCAAGTTCTAAAAGTAAAAAAAAAAAAAATTACTAAAAGAGAAAATACAGAACATTCATAAGAGGGTTGGGGAAAGCTCTAAGTAAGAGAGAAATCTCAGAAGGTATCCCTCTCACCAGAGAACAGAAAGCAAGCTCACGTTTTTTTATTCTTGTACTGCAATTTCTTCCCTTGAACAGAAATGAAGAGAATCCCAACCTCTAATGTGGTATTCTAATCAGTATACAAAAATCCTTCTGTACTTAAAAAAAATTTTTTAATAATCTTATAAGTATAGAGGAACAACGTGGCAAAAATCTTTTTTAAAAAGGAAATTTTCTCTCATATTAATATTAAATACAATGAAACAATTTCCTACTAAGTGGGCACCTTAGTGAGCTACGTGTTGGTGGTTACAACCACACACAACTTAGAAATGCACACAACAGAAAGTCCAATTTAAAAATAAACATATACTATGCTCCCACGATTCTAAACTGCATTATGAAGTGGATATCTCAACAATTCACAACCATTTAATAAGACTAATGACATTTTAAAACTTAGAGCTTAAAAGATCCAGAAATAGGAAGTCTAACTATATTAGGTAATCGGAAGGCAAAACAAAACTTAATTGCTTCAGTATTCAACATTCTAAAGGTATAATTTAGTAACTCAATAAAGAGGAAAAGATGTGCTGTGGATTTTCTTTTTTGTCTTTTGAATGACAACCTTGGGATTATGTTTTAATTAACACGTTAATACAGTATTTTCAAAAGCTTTATCTCAAGGTTTTATTCACCTGAATGGCTTTCAATTATTATCCCTTGATTTCACAATGGACAAAATTTGTAACTTATTTACATAGATTCAGCATCTATAAGTGTCAATCTAGGGGACTGAAAGATACCTTAGATATTTCTCAGAGGCACTTCCCATCATTCCGTTTTTTGCTAAAGATCCCAGTTAAATTGGCCACTATCGCTACCAGAGTTACTTCTGGCCACTGTGCCTTTTCCCCTAGGCTCGTAATTTCACTGCTATCCTCCCGTCCCTGCAGTAAGCAGGTATTCTTTCTAAGGTTTAACCAGGAATTTTACTGTTGGTAATGATTAGGAAATTAACAAGATGTAAAAATAGCAAACGAGAGAAAAGAACTGAAGCTACATAGCTCAAGATCTCACAATAAAAGTTATCCTTAAACGTATGCAAAAAGACTAGACGAGACGTTAGTTCTTTTACTGGTCCTTCCACTAATTCTGGTCCTAAAACAAAGCCAGCCTCCTATTGCCTAATCCCTTCCTATGCAATACGACTACTGCACTTGGATCTTTTCTACACAAGAGAGTTTCTATTCCAACCTTTCCCGTCTTTCAGAGAGAGGCGGGTCGGTAGAGATGGTTAACCTGGGGCTCAGGAAGATCCTCACCCACAACTCAGAGAAAACTCCAGGCTTTCATCTCACATTCTCATTTTACTTTAAAAGCTCCTCAAGCGTCATTTATTCTCAGACATCTTCAAAATGACTTTCCACAAAACAAAAACCGAAAATCTAACAACGAGAAGGGCTTGCTCTGGTGCGACGGGACTGAGCACGCTTCCTTCAAAAGCGGGAAACGTCAAGCGTGAAGACTCACTTCCAAAGAGCAAGGTGGAAGCCCTCCGAAATTGGCAGAGGAGTTTGGGCGGAAAGGAACTCCCGTGTCACCAGAGAGGTGGCAAACCCCTGGCCCGCGGCCGAGGCGGATGCGCCGGGTACACTCCCGCCTGGGCGAGCGGGAAGATGCTCCCGGGCTTTCGGGAAGCCGTCATGGAGGCAGGCCCGCCATCCTCAGCGGAGAGTTACCACGTCCGGGCCCGCAAGCCCAGGGGGTTCGTCACAAAGAGGCTCGGCAGAGATAAAAGCGCGGCCGAGGGGACGGGTCACGCAACTGTCACACGAAGCCCAGCCACTGCCTGACCGCCCCCAACGCGACAAGCCTTCCCGGCGCGGAGCACTCACCCGTTGCCTCAGGATCGCGACTACAACTCCCGGGAGGCTGCGCGGCCGACGGAGCAGCGACCTTCCCAAAATGCAGCGCGACGGCGTCCCCGTCCCTCCTCCTCCTCTCTCCGCTCCTCCCCCTCGTCTAGCCGCGTCACCCGGGAGGGCCGGAGGCAGGCGCGGGCGGAGATCCCGAGCCTCGGCGTGCCGCGTCAGACGTCGGGAGGGGCCGGGGCGGGGCCCGGGCGAGAGGGGAGGGCAGAGCGGAGGGGAGGGTAAATAGTGGGCCAGGCAGGAAGATGGCGGCGTAGCGGAGGTCTGAGTGGCCTCGGGTCTGCGGCTGGATTTCCTCGTCCGTCTTCCTCCCGTGTTTTTCTGGCTGAGCTTGGCATCGAGGGGGCTGAGTTCGGGCGGCCGCGCCGGGCGCAGCGCGGGGGTCACGGCGGCGGCGGCGGCTGACGGCTGGAAGGGCGGGCTTCCCTCGCCGCGCGTCCTCCTTCCCCGGTCCGCTCGGTGTCAGGCGCGGCGGGCGGACTTCGTCCCTCCTGCCGCTCCCCCCCGCGCCGGAGCGCGCTCCCCTGCCTTCGCCATCCCCCGACCCTTCACCCCGGGCACTGGGCGCCTCCTCCGGCGCAGCGCAGGGAGCGGGGGCCGGGCTCCTGCTCGGCTGTCGCGCCTCCATGTCGGATAACCAGAGCTGGAACTCGTCGGGCTCGGAGGAGGACCCGGAGACGGAGTCCAGGCTGCCGGTGGAGCGCTGCGGGGTCCTCAGTAAGGTGAGCACCCCGGCGGCCAAGGGCCCGCGGCCCGGACTCACCTGCCGTGAGGGAGCCGGGCCGCTGAGGGCGTGGGGTGGGGCTGGGCGAGAGGCGCGGGCCGTCCGGGCGGGGGCTGCGGAATGTGCCGGGGTGCGGGGCGGAGGGCCGCCGCGGCCGGGCCCGGGCCAGGGGGACGTGGGGTGCGGGGGAAGGGGACTGTCGTCCTCGCCTGCCCTGGCTCGGCGGCCGGGCACCGGGGAAGACGTGTCCCAGCCCCGGCTCCAGTTTGGGAACGAGATGCGACCGCGACTTGGGACCCAGGGCGCCAGCTGTCCCGGGTGTAGGAATCCAGGACGGACAAGAGCGGTGTCTGAACAGCTGGGTATGGGAGTGATGCCAGTCGGACCTCAAACGGGGGTAGCCGGGAGATGCCGAACAGAGGGAGGTTGAGGGTTCTGCGGCCGCGGCTGTTTAGACAGAAGCAGGAGCAGCCCGGCTTGGTGCTGAAATCGGAGGTGGTGAACTGTGCCAGGTTAGATGGGGTGAGACATCTCACTGAGGAGGACCTGTGTACTTTTCCCCTCATCCTTGACCCCAGTTCAGAAAAGAACTGTTGAATCAGCACATGATAGGTACAAGAAATATTCATAGTGACTTGGAACATGTCAGAAGGAGACCGACCTTTAGTCGAGGAAGAAGAGCGTTATTTAGTATTAATTTTAGTTAAAATATTCTTGCAGTCAGAGGACCAGTGTAAGGAAAAGACATCTTACTTTCGCTGTATTTTTTAAAACTCCCTTTTTCAAAATTTTAGCAATGCAGATAGTCACTTGTAGGACTTGAAGGCTAAGTTAAAATAGATGAGGCCTTTTTTAAGAGAGAAAGTGGGTGATCTTTTATTTTTCTTGGAGAGTTTTTTGGTTTTGGGTTTTTTTTTTTTCTTTTTAAGTTTTTGCTATCAGAAGGTTCACATTGTCTTTTTTACTTCCTTCTCCCTTCCTGTTAAACTTTTAGAAATGGCTGGAGCTAGCATTTAACTTGGAGAGGGGGAGCTGCGGCCAGTCCTTCAACAAGCTGGTTGGTCATAAGATACTAGGTCATGTGCAGCCACTGGCTATTAAGAAATCACCCTGTTCCCAGTATACATGCGTTGGCTAGGCATTTGGTCATCGTTTGTGGAATTGTTTCATATTAGGCGTTATATTGTCTTCAGAAGGCTGGTGAGAAAGAGCCTAAGAAAGGCATGAGATGTCAGAACTAAGGCTTGCAAGTGCTAACTTTTATTTGCATAGCAGAAAAATTATGGTGTGTGTTGGTATTGTGATCATTATTGGAATTTCCATGAAAAGTTTTCAGTAAAGTGAAGTTCCCTAGGATTTCTTTAGATTAAATATATCTTGTAATTTAGAAATCTGTATTGAACGCATTGTGTAATATAGGTATGCATTTTCAGATGGAATTGTTTTGTAATGGGTTCTTTGCTTCTCAGTGATTCTGGTAGTTTCATCACTTTTCTCAATAAATGAAAAGCAGACTTCCAAATTAGTATTGTGGTGACGTTAAATATTTTACAAAACAAGCTGTACATTTGACCTATTGACCATCAGTTTTGGGGGAGTGGGGGGAGGATTGGAGTGACTGGTGGAAAGAGCACCGGTGCTCTGAGTATTCACTGTGTGCAGAGCAGTGTAGTAGGTATATTGTATGACAAAAAGTGGAAGACTGTCTCCTTGATATTTAAATGCACAAAAATGTAGTATTGGGCCACTTCTATGGTAGGTAAGTAACTTCAATGTTGCTGCATATGTAGAAGCAACAGGAATATAGGTTTTGGTATTATTCTTGTTAATCGCTATGAAGGAAATTTCCCTGAAATTTAACAATTTATGGTTATATATAATGTTTCCTGGAAGCTTTTTAATCGAGTATTTTATATTGAATACGTGTTTTCAAATTTAAAGTGCATATATATTTTGAGGAGGGAGTAAACTTCTATTAGAAATATACCAGTGTAGGGGCTGGCCCCGTGGCTTGGCGGTTAAGTGCGCGTGCTCCGCTACTGGCAGCCCGGGTTCGGATCCCGGGCGCACACCGACGCACCGCTTCTCCGGCCATGCTGAGGCTGCGTCCCACATACAGCAACTAGAAGGATGTGCAACTATGACGTACACCTATCTACTGGGGCTTTGGGGGAAAAAAGGAAGAGGATTGGCAATAGATGTTAGCTCAGGGCCAGTCTTCCTCAGCAAAAAGAGGAGGATTGGCATGGATGTTAGCTCAGGGCTGACCTTCCTCACAAAAAAAAAAAAAAGAAGAAGAAATATACCAGTCCAGGTACCAGCTGGGTGGCGTGGTGGTTAAGTTCACGCATTCTGCTTTGGCTGCGGCCCAGGGGTTCGCCGGTTCAGATCCTGGGTGTGGACCTACGCACTGCTCATCAAGCCATCCTGAGGCGGCGTCCCACATAGAGCCACTAGAAGGATGTACAACTATGACATACAACTATCTACTGGGGCTTTGGGGGGAAAAAAGGAGGAAGATTGGCAACATATGTTAGCTCAGGGCTAATCTTCCTCAAAAAAACAAATAAATAAATAAAATTTTTTAAAAAAGAAATACACCAGTCTAAGGTTTTTTCCATATGGTAATCCAAAATACATGGAATTACTTCTGAAACATATTTTCTATAGAATTGCTTCTTAAGCACATAGGTTTCAAAAATACTGGATAGACAATAATTCTAGGTGGTTATAACAAATATCAAGATGGATCCTGGATAGGAGAAGATTCACGCCTTGCTAGGACTTGAGAGCAACTAAACCTGGATAAAATAAATCTCATCCAGCTTCTTCGGAATCCCTCCATCCTTCAAGGTTTACCTTATCTTCTATTTCCCCATACGCTTAACTGTTGGCTGAAATTTTGGCCATCGTTAGAGTGCATCTCAAATACTGTTCTTTCTGTGAAGCCTTTTGTTATTTCGCCAACCATTTCAGATCTTCTTCCCTTGAATTCCCATAGCATTTTATTTGTAACTTGCTTCTGACTCTTACTCTAAATGTATTTTTTTTCTCTTGAATTTATGCTTGCTGGAGTATTGGGAGCAGGAGTCTTTGATTCTCCTGCAGTATCTAATGTATTGTCTGTATTTGTTAAATGGGGAAGAGTGAGGGAACATCATGAGGGTAGAGAAAGGCAAAAATCTGCCTTCTAGGTGTGGTAATAGGAGCTGACATTTACTGATAAGAGGGTCCTGAGGCTTAAGTAATTTACTGAGTCCTCTGTAAGAAAATAATATAAAATTATGGACACACAATTGCTGGGGCTCCTTCTGTCACTTTGGAAGGGGTCTCTTCTAGTGAGCTGTGCTGAAGATTAAGTAAGCTTCATTAGCTATGCATAACTCTGCCTCCAACTGAGAAAATACTATGTGCCTGCCAGTGTTCTAAGTCTATTCTTGTTTAATCTTAACTCTGAGAGGTAGAGTTTGACAAGGAAAGAGAGGATAGGGGGCTGGCCTGGTGGCATAGCGGTTAAGTTCGTGCACTCCACTTTGGCGGCCCAGGGTTCACAGCTTCGGATCCCAGACGCGGACCTATGCATTGCTTATCAAGCCGTGCTGTGGCAGGCGTCCCACATATAAAGTAGAGGAAGATGGGCATGATGTTAGCCCAGGGCCAATCTTCCTCAGCAAAAAGAAGAGGATTGGCAACAGATGTGCACTCAGGGCTAATCTTCCTCACCACAAAAAAAAAAAAAAGGATAAGTAACTTGACCATAGTCATACAGTTAGTAGCTCTCTGAGGGGCAGTAATTGGAAGGGAGGTAGGATTAAGGTCTTCCAGTCTAAGCAATTTATATTGTAGGCAATGGGGAGTTGTCTGTGTAAGTTTTGGAGCTGGAGGCTCAATGAGATTAGTATGTAAGATAAGTAAGCAAATATACTTAGTAAATAAGACTATGTAAGTCATGTAATAAAAAGCAGAAGATAGCAGAGGTAAGGTTGTTAAACCTTCTCAGGAATCCAGGAACCTGATAATTTGACTGGATTAATTGAAAATAGGGAAGAGGAGCCAAATTTGAGTTTAATATGAAGGAAAGATGAATAGGAGTTCGTGATGGGCTGTGAAGATTCATAAGGAGCTGTCAGCTGTTGAGTATCTCCTATGAATATAGTAGGCGTATTCATGATTTTATTCAGCCATTGAAATAACAAAGAAACTGAAGTTCAGAAAAGTTAAATAACTTGTCAAAACTGCTCACACAACTGGTCAAGTAGCTGAGTCTCTCTGACCTTGTGTCTACTACTCTGTCCATGCAGTACACGAACGCTGAGCCAGGGTGAGTGCAGAAGTAGCAGTATAGCCCAGGAAATAGCAACATAGGGAGGAAGTGCACCTTAAGGGAGGAAGTGAATTCAGTTTTGTATGTAGCCATCATTATTTCAGGTTGGTGTCTAAATGGTGGTAAGTCATAGGGAGTTAGATATAAGGAATTGGTGATTAGACAGCCCTTAGGAAAGAATGAGTTAAATTGCCAGCGTGGATGAGCTCTCAGGGAGGGGTTGTAATGATGGGGCTTAGAAGATTTAAGAGCTGAACCATCTCAAACATGCTGAATTAGGGACTAGGAAAGTAAAGATTTCTCAATGGCTAAAAAGCCTGAGCCAATGCGAGATATTTCTAACAATGCATTTTGAGTTAGTTTTTGG
This sequence comes from Ceratotherium simum simum, assembly GCF_057802395.1. Classification (NCBI taxonomy): domain Eukaryota; kingdom Metazoa; phylum Chordata; class Mammalia; order Perissodactyla; family Rhinocerotidae; genus Ceratotherium; species Ceratotherium simum. Next base: position 89,886,870 of record NC_141903.1, read on the forward strand.
CAGATAGTTTTTGGCGTTAGCAGATAGTTTTTGGAATTGTCTATACATACTTAAAACCTCACAGAGCGTAAAAATATGCAAAATCAAGAATTCCCATAGAGGTTACCTTTCTGCCTTTGCAAGTTTATTGATTGTGATCTTCAGCGTGCAGCAAGACTTGAGCATAGCAACGTAGAAACTGTTTGTAGGTACTGGAAACAGCTAATCCAAGTATGTTTTTGAAAACCAGTTTTATATTTGTATTATTGTATTACTCATGGGTTCAAAACATAGATCTTTAGAGAAACTTGGAGAATGAATTAACTATTTTAAATATGTACTAAGTTCTGTGGTGGAAAAAATAAAGTTGATGTGGACTTACTAAAGATTAATGATGTAGTATTTTTACTTTGATGTAATTATGAACATTATAAATTTTCGTATAGGAATAACAACGGAAGTAGAGTTTTGGCCATGATTGGCTTCATACTTCTGTTGATTTAGAAGGCTTCATGCAGTGCTTGGTGTGGGAGAATGAGAGGCTATATAACCACTTTTCTATTGAATATGTTAATTATGGCAGGGACCAAAACAATTTAAATGTCATGAAGGTGGTGAGGAGGAAGAATGAAAGCACACAAAGAACGAAGCAAAGGTTTTAACTGAAATCTGCCTCAGTTTTATTCCTCAAATGTTAGAAGAAAATCTTATATTTTATTTATCTATTTATTTATTTTATTTATAATTTTGTAAGGATTACTGAAAACCATTATATAAGCCAGAAAATCTCAGCTTTTCATTTTTTATAATCATTTTTACTGTTTATAATCAAGTTAGAACTTTTCGCATTTTGGTTTTAAAATTAGATTGATTGCTATTTCAGAAAGTTTGGATTTCTAAAATACTGAACTTTTTATTTTTTGTTTTTCTCTGCCCTCCTTCCCCTCTTACCCCCAGTGGACAAACTACATTCGTGGGTGGCAGGATCGTTGGGTAGTTTTGAAAAATAATACTCTGAGTTACTACAAATCTGAAGATGAGGCAGAATATGGCTGCAGAGGAGTGATCTGTATTCACAAGGCTGTCATCACGGTAAGTTCCTGTTCTCCTTCATTCAACAAATATTTATTGAGCATCAGCTATATACCAGGAACTGTTTTAGGTGCTTGGGATCCATCTATGAACAAAATGGATAAAGATCCTTGTCCTTGTGGAGCAAAGAGTGTAGTACGTTTTTTCATAAAGTTATTTTAAAGTGTTTATTACTACATACTATTATTTTATATAGACATGTGGTATTTATGTAGTTGGTATAGCAAGCCCTTAAACAGGGGCTTCAGAAAAAAAGATGTTAGAAGGCTTCATATCTAATGAGTTTGGGACAGCTACTTGTAGGTTATTGGAAAAGTTAAAGCAGGAAAGTTTAAAAACATACATATTTTAACTTTAAAATTTTTAACTTAAAATGTATAAATCTATATTCGTTTGCCAACTTTTTGGTGTAGAGCTGATGCCATATCTGAATGCAGAATTGAGAGAAGTTGTTCTTGTGTAAACTATATCCATAATGCATGGTTTGTGATTTCCAGTTTTGATTTCTCTGAAGTGGAATAAAAGCTTAAAGATACTTTTGAAAAACCCTAAATATAGGGTTTTTTCTGGCTTTTAGTGATTTTCTCTAATATTTTACAAATGTCTCACCTTTATCTTACTCAATATCTTTCGAAGAATGACTCACCTTCTATTGAGTCATTCTACTTAGTTTGCATTCAACTTAGTTTACATAGAAACAGCTGTCTTCTTGCACTTGTATTCCATAGACTTACACAGTGTTTTAAGTTATGTAAGGACTACAGCAAGTAAACTGGCATAAACAGGTTTGAGAACAAACCAACGGACTTATTAAACGTATAACTTAACTAGTGTCTGAATATGGTAAGAATAGCATACTAGTCGAGAGCGGTCAGCATGCCATGGCGTATTTAATAGAAGGCAAAAAAAGGTGTTCGCTAAGGCAGGTCAGTTAAGGGAGCCACTGTAGTTAAAATCTAAAAATGGGTGTATTAAAACAATCATAGATTTTACTGATACATTCAAAGAGAATTCACTTCATGATAGAATTTATATTGCTTATAAAAGTAAAAGGTATACTTTGGATCTGTGTTGATATCTAAATCTGACTTACATATGTTTGTGTTACACATTTAAGGAAAATCCTACAGTATTTTTCCTTCATTTTTCATACATTCTCCCCCTCTTGTATATTCAAAGTTTGAAAACAAAAACTTAGTTGAATATTGAGTTGGAAAAACTTACAGAGGAATTGTTTGGAAGTGTTAAGAATGAAACACTAGTCTCCATTCTTAGGGACAATTTTAAGGAAATGTTTTGAACATAAAGGCTCACTATTTATTTTAGTCTGGTATGTGGTACGTTATAGAGTATTTTGAGATTGTATCTCGTTTAGTATTTTAGGGTTTTATTTCTCTTGAGATTGACGATTATTCATGCTAGAGGACGGAATAGTGGCTAGAAATGTACTTGATAATCTTGAAGTATCTTTCCTTGGTTCTTCCCTCCTTCCTTCTTTTGCATATTGTGGGTTGCTTATTAGTTACAATGCTTGACTCTTTGAAAATAATATGTTGATGTGAAAATGGGGGAGAATGAAATTTTCTCTTTATTGTTTACCAAGTAGTAGTATTCCGAGAGTATATGCTAGTTTCTGTAGAGTTAATATAGTTATCCTGTCTTGAATTATGGACTGTGGTATTAGTGCATGGCTTATTTGGGGAAAAGAAAAGATTTTAATAAACATTTACTTTGCATCTGCTCTGGAAAAAACAATGTGTTCTCTGTAGATTTTTTTTTGTTATATCTTTATTTGCATGCAGAACTTTCATTGTGGTACATAGTCAAAGAAATGGGTAGGAAAGTGAAACCATTTGAGTACTTTGAGAGAAGAGATGAGGAAGAGATCCAGCAGAAGTATTCACTGGGCTAAGTGGTGGTGGAGAAGGTAGAAAGATGAATGAGGCAGCAGAATCTGAGTGGTAGTTAATCTTAAATGCAGTGAAATGGGTGGTAGGGAGAAGCACAGGCATTTGTATTCCTGAACTCCCTCGACTGTGTTCCTCGCTCTGTGGGTTCACAGTTACATATTTCAAGGAAATTACAAAATATAACTGAATTTGGTGAACTTCTCAGAATGAAGTTTACAAATACAATATATACTTGAGTTAAATTTTAAAAATGTAATACTAATCTTCTCTGTTAAGTAGGTTTCCTTTGCTTTTCTTAAATATAGGCTATTTATCACTTCATCTCTAAAGACAAAGAATAAATATCAGTGTTGAATTTGCTCACGACACCCTTGTGAAATTGATAGTGTTCATATATGAGGAAATGTGGACTTGAGGAGTTGTGACTTGACTGTAACCATTCATTAACATACGTTATTTGTTGGTAAACTAAGTGTCTTGAGCCCACGTTTTCTGTTAGAACCTAATTCATTGTTAAATTCACTCTTATTTTAGTTTAACAACTAAGTCATTCTTAATTTATTTAAATCATTTCCTTTAGCTACGGGATAATAAATTGGGTGGAAAACTTTCAAGGAACCAAGTATTTCCTGGGAGAATTTATTTGTTACCTGGGAATAATTCTTAATATTAAGGGATTGGGAGTGAGTGAGTGAGAAAAAAACAGTACTCTTTCACTTTGTGAAAAAGGAGCTACCTGTATGTAGAATAAATAGAATTTAAAAGAAATTGTAGAAAGAAAAAAAGTTGTAGAAAGAAAGTTGGATTTCTCATTTATTATAGTTGAATAGTTATTTGCTTAAGACCCAGTCTCTGCTAGAAAACTTGCCATATAGTAGATGTTCAATATATGTTAGTTGTATTTCTTCAGTCAAAAGCAATGTTTATGGAGTATTTAAACTGTTCTTTATTTTTTAAATTCTGTTTTTAAGTAAAACGCCCATGGTAAAAAATATAATCCATGGCGTGAAAAGGTTTAAAAAGCAAATACTTCTCTTTGCTCTTAGTCCTCCACTCAAGAAATAACTGAAGTTAAATTTCTGGTCTGTCCTTCCCAAAAATTTGTATGCCAATATCAGCATTTATTTGTTTATGTTCTTCATTTTCATTTACACAAATAGTGTCATACTTAACCTGTTGTTCTGTACCGTGTTTTCTTTTAATGTCATGGACTTTAACTACTAAATTCTGTTGAATCGTATGTACCATATCTTTTTTATTTGCCCCTTTCCTGTTCTTGGACTTTCAGATCATGTCTAATTTTGTTTTACTTACATACATTCTTGAAACAAATGTATGTATTTTAAATTTGTTTATAGTAGTTACTGTCAAATGCCCTTTCAAAAGAGTACCACTTTTCACTCCTACCAGCAGTGTGTGAGTGTCTCTATTTCCCCGTATCCTCAAGTATTGAGGAAGTTGGGTTTTGGCAACTTTAAAATATTTGTCAGACTGCTAGATAAAAATGGTGTCTTATTATTTTAAATTGTATTTTTATTCATGAGGTTGAGTAACTTCATATGTTTATAGCCCATTTATATTTCTTTTTCCTATTCCGATCACTTGTTCATCTCTTTTTCTCACTTTTCTTTCCTTATTGATTTGTAGAAGCTCTTTATATCATGATAATTGGCCATATGTCATATTTGTTGCAAATATTTTCCCCCAGGTTGTCATTTGTCTGTTTCTTCCTTCCTTGTTTTATAGTCTTTTTTAAGCCTTATAGAAATTTAAAATGTCTGTATACTCTTATTGACTTTTTTCTTTATGGCTTCTGCATTTAGTTATGTCTAGATAGGTATTTCCCCCTCAAAGGTTATAACTCTACATGAATGTAGCTGTATTTTCATCTACAATTTACATTTGGATTTTGATTCCTGTGGGAGTTATTTTAGTGTAAAGAGTGATGTGGGAATGTAGCTTTTTATTTTTTTCCAAATGACTAACCATGTATTCTCATACCATTGATTGAATAATTCACCTTTTCTCCGCTGGTTTGAAAGGTCACCTTTATTATATAATACATTCCCCTGTATGTTTGAGGTTGTTTCTCGACTCTCTTCTGTTCAGTTGCTTTGTCTATTCCTTCTTTTTGTATCACGTTTAAAATTATATTGCTAATAATTCATCAACCAATTCCTTGAACTGCTAATGATCCTTTTGTGAAGATAAAAGAAGTGGTTTGTTTGCAGTTGTTGAGATTAGAAAATGTTTGGGGAATCAGGAGGGTAGAGATTTTTGGTATGATGGAAATCGTAATGTGTTTAGAATTGGCTTGCCTAAGTTCTGTAGTCCCAAGTCTTGTCTTAGATATCTGACTTTGTGTACCGAATATGTTATAGAACTTCTTTAATTACCAAATGAATGGAATTCCTTTTATTCTTATCATAGGATGGTTATAGGGAAATTTATTCACTAATTTCATGTTTTAATATTTTCAGAAGGAAAAGTTAAAGGTAGTGAAAATGTTTATTGCTAGATTAAAAAAATATTAAAGCCAGACAGCTCTTGGAAGAGAGGAAGTTGAAAGATCCTGGCAAAATTAAAGAAGCCAGTAGAGATATAAAAGCAAGGGAAGGAGGTGTTCAAAATTGAAGAGGACTGTAAAAATAAACAAAAAATTTAAAAGTGCCAAATAAAGAGTAGTCAGATCTAAAGAGTTTTTGAATGTGGGGTTGTAAAGTGAAAAATGATACAGAATGATGTTCAGCAAATTGGATATCACCAAAGATGACTGGTGCTGTAAATAATCATACAAGGAACTCCAGATTAGTGAGAAATCCAAGAAGGTGGTCTTTTATCAAGTGTGCAATTTTGCTATATTGACCTGTGTTAGTAAGAACTGAAGGAGAGAGAGGGAGGTATATGCAACAAGTAAAAGCACTAGATAAGATACTAGTTGATAATAATTCTCATTTGAGGAGCATTTGCCAGTGAATTTCTAAAGAAATTAGAATCTTATACTACTAAGTAGTAGTGTAAGTAGTAGTAGTAGTTTCTCAAGTAAGCCTTGAGAAACTAATAATATCTGGTCAGCAGTTCATTTGGAAATATTGTCTCCCATCTTTAGATAACTTGAATGTAACTCGAATAACATAACTTGAATAATTAGAATTTAGTAGAAAATATTTAAAATATTTAAGAGGTTTTAGAAGAGGAAAAATATAAAAAAAGGATACCTGTTGAAATGTAGGACCCAGAATGTTGAAATAACTTACCCAAAATTATATAATTACAAAGTGTATTAGTTTGCTAGGGTGGCCATAACAAAGTACCACAAACTGGGTGGCTTAGCCACCGGAAATTTATTGTCTCACAGTTCTGGAGTCTAGAAGTCTGCATCAAGATGTTGTCAGTGTCGGCTCCTTCTGTTGCTTTTGGTGGTTTGCTGGCAGTCTCTTGCATTCCTTGGCTTATCAATGCATCACCGTCCCAATCTCTGCATTCATGTTCACTTAGCCTTTTCCCTGTGTGTGTATCTATGTCCAAATTTCCCCTTTTTTATAAGGACAATAGTTGTATTGGATTAGGGGCCTATTCTACTCCAGTGTGACCTCATCCTAACTCCAAGTACCCTATTTCCAAATAAAGTCACATTCTGAGGTACTTGGGGTTAGGACTTCAACATATAAATTTGGGGACACACAATTCAACAATTGTGTGTCCTTAACAATCAGAGTTAAGACTAGAACCCAAGTCTCCTGATTCCCGTCTGGTGTTATTTTATCACATGTCACTGAGATAGGAAAAATGTATATATGATGCATTTTATTTTATGTAAGACTTGCAGGAACACAGCTGTTAAATATTTATAAAGCAACTCTTAAAAATTTGTGATTTACTATTAATGCCTTCTGTTAAATTTCTGCAATAAGTATGATCTGTATTTTGGCATTCAAGTTTGCTTAAAGCAAGGAATACACATAATTTTTAGATTTCCTGCTTGAAATAGTTAGCAAAGGGCTTGTTTCCTTAGTTTTTCTGAATGTCTTTTAAGCTTCACATACACCAGTTTTTTGTTTAGTATTTTCTATTTAGCATTTTGTCTTAATTGCCAAAGTGCTTAAAATATCATTCATGGGCTCTGAAGTTGAACCTGGGTTTAGATCTTGGCTCTGCTTCTTATGGCCAAGGGTACTTTTGTACAGATTACTAAATTTCTCTGAGCTTCACCTTCCTTAACTGGTTAAAGATAGGGAGATAAGGTCTTAGTATGGGATGATTATGTGTATTAGATGAAAAAACATAAAAGCACTTGTACAGTTCTTGGCACATGTAGGCACTCAAATTTCTTTGTTTATTTTGAAGTGTTTGTATTGGAAATAAAGCCTGCAGTTTAAAAAAAAAAAAAGAAAGCATAGGAGAAGTGGGCAAAGACTTTTATTAAACGGGGACAAAGATGCAAGTGACTTCTTAGAGCCAGGATATGTGACATGTCATATTTGAACAGATTCTCATGCATTTCCTATAAGCAGTTTCCTTCCACCAAGTGGTTGTATTTCACAACTTATATATATATAATATATAGTATTTATATATAATATATATATATAAAGTTAACTCTCTATATGCTTTCTGCATGTTCCTGACAGACTGTTTTTTTCCTTGTTCCACTACTTGTTTTTTTTAAAAAAGACATGTTGTGCCTTTTTAAAAATCAGATTTATCCCTAATTGTTCCTTTTTATTACCAAGTACTTGTCCATGGTATAGATGTACCACAGTTTGTTTATCCACTCACCAGTTGATGGATGTATATTTGTTTCCAGTTTTGGGCTACCTTAAGTAAGGCTGCTATAAACATTTGCGTACAGGTCTTTGTGTAAACATATATTTTTATTTCTCTTGGATAGATACCTAGGAATGGGATTGCTGGGTCGTATGATAAGTGTATGTTTAACTTTATAAGAAACTGCCAGGCTGTTTTCCGAAGTGACAGTACCATTTTATATTCCTACCAACAATGTATGAAAATTCAGCATTTTTGTCAGCACTTGTTTTCTGTTTTGTTTTGTTTTTTTTCTTTATCTTAACCATTCCAGTAGGCGTGTAGTGATATCTCTTTGTGGTTTCAGTTTGCATTTTCCACACATTTTTTCATCTGCTTGTTATTTGTATCTCTTTGGTGATATGTCTGTTCAAATCTTGTGCTTTTGTTTGTCTTAATCTTGAGTTATGAAAGTTTCTTTATATATTTCGGATACCATAACTTTTATCAGACATGTGTTTTTTTAATCAGACGTGTATTTGGCAAATATTTTCCTCCCAACCTAAGTGCTTTTTGTCATTATTATCAGAAAATCAGTTACATTTAAAACATATGTGAATGTGTATTTTGCTGACTTTTTGCTCTGATTTCTTAGGAGTCTTTGAAGCCTATTTATTTCCCAGTATTGTCTGTAAAGATACCAGCACTATTATTTTTCCTAGATTGTTTGTACAGAGGCAACATTTCTTACAGTTTTTTAATTTTTATTTTTTAGCTTGGGTCTGCAGTGGCACACTGTCATTTAATAAAAGTGACGAAACTTTAGATTTAAAATTACCTGCTGACAACTCAGCATGTAGTGAATTCACCAGGGAAGCTGCTATTACTGTTGAGCTTCTTCCTTGGAGTGAGGGCTGTGTAGGTTTGACTTCTGTTGTGTCTTCATTGAAGGAAGAAGACTATGGCTGATAAAGAGTGAGATTTTCTCTTGGTCCCCAAGTTAGAGAATATGTATTATCCAACAATTATTTATTTTAAAAATATACTTTCCTACTAATGAGGATTTATCACTTAAAAAAGAAAAAGATCACTTATAAATTGTTTATAAGGAACCAAGAAGCCATGACCAGTTGAAACTCATCCAGAAATTAAGATGGTCTCTAAAGTGATAATGTCTTGAGTGCAGGAGACAGGGTTGGATAGTGACTCCTGAAAACTTACGTATAAACCCAATTTCATAAAGTGAAGTTTTCTCCTATTGTGAAAGACTTCAGGTGGTTTCATTTGGCTTTGAAAAAATTAGAAAGTTCATGCAGATAAAGATGCATCTACTTTATCTCCTTGCCCATAGAAAGAGTAGTGAAGGGGTTAAAAATTTTTTTTAACCCAAAAAAAGAGAACAGGCAAGGAGACAATAGAAGACAGCTTTTTAGAAGCTGGAAAACAGATGGGCAAGAGCTAAATGAGTTAGTAGATCTGAGAAACCCAAATCCTAAGCTATCAGTTGGGAAAGCTGAGAACTAGGTTTATGTCACAATCATAAATATGTTAGCAGTACCAGAGACTTCTTGAAATGAGAATTTGGGTGTGAAAGTTGTTAAAAATAAGGAGGATGAGTTAATATCGGTTTGAGAAGCAATCAAATCCCCTTTTTCTCCCCCAACTCTGGGTGTTTGGGTGATTGACTTACCCCTAACCTAACAAAAAATAGGTTTATCCTATAGAGGGGATGAAATAGTGGTTTTATCTCTCTGGGCTGGAGAGTGGGGGAATAGGCGCTAGAAACAATGGAAAGCAAGGAATCATACTGACTAGAGGGGATTAAGGGAAGTATGCTGACTGGATACTGAGATCTCACTCCACTCCATCCCACCTTTATTCCCCACTTGGCTCCCAAAACACTGGCTGACACACTTTCATCTTTAGAGCAGGGGGTTGCTGGGGTCTTCTCTGGAGAATCTGACCAGCCCAAGAGGAAAGACCTAAAGATAAAGTGTCCCCAATGAAGTAGCCCAACTAGATTATCCAGCAGTGAAGCACATCTGTGATAAACTACACAGCCTTAACAGCTTCCAGTCAGCTTTGTAGATTCCTCACTTTTAAAAATGAGCGGATAAGCAAGGACTACGTGGCACCTGAGGAAAGTTTCCAACATGAAAGAGATCAAGAGAATAAATGCAATACTAGGCAACAAATTATTCAAATATTCCACAAAAATAAAGAAAAAAATTTGTTAGTATTCTCACGTGGTCAAGAGTATTTGGAATCATGAAACCAAAAAGTGTTACTGAACCAGGTTCATTTTGCCCACCACACAGTATGTCAGTCAGCAAAACAGCAAGTTTGCAGCAGAGAAAGGGTTTATTCACAAGACAGCCAAGCGAGGAGATGGGAGAACAAATCTCAGCTCCGCCTCCCCGAATATGGGCATTAAGGATGTTTATGGAATAGAGAGGCAGAGTGGTCTGAAGTGTGGGAATAGATGATTGGAGGTAAGGAGAAGTGAGGTAATTGATGATCTGCTCAAGTGTAGTCAAGCTTCATGGCTCTTCATAGGGTGCACATTCACAAAATGATGGCATTAGCGTGATCTGAGGGTGGACTTTTCAGCCCCCTGATGTCATAGGGTCACCTGTCAGTCATCTGCACAGGCCCAGTTGATGAGCCAGTGAACTGGACAAGGAGTCCACTCTCAGTTCCTGAAAAAAACTTAAGCACCCTTTACCATGGTAACCTCAGCATCAGAGATGTTATCTCTAGGGTGGGTTTTGGTAATGCATTATCTAACTACTTTTCCAAACACACCAGTGAGTATAGTTAAAGCAGGTTAGCCCCTGGTTTCAAAAGTATACTATAAAAAAGAGCTCAAGAGGAAATTATAATTATGGTCGCAGTGATGAAAAAAATCAGAAGGGTTGGAAGATAGAATTATAGACGTTTCCCAGAAAGTAGAGAAAAGGAAAAAAGATAGTGAAAAGGAGAAAAGATGAAATTAAAGGAATGATCCAAGAGTTTTAAAATTTGAACAAGAGCTTCAGGAGAGAACAGAGAAAAAGGAATCGACAGTGAAAGAATACTAGAAAAGTTCATAGAAATAAAGGACATGAGCTTTCACATTGAAAGGGCCGAGGAGTGCCCAGCGTAATAGATGAAAAAAGACCCACGTTAAAGACACATTGTTGTGGTGAATCAGACCACTGGGAAGAAGGAAGATCCTGGATGCTTCCAGAGGGAAAAAAACAGATCACAACAAAGGATAAGGATTTAAAATGACTGTGGACTTCTCAAGAACAACACTGGAAGCTAAAATGCAATGGGCCATGTCTTCATTCTTCTGAAGAATGATTTTCAACACTGAATCTATATCCAGCCAAACCACTAAGCAAGTGTAAGGGCAGATAAAAGCATTTTAAAATGTGAAAGTCTCAAAAAATTTACTTCTTGTGTTTTTTTAAAAATGTCTTGTTTTAGAGATACATAGGTTATCTACAGATGAAATGATAGGTTTTGAATTTGTTTCAAAATAATCCATTTGGGAGGGTGTGAATTGGTGGGGGGGACTAGGTAAAACAAGAATGACCATGAGTTAATAATTGTCAAAGCTGAATAGTGGTATGTGGGGTTTATTTCTCCTATCCTCTATTCGTGCATATGTTTGAAAATTCCCATAATAAAAAGTAAAAAACACACATACATTTGACACACCTTTCTTCTGGAAAACGTGCCACATCAAAACAAGGAAGTATTAAATAAGAAAGAGGAAGCAGTGGCAGAGGACGTTCTCCAAATGGGATCTCCAGGTCAGTAGCATCATTATCAGCTGTGAACTTGTTAGAAATGCAAATTCTCAGGCCCTACCCCAGACTTAATGAATCAGAAACTCTGGGTATGAGGTCCAGCATTCTGTCTTAACAAACCCTTTAAGTGATTCTGATCCATGCTGAAGTTTGAGAACCACTCTCCTAAAGCAAGAAAAATAGCTGTGCTCAAGTAAAGCATAGACATGTGGTGGTTTATTCGATCTCATTTTTTTAACTGCTTGCTCTCTGGACTTAGATAGTTGATCTGACATTTAAATGAATCGAGTTGTTATGCATAAAGGCAGAGAAATTGCTAATAGTTGTACTATTTAGTGCTAGCAATCTGAATGGACAATGCATGTAAAAGTTTCAGATTTTGGGAAACTGTTAAGTATAGTGATTGTCTCAGAAATGGAATAGTTGGAGGAAGTCAAGATGGCAGCGTAGGCAGATTCTGAACTCACCTCCTCCCCCGGACACAGCCAATTTACAACTACTCGTGGAAAAACTACCCCTGAGACAGAACTGAAAACTGGATAAGAGGAACTCCTGCAACAATGGACAATCCTAATTGAGGTGGAAGAGGCAGAAACTCCCTTCTGGAGAGGAAAAACCCCGCCTTCACAAGCTGCCAGGTTCACAGCTGCCTGGGAGCAGCACACAGGTACGAAGCCCTCCCTGGAGGAGTGGGGCCCTGAGCCTAGGAGCACCCCCGCTGTGGGCATTTTGTGGACCAAGCACAATCGAGACGAGTGGCATAATCTCTGACTTTGCCTGCTACTAAAACATTGGGGAGCACCCCCAGAAAAGCTGGTTCACAAAGAAATTAAAACTGGCTCTTAAACGGCCTGTGCGCAAACTCACCCGTTTCAGAAAGCAACCTAAAATCACCAGAAAGAAAGGTGCACAGTGCTGTGGTGAAAAGAGACTCACCTAATAGGCTCTGAGTGCATCTTGGTGAGGGGTGAGACCTCTTCAGGGACTGGGACATTGGCGGCGGCCATTGTTGTGGCCTGGTGTGGGCATGCTGACACAGACGCCATTGGAGTTCTCCCTGGGGCCTGCTAGCCCAGAGTCTGCCCCACCCGCTAGAGCACGGATTTAATCTAGCTCAGCCAGGGCAGGCAGCCCACCCTAGAGACTGGCCCCACCCAACAACAAGCCCTCAGGCAACTTGTGGGCCTGCTTAGATTGGTGACTGGATTCTCTGCTGCCTGGCAACTGAGCCGACTTCAGCGGGGTTCAGCGGGGCAGGACGGCAGGACGTGCACAAGGAGCGGGTGGAGAGTGTGGGGCAGCAGTGGAGTGTGTGGGGCTCCCGCCCTGGAGAGACTGGGTCTGCTTCGGGAGGTTGGGGCACGCACATGGGGCAGGACTGTGTTGACTGTGTGTGTGGACCTGTGGGCAGCAGGGCTTGTCAGCTGCAGAAGACTTGTGCTTCTCAAAGACCCACATAGGGGGTTTGCCCCACCTTCCAAAGCCTGAAACAATTGGGTGCTCCCGTGCCTGAGGCCAGCCCCACCCAGCTGCAATCCTCAGAGAGCTGACAAGAGACCTAAAGGCTGGAGGCTTATAGCAATTGTAAATCCCTGAGCCTAACAACCTGCCACGCTGGGGGCCTACTCACTTAAAAGAAATACTGCAACACAAATGTGGTATTAGAACTTGCAGCCAACTGTGCTGGGGCTCCCCACACCTGATAAAGAGACTGAAGGGCCCACAACAACTACAAGCAGCTGAGCATTACAACAGCTGGCCAGAAGCATAACTCGGCCTCCCCGGGCACCTACAGTGAGAGCAAACAGGCCACAACAGAAGTAGCCCACATAGGGGTCACACCTGTAACATTGAGAACTGAGGGAAGCACACTGCAGGCACCCTAAGGCATCACTTACATAAGGTCACCTATCCAAGAGCAGGAGACTTGGATACGTAGACACAAGCACAGGGAAAGAGGCAAAATGAGGAGGCAAAGGAATACATTCCAAGTAAGGGAACAGGACAAAACCCCAGAAAAGGAACTAAGTGAAACAGAAATCAGCAACCTACCTGACAGAGAGTTCAAACACAGAGTGTTAGGGATGCTCACTGATGTGGGGAGAAGAATAGATGAACTCAGTGAGAATGTCAACAAAGAAATGGAAGATATAAAAAGAACCAATCAGAAATGAAGAATACAATACTGGAAATGAGAAATTCGCTAGAGGGACTCAAAAGCAGAGTAGAGGATACAGAAGAACGGATCTGTGAGCTGGATGAAAGACTAGAGGAAATTACCCAAGCTGAACAGGTAAAAGAGAAAAGAATTAAAAAGAGTGAGGACAGTCTAAGGGACCTCTGGGACAACATGAAGCGCACTAACATCCGTGTTATAGGTGTCCCAGAAGGAGAAGAGCGAGACAAAGGGGCAGAGACTCTATTTCAAGAAATAATAGATGAAAACTTCCCTAACCTAAGGAAGGAAACAGACATCCAGGTACAGGAAGCACAGAGAGCCCCAAACAAGATAAACCCAAAGAGGCCCACACCAAGACACATCATAATCAAAATGCCCAGAATTAAAGATAAAGAGAGAATCCTAAAAGCCGCAAGAGAAAGTCAAGTTACATACAAAGGAAACCACATAAGGCTGTCAGCTGACTTCTCAGCAGAAACCTTACAGGCAGGAGGGAGTGGCACGATATATTTAAAGTTCTAAAAGGAAAAAACTTACAGCCAAGAATACTCTACCCAGCAAGGTTATCATTCAAAATGGAAAGAGAGATCAAAAATTTCCCAGACAAGCAAAAATTAAAGGAGTTTGTCACCAAGAAACCAGTGCTACAAGAAATGTTAAAGGGACTGATTTAAGGGGAAAAGAGAAGACCACAAATAGGAAAAATTATCTATTTCCAAGATAAGAGGGTAATGGATACAAATGCACAAAAAAGAGGTTAGATATGATATCAAAAACATAAAAGGAGGAAAGGAGGCAGGAGGGGAGTTAAAGAGTAGAGCTTTCAGACAGAGGTCAGACTAAAGAGACCATCAATTCTGTATAGAAGAAGAAAGGAACAGAGAAGGACTAATAAAACACTGAGAAAAAAAGTTAAAAAATGGCAGTAAGTACATACTTATCAATAGCTACTTTAAACGTCAATAGACTAAATGCTCCAATAAAAAGGCATAGGGTGGCTGATTGGGTAAAAAAACAAGACCCATATATATGCTGCATACAAGAGACACACTTCAGACCTAAAGACACTCACAAACTGAAAGTGAAGGGATGGAAAAAGATACTCCACGCAAATGGCAATGAAAAGAAAGCTGGGGTAGCAGTACTCATGTCAGACAAAATAGACTTTAAAACAAAAACTGTAAAAAGAGACAAGGGCATTACATAATGATCAAGGGAACAATCCAACAAGAGGATATGACACTTGTAAATATCTGCGCACCCAATGTAGGTGCACCTAAATATTTAAAGCATTTATTAACAGACATAAAAAGAGAAATAGGCAGTAACACAATAATAGTAGGGGACTTTAACACTCCACTTACACCAACGGATAGATCATCCAAACAGAAGATTAATAAGGAAACATTGGCCTTAAATGACACACTAGAAGAGATGGACCTAGTAGATATATACAGAGCATTCCATCCAAAAACCGAAGAATACACGTTCTTTTCAAATGCACATGGAACATTCTCCAGGATTGATCACATATTAGGCGACAAAACAAGTCTCCATAAATTTAAGAAGATTGAAATAATTCCAAGCATCTTTTCTGACCACAACAGTATGAAAGTAGAAATCAACTATAGGAATAAAATCAGAAAAGCCACAAATACGTGGAGATTAAAGAAAATGCTACTGAACAACGACTGGGTCAATGAAGAAATCAAAGAAGAAATCAAAAAATACCTGGAGACAAATGAAAATGAAAATACGACATGCCAGAATTTATGGGATATAGCAAAAGTGGTTCTAAGAGAGAAGTTTATAGCAATACAGGCCTATCTCAACAAACAAGAAAAATCTCAAATAAACAATCTAACAATGCACCTAAAGGAACTGGAAAAAGAAGAACAAACAAAGCCCAAAATCAGTAGAAGAAGGGAAACAATAAAACTCAGAGCAGAAATAAATGAAATAGAAACCAAAAAAACAATAGAAAAAATTAATAAAACCAAGAGCTTGTTCTTTGAAAAGATCAACAAAATTGACAAACGTTTAGCTAGACTCACCAAGAAAAAAAGAGAGAAGGCACAAATAAGTAAAATCAGAAATGAAAGAGGAGAAATTACAACAGACACCTCAGAAATACAAAAGATTATAAGAGAATACTATGAAAAACTATATGCCAACCAATTGGACAATCTGGAAGAAATGGATAAGTTCTTAGAATCATACAACCTTCCAAAACTGGATCAAGAAGTAGAGAATTTGAATAGACCGATCACCAGTAAGGAGATCGAAACAGTAATCAAAAACCTCCCCAAAGATAAAAGTCCAGGACCAGACAGCTTCCCTGGTGAATTCTACCAAACATTCAAAGAAGACTTAATGCCTATCCTTCTCAAACTCTTCCAAAAAATTGAGGAGGAGGGGAAGCTCCCTAACTCATTCTACGAAGCCGACGTTACCCTGATACCAAAACCAGGCAAGGACGACACAAAAAAAGAAAATTACAGGCCAATATCACTGATGAACATCGATGCAAAAATCCTCCACAAAATACTAGCAAATCGCATACAACAATACGTTAAAAAGATCATACACCATGATCAAGTGGGATTTATTCCAGGTATGCAGGGATGGTTCAACATTCGCAAATCCATCAGTGTAATACACCACATTAATAAAATAAAGAATCAAAATCACATGATCATCTCAATAGACGCAGAGAAAGCATTTGACAAGATACAGCATCCATTTATGATAAAAACTCTGAATAAAATGGGGATAGAAGGAAAGTACCTAAACATCATAAAGGGCATATATGAGAAACCCACAGCTAATATCATCCTCAATGGTGAAAAACTGAAAGCTATTCCTCTAAGAACAGGAACCAGACAAGGGTGCCCACTGTCACCACTCCTATTTAACATAGTACTGAAAGTCCTAGCCAGAGCATTCAGGCAAGAGAAAGAAATAAAAGGGATCCAAATTGGAAAGGAAGAAGTGAAACTGTCACTGTTTGCTGATGACATGATTTTATATATAGAAAACCCTAAAGAATCCACCAGAAAACTTTTAGAAGTAATAAACGAATACGGTAAAGTTTCAGGATACAAAATCAACATACAAAAATCAGTTGCATTTCTATAGACTAACAATGAAGTAGCAGAAAGAGAAATTAAGAATACCATCCCGGTGCCGACCCCGTGGCTTCGCGGTTAAGTGCATGCGTGCGCTCCGCTGCTGGCGGCCCGGGTTTGGATACCGGGCGTGCACCGAGGCACCGCTTCTCAGGCCATGCTGAGGCCGTGTCCCACATACAGCAACTAGAAGGACGTGCAACTATGACGTACAACTATCTCCTGGGGCTTTGTGGGGGGGGAAGGAGCAGGATTGGCAATAGATGTTAGCTCAGAGCTGGTCTTCCTCAGCAAAAAGAGAAGGATTAGCATGGATGTTAGCTCAGGGCTGATCTTCCTCACACACACACAAAAAAAGAATACCATCCCATTAACAAGTGCAACAAAAAGAATAAAATACCTAGGAATAAACTTAACCAAAGAGGTGGAAGAGCTGTACACGGAAAACTATAAAACATTGCTGAAAGAAATTGAAGAAGACACAAAGAAATAGAAAGCTATTCCATGCTCTTGGATTGGAAGAATTAACATAGTTATTATGTCCATACTTCCTAAAGCAATCTATAGATTCAGTGCAATCCCTATCAAAGTTCCAACAACATTTTTCACAGAAATAGAACAAAGAATCCTAAAATTTATATGGAACAACAAAAGACCCCGAATAGCTAAAGGAATCCTGAGAAAAAAGAACAAAGCTGGAGGTATCACACTCCCTGATTTCAAAATATACTACAAAGCTATAGTAACCAAAACAGCATGGTACTGGCACAAAAACAGACACACAGATCAATGGAATAGAATCGAAAGCCCAGAAATAAACCCACACATCTATGGACAGCTAATCTTTGACAAAGGAGCCAAGAACATACAATGGAGAAAAGAAAGTCTCTTCAACAAATGGTGTTGGGAAAATTGGATAGCCACATGCAAACAAATGAAAGTAGACCCTTACCTTACACCATACACAAAAATTAACTCCAAATGGATTAAAGACTTGAATGTAAGACCTGAAACTATGAAACTTCTAGAAGAAAACACAGGAAGTACGCTCTTCGACATCGGTCTTAGCAACATATTTTCAAGCACCATGTCTGACTGGGCAAGAGAAACAATAGAAAAAATAAACAAATGGGACTACATCAAACTAAAAAGCTTCTGCACAGCAAAGGAAACCATCAACAAAACGAAAAGACAACCTAACAATTGGGAGAAGATATTTGCAAACCATACATCTGATAAGGGGTTAATCTCTAAAATATATAAAGAACTCATGCATCTCAACAACAAAACAACTAACAACCCAATTAAAAAATGAGCAACAGACCTGAACAGACATTTCTCCAAAGAAGATATACAGATGGCCAACAGACACATGGAAAGATGTTCAAAATCATTAACTATCAGGGAAATACAAATCAAAACTACAATGAGATATCACCTCACGCCGTCAGAATGGCTATAATTAACAAGACAGGAAACAACATATGTTGGAGAGGATGTGGAGAGAAGGGAACTCTCATACACTGCTGGTGGGAGTGCAAACTGGTGCAGCCACTATGGAAAACAGTATGGAGATTGCTCAAAAAATCAAGGATAGAACTACCATATGATCCAGCTATTCCACTGCTGGGTATTTATCCAAAGAACTTGAAAACACCAGTGCGTGAAGATACATGCACCCCTGTGTTCATTGCAGTGTTATTCACAATAGCCAAGACTTGGAAGCAACCTAAGTGCCTATCAAGGGACGAATGGATAAAGAAGATGTGGTATATACACACAATGGAATACTACTCAGCCATAAGAAACGATGAAATCCAGCCATTTGTGACAACATGGATGGACATTGAGGGTGTTATACAAAGCGAAATAAGTCAGAGGGAGAAGGTCAAATACTGTATGATTTCCTTCGTTAAGTAGTAGATAATAACAACAATAAACAACCACATAGAGACAGAGATTGGACTGGTCATTACCAGAGGGAAAGGGGGGAGGGAGGAGGGCAAAAGGGATAATTCGGCACATGTGTGTGCTGATGGGTTGTAATTAGTATTTGGGTGGTGAAATGATGTAATCTATGCAGAAATAGAGGTATAATGATGTACACCTGAAATTTATACAATGTTATAAACCAGTGTTACTGTAATAAACAAAAAATTTTTTTAAAAAAGGAGAAACAGATGAGGTTAATTTATTATATTTTATCTAACTTAATATATCTAAATATTATCATCCTAATATATAGTTATAAAAAATTGTTACTGAGATATTTTACATTCTTTGTTTTGTACCAAGTCTTCAAAATTCAGTGTGTATTTTGCACTTACAGCACATCTCAGTTCAAAATTGCCACACATGGCTGATGACAACTGTATTGGACAGTAGAGGTCTAGATGTTAAAGTATATTGAAAGTTAAGAAATTGGGGGCTGCCTGGTACATCAAGTCAATATGTTAAATGAAAAAAGTTGCAATGAATGAATACTTATAATTTGCTTTCCTATATATTTTCCTGAAGATTTGCAAATTATATTTACAAACGAAAAAGGAAAACAAAGTCTTGGGGAAGATATTATGCACTTGGGGGCCGCTAAGTTATTTATTCAGACTGATCTTGTCTGGGAATCTGTTTTCAGGTTCTGTTCTCTTAAACTAACACATTCTTATTAAGTAGCTTTTGTTATTTTAGCATCTTTTATTGTAGCGTGATCTGGGAAGATTTCTCTGGCAAAGTACTACTGTGTTTTAATGAGTTTTGATGCCACCAAATTTAAGATCCACCATTATTTTATATGCCACATTGCCAATTCTAGTTTATACCAATTGTAAGAGACATCATTATTTCAGAGATGTAAAAATGTGTTAGGGGGGTCGTTTTTATAATGCTTGAAATAGGGTATTTGAATAGAAATCTCAAGAAGGAAAAGGAATGAGGGAAGAGGTGACCAGGTAAGAAGGAGCAGCAGTTGTAAAGGCCCACCAGGGCTAGTTGAAGGAACTGTCAGGAAGCCTGTATGGCTGGAATGGAGTAGACAAGGGGGAAAGTAGTAGCAAAAGAAGGCAGAGATGTGGTAGGGCCTGATGGTGTAGAGCCATGTGCACAGGTCATTATAAGGACTTGAACTTTTATGCTGAGTGAGGTAGGAAGTTATTGGAGGCTTGAGCAGAGGAGTGATTTGATCCTTGTAACAGGATCACTTTTGGCTGCTGTGTTAAGAATAGATTGTAGGAGGCAGGGATGGAAGCAGGAGAACAGAATCAGGCAGCCTTAGGATGCTATTGCAGATAATCCAGAGGAGAGATGATGGTGGCTTGGACCAGAGTAGTAGTGGTGGCAATTATGAGAAGTGATTGGATTCCAGATTTATTTTGAAGGTAGAGCTGACAAGATTTGCAGGTTTGCTGATAGATTCCTTTTGGAGTGTGAGAAAAATGAGGAGTCAGACGATTTCAGGTCTAAGCAACTGGTAGTTACCGTTTATAGAAATGTAGAAGCCTACCGGAGGAGAATTTTCAGGAGCAGATCAGATGCAGTTTTGGATATGTTGAGATGCCTTTTTGGCATTGAAGAGAAGATACAGAGCAGGCAGTGAAGTAGAAGTCTGGATGTCAGGGAAGAGGGCCTGGTTGGAGTTATAAATTGTATGTGTTTCTCTGAGCACGAATGTGCATGTATCACATGGCATATGTGTGTGTAAGTTTATCTTTTGATCCTTGTGTCATTGACTGTTTCTTCAGAATTTCTTTTTTTGTTTTTCTGTGTGTTTAGTCTTTGATTTTAATGTTAGAGGTTTTCTCAAGTGTTTGATGACATTGGCTCCCCTTAACAATGGGATTTAAGGAGAGATTAAGTCAGGAAAGAAAGAAAGAATAGAGTTGAGTACTGGTGTATTTTTTTGTATCATTTTTAACTTTTTTTTTTATTGTTAAATTTTTGTTGTACATTATTGTTTATCAGTCACCATATAAGCGCATCCCTCCACCCCTTGTGCCCACCCCCAACCCCGTTAGCCCCTGGTAACCACCAAACAGTTCTATCTGTCGTGTGTTGATTTATCTTCCACATATCATTTTTAACTTTTTATTTTGAAGTAATTTCATACAAGTTACAAGAGGAATGTAGATAACTCCTGTGAACACCTAGATTCACCAATATTTTAATGTTACAACATTTCTTTTATCTTACTGTCCCTGTACACACATATACACACACACACCACCATTTTTTTTCTGGGTTGTTTGAAAGTAGACTGCATACATCATTCCTCCTTTCCCCTTAATATTCAGTGTGTAATTTCCAAGAGCAAAGATATTCTCTTACTAGGTAATCGTAGGATAGCTATCAAATTCAGGAATTTATTTATAATACCTTTTTCTACTCCACAGTGTATATTCCAGTTTCATCACTTATTTCAACAGTATCTTTTTATTTATTTATTTTATTATTTTATTTTTTAAAGATTTTTATTTATTTTTTTTCCCCCCAAAGCCCCAGTAGATTGTTGTATGTCATAGCTGCACATCCTTCTAGTTGCTGTATGTGGGACGCGGCCTCAGCACGGCCGGAGAAGCGGTGCGTCAGTGCGCGCCCGGGATCCGAACCCCGGGCCGCCAGCAGCGGAACGTGTGCACTTAACCGCTAAGCCATGGGGCCGGCCCTCAACAGTATCTTTTATAGTGTATTTTTCCCCTTCATTATAAAATCCAGTTCAGAGCATATACTGCATTTACTTGTCATGTCTCTAGTTTCTTTTAACCTGGAGCAGGTCCTTAGCCTTTCTTTGTCTGGCATAACTTTGATATTTTTGAAAAATACAGGCCCATTATTTTATAGAGTGTTCATTTGGAGTTTGCCTGATTTTTCTTCTTGATTAGATTCAAGTTATGCATCCTTGGCAAAATACTACCAAAAATGATGTGCTGTGCTGCACAGGTTATCACATTAGAGGCATAGATGTCTGTCTGCCCCTCATATGTGTTGTTAATTTCAGTCATCCAGTGAAGGGATTGTCCAGTTTTTCTACTTGTAGTGACTGTTTTTCTTCTTGAAACTAGAATGTAAGCTCTGTGAGAAGACGTTTTAAGATCATGTAAAAATCCTCTTCTTCATCAAACTTTTTCCTCTTTTTTTTTTTTTTTGTGAGGAAGATCAGCCCTGAGCTAACATCCGTGCTAATCCTTCTCTTTTTGCTGAGGAAGACCGGCTCTGAGCTAACATCTATTGCCAATCCTCCTCGTTTTTTTTTCCCCCCAAAGCCCCAGTAGATAGCTGTATGTCATAGTTGCACATCCTTCTAGTTGCTGTATGTGGGACGTGGCCTCAGCATGGCCGGAGAAGCGGTGCGTCGGTGCGCGCCTGGGATCCGAACCCAGGCCGCCAGCAGCGGAGCGCGCACTTAACCGCTAAGCCACCGGGCCGGCCCAAACTTTTTCCTTTTTGATTTAGCAACCATTTATGATGTGCGCCTTACTTAGTCTTTTCTGTAATGGTTGCAAAGTGGTGATTCTCCAACTCTACAAACTCCTTCCACATTTGTCAGTCAGCATTCTGCTGTTAAAAAAAATAAATAACCAGCCCTCTCTTTTGTCCTATTTGTTAGCAGAGTGGCCTCATATATTCCTGATTTACTCAATAGGTTATGATCCATTGCTGTACTTATGTATTTTGATGATCAAATTGTCCTAGATCTGGCTAATAGAAGTCCCTTCAAATTGGCTTATTGGTCCTTTTGACATGCCCCATGACCCCTCCCCTCTAAAGCACTTCCTTACTTTTAGGCTCAAGATTTTCCAGGTTCATAATGTACTTTACCTGCCCCAGTCCTGGAATCAGCCGCGTCTCTGAGGAGCCTTGGTTGCTTTGGGTATGGAATAGTATCAGATTAGGATGGAAATCTTATTACTCAGTATAGACTTTGCCTTAATCTTTCTGTTTTAATTATTGTACCCTTTTCTTCAGCTTTGCTTGGTAGCCCTTAGTTTAGGGATTCCTTTAGTTCAACATAAGCCAAATAGAAAACCTCTAGTCTTCTGCTAGAGGGATAATTTGGCTGTTTTTAGAGATGGTATCTAAGGCATTCTAATTGTTTCTTACTTTTAGTCAGTCCTTCTGTTTGTAGCGTCAGAGGAATCTGGATCTTCAAATTACTGATTCTCATTCTTTTATTCTTTTTGTGGTTCTTTGGCAGAAATAAACTTGCTACTTAGCCTGTTCTCCCCCTGCTGCACACTTAGGTTTCCCTAGTCACCTGTGACATATCAATTTTCTCTTCTGCTTTCCATCTTCTAAAATTTGATTGAAATCTCTTTTTTGCTGTTCTACCTATTTTCTTTGTCCTAGTTTAATGCCTTTTCTTATCATTTAAATGGGGTTTGGTGAGTGAGTAGAGGTGAATATATTCAATCTACCATATTTAATTTAAGCACAAGTTCCACATATTTTTAAAACAAATTTTTTGCCTTTTAACAAAAGTATTATGTGATTTATAGAAGATATATAGGTAAGCAAATGAAGACAATTAGCTCTAATCATACAGTTTAGAGGTATTTACTGTTAATCTTTCATGTAATTTTTTTCATATGCACTAGCTTGTTCCTTAAGATATCCATATAATATTCCATGGAATAGGTATCTTATTTGGCTTTTTTTTTTTTTTTTTTTGGTGGATAATCTTATTAGACCTTAGTGACCTTCTATGAACTTCTCTGCGATGTATATTATTATGATCAGGACATGGGGGTCAGCAATAAGGCAATCAGAAAAACTCAGAAATTCTTAGAAATAACTCAAGAGATTTTAAAGAATATGTCAGGGGAGATTTTGGTAGTCTCCCAGTTCAGGTTGAGTAGCATGTCGTTTCATGGAAGCACAACTGAGAGAGTAGAAAACTAATTGCACTATATTTTATCTAAAGAAAGACTATTACTGGGCCGGGCCCGTGGCTTAGAGGTTAAGTATGTGCGCTCCGCTACTGGGGGTCCGGGTTCGGAACTCCGGGCGCGCACCAACGCACCGCTTCTCTGGACATGCTGAGGCTACGTCCCACATAAAGCAACTAGAAGGGTGTGCAACTATGACATACAACTATCCACTGGGGCTTTGGGGAGAGAAAAAAAAAAAAAAGGAGGATTAGCATGGATGTTAGCTCAGGGCTGATCTTCCTCACCAAAAAAAAAAAAGACTATTACTATGTCATAGATAGACTTTCTACCTGCCTTGTTTTCAGCCCAAGCTGTACCTTTTAGATAATAGACCAGAGAAACCTAAGTATGGGGAGAGCCAATAAGCAGTATCAAAAGAAGACTCAGAGATCAAAGCATTTAGAAGAGAAGTTTACTTACAAAGAAAATTTGCAAGGGAGAACAGACTTTAGAACTGGCTCCCCAAATAAAAATACTATCGATAAGGTTATAGAATTTATAGCTAGTCTAGTCATAATAGAAAAAATGGCAGTTTTTTACAATATGATTATATCTGTAAAGGTCATCTAATAGCTTCAGATATCACCTTTGTAGAAGTCAAAGATAAAGTTTTTTTGAGGAAGTCAGTAAGTTATAGGAAAGGCTTGAGGTTTTGTGTATTTGGAACTAGATAGGGTGACTTTGGATTTTTTTTTTTCCATTACAGAGTGCAAAGTACTTTTCCCCCTGACTTTTGTATGAGATGTGCATACTTCTCCATAATGGTGGCAGGCAATGTATCAGTTTTGCCTCCAAAGAAGGGTATTATGCCCTTATTATGGAAAAAGGAAAATCAAAGTATTTTTCACTCTCTCCAGTGTTGTTTAGGGTTGAGAATGCCCAATCCAGTAGATGTATTTCAGTATTCCAGTCCTTACATATACTCAACAGCCTATCATTTTGATCACCTAATTAACTTTGCTCTAGTTTCTTATTTTCAAGCAAGTAAATGGAGTGGAAATGATATGTGAAGAGGTGAGAGTAGAGGTGGAGGTTGAAATTTTAGCTATGGAAGGAGGTTCACTTGAGTCAAGTCCTTAAGGAAGTAGCACAGCTAAACAATGAAAATATTTAGAGGAGAATATTCTAGGAAGAGGGAAGAGCAAACCCGAAGAGCCTGAGGCAAGTCTGAGGCAAGTCGGAGAGTTGTAGAGCTGTGTAATGGGGGCTATTGAAAGGCTTTGAGCAGAGGAGAGGCGTGACTTGATTTTCCTTTTAACAAGCATTTTGGCTACTATATATACTAAATATATGGTGATAGGTAGTGATGGGTCCAATGAAGAAAACAATATCAAGGTTTCTGTGCTCTTCCAAAGTCTCAGTAGAGTTGGGATGCAGTTATCTGAAGCCCAGTGTTAAAAACTGGAATCAAGAATACTCCCACTTTAACTCATCATTTAATATATGTACAGCATAAAATGCTTTTTACTGCCAGATTATCTAAAATATATTTATTTTTTCCGCCTATGTTTGTGTTTTTATGTTGTATAGTTAAACAATCCCTATGTAGTTAGGTTGAGTTAGGCAGAGGTTTTAGAGAAGGTTGTGCTGTGTTTTCAAAGCTATATTAGTGTAAAAAAAATACACTATTAATCTAGTTTATTAACCTGATTTTACTTTCCCCTTGAAGAAATTCCAAAATAGAATTTTTTCAAATACGTATAGCTAATAACATTTGAGTGTGTTTGGTGCGCCGTGTTGTTCAAGTGCTTTCCACATTTCCATATACAAAATGTGTATTATGACATTTAATCCGCTCAGCAGCCCAGTGAAATAAGTGTTATTGCCCTTGATTTCATAGATAAGGAATTGAGACTTAAAACAGTTTAAGTAACTTGTCTAAAATCACAAGAGACTATGTCACCATCCCCAGATCTTTGATAGGCTGAAAATTAACATATAAAAGAAGAGTTCTATACATGGGTATGTATCTACTATTCTAGGAAGACTTCAGTTGGTAGTTGGTAATTGTTAAAGAAAATCAGCAGCCGGGAAGCCCTCAAACAGAAAAACAGATACAGTAGTGTTCCCTTATCCATCGTTTTGCTTTCCATGGTTTCAGTTACCCACGGTCAACTATAGTGCTAAAATATTAAATGGAAAATCCCAGAAATAAACAATTCATAAGTTTTAAATTGCGCGCCATTCTGAGTAGTGTGGTAAAATCTCACACCTTCCCTCTCCATCCTGCCCAGGACATGGCTCATCCCTTTGTCCAGCGGATCCACACTATACACACTACCCACCCACTGGTCACTTAGTAGCATCTCTGATTAGATCGACTGTCATGGTATCACAGTGCTTGTGTTCAGGTAACCTTTATTTTACTTAATAATGGCCCCAAAGCACGAGAGTAGGGATGCTGGCAATTTGGGTATACCAAAGGGAAGGCGTAAAGTGCTTCCTTTCAGTGAGAAATTGAAAGTTCTTGACTTACGATGGAAAGAAAAAAAATTGTATGTTAAAGTTGCTAAGATCTACAGTGACTTTTATTACAGTACATTGTTATAATTGTTCTATTTTATTATTAGTTATTGTTGTTAATCTCTTACTGTGCCTAATTTATAAATTAAACTTTTTTATAGGAATGTATGTATAGGGAAAAACATATTATAGGGATTTGGTACTATCTGCAGTTTCAGGCATCCGCTGGGGGTCTTGGAACGTATCCCCCAAGTACAAGGGGGGACTACTGTATCTGAAAGAAGAGATTTTTCTGGAACTTTCCTGGCAAGTTCAGGAAAAGAGATGACTCCATGGAAAGTATAATTCTCAAAAGATGTGTTAATCCAGTGGTTTTCACAGTGAAAGTACCTCAGGAGTCATTTGGTGAGAGTGGCAATGATCTTTAGGGAAAAATCAAGCTGGTAGGGCTCTTCATTTTTTCCAACCCCCATCCTCATTGGTTTTTTTTTATATGTAAGTGTCATAGTTAACATTTGGGGCCGGGGATGGGGGCAGAGTTCTGTGACTTAACGAAAGTTGGAAAAAAAGTTGCATTAAGCTTGGTATGCTACTAGCTACTAAAAATCTTCCAACTAACTCTCCTTATTTTGATTCCATGCTGAAACTTTCAGATCGTATTTGATTTTTCTGGTTGGATTTCTTAACAAGGAATGCATTTACCAGAAAATTGAAATGTCTAGTTACGATAGCATTTATTCCTCACTGTAAACCATTCAGTTGGCAGTATGTTATTTTCATTGATACATGCCTAAATCTCTTATAAGCATGGCTGGTTTGACTTAGTCTCCCTGTAGCTGGGATGCTGACAAGATCTAGTTTCAGGATTTACAAAGCAATGTTTTCATTCCCTAGGCTGTGGGGACTTCCAAAATCATGCCATCTGTGTTAGATTCTGAATATAGCCACTTGGCCTCCTTTAATGCCTCCAACTCATTGTGTCATCAGCCTGCAGAAGTGGTAATAATCTCACATAGTCCATAAGAAGGAGTGGTTCAGCCATCGTAAGGCTGTATTCACTATTCTTCAGATTGGATGAATGCCTAAAATCATTTATTTTTAACTGACTTTCATGATGCACTACTAAGGGAACATCTCTTCTAGTTGATTAGCTGTAGATTCTACCATCAAGTATTTTCATTGCCATTTTATTTAACTAAGCTATAATGATCGGTAAGATAGCCAGCCCTTTCTTCTCTTTTTTTTTTTTTAAAGATTTTATTTATTCAGTTTTTTCCCCCCAAAGCCCCAGTAGATAGTTGTATGTCATAGGTTCACATCCTTCTAGTTGCTGTACGTGGGACTCGGCCTCACGTTGGACGGAGAAGTGGTGCCTCGGGGCGCTCCCGGGATCCGAACCGGGGCCGCCAGCATCAGAGCGCGTGCACTTAACCGCTAAGCCACAGAGCCGGCCCTTTCTTCTCTTAAAGTAACATTTTTTCCTCATTATAAAAGTAGTGCCTGTCTGTAGTGAAACACTTAGAAAATATATAAAAGTCTGAAGAAGAAAATCACTTCTAATTCCAATGCTGAGGGGCAGCCACTTTTAACATTTTGTTGAACTTTTTTTTTCACTTAAAAAAAACATTTAGTTTTGAAATAATTGTGGATTCACAGAAACTTGCAAAAATAGAACATGGGTTCCATTTATCCTTCATCCAGTTTCCCTCGATAGTAAGATCTTACATAGCTATAGTACAGTATCAAAACCAGGAAACCAACATTGGTCAACCCATAGACCTTATTCATATTTTACCAGTTTTGCGTGTGTGTGTGTGTGTGTGTGTGTGTGTGTGTAGTTTTATGCAGTTTATCACTTATGTAGATTCTTGTAACCACCATTGCAATCAAAATACAGAACTGTTTCATCACCACAAAGATCTCTCATGCTACCCCTTTATAGTCATACCCAGCTGTCTGTCCCTCCAGCCTATTCTGTAATCCCTAACCCCTGGCACCCACTAATCTGTTCCTCAGTTCTGTAATATTATCATTTTGAGAATTTTATATAATTAGAGTCATACAGTATTTTACCTTTTGAGGTTGCTTTTTTCACTCAGCATAATTTCCTTTAGATACACTAAATTGGTGAGTTTATCAGTAATTTGTTCCTTTTTAAAATTGCTGAGTAGTATCCCATGTATATACCATAGTTTTTTTAACTATTCACTAATTGAAGGACGTTTGGGTTGTTTCCAGTTTGAGCTGTGACACATGAAGCTCTTATGAACGTTTGTGTGCGTGTTTTTGTATGGATGTTAGTTTTCTGAATTTCATTCTCAGCATTCAATAAACAAATGTTTGTTCAATGTACCTCACTGTCCTAGGGCCTGGAATATACTAGTGTACAAAGCAAGGCCTCTAGTCTCTTGGAGCTCACAGTCTAGTTATGTAGACAGTCTTGAATCACATATGCTTGTATAGGTACAAACAAGTGCTGTTGCGGCGACCTCATGATTGAGATCACATTGTACGTATACTTTTGTAACCTCTGTATTTTCTTCACATATTAAGTTGTCAAATTAAATTTCTAGTCTTTGGAAATATTGTTTTTAAATGGACATATAATACTCCTTTATGAAATGAATATTTGCCATTTTGGACTGCTTATTATATCGGTCAGAGGTCCACTCGGCACCAGAAACCACTATAGATGTTTCAGCAGAAAGTGTTTAATATAGGAAATCCTTAGAAAGGGAAGAACTGAAAGAATAAAACAAGAACATTGAGGTAAATCAGAGGTAACAACTACAAGGACCAGCTTCTGCTCCTTGGGCTGGAGGAACCAACGGGATGAGGTTGGGTTATTAGAACCTGGAAGTGGGAGGGAAAGCCCTGTGGAGTTGGGACTTGGACCTCTGAAGAAAAAGCGTTGCCCACTGGTGCTGTACCAGTATTGCAGGAACCTCATGGAACTGAGGCTTAAACCTCTGAGTTGAAAGAACTGCCTGGCTAGTGAGTGCTTCCAGAATCAGAGAAAGGGTACCTGAAGAGCTGAGGCTCAGACTTCTGGAGAGAGGCACTGTTCATCTGCCATCTTAGAAGCTTAGAGAAAATGCCCTGTGCAGCTGAGTCTCACACATCTAGAAGGGAAATTATACCCATTGTAGCTGGTAGTCATATCTCTTAGTAGTTTGAAATGTGGAGTTACGTGTCACATATCTAAGAAGTGGCCCTTGCACAGTTGGTGCTGGTACCTCCGAGGTAGCTAGATGACACTGGTTTAGGGAGTTCTAAAAGAGGCTGGAGACTGGAACTGACTGCCCCTGCCAGGGCTAAGGAGCTTTGCTGGGCAGTTGCTGATGGAAACAGTGTGCAAACAAAAACACAAGTTTTTTCTATCTTCTTCCTGGCTTCCAGTCTCCATCTAGCCTGTTGCCCATATTGGCAGAACCAAACAAAGGAGACTAGCAGAGGAGAAATGTAGTTTGCAGCATCCCACTCCCAGTAGCACAAAACAGTATAGAAGTGTAGATTAAAAGAGAGACAATAGGTTAATAAATGGCATGCTCATTATCAAAATCTCCTCTTTGCTTTTGAAGAATTTCCTACTATGAGTCTGAGTAGAAGGTCACCCACATGAATCTGCAAAAGCCAGATACTGTTTCCCCTCCCACCCCAGTATCCCTCTACCCGGTCAACTCGCCTTAGTTAGTATATGGACAAAACAAAAACACTATTTTTCAGAGCAATATAACGGAATCCAGAGTTCACAACCTGACATTCACAATGTCCAGCATCAATCTAAAATTATTCAACATACAAAGAGTCAGGAAATTGTGACACATTCTCAAGGGAAAAGACATCAACAAATGCAAAATTCAGGATGAACTAGATGTTTGAATTATCTTGCAAAGATTTTAAAGCAACTTTTAAAATTATGTGAGATAAAAGACCATATGCTTGTAATGAATGAAAAGGTAGGCAGTTTCAGCAGAGAAAAAGAAAGTAAATAAAAGAACCAATGGGGATTTTAGAACTGAAAAGAATGGTATCTGAAATAAAAGACATTCACTGCGTGGGATTTATAGCAGATAAAGATGACAGAGGAAATAATCAGGATTTTGAATATAGATCAAAAGAAGTTATTCATAACAACAGAAATTTTTAGGTTTTTGTGGGGTTTTTTCTCCTCTTTTCTTTTTTATCCTTTTTTTTTGATGAGGAAGATTGGCCATGAGCTAACATCTGTGCCCATCTTCCTCTATTTTGTATGTGGGACACAGCCACAGCATGGCTTGATGAGCAGTATGCAGGTCCACACCTGGGATCCAAACCCACAAACCCTGGGCCACTGAAACGGAGTGTGCGAACCTAACCACTATACCACCAGGCCGGCCCCTGTGTTTGTTTTTAAGTGAAGAGAATCTCAGGGATCTGTAGGGCAATTTCAAATTAAATGGGTTTTAGGAGTCTCAAGAGGAGAGAGAAAAGAGAGTGAAAAAATATTTGAAGAAATTTTAGTAAAAAACTTTCCAAATTTGGTGAAAAATATAAATTTACAGGTTCAAGAAGCTCAACAAACACTGAACAGGATGAATTGGAACCTAAGCATGCCGCGGTCAGACTGCTGAAAACCAAAGCTAAAAAAATCTTGAAAGTAGCCAGAAAAAAATGACACTTATTAGAGGAGAGTGATTCAAATTGCCATACTCTTTTCGTTAGAAACCAAAGAGGCTAGAAGACATCTTATAATTTGATGAAAGAAAAAATATCTATCAATCCAGAATTCTGTATTCAGTGAAAATATCCTTCAAAAATTAAAATAAAGATATTTTTAGATAAAGAAAAACTAAGAGAACTTGTTGTGGGCAGACCTGCACTACAAGAAGTGCTAAAGGAAGTTTTTCAGGCTGAAGAGAAATACACCAGAGGCAAACTCAGATCTTTAAGAACTAATGAAGAGCGTCAGAAAAAGTAAATGTATGGGAAATATAGAATTATTTTTGCCCTCTTAATGCTTTTAAGATATAGAAAAGCTGAATAAATCAATAAAAAACTGAAGTTAATATCTTCCCACCAAGATAACAGGCCCACATGGTATCAGCAGTCTGTCATTTCATACATGCAAAGAAATAATCCCAATCTTACACAGACTCTTTCCAACATGTATCTTGTGGCCAGTATAACCATGACACCTACACCCGACAAAGACATCACAAGAATATAAAATTACAGCTCTATCTCTCTCATGGACATAGATACCCTATTCCTTTACAAAATATTAGCAGATCAAATCTGATAGCATATAAAAAGGATTATACATCATGAGCATATAAAAAGGATTATACATCATGACCAAATATATTAGCAAATCAAATCTGATAGCATATAAAAAGGATTATACATCATGACCATCTCAGGAATGCAAGATTAATTTAATGTTATTAAATCAGTTACTGTAATTCACCATATTAAACTAAAGACAAAAATCCATAAATTTCAGTAGATGCAAATAATAAAAGAAGCATTTGACAAAACCCAACTCTCCTTTAGATTGACAAAAAAAAATTCTTAGGGAACTAGAAATAGAGAACATCAGCCTAATGAAGGCCATCTGCAAAAACCCACAGCTGGGGCCAGCCCGGTGGCATAGTGGTCAAGTTCTGCACACTCCGCTTCAGTGGCCGGGATTTGCAGTTTCAGATCCCAGGCGCAGACCTACACCACTCATCAAGCCATGCTGTGGCAGCAACCCCCGTGCAAAGTAGAGGAGGATTAGCACACATGTTAGCTCAGAGCTAATCTTCCTCAAGCAAAAAGAGGAGGGTTGGCAACAGATGTTAGCTCAGGGCCAACCTTCCTCACCAAAAACAAACAAACAAAAACCCCACAGCTAACATCATACTTAATGGTGAAATATTTTATCCTTTTCCCTAAGATTAGGGACAGGACAAGAATGTCTGCACTTACCACCTCAATTTAACATTGTACTGGATGTCCTAGTCATTTCAGTGTGGCAAGAAAAAAGATATAAAAGGGCAGAAGATCAGAAAGGCAGAAGTAAAACCATTTGCAGATAACATCGTTGTTTTGTAGCTTCCTTCATGTTGTTTATTATGTAAACAGCTGTTAGAGCTACTAAGTGAATTTTGTAAGATTTTAGAATATAAGGTTAATATACAGTTATAAAATGTATTATCATATACTGTAAGAAGTGAAATTTTTAAAAACAATTCCATATAGATAGCATGAAAAACATAAAATACTTAGGAATCAGTCTAGCATTGTGCATTGTACCTGTACGCTGTAAACTGCAAACTACATGGGATTCCTGAGATAAATTAAAGAAGACCTAAATAATTGGAGAGATATTTATGTCCTTGGATTAGAAGCCTCAATATTGTTAAGGTATCAGATCTTCCCATATTAATCTATAGAAAACATGGAACTAATGCAACCTGGTACTAAAATGTATATGGAAATATATATGTAAATGCAAACTACCTAGACTAACCAAAGCAGTGTTTAAAAGAGGTGTAAAGTTTGAAGACTTAGATTACATGATTTCAAGACTATTAAGCAGCAGTACTTAAGACAGTGTTATTGGAGTAAGAATAGACATTTAGATCAATAGCACAAAATAGAGACCAAAAGTAAACCCAAGCAAGGATGTGTGGAGTAAGTGGACTTTAATAGACTGCTGGTGAGAATGTAAAATGGTATAGCTACTATTGGCAGTTCCTTAAAGTTAGTGTATACCTGCTTTATGAGTCAGTCATCCCACCCTTAGGTCAAGAGAAATGAAAATTATGTCCATACAAAGACTTGAATTTTCACAAGAGATTTATTCAGAATAGCCCAAAACTGGAAACAGGTGTCCATCAACAGGTGAATAAATAAGCAAAGTATATTATATCCAGTATAATTAAATATTACTCAGCAATAAAAAGAATTACTGGTAAGACACAACAAAATGGATGAATCTCAAAATTGTTATACTGAGTAAAAACAGTGAGACACAAAAGAGTACATTCTATCTGATTCCATTTACATAAATATATAAGAAATGCAAACTAATATATAGTGAAAGAAAGCGGATTCTTGGTTTCTGGAAGCTGGTGGCAGAGGAAGGGATATTTGTTCTGCAGACGAGCATGAAGAATCTTTAGGGAGTCATGGAAATAAAAACATTTCCATCTTGATGGGGGCAGTGATTTCATGGGTTATATACAAGTGAAAAACTCATTGAATTGTACACTTAAAATAGATAAAGTTTATTGTACATTAATTATATCTCAATAAAGTTCATTAAAAATTTGGTTGGCTTTCTTTGAATTTCTAGCTAAGTCTGCCTACACCCTGTCCACTGAGTTTTAGCCTTTTCGATAATCTTTTCATTCTACTTTTGCCCCCACTGGAGAAATGCCTTCTAATGCATCCTGTCATACTGTTCTAATCTAGACTTTTGAGTCTTCTGCATAATTCTGCTGCTGGCATTTTCTTTACTGTCTTCCTGGGATGTCCTTTTGCTGTCTCTTTTCCTGGATCTCAATTGCCTCTTACTTCTCTTGGTTACTCCCTCCTTTTGGTGAAGCATATCTTCCAGTTCTGAAAGGTAAATTTTTCCTTATCTTCATGGTCTAGAACCTTTATACTGATGAAGTGCCTGGGTGTGAAACCCTTAAATATCATTACTATATGCCTTTTCTCTGGGATTACTTAATTTTCCCATAGAATAATCTTCCTTACAGGCAGAAGATGATAGAAGGAGCGAGTATGGGTGCTGGCCTTCTGGGAGTCAAGTAGCGGAAAGAAAGGTGTAATATGAACACTATTCCTTATCTGCTTTTTTGTCCTCCCCCCCCCCCCCAAGTGCTGTGTAGGAATCTCCCTACTTCTCAAATCTGTCTGATGTCATCTCTCTGAGGGCTGGGGGTGGGACCTCTAATATCATTGCACAGTGGTAGGTGAGTAGTCACCAATGCTTGGGTTGGCTAAGTGGGGTTCCAGGGATCTAGTTGTACCTTTTAATGACTCTTGATCAGTTCTGTTTTCAGCTCCACTCATGCCTTTACCTTCAGGGCTATCTGATGCCTCCAAATCCCTTGCTTCTTCCAGTGTGGCATACACATTGGCTTGATTCTTTTGTATTTTTTTACCCTTGTAGGTGTTTGATTTTCAGCTTTCTCAGGCCTGTTAAGTCATTTACCACATTCTACCTTTAAATTTTGACAACTTTTTTTCTTCTTTTCCTTTGTGGATTTATGCCTCTTTTGTTCCTATAAGGTTATTTTGATAGTTAGTGGATGCTGTGGACTGAATGTTTGTGTCTTCTCAAAGTTCATATGTTGAAGCATTAATTTTCATTGTGATGGCATTTGGAGGTGGGGCCTTCAGGAGGTAATTGGGTTTAGATGAGGTCGTGAGAGTGGAGCCTGAATGCTGAAATCGGTGCCCTTAGGAGAGGATGAAGAGACCAGGAAGGTCTCTCTCCTCCATGTGAGTACATGACTAGAAGGCAGCCATGTGCAAACCGGGAAGTGGGCCCTCACCAAGCACTCCACCATGCTGACACCCTGATCTTGGACCTCCAGCCTCCAGAACTGTGGGAAGTTTCTGTTGTTAAAGCTACCCAGTCTATGGTATTATTGTTACAGCAGACCTGACTAAGACAGACCAAGACAGTGGATATAAGTGCCATTTCACCTTTTGCTGTATTTTTCGTCCTTAACAGTGAATGTTGACGTGAAGAAGTATGAGGCCCACCTGCATTTTCCTTTACATTTTCCTTTCTATAGTTGGCTTTCCTCTATAGCATGCATTCTCAGTGGGGGCAGTACTTGATTCTTTGGAAAGTGAAATAATCTTAGATATTACAGTACTTTGGCCCTACAGGAAAAATCTACTGAACAAAATCTTATTCCTTAATATTTAATTTCTCTCGCTAAGGAGAAATTATTTTATTTTTTCTCCCGGGGGGGGTGATAATACAAAACGCCTGAGAAACATTGTTCTGTAGCATTTCCTTTATTCTTAACCTAATTAACTTCACAGAATAAGCCTTCATATTGATCTTTCTATGTCCATTTTTCCTGGGCATAGTATGTCTTGCTGATCTGTAACTTGAGTATTTTATTTAAAGAAAAGATAATATCTTTGAATATTTTTCCTGTTACATTTGTTACATTCTCATCTTTCTAAACACCATTTGCTTGACCTCGTTTGTCTAGTTATTATGATGTTTCTTTTGCTTTGTATTTTTCTCAAGTCTGTTCACCATGCCCTTTTAGCCTTATTTGCTTTTTAGTGCTGCATATGATCTGGTTTCAACTCTATTTCTTTTTTCTTAGCTCTTGTAGCTTACTTTTCATCACCTGTTACCTTATGTCTTCTTTAAATTT
Source organism: Ceratotherium simum simum (assembly GCF_057802395.1). NCBI lineage: Eukaryota > Metazoa > Chordata > Mammalia > Perissodactyla > Rhinocerotidae > Ceratotherium > Ceratotherium simum. Next base: position 89,922,467 of record NC_141903.1, read on the forward strand.
TTTAGAATTTTTTTTTCCTGAAGTTAGGTCACGTTGTCTCTTACATCTACCACCTCTTGAAGTTTTTCAACTAATTTTGGCATTTATCCCATGTTTATTTCTTTCTAAAAATTGTCTGTCAGGGCTATGACTAGGGTGAGACCAATGAGGAACTAACCTCAGTCATAAAATTTAAGAGAACATCAAAAAACTCAATAATCAAGATAAATGGTACTTTAATACAATATTTTTTAAAAATTAATGCATAATAAACAAAATATTTACAGTGAACAAAATACCAAAATTCTAAATAAAGGCAGAATCAGTTGTGTTTGAATGAAGCAATGAAGTCAGATGTTTGGTGAGGTTATATGTATGTGTGTATGTGCATGTGTCTGTGTTTGAGACATGATGTGAGCTTTATTGTCTAGACTTCAATTTATCTCTGAAACACATCCTCTTAACAAATCTGTTATTTCCTTTACTCTGTAACTTAGCTTCCCTCACTTTTGCACTTTTTTGGGATTCAAGGCTTCTGTGTTGTTCACAGACTCTCTATCACCTGACAGTTGGTGCATCCTTTTTTTACGCCACCTACCCCTCCGATTGCGGATGGTAGAAATGGCTACCTTGTGTACATTTTCTGTCAACTCCATCTCTGGGAGTAGATGTTGAGATATTGCATCTCATAAAAATGTGTGACATTCAAATCAAGTTTTCAAATCCTTTAATTACAGCTTTCTAGACTGTCATTTTCTTCCATTCCTAATATGTATAACTCTTTATCTGTTAAAAGCTTAAAATTCTCCACATTTCCAAACTCTGAAACATAGGGAGAAGAGATCATAATCGATATATTGGGCAGATTTAGTAATTTGGCAGATTTCAGATTTTATTAAATCACATCCAGAGGAAGCTTAGTGGCAGATTCCTGTTTTCAGGAATTTTTTGTGTGTGTGTGTGAGGAAGATTGGCCCTGAGCTAACATCTGTTGCCAGTTTTCCTCTTTTTGCTTGAAGCAGATTGTTGCTGAGCTAACATCTGTGCCAGTCTTCCTCTATTTTGTATGTGGGATGCCACCACAGCATGGCTTGATAAGCCGTGTGTAGCTCCACGCTTGGGATCTGAGCCTGAGAACCTTGGGCCGCCAAAGCAGAGCGTGTGAACTTAACCACTGTGCCGGCCCAAGGAATATTTTAAATGTGGCATTAGGCTCATTGGAAGATTGTGAGGAAATTCTGAAGATGTCAAAGCTGGAAAAGTGTTTGCTGGAGAAACTAGTAAATTTTGAACTATATGTAATATTTCCTTTTATTTTCTAAATCTTTAGTGAGGATACTGAACACAATACAAAATGTAAAACATTTTTTAGGAATAGTAACTAGAAATGGAATGAGAATGGTTATGAAGTAAAAGTTAAAAAACCTCTGTGCTACTTCGAACAGTAGACTGATCAGTTAAATTATTTATTTGGTTCTTCAGATAGTGTATATGCTCTCCCATTCCTCCAAGAAGCTTTTCTCAATAACTGGACTCCTTAAGATTGGGCACTCTCTTAAATTTATAGTCATTATTGTATTTATGAGTGTTTGATGTTGTCTTTTATGAATTTCTTTTTGCTTCTTTCAGCACACTCTGCGTGCCACCATGGTCCTAACTATGATAGGACTTTATTTTCCTAGTTTTATAGTAAAAAATTTACTAGTTTCTCCAGCAAGCACTCCCAGCACATAGTGATGCAGAAAATGTTCAGTTTGTATCCTTTAGCCGGTCAGAACCGTCATTTGTTATCTTAATCTTAAAAGAGAAATTGTTTCATAGGCAAAAGAACATTGTGGAGTTGCCGTATATTGTTTTTGCTAAATAAACTGCTAAGGAGATAAAAGATTGATGCTGTTAAGGGGGGAGAGAGAATAAACAATAAACCCTGGAAGTACCATATGTAGATTCTGTTCAACAAATAAGTTTATTGTTACATTGACCAGAAAGGATTTTCTCCCCTGTAAGGCTCAGATTGTTCACAGGAGAGGAAATTGATTGACTCTTTGTGCTCTATCCAGTGGAAGAAGAGGTGGTATGAATACGTGATGTGATCCTGTCATATTTGAATTCATTTATTGGGGGAAAAACAAGGATATAAAATATTCATATCATATATTCTTATGAAGAATGTACAACACTGAACCAAATAGTTGACATTTTCAGTAAATGTTTATATTTTGATGCAGGCAGTTTCCTCTAGCTATCTAACTTAGGTCTCATGTAATGTTTATTTTATGTTTGCTTTTCATTGGAAGCTCTCCTGGCTGTTATTATCAAAGACATTTTATAAAAGCCTAGAACTTAATTTGAGATACTTGGGAGGAAATGTTAACATTATTTTGTGACAGAATATAAAAATATCTTATTTATCAAATTTAATGAAATAAAACTGTTCATGATAAGAATTTGCCTTTGAAAAATGGAGGCAGGAAAAAAGTAGTAAATATATTTCCTAAAACTTATTTTGCCCCTTTTTTTATTGTGCTTTTGGTGGTGTTCCCACTAGTTAAGCTCACTCAAAGCATTTGATGAAAAATATTAGCTCTGTTTTTTTGAAATATATTTGCAGTTTGTGTCAGTTCATTTGTAGGAATAGTGAATGAAACTAAGTTTTTGGTAACTATGCCCTTGTTGTGCTCTTTAGCTGAAAGATCTTCAAAAAAGTTATTTGAGTAGAAAAATAAAAGAATAACAAGAGTCTCTCACCAGCTAGAATGGGTATGTTGATGTTTTTGCTGTAGGGTATAGCGCTCTTAAGACTATAACTAGCGGGCCGGCCCCGTGGCTTAGCGGTTAAGTGCGTGCGCTCCGCTGCCGGCGGCCCGGGTTCGGATCCCGGGTGCGCACCGAGGCACCACTCCTCCAGCCATGCTGAGGCCGCGTCCCACATACAGCAACTAGAAGGATGTGCAGCTATGACAGACAACTATGTACTGGGGCTTTGGGGGAAAAATAAATAAATAAAATCTTTAAAAAAAAAAAAAAAAAAAAGACTATAACTAGCTTTGCTTTTCATTTTCTGCTTTTTTTCTCCACAGCCTCATGATTTTGATGAATGTCGGTTTGATATTAGTGTAAATGATAGCATTTGGTATCTTCGTGCTGAGGATCCAACTCACAGACAACAGTGGATAGATGCCATCGAACAGCACAAGGTAGGGTCTCCAATGTTTGCTTGTCATGGAGGACTAGGCCAGAGACTGGTGGTAATAACTCCTTTAAAAAAATCTTGAGCTGTAACATTGTGTTACTGAAAAGTTGAACATTATTTGGGTGGTAAAGGTTAAAGCAGTACAGATGTAAATTTTCAAAGTAATTTTATTTCTAACACTTGAGTTGCACTAAGGGAATTTGCTATGATAAATATTTTTAATTTTTAATTAAAACAAAATATACCCTTTTTTATAAAACAAATCTTGATTTTCATATTTAAGATTTGCTTCATAATAAATGCCTTTTATATGATCTGGATAAAAGGATTTTTGAAATAACATTGAGTTATAAACCCTAATATTTAAAAGCTTCGATGTTAATTTTTGTAGTCATCTATAACTTATACATTTGGGTAAATTTTTAATGTAAACATTTGTAAATTGTTGAATTTTGCAAATATGAAACTATCTAATAATAAACTTTAAAAAGTCTTTCTTAAATAAATGTAAAAGCCACATTCTTATAATTTAAAGCTAGTCTTTGATTTCTGCTGTAAGTCTTAAATAGACTAAAGAAGTATATATTAATAAATCTGCATTATTAGCTAATTCAGTATATCATGGTGAAACAGGGAGTAGGGAAAGTTATAAATTTGCCATGCCGTTCCTGAGTGTGACTTCTGGGAACTCGGGTTTGTTCATATACTTGTTGGTACTTGTTTCTTTGGGTTTTACAGAGCTGTAGTTGAAACACCTGTTTGGGTTATTTAACATGTATAAAACATGTACACACACACACACACACACACAAGAAAAACCAGTCTGGCCTAGGATACCACAGGTACATTCTTCTTGATATTTATCATGCGTTAGCTTTTATTTCTTGATTATTGATTATCAAGTTTTCCCAGCCTAAAGAAAACTGGCTGTGATGCCCATCTTTTTCTCCTGTTGTAGCTTTAATATTATATTGGTTTAAAACATTTTGTGACTCTTAGTTGTCTTGGTATTATTACTTCAGAAAAGAGTCAGAAAATGGAAAATGGGAAGCAGTTTTCTATTACATGCGCTGCATAAGGACGTTTCAGTCAGTGACGGACTGCGTAACCAACAGTGGTCCCGTGAGATTAGTACCATACAGCCCAGGTGTGTAGTAGGCTGTGTCACCTAGGTTTGTGTAAGTGCACTCTATGATGTTCGCACAACAGTGAAATTGCCTCACGTCTCAGAACGTATCCTCGTCCTTAAGCAGCACATGACTGTATTTAAAAGAAAGATGAGCTAGCATAGATGAGCTAGACTCTCAATGCTTTGAAGCCAGGCTGACCTGGATTCAGACACTGCAGCCTCTGCCATGTATGACATATGTGACCTTGGGCATGATAATTCACCTCTTAGTGTGTGTAAGGAATACATGAGATAAAACATGTAAGGCTCATATACTTTCCCATTGATGACATAGTAGAAAAAGAAAGGGCTTTGGAGTGACTGCTGAATTCACTAAATTATACCATGTTGCTTCTGGATGGAGAGTTCTCTATTCAGTGCGAGTTACTAAATGTGCGTATGAGGCAAGTGGCCAAGTTTGTATGTTTAATCAGGGCCAGACTTCTTACTAATGGTTAAAGATGTTATTAAGTAGAACTAATTTCTATGTTTTTGACTGAGATGACTTTTAAAGGCTTAATCAGTTGATTTAGATGACAGGGCTAGTTTTTTCTGTTTTAGTTAAGCATATTTTATTTTGCTTGTTTTTCTTAGTAAAGCCAAACCAGGATTCTTTGCAAGTTCCCATTTTGTATTTTCTCCGTAAGTGAAGAAGGATGCATGAAGCAAGTATTTCTTCCATATCATTGATTTCTTTGCATCTTTGAACAATGGATAAATATAATCTTTGGGTCTCTCTTAGAGAAGTGTGACTTAAGCTGAGATAACAGATTTTTAGTGAATTTAAGTTCTTAGAAAAAAGATTCAACAACAGGGATCTGTGTACAAACTTTTCCTTTCTGATTTCTTTTTTTTTTTTTTAAGTTTTTTTTTTTTTAAGTTTTTTTTAATTTATTTTTTCCCCCAAAGCCCCAGTAGATAGTTGTATGTTATAGCTGCACATCCTTCTAGTTGCTGTATGTGGGACGCGGCCTCAGCACGGCCAGAAAAGCGGTGCGTTGGTGCGCGCCCGGGATCCGAACCCGGGCCGCCAGCAGCGGAGCACGCACACTTAACCGCTAAGCCACTGGGCCGGCCCACCTTTCTGATTTCTAAAGGTAGTTTATTCATAGACAAGGAAGGAGAAATCATTGTTGTTATTCTTATTAATACTTAATTATTGAGTTTTAATGTAAAATATGTGATATGTGCTAGTAGCTAAGCAACATATCAATGAAAATTTTAATTGAATGTGAACTCTAAAAATAAATTGAGTTATTAAACTAATATATGGGAGGGAGAAAGTTCAAACACTATCACCAAACGTAATCAGCAGTTCTCTTTTTCCTTGTTTTCCATAGACTAGGGGTAGGGAGATAGGAGATGTTTCCTGATTCATTCTTCATTATCACTAAAGCATATTGAATGTGGAACCTAAATTTAGTAATTTTACTATTTAAGCATGCATTGTTTTATTGATATTCAAAATTAATATCAAACTGTTAAGGTGTGATGATGGTGGTGGTGGTGGTGGTGATGATGATGATGATGAGAGCTACCATTTATTGAGGATCACCAAGTACTAATTATTATATTATGTATTTCATGTGCTCTATTTTCTCCGTACTCTCTTGAGGTGAGGGGAATATTGTGTTACAGAAGAGGAAACTGAGGTTTAGATTAAACTTAAGTAACTTGCCTGAGACTATACTATCTTTTAGTTCATGGATTCTTAGGATTTGATTTTATGTTGATACTGCTTTCTATCAGTTACGGTTGGTAGACTCTGAGTGTTTGAAAATAATTTCTGTAAGCTCACCACCTGCAGGTTAGAGTGTATCCTCTGAGTTCTACTACCATATTTATGCAAGACAAATATGAACTCATCTTTCTGCGCATGGATTGTCAAAAAGAGCATTATGTTGTATTGGTTAGTGTTTGAGCACTGGATTCTGGGGTCTGAGAAATATGGAGTTGAATCCCGGCACTACTAGTTAATAGCTGTGCAACTTTGGTTAAGTTACTTAAAGGAGAGAAGAGGACAGTATGAAGGATGTGCCCTCCTCCCCGCAAAAAAACAAGCAAGCAAAATAACCCAGTCATGGTAAACCCAGATTGTTGTACTTCAAAGTTGACCAGGCTTCCCGTCATTCCAACTCATTTAATTCAATTCACAGTTACTCTCTCATTGCACCACCTGTCCTTATGATCCCTGGACGGGACACCTGAAACGGAGGACCTGTCATTTTCTCTTCTGATGTCATCAGATGGGCCTTAATTGCCTTTTCTTGCTGTTGGGCCTTTGTTAGGCTTCCCTGACAGGTTTTAGTAATTTTCAATATCTGGAAGAAGCTGGAGGTTTCCATTCTTTCCTTCCCAGGAGGCCCTTATACTCAGTATAATAACCCCTGTGTATCGATCTGTTTCACACACACTCTCCTCAGGAGTTCTGTCCTACAGGGCGTCTTCAACAATAATAATAATGTGGTGGTGGTGGTGGTGGTGGTGATGATGATAGCTAACATTTTTGAGGATTAATTTGTGTCAGATATGGTGATAAACACTTTATATATTTTATCTCAGTCGCAATCTTATGAGGTTAACATTATTATTGATTATGATAATAACATTATTATCCTATTTTTACAGATTAGGAAATTGAGACAGAGAGTAAGTATCTTGTCTAAGGTCAAACTGCTAATTAGTGAAGGAGCCAGCATTCAGACCCAGGTCTGTCTGACCTGCGAACCACAGCTTTTGGCCAGCAAGCACTTCTGCCATCCTATAAGTATATATTTATGTGAAATATATTTTGTTGACTTAAATGATGGGCTTCTTGAATCACAATATTCTCGTATTTTTTATATGTTCTTCGTATCTCTAGTGTTTATTTTAGACCAGAAACTCCTTAAAGGCTCATATTTACAACTTCTTTGTAGGAATCAGCAAAGCATCAGGCATATTAATTTTCCAATTGAATTAATTTATAGCATTGTAAAACAGATTTTATGGGGGAAATTTATGACTTTTGAAGTTCATTTTTTTCCTATGCTCTTCATGGTTGGTGTGAGAATGATTACTGACAGAAATACTGTAGGGTTCTATATTCTCTGTCTAGACAGCTCTCTTGTTTTGTCCTCCTTGGTATTCATTCCAGAATAACTTGCTCACTATAAGAAAAGTTTGCAAAAGATGATTTTATGATTTAGATTTTCTCAATATATTAGAAATTGCATAATTCAGTGTGACATTAGCCAGCAGCTCTCATGGAAGAAAGATATTCCTGAGATCATTCTTACATTTGAAGATTCTATTTCAATTTAAAATACAGAAAGGGGCATATGTATACCAGACCAGTAATTTTGTTTTGAAATAGTGTGCTGGCTTTATTGCATGGAGGCCATTCATATTCTGCATTTCTCCTTAGGATTTGAGACAACTGTAAACAAATGATTTTTAAAGACAGGGTTTTTTTCATTACTCTTTTGGCTGTCTCCCATGTTGTCTTAAGGTCAAATGAGATGGTGTTTATGAAAATTATTTGCAAACTAAAAGCTGTATGAATGTAAAGTTAAGATGGTTGTTTTTTATTTGGATTAAACTAATATTTTTGTAGTAAAGATGTTGTCTATTATCAAAAGGCCTCTGTGAGCATTTTCTGCGTAGTTTATCAAGGAAGTGTGATTAACCATCTGTTGATGCTATTATTTAAAAGAATTATAGAATTATTCCTAGAATCTTTTACCGTTGCAGTACATGTGATTTTGACTAAATACAGTTTCTTCTTACCATGAAAAAAATACACTCTCCCCCGCCCCCACAAAAAACTAGCAGGAAGGCTGGCTTGGCACTAGCAGATTAAAGAATCGTGTTGAAAAAGTTGAGTCTTTTGGCTCTTAAAGAGTTTGTGGTAATTGTGACATTCCTTTATTTCCAAAAGGGAGCAACCTTCGTTGATCTCAAAATTTTGGTGGTCATGGGCCACATAGACTTTCCCCACATTTTGGAAATTATCCAAGACATGAGAATTAATAGGAAAATACAAATTAGGGAGGAAGAATCCAAATGGTAATTTGTACAGATGTTGTTTTTCTGTAGTGAGAATCTACAGGCACTTGTTTTGTAGTTTAATGTTTGTGGATTTGTTCTCATCCCTTTGCAAACGCCCACTGATTCTTATGTGAATCTCCATTGAATACTTTCAGAAGAAAGGTTTATTCTCAACCTGAGAAATTTAGAGATCTCTGTTGGAGGAAATTATGTGGAAAACAGTTTTTGAAAGGAATTTATGTGTTTTACTTGAAATGGGGTGTGAAAAATGTTTCTTACCAAAAGATTCTTATGATTGAACCACCTAAATGAGGCCCAAAACTCACTTTAAAGATCTTTTAAAAATTGTGTTGCTGTTTGTTGTAATGAAATTTTTTTCCCCATGCTGTCTCAAGGTCAGCTTGGTTTTCCTGCCTTTTCTCTATTTTTAATAGCAATTTCTGCTTGTTTGACACTTTAATTTCTTTTGTCTTAAATTTGACATAAGCTTATTAGGAAACTATTTTAAAATAGCTAGGTGGCAGAATATACCTGTTTCTTCTTAGCACTTTTTAAATATCAAGGTCATATGAAGTCATATTATCTCTGTTTGCCATTTTTGATAAACTATAATATTGGAAAATTTTCTTAACAGATACTAGAGGTTCTTTCTATACTTGTCTGCTTTATAAATGATTATCACGTAAACTTAGCTTTGCATTTTGAATCTGATGTAATTGGCTTAAGAATGTAAATATAACTTTTTAAACTACTATTTTTAGTGTATATTTTGTGTAAGTAATTTCATGGGATCTGTGGATTAGAACCAATTTTCCATTTACCTATTTGCATCATACCGCGGTGATAGAGAGAAGGAAATGGAATCAAATTTTACTTCTCCTTTACGTTCAAGAGTTTTAATTTTTGAGGAAAGCACAAATCTAATAGTTGCCAGAGTAATCAGGGCTCTGCCATTTTCTCAGATAAGTTGTAGAAAAACCCAAATACATAGAAAAACCAAGTACACAACTAAACTTGATTAACCAGCAAAGAAACTTTGTTATGTTTCTGGATGTTTCTCTCATTAAGATTAGGAATTTGGTTAGTTCCTAACAGTGAGAGTTAATTGCTAAATTGCTTGCAGTAATCGGTACATGGTTAGTAAATTTTTTTAACACGTAAATGTAGATGGTGTCACACTACCAGCACTTTTGTGGTTGTTGAAATCAAGGAGGAAAACATGGTACCAACCCTCTTTAATATTCTTACTATTCTGGAATAAAAATAATTCAGCTGTCAAGGGCTTTTAAAATAACTTTGTTAGTTTTTGTTGCTTACAGTTTTGAAAGCTGAATTCACCTGAGCCAGCATCTGTACTTTGTACTTCCGTATGTTGCCTAAATACTTAATAAAGTATATCATCTTGAAAAGAGGGGATAAGTGTCAGAAATTATATAGTTTTCAGCCAGGTTCTTTTATCTGGGGAAGGTATCTTTTACCAAGATGGTAAAAGAGGTTACATGGAACAGTGAAGAAAGAAGGTATTTAGGTAGCTAATATTAACTGTGTAGCCAGTTGAGGAGATATAACTTGACAACATTTTATGTCAAAAAGACAAACTTCCACAAATCAATAAGAAAAGTTTGCATAGCTCAATTTAAAAACAACAAAAAAAAAGCCAAAAGACTTAAACTGGCACTTCATAAAAGAGAATATCCAAATGGGTAATAAACATTTGAAAAGGTTCTCTATGCCATTAGTCATCAGGGAAATGCAAATTTAAACCACAGTAGAGATACCACAATATACCTGTCAGAGTGGCTTAAAAAAAAGACTTAATACCAAGTGTTGGCAAGGACATGGAGCAACAGGTGTAAATTGGTGCAAACACTTTGGAAAACAGTTTTGCAATAATACTAAAACTGAATATAGTTGTCTGTTCAGGTCAGATGAATATTGAAAATTTGCCAAGATCCTGCAGGTATTGATATCGTAGGTCTGTTCATTTTAGTTAAGCTTTTTTAGGTTACAAAGAGTACAGGCCAACCCATGTTAACCTTGAGAAATGGGAATATTGCCAGGAACCAAGAAAATTTAGAATGCTCTACCTGCAAAGAAAGTCAGAACTATATACTGAGCTCTGAGTGCTCTTATTGTTGACAAAACCCAGCTACTCTCCTACCCCCTGCCCCACCTACAACTAATGTAGCTTAGTTTCATTCCATTATTTCTTCTCTCTCTTTCATAGCTCCTGTTTGTTTACTCATGAGTTTTGCTCTCCCATTCCACTCTTAGTTTTTTTCCTTGGTTCGTCATGACCTTTTTCCTATCTTTGACTTCTTTTCAATTTCAACTCCCACTGCAAACTGCACTAATCTCTCGGCTTTTCCCAAAGTAAATGTCTTGAGAAAATCTGATCACCTTTTCACTCCAGGTTACTATGAATTGGCCACCCTCAGTCCATTTATAATTAATTGTGTATTTACTTCTGCTCGAAGATAAGTTGGGATTGATAGTTATACAAATATAATGTTCTGAAAATGGATTCTATGATTTTTTAGAGTTTACCAAACTTGCAAGTTTTTATAATGCTTACCACGTATTTGCTGCTCACAATTTAGGTGAATATCACTAGATTTTCAGCTTATTTCTCTATCTTTTCTTGGTTTATAATTTGCTTGCAAAATGTTTCTTTAGATAAGAAAGGTAAAGAAAAAAAGGCAATCTAGAGTTGAATAACTATTCCATATAACTGTTCCTATAGAAAATATTAAAATGAAGTTATATGCTACAAAAGCCATTTTTTTATGATGTTTCAGTATTGTATTTGAATTTTTATTTAATCAGGAGGGAAGATTTCTGACAGTCACTGGGACAGATGAGATTCTGCTTTTTCTATATTTGATGTGGAAAAGTAATTGTGGGTGGCATGTCTTATGCATATTGACAGCAGTGGAAACTACTTTATAATTTTACTTGCTGAGTATGTTGGATGTTAGCTGGGAGAAAATGTTTCTTAAAAAAATCAAAGAACACAAAACTGCTTTTTTTCATCAAATAAATCTTATAGCTAATAGGCTAAAAATGATTTTGTTTATGTTGTCTTTATTGCCTGGCAAATATTCTGGGCTTATTTGGTATTGAGGGATGAAGGACAGCATTGGGTTAGGAATAATAAGAATAGGAGCAAAGTAAATGAATGTCCTACGGGTTAAAATGTCATCCTCTCTGAAAACAATTTTGTCATTTTTCATTTTGTACTTGACAGACAAGATGTGCGGGTTGATAGCAGTGCTTATGTCACTGTTCATTTCCTAGCCCCTTGTTCTTTTCAGCAGCACCCATTTGATCTATAGAGGGATAGAGGAGTAATTAGGCACTGTTATCATTTAATTCTCCGTAAAGCCTTTCAGTGCAGATGTTATCCCCGTTTTGCATAAAAATAAAGTTGAATGAATTATGAGAACATTGATCAGTGAGTGGTAACATGATTATTCCAGGAACAACAATCTCAATTTTTTATAATGTCCCTTTCTAGTTAATTTTAGCTTTTCTCATGGATTCATAGGTGAATTCCAAAAAAAATAAATCATCAGTCAACCCCCTTAAAAAAAAAATCTTTCCCATACAGTTAGATCTAAAATTCTCATCAAGTCTTTTAAAACCATTCCTGCAAATAGTTTTTTAGTGATTAGGTTTTATTGGCTCCCCTCCACCCTGGTTTTTAATATTTTATTGTACTGTAATTTTGGTACTCATTTGCTTATTATTAGACCTTTAGATTGTTGTGATTTTTTTTTTTCATTTACTATTTACTGCTTTCCTACATATAGGATTTTTCTGCAGTTTAGTTGTGTCTTTATAGTAGATTCTCAGAAGTAGAATTGCTAATTTAAAGGATATGAGCACTTTTGATATATGTTGCCAAATTGCTTTCCAAAAAGATTGTACTAATGTACGTTTCATCTGAAGAATGTGCAGATCTTCATTTCACGGTAGCTTTACCAGCATTATTATTATTTTTATCTCTAAGTGTGATAGATTAAAAATGTGTTATTTTTTTTATTTTTGTAGAAGTGATATATGATTACTGTAAATAATTCAAACAGTATTGACAATACTGGAAAGTACAAAAAAAAATGAAAATTCAGGCCACATAGAAATGACTACTGTTCATTCTTGGTAAGGATTCTTTCCAGATATTTATTTGCATGTACAGCCTTATAGTTTTACATAAATGATATCATACTGTTTTGTAGCTTTTCCTCTACTCAGCAATGTTATAAGTATCTTTTCACGTTTGATATAGATCTCGATTTCTCCCCTCTCGTCTAAAAAGGGAATGCATATCCTCTGTAGAAAATTTAAGTTTGGGGCCAAAGTCCCAGGGTCATAAAGAATATTCATTTGCTGGGGCCGGCCTGGTGGTGTGATGGTTAAGTTTGCTTGCTCCACTTCAGCGGCCTGGGGTTCATGGGTTCAGATCCCAGGCTTGGACCTACGCACTGCTCATCAAGCCATGCTGCGGCAGCATCCCATATGTAAAGTAGAGGAAGATGGGCACAGATGTTAGCTCAGCTACAATTTTCCTCAAGCAGAAAGGAAGATTGGCAACAGATGTTAGCTCAGGGCCAATCTTCCTCACCAAAAAAAAAAAAAAAGGAATATTCATTTGCTGCTTATTGTTTTGTGCACATATATTTCTTTTAGGATCTTTGCAAAGAAGAATTAATTAATGGTTCAGGTCCCCTGGCCAAATATCATCTTAACATTTCAGCAGTCCTGCGAATACTACTTAAACGTATTAAACCTGTTTTTTCTCGTACTGGCACTTTTAAAGGACCTTCAAAAAGTAGCATTAACTATTTTGCCACTGTCATCTCTTTGTAATTAGGAGAATGGAATTATGGCCTTTTTATTCTGTGCCTATGAAACATTCTTCTAAAAGAAAATATGCATTGGCCCTTTTTTCTAAAGCAAATCATAAAATAAGAAAGTTAAAGAGCAGTGTTGGTATTTTGTTCCATCTGCTGCTAGCTTCTTTTTTTTATTTATTTCCCCCTATATAAGTGTTTCTGGAGTAGAGATATAAAGGAATATCCTGCCTTTGTGGGGGCTGAAGAGGGAATGGTAGCTAACATTTGTTAAGCACTTATGATATAATATAAATATTACAAAATATTATTAAAGATTTCTTCACTATAAAACACACTTCTTATATCCTTGCCTATTTCTTCGAGTTCCACTATTTCAAAACAGATAATATCTGCTTACAACAAATAGATGCTAGAACAAAAGACTCCAATACAGCAATACTGATGCAACACGTGTTAAGTGATAGACAGTAAATGAATATGGAGGCTGATAGTGGTTTAGTGTAATTGTATTTCTACCTCTAACAGGGCCTTGTAAGCAATGTATGGACTTGATCCTGGGAGAAATAGGGAGCCAAATAGGATTTAAAACGGGAAGTGAAGAATCAGATGTCTATTTTCAAAGGACTGTTCTGGCTACACTAGAAAGAATTTCAAGAGGAACAAGAGGTAAAGCACTTAGAAAGCTGGAGCATTTATCCAAATGAGACACTTAATGACCAGAACTAGAGAATGGCAGGGGGAAAATAGAGAAAGGGACAGATTTGAGAGAAGTAGAAGCAACGTGTCTGAATGTTGAGGCAGCATAGCATGATGATTGACATCATAGGCACTTAAATCAGGAATTAAATCCTGGCCCCTTACTTACCAATTCTTTAACTCTTAATGGTGCGATAATAGTACCCATTTCATGTAGGCTATTAAAAGGATTTACTGAGATAATGCAGTTAAAGTGCTAGCGTCATATCTGGCACATAGTGTCCTAAGTATTAGCTTTTAACTGTTGTTGTTGTTCTAATTTATTCAAGGTGGCTCTCTGGAATTAATATATAAAATATCATTTAAAATTATTCAACTCTTTCCTCAGCCCTCCTCTGAAAGCAAAACAAAAAAGATTTCCCTTATCCCTTAGTATTTGTTTTCTAAAGCTGTGGTGGAAAAATTAACAGACTTCCTTTATACAGCCTCATTTGATTTATCTAGTTATTTCTCACCTCCATTTTAATGTCACTAAAAAAAAGACAATTGGACCTCTACACTCCCTCAAAGGAGGAAGGATTTTAAAAAAAAGGATAAGACTGAATTTCAGAGTGTCAAAGTTAGTTTATTTAAAATCATCTTTTGTATCAGATTGGGTTCTTAAAACAGCTTTTGGTACAAAGGAAGGACTTTGTAGCTAACTGATGTCTACATTAATTTCCCCCTGTAGGTATGAGGATATATTATGGAATCTAAAGCCATAAATTATAAGTATAAGAAAGAAGGTGGTCTGAAATCAGGGAGACAGTGGGGGCAGCTGTTATTACCCCTCTCCTTCTACAGGACCAGCTTGTGTTGGGGCATTGTTTTAGTACTTTGGATTGTGATAGGCAGTGTCTTACTGTCTTCTGCCCCTCCAGCATTCATTTAACACTTAACTAGGGTGTGTGATAAGGCCCTGGTTAACCCTTCCAGTCTCATCTCAATACTATACTTTGCCTGTTTAGATGTTTCTGTAAAGGAAAGCTCATCTCATGCTGTAGTAGAAGAAAATGCAAAATGAATAACCAAGTTCCATAAATGACCTTCAAATGAGATATTATATTTGATATTGGTTTTTAAATTATGATACAAGAATGACTAGGATTTGAAAAGAAGAAAATCTCTTGAGGACTAATTTGAGCAAATGTTCTGTTTTCCAGTGTGATTTGACAAGTGTCTTGAGGGTCAGCAAATATTCTACTCAAAGCAATTAATTGTATTGCCCCCGGGTTCTAGGCAGTTAGAATATGATAAAATCCTCTTTAATACCATTTTCTTCAATATATTTTTAAATTTCTTTGATTCATGAGGTGCCTCAATTCCTAGAAATTATTGTGGATTGAACCTCTCCTCATCTGATACATTATAAATATTGCTTTTCTGAATAAATTGTGTTATATCTTTCCAACTGGTTCAACAAAGGACAGCCTTACATTTGGCCTCCATTTGGATATGTACATTTTTAACCTAAGTTTTGGTATTTAGGCTTAGGATATAGAATTGTAGTTCTAGACTAGCCATATCATTTTAAAGATGAGAAAATTAAGCCCAGGAAGGTGATGACTGACTTGTGTGGTTGTCTGGTGGTCTCAGTGATGCTAGAGCTGTGTTCTCTCTCTGACCGTGTGTTTTTTCTACTTCAGAGGCTACTGCTTCTCTAGGGGGATACATACATATTTGAAAGGCTAAATAAATGATATTTTAATATTTATGAGCATGAAATTGTCGTGCCAAATTTTCTCATCTCAAATAATATGTTTATATTGACCTAAACAAGAATGAAATTGTTGCCATTACAATTTATTATATTTTAAATCACAACCCTATTGATTAAATTGTCCTCCTGATTATAGTGTCTTTTTTTTTTTTATAATTTTATTTATTTATTTCTTTTTCCCCAAAGCCCCAGTAGATAGTTGTATGTCATAGTTGCACATCCTTCAGTAGTTGCTGTATGTGGGACACGGCCTCAGCATGGCCGGAGAAGCGGTGCGTCGGTGCGCGCCCGGGATGCGAACCCGGGCCACCAGCAGCAGAGCGTGCGCACTTAACCGCTGAGCCACGGGGCCGGCCCCTGATTATAGTGTCTTGCTTCTCATGTGGTTTGCTTTAAAATAATAATATCGAAGGTAGATGTGTGGATGCTCACAACATAGCAAGCTTATTTGGTTTTCAGAATTTATTTCTGGAAAATGCTCCTTTGTTCTCGTGTTAACATTTAATCTTGCTTGTATTTTCTCTCTTCCCATAATCAAAGTGGAAAGAGACAGTATACTTTGAGGGTGGGAAGGCTATGCCACTACTAACTGATAAATTTTGACACCATGAAGAAGTTACTTAATTTCTGTCTCGATTTCTTTGCTGTGCTTCCTGCTAGAGGGTATTAGGAAAAAGAATAGGCTTTTCGAAAGGCAGGTAGTATTAAAATAAGCCAACCTTTTTACTGTGTTTTATACCACTGCTTGTGGAGTAGATGGGCTGATGATCAGACTGTGCAAAATGATAATATATAAGTGTATCTCCCACATGATTAAACCAAACTATAAAATTTAGCTGTGACTTTGAGGGAGTCTTCAAATCAGTTCTTAGGCATTTCTGGTGCTTTATCAAATTCATAACTTTGAACTATATGGTTTAATTTATCCTGCTTTTAAATGTTCTCAAAAAGTCAAGATACAGAGGTTACAGGTACATGTAAAGGAATTAGTCTAAAGGTTACTATTGGACTTTGACCAATAGTAACCTTTGTGTCAGCTTTCCAAGTATACTGTGACTTGGAAAATGGCACTGACCCCCTCTAGTGGCCAAAAAATTGTGGGGTTTTTTTGTTTTGTTTTGTTTTGTTTTGTTTTTATTTTTTGTTTTTTCATAAAAAGGATTGTTATAACAAAGGTGTAGTCTCATTACTGTAGTATTTAAAAGAAGTAAACCTTGTTCTAATATAGGGCATGTTCAGGGCCGGCCCCGTGGCTTGGTGGTTAAGTGCTCGTGCTCCGATGCTGGTGGCCCGGGTTCGGATCCCGGGCATGCACCCAGGCACCACTTCTCCGTCCATCCTGAGGCCGAGTCCCACATACAGCAACTAGAAGGATGTGCAGCTATGACATACAACTATCTACTGGGGCTTTGGGGGGAAAAAATAAATAAATAAAATCTTTAATATAGGGCATGTTCAGTAAGTGTTTCACTGAACCCAAATGGCATTTTATGTTCATGAAAAACTTGTTCAGGAATACTGCTTACAAACACACAAATTTGGAAAAGAAGGGGTATTTTTGCAAGGCAATTTGTATGAGGTATCTTAAAGCAGACATGTTGAAAGGGGAAAATATTCCTACAGTTAACTGTGTTTAAATTCCACATTATTAATTTTAGCTAGAATTTGATGTTTTCAAAATGCTGTATTGGTGATTAGAGGTTTTAAGTAAGCTCAACTTCTTTTTTCTTGTGTAAAAGCAAGTGGGATTAAGAAAAAGCCAGCCTTTAAAGTATTACCTAAAATCATACCGATAAGATTTTGAAAGCATGTTACAATTTTTAATAACATTTAACAGTATATCAATTGTGACCATAAAATAATTTTTTCCCATTTTCATCCTTGCTCCTCTCACCCCATCCTGCCATCAGAAAGCAGATCTTATAAATTCAGGATGTGTGTTTTGCCTTCAGACACTCTTGAGAAGCCAAAATAGGTGTATCAGCAACATTGCCACTTTTCAAAATAGTTTTATAACTTCTCTTTTAGAATTATTTTTAACCCCTATGAAAGTGTTTTTAAAATATTGATATCTTTGATGAGATTAGATTTTTGAGAGAAATCCAAAACTAAATCTGAGCCATGTCATGTGAATAAGAAAGGCAGTCAAGCTTAATTATACAGTTTGAAGCTATTCTTTTAAAGTAGTGAGACTTTTAAATTTTTATACTGCGACTCCCAAAAATGATTTGAGATAGCTCCATTTTGTGGAGCTCCATATCATGATAGCTCCATATCATAAAATTACTCTAAATGTTGTGGTATAACCATCAGGAATGCATTATGCAATAGCAGCATCATTGGCACAATTATAGACATTTCTAGAATGACTAGTTTTTAAACAGTGAGGATTCATTTGTGAGTGTATACATATATTTGTTAAACACTTAAATTGCTTATATTTAAGGTTATCTCAATGTGGTTACTGACTGAAATAGAGTGACAAATGAATCTCCATTATTTAAATTGAATAACAATGGAATTGATGTTCATTAGTGTCCTGTATTTTCTTTTTCCTTGGAATGATTTATATAATTTATAATGGAATTTATTTAAGTGAAACTTTATTAGAGGTAGAAATAGAGTTATGCTAACTTTGCTTATGCAAGCAGATTGCCTGTATTTCTTGAGTGGACTCAAACTGCTAATTATTGTTATAATAACCTTATTAATTTATAGGAAAACTTTTAAGTGTTTTTTCCAGTTTTATTGAGATATAATTGACATATAACGTTGTATTGGGTTAAGGTATACAACATAGTGATTTGATATGTGTATGTTATGACATAATTACCACAATAAGTTTAGTTAACATTCATCACCTCACAGTTACAATTTTTTTTTTCTTGTAATGATTAAGTATTTTTTGTTTAATTTTTTTCGTATGGTTTACTTTCTTTTTCAGACTGAATCTGGATATGGATCTGAATCCAGCTTGCGTCGACATGGCTCAATGGTTTCCCTGGTGTCTGGAGCAAGTGGCTATTCTGCAACATCCACCTCTTCATTCAAGGTTTGTAGTTATGAATGCTTTAAGTTAAGGCAACATAAATTTGAGTTTAATACTGAATGTTGTGAACAGAACTTATTTGATAGTTTTTTGAAAGAATTTCTATAATGTAATTTGTTTGAAGTTGTTATTGAGTAGTTTTTTACGGACCTACACATGACTTATCAAGCCATGCTGTGGCAGGCATCCCACATATAAAATAGAGGAGGATGGGCACAGATGTTGGCCCAGGGCCAATCTTCTTCAGCAAAAAGAGGACGATTGGCAACACGTGTTAGCTCAGGGCTAACCTTCCTCACCAAAAAAAAAAAAAAAAAAAATCATGACCCATACAAATATAAAACGAACACATGTCAAGATTTCATTTCATTTATTAATGAGATAAGATGTAAAGAAAAAATTTGATTCAAAGGAGAATCTGAAGAATACTGAAATGATTTTGCTAATATATGCAAAACTAGTCAGTATCCGCAGATTAGTAACCCATGTATCTCCACTGGACAAAGTTCATTTGCATTTCATGGACAAGAATCATTTACATTGCTCTCAGTTTTCTGCTACTTAAAGAGTTGTAAAATAGCTCAAATGCAATGAAATCAAAGACTTCTATATGGTTAGAGGACACCCTCTGCTAAGGGTTCCGTAGATGACACTCACCATTCCTTTGAAAAGGCACCCAGTAATATTTTTGCCCATTTCAAAGTCTTTCACAATTTTTCCTCACAATGTGTAATTTGAAAATATTAAATGTTATTTAATATCTCTTATTTCGTCTAGGCTTATCACAATCAAGCCACTAATTAGTGAGTTTGAAGTCTATTCCTGGGAGTATTACGTTGAACTTGACAGCTCTCCCTACCCCATGCCCTTAGTAGTAACATGTAGACCTTAAAAGGTGATGAAATACCATAGGACTAAATAAATTCTAGTTTTGTTAACTTGGATTACATTCCCCCCCTTTTTGTGTTTTGCAGAAAGGCCACAGTTTACGTGAGAAATTGGCTGAAATGGAAACTTTTAGAGATATCTTATGTAGACAAGTTGATACTCTACAGAAATACTTTGATGCCTGTGCTGATGCTGTCTCCAAGGATGAACTTCAAAGGGATAAAGGTTAATTAAGCTATTACCACTATTTTTTCTTGGAGAATGAATGGATTTAAAGTTTCTTAATCTTAAAGGGTAATGTCTTTAAGCAATAAAGGTAATTATCGTCACTTTTGCTGCAAACCCCATGTAACCAATTTCGGTGTCCATATAACTTGTGTACTTTAATAACATCCTAATTAATCTGATCACCCATACCAGATACCACTGAAGTTTTTTAAATGCTTTTAAACTCTTTATTCCATTAAAAAATATAATGTCTGTCATATTGGTAATATGGGGCATTTCACATGATTATGTCTAATAATTTACCCTATGATGAGTCTTAGTGACAAACATATTTATGTTAAATCTTCCAGATTTGGAATCGATCTCTTTCTCCCTCCTCTTCCTCTCTCTCCTCCTTTCTCTCTTCACCTCTCTTTCTCTCCCTCTCTGTATCTCTGTATCTCTCTCTCTTCCTCTGGCCTTTTTCTCATAGAAGAAATCAGTAATGGAGCTACATGTACATTTAAAAATAATTTATAGTGAGTTTTTTTTTTTTGAGAGAGATGTGATCTTCAGGTAACTTACTTATAATGTGAGTTTTGAAGTTACTTTTTCTTTGTTACTGCTAAAGATTTTACTGAAGTCGTCAACATCTGTTCTTCAGTTTTTCTCTTAAGGCAAAAATGAACTACTCATAGCTGTATTACTAAACAGCACTAAGTTCATTCCCAGTATAACTAGGTTGCTTTATGTGGTTTCATTTCTTGGTCTTATTAATTGTGTTTGATCTGAGTTCAAATTCCTTTTGTCTTTGTTCCCTTTTTCTGCCTTCTTTTGGATTATTATTTTTTTTTTTTTTTGTAATTCCATTTTTTATCTCTTTCTTGGCTTTTTAGTTATAACTCTTTGTTATTGTAGTGGCTACTTCAGGGTTTATAGTACAGGCATACCTTGGAGATATTGCAGGTTTGGTTCCAAACCACTGCAGTAAAGCAAATTTCACAATAAAGCGAGGCACACGAATTTTTTGGTTTCCCAGTACATATGAAAGTTATGTTCATACTATACTCTAGCCTGTTAAATGTGCAATAGCATTATGTGTAAAAAAACAATGTACATACTTTACTTAAAAAATACTTTAGGGGCTGGCCCAGTGGCGCAGCGGTTAAGTGCGCGTACTCCGCTTCGGTGGCCCGAGGGTTCGCAGGTTCGGATCTCAGGCACGCACCGACGTACCACTTGTCAAGCCATGGTGTGGCGGCGTCCCATATAAAGTAGGGGAAGATGGGCACGGATGTTAGCCCTGGGCCAATCTTCCTTGGCAAAAAGAGGAGGATTGGCATCAGATGTTAGCTCAGGGCTGATCTTCCTCACCAAAAAAAAAAAAAAAAAAAAAAAGACTTTATAGCTAAAAAATGCTAACCATCATCTGAGCCTTGAGTGAGTTGTAATCTCTTTGCTGGTGGATAATCTTGTAAAAAACGCAGTATCTGCAAAGCACAATAAAGTGAAGTGCAATAAAACAAGGTATGCCTGTATGCACATTTAACTTGTTACAGTCCACCTTCAAGTAATATACCACTTCATGTATAGTATAAGAACCTTACAATAATGTATTACCATTTCTCCCCACTACTGAGGCAAGACTCTTTGGCGTTCTCTAACCAATTCTCTGTGAATTATGAGGTTTTCCAGTCTGTGTTGTGGGAACAGGTACTTTTCCCTGCCCCGTGTAGGCTTTGGATACTGTTCTCTGGAATCCTTTCAGATGGTTCTTTCCCTGACCTCTACAGTTCCCTCACTTGTATGTGCTGTCAGTTCTCTACCGAATACGCAGGAGGACCTTCTGCCCGTCTCTGGAGTTCTCTTTCTGCGTAGCTCTCTCCTCTCCAGTACTCTGCCTTGTGAACTCCAGTTGCCTTTGTCTCTCTGGACTCTCAGCTCTATTCCCTTACCTCAGAGGGTGCACCGGGCTCCTCCAGGGTTCCTCTTTACTCTGTAGCTTGGGAACTCTCCCAAGGCGGTAAGCTGGAGCAGTCATATGACTCACATCATTTGTTCTTGACTCTCAGGGGTCACTGTCCTTTGTTGCCTAATATCCGATGTCTTGGAAACCGTTGTTTCATATATTTTGTTTACCCTCACGCTAGAGGGTAAATTCAGTACCTCTTATTCCATCTTGGCTGGAAGCAAAAGCCCCCATTCCTCTTAAAGTACTTAATTTTGTCTAAATTAAGTAGTCTTGAAATTCGTTATATTTGATACACTTTAAGTTTTTGGTTCTTTAACATTTGTTTATTTCTGTAAAGGCAGTTGAACTTCTATTTCTCCTTCATTAATACCCTTTTTATCAAATTAAACATTACACATCATCTTTCATTGGTTTACAAATAGGCATTTAAACAAAAACAGGATATATACAGAATTGGATTCCTTGTTTATTTTCAAATGATCCACATCAATAGTATATAGCATTTAAAGGACATAAGTGATGGTGGGAGGAGTAGAAGTTGGGATGCAATAATAACAGATTGTATAGGATATTTGAAAAATAATTTTAAACATTACTCATGTATGAATAAATAGCAACAGTGGTAGGCTAATGTATTAGTTTGTGAGGGTTGCCATCACCAAGTACCACAGACTAGATGGTTCAAACAACAGTTTATTTTCTCACAGTTCTGGAGGCTAGAAGTCTGAGGTGAAGGTTTTGGCAGGGTTGGTTTCTTCTGAGGGCCATGAGGGAAGGATCTGTTCCTAGGCCTCTCTCCTTGGCTTAGAGATGGCCGTCTTCTCCCTGTGTCTTCACATCATTTTCCTTCTATAAGTGTCTGTGTCCAAATTTCCTCCTCTTATGAGGACACTGGTCATATTGGATCAGGACCCACCCTAATGGGCTCATTTTAATTTGATTACCTCTGTCTGCCTCTGTAAAGACGCTATCTCCAAATACAGTCACATTTGGACGTATTAGGGGTTAGGACTTCAACATAGGAATTTTGAGAGGAACACAATTCAGCCCGTAACAGCTGATTTTCCAATACATACTATTTTAAGAAATACTGATGTTTTTAAGAATACATACTGTGAAAAGGTGAAATAGGGACATGGACCGTAGTTTCTTACTTTGTGGGTCAGAGTCGCCGACCTGAGTCTAAGGATCGCTATAGATGCATTTACATTACGTTATCAAAACTGTCTGTGACTTAAAGAATTTTGAGATCACTGTTGTTCATTAAGTGTGTCATTGAAATGATAATAGCAAACTCACATTTTATTTTAGGTGTTTAGTATTTTCATATAAAATGTTTTCATCAGAATTGCTAGTAAGACAGTCTTAACCTGATCCCCCACCACTCACACACACACTTCAGTAAGATTTAATTAACCTGTTACATCTAGATACTCGGGGATTACAGAAGTAGAAGATATCTCTGACCTAAACATGCTGTTTTGTTTTAAAACAAGACATATATACTGCATTAAAAGTAAAAGTTCATCTAATATTGCTTTTCTGTTCATTGTTAGTTTGATAACTTGAAGTAGATAACATTTCTCCACATCTTTTTCCTCCATACCTCTTTCCTGAAGTAGATAACATTTTCCACATCCTGTAACTTGGATGTTATATCCAGCACATATGAGTGTGAGAATTAAATGAAAATATATATGTTAGCACTGTGCTTAACAGCAAAAAAAATCAATAAATAATAGCTGCTATTATTAATGTGGTTAATTTGGATTATTGCAGTGATAAGGAAAGCAGGAATATGAAGATCCAAGGATGGAATTTAGTGTGGTAGATTTGAGTGTCGGTAAGGGAGACGTGTCTGATTGGGATGGAGGATTTGTATCAGGACAGTGGTTTCAAACCATGTCAGACATCCCTTAAAGGTGCCTCAAGGATGGACAAGGAATGCTTGACTGGGAAGGAAAGGAAGAAGGCCACTCTTAGCCAGAGCAGCTCTTGTTTTCATCAGTTTTATGTATTGAGTATTGGGCTAGAAAAAGAAGGTTGAAAATCCCTGTTCGGTGGTACAAGGCTGTTGGATGGTTAGAGGTATGAAAATGAATCCTCAGTAACCCAAAGTAGGTACTAATGAGATGAGTGAAGTGCAGACCTTTTAGTAGTAGTATTTAAAAGCAGCTAACAGAGTAGTATTGAGTCAAGGTCAAGATCTTGTCTGATGACGAGTACTGATTTAAAAACAGAAGCATGTGCTGTGTTAATGAATTTCTTAGAATTGACCATATTTGCAAATGATTGATGAGAAATGAAGATCCACAGAATCTGGGAACCTGATTAATCTTGAGACTAAGGTATCTGCTGAGGCTTCAATATGGATATTGAAGTCTGTCGGAGTGATGGGCGTGGAAAAGAAAAAAGTCAGATATTGGTATCAGTTAGCTGGGTAGAAATGAATAGTAAATGTTAGTAGATAATAATAGCAGCTTATGATTTGAAAGAGTTGTTATAGATGAGTAGCAAAATTTTTAAGTGGTAAAAAAATGAAATAGCCTAGTAATTAGAAAACAGCAGTACAGAATACAAGTATTTCCCATGTGATTCCTACCATTTAGTCAAGGGTGGGAATAAGGAATAGGAGTGGGCTCTGCATCCATTGGAGAGAGAGCTAAAGCAGATGAAATATTCCTTGTACAGCCAAATTACTCCTGAGGTAAACAGATATAGGCAAGAATTAAGACATTAGCTTAGAAGGAAGATTCCTTCTGTAGAAAGGGAGTTCCTCAAAAGATAATAAAATAAAGAAGCCATGAAAAAGCTTGATAGAAAGCAGAGAATAAGTTTGGGAACTGAGGTTTGGAAAGTTGCAATAAGAGTGAAATACGTAGTGCACAGGATTCAAGTATGTTAGGCAGTAGGAAAAAGGATAGTAGTAGAAGGAAGAGGTGTGTAGAATATAGGGGATTCTGTTTTTTCTGTAATTGGGTAAGTTAAAAAGGATGTCTGGGCACAGACATACTGGGATGAGTGAAAGTCGATATCACAACTGTAAGTCATTGTATTTTCCCTGCATATCCAGAAATGGTAAATTGAAGAATTCTCAGAGGCAAGCTCTATAGAGTATCCTCTGTCTGTAAGTTAACCTCTTACAGTCCTGCTCAGCCCTTGGAGGCCTCTTATAGACTTATGAAATCGCCCCAAGTAGGTAGGAAGAGATAGGAAGACTAAGAGACAGAGTAATTCATATCTCAGTACCATCCCTTACACAAATAAGAGTGGGTACAGTTTTTATAATAATGTGTTGTATTTAAAGACATTCCACAGCGTATTTATTGGGCATACCTTGATAAGTACTGAAAATACAAAGATGAGTGAGATCTTGTACTCACAGCATCCAGAGTATATTGAATCAGTTGGCCATAAGAATAAACTGGTTAGTTTCTATTTCCTTTCATCCTAATATCCTTAAATTTATTTTATTTAGTGGTAGAAGATGATGAAGATGACTTTCCTACAACACGTTCTGATGGAGACTTCTTGCATAATACCAATGGTAATAAGGAAAAGAGTAAGTAGTACATTTTTCCTCCTCAGCTGGATAAAATACACTTTTGAAAGTTATATAATAACTAACTATAGGGGCCGGCCCCGTGGCTTAGCGGTTAAGTGTGCGTGCTGCGCTACTGGGGGCCAGTGTTCAGATCCCGGGTGTGCACCAACGCACCGCTTCTCCGGCCATGCTGAGGCCGCATCCCACATACAGCAACTAGAAGGATGTGCAACTATGACATACAACTATCTACTGGGGCTTTGGGGGGGGTGGGAAAAGGACGAGGATTGGCAATAGATGTTAGCTCAGAGCCGGTCTTCCTCCCCAAAAAGAGGAGGATTAGCATGGATGTTAGCTGAGGGCTGATCTTCCTCACAAAAAAAAAAAAAAAAACAAGATAAAGATAACTAACTATATAACAAGATAATTATCTGAGTAATTTTTAAAAAGCAGTGGAACTGCTAGAAAGTGAAAGTTTCTTCTAGGAAAAGAGGTGGGTAAAATACACATTCTGACATTAGATAATGAGTGGCCATTATTATTTAACCAAGACTCATTCTGAATTCCAGGCATTGGCTCACTTATTTCAGCAGCATTTGGTAGAATCAGTTTCTACTTCTGAAAAAGTTTATTTCTTAGAGGGGAAACATTGCAGTGGAATTTGAATATATCTTTAGAGTATATTTCTCTTTGTTTAACATTTTTTTTCTCTCTCCATTTGACAAACTGGTGTTGAAAAGTATATGATCAGTGTTATTAAAGGAAAATTATTTAAATAGCTCTGATTTCACAGCACAGTTGTTTATAGACCCAGGAGCAAGGTGGTTTATTTCATATACCAGTTTATTAATTGTTGCTCTATTTATAATGGCTAACTCATTAGATGGAATTCTGAATTGTTCATTAGAAACCTGTGTTTTGCAACAACATAGATGAACCTGGAGGCATCATGCTAAGAGAAATAAGCCAAAGACAAATACCACATGGTATCACTTATGTGTGGAATGTTAAAAACAAACAAACAAACCCAGAAGCTTGTAATTCATAGTCAGTGCTCTTCTTTTGACATATCCTAAGAAAAAGCTGGAGTGGATTCCCCAAATTTTTTTGTTACGAATAAGCCTTTGTGAAAAAAATAAGTTAATCTAACTGTGCTTATTTTTGCTGAAGTAATGAAGGAATATGAAGTAAAATCTGTGGCTGTGGCATATTTTCAAGTAATTTTTTAAATTGTTGAATGCATGGAAATAATTTTCTATTTTAGAGGTCATATTGGAATATTCTGTTGTTGATAATAAAATGTAATGCTTCTCTCCCTCACCTTTTCCTTCTTTCCTCTTCCTCTTTCTTATTTTCATCATGGCTCTCATTTTTTTCCTTATAACCTACCTCCCTCTCAATCTTGCAAAGTACTAGCTTCATTTTACAAAGTTGTCCTTATAACTTGGGACTGAAATGTTGAACCTTACTGAGTCGTCCAGATTTATATATCTTTATGGAATTAGAGCATTATTTTGGGAAGGTTCTTTCAGTTAAATTTTAATTTCACAGCGAATAATCTGCTTTAATAGAAAAAAGATTTTGTTTGGATATTGGGAAAATTACTGAAAGAAGTTGTAAAACTCCCAGGTCTAATCTTCCATTCCACATATACTCAGCTACCCCATGAACTACAGAGTTCTAGATTCAGGAATACCTAGCACAGCAAAAGATAGGTGTATTGGCCTATCAATATAGTGATTAAATGGAAATTTGCACACTGATAATTAAAATCTAACAGCATTGTTCTTCTGCTTATCTCCAAGAATTCTGGTAGCCAGGGACTAAATGAAAATGTATGTCCTGAAAGATGCAGTCCCTAGCTCCCTTCTCTTACTTTGTTTCCGGAATACCCATTAACCAAACACGTATTTTCTGATACAAAATTAGAAGGTAACTCTGGAGACACTGAATGACCACAGAAAAAAGACCTATAAATAGAGATTTTGGGGACATCCACCGTGAAAAAACTATCTCACTACCAGGTCACCCTTTGATGAAGTCCACTAGTTAAAAAGCCCTGCTGGTACATATAGAGCTTCCAGTACCTAACTCTTAAATATGAATGGATAGCCAGATCTCCAGACATTTGAGGAAAGCCTCCAACATCTCTTTTTTGAAGAGACTTAAAACCAAGCTATAGAAGACAGGGTTATTAAAGTCATTTAGAGAAATACTCTACAAGATGTCTGCATAATTATTTAAATCATGAGTCATGTTTTAAGTATACTTGTGGTATTCACTGTTTAAAAATAATTCCTT
Organism: Ceratotherium simum simum; assembly: GCF_057802395.1. NCBI lineage: Eukaryota > Metazoa > Chordata > Mammalia > Perissodactyla > Rhinocerotidae > Ceratotherium > Ceratotherium simum. The sequence goes on from NC_141903.1 coordinate 89,950,108, forward strand.
TCTTAGTGTTGATGGAAGTTAACTCTTGTTAATCACCATAGATGAAAAGTGTCTTTCTGTGGTTAACCTTTAGAAATAAGTTAATCTGCAGCATTGGGTATAATCTGGTAAAGTGAGCAGGACATGCTGTCTTTAAATCTGGAACTACTTGATCATAGTCTGGGATTAGGGTGTGTCAGTCATCTCTCAAATACAGAGAGGGTCTTAGTGCTAGATCCAACAAGCTTTGAAAAAGGGAGAAAAGACACTGTTCTTGGGAGTGATCATTGTAATGATTTTCACCATTAGGGCCATCATTAAAGATAGTGCGTATGCTGAAGTTTTTAAAAATTTAGAACTAGCTTACCAACCTGCTAGTAAATATTCCAAGAATAGGATTAGGGGGTAGAGGTGAAGACTAGAGGAAGAGTAAAACTTGCAGAGATTCTAAGATGAGATTAAAGGCACTTAAAGTAATTTGAAGATTAGACCAGAGGAGAAATTTTCGGATAAGAAAACACCTTCCTTAGTTAGAGTAAAGACCTCAAGAGTTCTAGATCATGGTGGAAGGACTGGTTCCTCAATCTTTTGTGAACAAAGTTCTTATCTATCTCTAATGTAAATTTTCTTCTGTTATATTCTATATCTAGTCTTTCTTAATTTATATTTCTAGAGATAACAATTATACACATAGCTGCATGTAACAACAGAGCCTCCAAGTACTTGAAACAAAAACTGACCAAATTAAAGAGAAAAAAAGACAATTCAATAGTAATAGTTTGAGACTTCAAAACCCAACTTTCAATAATGGATAGAATAAGTAGGAAGAAGATCAACAAGGCAATACAATACTTGAATAGTATAAACAAACAGACCTAGTAGCATCTCCAGAACACTGTACCCAACAATGGGAGAATATATATTCTTCTCAATTGCACATGCAAGATTCTTCAGGGTAGACCTTAGGCTTAGCCATATAACAAGAATCAGTTAATTTAAGATTGAAATCATACAAAGTATGTCCTTCAACCACAATGGAATGTAATCAGAAATCAATAATAGAAATGTGGGAAATTCACATATATGTAGAAATTAACACACTCAAAAATAACTAGTGGATCAAAAATGAAATCACAAGGGAAATTAGAAAATACTGGGAGATGAATGAAAGCAAAAACACAACATACCAAAACTTAGGGGCTGCAGCTAAAGCAGAACTTGGAAATTTGTAGTTGAAACACCTTTATTATAAAAGAAGAAAGAGACGCGAAAAACAGCAGAGAAAATCAATGAAACTGTAAGTTGGTTCTTTGAAAAGATAACAAAATTGACAAACCTTTAGCTAAGTTGATCAAGAGAAAAAGGGCAGAGACTCAAATTACTAAAATCAGAAATGAAAGCAAGGACATTACTACTGACTTGACAGAAATAAAAAGGATTATAGGGGAATGCTGTGAACAAATGTATGCCAACAAATTCGATAACTTAGGTGAAATGGACAAAGGTCCTGCAAAGACACAAACTACTGAAACTGACTCAAGAAGAGAGAAAATCCAAATAGACCAAAAAGAGATATAATTAGTAATAAACTTACCTCAAAGAAAAGCCCAGGCTCCGATGGCTTCACTGGTAAATTCTACCAAACATTTAAAGAAGGACTAATACCAGTTCTTCCAAAAAATAGAATAGGAGGCACACTTCCTAAGTCATTCCCTGAAGCCAATTTTACCTTGATACCAAAACCAGACGAAGATACCACAAGAAAAGAATAAACTACAGACCAATATCTTAGGAAAACCACAATTAACATCACACTTAATCATGAAAGACTGAATCAGAAAGAAATATAGTAACAAGTGTCGGTGAGAATGTGGAGAAATTAGAATCCTCATACACTGTTGGTGGGAGTGTAAAATGGTACAGCTGCTTTGGAAAACAATGTGGTGGTTCCTCAACAGGTTAAACATAGTGTTACCATTTGACCTAGCAATTTTACTCCTAGGTATATATTCAGAAGAAAGGAAAACATACATCCATATAGAAACTTGTACATGAATGTTCATTACAGCATTAATTATAACAGTCAAAAAGTGGAAATCTGGGCCGGCCCCGTGGAGTAGCGGTTAAGTGCGTGCGCTCTGCTGCTGGCGGCCCGGGTTCAGATCCTGGGCGCGCACTGACGCGCCGCTTCTCCGGCCATGCTGAGGCCGCGTCCCACATACAGCAACTGGAAGGACGTGCAGCTATGACATACAACTATCTACTGGGGCTTTGGGGAAAAAAAAAGGGAGGAGGATTGGCGATAGATGTTAGCTCAGAGCCGGTCTTCCTCAGCAAAAAGAGGAGGGTTAGCACGGATGTTAGCTTAGGGCTGATCTTTCTCACGAAAAAAAAAAAAAAAAGAATTTAGACCACAGATCACTTTTCATCCCCTTTTAGCTCACAGATTTTTCATGTGAGAATATTTTAAATTTAGTTTTTCAGCCAACTGTATCTTATTTGGTTAGAATAATGGTGTCTACAATAGGCTAGTAGTCCCAAACCCCAGTTGATTGTTGACCCTAGTGTGATTGATATCAGGGTCAGAGTCTTCAGCTGTGTTTCTTTTTTATCATAATAGACAGGTGAGAAGAGATTTAAACAAAGTTGCCATCCTGTGTTCCGAAGAACTTTTCCACCAATTATTTTCTGCTGTGTGTTTACACACATACACATGGTCATTTGGAATACTTCGTGTGGGGAAATGAAAAACTCCTCACCACAGAAACTGGGTATTCCCCACTAGGTTGCCTACTATTAAAAATAGTGTGTGAGAGTCTTAATGAAATGAAGGGATTACAAATCTCTCAGCTTCTGTCAGCATTTGTCTATGTGAGCATATGGGTTTCCTCATTTTCTGAGTGTTAGTACCCTTAAAAGAGTTTTGAAGTGTCTAAAGTTAGAGTTCAACTGAAGGGGCTATAAATCTGAATGATAATCTTTGGAGCTTAAATATTTACAAATCTAGATTTATAGATTATTTTGTAATTTCTTCTATTTCTGCCCATCATATGCATGGTTACATTCACATATTTTCTACTTCCTTTTACGACAGTGTATCATTTTCCCAGAGGAAACTAAGGCGTGTCACCTTGTCTCTGTAAGGTCATCTTTCCCTTGTTTTCAGCTGAGACATTGAGATGAGTATGCTCATCTAAACTTATCAAATACTTTGGGGTTTTGCCTCAGTTTTTCCATCCACATTAATTTAGCTCTACAATATAAGGTATATGAGACTTGGAGCAAAAATGAAAGTAACCAGTACTTAGAGGATCCCAGTGGATGACAAGTTAAGATGAGGTTTTGTCTTCATGCCTTTCATTTCCTCATAGATGTAACATGAGAGAAATTTATTTCAGGGACTTTACTGTGTGTGAGACACTTATTTTCAACTGTTTGAAAGCTTAAGAATCTGTTACATAACCCCTTTATCATTCTGAAAAGGATTTGAGGTGATCGCCTGTGAAAGTAGTAAGTGCAGCTGAAGAGGTACATTTCTAAAGTCTTTTTTTTTTTTTTTTTGTGAGAGAGATGAGCCCTGAGCTAACATCCGTGCTAATCCTCCTCTTTTTTGCTGAGGAAGACCGGCTTTGAGCTGACATCTACTGCCAATCCTCCTCCTTTTTTTTTTTGTTTCTTCCCCAAAGCCCCAGTAGCTAGTTGTATGTCGTAGTTGCACGTCTTTCTAGTTGCTGTATGTGGGACGCGGCCTCAGCATGGCCGGAGAAGCGGTGCATCGGTGCGCGCCCAGGATCCGAACCCCTGGCCGCCGGTAGTGGATCGCACGCACTCAACCGCTAAGCCACGAGGCCGGCCCATGTATTTCTAAAGTTTTTTCAGAGACATTTCATGTTGCTCTTTCATCTCGTACTGACACTTAAGTATATAAATTAGCAAACACTTATCAGGGAGGACCTGTTATTACAGTTGCACACATTCTCTTACATATGACACAGATGACTTTTAATCTAAGTTGATTATTAAGAACAATAGTAGTTTATAATAAAACAGCAATCTTGGTAAGAGTGATAGAAAATACAGAAATTAGAGTGATACAAAGGGTTTTCAGAAAATGTAAGTTTTTTAACAGCTTTATTGAGATATAATTAACATACAAAAAATTGCACGTGTAAAGTGTACGGTTTGGTAAGTTTTGGTGTCATCAGGAAGCTATCACCACAATTAAGATCATTATGTCCATCACCCTCAAAAGATACCTCCATCCACTTTGTTATCCCTCCCCCCACTCTCAAACAACTTCTGATCTCTTTTCTGTCACTCACTATAGATTGCATTTTCTAGAATTTAATATAAATGGACTCATAGAGCATGTGGGTGGGGTTTTTTGCCTGGCTTCTTTCTTTCTTTTTTTTTTTTTATAATTTTATTTATTTCTTTCTTTTTCCGCAAAGCCCCAGTAGATAGTTGTTTGTCGTAGTGCACATCCTTCTAGTTGCTGTATGTGGGACGCGGCCTCAGCATGGCCGGAGAAGCGGTGCGTCGGTGCGCGCCCGGGATCCCAACCCAGGCCGCTAGCAGCGGAGCGTGCTCACTTAACCGCTAAGCCACGGGGCCGGCCCTGCCTGGCTTCTTTCTTAGTTTGAGATTCATTGTTGTTATTGCATATAGCAGTATTTGATTTCTTTTCATTGCTGAGTAGTATTCCCTTAGATAGATACACCACAATTTGTTTATCTGTTCATCTGTTGGTGGACATTTGGGTTGCTTAGTTTTGGGCTATTATAAGTAATGCTGCTGTGAACATTCACATACAAGTCTGTTTATGGACATATATTTATTTCTTGGGGGTAAATACCTAGGAGTGGAACAGCTAACTCATATGGTAGATGTATGTTTAACTTTTTTAAAAACTGCTAGACTGTATTTCACCAGCCATATTTGAGAGTACCAGTTTCTCCAAATCCCCATCAACACTTGGGGTGGTCAGTCTTTTTAGATTTTAGTCTTTTAATAGGTATATAGTGGTATCTCGTAGTTTTAATTTGCTTTTTCCTAGTAACTAATGGTATTGAGCATCTTTTCACATGCTTATTTGCCATCCAAATTTCTTCTTTGGTGAAGTGCATGTCAGAGTTCTTTTTGGGGCTTTTTTTGGTGAGGAAGATTAGCCCTGAGCTAACATCTCTTGCCAATCCTCTTCTTTTTGCTGTGGAAGGTTGGCCTTGAGCTAACATCTATGTCCATCTTCCTCCATTTTATATGTGGGACGCCTGCCACAGCGTGGCTTGATAGGCGGTACGTAGATCTGTGCCCGGGGTCTGAACCCATGAACCCTGGGCCACTGAAGTGGAGTGCACAAACTTAACAACTACGCCACCGGGCTGGCCCTATGTATGAGTTTTGAAAGTTGAAGGTATCATTATTTCATTTATAAGAATTCTATTGGAATGATTTTTTATTAGCTATAGTGTATTATGCTCTCGTTTGCATCTTGTGAATTTTAAGATTTTTCATTTACTTCAAAGGCTAACTCTGAATTAAAATTATAAAATGTAAACATAACCATTTAATGTGTACATTGGTCTGGACTTAAATTTGGACATTTAAAAATTTTACATTACCTTATTCAGTTGTACAGTTTATATTCAGATATTTTTTAAATTCTAGGTTTCTCAAAATGTAAGGTAGTTCTTTCCATAATTAGGTCCTGCTCTAAGCTGTCAGAGTATTATTGTTAAAGTATTACTCCTCCTACCACTTTATTCACTGGGTGCAGCACAGCAAATAGATTTCAGGAAATAGAATCCAGAAAAAAAAGGACTTAAAAAGTACATATGCTGCCACAGCTTCTTTGCTCATAGAATATGAATGGGAATTTTTAAATGTTGGCCTACAGGAAGGAAATCATAATCTAAAAGCGTACTCTGACTTGCTAGTTTTCTAAACATTTTCTCATTTTAAGTTGTGATGAGGAATTATTTCTTCCTTAGGAAGATTTTCAATGAATAACTTTCTTTTTCAGTATTTCCACATGTAACACCGAAAGGAATTAATGGTATAGACTTCAAAGGGGAGGCGATAACTTTTAAAGCAACTACTGCTGGCATCCTTGCTACCCTTTCTCATTGTATTGAACTGATGGTAAAACGGGAAGACAGCTGGCAAAAGAGGCTGGACAAGGTAAGACTGGTTTTTCTTCCTTTTAAATAATAGTCAGATTTTATTTAAGTCTTACATATTGGTTGAACATTTAAACCAAACCAACTTCTTAGGGGAAAGTCTATTGGGTTGATAGAAGTAGCAGGCAGTACTCCTCTGAAACTTTGTGGACATCCTAAACTGGTTTTCCTAATGAGATTCACCAGTTAGGTATTCAGTTACTGTACAGTGTGCATTCTTGATAGACTTTTAATATAAAAATTTTTGTAATGATAATAGTAATGCTTTGGAATAGAAGTGATGAACCATTTAACATTATCCAGCTTTATTGTGTGATATATGAAACTGCATTTAAGTTATATGAACTAGTTTAAACACCAATTTGTAAAGTTAAACATTAACTTATTGTGTTCATAGCCATGTATATTTTCCAAGGTCATGGCGATATCATTTAACACACATTATGTTGTTCATTGAACATTTGCCTTATGTCCACCTTTTCCCGCCTTTGTTTAAGCTACAGCACTGATAACAATATTACAACATGCATCTTTAGTTTCTAGTGTAAAGTATGGCTCAGTGAATTTGTTTAGTAGGAAAACTTCTGTTTATAATTTGTCAGTAAAATAGTAAAATGTTGGAACTGAAACAGTTCCATTTAGTTCTAGTCCAGTGCCATCATTTTATAGAAGGAACTGAGGCCCAGAGACTTGTCCAGAGGTATTAAGTAGCAGAATTAGAAGAATTTTACCCTATTCTATATTTCAGCTCTGGATACTAGGCCAGACGTCGGTCAGAATCTTATCATTCATCAGTGAGTCATACTGCTTACAGTATCTGAAGGTCTTACCAATTTGAGCAGGATACTAAGGAAAGCAATATCATCACTGATGTAATGGCAGAATGGCCACAGGATTTGAATAGCTCTGTGTGTTTAAGAAGGTCCCCATGTTTAGAAGAAAAGAGAATTGGTCAGAAATTCTCAAGTGCAGGTGAGAGTAAGCCATATTGATTGGCAATATGTATTCTTTTGAAACAAGCAATGAACAAGTTCTTTTAAGGTACAGACATTTCATTATTATTCTGGAGTTGAATTCCTATATCTTCAAAGATTTCAACTCTATACTGATGTGGATCAAATTGAATTTTTAGGAGATTCTTTGTGCACAAAAAATAATGTATTGAGAAAACAGGATAACTCCTTAAATCCATTAGACTAATGGTTCAAGAGAATCGTTCAACTTATCCAGACTAGCTTATTTAAAACTTTACAGCAACTTTCTCTTAAGATCTCCTGTCTTTAGTCTGTTTGTCCTTCACTAAGAGATCATCTTCTGTCATATACTCTAACCACTTTACAATACTCTAAAAAAATATTCATTAAATAGAAAACAAGGCTTCTCCATCTTTTCAGCAATCAAATTTCTTATTTGAAAAGGGAGGTGAGCTTATGACTATCTTCACTGTTGGTAATCTTATCCATTCTCTTTCTTTGTTGGGTAGCAGTAAGTAGAGCAAACCAAAGGATCTGTGAAAAGATACTTTTGTTGCTTCTCCATGCACCACATCTAATCAAAGAACAGCCACAAAAGATGGCAGTATTAACTGAAATCTGGAAACTACTGTATTTGTAGTCCTCTTAACAGGTCTATCTGATATCAAATCTTATTCACCTTTTCCACTATAATTTTTTCTCAAGGTTGAAATAGGATCCCAGTTACATTTTACATGAAATTATGTTAGTATATGTGTGCATCTATGTGTGTGTATACATATATACAGTGTGTGTATATGAATAATATAGTGTATATATACACATATATATGCATATGTGTATGTACACACATGTATATACACAGACTCTCAATAAAGAAGGCTAGAAAGTTCTTGAATAGAGAGAGCTGTTTATCAACATATATGTCTTTTAGGTGATTCATATAATTGGGAAGGAAAGTGCAGTGATGACTTAATATATCACCACCTCAAGAGATGACTACAGTTCTAACTTATTATCATCATAGATTAGTTTAGCCTCTTCTTAAACATCATCTAAATGGAATTATACACTACACAGTTGTGTCTGGCTTTCCACCCCCCCCCCAACGTTGACTGTAAGCTTCATTCATGTTGTTACATTTAGTGGTAGTTTACTCTTTTTTATTGTTGTATAGTATTATTGTTGCATAGTATTCATTGTATGATAAATTTTCATTGTATGACTTCAATTTGTTTTACCTGCTGAGGGACATTTAGGTTTTTATATTTTGGCTATTGTGAATAAAGCGACTGTAAGCATCTTATGCATATCTTTTGGTGGACATATGCACTCATTTCTCTTGGGCATATACCTAGGAGTAGAATTGTTGAATCGTGGGGTATATGCTTAGCTTTAGTGGATGTTGACAAACAATTTTCCAAGGTGGTTATATCAATTTATATTCCCACCAGCAATAGATGAGATTTCCAGTTGCTCTTGACCTTTGACAACACTGGGTATTGTCAGTTTTTTGTGGGTGTTTTTTTGTTTTGTTTTATTTTTTAATTTTAGCCATTCTGGTGGGTCTGAAGTCCCATTTTCTCTTCACTACACAAAATCAGCTAATCTTTGGATCTAATGAACTAATTCATTGATTTGCACTAGCTTTAATTCAGATAGGGTATTTGGAAGTGATTAGCTTTGTGTGGGTCCAGTGTGGACTTTAGTTTAGCCCTTAGGTATTTGAGATGAGGGAATGAAGGCATCAGTTTCTCTACAGGCTTGTTAGACTTCAGCATCAGATTTGACCCACTGCAGCCCATTGTCGTGGAAATAGTTTGAGATTGGTGCCAGGGCCAGCCTTTGTCTTTTAAGTTTTGACATTGGATCTTTTCACCTCTTAGAGCTGTAGCCCTGTCTGTCAAAGGAGAGGGTTAAAATAGAATCTCAGCTCTTTTTCAGCTCTAAAATAGTTTTAACCAGCAGTGGGATAGTACAAGAAATTTATCTTTCTTGGATTACCTTTTAGCATTCATTGATTCTACCTGTTAATTGAGTTATTTTCTTCCTGGCATCCATTGTTTGCTCTTTTCTTTATAACAAAATAAATATAGCTCTTACTGGGGGGAAACAAACACCTGACTATATATTGTAGGCATTTCTCTGGTGTTAATTTATCCTTTTTTTTTTTAAGTGTAGACACTTTGGTAGTTACTTAATTCATTTAAATACATAACCTACCTGTAAGGTGATCTCAGTGGTGATTTAAATGTTAGCTTGTATACAATTTATAGCCCAGAGGAAAAGTGTTTCCTTGGGCAGAATAATACTCATTTTTTCACTGGAATAGAGTTATTTTTTGGCCAAAATATAAAATTTTGCTGAGATGCAGAGAAAATCCTCACTTCAAATGATAAATTTTTCATTTGCTTTTTTTTTTTTTAAATAGGAAATTGAGAAAAGAAGAAGAATAGAGGAAGCATACAAAAATGCCATGACAGAACTTAAGAAAAAATCCCACTTTGGAGGACCAGATTATGAGGTATGAAGTTATATTTTGATCCTAGAAAGGGAAACATATGGGCCATATCCATCACAAGAGTGGTTAATTTGTAAACAATACTTTTGTAACCTTTAACTATTCTAAATATATAATTTTTTCTTCAGTGTTTATTTTAATTAAGTATATATTTCCTAATATATAAATGCTAGGCCTACTCTGAAATAGATTTTTTTTATTGCCTGCGAAGTTTAGTATAGACTTTAAAAGGCTCATTATTAGGTCTGTCCACTTTATAGGACACGTTTTTATCTCCCCTGTGAGGATGATAATTTTTAATGTTATCTTGTAACTCATTTTTTTTTTGTATAAAAGCAACCTATAGAGGAAAAACCTGAGTACTTTACAGACAAGAGATTTTAGTCTGTGCTATATACTATGAGGTCTCATCTGTAGCAGAGCGTGGAGTGTTCTGATTGCCTTGCCTTATGTTTGAAAATGTCTGAAACCGACTTCTTTCCCTTTTGGATATTTGTTAGACAGTTAGTAAAATCTCCCTCTCCTTATACACACACATATATTAAAATTTTATTTTCCGTGATATTTCTTTAAATAAAAAAAGTGTAAGATATATATCTGGTAATTGTCATTAACCTTGTTGATATTCCTGAAATGAACATTTTAAAAGTGGAATGGCATGGAGTATCGTTGAGATAGAAGTAGAATGATAAAATAGTTATAGTTAGATTATATTTAAGAAAATAGAAGAGAAACTTCTTGCCATTTCTAGAAAGGAAAAAAAAAAGAGCTGCTACTGACTGAATACTTTTTATGTTGGAATTTCCAAGTGTGGAAATCCATAATATGAAACTTGAGCTGTAATATGTATTTTAAAATTATTAAGCTGTCGATTCATTCCTTATAGAATGTATAAAAATTATATAATTAGATATTCTCTGCAGTTTTTAAAAATCTAGATTACTGAAATATAAGCTATTACAATTTTTATTCTGAAGCTAAGCAGATTGTTTTCCTGTTTTAGGTCTATTTTTGAGGGGAACTATCAACTTTTTGAGATTACCTTATTTTTTTATATTATAAATAAAATAGATATTCGTTATAGGAAGATTATACAAAATACAAAAAAGCCCATGTTTCTAATTTAACAATATATGGTACCGGTGTATATCCTGTCGGCAATATGTAGGTATAATTGTATACTTGTTTATCTCCACTTCTGTCAACACAGGTTTTTTTCCAGGGGAGAAGCACAGGGTGGAGGGAGGAAGAGCCTTGTGCTACGAATATGTGGTTACTAGTTTCCAATCCAAAAAAAATTGCTTTATTTTTTGATGTGATTTAGGCTTTCTTAGAAAAATGTTTATTGGCTCATTGATATTTTTCTTCTTTGGTGATTCACTTGTCCATGTCCCTTGACATTTTTCGTGTTAGGATTTTGGGGTTTTTTTCTCCCTGTTGAGTTAGAAGATATGTAGGATTGGCTTTTCATTTCTCAATTATTTTCCTCCTTTTGTAGTTTTTAAACAATCTTTTGATTGTTGGTTTCGCCATATAAAAGTTTTATACTTCCACGTAATTAATCCTTCAGTCTTGTGATATACTTACCTCTACATTTGGTATCATGCTTTAAAAAGCATTCTCTTGTCAACCTAAATATATAACTGAGGCAAGCTCAAATTACCAGAAATTGTGTTTATTGGGAATAGCAGAGGAATTGTAATTTGGGAAATGCATGTGATAGCAAGCTACAGGCAAGTCCGATGAAGGTATGGGGAGGCTAGCTTTATGGGCAAGGATGCAATAATGGGGGAGTCCAGCTAGAGTCCAAGCTGTAAGTTCATTGGCTTGAGGATGGAGAGAGATTCTTGGTGGATGTTCATTGGTCAGGAGATAAGTTTCAGTCTTCTGTAAATCAGGCATTTACGGGAAATCAGTCTCCTCATTTCTTAAGTTCCATTCTTCTGAGGGCACATGCATGAGAATTCTCCATTTTCTATCCTCTGGTTCCGTTTTAGATTGAAATCCTTTCACACTCTACTTGAAATAATTATCTGTATTTTCTGTTTTTTAAAAATTTTTTAATCATCTCTTCTAAACATATTGTTAATACATCTGGATTTTTAAAAATTATGGTTTAATGGAGGAATCTATATTTTATTCCACTGACATTTGTTGAATAAACCGTCCTTTTTCCACCCATTTGAAATGCACCTTCCTCTTTCTCTTTTAACGAAGAAAATGGTTAAGGGTACTTCATTTTTTTCCTCACCGACTCCCTGTGGTATCAAGTGAAGTACACAATTCTTAAATAAACTAGTGCCTGTTTTTACACTTTTGTTCTTCCTTTTGGAGTTTTGAACCATCTATATTTTCTTGCGTCAGTACTACACTTGCATGGATTTTAGACACTAATTCAAAATATGACTTTATTTTGGTTCTTGTCAAACATTCATAATGTTCCAATTATTGAACAAGGTTTAAATATTTCTCTCATCTGTAGCCTCAGAAATTACGATCTTAAATCTGTTCCTTAAGACTTACTGTAATGCAAGGCACTGTGCTAGGCATAGGGGATATTGCAAAGAATGAAGGAGACAAGGATCCTGCCTGAGGGCCCTACCTGAGTGTATAATGGAAACACAGACGTGTTAACAGGCAGTTAGAGTACTTATGAAGCACTTGTAACACTGGGAGGATGTTGTCAGGGTTGGCTCACCAGAGGAAACATCTTAGCCAAAAACTTAAGAAGGAGTAGGCTGAGTAGGTGTTAACCAGGCAAATAGCCTAGAAAGAGTGTTTGCTTATAGGGGCTGAGATGAAAGAAAACATTTGGAGGCCAGAAGCAAAAGATAGCAGTTTGCCACAAGGGACCTGAAAGAGCTCTTATCTGTGGAGGGTGGAACTGATTGAGAGGAGAGAGTGGTAAGACTGGCTAGAAAGGTCTGTAAGAATCAGTACAGACCCTCAGGCAATGGGTTTTAAGCAAGTGAAGTTTTCACATTTACGGTTTAAAAAATCATTCTTGCATGCACATGGATTGGAAGAATAAACATAGTTAAAATGTCTGTATTACCTAAAGCAATCTGGGGATTCAACGCAATCCCAATCAGAATGCCAATGACATTCTTCACGGAAATAGGAAAAAAGAATACTAAAATTCATATGGGGCAACAAAAGACCCAAATAGCTAAAGCAATCCTAAGAAAAAAGAACAAAGCTGGAGGCATCACAATCCCTGACTTCAAAACATACTACAAAGCAATAGTAATCAAAACAGCATGGTATTGGTACAAAAACAGACACACAGATCAATGGAACAGAATTGAAAGCCCAGAAATAAAACCACACATATACGGACAGCTAATTTTCGACAGAGGAGCTAAGAACATACAATGGAGAAAGGAAAGTCTCTTCAATAAATGGTGTTGGGAAAACTGGACAGCCACATGCAAAAGAATGAAAGTGGACCATCTTCTATTGCCATTCACAAAAATTAACTCAAAATGGATCAAAAACCTGAAGGTGAGACCTGAAACTATAAAACTCATAGAAGAAAATATAGGCAACACACTATTTGACATTGGTCATAAAGGAATCTTTTCGGATTACGTGGCTACACAGACTAGGGAAACTAAAGAAAAAATAAACAAGTGGGACTTTATCAGATAAAAGAGCTTCTACAAAACAAACGAAACCAGAATCAAGATGAACAGACAACCCACCAGCTGGGGGAGAATATCTGCAAAACATACATCTGACAAGGGGTTAATCTCCATAATATATAAAGAACTCACACAACTGAACAACAAAAAAACAAACAACCCAATCAAAAAATGGGCAGAGGAAATGAACAGACACTTCTCCAAAGAAGATATACAGATGGCCAATAGGCACATGTTCAACATCAATAATCATCAGGGAAATGCAAATCAAAACAACACTAAGGTATCACCTCACACCCATTAGAATGGCTATAATCACCAAGACAAAAAACAACAAATGTTGGAGAGGATGTGGAAAAACAGGAACCCTCATACACAGCTGGTGGGAGTGCAAACTGGTGCAGCCTCTATGGAAAACGGTATGGAGATTCCTCAAAGAATTAAAAATAGAAATACCCTATGATCCAGCTATCCAACTACTGGGAATCTATCCAACGAACTTGAAATCAACAATCCAAAGAGACTTATGCACCCCTTGGTTCATTGCAGCATTATTCGCTATAGCCAAGAAGTGGAAGCAACCTAAGTGCCCTTCAACTGATGATTGGATCAAGAAGATGTGGTATATATATATGATGGAATACTGCTCAGCCATAAAAGAAGACAAAATCGTCCCATTTGCAACAACATGGATGGGCCTGGAAGGTATTATGTTAAGTGAAATAAGCCAGAAAGAGAAAGACAAACACTTTATGATCTCACTCATATGTGGAATATAAACCAACACATGAACAAAGAAAACTGTATTGTGGTTACCAGGGGCAGTGGGGGTAGGGGTTGGGCACAAGGGGTGAAGGGAGACATATATATGGTGATGGACAAACAAAAGTGTACAACTCAAAATTTCACAGTGTTATAAACTATTAAAACATCAATTAAAAAAAATCATTCTTGGGCCGGCCCTGTGGCTTGGTGGTTAAGTGCGCGCGCTGCAATGCTGGCGGCCCGGGTTCGGATCCCGGGTGCGCATCGAGGCACCACTTCTCCGTCCATCCTGAGGCCGAGTCCCACATACAGCAACTAGAAGGATGTGCAGCTATGACATACAACTATCTGCTGGGGCTTTGGGGGGAGAAAATAAAATAAATAAAATCTTTAAAAAAAAAAAAAAATCATTCTTGCTTCCTGCAGTGGGAAGACTGGATTAAAAATGACAGTTGTGACTGGGGTCTTGGAGACTTTTTCAGTATTATAGGGTGAGAATTGAAGATAGCCTAAATTGGGATAGAGCAGTAGGAATAGACATGGACAAATCATATATTTGGAAAGTAGAATTGAAGGGTGTGGTGACTGAATGAGGGAAAAGGGAGGAATCCAGGAACCAGCCCAGGTGTCTGCCTTAGACAGATGGGTGTGGAGGTAGGGAGGACCGAGTTTGAGGCATGTTGCGTATGAGTTGAAACATTCACCTGAGGAGGTCTTATATATTACTAGATGTAAAGATCTAACCCTTAGGAGAGAGGTGGATACACTATGAATTTGGGAATCATCAGATGATGACTGAAGTCTTAGAAATGAATAAGAATGCTGTGGGGAGAGCAAGTATGGAACCCGGAGAAACACTTCACATTTAAGGGCTAAGCAGAGGAGGAGGACCTGTACTGAAGCCCAAAGGAATGTGCTTAGAGAGAGAGGAACTGGGAAGTTAGGAATCCAAGGGAAGAGAACTCTTGAACGACAATCATTAACGTAAGAAATGCCACCAATAGGGCAAGTAAGATAAGACCGTAGAGTGTCCAATAGACTTAGCAATAAACAGCTCTCTCCCTTGGTGAGCATGATGAGATAAAAGGGTTTTTTTTTTTTAAGTTGTTTTTTAATAAAGGAAATTGTATTCCAGTTACTTTTAGTTCTCCCTCAGTTTTGCCATCAAAGGGAAAATGTACCTGTCTCATTTGCCCGTTTCGCTTGTCAAAGTAGAATTTTTTAATGCTATAGTTCCCAATCAGTGGACTCCTGAGCCCTGGACGTGACTGCGTGGATTGAATGAGTATTACAATTTGTGTGTGTGTGTGTCAGAGAGAGAGAGGGAGAGAGGGAGGGAGGGAGGGGAGAGGGAGGGAGGGGAGGGAGAGGGAGGGAGGGGAGGGAGAGAGAGAGGGAGAGAAAGGTTGGCCCTGAGCTAACATCTGCCAATCCTTCTCTTTTTTTTGCTGAGGAAGACTGGCCCTGGGCTAACATCCATGCTCATCTTCCTCCACCTTATATGGGACGCCACCACAGCATAGCCTGACAAGCGGTGCGTCGGTGCGCGCTCGGGAACCGAACCAGCGAACCCCGGGCTGGCAGCGGAGCGCGCACTTAACCACTTGCACCACCAGGCCAGCCCCGAGTATTACAATTTTTAAAAGTGTAGGTGTGGTTATGATCAATAGAGTTTAAAAATCATTGGAAAATGTGTTTGAGTTTAGAGTAGATTTTGGATAATTTGTATTTTTCTCACATCAACAAAGACCAAAGTGATACTGCTGTCACTTGAGTGTCTTTGAAATGTTTTGACTTTATAAAGGCAATCCTGTCAGAGAGAGGCCTCTGGAGTGTTGTTACTGTTCTTTTTCATGATCCAGCTGCTTGTTAGATGGTTATAGTCACTTAATGATAATTCATTGAGATTTGCACTGTTCTGTGTGTGTGTTGTAGCTGAGTAAAAAGTTGGGCTATTTTGAAGTGGATTGTGAGGGAGTCCTCACAGATCTAAAAGAATTACTGCATTAGATCTCATAAACCTGTGCCAAATGACAGGAGCGTCAACTATAGTTCCTCCCACCCCTCCTGTGTGGGCCAGCTGGTAGGAGGGGTGGGATGGTGTTGCTAGATGCTTTTTAATGGAGTAGTGATGACTTGGGATTATCAGTCTAACTGGGAAGATTCCAGACAGACCAGCAATCGTTCATGTGTCTTATTTTGTTTCTTTAAAAATTTAGGGGGGCCGGCGTAGCGGTTAAGTGCGCACACTCCGCTGCTGGCGGCCTGGGTTTGGATCCCAGGTGCGCACCAATGCACTGCTTGTCAGGCGATGCTGTGGCGGCGTCCCATATAAAGTGGAGGAAGATGGGCATGGTTGTCGGCCCAGGGCCAGTCTTCCTCAGCAGAAAGAGGAGGATTGGCATGGATGTTAGCTCAGAACTGATCTTCCTCACAAGATAAATAAGTAAATAAATAAATAAAAATTTAGGGAACCTTAAACCCAAGCCTACCTTTTCAGCCTCCACTTTTACTGTGATATGAAGCTTCTGTCCCGCTTACAGTCCACTTAAATTTGTTTTATCACAGCAGGATACACATGTACCTTGCTTGTTTCCATTTTGCTATTGTTCTTTATACTTTTATCTTGTGATACAGCTGAGGTTCCACTTATGTAAGAAGCACTCAGCGGACTTATCAGACATACATATTCCTGGCTCCACCCAAGACCTACTGAAAAGTAGTTTCTGCATATGGGGCCCTGAGGATTTTCATTTTAGCAAGTTCCTCAGGCAGCTTCCAGGTGATTCAGAACCACTGCCCTGCCATCTAACCAGGCTTTCAAGCATCAGCTCAACTTTTCTTTCTCCGTGAAGTAACTGTCTTTGCTCAGGAAGATAGATCCCCCTCAGAACTCCTGTCTGTACTTTTCATTCACTCTGGATCTCCTGCAACTGTGTACTTACTTTCTGCAGTTTTGTATGGTTTCTGTGGCCAAGTACTCGAGTCACAAGTACTCAGCTCTGTCACTGTAGTGTGAAAGCAGACGTGGACAGTACATGAATGAATGAGCGTGATTGTATTCCAGTAAAACTTTAATTCCATATAATTCTCACATCATGAAATGCTATTCTCTTCTTTTTCCTCCACCATTTAAAAATGAAATGCTTAGCTTAAAGGCCGTACATAGGTAGACAGCAGACTGGATCTGGGCCATGGACCATAGTTCACAAACCCCGTGCTCTAGATGATCGCCCTAACACAGTGTTGGTCAGTACACAGTATGTATTTGCGTACTGGGTGAATTAATTGTAACACTCATGTTTTGCACAGAGCGTAAGTTACTCATCTTTTGATGATATTAGCTAGTGTACTAAATGGTTCATAAATCTTTGTCGAGTCACTTTTCAACTTTCCCCTCGAGTTAATGCCGGGGTTATCAGTGTTTTCTATTTTCTTAAATCAACTGCTTTTTTTTTCTTGTGTGTTTAAATAGGAAGGCCCAAACAGTCTGATTAATGAAGAAGAGTTCTTTGATGCTGTTGAAGCTGCTCTTGACAGACAAGATAAAATAGAAGAACAGGTATGGTATATCTATTATTAACCTTTCTAACACTAGGCATTCCTTGATGTTTGTTATTTCATATAAATAGAATTTGAAAATCATGAACCTGATAACCTAGAAAATGAACTGTATCTACATTGAATCAGAAACATAGAAGAATTTTTATAAGTCAGTTCCTTCATTGATCAATTTCCAAGCAATATAAAGAAGACCAATGATTGGTGAAAGGAAGCGTGCACAGTTAACATGAAGTTAGATGGAAATATTGACTCCTTTATTGCTTTCACTACCTTCACCTTCAGTGGCTTCCTCACTTTTAACGTTGCTCAGTGTTTTATCGTCATTAAATTCATAGCAGTTATACCCGGCTCCTTCTGTGGAAATTGAAGGAAAGCATTTCTTAAATCCGTTCACTCTACTTCCAAGATTAATTTGATCTTTTGCCTTTTTTAATTCTGCAACTATGCAGTTACTGTATCTTACCACTAGATGGTACTTAAGGATGAATTTCAGTTAACTCTTCCCAGGCCTTAAGCATCTTGCAAATAAGTCATGTGTGTATCAGTTTTATACTGCAAATAAACTTCCATAGAAAGTTGGCTTGCTCATTCCCTGTCATTGCTAAAGCAGCATGGCCGCCGTGCCCACTTACTGCTCTGTCCACCTGAGGCTTAAATCCCCTGTAGTAGTGACTGTTTGCTTTTCATGTTTATTTTTCATTATGTTTTTTCTAAATCAGTGATAAAAAGTTCATGTCACATTAATTATAAAGCTTATTACTCAATTTTTATACCCTGAAAATGCTACACAGCACTCCATAAGAGTGGGAACTTGTAGTTCCTAAATGGGCTCTAATTTTGGATGCCAAAAGTATTACCAATGATGCCATTGGTAATTTGCCAAAGGATTGCCAAACGATGAAGTAGCATCATTGTGTTTGGTTTTTTAGGGGTTTTTTTTTTCCTTCGCTGTGGTTTTTTTATCCAAGATGTGTTATTTTGGGACGAATAGTGAACTATGTGGTCAAGACAACATTGGTCTTATTCTTAGTTTTGCCACTGACTAACTCTGTATCTCTAAACTTAACACTTCAATTCTCTGGGCCTTGATTTCTAATCTGAAACAAGGGGTTAGACAAGATGATTCATCATCCCTCTGCTTCCAAAATGCTACTCTACTGAATATCAGTATGGTGGTTGAGTTGGAGTTGAAGAGGATCAATGAAACCTTCTGTATGCTTTAGAAAAGAGAAATATTCATGGGGCTCTCAACTCATTTAATTTCAATCTATTCTCTACAAAACAAGTCATTAAACAGACCATGATTTTCCTTGCCTAAGGAGTCAGTATGGTTCCAGGCACATCAATGTGACAAAAATAATTACAGTGTGGTAGTAATGCTCTAGACTAGTAAGCCTCAGTAATCCATGAAATCACTTCCAAAGGTTCAGATCATTTCCCTCATTGTACGGTGTAGATAGGACACAGGGCTCTCAACAGCACAGCCACTACATAGGTATTCTGTAGTGACACATTTTTGAGTTTACGTTGTTTTACATTGTTTGCCAACATGGGGAAAGACTTATGCAATAAAGTGTTACTGAGAAATGAGATCTTAGCAGATGTGTTCAGATAGTGTTGAATAGAAATTACCAGTTGTCTTCTGCATAGTTGGAAGATGAGTACACACGCAACACAGCACACTTTCTGGTATGTTATATTTAGTAAATATTTATTGAATAAGTGAGAAGAAACTAGGCAAGCTGAGGAGGAGGAAGGAGATTAAGTGGCAGCTGAACAGTGAGATGATGGGATGAAGGCAAAGAGGAGACAAAGATATACATGATATGTTCTTTGAAGCAAACAATGATATTGGTTCAAATGAAACAGCCCTGATGACATGGAATGATTGGAATAATTTGGCCAGAGTTTGGATAAGAAAATTACTTTGGCAGCAGTGTAATATTGGCTCATGGTAGCTTGGCACGCTCCACTTGAGCAGCCCAAGTTCGGTTCCCGGGCATGGACATAACACCACTCATCAGCGGCCATGCTGTGGCAGTGACCCACATACAAAATAGGGAAAGTTTGGCACAGATGTTAGCTCAGGGCAAAGCTTCCTCAGCAAGAAATGAAATAAAATAAACTAGAAAAAATTTATTAAAAAAAAAAAAAGATTGGCTCATGGTAAATGATGCCATACTGATATTAGAGAGTCTGACTAGGAGCAAAATCAAAGAAATAATCCCTGGTCGAAGGTAGTATTTATGAAGTCCAAAAGAAGAGATTGAATTTGGGATACATGAAGTAAGTGTCAAGATTTGGCAAGACTTGTATCTTTAGAGTAGTTTCAGAATTCAGATATATTTACAAGTACTAAAGTTTTCAGTAATTAAGTGTTGGTAGTTCCAGGTTATAGTATCCATTCTCAAGCTGCAAAATATACTTTAAAACCTTCCCATCTTAACATTATATTTTATTTTTTCTGAGTCACAGAGTGAAAAGGTCAGGTTACATTGGCCTACATCCATGCCATCTGGAGATGCCTTTTCATCTGTGGGAACTCACAGATTTGTCCAAAAGGTAAGCTAATCTCTGAGTTTACTGAAAATATATGTTGTATTGTTCTTCACTGTTGGTGGAATTATCTTGTATAAATTTTCTTCCTTTTCTTGAATTTTGGTAGTGAGATTTTTTTGGTAGGATATGTTTTCTTCCGTATACATCCTCCAAAGGAGTTAGAAATCTTCTTCTGAACATAATGTTCTTTCTTTTTTATTTAAGGGGAAAGGGGGGGGGTGGGAGTAGATAGGGAGTGGCTAGTACAAAATAGTTAACCAGAAGCATAGCCAGTGATATTAAATCTTGTTTTCCTTTGGGGTTAAGTGGTATTGTTTTTGTATCATTGGAAGCACTGCGTTCTCTTTAGAAAGATTGGGAGCATAACGCACAATAGGTGCGTGAAGTCAGCACTTGCTGCTGAGCTTGTGTCATACGGTGCTTTGTTCTCTCTTCCTTGATCTTGTGTTTGGAAGTTGGTGCTGAATGCTCTGTTGTGCCTTTGTTCTGATGACTTGGTTTTTTCTTTGTCTGTCTCTGGTAGCCCTATAGTCGCTCTTCCTCCATGTCTTCCATTGATCTAGTCAGTGCCTCTGACGATGCTCACAGATTCAGCTCCCAGGTACTGTATGAATGTTTAGAGTGGACTTGAGTCTTTCTGTGCTATATTTCAGCCTGCTTTCCCAGTTCCTAGAAATCTTTTGGTTAGGCCACTAGTTTTGGTTTTGAATTTTAAATAGTAACAATAAGCATTAAAAAGGCCTTGCTCGTCTACTAAATAGTTCTTCTATCAGGCTTGCATGTGCCCTTTGTATCCTCTACTGTGAATGGCTTGGAATTTTGCCATATAGAAGGTACTCCTGGAAGATTCCAGACTGAATTGAAATAAGTAGAAGGGACCTGCTTTTTAAATATCATGTAATATCTGTTTCTTCAGACAAAATTGAGTGCCTTTGAGGGACATGGTCTATAAGATACATTATAGCATAAAAGCAGGTTTCAGCAGTCTCGCTTCAACTAATCTAAAATATTTCATAATTATATTCAAGAGCAAAATAACTTTTTAAATAAAATTTGTCTCATTACCATTATAATATTAAGTTCCAGTTAAACAGGTTGTATTTTCCTTATGCAAATTATCTTTGGATATTATAAGTTAATATTTCTGTCCATATGCTAAATTTATGGAAATTGGTTTTAAGTTATTTAGCATCAATAAGGATTTAGGAATTTAAGACAGGAAGCTGGATGCTTGCAGTCTCTGCCCTTATAATAAAATCAGAGTATCATCGGAGGAATACTTTTTAGCATCAGCATTAGTTAAAACAATTTTTTTTTATCTTTAGCATTCAACTTTGTATCTTTATGGTGATTGCATTTTATTGGATTGTTTTATGTTATCTTACATTAAGAACCTGAGCTCTATAGTCAAAATGACTGAGTTTAAATTCTGGTTAGCTGCATGGTGTTGGACAACTTTTCTGACTCTCCTTTGCTTCAATTCTGTGGTCCAGCTAGAGCCTGGCACACAGTGAGTGCTCAATAAGTGTGAGCTTTCATTAGCTCTATAAGAACATTATTTCTTTGAGTTAATCAAAATGATGTACATTTTTTTCTCCATCAGTATTCCAATAAAAGTTTTTAAAAGTCATAATTTAAAACAGATTTCTATTTTGTGTAAACATGAATAAAATTTACGTTGGGTTCTTTTGTTTGTTTGTTTGTTTGTTGCTGAGGAAGATCGGCCCCAAGCTAACATCTGTTGCCAATCTTCCTCTTTTTTTGCTTGAGGAAGATTCGCCCTGAGCTAACATCTGTGCCAGTCTTCCTCTATTTTGTATGTGGATTGCTGCCACAGCATTGCTGATGAGTGGTGTAGGCCTGCACCCGGGATCCGAACCCACAAACCCGGGCCACCGAAGCGGATCACGCTGAACTTAACTACTACACCACGGGGCCAACCCTTACATTAGTTTTTGACTATACAGTAAAGAAGAAAATTAAATTTTAAGACTCAGAATGTCTTTTTCTGACTTTTGCAGCTTTTTTTCTCCTTGAACATTTTGGAGAAAGAGATTTATCAGTTCTTCATCAGAAATCACCATAGCCAAACTTATTACAGTATTTCTTACCTTTTGCTCATCCGTGTATGCATACTTTTTAAAAAGTGGCTCATGTTGACAATAAATCAGGGACAAAACTAGGTAATACTGGGAGACTTTGGTTTATTCTGCTCAGCTCTAGCTTGCATTAAAATAATAAAATAACAGAATAACTAAAAGCCACCAGTACTGGGTGCCATTTTCCCTTAAAATATAAGAAAACACAGGTTATAAATGAAAAGAAATGTAATGAGAGCAAGAAAAGAATGTAAGCTCCTGATGGGTGCCTAAGAATGAGGGCTTCTGAACCCAGACCTGGGCCCCAGCCATGGAGCTCTAGAACAACTAATACCCTTCAAGTACAGATGAATACGTCTCTGAGAAGGAGGTGCCCAGATTTGTACAAGACTTTGCCAAATCGTAGCTTACTTCTTTACGTAATTTTTTGTGTAACTCATGTACATAAGTTGAGAAAAATCTTTCTAGTGGATATTTTTCTAATATATGATACTTGTGATTGGTCAAATTCTGTTTTTAGCTTTTGATTATTGTACCATTTTATATGCCAAAACAGGCAAAAATAAAGAAAAATAACATTCAGGTCTTTAAGTATGGTCCTTACAGAAGTATTTGTTGTCATTAGCAGACTTGGGCTCTGGTGATTAACTATTGATTAATTTGGCTTTGCCATCTACATACGTGTCTTGGCTCATAACTGCTTTGTTCTTGTTGAAATGATGTTTATAGTCCTAATGGGGAAGGGTAATTATATGTAAAACTGAGAGAAGCCCTGAAAATAATTTCAAATAAAGTATGTGGATCTCCTAGGAAGTTAGTAGTGATGCAAGAGTCTGTCTGATGGACACTACTGGGAGTGAGTAGCGCTAAATCAAAGTGCACACAAAGTAGACAGGACTTGATTTATGAATGGCTCTTTCTGATCAAATTTATTTGCATAACACAGTTACTATCTAAAGATGTCGCCTCAAAAATCAAAGTGAAAAAAAATAATCCTCTGTTAAAAAAAGAAATCAAAGGGTGGGCAGTACTCTGCAGGTTAATTTATGGTGAACATCATTGCACATCAGTTTTGTGTAAAGCTTTTTCCCACTGTATGTCCATACCAATGCATTATTGTGGTGGTAATTATGTATTTCACTCCTTCCTTTTTATTGTACAAGTAGTACATGCTAATTGTAGCTGAACTAGAAAGTAAGTTAAAATACTAGATCACTGTTAATATTCTCATACATATTCTTTTTCCATATATATTTTTAAAAATCAGGCACATATTGATAAATTCACAAACCTTATTGTCTTTTTCTAGAAAATTAGGTAATTCTGTATATACTATTTTGTAACCAGCTTTTCTTTTTTTTAACATATAATTAGGCCCATCTTCCCATCAGTAAATATAGGTCTATATCTCCTTGTCTATTATATGGATATGCATACTGGGTTTGCCTACTCAACTAATATTGAACATTCTGTTTGTCTCCATTATACAAGGTGCTACATAAGCATCCTTGTATATACAGCATCCTTATATATACATCTTTGTACACTTATCCAATTATTTTCTTAGAATGTATTCCAAGAAGTAGAATTGTTAAGACAAAGGGCATGCACACTTCGAAGTTTTTTCATTTTTATTGCCAAACTGTTCATTAGAAAAGGTGAACCAGCTACACTCCCAGGTCAATTTTCTTTTGCTATACTGACACTGAATGTTTTAATTCAGTTAATTTTTGTCAATCTGGTAAACTAAAAGTGTTATTTTTGCTTCTTGGCTGTTTGCATTTCTTCAGTGAATTGACTGTTCGTGTCCTTGGCCATTTTTCTTTTGGGTTAACAATACAATGTTAATTTGTCATTAATAAATTATTCTATCCAACCAATCCCTCTATGACTCTCTGACTACACGTGTAACAGTAAACAGTTGTATTCCTTTCACATGGCTAAGAGGAAGAGGTCTGAGCTGTGTTTGACTTTTGTTCATTAGAATTTTGTTGTACCATCAGAGGGCAATTTTCTTTAAAAGTTCTGTATTAAAGTTAGAAAAATCTAATTAGATAGCCTCCTAAAATGGCATACTGAATGATTCAAATGTGAGGTGGAAGAAAAGGTTAGAATTGGAGTGCTATCACCTCTTATTTCAAATTTGTTTTATCTCCGTTTTTTTCATAGTTCATTTGGATTGAAGATGCTGTGTGTGTTAGCTCATCATTTTCAACTCTGGGTGCAAAAAAATAAAGAGCGTGGTTCCTGAAATTATGCTTAGTCTAATTAAAACTTGCAAACACTGTTAAAGCAGGTACAGCCTGCTTCAATGACTTTGATCTAGTCTTTTTTTTTTTTTTTACATGATAGCAGATGTTTCTAGTAACATTTTTTCCTAGTGTATCAAATTTTAAGCCTAATGAAATGGTAAATTTGGCTTATATTTATTCTTGTCATCCAAATTAATGGTCTCATTTCCCACTTATTTTTGATATACAGAGTCATAACTGAAAACAGTAAACAGAGCAGATCATTAGGTTAGGTCTGAAGTGTCAGTATGGGCACAAATGCCCAAGTCCCTGCCCTTGTATAACACTGGCTACTTCATATGTCGTTGCAGTGAACAGAAAATTCATTACAGTGAGATTTACCTGTGTCACCTCTCTTCTTAACCTTAATGTTATTGCCTCAAGGAAGATGCCATAATGGATAAAGATTCCATGATGAAGGCTTTGCACGGATGGTTATTTTACTGAGTAAAAAGTGCACGAAGAGACCATCTAGTCCAGTGTTCCTATATGTAAGACTACATAGAGATTTAGAAAGTTGGCTAGACATCAAGATTTCCCTACAAAAAGATAACAAAAACTTTCATTACTTCACTGATAAACTCTTATCACGAATATAAGCCAACTCAAACCCCCATTTGATTCCAGTTTCACCATTCATTCCGTGAATTTATACTTTGAGACATCATGTCTGTAAGGAAGCGTTGTATGGTAAAGGAAGGAATATTTCTTTTTTTCCAGAAAGTGCTTATTTTGGTCACTTGATGCACATTAGGGCGGTATATGTAATTTGAGTGAAGCATCTTCCTTCCCCACATTTTTCCCTCCTGTCATTAACTTGAATATGATATCTGGAATGTGGACTAAACTCTTCAACACTATATAAAACCTACTAACCTTCGTGCCTTTTGGTTGCTCAGTTTCTAAGAACATCATTTCTGAACTGAAGTAAACTGAATACCATTCTGTTTTAGAGATTATGACAGAGCTGTTAATTGGATGTGGATTCTTATGGCTTTATTTTTCTTTTCAAGGTTGAAGAGATGGTGCAGAACCACATGACTTATTCGTTACAGGATGTAGGTGGAGATGCCAATTGGCAGTTGGTTGTAGAAGAAGGTGAAATGAAGGTAATTCCCAATGAAAGGTTATAGGTTCCTAATTGCAGCTCCTATGCAGTCATATTAGCATTACCATTGATAGAAATAAGGATAGCATTTTAAAATTACTTTTAAACAGTTATTGTATATGATCAAAGAACCACCAGATATTGAGAAATAAAACGTGCTTTTGCTTCCCTGGTTTAGCTTTTACATAATTTCTTTATGATCAAAATATAAATCTATGCACAAACCATTCTGTTTTGCCTAGGCTGTGGAGAAAATAAAATTTGGAGGTTTAGATATGAGCAGGTCACAATTCAGTGATGACTCTCTGTATATTTCTCTTTATTTTTTTTTTACTTGTTTTTTTTTCCTGGGGAAGAGTTGCCCTGAGCTAACATCTGTTGCCAGTCTTCCTCTTTTTGCTTGAGAAAGGTTCGCCCTGAGCTAACATCTGTGCCAGTCCTCCTCTATTTTGTATGTGGGTCGCCGCCATAGGGTGGCTTGATGAGTGGTGTATGTCCGTGCTCGGGATCCAAACCCGCAGACCCGGGCCACCAAAGCAGAGCACACAGGGCTTAACCACTGCACCACGGGGCCAGCACCTTTTTTTTTGTTAATATACTAAATATTGTGCTCAGATGTCACTTTCTTCCCCTCTTTGGTCTATACCTCACTTTTTGGCCTTTCTCTCACAGCATCTTTTTTTTTTTTTTTTTTTTCCACTGAGGAAGATTGGCCCTGGGCTAACATCCGTGCCCATCTTCCTTTGCTTTATATGTGGGACGCCTGCCACAGCACGGCTTGATAAGCAGTGCATAGGTCCACACCCAGGATCCGAATCCGTGAACCCTGGGCCACTGAAGTGCAGCATGCAAAGTCAACCACTACACCACTGGGCTGGCCCCTCACTGTGTCTTTTTTTGACATGTGGACATTGGTCAGCTAATCTTGCTCACATCCCTAAACACAAGAGACAGAGAATAAGAGCAAGGAACAAGAGGCTCAAAGGTGGATTAAACAGCAGCAGCAGCAGCAGCACTGGATTTTGGACTACCTCACGCCTAGGGCACTATACTAAAGATAAAGAGATGTTTAGTAAGACTCCCTCCAAGCTGAAACTTTAGTTGGGGAAAGAAGATACTGATATTTAAAAGATACCATTCCTTGACTCCATTCGATAATGAATTGAATGAAGAGTGCAGATGAGTAGTGGAGAAAAATTGGAAAAGAAAGATCTCTGTGATTTGAAACAATTAGCTTGTTTTACGCTAAGGAGAAGCTTTTGAACTATGTCTGCAAATGGAAACAAGGTTGTGACAAAGGTGAGGTGAGGCTGTTTTAGACAAGAAATATAACATGAGCAAAAACTTGAAAGCTTATGTCTTATTCAGGAGTTTTGTGTAGACTGTGTTGACTACTGTGAGATACAATACTAGTCACTAGAATTTCTACTCCTCCTAAATAGGGAACAAATTAAGAAATAAGAGGAGACAAGTAAATGAGATATCAAAATGTTAGTTATAATTCTGATAAGCTAATTGGAGAACATGGAGAGCAGCTGCCACAAGGTCTTGCCAACAAGTTAACCCAGAATTAAATATAATGTTTCTGACATAGCTGGATAATCACAGCCCTTCCCTACAAGAGCAAGCCCCAAAAGCAGACCAGGATGCATGCTCCCTGCAGAAGAAGCAGTTGAGCCAAGCCTGCCTAGTCTGCCTTCTGTAGTCGCCATTCAGATAAGTTACTTTCTTCCCCCAGGAAGGAAATGAAGGGGTGAGGAGAAACCAGAGTGATAGTCTAGAAGAAGTCCCTCCACGTGGGATGAGGAGTGGAGAATAAGTGCTCCTACAAACCACAACTTTAGAGAGAGAAAAATTGGAGTTGGGTTATGGGGAATATAAAATAACCCACTGAAGAGAATAGTCTGTTTTCTGTAACAGCAGGTTAGCCACTATATGCGAAGTACCATTTTAGGAGGATTAAGCTGATAAGGGAAGAAATTAGAAACAAGAAAACCACCTAAGAGAGTCAGGTAGAAGATGATGAAAGCCTGCCTAGAAGAGGTAACCAATGGCAGAAAAGTCAAGCTGTTGGATGTCTTATGAAGATTAGTAGTAAGCTGAATAGCTATGTGAAGTGTGAGGGAGGAATCAAAAGTCTCGAGTTTCCAGTTTGGGTGACTGGGAAAATTGCAGGCCCAATCACATGAATAAATAAGCATGTAGGGAAAGGTAGTTTGGTGAGAGAGATTGTAAAAGAGAAGCTCTGTGAACTGCCGCCCAGTGTCTGGCCCCACAGGCCTCCATAAATGGGGCTCTAATTCTCCCTGTGACAGCATATGTATTTTTTTCCAAAAGAACTTATTACAGAGCTCTCTAAAGTAGCTAACCCTCTGTCATTTTGAAATAATTAATTTTACTCAATACTTTAGGTACACAACCTCAGTATCTAAAGCGAGATAGCAGGCCGGCCCCGTGGCTTGGTGGTTAAGTGTGCGTGCTCCGATGCTGGTGGCCCGGGTTCGGATCCCAGGTGCACACCGAGGCACCACTTCTCCGTCCATCCTGAGGCCGAGTCCCACATACAGCAACTAGAGGGATGTGCAGCTATGACATACAACTACCTACTGGGGCTTTGGGGGAAAAAATAAATAAATAAAATCTTTAAAGCGAGATAGCATAGATCTTTATGTCATTTTAGCTTTCAGTTGTTGGTTCAACAAATAACTGAGTGCCTGCTGTGTGTCAGATACTGTCCATATGCTGAGGGTACAGCACTGAACAAAGCTGTGTTCAATCAGTATCCCTGAGGAGAGGAGGTTCTAGCCACGCTTATTGGCCTTTTTAGCCATGTTGAACAGTCTTTGAGAATGTTCCGTTAATAATGTCTAATTTAAATTAATATATTTATTTTTTAACAACTCTCTCTAGTTATTTATCACATAGGCATATTTTTCATAGTTGACGTTTACCTCGGATTGGTAGTTTTAAATATTTTTTATGTGTTGTCTGTGTTAAGAATTTGAAATTTTAACTTTCTTTTAGCAGAATATTTGTTCCATAAGTAGATTTTCATAAATAAAATTCTAAAAAGCAGCTAAATTTAAAAACATGCTTTCAAGTTTGTACTTTAGGGGTTTGATTTTTGTTTTTTAAGCAGGTTTTTAAATATGTCCTCTTTAGGTATATAGAAGAGAAGTAGAAGAAAACGGGATTGTTCTGGATCCCTTAAAAGCTACCCATGCAGTTAAAGGCGTCACAGGACACGAGGTCTGCAGTTACTTCTGGAATGTTGACGTTCGCAATGATTGGGAAAGTAAGCTGCCGTTACTAGTGTATTTTAATATAATTATTATTTTGAATTTAATACCAAATCCAACCTGGTTTTCTGCGTCTGATCTATAGTTTACAAGGTCATTGTAGAAAACATCTGGAGGAGCATATAAGGAACTGATGATACATTACATTTAAATAGAGCTTTTCATTGTATAAAATGCTTCTCAGTATATTATAGCATTTGATCCAATACCTCAATAATCTTGCATGATAGGTAGGTAATAAAGAAAAAATCAGATAGGTCAAGTGACTTGTCAGAGGCCACAGAACTAGCCAGTGGAAAAGCCAGAACTAAAATTAAAAGTTTCTGTTTTATCATCTACTCTTTAGACTGTTTTGTTTCCATGGTAAATCCTAGATGAATCCTGCTGTAGTTTCTTTACAGTTATTCTTGGTGTATGTGTGTGTGTGTATTTCCCATAGGCACCAAATTTCATGAATACAGATATTTCTGAACATCATAAGGTGTTTGTCAGTGGCAATTTGACCTTCTTTTTTCATAAATATAGTCCCCTATCCTAGATAGAACAGTTTATTCAGCTTCAGTAAATTAGGAATTATATGGAAGGGTCATAGTGTTGGGGAATAATTTGTGCCTGAGTAATGCAGTAGTGATTGGAATTGCTTTCTTGCTGTGGAAGCTAGATATTGGACCAAAGAAAATGAGGTTTCCTAGTGATTTGGTCTCACAGCCACCATCTAAAGCCCTAATAACTAAGTATTGACTACTTTCCATGTGGTCTTCACCTAGGTAGGGCAGAATCCTCTTTGTTTTACCACAATGTCCATTTGTAATTGACTTTTCAGTGTAAGTGAATTAATCACATTCTAGGAAAAGATAATATATCTCTTTGGCTGCTAATATTTTCTCTTCATTTCAGCAACTATAGAAAACTTCCATGTGGTGGAAACATTAGCTGATAATGCAATCATCATTTATCAAACGCACAAGGTAAATATCTCCTCATCCCAAAAGGATTCCAGTGCAGTTCAAACTGAGACATGTAAATTCTCTAAAGTAAAATTTGGCAGGAAATTAAATGCCGCAAAAGATCCAAAGACTTTATTAATAATTCATAAATGTCGTGTATTTGAAAGGTGTATCAACTCATTTAAAGCAGAAATGGGTGCAGGCAAGAACCTGAGAAATACCCAGAAACAGTGTTTGATAAAGATCTGCAGTTAGTTATGCACACTTTAAGTCTAGAAAAGAAAATACCGCAATCTATTTAAATATTTTTCTAGCATCTGGTTTCTATAGGAGATAAATGATAGTTGTCATATATGAAAGTGAATCATATCAAATATGAAAGTTCCTGTGACAACAATAGTAAGGGGAATGGGAAGTATGCTGTTAGACTAGAAGATATGAAAGTGATCTAATTGGATTATCTGAGAGCAAGGGAAAATTGCTGAGCATGACTATTGGGAGGTTGGTCATACACCAGAGCACACAAAAACACTGTCATTTAAATTGGTTCCCTTTCCCTTCCTTTCTTCCTCTGCTAGTCTAGGTATTTAAAAATATAAAATTAACATTTCTCTCACCTTATTCTTCTCTGTTCTCCTTCTAAAAATTGCCAAATATAGTAAATAAAGAATAATATAAAATGAATTTAAATTTTGGAGAGATCCACTAAGAGCAATATTGTATGTTATATAAGAAATATAATGATTCAATAAATGCTTCATTTTTCTCTTTTTTAAATGATTTTTTAGCTGAATATATGAAAATATTTGAGGTTTGCTGTGTTGCTTGAGCTCAGTCTTGTCATCTGAGGCATCGTATCTTATATCTAGTGACTGTGAGTTAGGCTTTATTTTATATGAGAGCTGCTCAAGAAATGTGTAATAGCAAAGATGCTATTTCAGCCTACAGATTTAGGGGGGGGGTCTAAGTGAAATCTAAAATTTAGTAGATGTTAAAATATCAATTAATTATCCTATAATTTGGAATTAAAATAAATAACCAATAATTTAGAATCAGAAGAATCTTATTATCTGAAGATAATTTGTCCTGGAAAACAATCTGCTGAAAGTATTTCACTTGGTAAATAATAGATGGAGGGGAAGATTATATAGGTTGTGTTAGGATTACTTCTTGAAAAATAAAACTAAAAATTATTAAAATAATGTATCTTATATGTAACAAAATTTAAGTTACAGTTATAATTATTTGAATAAAGAAATTGCCCTGGGGCCGGCCCCGTGGCTTAGCGGTTAAGTGTGCACGCTCCGCTGCTGGCGGGCCGGGTTTGGATCCCGGGCGCGCACCGACGCACCCGCTTCTCCAGCCATGCTGAGGCCGTGTCCCACATACAGCAACTGGAAGGAAGTGCAACTATGACATACAGCTATCTACTGGGGCTTTGGGGGAAAAAAATAAATAAATAAAATTATTAAAAAAAAAAAAAATTGCCCTGGCGTACTTTTTCCAGCAAAATCCAATAACGCTATGTAACATCTTTTTCTTTAAATTTGGCGTCTTTTAAATATGGTCTTAAAGAGGGCTGCTTTATCTCCTGATATTTGTTATTCTCATTCTTTAAATTTCTGTCTTATCATCATGCTTGTGGATTTGCATTTATTAGGTCTAATATGACCAAATTTTCATTTATTTTTCGCTTCACATAGATTTGCCCAACACTACTTTCATCAGCTTCATGAAATTTTCTATCTTTGAAAGATGAGCCATTTCACTTTGCAAATGATTTGTGTGGTGTCAATGCTGAGTTGTTGGCTGTTTATTATACTCAGCAATCAAGAAAGACACTGTGCATATTTTCTCTCATTTAAGTTTGTAGCCCAGTTTCAGAGACCTAGGTTCCCTGCCATTGCAACTGCGTATGTTGTTCCTTGCATACCATAAAGCTGAAAGATTCGATCTGGAATTCTTCCAGTGTGATTTTGATGTCAAAAGAGCAGTCTTCTTTCCCTAAAATCTTTGCTTTTAAGTCTCTGAACAATTTAAACAGAGGTTTAATACTATACCTAAAAGCAGGTACTGTGCTTACCAGCGGCTGTGGGAGGAGAGGTAACAGGGAGTAATTGCTTAATGGGTACAGAGTTTCTGTTTAGGGTGATAAAAAATTTTGGAAATAGATAGTGGTGGTGTTTACATAACATTGTGAATGTAACTCATGCCGAATTTTACACTTAAAAAATGGTTTAAATGGCAAATTTTATATATATATATTACCACAATTTTTAAAAAAGAAAAAAATCGAACATTATTCCTTTGGTATTGTTCTGCAAAGCCGTTAACTCAGTGTTCATAATTAATCCTTTGGTGGGTATTCTCAGATGCTTTCCGTTTAAAATTTGATGGATTTTACCTTTAACTAAGGCATTTATTGGTTTTACATTTGTTTCTCTGTTAGTTCCATATTACATATTATTCTTCCACAGAGAGTATGGCCTGCTTCTCAGCGAGATGTATTATATCTTTCTGCCATTCGAAAGATACCGGCCTTGACTGAAAATGACCCAGAAACTTGGATAGTTTGTAATTTTTCTGTGGATCACGACAGTGCTCCTGTAAGTACGCTGTATAAACGTGTATAGTTCTACAATATAAAGTTAAAGATACATTGCAGGGCAGAAGTGGTAAACACATACCACACACACAGATACTTGATTTGATAATGCTTCTTAAATTCTATTTTATGTTGGATTGGCTCCTTGGAGCAGTACAGCCCATCTGTTATCTGAGGGCAGCAGTCATGGCTGTGAACATCCCAGCAGGGCTGCTTACCTGTTCTCCTGAGCGTAGGTGAGACAGAGTTGAGTGGGTACCATATGGAGGCTGCTTCTCACAGTTGCCTCTCAAGCCATGATCAGTCTTTGCTTTCTACCGCAATTTAGTTCCATTTACTACTCAGGAGGAGAAATCATTCCTGGTGTCATATCAGCTTGGCGTGTGTTATTTATTGGTGCTTATAAGATTTTCTTAGAGATTTTGATGAGTTACGATTATAGTTAATGTAATGTAGAATTAGACTGGTAGAGATTACAAAATACTTGGTATCTACTCTACTGGTGTTTTCTTTAATTTTTTGTTTTGACAGCTAAACAATCGATGTGTCCGTGCCAAAATAAATATTGCTATGATTTGTCAAACCTTGGTAAGCCCACCAGAGGGAAACCAGGAGATTAGCAGGGACAACATTCTATGCAAGATTACGTATGTAGCTAATGGTATGTATTTTGTTGTTTGTTTTTGCCACTTGGTAGTGTGGGTGTTCTGGTGATGATCTACATGATAGCTGACAGTCTGGACAAATGCCATTTACAAATACCTGTTTAGTTTTTATCCTTTAGATTAGTAATTTTAATTTGGATAGATGTATATGAGAATTATCAGGAAGCTTTCAAAATACACATGCCTGAATTTCATCTAGAACTGCTATATCAGAATTTCTGAAGCTAGGGCTGGATAGGTAAATTTTAAAACTTCATCTCTAGATCACTATCACATATCCTTGGTTTTAAGAACCATTTTATTAGATATTTACCTAATAGGGTATATGTATAATTAGGAATATAAGCAACAGTAGGAAATGAAATTAACAGTTCTTTTTCTTATTGTCAGTCTTGTTAGTTTTCTAAATCATTGCTCCCTAATCCTTATTAGTTGCTAGTTACGTATTTATTTCACATTGGCCTGCTACTAGACAGCCGTGTTCATCGCATAGTATTTGGTTCCTTACGCATTTCCCTGCGGTAGTTATGGGAGTCCCTCTAATCAAATACTCAAACCTCCTTCTTTATATAGGGCCATAACTACTAGTGTGTTTAAAGAGATAATTATGCTTAAGTTACTCTTTGATTATAGTAGAATTTGATGAATAAATCTGCCTTAAGTAACCTAAAGTGTTGCTATACTAATTTTTGCATATAATGTAGGGAAGCAAGAACATTTTAGAAAGGTAATAGACGCTTTCTTATTTGCTATCTGTTCTTGTCTGGTGGTTAGTATTAAGGAATTTATGGTCAAGACTTTGAGGTGCTAACTGTTCCAATGTAAGGAATTTTTTAAAAGCGAAGAAACAAAATGAGTGCTTCATATGTATTTGGAGAATTATATCTTAACAGGTTTTAATTTTCCTTTATCTTGCAGTGAACCCAGGAGGATGGGCACCAGCCTCAGTGTTAAGGGCAGTGGCAAAGCGAGAGTACCCAAAGTTTCTAAAACGTTTCACCTCTTATGTGCAAGAGAAAACTGCAGGAAAACCTATTTTGTTCTAGTATTAACAGGTACTGGAAAATACGTTATCCTTTTTTTTAAACTTTATTTGACTAATATGACTCTGCAGATATTAAAATTTAGTTAATTGTTGAAACTACTTTCTGTGTTTTATGATGTTCCAGATAGCGTTGTAGTTTTTATAGCCTTTGAATTCTGTTTTTTCATTTGTTTCTTCTTATACTAGATAGTACCTGCTTATTTGAAGAAATTTCAACATTATAGAACTATAAAATTTCAGAAGTACAAATTCTCTTTATTTCTCCCTTCCCAGAAATTACTGTTGGGTTTGTTGTATATTCTTCTAGACTTTTATATGTATGTACAGACACATATTCTTGATTGTTTTTTTTTTATTGATGTTTTAATAGTTTTTAACATTGTGAAATTTTGGGTTGTACATTTTTGTTTGTCCATCACCATATATATGACTCCCTTCACCCCTTGTGCCCACCCCCCACCCCCATTGCCCCTGGTAACCACAATACAGTTTTCTCTGTCCATGTGTTGGTTTATATTCCGCACATGAGTGAGATCCTACAGTGTTTGTCTTTCTCCGTCTGGCTTACTTCACTTAACATAATACCCTCCAGGCCCATCCATGTTGTTGCAAATGGGACGATTTTGTCTTTTTTTATGGCTGAGTAGTATTCCATTGTATATATATACCACATTTTCTTGATCAAATCCTCAGTCGAGGGACACTTAGGTTGCTTCCACTTCTTGGCTGTGGTGAATAATGCTGCAATGAACATAGGGGTGCATAAGCCTCTTTGGATTGTTGATTTCAGGTTCATTGGATAGATTCCCAGTAGTGGGATGGCTGGATCATAGAGTATTTCTATTTTTAATTCTTTGAGGAATCTCCATACCGTTTTCCCTAGAGGCTGCACCAGTTTGCATTCCCACCAGCTGTGTATGAGGGTTCCTGTTTCTCCACATCCTCTCCAACATTTGTTGTTTTTTGTCTTGGTGATTATAGCCATTCTAATGGGCGTGAGGTGATACCTTGGTGTTGTTTTGATTTGCATTTCCCTGATGATTAATGATGTTGAACATCTTTTCATGTGCCTATTGGCCATCTGTATATCTTCTTTGGAGAAGTGTGTGTTCACTTCCTCTGCCCATTTTTTGATCAAGTTGTTTGTTTTTTTTGTTGTTCAGTTGTGTGAGTTCTTTATATATTATGGAGATCAACCCCTTGTCAGATGTATGTTTTGTAGATATTCTCTCCCAGCTGGTGGGTT
Source organism: Ceratotherium simum simum (assembly GCF_057802395.1). Lineage (NCBI taxonomy): Eukaryota > Metazoa > Chordata > Mammalia > Perissodactyla > Rhinocerotidae > Ceratotherium > Ceratotherium simum. The sequence goes on from NC_141903.1 coordinate 89,985,598, forward strand.
GTCTGTTCATCTTGATTCTGGTTTCGTTTGTCTTGTAGAAGCTCTTTAATCTGATAAAGTCCCACTTGTTTATTTTTTCTTTAGTTTCCCTAGTCTGGGTAGGCATGTCATCTGAAAAGATTCCTTTATGACCAATGTCAAATAGTGTGTTGCCTATATTTTCTTCTATGAGTTTTATAGTTTCAGGTCTCACCTTCAGGTCTTTGATCCATTTTGAGTTAATTTTTGTGAATGGTGATAGAAGATGGTCCACTTTCATTCTTTTGCTTGTGGCTGTCCAGTTTTCCCAACACCATTTATTGAAGAGACTTTCCTTTCTCCATTGTATGTTCTTAGCTCCTCTGTCGAAAATTAGCTGTCCGTATATGTGTGGTTTTATTTCTGGGCTTTCAATTCTGTTCCATTGATCTGTGTGTCTGTTTTTGTACCAGTACCATGCTGTTTTGATTACTATTGCTTTGTAGTATGTTTTGAAGTCAGGGATTGTGATGCCTCCAGCTTTGTTCTTTTTTCTTAGGATTGCTATAGCTATTTGAGGTCTTTTGTTGCCCCATATAAATTTTAGTGTTCTTTTTTCTATTTCCGTGAAGAATGTCATTGGGATTCTGATTGGGATTGCATTGAATCTGTAGATTGCTTTAGGTAATATAGACATTTTAGCTATGTTTATTCTTCCAATCCACGTGCATGGGTTCCGTTTCTTTATGTCACCATCAATTTCTTTCAGTAACGTCTTGTAGTTCTCATTGTATAGGTCATTCACCTCCTTGGTAAGATTTATTCCTAGGTATTTTATTCTTTTTGATGCAATTGTAAATGGTATTATCTTTTTGAGCTCTCTTTCTGTTAGTTCATTATTAGCATATAGAAATGCAACCGATTTTTGTAGATTGATTTTGTACCCTGCAACTTTGCTGTAGTTGTTGATTGTTTCTAATAGTTTTCCAACAGATTCTTTAGGGTTTTCTATATATACAATCATGTCATCTGCAAATAGTGAGAGTTTCACTTCTTCCTTACCTATTTGGATTCCTTTTATTCCTTTTTCTTGCCTAATTGCTCTGGCCAAAACCTCCAGTACTATGTTGAACAGGAGTGGTGAGAGTGGGCAGCCCTGCCTCGTTCCTGTTCTCAGAGGAATGGCTTTCAGTCTTTCCCCGTTGAGTATGATGTTGGCTGTGGGTTTGTCATATATGGCCTTTATTATGTTGAGGTACTTTCCTTCTATTCCCATTTTATTGAGAATTTTTATCATAAATGGATGTTGTATCTTGTCAAATGCCTTCTCTGCGTCTATTGAGATGATCATGTGGTTTTTATTCTTTGTTTTGTTGATGTGATGTATCACGTTGATTGATTTGCAGATGTTGAACCATCCCTGCGTCCCTGGTATAAATCCCACTTGATCATGGTGTATGATCTTTTTAATGTATTGCTGTATTCGGTTTGCCAATATTTTGTTGAGGATTTTTGCATCAATGTTCATCAGCGATATTGGCCTGTAATTTTCTTTCTTTGTATTGTCTTTGTCTGGCTTTGGTATCAGGGTGATGTTGGCCTCGTAGAATGATTTAGGAAGTGTTCCATCTTCCTCTATTTTTTGGAATAGTTTGAGAAGGATGGGTATTAAATCTTCTTTGAATGTTTGGTAAAATTCACTGGAGAAACCATCTGGTCCTGGACTTGTATTTTTTGGGAGGTTTTTGATTACTATTTCAATCTCTTTACTTGTGATTGGTCTATTCAGATTCTCCATTTCTTCTTGGTTCAATTTTGGGAGGTTGTATGAGTCTAAGAATTTATCCATTTCTTCTAGATTGTCCAATTTGTTGGCATATAATTTCTCATAGTATTCTCTTATAATCCTCTGTATTTCCGTGGTATCCATTGTAATTTCTCCTCTTTCATTTCTGATTTTATTTACTTGAGCCTTTTCTCTTTTTTTCTCAGTAAGCCTGGCTAAGAGTTTGTCAATTTTGTTTATCTTCTCAAAGAACTAACTCTTTGTTTCATTAATCCTTTGTACTGTTTTTTTGGTCTCAATTTCATTTATTTCTGCTCTGATTTTTATTATTTCTCTCCTTCTGCTGACTTTGGGCTTTGTTTGTTGTTCTTTCTCTAGTTCTGTTAGGTGTAATTTAAGGTTGCTTATTTGGGCTTTTTCTTGTTTGTTAAGGTGGGCTTGTATGGCTATGAGTTTCCCTCTCAGCACCACTTTTGCTGCATCCCATATGATTCGGTATGGCATATTTTCATTTTCGTTTGTTTCCAAATAGTTTTTGATTTCTCCTTTAATTTCATCAATGATCCATTGGTTGTTCAGTAGCATGTTGTTTAATCTCCACATTTTTGTCACTTTCCCAGTTTTTTTTTCATGGTTCATTTCCAGTTTCATAGCATTATGATCTGAAACGATGCTTGTTATGATTTCAGTCTTCTTGAATTTATTGAGGCTTGCTTTGTTTCCCAACATATGGTCTGTCCTTGAGAATGTTCCATGCGTGCTTGAGAAGAATGTGTAGTCAGCTGTTTTTGGATGGAGTGCTTTGTGTATGTCTACTAGGTCCATCTCGTCCAGTTTTTCATTTAAGTCTACTATTTCTTTATTGACTTTTTGTCCGGATGATCTATCCATTGATGTAAGTGGGGTATTAAGATACCCTGCTATTATTGTGTTGTTGTTAATGTCTCCTTTTAGGTTTGTTAATAGTTGCTTTATGTACATTGGTGCTCCTATGTTGGGTTCATATATATTTATAAGTGATATGTCTTCTTGGTGGAGTGTCCCTTTTATCATTATGTATTTCCCTTCTTTGTCTTTCTTAACCTGTTTTATCTTGAAGTCTACTTTGTCTGATATGAGTATGGCAACACCTGCTTTCTTTTGTTTGCCATTAGCTTGGAGTATTGTCTTCCATCCTTTCACTCTGAGCCTGTGCTTGTCTTTAGAGCTGAGATGTGTTTCCTGGAGGCAGCATATTGTTGGGTCTTGCTTTTTAATCCATCCTGCCACTCTGCATCTTTTGATTGGAGAGTTCAATCCATTTACATTTAGGGTAATTATTGATATATGAGGGCTTAATGTTGCTGTTTTGACACTTACTTTCTGGTTCTTTTGTGTTTCCTTTGTTTCTCGTCCCATTTGTTTTGGACTGCCACTTCAGTTTGGTTGTTCTGTCTTATGACTCTTCTAGTTTTCTCTTTGTTTATCAGATGTGATTTTGTTTTGATTATTTGTTTAGTGATTACCTTGAGGTTTGTGTAAAAAATCTTGTGTATGAGATAGTACGTTATCTGATGGCCTCCTATTTTCTTATACTAAGTCAATTCAATCACTTTCCTCTTCCCCTTCTAAGTCGTTCTTGTTATACCTTATTCTATCTTGTGTTGTGGCTGTGTGTTTACAGTGATGAGGTTAAATTTATTTTTGGTGAATTCCTTCCTTTGATCTTTGATTTTAGTATTTAAGTGGTTGCTAACCTATTCCGGTAAAGATCTACTATTTTTCTGAGTTTATCTACCTATTTTTTTCCTTGCTCCAAGCTCTGTATTCCCTTTCTCTTCTTTTTTTCAGGCCTGAGGGCCTTCTTGAGTATTTCTTGTAGTGGGGGTCTCGTGGCCATAACTCCCTTAGCTTTTGTTTATCTGGGAGACTTACTATTTCTCCATCATATTTGAAGGATATTTTTGCTGGATAAGTATTCTTGGCTGAAAGTTTTTGTCTTTTAGTTATTTTGAATATATCATTCCAGTCTCTTATAGCCTGTAAAGTTTCTGTTGAGAAATCCGCTGAGAGCCTGATGGGAGTTCCTTTGTACATTATTTTTTGTTTTTGTCTAGCTGCCCTTAATATTGTTTCTTTGTCATTGACTCTGGCTAGCCTTACCACTAGGTGTTGTGGAGACCGCCTTTGCCTGTTGACATATTTAGGTGACCTTGATTGTTTTAAAAAATGTTTACTCCATATTTATTGTTTTGCAGCTTGCTTTTTCTCCTTAACAATATATCTGGACCATTATTGCATATAAAGATATGAGAAGTATAAAACCGTCTCATTCTTTTAACATCTGTTACATAAATTGCAGAATTCATTAACCAGTCCCATGTTAATGTCTGGATTGGTTCCATATTTTTACTGTCAAATAGTGCCACATTGAACATCTTTGTGCAAGGAACTGGAATCTTTCATTTTTTTTAAATGAGTGATATGTTAACATGGCTCAGAAGTCAAAAGTATGAAAAGATAAACAGTGAAATTTATCCCCTGCCCCCTAGTTGCCCAGTTTTGCCCCCACACACAAGTGTATAACTGCTGATACTAGTTTCTTGTGTATCTTTCCAGAGATTTATTTTTTATTCCTGAATAAGTAAATACATGTATATTCCTCTCACACATATACGGTTTTTGTTGTTGAAGAAAAGGTAGCATACTGTACACACTGATCTGGTTATTTTTTTTGCACTTTATCTTGAAGGTCTTTCCATATCCATGCAGAGCTTCTTCATTCTTTTTTATGGCTATATAGTTACCACACTGTATGGATGTACATAATTTATCTAACCAGTCCTCCATCTGTAGATATTAAAGTTGTTTCTAGTTTTTGCTAGAACAAACAGTGTTGCAGTTATATCCATATGTCATTTTGCCCCTGCAAGTTTATATGTGGGATAAATTACTAGATGTGACACTGCTGGCACTTCTGGGGCATTTGTGCATTTATAATTTGGGTATTGCCCTCCATAGAGGCTGTATGAATGGACCATCTCACCAGCAATAATGTGTTGGAATGCCTGTTTCCCTGTACCCTCTCACACAATGTGTGAAATACAACTTTGTGATTTTTTTCCAACTTGATAGGTGAAAAATACTCTACCAGTGTAGTTTTAATTGTATTTCTCTTATTATGAATGAGTTCGACCATCTTTTGGTCCATCTGAGAACCGTCTGTATAATTCTATTTCTTTGAACTCTCAGTGTGTGTTAACATTAAAATTTTTAATAGATATTACCAAAGTATAATTCACAAGCAGGAAATATATGTGAACATCCTCTCGCTCTCACCTGCATTGAATGATAAGTCATTGGCTGAGAAATTTATATTCTTGAGTCAATTTCTTTAGATAAAAATAATATAGTCAATAACCATATAATGACGGATGTTTTTAATCAAGTCTGGTTTCTGATGCTGTTTTTGGTCTTTCTTTAAAAAAACAAAATAAAAACCCAAAGGCTAAATTGATTGTCAGATACTAACAAGGGTTATTGCATTGATGTCTGAGATATTTAGCTTTTCCCAGGAAAAGGTTACCTGTTCTGGTCTTACTTATCTGAATGGTTAGTGTTTGGGGTACAGCCTGACCTCTGAGGGATTCTCTCTCTTCACACGTAAGTGCGCTGTAGAAATGCTCTGTTTTTAGAATATCTTGTACTTTAGAATTGTTTTGACTAGATCTGGACACGTACTTATTGATCCTGTCTTTGCACTGTCTTTTTCAAATAAACCAGAAACCTGATGCCACCTGATGGCAGCAGGCTTATCACCTGGCTTAGCTGTGTGTCTCCCCACGGCCTGAAGATTTCTAGAGTTGCTGTTTGCTCTAATCAAGACCAGGCACACAGCTGTATGAGCTTTCTCTCTTCTTCACCTCCACCCCAGCCTTGCTAAGCAGGGCAGAAAATATAACCATGTATTAAGCAAAAGAAATCATAATGCAGTTGTATATAGAACATGCCCTCATGTTTGAGAAGAAAAATAATTTTCTTAAACATTTGAAAAATACATGCTAGCATATTAACAGCATTTTCCCCTAAACTGGCGGATTTGAGCACTATTTTATTGACTGACTGTGTGTGTCTGCGTGTGTGCGTGCAAGCACACGCATCCTTCTTTTGCGTACCTAGAAAAGAAAGAGTTGAAAACCTTTGAAAAAAGTTTATGTCAGGGGAAGGCGGTAGCATTGTTTGTGGACGTGTGTGTAAAGACAGAACTGAAAAGACTCCCTGGCCTAAACTCAGCTCTGGCCTTGAGTCCAGGTTGAGCTTCTCTCTGGCAAAGGACCAAATTCAAAACAACATCTGGTGAAAATCTTTGTTTACCTAATGTAATATTTGTTTCCTAGTAATTTTGGAAGATGTATGTATGAAGTGGATCCTAGCATTGACACCTGAGGAGAGCTAACATTCTTAATCTTGGTGACAGAGAAATATAACTTTGAGTAGTGTGTATCATCTTTAGGGAAACTCCATAAAGAGTTAATGAGGTCCCAAGATATTTAAAATTCTTAGTCAGAACTCTTAAACTGGGCCAGCCCTGTGGCTTAGTGGTTAAGTGCACGCATTCCACTGCTGGCGGCCCGGGTTCGGATCCCAGGCGTGCACCGACACACCGCTTCTCCGGCCATGCTGAGGCCGCGTCCCACATACAGCAACTAGAAGGATGTGCAGCTATGACATACAGCTATCTACTGGGGCTTTGGGGGAAAAAAAATAAATAAAATTATTTTTTAAAAAACTCTTAAACTTTTGACAAGGTCTGAGCATGTTTGTTTCTTAAGGTAAAGCAGACTTCTTTTCCATAGTCTAAATACATTTTTAAAATTCGTAATGAATGGCATTGTAGAGTATAATTTTTATTGAAGACTAAGAAGGAAATGGCAGTTCATGGGGTACAAATCCAAAGACCTCCAGTTGAGTCCCTCTTTGCTTACCTGTACACATTGCCCTTTTTAATTTTTTCTAACTTTGAAAAGATCCCTCGTGGGGCTGGCCTGGTATCATAGTGGTTAAGTTCACATGCTCTGCTTTGGCCAGCCAAGGATTAGCAAGTTCAGATCCCAGGCATGGACCTACGCCCTGCTCATCAAGCCATGCTGTGGCAGCGTCCCACAAATAAAGTAGAGGAAAATGGGCACAGATGTTAGCCCAGGGCCAATCTTCCTCAGCAAAAATGTTAGCTCAGGGTTAATCTTCCCCAAACAAACAAACAAAAAAAAAGGATTCCTCATACCTTCTATTCCTTGCCAATGGGTAAGTTTCAAATATGTAAGATTAATAATTTTACATTTCTTAAAGGTGAAAATCCTTAAAATATAAATTTTAAAAGAGGTTTTCTGGATTCCATGAATTCAGAGGGTAGAAGGAATCTGTTCTGATAGTCTTGCAGCTGTTAGTAATAATATATTGCTGAATTGTTTACTTCTCGTTTTCTTTTCTACAGTGACTGAAGCAAGGCTGTGTGACATTCCATGTTGGAGGAAAAAGTAAAAAACAAAATTGAATGCTCTAAGCTGGAACATAGGATCTATAGCCTTGTCTATGGCCCAACACCTTGGCCTTGTGTACACGAAGGAAGAAGTATTGCAATAGCAAAGCCGAACGTCTAACACTAGCTGTCTCCTGCTAGATCTCCTCGCTCAGCATTTACCTATAAATACATGTACAATGACATGTATATGGCTATATTTTTATTTGCTTGCTCCTAGAAGAGAAAAAAATCAACTTTGAATCACAACTAGGAATTGATGCTTTAATTTTTGGAAACTTTTTCAGAATTTTTAATTTACTGTGGTCAGGCCTAAGATCCTCAGTTGTATCAGGTTTTGTGCACAAAAGAAAAGCACAAAAGTTGAACGCACATGGGGCCTGTGCTTTCTGTGCACCAAATATCTGGATGGGGGTCTTTTTTCAGGCCTACAGTCAAATCTGTGTCCTGAATTTTTTGACTTTTTTGCTTTGTATAATCATAGAATTCATTGCTGCTGATTTCTCTACTGATTGGTGTTGTCGTGTAAAGTGTCTCAGTGACAGGGCTGTCCATCACCTGCGAGTTCGCCTTTTCTATAGTCTTACTCCGATGAAGAGCCTTGGTTCTGATGGAGAAAGAGTGAAAAGCTGTATTTTTTCCCCAGATATCTTTACATTTCTGTTGTCTTTTTAGTTGTGTACTGTGTACTACAGATTCTTTTCAGTTTGTTACAAACACAATTTAGTAATTCCTTAATTGGTTTTGCCTGCCTCCAAACAGAAACATCTGTACACATCTTGTGGGTATAAATTACTTTCTGGTAAAATGGTTAGGATAAAATGAGCTCATATGTTCCTGAAATTTATAAGAGGACATATGGTATTACTTGTTAAAGCAAATCAAACTGTTTGACATCTGAGTCAATATTTCTAGTATTCATAACAGGTATGTTCATTAGTTCTTCTCATTTGGGTCAGTTTAAAAGCTATGTTGTAAGATATGCATAGAAAATGTGACCAGTGCACCTGTCTCCCTCTTTATCAGAAACTGCAGCAGAGCAGTAAAGGATTCCATGTGATTCAAACTGAAATTCTTTCTTTAGTTGCATTAAGAACTTAAATGTAAAATACCTTTTCTAGTTTTAGGCCTCTGTGAAAAACCTTGAAGCGTGGAGCTGAGGTAAGAAATGGTACTCATTGAAGTAGAAATGACTGCCCGCTTTAAAATCTTCGTTTTGTTTATACACATATGTGCTTACAGAAATCAGAGGCATTTGGTAGACACTTTGCTGACTTGCACATCTCTGTAGAAACACAGAAATCAGATGAATTTTGTAAAGCAGAAAGTCATGTCACATGGACCATGTCCTGTATATATTTCGTACATGGTAATGGGGTCTTAATGATAAATGCAAGGTGATAATTTAATGATGGGATTAGTCTGATCACTTATGCACAATCCTGGAAGTGAATTACTTGCATCAGATATAGTGGTATTTATTATTCTGTACAGAGAGAAAAATACGTATAAAACATATGCTTACATTACATGCACGCAGATTTCATGCTCCATAAATCTTTTCTATTTTTTAATTTGCCGTTCTCTAAATGATGTGCATGGAATATGCCTTATTTCAGAAAAATGCTGTTCATAATTTGACTACATGGAGAAGTGCCTATATGGTGGTAATGCTAGTAAGGCAAATAAGACAAATTATCATATCAGTTTACTACATCACCAGTTAACATTTTATATTGTGACGTTTAAAAAAGAAAAGTTTATACCTCAAATGTGTACTTTATTTTACAATCAGCTGTGGCGTTGGGATGGGAGTATGGGAGGGTTGGGAGAGGAAGGTTTATTTACCATAGCCGCTGTGAGAGGAATCTTCAAAAAAATTCTCTATGCCCACTATAAATGTTTCTCTGTTTGCCGTTTCTGGTAACTATCATGAACACAGACAAGTAACTTTCATAACTGAATTGGATAGCTTTATTTTACAAAGATATGGAAAGTTTACAAAGCAGTATCTAAATCTAATTATCATAAGTTTCATTTGCACTAAATGTTAATGATAGACTTTTGCAATTGTGTAAATAAAATGATTACACTAAAAATATTTGTATTAAAAAAGAAAAGAAAAAGATGCGTTTTACCTTTAGATAACTGCACTGGTACTTCACTGAAGTTAATTCCGTCCAACCAGGGTTAGAAATGAGTTGGGGAATATGAAAAAAGTTTAAAAGAGGTCAGATTTGGAGAGGTACTAGCCATTTAGACAATATCCAGACCCTCTAGAATTATTTCCATATGGCTAATTCCTGTATACAAATATACACAATGCTTTCTCATCCACGGTTATTTCCTATTTCTCTTCCCCAAGCAAAAAAAAAAAAATGCTATCCTTTCACTCTCTTGTCTTCTCAGTTACTCTCTTGTACTGTGATGGAAACTTGAAAAATACTGGTGATGAGGGGTTTTGTCCCTGAGTGCCCACTGTACAGTTCAAGAGAGCACAGTATTTCACTTGGAATTCAGGAATCCTGATGTGGAGGTGGAGCGTGATCCTAGCAGCTCCTGGTTTGGGATCGCCCTAGGGACAGCCAGAGCAAGGAGCGGGTGGCTGGGAGCGAGGTGTAAGAATACAGAATAAGGAAAGGAGGAATGCGTTCCTATTTGTTCCGTTCCATCAGCTCACGTGTACACCTGTACAACATCAGTGTCAGTTGCTATTGAGAAAACTTTAGTTGGGCTGAGCTGGTTCTCCTGTGAAATTGTGCTGGTTATCTTTAAGCTTATCAGTTTTTGTCCAATTAAACACTTTCACCAGTATTTAGTCCAAGTTGTACAGACGATGTATTTGGATTATTGTCATTGTTCATCTATGAACTCAACACATAATCATTTTAAAGTACCCTGGGAGTGTGTAGAGTGTAACTCTTCTATAATAGCTTTATGATCCTGATGATGTTTTTAAAAAATAATAAAGTTGGATCTTCCATGTTACAATCACAAAATTAAAACCAGTATTTAAAAATGGAAAAGTATTAAAATATTATGGACTACTGTACTTGCTTGATTGTTTTCCTTAACCCCAAGATACTGCACTACAAATTCTCTGAGTAGTTAAGAGCGTGAAGTACTCTGGTTCAGTGTTCTTCAAACTATAGGTTGTAACCCAGTTAGGGATCAAGAAAACTAATGAGTTTCTACCTGAATTTTTTTTTAACAAAATAGATCAGAATGGTATAGATCAAGTACATAGTGTGTAATAAACATAAATATTTTTAAATCTTTTTTCATATGTGTACATATACATGTGTGTAGTGGATTACAATTTAAAATGAATTTCTTACTATGGATCCTGGTCCAAAAGTTTTTTTTAGTTGCTAGAGAGTGGAGCCATATTCAGTTGGATATCTGTAAAATGAAAGCACAGTGCCTGTAAGTCATACACACTTAGAATTCACCTTAGAATATGCATTTGGCCAGAGATGAATCCTCTCCCATTTATTCCTTTAAATAATATGGCTAGCCCCCTTGTTCCGCTTGGGCCTAGAATAGCCGTTAGACCAGAAGTGTGGGTGTGCAGTTCCCTCCCTCGGTGGGTTCCTCCCTGGTTGGACTGAAAGGCACTGAGCCTGTTTCTCTCCTAGTGTTCAGAGAGACTACTGTCCAAACAAAATGATCTCTAAACACACGCCAACTGCTTAATCTGGGGAGACACTGGAGAGAAAATCTGGCTGATGTGTTGGATTTATTGACAAACTGTATGTAGTTCTCATGGCACGTTTCTAAGGAGTTTTCAAGACCGATTTTAATTTTAATTCAGTTTTTGCCTTAGGCTTGACTTTGGAACATAACCTTCAAATAAGATGTTGTTCTAACTAGCTATTTCAAATCGAGTTGTTTTTACAGTATCTTCCGAGTTTTTTTGCCCTTGTCTGAGCTAGATTGCAACAGGTCTCATACTTATTAGCGTTTGTTTTGTTTGCCCATGGAAACAAATCTGTGAAGCCTCACGTCTGTATACTTTGAATAGCCTTAAACAAATATAAGGTTAAACTTCATTTGGCCTCTTTGTTCTGTTCTCTTCCACAGAATTCTCTGAGTTTAGTACTAGAACAAATCTTAAAGATCTTTGAATTTACTAAAAAAATGCCCAACCAGGATTTTTTTTTTCTTTTTTTTTTTTTTTGGTGAGGAATATTGGCCTTGAGCTAACATCTGTTGCCAATCCTCCTCTTTATTGCTGAGGAAGACTGGCCCTGGGCTAACACCCGTGCCCATCTTCCTCTACTTTATATGTGGGATGCTGCCACAGCACGGCTTGATAAGCAGTGCGTAGGTCCCCACCCGGGATCTGAACCTGGGAACCCTGGGCCGCCAAAGCGGAGCACGCAAACTTAACCACTACGCCACTGGGCCAGCCTCCAACCAGGATTTTCTTATCACCCAAGCTGTGTGACTATTGAGATGCTGAATGAGGATGTCTCCATTAAGTGTGTACCTCGTGCCCTGCCTGCGTTTTATCTGACTTATCTGCTTACCACAATGCTGGTGCCACCCCTGTTTTACAGGTAGGGAAAGGCCAGGCTTCCAGGCCTGCTGAAGGACTCTCGAGTCCTTTCTTTCCATTAGGCTCTGCTGCTTTTTAATGCCTTATGTATTTACTATCTAGAATACAGTGTTGGACAGACTAGGAAGAGCTGACATGCTTGAAGACAAGCACTTTTGGGGTATGGGTCTTAACACCACACACTTCATATTGGCTTCACAAAATCCCAAATACCTGTGTGTCATAAAATGCCACCAGATATATAAATTTTACTTTAAATAAAGGTGGAATTCGGCCATCATTTGGTGCCTCAACTGCCTTCTTGTTCTCCAGCTCAGAGGGATGAAACACGGATCTCTGCCGTAAACCACCACCACGAACAAGCCCAGGGAGGGTATTTTATCTCCAACTTTTCAGCCCAGGGACGAGCTCCGACAGAGCTCTCACTGTTTTGTGAGCCGCGTGCTGCCGAATGACCACTATGGCAGTGACTGAAGCAAGCTCTGGGTCCGCCCTGGTCAGTTTACTGTGGTTCCTCTGTATTACTAGTCCTTGGAACTGGAAGGCCGAAGTGGCAGCCAGGAATCGTGTGTGGCAGCTAAATCAAGATGCAGTCAACCTCCAAACCATTTTCACAATGTGGATAGAGGGCACAATTCTCCAGCACCTAGAACAATTCCCAGAGCAAAGATTTATTGAGCACCTAATGCACGCCATGCAGTGCTCCGGGATTGGGGATATAAACAGCAATAAACAGAACATTTGGCCCTCGTTTTTGTCATAATCAAGCTTTTTAGAAATGTGTCTAAACTGAGGAAATAGGCTTTGACATCAGGGGCATGTGAATAAGGTGCATTGAACAATGGGCTTAGCCACATGTGATATGTGCAAAAGTCTTTTGATTCTTGGTTTTGTTTTTCTCAAAAGTGGATAGGAAATGGCTTGTCGCTGTGTTTTAACAAGTTTGCCAATTTCTCTGCATGTTGATAGCCCCAAATTAATTGCTAAGCTGTTCTACTCTGCTGATTTTTCATTTTAATTTAAAACCGCAGTTTAATTTTCGGTTTGTGACTTTGACTTTTCATTCCTAACATCCGATAGATTTTTGTTATTTGTAAGTGAATTTCTCTCCATGTTCCTGGTTACCACGTATTTAACATACTGAAAGGGGGTGACACTTAGAAGCCAGAAGACTGGAGTTTTTCTGGCTCTCTCACTTGAAAAGCTTTGATGTTGCCAAGTCATTTCAATGTGTGAATTTATTTTTCTCTTTTATAAAGTAATACAAAATCACCTACCATGGCTATATCACAGGGTTGTTTGGGGAAAAGTGAGATAATGTATTTAAAATGCTTTTAAAACTTTAAAGCACTATGCAAGTGTAGGAAATTATTTAGTCAACCATAAATATGTACTCGGAACTGTCTTCTGAGTGCTAGAGATGTGAAGATGAGTAAGACACAGGAATAATGACAAGAAGGATGCTAACTAACATTTTGGGGCTTTGAGCCAAACTGTAAGTCACTTGGCTTGTCTGGGGGCTAGCCTGCAGGGGTATGTCCAGTAAGGGAGAAAACTAGAGAGGCAGAGGCAGTTCCTGGAAAACCTTGAAGGCTATGCGAAGTAGTTTGATATTCATTCTACCAGCGATGGGAGCCACGGAAGGGCTTTTTTCTTTTTTTTTAAAGATTTTATTTATTTATTTTTTACCCCCCAAAGCCCAGTAGATAGTTGCATGTCATAGCCGCACATCCTTCCAGTTGCTGCACGTGGGACGCAGCCCCAGCATGGCCGGAGAAGCGGCGTGTGGGTGTGCGCCCAGGATCCGAACCCGGGCCACCAGCAGCGGAGCGCGCGCACTTAACCGTCAAGCCACGGGGCCGGCCCCCGCAGGGCTTTTTTGAACATTATTGTTTTACACATCTGAGAAAACTCAATGGGACTTGGTGCCTGGTTTTGTTTGGATATGGAGTAAGACAACTATGTCATTGTTACTTGTAACTCCCATGCCAGTGTTGACAATGGGGAGGGGAGATGATAAGGATAGTTTTTTTTTTTGTAAGGAAGATCAGCCCTGAGCTAACATCTGATGCCAATCCTTCTCTTTTTGCTGAGGAAGACTGGCCCTGAGCTAACATCCGTGCCCATCTTCCTCTACTTTATATGGGACGCCACCACAGCATGGCTTAACAAGCGGTGCGTCGATGCGCACCTGGGATCCGAACCGGCGAACCCCGGGCCGCCGCAGCAGAGGGCACACACTTAACCGCTTGCGCCACTGGGCTGGCCCCAGGATAGTTTTTAAAACTGGAGAAATGGACATGAGAGTGTCTCAAACTGGAGCTGCCCACAGTCACTGCCGTGTTTATAAAATATTAGCTGAACGGGAATGAGTTTAGAGCTGGAGAAGCAGTGTAGAGATGAGTCTCGTAAGAGAACTCGTTGCCTTTTTCCTTATATTCAGTTCCTCCTCCTAACCCTATCGGATTATCCTTCAGTACATAATGTCTCTTGCCAAATGTTTCAATAGTGCCCTTGTCTCCAGGACCGAGTCCACACCTTGACTTCAGTCTGATGTCTAAGGTCTGGCCTTTAGGAGTGTGGCCTTACCCCGTCTGCCTTACCAGCGTGACTCTCCTTTGTCCTCTCCACAAATTAATCACCCCAGCCGTGTGGACTGACTTACTCCATGTCACTCAGCACGCCACGCTTACCTTCTAAGGAACTTAGAAGGAACTCTCTCCTCCCTTCAGTCAACCTCCAAAACGTACTTCAGGGCCCCAGTTTCTGACCTTAAGTGTACCAGCCTCTCAACTCTTCCTCTTTAGTTCTCCTGAGTGTGCTTTTCCCTTCATACCTGGATTACATCACTACTATGCCATTGCTTGTTCTCTTAGTCTGGCGGTTCTAATACGCTAGATGCTGCCCATCAGCCCCACTGGCTTGTAAGCCTCGGAACACAGGGCCTCACTGAAAACCAACAGTTTCAATAGAATGTCTGTTTGAGGCAGCAAATAAGTAATGAAAACCACGGGTAGCTTATGAAAAGAAGGAGCACATGGAGCTGAGAGCAGAAGAGGGTATTTAACTTCAATGAGAGGGTGCATATTGAAAACAGAAGGGATAAATGGAGAAGATAAAGCTGTCCAAGAAGGGTACATTCGGTACGAAAGGATGAAATCCAGGGAGAGGGATGCTGTTATCTCCTGTTCCCCTAGGACAGCTTTATGAAGAGATCCAAATCTCCCAGCCAGGGATAGTGACAGGCGTGCAAGGAATCGTAAACCAAGTGCTGGGCAGCCTGCAGGGGTCTGGGCTGCAGAGTTCAGCAGTTAGCTGTGCAGCTGCTGAGACATGATGGAAAGGGAGGCAAATGGCTAAGCCACTTGTGTCGAGAACCCTATGGTGCTCTGTGGGAGGTGCTGGGCTGTTCCCTAAACTAGATGAACATGAGATCCATGGCACAACACTGGCAAAGTACCTCATGTTTCCATCTTGGATAATAGAATGATCCTGTATGTATATGAGGAGAGAATAAATACAGCATTTCATAGAATGTGTAGAGCTAGATAAGGCCTTAGAAGCCAGCTAATTCAACTGTCTCATTTTACAAATAAGGAAACAGAAAAAGAGACATGAAGTGAATGACCTAAGATCTCACTGCTGGTAGTGGCAGAGCCATGACTGGAATGGAGGCCTCTGGATTCCCAGCTCCCTCGACACTGCCATCCTCATCCTTTGTAAATGACTATTATTTTCTCTTTGGAAAAAATGAGAAAAATATTTCTCTCTGGAGAAAATGTGGGCAAGATTTACCACTGGCGTACACAAAAAAAACAACTTCAATTTTTATTTGTATATATTTTTATCATTTTTGTTTTCTGTTTGATAATGTAGGTAATTCAATATAATTTATCAAGAAATACACTTTTATTGGAGATGTGTGTGGAACTCTTTTCTGATGGGGTGTTCAAGGTTTGGATTCTACTGGCCTGGGTAGGCACTGTCCTGAGCAAGTTAAAGATGGGCCTTTCTCCAGGAGCATTCCATTCAAAATTCCATTTATCCAGGCTATGCCCACAAGCCAACTTGAAGCTTTGGCAACTCACCAAGGGTTGTGCAGCCTGGGTCAGGGCATCCAGATCTGCTGAAGGAGCCATGGCCGTGACTGGTGACTGGGCTGCTCTGTACAGATCTGAGCATAGTTTGCTATTAAGAGCAGTAAAGGTTGAAGAATGAGGTAGAACTCACAGCTTACACCCTAGAGCAGAAGAGGCTGAGGCAGGAAGTGCACCAAACTTGGTTTCCCTAAGAGCCCTTGGAGGCTCCAGCCTGCGTCCAGCCAGTGAAGCAGGCAGGGAGGTAGAAGCTCCTGTGCTCCTCTCCCCCTGGCTGAGCTCCGGGGCTAGGAGAGAGCTGCAGAGTGAGGGTCTCCCCCGACATCGTTTAGGGTTAACAGCCCTCTGGATTTGCTTTACTGTGTCCAGTGCTCTCCAATAGTCCCCACTGCTGTAGAATGGACACCAGGAACTGCTCCTTCACCATCCCCTGCCCCGCCCCATCCACTAAGCCCTGTTCACCGTCTCAAATTTCAAGTGACAGGAAAGCAGAGTTCCATAACCAACACTGGCTGGATGGCTGCGCCCTTCTGCTTTGCATTACTTCCCGATGACGCTTTCTTGCCATGTTTCCTCGACAAGACCCACGGGAGGTGCCTGTGTGCTGTTAGCAGCTGGCACAAGGCCCTCCCGCCTTTCGGCTCCAGTGCTGCAATCCTGGCATGTTGAGTACAAAGGAGTCAAACTTTGGGGCTAAAGGATGGGTGAGGCGAGGATGGCAAATCTTAAAGACAGGCTGACCTTTCTTTCTTTTGCTTCTGTCCCCCACTCTTATTTGGCCCTTTGGGAGGGAGAGCAGGGACCAAAGGGTAGGAGAGTGAGGGGAGTAAGTGACTACACTTGTCTCTTTCTCTGGAGCCGTCATTCCATTCGTTGAAGACCTGGAGAAGACCTTTAGTATTGCTGAGGGGGTCGCAGTTGGGGAGACACCAAATCCAAATAACAGACCAAGGGAATCAGAACCCCTGGGGCTGCAGCCCGGCAACCTGTGTTCTGCCGAGTCCTCCAGGTGAGTGTGCTGCCCCTCAAGTTGGAGAACCACAGGATTAGAGCACCTTTCATGTTCTACCTCCTAACTCCAGCTGCTAGCACAAGGCACTCCTAACTCCTACTGGCCTTGCAGGGCAACTGTTGGAAAATGTCTCACATTCTGACCCAAGAGTGCCCGTAACTCCCTCAGCAGCTCTCAAACTCACAGAAGGAAAAGACAAAAAGCAGGGGTGGGGGGCATGGTCCATATACATCACAATGAAAAGGAATCTGTTAAAATGTAGTTGTCAGCTTAATCATGTGCCATCTTCTCTTGGCTTCCAATGTAGAGGCTGTCCATTTGCTAACTGGGCAAAGTTTGTTATTAATAAATTCAACTCTTGTCCAGAACAAGAGGAGGATAGTTTGAGAAACACTGGTCTTAAAAAAAAATCTCTAGGGGCCAGCCTGGTGGTGCAAGCAGTTAAGTGTGCGCTCCGCTGCGGCAGCCCGGGGTTCGCCGGTTTGGATCCTGGGCGTGCACCGATGCACCGCTTGGCAAGCCATGCTGTGGCAGCATCCCATATGAAGTGGAGGAAGATGGGCACAGATGTTAGCCCACGGCCAGTCTTCCTCAGCAAAAAGAGGAGGATTGGCAGACGTTAGCTCAGGGCCGATCTTCCTCACACACACAAAAAATCTCTAATGAATTTACTGCTCTTATTTCAACTTTCTGTACACAGAGAGTTTGTATTGATGTGTTTTGCTGTTCTGTGTCCTCTTGTTTGAGCTCAGACCCTTCAATGTGAGACGTGCCCTTTGGATTTAATTCTCTATCCTCTCCTAAGATGAGGCAGAATCCTGTCCTGACACGTGCCTCTCACTGCTCATCAAATCACCCAAGCAGAAAAGGGGATGAAAATCTTTCACTATCTCCCGTCCAGCCTACTCCACTCTGCAGGGGGCCGACCATAGAAGCGATCACTTATCATTTCAGGAGAAAAATTCAAACTGCTTTTCTAGTATCTGGGCCTTGGTTCTTAGTGACTCATACACACCTTTTCACCTCTAACTACAGCAGAAGTATAGTCAATAATTCCATACAGCAGAAGTATAGTCAATAATTCCAAGTAAATGGGAATCAGCTTCTAACGAGGCCAACCTCAGCTATACTAGGCTGTACCCTCCGATTCAACCGATACAGCCTAACTGCACCCCTGCAATGGCCATTTGGTTTTGGCTGCCCAATCTTTATGCCCTCTTCCTCTCAACCAACGCTCACACCCCAATATCCAAAAGTAGTCCAGTTGAGATGATAAATCTGAACTAACCAAAACAAACTAAGCATAAGGAAGATAATATTAATGCACATACAGCACTGTTAACGTTGCAGAGTTGGAGAATATAATGGAGAATGATAAGTGGCCATGGGACACCTAGCGTGAATTACAGTCACCACTCCGGCCGGACTTTACAAGCTTCCAGGCCTCCGGCCAAGAGTTAATCCAAACACAAAGGTTACTGCTTACACTTCTCAGTATTAACTTCCTTTTCATAATTTACTGGAACTGGAAAAAAAAGTATAACAAAATGTATACAATTTAGTAATTGTACAAAACATTAATTTAGCAAGACGATATTGGTTACAGTCACCAAAATGAAGACTCAACATACTTTTTCACTGCCACTTCCATGGAAAGTTCAGATAAGTCGTCACTGGCTGAAAAGTCACAACAGAAGCAATTTAAACTTTACATACAACAGAAAGGTCACTCTTCACAACAATACTGTGGACAGAGTCGCTCAGAGGTTCTCTATGCTGCCACGGCATTTCTGGAATGTCTTCCAGAGTCCATCTTCTAGAGGAGCCATCAGCCCTCCAAGACCAACACTTGAAGCATTAGATGTAATACAAAATAAGGAGTTCTTTATTATTTATACAAAACTGGTACATGAAAAAAAATTAAGATTCAACAAGTCTGCTGACCCCCTGAGGAAGCTAAGAGCTTGTATGGGTCCATCAAAGAGCCCCACGTGAAGTTTCAGTCACCAACCTCCTGGCCACAGGAACAAGGCACACTCCTCCAGGGTCATTCACGTGGCGCCTTCACTGGCTCTGAAAGCTGACGTTCCCTTTCATTAGGTTCAAAAAGCAAGCCAAGGTTTCCTGGATAACATTCAAGAACACTGTCTTCTCTGGCCCACACTTAGAGTGTGTTATCAGTCTACAAGCTGATCTTATTTACTTCTTGAACACTTTCAATAAACTCCTAGCATAAGCAGCTTTATCACAACATACACAGATTTGATACAGTTCTTTACAAAAAACTATCTAGACTTTTCAGCTAAACAAATTTAAGTATCTTTCAAGAAATTAAAATTGGCTTAGAGAAATGGTGTTTTTCTTTCAAACCTGTGTTTTCCACCCTCTGAGTTCTGAGAGAGGTCACAGACTTGTATGTTTTGATAAACACAGTCACCTTTGTCTAAGCAATATTAAGAGCTCTTGTATCTTTTATAATAAAGAGCACAAAACTCTGGTTCCTAAAGCCTTATGATGAAAGGTCTGTGATAGCCAATCTAGACAAATATTCATATTTAGACAAGAGGCCTCTCTCAACAAGCAGCCTGCAGAGAGAAATACAGTGATTTGTTTCCTGATACAGAACTATTTAGCACTGCTTAGTACATTATTCTGTAGTTTGGGAATAAGAGTAATTCTTCCCTTGAAGAAAGCAGGTCCCCTTCTGAAGAATCATGTTGGCTACCCCAAAAGAAATCAAATTAGACCAGCACCAAATGAAGTATTAGTTTACAAAATATAAACTTAGCTCTTATTTCTTAAAGTTCTACAACCCAGACTTAATAAATTAACTATGAAATTAGGAGTTTTGTCAGCTACAGTATAATTTAAAAATCCATTTTCAATCCTGGGGGTGGGGGCACAATCTCACACTGATCACCATGAACTTCATCAAAGGAAAACACTTTTCTCCAGCTTGTGTTCTCTTTCAGAAGTGAGCTATAGATTATAACACCTGTGATGCTTTAAAGCATAATATCCGTGTTGACATCTTTCCAAAGAGCACTGCACACAAAGCACTAAACCTTTAGTTCTCAGATCTGAGGGATAGGAAAGGACCTCAGACCTTTCTGAAAGAGCCCAAAACCAACCATTCGTCTCACTGATCACATTCATTCATTCTCAACAAGACAGCGCATTGAGCTTTTTAATTCACAGATTTTATGTTAGTCCTTTAGAACACAATGCCTGTGCTTCAGTTCAGAACTGTCAGGCTATTCAAGCTGCCTTCTTAGTGCAAGTTCCTTGGAGGTCTTGTAAATTTATCTTTGACCTATGGCAGAAAAAGACAATGGAAAGATATACAAAATGTCAGGAATGCAGAATTTTAAGTTGGGACTACTGTATCTGAGGAGTAGGTTTTTATACTGTATGTATATATATATATGTATATATATATTTATGCTGAGGAAGACTAGTCCTGAGCCAACATCTGTGCCAATCTTCCTCTATTTTGCATGTGGGTCCCTGCCACAGCATGGGTGACGAGTGGTATAGGTCCACGCCTGGGAATTAACCCCAGGAACCTGGGCCACCAAAGCAGAGCGTGCCAAACTTAACCACCAGGCAGGCTGGCCCCTATACTGTGTATTTTAAGTATAGGGAAAACACGCTAAATAAATCTTTAAGTCTTACCTGTTGTGAATCATGTGACTTTTGACAAGATGTCCTGCTGCCAATGCTGCCATCAGGGACAATTCCCCAGCCATTACTGTCCCACACACAATTCTGGCCAGCTGCCGGGCATTTTCCCCAGGATTGTCTTTGCATGCTCCTTGAACACCCAGCATCTGCAGCCAGGGAGAGAGACAGCAGGACTCACCCTTGAAGTCATGGTAACAGCTTCCTACTCAACCAACTAAAATAAGGGCAACTTCAACAGCACTGGAACAGAACTGGTCTCCACTGGAAGTACCACGTTTCCAAGATCTGACAGCCAGTACTGACAATGCACGCACAGAGGGAACGTAACATCCACCACCTGGCGGGCAGTGCACCTACTCAGAGTAGATGAACACTCATTTTCTCTCTTAATCTGCTTTCTCAACTGACTAAGCATATGCCCGAACACGCTTACTTGGATACACTGGATTAGGCTGGTGGAAACAAAAGAATGAAAAGACCAGCTAAAACAGAGGTGAGCGATATGCAGTCAGGTAGACACACAGAATTCCAGTTAGTCAGAACGAGGCTTACGGTCACTGGGCTCCATGCCTGGTGCGTCATACCTGCAGACAGGCTTGCTGAGGGAGCAGGTTGGTCCCACCACCCACAGTTCCTATTTCTATAGATGGCATGGTGCAACTGATATACAAATCTTCATTTGTGGGACCACTTGCTTCCATTAAAGTAATACAGTTTGAACTACCAACATTCTGTGCTGCATCCTGAAAAAAATAAAAAGGAAAAAAATAAAATAAACTTCTCACTTAGAACAATAACAGAGAAGAGGAATGGAGGCAGGAGCCCTCACCTGTCCACAGGCGATGTAGATGGCGGTTACAATGTTTGCCGCATGGGCATTGTAGCCTCCGATGCTCCCAGCCATGGCAGAGCCCACTAGATTCTTATTAATGTTGACCTCAATCATAGCTTCTGTAGTAGTCTTTAACACCTATAAAACAGAGTTGTGCACCTTTTATATCTTCCCCAAGAAGATTCAGGGGTGTGTTACCCAGATCTACCTTTCTGTACCTCCAGAAAACAAGGGAATTTACATGTGGCCCCATTTCAGCGCTGTCCTCAATAAAAAGAGTATCAGTAAAGTTTGCTCCTGTGACTGCCCCACACAGACAGACAGGCAGGATATGGTACAACAGTCATCTTCAACATAAAACATACACCCATACATTAAACTTTACTTTCAATGTTAATAATCTTTTCCCCAATTTTTTAATCCAATTAAAAATTAACAAAATAAAATATTCATCCAATCACTCACTTCTCTGACAACCTTGGCTGGAATGACAGCTTCACAAACAACAGACTTTCCTCTTCCCTCTATCCAATTTATAGCAGCAGGTTTCTTGTCAGTACAATAGTTACCACTAACTGCTAGAATCTGCATTTCAGGGAAATATTCATGAAGTTTTGAAAGTGCTTTCTCTGTACCCTATTAACAACAACAAAAAATAATAATTACATTAAAATGCACAAAATTATTTACAGAGCAGAGGCTTTAATTATATCTAATAATACTAATACTTCTAAATACAATAACTATAATATTTCCAAATACACTAGCTATATTTCCAAGAAACTTGAGCACAGAAGTGCCAGCTGTTATTAACTATCACAGCGACTACTTTCTCAGTCAGATAGAGATTCTGTACATGTTTCTTCTTACATATGCAAATGAAGTTCTTTGCAGTCACTGATAAACAAGAAGTAGATGAGAATATCACAAAGTACTCAGAATACTTATATTCATGTCATTGGAGAGTGAGTACCCAATTCATGATCAGTGCGTAATAAACTCCCTCTTCTGGCTATTACACTGTCACCTAAAAGCCCAAGTTACCAAGCCTGTAAAGAGAAGTCAGGCATTAAAGTAAATCTTATTGTTAATGGAAAGCTGTTGGGATTTACACCACATAAAATGTAAACAAGGCTTCCAATTAAGTGAAATTAATTCAATTAACAACTCATACCTCAATAACCCAAAACATACTTATTGGCAATTAAAAAAAATTTTTAATTATGGTATAAAATACACATAACACAGAATTTATTGTCTTAACCATTTTCAAGTGTACAGTTCAGTTGTGTTAAGTACATTTACGCTATTGTACAACCAATCTCCAGAACTCTTCACCCTGCAGAACTAAAACTCTACACCCATTAACAACGCCTCCCCATTTATCTTTCTCCTCAGCCCTGGCAACCACCTCCCACTTTCTGTCTCTATGAATTTAACTAATCTAGGTACCTCATAAGTGAGAATCATATAGTATTTGTCTTCTTGTGACCAGATTATTTCACTCAGCAAGTGAACTTCAAGGTTCATCCACATTTAGCATGTGTCAGAATTTCCTTTCTTTTTAGAAGGCTGAATAATATTCCATTGTATGTACACTCCACATTTTGTTTATCCATTCATCTGTCAATGAACACTTGGATTGCTTCTACCTTTTGGCTATTGTGAATAAAGCTGCTATGAACATGGGTGTACAAGTATGTCTTTGAGACCCTGCTTTCAATTCTTTTGAGTATATACTCAGAAGAGGAACTTCTAGATCACAGTAATTCTATTTTTAATTTTTTGAGGAACCGCTATACTGTTTATTGGCAATTTTTAAAGCTTATGCATTTAGTCACTATCCTCTCTTTCTGAACAGTCCTTATAAACAGGTAAACCACAAAATAAATTTTGCTAGGCTGACTGACGAACATTTTACACTGGTGTCTGGCAAATAATACATATCAGTAGAATAAAATGTAAGCCATACACAACCTTCTTATAAGGAGATAATTAAAATAAATGGACTATACACATGAACTCTGCCTCTTAAATACAAGTCTTAAAGTCTCTTGAAAAGGTCAGTTTCCAAGGTTTACAGGACAAAGTTTTGAAGCACTAACCCCAAAACTCTTCCCAGTCCTTCTGAGCAGACCCAGAATATGCATAATGCCAAGTCTACATTAAATACACCAAATGCAAAGAACACCAATCAACAAACGCCTGATTTATATAACATGAATTACATGAATCAATATTTACTTTTCAATAAAAATCTTTCAATCAATTCATGCTTTGAGTAAGTAGTGTATGTACATGGTACAACATTCAGAAGTACAGGAGGGCATAAAGTATACAGCTAGTCTACTCCCCCTCCTGTCACCAGGACACCCAGCTCCCCCCTCCTGCTACTGGGGGTTCTGTTATGTCTATTCATGCTCACCTTCGAAATCATGTTCATCCCCATGGCGTCACCAGACCTGGATTGGAAACGGATATAAAGGTTGCGTCCAGCCATACTCATATGAAGTTTCTGTAGACGTGCAAATCTATAAACAAAAGAACCAAAGATTTTTTATATTTTTTAAGAAGATGGAGGTTTTCTTAAAATCTACTTTAGTTAGTGCATTTTACACATAAAAGAAAGCTCATGGAGATTACTTACTAAATATATTTTCTTTTTTTTTTCCCTTTTTCTCCCCAAAACCCCAGTAGATAGTTGTATATCATAGTTGCACATCCTTCTAGTTGCTGTATGTGGGACGCGGCCTCAGCATGGCCGGACAAGCAGTGCGTCGGTGCATGCCCAGATCCAAATGCAGGCCGCCAGTAGCGGAGCGCGCACACTTAACCGCTAAGCCACAGTGCCGGCCCCCTAAATATATTTTCTTCAACTAAACATTGTATTAGAATGCTATTTCAACTCTGTCTCATTTGTATATGCCACAAGAAGGGAGGGCTGCAGACAGTCATTTCATCATAGATAAACTTTAGAAGTCCAAATAAAAACAAGCATATAAGCTTGAATTATACTGGGGTTAGCATTTGTATTGATTATGCTCCTTTATAAATTTCATTTTCTCCATTCAAAGTAAATCTACTACACTAATACTTACTTCTACCCTACTTGCAAAATCTCTTCCTAACAGGGCAGTTCTAAGTCGAAACTCTTCTAGGGCAAAGTAACAGTCTAATCAAAGTGAGCCTTGTAAAACCAACACATAAACTTACTAGCTCACACTATTTTTTTCTAATTTACCTCTATGGAGGTATTCATTTGGATCAACATCCCCCTACCTCCCCAGCCAAGCATTAATATTACTCATTTTGAATGAATGCATTTAAAGTTGATATTTTGTTATGTCATCTTAAGCAGGCAATATGTTTTTTTTTTTTTTTTTTTAAAGATTTTATTTATTTATTTTTCCCCCAAAGCCCCAGTACATAGTTGTCTGTCATAGCTGCACATCCTTCTAGTTGCTGTATGTGGGATGCGGCCTCAGCATGGCCGGAAGAGCGGTGCCTCGGTGCGCACCCGGGATCCGAACCCGGGCCGCCGGCAGCGGAGAGCACGCACTTAACCGCTAAGCCACGGGGCCGGCCCCAAGGCAATATGTTAACAGTTATGTTTAGCGATCATAGAAGATGGCATTGGTTATGAACTAAATGTGAATGCACAGACAAACCCACACACACACACACCTGCTGGTGCTGTCAAATGCCTCCTTTATCACTGTGAACCCCTCAGGCGTCTCGAGCCAAGCCTTCACTTCTGCAGAGTCACAAGCACGGGGAAGCCGCACCACTGGGCCACGAGTCATCCCATCCGCAAGGATTCGGCTGTTGGCACCTCCACCAAGCTACACAGAGTATGTTATAGAAGCATACGTTAATCCTGAAAACACTTCAGCTTGTCCCCAAAAGTGTCCTTGATTGTCACCAAATCTGTTCTCATCGCCTGGCCCAGAGTGTATCTTAAAATAGGCAAATACATAAATGCCAACTTACACCTATTGCTCTGCACCCTCTATTGGTGCTGGCCACAAGACAACCTTCTGTGGTTGCCATTGGAACCTGAAATTCTTTTCCATCCAAGCACAGAGGTCCTGCCACTCCAACAGGGATGGGCATATATCCAATAACGTTCTCACAACAAGCTCCCATCACCTAAAAGGTAAAGTCAGGCACCAAGTGAAAATCTATATTGCAAACACGCAGCCCTTGTCGTTACTAACTTTCTTCAAACTTAATCCCTTAGTATATTTTCAACAAAATTTTTTATTTACTCTTTAAAAATATTCGAAATACTAAAATGTTTCAGTAATGACTATAAACAAGAAAAATATTTTGAATTTCTAAGAACCTGTATCATAACCAGAATACAAAATTACAGTAAAATGATTTAAAAAGGAAAATGTTTTCTAAGACTATGTACATATAAAAGACCAGTCAAGAAAAAGACTAAAAAGCTAAAGACCAAAGCCACAAGACTAAAAAGCTACAAAGCAAACCTTCTCAAACCAAGAAAATAACATACCAAGGAGTAATTATAGTCCCTGTAAGGTAGATATTGGAGAGAAGAAGGCTCCGGAAGTTTTTTGGAAAGTAACTGTCGACGAATAGATACACCTCGTTCATGGGTTTCCATCAGAGTTTCCAATTTGTAAGCTGGGATATGCTTAGCATTGACCAGTTGGATGATTTCAGCATCACTAAGGAATTTTGCACCTTTCTAAAGAAATAAAAAAAAATGGGTGGGGGATTCAGGGAAGAAAATGACAGAGACTTAAGGGACTGCACTTCAGATGATTTATAATAAATAACCATTCAATACAAACAATGCTCTCAATAGAGCTAAAACACAAGTTATTTAAAAATAGGAGAACCCAAAAGACTTTGGGGTTCTAAAGGAGAAGATTTGAGTAGAAATAAGAATATCAAAAGGAAAGCAAATTCTTTAAAAAATATGAAAACTAAATAAATGTAAGATCAATACACTAAATTTTGCAAGTGAGGTTCATAGAGAAAAAAATATGTAATTAAGATTCCGATGCCCACTCTGTAAGTTTTACTAACCCTTGTACACAGCAAGACAGCTGAGATATCAGTCCCCCTGTTAACAGGAAATGAGGGAAAGGACGATGGTAAAGAAAACCAAATATGACTCTACTATCACTCAAATGTACATAAATGAAGAATGAACCAGATCAGGCAGATATGGATGGAACTCACGCTAAAGCACGAGTGGGCTCACATGGTCACGTGAGTGGAACACCCTGTTCAAATCTCAGGAAGGAAAATAAGCTCCTCGTGATCATCAGCCTAACTTTATTATTTATTTATTTTTTAAACCCGAGAGACATTTTACGTACTTTCCCACATCACCCAGCATGGATATAAGTGGCTTAATCTTGTATCTCCTCAGAACACAGCACTACTGAGTGACTATTACATCCTATGGAGAACTTCAATCTTTGTTCACAGCGTTAAGAGCTCCTGGTTTTAGTCCCACAAGCCCTCTTTGCAATGACCTACAAGCTTACTTTAGAAAAACAAACTCTCTTCTATCGTTGAATCTCCTTTCTGTGTTAAACCGTTTTTAGGCTTCGACACACACAGGAGAACACAGTAGCTGCTCGTCTCCATGATAAAGAGTAATAAAGTGGAAACAGCACTGACTCTTGAGTCAGGACATCTTGGACTCCTGCCCCCAGCTTTACTATTTTCTAGATGCGTTACTCGGGGAAATACTTAAACCTCCTGGAGCATCGGCTTTCTCATTTCAACAAGGGAGATAATTCCACTTGACTTCCTTCTTTTAATAAAAAACTTCCTTTTCTTAAGAAAGATGCCAAGCTTGAGTGTATTTTATTTTCCTCACCTCCACA
Source organism: Ceratotherium simum simum (assembly GCF_057802395.1). Classification (NCBI taxonomy): domain Eukaryota; kingdom Metazoa; phylum Chordata; class Mammalia; order Perissodactyla; family Rhinocerotidae; genus Ceratotherium; species Ceratotherium simum. The sequence goes on from NC_141903.1 coordinate 90,012,916, forward strand.
TTCTCAAGTATCTGCAGACATTCTTCGTTAGGCCGGGGCTCCGTGGGCAGTTCAACTTCAGGTTCCTGTGTCTCCAGTTCCAGTGAAGCATCAAGTGAGGAGGAGTTACCAACCACAAACGTAGCTCTGTTTGAAGTGTCCGTTTCTGCCACTACGGGTTTTATGACCTCAACTGTGAAGAGATCAAAAGAAATCTCACAACACTGAACCTAAGTTTTAAAATGGACTCAACTTCTTCACAAATTAGCACTGTAAGAATGAGAAATGAACAGAATAAGAAATCACCTTTTCTTTCTCTGTTTATCCTTGTCTCTTCCTCCGCTGCATGGAACTTCTGGTTCTTTCTGACCAATATAGGTTCACGTCTACAACAATCATCTGGGACTTTCTTTTGGGTCACTACAGGAGATGTGATAGGGTTTTTTAATGAGAGTGTAGATTCTGTCTCTGCTTTTTCAAAGAAGATGTACTTGACAGCCAGAAGGAGAGCTAAACTTAGGGTAATAACTTGTTCAATATCCATGCTGATCATTCTAAATAAAAGAAAGCAAATTAAAATGTTATTACTTGGAGATATAAAAAGCACAACCTAAACCTTTAGTAGCAGAGAGTGCTATGATTAATATACAATAAAGTAGGTCTCAGACAACTTACTTAGAGAGATAAAATTGCCAGAGGGAAACACTTGGTTCAATTCTCTTGGACACATTTTCATCCAATCCTAAAGAAACCTTAGAATTTTCTGCTGTACTGTTTTGAGGAGAAGGATCAGCTATCCAGCGACTGTGAGCATGAACAAGAACCAAGCCTAGAGACTGAAATAAAATTTTAAAAATTATATATCCTCTGCATATCAACGGAACCTAAACTTCTCATCCTTAGCAACTAGATAACCAGACACCATCTTCCATGGCCTCCCCTTACCACGAAAAGAAAGCCCCAGGCTTGCTTGCTACATGCCTAACTAAAGTAGTGGCCCCACTGAATCACTGAAAACATTCCAAAAAACAGGTTTCCAAAGAAAGATAAAGTAGAGGAACTCGAAAAATATGTTTAGGGGAGAGAGACTAATAAAAACCAGGAGCCTCAAAGAAATGAGAAACAAGTTAAGAAAAAAACAGAAGAAGAACAACAGCAAAAGAGCCAAAAATTGTAGAAAGATAAAAGGAAGGAGCAGAAAAAACAAAATTAAAAAGCAGAATATGACATGGAAACTGAAGATATCGAAGAGAGAAGAAAACTATGTAATTACCATAATCATCTTAACCCTCTGAGTAACAGGATTTGGTTTATTTTCTTCTTCTTCTAAAACTCGAGCAAAATGGCTGAGCTGCCAAATTGGACGACCCTCACGGCTTTCCCGAGAAAGCTACAAAGTAAGTCAGTGTGACATTAGAAGGTACTGATTTTATTTAGGTGAACACATATAATCAGAAATGTTACTCTTCTGCTAATGCCATAAGAATGAACTGCTCTTACCTCTAAAACCAAGGACACACAAGCTGGGAAGAAAGTCATGAACACAAAGTAGTTGGCAAGAACAGACATGCAGCCAAAGCAGCACATAATTTCAAGTTGACGCACTCCTGGTTAGAGAAAAATTAAATATATAATTAGTAAAGTATGTGTATTTTTGATGCTGCATACATCACAAGAACTCTTCCTATAGGTAGACAAATACATGAAAATGTTAGTATATTTAGCGCTTGGCCATCTACTGGAAAAAGAATTAGGAACTCAGAGGTGATGCCAAGACTGAGAACATGGCAGGAATAACTCCCTCAAGGGCAGAGGCCTCATCTTCTCCCATGTCCCCAACATCACAATGCCAAGTGTGATGGCTGTGTTTAATACACACTTGATAATCCTCTTTTATGAAACGACAGTAGTCATGCATCACACAACAATGTTTTGGTCAGCGATGGACCACATATATGATGGTGGTCCCATAAGATTAGTACCATACAGCCTAGGCGTGTAGTAGGCTGTACCATCTAGGTTTGTGTAACTACACTCTATGATGTTCACACAATGACAAAATCGCCTAACACATTTCTCAGAACGGATCCCTGTCATTAAGCAACCTGTGACTGACTGTACCATCTTGAAACAAGGATATCAAGGACAGGCTACTCTCATGAAGCAACCCCTACAGTTAAACCACCTGAACCAAGCCCACCTGTTACCACAAATGCAATTCACCCGCGGACCAAGGACGTTGTTATAAAAGTAAAACGTACTGCCAGTTATACCACTCCTACGATATCGGTATCATAAAAATATTTTATGTGTACTACTGAACTCTAACTTCAATGTAACCTCTATGGTGTCTACTGATGTTCTTACAATTTTGGTTCATTTCACTGATCTGTTTGAAAAATGATGTAATGCAAAAAGGCAACTCAAGATTCAAAATTAACCAACGTTCCACTACAAAATGTTTAAGGTATCACTTGGTAATCTTCATAAATACAAGGTAAGAGAACTACAGAGCTGGAAAAGACCTTAGATTACCAAATCCTACTCCCTCGCTTTACAAATAAACTTAACATAAGACATATTTCCAATGTCACTCATATTAAATATAAAAATACTTTGTTTTTTTGTTTTGAGTATGAGAAACTCAACCAAAGTGATGACAATGGAGATGAGAGGTGAATTATGACTATAAAGTTAATTAGAAGCCAATTTTCATTTCAAAGAACAGAGTGGGAGATTGGGGATACTCTGGGTTTTTTTTTTTTTTTTGAGGAGATCAGCCCTGAGCTAACATCTGCCAATCCTCCTCTTTTTTTGCTGAGAAGACTAGCCCTGGGCTAACATCCGTGCCCATCTTCCTCCACTTTATATGGGACGCCACCATGGCATGGCTTGCCAAGCAGCGCGTCAGTGCGCGCCTGGGATCCGAACTGGCTAACCCCGGGCCGCCGCAGCAGAGTGCACGCACTTAACCGCTTGCGCCACTGGGCCGGCCCCGGGGATACTCTGGTTTTAATCCAAAGGAATGCTGCTTTTCTTATACTATTTCCAAATAACACGACTGTGTAAACTTCTAAGAAAATGCTCATTCCCCAAACTTCAACAATGACCAACCAAATCACGTAACGCAACCAAGTTGCATTAAAAAAGGAAAGAATTTGACTAGTGTCCTGGAATTTGTTAGGATAAAATTTAAACTACAATACTGGGAAGAAAAGAAAACAACCTCTAGGAAAACAACCAAGAGAAAACTGGTAACTTGCTTTGACTCTTACCCTGGTAGAGGGAGGGACACACAAAAAATACAAATTATGCAAGTCTTCAAAATCATTTTCACAATTCATTAAAGTACTGATGCATAGTCGATTACCAGAAGTTAAGTTAGGAAGGCTTGGTATCCATCCCTCTTTTTTATATTTTTTAATTTTTTTTTTTTTTTTGTGAAGAAGGTCAGCCCTGAGCTAACATCCATGCCAGTCCTCCTCTTTTCACTGAGGAAGATCGGCCCTGAGCTAACATCTATTGCCAATCCTCCTCCTTTTTTTTCCCTTTTTCTCCCCAAAGCCCCAGTAGATAGTTGTATGTGGTAGTTGCACATCCTGCTAGTTGCTGTATGTGGAACACCGCCTCAGCATGGCCGGCCAAGCGGTGAGTCGGTGTGCGTCCAGACCCGAATCCTGGGCCACCAGTAGCCGAGTGCTTGAGCACTTAACTGCTAAGCCACGGGGCCAGCCCCTATTTTTTTAATTTTTAATTTTTTTACCTTGTGACCCCCTTCAAGGCAAAATGCTTTGAAGTATAAATTAAAAATGAGTCCCTTTTCCTATCAAAACTGCTAACTAGAACAAAAAAAACTCAATCTTATATTTTATTTTCTAAATTATAATAGATCATTTGACCAAAATAATAGAAAACATACACCGTATTTTTTAAAATTCTGTAGCAATTACTCTCAAACGTGGATTCAAGAGAATACAAAATTACAATAACAGTGGCATTATGAACAACCTACATTTTAAATAGTAGCCAACATAATCTTCTCAAACTTGAGACCATGGAAACCATTACTGACCAATGCATTTACGACATGGCTATCTACTATTTGCCTCTGTATAACACAACTCTTGTTGTTGCCGTACGTTCTGCAGGCATTCTTCCTTACTCTGTCCCAAAACAGTCTCTCCGTGCCACTTTGCTACTACACAAAGAGACAGCACCACTCCATACACTTTCAAAAGTTAAGACCTTTTTCTTTTTTTACTGGCTTTCCAAAGGGTTACTTCCTAGTTGATATTTGTTAAATCTGTCCTTTTTTCCTACCCTAAACCCAATCCCTAATTATATCATTTCTGTATAGCTGTAAATGCCTCCTACCTGGCTTCTCCAACCACAAATGTAATCCCTTCCTTTGTCCACTTCTCTGACCTAGCATAACAAAACTCATCGCCCTACTTTCCACATCAGTTTCAAATGAAGGATCCTTGGTTTCATGGCCTACTACCTGTGGGCTAATTCCTAGCTAATCCTCTCATCTTCTTATATACTCTCTTGCTTGAATAAATTCACATAGGTATGTCTTCACCTGATCAAAACATTCTTCTCGATTGTGGTGGTGGTTACACGACTACATCTTTGTCAAAACTCAAAATTATACCCAAAAAGAGTAGGTGTTAAGGAATGTACATTTTAAAAAATAATTTTAAAAAATATCTTTTTGCTACATAAAACCTTTGTTGGGGCCGGCCCGGTGGCACAAGCGGTTAAGTGCGCGCGCTCCGCTGCGGCGGCCCGGGGTTCGCCAGTTCAGATCCCGGGCGCGCACCAACGCACTGCTTGGCGAGCCATGCTGTGGCGGCGTCCCATATAAAGTGGAGGAAGATGGGCACAGATGTTAGCCCAGGGCCGTCTTCCTCAGCAAAAAAAGAGGATTGGCGGATGTTAGCACAGGGCTGATCTCCTCACAAAAAAAAAACAAAAAAAACAAAAAAAACCTTTGTTGAATGACAGATTAAATAACTGAATAATTGATTTACCCTCAGAAAGTTAAAAGAAACATTATTATTTTGTGTGTGTGTGAGTAAGACCAGCCCTGAGCTAACATCCGATGCCAATCCTCCTCTTTTTTTGCTGAGGAAGATTAGCCCTGGGCTAACATCCGTACCCATCTTCCTCTACTTTATATGGGACGCCGCCACAGCATGGCTCGACAAGTGGTGCGTTGGTGCACGCCCCGGATCCAAACCTGCGAACCCCGGGCAGCCGAAGTGGAGCGCGCGCACTAGACCGCTGTGCCACCGGGCCGGCCCACAAGAAAAATTATGTATTCAGTATACTACCTAGTGAAGACACCTCAACTAATAATGACAACCAACTACCCTCTTAACAGTTAGATAATTTACTTCTGAAAGATGAAGCCCCTCACTGAGGGCAATAAGGCACCAGGAAATACACTAGAACAGTGGTTAACTAAGTGTGGCCTTCATGACAAAGCCATAAAACCTAGTCCTAAGGATTAGGAGGCCTTGACAACAGCATGATCTATTCATTCTGGCAAATTTCCATGCCAGGCCATAATTTTTGTCCCTTATTATGGAGTTCTATGTTTGCTATTTAACATCTAATTCTCTACAATCCAATTAAAGATGAAGAAACCTATATGTTGAGGCTAATGCTGTACTTGCTAAAATGTACTACGTACTGTCTGATTAAAGCTTCCAACCACCCCAACTTAGATCTGTCCAACTCCTGACTCGTGCACTGTCTCCTACATGATAATTAAAATACAAGGAACCAAGTCGGTCATTTAGTCTAGGCCACAGCACGGGCTGGAAGGTGCTTTCCAGATGAGCCTTGTAATACAATCTCGGTTAAAAAACAAACAAGAAAACAAACTAAAACACCACAAAGTCATCAAAAGAGTGCAGCAGAGAAAGAGAGGTCGGCAAGAGTGAAAAATAAATCACTAGCTTGCTCCTAAGTGTTCACTGCAGCAGACAGACGTAAGATCAGATACACCCACACACTCATACAAGCAAAATTCTTCAGAGTAATGTCAGACTTTTAAAAGTCAGAATCTAAGAATAACCAACGCAATCTAAGATGTTCTTTTTTCTGTTTGTCTACAAACTTATTTTAAAATATATTAAAAAGTGCTTACAAACCTGACATGGTACCAACTCCAATCACAAGACATTCTACAAGAGCATCGAGGGTGAATGTGGGACCTAAAACTGCCATTCCACGAGCAATATTTTCCCTCACTTCATCCTAAAACACAGACCATAATCAATGAGGATAAGGTACAAAATAACTTTTTAAAATGTTAAAGAGCATCCTAGGGCTTGTACTAAAATCTGATTTACTATGCAAAGAATAAAATACACAATGTGATAAGACTAACAGGCATTCCAGGTGCAAAGTATGCTAGCAATACAGAGGATTAAAAAAAAAAAAACATATACAGTGGCCTGCTTTCCCTTTCCACTGAATGAGATATTTCTTGAGAAGATTCCTTTGAGGTGGTACATTAATTCTGTCATTAAAGTCCCACATAATTAAATCCTACATTTTATATTTTGGCTACCAATGACAGACGTTCTTAGTTGCAAATTTTTCGAGACCACGTTAGCATTATGAAACCAAAATCATATCCTTGTCAACATGCTCAAATGATCATAAATATCTATCAAATACATAATCAGGGCAGAAGTACATGCTATTTTATACTCAGATACTCTGATGTAAGATTGTTAAAAATGGGCAGTTCTTTAAAGTGACTAATGAACACCAAGATAAACTTCAGATGGGAAATGATCTGGTGTTAATTCAAGGGGCTTAGAAATAAATCTACCCTGAGACTCTCTTCCATTAGAGCCTATCCTGTTCTCTGACTTGTTTCACCAGGTAGATACTCTTATTTATCCAAAAGTCATATTACCTTAATATCTGAAACCTTCAAAAAGGAAAATGAGAAGACTCCAAATTCCAGAAGCTATGGAATTATAACAGAGTTGTTGGATGAAGGGGACAGTTCCTAGGGCACCAGTCTTAGGAAGTGACAAGTCAAAATTGAGGGCAATTCCTGAAACTTGGACTATGAAGAAACTCTATTAATCCTTCCTATTAATGTAAACAAACTGAAAAAAGGAATACTACTAACATTCATGTCTTATAAATAATACTTACCTGCGAGTTGGAACTGAGGGCAAACTTTGCAAGTGCACTCGCTCTGGAAAGGTCAATCAAAAGCAGGAAAAAGGGCAAAGCTTCACTGGGAAAAAAAAACAAGATGATCCAGGACATTTAACAGAGGAAAAAATATGGCTTAAAAAATCTTTTCTAGGGGCTGGCCCTGTGGCGTAGCGGTTAAGTGCACGCGCTCCGCTGCTGGCGGCAGGGGTTTGGATCCCAGGCGTGCACCGATGCACTGCTTGTCAGGCCATGCTGTGACAGCGTCCCATATAAACTGGAGGAAGATGGGCACAGATGTTAACCCAGGGCCAGTCTTCCTCAGCAAAAAGAGGAGGATTGGCATGGATGTTAGCTCAGGGCTGATCTTCCTCACCCAAAAAAAAAAAAAAAAATCTTTTCTAAAATAAAACATTCCCCCTCATACATGGCATGATCCTCTAGTACATTTACCTTTTTGGACCAAAAGGTAGAATGTTAAACATGTAAATATATTTACAAAGAAACATAATTTTGATAATTTCACAGCAAAATATCACCCTTAGTAAAAAATGTCTCCTTGAATTAGTGTACAGGGAAAAAGTGGAATATATATAATTTTTTTTCATTAATCACTACTTGTGGAAGGATAAACTAAACAACCTTTCTGGAGAATAAATTGGCAATAATAGCACTCAAAAGTCCTAAAAACTTACACGGCCACTGTCTTACTGCTAGGAATGGATCCTAAGAGAATGATTATGAATATGAATAAAAATTTAGCTAAAAGACATTCATCACAGTGTTGTTATTAATGGAGGAAATTAAATAACCTAAGAATCCAATCCTAGAAAATTAAATAAACTACAACAGGGACGGCCCCGTGGCTTAGCGGTTAAGTGCGCGCGCTCTGCTACTGGCGGCCCAGGTTCGGATCCCAGGCACGCACCGACGCACCGCTTCTCCGGCCATGCTGAGGCCGCGTCCCACACACGGCAACTAGAAGGATGTGCAGCTATGACATACAACTATCTACTGGGGCTTTGGGGGGAAAAAAATTAATAAATAAAATCTTTAAAATAAATAAACTACAACATATTGATACAGGGGAATACTAGACAATCATTACAAATAATTTAGTTTAACATTAAGGACATGCAAATATGTTGAAAAACTATTACTAGGCATAAAGAAGTTATAAAGCAGTATACAGTAGTCCCTTATCTGTGGGGAGACATTCCAAGACCCCCAGTGGAAACCTGAAAACGAGGATACTACCGAACTCTGTATATACTATGTTTTCTCCTGTATATACATACCTATGATAAATTAGGCATAGTGCAAGATTAACAACAACTTCTCTTTGGCATGTCCAAATCGCCAGCATCACTACTCTTGCGCTTTGGGGCCACTGTTAAGTAAAATCAAGGTGACTTGAACACAAGCACGGCCATACCGTGACAGCTGATTTGATAACCCAGACGGCTAGTAAGTGACTGATGGGCAGGTAGCACGTACGGCATGGATATACTGGACAAAGGGATAATTCAAATCCTGAGCAGGATGGAGCAAAAGGTGAGAGATTTTTATCACGCTACTCAGAATGGCCCACAACCTAAAACTTATGAATTGTTTATTTCCGGAATTTTTTATTTGAATATTTTCAGACTGCAGTTGACCACGGGTAACTGAAACTGTGGAAAGTGAAACTGCAAATAAGGGGACACTACTATGTACAGTATGATCGCAGATGTTTTCTGTAAGTATAAAATAAGTGGGAAAGGATATAGACCAAAATGTTAACCAGCAATAAAATTAGCTAAACAATTACATAAACATTTTCCCCATAGTTTCTAAAAACATTTGAAAATTTATATATTACAACACTTTATAACATGGAGAAGAAAAGTTCTTAACAATATACTTTGAAAAAAAGCATATTCAAGCTTTAAATACTTACTTCAAGCCTGTCAATTCTTTATCTAAGAAATGAATGACAACTGTACTGAATACGAAACTTGAGAAAATTGTGAAGAGGCCAGCAATACCTAAAATGACAGAATTCAACAAACTGAAAAACATGTCCCTTGTTACACAAGTAACAACACACAGTCCCATACAATATTCTGAGAAATAATATTATTTTCTCCAGATTATTAAGTCTCGAATATCAGAGTGTCTAACTCCTAATAACAAGGACATTACTGAATGTATGCAGCATACTTTAAGGGATACATACATTTTCATACACATGATTTGAACAAACAGGTGTATTTCCACAGCAAATCAAAAGTTTGGTAGCACACAAAGAAGTTAGATGTATAAAATGATTACCCAAAATATATTTTGATCCAAGTTGACGTAAATTCTGGAACTGGAAATAAATATACAGGATTGCTATGCATCGTGTTATTGTCAGAATTATAATGTCACTGCTCAAAACATCCTATTGGGAGAGACAGACAAAAAAAACCCCAATAGCTTTAGCTTTTAAAATAAGCAATCAAAAATAATAATTTTTATTTTGTACACATCATTAGTTTACATATTATCATGATAATATAAATATGGGCACAAAACAAGTCAAATAAAAATATTAAATAAGCAAATCAAAAATTAAATGCAATTTTTAAACAATCTGCTCACTGGTTAAGCCAATCATCTTTCACTGTTAGTCACTTATAAAAGCTATATTTCTCAAGCAAAGCTAACTACACTCATTTGTGTAGAAAAGATAAAAGAAAAGTATTTCCAGTGTATTTCCATACTATATAACTAAATGGAAATTTGAGGTAAGTTCATGAATACTAAAAGATTTTACTTATAACTCTTTTTGATTATATGGTCTCTGAAAGGAGGCATTCTTTAGAAACTGAAAATGTAATTTACTGCAGTCAATATCAAATTAATTTCACAAACCTCTTCAAACTTTGGACACTCATAATTCCAACCACAGATCTTACTGTTACCAGTAAACATGTTCATGGACATCATACAGATGGTCAGTGTCACTGTCCCCACTATGACTTCCCAGGGATGGGAGGCCACAAAGAGGCCATGCATTCGGAAGAGTCTTGACAACATTGTACCTACAGAATCCTTGGATCCTGCAAGGAACATAAAGTAGGAACACTTAGTATACAACTCATTTTACTTTTAGGAAAGGATCTTAAGGAAAAGTGTGATGTAAACCCTGCTTTCTATGCACAGTGTCTTGTACATATGAATAATACTATTTGACAGTGTTCCTTATAATTCTGGAAAATAATTTTATATATATATATATTTGTGTGTGTGTGTGAGAGAGAGAGGAAGATCAGCCCTGAGCTAACATCCATGCTAATCCTCCTCTTTTTGCTGAGGAAGACTGGCTCTGACCTAACATCTATTGCCAATCCTCCTCCTTTTTTTCCCCAAAGCCCCAGTAGATAGTTGTATGTCATAGTTGCACATCCTTCTAGTTGCTGTATGTGGGACGCGGCCTCAGCATGGCCGGAGAAGCGGTGCGTCAGTGCGCGCCTGGGATCCAAACCCAGGCCGCCAGTAACGGAGCGCATGCACTTAACCGCTAAGCCACGGGGCCGGCCCAATAATTATAAATTTAAAATAAGAGGACTCTGTTATTACTTCTTTACTTCACAACACTTAAATCCTCTATTATACACTAGCAACCAACATAAAAGCAGCTATTTCTTACAAGTATGAACTCAAGCATTTAAGATCAAACCAAATAAGTATCTCAGCCAAGGAGGAGAGCAATAAGGCAGAAAACAAAAGTGAGAAACGACTATTCACATTTATTTTCTAATTACCCTGATATAAAATGCATATAAGCACCCTCTTCATTCTCCACATTCTGGTTACACAAAAGGTAAATACCAAAGAATCCACTCGTAGAGCATCCTCCTATAAATCATGATCTCAGTCTATAAAGCTTCTCGAGGGCAGGGGCCCACCATACTTTTCCATTCCATCCAACATATGACATAACATCACTAGCCAACTGACGTTAAATAAATCTTACCAATATTGTGTCACCAAAGAAAAGTCTTTTCCAGATAATCAAACTTTTACAGCTAATCAAAATGCTAGCACAGGGGCCGGCCCGTGGCGGCGTAGCGTTTAAGTGTGCATGCTCCACTGCTGGTGGCCCAGGTTCGGTTCCCGGGTGTGCACTGATGCACCGCTTGTCAGGCTGTGCTGTGGCGGCGTCCCATATAAAGTGGAGGAAGATGGGCACGGATGTTAGCCCAGGGCCAGTCTTCCTCAGCAAAAAGAGGGGGATTGGCATGGATGTTAGCTCAGGGCTGAGCTTCCTCACAAAAAGAAAAAAAAAATGCTAGCACAGTACTGGAAGAAGAGGGCAGCTGGCTAAAGTAGATGTCTACAGCATTCAAAAATTCTCAACAGATCACAGAGGTAACTTTGATCTAATGACTACCATGACTAAACTTCCCCACGTTAGCTGGCTAAATAACAACAACAATAATTTTGATATTCTGATTTTTTAAAAACCTCATAGTCATTGGTCTCTAATATAGGAACTTGCAAGCCTTACTTAACTAAAAGTAATGCTTATGATAAAGCATATTAACTACCCATAAAAATCAATTAAAATTAAGATTTAAAAAGTAAGCCCACTGACACACTAGCAAGAACTCAAATGAATCTCACATTTATAGTAATAACTAAGAAATCCATTTACTGAAGACAGAAAATAAAAAGGCAACAAATTAAGGAAGAGAAAACATTAATCTATCTAAAGGATTAGGGGAAAGAAAATAAGTGTAGCTTTCAGGAAACAAAGCAATTACTGAGTGTCATCTCGCACTGCATCACTGTTCTCTACGTTTCAACCATACCAGGCCAGCAGCTAGATATGTGGTTTTCAAACTGCAGGTCACAACCCTTCACTGGATCAATTAGATCAAAAAATCAATTTTGTGAGTCAGAACAAACATTTTTTAATAAAATAAAATAGATTTAAAAAAAGCTGTGGGTAAAGACATGTAGTGTGGGTAGGTATTATGTCTTGAAACTTTGTTTCCTGACACGATACATACATGAGTATGTGTACTGGCTTCCAACATAACATGGATTTCTTACTGTGGGTCTCAGTTTAAAAGGCTGGCAGTCACTAAGATATATAAATGTGGCATGCATCTGCTTGTGCTTATTCAGGCCTTTTCAATGTTCCTCCCCGTATCTTATTCCTCACTCTACCCTCCAGCACCTTGCACTCATATACAGCAGTTGCTGAACAAATACCTGCTTAATTAAAAATAAATTCTTAAACCACAGTAGCACACATTTTACTGAAACATCTTGAAACAGACCTAAAGATGATTTTTTTTTTTTAAGTCCGCTAGATATCGATAACTCCTCTCCTCTAGCCACCCCCCCACCCTCCCCCCAGCATTCAGGGAACATGTTAAAGCCAGATGGGTGGGGAAGGAGGATACATTTTATCTACTATCCTGGAAAATGAACAACAATAACAAAAATACTTTCTATTAAATTCGCAGGGACTCGGACTTAAAGTATTGAAGAGTATTAATCGTATCTTAGATTTGACCCCTATTTCATCACAACCAAAAGCCTCATAAGAGGCTAGATTTTCATGATGGTTTTCTATCACAAAACTTCCTTCTTACATTTAAAAACAAAAAATAAAACCCTACAAACTGGTCTAAAGGATCAACTAGCACCAATGTTCCAGAAAATGAATTAACTAAAAACACGTTTCAAAACTGGATCAAAATGATTTCTAACACTCTCTCCTGAAAACACCCCTCAACTTAGATTATTCCCTATCAAGTCAACGTATTCTTCACTATTGAAAAGCTAATTCAGTTGAAATAAAATCTGTGCTGCTAGCAGCAACGCACCCCAATCTGATCACAAATCAATTTAGCATTATTAACCCATAATTATATATTAGGCACATTATGTCTTCCCTCAAAAAGATTCATGGTGGTATTGTCAATTCTGCAACCTTTCTTTCCTAGATGTAGTCATCTTTTCAACAGTCAGCAAAGGAATTACACAGGATCCGTGAACCATCCCTGAACACAGAGAACCTCACCTATTTGGAAATACAAATGAGTAACCAAATGTACAAAGGTGTGTCAAAAGTAACCATAATCATACACAATCTCATTCCTCATGAGCACCCTCTTCATTTCCCTGTGATTATGCAAGGCATTTAAATGCCATAGAATCCAATCTTCCACCTTCATCAGCAACTGCAAGTGGCACTAGCAGGCTACAAGACAGCTCATGCAAAGTCAATAGACAGTATTTATGCCATGCTGCAATAAAAATAAATTTTACTTTAAAAAATCAAGTTCAATAGGCAATGTATGCCTTGCTTATTTAGACTGAAGTCTGCTGCAAACATTTCACAGAGCCTTCAAAACAATGGATAATTTAAATTCAAAGGAATCCTCAAACTCTAATCCAATATAATATGCTACAGAAACCACCTACCACGGCCAACTGCAGAAAAGGATGCTTTGGCATCCTACTCTAATTCTTTCCTCCCACTCAGCACTCCTCCTGAGTACACATTCCAGTATCTGATTATACACCGTCTTACACTGTTCTCAAATTAATTGCCGAATAGTTTTGTCTCTTTGAAGGCAAGAACCAAGTCTTTAACTGAGTCATTTTTAATCCCAACAAGATGTAGCATTCTGCTGCTCAACCTAGTACCCTAGGGGAAAAAAAAAATTCTTGCACTGAAATCAGGAAACCTGGATTCCTCACCCAATTCTATTACATGCTACCTGTTTGTACGTCACCTCTCTCTTTATATACTTAGGAAGCCAGATCTCCAAAGTTCTTTAACAAAGACAAGACTAAGTGGAACCATATGAAACTGCTATTTTTGTAGATAAAAAAAGCTGAATTTCAAATATCAGCAATTTCATATGGGTCAATCTGAATAGACACTGATATAGATGTGGTTATAGAAACTAGACCACACGAGAATAAAAAGAGAGTGTGCACATGCACGCACACACTTCATCTTGAAATGCTCATGCCACACACACAACAGTTTCCATATGCTAACGCTGTAATCTTTGCACACTTTTTTAATCTTCATGTTACTAATTTCCATTTGTCCTTACTGCCAAATTTACCATAAATTCTGGAAAGACAGTACAACAAAGCAGGCCCGCAAAATCCAGTCTATCCCCAAAGCACACTCCAGGCCTTTACCAGATTACCTCTAAGTCATAGAACGTCTTTAATTGCATGGAGAGGAAAATAAATTCACAAGCAAACAAAAAATACACTCTCTACGTTGTGAGATGCTGACATTATGCACGATTATTTAGCATGGCCCAGAAACAAATGTTTCCTACGACTTTTCAGGACCAAGTCTAAGAAAGCATGTCCTCAAGCCCTGAAATATTCCAAGCGACCATTTAAGACAGAGTACATCGGCTTCCTTCTCCCGCAGAAATTATTCTATTTTTGAACCGCCAAGGTACGTTTTTCCTAACCATAACTAAATAATCCCGAAAAACCTACAAGGTTTGGACTAAGAGACATCAGCACCAAGGAGACCACGCCCCTTGCAAAAAAAAAAAAAAAAAAGGAAAAGCAGCAGCAGCACCCTCAAGTCCCTCAAGTCCTTGGGCGAGTCCCTACACCGCGCTCCGCATCCTCTCACCCCGTCTCTCCCGGAAATAAGCGGACACGTCTATGCAGATCCAACCAGCGGCTCCGGGCTGGTCAGCAGCATTCACGGAGCTCGCCCCGTCCCTCGGAAGAGAGTGCTGACCACCAGCAGCGCCCGGGCGCGGACGCCGGCGCCCGGCGGACCTCCGCGCGTCCTCCCCGCGGCTGCGGGCCGGGCCGCCTCCGAGCCCCCAGCCCTTCTGGACCCGAGGGGCCTCCGAGGTCACCCTGGCCGGCACCCTCCCGCCCCCACGACCTCTTCCGGACGGGGCCGGCAAGCGCGGCGACCCCGCGGTCCCCGAGAGGCCGGCCCGCCGCCCGCCCGGCCCCGGCACGCTCAAGGACGTCCCCGGCAGTCCCGCGCCCCGCCGCCGCGCCAGGGCCGGGGGCTCGAGAGCCGCCCGCCCGCCCGCCCGCCTCACCTCCGGTCTCACTAGAGGACACCGAGGCTGGGCGCCGGCGCTCCGGCCGTCTCCACTCGACGGAGACGTGGGGCGGAAGGAACCCCAGCTGACGCACGCTCGGGGCCGGCGAGCCCGCGACCAATGAGAAAGGATCGTCCGATCGTCCAGCCAATCACCCGGGGGCTGCCCGGCCTGACCGCGCGACGTCACGAACGGTCGCCTTAACAACCGCCCACAGCTCGCACCGGTGCGCAGAGCCGGCACCGCACCATCTCTCACCACGGCGCCGCCAGCCAATGGCTGCTCGAGGCCCAGCAGCGGGGCCTGCCCATTGGTCAGAGCGCGTGGGGGCGCCGGCATGGCCGCGGCCTGGCGCAGCCGACAGGGGAGCGCGCGGGCGGAGCGGCCCCGGCCTCGGCCCTGAGCTGTGGTCACCCTGCTGAGGGAGTACGACGGCGGCAGTCGTGGACCTCGGAATTGGAGCGTGGAGATGAACGCGGGGTCCGGTTGAGGACAGACAGCTGTTGCTCAGTGGAGAGCGAGGGAGGGAAGTGGAGGTGGCCCTGAAAACAGGGACGTAGAGAGGGGAAGGAGGCAGCGAGGTGCAGCCCAAACATCGAGCTGACCCATATCCGAAAGCCAGGCCGCCACCTGCCCGTGACTTACCCGTTCGTGTAAATGGCTCTCTTTCTCTGCCCACCCCGCCTCGGGTGCGGGCACTAGTCACACAGCGCGCATTCTCTCGGAAACGGGCCTCTCCTGTGTCTGCTCTGGCGTCCCTCTGCCCTCCTGCGGCTGTAGGCCTTTGTCTCTTACCTGAAATAGTGCGATGCCTCTCCTGAGGGGTCTCTCCACCCTTAGGTGCTTCCACCTTACAATCCTGTTAACTCCCGACGCCTGCCAAACCATCAGGAATTCTCATTGTCTACTGGATTAAAGAACTGGACACCACCAATATGGCCACACCCCACATTTCTTGTGTATCTGTCACTACTTCCCTGTGTCAACCTTACATTTCAACAAAGAGTAACTGGCCTTTTTTCAGTCACACTCAGTACCTTTTTACCTCCTTGCTTATGTTCTCTTTGTTTAATCTGGATATGCCTACCCATTTTAATTGTTGAAATCCTAACTATCCTTCAAGGACCATTTTGTATGCCACTTCGTTTCCTGATTCCCTCAAATGTGTGTCATCTCTCACTACTTTGAACACCCATAACGTTTCCATAATATTCTGTGACTTAATATCTTATGATGTGGAAATTTCTTAAGAACAGCAATTGTTGGGCCGGCTCCGTGGCTTGGCGGTTAAGTGCGCGCGCTCTGGTGCTGGCGGCCCGGGTTCGGATCCCGGGCGCGCCCCGAGGCACCACTTCTCCGTCCAACGCGAGGCCGAGTCCCACGTACAGCAACTAGAAGGATGTGAACCTATGACATACAACTGTCTACTGGGGCTTTGGGGGGAAAAAAATGAATAAATAAAATCTTTAAAAAAAAAAAAAAAAAAAGAACAGCAATTGTAATCCACTCAATTTTTAAGTCCCTGTATTTCGAAATGCAGCCCCTGGAACATACTATACACTATGCACTTAGTAGGAGTCTTAATAAACTATTTTCTTGCTAAATTCTCGTAATCCTTATAGATATTATCTCCATTTATTTTTAAAAAAGAAAGTTTTGTTAAGCAACTTGCTGTAGATCACATAGATAATAATTAGAAAAACTGGGATTTGAACCTAAATCTAAAGTTTATGCTGGTTCTGCTATACTCGACTGCTTCAGTATAGAACCTTTATTCATATCTCGTTACCAAATACTTTTGGAACACACATTATGTGCAGTGCACCATAGTTGGCACTAGAGATATAGTGACAAACATGGCAGACGTGGGCACTGCCTTTGTGAACCTTACATTCCTTCACACAGTAGATTAAATATTTGTTGAATTAATTATAGTGGAAGGAAAGAATTTTCACAGTGAAGACGACTGAGGTGAGCTCATCAAAGACTGCAGGATTCTGTTATGAGTCTTATCAAAAGGAAGAAGGAAGGAGGGAGGAAAGAAGACCTGTAAGTACTAAGAGCCTAAAAACTTTGTTTTGCTTTTAATGTCTCTAGAAGTATAAAGAGCCAGATATCTCAGAATTAGAAATTACAGATTATACCAATGCTTGCCAATATATATTCAAATAAGAATTATAAAGGTGTTTCCACAAAAGGCTTTAGACCAAGATTTGGAAACTTTCATTCCCAAACTCTGCTTAATTGAGAACTTCAATAATAAATGAGTTCAAAAACAAGCAATAATAAAACTTATTGTCTGGTTTTATGTTCTTAAAACAACTTCTATATGATTCCCAAAATGCATTTCAAAAGAATATTGCACCTAATAATTTGTACTTAATGATAAATCAAAATTTGGCATGGACACAATATAGAAGGGGACAGTGGGGGGTGGGGTGGAGGAGATCTATGTGTCTTCTCTGATGGGTTTACCCTCAGGGCAATGGGTTTGTAAAAGTATAATTTTAAGAGCCTCTTTTAAAATAATGAATAATCCACATTGCCATCTTAATCCACATCACCCTTAGCATTTACTTATGTTAATATGTTAGATGGCCAACGTTCACTTTTCCTTCTTTTTGTTGTCATGGGTCATGCTTTAAGATGGGGAATTACAACAACAACAATAACAATAATAATAAATACTTATACAGCTCTTTCTGTGTACCAGCCACTGTTCTAAGTGCTTTATGTATAGTAACTCCTTTAATTCTCATAACAGTTCCACGAGGAAAGCATTAGTAGAATCTGCCTTTTACAAATGGAAGCTACGGAAACAGAGAAGTTAAGTAACCTGCCTAAATTCATGCAGCTTGGAAGTAGCAGAGCTGGAATATGAACTTTGAAACCTGGCTGCCAAGCACATGCCCTGACCACTCCACTGTACCATCGTCTGTGTTAGCGTGATGTGCACTGCTGTGTATTAGCACATATCTGATTGTTAAGCTTCTGATGCTCCATTGCAAAAGACCCTTTGTAACATCAACGAGAAGTCTTACCTATTTATTTATTTCCCAGTCACCGTTCCCAGATGTGTTCAGATTTATGTCTTCCAGCCTTGGGCAGTTTTCTCTCTCTCTTTGCCTTGCACAATCATTTTTTTTTTTCATTTCAGGGATAATTTTTTTAACTAGTACATTCCAAGTAATAATTAGTCACTTAGTTTTTAGCAGAATCTGTGGTTGATTATCACTTCCTGCCCAAGGTCAAGAAATATTTACTGAGGACCTACTCTCTGCTAGGCGAAGGGCTAGGTGCTCAAGGTAGGAGTCAAATAAGGAAACATCCACAAAGAGCTTCTTTCCAGAGAATGTGGTAAGTGTTCTGAGTAAGGTATGCAGAGGGTCCACTGAGAAAGGAGAGGGGGGTGCTGGCCCAGTGACATAGTGGTTAAGCTCATGAGCTCTGCTTTGGCTGCCTCAGGTTCGCAGGTTCGGATCCTGGGTGCGGCCCTACACATCGCTCATCAAGCCATGCTGTGGCGGAGCACGTACAAAATAGAGGAAGACTGGCACAGATGTTAGCTCAGGGACCATCTTCCTCAAGCAAAAAGAAAAACAAAACCGATCTCTTAAAAAAAAAAAGGAGGTGGGGCCTCGAGTTCGGAGTGCGGTGTGTTTTCAACAAGGGGAAGAAGTGGTTTGAAGGGAGGCTATTCCAGCCACTAGGGCCAAGATTGTAAGCATGAGAATGGAGGTGACGCAGACTCAGGAGCAGAAGACAGGAGCAAAGGTTTCTGCAGGAGAGGGTGCACACAAGTAAAGATGTCTTCTGTCCACTGAGCCTGCTTTCACTGTTTAACTGTGTGTTTGTTTGTTTTCTTCTTGACAGTTCCCCATTTTTCTCTCTAGGCCTGTCCTCAGCTTTGTAGAGTCAGTTGGGGAGTAGGTATTGATACTGGCTCAATACAGGGTTAACATAAGGGAAGCCATATTGTAGAGGGGAAAGCATATTGTGACTTGGAATGACCTCTGACTAACCCTAGACTGTATGGCCCCTCCCAGCTGCTATAAGTTGATAACTTTGTTCTTTTGAGTTCTTGAGGAATGTGGTGTGATGACCCCTGGGCAGAGAGTTTATGCTGACAGCCATCATCAATGACAACTGAAAGATCAGGGTATAGGGCAGTGCTCCAGTCTCTGATGCGTATCAGGTAAAACAAAGGACTGTCAGGAACTAAGACCAGATGGATGCCCCCACCCTGGGACCAGATGCCTTCCCCACTCAGAGACCAGCCCTCTATAGAACTGGCCTGTAGTCTTTGTTCTGTAAGATGGTTCTTTGAGACATTAGTCAGCCATCTTCCCCCTTGCTAGCAAGCTGTAATAAACTGCCCTTTCTTTTCCACCATCTTGCCTCTTGACAATTCGCTTTTGTCTCGCAGTGAGCAGATTGTGCCCCTTGTGTGGTAACAGAAATCTGGCGACCCAGATGGGACTTTAAGTCCTGCTCGTGGCAAGCCGACCTCAGATGGGCGACCTGTTGATTAAGTCCCTAGTGGCTGCCGAGGCTCTCTTTGTCTCTGGGATCTGCCCTACCTGCTCTCCTGTGCTGACGCCGGCTGCCTCCTACTGCTCCCTGTGGTGGAAAGAGAAACGGCTACTTCTGGTGGGTCGACGGGCTCTCTTCTGGAGTAGAGTTAAGTCACCTCGGCAGTGCACCACCTACTACCTGGTTAGTAGGGTGCCCTACCAGAGTGGGACGAGGGATAGGCCTTCACCCAGAACCTAGGAACCGGTTTCAACTGTGTTTGCGTCTGTGTAAAGAGCTCCAGGATCAGACGTCTTTTGGGTTTGGGTGAGTGACCTCCTTGAAATGTGCCTGTGCCTAGTTGTCTAATATCTCGTCAGGGCAGTGGGTTAGAGGCCCCACTGGTGAGATTTGTTTGCTGGGTTCAAGTCCCAAGGCTAGGATTGTGGGAGACAATATAAAGGTTACAGCCGCTGAGGCACTCAAAAGCATGGGGTTTGAGTCCCAAGCTCTGGGTTGGAGTCCCAGAGTACCCTGGGTTAGAGTCCAAGAATATTGGATTTTGGTGTCTGTTCATGTTTGTCTGTGTTTGACTGTGTTATTTGTTAAAATTGGCTGCTGGGGGACTGAGTTTCTCGGTGACGGTAACAAACAGCCTATTAGACTAATCTTTTTTTTTTTTTTTTTTGTGAGGAAGATCAGCCCTGCGGTAACATCCGTGCTAATCCTCCTCTTTTAGCTGAGGAAGACTGGCTCTGAGCTAACATCTATTGCCAATCCTCCTCCTTTTTTTTCCCCAAAGCCCCAGTAGATAGTTGTATGTCATAGTTGCACATCCTTCTAGTTGCTGTATGTGGGTCGCGGCCTTAGCATGGCCGGACAAGCAGTGTGTTGGTGCGCACCCGGGATCCGAACCCGGGCCTCCAGTAGCGGAGTGCGCGCACTTAACCACTAAGCCACGGGGCTGGCCCACATAGACTAATCTTTTTTTTTTTTTAACAATTTTATTTATTTGTTTTTTTCCCCCAAAGCCCCAGTAGATAGTTGTATGTCATAGTTGCACATCCTTCTAGTTGCTGCATGTGGGACGCGACCTCAGCATGGCCAGAGAAGCGGTGCGTCGGTGCGTGCCCGGGATCCGAACCCGGGCCGCCAGCAGCAGAGCGCGTGCACTTAACCACTAAGCCACGGGGCCGGCCCACGTAGACTAATCTTATGGGGTCTTCTGACTCTGAAGAAAAGAGGCACTGTTCCCTCTGGTCCTTTGGGATGTTCCCAGGTGACTGGGGACTTTACAGCGGTGTCCGGGCATTTGCCCATGACGTGCTACGGCCTCATAGGGACCCCTCCTGAAGAGCATATCTTACTGGGCCCTCATTGTTCGTGGTGAGGCAGTCAGCAGCGGCAGCTTGTCCAGGGCTTGAATCACCTGAACTTAGTGGGTAGCAGGACACGTAGGGGAGGGAGCCAACCCCTTGATTATTCTTTTTTTTATTTATTTTTCCCCCCAAAATTCCAGTAGATAGTTGTATGTCATAGTTGCATATCCTTCTAGTTGCTGTATGTGGGATGCGGCCTCAGCATGGCCGGACAAGCGGTGTGTCAGTGCGCGCCTGGGATCCGAACCCGTGCCGCCAGCAGCGGAGCCCACGCACTTAACCGCTAAGCTGCGGGGCCGGCCCCCCTTGATTATTCTTGAGGGAGCTGCTCCCACTAGCTCACTATCTGACCTGGTTTGTTATGGCCACTTTGGAAAAAGCCCCCTAAAATGGAGATAACTGTAAACAGCTGGCAAGATAACCTGGGATAATTTAATTCTTGCTTTTTTTGTGTGTGAGGAAGATCAGCCCTGAGCTAACATCCATGCTAAACCCATAGCTGCACATCCTTCTAGTTGCTGTATGTGGGACACCGCCCCAGCATGGCCTTAGAAGTGGTGCGTCAGTGTGAGCCCGGGATCCGAACCCGGGCCACCAGTAGCAGAGCGTGCGCTTAACCGCTAAGCCACGGGGCCGCCCCCCCCACCCCCCCCACCCCCCCCCACCCCCCCCCACCCCCCGGGATAATTTAAAGTTACAATGGCCATTTGGTGATCCTTTTGAGCTTTCAAACCAAGAGACAAAGAAATCTTTAAAGGGTCAAAGGCTCCACACCTGGGAGATCTCTTCTGGTTTCCGGGCCTGATCACCCCAGCGACCCCAGGTGAGGTGCCCTTTCTTGGTGGTTCTGGTTTCTGGTTTCTGTTAATCTGTTTGGGTACCTGGAGTGATTTCAGGTTAGCCCATGGGTCAGTCCTTTGACTGACAAGGCTGCAGCTTCTGGTTTCAGAGAGTCCGAGCTCCACCCCTGGGAGCTCGCCTCTGGCTTTGGGGCACCTGGAGTGATACCAGGTTGACCCTGGGTCATTTGACTAAAATCTGGAACCCTGTTTTGTCTTGTCAAGAACCTGTGGAGCATTTTAGGTGCCTACTGAGTCGGTTGTGGGGACAGGAGACCTGTAATTTATTCTATAAACTGTCCTGCCGGGGTTGTGTGCCCCAGCATGGGAACTGTTGTCTACGTGATCCTTATCTTGATAACCGTTGGGAAGAGGCCATGAGGGTGAGGCCTGATCCCCTCTTTTCCTTCTTTGTCTGTCTCGTTCGTCACTTCCTATGTTGTCGCCAAGTCTCGGTTAAGTTCAGGCTGGACCTGAGCAGAACCTGGACCTTCTGTAAAATTGAAAACTTGAAAACTTTTGCCAGGGACTTAACTCTCAACCCTGGCGTTGGGCGCCCTGGCCTCCAGCCCGCTCCAGGCTTGTGACTCTGGCCTCCCTGGCTTGCCTTGTGCTGGCTCAGGGACGAAGTGCCTGGGCTGAGTGGGACTTGACTAAATCTTCTAGCTATATTGACGCCCGCAGTGGGGCTCTGGACCCTTCTCTGGGCCGCTGTCAGTCGGACATTGACAATGCTTTACCGCCATGGGGAACGCCCCAAGCATCCCCAGAGACTCACCCCCCTGGTGCATTTTAACTAATTGGAAACAATTTCAGTTGGATGGGTTATGCCCCAGAAACTCCATCTTGGAGAAAACTTGAGTGGTTTCTCTGTGCCTTTGTGATGTAGTTGGATAAGTAGATCAACCTATAACTAAATAATCATTTCAGTTACAACCCAATTTCTGAGAAATTAAGAGTAATTGTGCTTAAAAAAACCTTGTAAGACTGGAAAAGCAGCTCTGGAGGCAGTTCAAATTCCACCCAGTTCCTTTATCTCAAAAAGGATTATCATCTGGCCTGTCTCTGGGAACTGTTATCTGGCCCATCCCTAATTCCTAAGACTGAAGAAAAAAAAAAGTCAAAAGGCCAAAAAACAGCCGTAGGAGCACGCCTACCCAAAAATCTAGGATCTCAAGTGTCTTCTCCACAAATATTAGTCAAAGAAAAAGGGGCTTAAAACAAAATTTGGATTCGTAACTAGGGAGCTTTCTATTACTGTACCTGATTCATGGCAGTAATTTGAAAACAATAGCTGTTTTAAAATTACTCTGTGTATGTATGTCTATATGTATGTTACATATGTGTTATATTTTACTTCCAGATGGTATGGTCAAAATTAAGAGCTCTGTTTAACTAGCTTAAAGTAAGCGCTTAGGGCCAGCCCCGTGGCTTAGCGGTTAAGTACGCGCGCTCCGCTGCTGGCGGCCCGGGTGCGGATCCCGGGCACGCACGGACGCACCGCTTCCCCGGCCATGCTGAGGCCGCGTCCCACATACAGGAACTAGAAGGATGTGCAACTATGACGTACAACTATCTACTGGGGCTTTGGGGGAAAAAAATAAATAATAAAAATTAAAAAAAAAAAAAAGTAAGCGCTTACATAAATTCTAAATGTAGTAGAAATTAACCCAAATGTCTTTCAAGTTAATATGATGTAAATTAATCTTTGGTAAATGAAAGCTGGTTTAAGTTTGTTGGTTTGATTGACAATTGTTGGAAACAAATGATTTAGATAGATGAAAATAAATGAGAGTTTTGGGGTACAATAGGTATGTTTTATGGTCTGTATACTTGAAAAAAACAGCTTCCAAATTCCTTTTGGTAACTTAAAACTTTAGAGTTTTGCTAAATTAAGTTAATGAGAAAAGTTTGTTGAGTATCTGGGTCATTTTCAAATAGATAAAATACGGAAACATTATTGCTAAACATATCTAAGTTTACCTACTTTTGGCTTATTACAGAAAAACTAAAAGGGGTTTTGGGTCTATTAGTAAACATGTCTTGTGTTTTATTAAAAGATTGTACTATGAAGTAACATATTTTTAAAAATTATAAAAGGTGTTTATAAATTTTCCAAGCCACAGAATACTAATGTAAAAGAACCTTTACAATTGCGTACTTCTTAGTTTTTACTTAAAAATTAAGGTTTCTAAGGGTTTAAAATTCTAATATGTGATTAAAGCTACTGGAAATTAATAAGGAAAATATGTTTGTATTCAAGAAAAGTAAGATTTTTTTAGTAAAGAAGGTATGAAAAATGGAAATATTTTTGTTTGTTTGGTTAAGATAAATTTGTCCCAAAGTACTAGAAGGGAAGAAAGAAAGGCATAGGACAGGGCTGGCCCTGTGGCTTAGCGGTTAAGTGCATGCGCTCTACTGCTGGCGGCCCGGGTTCGGATCCCGGGCGCGCACCGACACTCTGCTTCTCCGGCCATGCTGGGGCCACGTCCCACATACAGCAACTAGAAGGATGTGCAGCTATGACATACAACTATCTACTGGGGCTTTGGGGGGAAAAAATAAATAAAATCTTTAAAAAAAAAAAAAAGAAAGGCATAGGACAAATTCTGAATGTAAAAAGAAAGTTATAAAAGGTTTGTGGAAGAGGAATTCTGGAAAAAGAGTTTTATGCATGGTCAAGTTGGCTAAGATTAAAATGAATTTAATTAAGTAAATGTTTTAATATCAAAAGTAACCTGGTGCAAAATTAAAATTTGGTCTTCTCTCAAAAGGATAATTTTTCTTGAACTTTTTGTCTGAGAGGTTATAAAAGGTTTTTCTTTACCTTTGAGTAAGCCTACCTAAAAAACAGAAAATCTATGTTTTGTTAAAATAATTTCCTATGTTCAAAAGACTGGGGTCTCTCTATTAAGGCTTTTTTTGGACTGTTTGAATGCTCTGTTTGCCCTGGACTCTTTCTGCTGCCATTTTGAATGGATAAGTAAGCACTGTTTCACTGCTACAGGATCAGCAACTCCTTGATCTTGTCTGACCAAGTGTTTTAAAACGTTTTGATATTTTTGACAAACTCCCCAAAATTCATATCTTAAATAAAGTGTTTCTTTTGACTTTTTTTCCTTTGAGAATTTCCAAAGAGCCCTGGGACTTCTCAAAGAAATTTGCTCTCTTCCTATAAGGAGGAAGATGCTAAACTTATCAGGCTTATTTGGTATGTTGAATTACATGGGGAGCATTGTCAAATAACTGACGATAAACCTTCTTAGGTGGTATTATGTGGGTGAATGTTATTGAAATATGTATTTTGAAATTGTATAACATTACTGAAATCCTGATCTGTCCTGGTTATCAATCTGGTTCTAGTTATTATTTTAAAGTGTTGTATGTCACAAAATTAACCAAATTTCTTTGTCAGTTGCCACTTTGGGGTCTTGTTGTTTACAGACAGTTATTGCTTGATGCTTTTGCAAAATATCTTTCATCTTCAGAGAAATTTATGAAAAGGACTCTGGCACTTATTCTAGAATACAGGTCTCTGATAAACTTTCAGATCATAAAACTGAACTGGGTAAGAAATTACAGAATTGTAACTGAGAAACTGATGACATTGTGAAACTGTTAACAAGATTAAGGTCAAGAATTGATCACACTGGACTGAATGAACTAATAAGGATGATTATAATTTTTATGACTTTTGTTTGAAATATTGCTGGTTTTTTTTTAATGTTTTGTTTTTTCAGATATGAGGAAAACTTTTTCTCTTTTCTCCTAAGCTAGCTATGACTTATGGCAATTTGGTAAATTCTGCTTACCTTTGTAAGCAGAATTGAAACGTTTATCTTTTTCTCCCTACCTGATGCCTCCAGGATTTGGAAACTCTTAGTGAGTGAGTATTGTTGTTTTCATGGCAATATAGTTATTTGCGTAAGTTCAATAAAAATCTGTTCTCCTTATAACAGGACACAATCGGAAACTTTGGTTATATTACCAAAGCTTTGACTGGAATATTATATTTGAAAAAAAAACATAGACTCAGGTATGACAAGACAGCTTTTGAGAGACAAAGATTGGACTTATATGGAATAAAGCCACGTGGAAATATTGGCCTGGTACCTTATGTACAGCATTCCAGGCAACACTTACCAGGATGAGTAAGGAATGTCACTTATCTGGCAGGTGCAAGGAACCTCGAAATATTTTGGGAAACCTTGAAAGAGAGGAATTCACCCAAATCTGTAGGTATTATAGGCAAAGTCTGATGACAAAGTCCTTGGCTTGGCTTTCCTGGCCTCAAGAGGCCTTTAAAGTTCAATCTGAGATCCCTTAAAAAGAGTTCCAGCAAAGCAGATTTAAAAGAGCCTATGTGATCAATGGCTATTCCTGCTGTACTTACGTAAATAATTGGGCCAAGTTTATTGAAACTAAGCTTATTTTGCAAACCAGTTAGTTTAATTTGGCTATCTTATAAAATGAAGGTGATTTTAGAGGGAAAAATATATGTTTCAATAGAAACTATAGTACACATCTGTGGATATTAAGTTCTAGTTCTGATAATTGTCTTTTAGGTATTTTTTGTTTTATATATGTTAACTGGACTGGATCCTGAATTCTTCTAGTCTCCTGAAATATCTGGCTACAAATCTCCAAACTCATGTTTTCAATTTTTTCCATCATTTTCATTTGGAATCATTGAGAACTAAACCTGCCCTTTTTTTCCTGAATCCTTGCAAACTGAAGCTGGTGGACTTGATATAAATTTAAGAGAGATTCATGTCTGTTGCTGTGCAAGCCACTCAGAAAGGTACCTGAATACCCGATGACATCATCAGAGACATTTCAAACTACAAAAGATGCTTTGACTCTGACATCTAGAAATCTTTTTGATTGGCTGCCCCCTGGACTCGAAAACTGGTTTATAATTTGCACCCACCATTATCTTTGTTTTTCTTTTTGTCATCTTAATTACCTGGTTATTTGCTTCCACAATATTGGCCTAACTTTGGGAGCCCACCTGCATCACCATCTTACTAAGATACTGGGTCAATAAGATGGAACAACAGGATATCCCTCAAGATTGAGGGATTAAACAACAAAAGGGGGGTTGATACCAGCTCAATACAGGGTTAACATAAGGGAAGCCATATTGTAGAGGGGAAAGCATATTGTGACTTGGAATGACCTCTGACTAACTCTAGACTTTATGGCCCCTCCCAGCTGCTATAAGTTGATAACTTTGTTCTTTTGAGTTCCTTAGGAATGTGATGTGATGACCCCTGGGCAGAGAGTCTATGCTGACAGCCATCATCAATGACAACTGAAACATCAGGATATAAGGCAGTGCTCCAGTCTCTGATGCGTATCAGGTAAAACAAAGGACTGCCAAGAACTAAGACCAGATGGATGCCTGCACCCAGTAATCAGATGGATGCCCCCACCCTGGGGCCAGATGCCTTCCCCACTCAGAGACCAGCCCTCTATAGAACTGGCCTGTAGTCTTTGTTCTGTAAGATGGTTCTTTGAGACATTAGTCGGCCATCTTCCCCCTTGCTAGCAAGCTGTAATAAACTGCCCTTTCTTTTCCACCATCTTGCCTCTTGATGACTGGCTTTTGTCTCACAATGAGCAGATCGTGCCCTTTGTGCAGTAACAGTATGAGCTGTATTGGAATAATTTCTTTTTCTTTTAAAGGAATTTACTCTCCTCAGGAAAAAAGAATGCTCACGCTGTTACTGCACAAAGGGCACGATCAGCTCGCCACGAGACAAAAGCCAATTGTCAAGAAGCAAGGTGGTGGAAAAGAAAGGGCAGTTTATTACAGCTTGCTAGCAAGGGGGAAGATGGCCGACTAGTGTCTCGAAGAACCATCTTACAGAACAAAGACTACAGGCCAGTTCTATAGAGGGCTGGTCTCTGAGTGGGGAAGGCATCTGGTCCCAAGGTGGGGGCATCCATCTGATTACTGGGTGCAGGCATCTGGTCTCAGGGTGGGGGCATCCATCTGGTCTTACTTCCTGACAGTCTTTTGTTTTACTTGATACGCATCAGAGACTGGAGCACTGCCTCATACCCTGATCTTTCAGTTGTCATTGATGATGGCTGTCAGCATAAACTCTCTGCCCAGGGGTTATCACATCACATTCCTCAGGAACTCAAAAGAACAAAGTTATCAACTTATAGCAGCTGGGAGGGGCCCTGAAATCCAGAGTTAGTCAGAGGTCATTCTAAGTTACAATATGGTTTCCCCTCTACAATATGGCTTCCCTTATGTCAACCCTGTATTGAGCTGGTATCAACGCGATGTAGAAACAGCATATCTCTAATGAGGAGTGAGCGTTCATCCCTGAGTTTCTCAGGGATTCTTGGCTAAGGTGACTGGCTCACAAAGGAGTCAATGAAAGACCAAGAAAGGAGGGAAAGAAGAACGAATTTTAACCCAAGTACGAGCACTGTTTCTTCTCCCTCAGTAGCAAACCGGGGCCTGGTCCCAGCTGGCAAGAGTGGAGTGAGCTGTTTACGACAAAGGCTGTATCCAGCTCAGTTGTCAAGTCCAAATTCCCTTCCTCCCGTTCACCTTCATTCTCAGTCTCAATGATTCATTCTTGCTGGCTCCGCCAGGGTCCTAGCTTTGTATAGCTCCCAGTTGAGAAAGACCAGAAGGAAGTTATAATGAGGGGGTGGGGGAGAAGAGCTTAGATGTGGTGGAGAAGATCTCACTGGGCAAGTGTGAAAGAAAGCAAAGGAGGGCAATGGCCCAAGGGGGCCCTCCTCAGCTTTCCTGAACAACTCCATTGAAGGAGAAGGCAAAGAGCAGTTGCCCAGGGCTGCACACAGTAGGCGATCTTTAAATACAGAATTGCTGTCACTCTTAGTTAAAAGTGGCTCAAACAGTGTACAGGACCCTCACTACATCTGCTACAAACTGCAGTGAATTTGGCTACAAGTAACAGAGAACCTCAACTAAAAGTGGTTTAAACACTTTTAGTGTTTAATATGCATGTTAATAAGCATTTCTTTCTCTTTGGGGCAAAGGAAACTGGAGATAGGTAGTCTGGGATTAGCATGGCAGCCAGGATGCTTTCAGGGACCTTTGTCGCTCTGCTCCACCATCCTTAGCATGTGTCTTCCATCCTCAGGGTCATCTTGTGGTCCAAGATGGCAACTGGAGCTCCAGCCTTCGTGTCTGTATTTCAGTCCTTCTGGAAGAAGCAGAATAAAGACAAAAGGGCCCTTCCCAGCTGAGTCATCTCCCTTTTCACAATTTATATCTCAGTGGCCGGAAGTGCAAGGCCATAGCTAGCAACAGAGGAGCTGGGGAATGTAATCTTTATTTTTGGTGACGTGTCCCCCCCTCAAAACTGAAGAAAGGCTCCCACTTGTGTATCTTCCACGTGTCCCCATACTAGGTGAGCACACGATAAGTACCCAATACTGTTGCTGATCACTTAGCTCAAAAGTAGGAAACAATGTTACTATCAAGATTTTGGGGCATAGGAAAGGACATATACCTAAGATGGAAGATCTGTTTTTTTACAAACTTAGCTTGAAATGTCATGGAACTCTCATTAACACCTAGCCTTGACTTTTAGCTAAATCCACCAAAATGTATAGTGTTACAAATGGTCCAATATAAAGAAGTAATCGGGGAAACGAGCAAAGCAGGCTCTCTTTAGAATAAAGGGCCTCACTGGTCTTATTCATTGCTCTGTCTCCAGCATCTATAACACTGAATGAATGAAATACTTACAGCGACTTTCCAGACACTTTGTGGTCTTGATTTCCTCATAATCCAGATCCTCTGCTTTTTCCTCTACCTTTTTTTTTTTTTTTAAAGATTTTATTTATTTATTTTTTCTCCCCAAAGCCCCAGTAGATAGTTGTATGTCATAGCTGCACATCCTTCCAGTTGCTGTATGTGGGACGCGGCCCCAGCATGGCCGGAGAGGCGGTGCGCGCCCGGGATCCGAACCCGGGCCGCCAGCAGCGGAGCGCATGCACTTAACTGCTAAGCCAGGGGACCGGCCCTCCTCTACCTTTTTTAATACCTAGCCTGATCTCCATGCTGTTTCAACTCTGTACCTTAATGGCTGCCTCCTGCTCTGAAATGTCAGGCTTATGAGTCCTGCCTCCCTGAGAAGGTTTTTAGCTCTTTCCGCATTTGTCTCAGCTGAACTGAGCTGAAGCTACAGTTACTGATGCTTCCAAACCCCATGCCTTTGGGGACCCAATGAACACTGACACATCTTCTGACCTTGGCTCATCCCTAAAATCTTATTTTTTTTCTTTCCACTTGGCACTTTCCAGGCTTTGGGTAACTTGTACTTCTTCGATGACAGTGTGTTATGAGATATCCTTGGTAAAATCTCCCTAGCTGGGTCTGAGCACCCCTAAAGCTAATTTTTCCTTCTCATGGAAAGTGAATTGGATTAGCAAACTACCCACTGTTCTCAAGAAAGGTATTACCAAGGTCTCCATGCTTCCTCCAGAAAGATACTCATCTTCCCCAAGGAAGAGCGTAAAACGTCTGCAAAGATTCTGTCAATGCCTATGGTCAGAACTCTCACTTGCTTGTTCTTTTGAAATATATGTCACCATAAATAATTTAGGAAGAAATTTGACCCATGTACACCAAGAAAAGTTAAGGAAATTATAATTGATGTCACCATGGGCTAATAATTTTTGCCCTGAAGAAGGTAGTGAAAGCAGCCAGGACAACCTCTCCTCTTGCCCAGCCCTTTATTGAAACAATTGTTCTGGAGTTTGGCTATAGGCTATGGACAAAACTCTATGCCTCGGGCCGGCCCCGTGGCTTAGCGGTTAAGTGCGCACCCTCCGCTGCTGGCGGCCGGGGTTCGGATCCCGGGCACGCACCGACGCACCGCTTCTCCGACCATGCCGAGGCCGCGTGCCACATACAGCAACTAGAAGGATGTGCAGCTATGACATACAACTATCTACTTGGGCTTTGGGGGAAAAAATAAATAAATAAATAAAATTATAAAAAAAAAACAAAAACACTCTATGCCTCTACCCCATTCCTCACCGAGGGAAACATCTTTATTTTGATTTTTTTTTTAATTTATTTTATCCCCCAAAGCCCCAGTAGATAGTTGTATGTCATAGTTGCACATCCTTCTAGTTGCTGTATGTGGCACGCGGCCTCGGCATGGCCGGAGAAGCGGTGCATCAGTGTGCGCCCAGGGTTCCGAACCCAGGCCGCCAGCAGCAGAGCGCACGCACCCAACCACTAAGCCGTGGGGCCAGCCTAACATCTTTATTTTGGAATCTAGGACTGACTGGACCACCAGATAATCCCAATCTTGGTAAAGAGCTCAAAGCACTGATGATAATATCTGGCCATGGCTTGACATTGTATTTAATAGGGAATAAAGTGGGAATGAAACTGTTTGACTGGTCTCTGTCTTTAGGTGCCCTTCTCATTACAATAAAAAGAAAAAGATAGAAGTATAGTGTGGTACAGAGAAGGAAGGCAGACCTTAAATATAGCAGAAGCTCTCCTTTCCATCCTCTCCCTGCACGGGTATGACAGACCTGCTCCTCTCTAGTCTACTCTTGTCAGGCGGGTCCAGCTGAGTCTAAATCTTCAGCCTGCTTCTTCAGTTGATCCTATACCTCCTTCACCATGAATAGGACCATCTTGGTTTGGGATGTCTCAAAGGCAAAGACTCAGTCTAAAATCAGGGTGTAATAGCTTATTTGGGGGATGATCCTAGAAAGCCAGAATAAGATTGCGAAGTATAACAAGGAAGAAGGAAAGGCTAATATACAGTTAGTTACCATGTGAGCAACTGAGGCTCAGTCCTGCTAGAGACCCTCTGTAGAACCCTGTAGAATGCACTTCTGAAGGATGGCGGGGTGAGGTGGGACCATTTTTCTACCAACTCCAGTCCCTCTTTGGGTGAGAAATGCCCTCTGGGGCACACTTCCAGCTGCGTGTGTGTGCGAGGGCTGAGATACTAAGGCTCTCGAAAAGCCCTGAGGCAAAAAAGTTGAAAGACTTGATGGTGGGCACTTGAAGGAGGAAGCCTTCAGCCTGCCAGGAGCTGTCTACCACCCCTGCAGCTGCAGGTGACGCATGAGCAGGAGGTGTGGCAAGGGGTACCTTGTCTGCTTTGAGGATTGCATTATGGGTTGCCATACCAGCCTTTTCATTCCTTTTACTTTTCCATTGGGCTTCTTTTGACTACAAGCCCTAAGCTGTTTTAGAAGCTGGCCTTGTTGCCCCTGAAATTGTTATAATTCCTTCCTAATGCTGGGACAATAGTATTCCATTCACAGATCACATTCTAAAGGCCTCTTACTTTCTCACTCTGGTTGTCCTTGGCTTCTGAGTAGGCCTGGACTCCATATCGCGTGGCCGTCAACATTTTTAAACTTGCAAGTACTCTAGCTTACACATGGAAAGTGATCAATATATATTTGTTGATGATTCTAGCAATAGTGAAACTCTGACTTATCAGAAATACTGTTAAACAGGAACTTGTCTAGGCAAGTGAAGCCAACCAACATTTCTTTTTTTGTTGTTTTTTAATTTTTTTATTTGTTTATTTATTTTTCCCCCAAAGCCCCAGTAGATAGTTGTATGTCATAGCTGCACATCCTTCTAGTTGCTGTATGTGGGACGTGGCCTCAGCATGGCTGGAGAAGCAGTGCGTCGGTGCGCGCCCGGGATCCGAACCCGGGCCGCCAGTAGCACCACGGGGCCGGCCCAACCAACATTTCTTGTAGTATTTCAAAGAAAGAACGAGAGAGCTAATGGGTAGTTACATAGGAATTCATGAAGCTTCTACATACAGGTGGAGTTACTATGTTTCTAATATCTAAAATCTCATCTTTGTGAGACAGAGGAGGCATGTTATTTGTGGGAGTTAGGTTCTAAAATTGGTGCAAAAAACAGAACTCCAGCAGGATCTCAAGGCTTTTTTTTAATCATGTGGGGAGAGAAAATGTCAGAGTCAAAAATATCCTTGAGGGCCGGCCCTGTGGCTTAGCGGTTAAGTGCACGCACTCCGCTGCTGGCGGCCTGGGTTAGTATCCTGGGCGCGCACCATCACACCGCTTCTCCGGGTTAGTATCCTGGGCGCTCACCATTGCACCGCTTCTCCGGCCATGCTGAGGCCGCGTCCCACATACAGCAACTAGAAGGATGTGCAGCTATGACATACAACTATCTACTGGGGCTTTGGGGGAAAAATAAATAAATAAAATAAAATAAAAAAATCCTTGAAATCTATATTTCATTAAAAATAGTGAGCCTATTTTGTTTGTACAAACCTGACATAAATTCTTATGCACACTAGGTTTGAAACCCTCTGAAAGACTCTATCTGCGGATAGATAAAGCATTCCAACCTGTCTGCCCATAAGATTTGACTATGAAATCCTAAAATGGCTAGGAGCTGCATAGCTAATGTGAATGTGTTCCTGCCTGCCTGCAAGATTGCTCCAATCTATGTCACTCTTACCTCTGTATATGCTATTAGATTTGAGACGTGCTTCTTGTAATGAGTATTAGCCCGTTATTTGTGATATATTTTGCAAATACTTCTGATGCTGAGCAAGGGCTTAACCTGCTTGGCGCAAAATAAAAGGCCAAGCAGCGGGTGGTCGAGACAGAACTTTAATAAGCGATAAGCTAGCAAATCGGAAGATGGCGGGGCTATCGTCCTAAAAAACCCATCTTAAAGGGAACTGATTTGGAAATGACTTACATAAGACAAATGGGGTTGGGGGGAGGGGCTCAGGAGTATCGGATGATGGATGACCACAGATCTGCTGAACGCCTCTCCATAGCGGATCTGCTGAATGCAACATTCTTGAGGAAGCTAAGGAACGCTCAGTTACTTCCTTATCTGGGACAGAAGGAACAGTTTGGGCAGAGGACATAAATTTTCTGCTAACAAGTTATTTCTACTGGGTACACATGAGCTTGCCTACATGTAGTTCTAAGCATTTTTCCAAAGCACATTATGAGAATCAGACGGGGAAGGGAGCATGTGGCCTTGGGGGCTGATGTTCTAAGAGTCCTCTGCGCAGGGGTAACTGTCTCTCGTATTTCTTATGATGTGTGAAGCTTATAGTCGGTCATTTTATCTTCTCAATGCTCCTGCGTGATGCTTAGTCAGGTGAAGGGCTGTGCGCAAGTTATGCTCTTTATCAGCAGTCCTCCTGCTGTTCTGCAAGGCAAGCTCAGAAACTTTGGTTACTTTGTTTCCCAAGTTAACCTTGTGAATACAGGCACAGTTTCATCCTAATCCAGGGAAATTTAACTCCTTCATCCTCAATTTCACTTCCTTCCAGTTTGTCTTTTGACTTTGCTAATGGTGATTTTTACCACGCAAAAGTTTTTTATTTTTTTTATGTAGTCTTTTCTTTTATTGCATCTGGATTTTGGATTATAGTTCAAAAGCCTTTCCCCACAGCCAGGTTAGAAAGGAATTCATCTGTTTTCTTTTAGTCCTTGTATTTGGTTTTGTTCTTTTTTTTTTTTTTTTGTGAGGAGGACCAGCCCTGAGCTAACATCCAATGCCAATCCTCCTCTTTTTTGCTGAGGAAGACTGGCCCTGGGCTAACATCCATGCCCATCTTCCTCCACTTTATATGGGACGCCGCCACAGCATGGCTTAACAAGCGGTGCGTCGGTGCGCGCCCGGGATCCGAACTGGCGAACCCCGGGCCGCCGCAGCGGAACGTGCGCACTTAACTGCTTGCGCCACCCGGCTGGCCCCTGGTTTTGTTCTTTGCATTAAGATCTCTGATTCCTTTGGAGTCTATTCTTGTGTGTAGTGTGAGGTGTAGATCCAATTTTATCTTTTGCCAAGTGGCTATATTCTGATTTTCTTATACACAAAACACTGTGTTCTCTGCAGCCACACATTTATAAGCTTTCTCTTAGGATGAGTCACTTCTGCCTATAGTGAATCACAGTAACTTTTTTGTTTGGTTCCAAAGGGTACTGTTTTCTGAAACGGCTTACAGATTCTGGAGGTGTACCTTATCTGGAGCCCTAGCACCTCAGGAAAAGAATATTGCAGTTAAAAAGCACTTTCCTAATTGTCCAGCCCTGCTTGGGGGTTGTGGAAATTTTAAATAAGGTGGATGATATGGTTCCCGTGATTAAGGAGTTCAGTTTGTGAAAGTACATCTGGAGTGATTAGAAAATAATTGAAAGCAGCATAGAACTAGGAATTTTACATTTTGGGTTTCTGCCTAAACACCAGGAAGTATTTCTCTGCACTAGGGCGATCAGGCTTCACGGAGGAGTTGCTGTTGAATTATTCATTTCAGCTGCAGGTAATGGAGAACCTAACTGACAGACGCTTAAACATTTTTTCCCTTCTCATATCAAGAAATCTGGAGGTGGGTGGTTACTAGCTTTGGTTCAGGTACTATGACCTCTCCTTTTCTTCCTGAAAGCAGGAGATAAAACTCCTGTGTGAAAGATGCCCTCCCTATAACAGGAGGAAAAGAACATTCTTATCACCAGAGATGGGAAGTTGAGGCCAAGGAAAACCTGTACAAACAGACTGTGTTAAATTAACACTCATCTTCCTTTAGCCTCCCCATACGTTTTAGTTACTTTTTCACAATTACTACTCTTTGTTCCACCTAGTATATAAGCGCTTAGGTCTAACCGCTTTTTGGGCTTTCACTCTCCTTGAAGGCTGCCATGTAGATATAAAAAATAAAATTTATGTGCTTTTCTCCTCAATCTGTCTTATGTCAACTTAATTCTTAGGCAGAAGGTAGAATTTTCAGCCCCCCTCCCACCTCCAGGGAGGAAAGAGGGACGAAAGATTGAATTAATGACCCGTGGCCAATGATTTAATCCACCATGTCTATGTAATGAAACCTCCATAAAAATCCCTAAATGATGAGGTTCAGAGAGTTTCTGGGTTGCTGAACACATCAAGGTGCTGGAAGGGTGGTGCACCCAGAGAGAATCCAGTGCCCCTCCCCCTATACCTTGCCCTATACATGTCTGCCATTTGGCTATTCCTGAGTTGTATCCTTTATAATAAACCGGGGTAAATGTAAGAGTTTTCCTGGGTTCTCTGGGTCGTTCTAGTGAATTAGCAAAGCTGAGGAAGGAACCCCCGAATTTATGGCCAGTTGGTGAGAAGCACCCATGACAACCTGAGACTTGAGACTGGTATCTGAAGTGGGGGCAGTGTTGTGGGACTGAGCCCCTGTGGGATCTGACTCTAATTGCAGGCAGATAGTGCCAGAATTAAATTGAATTGCAGGACAGGCCAGCTGGTGCCAGAGAGTTGGAGTAGTGTTGGAAAAGACACCACACACTTGGTGTCAGAAGTATTGTGAGTAGAAACAGCTCAGAGAGACCAAGGAGCAAAAAATAGAAAGGATGAGCTAGAATGACTCTGGAGGCCTCCCACCGTGACAAAGGAGGGCCAGCTTACTTAGCCGGAGGGTAGCGGCCTTGACCTGTAATAGTGAGTCAAAAAGACAGGTGGTGGTAGAGCTAAGAACAGTGAGCTTTAAGACAGACAGAGACAATGCTTCAGAGAGATCAAGGATGATAGCTATAGATAAAAAGAAGTTTAAAAGGGCTTAAGGCATAGCAGGCAAGTTGATTAACGGCTCTGAGGTAGATGTTTCCGGCCAGATGTGGGGCTGAGGTCAGAGGCCTGAGAAGTAGACTAGGAGTTGGAGCAGGTTGGTAGTGTCAGAGCCTGGAAGGGGTGGCATACTAAAGGAGTATGGTGGAGTAGGTGGTGAGGGACCAGGGTCAAGGAGAGAAGTGGGCTCTAGATCATGTCCCTGAAAATAATTTCTTCAAAAGCCAATTTATCAATTGACCAATTTGCTGAAAGTTGTCAAACACTTTAATGAATCTGCAACAATGTTAGGTTCCTAACTTTCAGAAACCAGAGCAAACTCCAGGGCTATTGTGGGTCTAACTGTCTGATGTGATCACATCTCCTCAGCCTACCCCAACTGGGTTAGCCACTGGCTAAAGAAACACATAATTGCAAAATTATTTTCCTATCACTTTATGGTAGCTTATATAGCTATGGAATTAAACAGATGGGGAAATTCACAGAATTTCTTGAAATTTTCAGAGCCTTCTGAGAGCACCAGTGTTTGGGAGGCAGCTGGGTAGAAAAGTGCTGATGCATTCTCTGCTTCTTTATCTTCTGCTCCCTTGGCCCACATCTCCAGAAGTGTCTGTCATCTCTTTAGGCTAGCTGTGTGTTCTCTCACGATCTACAGCCGTGGAAGAGAAACCAGTAAGCCAAAGGCAGATATAGATGGCCCTTGTGGAGTTGACCCTCTCCTGGCTGTGAGAAATGGATATTTGTGCATGGCTGCTAGTTCTCTGTTTACTCAAGTCTAGGAAATTACAGAGAAGTTCCAAATGCAGCACTTACAGGAAGTGTAGCGTTTTGTGTCCAAAAATCTTGCCAGAGTATTTTGGCTCTTGACTGGGCTGTCCATGTGGAGGCATCTCTCTTCTCAGCCTTCTTCCCCTGGGCGTTGTGAAGATGGGAAGACTGTGCCTATTGACAGATGGTGCCCTACACTCTGCTGTTCTCAGTAAATGACTATCAGTGAACATAAGTGTTTGGAAGGGCCAGTGGTCAGAGCGTGCTGTAGGCACAGCTGTGTGCCATGCATGTTCGAGGGCAGAAAATTGGACTCTGACGCACAGAGATTTGTGGAATCCTCCATATGTTTTGAAAACTATCTTTGAGAAGTAAGTATACAGATTCATCGCTTAGGAGAAGAAAACACAGCAAGCTGGATTGGGGAAGGCACAGCACAGAAAGAGAGAAAACCTAAGTAGGATGAGGGCAGGAAAGCTGGGCTTTCAAGAAAATGTAGACTCAGACATCTCTCTCCCTCCTCCCCTCCAGCGTCCCTGCTCTCTAAATAGCTAGGAAAGAGAGGTGGAATTGTGCTGGGACAATCTTAGAAGTAGATCAGATTAGAGACAGAGCTATCACATGCCCCGAAGGAAAGAAAGACTGATTGAAGGCGTGTGAGGAGAGCAGTCTCCCAAGCAGCTGTGATCCGAAGGTCCATCCCTGAAGACCCTATTGCTATTTCTCACCCGGATTTGCCTGATTTCTTAGACAAGAATCCCATATGATTTGTCTGTTTCAAAGTTGATTTCTCCTCTTTCTTTCTGGTTACATGGTATTTACAAGCCTCTTCTAGAAAGTTTTCACCTGATCATGATTCTTTGCATATAGCCCCCCCTCACTGTAACCTACGAGCTAAATGCCCAGACCTAGTGCTTCCTGGTTGGCCTAGTTTTGTAGCCATTGAAGATTAATAATAAAGTAATATCAGGGTAATAAAATACTGGCGCTGGGATATCATAATACCTACTGCTATAGTAGGAAAATTTCGGGTAAAGATGATGTGCTGAACACAAGAATTTCCTTTTCTTACTACCTGGCAAAATCTTCAAAAGATCCTCAGAGAGAGATATGCCAAAATTTCACCAATAGCAATAAAACAAGGGAAGGAATACAATTTTAGGTCATAAACTTTGAAAAATAGTGGCCAAGGAACCAAACAGAAGATTTTACCTCTAACTCCCTCCTCATCCTTCCCCCCAGCCCATCCCCACTAAGCAAGATAGAGAAAGTAGGTAATTTGACCCAATCTTCCTTAATAACTCCCAATTAGGAGAGAAATGGACTGAAGCGGCCAGTAGACAGACCAGGGAAAAGTCAAAGAACCCTGGAGAGAAGCTACTCTCACCGCAGGATATCAACAGAGGCAGGAAGAACAGCCAGGGCTCCTCATTTTCTTGGCTCCATGCTGAATTCGGGAAGTGATCTGAAGCCATGGGAACAGACGCTGCTCCAACCAGGTAGAGGCTTCCTAGCTATAAGAACTCTCAGAAAAGAGAGCACAGCTGAGGTACCATAATAACAGGTGCCAGCAGCCCCAGAAGGACTCTCCCTTCTCCCTTCCAGTGCCCTCAGTCTGCAGAGAAATGAGGAGAACCCAGTGTTCAGCTTTAAAGTTCTTGTTTTTAGTGGAAGACACTATGAGAAGAGTAACAAGGACAATTCCTCCATATCATAGATCATATAACATACGAACAGAAGGCCCTAGAGCAGGGTGTCTCAATTTGAGCACTTAACATTTTGGGCCAGATAATTCTTTGTTGTAGAGGAGGGGGTATCCTGTGCATTGTAGAGTGTTTAGCAAGTCCCTGACCTCTATCTGCTAGACGCCACTAGCAACCCTCCCACTCCCTTCTGCCTCAGTTGCAACAACCAAAAATGTCTCCAGATATCACCAAATGTTTTCTGGGGTACAAAATCACCCTAAGTAGAGAACCACTGCTCTAGAATCTAGACATGGCAGCCCACTTTAAACATGGGCAAGGAGAAAAGAAATGACATGACACCTAGAGAAACATTTCATACTAAAGCAATAAAGGAATTAAAGTAAGGAAGCTAGGAGGCAAAAGGCAGACAATGAATCCACTCTAGAAGGAAATATAATACAAGGAAAAGAAGAAAATTCTCCCAAACTCTTTCTCCTTATAGAACAATTTATTAACATAAATTCAATGAAACAAAAGTTCAAAGACTAGATGGTAAAATAACAGAATGGACTGCAAAAGGAGATTGCAGTGCTAAGGAAATGAATTGAGTCCCAGAATAATAGCACCATAGAACTAATAAATACATTATATGTATCAAGGAACTGACTAGACAGGATTAAATGTAGAATTACTGACAAAGAGAAAGGCTTGAGGTACTGTAGAAAATTCAGAGTAAAAAAAACAAATCAATTAAAGCAATTAGATAATAGGATATAAATATACAGGCCATAAAAAGATCAGCTAACGTAAGGATAAGTTGCTATCCTTGAAGTTAAGAACTCTCCAAATGAAATACAACAAATATTCAGAAACAAGATGGTGGGGTGTTGATAAATGGTGAGGCTGGATGATGAGTACATAAGAGATTTCATATTATTCCCTCTACATTCGTGTATGTTTTAAAAGTATTTATAATAAAAAATTTTTAAAAGTAACCAAAGACATAACAGAAAAACATATTCACGAACTCAACGTATTGACTTGCCAGATGAAAGGGCATGCAATGAAGCAGAAAAAAATGAAAGAAAGAACAGTTGTAATAAGACATTGTCTGGTTTGGTTGCTAAACTTCATATATAAAGAAAGAACTTAAGATTCCAGGCACAAAAACATAAGAGAAAAAGTGCTTACCTCTGATTTCTCTATAGCAACATTTAATGCCAGAAGACAATGGAATCCTATCTAGACAAGCTCTGAGAACGAGTACGACCTGAGGATATTTTACCAGCCAGTTGGACTTTAATTGCAAATGCGGCAGGCAGAAATTCTCAAACATGGCAGTACTCAAGGATTACAGCGCTGGAGTCATTCTTAAAAAATTTATAGGTGAGGGCCGCCCCGTGGCTTAGCGGTTAAGTGCGCGGGCTCCGCTACTGGCGGCCCGGTTCGGATCCCAGGCGCGCACCGTCGCGCCACTTCTCCGGCCATGCTGAGGCAGCGTCCCACATACAGCAACTAGAAGGATGTGCAACTATGACATACAACTATCTACTGGGGCTTTGGGGAGAAAAAAAAAGGAGGAGGATTGGCAATAGATGTTAGCTCAGAGCCGGTCTTCCTCAGCAAAAAGAGGAGGATTAGCATGGATGTTAGCTGAGTGCTGATCTTCCTCACACACACACACAAAAGTTTATAGGTGATGAATCCAGCTAATAAAAAGAGGATTTGGAAATCAGTGTTAAAAGAACAAAGGGAAATCCAATGCTACCAGGAAATGGAGGGATATTTACTTTTTATTATAAATAAATAAAGGAATAAAAACCTTTTATTTTAGGGCCGGCCCTGTGGCTTAGCGGTTAAGTGCAGCGCTCTGCTGCTGGCGGCCCAGGTTCAGATCCCGGGTGCGTGCCGATGCACCGCTTCTCCGGCCATGCTGAGGCCACGTCCCATGTACAGCAACTAGAAGGATGTGCAGCTATGACATACAACTATCTACTGGGGCTTTGGGGGAAAAATAAATAAATAAATAAAATTATTAACAAAAAGAAACTTTTTATTTTAAATGCATTTTTGGAAGGAAAATATATGTGACCAAAATCTACCGAAACCAGGCAAGTTGTCCTTCAAGTATAAAGGCAAAAGGCAGACTGTATCAAAGATAAAGAAACCTGTGGAGTACAGCACTCATGAGTGCTCTTGAAAATGTTACTTGTAGAAGAAATTCAGTGACCCAAGAAATGAATGAAAATAGAG
Source organism: Ceratotherium simum simum (assembly GCF_057802395.1). NCBI lineage: Eukaryota > Metazoa > Chordata > Mammalia > Perissodactyla > Rhinocerotidae > Ceratotherium > Ceratotherium simum. The sequence goes on from NC_141903.1 coordinate 90,054,208, forward strand.
AACTCAAGTATGGAGAAAATGTGGTAAAAAGATTGGTAAGTTTATATTAATCTAACTATAGAACTAAGACTAATATTGGCAGAAATTGTGATTATATAACTATGATTATATAATTATGATTACATAACCATATAAATATATATTTAACTGTAAATATAACCTCTGATAATGTAAAAATAATAATGTAACTAGGAAAAATTAGGTAATGGGTATGGAATACAAGAAGAACATAATCAATACAATAAGACTGCTAATTTCCCCATATTTCGTAGCAGGAAGTCAATCAATATTTGATCAGAGTATGTTCTTTGACCACAGTTGAATTAATCTAGAAATCACAAAAAAATCACCCGTACCCTAAAAATTAAATAGTATACTTCAAATATCCATGGGTCAAAGAAGAAATCACAGAGGACATTAAAAAATCTTTTGAAGGGCCGGCCTGGTGGCGCAGCGGTTAAATGCTCGCGCTCCACTTGGGCAGCCCGAGGCTTCACAGGCCCGGATCCGGGCGTGCACCGCGGCACTGCTTGTCAAGCCATGCTGTGGCGGTGTCCCATATAAAGTAGAGGGAGATGGGCACAGATGTTAGCCCAGGGCCAATCTTCCTTGGCACAAAAGAAGAGGATTGGCATCAGATGTTAGTTTAGGGCTGATCTTCCTCACACGCACACACACAAAATCTTTTGAGCTGAATGATGATAAAGATTCAACATATCCAAACTTGTGGAATGTGGTTAAAGTGGCACGTAGAGGGAAATTTGTGCTCTTAAATGCATGTATTAGAAAAGAAGAAAAGCTAAAAATCAGTTACTTAAATTTCCTTCTCAAGAGGCTAGAAAAAGTACGTCAAATTAAACCTAAAGAAAGTAGAAAGAAGGAAATAATAAAGATAAGAGTATAAATCAATAAAATAAAAAAACTTACAATAGAGAAAACCAACAAAGCTAAAAGTTGGGTCTTTTAAAAAGATGAGGAAAGTTGACAATCCCTACCAAGATTGATTAAGAAAAAAAAGAGAACAAACACAAATTAACAATATTCAGAATGATAAAAAAGAGTTCATTACAACATCATGTTCATATTAAAAAAATAATGAGATAATATTATAAACAACTTCATGCCAATAAATTTGACAGTTTACACAAATGAGAAATCCTTTGAGAAACACGACAAAAATAAAATAGAAAATCTGAGTAATCCACTATCTATAAAGGAAATTGAGTTCCATTATTAAACACTTTCACACAAAGAAAATCCCAAGCCCAGATGACTTCACCAATGAATGCTTCCAAACATTTAGTGAAGAACACCAATCTTACATAAAATATTCAAGAGAATTAAAATAGAAGAACACTTTCCAAGTTTTTTTTAATGAGCACAACTGCAATAACAAACTTGAACAGGACGTTATAAGAAATGAAAATGAAAAGGACATTATAAGAAATAAACAATCTCTCTCAAGAACATAAATGCAGAAATCTTAACAAAAAGATGACAAATTAAATGCTGTGAAAGAGAAAAAGTATAGTACACCATAACCAAGTGAGATTTAATCCAGGAATGTAGTAGTGGTTTAACATCTGAACAGCAAATCTTTTAATTTACCATACTAAGAGAAAAATTTTAGCATTATTTCAATACACACAGCACAAATATTTTATAAAATTCAATACTCACCCATGATAAAAATTTCACCCATGATAAAAATCTCTTAACAAACAATCAATGGGAATTCCCTATTCTGATAAAGAGTATCTACTAAAACCCCATAGCAAACATTGAACTCGGTGATGAACTCGATCGTCCTGGGATAACGAATGTTACAATGATGACAAGGAATGATAGCTTGCGAGCCACCAATTCTATTCAACATTTTACCAGAGGGCCAACCAGTAAAGTAAAACAAGAAAAAGAATTAAAAGGCACAAATATTGGAAAGACCATCATTATTTGCAGATAATATAATTATGTATTTAGATAATCCAAAAGAATCTATACACAAACTATTTGAATTAATAAGTTTATCAAGGTCACTGATACCAGGATAATAGTTTAAAAATCAAATTTATTTCTATATGTGAGCTTCAAATAAATAAAAATTGAACTTAAAAAACAGTGTCATTTACAATAGCATCAAAATCATAAAATAGCCAGCAATAAATCTAATAAAAGATATGCAGAAGCTCTAGATGAAACTACAAAACGTTATTGAGAAATTTTTAAAAACCTAGATAAGTGGAGGGTTCACCATGTTCACAGAATGCAAGAGTCAGTATTTTCAAGATGTTGACTCTCCACACTGATCTATAGATTCAGTGCAATCCTAATTAAAAAGACAGCCACAATTTTTTCTTGTAGAAATTGACAAGGTGATTCTAAAATTTATATGAAAATAGCCAAAGCAATCTTGAAGAAGAACAAAATTGGAGTAATAACACTGCTAGGTATCAAGATCTATTATAAAGCTATAGTAATTAAGACAGTATATTACTGGCGCAGGGAAGGACATTAGACCACTGTAACAGAATGTAGTTCAGAGACAGACTCACACATAAATGGTCACCTGGTTTTTGACAAAGCTGACACTTCATGTGGTAGGGAAAGGATGGTCTTTTCAAGAAATGGTTCTGGGTCATTTCACAATCTATATGGAATATATATATAGTCTTGATCTGCAATCCAGATTAATTGCAGATCTAAATGTGAAAAGCATAGGAAAACACCTTTATGACCGCAGGCTAAGCAAGGATAAGTAAACAGGAAGCAAAATATACTAACAATAATAGAAAATATTGATATATTAGACTTCCTTAAGAGTAAGAACTTCTGTTCATTAAAAGACACCATTGGAGGGCCGGCTCCGTGGCTTAGCGGTTAAGTGCGCGCGCTCTGATGCTGGCGGCCCGGGTTCGGATCCCGGGAGCGCCCCGAGGCACCACTTCTCCGTCCAACGTGAGGCCGGGTCCCACGTACAGCAACTAGAAGGATGTGAACCTATGACATACAACTATCTACTGGGGCTTTGGGGGGAAAAAACTGAATAAATAAAATCTTTAAAAAAAAAAAAAAAAAGACACCATTGGGCCGGCCCTGTGGCTTAACAGTTAAGTGCGTGTGCTCCGCTGCTGGCGGCCCAGGTTCGGATCCCGGGTGCGTGCCGATGCACCGCTTCTCCGGCCATGCTGAGGCCGCGTCTCACATGCAGCAACTAGAAGGATGTGCAGCTATGACATACAGCTATCTACTGGGGCTTTGGGGGGAAAAATAAATAAATAAAATTAAAAAAAAAGACACCATTAAGAGAATGGAAAGGCAGAGTAGGAGAAGATAACTGTAACACATTTCACAAAGATTCTCATCAAGAATATGTAAAGAACTCCTACAAATTAACGAGGAAATGACAGAAAACACGATGGAAAAATGGGCAAAATTATTGAATAGGCACTTCACAATAAGGGATATCTCAGTGGCCAATAAACATTAAGAAAAGATGTTCAATGTCATTAGTCACCAGGGAAATTCAAATACCCATGTACCCACTAATGGTTGAAATGTAAGAAGACAAACAATAGCAAGTGTTGGCAAAGATGCAGAACAGGAACTCTCACGTGCTATTGGTGGGAGCGTAAACTGGTCAACCATTTTGAGGAACTCTTTGGCAGTATCTACCAAAGCTTAATATGTGCATGTTCTATGACTGAGCAATCAACACCCCTCAGCATGTAGGAGTATTTTCTTTTGTTATTGTTACTAATATGGCAAGACCTCCAATAGGTATTGTTAAGTCAAAAAAAAAAAAAAAAAAGCTGAACACAGTGTATAATACCTTCTCTTTTGTGTAAAGACATACACCCACATATAACCAACAGAAGTGTGGACATCTGTTCAACAAATATAAGTATGAAAATATTCTTAATAACTCCCAACCAGATGCCACCCAATTTTCCATAAACAGTAAGATGGATAAATAATTTGTGATATATTTATGCAATGAAATACTATGTAGCAGTGAGAGTGAATGAGCTTCAACTACATGCAACAATATGGATAAATTTCACAAACATAATTTTCAGCAAAAAAAAAAAAAAAACACCAAAAAGTAGTAAATACTGTATGATTCAACATATATGAAGTTTTAAAACAGGCAAACCAAATCTACGCTGTTAGAAGTCAGGATGGTGATTATGTGTGGGTGGGAGAAGGACTAGAGGGATGCAGGAAGGGGCTCCTAGTCAAGTTCATTTCTTAAGTTGGTTCCATAGATGTCATTTAGTGAAACTCTCTACACCTGTGATTTGTGCACTTCAATAAAGAAACAATTTTTAAACTACACTGAGATATTATTGTTCACCTATCAGACTGGTAAAAATCTAAAAGTTACACAAAACTCTCTAATGGCAAGGCACTGGCGGGACAGGCCGCCTCACACATTGGTGGTGGGGTAAATGAGCGTTGATGTGAAGTGTTACGACTCATGTGGAGAGCAACGTGATAATGTCTGTCAAAAGCACAAATGCACACACCCTTTTACACAGAAGTTCCAACTCTGGGAACCTACTTGAAGTTATGTTTGCAGATGAAATTGTTTATGCACAAGGTGATGCATTGCATAAGTTTTTGTAATAGCAAATTATTGGCAATAACCCATATGTCTGTCAGTAATATATCATGTTACAGCCACACACAAAAATACTATGTGACTGTAATAAAAATAAAGAATATTACCAGTCAGTGTAGCCTAGCGACTTAGGGTCTGAATGCTGGAGTCACCTGCCTGCTTTCACACCCTGCTCCACCACTTACTTTTCTACGCCTCAGTATGAAGTTTAAACGTCCTCTTCTATAAAATGCGGATAAGGATACTACCTTATGGGTAGAATTGTTGTGATGATTTTTTTTTTAAATTTTATTTATTTATTTATTTTCCCCCCGCAAAGCCCCAGTAGATAGTTGTATGTCATAGCTGCACATCCTTCTAGTTGCCGCATGTGGGACGCGGCCCCAGCATGGCCAGAGAAGCAGTGCGTCGGTGCGTGCCTGGGATCCGAACCCGGGCCGCCAGCAGTGGAGCGCGAGCACTTAACCGCCAAGCCACAGGGCCGGCCCTGTTGTGATGATTAAATAGTTAATTTATGTAAAGCATTTAGAAACAGTGTCTGGCACAAAATAAGCATGTAGGAGTGTTTTCTTTTGTTGTTGTTACTAATATGGCAACATCCCCAATATGTCTTGTTAAGGATAAAGAAAAGAAACGCCGAACATGTGTATAATATCCTCTCTTTCGTGTAAAAAAGGGAATATGTAAAACTACTTATTCAAGAAATATACATAAGTAACCCCCCGCCATGGGGAGTAGGAAGCTGGGATCAGGGAAGATGGGGGACATTGTTAACCTTTTTTATGTATTACGGGTTTTGAATCATGTGATTATGTTACCTATTCAAATAATTTAAAGAGAGAGCGAGAGAGCATTGCTATGGAGTCACAAGATTTATGTGCCGTTCCCGCTCCACCATACCAATAGTATGTCATTTCACAGGTTTTTTACCTTTTCTGAGGTTCAACTTCTAAGAGTCACTTAGAATCAATGACTATCATGAAAGCAAATTTATAAAGCATGTATCAGCTGGGACTCTTTGGGCTGTGAATGACAGAAAACCCAATGCAACTGGCTTGCCCCCCAAAAAAGGAATTTATCGGCTCACATTACTGAAAACTCCAGGAGGTGGATCTGACTTCTATTCCGTTAGATTCAGGCCTCTAAAGATATCACCAGGCTTTACTTCTCTCTAGTTCTCTGCTCTGCCTTCTGCCATGTTGGCCTCTTTCTCTGGCTCCAAGTGCAGCCCCAGCATCTCCAGGCTTTCTCTCATCATGGCAAGATGACCATGGGTACCCTAGCCTCGAAAGCTCTCAGATTCAGGTCTAGCAAGAAGAGTAAGTGTAGTTTCTGGTAGCTTCTGTCAAACTCTTGAGATTCACTCTAGTTGACCCAGCTCAAGTCATGTTTCCGTGAGGGTCAGGGCTTTAATTCCCTGGGCCTGATATTGAAGGTGATATGGGGTGCTCTCTAGGAAGATAATCCTGTCAACAACATGCATTGGAGAGACTGGAGGCAAGACTTGAGAGAGGGGGTAATCGCAACGGTACAAGTGACAGATAATGAGTTGCGCTAGTTCTGAGGTGGCGAATAAGTTTAAATGACTTAAGCATGGTCTGACTTCAAAAAGTAATGCTCATTTAAAATAATAATAAAGGAGGAGAGACTGTTCTAGATTAAAAGATATTGAAGAGACAACTAAATGCAATGTGTGAATCCTAGTTCAAAAGATAAAAGCAACAAGGTGCAGCCTCTATGGAAAACAGTATGGAGAGTCCTCAAAAAATTACAAATAGAAATACCTTATGATCCAGCTATCCCACTACTGGGTATCTACCCAACGAACCTGAAATCAACAATCCAAAGAGGCTTATGCACCCCTATGTTCATCGCAGCATTATTCACTATAGCCAAGACATGGAAGCGACCCAAGTGTCCTTCAGCTGATGAATGGATAAAGAAGATGTGGTATATATATACCATGGAATACTACTCAGCCATAAAGAAAGACAAAATCGTCCCATTTGCAACAACATGGATGGACCTGGAGGGTATTATGTTAAGTGAAATAAGCCAGAAAGAGAAAGACAAACAGGGCATGATTTCACTCATATGTGGAAGATAAACCAACACACGCACAGATAGAACTGTTTGGTGGTTACCAGGGGCTAGGGGGGTGGGGGGTGGGCACAAGGGGTGGAGGGATGCGCTTATATGGTGACTGATAAACAATAATGTACAACAAAAATTTCACAATAAAAACAACAACAACAACAAGAAGATAAAAGCAACAAAATATATTCTTGGGACAATTGGGAAAATTTGAATATGGACTGGTTACTAGATAATATCGTGAAACTATTTTTAATAATTTAAGTGCAGGAATGGTATGGTGATAATCTAGGAAAATGTCCTCTTCTCAGGAGACACATGTTGCAGTGTTTAGGAATAAAGTGCCATGATGTCTGCTTCTTACCTTCAAATGGCTCTGAAGGAAAAGTGAATGGGTAGATGATAGACAGAGAAATCATAGGATGTTAACAATTACTGAATCTAGGTGGTAGCCATTCAGGGGTTCATTTTATTTCAGTGTTTTTGTGTATTTGAAAATGCTCATAATTTTAAAAATTGGGGAGGAAACATGGTCTGAAAAAGAGAAGATTGTTCTGCTTATTCCAGAACTCAATTTGCTTTTCTGGTCCTTGGATCTTTGAGTCTGGTCGTTTGGGTAGACTGATTGTTCTCAGACTCTGAGGGCACGCAGGGAAGGACAAGTGAGTGGAAAAGGTTCACTGAAGAGAAGCACAAGAGACTGAAAGGAAACTGTATGAATGTGGTCAGGAGCTGTCTCTGGGGGACTAGATTATCACTTTTTATTTTTTTAATCTACTTCTTTGTAATTTTCTGTAATTTCCAAATTTTCTACAATGATTTTGATTATTTTTATAATGAGACAAAAGAAAAGAAATTTAATTAAATAGAACAGGAGTGAAAGGGGGAAAATGGATAAGAAAAATTTTTTTAATTGGTTTAATTGGAGTTTGGAACAAACTTACCATTTGAGGCAGAGATGGTAGCTGATATCTTCTTCCTTTCTTAGAAGCAGAAAACACAACGTTTAGAGAGAAAGGTGTTTGGTCTGGAGGAGTAAAAAAATCAGGATGCCAGAAAAACTGGAGGATGTGGGACATTAGCCATGAATAGGGAAGAAGTGAATTTAGTGGCTGGATGAGAAAGAGGGGTTTTCTTTTTATTAAAATGTACTTTTGGCTTTGGAGAATTTAGGACTTCTGAGCACTGGTTCTAGGCTCAAGGGAAATGGTGAAGGAGATTTTCAGGTTTCCTTCCAAAATACCCAATCCAGATTGGAAAGAAGGCAAGGATCTAGAGTCCCCTTTGGGAGTAAATATGAATGGTAAGGGGTACCCAAGTTGTGAAAAGTGAAGGACAGTTTTGAAGTCAGAATTGTTCTCAGAGATTTTCTACCTCGATTCTCTTAATAAAAGGTCCAGAGAGGTTGAATGACTCACTCAAGGTCAGACAGATGAATGACAGAAGCCAGCCTGAAGAAAAAAATCTCACGTACAGATCCAGCTGGGATAGAATTAGTGGATATATTATAAAAATCAGCATGGTGTAGTATGTGGGTATCTAATTTGTGGCTTCTCTGGAATATCTGAGGCCTCCAGAATTGTCCAGGAGAGTCACATGTATGACTGTGTAGGTCGCTGAGGATGTTACCTATTGTCTAACTGTTGGAGCTGGGAGTCGTGGTAGCCGTCTGGACTGATCAGCGACTATAACTGAAGCCGCACGTAACTATATCACTTTAACCTGTTCTAGTTTATGCTGTTAAAATTAGATCATGAGACTGGGATTATGAAGGTTAATAGACTTGAGAAGAAAAGTAAGCATAAATAAAGCCTCCAAATAACTCAGGTCCCCATATGCCAGCTTTGGACTTCTAGACACAAATTTTTTTTTTTTCTGTGAGGAGGATCAGCCCTGTGCTAACATCTGTCAATCCTCCTCTTTTTGCTGAGGAAGACTGGCCCTGGGCTAACATCCAGGCCCATATTCCTCCACTTTATGTGGGACGCCGCCACAGCATGGCTTGCCAAGCGGGGCGTGGGTGCGCGCTCGGATCTGAACCGGCGAAACCCTGGGCTGCTGCAGCGGAGCGCGCGCACTTAACTGCTTGCGCCACCGGGCCAGCCCCTTGACACAAATTTTAATCAACGAAAACTTCACTTTTTGCTCTTCACAATCACCACAGAGCTGTTATTGGGAAAACTTGGATGTGCCCGGAAAAATGGAAAGAGCAGATGTGTGTTTTCACCATTCTAGGCTACAGGATCTTGTGGTTTAGGCTCAGTCCTGCCCTAACAAGTTGGTGAGTCTTAAACAAATCACAAACTTTAGAGGCCTCAGTTTACTTATCTGCAAGGATTGTACTTTCATCTCAGAGGATTGTACTTTCTTGTTTAAAAATCTCATTCTTGATACTTATTTATGACAGGGAACATTTGCAAGCAGTCTATTGTGAATTGACGTAAGCCAATTTGTTCAACTGTCAAGTGAAAATCAATAACCTGCTGATCAAAGATAGGTGGAGTGTCCGTGTGCCTTCCTTTCACAACCTTGCGTCCAGGTGATACGTTACAAGGAAAACCTTAAAACAAATTCCGCCAAACCACGTTTGTAGGTAAGCAAACACAAAAGCCATCATGTGACCGGTTCTTATAGGTTCAAGGCAGACTTCGGTCTCTGGCTTCAGTCATTCTGAACCGCGTCTGAAGTAAGACGTTCACTCTGAGTGGACTCAATCCTACAGCTGTCAGGAAAGAGAATCTTTCATGAAGTGACAGCTACTGGATGAAGCAGGACTCTAGACCTCAGGTGCTGCACCAAAGGTAATAACTTGTGGGGCTGCCTAGATTCTTACTCCTTGTTCATGCAAGGGTAGTGATGTCTACGCAGTCTTTCTATCTCGAATACCACTCATTTCACCAATCAAAAATTATATATGATATCCCTTAGCTAATTAACAAACCCTTGTGTAGATGTCAATGAGATATGTGGAAGGCTTGTGCAACTATCTCATGAGTGTGGATTCCTGATTGGAGTACTTTAAATGTTAATTAATTACCTCTATGGTGAGATTAAAGTTAATTTACATACACACACAGTCTTTATGCGGTGACAGACACTACGATATCTTCCAACATCCAACAGCTGGGACATGGTTAAGTAGACAATGATATATCAAGACAATGGAAGTTCATAAACACATCTACAATGTGGATATGTCAATATTTGGAAATCCATGTAAAAGAATGCTAAATGGAAAAAAGAACACAATATGTAAAGACAATGTAAATTAAGACATTTGTTGAATTAACATTAAGTAAATTATAGATACGCATGGAAAGATATAAAAAGATAAAATGTTTCTTTTTCCTTCTAATATTTTTCAGGTACAAAATAGGGAAAATACATATTATGATCTCTATCAACTTACTCTGAAATATTCTTTTTTTTTTAATAATTTTATTTATTTATTTATTTTTCCCCCCAAAGCCCCAGTAGATAGTTGTATGTCATAGCTGCACATCCTTCTAGTTGCTGTACGTGGGACGCGGCCTCAGCATGGCCGCGGCCTCAGCATGGCTGGAGAAGCGGTGCTTCAGCGCGCGCCCGGGATCTGAACCCGGGCCGCCAGCAGTGGAGCGCGCGCCCTTAACCACTAAGCCACGGTGCCGGCCCCTGAAATATTCTTAATGTTCAGGTTCCAAACCACAACCACTCATTCATTCAGCAAATAATTAGTAAGCATTTACTATGTGTCAGGCACCGAGACACAAAGATGAATAAGACCAAATCCTTGGGTTCAGGGAGCTAACAATCTGGTGTTCTGAAACAAGTAAATTGATTATTATAATAAAGTAGGTCCTACAAGAGAGACATGAAAAATTCTGTAGAAGCTCCCAACCTTCAGGCCAGAATTTCCCATAGCCTGCAGGACATACCAAGGGGGAAATACTACAGATAGCTCTAATGAAAAGTGAGCAAAACCTAACTTGTGACTCCCCTTCCCCCCACGTCCCCAGCTTGCTCTTTCTTCCATATTGTAGTACCAGACAGAACAAGCCACAGCCTGGGGCTGTGTCCACAGGCCCCTTCTACATCTGTGATAGTGAGCCCCTCTCCCAAAGCCCTTGCTGACTGTAGCCATCCTAGATGTTTCCCATCCATAGGTTGCTTCAGCCAGCTGGATACAGAGTGAACATCTGCCTCTTAGGCCACCATTCCAGAAACTGAACAGCTGCCTGATTAAATGCACTGATAGGAAAACTCTATTCCAATAGGGACAATGTTTAGCAAGGCCAGTTCTCTCCCTATGAAATTTGAACTGTAGGTCTGAGAAGAGAATCAAGCAGTTGGTGGCAGGAGCTGAATCCAAAAGACACTCAGAATACAGTACACAGAAACCATGAGTAAGCAGAAACTATGAGTAAGTAGCAGACCTGAGGTAGAGTGTGAGGTAGTTGATGGGTAGTAATAACACAGCCACAGAGAGAAGCTATCACCATAAATGCAAGGGCCATCAAGCTGATATAGAACAAAGACACCTGATTTAGGCTTTGGAGCCGTGACCAACTTACTATGCCCAAATGATGCCCCAGACTCTGCTGCCCAGAAATCCTACTATCCTTATTTTTACTCATTAACACGCACCAAACTGCCCATCCCTCAAGTGTAACCTGAGTGACTCTATTCTTTTCCACAAAAATTGTCTACTGAATTCTCTTTCTACAGAGTCACCCAAAGCTGAAGTCTAAAAGTCATCCTTCATTCCCCCTACTCTGTTACCCCAAAGCACTGAGTCCTGCACAGTCTACCTTTTGAATTTCACTTAATCCATCCTCTCCATTCCACCCTTATTAACCTACTTCAGTTCTTGGTCACCATAATTTGTCATCTGATTCCCATGCATTCAGCCCCACTTTCTCATCTCTCATGCTGCCTCTACAGTGATGGGTTTAAAAAGCAAATCTATGAAAGGAACCTAAATAGTCATTATCTGAAAATGATTTTGTTCACATAGAAGCCCTAAAAGAATTCTTGGAAAAACTGTTAGAAATAATAGAACTTGGTAAAATGGCAAAATAAATAATAAAACATTTAAAAAATAGCTTTCCTCTATAACGAGATATAAAGAAAAAGTAATCCTATTCATGACAGCAACCAAAATATCTAAAATATCATAGATAACTTAAAAAAAAAAAAACAATGTGCCATGAGGAAGAAAACAGCAGACTTTAGAGATATACACAAAATATAAATAAATGTCTCCATTCCTTCTTCTTTTGATAAACTCCTAATTTTCTAAGACGAATGAATCTTTGTTCCTTATAAACAAATCCTATCAATATCCCTAGATGAGAAGACTGAAGAGCATAAGCATGTCAATTCAGCTCACGTTATATGTGGATTTAATGTAACCCCTATCTAATGCCCAACAGGGATTTTTGGGGGAGAGAATGCTTGACAAAATAATCTAAAATTCCTGTGAAAGAACTGGTGAATATGGCAGGAAAAATTTTGAAAAGAACAACATTTAGAGGGACTAGGCCTCCCAGATATTAAAACATTATAAAGTCATGAAAATTAAAGGGCTAGAAACAGCACAAGAATATAAAAATTAATGAAACAGAAAAAGAAGCTCCCAAATACACATTTGTATAAATAAACATTATAATATATAATAGCAATTTAACATACATTCTAATTGAATTGGAAAGAAATGGACTATTCAATAAATGATTGATTGAGGAGCAAGGGTTCAATACTGAGAAAAAAAGCAATCATTTAAGACTTTGATGTCATCTGTCTATCCATCTAATCTCTCCCAGACCACAAAAGCTGAAAGCATTCCTTAACACTTCCCCTGACCAGGCCCCAACCCCCAGTCTCGTTAGGCACTGCCCATGTAACACACTGCATTGCAATAATTGCTTTACTTGTCTGTCAGGAACTCAGAGACGAGGTACTGGGAACTCAGATAAGAACTACTCTCTGAACCATCCCTGTTTAGTCCATATTAAGTGCTTAAAAAAATGTAGAGTTAATAACAGAGGAGAGGGAAGACTAAGTGCCCAGGATTGTAAGCAAAGACTCCATTCAACAGCTTTTATTACTCAATCAATAATTGCTGGTTGGGTTACTCAAGACTTCATTTTGGCTGTAAAAGTCTAAACAATACCAATTTCAAAACCAAAATCTGAAGGACGCATGTACACATACCTATTTTTTTTTTGGATTTAAAAAAAAGATATAGGGGTGAAATGAAGATAAACAGTAGTACCCCAAAGTGATGGAGAGCTTTCAACTAAATCCAATCTATCTCCTTAATTCTACATGGAATAATATCATATCTTCTTACATGATTCTAAACTCCACCCAGGTGTATTTCTTCATCTGCCAATTTTAAAAGGAAAATATAAGATTCCTTGGTATTACACTGCATTTATTGCAGTGGTGGGCTGATAGTGTTGGTTGTTGTTATTAAGCATTTTATAAACATCCATCAAGGTTATTACTTTTCCTGCTATATTGGAGGGGCAGCTACAATCGTTCCAAAGACCCATGCATCCCTATGATGGTAAAATAGAGCAACCATGCATAGTCGTGCAGGGTAGAGGCGGGGGGAGGCCATGTTCTACCAGATTTTCAAACAGTTTAACAGCAGCAACAGTGAGGTTTAGAATATATGGTAGTGGTGGTGGTAGGGTGTTTTTATTTATTTATTATTTTTTAAATATTTACCTGTTTCAGCAAGATCTTTGTATGCAAGCTGACAGGTAGACTATTTCTTGATGACTTTATGCAGAAGGAAGTGTTTTTTGTATTATGTAAATAATCAGGCCACCAAAGGTAATGCAGAAAGAAAAAAAAGGGGAAAATCAATGTAACAGAACATGTTTTTCTTTTACATGTATAACCCCTCATCATCTTCTCAGGGAGCCTTGTTATTCTCAAGATGGTGGCCCTTCTCAAACTGAAGACACTATTCATGAGCAGATGGAATATGCAGACTACAGAGAGAAATTGAATAAGAGGGAGAGCTGGTGGCTGATAGTTGGAAAAAGGATTAGGGAGAAGTCTAATGAGATTTTTTTCTAGGAAATTCTGTGAGCTATGCAATATAAATCCCTTCCTCTGTCTCTCCTATGCATATTCAGTAAAATTTACACTGCTAATTAATGCTGTGGTGAGTGGATTGTTTTCTTTATGAAAACATGAGGACGGCTTAATATGGAGCATCCAACCAATTGCACTCTGGATTTTGCCCCTATCCATTTTCCTGAAACTGCTTCAATTAAAATAGCCAATGGTCTGACAATTACTATGGCCAGAAACTAGGGGAAGGGCTAGTGGATAACAAATCAGGAGAAAAAGAGAGATTCATTAGTCATTGGTGAAAAGAAAGACAGAAAAAAGACACATCTAAAGGGACTTTTTCCAGTAAAACGTTGGATGGGGCAATGTAAACTTCATCCTTCATTACCTCCCTTTAAGATTTTTAGGAAAAAAATTGCACAGTACGGTACCATTTGAACCCATAAAAATGTTTAAAGTTAAAATGACAGCAACAAATGTTAGCAACCATATGGAGCAACATGACGCTCATGTATTGCTGGTGGGAGTATATAATGGCATAACCACTTTGGAAAATAGTTGGCAGTTTCTTATAAATTTAAACCATATACCTGCCCTATGACCCAGCATTTCCACCCCTACGTGAGTATCCAAGAGAAATGAAAACTTAACATCCACAAAAAGACTTACACAAGAATGTTCATAGCAGCTTTATTCATGATAGCCAAAAACTAGAAACAACCCAAATGTCCATTAATAGGAGAATGGATAAACACGTATGGTATATTCATGAAATGAAATACTACTCAGCAATAAAAAGGAAATGAACTGCTCATGCACACAACATGGATGAATCTCAAAAATATTTTGTTGATGAAGGAAGCCAGATATAAAAGAGTACAAACTATATGATTATATTTCCATGAAGTTTAAGGATAAGCAAAATTAATTTATGTGATGGAAATCAGAGCAGTGGCTGCCTATTGGGGGGGCACTGGCTGCAAGGAAGCACAAGGAAACTTTCTGGGGTAACAGAAGTATTCCACATCTTGATCAGGGCAGTGGTGACACAGGTGTATACACAAAGCTGACTTCCCCACCAGGCACAGTAGGTGCAGTGCCCAGGACCCACAATACATTTAGAGGCTGTGAAAATGTTTTAATTTTAGTTTTTTTAAAATCAGAAATAAAAAATGAATGTAATAATAATGAACGTATCTCAGATTATATTGGTTGTTCTACCAACACAGTCATAAAATGTAATTTTTTTGTTTTTGCTGAGGAAAATTAGCCCTGAGCTAACATCTGTGCCAATCTTCCTCTACTTTTTTTTTTTTAATAATTTTATTTATTTATTTTTTTTCCCCCAAAGCCACAGTAGATAGTTATATGGCATAGCTGCACATCCTTCTAGTTGCTGTATGTGGGACGCAGCCTCAGCATGGCCGGAGAAGCGGTGCGTCGGTGTGTGCCCGGGATCCAAACCCGGGCCGCCAGCAGCCGAGTGCAAGCACTCAACTGCTAAGCCACGGGGCCGGCTCTTCCTCTACTTTTTTTATACGTGGGTCACTGCCACAGCATGGCTGACAAGTGGTGTAGGCCCGCACCCGGGATCCAAACCCATGAACCCGGGCCACCAAAGCGGAGTGTGCCGTGCTTAACCACTATGCCACAGGGCTGACCCCCATAAAATATAATTTTTAATATTTTTATGAAGTAATGGGCACACGGAGGCAAAAGTATCTATGGCCCAAGAAAGTCATCATGCAACCTTGTGTATGCCTTTATGAATACCCATCAAATTGTACATTTAAGATGTGTGCATTTCACTATATTTAAATTTTAACTCATAACAAAATTATGTTAAAAAATACATTGTTCTCAAATTCTTTGGTAAAAGTGAATTCTTTGTGTTGAAAGCAAAGACATTAAATCCTTCCTCAAGAAGTTAAAAAAAAATGACTCAATATAATGAAAATGGGCATATATGAAGGAAGAAAATACAGTCTGAAAAAGGAAGCCAGAAGACAGAGTTATAAAAATAAAAGGAAAGCCTAGGACTTCTGCCACTGTATCAGTTGCTGGGTGGCATATCAGAGAACTCTCTTAAGAGAGAGCACATATTTATAAATATATATATCGAGATACTAAAATATTCCAGAGACTTGAACTATGAAAATAAGACCAGGGCCCTACCCTCAAGGCACTTACATGTAGTATTACACGTCCCTGTCTTTGAAGTTCCTGTTTCAGAATGTGTTTGCATGTGTGTTCCCATGTATTGAGACCATTCCTATAGCTATAGGAAGTTTTTTCAGTTTCATATTTTGCTTGAGAAATACTAAGATAAAATTTAAAATATTATGGTACTTCATAAATAAAACACCAATGGTATAGGATGAACCATAATGTCAGCATTAGCCTCTGATTTAGTGTGACCCTCAACTTGTAACGTGACCCTTCGAAATAATGGACCTCAATATGTAAATCATTAAGGAAAAGATCAACAACCCAGCAAATGTGGGTGAAGGATATGAATTAATAATTCATAGGAAAGAAAATACGAATGGTGCTTAAATATCTTAAAACAGTCTCAATACCACTGACAGAAGAGAAATGCATATTAAAACTATTGTAAGATGTGCTTTTCACCCATCAGCCTGGCAAAGGTAAACAAATTTTGATAATATTCTGCCTTGTGGCATGTAAAGACATAGGCACTTACATGTTGCTGCTAGTTGGAGTAGAAATTGGTACCACCTGTGTGGAAGTAATTTGGGGAGTATTTATCAAAATTAAAAATTCCCACTACACAAGAAGGAGTAACTGGTACTGTATTTACCTTCATACCTTAAACAATTGTAAATTCAGATGAAATATATGAAACAACGATTTTCAAGACATTGGCCATCAGGCAGCACAGAGCAGTGGTCTGGGAGACAGGAAACAAGCTGGGCGAACGCTTTGAGCGTCCAAGTTCACTGCCTGGAGAGAGGGTCCAGGCTTGGCACAGGCGAGGGAAACCTGGCAGAGCCCAGTGACCTCCCTGACTTGGGGCACAGAGTTTGGAACGTGGCGGGGCCAGGGCAGATGGAATCTGTGAGCAGAGTAGCAGAGAGAAGGAGGCAGAGGAAGGGTGCCCAGAGGTCTGCAGTGGGTCCCCCCGAGTCTGGCTGAGTACCAATCACGTATGAGGAAACCAACAAGTTGGAGAAAGAACCACGATTATACCTCTGACCCACTTTTAGGAATGGGTCCTACTGACACCTGTGCCCCCACGGTATAGTTGTATAAGCTGTTCACTGCCTGAGTGCCTTTGGCCAAGGGGCTGAGGTCCAGTCTGTGCTCTCCTTTCTAGCTATGCACCCGGGCCCTCGGGCAGAGATAAGAGCTCAGAGAACGGAGCCTTTTTCAAATTAACGCAGCAATGCTATCTACTCAGCAAGCTGTGAGAATGCAAGATTGCCTCTGCTAAGGTGAAGCATCTTTTTCTAACTTTCACAAAGGCAAATACAACTGATGTTTCTATAACCCCATCACATACCTCAGCCACTTTTGATGTCAGCCACATTGCAGTGGACAGTTTTATGGTTTCCCAGACTTGCCTGAGCTGACAGTAGCCTTCCCTGAGCTTTCTCTGGGGCAAATCCAGCCTGGAAGTGTGGGAGCACCAATGCATCTAGGGGCAGCCTTTTCCAGTGGGGGCTGGGAGGCAGTGGATAAATGCTCCAGCCTTTTGTCCCTACATGAACAATTCTGGGGTGCCCTGTCTCCTTCTCAGGAGGTCTTGCAAACTTCTAAAATATACCCTAATATTGGCTTTTCCTCGCCCTGTTACACTCTCCCTGTTCCCTTACTTCTGTTTCCTAGGATCACCTCTCAATAAACCAAATGCATCCAAGCCCTTGTCTCAGTGGCTATGGAGTGTGGAGGGAGGTGGGGATTAACTAAGACAGCACTTGTGGGCCAGCAGGAGACTTGCTCTCATATAGGCAAAACGATACACTGCAGCATCGTGCACAACAGCAAAAGATGCTCGTCAGTAGGTGGCTAGTTAAATAAACTTGGTACATCCATACCATGGAATACTACGCAACTTTAAAAAACTGGGTAATTCCTCTATGTGCTGGTATGAAAAGAGTTCCAAGATACATTTGAAAAAAGAAAATGCAGAAAAGTCTATATAGTATGCTATATTTTGTGTAAAACAGGGAAAAATATAATACATATTATCTTACATATGCATAAAGAAACTTTGAAAGAACACGTAAACCATTAGCAGTTATTAATCATGTTTGTGGGGAGATTGAGAACTGGGCAGATTGTGGCAGTGGTGGAAGGGAGACAATTCCTTATATGCCTATACACATGTACATACACATGTATGTAACATATATTACATATGTTTCCTATATATATAGAAAACATATTGCCATCATAAAAATGTTATAAATGTTCTTCCTTGACCCCACATTTTTTTTCCCCTCTCATAAATAAATTTCATGAATGGGCTCCATTTCTTCACTTCCTACAACATGCTCTTCAATCCATCGCTATCGACTCTCTGTCCACCACCACTGCCCTGAGATTGCTCTCACTTCCCTGCTGAAAAACCCCACAGACACTTTTCAGCCCTTTGCTTATTCCATCTCTTGGCAGCACCTGATCCTGTAGACTCCGTCTCCCTCTTCAGCCTCATCTCTCACCACATCTACCCTCACACACTGTGGCCCAGTCCTACTATTTCCTTTCCTCTCTCATGCTTCTTTATCTTCAAATAGTCTACTATTTCCACCTAAAATAGAATCTCCCCATGTCCTACCCCCATCATCTCCTTTTCAGATGACGAGGTCTAACTCATCCTTCAGGGATTCATTTAGATGTCACCTCTACTAGGTAAACGTCTCTTACCCTGGACTGGATTAACCCCCATAGCACCCTCTACTTCCTTTATCATAACACTTTTCACATCATGGTACAATTGCTTCTCTAACTTCTGGCCTCTGCTACTAAACTCTATGTTCCTTGAGGACAGGGACCTTGTCTGCTTTGTCCACTATTCATATTCCATTCTGTTCCCTGAGACTTACAAGTGTCTTCTACAGTCTAAGCTCTCAAAAAATACATGTTAACTGAATGAATGAGCTGAGTATGTCTTACAACAGGAATCTAGAATTTCCCAAGGATTTTGGTAAGGCCAGATATGTGGTGCAGAGTGCTGAATATCCCATCAAGTGATATAGAGAGAGAGACCAAAGACAACTTTAAGGTCCTGAGACATGTGCTCTCCTGAGGAGCAAATGGATCAACATTGTCTATTGTTCTTAAGCAAAGCATGTCAAAGGCTCCCTCACTTTTCATATCTACACTGATGGATAAGTAGCAATGCCTGCAAATCCCCTGCTAAATACCCCTTCGTTGAAAAGTCATGCCTCCTGCTTTCTTTATTGCTACAAAAAATTATGGAGGAGCTTGATTCTCAGTGTCCTGAATAAGGTAAAAGAGGATTATGTTTGGATGTCACAGGGGCCCACAGTTTACGCCCTGAGTGATAACTTTGTTATTGCTCTTGGTATGCATGGTTGCCAGCTTATGCTCACAGAGCTCAGTTATATCACCACTAGCTCTGAGGTCTAAGACTGTTCACAAATTGAAGAATTATGCCTTCAGACAGAGGGCAAGAACAATATGAGGAATCTCTGGGTATTTCTTGGCACTGTATTTGATGGGAATAGGAGAGGGAAACCCTATAACAGATCTCTGTTATTTGGTCTTACAATATCTGTCTTACTGTGGTCAAAAGACTCAGAATATGGTTTTGTCCATAGAGGAGAGTCATCCTTAATTCTGGCAGGTTATAAAGAAGATTCCATAAGGAAAGGACTGAGCAAGAGAGAACAGTAACACGCATGGGTACACACATGCTCTAATTCTAATGGAACTTAGGAGATTTGGGTTTGGGTTTAGAAGGAAAAAGCCTTCTGTGATACTCTTTGATTCAGAATTCAACATATCACATGACCATGTAAGTGTTACATCTCACGAGCACAGATGAAGCTGGCAAATCTGATAAACGTTTAACACAGCACCCATTCTGCGCAAGGCACCCGGCACAGTGGTGGGGGGATACCAAGAAGCAGTAACTTAAGAGTACCTCATTTATAATTTAGTGAGAGTACTAGGCATAGATTAGAACAAGATAAGTGCTATAATTGAAGTACCATGTGTTTATCACCGAAGGCAATGCAGCATGGCGGTTCATTCAGATGGAATAGGTTCATGTGTTGGCTCTACCACTTCCCAGCCGTGTGTCCCTAGACAAGTTGTTTAACTTCAAGTTAATATTGTTTAAAAAAGAGGTAATAATAAACTTCTCCCAAACCCTAACGGTATGTGCTGCAAATCTCCTATTAGTGCTTGCAAGAGGCTCCATACATACATGCCCTAGACACTCTGAGTATCCTTTGTCATTGGTATTTTGGCCATAGGACCTCAGTGGAAAAGCAACTTGTCCTGCAGCCTGAACTTGCTACCCACTCAAAACTGTCAGCTAAAATAAAACAAACAAATGAAAAACTAGACGAGCTTGGCAACACAAGAGCAGAGGATACCTGTGCCCTGCTTCCCATCTCTATTTCTATAAGCAGCTTAATGCAGATGAAACAAAGGAAGCTTGAATTGTTTTCTACTCTCAGTAGAAATGGGGGCTTGAGAGCTAAGTCAACTTAGATTGCAGAGAAATAAAGAAAAAAAACAAACAAACTGGAAATCTGTCCAGTTATTTACTGAACAGCTCTACATAGCACACTCAATGTGGTATATGTTGCCTCCACCATAAAAAAGGCCAACCAAGCATTCTGCTTCTTTTAGGGGTAGGCTGTGTAAGGGGCAGCAACTTGTCTTGACATGCTCCAAAGCATTGGATTCCCAGCAACTTGACTGAGATAGCAGGCCCATAACTATTCATGGGGTTAAAGCGTCTCTTATTAAGGCATCTAAAGAACTCGCTGCTTCTTGCCCTTTAGACCAACAAACGGAATTAGTGTGGTGGCCCACTGCGACGCTTTACAGAATTCAAGACAGTCGAGATCTCTGCTAATTTTGGCAGACAGCAGGTGAGCTGACACATCCTTGAGGCAAGACTTCGAAGGTGTCCTGCTAGTCCTACCAGGTAAAAACAAAGCTGTGCTGCTGCTAACTCCGTAACCCAGAATCCCTGGGAAGCACACCCTCATCAGTACATTTGCCCAATCTAGCGTTGCATTTTATCCTCCTTGCACAAGCGTCCTTAGAATCCATTCATACGCAAATTCACCAGGTTTCTGCCGATATAAATTAGCAAAATTTTGCCATTATTTTAGAGAGTAAGCTATTTCCACCTGTGTAAAACTTTGTACTTATCTCCCAGAAGCAATCTGAAATCTAACCCTAGTTATGGGTCTTGTGGCAACAGAAAGTAGTGGGCAGATCTTGAGGACAATGGACATCCCCTTACCAGGCACTTGCTTCTGGGAAAATTGTTACAGGTGATTCAAGCAAGGAAAGGCTAGCCTACTCAAACGACGGAGACAAGCTACCTGCACTGCAGGGGGTGACTGGAGAATTCAAGAATCTCAGCTTCATCTTAATCCAAACAGATGTGCCCATGCCAAGTTTCAGGGTCCCACTCCTTCCCAATCAATGCTCTAACTTTTATATGAGAGATTTGGTGGCTATAAGAAATAAAAAAATTTTAGGGCTACCATAGAAACTCTCTGGTTCTATGACCACAACTTGAGCTGAGAGTTTATTTTTTTAAGATTTTATTTATTTTTATTTTTTACCCCCAAAGCCCCATTGGATAGTTGTGTGTCGTAGCTGCACATCCTTCTAGTTGCTGTATGTGGGACTCGGCCTCAGGGTGAACGGAGAAGTGGTGCCTCGATGCACACCCGGGATCCGAACCCGGGCCACCAGCATCGCAGCGCGCGCACTTAACCACCAAGCCACAGGGCCGGCCCATGAGCTGAGAGTTTAAATGTCTGAGTTCATTTTCCTTCTGTAACTGTTCCTACGCAGTCAGAAAAAGCCATTTATCATCATATCCTCACAGTCATCATTACTGCTGTAACACTATCAACCATAGGTGATAATGTGATGAACTGTGCTGCCATTGCATACAACGTGTGGTAGACACACTGCTAGGTGACCCCCTCACCCCATGAGTCACACCATTGCGTAATTCCTCACCCTGTGTAAGAGTGAATCTGTCACTTGCTTCTAACCAACAGAATGTGTCAAAGGTGGTGCGATGTTTATCTCTATGATTACATTATTTTATATAGGACTCTCTTAGAAGACTAGAGAAAGAGACTGTCCCTCACTGGCTTTGAAAACATAAGCTGCCATGTTGTGAGAGGGCCAACGAGGGGGTCATGAGGCAAGGAGCTTCAGTGGCCTCTAGAAGCTGAGTGGCCCCCAGCTGATAGCTAGCAGGAAAAAGGGGACCATAGTCCTACAGTCTCAAAAAACTTAATTCTGTCAACAAGCATATGAGCTTGGAAAAGGACCCATTGGTGCTATGCCCAGACTACTGACCCATAAAAACTGTGAGATAATAAATGTGTGTTGCTGAAGTTGCTAAATCTTGATAATTTGTTACGCACAATGGAAAACTAATACAGACTATGGGACCAGAAGTGGGATGATGCCATAACATGTACCTTAAGATGTAGCAGTGGCTGTAGAGCCAGATAGTGGGCACATGTGGGAGGAATTTTGAGGAGAAGGGTAGGGAAAGCCTAAATCACTAATTATCTGTTAATTTGTTATGCAGCAATAGAAAACTCACATGCTACAGATTACTGGCATTCCATTTCCCGTTGGTAAGTAGCCCAGGAATGCATTTCAGCCCAAGGACATGACTCAGCAAATCCCCAAATCCTATTTTTGAGGCTCTGTTTCCTCAATAATTTGACTGGGACAAATTTGTCCTGGGACAAATTTCTGTATTTTTCAAGGTCCAATCAGAAGCAAGAAACCACACCAGTTACTTTAACAGAGAGAATTCAATATAAAGAATTGCTAACTAGGTATAAAGTTGTTATCTATGCAGCAGAAAAGGTAAGAACTGAATACTAAGGTATCATGGAAGCAGCTTTCTTCCCTAGGGCTATGGAAACAAAAAAAATGGGTTGGAATTATTGGAACTTAGAAGTTTGAAGGAAGGGTCCCTCGGAGGTGAAACTCAGATCTCTGAGGAAGGGACATTGTTTGGTTGGTGCTGGTGTCTCTGAGTTCAGAGGGTGGTCCCCGTGGAGATAAGACCTGAACCTCTGAGGAGGAGGCACGAGCTGGTGCCTGTGAGGGGGCATGTGAGGCTGGGTCTATGAGAGATAGAGACATTGACAACTGGTGTTAACTTCTGCTGTGGGAAGTAAACTGCCCCGCCATCAGAGTGCGAAGAGTTGCTAGGAGGTCTCCCGGGGAACAGGAAGAAGACAGGGAGCTGAGAAGAAGCAGATAGGAAAGACAAGTCCCCTTTCCTCCTCCAGCCTTGGGGGTTCTCTTTAGTGTTCGTATTGGAAGATCTTGCTAGGGAGCCAGCTAGCAAAGCAAGAATGTGATTTGTTGGGTTCCAGACCTGCATCTCAAAGCAGGATATAGAAGAGTGGTTTGGAGCTAAGAGATCAGAGCTTAATAACTGACACAGTCATATAGCTTCATACCGCAGAGCCGCAAAGGTCAGGAATGAGTCAAATTATTTTAACAGCCAGCCAGTAACTTACAGGAAAGGCTCCGGATTTCAAGACCCAGACAGCGTATCCCTATTTTTTTGTTTGTTTTGGTTCATCCTCAGGTGCAAACACTCCCTCCCACTGTCAGACACGGTGTATACGGTTGTCCAAGATGGAAGCAAGGGAAGGTGTCAGTTTTGCTCCCAAAGACAAAAATATTAACATTTCATCATTAACATGCAGCTACCGAGAACCTGTTGTTCTTCAGTTCAGTTGTCTTCCTCTTTTCCACTTCCTCTCCCACCAAAACAAAACAAACAGACAAAAATCTTTCTTAATTGTTGAGAAAGAGGCTAAGATTATCTAAATAATAAAGGAAAGAAAACAGGTGCAGTGGGGAAAGAGAAAATAAAAATTACTCAGAGCTAGGCCTGAAGAAAGTGTTTGGAAATTGTGAGAAGTTCTGGAACTTTCTCAGGATGCAAGAAATTGCAGAGTGGAGGGAGTTGAGAAGAGTGGATGTGGGTTATGTGTTGGGCCCTGTTAATATTCTTCAAGCATCTGGAGTAAAGAATGGAATCTCTTATTCATGTTTGACTACTTTAGAGTGCTTCTCTAATTGTGGCTCTGTGTTGATACCGGACATGGGCCCCTGGATTTTTAGGGCTGCACAACTTTCTTTTGTTCACAGATGTGTTAACTCTAAGCTGAATTCGCACTTACTCAGGCTGTTTGCATCCCTGTCCCTATGTTCCAGGAAAGATTATGGCACATTAACCTGCTCTAACTAAAGGCTATCACTTCTCATATGATTTATAGCTCTTTGGAAATTAACAAAATTGCTTTTGCAAACAATATCTTAGGGCAGGCAGGCAGGGCAGCTGTTAGCTACTCTGATGAAGCCAGCGCCATATTGTGACATCTGCTTCAGTTTCTTGCACTGTGTTGCAGTCATGGTGAATAATTCACAGGAGAGACAGGCTGCTGTCATTCAAGGCTTGGCTGGGAGGAATCCCTTTCCTGCTCACTCTAATGGGTGTTGGCAGGATTTGGTTCCTCTCTGACTGTTGGACTGAGACCTCAGTTCCTCATAAGCTATTGGCTGGAGGCTTCCCTGGGTTCCTTGTCATGCGAGCTTCTCCACAGCACATTTCATAGTATGGCACTGGTGTCGTTAGAGTGAGCAAGCTGGAGGGAGAGAGAGATGGTGCTGGCAAGATAGAAGTCTAATCATGAAAGTGGCGTAACTAACTTCACTTTTGATATTTTATCCTTTAGAAACAGGTCACTAGGCTCAGCCCACACTCAAGGGGAGGGATTCACAACAACATGAATTCCAGGAGTTGGAGATCACTGAGGGCATCTTAAAAGTCTGCTGACCACAGCAGGTGTGGAGACAGGGCACAGAAAAGGAGGCAACTGTGGGAGTGGAGACCAGGAGACAAGGGAATTCTAGGAGTTAGTGATGCTCTTTGCCATGTCCTTGTGGTGATGAATAATTACTGTTTACTGGTTATAGATAATAATGAACTGACAGGGCAGGAAGAGGAAATCTAAAAATCAGATTTAATCTCAAAAAAATATACTGATTATTAGAACTTACATGAATTACTCTTATTTATGCCTAATTATGATGAAGCCTAATAATGATTACAGTTATAATTAAGATGTGACAAATACCTTATCGAAAGTGTTTTCTTATTGCAACCATATCCTTTATGTGATATGGATGTAAATAATGAGACTGTTTCTGTAATTGAAA
Organism: Ceratotherium simum simum; assembly: GCF_057802395.1. Classification (NCBI taxonomy): domain Eukaryota; kingdom Metazoa; phylum Chordata; class Mammalia; order Perissodactyla; family Rhinocerotidae; genus Ceratotherium; species Ceratotherium simum. The sequence goes on from NC_141903.1 coordinate 90,079,451, forward strand.
CAGATAGGCTCTGTTTCACTAACTTGCTATACAAAATGGAGCTGAATCTCTTTACCATTCAACTGGTTCCCTCTCCTTGTAGTTCTTCACTCCACAATGTCCGATAATAACCTATCCAAATAATAAATAAATTAAATAATAGAATAATCCCAGAGAGTTTATCCCGTGGAAATTTATTACCATTCCCTCAAAAGGAGAAAACCAGAAATTTGGATCAGTCTCTTATGGCTTCTGCTTTCCTTTAATGCTCCAGAAAACCTCCCCCATATTCAGTTTATAAAAATATTATCCTATATTTTCTTGTAACATCCTTATAAAGTACTACTTTTAAAGTGTAGCTTTTGAATATGAATGTAATGTGTGTGTGTGTGTGTGTGTGTGTGAAGAGGGCAGTTGGTTGGGAAGGTGAAGGAAATGCTTCTCCTCCATTCCTGATGTGCCCGTCCACGTGCAGATGGCTTTACTTGTGTGACTCTCCTGATTCTTACTGTCTCTTTTTTTGCTCTTCCCCAGAAAAGAGGGAAGACTCAACAGATGGGTAGGATTGGGAAGAGTACACCAGCCGTGTTCAGCTCAGCCACGCCCTCTTCCTCTCGGGAACAAGCTGCCCACCAGAAGCATAAATTCCGCCGTTTTCTTCAACTCCGTGTGTTTACTCCCTGAAACCTAGAATCCTGATCATTAGTAACTGGAGAATGAATCTGCTTTCCCTTGAGGACTGAGGAAGTGAGTGTGGTTGGCGGCTTCATCTTCAAATCTTTCGGGGAAGTGAAGTGTAAATATTTGAATTCCATTTTTCTTGTGAAGAAAGGGAAAAAAACCCCACAAAAATTACATTTTCATATTTAAAACAGTCTGAATATTCATATTGCAAAGGTGGAAAAAAACCTTTTCCCTCTACCCTCCTGGGTTCTCTAACTGAGGCCCTGAAAATTAGACGGACAAAAGACAGATTAATAAGAGGAAAAATGAACAGAAGTTTATTAACACGTGCATTGTGCATACCCAGGGGAGAGCTCAGCGGTAAGTAACTCAAAGGAGTGGCTAGAGCTTGAGCTTACAAGCAGCTTAACAAAAGAACAAATCATTTTAGAGAGATGACAAGACAAAGGAAAAACATTTTGAGTTTCTAGCATGGCAAACTGTGGGAAGGTAAATACTGGGGGAACTGATGGAAGATAAGAGCTAGTTAGTACAGTTTGTGAAGTGGATTCCTCTGCAGTCTCTGGACTGATGAGGGTCTAGAGTTGTCTCCAGTGATTAGACAGCTGTGATACTGTGATATAATAAGAAATATATAGTTTAGTCTTTGTCCACACTTTCTGGCTCACAGCAGCTAGACCCAAAATCATGAGGCCCTAAATCCTTGTAGTTTCCTAAGCAAGTAGAGCAACGGGAGCATCTTTTGTTATAACATTTGGTCATTTATCTTCAAATAGCTCCAGTTCCTGAAATAGCTATTTTGTTATTCATAACAAGCCCCTTGACTACACCCAGGTTTACGTTAATGAGGTGACATTTGGAAAGCCCCTAGATGACCACAGGATGGGGGCTGATTGTGGGGGGGAAACAACCATGTGACTAGAGGGTTGGAACTTTCAGCCCCATCCCCTGACCTACAGGGAGGGGAGAGGGGCTGGAGGTTGATTCAGTCACCAACTGCCAGTGATTGAATCAATGATGCCTATGTAATGAAGCCCCCATAAAAATCCTAAACGATGGGGTTCAGGAATCTTCCAGGTCAGTGAACATGTGGAGGTGCTGGGATGGTAGCACACCTAGACAGGGCACGGAAGCTCCACTCCTCTTCTCACATACCTTGCCCTATGCAAAAATCTGTGCCACTTTAACCTCAATGCCACTCTGGAATCTATGAAATATAAATAGGGTGAAGTGTCGAAGACAGAGGACATGCCAGCTGGGGTTGGGGGATCTGTGCAGTCAACACCAGGAGTGGAACCACACAGTGGTAGGCAATGGCAAGTAGTGGCCTAGGATCCTTCAGCCAACTGCACAGGCAGGTAAAGAGAGACACCCCAGATGACGTCCTGTACTATTTGAAAGGGATTTGAAGGGGGGGGGGGTCATTCACCCAACTTATCAGGGGCAGCTGAGCCAAGGACACCTGTCTGAAATTATTTTAGCCCTGCTCCCCGCTGGCATGACTTGGAGAAGTGGATTTCATCATTAGATAAATACACACATACAAATAATGCTATCACAGCCACTTCTTTCATCATGCAATAGAGCTGACCTGCATATTTCACACAAACTGAATGAATGGTGCAATGGCAGCATGGACACTTGGCTTCACTTTGACCTGAATAAATGTTGAAATTAAAAAAAATTATTGCTTATTCTCTTTAGCAGCTTTTCCATGCTTTGGCTAGTGTTGCCTACAAAATCATATGGGATGCTTACTAAACATACAAACTGTTGAGCCCTTCTCCTGGTTGATTAGGCCTCGTTAGTTGACATATGAGAGCTAATTGTACATTTTTAAGTGCTCTACTAAAAAACTGAGACGTGTGCCAGAACTGAGGTGGGTCATGCAAGCTGCACTGATACAAGGAACCAGGAGCCCAATGAAATGACTCTAGAAATGCTGTCCCCCAACCTCACCCTCTGTTCAAAGACTCAAAGTTACATTCAGTCATGTGCTGTCTTAACACGGGAAGAGGGGGACAGAGAACGTCTCTTATCTCGCTGTGTCCCGGAGTGGGATTGTCCACTATTCTCTACAGCTTTTCCTGGCCAGCATATCAAAAAGCTACTTGGTATTTCTGCATTGGTTCCTTCAATTTCTGTCTATTCCAGACTTAGGACACTTGCTTGTCACAGGACCTCTCCCTAAAAAGGCCAAATAGAGGGGTATATGTCATGGTGTCTGCAAGTAGACCTACACTAGAACAAATAGCAACTGAATCTCCATGGTCATCAGGACCTATTGCTTGAACCAAAAAGGCTCCTGATGTGTTTGACTTGACTAAGATCCATTTCAAACCTATAGTACCCCAACCTAGGTTTAGGAACCCAGAAAATACCTCTCTCCCCATTCTTCCTATCTGCCCCCAGTCACCTCTCGTAGAAACATCCTTGGCCTTATCTTATGGTGCCTGCTTCCCTGGTGGTGGAGGTGTGGGTCTATTTGGTTCATGCTTAAGTTCGCAGGGCTTAAACCTTCTCAAACTCGGGCTGGCCCCGTGGCTTAGTGGTTAAGTGCGCGCGCTCTGCTACTGGCGGCCCGGGGTTCGGATCCCAGGCGCGCACCGACGCACCGCTTCTCCGGCCGTGCTGAGGCTGCGTCCCACATACAGCAACTAGAAGGATGTGCAACTATGACATACAACTATCTACTGGGGCTTTGGGAAAAAAAGGAGGAGGATTGGCAATAGATGTTAGCTCAGAGCCGGTCTTCCTCAGCAAAAGAGGAGGATTAGCATGGATGTTAGCTCAGGGCTGATCTTCCTCACACACACACACACACACACACAAAAGCAAAAAGCTTCTCAAACTTTAGTGTGCCCAAGAATAGGCTGGGGGAGAGCCATTCAATACGCGGATTCCTGAGCTTCGCCCCCAGATGTTGATTTCCTAGGTCTAGGAAGGGGCTGAGTAATTTGCGATTTAAAAAGTACCCCAGGTGATGTGTGTGGTGATGGGTTGTAATTAGTATTTTGGTGGTGAACATGATGTAATCTATGCAGAAATAGAAGTACAATGATGTACACCTGAAATTTTTACAATGTTATAAACCAATGTTACTGCAATAAACAAAAAATTAAAAAAAAATAAAAAATAAAAAAAAAATAAAAATAAAAATAAAAAGTACCCCAGGTGATTTGCTCCTTTGGATCAATGGTAGATGTCTATAGGTAGATAAGCAAAAAGACCACATGAGAGTTTTAGGAACATAATTTAGAAGGCAGAGTAAGAAAGACTGGAATTAAGACGACTTTGAAAAGCCATTACAGCATGGTTTTCAAACTTTCTGCCTGTGACTAACTGTAAAAAGTACGCTTTACATCACAGTGATACATACACATAAAAAACGAAACAAACAGGCTTTCCAAAACAGCGTTCTTACATAACGAGATGCACTCTGCGTCTCTCTCCTTTTCTATTCTATCTTCAGCAGTTGCCCTCAGTGTAGGATTTTGTCGTGAAAGGCAGCTTTGCCTGGTTGTCGTTACAAGTTCACGTGGCCCAGGCTGCCTGAGCCTTTTTCAGACTTCACCAAGGACCCTTTCCTCACCCTCTACTGCTCTGGGCACGCCCTTCTCATTTGCAGCGGCTGTTCTGAAACGGGCCTGCCATGCTTCCCAGTGGATATCTGTTGGCTGTTTTGAGGCTTTCCTGCTCTCAGCTCTGCCAAACGCTCCCGTTTCCCTCTGCTTCCTCTTGCATAGACCCCCTACCACACGGCTCTTGTGGCTGTGGGTGTTTATCTCCACCCACTGGTGTTTTCAGTCTGTGGAGAGACCTTGCCGCTTGGTTGTGTTGTAAACGTTGTCCATGAGTTTTTGGTTTTGCCATCAAGTTTCTCTGTTTTTATGGGGTAATTTGGAGAGTCTCAAAACTGTGCCACTGCCCACTGCCACTTTCAAATTGACTTTCTTTATAACGTTATACAATCTGTGTATCTTTAAGCAATATTTAATTCAAGCAATATTTAATTCGAGCAATATCTTTAATTCAATATTTTGAATAGTTTTGCCTTTTTCTTTGAAAGTTAGATAAGTATGTTCTTCCATATCTTCCTTTTTGGCCAAACTTTATCTTTTTGAGTCGTTCATAAATTATAAGTTGATATTTATAACTATATTCATTCATTTTCACTGATGAGTTATATTATATGAATATATCACATTGTCCTCTTGATAAACTCTTTTCAGTTTTTGCTAATTATAAATAAGGCTTGGAGGAATATTCTGTACCTGTCTTCTAATACACATGCAGGATCTTCTGAAGAAATATATCTAGGTAGATGTGAAATGATATTACTTTTAATTTAATAATGAAATTGAGCATCTTTTCACGTGTTTACTCACAAACCATGTTTCCTCTTATGTGAAATGCCTGTTCATGACTTTTGCACATTTGTCTAAGGGATAGTTTGATTTTTTTCTTATTGATTTAGAAGAGTTCCTTATATACTCTGAATATTAATAATTTCCTGGTCATATGTTCTACAAATATCTTCTTCCCGTTTGTGCATTGCCGTTTTTACTCTCCCCTTGTCTTTTCAAAGAGCACAGTTCTTAATTTCTACGTAATAAGTTTTATCAACCTTTTCTTTATGAATTTTGCCTTTGTGTCTTGTTTATGAAATCCTTACCTACCTTGAGATTATAAAGATATTGTATATTTTCTTCTAAATGTTTTAAAATTTAGCTTTTTCATTGATCCATATGGAATTGATTTTTGTATATAGTTTGAGGTATGGACCCAAATTTAATATATTGTACACGAATAATTGTTTCAACACCATTTCTTAAATATCTCCTCCTTTCCCTATTTATCTGCATTGCCAAGCATTTTCATACATGCATAGATCTGCTTACGGGGTTCCCACTCTCTTTCACTGAGCTATTTGTCTCTCTCTCTCCCACAATATTTTAATTAATAGAGCTTTAAAATACATTTTGAGGGGCCGGCCCAGTGGCGCAAGCGGTTAAGTGCGTGCACTCCGCTGCGGCGGCCCGGGGTTCGCCAGTTCGGATCCCGGGTGCACACAGACGCACTGCTTGTTGAGACATGCTGTGGCGGCATCCCATATAAAGTAGAGGAAGATGGGCATGGATGTTAGCCCAGGGCCAGTCTTCCTCAGCAAAAAAGAGGAGGATTGGCATTGGATGTTAGCTCAGGGCTGGTCTTCCTCACACACAAAAAAATACATTTTGATATCTGATAGGACGAGTCCTCTCTTTCCCCAACCTCATATTTGCTCCTCCCCAACATACTGCCTCAAGAATTCCTCAATAATGCCTCTATTTCTCTCTCCCACAGCCAAATTGGAACAAAAACGGTCCCAGGTTGCAGAACTAGGTTTCCTAACTCGTGTGGAGCTCGCCCAGCACCACGTGTTGATAGCCACAAGCAGGTACTTGTTTCCTACGTGTGTTTGGAAATGCTAGTATTATCTAGGCTTTGTGGATTTTTTTCTATGAGTAAAAGTATTTTCAAAAATAATTGTTAATTGATTGCGGAGAAATGTCTCTGAAAATTGCAGGGACCAGATTAATCTCTTTCTAATTTGCAGCTAGAGAAGCTAGGGCAGAGAAAGATTAGAGAAGGTTTCTGAAGTAATAGAGTTAAGAAGAAAGGAGGCTGAAAGGCCCAGGGTGCCTGCTCTCAGACCATCCTCTCCTCTTTACTGGGGAATGTTGACAGAGTGTACTCTTATCCTGCAAATGTCAGAGTGCAAATTATTTTTAGGAATGCGTTACCAGCTTTCTAGGGAGAGAGCTGCTTTTGTGAGGACTCTAGTTTTGGTGAGGACAGAGGGGTTGCAATCATGCTTTCTTCATCTGCATCTAAGACTGAAGTTGGGAGCTTTTCTCTCTCAGCAGCTACCACCCATCACCTACCTAAGTCTAGAACCTCTAGGGAAAGTGTGATGGGAGAGGTAAGGCAGCAAGTCAAAGGGAAAGATGGCAAAGATCTTGGGGAAGTGGGTACCTTAAACAAGCTTGAGGGGTTAGGAGAAACCTACCTTTTGGTTAAGAGAACAATGCCTGGACTGCAGTTATCTTAGGGTAAGAATTGGGATTCTGTTAACCCACCAGGAGCGAGCTTTACTTCTCTTCTTGCTGGGTGCCCTCCCCACCTCTTCCCTCCAGTTCCCTTCTCCCTTCCTCTCTGCTTACATTCCTGGAAACTTCTGCTCTTACAGATGCCATTCTACCCAAGTTCTTCTTTTTGCTTTTGGAGGTTTTTACCCTGCTCGGGTACTCTTGCTAGGGCCTCTCATACGGTTCCTCATGATAATGCCCATTATGGACTGCAACATAGTAGCAAATGTTGTTTAAGTTCACAGCAGGCTGGAGGAGGAAATGCCAGCTATATTTTATCATAAGTGTTTACACAGACACCCATGTATATAAAGTTATTTAATCACAGGAGAGATTGTATCTGTCTTGAGGATTTAAAAGACTTTTTTTTTCCTAACTTAGATTTGCCATCAAAACTGTTGCTTTTTAAGAAAGCATTTGACAAGATCCAACATCCATTTATGATAAAAACTCTCAACAAAATGGGTATAGAAGGAAAGTACCTCAACTTAATAAAGGCCATATCTGACAAACCCACAGCCAACATCATTCTTAATGGTGAAAAACTGAAAGCCATCCCTCTGAAAACAGGAACAAGACAAGGGTGCCCACTCTTGCCACTCTTATTCAACACAGTACTGGAGATTTTGGCCAGAGCAATTAGGCGAGAAAAACAAATAAAAGGTATCCAAATTGGAAAGGAAGAAGTGAAACTCTCACTGTTTGCAGATGGCATGATCCTATATATAGAAAACCCTAAAGAATCGCTCAGAAAACTATTAGAAATAATCAACAACTACAGCAAAGTTGCAGGGTACAAAATCAACTTACAAAAATCAGTTGCATTTCTGTATGCTAATAATGAACTAGCAGAAAGACAAATCAAGAGTACAATCCCATTTACAATTGCAACAAAGAGAATAAAGTATTTAGGAATAAACTTAACGAAAGAGGTGAAAGACCTATACACTGAAAACTATAAGACATTATAGAAAGAAATTGAAGAAGACACAAAGAAATGGAAAACTATTCCATGCTCATGGATTGGAAGAATAAACATAGCTAAAATGTCCACACTACCTAAAGCAATCTACAGATTCAACGCAATCCCAATTAGAATCCCAATGACATTCTTCACAGAAATTGAACAAAGAATCCTAAAATTTATATGGAACAGCAAAAGATGCTGAATAGCCAAAGGAATCCTGAGAAAAAAGAACAAAGCTGGAGGCATCACAAACCCTGACTTCAAAATATACTACAAAGCTATAATAATCAAAACAGCATGGTACTGGTACAAAAACAGACACACAGATCAATGGAACAGAACTGAGAGCCCAGAAATATAACCACACATCCTATGGACAGCTCATCTTCGACAAAGGAGCCAAGAACATACAATGGAGAAAGGAAAGTCTTCAATAAATGGTGTTGGGAAAACTGGACAGCCACATGCAAAAGAATGAAAGTAGACCACTATCTTACACCATACACAAAAATTAACTCAAAATGGATTAAAGACTTGAATGTAAGACCTGAAACTATAAAACTCCTAGAAGAAAATATAGGCAGTACATTATTTGACATTGATCTTAGCAGCATCTTTTCAAATAACATGTCTGACCAGGCAAGGGAAACAAAAGAAAAAGTTAACAAATGAGACTACATCAAACTAAAAAGCTTCTGCAAAGCAGAGGAAACCAGGATCAAAACGAAAAGACAGCCCACCAACTAGGAGAAAATATTTCAAATCACCTATCCAACAAGGGGTTTATCTCCAAAATATATAAAGAACTCATTTAACTCAACAACAAAAAAACAACCCAATCAAAAAATGGGCAGAAGGATATGAACAGACATTTTTCCAAAGAAGATATACAAATGGCCAACAGGCACATGAAAATATGTTCAACATCACTAATTATTAGGAAAATGCAAATCAAAACAACAATGAAATATCACCTTACACCGGTCAGAATGGCTGTAATTACCAAGACAAAAAACAACAAATGTTAGAGAGGATGTGGAGGCAAGGGAACCCTCATGCACTGCTGGTGGGAATGCAAACTGTTGCAGCCACTATGGAAAACAGTATGGAGATTTCTCAAAAAATTAAAAATAGAAATACCATATGATCCAGCTATCCCACTACTGGGCATTTATCCAAAGAACTTGAAATCAATGATTCAAAGAGATCTATGCACCCCTATGTTCATTGCAGCATTATTCACAATAGCTAAGACATGGAAGCAACCCAAGTGCCCATCAACTGGTGACTGGATAAAGAAGATGTGGTATATATATACAATGGAATACTACTCAGCCATAAAAAAAGACAAAATCGTCCCATTTGCAACAACATGGATGGACCTTGAGAGTATGAGGTTAAGTGAAATAAGCCAGACAGAGAAAGACAAATACTGCATGATTTCACTCATATGTGGAATATAACAAAAACACGGATAAAGAGAACAGATTAGTGGTTACCAGAGGGGAAGGGGGGTGGGGGGTGGGTGAAAGGGGTAAAGGGACACGTATGTGCAGTGACCTACAATAATTAGAGTAGTCGGGATGACCACAATGAAGTCTACTCAGAAAATGATAAACAATAATGTACACCCAAATTCTCACAATATTATAAACCATTGTTATCTCAATAAAGTTACTGGGAAAAAAGATAAAAAGTAAAAATAAAAATTCAAAATTCAAAAAAAATTTTGCTCTTTAAAAAACCGTTGCTCTTTAAATTACGTAGGAACGGTTTGTCATGTCCTGTCTTTAAATACCCACTAGATGTTGCTAAAGGGCTGTGGGAAAAAACCACTTTTGTTTTCATCCAAGGCTTCCGAGTTCCTGTATTTGAGCTCAAAGAAACCTTAGAGCTGTTAGAAATAATACAGATAAAAGCCTAAACCCAGAAAGAGGAAGTATATCTTCAAAAGACAGGAAGGAAGTAAAACTGACAGAGGACGGCTCAATATTTAAAGGCAATGTTGGCATGGTTGAAACTTGTGCATTACCATTTTGACATCTATTTGTCAACTAAGTAATAACGTTAAATCTTTAGAGATTATCCCTCCCCGGGCGTCTGAAACTTGACTGAAGTTTCAAATCAGGTTTGAAAAACCAGTGCAAACATTCTGGCCATTCAAATTTTTTTTAATTTAAAAAATTATCTTTTTATGATTATAAAAGTATTACATTACCATTTAAGCAATTAGGAAAATGTAGACAATTATAATGGAGAAAATAATTACCCAGAACTCTACCACTCAAGGTGACTATTTGTTAGCATTTTAGCACATTTCTTTCTCTTCCAGTTTTTTTCCTATACATTTTTGTTTAACTATAAAATATTTTTTATATATATTGTATATGTATAGATATATACATCCTATGGAAGCTATGAAACATAATAACAAAATACTAGACACCTGTGATGTACTACCCAACTTAAGACATAGGACATTACCAATTAAGTTTCCTGTGAACTCTCCCCATATCCTTTATCTGCCTCTCCCAGAGAGCTAATCGCTACCCTGAATTTTCTTTCTAAATTATCCTTTTATTTTGAGTTTTACCCTATATGAATGGGTCCTAAATAATATTGTTTAGTTTTGTTTATTTTTAAATTTTCTAAGAATGGTTTATAAAACTCATTCATATTGATATGTTCATTTCTTTTCTCAGCCATAAGATATTCCTCATATAATATACCACAATTTATTTATCCATTCTCCTCCTAATGAACCTTAAGGATAATTGGGTTGTTTACATTTTGGGGCTATTATGAACAATGTTATACATTTGTCCTGATACTGACATGCAGAGATTTCTTTAGGAGTTAAATCACTGGATTATAGGATGCTTGTTCTATGATTTACCTCAAATTATTATTTGTGTATGTAATGAGGTTGGAGACAAGGTTCATTTTTTTCCTGTATGGATATCCAGTTGTTCTAGCACCTTGTGTTAAAAACGTTGGCCTTTCTTCATTTTATGACTTGGAACTTGCACTTATTTTTAAAACAATCATGGCATGTTGCCTGATATATGACAACTGCCAGAGTTAAATATTGGTAAAGCATAATTAGACTATAAGGTGAGTATTGGTCTCTTCTCCCGTCATCTGTATTAGGGAAAAATGTAAATGTGTGTCCTTTAGTTTAAAATATCACACTGCAGACAATGATTATGAAAGGGGAAGTGTGGCTCAGTAGAGGAAAGCATTAAATGAGATAAAGGAAGTTTTCCAGACAGAGAGGGAGAAAGGATGTTCCAGGCAGAAAGACGGAATGTCATGGCACAGACACAGAATGCCATAAAGCTAGAACAGGCTCTTCCGTCCGTCATGCATCCCAACAGAGAGAAATATAACATGATTTCTTTATGGCAGTTCAAAGTGGAGATCTGGTTAATCATTTTACAAGCCAGTCACATGATTAGAGGGGTAGTAGTCAACCCATGTTGGCAAGCCTTGGCTGAGGTAATTATGCACAGGCAATGCAGTCCGATTAACATAAGCCCAGCAGAGTGGCCATTATTTTGTTTTGTCTCCTTTCTCCTTCAACAATCATTTTACCTTCTGTTTTTCTTTCTTGCCTGCCGCCCTGCAGTCTTCCACCTTTCACGTGGTTTTCCTAATATAATGTCTGTATCATTGAATGAAGGACTAACTCACTTTGCCCCAGGGAGGACTCTCAGAGAACTGAGACTTCCAAAACTTATCCTACACATTATTACTTCTTTCCTGGGTCTCCCCTACCCAGCTCACCACAAAGTCTGACCCCAAAATTGGAGTGCGGGGAAGACAGAGATGGAGGGAGGGAGGCAGGAAAGTTATCACTGAAGTGGCACCAAAGGCCTACGGGAGCCAGCTTCTACTCGTTTGTAAGAGCCAACTGTCAAATTTCCAGGAATTTGCAAATCAGTTATTAAATACAGTCACTATTAAAAATTAAAGTATATAAAGTTATAATTGAACAAACCATATTAAAAATAAAGGCAATAAATGTCAAAAACTCACCACTTCCTAATTATTCTGTTACATTTTACTATGGGGCCAGACTTTGTGGTTACGTAAGTGGAGGAGAAGAACCAGGAAAGAAGAAATAATAATGTGCAGAATAAGTTTTGGAATATTTACACCACAGAAATCTGCAAATTCTACACATCAGAGCTTTCTCCCCAACAAGGGCTGACTGTTGAACATTTATCAGCACAGCACTGAGTGGTGTTGTCCTAAGGCAACTGTGCACTCTCTGGGTCCCGCATTTGTTTATTTATTTATTTATTTATTTTTGTGAGGAAGATCAGCCCTGAGCTAACATCCATGCTAATCCTCCTCTTTTTGCTGAGGAAGACCGGCTCTGAGCTAACATCTATTGCCAATCCTCCTCCTTTTTTTCCCCAAAGCCCCAGTAGATAGTTGTATGTCATAGTTGCACACCCTTCTAGTTGCTGTATGTGGGACGCAGCCTCAGCATGGCTAGAGAAGCGGTGCCTCGGTGTGTGCCCGGGATCCGAACCCAGGCTGCCAGCAGCAGAGCTTGAGCACTTAACTGCTAAGCCACGGGGCCGGCCCCCCGCATTTGTTTAAAGCTAACTCACTCGTAAGTGATTTTGCAATGTTTTTGGAGACCTGACCCACCACAGGCGATCGCTCACCTGCAGTTCCCTTGATCAGGAAGTACATATCCTGTTTTGATGACCCCTCATTCCATCCTTGGAATACAGAATGCAGAAGTCTACCTCCATCTTCTCTGCTGAGGACTGTTCTCCCTCTAGACCATCCTTTGGGCAGGATGCAACCAGGCTGGTTCTCTCTTGCGCAGATCCCGTATCTATCTCGTGGGAAACTCTGCCTGAACAAATTCTGGTAGTGCACACTGATCATTCCCTTTGCTGTGCCATCAGAGCCAATCATAGTTTCTTACCCATCAGCTCTCCGGTGTGAATCAGATCCCAGCTCCTGTCTGGACAACGACTCTTCTTTCCATCTTCTCTCACCTCCTCTAATGCCTTCCTCTACTGAGCACACCTCCCCTTTCATAATCATCATCCGCAATGTGATATTTTAAACTAAAGGACACATATTCACATTTTTTTTCTTAATACAGATGACGGGAGAAGAGACCAACACTCACTTTATAGTCTAATTATGCTTTATTAATATTTAACTCTGGCAATTGTCATATATCAGGGAACATGCCATGATTGTTCTAAAAATAAGTGCAAGTGCCAAGTCATAAACTGAGAAAAGGCCAACATTTTTAATACAAGGTGCTGGAACAATTGGATATCCATACGGGAAAAAAAATGAACTTTGTCTCCAACCTCATTACACACACAAAAAATAATTTGAGGTAAATAATTGAATGAAATGGAAAGCTAGAACCATAGTGTTTTCAGAAGGAAAAAAGGGATAATATCTTCATGACTTTGGCTTAAGCAAAGATTTCTAACATAAGACACAAAAAGCACTGTACTGGGTTTAGTGTTCTCCCCCCAAATTCATCGTCTTTTAGGAGCTCAGAATGTGAACTTATCTGGAAATAGGGTTGTTATAGTTGTAACTAGTTGCATTAAGATGAGGTCGTAGTGGAGTAGGGTGGGCCCTACTTCAATATGACTGGTGTCCTTGTAAGAAGAGAAGAGACACAAAGAAAGAGATGAACAGGGAGAATTCCACTTGATGGTGGAAGCAGAGATTGGAGTGATGCGTCTACAAGCGAAGGAATGCCAAGAATTGTCGACAACACCAGAAGATAGAGAAAGGCATGGAATAGATTCTCCCCTAGAACCTTCAGAGAGCATAGTCCAGCTGACACCTTGATTTTGGACTTCTGGCCATCAGTATTGTGAGATAATGAATTTCTGTTCTATGGGGTAACTTATTATGGCAGCCCTAGGAAATTAACGCAAGCACTCACCATAAAGCAAAAAAACTGATATATTGGACATCATCCAAATTAAAGCCTTTTTGCTAACCAAAAGACATTATTAAGAAAATGAATAGGCAAGCCAGAAACTAAAAAAAACATTCATGATACATATATCTAACAAAGGTCTCATATCTAAAATATGTAAAGGACTCCTACAAATCAACAATAAAAATACAAATAGCCCAATTGAAAAGTGGGCAAAAATTTGAACAGACACTTAACAAAAGGTATACAAACAGCTAAAAAGCACACGGAAAGGTGCTCAGTGTCATTAGTCATTACAGAAATGCCAATAAAAACCACTATTTCACACCCACCAGAGTGGCTAACACATACAAGACTGACAATACCAAATGTTGGTGAAGATGTGGAGCAAATGGAGCTTTCGTAATTGCTGGTGGGAGTGGGACTCCATTTGGAGTTCTAAAAGACACTTTCTTATAGTTAAACATATACCTACCATATGACCCAGCAGTTTCACGCTTTAGGTTTTTACCTAGGAGAAATGAAAACATACATCCGTAAAAAGACTTCAACAGAATGTTTACAGCAGCCTTACTCATAATAGCCCCAAAACTGGAAATAACTCAAATGTCCATCAACAGGAGAATGGACTAAACAAATCCGGTATGTTCATACAATGTCATAGTACTCAGCAATAAAAAGGAACGAATCGATACAAACAACATGGGTGTGTCTCCAAACTATTAAACCTAGTAAAAGAAGCCAGTTAAAAAAGATACATACGGTACTATTCCATTTATATGAAAGATTACCCTACGGTGATAGAAAAACTACTCTACGTGATAGAAATCAGAAAGTGTTTGCTTGGGGTAGGTTTTGAGGAAAGGGCAGGAGCGATGGAAATCTTCTTTATCTTGTTTTAAGTGGTAGTTACCTAGGTATATATATATATTGTCAAAAATCATTGAACTGCATTGTTTTGCTACATCAAAATTCTGATTAACCTCTCGTGGCTGAGATTTTTGTGTCTTTTTCTATATTGGCAGAACTGCTAATACATTAGTCTAAACGTATTTACATGGCTGTTTCAGTTATACACAAAGAAGATCCCATTGCTATGTGTAAATTTAGCAATCTCGTCAGTCCAAAAACCAATTCAAATTTTTATATTTTTATTATGCATTATTATGTAAGTTATAGTTTTAAGATTTGAGCTATTGCTTGCATATTACCTTTTCTACACCTACAACTCCCATTCTCCTACTGTAAATTATGTATGCTGTCGTGAGAAATAAGTATAGAAACATATAATGGATCAAAAGAAAACTCCACCCCATGTTGAACTGAGCACTAAGGTCCATGTGTTTCGTTGGTATCTGCAAATTACATCTCAATGAAGAGAAGCAATAGAAAACAGATGATGCTGTTCTGCAGTAGCAAGGTCAAGTAGTGGCTTGCTACGCTTGGTACCCTCTGATTTCTTCAATGCCCCTAAACCACCTCAAATAAACATACCTTCTAAGATAAAGCCATAAATATGCTATGTAAGCAAGTAAGTGACAATCTGTGGTTGCTATTCAAACACAATCTTTGGTGAAGTTTCATAGCTCTCACTTCAAGGAGATTGTCAGCTTTAAGCCTTTCCTGTATGGAATTCCGGAGCTGTCACTGCTGTTCTGCTCGTCGTTTTATTCTGTAAACAATGTACCGCGGGAAGCTACACATGTCCACGTACTTATCTGTATTTCATTCTTTTTAATGACAACACAGTATTCCACCACATAATTCCCTGTTGATGGACGTTTAGGTTGTCTCCAACTTTTCAAAATTACTGTTGGTACAAGTATATGAGCAATATAGGAATAAATTCCTCAAAGTGGAAAGCCTGTCTCTAAGGGTATGGTACGTCATCTGAAACATTTTGATAGACGTTGTAAACTACTCTCCAAAAAAGAGGAAACCAATCTGTTCTCCCTCCGATAGTGTATGAGAACTCCTGTTCTCCCCACAACCTCACCAAGTACTGAGCATTGTCAATCTCTTTTTTTTCATCTTTGCCAATGTGATAGACAAAACAAATATTTCATTGGCTATTTTAGTGCATATTTCTTTAATTATGAGTTAAGCTAAGCATCTTTTAAAATCCAATGTTTTAACCAGTTACTACTACAGAGAAAAGATGAGATGTGGGGACGAAGAGAGACAGAGAGAGAAATACAGACTTCTTAGCATTCTGGCCATGAATAGGTGTTATTTGCTTGGATAAGGAGAAAAAGAATCTTTCATACTTGGCAACACTGGTTGATGAAATCAGTGTCATCTCACCAGGCTGTTGCATTTGAGTCTCTAATTCTTTGACAGTCTATCATGTCCTTACCAGTTACATTGATTGCCAATTTTTGATGCCACATTATACTGTTTATAGGGGAAAAATAATCTAAGAATCTTTACAAAACTCTGATAATAGTGGTTTAACGTTTGTGTGTTCTGATATTGTTGCTTTTTTCACGTCATCATACATTATAGAATGTAACGTATTTCTCCTTCTGAGATAGATGATCAATGTATAACTGTCACCCCTTAACTAGCTCCTTTAGTATTTCCACTTCTAAAGATATATATTATTCACAGTCTAAAAGTCAGAGCTAAACAATGAAAAATTATGATAACAGAGATCATGCAGAACAGCAACAACATCTTGCAGGAATCCTGGGGCGATGGGTTGGGGAGGGTTGTTATAATTTACCACCAGGCCTGTTTAGTCCTCTGATTTCTCATTTTTGAAATGCCGAGTGTTTTTGCAATCATCTTCTGCTATTTTATGGGCTTCATTATAACATATCTTTTTTGTCAGTTGCCAGAATAACAGATGCTATTAGCTATTCTTCAGGGGCTTTTCATCATGAAATATTAATTATATATTAGGCTACTATCTTAAACTTCATAGTGCTTTTAACTTTTTGAGGTGTTTTCATATCTTTTTTATGCCATTTTAAAGTAAAATTGAGCTTCTGTCTTAAATTCTGCACTAAGAAGGGACACAGCCTCTAGGAGCTGTGGTTGGCATATCTCTACACATGTAAATCAACTATAATGATCACTAAAAAACAAATTTAGGTACTGAACCATCTAATCCTGTGTAAACGTGCCTTGTGTGTTCCCACATTTTGCAGTTTTTGAGAAAGGGTCTCATATATCCTGATTTTTCTGGTTACTTATATATTCTCATTCATTTTTTTATTCACAAAACAGTTCTAATTTGTGCTAAACACCATGTGAATTGCTTGGGTTAACGGACAGCAACGTGTTTTCTAAAAAAATGTCTAAATCTTTGAGAAAATGAAAATTCTTTTTGGAAAATTTATTTTAAAATATTCATCATAGAATACTTGGTGAAACACTTTATATAACTTTAGGGGTGGTGGGGTGGGGGTGTGTGTGGAAATTACTTAGGTGAAAAGTGGCTCTTGGGTTTACTCTCTTCGAGATTCATGTTGTGTTATATTTACTTAAATCAAATCTTCCATGAAAGTCTCATCTCTCACGGTTCTGGGATCTAAAGTAACCTGGATAGGGTGTAAATGATATGAAGTTACAGGCAAGAAATAATTTCTTTTTTAAAACTTTTTTTTATTGATGTTTTAATAGTTTATAACATTGTGAAATTTTGAGATTTTATTTATTTTTATTTTTTGCCCCCAAAGCCCCAGTAGATAGTTGTATGCCATAGCTGCACACCCTTCTAGTTGCTGTATGTGGGACTCGGCCTCAGGATGGACAGAGAAGTGGTGCCTCGATGCGCACCCGGGATCCGAACCCGGGCCGCCAGCATCGCAGCGCGTGCACTTAACCACCAAGCCACAGGGCCGGCCCTGAAATTTTGGGTTGTACATTTTTGTTTGTCCATCACCATATACATGTCTCTCTTCACCCCTTGTGCCCACCCCCTACCCCCATTGCCCCTGGTAACCACAATACAGTTTTCTCTGTCCACGTGTTGGTTTATATTCCACATATGAGTGAGATCATACAGTGTTTGTCTTTCTCTTTCTGGCTTATTTCACTTAACATAATACCCTCCAGGCCCATCCATGTTGTTGGAAATGGGACGATTTTGTCTTTCTTTATGGCTGAGTAGTATTCCATTGTATATATATACCACATCTTCTTGATCCAATCATCAGTTGAGGGACATTTAGGTTGTTTCCATTTCTTGGCTATAGCGAATAATGCTGCAATGAACACAGGAGTGCATGAGCCTCTTTGGATTGTTGATTTCAGGTTCATTGGATAGATTCCCAGTAGTGGGATAGCTGGATCATAGGGTATTTCTATTTTTAATTCTTTGAGGAATCTCCTTACTGTTTTCCATAGAGGCTGCACCAGTTTGCATTCCCACAGGCAGGAAATAATTTTAATTATAAAAGTAAAATATATTGGGTAACCACAAAATAATGAGACGTCTTTTTCGAAATCCACGCTTCCAAACAAGTCTCATTACACTTTGTACAGACTCCACTTCCTGCTTAATGCTCGAGCCTCATCTCATACCACGCTCCCCTTGCTCCCCAGCTCCCAGCACAAAGGTCACCTTCCTGTTCTTCCAGATGTCTCAGAGCCTTCGCACTCATGTTCATGCTCTAGGTCTTAGGTCAAGCAGCAGCTCCTCCAAGAGGCTCTCTCTGCCCATGTTCCCTATCTCAGCAACCTATTTATTCCTTTCAGGCACACATCACTCCCTGAATTATCTCATTTATTCATGCACTTTTTTATGGTCTGCCTCACCCTCTAGAAGGCAAGGCCAGTGAGGGGAGGGCCCTTATTCCCTGCTCTCCTTCAGGGCACTGAGCTTCACTCGCATCTGTGGTTTAGCACACATGCTATTGGATATGATTTTGGAATTTTTATTCCGAATGAACAATCTGAGGTGGCGGAGCTGACATTCTACTTTTAATTCACCTTTAAAACAAGGAAAGAATTCCCAAATAGGACTTTTTCTTGAAAGACTTACAGCCTAAATGGAATCAAGCAACGAAAACTTAATTATGGTTCTTAAGGATTACTCGGCTTCATTTTATGAATTTCATATATAGTCCTATTCCTCAAAGATTCCAATTTTGATATAATCTAATTTAATTCTTCCTTGTATTATTTATTTTTTTAACAAATATTTGTTGGTTTAAAAAGAATATAATACTCTTCTCAAGGTTTTCTGGCTAATTCATTCTGTATTAGTATCTATATTAACAATCAATTTTCCTTTTAACTACTTGAATTTTTTCCCTTTTCTTGGAGTCTCTCTTTTTTTTTTTTGTGAGGAAGATCAGCCCTGAGCTAACATCCATGCCAATCTTCCTCTTTTTGCTGAGGAGGACTGGCCCTGAGCTAAAATCTATTGCCAATCCTCCTCCTTTTTTTTTTCCCTTTTTCTCCCCAAAGCCCCAGTAGATAATTGTATGTCGTAGTTGCACATCCTGCTAGTTGCTGTATGTGGGACACCGCCTCAGCATGGCCGGACAAGCTGTGCGTTGCTGCGTGCCCGGGATCCGAACCCGGGCCACCAGTAGCGGATTGGGGGCACTTAACCACTAAGCCAGGGGGCTGACCCCCTGGAGTCTCTTTTAATATAAAAGAATTCTCATTTCCTTTTTTTTACCCCATGATATTCAACCGTTGAAAGGAACCAGGTCATTCATCCTATAGAATTTCCCATATTCTAGATTTGGTTAATTTTATCTTTGTGGTGTTAAACATTCTACTACCTCCCATATATAAATTACTGATAGTTAGATCTAGAGGCTTGATTATATTCAGATTTTTGACTTTTTTTTTTTTTGGCTTAGAATACTTCATACATAGTGCCATTTACTCCTATTGTATCATGCCAGGAGGAACATAATATTTGTCGTCTCACTTTTAGTGATGTTAAGATTGATCAGTGGACTTAACTGTTGTCAGCCTGATCCATCCATTATAAAATTCCCCACAGCCTTTCACCTAGGAATTTAGGATTGATTTAAACATGGAGGATGTGGGTGGAGAGCTGTGAAAAAAAAGGTCTAGTTCTTTGCATATTTTTTACTATTCTGCCTAACTTTCACAGCTATTGTTGACGATTGCCTGGATCCATTGTTTCATGGGGTTGCAAAATGGTAATTTTATAATTCTATCATACCTATTATTATTTGTTAGCTGTTATATTTGTACAAAAAAATTTTCCCGTCATCAACTCTTTGGTTATTTCAAAATACAGACTGCGTAGGAAGGGTAGGATAAAAGCTTTTGTCCCCCCTTTACTAATTTCTAGAATAATAAAATGGTGCCTAGCAGCCCTCGAAAGTAGCCAATTATTATTTTTTAATGAAGGAATAGATTTTTATACATTTGATGTATTTCAATTTATTTTAAAGTTTTAAATTCAAACTAATTCAAAAGAAAGCTGAGCCATATTTCATTTCAACATTGCTTGACCATCTGGATCCTGTCATACCTGAAGGCCTGGACAGTTCAGTTACAGGACTCAACTCATCCTTTTTGTCTGCTTAAACAAGTTTGAATTGCATATTTTTGTCATTTGCAGCCCAGATTCCTAACACAGATCTGTCCATTCTTCCAGCTCTGTCCTGAAACTTTGATTTTATAAAAACTTTGGATTTAATAAAAACAACAAAAAAGGTTTCTTTAAAATTACACTGGCATTTATAAGGATCATCTCTGCCATTCCTTCTTTGTGCTTTGAATCTTGGCAACTCTCTCGAATAAGATAAAAGAACTGAAGATGCAAAAACAACTGACTCTTTTCCACCAAAGGAGAAAGCATTTTAAAAAAGAATTTGAATTTCAGGCTCAGAAGTTTTCTATACTTAACTAAAAGTACCAGAGGGCTGGACCAAGTGCTATTACTAGCAGAGTCGCCTTCTGGTGTGGCGCATTTAGAGCCAGCCACGACACTTTTCACTGGGTAGGCACCGGGTAGGCACTGCCATTGCTGGCAGTCACTGAAACTTTTTAAGAAGGGACAACACAGCTCCAAGATCAAACCACCGAGTGAGCAGGGGAAGGGACAGGAATTTAGGACCAATTCAAACATGGAGGATGGAGGTGGAGAGCTGTGAAAAAAAAGAGGTTTAGTTCTTTGCCTATTTATTATTGTTCTGCCTACAGTTACAGAGTTAAGGTGACGAATATGCAAATAAATTTAAAAAACCACCAGCAGCCAAGGGTTTTAAACAGCAGCGGCTTAAATACGATCTAAATAGTCAAGTAAGAATAATGGCAAAGCCCCTCTACGTGCTGAAAAGCAGTGAGCTGGGGAGTCAGCACGCCCTAGCTCCATCCACAAACCCCCCGAGACCCAACACCCGCCCGACGCCGGAGACTGCACGGTGGACACGGAGCCCTGCGGCGCGGACCGGGGCTCTGCGTGCCCTGAATCTTCCCCTCTTGGCAGGCGACGCTCACTTGGCTTCGTTCTGAATTGAATGAAAAACTTTCAAGTAGATTGAAACACAGCAAGTATATAAAAACCTAGTACTTCATTTGAAAACAAAAATTGGCTACTTCTGGAGGTTGCTAGGCACCACTATTATTCTAAAGACTAGTATAGGGAAAAAATGAAGCATTTATCCTGCCTTTCCTACACAATCTGCATTTCAGGGTAACCGAAGAGTTGATGAAGGAAACACACAAATACAAGCGCAGCCACTAGCTCAGTGGTCTAAAGACGTCTGACGAACTTGTCCGTCTGCCTACCGCAGGGGACACGTGCGGAGCGGCTGCAAACCGCCCTCGCGGCTCCAGCAGGTCGGGGGGGAGCCGACCTCCTCCGCGCCCGGGCGCCCTGCAGAGACGCGGCGAGGTCGCCCTCCCTGCCAATGGCGTTAGACGGGCCCGCCCTGCGCTGTCTGCCGCACCGCCGCCTTTCTGGCCCCCCGAGCGAACGAACAGGTGAAACCGCCGAGAGCGGAGGGCACGGAGGCCGACGGCCGGAAGCCCAGAGCCGGCGGGCACGCGCCTCCAGACACTTCCGGCCACGGGAGCGGGGGGGTGTGCGGCTCCCCCTGCGGCGGCGTGCGACCCCGACGTGCGGCCGCGACTCCCCCTGCCGGTGGCGTGCGGCGACCCCGTGCGCTCCCAACGCGCAACCCCGACGCGCGGCTCCCCCAGCGGCGACGTGCGGCGCGCGGCTCCCCCTGCCGGTGGCGTGCGGCGGCCCCGACGCGCGGCTCCCCCTGCCGGTGGCGTGCGGCCCCGACGCGCGGCACCCCCAGCGCGACGTGCGGCGCGCGGCTCCCCCTGCCGGTGGCGTGCGGCCCCGACGCGCAGCTCCCCCTGCGGCGACGTGCGGCGCGCAGCTCCCCCTGCCGGTAGCGTGCGGCGGCCGCGTGCGCTGCCGACGTGCAACCCCGACGCGCGGCTCCCCCTGCCGGCGGCGTGCGGCGCGTGGGGCCCCCGGCGCGCCTCTCCCGCCGTGCGAGGCCCCGCTCCCGCTACGAGTCCTGTTGCTAACTGGGAATTTCCGCCGGCGCTCAGAGCGTCATGTCTTCGCGGGCAGGGGGCGTTGGAAGGAGGACGAGACCCCGAGTGCGGGCGAAGATGGAGGCGCGCGCCCAGGACCCAGACTGGGACAGTGATGAGACGGTGGTGGAGGGCTCGGTGACGGAGAGCGACCCGGAGGAGGAGGAGCTGCCCTGGAAAAGGTGCCGGCGGCCCCGGGGTTGGCGTCGGGAGCGGGCAGGGTGAGGGGCCGTGGGGCCTGCGCGAGCTTGTCCGGAGGCCAGAGCACGAGCCCGGCCCGCAGCCCGGGACAGAGTGAGCTTCGCAGTGGCGGCCTCACGGCGGTTCCGGCAAGGCTGGAGGCCTGCCCTCCGCACAGGCCCAGCAGGCTCGGCTCTTAACTGCTCCAGCGCCCTTTGCTTCGGCGGCTGTAGCTCAGGTCTGGGGGATGGTTAGTGTCTCTCGGGAGCGTGTGTGGTGGGGACTGGATGTTTCCGGGCTGGAAACGGGTGGTCTTCCGAGGATGCCCCACAGCCGGTCGTTCGTTCCTCAGACTTGCTTGAACGTGTCGAGTCCCCTGTGCTGGATGCGGGGACGATAGAGGACGGGAGTCCACTGCCGTTGAGAAGCCTCCAGCCGGGAAGGACGCCCCAGCAGATCGTGTCAGTACGATGTGGGGCGTCCAGCCAGGGGAGGGTGCCCAGTCTGCTCAGGAGCCGAGGGGCTCTTAACCGCGGTGGTCGTCAGAGTTTGCCGGCGTTGACTCCTGAATAGAGGCGCGACGGTGGGCCGGGAAGTGGCCAGATGGAGAGGAGGAGGTGTGCTAGAGGGGCGCTGCAGGGCGGGACAGAGCCTTGTGTCACGTGTGCCGCGATGTACAGACAGTCGGGTCTTGCCGCAGCGGTCGAGGGCGCGGTGGGGCGCGGTGAGAGAGGAGCCTGGAGCGGGCGGTGGGGGAGGTCGTGTCAGCCCTCCGGTGCGCTGCGTGTGGCCCGGAGGGGTGCTTGGAAGATGTCACGTGGAGGAGCGGCATAACCTGATTTTCGTTCCCTCTGGCGCGCCCTCGACCAGTGCGTTTCAAATTTCAGCGCCTTTACAGATCACTCCAGAATGCCGTTAGAATGTGGATTCCGATTCAGGAGTTCTAGGGTGGGGTCTGCGATTCTCCATTTCTGACAGGGTGCTGTTAGAGCACGGATCGGCTTTTGCAAAGCAAGGCTATAGAGGTTACTCTGGGCATCAAAGTAGTAATAGACTGGGATTATGAGCTCAACTAGGAGGAAACAGTGGGAATGGAGGGAAAAGGATAAATTTGAGAAATCTTAGTAAATTTGGCAGGAGTTGGTGGTCGATAAGATATGGAGGATGGGGGAAGGGTGGCAGTAAAGGATGCTACCCAGGTTTCTGGCTCATTTATATGTAGTCACAGTAATATTTGCCCTTGTTGGTGTACAGGGAGCCTTTTGACTAATACATGGAGTTTTGTAACAACCACTATAATCAGGATCCAGAACAGTTCCGTCATTCCGAAGAAAAACTCCCTTGTGCTGCTGCTTTGTAGTCAAGCCCCTTCCCCCCCATTTAAACCATTGTTCTGTACCGGTCTCTTTCTCCTCTCCTTGTGTGGCTTTAAATGACATGAATGTTACACCTTTTGATATTGTCTCCCAGATCCTTGAGGCTCTACTAATTTTTTAAAATTTTTTTCTCTGAATTCTTCAGACTGTATAATTTATATTCTATCTTCAGGTTCACGTACTCTTTCCTTTGTCATTTCCATTCTGTTGTTGAGCCCATCTGGTGAATTTTTAATTTCAAATATTACAGTTTTCTCTTCTAAAATTTCCATCTGATTCTCTTTCATAGTTTTTATTTCTCTGCTGAGAACTCCAGTGTTTTCATCCATTTGAGGAGTGTTCACCTTTATCTCATAGGGAAGATTATAATAGCTGCTTTAAAGTGTTTGCCTTGTAATTCCAATGTCGGAGTCATGGCGAGTGGGGAGTTGGCATCTGTTAATTATCTTTTCTCTCAAGAATTTGTTAAATTTTTCTGTTCTTTGCATGTTGAGTAATTCTGGATTATACCCTGTATATATTGAATATTATATTCTAACTCTTGGTCCTGTTAAAATCCTATAGAAGATGTTGATTTTTGTTTGTTTTAATAGGCAGTCAGCCTGATTAGGTTCTGACTGTACATTCTGTTTTCCTTTCCGTGAGTGGTGGTTACATCAGTCCAATTTTCAGAGCCTTTACTATGCTGTTTGAGTGTAACTCTTGTACCACTCGGGTGTTATCTGGAACTTGGGCAGTAGTTAATATCATAGTTCAGTTCTCTAAGCCTTTGGTACACTTCTTTGCATCGGCTCCACATGTCAACAGCTTGAGGTTGAGACTGGGCATTATGTTGGATTATACACAGAATTAGGTGATTCCTCTTTCCTGCTCTCTTTTCTCCAGGATTCTCATGCACTCTTCCCTCCTGATACCCACATACTGGTTCGTATGACCAGCAAGACCTAGATTTCTCTTAGTGTTAGCCTTCTTGCTGTAGACCATTTCCCTGCAGCTGGGTCCACCTTCCCGGCAAAGTGTTAAGAGAAAGAAGAAACTAAAAGAGATTCTCTCTGTCCTTTATACTCCTCAGAGTATGGTTCCTGTAGCTGGAGAGACAGGTTTTCTCTTGGGTTTTAAGTGCTCAAGATGCCATGGTTGTTAGTAGTAGAGTTCTGAGGATAACGAGAGAAAAAAAATAAAAGAAAACCCACGGATTTCCCCCACACCTTCTGGGATCCCTTTCTTTAGTCTTCTGGAGAAAGAAAGGGGGTTTCTTCTGGAGTTTTTGCTGACTGTGTCCACTGTGCAGTTCTGGGATTAGGCCTTGGCTCAAAGCTGGAGACAAAAAAAGGACCAAACAACAAAACAAAGCAAATTGTGAAACTCACTTATTACAAGGTTGTTATTTAGATTTCAACTTCAGTCCCCAATCTACTTGCTTTTGTTTATTTTTCAGATTACTCAGGTAGCTTTTTAAAATATTCTACCAGAGTTTTTAGTTGTAATGCGTGGAGAAAGGCTATAGATGGCTCACTTTATCTTGGCTGGCCAATCTATTTTTTTTTCTCGCTCTGATTCATTTTAAAATGATTCTCTGCAGTGCCATAGAAACATCATTCTTTCAGACCTTGTAGCCCAAGGTTGAAAATTAGTATTCTTTTTGTTGGCATGGCAGTACAGTCAAAGTCTAAGCATTGCTGGAGCTGAGTGCCATTGTTTTCTGATTTTTTCCTTCATCTTCTTTGCTTACTTGTATGCGGTTCATTATGGCTGGTTTTCACACACAAGCTCCCAACTTTGACTGGAATGAGGGGCACAGGTCCTAGTAGAGCAGAGATCTCTAACAGGTAAAACATTACACAGTTTCACATAGCTAAATAATCCTTACATGTTGCAGCTAGTAAAGTCTTTTTGCCAAGAACTGAGAAAGGGTTCAGTGACCTTTGGGACTAGAAAAGGCAAGGCTTTCAAAGAATCAGGATGCCAGGTGTTGACTGTGGCTGAAATTGCACTCTTTGGTCCTAGCCCTCCCTCTAGAAACTGTGGCCTAAAATGCATCCAGTCCTTTTTGTGACTCGGTAGGTGTTGCTCCTAATCTTCTGTAAAAGTTCATGTTGCTGACTAATAAGGTGTTGTTTGCTTGGTGTTTGTTTTCTAAGAGGCAGGATTCATTTTTCTTATATGTACCCTGGGAACTTTTTATCAACTGGTATTTTCTGTCTCTGAACAGGTGGGTGAAGGGATAGGGATAGATGCTAGACTTCTCTAAATAGACATTGTTTTGTACATTTGTCTTTGGAATGATGTAAGTGGTTTACATAATTATATGACAAAATTAAATCAACATAAAAGAGAATTTCTAAAAAGCAAAAGCAAGATGAAACAATAGAACCTAATTAGGTATTGATTTGGTAGCATAATTACAGGAAAAGAAATTATTTTAAGTGCCTTTAAAACATAGAATTTAGCTATACATGCTGAACAAGATGTACTCTAAGGACATAAAGAATTAAAAAATAACTTTTTTTCAGTAATCCCATTGTTAATGATAACGTTAGTATTATGGACTCTAAATATAATATCCCGTTCAAAGGAACCAAGCCTCCGTGAGAAATGACCAGTTCCAGGTCTAAGGTAGGAGACGTATGAGATGAGCCTGGAACATCTTATCCTGGGAAGCTGGGGAAGACTAGTGGTGTATTAGTTTGCTCGGGCTGCCACAAAAATACCATAGACTGGGTGGCTTAACCAACAGAAATTTATTTTCTCACAGTTTAGAAGCTGGAAGTCCAAGATCAAGGTGCTGGCTGGGTTGCTTTCTCCTGATAACTCTCTCCTTGGCTTGCAGATGGCCACCTTCTTACCATGTCCTCGTATGGTCTTTCCTCTGTGCGATGTATCTCTGGTGTCTCTCTCTCTCCGTATATGGGCGCCAGTCATGTTGGATTAGAGCTTCACCCTTATGGCCTCATTTAACCTTAATTATCTCCTTAAAGGTCCTGTCTCCAAATACAGTCACATTGAGAGTTAGGGATTCAACATATGAATTTTAGGGGGACAGAATTCAGTCCATACAAGTGGTTTCACGTCAAACAAACCACAAAGCACTTTGAAGAGGCTCTAACTAGCTAAAATAAGGACAATTTGAGCATTGACAAGAATAATAACAGCAGTGGATTTAAATCTATGAGTTAAGAATGGTCTTTAAAAAAACTTACTTCGCTATCTGAAAACTAGTAAAGAAAGAGAAGCAGGCATTTTTCTTGCCTTCCCTATGCAAACACCAAGTAACGTGGCTGAGTAACGTGGCTTAACTGAGTAATTATATAGTTGATGAGTGGAAGTTTTTCTTTTAGTATGTATGTCCATTAATAAATTAAGAAAGTGATAAAGTAGAATATTGCCATCTTATATACTATACTCCTAATAAAATAGTGACTAGATCTAGGCAGTGGTCATCACTGGCTACTAAATCACGAAAAGAGTGACAGCCATGCTGTTGAGCATGTGGCATCTGCCTATCACCAGGAGTAGAAATCCAGACACTGCTGCCCGCTGCATCTTGGTATCCGAGTCACCAAGGAAAACACAGTGTAGTCAAGCACTGTCTGGAACAACACTTTACTCAGAAAAGAGAGCAAGATCAGTTTCAGTAGTGGGCATTGGTCTGCCATGGCCAGTGGTCACTGTCTGCAGCTGCTGCGGGGCCACTGGCCTCACACATCCGTCCTCTGCCACAGAATGAAGGACTTCATCCTCTTCCACAGAGGACAGATGTAGTAATGGGGTTGGCCAGGTGCCATATCACACACACGCTTAAACAGAACAAAGGAGTGCATATTGAGTCTGAAACAGGGAAAGAGATTCCCACACAAGGTGTTAAGTCCGCCATAGGCTGGGAGGATTCTTTACCTCTTGGTAAAAAAGTGTTCCAGGCCCAAGGCTGAGATGGGGTTGAAAGAGTGTATTACGTACAAGACTGCCTCTCCCAACGCATACTTCATCATCTCCTGTAGGAAGTACACGTATGCGCCCCCAAATTGAACTTGAATCAGATCAAACCTCTAGATCTAATAAGCAGTTTACAGGAAATATACCGGACAGAGGAACATGTTAAGTGACATGCAATCAGCAAATCCAAAATGTGGGAAACTGTAGGAAGAACAACCCAGTTTGTTCAACAAATAAATTGCAAAGTTGGGTGTGGGGGAAGGAGTAGTTTATAGTTTTAAAAAGAGACTTAAGAGACATAGCAACCAAATGCAGTGCATGCACCTTGTTTGGATCCTGATTTGAACAAAACAACCGTAAAAAGAGACATTTGGGGAAATGCAACTACAATCTGTTTATTAGTTTCCTGCTGCTGTATAATAACTTACTCTAAAACTTAGCGTCTTAAAACAATAAACATTTATTATCTTATAGTTTCTTTGGGTCAGGAATCTAGGAGTGGCTTAACTGAGTCGTCAGACTTAGGGACTCACAAGGCTGCATTCATCTCAAGTCTTCATGAGAAGGATCCACTTCCTACGTGGTACTTGTAAGATTTAGTTCCTCTTTGGCTGTTGAATTGAGGCCTTGATTCCTCTCTGTTGACTGGAGGTCTCCGTTAGTTTCTTGCTACATACGCTTCTCCACAGGGCGTTTCACAACATGGCAAGCTGGCTTCTGTGAGAGGGAAGAAGCGGGAGAATAAGAGAGGGAGAGCAAGATGGAAGCCAGTGTCTTTTTGTGACCTAGTCTCAGAAGTAACAACATCCCAACATATGTGTTGTATTCTGTTCTTAAGAAGAGTCACTGGATCTAGTCGATACTCAAGGGAGGGGTTTATACAAGGGCATAAATACCAGGAGCCATTTTAAAGGCTACTTAGTACAGACTGTAAATTTAATAATATGAAGAGATTATTGGCTTTTTTAGGTATGATAATTATGGTTATTTTTTAAAGGTGTGACTGTTATGGTTATCTTTGAAGAGTCCTTATCTTTTAGAGTTGCATACTGAAATATTTCCACATGAAATGGAATAAGATGTCCAGGATTTACTTCAAAATAATCCAGTGGTGGACTAGCAGAGGATAGAGAGGATGGCAGAGGGATTATAGAGAAAACAAGATTGGCTGTGTAGTGGTAATTGTTGAACCTAGATGATGAGTATGCTGTTGTCTCTTTTTGTGTTGCTGTTTGTAATTTTCCATAAAAAAGTAAAAAGCAAAATGAACAAGTAAGTAAATAAACAAAAAAAACCCCCTTAGTACCAAATCATATATTCATGTCTTAGTACACCATTACATTCTTGGATTCTGGAAAAGGTTTTTAAAATTTTATTTTTTATTGTGGTAAAATATATATAACATTAAATTTATCACTTTAACCATTTTTAAGTATACAGTTCAGTGGCATTAAGTACATTCACGTTGTTGTGCAAACATCCCCATTATCCATCTCCAGAACGTTTTCATCTTCCCAAACTGATACACTGTTCCCATTAAACAATAACTCCCCATTCCTCCCTGCCCTCAGCCCCTGGCAACCACCCTTCTACTTACTGTCTCTATGAGTCTGACTACTCTGGGTACCTCATGTAAGTGGAATCATGCAATATTTCTCCTTCGATGTCTGGCTTATTTCACTTAGTATATTATCTTTAAGGTTTATCCATGTTGTAGCACGTATCAGTATTTCCTTCCTTTTTAAGGCTGAATAATATTCCATTGTGTTTATGTACCACATTTTGTTTATCCACTCATCTGTTGATGGTCACATGAGTTGCTTCTACCTTTTGGCTATTGTGAATAATGCTTCTCTGAACTTGAGTGTACAAATATCTGTTGAAGTCCCTGCTTTCAGTTTTTTGTGTACATACCCAGAAATGGAATTACAGGATCAAATGGTAGTTCTATGTCTAATTTTTTGAGGAACCACCATAATGTCTTCCACAGTGGCTGTACCATTTTACATTCCCATCAGCAATGCACAAGAGTTGTAGTTCCTCTATATCCTTGCTAACTCTTGTTTTGTGTTTTGTTTTTGCTTTTGATCATAACCATCCTAATGGATGTGAAATGGTATCTCATTATGGTTTTGATTGGCGTTTTCCTAATGTTTAGTAGTGTTGAGTATCTTTTCATGTGCTTATTGGCCATTTGTATATCCTCTTTGGAGAAATGTCTGTTCAAGTCCTTTGCCCTTTTTGAGTTCTGTAAATATTTTTTAAACAGAAAAGATAAAAGTTTGCCCAGTAGCATACTCACCATGGTGTATCATTATTATTCTTAGTTTTGTGTCTCTCCCTAGATTTGAAGCTTCTTGATGGCAAGGACTGTGTGTCTTCTGTCTTACCTCAGTGCTGCCTAGAACGTAGTGGGAAGTGAATCCAAAAATTAAAGAAATTCTGTCATTGTGTATTCTGAAAACATACATTCAGACTTAACTCTGGAATTTTAATCTCAAATTCTCTGTGGTATAGAGAAATGTGAAGGAAAAAACCCACCAGCACTGGTCCTTGAAATCTTCTTCTCCTTTCATGTCTGTTCAGAAACAATATTGATATTTGTCCCTTACTCCCAAATATTAAAAATAGCAGAATATTTGTAAAAATGAACATGACCATATGAGTAAGTCTTTATTTTTCATCTTGGATAAATTTTTAATTAAAAGATACATTTCTGAAAAAATACTTTGACATAGAAATATTAGTAGTGGTGGAACTAAAAATTTTAGCAAGTTTAGGTATAATAAATGACAGTTAAATTGTTAGTCTTTGTTTAGGAAACATGATAATAATCTGTACTTTCTTTTTTGATATTTGAAAGGTTGCTCTTTGATCAAGATACATCTTTTAGATCTGAATTCAGTCTCCATCCTGGTATAAGTGGATCGTGTGAAGGTGAGAAAGAATTCTTTTCACTAAATAGTCCCTTTAATTTCCCAAGTGTTATTATTCCATTAACTTCTCCTTTTATATTTAGTCTTGTTCTTTAACTTTACAGAGTTAGTTTCTTATAGGCATCTTATAGGCATCAATAAGTCTGTTATTATAAGAACAGCAATGGGGATTGTAACTTCTGGAAGATGTTTACGACTCCTAGAGAGGGCTACAGAGATATGAAGGTGGCATTTAGATAGCTCTTCTCCCCCCACAAACCTCCAGCTTAACCCTAGAACGTGCCTATTTGCAAGAGTAAGGAGTACTTTTTAATAACCAGTCTGATTCTTTCAGACTAAAATTAAGGTACAAATATCCTTGGTTTATATTTTAATTTAATTTAATTAATTTTTTATTGAGGTATAATTGAAGTATAGCATTATATTAGTTTCAGGTGTACAACATAATGATTTGATATTTGTATGTAATGCAAAATGATCACAAGTGTAGTTAACATAGTCTATTATGTTAGTCTTGTTAACGTAGTCACACAATAAGTCTAGGTATATATATTTTTAAAAAGTGCCTTTCACTTACCAGTTCTCCACACTTCCTGAGTCTACTTCTCTGTCAATTTAAATGCTTCTAGAGAAATCTGTCACTGATTGTCACTGTTCAAAAAGATCAATTCTGCAGTAGCTGTTTAAATGATAGGTTATTTCCTTTTAAGATTTCTTGCTGTGAGCCATTTGTTGTTTTGGAGGATGTCTGGAAATAGGTGTAGACTAGAAGAAAAATTTCCTGAACACCAAGAAGATCTTCTTTTATGTGTAGTTCAGAAAGTCTTTTCGCTGTACATCATCTCACCTGATACCCCAATGGTAAATTACAGTTTCGTCTTGGAGTGATTTTCCTACCTGTAATTGGAAGGGACAGTGTGTAATATTGGTCTTTAGAAGGTGTTCTTATGATGTATAAAGTGCTACTAGGAAGAAGTTAGAGGTCTGTTTTAATATTCCAACCAAGTTTTTTTCTTTCCTTTTCTTTTCTTTTTCTTTCCTTTTCAGAATGGATAGACCTGTATTGTTTTTGCTAATTATTAAAAGTATAAAATATTTTTAAAATACAGAATTATATAATGTAGAAAGTGAAAGGTCCCATCCCTTACTCTTCTTTATAATTCTGCTCCCAACAATTGCTAGTGTTTAGTATTTGTATATCCTTCTAGACTTTTGCATGCCAATATATATCTTTTTTCATAATTGGTATTGTATTACATATATTTCTTTGCTTGCTATCTTGATCTACCTCAACCTTTTAAATTTTGCTACCTGTTATTCCGTTGCATGATGTACTATGTCATAAATTGATTGTATTTTTGATGTTTTTCAATACTATAACAAATATGAATTTTCTAATACTTGTACCTTTGGCTGCTTTTCTGATTATTTCCTTAGAGTAACTGGCTAAAATTAGATTTGCTTTTAAAGGATGTACACCTGTCAGATCTTGACATATGTTGCCTCTTAAAAGAGATCCTTTTTTGCTCTAGATCCAATACAGGACATATTTAGTCTTTGCCAAACTGCTAAATAAAAAGTATCTGATTATTTTAGTTTGCATTTTTTAAGAATACCACAGTTAGGCATATTTTAATATTGACCATTCATAGTTACTTTTTGTGTGTATGTGAATTGCCTTATATGTCTCCTAATTATTCTCATTTTATTACTGATTTATAAGAGCATTTTATATATTAAGGGTAGCAAAACTTTGTCATATGTTGCAAATAGTTTTACCCAGTTTCCTAGTTTTCTTTTAATGCTATTCATGATATATTTGTGTAGAAATTTTAAGTTTTTATATACTAAAATCAGGCAGTATTTTCTTTTAAGATTTCTTCATTTCTTCAAACTTAGAAGTATTTTACCTGCTTCAAGACCATATATTTTATTTTATCTTTATTTCCACTTATTATATTTATAGTTTTTACATTTATATCTTTAATCTCTTTTGAATATTTTTGCAAATGGGAAGGTAGGTCTCTAACTTCATTTTTTCAAATGGTTAATCAATTGCCCCAATATTATTTATTGAATAATACATCTTGTTACAACTGTTTAAAATACCATTATTATTATCTATTAAATTCCCAGATATATATAGGTCTGTTTCCCACTTTTTGTTTTGTTTCATTGATCTATTTGACTGTTTCTACTCATGTGGGATCCTACATTATTTTATCAACTGTAGCTTTATCTGGTAGGGAGGATATCCTCCTACACAGAGTAGATGGCTGCAGCATTCATCCTAAACTCTTTTGGTACAAATAGCCAGCTCAGTGAAGTATGAAACGTGACCCACTGCGAGCTTCCATTTTACCCTCTTCCGTCTGTTGTTGGTGGGATTTGCTCTGAGCTAGATGGCTTTCTGGGATTCTGATGGAAGAAATCCATATAGTTACTTCTGAAGGAGTCCCTCCTTTTCCTATGTTGAGTAACAAGCTGTTTACCAATGTTTGGTTTCCCTGTGATCCATTTCCATCTTTTATTTCATTTATTTATTTATTTTTTAATATTTGTAAGTCAGTCTTTTTATTTATTTATTTATATTTTTATTTTTATTTTTCCCCCAAAGCCCCAGCAGACAGTTGTATGTCATAGCTGCACGTTCTTCTAGTCGCTGTATGTGGGACGCAGCCTCAGCATGGCTTGAGAAGCGGCGCGTTGGTGCACGCCGGGATCCGAACCCGGTCCGCCAATAACGGAGTGGGCGCACTTAACCGCTAAGCCACGGGCCGGCCCTCCATCTTTTAATCTATACTGAATCTATTTCCTTTTTTCCCGTTGCTGCTTCAGATTTTTTTTTTTTTAAACTAATCATTTCTTTGGATTCTTTTTAGGAACTGGAAAGGGAAGAAAAGTTAAAGTATGGGCTCAATTTGCCATCTTGAAAACGGATACTCTGACTTTCCTTGAATTATATACTGGCATTATGAGTTTTAAAAAATGACCTGAAATGAAATTAAAAAAGTATTCTTTCTAGTGGGGTTTAAATCTATATAGTTTTCTATACATAGCCTTTGCATTCATTCTCTTGAAACAAAGAAATATCAAGTATTATTTTATTCAGTATAGTATATGTGTTTCTTTCTAGTTAATAACTTAAAAACTTTGACGCATAAAAGTGGTAGTTAGGAAGTTATGATTTACAAAATGATTTTTAATGGCATTTTGCTGTGTCTATAAAATCCTTGGGTTGTTGTCAAAGCAGAGCAATAAAACTGTTGCAAATGATTTATGATTATATTTCATTCTAGGCACGCCTTCTCCTGAGATTCAACTTGGGTTCAAACTCCAAGAGGATCCACAAGCGCAAATGAGTGAAAATAAGACGATGCCTGTTCTTAGTGAGGATGCAGTCTTACGGGTGTGTAGCATATTAATTAAATACCTACTGAATAAAAATTGGAAGTGCTGTTTCAAAGAGTGGCAAATCACTAACGATTAATTCTTTTTGTCTGTTATTTTGCTTCTTCTTTCTTATTCAGTTTTTTCTCCTTTCTTAGCCAGTCATTCTGTTTCTTTGCTGCAACTTTAGTGAAAGCCGGTTGTTTAGAAGGGGGAGAGGTTAAAATATTTCCTTTCTTCCCTTCTTTCCTTCATTTTTCTCTCTTTTTGGCGGTGATGTGGAAGTGAGAGAAACAAAAGGTTAAAATAGGATATAATAATTACGATTTTCATCTCCATTGTATGTCAGAGGTCATCTTAAATTTGTGAAGAAGATACTAGTCTGTGTGGTATAATTTGAGATATGAAAAGGCCCCTCTGAAAGGCCTTTCTGTTGTCCTATGTATATGTGCGTGTGTGTGTGTACACAGATTTTTATTTGTTTTTAAATGCAATCAGCCTGGGGAAAGATGAGGAATGATTTGGTTAGCACCTTGGCATAAATAAGTTAGCTAACCAGAGACACTTACAAAGTCTTAAGGAATGGAAGGGAAAATCCTTACTTTTTTTTTTTTTTTGTGAGGAAGATCAGCCCTGAGCTAACATCCATGCTAATCCTCCTCTTTTTTTTTTTTTTTTCCCCTGAGGAGGATTGGCCCTGGGCTAACATCCATGCCCATCTTCCTCTCCTTTATATGGGACGCTGCCACAGCATGGCCTGACAAGCGGTGCATTGGTGCACACCCGGGATCTGAACCTGGGTCGCCAGCAGCGGGGCGTGCGCGCTCTTAACCGCTACACCACGGGGCTGGCCCCTGAAACATTGCTTTGTTTTGTTTTGCTTGTTCTTTCTTGTGAGGAAGATTAGCCCTGAGCTAACATCCATGCCCATCTTCCTCTACTTTATATGGGACGCCACCACAGCATGGCTTGACAAGCAGGGACGTCAGTCTGCACTGGGGATCCGAACTTGTGAACCCTGGGCCGCCAAAGCAGAGCGCGCGCACTTAACCACTATGCCACGGGGCCAGCCCTGAAAATCCGTACATTTTAATAGCAGAAACTGACAGCAGTTCCAAAGAGTGAGTGGGAGGATCTATTTAATATTGTACCTAGGAACGTGTGTCACTTGACTTGTCTGATCAAAAGAGAAAAATTCAACATCAAGTATTTGTTCTTGCATCTGAGATGTCTATAATTAGCTTCTAATAATTTGGTGAAAAATAAGTTTTGCACTGAGTTAAGAAAAAAGAGCATTTTTCCCCTTTAGCTTCAGTAACTGAAATGGGAAATAGTTTTTTTCAGTTTATTTCAGAAGCATTTGCTATGTGACTGTTGTACCAGGCTCTAGATTGTACCTCAGAACAGTGATTTTGAAAGCTTGATTATCAGACTCATTTGAGTAGCTTTTTAAAAATATAGACTCCCAGACCCGTACTTGGGTGGAACCTAGGAATCTCCGTTTTTCAAAAGCCTCCCAAGTAATTTCTGATGATCAGCTAGCTTGAAACAATTGCCTTAGAGGACTTGAATAGTTAATGAATGTATCTTTCAAAGATTTATCATCAGATAGTAAATCAGCCATCTGCTGCTTATGGGCTTGTAAAATTAGGATAAGAAAAACAAATGAAGGGCTTGATATTTGTCCCTCTTTTTTCTCCTTCATTGAAATTCATTGGTAGTAAAATAGATACCTTCTTTAACTTTCTCCTGCCCTTCCTTTTTGTTAGATCATATAACCAAAGTGTTTAAACATCTGTAGCAAATTTCAGTTAATATTATTTTAAAAATTGACACGTATTGCTACTTTCACAGTTTTTCCTTTAATTCTATGAAAATAAGCCTTTAGAAATTTAACTATATGAGGGAAATTGATTTTATCAAATAAAGAAATGGAGAGACCACAAAGAGTGCTTTCCCAGAGTTATTTAAAGAAAAAATATATTGTTTTATAACTTGAATTTGATTTCTAAATAAATTTTAAATAATTACTAAACAGATTTTTAAATAAATTCTTCCTTAATACTCAGATACAGTATTGATATTTCAACTTCAAAACAGACTATTTTAGAAATGATGGGCTACTTTAAATAAGAACAAACTGTAAAGAAATAGAGGATCTTTGGTTTGACATACACCATGCTAATTTTTAAAAATACAGATAGCAGTCTTTTAAAATATTTCATACTCATCATTTTTATTGGGTCTTGCAATACCTTTCCTTGTTCTTTACAGGTGCTATATGGGAAGCAGTTTTTCAACTTTCCTTAGAAAAACTTTGATCTTGTTTGGAGAGTTTAGTAATATCTGAAGAGATCATTGGAGACAGTGGTGTCTATCAAAATCAGGAGATGTGATGGCTAGGCCAGGTAGTTGGTCAGACATTTTTCTGGGAGTGTCTGTGAGGATGTTTTTGAATGAGATTAGCATTAAATCAGTGGATTTGAGTAAAGCAGATTGCACTCCATAGTGTGGTTGGACCTCATCCAACTCGTTGAAGGCCTGAATAGAACAGAATACCAGCCTCCCTGAGCAAGAGAGAATTCTCCAGCAGACAGCCTTCAGACTTCATCTGCACCATCTGCTTTCCTGGGTCTTGAGCATGATGGCCCACACTGCAGATTTGGACTTGCCAGTTTCCATAATCACATTAGCCAGTTCCTTGTAATAAATCTCTTTCTGTGTATGTACATATCCTATTGGTTCTGTTTCTCTGGAGAACCCTGACTAATACAGAGGGTATCACTGGTCTTACCATAATAAGTTTTTGATCATCTGGAGAATCCTTATTTGACAGGGAATAATAATTATTCAATCTTGTGGTTATTCCCAGCAGGCTGCTTCTTCCACTTCCTGCTCTCTGAAGCGTGGGACTTTTTATCTCAAAGTTATACATCCAGGTTGAATCTCACTTCTCCATTTTGTAGCTTCCACCTTTTACCCTTATTCGTATGTAGTGATGAAATTAGTTAAAATGAACATTAAACAGAACCTTGAAAGGGAAATGAACAACCGGAGGCTTGTTTGATGGCTGTGTAACGCAAGAAGGATTGTGGTTGGCAAGACTAGAGCTTGTGGAGAGATTTTGTATACGGTCATGCATCACTTAATGACAGGGATCCTGTCTGAGAAATGCGTGGTTAGGCGATTTTGTCATTGTGCAAACATCACAGAGTGTACTTACATAAACCTAGATGGTACAGCCTGCTACACACCTAGGTTATATGGTACTAATCTTATGGGACCACCGTTGTATACGTGGTGTGTAGTGGACCAAAACTCATGCAGCACATGACTGTATAAATACTAAAGGGTCTTTATAAGCCCGAGGAGGCAGGTAACATTCTCTCTCACTAGCTACCTCTGTGAGGCATAAGTAGGTGGATTTTCAAAACTTAGGGAACCACTTGACTCTGTGGGGGATCAGAATTGTCTACCTCAAAATATGTCTCTTTACCTTGACTGTTTTTAAGAACAAAAGACTCTGAAAGATGGGGCCGGCCTGGTGGCGTAGTGGTTAAGTGCACGTGCTCCGCTTCGGCAGCCTGGGGTTCGCAGGTTCGGATCCTGGGCATGCACCGACGCAGCACTTGTCAAGCCATGCTGTGGCGGTGTCCCATATGAAATAGAGGAAGATGGGCACAGATGTTAGCCCAGGGCCAGTCTTCCTCAGCAAAAAGAGGAGGATTGGCATCAGATGTTAGGTCAGGGCTAATCTTCCTCACACACAAAAAAAGACTCTGAAATTTGAAACTTTGACCTCCCTCCAACTAACTGCCTAAAAGAAATTTAAGATAGAAGGCCTGTCCTCAGGACAGGCCATCACTATAGATAAGTCTGGGTATCGATAGAATGGGAGGGTCCTTGCCAAGCCCATTCTTATCAGTGTTCTATTGACCAAACATTTGCTTTTCTACCTCCATGTGAGTTGCCTTCCTCCCCTTTGAAGTCCCAAACCACTACCCCCAACAACTTCCTTTGTCTTTAGCTGAAGATGCTATTTGAGATGAGAGCCTCTGCCGTTTTGGCAAGTTACTCAGATTTCTTGGGTCTCTCCGAGGTGTATATGTTATAAAACTTTGTTTGATTTTCTCCTGTTATTCTGTCTCACGTCATTTTAATTCCTAGCCCAGGCAGAAGGACGCAGAGTGGGTAGAGGATGTGTCTTCCTCCCCTACAGCTCTCCTGTGCTGGTCTCGAATGCCGTTGATGTGCCTGTCCTGACTCTTGAACTCATCTTGGCCTGCTTCAGTTCTTAGGCTCCTGGAATTGCTGTCTCTGCCCAGAGTTGCCACTGCTTAGGAGTGTTTTGGGAAGGAGTGGGATGAAAACAGGGCTTTAGTGCCTGACTCAGCCAGAGTAAAAACAGTTCTCATTCAGTGGTTAAGTCATTTTGTGTTTAAGTTGTATTTAGATACTCGTGAGAAGAATTTAAAATGATCATTTCAACATTTAAGAACAGTGAAGCAATGTAGAGATGATATCATACATCCAGATGAAACTCTCTAAAAGGCAATCATATAGATATTTGGAAATATTAAAAAATATTTATGTAGGTAACCAAATTTGGGTACCTCAGTCTGAGAGAAAGGTATTTTAAACAAATGTTTTCAGTAACTCATCAAGACAATTAATACCAGGAATGTGTATTCTGCTCTACTGAATGGGAGGATAGTTTGTGTGAGACAACTGATGCCTTGTGGAGAGCCCGAGTTGGTCAGGCTGATCTGGCTGGCCAGGCTTCTTCCATTCCACTCCCAGTAATCTGTGATTCGGTCAAGAGAATGATCTCAGATAGTACAGGATTGTTTTTGGGTTAAGGATGTGTAAATAGATTTGCTTCTTTTCCTGATCCTCCAATGAACACAATTAATTTAAACTCTCACCTCTCACACCGTACCCTCAACAGATAAAACAAAACTCTAGTATTTAGTGGCCTGGTCAAAATACAAGAGTGTAGGGTTAGGAGCAAAATGGAAGTCACATATATCAAAAGGATAGATAGCAATTTAGATCCGTTAAGAAAGAATTGATTGAAGTGTATCCTTGCATTTTGTTAATTAAGGAATGAACAACTACGGCCTGTATTATATTCAGAGGCATTTGCTCCTGAGTGGTATTTCTGCCTATGGAGGAGGAAAAAAATCAGCTCTTAGGAGCAGACTTCCTTCTTACTTGCTCTCTTATTTTTTGCATTTTCTTTATGTTGTTAGGGTCAAGTGAATAATTGGCCCTCAACAGGAAAAGTCACTGGTCCTATAGTAAGATAAATTAAGTGGCTATTACAGATTTGAATAAATTGCTTTGTGGAGACTCAGAAATATCTAGTAAGTGTATATGTAGACTCTGTTTAATTCTTGGAAGTTTCTAGGTTTACTTCTTGAAATTCTTTCTTCTCTCTGGGCCTCGGAGCTTTGTAACCTCTGCTTGGGAAGTATATCTATGTGGAACAATGTGACAACCTTGAGGTATGTAAGGATGCATTATCAGTAAATAACAATGAACATTAATTGGAGAAGATTGAAGTTCTCACAGTATTTAATTGTGTTTTCTTGTTGTTATGGCTGTTTCAGTGATCAAAAAATGCTTGGAAGTTCAGGCTAATGGCTTTATGTTCAGAAAGCTATATTGTTGATCGTAGAAGCAAACACAGAGGGCCCCTAAAGAGAGATCTTTTTCTTCAGATCTTTTTTGATGCTAGCAAGATATTTAAGGCAAGGATTCCTTTTAAAGTGATGAAAGCCAGTATGCTTTGAAGTCTTGAAATGGAAGCATTTTATCAGTGCATTTTATCTTTTTTGAAAGGGACACAACAACTTCAGATTTTCTCGCATGATTCGAGAATTAGGCAGAATCCATTTAGCATTTAACACTGTAACACAAAGGGTGTATAATTTCTGGCCTTTAGGGGAAATGTTAGAACTGAGAACCTGATAAGAATGGCTCATCAGAACCATTATGGATTAATGAACTAGGAGAAGGGAAAAACTAGGAATAAAAAGAAGGAACGCTCTGTTTCTATTTACTTAAGTTCCACAAATTCTTTTATAGAAAAAAGTTAGGACAAGAAACTAAACGTAAGAGCCAAAACTGTAAAACTATTAGAAGATGACGTAGGAGAAAAGTACTATGGCTGAATTTGGCAGTGATTTCTTGGGTATGAAAGCACAGGCAACAAAAGAAAAAAATAGGTAAGCTAGACTTCATTAATATCAAATACCTTTGTGCATCAAAGGACACTATCAACAGAGTGACAAGGCAACCCAAGGAATGGGAGAAAATATTTGTAAATCATATAGCTGATGAGGGATTTATACCCAGAATATATAACTTACAACTAACAACAAAAAACAAACAACCTGATTAAAAAATGGGCAAAGGACATGAATTGACATTTCACCAATGAAGATATACAAATGGCCAATAAGCACATGAAAAGATGTTCAGCATCATTAATGATTGGGGAGATGTACATCAAAACCACAATGAGTTACCACCTCACACTCATTAGTATGACTGTTATCAAAAAACAAAATAACAAGTGTGGGTGAGGATGTAGAAAAATTGGAATTCTTGCTCATTGCTGGTGGGAAATGTAGAATGGTGCAGCCACTGTGGAAAATCGTATGGTGATTCCTCAAAAAATTAAACATAGTATTACCATATGATCCAGAAACTCCACTTCTGAGTATATGCCAAAAATAGGTGAAAGCTAGGACTTGAAAATATTTTTGTACATCTACATTCATAGAAGCATTCACAATAGCCAAAAGGTGGAAGCAACCCATGTGTCCACCGAGAGATGAGTGGATAACCCAAATATACATACATGCAATGGAATATTATTTAGCCTTAAAAAGGAAAGAAATACTGATATATTCTATAACATAGATGAACCTTGAAGACCTTATACTAAGTGAAATAAGCCAGTCATAAAAGGACAAATATTCTGTGATTCTTTTTATATGACGTACTGAGGGTAGTCAAATTCTTAGAGACAGAAAGTAAAAGAGTGGATACTGGGGGCTGGGCGAGGGGTGAATGGAGACTTAGTGTTTAATGGGTATGGAATTTCACCTGGGGGAGATGAAAAAGTTCTGCAGATGGATGATGATGATGGTTGCACATCAATGTGAATGTACATAATGCCACAGAACTATACATTTAAAAATGGTTAAAATGGTAAATTTAATGTTATATAAATTTTACCACAATAAAAAAAGACACTAAGAAAGAATAACATAAGAATAATCTTAAGTGTTGCTTATCTTGTTGTATTGGATTAGTATTCATCAGTTGGAAAAAACGGCTGTTTTTCTTCCTAGCAACCTCAAGATGAAATGGAACAAAATCAAACTCTGTTACAGTAAGTATACTAGTTTTTGGCTTGTTATATTGTAGGTACCTTTTGTCATTTTGCACATCTAAAATCAGTCTTCATTTTCTTAAAAGTTTTGGAATTATTGTGTATTTTTGAATAATTACCTCTTTAAGAAGCATAAATGTATGTTATTTTACAAACATTCTAGATAAGTTTCATTTCATAAGAAAGATTGAATTAGATTGTCTATTCTCTGTCTATTACTATTATTAAAAAGGCAGATTTATAGCATAGCATGAAGGAAGAATTTGTAGAGCTGTTGAAATTAGACTTTGTGCAGCTGTTATACTTTAAAGACTTGATTCTTTCAGTTCTTTTACAATACTGTCTTTCAAAGTATGGTCTCTAGACCCCCTGGGAGTCCCCAAGACTCTTTCAGAGGGTCTGTGAGGTCAAAACTATTTTCAGAATACTACTAACAAATTATTTGCCTTTGTCACTGTATTGACATTTGCACTTATAGTGCTAAAGCAAATGGTGGGTAAAATGCTGGAGCCTTAGTAGGAATCAGGGCAGTGGCACCAAATAGTGCTAGGAGTCACTGTGTTTTTCACTGCCATGTCCTAGCAGGTAAAAAAGAAAAAAAAAAACCTGTTTCACTTAATGCATTTGATGAAGCAGAAAAGTTATTAGTTTTATTAAATCTCTACCCTTGAATGTGTATCTTTTTGCTGTTCTGTGTGATGAAGTGGGAAGTCTTGAAGTACTTCCGTGCGTGCTCGAGTGTGATAGTTGTCTCAAGGAGAGCGCCTGTGCACTTGATTGAGTTGTAAGCATTGTGAGAAAACTAGCTTCACTTTTTTTTTTTGAACTTGAAAGAATAACTGACAGACAAACTGGTTATTCACCCTTGGATATATGGCAGACATTTTCTTGAAAGTGAATGAAGTAAGCCAGTTACTTCAAGGATAACAGCTAATGGTATTTGTTGCTAATGAAACTGTTCAAGCTTGCATGTGAAAATTAGAGTTTTGAAAGACTTGTGTTTACCATCTTGACCTTGCTGGTTTTCTAATACTTAAAATTTTCTGGTGAAATCAGTAGTAATATTTACAAAGGTGATTTTTTTGGCTATTTTATAATGAAATGTATCAATATAAGGAAGATCTGCACAACTAAGTGAAACCGTATTTTCTAAAAGACTGATGCATGATGTCACAGTATCACGCACAGGTAAGAGATCCATTCAAAGTGCGAGATAGGCCATTGGCTTATAATGTAACAGGATACAAAAAGTTCCTTGATTTTGTTTCAATTTCTACATTTCCAGGAACTTTTAAGGAAGTTACTGCTTTTAGAGTTTTGGTTAGACATCAGGAAAGAATATCCACGATTACCTAAAAAGGCTGCTAAAATACCCTTCCTTTTTCTGACGGCATATCTGCATGAGGCCAGATTTTTGTCATATACTTCAAGTAAAACAATGCATGGCAAAAGATTGAATGCGGTAGCAGATATGAGGTGGCAACCGTCTTCTGTTAAGCCATACATTAAAGAAATTTTTGAAAATATGAAACAATGCCACTTTTCTCACTAATTTTTTTTTCCATTTTGGAAAATATAATAACTTTTCATCAAAATATGTTAACATGTTACTGGATTATTACTGTTATTTTATTTTTTTTTTTTTTAAAGATTTTATTTATTTTATTTTTCCCCCCAAAGCCCCAGTGGATAGTTGTGTGTCGTAGCTGCACATCCTTCTAGTTGCTGTATGTGGGACTCGGCCTCAGGATGAACGGAGAAGTGGTGCCTCGATGCGCACCCGGGATCCGAACCCGGGCCACCAGCATCGCAGCGCGCGCACTTAACCACCAAGCCACAGGGCCGGCCCTATTACTGTTATTTTTTAATTAATGATTATTTTAAAATTTTCTCCATTTTAATTTCTAATATGTAAATATAAATAAATATAAGCCACATAAACAAAAGCTCTTTCAGTTCCTCAGTAATTTTTGAGTTTAAGAATCTAAAGATCAGGGCCGGCCCTGTGGCTCGGTGGTTAAGTGCGCGCGCTGCAATGCTGGTGGCCCGGGTTCGGATCCCGGGTGCGCATCGAGGCACCACTTCTCCGTCCATCCTGAGGCCGAGTCCCACATACAGCAACTAGAAGGATGTGCAGCTATGACATACAACTATCTACTGGGGCTTTGGGGGGAAAAAATAAAATAAATAAAAATCTTTAAAAAGAATCTAAAGATCAGGGGCCGGCCCCGTGCCTTAGTGGTTAAGTGCGTGCGCTCCGCTGCTGCGGCTCCGGGTTCGGATCCCGGGCATGCACCGACGCGCCGCTTCTCCGGCCATGCTGAGGCCGCGTCCCACATACAGCAACTAGAAGGATGTGCAGCTATGACATACAACTATCTACTGGGACTTTGGGGGGAAAAATAAATAAATAAAATCTTAAAAAAAAAAAAAAAAGAATCTAAAGATCAAAAAGTTTGATAACCATTATTTTAAAATAACTCTTTTACTGAATATATCAGCAATATAAGTTCATCTACACAAATGGAAAAAAAGAGAAGATTAAAGAAGACTAACATAGCATCCATAATCTCACTGCCCAGAGAGAACTATTGTTAACATTTTGATACATTTTATTTTAGGCTTTTTATATATGTATTTTTCATATTTTCTACAAAATTGGAATCATTCTGCAGATAGTTCTTTATCCTGTTTTTAAATTCTAGATAATAGTTTTTCATAATCATTTTCTCACATCATTAATGTTTGTTAAAAATATGAATTTTAGGGGCCAGCCCTGTGGCCTACTGGTTAACTTCAGGGCTCTCTGCTTTGGTGGCCCGGGTTCAGTTCCCAGGCAGGGACCTACACCACTCGTTGGCGGCCATGCTGTGGTGATGACCCACATACAAAATAGAGGAAGATTGGGACAGATGTTAGCTCAGGGTGAATCTTCCTCAGCAAAAAAAAAGAATTTTAATGGCCTCATAATATTTCACTACATAACTTGACTGTACTATAATTAATTTAATCATTTCTCTACTATTAGACATGTACATTGTTTATAGTCTTGCCTAATATAAATAACTTCTTTAATAATTTAGATGAAAGTTTGCTCTGTTTTCAGACTTAAGTCTTAAATTTTCTTTTGTAATTAAGGAAAAAAATTCTGTTGTTGACTCAAACTATGATTTTATTTTGTTTTATAATTTTTATTTTTTTTATTTTTCCCCCAAAGCCCCAGTAGATAGTTGTATGACATAGCTGCACATCCTTCTAGCTGCTGTATGTGGGGCGCGGCCTCAGCATGGCCGGAGAAGCGGTGCGTCAGTGTGCGCGAGGGATCCGAACCGGGGCCGCCAGCAGCAGAGCGTGCCGCGCTTA
This sequence comes from Ceratotherium simum simum, assembly GCF_057802395.1. Taxonomy (NCBI): domain Eukaryota; kingdom Metazoa; phylum Chordata; class Mammalia; order Perissodactyla; family Rhinocerotidae; genus Ceratotherium; species Ceratotherium simum. The sequence goes on from NC_141903.1 coordinate 90,124,232, forward strand.
ATCGCTAAGCCATGGGGCCGGCCCAGATTTTATTATGTTTTAAATCAGCTTGTTCTTCTCAAAGAATCCCGTTTTAGGGAAAAAAATCAGCATTCTTTTCTATTTGCCTCATAGAAATTATTCTATATGAAGAGTTTCATTTCCATTTTCAAGATAGCTTATATTTATCACTTCTGTTTTTAGACAGGCGAGGATGTTCAATTTATTATTCTTGCTTAGGATTCAAGTAGCCATGCCTGGTACATAAAAAATGCTCTTAAAACAGCTGAAGCAAGAGGCTTTTGTTTTTTTTGAGGACGATATCTTGATTGCATTTGTATAGTAAATTAGATTGACCAAAAAAAATAGTTAACTGATTGCTTTTCTTCAGTCAATTTTTAGTTATCCCAGGGCAGATGATCAAAACTGCAGGTTAGGCATGACCCTTATTTTGCATTCAACCTCTTCCCTTCAGTATTTCCTACTTTTTCTTTGCCTACTGTGAACTGCAAGAATGGTAAGTAATGTCTGATAATTTTCTCATTAGTAACTTTCACTTACATCTAAAACTATAATGACAGACTTTCAGTGTATTTGAGGATTTGGATAGCCAACCTATGTGATTCAAGACCAGTTTTTCTCCTTGACCCCACCACCGCTGTTTGGCAGACAGTCATCTCCAAAGTTACTTTCAGATCTAAATGTAGTTTAGCTTGTTTATACTCCTGAAGTTCATCCATTAATTTTTCAGCTCTCTCCTTTATTTTTGCAACCACTTAAAATGTAAATGTTAACAAATTGGTAATAATTGTAAAAGTAATTGGAATAATGTAGCAAAAAAATTTATCCCATTTTGAAATTCCTTTAAATGAAAACAAAATTTTAAATTGTATTTGAATGATAGTGTTTTTTCTTTCCATTTTAAAATTTATATTTATTTATTTATTAATTTATTTATTCTTTAGAGCTAGAAAAAGTTGTCCAGTGTTCACTGTGTCATTTCCCAAGGCTGAACTTTCACTGAACCACCAAAGCATTAGAGGTATGTTTTCATGGGTAGAGTTATATAAAGTAAATTTGTCTTTGCCTAAAAATAGAAGACTGACTTAGATATGGATTTATTTATGACTAGGCTGGTCTACTCTACATTGCTCCATACTTTTTTTTTTTTTTGTGAGGAAGATCGGCCCTGAGCTAACAATAGCCAATCCTCCTCTTTTTGCTGAGGAAGACTGGCCCTGGGCTAACATCTATGCCCATCCTCCTCTACTTTATATGGGACGCTGCCACAGCATGGCTTCCCAAGCGGTGCATTGGTGCGCGCCCAGGATCGGAACCGGCGAACCCCGGGCCGCAGCAGCGGAGCTCGTGCACTTAACCGCTTGTGCCACTAGTCCATCCCCACTCCATACGTTTTTACATGTGAAATCAGTGTTGCTTGACCTTGGATCATGCTGTGTAAAGTTGCCCATATGAGAAGCAGCTCAGGTACAGTCGATACCTGCTACTCCAAGTGTCTACTCTTTTGACTTGTAATTTGGGGGCTCAAATTTGAAAACGATGTTTGTTTTCTCTTTTAATAGCATTTTAATATACCTATACCTTCTTAAGATTAAAGTAACTTATTTTGATACCTTCCCAGGTACCAAATGTATGTCATGTCTTTCTTGACTGAGTCACACAGCCATTTACCTTGGTTTCAGCTGTATCAGAGGATGGCTGTCTTTCTCTTTGAGGTGTCTCCCAGTAACTCCTCCAGAGTGTGTATTGTGTATGTTGTATGACAGTGTAGTAAATATTCTTAATAGTCAATGAAACCTTGTATTATAAGAAAAGGGCACAAGGCCATGATACTTGAAATTTAAAAAGTTAAGTTTTAAAAAGTTCTGTCTTCTCCTACTTGTTGCTACTACAGTAGTAGCAGTAGCGTTTATGCCCATCACCAACTCTTGCATGCACTCCTAGTGCTTAGAATTTGGTCTGTGATATTATTTGTCCACTATTTTAACAAATAATTATGGAGCCCACTATTTGCAATGTGTATAGGTGCTTATTAAGCAAATGCTTAATAAGCATTCAAGGATGTTTAGGGGCAGTGCTAAAAGGATAAAGAGCTAGGTCAATGGTGCTCCCACTGGCCAACCTGTGACAAATTAAGTGAGGAAAAAAAACCAACAATAATTTTAGTTAATAAAAATAAGTTGTTTGTGAAAAAACCAGGAGTTCATAATGATGCTCAAAAAATATTAATAGTTACAAAGGGTAGTCTCAATACAAAAAGAAAAGTGACTGTAGTAGAATGTTTAAAAATTTTTAATGACTTTAAGAAATATAAATCTGTTAATACATGTGCATTTTGTTTTCTCTATTAAATATATATCTGTTTATAAAGCATAGAATGTTTTTGTTTATCACTGTGCAAATAGAGAAGAAGGAAAACAGAACTGTGAGTAAGTCACATAGTCCTGGAATAAAAATTGTACCAAGGAAAGGAAGGACCACACAGCACCAGCAGTCACACGTAAAAACTTAAGAAGTGGGGTCTAACTGTGTCCCAGGAGGACAAATTAACCTGATGTCCAATTCAGGAGACTTTTCTGCACAGCTTAGATCCCTAATCTCTTAGGAAATTAAAGTCTTACATGGCCCTGCTAATCATGATAAGATATTAAAATAGCAGGCATAAGTTAGCAATACTGCTAACAGAACATGTCAGTATATAATAATGACAAGACAAAAGCTTTTGTAACACTGGCCAAGTAAAACTTAAAGATAGCACGCTTGGGCAAAACATCAGATGACAGAAAATAACCTTGGGAAGTTGAAAGTATTTACTTATAAGTAAAGCCAGATAATTGGCTGCTCAGGTTTGAATCATCTTGGGAGAAACAATCAGTCCCATGCCCGAACAGCGATTCACTCAGTAACCCAGATTCTGTCATCTTGGCTGGTCCGGGAAGTGATTTGTTTTCTTTTGGGTCTGATACAATTTCTGTAACCCTGGGAAGGTACGAAAATAAGTTACTTTAATCTTAAGAAGGTATAGGAACAAGTATAGAAATAATGTAGAACAAATTATGCCAGTGTATTGTTATTTTAGAATTAGGTTAAGAGCATTAATAAGTTGTATAACCTTTGTATTCATGTGTGTTTTGTTTAATAGTTAATATGTTTGAAATGGTAAAAAAAAAATTAATCATGTTAAATTTGTAGTGTAAATTGTTTAAGGGAATTTGTTTGTAATTAATGTTTTTTTTTTAATTTTTTGTTTATTGCAGTAACATTGCTTTATAACATTGTATAAATTTCAGGTGTACATCATTATACTTCTATTTCTGCATAGATTACATCATGTTCACCACCCAAATACTAATTACAACCCATCATCACACACATATGCGGAATTATCCCTTTCGCCCTCCTCCCTCCCCCCTTCCCCTCTGGTAACCACCAATCCAATCTCTGTGTCTATGTGTTTGTTTATTGTTGTTATTATCTACTACTTAATGAAGGAAATCATACGGTATTTGACCTTCTCCCTCTGACTTATTTCACTTTGCGTAATACCCTCAATGTCCATCCATGTTGTCACAAATGCCTGGATTTCATCGTTTCTTATGGCTGAGTAGTATTCCATTGTGTATATATACCACATCTTTTTTATCCATTCGTCCCTTGGTGGGCACTTAGGTTGCTTCCAAGTCTTGGCTATTGTGAATAACACTGCAATGAACACAGGGGTGCATGTATCTTTACGCATTGGTGTTTTCAAGTTCTTTGGATAAATACCCAACAGTGGAATAGCTGGATCATATGGTAGTTCTATCCTTGATTTTTTGAGGAATCTCCATACTGTTTTCCATAGTGGGTGCACCAGTTTGCACTCCCACCAGCAGTGTATGAGAGTTCCCTTCTCTCCACATCCTCTCCAACACATGTTGTTTCCTGTCTTGTTAATTATAGCCATTCTGACGAGCTTGAGGTGATATCTCATTGTAGTTTTGATTTGCATTTCCCTGATAGTTAATGATTTTGAACATCTTTTCATGTGCCTGTTGGCCATCTGTATATCTTCTTTGGAGAAATGTCTGTTCAGGTTTTGCCCATTTTTTCATTGGGTTGTTAGTTTTTTTGTTGTTGAGATGCATGAGTTCTTTATATATTTTGGAGATTAAGCCCTTATCAGATGTATGGTTTGCAAATATCTTCTCCCAACTGTTAGGTTGTATTTTCGTTTTGTTGATGGTTTCCTTTGCTGTGCAGAAGCTTTTTAGTTTGATGTAGTCCCATTTGTTTATTTTTTCTATTGTTTCTCTTGCCCGGTCAGACATGGTGCTTGAAAATATGTTGCTAAGACCGATGTCAAAGAGCGTACTGCCTATGTTTTCTTCTAGAAGTTTCATAGTTTCAGGTCTTACATTCAAGTCTTTAATCCATTTGGAGTTAATTTTTGTGTATGGTGTAAGGTAAGGGTCTACTTTCATTTTTTTGCGTATGGCTATCCAGTTTTCCCAACACCATTTGTTGAAGAGACTTTCTTTTCCCCATTGTATGTTCTTGGCTCCTTTGTCAAAGATTAGCTGTCCATAAATGTGTGGATTTATTTCTGGGCTTTCGATTCTGTTCCATTGATCTGTGTGTCTGTTTTTGTGCCAGTACCATGCTGTTTTGGTTACTATAGCTTTGTAGTATATTTTGAAATCAGGGAGTGTGATACCTCCAGCTTTGTTCTTTTTTCTGAGGATTCCTTTAGCTATTCGGGGTCTTTTGTTGTTCCATATAAATTTTAGGATTCTTTGCTCTATTTCTGTGAAAAATGTTGTTGGAACTTTGATAGGGATTGCATTGAATCTATAGATTGCTTTAGGAAGTATGGACATCTTAACTATGTTAATTCTTCCAATCCAAGAGCACGGAATATCTTTCCATTTCTTTGTGTCTTCTTCAATTTCTTTCAGCAATGTTTTATAGTTTTCAGTGTACAGATCTTTCACCTCTTTGGTTAAGTTTATTCCTAGGTATTTTATTCTTTTTGTTGCAATTGTAAATGAGATTGTATTCTTAATTTCTCTTTCTGCTACTTGGTTGTTAGTGTATAGAAATGCAACTGATTTTTGTATGTTGATTTTGTATCCTGCAACTTTACCATATTCGTTTATTCTAAGAGTTTTCTGGTGGATTCTTTAGGGTGTTCTGTATATAAAATCATGTCATCTGCAAATAGTGAGAGTTTCACTTCTTCCTTTCCAATTTGGATCCCTTTTATTTCTTTCTCTTGCCTGATTGCTCTGGCTAGGACTTCCAGTACTATGTTAAATAGGAGTGGTGACAGTGGGCATCCTTGTCTGGTTCCTGTTCTTAGAGGGATAGCTTTCAGTTTTTCACCATTGAGGATGATATTAGCTGTGGGTTTGTCATATATGGCCTTTATTATGTTGAGGTACTTTCCTTCTATACCCATTTTATTCAGAGTTTTTGTCATAAATGGATGCTGTATCTTGTCAAATGCTGTCTCTGCATCTATTGAGATGATCATGTGATTTTTAGTCTTCATTTTATTAATGTGGTGCATTACATTGATTGATTTGCGAATGTTAAACCATCCCTGCATACCTGGAATAAATCCCACTTGATCATGGTGTATAATCTTTTTAACATATTGTTGTATGCGATTTGCTAGTATTTTGTTGAGGATTTTTGCATCGATGTTCATCAGTGATATTGGCCTGTAATTTTCTTTTTTTGTGTTGTCCTTGTCTGGTTTTGGTATCAGGGTGATGTCGGCTTCGTAGAATGAGTTAGGGAGCTTACCCCCCTCCTCAATTGTTTGGAAGAGTTTGAGAAGAATAGGTATTAAGTCTTCTTTGAATGTTTGGTAGAATTCACCAGGGAAGCCGTCTGGTCCTGGACTTTTATCTTTGGGGAGGTTTTTGATTACTGTTTCGATCTCCTTACTGGTGATCGGTCTATTCAAATTTTCTACTTCTTCTTGATCCAATTTTGGAAGGTTGTATGATTCTAAGAATTTATCCATTTCTTCCAGGTTGTCGAATTGGTTGGCATATAGCTTTTCATAGTATTCTCTTATAAACTTTTGTATTTCTGAGGTGTCTGTTGTAATTTTTCCTCTTTCATTTCTGATTTTACTTATTTGTGCTTTCTCTCTTTTTTTCTTGGTGAGTCTAGCTAAAGGTTTGTCCATTTTGTTTATCTTTTCAAAGAACCAGCTCTTGGTTTTATTAATTTTTTCTATTGTTTTTTTTTTGTCTCTATTTCATTTATTTCTGCTCTGATTTTTATTATTTCCCTTCTTCTACTGATTTTGGGCTTTGTTTGTTCTTCCTTTTCCAGTTCCTTTAGGTGCATTGTTAGATTGTTTATTTGAGATTTTTCTTGTTTGTTGAGATAGGCCTGTATTGCTATAAACTTCCCTCTTAGAACCACTTTTGCTGTATCCCATAAATTCTGGCATGTCGTATTTTCATTTTCATTTGTCTCCAGGTATTTTTTGATTTCTTCTTTGATTTCTTTGTTGACCCAGTCATTGTTCCGTAGCATTTTGTTTAATCTCCACGTATTTGTGGCTTTTCTGATTTTCTTCCTATAATTGATTTCTAGTTTCATATCGTTGTGATCAGAAAAGATGCTTGGTATTATTTCAATCTTCTTAAATTTATGGAGACTTGTTTTGTGGCCTAATATGTGATCAATCCTGGAGAATGTTCCATGTGCATTTGAAAAGAACGTGTATTCTTCGGTTTTTGGATGGAATGCTCTGTATATATCTACTAGGTCCATCTCTTCTAGTGTGTCATTTAAGGCCAGTGTTTTCTTATTCATCTTCTGTTTGGATGATCTATCCATTGGTGTAAGTGGAGTGTTAAAGTCCCCTACTATTATTGTGTTACTGTCTATTTCTGTTTTTATGTCTGTTAATAATTGCTTTATATATTTAGGTGCACCTACATTGGGTGCGTAGATATTTACAAGTGTTATATCCTCTTGTTGGATTGTTCCCTTGATCATTATGTAATGCCCTTCTTTGTCTCTTTTGTAATTAATGTTTAAATGTTAAAGAAACAGTAGTTTTCAAGTGGTAGATATAGAAGTTTAATAAATTGACCATTAAACAAATGTAAGCACAAATAGTAATTGATATTTCTCTCCAAGTATAAAAGCCTTTGTGGTGTTTAAGATGTCGAATCAATAGCAAATAGCCCAATGTTATAATTCAGACTATGCCAAACATACCCTGCAAATGTGATAAAAACCTGTTTAGTACCATTTACAAGATACAGTTATAGATAGATGGAAACAGTCATAAGTCTGTAGACATATCATCTTAGAGGTTGAAGTCCTTTTTTTGTAAGTATGTCTTGAACAATTTGAGAGAGAGGTGTCATGGATGATAGCATGCCTTGGGCATTCCTTTGGTTCCTTTGGGTTTTGACCATGATAACAGGTGTCAGCAATGGTTATAGAAAAGATCCATTCTCATCTTTCTCATACTCAATCCCTGTATTTATAGAAAAACAGAGTTCTGCTATGTCCTGCATTTCCCACACTTCCAACCTGCTACCCATTGGCCTTAGGAGAGCCTTAAATGCCTTTATGATGCTATTGGTATCTGTTCACTCTTGCCACCACCCTCACTGAACTTTTGAGTCATAAGTCTTTTACTGGCTGTTCCTTTAAAAGTGCCATGGGCACCAGGATTATAACTTTGTGGTGTTTCTTGCTGCTATGAAGCTGCTGTGACTAGAGACCCACAGAGCTGGTAGTTCCCTTCCTTTCTGGCACTTGCAGCTACCCCTTGCCTTTACTTCTTTCAGAGTGTTTGGAACAGGAAGCTTATTTATTATCATCCTGGACTATAAGTTAAATCTCGTAAAAGGAAACTATTAAATTGTTAGCTAGGAGAGCTGACTCTGTTCTAATACAATCCTATCTTCTCCCTCCCAATTCAAAGAGTAATTCTAACCGTGTTGTAGAATGATCAAAGTAAGCAAACTATCTTTAGTAAATATGATAGCATTGGCCTTAAAATAGTCTGTTTATAAGTTAAAATTCAGCTCCTCTGCACATTTTCTTTTCATTTGGCATTTTACAATTATTTCTCATACATGCCATTACATTTATCTCTTTCAAGTGAAAAGTAGAAAGTGTACAAAATTTTTCATAATTTATCAAAGGATAGACAAGAATTCAAGAAAAATTCTTTTTTTCTTTGTAAAAACCGTTTTAAGTAAATTTTGCAGCTAGTAAATGAGAATTCCTTCTCAACGTGTTTATTTTTAATATAATAATCACATTACTATATAATATATTTTATTATATTAATTTATTAAGTTTTAAAAATAGTAACTGTTGGGGCTGGCCCCGTGGCGTAGCGGTTAAGTGCGCACACTCTGCTGCTGGTGACCTGGGTTCGGATCCCGGGTGCGCACCGACGCACCGCTTGTCAGGCCATGCTGTGGCGGCGTCCCGTATAAAGTGGAGGAAGATCAGCACAGATATTAGCCCAGGGCCAGTCTTCCTCAGCAAAAAGAGGAGGATTGGCATGGATGTTAGCTCAGGGCTGATCTTCCTCACACACACACACACAAAAAAGTAACTGTTGACATAAAAGAATGATCATTTTGATGATGAGGTGGGTTAAAAACAACATAGAAGAAGATGTCCTGGAGGGTTCTTTCTTTACAATTCAGGGAAGGAGGAAGAGGATGAAATCGTCTCTGTTTTTTAGCTCTAACTCCCCCAAGGATCTGAGTTTATTAAAAAAAAAAATATATCCTTGCAAAGATAATTGAAGATGTATCTATTGTTTAAAAATATTTCTTTCATTGGTATTAAATTTTAAGTAACCAGAGATATAAAATTTTAAGTAACAAGATATACATACTGTAATATATCATAATTGCTTGACACAAAGGATTCTTATGCAAGGGTAAGAAATTATTTATTCTTATGACTTTTTGCTCATGATCCTGTGAGGGAGTGAAATGCCATGATATTAACCCTCCTAGCTGATTTTCATAGCTTTTCGTCATCAAATGGCAAAGGTGAAGCAAAAAAAAAACAGTAGGTCTTTGCAGAATGTAAAGCTCAGCAAGTATATTTATACTTATTTTTCCTCCCTGAAAAGCCTGTCTTGATTGTGAGGATGCATTCTAAGGTTCGGCAGACAATTACTTGCGTATACACCAGCTCTAGATGTTGCCTAATCAAAAGAAACCCAAAGAATGGCTCAAACATGATTGAAATACCAGTGAGTCCTGAATTCCTAGCTTAGTGCTTCAGAGTTCCTGGGCCTTGATGGTAAAAGTAGGAGGCAGGAGGCGCGAGTAGGACAGATACTGTTTTCTTGATCCTCCTTCAGCTTCACTTGGTGTGAGTTGCTGTCAGCCAGCTCACCCCAGAGCGGGCAGGGTGAGGAGTAGACGGTGAGGGTGAAGTCAAATTTAGGACCATCTGATTCCTTTTGGCCCTACTGGGGTGTTTCTTTTCACAGCTAACTCGACAGCATGAATTCATTTAAATTCTGTTACCTCTAATGGAGGATATAGTGACACTGAGGAAGTAGATATGATTTTTCCTCATGTAGTTACAAATACTTAGAATAACTCAGCCAAAATAGGGAAGTTGGTTTTTAGCTAAATTAATTCCAAATAATTATATTTTACCTGGCTTCATGTAAAGTATTTTAAGAAATGAAAGAATTTTCTTTTATAATTTTATTGTCAACATAATGATACTTTTTTTGGCTGAGGAAGATTCGCCTTGAGCTAACATCTGTTGCCAGTCTTCCTCTATTTTGTATGTGGGTTGCCGCCACAGCATGGCTGATGAGTGGTGTAGGTCTGCGCCCGGGATTTGAACCTGCGAACCCGGGCCACTGAAATGGAGCACCCCAAACTTAAGCACTATGCCACGGGGCCAGCCCCTGATAATTTTATATTAATAAATTGGTATAGGGCCGGCCCTGTGGCTTGGTGGTTGGGTGCGCGTGCTCTGCTGCTGGCAGCCCGGGTTCAATCCCGGGCACGCGCCGACGCATCGTTTCTCCGGCCATGCTGAGGCCGCGTCCTGCGTGCAGCAACTAGAAGGATGTGTAGCTATGACCTGCAACTATCTGCTGGGGCTTTGGGGGAAAAATAAATAAATAAAATAAAAAAAAAATAAATTGGTATAATACTTATAAAATATTTGATATGTCACATGAATATCTGAGGGAGTCATTTCAAGTTATATGATTAAAAAATGCTGACTGAGGGCTGGTCTGGTGGCGTAGCAGTTAAGTTTGTACACTCCGCTTTAGTGGCCCAGGGTTTGCAGATTTGGATCCCAGGTGCAGACCAATGTGCCGCTTGTCAAGCCATGCTGTGGTGGTGTCCCATATAAAGTAGAGGAAGATGGGCACAGATGTTAGCCCAGGGCCAATCTTCCTCAGTAAAGAGAGAAGGATTGGCAACAGATGTTAGCTCAGGGCTAATCTTCCTCACACACAAAAAAAGAAATGCTGAGTGAAAGGGTATGTTTTTAGTGCTTTAATAAAACTGGAATGAAAACATCTATTGTTATCTTCTAGGGCCTGAGGCTGAAAATCCAGAAGTTTTGCCACATCCAGAAAAGGTTAGTCTGTATAACAAAGATTAGCTATGCAGATCATAGGTTTAGATTTTTTGTGTGTGTGAGGAAGACTGGCCCTGAGGTAACATCTCTTGCCAATCCTCCTCTTTTTTACTGAGGAAGATTGGCCCTGAGTTAACATCTGTGCCCATCTTCCTCCATTTTGTACATGGGACGCCATTACAGCATGGCTTGATGAGCAGTGCATTGGTCCACGCTTGGGATTTGAACCTGTGGACCCTGGGCTGCTGAAGTGGAGCCCCCAAACTTAACCACTACACCACCGGGCTGACCCCTAGACTTTTTAAAAAAATTATATTGATTAAAGTGTCAAGCCCATTTAGGTTCTTCCCCTAGGCAGGAATATGACTAAACCATTTCAATAGAAAGAAATCTATTCCTTGTCTAACAACCCTTTCCAGTATTTATTCTTCTTTATTTTTTTGATCTGTGTTTCTTATCCAGCATTGTAAGTCCCTTATTCTTTATCTAGAGGAGAAGCATATAACTTATTATCAAACTAATTGCTGAGATGATGTAGCAAAAAATGCCTTCTATTGGTTTGTCTATTACCCTAGTTCCTTTACTGTTTCCTGCTAGATACTGCTTTCCCATCTTCCAGTTGCTAATCAGTAACCATGTATTGAGTGCTTGCTTTGGCTTTGCTTTCTGTTTGGTGCTGTGGGGAATCAAGAGGACTGTGAGCCCGGCTCTGCCCACAGCTGACTCAAGCAATCAGGGACCTCTCCAGGCCAGCCCTACCATATCTGTACCTTACTTCATGTCAGCTGCATCTTACACATTCCCCCCTCCATGCCTTTGTTCAAGTCAGGAGCCAGAAGGCAAGGGAAAGAGCATAAAATTTGGAACCAAATAGTTGTGTGTTCCAAGGGTGTGTGTCATTTACATGTGTAAAATAGCGATAGTGAAATCCATTTCCCAGGGTTATTGTGAGGACTGAGAGCAACGAAAGGTAGTTCAGTGTCTGGCACCTAGCTGGTGCTTAATAAATACATGTTCTCCCTTCTTTCACTCCTTCACAGATCTTTAATTTCTGGCTCAAGTCCCTTCTCCCTTGTGGTCTGTCTCAGATGACTCTGGTGATCTTGACCAAAGTAATTGCTCCCTCTTTAGCATTCATTATTCACTGGCTATTTCAGTATTTCCCAATCACTTACATCCTATGACATTAATAGATCTCCTGAGGAAAAAAAAAGGACTTTTTTGAACAAAGAAGTTTGGAAAACACTGTGTTCTAACGTCTCCTCAGAGATTTATAATGCACATGCTCTAAAAAGTCTTGTGGTAAAGAAACCTGTTTAACTTTGTTTAACCAAGGATTTTTTAAGCAATCGTGAAAACCCTCCACTGCTTCCCTTTGTTCCCCCCAAGAAAACTTATTCTTGTATCACGGTAGGCTCTGTGGTTTATGTCATTGATTTGAGTTCATACAGTGTTTTTGACATTATTTGTACTTTATTTAATGTCTTATGTATTTTTGCCTTCAATCTTCAGTTAGAAATTAAATTCATTTAGGGCAGAGTCCAATATGTGTACTTTATTACATCTTGAATTTAGTAGATATAAGGACTTCAAATAGGAGGGAGAACTTGACCTGTGACTTGAAGACTGGAGAGGATCTGGTTCTTGAAGTCCTTCTAAATTCCTTTTATCTTTCTGAGCAAATTATAGTTTGAATTACTGTTAAATAAATACAGCTTCCTAAGCTCTGTGTGTTATATACAGAGAAGATAGTGGCAGGTAGAAAAGGAGGAGAGGGAGAATAAAAGGGTTTTCACTTCTCGAATTCAATTGAATCAGAATATTAGAATATTAGTGCATTCTGTCAGAGTGGTGTCAGTGGAAGGTGGATTTGATTTTTAGAAACAGCCAAAAGTTATTAAAACCCATTCTGTTATTTAAGGTCAAGCAAATTAACAGTTTTAATATTGAAAAAAGTTCAGTGCCTTAAAAGTATCAAGACTGATTTTCTTGAATGGCTTATAAATGGATTTAGAAGCAATTTTCAAAGAAGTCTAGGGGCCCGCCAAGTGGTGTAGTGGTGAAGTTCGCACACTCTGCTTTAGTGGCCTGGGTTCGTGGATTTTGGATCCTGGGTGCCGACCTACATACTGCTTATCAAACTGTGCTGTGTTGGCGTCCCACATACAAAATAGAAGAAGATGGGCACAGATGTTAGCTCAGCAACAGTCTTCCTCAAGCAAAAAGAGGGAGATTGGCAACAGATGTTAGCTCAGGGCCAATCTTCCTCACCAAAAAAAAAAAAAAAAGTCTAATAATATTTTGATCATCGGAAACATTGTGGGAACAGGTATAACCTATTAAGGTGATGTCTTTGAAAAATAATAGTCATTTAGAAATGTAAGTTTTGTGTTTTTTGTTTAAAACAACCACAACTCAGAACCATTGTTTTATAGCCAGGGTTCATAATATTTGCATAGAACTGTGTCTTCATTTCTCTTCTTTTTCCCTTTGGCCTCCTGTCCTTTGGCCTTTTTACTTCACATTTATATATTCATATAGAAGTGGGGAATAAAAAGAAGATGAAACTAATCAATTTTATTCCTGGCTAATAATTTTTATAAAATTCAATACAGATTTTTGGCAACGAAGAATTTTACAACCATTAACTGCAGTGAAGTTTTGAGATCATCTGTTAATTTAACTATCCATGCCACCTCTGCCTCTTCCCTTAGCACAAATAATTTAAACTTAGCTGAACAGATAATTTGCCATCTATAATTATGGTCCAGCTAATTTTACCCTTGGTCCACTAGTAAGTGTTTAACCATGTGTTCAGAGTCATTAGTGATTTGGTATAGGAAAGTAGTAAAGAGTATTTTTATTTATGGAAGGGAAGGAAAGTTGATAAAACTTTTTGGTGGTAACTTACCAACATGATAAACTAGAAAACTGTCAAGTTTTCATTTTAAACAAATTTTTGTATATGCTGTAATGATGAAATTTCTGTTTGGAATACACAGGAACTAAGTGCAGACCAAGACTCTCCTGAAATTTGCCTTCTCTCAGGTACTGCTATTAAGGTATCTGATGTGGTTGCTGCAAAGGAGAAATCGTTACTAGAGCCAGAGGAGATGTCAGCAGCACCAAATACATTTTCTGAGCCTGGAAAGGCCATCACGTTGACCATGACTTCTGAAGACACCAAGGATGAGGAAAGTTCTCTTGAAACTTTTGTGTCTGCCTTAGAAAAGTTACTGACATCACCAGAAATCACCCAGGAGGACAGATTGTTTGAAACAATGAGTGATTTTGAACCTAGAGAGTTGAGGAACCCATTCAGCAACTCTTCAAGTTCCACATCATTCCCTTTCACATGTCACAGAGATTTACTAGAAAACACAAAGGATGATGCATTGCCAGCTGAATTGTTAGCAGCCCTAAACACATTGTCAGAAACCAAGGTGGGACCCATCTGTCACAGAAAAAAGGGAGGCAGCAGTCTCAATGCTGAAATTCAGTGTTTAGGAGTGGAGCCCAATATGTCTCAGACTGATGAAGATTGTACACAAATAGCAGAGGTGAATTTTCAGTCTCTTTGTTCTACTCCACCATTTGAACAAGATTCCAAGTTAGCTGAGCCAGAGGACAAACATCTTTCAGTGCAGCAGGTAAGTGCCACTATGAGTCTGATTTTGCCTTTTATAGTGACCTTTAATAAGCCTTTGTTGCCCGTATACTTTATTTTAAATTCAAAATATCTACGCAAATATCAACACTCAAAAGATATTTTTTGACTTCGGAGCATACAGTGATTTTTTTTTAGAGGTTCCTAGGGTAGAGTTTTCAAAGGGTTAAAAAGTTAAACTAGATAAGTTTCTCCCCAGAAGACCTGAAAAGATACATCATTAGATTCCCTATATATAAGAAGGAAAGAATTCTTTACCAGAATTTCTCTTGTTAGCTCAGAAAATCACTATGTCTACCTAGGTGCCAACTGGAGACGAAATACCCCACATTAGCCTCCAGTTGAACGTAGAATACAGGCAGTTGAGCTGCCAGGAGAGGGAAAGAAATTATGCCTGACTTCAGCAGAACTTTGCATTCTGTGTCTGAGGATACTGTCAGGTGGTGTAGTTCGTGTAGTTCCTAGGGTTTAGAATACCTGGAGACCCTTGCACTGGCCTGCCACTTGCCAAGTTCCTTTTTCATGTTGACAGTTTTTTTACTTTTAAAAATAATCTTTATTTTTTTCCTGAGTACAGTAGTAATGTATCCTCTTTTTAAAAAAATTCAAACATTATAGCAATACATAATAATATGTTAAGAAAAGGTCCCTCACAATTCCACTTTCCAGAGATAACCACTGTTAACATTAACAGTTTGGTGTATCTGTCTCCAGTTTTTTCTATGCATATTCTATGTAAGTTTATTTTATATAAATGGGATTATATTATACATAGTGCTTTGCAACTTGTTTTTTAAATTTAATAGTACATCTTAGTTATCTTTCTGTGTCAGCAGATGTAGCACTACTTAAATATTTACTTGCTGAATGGTATTCCACTGTATGAATATATTATGTGTGTATGTACACAAATATGTATATATATATAAAATATAATTTATTATATATATATAATATAGTTTAACCAATTCACTAATGATGGTCATTTGAATTGTTTTCTTTCTTTTTTTTTTTTCCTTCTGGCTATTACCAAAATGTTCCTATGAACACCCCTGGAAAGATTTAAATAACTTGGTACTAACCTCATACACACCTGGAATAATATTGCATGTAATTCTGGTCAAAAAGTCTCAAAACGAAAATCTCAAAACAGACATAAGAGGACTAAAAAATATATCCGTAAAAAGAGAAACTAATCATGGGGATAGGGAATGAAGATTAAATTAAACATTCGAGTTTTCTAATCTAAAAAGAGGTAATAGAGTAAAGTGTAGGAAATTATGATTGATATTGATAAAGTGAGCGTGAACTTAGCAAGTTTTCAAAAAAGAAAAAACCCTTTTAAAAGTAGAAAGGAGATTAATTTAGAACAAATCAAATTAAATACTCTTTTACTCAGCTGTAATAAAAATATGGAACTTATCTTGAAAAACTTTGCAAGCTAGATCTATAAATAACCTTAAGAAAGGTTTACATGATTTGTATAAAAAATATGTATCTTCATGAAAGTTAAATCTATATGGATTATTAAGGGGAAGTTAGAGCCATTCATGGTATACTGTTAACCTTTTAAAATCAATGTAATGGAGGTTATGTACTATCTTGTCCCATAAAATATTACTCACTGCTGCTGTCAAATAACAAAATACTAGGCTGAATAGAACACTGATCTGGCCTAGTATGACATTTCTACTGTTTTTATATATCTCTTATTATTCTATGCTACCCATTTCCTGTGAAATTAAAGCACCCAGAGTGACCTTACGTTTGCCCTTGAATTTTAAGGATGAATATTGATAAAAGAATTTTTACTTATGCTCTTCTTGTCTTAGGCTTTTAAATCTGCGTTGTCTTTTATTATATTAATTATTATAAAACTTTTCATTATGTTCACATGTCCGTGAGTTTTTGTACTTTCATCTTATAAGAGGCATTTTCATGTAATCAAAGGACAAGATAAAACCTAATTCCTTCTAGTTTTAATTTATTTTTTTTGCATTGTTGTAATTATTTGTATGTTTATATCTTATTACAGACTGTAGAAGACCCAAATCCATTTGAATTGCAAGCTTTGGTTAATCAAAATGTCACCGCTTGTAATCCACTAAATAATAAGGGAAATTCAAATCCAGTGGAAAATAGCTCTGACCAGAACTCTCCATGTGTGTTAAGGAGATCATCCAGACTAAAAGTAGGCAGAGATGCAAAGCATACAGATGACATGTATAAGATGCCAGAAATACTTGGCTGTGAGGAGCAAACAGATAACAGCTCTTCAACTGAGAATTTCAGGTATGCTACCAAATTATATCTTTCACTCCAGGTATGCTACATACCTTGTGGAAAACTCTATGCTTGGGACATTAGAGTCAGGGTGCCGTTTCCCCTAAGTTAAAAACTTTATTTTTCAGTGTTGTTGCTTTATTTACTTTGCAGTTGTTTTTTTTAAACCTGGAAAACTCTTTTACTTTTTTTTTTAAGGTGAAGTAATGAGAGATTTGTTGTATTTCAGCCTAATGCTAATTTTCTTTCTTTTTTTAAAAAATAAAGTTTAGTTAACATCCATCACCACACATAGTTACAAATTTTTTTTCTTGTGATGAGAACTTTTAAGATCTGCTCTCTTAGCAACTTTCAAATATGCAACACAGTAGTATTACCTGTAGTCACCATGCTGTACACTACATCCCCAGGACTTATTTATTTTATAACTGAAAGTTTGTACCTTTTGACCCCCTTCACTCTTTTAACCACTCCCCACCTCCCTCCTCTGGCAACCACCAATCTGCTCTCTGTTATCTATGAGTTTGGGTTTATTTTTTTAGATTCCACATATGAGAGAGATCCTATAGTATTTATCTTTCTCTCTCTGACTTATTTCACTTAGCATAATGCTCTCAAGGTCCATCCATGTTGTTGCAAATGGCAGGATTTCTGTCTTTTCTATGGCTGAATAATATTCCATTGTACATACATACACAACATTTTCTTTGTCTTTTCATCTGTTGATGGACGCTTAGGTTGCTTCCCTGCCTTGGCTATTGTAAATAATGCTTCAGTGAACATGGGGGTGCAAGTATCTTTTTGAGATAGTAATTTTGTTTCCTTTGGATAAATACCCAGAAGTGGAATTGCTGGATCATATGATAGTTCTATTTTTAATGTTTTGAGGAACCTCTGTACTGTTTTCCATAGTGGCTGTACCAGTATACATTCCCACCAACAGTGCACCAGGGTTCCTTTTTCTCCACATCCTCTCCAACACTTGTTATTTGTTGTATTTTTGATAATAGCCGTTCTCACAGGTGTGAGGTGGTATCTCACTATGGTTTTCGTTTGCATTTCCCTGATAGTTAGTGATGTTGAGCACCTTTTCATGTACCTATTGGCCATTTGGATGTCTTCTTTGGAAAAATGTCTTTTAGTTCCCATCACATTTTTTAATCAGATTGTTTGTTAGCTATTGAGTTGTATGAGTTCTTTATATATTTTGGATGTTAACCCCTTATCAGATGTATGATTTGCAAATATTTTCTCCCATTTGGTATGTTGCCTTTTCATTTTGTTGATAGTTTCATTTCCCGTGTAGAAACTTTTTGGTTTGATTTAGTCCCACTTGTTTATTTTTGCTTTTAGTGTCAAATCCAGAAAATCATTGCCAAGATCAATGTTAAGGTGCTTATCCCCTGTGTTTTTTTCTAGGAGTTTTATGGTTTCTGGTCTTACATCCAAGTCTTTAATCCATTTTAAGTTGATTTTTGTGTATGGTGTAAGATCATGGTCCAGTTTCATTCGTTTGCGTGTGGCTGTCCAGTTTTCCCAGCACCATTTATTGCAGAGACTGTCCTTTCTCTATTGTATATTCTTGGCTCCTTTGTCATAAATTAAATAACCATATATGCATGGATTTATTTCTAGACTCTTCTATTCCATTGATCTATGTGTCTGATTTTATGCCAATATTTTGCAATTTAAAAAAATTTTTTTAATTAGTTTATTATTTTTTTTGTGAGGAAGATTAGCCCTGAGCTAACACTGGGTGCCAGTCCTCCTCTTTTTGCTCAGGAAGATTGGCCCTGGGCTAACATCTGTGCCCATCTTGCTCTATTTTATATGGGACACCGCCACAGCATGGTTTGACAAGTAGTGCCTCAGTCCACGTCTGGGATCCAAACCTGTGAACCCTGGGCCACCAAAGCGGAGCACACGAACTTAACCACTATGCCACTGGGCCAGCCCCAATATTTTGCAGTTTTTAATCAGTGCCATACCACATGGCAAGTCCTTTTTTCTTGCAAAGAGCCTGCCTCTTTTTCCCTAGAAGATGAATAAAGTGGATAGTGGCATGCCAGCGTGGAGAGTGAGAGACAAGAGACTCAGAATACTTGCACTTGTAGGTGACTGCCTCTAAAGGAGAGAAACCCATCGGTGGCACAAAGAGAAGGCTAGAAACCATAATGACTGGCATGCCTGTTGCAGAATTATCTGCAGTTTACTCAGGAGCTATCTCCATATTTAAAACTGCCTTGCTGCTTGACAACAGCTCAGTAAAATATTTTTGAGTTTTAAAAATTTAGTCAAAATTTGGTATCATTTTCTGTGAATGGTGGTAAAGAACATGATAGTAATTTTAAAAACACATTTATTTTTCAAGAATGCAGGATCCTGCTTTAATGATTAAAGGTAAAAGGAAGAATATGCATTCATCCAGACTCAAGAGTGGAGAACAGATCAGGAAAAACAAAAAACTTGCAAGAAGAAAAGGTGAGGCAAATTTTATTTCTTTAAGTAGGTAACTTACAGAAACATAGAATTCTTATACTAAAAAGAATTTAGAGATTATCTACCTCAACTTTCTTATTTTACTGATGAGGAAGTTTAGAGAGGTTAAGGATTTTCCCAGCGTTGCACAGCTCATTAGTAGCGTAACTAGGACTTGATCCTGAACTTCTGGCTTGTAGACTGTATTTTTTCTATACTTGTACTTTGGAGGGAATAGTTACAGAACCCTTTTCAAGTTTAGATGTTTGTCCTATTTGTGGTGTGACCTACGTAGCATAAAGCTATGAGAAATCATAGCAAGAGGAATAAATAGAGAAAAGGATAAGGCAAAATTATTATCATTCTTAAATGTTATTTCTCTGTTTCTGTAAAACCCCAAAGAATGAACTAAAAAACTATCAGAAACAATAAGAATCTAGAAAGACTGGTTAAAAAATAATAGATAGTGGAACAATTGGCAAAATTGAAATATGGACTGTAGATTAAATAATAATATTGTATTAGTGTTCAATTTCCTGAAGTTAATAATAATGTGGTTGTGTAAGAGAATGTCCTTGTTTTTAGAAAATATTCACTTAAGTATTAGTGAGAAAAAGAACATGGTGTATACAAGTTATTCTTTATGTATATATGTATGTATATATAAAAAGGGAGATAGAATGACTTAAAGTGGTGGCGAAATGTTAACAATGGGTGAATCCTTTGTTCTGCTTTTATAACTCTTTTGTAAGTCTGAAATTATTTCCAAATAAAAAATTTTAAAAATTTGATAAACCAAAAGAAGACAAAAATAAGTACCTTTCATATATAAGTATTACCCAGTTAGAAAATATAAGAGAAGATCCTATTTATAATAGTTACAAAAGAGAGAAAATACCTACTTACATACCTAATAAGAAATGTGCCAAACCTATAAGAAGAGAGGTTAAAAATTCTACTGAGGGACATTAAAAAAAAGACTTGAAAAAATGGAAAGAACCTTATTCTTGACCATAAAGATTCAGTGTTATAAGAAACTTACTTCTCCCTAAATTACTGTATACATGCATGAGAGCTCAAAAACAGATTTTTGTTTATTTGTTAATTGTTTTGTTTTATTTTGGTTTGCTTTATAGGGCTGGAGGTTAGCTATGAGAATGTTATAAAATGATGCTAAATTTCAGCTAGAAAAGTAAATATGAAAGACTAGCCAAGAAAATTCTGAAAAGTAAAAGCAAAGGGAGAGGTGGAGAGGCAGGAACCTTCTCTACATAATATGAAAGCAATTAGAAAGCCATAGAAATTAAAATAATTGGGTACTGGCACAGGAATAGACAGATAAATAATGAAACAGAATAAAGAGTTTAGATATGGAAGCCAGATACAATAGGAATATGGGGCAGGTATGTGATAAAGACGGCATCTCAAATTGGTGGCAAAAAGAAAGGAGACTAAGCAATAAATAGTGAAAAACAAAATTGAATCCCTATAGCATTCCTTATACTAAATTTAATTCCAGTTTGGCCAAAGATTTAACTTTAAAAAAAGTTCTAAAAGAAAACATAAAGGAATATTTTTATAATCTTGGAGTGGAAAAAGCCTTTTTAAAGAATGATTCAAACCCAGAAGCTAGGAGGGAACAGAATGATAAAATTGACTACATATATTTTTTAAAAATTGTGTGGAAAACTACCCTAAAGAAAACCAAACATCAAACACAGAAGAAACATTAGTAACACATGACAAGGGTTGATTGCGTTAGCATGCAGAGCTCTTGCAAAATAGTAAGGAAAAAAATGGGCAAGGAACATGAACAAGCAGTTCATAGAAAAAAATAAAAATATAAATACCTGAAAAGATTAACATCTCACTCAGGATTAAAGAAATGCAAATTAAGAAGGATAAATTTTCCCCTAAGAGAATGCCAAACATTTAAACAGGAATTCCCAGTGGTGAGAATGTGGAAAAAGTAAGCATTCTTACATATTGTTGGTAATAGTGTAAGTTTGTTCAGTCTTTTTACAGGGGAGTTTATTTACATTCATCAGAACTTTAAGTCACAGTTTTTTTGAATCAGTAATTCTACTTAAAGGGATTTACTCTATAGCTATACTTGCTTTAATACGTAAAGATATTTTTATAAGGATGTTCATTAATTCATTACAGCATTGTTTATTGTAATAAAATGAATAGAAACAATCTAAACTAGGTGAATAGTTAATAAATTATAATATAACCAATGAAATAATAATCATTTAAGAAATCACAAGAGGGCCGGCCCCGTGGCTTGGCGGTTAAGTGCGCGCACTGTGCTGCCGGCGGCCCGGGTTCGGATCCCGGGTGCGCACTGACGCACCGCTCCTCTGGCCGTGCTGGGGCCGCGTCCCACATATGGCAACTAGAAGGATGTGCAGCTATGACAGACAACTATCTGCTGGGGCTTTGGGGGAAAAATAAATAAATAAAAAATCTTTAAAAAAAAAAAGAAATCACAAGAATATATATCCTCTGATGAGAAAAAAAAAGACACGTACAGAAAAATAGAGATAAGGATGACGACATCAGATTTCTTGTTGGAAACAATGTAATCAAGAAGATAGTGGAGCAGCCACTTTAAAGTACTGAAAGAAATTCTATATTTAGAATTTGATAACTAGCACCTAGAATTCTATACCCAGCACAATATCTTTCAAAAATGAAGGTGAAATAAAGTTTCAGACATAAAAAAGCAGAAAGAACTCATCACCAGCAGACCCATACTGTAGGAAATGTTAAAGGACATTCTTCAGGCAGAAAAACAATATTAGATGGAAATCTGCAAAGGAATGAGGATCATTGGAAATGGTAACTTTGTGGATAAAAATACAAGATTTTTTCTTGTTTATTAATTGGTTTTAAAGGATAATTGACTGTTTAAACAAAAATAACAACAATGGATTATGAGGTTTTTAACATATATAAAAGTAAAATGCATGACAATAATAACAAAAAGGCCATGAGGGGAGAATTGGAAGTATACTATTTTAAAATTTATGTGAGGATACCATTTGAAGGCAGAATGTGATAAGTTAAAGATGTATAGTATAAACCCTAAAGGAACCATTATAATAGACAAGTTATAGTTAATAAGTCAACAAAGAAGACAAAATGGAATAACAAGAAATGTTCAGAGTTAATCCAAAAGAAGATAGAAGAGGGAAAAGGGAACAAAGAACAGATGGGAAAAACTGAAAACAAATAGCAAGATGATACACTCAAACCCAACCATATCAACATTCACAATAAATGTAAACAGTCAAGACATTCCCAATTAAAAGGCGGAGATTGTCAGATTGGGTGAAAAAGCAAGACCCAACTATATGCTGACATAAAGAAACACACCTGAAATATAGAGACATAAGTAAGCTAAAACTGAAAGAATAGGGGGAAAATATACTTTGCTAACATCAGTTTTATTAGTTTCCTATTGTGGTAACAATTTACCACAAATTTAGTGACTTAAAACAACACAAATTTATTCTCTTACAGTCCTGAGGGCAGAAGTCCAGATGAGTGTTAAAGGGTTAAAATCAAGGTTCAGGGGCCGGCCCGGTGGCGCAAGTGGTTAAGTGCGCGCGCTCCGTTGCGGCGGCCCGGGGTTCGCTGGTTCGGATCCCGGGCGCGCACCGACGCACTGCTTGGCAAGCCATGCTGTGGCGGCGTCCCATATAAAGTGGAGGAAGATGGGCACAGATGTTAGCCCAGGGCCGTCTTCCTCAGCAAAAAAAGAGGAGGATTGGCGGATGTTAGCACAGGGCTGATCTCCTCACAAAAAAAAAAAAAAAAAAAAAAAAAAAAAAGCAAGGTGTCAGCAGGTGGTTCCTTCTGTAGCCTCCAGGGGAAAATCTGTTTCTTACCTATTCCAGCTTCTAGGGCCTATGGCATTCCTTTGCTCCTGGCTGCATCAGTCCAATCTCTGCTTCACTTGTCACATTGCCTTGTCCCCTTTTGATCTTCTTGCTTCCCTCTTAGGAGGATTCTTGTGATTTCATTTAGGGCTCACACAGATAATCCAGGGTAATCTTCCCTTCCCAAGATCCTTAATTTAATCACGTCCCCAAAGTCCTTTTTGCTATATAAGGTAACGTTCTCAGGTTCTGGGCATTAAGATGTGAACATTTTTGGAGGACCATTATTTAGCCTACCATACCAATCAAAAGAAAGCTGGAGTCACTATGTACTAATATATAGTACGTGGTATGTTTTGAGCTATAATATATCATTAATGTCAGACAAAGTAGATTTCAGAACCAAGACTATTAGGGATAAAGAAAGCTATTTCATAATAATGCAGAGGTCACTTCATCAGGAGTACATAATAATTCTAAACAATTATTCTCTTAATAACAGAGTTTCAAAATACATGAAGCAAAAACTGATAAAACTGCAAGGAGCAATAGCCAAATCTGCAATTACAGTCAGAGATTTCAATACCACTCTTTCAGTGATTGGTAATTCATTATAGTAACCCAAATAAACAGAATATAAGTAAGGATATAGAATATTTAAACATTATCAACCAGCTTGACCTATTTGACATTTATGTAACTTTCCACCTAACAACAGATGATCACATGTTCTTTTCAAATGCACATGGAATATTTATTGAGATAGTTTATATGCTGGGCTGTAAAACAAGTCTCAATAAATTTAAAAGGATTAAAGTTATAAAGAGTGTGTTTTCTGACACCAATGGAATTAAATCAGAAATAAGTGACAGAAAGATCTCTGTAAAATCTTGAAACATTTGGAAATTAAATAGCACAGTTTCAAATAACCCATGGGTCAAAGAAGAAATTGAAAGGGAAATTAGAAAATATTTTTAACTAAAATAAAATGCAAAGCCAACGTAGCAATATTTTGGAATGTCATGAAAAGAGTAATGGGGGGAGGGTACAGTATTAATGCCTGTGCTAGAAATGAAGAACGTGCTCAAATCAGTGACATCAGCTTCTACCTTAAGAAACTAGAAAAAGAAGAGTGAGTGAAATCCAAAGTAAACAGAAGAAAGGAGGTAGTAAAGAAGACAGTAGTGGTAAAGCAGAAATCAAGGAAATAGAAAATAGAAAAATAATAGAGAAAATCAGTGAAATCAACAGCTGGTTCTTTGAGAATACCAATTAAATTGATAAACCGTTAGCCAGACTGATCAGGGAAAAAAAAAAGACACAAATTACCAATATCAGAAACAAGAGAGGTGACATCATGACATGGTCTACAGATATGAAAAGGATAATGAGGGAATATTATGAACAACTTTTTGCCAATACATTTAACATAGATGCACTGGACAAATTCTTTGAAAGACACAAATTATTAGAAATGGGCAACCTGAATAATAATATATCTATTAAATAAGTTGCATTTGTAGTTAAAAACTTCCCCACCAAAAGACAAATCAATAAATGAAAAATCTCCAGGCCCAGATGCATTCTGTATTAGTCTGCTAGGGCTCCCATAACTAAATACCACAAACTGGATGGCTTAAATGACAGAAATTTCTGTTCTCACAGTTCTGGAGGCTAGAAATACAAGATCAAGGTACTGGAAAATTCAGTTTCTGGTGAGACCTCTCTTCCTGGCTTGCAGACGGCTGCCTTCTCACAGCGTCCTTTATGCATGTGTGGAGAGCTCTGGTGTCTCTTCCTTTTTTTGTAAAGATACCATTCCTATGATTAGGGCCTCAACAAATGAATTTTGAGGGGACATAATTCAGTGGGTAACACCTTCAATGGTGAATTCTACCAACCTTTCAAAGAAGAAATAATACGAGTTCTCCACAAGTCTTTCAAAAAATTGAAGATAAGGAAATACTTCCCAACTCATTCTGTGAGGCCACCATCAAACTGATACTGAAATCAAAGGCATTACAAGAACAGAAAACTACAGATCAATATTCTTCGTGAACATAGATATAAAAATCTAAACAAAATTGTAGCAAATCAAATCCAACATTATATAATATATCATGACCAAGTAGAGTTTATCCTAGGAGTGCAAGGTTGGTTTTGCATTTGAAAATCAATCACTGTAATTCGTTATATTAACAAACCAAAAAAGAAAAACCATGTGATTGTCTCAATAGATGCAGAGAAAGCATTTGACAACAACCTAACGTCCAATACTGGTGAAAACTCTCAGCAAGCTAGAAATGGAAGGGAACTTTGTCAGCCTGACAAAGGGCATCTACAAAAAAATATACAGCTATCACGTGGAAGGCTGAATGCTTTTCCCCTAAGATCGGAAATGAGACAGGAATGTCTACTCTCACCACTTCTGCTGAACGTTGTACTGGAGGTTCTAGCCAGTCAATCAGGAAGAAAAAGAAATAAAAGGCGTTCATATTGGAAAAGAAGAAGTAGACCTGTCTTTAATCACAAATGACATAATCATCTAGTTACAAAATCGGATGGAATCTACAATATAAACAACTATAAGTGGGTTTAGCAAAGTTGCAGGATACAAGCTCAATACACAAATATTAATTATACTTCTATATTCTAGCAACAAACAGTTAGTGAAATTTGAAAACCATACCGTTACAAAGCAAAATTTGATACTGTAGTATCAAAAATATGAAATACTTAAGGATAAATTTGATAAATGATGTAAAAGACAGGTACACTGAAACCTACAAAACAGTATTCAGAGAAATCAAAGAAAATTTGATGGAGAGAAATGAAGAGATATAGCTTGTTCATCAGTCAGAAAACTCAATATTGTTAAGATTTTATTTCTACTCAGTATACTTACAGATTATACACAGTTCCAAACAAAATCCCTATAGGGTACTTTGTAGAAATTCACAAGCTGGTTCTAAAATTCATATGGGATGCAAATGACCTAGAATAGTAAAACAACTCTGAAAAAGAACAAAGTTAGAGGGCTAACACTACCTGTTTTCAAGAATTATTATATGGCCATAGTAATCAAAACAGCATAACATTGGCATCAAGGTAGGAAAATAGGTCAATGGAACAGAAGGGAGTTCAGAAATAAACCCTGAGTTTTGACAAAGGCACAAGGCCTTTCTTTGTAGTGGAGAACAGCTGGTTATCCATATGCAACAAAATGTTATTGAGCGTCTCTCTCTATTTTGAGTGTTAAATTTTGTTTTTGTGAACAAGTTGCTTGAAGGTCAGCTTGATCCTTTCAACACTTTTTTAAACCCTTTTAGATAGGTCTAGTGTAGGCTTTACTCTAGGACTAGTCTAGCCCTGCTACGAAGACAAAACCCATCAAGGGTCTCTCTGAATGCCCCAATGTTCACCAAGGTCTCTCTCCTCAGGCTGGTGGGAATAGGAATGTCTCCTAACTCTGTGTGATCCTGGACAATTGTTAATTGATAGCTCCTGGGTAGTTGTCCTTGCCCAGCCTCGTGCAGACTCACCCTACACGTGAGCAGTTGAGTATTCAGATAGCTCAAGGAGCCCCTTTTATAGATTTCTGGTGCCTCTTCTCTATTCTCTCATCTCTGGTGCCCTGCCCTGCAAATTCTAGTCACTCCAGCCTCCCTAAACTGTAATCTTTTTCTCCTCAGCTCAGCAGGATCACCTTGCTGTGCTTGTACTATACTCTGCAGAGTGCCTCCAGACAAGAAGCTAGAGGGATCTTAGAGCTCACTTTGTTGTTTCCCTTCATTCAGGGGAGCCATAGATCTGAACTGCCTGTTATCCAATGTCTGAATATAGATTTTTTTCCCCCATCTATTTTGTCTAGTTTTCTAGTTGTTTACAATGGGAGGGCAAGTCACACCAGTTTTTTAGTCATGATTGGAAGTTAATGTCTTCCACAACTTAGTTTTCATTGAAAATTTTTGTATTCTTCTTAGTCATTTTTAATAAATTGCATGATTAATAATAGCAAGTACAAATGGCAATGATGTATCTGGGAGTAAAGACTACTAACTTTTGGTAAGCATACAGTTTATCTGGTGGGAGCAGAGTGCTTTGTAGTCTGGGGTGGGGGAAGGCTGGCTGAAATATTCGGGAGTTGGTTTGTTTTACAGTGAAACGGGATGGAGGGAATCAAATAAAAGGCAAAACAGTTACATTGTGGTCCATTAAGAAATCTGCTACAGGGCCGGCCCTGTGGCTTGGTGGTTAAGTGCGCGCGCTGCAATGCTGGTGGCCCGGGTTCGGATCCCGGGTGCGCATCGAGGCACCACTTCTCCATTCATCCTGGGGCCGGGTCCCACATACAGCAACTAGAAGGATGTGCAGTTATGACATACAACTATCTACTGGGGCTTTGGGGGGAAAAAATAAAATAAATAAAATCTTTAAAAAAAAAAAAAAAGAAATCTGCTACAGTACTCACTTACTTTTGTGAGGTTTTAGGGTGGGGCATATTAGCTAGATCAAAATTGGAAAAGCTATCATCAAAGCTATTCTGAAATTCAGGAAAACCAAATGAGTATTATCCACAAAAGTTGATAGGATTTGGAGTATCTAAATGAGGCATTTCAATATTTTAGGAGGCACAGTGGAGAAATGATATTTGGTATGCATAACCTGGGAAACTATTTTAATTGTGTATTTCCTGGTTTAGGAAATTAAAACTATTGTACAGATCAAGATCATAGTTCTTTATTTTCATGAGAGTTATTTTTAGCAAAAAAATAAAATTTAGTACTCTTTTTTCTGGTCTTGTTGGGGTTGATTTTTCTATCTTCCTTATATGCTTCTGAGATTTTCTCCTCGTGGTTTTATAAGATATTTTGGTATTATAACTTTTTGTTAGGTGTGATAACATCTAATTCTAGATTTAAATAATCTTTTTCACCAGAACTTTTAAGAAAATAATCTTAGTTTTCTCATATATGCACCTTTCATGGCATTTCAATCAACATAAACTGATTTATAATTTACTACAAATATTTTCAAACTAATGCCATTTGTCTCTTTCACCTTTTTGCATGTAGATACCATTATAGTTGAGTTAATGGATGAAGTACTCTTTCATAATGTAATATACCTCTATTCCAGAATGTTGACTGGATTCACCCTGTTACCTGTATTCCTCCTGATTTTCAAATAAGGATTATAATTTTTTATTTTCTTTTGTTTATTCCCTCATTTCAGAAAAAATGAAGATGAATAAAATATCTCTTTCTATCATTAACCGGAGAAATGTTTTTGGAGAGAACTTACTATATAAGGCTGCTCTGCACAATGATGCTGATCTTGTTCATCTTTGTATAAAAAAAGGTGCAAATGTTAATCAACCAAGTTATGCTGGTAAGTTGGAGTTACCACCCACCGCTATCTTGAGAGTGGTTTGTCATTCATCTGCGTCACTCCTGTGAAAGTATGGCAAAGTAGGCCTGAGGCAGATCTCAAACAGAAAACTTCCAGGTAATTTTCTTGCTTAGGTAGCTCTTCACCATCGTCACCCAGGAAAGTGGTAAGGGTTGGGGCTGCAGAGAAGAGCATTATATTTCACCTTCAAAGATTATGCCTGCCTGGGTTGGCCATGTCTAGTGGCGTTACACAGAAGGATGGGGATGGCTTGCTGGGTTTGCGTGAGCTTTGTTACCGTGAGACTCAACTTTGAATGGAAGAGAAATGAGGTCAAAAGCTGAAAGAAGCTGATGGTACACTGAGCTACAGGGGAAGTTGATAATAAAATGGTGTGTGTACAGCAGGGGCAGCGACCAGGGGAATGGAGAGAAGAGAGTATGAGGTAGAGAGAGTGGAGCAGGGAGCTCAGAAATAACAGTTTTTCTGCAAGTCTGAATCTCTGGTGCAGTCTTCCTTGTGGGGAGAACCTGACATGTTCTCCTAGAGAGGAATGATTCCTTAAAGGCACTCCAGTACTTAAGGCACTGAGCAGCACTGGGCCAGCCTGGGTAGTGCTTTTATGTGCCCTTACTTGACTGTTGTTTCTTGACTTTCTTAGTTTATGAAATACTGCAAAAAGTCTTAGGGTGTGCAGGGATCAACAGTACAGTCCGTGGACAAGCAGGTGATTACGAGTGCACCCCAGGACTGACTTGAGCAAGGCCTGGGTTAGACTGTCATCAGAGTGTTAACAGGCTGTTATTCTAAAGCTCATACCCGAGTCAACCACCATGGTCCTGTAATCCTCAGCCATGGGTCCTTATTTGCTGGCCAAAGCACTTGCTCCCTTGATTTCGAGAAATGTGTGGCTCTTTTTTTTTTTTTAAAGATTTTATTTATTTATTTTTTCCCCCCAAAGCCCCAGTAGATAGTTGTAT
The DNA here is from genome assembly GCF_057802395.1 of Ceratotherium simum simum. NCBI lineage: Eukaryota > Metazoa > Chordata > Mammalia > Perissodactyla > Rhinocerotidae > Ceratotherium > Ceratotherium simum. Next base: position 90,153,529 of record NC_141903.1, read on the forward strand.
GTCATAGCTGCACATCCTTCTAGTTGCTGTATGTGGGACTCGGCCTCAGGATGGACGGAGAAGTGGTGCCTCAGTGCGCGCCCGGGATCCGAACCCAGGCCACCAGCATCAGAGCGCGCGCACTTAACCACCAAGCCATGGGGCCGGCCCTGTGGCTCTTTCTGTTAGTCTCTATCTGCTCCTTAAGTTCAGGAGTAGCTCTCCATGCACTAACTTGACTTAATGAATTTCCCAAGCATCTCTTGACATGTTTCTTTTCATTAGCCCTTTTTTTCTGTGCCATCGTTAACATCCTCAGTGGCTGTGTCCTGCTGGTCTTTGGGCAGTTAGTGTACACTTGCTCACTGCCCCAGGTACTTCTGTGACCTTCATGAATTCTTTATCCTTACCATATTTTCTAGGCTTTTTGAACTCGCTTGTTCTCTAGTTTTCTGTCTCCCTTTGCATCTTAGCTCTGGTCTTTACTTCTGGCTGCCACATCCCACAGAACTGCAGAGGGCAGTGTTTCCAAAGGGTTGTCTACAGTTTTCTTAAGAGTCACCTACAGTGTTTATTTGTAAACAGTGCAACCTGTAGTTCACCCTTGAAAACACACACGCACATAAACACACACACTCACAATCAAAATCAATCTATAGGTTAATACCTGGAAATCTGCATTTTAACAAGTTCCCCTAGGTGATTTTTATCCTCATTCAAGAACTACTGGCAAGAGATGTATGACCTCCACGTAACATGTCAATTCACTGTAGTGAGCTTTTCCAGTATGCCTCCTTTGTGCCAGGTGCTGTGAAGACAAAAAAATAATATCTACTAGAAAGGCTTAAATATATTCATTTTGTGATACAATCCAAAAGAGGCTAAGTGCCTTTTGAGAAATTAACAAAATGTCATAAAGCAGACCAATGGTCTTTTCATAGGTAATATTTGCGTTTTATAGTTCCTCATTTACATTTTATGATATCTTTGATTTAAAAAACCAGTTGCAATAATTCTTTACCTATCAAAAACAAAGGTGACAACTAGGAAGTGGGCCAAAAAAAACTGAATACCCAGAATAGATCTCATAAAGCTTCTTTGCTAAAACCCTCTCAGACCAATGACTTGAGCATTATTTTACACAGAATTCTGATTCCTAAGCCTGTGACACTTGAGAACTGAAAAGAAAGGTTGGCACAGGCTAACAGCAAGGCAGATAAAAACAAAATTGAGAGGCAGAATTGTTGAGGACCATACGGTGCAGAAGAGAGTGCACTTCATCCCTCTGTGGGTGTTAACAATTGCTGCATTAGAGCTTGTAACTAATAATGTTATGATCTTGAATCTTCTTTTAAAATGTGTTAAATTATATTCTCTTTATAGGAAATGTATACTCTTATAAAGCTTTAAAGAGATTTCCTCTAAGATGATTACATTTTAAAAGAGAGAAAAAAAATGTTGCTTAAGGATCTCCCAACCTGTAGATTTGAGAGATGACAAGAGATCTGTTGTCAGATGTATTCCATCTTTATTTTGGAAGAATTTCTCCCAACACTTAGGGGAAGGGAAGTTTTTTGTTACATTTGATTTCTTTCTGCAATATGTAGCCATTTCTATGGTCTGCAGTGGCGCTCTCTGCAGAATAAAGGTCCCTCTGGCTTTGTTGATGATAGGAATTTCTTTTAATCCTGAGATTGATACTGTTCATCACTGGGCCATCCTTGTTTAGGTCCCACTTAACGTAGCATTCATTTTTAACTCCCCCTCCCCTCCAGACCTCATCATTTACTCCGAATTACTCACGTGTACCTTCTCTTTTTTGGGAATTTTCTGCAGTGAATTTAAAATATGAGATGCTTTTTCTTAGAAACCAGACAATTGCTTTATATTCACCTTATCTTTTAGTCATTCTGGGCTCAGAGAAAACAAACTAATCTTTTATTATGGTTATTTTCTCATTCCTATAGCAGTCATTTTTGTGCCCTTTAGGAAATTGATTTTTATTGTAGTTTAAACAAAACCTAAATAAGGAAAGGAAGTTTCCTAGAAGCAAAATCACCAACTACATTTCAAAGTTAATAACTTGGATTTCTGATACTTCATTTTTCATCCTACCAAACCTAGACCTGTGGCTTAAGTTAATTAGTGATACACGTTGATAAGCAAATTTCCACTGGTCTACGGGTCGCAGAACCTAAACAGCAATGAGTTCACACTTCTTATCAGAAACAGTACTTTGGGGGAGATAGTTTTTATATTATTTTTAAAAAATAGTTGTTAAGTGGTTATGTGCCAAAAGTTCACACGTGAGCTGTTTATTTGAAAATTCTTACGAAATTATGAAAAATTTCAATCATACAGAAAAGTTGAAAGAACTGTACAATAAACATCTATATACCTAATACCTAGGTTCTACTTATTTGTTTTTATCACATACTTATTGTAAAGGAAAAACACTCACGTGTTTCTCCTCTACTCACACTCACAACACTTCTGACACCAGATATGTAGGTTTTCCACACATCAAGCACTTCTCTTGACAACTCCTGGATGTCCTACAATTCAATTCAGTTCTGACACTAACCAGTGTTCGTGCAGACCCCACAGATTAAGGGCTCAGTCCCACAAGACTGCCCCCCGCTTCAGATGCAAATCGCCAAGTAGTAGGTCCCCAGATTACCCACAATTTCTGTTCAACTTGGCTACAAATTAGAGGTTCCCATGACTTCCTCCTTGGATTTGATCATTTCCTAGAACAGCTCGTGGAACTCAGGGAAACACTTATGTTTACCAGTTTATTGGATAATAAAGGATATGATAAAGGATACAGATGAAGAGCGAGATGAAGAAGATACGTAGGATGAGGTCTGGAAGGGTCTCGAACACAGGAGCTTCTGTCCCTGTGGAATTGGAGTGTGCTACCCTCCCAGGATGTAGATGTGTTCACCAACTTGGAAAAGCTCTCCAAACCCCAAACTTTGGGGATTTTTATGGAGGCTTCATCATGTAGGCATGAGCAATTATTAAATCCATTTCTAGTCCCTCTCTCCTCTCTGGAGAATGGGCAGAGAGAGCTGAGAGTTCCAAGCTTCTAATCATGGCTTGGTCTTTCTGTTGGCCATCCCCCATCTAGGAGCCCACCAGAAGTTGCCTCATTAGAACGAAAGACACTTCTGTTACCCAGGAAATTCCAAGGGATTTTAGGAGCTCTGTGTCAGATGTTCCCATCACTCAGGAAATTAGAAAGGCCTGAGAGTTCTCTATCAGGAACTGGAAGCAAAGACTAAATATTAGAACACTCCAAGATTCTCCAGCACTCCTGTTTACATGGGTTTTAGGAGCTCTGTGTCAGGAACAAGGGGGCAGAGACCAATATATATTTCTTATTATTTCACACCTATCCTTCTCTAAATCTCTCTGTCCATCCATCCCATCTTTATGTTGATGATTTCAAAGAAAGTTGTAGAAATTGGTATATTTTACCATTAAATACCTCAGCGTGAATATCATTAACTAGAGTTCAGTAGTTTTTTTTGAGGTAGAATTTTCACACAGTGAAATGCCAAGTCTTAAAGGTGCCATTTGATGAATTTTGACAAGTTACATTCACCTGTGTAACCCAAACCTCCATCAAGAGATAGAAAATGTTACCATCATCCGAGAAAGTTCCCTCATGCCCCTTCCCAGTCATTCCCCATCCTCACTCCCTAGAGCCACTACTGTTCTGAAATTTTTACTGTAGATTAGTTTTGCCTCTTCAGTATTTCACCATTAAGCATGTTAGCTGTAGGTTTTTGTAGCTGCTCTTTATCACATTGAGGAATCTATTTCTAATTTGCTGAGAATTTTTATGAGAAATCAATGTTTGGTCATGATATATCATCCTTTTTATGTATTTCTGAATTTGATTTGCTAATATTTTGTTCAGGATTTTGGCATCTATGATCGTGAGTAATATTGGTAATTTTCTTTTTATTGTCATTCTTTTGTCTTGTTTTGATATCAGGATTTGTTAATGTTTTGTTAAGGATTTTTTTTATATTTGTGTTCATAGGTAATATTGGTCTATAATTTTTTTGTAATATCTTTGGTTTTGGTATCAGGGTTATGCAAACCTCATAAAGTGAGTTAAGTATTCTGTCTTCTATTTTCTGTAAGAGTTTGTGTAAGATTGGGATTTTTTTTCTTCCTTAAATGTTTGACAACTTAAGAGTGAAACTGTCTGGGCCTGTAGTTTTCATTGTGGGAAGATTTTGGTACTAAATTGAAATTCTTTAATAGGTATGGGCTATTCAGATTTTCTGTTTCATCTTGTGTCAGTTTTGGTAAGTTGTATTTCTCAAGGAATTTATCCTTTTCATCTAGGAGGTAGAATTTATTGGCATAAAGTCATTTATGATATTTATCCCTGTTATTCTTTTAATGTCTGCAGATCTGTAGGGATTTTATCTTTCTTTCCTGATATTGCACCCTTCCTTCCTTCCTCACTGCTTCCCTCCCATTCTCCCTCCTTCCTTCCCTTCTTCATTCCTCACTCCCTCCCTCACTCCCTTTGTTCCTTCCTTCCTTCCTCCCTCCCTTTTTCTTTTTTTTCTTCCTTCTTTCCTAAGCTAGTTTAAGCTAGAAGATTATCAATTTTATTGATTTTTTTTTTCTTTCAAAAAACTAACTCCTGGCTTTTAGAATTTTCTCTATCTGTTTTATATTTCATTGATTTCTACTCTTCTTCTGACTTCTACTTATTTTTGGTTTTCTTTGTTCTTTTTCTAGCTTCTTAAGGTTGAAAATGAGGTCACAGGTTTTTGTACGTTCTTCCCTACTGTAAGCATTTAAAGCTGTAAATTTCCCTCTGAATATTGCTTTTGCTGCATCCCACAGACTTTGATGTTATATTTTTATTAACATTCAGTTTGAAATATTTTAAATTTCTTGTATGATTTCTTCTTTGACTCCAGGAGTATATTAGAAGTTGTTTAATTTTTAAATATTTGGGGATTCTCCAGATATCTTTCTGTTATTGATTTCTAATTTAGTTCCATTGTGGTCAAAGGATACACTTTCTATGAATTTGATCCTTTTACGTTTATTGAGAATTGGTTTATTGCCTAGTATATTGTCTTTCTTGATAAATATCCCTGGTGCACTTGAATGTTTATTCTTCAGTTGTTGTGTCTCATGTTCTGTAAACGTCAGTTAGATGAAGGTGGTTGATAATGTTCAGATCATCTCTGTCTTTACTGATTTTTTGTCTAGTTGATCTGTCATTTCCTGAGAGAGTGTTGAAATCATCACAACTATGATTATACAGTTGTCTATTTCTCCCTTTAATTCTATTTTTGCTGCTTGTATTTTGAAGCTCTGTTATTAGGTGCATACACAGTTGTGATTGTCATGTCTTCTGATAAATTGACCTTTTTATCATTATGAAATATCTCTGTTTATCTCTGGTAACATAATAGACTTCAACCTTATCTTGAAGTCTACTACATATGATATTAATATAGATATCCTAGCCTTCTTTTGTTTCTTGTCTATTTGCTATATCTTTTTCCATCTTTTTATTTTCAACCTATCTATGTCTTTATATTTAAAATGTATTTCTTGTAGACAGTGTACAGTTTTGCTTTTTTATCCATTTTGACAATCTCTGACTTTTAGTTGGGGTGATTCATCAATTTTTATTTATGGTTGTGTTTAGGACTGTCATTTTACTAATTGTTTCTTGTGTGTGTCATCTGTTTTTTTGCTTCTTTCTTTGTCTTTGCATTATTTTGTAGTGGTTGCTCTAGATATTACAATATCTATCTTTAATGTTTCACAGTCTTCGTAGAGTTAATATTGTAATACTTCATATAGAATATAAGCACATTGAACACATCTCCCTTATCCTTTATGCTATCGCTGTCACATATATTACATCTATATACATTGTAAACCCCAAAACATAATGTTATGATTTTTGTTTTAACAACCATATGCATTTTAAGAAAATTTATAGGGAAAAAAACTCTGTTAAACTACATATTTACCATTTTGGGTGCTCTTCATTTCTTCCTCAAGGCTTTCTAATTAATACTATAGGAAAAACTCCTTCTATAACATTTTATGACAGTGGTTCTTAACTTGGGTGATTTTCCCTCCCAGAGGACATTTGGCAGTTTCTGGAAACATTTTTAGTTACAACTGGGATGGGAGCACTGCTACTGGCATATGCTGGATTAAGGCCAGGGATACTGCTAAACATCCTACAAGGCTCAGAACAACAAAGCATTATCCAGCCCAAAATGTTAGTGCCGAGATTGAGAAACCCTGATTTATGGAGAAGGTTCTGGAAAAAGTTAGTGAAATAGACTTTTAACATACTTTTAGGTTTTCTTACATCAATCATATGATTTATTGGAATTTAATAGGTATCTATAACTCATACCATTGTCTCTGGCTAACAGAGAAAGAATATTTATCTGGATGATTAATTTTCTTGGAGCAGCTGTGGTTTGTTAGTTGAACTACTGTAATAGCTTTTTGCAAAAAAGGAGAAAAGAAATATATACTTTTGAACTGACTTCTATGTGATTCTACCAGTTGGGTTACTTTAATGCAATTACCTTGAGCTACAAATAATGCTTTTTTCCCCTCTTCTCTACAGAAAAGTAGCCTGCACCCAGCATTCTCTATGAGCTAAGAATGATCCCCTTACAGCCTTTTTATTTGAGGAGGACAGGAATAGTTTCAAATATTTTACTACTTTTCATATTTTTCCACAACAGAGTTAGAGATAAGAATTTGATTTGTCTCTCAGATTTATTGAATCCACCAAATAATACAGATTGCGTTCATGGTGAGATTATCTTGTCTCATATAATCAAAATATTTTTGGAGAAACAACTTAGAATTAAAGTTTTTATTTTAAGGGCAACACAGAACATTATTAAGCTACCAAATATAAAAAATACCATTTCCTTTTTGTATAATAGGTTGGACAGCACTTCATGAAGCTAGTGTAGGAGGATTTTATCAGACAGCAAGTGAACTGCTGAAAGGTGGAGCAGATGTAAATATCAAAGGAATGTACCAGATCACTCCCCTACATGATGCTGTGATGAATGGGCATTATAAGGTACTGTGATTCTTTTGTCTGTAGAGCAAACACTACATTCTCCAAGTATTAAAAATCTCTGGGACCAAGCAATGGAGAAACAGATAGGAATTCAGTTTCAGTTCATTCGGCTAATTGGTACTCAGAATTTATAATAAAATTTTACTGTGTGATGGATTTGTTGTGCCTAATACGGTAGATGCCATTTTACATGTTACTTTTAACAACTACAGAACATGTTTTGGTTATACATAGTATTGTTTAAACTCGCACTTCTTTAGGGCTCTTCTCTTATGGGGCTTTCTAGGCTTTGGGAGCACGTTTCCTTTTTAGAGTGTTACACAATGATGTCCAGTCCTGATAGCAGGCTCACAGCTTTATGGAGTCTAGTGTCACTTGCAGAGTCAGCATAAGACATGAGAACTCCAGGTTTAATGATCAGCCAGTACACCCCAGCACAGATGTACCAATGGTTAAAATATCAAAATACTGTAATTCCTTATGAGTTGGTTAATAGTAACTGCAGTAATGGTAATGTCAATTAAGATTATGAATTCCAGCACACATGATTTAATCTCAGAAACCACATATGCTCTGAGCTTTTTAGACGTTTTTCTGGTCCAGGCACTGCATTAGGGGGCTGAGGCACTTGCTGAAAATATCTTGCTATTCAGGTATTGGAAGTTGTCTCTGGGTTTAAGATTACTAGGGTAGGAAAGGGCGCTAATCAGCTGGGCTCAGGAAGATCTTTTCTGCATACTTCCAGAAGAAATACCTAACACAGGTAGAGCTAGGGAAGGCTGCCAGGGGCCATGGGCATAGACAAATAGGGCAGATCCCTTCCTAGTGTGGAAAAGTACTTCAGGAGGGTGTAGGCAGTTTTGCTTTTTTTGATAATGTATCATCTGGTAGTAGGTGGTTATCCCTGCACATTGTGTAGAGGGCTGGGGGAGGGGAGTCTGCCTACAACCTGATTTAATGGCCAGAAGAATGCAGGCTTGGCCAAGTGGTAGTGTGAGCCCTCTCTCTGTCCTTTATCCCCTCTTCAAAGCTGGCCTCCAGCAGAGAAGCCTCATGCCACAGCACTTCTTCCCTCTCCCCATGGCCCATCAGCTCTCCAACTTGCCAGGGCTGTCCTCTCCTGGGCAAGAGTCTTTTCTCCCTTTGGGCGGTGTGAGCTCTGAGCACTTTACTTTTTCTTCTTTCTCGTTTCTTCCTTTCCCCCACCGGGTAACTTGGCTCCAGTCGATTTCTGCCTCACAGGCCAGAACTGGCTGTCTCCTTTCTGGCCTTTGCACGTATGTAGCCTTCTCTTGCTCCCTCAGTGAAGTAAAAGGGACCAGAGATCCAGGCCTCTAACTCCAGAATCTAGTTTCCTCACTACTTACCTCACTCCCTCTCGCCAACCGCTGTCTTTCTAGGACTCATGTGCTGCTGGCACCGTGGCATATCCTAACTGATGGCAGGAGAAAAGAGAATGACAAGACAGGAGTGGAAGTCTAGAGAATGGTCATGAGAATTAAAAGCTGAAATCCACTGGGGTGGGATGAAGTCACAGTCTGTCTTCTTTGTTCCCTTCCTCTTCTTTTTACAGCTTGGGGAGTGGAGGGGAGCCAATAAGTTACTTCACCCAGTCCAAGAGAGATTTGTAAGACTCCAGGTCAGTTCTGGACTGACTTAAGAACCAAAGCCTTGAGAACCAAAGTGGGATGGGACATTGTTTTGGAGGTTGGAGTAGGAATGGTGGGAGCATCAGATAAGGATTTAGCCTTACCTCAGGGAGTCTCCTAGGTGAGACAAAGACGGTCATAAAAATGGCCTAGACCCTGGATATTGGATTGCTCCCATGCCTTAGATGTCACAGGACTAACGATGTCAGACACGGATGACCTGGGAACCTGATGCTGGAGAATAGGAACTTCTTAAACATTCTAGAGTTGAAAGAACTTGCATATATTATCTTACAGGCATTGGCTCTTACATTGGAAAGATACTAAGAGATAATATCCTATGTTTTAAAAAATGAAAAAGCAGTTAAGAAACACATATTGTATGATTTCATTTATATGAAATATCTATAGTAGTTCAAAAATCTATAGAGACAGAAAGAAAATTAGGAACGGGAAATAGAGGGTAGGTAATGGGGAGTGACAGATAATGGGTAAAGAGTTTCTTTTAGGGGGAATGAAAATGTTCTAAAATTAGATTGTGGTTATGGTTGCATAACCCTCTTAATATACTAAAAAACATTGAATTATATTCTTTAAATGGGTGAATTGTGTGGCATGTGAATTATATCTCAATAAAACTGTTAAAAATAAATTTTTTTTAATGTGGAAAAGGTGGAATTTGATAATTACAGATGATCAGCTCAATGTGGTTCCTTAGAAAAATCGGGAACAAAGTATTAAACATGTGGTGGGAGACATTTAGGCAAGAATGTAGCCATCTTTGAGAATCTGTAGGCATCACTGAGAATAAGTCATAGACTAAACTTGATTGCTTTTTTTATTAAGCTTATTTTGTTAGTAGGAAAACGAAATGGCATGACAAGTGGATGTAAGCTATTATGATTTTTTTTTTTCCTGAGGAAGATTTACCCTAAGCTAACATCTTTTGCCGATCATCCTCCTTTTTTTTGGTATGTGAACCGCCGCCACAGCGTGGCCACTGACAGATGGGTGGCGTAGGTCTGTGCCTGGAAACTGAACCCTGGCTGCCGAAGCAGAGCACACCAAACTTAACCACTAGGCCACTGGGCGTGGCCCATAAGCTATCGTGATTTTAAATACATTTTTGAAAAAATATCCCTCAGACATGGGGTTATTTATTCCATGTGTGTCTGAAGTTTGATTATATATTCTATTACACTATAAAGAGTCAAACCACCTCTGCAGGCTGGAACGTGGACTGTATTTTGTTGTTAGGAGTGTTTTTAAGAAATCCCAGGCATGATACCATTTTACCCATGAACACTTGAGCCTGAATCTCTAACAGATAAGGACATTTTCTTTTCACACCCACAGTATCATCTCACCTAATAAAAATTAACGATTTCTTAATACCATTTAATACCCAGTCCATATTCAAATTTCTCAGGTTATCTAAAAAATGTGTATTTATAGCAAGTTGTTATTTGAATCAGGATCCATCAAGGTTCATACATTACACGTGTTTGTTGTGTTTCTTAAGTATGTTTTGATCTATAACAGTCCTTTGTATATTTTATTGGGTTATGTCTTCTAGAACCTGGGTCATGCGTCCTATAGAATTTCCTAAATTTTGGATTTGCCTAATTTTATCTTCATGGTGTTGTATAGCTTGTTTCTTCCCATATTTTCTGTAAATGGATGTTTTAAAAGAAAATCTATTTCGAGACCACAATATGGGTGGTCATTGCTATTGGATGTCATTGCTTTGGGGCATTTTCAGTGAAATACATACTTTTAGAAAGAATGAAAAATCATGAGTTTGTACTGATATTTCTATTTCAAACTTAACGTTATAGATTTATATTAAGCTTGGTTTTTATACTTGTATCTCTTTTCCTCTTATGCCAAACACTTATTTCTTAATATGTTAATTTACTTATTTCTTTATTGTATAATATACTTAAAATATTACTACTAGAAATATCATTAATATTAACAGTATTATTCTTAATGATGAAACTACCAATGAAGGTGGTTTTTTGTGGTTCTTTTTGTTTGTATCCCATTAAGGATGTGTAGTCAAAATATTAACTTTTCAATTTCTTGGAAGAATTTTATTTTCTGTCCTATTGGCTTCTTACACAAGGAAGTCAGCTGATTCTAGAGGGAGGAAAGCACTTGATTCAATAGTGTGATTAAAGGTGAAATTCTGTGGGCAAGCTTCAAGTAGAAGTGTATTTCCTTAAGGGGCCTACTGTTTGATGAGCTAAATAAGTGGGAATGGTAATGCCAGCCACTTACTGAAATTGCTCTGCTTGTTCCAGTTAAGAACCTGTGGTGGCTTTAAAATATGTCCACAAATTCTTTAACACTCCTCTCTTCAAAAGGTGGAGCCTGATTTCTCTCCCCAGGAGTGTTGGCTGGAGTTTCAGTGACTTGTTTGTAACAAATAGGATATGGCAAAAGTGACAGGATGGACTTCTGAGACTAGGTTAAAAGGTCCACAGGTCCGAAGGACTTGCTCCTGATCTTCCTGAGGATCCCTGTCGTTTAATTAAGAAAGCTGTAGCTGTTTGAAAGCATCTTGAGAGGAACAGAAAGGATAAGGATGCTAAATTCTGTCTGATTCTAATCAAGGGCCACAGTCGCTGGTTGGCTAGATATTTATTATAAGACCAAATGAGTCCTCCCCCCAATTGGAATTACGAGTCAGCCTCTGCCCCGGTTGCATAAATTTATCTATGTTCTCAAGCAATAAAATCATTGTTTAACTAAAAAAAAAAAAAAAAAAAAAAATATATATATATATATATATATATATAGCATTTTTCTTGTTCCCTCTCTCGGTTCATTAACCCTGTGGGAAGCCAGATGTCATACAGTGCAGACACTCAGGCAGCTCTATGGAGAGGTTCACATGGCAATGAACTAAGCCCTCCTGCACACAGCCACGTGCGTGAGCCATCTTAGAAACAGATCCTCCAGCCCCAGTGAAGCTTTTAGATGATTGTATCTCCAGCCAACCTCTTGATTACGACTTAATGAGAGACCCTGGGACAGAACCACCTACCTATGCCACTCCCAGATTCCTCACCCACTGAAACTATAAGTGTGTAAAAAAGCTACTGAGGTTTTTTTGTGTGTGTGAGAGGAAGATCAGCCCTCACCTAACATCCATGCCAATCCTCCTCTTTTTGCTGAGGAAGACCAGCCCTGAGCTAACATCTATTGCCAGTCCTCCTCCTTTTTTTCCCTTTTTCTCCCCAAAGCCCCAGTAGATAGTTGTATGTCGTAGTTGCACATCCTTCTAGTTGCTCTATGTGGGACGTGGCCTCAACATGGCTGGACAAGCGGTGCATCAGTGCGTGCCCAGGATCCGAACCCAGGCCGCCAGTAGCTGAGCACACACACTTAACTGCTAAGCCATGGGACCGGCCCCCAAAAAGCTACTGAGTTTTCGGGTAATTTGTTAGGTGGTAACAGATAACTAATACAGAACCTAAATGTAGTTTTAAAACGGGGGAAAAACTCAATGAAAGTCATTTATTTACTGCCTTTTGGTGAGAAGAGTTTTTTAAAGTTAGAGGGTATATAAATAGGTTTCAGCATTCCTAATATGAGACTACAGAGGGAATTGATTGTGTGGATAGTTGGTGAAGCAGAATATCCATTGCCTAAAACAGAGACTGCCAAAGTAATGTATCCACTCCCTTGGGATCACCAACCCAGAATTCCAGAAGAATGAGGAAAATGAGGCTCTAGCCTCTGCCATTTCCCTTCCTCCAGTCCTCCTCCTCATGCTCCTTGATCCTGAGTCATTCTTGTACTGCATAGTTTATTATTTGACACAAAAATCTCCAGAGATAAACAAGACAGCCCTTTTGGTAACCCCCTTACAAAACTATTTTTCCTGAGAGAAAGTAGTGCACTCTGTGTTTTCTGTGCTGAACAAAACATGAAGATCCAGGCATAAATTCTTTATCTTCTTCTTGTACGTGGCTTGTATATGAATTACAGATTTAATTGTATCTACTTTTACTTTCAATCCCCCTATCTAGCCTTAAATTCCCACAATAAAGTAGTTTTAAAAGCAGAATCATCAGGTTGCTGAATCTTAATAATTTTTAAAGGATTTGGGTCATATTGTCCCTTTGTGTGGTGTGGCGTTTTTCTCTCCCAGAATGCTTTCTTATAAAAGGAAAAATGTGTGTATGTGTATATATCTATCTTTAATTTTTAGCTACGTATAATTTACAGAAATTCAGATCCTTTCTCTCATTCCGGATGTTAACATGGAAATTTAGGCTTCTTTTAATATAAAGTTACTTAAAGCCTACTCCACACATCCTTTTTGATCTACATTCATTCCTTTTTTAAGCAACATTTATTGAACATTTACTCTATGCCAGACCCTGAGATAGGCACTGGGAATATAAAGATGATTAAACATATATCTGTAGCAAAAGCTTAGAAGCTACTTAAACATCCATCAATAAGGTACTGGTTAAATAAATTATAGTACATTCAAAAGTAGACTACTACTCAGCTACTAAAAAGAAGGAGGACAATTGCCAAGGTCTGTTGTTGGAGTACAGGGGTGGGAAAGAAGGCAAGATACAGAGGAATGTACATAGTTTATAATCACTTGTGTAAGAGAAAACATATACATATGTATATATTCATACATATATTCCTCTTGGGCTAGACTAACTCTGGAAAAACTCAGAAGAAACTGTAACCAGGCTGACTTAGCAAAAAATAATTAGATGACTGCAGGACAGGGGTAGAGGAGGGAAATTTATCTTTCATTGTATATTTTTCTGAGCCTTCTGTGTTTTGAACCATATTCATTAATTTCCTATTCAAAAATAATAAATTAATTTTAAAAGAACCACCCCCAAAAAACATAGGGTATGGGAGAGGCAAATATATAAGAAATAAGTATAATATAGAGTATATTGGACACTGTGATAAAATATATACATGAAAGAATGGAGAGGTCATTTTTCTCTAGGGCAGCAGTGGGTAAGGAGGTCAGGGAGAGCTTCATAGGGAGGTTACTTGAGGAGTAGTAAGAGATTAAGGATTGACCAGTTTCTCCCTGATGCTGTGAGGAGGAGCAGCAGCAATACAGGTGTGTATATCTGGAAAACATAACTATCTCCTGGAACCTGTTGAAATTACATTTACTACTACAGAACCCAATCCTAATTCCTGGTATATCTGCTAACCCCGTTTCACCAGCAGCGGAACCACAAACATTTCTGCCCTTCTCTCCCTCCCTTCTACCTTCCCTCTCCCTCTTTTCTTCTCTCTCTCTCTCTCTTTCTTTCTTTTTTTTTTTGGTAAAAGAAAGAATATATATATCAGCAAATTATGATTCAATAGCAATTACATTAATTTTTTTTGTTGGGCAAGGATGTTATAGGTAAACCCAAACTCTGTATTGTTGAAAGAAATATTGGTTGTTGCTTAGAGTTGTATGTTAGCACGCATTTACAATAATATACCTTTTGTCTGGGCTCCCTCACACAAACAGTCTTCCTTTAGGTGGCAGAGTTACTTCTTTTGAATGGAGCCGATCCTTTATTTAGAAGTGACAATGGAAAGTGTGCTTTGGATGAGGCCAAAGATTCATGTATGAAGCGTCTCCTTGAGAGATACATTCCTAAACATCAAAAACATTTTATATCAGGTAAGATTGAACTGCCCTGTTATGTCTGTTCATCATGCCAGTAGACAGTTACAGAAATTGAATTTGGAATTATGCTATCTATAAGTTTTGAGAAAATCCGTTCAGTGGTGTCCTTGCTCCATTCCTTTAGTGAAGCACACTGTGTTGTTTGCAAATGTACATAATGCCAGCACTGTAAAAGAACAAAGAAAGAAGATATCAAATGTACTTTTCCCCAGGTTGTCCATTGCGAACAGTTAAGAAAACTTATAAAGTTCTGGTTATTTCCCCATAGTCCTTTGACTGAATAAATGATGTGATGTAAATTATATTTGGCTGTATCCTTTTCAATGAATATGGCTATGATTATTTCCATTCTATAAAAATCTCTTCTTATGGCTATACTTTTGCCCTGTCATCTATTATACTGTTAAATTGAACTACAACAGAATTTGATCTACAGTTGTCAATAAAAAGATTATTTAAGAATAATTTAAATACATGGCTCATTCTTTATATTCTCCTTAATGCATCTGTTAGATTTTTTTGGTACAATCACAACATTACTCTACTCAAAACCCTGCAGTGGCTCTTGTTTAGCCTAGAAGAAATGCCTGTATTCTTAAAATGGCCTACAAGCCCCTATATCATCTGGCCGCTCTACAAGTTAACCTCTTCTCCTGCTACTCTGTGCCTGCGTTAATTGGCTTCAGTCACACTGGCATCCTTGCTGTTCCTCAGATATACCTCCCCCATCTCCTTCAAGTCTTAGTTCAAATGTCACCCTCTCATTGAGACCTAGAGCACCCTATTTAATACTACAACCTGCCTCCTCCTCACCCTCACTGTATTAGTTATCAATCACTATGCAACAATTACCCCCAAATTAGCATCTTAAAACAACAAATATTGGGGCCTGCCCCGTGGCTTAGCGGTTAAGTGCGCGCACTCTGCTGCTGGTGGCCTGGGGTTCAGATCCCGGGCGCGCACTGGCGCTCTGCTTGTCAGGCCATGCTGTGGCGGTGTCCCACATAAAGTGGAGGAAGATCAGCATGGATGTTAGCTCAGGGCCAGTCTTCCTCAGCAAAAAGAGGAGGATTGGCATGGATGTTAGCTCAGGGCTGATCTTCACAAAAAACAAACAAACAAACAAAAAACCAAATATTTATTATCTGCCACAGTTTCTGAGGGTTAGGAATCTGGGAGCAGTTTAGCTGAGTGGTTCTGGATCGGGGTCTCTCATGGGTTGCAGTTAAGCTGTCAGTGAGGGCTCTAGTCACCTCAGGGATCAACTAGGGCGGAAAGTCCACTCAGGCTTATTCACATGGTTATTGGCAGGCTGCAGTTTCTTGCTTGTTGTCTGCTGGAGGCTTCAATTTCTTGCCACATGAACTCTCCATAGGACTGCTGACAGCCTGGCACCTGGCTCAGAGCAAGTGACCTGAGAGAGAGAATGCACCCAAGATAAAAGCCACAGTCTTTTTATAGCCTAATCTTGGAAGTGATATGCCATCACTTCTGCCACATTCTGTTTGTTAGAAATGAGTCGCTAAGTCTGGCCCACATTCAAGGGGAGCAGAATTAAACTGCACCTCTTAAAAGGAGGAGTATAAAAAATGATGTGAACATGTTTGTAGAACCACCATTCTCACTCCAGTCACTCTCACCCTTATCTACTTATCCTTTTCCCATAGCACTTAACACCTTCTAACACGTAGGACAATCTGCTTATTTTTATTTTCAGTCTTCCTCCTTTAGAATCTAAGCTCTCTGAGGCAAAAGATCTTTGTTTTGTCTAGTGATGAATACTAAAGTGCCTTGTACAGAGTAGACATACAGTAAATATTTGTTAAGTGGTGTCAGTCCTTTGAACAAAACATTTTTTCCATTCAAAAGATATGTATGTGCTTCATTCACTTTTATTAAACTATATTTTAATAAAATTTCCCCAAGAGGTAATTGTTTGAATGCTATTGACTAAGGAGTAAGACCTGGATCAAAACACCGTACTTTTATTTTATTTATTTATTTTTTTCATTGTTTTTTTGAGGAAGATTAGCTCTGGGCTAACATCTGTTGCCAGTACTCTTCTTTTTTGCTAAGGAAGATTGGCCCTGGGCTAACATTCGTGTCCATCTTCCTCTACTTTATATGAGATGCCACCACAGCATGGCCTGATAAGCGGTGCTTAGGTCCACACCTGGGATCTGAACCTGCGGGATCTGAACCTGCGAACCCCAGGCTGCCGAAGCGGAATGCATGAACTTAACTACTATGCCACCGGGCCGGCCTCAAAACACCCTACTTTTATAATAAAGAGATAACTTCATTGATAATTAAAGGCCACCAAGAGGCAATTAATTAATGGTTCTTTAGAGCAAAAGAGGTCTTTCCTGGTAGCCCAATGCCACTGGAAAATAGAGGGACAGATTGTACCTTGTTGAGGTCAGGTCTATAAAAGCAAGTGGAGATAGATTATTAAAACACTCATATTTACATTTCAAGCTATATGAAAAATTGCAGATGTCCAGTTGGAGGCAAAAGTATGTATATTTTTATTTTTAAACTTTTGCTTTAATAATCTGGTTAATTGCTGACTTCTCTATTGTATGATGGCACGCATTGTTTTGCTCTTCTGGGAGTGCTTTCTCTAGCATTCTAGCCATTTCTCCAAATCCAGAATGTCTCGTTCACCAGTGCCCATTTCTGACCTCTGCCTACCCAAGGGAGTTTCATTCCTAGTAAGGAATCCCAAGCCTTTCTTCTTAGGACTTAGCTCCCAGTCTTCCCTTGTGAGGGAATTTACCAAAGCTGGGCTGCATTATCATGCTTCGCCAGATGGTTTAAATATTTCTTAAGTTCGAACTTTCCAATTCTGTCACTAAGTATCAGCCTACTTATCAATATAAATGCAAAATTAGTTTACTTAAAGAATGTCTGTACACTTATACTAACAGGTTATTCATTTTTAAATTCCAGTTGAAGAGCTTTTAATTGTGGGAATGATGGATAAAGAACCTTCCTCATACAAAATATGTTTGTTGCTTTTCTTTCTTAGAGTTAAATACATCCACTTTGGTGTAGGACAAGGGCTTGTTCTTACTAATTTTATAACCTTGGGTAAATTAACATCCTCAGTTTTCTCATCTGTAAATTTGGGCCTATAATGTCTACTCCTCTACCTGCATATCTACAGACTTGTTAGTGTGTGGATTGGAGTTAATGTATGTGAAATACCTCAACGCAGTTCCTGGCGCATGACGGGGGCTCAGAGTGACCGAGTGAAAAGAGTACAGCTACGTCACCAAAATTCACCGCCTCACAACTTAACGTCTGTGTAGTTGTTTTTTTTTTTTAAGTTGGTGACACTAGAGCATGTAGAGTCTTAAAGTTGCGAGGAAATAAAAGCCACTTTCTTGCTTCCAGATTCTCTTAGGAACCATGATTCCTGGAAAATATTTTTCTTCTTTTTTATTTAAGAATCAAAGTTAGGAGAAGGCACAGAGTCCTTTCTGCTCTTGAAAAATAGTAATAGCAAACTTTCTATGTGCCAGGAGTAACACTTTCTGTGTGCCAGGAACTCCTCTAAACTCTTTATAAGGATTATCTTATTTAATCTTCACAACAGTTCTATAAGGTAGAGACTTAACTACCTTCATTTTATGGAGCTGAGGCAGAGACATTAAGAAATTTACCCAGGGTCACCCAGCTGGTAAGCAGATGAGTCAAGATTGTAGCTCAGGAGTGAGGTTCCAGAGACTGTGCTCCCAGCCCCCTTGCTTGGTTGAAGGACATTGTTCATTCAAGGAAGGACATTCAGGTGCCTGCCTCACCTGAATGAGGTGAATGGGTCAGTGCCAGGCCTCAGTATGTGCATTGTAAAATGATTGCTGTCTCAAGATTATTCCTAAGAAATAAATTAAATTGCTCTTTTTTTCCAGGTACATCCTTGTCAAAATATTTTTACATTTCTATCTCGTAATATGTTTAAGGGAATTTATATTCTTTACGTATCACATCTAAGATATTTCTTCCTCTATCAAATCTTCATTGAATACCTGCTATGTGCAAGGCACTATTTCTAGGTTTTTGTCGTTTGTGGCCAAATGCATATATAGGTAACTGAAATTCCAACTTCAGTATTTAAAGGAGGCACTAAAAGAGACCCTGAAGTATTTTTATTATCAATCTAGGTATATTTTTTTCAAGCCATCTTTTTTTCTATGCATTCCAAAGATTGGCCTTTTCCATGCATATGTTTCACTTTTAAGAGAATGCAGCATTCAAACTAGAACCTTATTAAACAGACATATTAGGAAAAGATGATAATCCAATTAATTATGAAAGAATTTTTTGCCTTATAAAAATAGCTTGCACACAGTTGCGTATCTGGGTATATCTGTGCGGAATATAAAGAATATTGAGTTAAGTCCCCGTCTTTAGTATTATTTTGTTGGCTCTGTTTTGCTTTTCCTACAGAAATGTTTTCAGTTCTCTCAAGATAGTATTTGGTTTCTAATAAATATGGAGATTATAAATTATAGGAATGTTATATATGCCAATTTTAATAGAAAATGTGTGCATAATTTCACTTATTCTGCTTGGTTTTCTCATGGCAAAGGACTTGTGGGTTTTAGAAGTCTAGAGTCTGACCATTGGAGGCTGTTTGATTTTCTCTTTTTGTTTACAGCTCAGAAGGATAGCACTGACCCATTAGATGTAGAGGATGCACACCAGCACAAGGTATGTCTGTTTAGCAAGAAACAGTTTTATAGAATGCACCTGCTGATTATTTTCTAGCTCATTAGAGGGGAAAGAAAGACTGCTGAAGCCTTCATCAGGAACAGTGACTTCACCTTTGCTTTTAAGATACTTTGGAATAATTACATGAGAATCAGAGGGTTCTGGGCTGTTAGTTTGGGAAGCAGTTGAGTAAATGTAGCGTATCTGGGCATACTACTGTATTGGTAGCCATTTCCTTTCTCCTCCTCTTCATGGAGCCATGAGGTTTATCAACCATATCGAATTTCCTCTGGCTTAAGCACAGTGCAAGAGCCAAAAGTGTCAGTGCATCCCTTTAAACTTTATATGGTGGGTAGTTACTCTTCCTCTGGTGCTTGGGTTCTGGCAAGTGAGAGGAAGCAATGTCCCTGTGTAATCTTAGGAGCCCACAATGATCTTTCCATACAGACCAACTTGGTAGCATATCTGTCTTCTTGTTTTTAAATTCCTTCTTCTGCTGCCGTATCTGTAGTCTCTCACGGATACCATAAGAAACTCTCTTAATTCTAGCTCTATCTGTATAACAACTGGGAGAGAGTGTTTCTAAAGCATTTTTGTCTGATTATTTTAAAAGCCTATAAAAATTAAGTAGATTAAAAACTTTTGTTATGTTTAGTAAGATTAATAGTGCTACAATACTGGCAAAAAGAAATTAAAATATATAGCAGAAAATAAAGGTTAGTACGCATACTGAGTCTGAGTCTATTACATTTGCCTTTCTTCTGTTAATCTACTTTTCTGAAATATCAGGTTGTACATATCCCAGCAGGCCCTGTGGTTAGATCAGATTATAAAAATGAATAGTTTGATTGATCAACAATCTAGAATGAATTGAGTGTAGAACTGCAGCTGAAAATCAAAGCTAACTAAGTATTTTATTTCTATAGAAACCAAAATTCAATTCCAAAAATTGCATTGGGTTTGGTTGTGATGAAAATTCCAACAGACAGAAGCCAGAACATGTAAAAGTCAGTAAAGGAAGCAAAGAGGTTTTATTTATAAAGAAAGAAGATGTATATGAACATTACCAAAAAGATCCCCAAAACACGAAATTTGGTAAATCCAAGCATAAGGAATCAACTGTTAACCACATATACTCTACGGGACTCAGAAAAGACAATCTCCATAATGTCAAAGATCCCAGCACAAATGTTTCTAAAGATAAAGGAAGAAGAAACACACGACACAAAAGGACTCAAGGGATTGATGCAATCCAGGAAAGCAATCCAAGAAAGACAATAGCTGTCTCTTCTTCCAGAAGAATAAACAGATTGGTTACTCAGCCGCAGCGTATTCTGCAAACCCTTTATGACCTTCCAGAAGAGTCATGTAAACCTTCCAGCCCAGCTCTGTCAAGCCTGAAAAATGGATTGGGTAACAATATCAAGGCTTGTTCAGTTTCCAAAGAGACACGTTCCCAGAGCCTGGATGTATCAGATAATCAAGAAATAAAATTCTTGGAATTAGAATCCATTGACCAAGCTGAAGCTGTTTCTTTCTCAGGTTTTTCTTTACATAAAGAAATCAAGTTGCCACTTGATATTACAGATCAGCAGCCTCACACTCACAAAGAACAACAGCAGATTAGCCCTTATAAATCTCGTGAAAACAGTAACTCAGGTCAAAAAGTTGAGAGCCTTAATAAGTGGGAAAATTCTTTCCTATCCTTTATAAAGGAAAATTTTAATAATGATGATGGTGATTGCTGTACCTCTGAGAAGACTGTGACATCTAAAATGGTGAAATGTTCTACAGGTTGCAAAAACCACTGTAATTATAAAGAGAGTATAACAAATGGAGAAGAAAAGGATTTTCACCAATCTTTACCCTCTGGAGACCATTTTTCACAAGAAAATGAGTTAAAAGCAGGCGGTCTAACCATACTTCCACGGCAGAAAGATGTTAATTTTTCTGATTCAGATAACATAATAGTTTCTGAACAACATGTTGCAAATTATGAGCAATGCATATATGGAACTTCTTTTGATCACTCACATGGCAATCCTGAGTGTACTTCCCTGGCTTGTACAAGAACACTTTTAACACATGGAGTTTCAAAGTTGACTAGTCATGTGGAGCTATTCAGAAGGCCTCAGGATTGTAGCCCCAGAACACCAACTCCTTTAATAAAGGAAATAGATACACATACTGTGGAAAAGGTGAATAACAAAGAAGACACTGAAAGGAATTACACTGACAAAGGTGAAAAAACAAGTTCCTCAAATAAGACTTTATCCACAGTTGTTCATTCTCAAGTTATGGAAACAACTACAGTTGAAAAGAGGAGACAAGACTTTCTAGAAAGCAAAACCATACATAATATAGATTTTCATTCCAGTGATAATATAAATAAAGAATTGGCCAACGTCCCACAACTTAGTCAAAGAGAAGAGAAGGAAATTTCTCACAAACCAGGTATTGGTAGTATTGCTCAATTTGTACACATTTCCTATAGATTTACTTATTTTATAGAAATTTCTGGCTGAATTCCACTCAACCTACACCCAACCTGACAAGAATTAGAACATGGTAGGCCATGATCTGGGGATACTGAAGTAATAGTGTTTACTTTGAAAGTCAAACCATTATTATCAAAGATTGTTGCTAAGTTGATATTGACAAGTTAGTAAACAGTATTTTTACCAGTTTTTATGTTTCTTTGTAATATGACACTTATTTAGTATCAGGAAACCTAACAACATTTTCACAGCAAAAAATTGTTACCTCCATTGATATCAGCGATTTGCTATATTGCCATCAGAATTACATCCAGCAAACTTTATTACGTAAAGATATTTTTAAAGGCTTCTATTCCCTGAAAGGAAAAAAAAGGTCCAGCTTGGAACAGAAACTTGGAATAGTTATATGACTGGACTCTTTTAGTCATGTAACCAGTAAGGAGAACTACAACACTGATACTGCAAAATGTTTGTTTTTCAGTTGAGGAATTAACTAATAATATCAATGGAGACAAAAGCACTGTGAGAAATTGTGAGGAGAAAAAAGAAAAAGATTCAGAAATTCACATGCCTCCAAATATCCAAGAACACAAAAAAGTTCAGAAGTTCAGAAAAAGACAAAGTTTTTTGAAAGCTACCTGCAGGCAAGGTTTGTATTCTTGTACTTGTACAGGTAAAAGTTTATGTCATTAAGCCCAGCAATCCATTCTCCTATGGGGAATTTTGAAACTTTCAGTTTACTGTTTACTTTTTCAGTCATTCACTAAGGTATGGGATTATTTCAGCTATATTTGTCAGATGGTTTTACTGTAAGGCACCACTTGAGAATAGACATGAGGCAGTCAGTCTTCGCTGTGATTCATATAACCAAATGATCCATCTTTTAGAGAGTAATCGTCCAGTCTTTTTCTCTTGCCCTGAAATTGTATGTCTGGTTGCTGGCATTCAGGAAATAGGACAGGGTAAGGGGCCCATGGTTTAAGGCAAGAGTTCTCAAACCTTAGCTTGCATCAGAATCACCTGGAAAGCTTGTCAAAACACAGATTGCTGAACTCTACCCTCAGAAAGTCTGATTCAGTACGTGTATTAGTTGTCTATTAGTGCGTAACAAATTACCACAAACTTAGTAGTTTAAAACAACGTATTTATTATCTCGTAGTTTCTGTAGGTCAGGAATTGGGCATGGCTTAGCCAGGTCCTCTGCTGAGGATCTTTCACAAGCTACAATCAAGGTGTCGGCCAGGATTGGGGTCTCCTCTGAATGCTCATCTAGGGAAGGATCCACTTTCAAGCTCGTGTGGTTATTGGCAGAATTCTGTTCCTTGAGGGTGGTAGCCGTCCTCAGTTTCTTGGTGTGTGGGCTTTCCCAGTGCGGTCACTTGCTTCAGCCACACATGCAGGCTGAAGGTGATAGAGAGGTCTGCTAGCAAGACAGAAAATGTTGCAATCTCTTGTAACCTAATCAAGGAAGTGAAATACCCTCAATGTTGAGGTACTCTGTTGGTTAGAAGCGAGTTGTTTAAGAGGAGGGAATTATACAAGGCCATAAACACCAGGAGGGGAGGATCATTTGGAGCCATGTTAAAGTCTGCGCTCCAGAGTAGGCTTGGGGTGCGTTGGAGAATTCACATTTCTGACAGGTTTCCCAGGCGACACTGATACTGCCAATCTGGGACTATGCTTTGAGAACCACTGGTTTAATGAATATTCTTTTCAGTTTCATCACCCTAATCGTCGACATTGCCTTGTATCTCAGTCTGAAGCTTCTCTAATGCAGTTTCTACAGAAAATAAACCTCCAGCTTCCTGCGTTGGGGGTGGAGACCTGGGAGAAGAAGAATGGCTGCCAGGCAATTCGGGGTTGGGGAAGGGGACTCAGAGTCCCAACTTCTCTGTACATGCACTTTCAGTCAGTCTCGCTGTTTCCAGCCCTATTCCACACACGTGGTCTGTCGTGGTGCCTGATGCCCCCGATGCTGAGTGCCTGGGTCCAGTTGGCTCTCTTCCTCTGTAATTCCTTTTGCTGGCACTTGGGTTGGGATTCTCCACTCTGCCACGTCAGTTAACTCTTCTCCATCAGTGACTTTCCAGTTCCCCAAAATTTGTTGAAGTCTTTGTCTTGTATTGTTTCTTCTTCTGTTTTCTTTTTATGATATTTAAAAAAATTTTTTACTATCGTTTTAGCATGATTTGGGAAGGAAATGGGGGGGCACAAACAAACATGGTCAGTCCACTGTTTTTAGCTCCATTAGGTCTCTCTCACTTGTGTTGCAAGAAAAAAAAGAATCTTTGAATAATGATGTCGTGCTATAATTTTTATGAAAAAAAAACAAAAATCTAATAGGCTGTAGTTTGGTTTTTGGCATGTTATGTGATCAGAAATACACCCATTGAGAGAGAGAATAGCTGTAAAAAGATTTTTATAAAAATCACAATTTGTTTTAAGAAAAAGGTTATCTGTTGCTAAAGGCCTAGTGAGAGTGGAATGAGCGGAAAGCCGGAGCTGGTCGATCTGCTTCAGTCCCCGTGCTGGCGTGGCTGAGCAACTGCTCGAGTGAATCGAAAGCAATATGCTTAGATGCCCTGTAATTTCTTCACAAGTTGTATTTTAAAACAGCAACAACAATGTGTGTTTCTGTGTGGTGTACCCACTTAGGATATTTTGAGGAAATTGCTATCTATTTTCTAAGCTCCTTTATAATAATCAGCATTTGGCAGAAAAGAAGCCTCAGTTTTGCTTGGCAAATTTACAGAAATGAAAACAGCTGGGATCAATAAGAGGAATGCCAGAGGGGAAAGCCGGCTTCATTTGGCTGCCAGAAGAGGAAATTTATCTCTGGTGAAAGCTCTAATAGAATCTGGAGCAAATGTGAATCTAAAAGATAATGCAGGTTTGGATTCTTTTAATTGTTTTTATAATTTGAACTCACTGAAATACACATTTCATCCCTCACTCCCCCAGTTTTGATACTGGCTGATTTATAACTGCTAACTTTGAACAATCTTTTTTATAATACAGTATTATTTAGTTGAATAGTAAGGTTTATCTTGGTTTGCACCAATTGCTAAAATAACCTTCTCTTTCGAAACAGTTTTTAACATACATTTGGGATTATTCGAGGGAGTACACAGAATGGGGAGTAAGAGGAGCTTATTTAGGCCTGTTCTTTGGAAGCCTTAATACCATTCCCTAACTCTGGAGAGAATGCAAAATTTTTCCCATTTCCTGGTCCCTTCTTCTCTTTCCTCCTCTCTTTACACTTTTCCTTTTTTCTCCCTTCCCTTATTTTTATTTGAAACCTCCATTTTTAAATTGATCTAACATTTTGCTCAAGCACAGAAGAATCTTGTGAGGAGTTCCAGACTGAAAAACTCAAAGATTGTTTGAGTCAAATGTCATTTTAAAGAGAAATCTGTCAACGCAAAGATAGAAATGGGGAAGTCAGATGTGATCTTACTCTATTTTAATATCTGAGTTGAAACAAATTGACATGATTAGTATTAACTCTGGTCCCATTATATTTTATGTTCTGTGTGTCTTCTGTTTTTGCACTTGTATCAACAAATATTTTTGATGAGATCAATTTGTTTTATTTTTTTATTTTTTTATAATTTTATTTATTTATTTACTTTTCCCCCAAAGCCCCAGTAGATAGTTGTATGTCATAGCTGCACATCCTTCTAGTTGCTGTATGTGGGATGCGGCCTCAGCATGGCTGGAGAAGCGGTGCGTCGGTGCGCGCCCGGGATCTGAACCCGGGCCGCCAGCAGCGGAGCACGTGCACTTAACCGCTAAGCCACGGGGCAGGCCCCAATATTTGTTTTAAAAAATGAAACTTAGACATTTTAATGCCATAGTTTTCAATATTATTTCTTATCCAATACTTGGTAGATACATGTGAATCAATATAGATATTAATTCCATTGGTGAGATAAACAATAATGAAGATATTACATGAATGTTGATTTGTAAGCAGCAACTTCGTTAATTTTTTTTTTTTCTTAGGTTGGACACCACTTCATGAGGCATCTAGTGAGGGATCTGATGATATAATTGTAGAGTTGTTAAAAGCTGGTGCTGACGTTAATTGTGAAAATCTAGATGGAATTCTGCCCTTACATGATGCTGTTGCAAACAATCATTTAAAGGTACAGTGCACACCAGATTAGGTTCCTATTACTTTTAATAGAAAAATAAGTGAAGAAAATGAAGATATTTTAAACTGAAAACTAAAGTGATTCCTGAAAACAAATGATTTTAAAAACCTGCTTAAAATTACAAATGAAGATAAGATATTGTGTATAGATTGGAAAATCAATATATTTGCTGATGAATCATTTTTTCATTGTCTTCATTATAAAATTCATGTAAGTCAGAATAAAATGAAAGCGCTCAGAGTAAACACAGGTTATAAATCTCATACATTCCATTTTTGTCTTAAATGATTTGCCGTTGTGCATAAAAGAGTCTTTAGTGATGATACTTGTGACAGCTAGACTTTTTTTTAACTGAAAATTTCTCAGTGGGTTTGAAGTTTCAAAGAAATGGGTAAAAACACAAGTTGCTTGTTTGCCGGGGGTTTGTTGTATCTTTTTCTCCTTTGTTTTTCTTAATCAGGCAGCCACGGTAAAAATATCACAAGAGGAAATTACTAAAAGATCATTATTTCAGTAACCCTGAATTTCAAATCTTAAACCTTAAAATTCTTCAGATTTTTAAACTTATCTTTTTGTTTGACAGGCCTTAGGAGAAAATGTTTGTTGTTATCAATAGACAATATATAGATTTTAGGAATAATTATTGGTTTTGAAAAATCATTAAGGAAACTACCACCAACAGCAACAATAAAGCCAGGGTTCATATAAAAGATTCCTTGGATCTCTTACTAACACTTATTTCTCTGTCTCTGTATATTTTTAAGAGCCTGGTGATTTTTATTTAATTTTGTGCAAGTATTGGGCCGGTCCCATGGCTTAGCGGGTAAGCGCGTGCGCTCCACTACTGGCGGCCCAGGCTCGGATCCCGGGCACGCACCGATGCACCACTTCTCCGGCCGTGCTGAGGCCACGTCCCACATACAGCAACTAGAAGGATGTGCAACTATGACATACAACTATCTACTGGGGCTTTGGGGGAAAAAAAGGAGGAGTATTGGCAATACATGTTAGCTCAGAGCCAGTCTTCCTCAGCAAAAAGAGGATTAGCATGGATTTAGCTCAGGGCTGATCTTCCTTACACACACACACACACACACACACACACACACACACACAAAAAATTTGTACAAGTATATCCCCACTGTTTTCAGCCTAAATGTAGTCATGTGAAGGAATAGTATTATTGAGTTTATGATGTGTGGAGGTAAGAGATATAAACTAATGATTAAGAATAATACAAAATGGGTGGGCTAGTGTCCAGGGTGGCTTCTTTTGGCCAGAGATACTTAAATTAAAAAAGAATAGACAAAGTCACGAGGTTATGTGATTATGAAATGGAAGAAAGCGAGCAGGAAGAATCATTAAAGTGATGAACTTACTAGTTTGTTTGTACAGAGAAAAGGCCACTGAAGTGAAACCCCTTAAATAAGGGCCAAAACTTCATAGTGGGAAAATCAGATTTTTGGCTTTATCCTGAAAAATATAATATGAAACAAAGAAAATAAGGGGGTCCCCAACACCATGCCTACATTTGGAAATTTGTTAGAAGGACCCACAAAGCTCAGCATATAATTGTACTCATGGCTAAGATTTGTCTTAGCAATGTAGTAAGGATCCACAACTGGATCATCAGAGAGAAACACACAGGTGGAGTCTGGAGGTTTCACTGTGAAGGCTTTATTATGCTGTCTTCCTCATAAGAGGTCACACAGAGCTTACTCTTCCCCCCAGCAGTGAATGCTTCTGTCCAGGGAAGTCCGTTAGAAATTCAATGCCCAGGATTTATACTGGGTGCTGATCATGTAGGCACCCTCTGCCTAGCACATAGCAAGATTCCAGACTCCCAGGAGCATAAACCACATTACTTGTGTAGACAGGTTAAGCACAGTGTAGAGTACTGTTTACCAGCCAGGTTTGCAAATGCTCACTGTAGGCCAACCTTGGAAGCGAAGTTTCTGGATAGCTGTTTTCTAAACAGTATTGTATTTAGGTTCTAATTGAAACATATACTAATTTCTAGAACAGCCCAATTATTCTCTCAAAGTTGTATGACAGCACATAGGACATCCTTTATCTCACAGTTGATTTTTTACACCATGACCTGAAGGAAGGTCTTTTTTCAAAAATCTTGAGAGGTATCACAAGGTTTCCTTGGGTCTTCTATTAATCCTTTCATATTCAAATCCTTGTGATTTTTCTTTTTTTTTTTTTTTTTTACAGTTTTACCTGCCAGTTTCTCATTCATCAGTGGCGTCACAGGCGCTTCAAGCATTTATCCAGCATTATTTTAATGTATGACTTCAGGAAATCCTACATCTGTGCATTTTGACTTTGTAATCAATTTGTAGTGTATTTGCAGTTTATTGTTGGCTATTT
Source organism: Ceratotherium simum simum (assembly GCF_057802395.1). Lineage (NCBI taxonomy): Eukaryota > Metazoa > Chordata > Mammalia > Perissodactyla > Rhinocerotidae > Ceratotherium > Ceratotherium simum. The sequence continues at coordinate 90,181,704 of NC_141903.1, forward strand.
ACAACATCAGTGGCTAGTGGTAAACTGACCAACAATCAAGAAAAAGATATTGACTTGATGGGTGGGAAAGATGCCACGTTAATAGGCAGGGAGGGATATTTGGGTCATGTTTTGTAAGTGGTCTTCATGAGTGAGAATTTTCCTATTTTGAAGACTCTAGATTCCATCATGGCAATTGGTAACTTAAAAATGATTACCCAGATATAGTGGGTCCTCTGTAAAAATAAATGCTGCAAGCTGAAAGTTAACCACAGGAGATAGCAGAAAGGGAGCTGGGTAAGTGAATAAAACACTGAACTGGGTATTGGAAAACTCAAGTTCTAGGCCTAATTCTGCTGCTTGAGAAAGATAAAAGTATCTTTACTCCTGAGATAAGGAATTTGATCTAGAGCTGTGCTGTCCTATACTGTAGCCATTAACCACAAGTGGCTATTTAAATTACTTACTTAATTTTAAAAATTCACTTCTTCAGTTGCATTAGCCACATTTCAAGTACTCAGTAGCTACATGTGGTGAGTGGGTATGGTATTGGACAGTGCAGATTAGAACATGTCCGTCGTCACAGAAAATTCTGAACAGCTCTGGTGTAAAGCCAGGATTGGTAAACATTTCTTATAAAGGGCTAAATAATAAACAGTTTAGGTTTTCTGGACCACACAGTGCCTGTTGCAGCTACTGAACTGCTGTTGTAGTGGAAAAGCAGCCATAGACGATATGTAAATGAGTGAGTGTGGCTGTGCTCCAATAAAACTTTATTTACAAAATCAGGCATCTGACTGGATTGGGGCCATGAGCCATAATTTGTTATTGCTTGATCCAGAGGCTCATTTATGTCCCTTCACCTGAGTGGTGATACAGACCAAGTTTGCTTTTGGAGTAACCTTCCATATCTCCGTTGCCTTCATTTATTTTTTTGGTGAGGAAGATTAGCCCTGAGCTAACATCTGTTGCCAATCTTCCTCTTTTTGCTGAGGAAGATTGGCCCTGGGCTAAGATCCATGCCCATCTTCCTCTACTTTATATGTGGGACGCCTGCCACAGTGTGGCCTGATAAGCGGTGCATAGGTCCGCGCCTGGGATCTGAACCAGCGAACCGTGAGCCGCCAAAGCGGAGTACACGAACTTAACCACTATGCCACCAGGCCGACCCCTCTGTTGCCTTTATTTTAAGGAGAAATGTTCTATTTGGAAAGAAGGAGGTAGTATTTTTAATGACATTTTAATTCCCTTGACACTGATATATTGTCAACATCTTTCCTCACGTCTTCATCAACTTTTCTTCTGTGTGACGCTTCTATCATTGGCTCATTTTATTTCTGACTCACTTCCCCCCTTTTGTCCCTGTTTCTTTGTCTTGAGATAGCATACTGATAGATGAATGAGAAAGATTAAAAAGAGAGAGCAAAAAAGGTAAGTGTATGGTATTGTAGACCTAATCAGTATCAATTCTGTTACACCCTATAAATTTAATTTTTAGATTTTTTACTCTTGCATGAGTACATGTAAAGTTATTCAATGCTCTTTTTTCTTTTTCAACTTTTAATTTCTTTTTAAATCTTTATGTTTTAAGTTATTTTCCAAGATGGTCATGTATTCTACCTTGTAAAAAGCAGAGAATAAAGAGGAAAGAAGAGTGAGAGAAAAAGATAAAAGAAAAAGAATAAAAAGCGGGGATGGACGTCTGCTTTCAGACCTGATGGAATAGCAGGGACAAGATACACCCTCCCACCTTAACAACTAGAAAAAGTGAACAAAATATATAAAATGGTGCTTCTGAGATATTGGACAACATGCAGCACAGAGAGGTGATCCCTGAGAGAAAGGAAGCAAGTGAGATGAACCCTATGGTGGCCCTACCTTACAGACTAAGGGGCATTTCCAGGCAGAAGCAGAGGGAGGGAGAAAACAAACAGCCCTGTGGTCTCAGTAGTTGAGTTAGGATTTGGAGTTTCACAGGCAGCAACAGTTAGAATTTATCGGTCAAAATACCAGAGAGAAAGGATCTGCACAGAGAGAACTCTCCAGAGTTTTGAAGGGGAATCCCCTTGATTCTTTGGCTGATCTACAAATGTATGTAAGGAAACTATGTAAGTTTAGGCAAAGAACCAGCAGGGAGGATTGGCAGGACCATTGCTGGAGCTTACAGAGGGCTGAGAGTAGCTCATGTTCCCATCAGTCAGAGTGGAAGGACCTCTTAATACATGGAAGCATCAAGTAGAGGGTATTTCTTGCATATTTAGATCAGATTAGCTCTAGACGAAACATTTCTCTGAACCCACCTTAAAACTTAAAAGAAAGTGTCAAAAAGATATACTGATTCCAAGTGTCCTAATTGTGTCCCAGGACAAAGCCCAGTAATATCTGAAGGAATACAATAAAATCCAGCACTCAGCAATGTAAAAATCACAGTGTCCATCAACCAATCCACAATTTTCAAAATACAGGAAGTGTAAAATATTAGCCATAACCGGGAGAAAAAAAATCAGTCAACCAAACAGACCCAGAAATGACACAGATAGTTGAATTAACAGAAAAGGATATTAAAACAGGTATTATAATTATATTCCATGTAGTAGGAGAATTCTAAGATAATCCTCAAGATTCTCACCCACTGCCCTATGCAAACCACGTATAACCCCCTTCCTTTGAGTGTGGCTCAGCCCAACTTAATCAGATGAGCCCTTTAAAAGAAGGGAAGCGTCAGAGAGCCATTTGTCAAGGAACTGGAGGCAGCTTCTAGGAGCTAAGAGCAGTCTCCAGCCTACAGCCAACAAAAATACAGGAACCTTAGTCATTCAGTTGCAAGGAAATGAATTATGCCAAAAACCATTGAGCTTGGAAGAGGACCCTAAGCCTTGTGTGAGAGTTGCAGTGTGTGCTGACACTTTGATTTTAGCCTGCTGTGAGCAGACAACCCAGCCACACTATGCTCAGATTTCTGACCTACAGAACTGTGAGATAATAAATTTTTATTATTTTAAGCCATCACATTTGTGGTAATTTGTTATGTGGTAATAGAAAACTAATATACTCTGTGTGTTCAAGAAGGTAGAGGAAAACAGAAACATGATAAGAGAAATGAAGACATAAATAAGACTCAGACTTCTATAGATGGAAATAAAATATTCACCAAATGGGTTAATAGCAAATTAAATACTGAAAAATAAATACAGTGAAATGGAAGATAAAGCAATAGAAATTATCCAAAATGAAATACAGGGAGAAGAAAGACTGAAAAAAACCAAAATAAACAGAACATTAGTGACGTGTAGGACACTGTCAAGTTGTATAACATATATGCAAATTTACTCCCCAAAAGAGGAAGGTGCTCGGAAAAAATATTTGGAGAATAAAGACCAAGATTATCCAAATTTGATGAAAATAATAAACCCACAGAACCAAAAATCTCAGCAACTCTCCAGCAAAAGAAACATGAAGAAAACTGCACCAACACGCACCATAGTCAAATTACTGAAAACCAATGGAAAGGGGAAAAATCTTTAAAACAGTCAGAATTTTTTGAAAGACACATATGTATACAAGAACAAATATAAGAATGAGAACCAGCTTCTCATCAGAAACTTGGCAAGCCACTGGACAAGGGAGCACCATCTTTAAAAAATACTGACAGAAAAAAAACCAGCAACAAGAAACTTGTCAATCTCAAGTTCTATACCCAGCAAAAAATCTTTCAAAAGTAAAGATGATGTTGGCAAGGATGTGGAAAAATTGGAACTCTTATACATTGCTGGTGGAAATGTAAAACGGTGCTACTGCTGTGGAAAAGAGTTTGGCAGTTCCTTCAAAAAGTTAAACATAGAGTTATGATATGACCTAGCAATTCCACTGGAAACATGTTCACACAAAAATTTGTACATGAATGTTCATAGTACTATATTCATAACAGCCAAAAAGTGGAAATAACCCAAATGTCCATCAGTTGATGAGTGTATAAACAAAATGTGGTATATTTTAATGGGATATTATTAGGACATAAAAAATGAAGTACTGATACAGGCTACCACATAGATGAACCTCGAAAACATTATACTAAGTGAAAGAAGCCGGACACAAAAGGCCACATACTTTATGATTCTATTCATATGAAATGTCTACAGTAAGCAAATCTATACAAACAGGGAATTGATTAGTGGTTGCCAGGCTCTGCAAAGAGGAAGAAATGAGGAATGACTGCTGATTGGCATGTGGTTTCTTCTTAGGGTGATGAAATGTTCTGGAATTAGTGTTGATGGGTGCACAAGCTTGTGAATTAAAATCCACAGAATTGTACACCTTAAGATTAAGGGTGAATTTTGTGGTATACAAATTAGATCTTAATTTTTTTTTTTTTTTTTTTTGTTGAGGAAGACTGACCCTGAGCTAACATCTGTTGCCAGTCTTCCTCTTTTTTTGTTTGAGGAAGATGAGCCCTAGGCTAACATCTCTGCCAATTTTCCTCTACTTTGCATGTGGGATGCCTCCACTGCATGGCTGACAAGTGGAGTAGGTCCACACCCAGGATCTGAACCCAGGCTGCCAAAGTGGAGCGCACAGAACTTTAACCACTTGGCCACAGGGCCGGCCCAATATCTTAATTTTTTAAGGTGAAAATGAAGTACAGGCATTTTTAGATAAGCAAGAAAAATAATAATGCCTTGTGGGATTTATAACATATATTTAAGTAAAATGAAAAACAAGAGCACAATGAAATGGGTGGGAGAAATGCAAGTATTCTGTTGTAAGGTTCTTGAAATATACATGAAGTGGTTTATTATTATTTGAAGATAGATGTGGTAACTTAAAGATATATATTGTAATCTTTACCTAGAGCAATCACGTAAAAAAAATAATGAGGTATAGACAATAAGCCCACAGGGGAGATAAAACCAAATTGAAAATATTCAGTTCAAAAAAAGTAAAGGAAATAGGTAAAATGAACAAAAGAACAGATGAGATAATTAGAAAACAAATAACAAGATGGTAGATTTAAACCCAGCCATATTGATAATCGTTTCAAATGTAAATGATCTAAACGTTCCAGTTAAAAAACAGACTTATCAGATTGGATAAAGAAGCAAGACCTAACTAAACATGGCCTATAAGAAACCCACTTTAAATATAAAGACACAGATACATTAAAAGTAAAATTGTAGAAAAAGATACACTATGAAAACAATAATCAAAAGAGTGCCTCTGGTAACAGAAGACAAAGTAGATTTCAGAGCAAGGAATATTGCCAGGGATAAAGAGGGACATTTCATAAGTATAAGGGGAATAATTCACCAGGAAGACATAACAGTCCTAAAAGTGTGTGGACACAGTAATGAGTTTCAAAACACATGAAGAAAAAGCTGATGGAATTTAAAGGGGAAATAGACAAAACCATAATCATAGTTGGAGATTGCAATTCTTCTCTTAATAAATGATTTAAAAATACACACCCAGGATTTAGAAGCTGTAAACAACATTATCAACGAATTTGATCTATTTGACATTTATTGAAGACTCCAACAACAGTGGCAGAATACACATTTTTTTCAAATGCTCACAGAACACTCACTAATATAGACCATATGCTGGGCCATAAAACAAGTTTCAATATATTTAAGAGACTTGAACTCATACTGAGTATGTTCTCTAACCAAAATGGAATGAAATTACTAATTAATAACTGAAAAATGTCTGGAAAATCCTCAAATATTTAAAAATTAAACTATATACCTCCAAATAACCCATTTGTCACAGATGAAATCGCAAGGGAAATTAGAAAATATTTTGACCTGAATTAAAGTAACATAAGTCAAAATTTATGGGATGCAGATAAAGTAGAACTTTGATGGAAGTTTTAAACTTTGCATGCTTATGTTAGAAAAAAATAAAAGTACAGGAGAATGATGTCAGAGTAGAAATTCTCTACCATCATTCCCCAGAGAACGTCGATTCTGGCAGTCACTCAGGGACAAGAGTACCTCGTGGGAGTGCAGGAGTCCAGTGGAGAAGTTTCAGCACAACTTTGGAGCAAAAAAATGTCCGAGAACAACCTCATGGAAGAGAGTAAGAGGAACAGTTTCACTTTGCCCTGGTCATTCCTTCCCCAGGGCAGCGTGGCTCAGTACCAGGAGAGACCCCCATGGCCTGTGATTTCTCCTTTGGAGGAAAGCGGCAGCATGTGAGTGAATGCCCAGCTTCCCCAGCTGGCTGGGATGTTGCCCAAGAGGCCCACTTCTTTCTTGCCTCAGCCGGATTGCTGAGGTGATCTGCAAGACTGAGGGCCGGCTCCCAGTGGCTGGCTCCCGCTGTGCGCTCCCGTGGACAGTGAGAGTGAGCCTTTCCAAACGGCTAGTAAGCAAGCACAGAAGGCTGGTCTGACTGCAGCATTTCAGGGAAGCACCCTACAAAAAGAGGCTGTCAACACCTGGCTTTGAGGGATCAAGAGAAGGCATACAATCCTAAGAATTCCCGCCCCCAAGAGGGAACAAGAAGTGTGGAGCAAGCACTGACCCCAAAGAAATGGAAATGGAAATCTATGAATTGCCTGACAGAATTTAAAATAATTGTTTTAAGGAAGCTCAGTAATCTACAAGAGAACACAGACAACTCAATAAAATCAGGAAAACAATTTGTGAACAAAATGAGAGGTTTAACAGAGATAGAAATCATAGAAAAGAGAATTTTTTTATCTACCTAAATATTTGTACTTGAATTTTCATAGCAGTTTTATTCATTATAATTGATAACTAGAAAGAACGCAAATTTCTGTCAGCTGGTAAATGAATAATTTGTTAAAAGGAACAAACTTTGATTTCTTAGAATCATCTTTATTACAAGTCTCCTTTAACACTTGTCTACATACATTGCAGAATGGGTATAACTTCCATTCACTGATATAACACTGTTCTCATCATAGCTAGCAAGTAGCTGGAACATACTATTGATACACACAACAGTATGGATGAATCTCAAAAGCATCATGCTAATTCAAAGATGCCAGACACAAAAGACTATATGCCACATGATTCCATTCATGTAAAGTTCTACAAAAGACAAAATTTATAGCAATTGAGTCAGAGCACTGATTGCCAAGGGCCAAAGGGTAATGGGAAGAGTGACTGCAGAGGCATAATGGATTTTTTTGTGTGATGATGGAATGTTTCTAAGTCACAATTGTATTAGTGATTACTTTAGTGAGGCTGATTTTTTTTTTAAAACAGGCGAGGGGACTATTTGTCGGTCACCTGATTTTTGCCAAGCTCTTTGTTCCCCACGCCGGCCCCATCATGTTCCCTGGAACTCACTGTCTCCTAACTGGAGCATTAGCCCTTCCTTTTTAGTGCCTGGCTGCCTGTTGCTGTTCTCTTAGACTTTTTCCTGTTAATGAATGTTACTGAAAAATAGCTGTTCAGGGGCTCATTCCCTCTGAACTGAGTTCTCTGTGTCTTCCAAACTAATATATTAAATGAATCCATATTAATATATTGAAGGCCAAGGCCTAGAGGAAAGCCTCATCTTAACACACAGACAGAGTAGTTGTTATTAATATGGCATAAGTTTTTAAGTGTCTAGAAAAACTTCCTTTTCCAAAATAGCTTTCTACGTCTCCCATATAGTATTGAAAAATGGTCTAAGGAATCTATTTTAAAATAATTCCACAGGTGGCTTTACTGATCACTCAGACTTAGAACCTACTGGATTGAGGCACTGCTTACCCCATTTTTTAAAACAAAACAAAATAAAATACCTTTACTCAGACTTCTTTAAGATGTATGTGTGCAGAGTTCATAAAAAATCTTTGCAAGAGATTTTTTTCATGTTTCATTATTTACTGTCTCTCATTACCTCAGTTGGTCTTTTCACCTCACTGAAGGAAAAAGGCGGGGTAAGGGACTAGTTTCATTAAGAGCCCACTATGTGCCAGATACTTTATAAGGGCTCACATATAATCCTCATAAGTGATAAAAATGAGGTTCAGATGGTAAGAAACTTAACCAAGGACACAGCTAATAAGTAGCAGGAGTGAGTTTTGTATGCTTGACTTTAAAACAAATGTTTTACTTTATGCTGTGCTATCTCTAGGCTGATAGAACAAATAGGGGGCTATCCTTATAATTTCTGCTGGCCCATTCGCTCCCAAATTTCTCTGCTTCTCCATCCCTGGGCACAAGCAGAAAGAGAAAAACTACTAGCACATAGTATGTCTCTGTTTTAACAAAATCCTGACCATCTTTTCCTAATCAGAAGGTTTTTCAATGCTTTGAGTGACTTGCTTGCCTTGTGCAAATGTTTTTCACTAGTCATGCGCCACGTGAGGACATTTTGGTCAACCGTGGACCAGATACATGCCGGTGGTCAAATAAGATTATAATGGAGCTGAAAAATTCCTATCGCCTAGTGATGTCATAACCATTGTAACATCGTAGCGCAACACATTGCTCATGTGTTTGTGGTGATGCTGGTGTAAACAGACCTACTCCACTGCCAGTCGTATAAAAGTATAGCATGTACAATTATATACAGTACATAATACTTAGTAATGCTAATAAACGACTGTGTTACTGGTTTATATATTTACTATATTATACTTTTTATTCTTATTTTAGAGTGTAGTCTTTCTACTTATAAAAAAATTTACTGTAAAACATGCCATGTTACAAGGCAGCAGCCTCATACATCTCGTGTTTAGCAAATCTCTTGATTGCATTATTTTCTCTTGTGCTTGGCTAAGTCTTGTGTTGTTTGGTTCATCATGGCCCCTAAACTTACAAAATCCACTGCTGATGTTGCCAGTAAGAGGCCACATCAAGTTATTGACCTGGAAACGAAATTAAAAGCAGTTAAGGACTGCGAAGGCTGGGCCGGCTCCGTGGCTTGGCGGTTGAGTGCGCGCGCTCTGATGCTGGCGGCCCGGGTTCGGATCCCGGGCGCGCCCCGAGGCACCACATCTCCGTCCAACCCGAGGCCGAGTCCCGCGTACAGCAACTAGAAGGATGTGAACCTACGACATACAACTGTCTACTGGGGCTTTGGGGGGAAAAAATGAATTAAAAAAAAAAAAAGGACTGCGAAGGTGGAAAATCAGTGATGGTTATTGGTCACCAGTCAGGCATGTCCCGTTCCACCCTAGCTACAGTCTGGAAGAAGAAGAAGAAGAGACAACAAGTGTTAAAGGATCTGCTTCATCAAAAGTGGCAGGACTAACAAAAATTTGAGAAGGGCCCATATCAGATATGGAGAAACTTCTAATAACCTGGATTGAAGACCAGACACAGAAGCTATCCCTCTCAGCACCATGATGATCACAGCAAAAGCGAAAGGTTTGTTTCCGATGTTGAAAGAAGAGGCTGGGCACCAACTACAATGTTGAATTTACTGCTAGCTCTGGGTCGTTTATTTTTATAATTTTATTTATTTATTTATTTTGCCCCCAAAGCCCCAGTAGATAGTTGTATGTCATAGTTGCACATCCTTCTAGTTGCTGTATGTGGGACGCGGCCTCAGCATGGCGGGAGAAGCGGTGCATTGGTGCGCGCTCAGGATCCGAACCCAGGCTGCCAGCAGCGGAGCACGCGCACCTAACTGCTAAGCCACAGGGCCGGCCCTCTGGGTGGTTTAAATCATTATGTATTATATAATGTGGAAGTGAATGGTGAGTCTGCAAGTGCTGGTGTGAAGGCAACTGAAGAATTTTTAGAAATTCTAGATAAGCTGATTGTGGAGGAAAATTACTTGCCAGAGCAAATGTTCAATATGGGTGAAACCTCATTCTGGAAATAGATGCCTGAAAGGACTTTCATCCATAAGGAGGCCAAGTCAAGGATAGGTTTCAAGCCTTTTAAGGACAGGATAACAGTCTTGCTTGGGGGCGATGTTGCAGGCTACAAATTGAAACCCTTTGTGATCTGGCACAGTGAGAACCCCAGGGCCTTCAAGCACATCAGTAAGCACATGCTGCCAGTGTACTACAGGAGCAATGAGAAGTCATGGATGACCCAGCTCCTCTTCCAGGATGCCTCTCTGAATTGCTATGCCAGCGAAATGGAGAAGTACTATTTGGAGAATAACATTCTTTTCAAGATTTTGCTTATTGATAATGTTCCCAGAAATCCTCCTTTTATTGGTGATCTTAATCCCAATATCAAAGGTGTTTCTCCCGCCAAACACCCCCTCTTTGATCTGGCCAATGGGTTAAGGAGTTATAGCAGCTTTATAGCAGCTATAAAAGGCCTTAAAAGGAGGACCTTTGCCCAGGCTATTGCTTCAACTGAAGAAGACACTGATGCAATTCTGGAAGGACTACAACATCTATGACTGCATCAAGAACTTGCTTGGGCTTGGGGTGAGGTCACCAAGGAGTGTAAGAATGGCATCTGGACGAAGCTCAAGAGGTTCGTCCATGACTTAGAGGATTTGCCAAGGATGAGGAGGTTGCAAAAATCAGTGAGGCTGTGGTTGAGATGGCAAACAGCTTTAACCTGGGTGTGGATGAGGATGACATGGAGGTGCTCCTAGAGGTGGTTCCTGGGGAACTGACTAATGAGTTGTTGGAACAGGAACAGGAACACATAGCTGAGGAAGAGGCAAGAGAAAAGGAAACTACAAGAGAAGAAAAAGAAGAACCCTCAAGAAAATGCACAGTGAAGGGTTTAGCAGAAGCTTTTGCAGACCTCAACAAGCTCCTTTAAAAAATTTGAAAACTTGGCCCCCAACATTGAAAGGTTTTCATTAATAGAGAGGAATGTTCATGGTACATTATCTGCTTATGAGCAAATCTATAATGAAAAACAGAAAACAAGTAGGCAAACCACCATGGACATATTTTTGAAAAGAGTGGCACCTCCTCAAGTAGAGTTTCAGGAGGTATTCCAGAAGAAGGCATTGTTATCATAGGAGATCACAGCTCCATGCATGTTATTGCCCCTGAAGACCTTCCAGGGGCCAAGATGTGGAGGTGGTAGACAGTGATACTGATGATCCTGACCCTGTATAGGCCTAGGCTAATGTGTGTGTTTGTCTTAATTTTTAACAAAAAATTTTAAAAAGTTAAAAACAATACAAAATTTTAAAATAGAAAAAAGCTTATAGAATAAGAATATAAAGAAAGAAAATACTTTTGTACAGTTGTACAGTGTGTTTGTGTTTTAAGATAAGTGTTATTACAAAAGAGTCAAAAAGTTAAAAAAATTAAAAAGTTTATTAAGTAAAAAAGTTGCAGTAAGCCAAGGTTAATTTATTACAGAAAGAAAAATACTTTTTATAAATTTAGTGTAGCCTAAGTGTTTATTATAAAGTCTACATTAGTATTCAGTAATGTCCTAGGCCTTCATTTAACTCACCACTCACTCACTGACTCACCCAGAGCAACTTGCAGTCCTGCAAGCTCCATTCATGGTAAGTGCCCTATACAGGTGTACCATTTTCAGTCTTTTATACTGTATTTTTACTGTACCTTTTCTATATTTAGATACACAAATACTTATCATTGTGTTACAGTTGTCTACAGTGTTCAGTACAGTAACATGCTATACAGGTTTGCAGTGTAGGAGCAATAAGCTATACCATATAGCCTAGGTGTGTAGTATGCTATACGATCTAGGTTTGTGTAAGTACTCTATGATGTCCACACAACGACGAAATCTTATAGTGACACATTCCTCAGAACATATCCCCATCATTAAGCAACACATGACTATAATTGACTTATACCATAAACTAGTTAGTAACCATCTTTGACTGTGGTCAATTACAAACTTCTAATACACAACTTTGAGTTATTCAGAGAAACCTTATTTATATTAGGAGCTTCCCCCCCACCCAAAAAATGTCATAGCCTCTGTGACCTCAGCTTCCTCTTTTGTAAAATGATGGGATTAGAGTAGATATTTCTGAGTTTCCTTTTATTATTAACATTCTGTGACTATAAGTCAGTTATTTAGGACACATAACATATTTGCATAGACATTATTAGAATAGATATTAGGTTTCCAGGCTAGCTCATAAAACCTCTTGAACAAGTAATGTACCTGAAATATAGTCCAAGTAGAACTTTATCCAACTATATCTAATGGCAGTTTATAATATAGTTTATAACATAATATAGTCCTAAAGTGATTCCTGCTTCCCTGTCTATCCCATCCTCCAGCTTGGGGGAGGACAAAGGGCTCTGTTAAACAGAGAGAGTAAATCCTTCTGCACATCACTCTACCTGTGTCTGCCTCTTACTGCAATGAAGGTAGCGTATCTGGTACTTTCATGTCGTCATGTTTGGTTCTCCTGTGAGGAGATCAGATCAGGCCAAATCAGTGGATCAGTTTACAGTTGTCATATCAAATTTAATAAACATTTTCTTGGCCAGAATTTGAAAACTTTTTGGTAACTTTTAATGCTTGGTAGTGGTGTCTTGTAATGTGAGCAAAAATTATTGATTCTAAGTGTCTGTAGAGATAACTTTGGAAAAATACGTTCTAGGCAGCTGAGATTCTACTACGACATGGAGCAAATCCTAATCAAAAGGATCAAAAACAGAAGACTGCTTTGGATGAAGCAGATGATGAAAAAATGAAAGAGCTGCTAAAATCTTATGGTGCTGTTGAGACTGATGATAGAGATGAGAGTAATGCTGTAGTCACTGGTATGTATGTCAGTATTGCTTGCTATTTTATACAGGAGTATACTCTGCTTAGAAAATAAAATCTTCATATTTGTAGTGTAAGTTGTTTCATAACTGGGGATAGATGTTTTATATCTTTATTAAACTCTTGAAAAGCATTCTTTATTTTTAGTAATTAGTATTTTTAAATTTGGTTTAATTTATAGATCATGTCATCCTATTGGATTGGAGTTACATGTTGAAATGAAACCCGTATCGTTCATTAAACAAATATTAATCTCCCTACCGTTGGGTCTGAGATAGATGTTACAAACTATGCAGATTGGTTTACTTGTAGTGGGGCTGGAAGAGGATGACATTATATTAAAGTCTTTGCAACTCAGATTCTATTACTTCAAAATTTGTAATTGTAATGATTCATAGAAAAGTTGGAGTGATGCCAACTTTTCAAGACTCTAATATTCTAGTGCTAGAATATGAATTTGTTAAGCAGATATACTCTACGTGTGTGTGTGTGTGTGTATGTAATAGACTGTAGTGAAAAGAATATTTCAGGAGAATGTATAGCCAGGGAAAATTTTTTGAACCATTTTTTAGCAGTAGTTTGCATTTAGATAATAATAATGAATTATCTGTAAGAAATAGGCATTTAGTGAAGACTAATTTAGAAAATATACATTTGTTGAACACCTGCTGTGCAAACCAGGCACTTGCCCACTAGGAGCTTCCAGTCTTGTGGGGAGACCAACCAGAAAACAGGCAATTAAACACAATTTATTAAGTGGAGGAGAGGGAATTGTTCTTCCTTTTCCCTCTTGCTTGAGCCTTGACTCGTAGAAGAAGAAACTCAGGAGCTTATCTGCCCTCTCTCTATGAGGAAGAATATTGGGAAGAGTGTCCCTGTCACACACTTCTCCCCCAGCCTCCCACTATCCTTACCAGTTGTTGATTTTCAAGGGAGGAATTATGTTACGGATATGATTGGTCAGAGCCAAGGATAATCATTGTGTCATATTTTACTAGTGAGCTAGATCACATGTAGGCAAGGTCAAGACTGACACAAGTTTCCTCTTTTCATCGCCTGCTACCATATGGTAAGTGCTAGGGTCAGGGCCTTTCTTAGACCCCCAGCCATGTCTCTCTCCCTCTCCACTGCCCTATCTGAAGGTTCAGGCTCCATAAGTTACATCAGCTCAGCTTACCAGAGAAACCTTGCTTTTGGAGTTATTGGGCAGACTCTTATAAAGTGCCATATCTATTTCCACTTGTCTGTTGTTTCTTAGAAATTGTATACATTTCCTTGGTCAGGTACCCCAAAGAGATGAGAGATGTAGGGTGCAATAGTTATATGGAGACAGGAAATCCAGAATGGGAGGAGGATCAGAGAGAACTTTACAGAGACCATGAATCATAGTCATAGTGGTTAACAGCATGGACTTTGGAATCAAATCTGGTTTCAATACTAGCTGTGTGACGTTAGGCAACTTCCTGAATCCCTCTAAGCTTCACTTGCTTCTTCTGTAAAATGGATTTAATAAACTTCCTACATCACAGGGTTCATATAAATATTAAATAGGATGATTCAGGGGAGGAGATTGATATCCACCGTGTGATAAATATTCAGTAAATGTTAGCTGTAATTAGTCAATTGATAATAATAATAAATAATGAAGTACTGACCAACATTAAGATATTATAATAATTATAGACTTAATTTCTTCTTCCCATTCCTGTCACCATTACAATTGATAAACCTAAATTTTTGCACATTCTTATATTTTCCAATTTTATTTTTTAAAGTAAAAATTCATGCTGTCCGGTCAAAAAGACATAAACAGTGTTTTTGTGATGACTGCAAAACTATTGATTCACCTTCTATTTCACACCAAGAAAAAACAAGAAAAAGCCCTCCTGTGGTGAGTAAAGTTGAAATCCTTTCTTTTTCTTCAGCCTAGAAAATGCCATTCCTTGGGCCAGCTGCCACTGGCTATTGGCAGCACTCTTTCCATTTTAAGGACGTGCAGGTTGAAAATATTTTTGTCATAAGAAAATAATATAGCATAATTGAACAGAATGAACCAAGAAGATATGTTGTATGGTAAACTCTCAATTATCTATATTGAATACAGAATTATGATTACCTGCTGTTCTTTACACCTAGGTTGAGTACTTTGGCTACTTCTTATCCCACAGACACTACCACTGTCATAGTGTGTCTTTATCCAACTACTCCCCAAAAGTGCCTAAGGTATGTAGTAGGCAGAAAAGACCCTGAAACCCAGGCAGAGAAAAGGAAAACAACCTGGTTTAGCCAACCTGGATCTCACATGGTTAATAGTGATAGTGTGTGAAACCCCTCATGTGAAGGCATATTTTTGGAGAAAATAACATTGTAGTTGCTCAATCAATATATATTACTTGATAAGATGGATATTCTTAGTTTGATAAAAACACAAAGCTCACTAGACACTAGCTTCTTAAGCAAAGTAGCGTTCTCAGTGAAATATTATTTTGAATAAGACTATGTATGTTGATTAGACTTCTCTTACATACTTTCTGTTAGTCATTGTTGAGGGGAAAATGTCATTCATTTAACCTAAACTGTGATTAATCAACTAATATATACCTTAAATATTTTATTTTAAGTGGGATTCAAAGTAAATTGCATTTGCCTCAGCACTTCAAAAATAGTTTGCATTGTTTCCTAGTGTCTTTTGTAATGGATGAAAAGTCAGCTGTCAATCTAATTGTCATTCCCTTGTAGATAATCCTTGCCACTTTTAAGATTTTTCTCTTACTCTTTTATGTTCTACAGTCTCACTAGGTTGTCTCTAAACGTGGATGTGTTTTTATTAATTATATTCGGGACTGGACTTGCTTCTTTAATCTGAAGACACATTTCTCATTTGTATTCTGAAACTCTCCGCCTCTATATCTTTGAGTATTGCCTCTCTTCCATTCTCAGTATGCTCCTTGTTTAGAACTCCTATTTAGACGTGTTAGACCAATCTCCATGTCTCCTAGTAGGTTTTTCATATTTTCCATCTCTAACTCTCTGTACTATACTCTGGGTAACTTCCTTGGATCTCTCTTCTAATTCATTATTTCTCTCCTCAAATATTGCTAATCATTTAACCCATACATTGAGTCTTTAATTTCAGTGACTGTGTTTTTTATTTCTAGCAATTCTTTGTTTCCTTTTCAAATTTTTGTTTTAAGAAAACAAAGTAAAAAGACTTTTCTGCTCCTGCTTTACAGTATTGATAGCATGTAAAAAATCTTTTCAAACATTTTTAAAGTCTCCTCCTGACTCTTTCTCATGATAACATGATTCTTCATGTGGTTTGTAATTTTTTGTTGTAATCTCATTTCAGTGCGGGGTGTTTCCTGTGGAATTTTGACGTGCCTAGGCTTTGTACTTTACATTTGCCTCTGCTCGGGCCCTCGGGGTTTATCAGTTTCACACCAGTTTTTATGCTGATTTCTCAGTTTGGGTTCCTGAACCACACAGATTGTATAAATTTAGTTCTTATATACATGTGTGGCATAGGCTTGGGTCTCTGATTTTCTACCCAAAGCCCTAGGTGGGTGACAAGAAGAGTTTTTCTAATCCTTATGTAACCTGAAGGACACCCACTCAAGGTTGCCAGCTTTATTCAGGGGTTGCATTCTAACTCCCTCCTCATGTGGGCCTGAGGCCTCATCTCATGTCCCTTTGTGGGCATTAAAAACCCGGCCCCTAATATCTCTGTTTGTTCTAGATCCCCCATGGGCCACTGCTAGCTTCGTTTTGTTCTAGATCCCCCATGGGCCACTGCTAGCTTCGTTTCTGACACCAGGGAATTTCCCTTTTTCCATTCTTAGCTCTGTGTGTGTTTGTGTATTTAAAGCTTATTGTATTTTGTCCAGTGTTTCCGTGTGTTTGGAGCAGACAGGGGTCCTTCTGTATCAGCTCAGCCCACCATATTGACCATAAGTATTTTTAAGGTATGTTTTCACGTAAAGATTAGAACATTATGGGGAGGGCCAGCCCCGTGGCTTAGTGGTTAAGTGCGTGCGCTCTGCTACTGGCGGCCTGGGTTCGGATCCGGGCGCGCACTGACGCACCGCTTGTCCAGCATTGAGGCAGCGTCCCGCATACAGCAACTAGAAGGATGTGCAACTATGACATACAACTCTCTACTGGGGCTTTGGGGAGAAAAAGGGAAAAAAAGGAGGAGGATTGGCAATAGATGTTAGCTCAGGGCTGGTCTTCCTCAGCAAAAAGAGGAGGATTGGCATGGATGTTAGCTCAGGGCTGTATTTTCCTCACCAAAAAAAAAAGAACATTATGGGGAAAATGCCCTATTATTAACTATATGAGTCTTTGCTTCAGGAATAATTTACATCATTTTAGATGCCAAGCCTCAGAGAAAATATAATGGAGATATAGGAGTCTGAGGAAAACTAACTTTAAAGGAAAAGAAAAACTCAAAACAAATATGAAGATTTTAAAGTCATTAAGGGTTTGTCTTTTGTAAACGTAAAGTTGTTTCTGAATGTTGCAAATTTCAAACCAAATTGAAGGTGGGGGTGACTCTATGGCCAGATACAAAGGAAATGAGATGATTTTAGTTTGGTGCTACCTTGTAACACCTTCAAATTACAGCATGTAGGCAGCTTCCTTCTCTAGCCCCGTATAGAATGAGTACAGAAGTAAACAATAATAATAACTACTAGGTGTTCACTGAGCACTTATTATATGGCATGCTCTCCTCTAAGCACTTTATATTAATTCAGTTAGTCTTCATAATAACCCTTCTAGGTAGGTTCTGTTATTATCATTAACTTCCTCATTACAGATGAGGAAGCTAAAGTAAGAGAGATTAAGCAATTTAACCCAAAATTACATTTCTATTAAGTAACAATAGCAGAATTAAACTCCAGGTAGTCTGGCTCCAGAGCCTGTGCCTTTAACCTCTGTGCCATATTATGTGAAACTGTAGAAGAGATGTCAGAGGCAAGATGACCCTGCCATAGTAAAAATTGCAAATTTGGAATAAATCATAGTAAAGCTTTACAGTAAACAGAATATAAACTGTTTAAAGCTGCTTGTTCCAAAGACAGATCCTAGGTTAGGATCTTGTTTGTTTTTTTTCCTAAGATAAACAAGCAGTAATGAAGGACTTAAGAAGGGAGATCTTGGAGGGAAAGTTATGCTGGACCCTCCATGGTGGAATGTGAGGCTGGTGTAGAGTGAAGGGTTATGGTCCCTGGTGGCTGAGACTGTGTGCATCCATGATATGAGGTAAAACAGAAAGGAAAGTCAGCGTCAAAAGATATTTTCTTTATCCTAACATGTAGGGAGAGGATTAGCCTGGGCACAAATTCAGACCTTTAGTTTACTTTTATAACCATAGCCATTCAATGTAAAAAGAGATAACTCTTGTTTTGTTCGTTCGTTTTGCATATCTATATTTTATAGTTTTACTTTGATGCATTTCATAAATGACAGCAGTGAGATTACTTTTCCACATAATTGGATGGTTTTATTACTGCACTTTCCATATCCCTTATGGGCACCAAAGTAAAATTTCAAAGCAACATACTTCAGAAGGCTTTGAGGGCCTACACGTTTTAAAAATGAATGTGTATTGAGAGTATATTAAAGGATATATAATATGAGTCAATTCAGCAGTTGTCATTTATTGAGCAACAACCATATATCCAACAATGTGGAAACCATACACAAATATCAAAGCCATGCTCCTGCCTGCCTACAAGATCTCATTATCTTGATGGAGAAACATGATGTGCTAGACGTTATATGTGTTACTGCTCAATTATGTAGCACTGAAATTCTTAAGTAATTCTGAGAAAGGAGAAATTAGTATGGATTTGATTAGTCAGAGGTTTCATCTATGAGATGGGTTTTATATAATAATCAGTGTTCATTGAGCTCTTTGTGCTGGCACTCTTCTAAGCATTTTACATGTGTTGCTCCCTTTAGGCAAGGAGAGGATAAGTAACCTGCTGGAGTCACCCAGCTTGGAAGAGATGGACCCAGAATTCACACCCAGGCAGCTTGGGTACAGAGTCCACTCCACGACTCTGTCTCATAAGAAAGAGAGGGATCTGGACAGAGTAAATTGAAGGCATTCCAGACAGGAAGTTTAGTACTGACAAGGGGATGCAGAGGTGGTCTGAAATCACCTTTGTGAGTTTTTGAGAGAGTAGTGGTTTATGTTTCTAAGATTATGTGTGAGATTTTTTGTGTGTGTGTGAGGAAGATCAGCCCTGAGCTAACATCTGATGCCAGTCCTCCTCTTTTTGCTGAGGAAGATTGGCCCTGGGCTGTCATCCGTGCCCATCTTCCTCTACTCCACATGGGTCGCCGCCACAGCATGGCTTGACGCACAGCGTGTCAGTATGCGCCCGGAATCCGAACCTGGGGACCCCAGGCTGCCAAAGTGGAGCATGTGAACTTAACCGCTACGCCACCTGGCAGGCCCTGTGTGAGATTTTAATAGTGTGCAATGGGAGTCATAAAGCCTTAAAGTGAACTTGTTGCATGTATGTGACCTTTAAATACTATGTGCTGAGCAGTTGTTGTTCTCCTAGACCTGTAAGTATAACAGAGGTCAGTGAGAAATTAGGATTCTTTACATGGTTGCTACTCTTACATTCTGTTTTCCAGAAGTAAATCTGCTACATAAATCAAGATATGTTTAAGTTTACTTTCTTTTTCAAAATGCAGCATACACAGTTAAGGTTAAGCAAAGCATAAGTACATTTTGAATGTAAAAGGAAATGAGCATTTTTAGCAGCACTTTCTTTAGCGCTTTTACTGTGCATTTGCCAATTGCATGTCAGAGAGAAACATCTATCTTCTTGTAATGAAGTTTTTAATATTTTTATTGACAGCATCAGACCATCAGTGCCATTCTGCAGGATATAGAAGAAAAACAAGAAAATTTATTAGAGTTTGAAATAAGAACCCCCGAAGAGGCAGGTAAATGTGGATTCTAACTCAAGTTTATTTTGAATATCCAAGGTCATTGCTACCTCATCTTAAGGTACATGTTTATTTCAAAGCTCCCAGTGGCTGAAAAAGTGGTCTTTTTTCTTAATGCTGGAGTATTTAAAGTGCCAGGACTGATCATTAGAAGTCAGTGATGCAAACCTGTAGTTTGTGTAATTGTTGATAAAGATACTTCTAGACTCAAGGTGTAGCATGAGTAATTTGAGAGAGACTGAGAACCATGATCAGAGATAAACCACTACTGGTGATATGTTTAGATGGAGATGTGACAAAAAGTATAAGAGAGTGACTAGAGATGAGATTATGTTACTCCTCAGCTCCTCAGTTTCACCCAGCTATGGCAACCCTTAAAAGCAGATCAGAAGAGGAATGTGCATTGGTGACACAAGTAGAACAAATCCTCATAACTGTCAGATGAGCAGACAAACCAAGTGAGTGTCTCACTGCATAGATGTCTTCCTGTTTGCAAAACATTAGTGATTCAAAATAGGAAATTAGACTCTGATCCCTGACCTAATAATCTTACTTTCTCAAAACTTCAGTAAATATTTGCAAACCCTTGATAGCTCATAACTATGTTTTCTTGACTTATGATTTACAGGGTAGAAAGTCACTCCTGATAGATGCAGATCCGAATGTTAAAAGTAGTCAGCTAAAAATAAAGTAATTTAGGGGGCCAGCCCTGGTGGCCTAGTGGTTAAGTTCGGCGTGCTCTGCGCGCTCTGCTTTAGCGGCCCAGGTTCAGTTCCAGGTCACGGACCTACGCCACTCATCTATCAGTGGCCATGCTGTGGCAGCAGCTCACACAGAATAGAGGAGGACTGGCAACAGATGTTGTGCTGTGAAGATTCAGGGAGAATCTTCCTCAGCAAAAAATAAAAATAAAGTAATTTAAAATACC
This sequence comes from Ceratotherium simum simum, assembly GCF_057802395.1. NCBI lineage: Eukaryota > Metazoa > Chordata > Mammalia > Perissodactyla > Rhinocerotidae > Ceratotherium > Ceratotherium simum. The sequence continues at coordinate 90,202,230 of NC_141903.1, forward strand.
TCATCAGTCTTTTGTGTAGCATGGTACAACTGTTAGTTCTTGTCTTGTCCTAGCTCAAGTTGTGTAGCCTCTTTAAAAAATCATTTCTTCTTAAATTGTACCCATTCTGCTTTTCATCCTGGCCTAACACATGGTACATGTTATGTTTTGAGGAAAATAATACAAAATAACTCACACTCCCAAACAAATATGTATAGTTTGTATATTTTATTTAGTATTTATAATATTTTAAGCATCTTAGATGAATTTTCCAAGTTTATAATTTTTTCATTATAAAAGACATATAGATGCACTTCAAAAAATAATAAAGAGGAAAAATTATGCTAAAATTACCTATTGTCTCATCACAATATTTTGATGTATTTGTTTACTTTTTTAGGAGGATACATAATTTTTTTCCTAAGAACATAGTTACAGGGCCGGCCCCGTGGCTTAGCGGTTAAGTGCGCACGCTCCGCTACTGGCGGCCCGGGTTCGGATCCTGGGCACGCACCGACGCACTGCTTCTCCGGCCATGCTGAGGCCGCGTCCCACATACAGCAACTAGAAGGATGTGCAACTATGACATACAACTATCTACTGGGGCTTTGGGGGAAAAAAGGAGGAGGATTGGCAATAGATGTTAGCTCAGAGCTGGTCTTCCTCAGCAAAAGGAGGAGGATTAGCATGGATGTTAGCTCAGGGCTGATCTTCCTCACAAAAAAAGAAAACATAAAAACATAGTTACACAATTATACCTCAATAAAATTGTTAAAAACATAGTTTGGATCATGCCGGATGTGCTATTTTTGCATTCTTTTTTCCCATAGCCATCATTCTCAGTGGTTACATAGTATTCTGTTCAATAAATGTTCCATAGTTTACTTAATTTTTCCCTTTTTGTTCAGCATTTACATTTTTCCAACTTTTTCCTCTTATGCTACAACACATAGCTTTTTGTGGATTTAGATTAGCTTCTTAGGAAAGATTAACAAAATTGTAATTATTGGGTCAAAAATATATAGACATTTTAAAATCTTTTGATTCATATTGATAAATTGGTTTCCTAAAGTATTATATACTAGTTTCACTTCCACCAATACGCATTAGTCTTTGTTCTTTACACTGCTAATAGCATCAGTATTTTCATTTAAAATAATTTTAGTAGTTTTTTTTTTTTTTTTTTTTTTTTAAAGATTTTATTTATTTGGGCCGGCCCCGTGGCTTAGCGGTTAAGTGCACGCGCTCTGATGCTGGCGGCCCGGGTTCGGATCCCGGGAGCGCCCCGAGGCAACACTTCTCCGTCCAACGCGAGGCCGAGTCCCACGTACAGCAACTAGAAGGATGTGAACCTATGACGTACAACTATCTACTGGGGCTTTGGGGGGAAAAAACTGAATAAATAAAATCTTTAAAAAAAAAAAAAGATTTTATTTATTTTATTTTTCCCCCCAAAGCCCCAGTGGATAGTTGTGTGTCGTAGCTGCACATCCTTCTAGTTGCTGTATGTGGGACTCGGCCTCAGGATGAACGGAGAAGTGGTGCCTCGATGCGCACCCGGGATCCGAACCCGGGCCACCAGCATCGCAGCGCGCGCACTTAACCACCAAGCCACAGGGCCGGCCCCAATTTTAGTAGTTTAGTAAGAAAAATGTGCCTCGTATTTATACTTGCCATACTGATTATTAGTGGTATTTTTTCACTAGTTTTATTTCCTATTTTGTGAATTGACTGTTCCTGTTTGTCTATTAATAAATTGGAGCCATTTTATATAATCAAGTATATTGACCCGTTTTGTGCCATAACTTGCAAATAATATTTTTGGCCACTTGACTGTCTTTTTATTTGTTACATGTTAGTTTGTGCTTAAATACATAAATTTTCAAATCCTGTAGAGTAAAAAGGATCAGCTTTTCCTTTGCTATTTCTTTTAATGCTTCTAAGTTTAGAAACTTTTCTCCCCTCCCCACCCCTAGGCTTTGCAATTTCGTTTTATTCTATTATAACCAATACAGTACATTGACTAATCAATGATCCCTTTATATTTGTCTCATTGCCCCTTTAAGGGAGGCAAGGTAGGGCAGTGGGACCCTAGAGTTCTAGGCTGGTGAGTAAGTCCTGACTGCGGTTGGCTCTGTTGCTTTTTGGCAGAAGTTTAAAACTCAGTCTCTTGACTTGAGAGCCTTTTTGCGGCTCTTCTGAAATTTCTACGTGGCTCTATGATGTGGCAGTACACGTTTTCCTTTCCCTGGCCCCTCTCAATCTCCTCTCAGCTTCTATTTTTTTCTGGTGTACTCCTTACACAGACTTTCACCCTCAGTAGAAGCCCTCATAGGCGGGATCACAGGGCAGGCTCCACACCAGGACTTCAGGATCCTGGCACCTCGGACCCATTGTTAGAAGGGAGGACAGTTAATTCCTAGCACAGTGGCAACTTTTTCTTTGCCCTGCTATGGAAGCTTCTTGCCCTTCAAGTTCTCAACCTCTAGATCTTCAGGGAAAAAGCCAGATGTGAGTCCATTATCACCTCGACTGAGAGTTATTACGTCTCAACAATCCTTTGAGAAAATGCTCTCAATAGGCTTGAGGTAAAGGGGAGAAACCCCCTCACCTCTCACTTTGGCTGCTCAGAATGAGATTTGCACCTAGTTAAGCCACAGCTCTAAAAAAATCCTGTTACACGGAGCCGGCCCCGTGGCTTAGCGGTTGGGTGCGTGCACTCCGCTGCTGGCGGCCCGGGTTCAGATCCCGGGCACACACCAACACACCGCTTGTCCGGCCATGCTGAGGCCGCGTCCCACATACAGCAACTAGAAGGATGTGCAACAGTGACATACAACTATATCTACTGGGGCTTTGGGGAAAAAAGAAAAGGAGGAGGATTGGTAATAGATGTTAGCTCAGAGCCGGTCTTCCTCAGCAAAAAGAGGAGGATTAGCATGGACGTTAGCTCAGGGCTGATCTTCCTCACACACACACAAAAAAAATCCTGTTACAAATTCACCGCCTCCGTATTCTAACACCTTTTATATCTTTGATCTGACTGGGAGATCCAAGAGTTATGAATCCCATTTTGTACAGGACTTACAGGCTAAGTCCTATGTGACCAAATTTAACATTTGTTATCTCTCAATTAACTGACTTCTTATTTTATTACCATATTTGTAGAACAATACATCGAAAAGATGTTGGAGATAAAAGAGGTTATGGATAACGTGCTTGCCAAACAGAAGGCAGAAAGGGATGATCTAGCTAAAAAATACAGGTGAGTGAAAAAAATGAGTGCTTTATTTACTCTCTTAACAACTTTCAAATATAAATACAGTATTATTACCTATAGTCACTATGCTATCTACATCCTCTTGACCTATTTATTTTATAACTGGATTTTTGTTATAACCACCTTATAACTCTTTTAACCACCTTCACCCATTTCTCCCACCCTCCACCTCTAGCAACCACCAATCTATTCTCTATGTGTGAGTGAGATCATATGGTATTTGTCTTTCTCTCACTTATTTCACTTAGCATAATGCCCTCAAGGTCCATCCATGTTGTCACAAATGGCAGGATTTCCTTCTTATATGTGGCTGAGTAATTTTCCATTGTGTCTATATACCACATTTTCTTTATCCATTCATTCATAGTTGGACACTTAGGTTGTTTCCATATCTTGGCTATTGTAAATAATGCTGCAGCGAACATGGGATTACAGATATGTTTCTGACCCTATTCTTTATTCACATGTAATTTTTCTCATTTTCCTTGTGTTCTTATAATCATTTGACTTCTATTGTATCTTCAATTTTTTTCTGAACTTATTTAATAATGTTTTCTATTTTTATTTATAAATCTCCTATCTTTTATTCCCATTTTGCTTTTCTCTCTGGTGAATGTCATAAATTCCTTTCTGTTTCCTATTTTCTGTCACTATAAAGCAAGTGAGCTTATAGGTGGGTAATTGACTGCAGGATATTTTCTAGGGGACTTTGGAAAAGGCTGGCTTCAATTTTCCTTTATGTCCTGTGATTAACATTACATCTAGAATTTTGGGAAGTTCCTAATGAGTTAGGGTTTCAGGTGTGCAAATCCTTGTTAATATTGCTATACAACTTAAAATCTTGTAATCTAAAGAGCACTTTCATTCTCTGTCTGAACTCTGTTTCACATAGTCTTAAATGTGATGTTATTTTTTCCTTTTTTGTTTCTCTTCTATCCAGCTTCTTGCATTTTATGCCACCAGTTGTTTGCTAATCTGATTTCTTCTTGCTGCTTCTTTCCCTTACATCTACTACTCGCTTTAACACCCAGTCTGCCTGGAGTTCAGTACAACAACTCTCAACTGTGATAGGAGAAAGAGATAGCTATATTCTTGCTTCCCCTTGAGACAGCTGCTCTTAAAGGGTGGTCCCTGAGGGTTCCTGAGACCATTCAGGGGGTTCATGAAGTCAAGACTTTTTTTATAATAGTATTAAGATGTTATTGCTTTTTTTGCTGTTATTCTTTCATGAGTGTACAGTGGAATTTTCTAGAGGTCACATGATATGTGATGATATCATCACTCTGGTAGCTAATGGAATGTGTGCTTGTGTATTCTTGTGTTTTAAAAGTGCTCAGTTTTATTTTCTAAACCAGCAAATATTGATAGATATAACCCATATAAACTAACGTTCTTTGGGTTCCTCAATAATTTTTAAGAGTATAAAGAAGTCCTGAGACCAGAAAGTTTGAGAAGCACTGGAAACAAAGTGTCCAGTATCCTGAAGGTCAGTGTAGAATAGGTGGTGTAACCAAGAGCAGAGGTGTAGATATGAGCCGTTTCCTCCCACTTGGTCCTGAAGCCCCTGAGAGATTTGGTTTGGGGAAGGAACGCAGGATAATGCTTGTCTGGGTGGTCCCCTGGACCTCCCTCAGTACAGGTTCAAAGTATAATCACAGTAATGACTGGATGAACTGACATTTCTCAGGTCTAGCTCAGGTATAGAAATACACAGAACAGTCGCACTCCTCCACAGCTAAGGGAACTTGAGTGGAACTTTACTCCCGAATTTTACTTACTTCCTGATGCATCTTTTCATTGTAAACAGGTCAGCAAACTCCAAACATAAAGAATGGTGTTCCTCCTCAGTGATCAATTGCTGCCTTCCAACTAAAGGACTAGTAGATATCTAGATAGACAACCCAAGTTTTGGTTCTCTTTTAGGGTTGACTCACAACTGATAATGATAGGAATGTAAATGTGGATAACCACGTCACCTCCTGAAAAAGGCAAACTCACCTTAAGAGTCAGTTTCCTCTCAAAGGAAATACATTGCAAAGATAGACTCTTGTGTACTTTGAGCTGATTAAATCTAAATTGAGACAAAGTATCTTTAAAATCTAAATGACTGCTAGAAAAGGTTTTCTACTGTGTGTATTTTTGTTTCTTTCTGTTTCTTCTGTAGGGTGTCCACAGAAGCATTTAAGCAGGGAGTCCTGAGAGAGCAGCTGGCCAGCTTGGCCACAAGACAGAAGAGCCTTTTGGTTGTGGCCAAAAAACAGAAAAAAATAAGCCAGAAAATTCAAAACTATAAGAACGTAACATCTTTGTCTGGTCTTAGTTTGAGGAAGCTGCCGTCCAGCTCAGAAATCTGTAGTGAAAACGACAGCCAGGAGCTTACCAGTCTGGAAACTTCAGTGCAGCCTCAACCAGGTGCACTGTCTCCTGTCAGCCTTGTTTGTGGACGCGTGCAGCACACACACTTGTCTCTGGAAACGTGGAACGACAGCCAAAATACCAACACTCGTCTCAATTTAGAGACAGTGAGAAGGGAAGAATTTTCTGGAAATGAGCTGAATTCTAAACAAAATGTCACTGACTGTACTTTAGGTGGGTTATCAAAATCCAGATATTCATATGGCACTAAGAAGATTAAATTACCATCCCAACCTGTTGCTTTTACTGCTCAGGCAGAATATTCACAAAAAGAAAATGACCTTACAGAAACTACAGCCAAAGGCTGTGAATCCTGTGGTCCGTCAGCAGTAACTGGCACATTAAATATTTCAGAAACCACAAATGTATTTGCCCAAAATGATGCCCATCCATCAACTGTTATTTGTGATGAGGCTCTTTCCAATTGTTATCCAAAAAGAGAAAATAGGAAAACAGCTTCCCAGCAGCCCTCAAGGGGGGCATCAGACTCCTTAGGCAGTGATACTGGGCATCAGATGAAACCTTGTCTTAAGAAATCAGCTTTTGCTGTTCCACATGCAAACGACAGTCAGAGCTCCTCCTCTGGGTCTGGCCATCAACATACCGTAAAGAAGCCTTTAAACTACAGCACAGCTCCTAAAAAGAAATGTATGCAGATAAAGGATCTGATATTACTAGGAAGAATCAATCCAGGAAATAACATTCTGGAATTCAAAACACAGGTATCCTATGATTTTTTTCCTCTAAAATCATGTACATTTTGGGGGCTGGCCCCGTGGCTTAGCGGTGAAGTGCGCATGCTCCGCTACTTGGCGGCCCGGGTTCGGATCCCGGGCGCGCACCGACGCGCCGCTTCTCCGGCCATGCTGAGGCCGCGTCCCACATACAGCAACTAGACGGATGTGCAACTGTGACATACAACTATCTGCTGGGGCTTGGGGCGGGGGGTGGAAAGGAAGAGTATTGGCAATAGATGTTAGCTCAGAGCTGGTCTTCCTCAGCAAAAAGAGGAGGATTAGCACAGATGTTAGCTCAGGACTGATCTTTCTCACACACACACAAAAAAAATCATGTACATTTTATAAATAAGTGAGTAAATGTTGCTGTCACACGGTGTAGGCGTTTAGCTCTGATTAGGGAAATAGGGTTTGGGCTGGGCTTCTTGAATGGAGGGCCATAACCATTGTCTTAGCAAGTGAAATCATGCTTCTGGAATTGCCCTGTACATTTTAGTCCCGATCACCTTTAGGCTCTCAAACCAGATTAGTCAATTATATCACACCAGGAAGGATTTAAAAACAAGATATAAATAATAAATTGGAGCTGTCTTTGGTTCCAAAGTTTTGAGAACTACCAGTTCACTGGTAAAGCTCCCCTAATAAGGGATAAGTATAAATTCATCTTCTGTAGAAGCTCAATTTAGAAACAAAAAGTGACTTGGAGTTTGGGTAAATCTGAATCGATTAAAACAATGTCACATATGCGTAAAAGTAGAGGAGGAAAAAAAATCTTCTGCTACAAATGTCTACAAAAGAGGCTTCGACAGGAAGCCCCTTTCCCCACATTCTCCTCTTGAGAGAGGAATTCACAGTGGTAAAGATTGCAGAGTCCTGGAGTGCTTCTTTGCTTATGAACCGATCCAACAAAAATCAATCCAGGCTAACTGGAATTTAATCTGAATGACCCCTGTTTCTAACTCTTTCCATTTCTGGATAACAGGGCTTTTCCTAGTTAATAAGCTTTACTTAGGAGCAAGAAAATTTGTAATTTGAAAGCTCTAAACTGTAGTTTAAAGACCAAATTAGTAGCTTGATCTCTGATCCCTCGACGTTCCTGTTTGCTTGCCTGTCAACCAATTTATTGCTAAGTAGTACCTACCTCAGATTAGCTAAAGCACTCAAATTTTAGTTAGTAAATTGGTTACATTAACTCAAATTTTGACAGTTTTGGTTACTTCTCTGGATCAGCTATAATAAAATTTTAATATAACTTTTCATATTTCAGCTATTTATTTCTTTACCAGCTTTACTGAGATATAATTGACATACAATACACTACACATATTTAAAGTATACAATTTGGGCCGGCCCTGTGGCTTAGCGGTTAAGTACGCATGCTCCGCTACTGGCAGCCCGGGTTCGGATCCTGGGCGCGCACTGATGCACCAGCGCTCCGGCCATGCTGAGGCCGCGTCCCACATACAGCAACTAGAAGGATGTGCAACTATGACATACAACTATCTACTGGGGCTTTGGGGGGGAAAAAAAAGGGAGGAGGATTGGCAACAGATGTTAGCTCAGAGCCGGTCTTCCTCAGCAAAAAGAGGAGGATTAGCACGGATGTTAGCTCAGGGCTGATCTTCCTCACAAAAAAATAAAAAATAAAAAAATAAATAAAGTATACAATTTGACAAATGTTGACATATGTATACATCTGGGAAACAATGACCACAAACAAGATAATGAACATATCCATCACCCCCAAAAGTTTCTTTGTGCCCTTTTGTACACCTCCTTCTTACCCCTCCCTTTCTGTGCCAATCTCCAGACAGTTACTGGTCTGCTTTCTGTCCCTATGCATTAGTTTGCATTTCCAAGAATTCAGTGGAATTATACCATATGTATTCATTTTTCTCTGAGCATAATTAGTTGAGATTCTTCCTTGTTGTAGCATGTATCAGTAGCTCATTCCTTTTTTATTACTGAGTATTGGTCCTTTGCATGTATATACTACAGTTTGTTTATCAGTTCATTCATGATAGACATTTAGGTTGTTTCCAGTTGTTGGCTATTACAAATAAAGCTACTATGAACATTGAAGGACAAGTTTTAGTATGACATAGGCTTTCATTTTTCTTGGGTAAATGCCTAGAAGTGGAGTGGCTGGGACACGTGTATATTTAACTTTTTAAGAAACTGCCCAAGTTGTTTGTAACATTTTACATTCCCACCAGCTGTGTATGCGAATTCTAGTTCCTCCACATTCTTCCTTAGTCAACACTTAGTATGATCAGCCTTTTCGTTTTAGCCATGCTAACATGTAGTGTAGATGTATGTATATATGTAATATGTATGTGTATAATAGTTTATCATTGTGGTTTTAATTTGCATTTCCTAATGATTAATCATGTTGAGCATCTTTTCATGTGCTATTTGCCATGCATATTTATTCTTTGGTGAAGTATATGTTCATGTCTTTTGCCCTTTTCTTATTGGTTGCTTGTTTTCTTGTTGAGTTTTGAGAGTTTTTTAAAAAATATATTTTGGATCTAAGTCTTTATCAAACATATACTTTGCCAATATTTTCTCCTGGTCTGTGGCTTGTCTTTTCATTCTCTCAACATTGTCTTGTAAAGAACAGAGAACAGAAGTTTTAAATTTTGATGTAGTCCAATTTATCCTTTTGCTCTTTTATTGATTATGTTTTTAGTATCATATCTAAGAATTCTTTATCTAACTCAAGGTCACAAAGATTTTTCTCCTGTTTTCTTCTAGAATTTTTATAGTTTTCAGGTTTACGTTTAAATCTATGATCCAGGGTGTTTTTTTTGTGTGTGTGTGTGTGAGGAAGATTAGCCCTGGGCTAACATCCGTGCCCATCTTCCTCTACTTTGTATGGGACACCACCACAGCATGGCTTGACAAATGGTACATCAGTCCATGCCCAGGATCTGAACCTGCGAACCCCAGGCTGCCGAAGCAGAGCACACGAACTCAACCGCTATGCCACTGGGCTAGCCCCCTATGATCCAGTTTTTAATTAATATTTGTATATGGTACAAAGTAGGATCCCCATTCATATTTTTGAATTTGGATATCCAGTTGTTCCAGCAGCATGTGTTGAAAAAAGTACCCTCTGTTGAATTGCCTTTGCACCTTTCTAGAAAATCACTTGTCTATATATATGCCTATTTCTGGACTCTCTATTCTTTTTCTTTGATCTATTTGTCTATCTTTCCATCAATGCTGTTTTGATTATTGCAGCTGTATAATAAGTCTTGAGATAGGGTGGCGTTAGTCTTCCGATTAGTTAGTTCTCCTTTTTCAAAAGTGTTTTGGCTATTCTAGGTTATATGTAATCCCATATGAATTTTAGAGTGAGTTTGTCAATTTCTTTTTTAAAAATGGCTGCTGTTATTCTGTTCAGTTTATAGATTAATTTTGGGACAAATTACGTCTTAGCAATATTGAGTTGTCCAACCCATGAACATGGTATAACTCTCCATTTATTTACATCTTTGATTTTTTCTCAGCAATGTAGGAGTTAGTATTACAGGTCTTTCAAATCTTTTATCAGATTTATCCCTAAGAATTTCATATTTTTGATAGTTTTTTAAATGTCAGTTTTTGTTTATTGCTAACAGGTAGAAGTACAATTGATTTTTGTATTTTGAGATCTTATCCTACAACCTTGCTAAACTTATTTATTAGTTCTGTTAAATTTTTAGAGATTCCATTGGATTTTCTATATAGGTGATTATGTTGTCTATGAATAAAGACAACTTTACTTCTTTCTTTCCAATACGAATGCTTTTTACTTATTTATTGATTTTTGCTGACTGCACTGGCTAAAACGTCTACTACAATGTTGAAATAAAATGGTGAAATCAAAATTCTGTTCTTTCCCTAGAACACTACTTTTCTTAGGGAGAAAAAATTCAGTTTTTCACTATTAAGTATGATGTTAGCTGTAGGTTTTTTCATAGATGCCTTTTATCAGGCTGAGGAAGTTCTCTTCTATTCCTAATTTCTTGAGTGTTTTTATCATGAAAGGATATTGGATTTTGCCAAATGCTCTTTCTTCATCTATTGAGATGATCATGTGGTTTTTGTTTTTTTTCTATTGAGATGGTGTATAATATTAATTTATTTTTGGATGTTAAACCAACCTTCCGTTCCTGTGAAAGTGGATGAACCTCACTTGGTCATGGTATATAATTCTTTTTATATGTTACTGGATTCAGTTTTCTAGTATTTCATTGAGGATTTTTACACCCATATTCATTAAAGATATTGGTCTGTAGTTTTCTTATGTTGTCTTTCTCTGGTTTGGGTATTAGGATAATACTGGTCTCACAGAATGAGTTCAAAAGTGTTTCCTCTTCTGTTTTTTGGAAGAGTTTGTGAGTTGGTATTGTCCTCTTCAAATGTTTGGTAGTAATCAGCAGTGAAGCCATCTTTACCTGGGCTTTTTCTTTGTGGGTAGTTCTTGAGTATTAATTCGTTTTCTTTACTTATTATGTGTTTTTTCAGATTGTCTATTCTTGAATCGGTTTTGGTAGTTTTTATCTTTCTAGGAATTTATTTCATCTAATTTATGTAATTTTTTGACATACAGTTATTCAGTTTCTCTTGTAGTCCTGTTTATTTCTGTAAGGTCAGTAGTAGTGTCCCCATTTTCATTTGTGATCTTAGTAATTTGTCTTCTCACTTGTGTTTCTTGGTCAGTCTAGCTAAAAGTTGGTCAATTTTGTTAATCTTTTCAAAGAACCAACTTTTGATTTTGTTGATCTTCTCTATTTTTTTCTCTTGCCTATTTTATTTATTTCCACTCCAGTGTTTATTATTTCCTTCCTTCTGCTTGCTTTGGGTTTAGTTTGTTCTTTTCTTCCCAGTGTCTTTGGTATAAGCTTAGGTTATTGATTTGAGATCATTCTTCTTTTTTAATATAGGCATTTACAGCTATAAATATCCCTCTAACTCATTGCTTTTGCTGCATCTCATAAGTTTCAATATGTTGTGTCTTCATTTTCATTTATCTCAAAGTATTTTCTAATTTGCCTTTTGCTTGCTTCTTTAACCCACTGGTTATTTAGGAGTGTGTTGTTTGAGTTTCACATAATTTTGAGTTTCACATTTCTTTTTCTGTTGTTAATTTTTAATTTTATTCTATTGCAATTAGAGAACATACTTTGTATTATTTCAGTCTTTTTAAATTTTTTGAGATTTATTTTGTGGTTTAGCCTAGCATATGGCTATCCTGGAGAATGTTCCACATGCACTTGAGAAGAATGTATATTCTCCTGTCATTAGGAGTAGTTTTCTAGAGATGCCTGTTAGCTCTAGTTGATTTATAGCATTGCTCAAGTTTTCTCATTTCTCGTTGATCTTCTGCCTGTTCGTTCTACACCTTATTGAAAGTGGAGTATTGAAGTCTCTGTTATTGTTGAATTGTCCGTTTCACTCTTCATTTCTGTTAATTTTTGCTTCATGCATTTTGGTGCTCATTTGTTAGGTGCATGTGTGTTTATAATTGTTATATGTTCCTGAAGCATTAACCCTCTTATTATAAAATGTCCCTTATCTTTAGTAATTTTTTTTTTGTTTTAAAGTCTATTTTGTCTGATATTAGTATAGCTTGTTCCAGTTTTCTTGTGGTTGCTGTTTGCATGATATATCTTTCTCCATCCTTTTACAGTTATGCACCACATAATGACGTTTCAGTCAATGAGGGACCACATATACAACAGTGGTCCCATAAGATTAGTACCATGTAGCCTAGGTGTGTGGTAGGCTATACTATCTATATTTGTGTAAGTACACTCTATGATGTTCACACAATGACAAAATCACCTAACAATGCATTTCTCAGACTGTATCCCTGTTGTTAAGCAATGCATGACTGTACTTTAAATTTACTTGTGTCTTTGAATTTAGTCTGTTTCCTGTATGCAGCATGTAGCTGGATCTTGTTTTTTCAACCCAGTCTGACCATCTCTGCCTTTCGATTAGGCTTTTTAATGTATTCATATTTAATGTTATTATTAATATTGTTGGATTTATATACTTTTTGTTTTCAGTATGTCTCATGTCTTTTTTGTTCCTCTCTGCTTCCTTGATTGCTTTCTTTTGCATTAAGTGAATATTTTCCAGTGTAGCATTTTAGTTTCTTTAATGACTTTTTTCACCATATTTTTTTAGTTAATCCATAGCAGTTGCTCTAGGACTTAAAATCTATCTTCACTTATCAGAATCAGCTTCAGATTTATACTAACTTAATTCTAGTGAGATAAAGAAACATAACTCCTACATAGCTCTCTCCCCTTTATCCCCTTTATGTGATGTTATCATTATACATATTATGTGTATAAATGTTATAAACTCAACAATTAATTGTTATAATTATTCTTAAAATTTTGTGATTTGTAAAGAAACTATGGAGAAGAAAGGAGAGCAAGTATATATAGCTTTTGTTATATTAACCTTCTTCTTTATTCTTTCTGGTTCTCTTCACTTGTTCCTGTGGATTTGAGTTACCATCTGGAGTCATTTCCCTAGTGCAATAAAACTTTGTTCTCACCCGCCTCCTTTGTGCTATTTGCAGATATATACAGTATATACCTGTTGTTTTGTACAGTTGTTTTTAAAATCAGTTAAGAGAAGAAAGGAGGAGAAATACTCATTTATGCTATCTTTTATAATACATAATGACCTTTACTGATGCTCTTTGTTTTTCCATGTGGATTCATATACCATTGGAGTCACTTGCTTTCAACCTGAAGAACTTCCTTTAGTATTTCTTGTAAGGCGGATCTCCTAGCAACAAAATCTCTCAGTTTTTGTTTATCTGGAAATGTCTTTCTTTCACCTTCGTTTTTGAGAGATAGCTTTGCTGGATGTAGGAATCTTGGTTGACAGTTTTTTCTTTGTACACTTTGAGTATGTTATTTCACTGCTTCTAGTCTCCATCGTTTCTGATAAGAAGCCAGCTATTAATCTTCTTGGGGTTCCCTTGTAAGTGATGAGTCAGTTTTCTCTTGCTTCTTTCAATATTTTCTCATTGTCTTTGACTTTCAGCATGTCTTACTATGTATCTGTTTATGGATGGCTTTGTGTTTATCCTACTTGGAAGTCATTGAGCCTCCTGAATGTGTAGATTGATGTTTTTCAATACATTTGGAAAGTTTTTAGCCATTATTTCTTCAAGTATTTTTTCTGCTCCTTTCTCTTGCCCATCCTTCTGGTACTCCCGTTATGTATATGTTGGTGTGCTTAATGGTGTTCCATATTTCTCTGAGGCTTTTTCATTTTTCTTCGTTCTTTTTTCTCTCTGTTCTTCAGCTTGCATAATCTCTATTGATCTCTCTTCAAGTTTACTAATTCTTTCTTCTGACATTTAAATCTGTAGAGCCCATCTAGTAAATTTTTCATTTCAGTTATTGTAGTTTTCAACTCCATAACTTTTTTTTATTGTGGTAACATTGGTTTATAACATTATAAATCTCAGGCATACATCATTATATTTCGATTTCTATATAGATTACATCATGTTCACCACCCAAAGACTAATTACAGTCTATCACCACACACATGTGCCTAATCATCCCTTTCTCCTCCCTCCCCCCTTCTCCTCTGGTAACCACCAGTCCAATCTGTGTCTCTGTGTAATTGTTTTTTGTTGTTTTTATCTCCTACTTTTGAGTGAGATTATACGGTATTTGACTTTCTCCCTCTGACTTATTTCACTTAGCATAATACCCTCAACGTCTGTCCATGTTGTCACAAATGGTCAGATTTCATTGTTTTTTATGGCTGAGTAGTATTCCATTGTGTATATATGCTATATCTTCTTTATCCATTCATCCCTTGATGGGCATCTACGTTGCTTCCAGGTATTGGCTGTTGTGAATAATGCTTTGGATTGCTCCCAGGCAGCCATGAAGCACTGCAGCTTGCAAAGATGGCTTTTTTCCCTCTCCAGAAAGGAATTTCTGCTTCTTCCATCTCAGTCAGGACTGTCTCTTGTTGCAGGGGTTCTTTTTGTCCAGTTTTCGCTTCTCTCTCAGGAGTAATTGTTCCAAGAGTAGCTGTGAATTTGTTGTGTTCGTGGGAGGAGGTTAGTTCACAGTCCAGCTACACCGCCATCTTGACACCAACCACAACTCCATAACTTCTGTTTGGTTCTTTTTTATAAACTCTGTCTGTTTATTGATAACCTGTATTTGATATGAGATTGTCATCATACCTTCCTTTACTTCTTTAACTATGGTTTCCTTTAGTTCTCTGAATATAATTTTAGTGGCTGTTTTGAAGTCTTTGTTAAATCCAACATCTGGTCATTCTCACAGGCAATTTCTTTTGCTTTCTGTTTGTTTATTTTGGTGTATGTGGCATACTTCCCTGTTTGTTTGCATGTCTCATAATTTTTATTGGAATTGGACATTTTAGATATTTTAGAATAGGTAATATATTGTAGCAACTCTGTGTACTGATCCCCACCTTCTCTTAGGCTTGTTATTGTTATGTGCCTGTCTGTTTAGTTACTGGCCGGATTGTTTTAGTGAAGGCTGTTTTTCCCCACAGTAGTGTTAAACTTCTGATATTGCACCACGTGGACTGAAGCCTTGGCGGGGCTCTTTGTCTCCTTGCCTGGCCATACCCAGCTGTTAAGCTCCACTTAGTGCCGGTTGATTTTTCTATTATTTTCAACAATGACTTGGGGCATAAGTTGCTCTACAGACTAATCCAATCAAATGTGTGTTTCTTTGAAGGGATAGTTCCCAAGGTCAGTGTTTGAGATTTGTTCTGACCCTAGGAAGTCTCTTCCCTGCTGTCTCTTTTCCCATTTCCCTCCTGAAAACTAGCCAGCTTACAGTTTAGCCTATATCTCCAATGAACTACCAATTTATTTTCAGCTCCCTTTCACCATCATCTCTACTGTTTTTAAGAGTGCCCTTGAACTCGAACTTCTCCATGTTCTGTTGCAAATGAAGTCATTTCCTTTGGGAGGATATTAGGAGCTATCTGTTTTAAGCCTTGCTTCTTTTCCCAGGCAAAATCTCTGTGCCATGGCTCTGGAGCTGGGATTAGGACATGGCAACTTCTCTCTGAATGACACCCCTCCTTTGGCAGCTGAGCATTCGGTATAGGGGGGCACAGTAGTCTCATGCCTTTTCAGCTTGCCTCTCCTGGCGTGAAACAACCAGCTTACAGGCCAGGGTGAGGGTGATTGGGGTCCCAGTTGTCTCAGTGGCACCATGCCAAAGGTAGAGCTCTGTCTCAGGAGTGCAGGCTAGGCAGAAGAAGGGAGCCCCCACTTCTTGGCTGTACTCGCCCACAATTTAGCCTTGGCAACAGATGGCCCAGGGAATGATGAGAAATGCTGATGTCTTGCCCCTTCCAAAAAGGTAGTCCTCTGACTGGGAGCTATAGGAGGAGAGAGCCCTGTGTTCTTGGCTGCAGCAGTCTGAAGTGGAGTCTCTACCTCACTGAGTAGATCCTGATTTTCGTTTGCTATTGTTTTTCTTTTGCCTGGAGGACTCCCTTTAACATTTCTTGTATTGGAGGTCTGTTGATAATGAATCTTTTGACTTTTGCATGTCTGAAAGAGTTTATTTCACCTTCATTTTTGAAAGATATTTTTGCTAGGTATAGAATTCTAGGTTGGAAGGTTTTTTCTTTGAGTACTTTAAAGATGCTGCTCCACTGTCTTTTTGCTTGCGTTGTTTCCAACAAGAAATGTACTGTTGTTCTTAACTTGGTTCCTCTCTAAGTCATGGGTCTTTTTTCCTTCTGGCTGGGAAAAGAACCACGTGAAAGCGTTAGAGTTAATGGCACCTGGCATTCTCAAAAAGCAGAAATAGTGCCTGTTCCCAACAGTTAGACCTGAAAAACCTCAAAACTGATGGGGCATTGGCTGGGTACAAAGAAGAGTCTTGCCTCAGGAGTGGGCAATAATGAGCCCCCGGCCAAAATCTCCTTTGAAGATTTTCTCTTTGTCTCTGATTTTAAGCAATTTTGATTATAATGAGCATTGGTATAATTTTTTTTCATGTTTCTCATGCTTAGGGTTTGTTGAACTTCTTGAATCTCTGGGTTTCAAATTTGAATCTCAAATTTGGAAAAATTTGAGCCATTATTTCTTAAAATATTTTTTCTTCCCTTCCTTCCTTTTTGAACTCCAATTACACACGTATTAGGTTGCTTGAAGTCATTTCACAGCTCACTGATGATCTGTTAGTTTTTTTAATTCTCTTTTCTCTGTGTTTCATTTTGTGCAGTTCCTGTTGCTGTCTTTGAATTCTCTATTTTTGTTTACAATGTCGGATCTGTTGTTACCAGTGTGTTTTTCATCTCACACATTGTAGTTTTTGTCTCTAGAAGTTTGATTTGAGTCTTTTTTTAATATCTTCCATGTTTCCACATAACTTTTGAACATGTGGAATATGATTATAATAACTATTTAATGTCCTTATCCTCTTAACTCTGACATCTTTATCGGTTCGGTCATCTTCAACTGATTGCTTTATCTCCTCTGAATAGGTTGTATTCCTGCTTCTTTCCAGGCCTTTTAATTTTTTATTGGATCTCACACATTGTGAAATTCACCTTGTCTGATGCTGGATATTTTTGTATTCTTATAAATATTTTGGAGATTTATTCTAGGATGCAGTTAAGTTACTTGAAAATAATTTGATCCTTTTTGGGTCTTGCTTTTAAGATTTGTTAGACAGGATTTGAGCAGATTTCAGTCTAGGGCTAATAATTGCCCACTGCTGAGGCAAGACTCTTCTGTGTACCCTGCCAATGCCCCATCACTTTTGAGGTTTTCCTCATCTTGCTCTTGGGCACAGGCACTATTTCTGCCCTTCAAGAATGCCAGGTGCCACTATTGCTAGTCCTTTCAGGTGGTTGTTTTTCCAGCTTTGAGTAATTTCCTCACACACATGGCCAGTCACTACTCAGCTGAATGCTTACAGAGGACCATCTGAAGATCTGCAGAGTTCTCTCTGTATTTCTCTCTTCTTCAGTGCCCTGTCCTACAAACTCTAGCTGCCGTGCCTCCCTAGACTCTGCTCTGTCTCCTCAACTCAGGGAGTCCACAAGCTTTGTGTGGATTCCCACTCCCTGCACTATGACCTGGAAGCGCTCTCAAGGCAGTGAGCTGGACAGTTGTAGGGCTCGCCCTACAAATTCTCACTTCTCAGGGATCGCTGTACTTTGTTGCCTGATGTTTGGTATCTTTCAAACCATTGTTTCATATGTTTTTTCTGTTTTTTGGTTGTGTTGGGTGTTAGGGTAAATCCGGTCCCTGTTACTTCATAATGGTCAGAAGCAGAAGTTGACACATTTCAGCTAATTTTTAATCAATTTTTGTTTTATTTTTTACTTCAGGAGACTACCCACAAAGCCAGTGTTCTATTGAGTGGTAAAATTAAGGTAGAAAATGGTCAGATTTATCAAAGTCCAGTTACCTGGCTCAAGGATCTTCTAGGAGGCGACAGTTATGTGACCTGGAATTATGCTTGGAGTAAGGTGGGTCATTCTTAAGTTTACCCCTAGCTTCATATTCAAATGGAAAGGTACATACTTTTTTGGTGAT
Source organism: Ceratotherium simum simum (assembly GCF_057802395.1). Taxonomy (NCBI): domain Eukaryota; kingdom Metazoa; phylum Chordata; class Mammalia; order Perissodactyla; family Rhinocerotidae; genus Ceratotherium; species Ceratotherium simum. The sequence continues at coordinate 90,220,225 of NC_141903.1, forward strand.
AAAACTGTTTTCTTTTTTAAGAAATCTGAGGGCCGGCCCCGTGGCTTAGCGGTTAAGTGCACGTGCTCTGCTACTGGCAGCCTGGGTTCGGATCCCGGGTGCGCACCAACGCACTGCTTCTCCGGCCATGCTGAGGCTGCGTCCCACGTACAGCAACTAGAAGGATGTGCAACTATGACATACAACTATCTACTGGGGCTTTGGGGAAATTAAAAAAAAAAAGGAGGAGGACTGGCAATAGATGTTAGCTCAGAGCCGGTCTTCCTCAGCAAAAAGAGGAGGATTAGCATGGATGTTAGCTCAGGGCTGATCTTCCTCACAAAGAAAAAAAAAATTTTTTTTTAAATTAAAAGAAATCTGAAAGTTCTTCGAGTAAGTTTTTGTCTTCATGTGTCCTTTCTGCAGCATGCTACATGCTTTCTCCCACAACTGTTTGCCAGAATTTCCCAGGGGCAGGGTTGCACAGCTGACTGAGCCTCTCCTTCCTTGTTCCTCACCTAGTCTCAGAAATTTTAATGTCCTCAATCTTCCCCTGTTATCCCTATAAGTGATTTCAGGTCTTTGTGACTCCATATAGAAAATTGGGGACCATTGGTATATTGATAATTTAGTTAATGTGTTATTAGTATTCTGATGATATAAAGAAAAATCTTCCCCTAAAGACAAAAGGAATGAGCAAGGGGCCTAAGACACACAGACAGTATGGTGCACTTTTATGTTTGAATGTAGTCTTATCCGTGAATTGCTAGCTCCCTAAAGAAGTATTTCTTTTCGTTCAGACTTGCCAGACTTAGTAGCCTACCCCTCAGTTGTGTCTTCTGAGTTAAGAGCCTCATTTAACCATCAATTTGAAGACTGTTAATGACTGACACCTTGATCACAGACTAGTGATCAGTCACCTCCAGATGTCTGTGGCACCACTTCAGGGAACTGTCTTACAGTGGTTCACCCATCGGATATCCGCCATTACTGTTTCACAGAAGTGCAGATACCGTCAGCCTCCACCGCCGTTACAGTAAGCCTCAGTGCACCAGAAGGAGAAGGCACAGTTTCCTCTCGCCTTTTTTGTCCAGCTCAACTCTACCCACCCTCCCTTCTGGGTCTGTGTCCGTAAATTCTGCATTCTGATCTGCCAGACCTTTGTAGCAGGTGCTTCCAGAACTGTGTTTCAGTTCCTTCACTTACATCAACAAATTTTGGATTTTGTCTGCTTTGTATCTCTCTGTCCTTCCCCCCCTCCCCACCCCGAGGTTTTTTTTTAATTTCCTACCCCTGGAGTCAGCAGGCCATCTGCTTTTAATTCACCCTGCCCAGTCCTTTCCATGGATTCATAAATCATATTTGCATGTTAGTAGTTAACATTTTACCCATGGAAATCCCTTTTTATTACAAATTTTCTTAAACTTACAGTAGATTGTATCATTTTGTTGAAACTGATTCTATGCTCACAGCATGAATATGGTACTGATTGCTGTAGCTTAGGTTCTCTTGAGCCTGACATGCCTCTGCTGCAGTGTGCCCAGGGATGACTCAGTTCTCCCACTCGTTTTCTCTGTTGGAACTACTGCATTTCTCACTTTTGAGTAGCTGGCTGTGACATCATTTGGCCCTCACTCTGTGCTTGTGCCTCAACTACATATCATGTTGCCTCTGGTCTTTTCTCATCAGCCATGTCAATTAGAGTCATATTGTTTAACACCTATGTGATACTGAAGCCAAATGCAAATTTGGGCACTAAAATTAGGGCAGTTCTTGGATATAAGATATTCATACAGATAATCGGAGCAGGCCTAGATATTTTTTTTTCAATTATCCTAAAAACAGAATTTTAAAAATTACTATAGGGCACTCATGTACTTCTAGTCACTACCCCAGGCTGAAAAACACTACCCCAGTAAGTTACTTCACAATATTTAAAAGCCTCTTTTAAAATTTACCACAGAAACCTCTGCCTCTTATCTTGGGGTAACTCCTAAATTCACACTTGTTGATGAAAGGAGCTTTTTGCTACACTGGTAAATGTGAACATTTCTACTGACTAGTTCTGAGAATGGTGGTGGGACTATGGGGCCAGGAGTGGTTGGTTGTCAGGCAAGTAAAGCCGGAAAACTAGGCCTTGTCCTGCATCAGACAGGGTGACAGAGCCACTACACGCAGAGGTGACTCATACTTCCTACTCAGGCAGCCGGGCTGCTCTACAGCCTTGCTGAGGGAATCCTGATGCTTATGCCCACCGGTCCTCATTCATGCCTCTCACTGCCGCAGTCTCCTAGCTGTTAGGCATCATCCTGATGTGCAAGAGTGACCTCCGGGTGGGAGACAGGAGACCAAGCTGGTTCCTGGTTCCACTCTTGGTAAGTTGTGTGATCTGGGCAATGGTTTTCAATCTTGCTTACACATTAGAATCACTTGGGGAGCTTTTGAAAACTACCAGTGCTTAGTGGACCCCAGCCCCATAGCTTCTGATCTAATAGTCTGGGTTGGAGACCAGGTGGCAGTAGCTTTCCAGGTGGCTCGAATGTACATCCTGGCGTGAGAATCACTGATCTAGGTCAAGTTATTTAAGCTTTCTGAATCTCAATTTTCTTATGTATAAAATAAGTAGTAGTGCTAAATGGTCTCTAAAGATCCTTCCAACTTGGAGATTCTAGACTTGCATAGCACTGTGGTTTATAAGGCACTTTTGCATATATTCTTTCACAACAACCCCATAAGGTGAGAAAGTCAACTATTATCTCTGTTTATGGACATGAAGACAGGGCTGCAGAAGGTTAAGTGACCTGATTAGCCTAAGGCCAGTGAATGCCAGAACCAGGACTAGACCCTGATCTTCTGATTCCCCATACACTATTTTTCACATTTACAACAATGACACAAGGGAGGCCCACATTCCTTCCATTGGAAGCAGGTTGCCCTTAACTCAAAAGAGCACACAGTATCCTCCAGCTGCCTTTATGGATTTATACAAAGCATCATTCTTGTGCAGCAAAAATTACCCACTTCCACAGGAAAAAAAGGCTTTCTGTGATATAGTTGCAGTATGAAAATTATAAGAGGGACAGTGATAGTTCAGTTTTGTGAATGCACAGGACTTATGCAGATGAAAAGTAGACTGCCATTTTGGATGGTGGCTCAAAGAGCACTGACAGACTCTTATGCAAACATACTTTCCATCTGGATGCCTTAATGTCTGAATTTCCACACTTATAAATTCACTCCTTTGTATTTAATATTGACTTTTCTTGTAGTCCCTGCCTCACTGTGCACAGTTTCTAAAAAAAAAATTCATCTCACCACCGTGATTAGAAATATCAAGATATGGGAAGGTTGAGGTAGGAGTATAGAAAGTGATGGAAATTGTTGATCTGGACAAACAGCGAGCCTCATTCAATCAAATAATCACACTCCCAATGTGTCTTAAACTTCTTGTGAGCCCAGCTTCTACTCAGGAAGACCTGGTTGGAGATGGGGCCCTTTTAAAATACAAATATCAAGGAGGTATGAATCCTGAAGACATAAATAATGTGAAAGGCCTACCGCCCTTCTCTTGCCTCTGGCTGCATGGGGTGTCTGGGGGAAGTGGGGGAGGAGAGCTCTAGGGTGGGAATGGGGAGGAGGTGGGTAGTGTGAAGATGAACTTCATTTGCATCATTTCCCCAGATCAGCTCTTCCAAAGCAGTTATTACACTTTGATACTACTTTCTGTCTTATTTTCTGAATTCCTAGAGAAATTTTTCATTTGAGAAAGTTTTATTTTTTTTAGCCTTCAAGATGTGTCTTTGTGTTACAATAAACTTAAAAGAAAACCTACAGTTTTCTTTTGTTTCTTTGCCTTTTTTTCCCCCTGAGATCAAAAACAATTATACTTTCCTCTTCCTTCCTCTTGGGGTGGTGGAAATTTGCTAAGACTTGCTTCTTAGAACTTGAAGTGGAATTAAAGCAGTCATTCGATCATCCATGAGCAGATTCCCATTAGTCAGTACCAGTGAGTGGTTCTTCTGAAGATATGAAAAATAGACTGATACTTTTTTAAAATAAAATACTTTCAAGTATTTTGATACTTTCAAGCCCTAGCAGGGGAACAGATTCCTGGACACCTCTTTAATATTCAAAGGCAGTTATGTTTTATACTTTTTCTTGATATGTTAGTACATATGGTATAGAGAAACATTTGTTACTGCAATTATTGACAATTGACACTGTACCTTATTTCTTCAGAGACCTCACCAAAATAAAGTTAATTGATCATTTCACTCATCTCATTAACTACATTTCCAGAACAGTGGCTGGTGGAATCATCCATCTACCCAAAACACACACATGCACGCCTACCCCCCACACCCCACTTCTTCTGTAAGTGTGCTATTAGGGAATGAGCATAGACTGATTTCTGAGGAATACTGGCCTTATGCTGTAGGAGCCTCAGGGGATGCATCAGTGGCCTTAGAATGAAGCGCCCCTGCCGTGCTACCCTTTAGCAAAGCAAGGAGACAAGGACCTGCAGATACCCTCACAGAACGCACCTCACCCTGAGCTCCAGCTCTTGCTTGTTCTCGTCTGGGGAGGCTGGCATCCCATCAGCTACCCTTCCTCAGAAGGAGTTTTGGATGGTGACGTTGCTGAAATCACTGGAGGCTGTGTGGTCCAAGACCCTAGGAAGCCAGCCTGCAGCTCTTCCTGCGTGCCTGTGGCAGAGCAGCGTGTGAGCTAGATTTGGATCCAGTGAGATTGAGTTCAGGATTCCGAGTTTGAATTATAGGTAAATGTGACCACTTTTGGCTCTTATGCTTTAGCTGACTGGAGCACAGGCACTATTATGAAACAGACATGGACAGTTGCCAGAAGTGACCTAGTGCCTGTTCATTTTGAGGTCTATTCATTATTATCCTTGTTCAATAAATCACTCCTACCTTGTGGAAAATAGATTTTTAAGTCAGTGGATTTTCTTAAAGCCGTGTTCTTTGTACGTCTGAATTACCCCTAGTGGCATGTGTAAGACCTTGGGGGGCCTTATGACCGCTGAGGCTGCTGAGGTGCAGTTTACCACCTTATATTACCCAGAAATAACTGATAAAAATGTACTTTAAATCTCAGACGTAGGCAAAAACATACTGAGCCTGCACATTGATGTGTGTGTAAAGTGTATTGGATATTGTCAGGGCATAACATGAACAAAATCCATTGTTGCTAACTGTTAGTTGTTTAGAGAACCGAGAGCATTTGGGGGCCTCGCCTCTCCTTCTTCCGTGGCTGGTGAGAAGGGGTTAGCACACTTGAGTATTCCAGGTCTGTTCCATTTCCATTACCAATCTTTGTTTGGTCATGGGATTGAGCCCAAAGGGCACCTGAACTTTCCAGATTCCCTAGGCCTTCCTCACCCTGTTCAGTAACAGGCATTTATGGAGCACTCAGGGTGTGCTAGACAGTATGCCAAATGCTCTTCGTATATTATCTCTTATAAGCCTCACAACAGCTTAATAAGCTGGAGGTACTTGTTTTATAAATGCACAAACCGAGACTCAGAGAATTTAAGGATCTTGCTTAAGAGCAGGGATTTTGCAGTTTTTTCCCCAGTATCGTCAGGCACTATGTGAAGTGCTAGAGTATAAAAATGAATGTGAGGGGCCGGCCCAGTGGCGCAAGCGGTTAAGTGCGCACACTCCGCTGTGGCGGCCCGGGGTTCGCCGGTTCAGATCCCAGGCACGCATGGATGCACTGCTTGGCAAGCCATGCTGTGGCGGCGTCGCATATAAAGTGGAGGAGGAGGGCATGGATGTTAGCCCAGAGCCAGTCGTCCTCAGCAAAAAAAGAGGAGGATTGGCAGATGTCAGCACAGGGCTGATCTCACCAAAAAAAAAAAAAAAAAAGTAATACAGACCCTGTTTTCAAGGAGCTTATAGTTTAATGGAAACAGACACGTTAACACATAATTTTCTTTAAATGAGATAAGTGCGTTGACAGAAATATGAGCACAGAAGTTGTGGGAGCCTAGAGGAGCATCATCACTTGAGCTTAGAGGTCATAGGAAGGCATCCTGGGAGAAGGGATGTTCAAGATGAGAATTGATGGTTTAGCTACAGTGAACCTAGCTTCTGGGGGTATATTATGAGATTGCCCTAGAACTAAGAGGGGAGAACCCAAAGACCCTTGGGCCCAGAACATTTCTGGCAGGTGTTTGTCAGTCTGCCTTAGCCCAGCCCATTCACATGTAGATATTTCTAGGCTCTGTCCTTTTGGGCTGGTAAACAATAGCTGAGTTCACAAATAAACCAAAAAAACCCTGAAAACGTGGATGCATAGACCTGAAATAATATTAATCTAATCAGTTAAGTATCTGATTTTTTGAAAAGTACCATTACTTATATGGCTTAATTTTATTAATGCAACATTAATTTTTTTAAGTTATAAAGTAGCAGGTGTGAATTAGTGGTTGTTGAATAAATAAATGGATGAGAGAATTAACAATATAGAACAGGAGTCAACGAATTTTTTCTGTAAAGGACCAGAAAATAAATATTTCAGGCTTTATGAGCGAACAGTCTCTGTCACAACTACTCAATCCTTTCATAGCACAAAAGCAGCCATAGGTGTTAAGTGAATGAATGGATATCACTGTGTTCTAATAAAACTTAATTTACAAAAAAGGTCGCAGCCCAGATTTGGCTGTGGGCTGTAGTTTGCCAATCCATAATATACAACAATTGATACTTTACCAAAGTTACAACTTGCAGGAGATAGGTGCATTTGTTTCTTATAAAATGTATGATTTTAAATTCTGTGCTTAATTATGTGCAGGTAACATATCTGGGGAAGGAGCTTTTACAGTATGTTTCTGAGGAAGTGCCCATACCCGCAGAACCAAACTCGGTACCTCAGCAACAGCAACCTTGTCTTCCAGGTATGTGCAGACCAACACTCATTTCTTAGTTGTGGGAAGAACACACCCAAACCTACTGAGAAAGTGGTCCTTTTTTTTTTTTGTCTTTTTTTTTTTCATTTAGGTGAAATTTACATACCATTCAAGTAACCATTTTAAAAAGAACAATTCAGTGGCATTTAGTACATTCAGTGTTGTGCAAACACCACCTCTATGTAGTTTCAAAACACTTGCATCACCCCAAAAAGAAACCCTGTACCCATTCAGCAGTTCCTCCCCATTCTCTGCTCCCCCCAGTTCCTGGGAACTACCAGTCTGCTTTCTGTCTGTATGGATTAAATATAAATGGAATCGTACAATATATGGCCCTTAGTTTCTGGCATTTTTCACTTAGCATAATGCTTTCAAGGATCATCCACATTGTAACATCTATCAGTACTCCATTCCTTTTTATGGCTGAATAATATTCCATTATATATATATATACCACAATTTGTTTATTCATTCGTCCTTTGATGGACATTTGGGTTGTTTCCACTTTTTAGCTCTTCGGAATAAGTGCTGCTATGGACACATGTATACATATATTTGTTTGGGTACGTATTTTCAGTTCCTTTGGGTATATACCTAGGAGTGGAATTGTATCATATAGTAATTCTGTGTTTAACTTTTTGAGGAACAGCCTGTTTTCCACAGCAGCTGAACCAAATGTCATAAGGAAAAAATACCATTGATTTGGCGTATTGGGTTCGTTTTCCATATTTTCTAAAAACAGGCACTAAAATCTTTGTTTATTATTAAACTCTGTGCTTTTTAAATTATTAAAATCTATGCTTGATCTGATGGAATAAATCTTAGTCTGAGAAAACTGAAGAGAATGTAGTCTTCACCAATTAGCAGCAGATTTTGAAATGATCTGGAAAGAGGCCGCACACGTTCCTGAAAAACAGACATAACTGGTGTCACGTTACCCTTCTCTGCTGCTGCACCCCCTCTTTTTTCCCCAGTGTCCCTGTCTCAGACTAGTTGGGGACAGTGTAAGCAGACAGGAGGTATAAAACAGAAAATGGTAATTCTGTGATAACCAGAGTCAAGGACCAAACAGAAATTACTATTGCCAAGCCCCTAACGAGGGGCTCCGCAGGGTTATTCCTTTCCTTATAACAAACCCCAATAATTCAAAATACTTTCCTATTCTAACTCTATAACGAATCCATCCTGACTTCTCAGGGTCCTTCTTTTGTCTCAAAAACTGGTTTCAGAATAGGATATATTTTCCCCAGTTTTCCGAAGACAGCCTCAAAAGTGCTTTTTGTCATTTTGGGGAAACAGATCAGGTAAAACAACAATTGTGGAGAAGTTAAAGGGCTTAAGAAACGGGAAGGGGTTCTTGTAGTAATTCATGGTCTTTTGTTCCTAACCCTGACTGCAGATCTACCTAATTAAATCTTGGAGTAGGGCCCAGGAACCTGAATCTGTAAAAGTGATTCTTATGCTGCTAGCCTGACTAGAGACTGTGAAGGACTGGTAGTATCTGATTTCTTATGCAGAGAATAATTTGAAAATTCTTGCTATTCAGCCTTTCACTTTGATTCCAAAGAACACCGCTCTTGTGCACGTGCGCGCATGCTCCCTCCCCCCACACACACACTTGAAGTAAAGCCACGCAAATCCTTTCTCCTCCTAGTTTCTAACCTCAAGAGTGAAAGCAGAAATATAGGTTCTTCCTTACAGTGCAAAGGTTACCCACTTCTCAGATTCTCTAGTTCTAGGCAGGGATGTCCAGTTCAGCCACGCACCTCCTTCCTTAGGGGGCTCACCATTCCCCTGCTAAGTGAGCATGAGATGAAAATGGGATCTGAGCTACTTCTGTTGCCTGTAATATAAAGTTTCTTGTTAACTAATTTCTTTCAAGAAATCCTGAATTTGCTTTCCTTTAGATATTTCAGAAAATGTTAATGCTAATTTGAGAACCGTGGAGGTTGCCAGTATGCCAGCCAACTTCTTGTTACCTTGATCTGGGCCTTGGAATCTACAGGCAGGTTCCTGCAGGCATCTTATAGGCTGCTGTTGGAGTTTTGTTTGAACCTCCTTGATTTAGGAATCTTTTGTACCTGGTTTTGTGGTACTGTTACCGCCCAGTGTGGGGCCTTCTGCTTGCCGCAAGACATGCCAATAGTCAAGAGGCAAGGTGGTAGGAGAAAAAGGACTTTTTTATTACAGCTTGCTAGCAAGAGGGAAAATGGCTGACTCATATCCAAAAGAACCATCTTAAGGGGGCACAAAATCTTATAGCAGTTATATAGGCCATTGGGTTATAGGGGAGGGGGTTAGGAATGTTGACCTTCTGGTGTTACAGACTGGGAGTGCCACACCAGATCTTTCATTTTTCACTGATGATGGCTATCAGCATAGACTCTCTGTTCGGGGGTCATCACATTCCTAAGGAACTCAGAAAAACAAAGTTATCATCTTATCGTAGCTGGGAGGTACATGCACAAGCAGGGGTTTAGATCTCTTGTAGGGTGCATATCCAGCTGGGTTAGTTTGACTAAGGTCATTCAAAGTTACAATAGAGTTTTTCTTTTCTATGGCTTCCCTTATGTCAACCTTGTCTTGAGCCGGTATCAGTACCTGATAGAAATCCTAAGACCTGGCAAGTTAGAAAAATGTAAACTCTCTAACTCTGTTACAAGCAAAGCATTCAGGAGAGAAACTTTTTCTGTCTTTGGCATATCAAAATGTGGCCACGGAAGGCATGACTCTGATACTGCAGACAGTAACGTCTAAAGGAAAACAAGTCCATGTGGGTTTCATCAGCCTACTTCAGATCACAGACATGGTCTGTTCACTTAGGCTTTTTGATGATCACACTCTTCAGAATAGTGTTTTCGGGAATAAGGGAACTAGGAAGAGCTATTTACATTTCCCCGTAAGGAGGATGCCTGTGCGCCAGGCTTGACTGGGCAGTTCCTAATCCAGCAGAGTTGTTAGGAGCACTCCCTTTCACTTGCAGACATGCCTTGTTTGGATGACCCAGTACAGGAGCCAAGCAAATAGGTCTTGGAAAGAATGAAATTTGGACAAGGTGAAAAAAAAAGAAACTTTGCAGTTTCATTTACTTTTATGAGAAGTGTATAGATTCTAACATACTGTTGTGCAAATAGCTGGTCAAATCTTACGTATTTACAAATATTACGTAATCTTACTCTATATTATAAGTAATTGCTGGCTACCTAATCCTAATCCCCTGAGAGAATGAGAAGATCTTTGAGTTTAGAGAGACTTTTATGGGCTCTTGCTTCCTATTATTTTCCTTATTGCCTGGCACACAGTAGCTTCCCAGTAAATGTTCACTGAATAATGTTCCTTGACTAAACGAATGAGTGACGAAGCATGAATATGATCCAAAGGACTGCTGTTTTAAAACTGGATTGTCCTGTGACTGACTGTCTTAGTAGGTGGGCATGACTAGACCTCACAGGCTGTAATGGAGTTTGTGATGAAGAATTCAACAAATGGTGAAGGGGATTTTGGTTAATTAGTAATATCTCCTTTATCTGATTTTCTACTTCTAATTATGAGATATAAAAGTGACGGCCCTTCACATTTTCTCAACCAGAAGTTTAAAAGAGAACTCTCTCTCCCTCCCCCTCCTCTTCCTCTCCCTCTTTATGAGAAATCGTGAAGAGATCTGTTTAGCTTTGTTAACCATTTCCTGAACTTCTTTAATCCTATGATATCTATTAACATTTCATGGGAGAATTGCAGCAACCTCAATATCCAATTTATTTCTACATATCATTTTGGATTCATGGTACTAAGAAAATCCTAAGTCACGAAGATAAGTGATGAAAGTTTTTAATCTTACCATTTTAAGGCTTTCTTCAGTGAATCAGAGATGACAGAAGAGCCTTATTCTGAGTTCTACACAAAAACTAGTGAAATTGATAAGACAATGTATTGATGGACTCCAGAGTCTTATAATGTGGTATATTGACACATTTAAGGGTATATGTTGTTTCTAATTAAAGATTTTAAACATACAAACGCTGACCTTTAAAAATGAAATTCTGTTGGTGAAACCCCTGAAGTATCGATCTCTGAAGTCCTTTCAAGCTTTAAAATTTAATGAGTCTGTGGTGCATTTTCCCTTGAAGTTTCACAGTTTCCTCCCAAGCCTGCCTCCTCTCTGCCTCCTTGGCTGTCGTTCCTCTTCTGGGTTATTGAGGAAATCTTCATTGATATTTCAGTATAAATTGGAAGGGGAAAAAATGAACATTCTCGGACTTCTATATAATTTGTGATCACTGTGTGCAGACATATAACATTTTTCACAAAGTTCTTTAAAAAAACATTCTGTTAAGATAGATTACATTTCATTATTTCACTGGAAAACCAATTTTATATATTTATGCCCCCTGTCGCCATAGACACGCAAAACAGATTAAGCTAAATGTATTCATCTAAGCAAAAAGAAAAGAGTATCTCCTAAAGTTTTTCTTTTCCCAAGCCATCATTTAATGTATACTAATTATGTAATTTTCTTTCATGGGGACCTAACATCACTTGTTCATTTGAAAGTAGAACATGGTTTTTAAGGAAAAAATATTCTTTTTTATTTTAAATAAAAATGGTCCTTGACCTGCTGATAATCTCTTGTAAATAAGTGACTTTAAAGAAAGAGTTTTCTTCATTTCAGCACTGTTGTGCTTCATTTCTCTGTAAAAGTGTACGTAATAGAGCACAGACATTCACAGGTGCTTTTGTTTTATGTGGTTAAGAACGTCTTAAACCTTAAACACCCCAGGAAGATGGGTGCCTGATAACAGAGCCAAAGGTGTTTATTTCAGCTCCTACAACTGTTGATTCTTTTTCTCTACTTTAATCATAATTTTTTTCATCCTGGTGTCACCATTATCACTCTTTTGACCTAATTCTTAAAGTGGAGGATACATCTACTGATAGAGGACGAAAGAGAAGAAAACTGATTGTCTGTTGAGCACCTGCCACGTGCCAGGCCCTTTGCCAGATTATTTTATGTACCTTAGGCCACGTAGGAGCCGCTTTCTAGTAGAACTGCGGTGTTATGTCTGTACAACAAAGGAACAAAAAACTTGCACATTTTACAAATCAAGTACTTCAAACCTAGTTCAGCTTAAGGAAGCACCTATTAAATTTCAGTTTTCCCCGAGGAATGGGGGCTTAAATAGTTTTAAACTTCTAAATGTAATGTTCGCAGCTATGACATACAACTATCTACTGGGGCTTTGGGGGGAAAAATTAAATAAATAAAATCTTTAAATGTGATGTTCAAGTCTATTTCTTGATTCCAATATAGTTTTCACAGATGGCTCTTGATCTTACCAATGTAAATCTATATCAAATGATTACTTTAGCTTTAAATATAAAATCATATAATATTCCACCTCCATATTTGTCTTTTAGGGTCTATTTATTTTAAAAAGGCATTGAACTTTGTATTTAAGTGGCCATAATAGTATTGTTTTCCCCAGCGTGAGAGCAGATGTTTTGGGGGGTTTTTTTGTTTTTTTTGCTAAGGAAGATTTGCCCTGAGCTAACATCCATGCCAGGCTTCCTCTACTTTTTAGTACGTGGGCCGCGAGCACAGCTAACAGAGTGGTGTAGATCTGCACCCAGAACCAAACCCCGGCCACCGAAGTGGAGCGAGCCAAACTTAACCACTAGGCCACTGGGGCTGGTCCCAAGCAGATGTATTTTTATAATTTGTTGAAATAATTCTTAATCATTTTGCCCTTGATTGGAATTATATTTCTGATTCATAATGAGAATGTATACATAAGTATGTTTGTTCATTTCCATTTGTAACTAGAGTAAGCAAAGTTTCATTCCATAATCCTAATGAAATGTAGAATGCTTAGTTTGTAAGAATAAGTTCTGGAAGTCTGAGCTCAGTAATTTTAGAGTTAGAAGTGAACCTTATATATCAACTAGATTCGGGCCTGTTTTGCAGATGATGAAACTGAGAACCAGAGAGGTAAAATGGGTTAAATGAAAAGAGTTCATGGATTAATTATGTTTCAGAAGTGAACATTAGTTAAAATAACAAATCTGATTATTTTTGCTTTTGATCTATTAAGGGAAATTTTTTTTAAAAAAGTTAGAGGAAAAAGCATAAAAGTTAAAATTATTTTTAACTTAATTAATTAGCTTGTCATTTTGAAGTGCTAATTTGGGTAACTAGATAACATGAAAAGTTTCATGAGCCCATTCCTTTGCCTCATAATGAATCTAGCAATTCAGTTGAAGTAGACTTGTGCAGAATATCTAATATTTGGTGGTGTTACTTGAGGAAGATTTATTCCTCCCTGCCAGTCATGCATGAGCAGAATGGTTCCTTAGCTGTGCCGTTCTTTCGGGGATGAGGGACAAGAAGAGCCAAATGTCCACATGAATGGCTGTTTGTGGGTTCTCCTGGGCTGCTGTGTGTGCTGCTGTTTAGAAATTTTGTTTACAGATCTCAGAGGCCACTGACTTTGCCTAGGGACTCTACCCGAAGTAAAAGTGAAAATTAAAGGGAGAGGGCTCTACCCCCCAGTGGGGTAGATTGGTGGTCTTCACAGTTCCTGATGAAAAAATTATTTGTCACAAAGAAGCTACAAGTAGATGTCCTTGGTTATCGTTGCAAAGATGATAATTATTTGATCAAAGAAGGGATTAAATTACTCCTTCTCGGGGTTCTAATTTCTCGCTTCCTCATTCACAAAAATTCTTTCAGTGATAGAACTTCTTTTTTTAATACTTGTTTCTTAGGTGTCTAGCCCCTCAAGCTGAACTAGGCTTCTGAGCACCAATCCACTTAATCCTCCCCACAGTGAGGACTGGGAAAAATGAGTAGTAGATATTGTCAGGCTGACCATGTGTTTGTTCCTGGGATTACAGAGCTTTACCTGTCAGTTTTTATTGCTACAGATCACAACAGCCTAGTTCTTCTAAGATCTTTCCATGAAACAGTGACGATTACTAATGGACCCAAAGTGAAATCTTCTCCTATTAGGGATATTTAATTTAATCATTAAGCAAACAATTTTTGAAATATTACATACTGGCATTCATGCTTTCCTGTATAGAGATATATAGATACAGAGCAAAGGTTTGCTCAGCTTCACAAAAGGAAGAAAAGTTAGTGACGTTCGTTGGTTCTAACTTTGCTGAATGTTGCTTGCCTGGTATGATTCAAATAACTTTTACGTAATAAAATAATGTAGCAATTGTATAGTTAACACTTAATTCAAACTGGGATCGTAAATTCGAAATCAATTTGCTGTATTCTTATATATCCTTGTGTGGGGTGTACCCTGTTTAGCTCCACTTTCTGTATGTGTGTGTTTTTTGTTTTGTTGGTTTCCTCCTGCCTCTTATATACTGGGAATTTTCTTGTGGATAACAACAAAGAAATTTGGAAGCTGGAAGTAGTGTTAAGCCAAAGGTGCAGGATCCTAGGGAAGTAGATAGTGTGGGGCAGCACTGGCTGGAGTGAAATGGGTAGGAATGCTGTGGTGGGTGCAGTTTGCAGACACCTCATGCAGTGGAGGTGGTGGAGGAGGAGGAGGAGGCAGCAGAAGATGAGAGGTAAAGGAGTTGAAAACAGGTGTTTTGTAAGGAATGATGTTTTTTTTTCTTCCAGTCTGATCATTATGGAAAGGAGAATGTTCTGTAAGAAACTAGGAGATGGTCTTAATACTATGTTTTGTGATGTGATATTCATGTTCCCAGAGCTTCATTTCCATGGGTTCACCCAGGAAATGGCATCTTCTGCTACTGAGGAGCCAGTTCTAGTTTTCCTAAAGTCCTGTGATTGTAGGAAATTGGGAAGTCTATTATGCCACAGTGAACTTGAGTGGAGATGGGGGTGAGATTTTGGCTGCCGTGCCCTCTGTCTCTTTGAAAGAGAACCCATATGAATGGCCTCTAAGCTAGAATATCAACCAAATAGATCTTGTGGATGTGTCATGGCTAACCTGTTGAGAAAGATATAAATCAAAACCATCACACTCTACTAACTTTAGCAATAAAATCAGCCTCACTGAAAAAAGAGGAGGCAGAGCTAAAACAGTCCCTTTCTCTTGATTCATTACAGCCCCTCAGGGAGGGAGAGAACCCAGGTTCATCTCTAAGCAAAGCTCGTTTAGAACGAAAAGTAATATTGAATTGCACTTTACAGTTCTACAGAAAGCTTTCACATATGTGCTGTTTTCTCATTTGACAAAGATGAATGATGGGAATGATAAGGCAAAAGGAAAAAAAGCTTTAACCTTAGTGTTGCTTTATTGAAAACTCTACCTCTAGAAGTTACTAGGTTAACAAATGTCCATCTGAAAGTGCTGTTTTCCAAACAATTTTGTCATATCATCTCAAGCATCCCAAGTTTGGGCCTCTCTATTTCCAGCATATCAGTTGGGAAGATGGGCAAGTTGCTTCCTCTGCACCCCTACCTACCATTCTGTAGTCTTGTTGGTGATCGTCTCTCTGTGTTGGCTCATGTGCATGAAAGACCAGGAATAGGTCTTAGGCTTAAGCGAGAGTTTAAACAGCATGACTAGCACCCAGTTTCTCTTGCTTTCCATCTCTCAGCTCCATCCTAACAGCCTCTTCTCGCATCACCCTAGAGCTACGTGTTTCCAGATGCAAGTGCAGAGGGGAAGAATGTGGATGTGACTCTTTCCCAGAAGACCCAACAGAGATCTCATTGCATCTCACTGAATGGGTCATGTTCTCACCCTGAATCAATGCCTCTTCACTCATTGGCTTAGATCTAAATAAATCAGGAGATTGAGAATAATTCACCAGAGCACATGGGCCAAGTGTAGGGGAAAGGGATGTTCCTCCAGAGGCAAATTAGGGTGGAGTCACCATTGGAAGGATAAACCGATACTGGGCGTCAAAAGCACCAGATGCCCACGCAGTTGTGTAATTATGTAAACATTTGTATTGCTTAGGATTATGAAAATATGGTATTGCTCATAATCTGGCCAAGGTCACACACAGTTAGCATATTGGTGCTACCTGTGGAATAAGATTCAATTTGCTGAATGATTTTTGGCTCATATAGCCAATCTCTGAGGAGGGAGTCTCTGAGACTGTCAGGAAGTCGAAGAAACCGGTTTTAGGATCATTGACTCTTAGACTGGCAGAGCTGAAAGGGATGCTGCTGATCATCCATTCTCTCGCCTCTCAGAGGAAATGAAGTCTGGAGAAGCCATACAGCTTGCTTGAGATCACACACCAAGTTTGTGTGGCCTTGAAAATTGATCATCCATCTTACAGCCTAATGCTCTTTTCAGTAATAAGTAATGATAACATTAATAATAATAGCAGCTAATATTTATTGAATGTTTGCTGTATGTTAGGCAGTAGCCAAGCATTTCACGTGCAATATCTGAGTTAATCCTCACAAATATTTTATTCTCAATTTATTGGAAATTGAGGCACAGAGGGGCTTGCACAATTACCTTCAGAAGCTTCAGTCATCCTTTTCTCGCCTTGCTGTTGTAGACCACACACAGGCTTCTTTTGCCCGTGATGAGCCAGTGCTGATTTTCAGTTTCGTCTTGGATGCAGAAAACTGAGTGAGTGAAGAATGACCTGGTCGGAAAGCCTTTTGTGTGTGCTCATAGGCTTGACTAGGGTGTAGAGTTTGTAATAAGTAAGTTTAAATCTTATTTTTTCAAAGACAGTTTTTAATTTATTGACACTTCTTTAAACAGGAACTTCCAGAGAGTCAATGCAGAGCATCCCACATTATCTACAAATAAATGAAATACTATTAATCAGCGATCAAGAATTTCTCCCATGCCATATAATGGATCAACATTGGAAGTTCTATGTGGAATGTGAGGAGCTAACATTCTAAAGTCTTGTTTTCTTAGTAGCTTATTAGGTTTTTGTTCAGATTATTAACCAACATTCATATTTTATCTTGTGTGGGCTGGTGGACCTGTTTTAACACATACTTTATGAGTTGCTACTTAAGATGTGTGTTTACTGTTATAAGAAAAAATATAACTCTTCAACTATTATAGTAAGATTAATACTTTTTTGCCATTGAAATAAAGGCATTTTGAGTAAACCATATTGGCTCTCAGGCTTTCTTTTTACTAACATAAACTTGAAACTAATCTTTCAATCAACACCTCTACCTTTGTGTAAATAACAGTTGTTCCTTAAGGGAGGTAAGGATACAAATGAGAGTGATAACTGGTCCTGAAGAGGCCTCAGTAAAGGGAATCTACCTCAGACAAGAACTTTGAGTCCAGTAGCTTCCCCCGTTCACGCTGGAATTTATCTTGAAATCAAAATGTAAAATTACGAAAGAGGTTTATTTTAAGTTTTATAAAAGTTAGCATAGATAGAATTGTAACTGTGCTAAGTCTTAGAACAAAAAATGAATCATGTTGATTTGGAGGCTGATTCTTTTAAATAGGATGTACTTCACCTTTGACTTCTGCTACATTGTCATGAAGATTTTATTTTTTTAAAGAAAGAGCTGTATTCAAGAGCTTTATAGGTTTTCTCAAGGTCTGTCTGGTTTTTTTTGGTGGGGGGGGAAGATCAGCCCTGTGCTAACATCTGCCAATCCTCCTCTTTTTTTTTTTTTTTTTTTGCTGAGGAAGATTGGCCCTGGGCTAACATCTGTGCCCATATTCCTCTAATTGTATGGGACGCCACCACAGCATGGCTTGCCAAGCGGTGGATTGGTGCGCACCCAGGATCCGAACCGGTGAACCCCGGGCCGCCGCAGCGGAGTGCGCGCACTTAACCGCTAGCGCCACCAGGCCAGCCCCTCAAGGTCTGTGTTAATCGTTTGATAGCCATCTTATTCTTTACTTATTTTTCAGGCTCCCAAATAAGCTTTTTGACTCTGTGGCCTAATTCTATCTCTTCTCTCTCGTTTGGGTAGAGAAGTCAAAATTGGAATAAAAATTACTCTAGCAAGTGCCAGAATTTTAGGAAGAGGAGAGATATGGTTTTGCTTTTTTGATATTTTCTTATTTTAAGTGTATAGAACCTTTTTTTTGTTTTTGAGGAAGATTGGTCCTGTGCTAACATCTGTTACCAATCTTCCTCTTTTTCTTTTTTTTTCCTCCCCAAAGCCCCAGTGCATAGTTGTATGTCATAGTTGTAGAGTTGTAGCTCTTCTATGTGGGATGCCACCTCAGCATGGCTTGATGAGTGGTGAGTAGGTCTGCGCCCAGAATCCGAACCAGCGAACCCTGGACTGCTGAAACGGTACGCGCAAACTTAACCGCTATGCCACCCCACCGGCCGGCCCCTAGAATCTTAAATATCTTTAGAATATACAAGAAACTGGTTAACAGTTGCCTCTGGGGAGAAAAATTATGGCTCAGGGGAACTGAGAGGAGAGGAAGACTTTTAACTACATGTACCCTTGGGCAGCTTTTGAAATTAGTTCTATGTGTGTGTTCTTTCTATTCAGATAGAAGTTTTAAATATCTGAAAAGAAAGCACCTGGAAAGATTTGCCTAATAATAAAAGTGTAAAGACATATCGGATCATTTTATCTTTCTTCCTTTGAGAGTCCACTGAAAACGTTCAGGACAGAATGACCCTATGTGTTATGATGTTTGAGAACTGACAAGAATTTTTTATTTCATTATCATTTTCTTAGACTACCTATTTTTCTAAATCTTGAATGATCTATGTGAGGCGGTCTATTTGGCTTTTATTATTTAATGAGATATTTAAAACATGGGCCATTAGGAAATATACATATAACATAGAAAATTGTATATATAAGTAAGGGAAAAAATGCAAATTGTTAGACAATGTTTAATATAAATCCTGGTTGTGTTAAGTAAATAAAAATTATATGCCTTTGAATGCATGTGTAATGTATATAACCATATAAGTATACATATATTTTTGTGTGTATGCCATATATACTTTATAAGCTATGAAATGTGTATTTGTACGTAGAAGCGTGTATGTGGGGTTGGGGCATGTGGAGTGAAAGGTCTGGAATGCCAGAGATAAGACTGTTTGCAGTGTCTGTCCCTGAGGGAGCTGGACTGGAGAGGTGGAAGGATACTTCTGCAGTTTACTTTCCAGTTAAAAAAAAATAGACTTATATTTCTTTTGTAATTTAAAAAAGATTTTTAAAAGAATAACTTAAAAAGCAGGTATTTTGTTTGGTGATTACAGTTTACAGAAGTCATACATTCTGTGTTTATGTACAAGAAATCTTGCAATTCTAAGTTTCCATTTTAGTGATCAAATTCTTAAACTTAATTTTCCAAGCCCATTTAAAATTTTATACGCCAGCTGGTAGCTGACATAACACCCAGTGCCCTAGAGGCATGCTGAATATTGCCCAAACTAAACAACAAAAGGGTGTACTCCAACCAGGGTTAGGGTCCAGACAGTTACCTTACCCCGGATCGTCCTATGAGAAGACTGGACAATTTGGGGTGTTTGCTAGATGTTTTGCCTATTCAGGGTTCTAAATGAAACCCAGGGTCAAGCTTCTGACACTAAGCCATATAAGGGACCTCCAAGAATATCTGATAATCCAGTCTTCTACCTGATGTTTGCATCCTTTCTATAAAGCTAACTTCTTGAACACCTCTCGGATAATACTCCATAGCCAACAAGGAAGCCTGTTCCATTTCAGACAGGTAGTCCTAAGTGTTAGAAAGCTGGAGCCTCAATATCCCAGGCCTCACAACCCTGTTACGACAAAATAATACTTCTTTTTAAGTCTTGAGTTATTGTGGCCCAAGCTCCCACTGGCCTGGTTGCTGGGGATGTCTGAGCACACATCTTGTCCTTTTCTCCTCAGTCTCACTCAGTCCCTTTGAGTGCCCCTCCTGAGTTGGGTCCTGTCGGGGCCTGTCTAGACTGCGTGCAACAGCAGTCCTATCCCATTTCTCTCACCTCAGTTCTCGCCCTTATAAAAACCCAGGGCACACTATGCCAGATTCTTAAAGATCTCTTGTACCTCCCTGCCGCTGCAAAAGTGAGATCCAGGCCCCCCAGTCACAGCCCTGCTCTCTGGTCCCAGCGTAACCTCCAGCCTTGTCTCCCAGTCCTCTCCAATCTTTGACCCACTCTCAGACTCCTTGTCATCCCGGTGATGGGCTGAATTGTGTCCCCTCACAATTCATCAATTCAAGTCCTAACCCCCAGCACTTCAGAATGGCACTGTTTTGAACTGGGGCTTTTAAAGAGGTGATTAAGTTAAAATGAGGCCATTAAGGTGGGCCCTAATGCAATCTGACTGGTGTCCTTACATGAAGACATTTGGACACACGAAGGGACACCAGGGTGCACAGGTAAAACACCATTAAGGTCGCAGGAAAAGGCAGCCATCCGCAAACCCAGGAGAGAGGCCTCAGAGTGAAATCGGCCCTGCTGACTCCTTTTTTTTTTTTTTGATTTTTTTTTTTTATAATTTTATTTATTTATTTTTCCCCCAAAACCCCAGTAGATAGTTGTATGTCATAGTTGCACATTCTTCTAGTTGCTGTATGTGGGACGTGGCCTCAGCATGGCTGGAGAAGTGGTGCGTCGGTGCGCACCCGGGATCTGAACCCGGGCCACCGGCAGTGGAGCGCGCACACTTAACCGCTAAGCCACGGGGCTGGCCCCCTGCTGACTCCTTGATCTTGTGCTTCCAGTCTCCAGAACTGTGAGAATAACATCCAGACGCTTACGCCACCCAGTTTGTGGTATTTTGTTATGGCAGCCTTGGCAAACTGATACCATTCCAACTCCCCCCTACATTTATTCGCACTGGCTGGAATGTTCCCCTCCCTAGGATGTGCCCTCTGCCCATCTATGTTTTCCTTTGAGCCCTTTCCTCATAGATGATCTGTGTGGCTTTCTCAGACCACCCCGATCCAAACACTTCATGTTTACTGCGTGGTATTATTGGTTTTCTTTTCATGGCTTGTCTCCCCAAGTAGCTAAAAAACTTGTCAAGATCAGCTTTAGGGTTTTACACTTTGTATTTCCTATAAAATATCTCAAACATATCAGATGCTCAAGAAATACCCATCAGTTGGGGTGTTTTCAAGTACAGTAACAGAAAATCCTACTCAAAATGGCTTAAACAATAAGGGAAATTTATTGTTTCATGTAACAAGTCCAGAGGTAGGCACTTCAGGGTTGGTTAATTCTTCTACTTGACAATGTCATCATTGTTTCCATCTTTCTTCCATCTCCCTTTACAGTCTCAAGATGGCTCTGCTGTTAGAGGCAGGTGTACATGCAGGAACAGCATCGTTAGAAGAAGGAAAGAGGGCCGGCCCCGTGGCTTAGCGGTTGGGTGCGCGCGCTCCGCTGCTGGCGGCCTGGGTTCGGATCCCGGGCGTGCACCAACGCACCACTTGTCCGGCTGTGCTGGGGCGGCGTCCCACATACAGCAGCTGGAGGGATGTGCAACTATGACATGCAACTATCTGCTGGGGCTTTGGGGAGAAAAAGGGAAAAAATAAAAATTAAAAAAAAAAAAAGGAAAGAAACATTTTCTTCCAGTGCACATCTTTTAAGAAACCTTCCCTGAACACCACCACCACTCCAGGAAATTGTGTCTCATTGCCCAAATTGTACCACCTGCCCGTTCCTAAATCAGTCATAGCCAGGGAAGTGGGGCTACCTTGATGGGCTGAGAAGTAAGTACATGCCTGTGCGCAGGAGAGTAGCCAGCTGTCCAGTCTCCAGACTCTGCCAGTAAAAAACACCATGTGTGAGGGGGTAAGAGCTAATATTTATTGAGCACTCAATATATACCGATCGTTGTTATAAGCATTCTCAATGTATTACCTGATTTAATCCTCACCACACCCTATGAGATAGGAAACATTATAATTCCCATTTTATAGCTGAGGAAACTGAGGTACAGGATGAAGTGACTTGGCCCACAGTCACACAGCTACCAAGTGGTGAGCTGGGATTCAAACCTGGTAATCTGGCTTCAGAACTCACACTGTTAGGGACCATATATTTCCCCTCTCTCAACCAAACGTACCTGCTGGAAAATATCTGTTAGATGATTAAAACAGTGTTAACATCATTCTGAGTGCTGGTGACCCTGTTGACTCCCTCCACCTACACCTTCTGAGGGAGTCAGTGTTGGTAGAAAATGGAACACTGCGTCTTACTGGATGAGTGTCAATATGAACACGTTGGTATCTGCTCTTGGGCTCTCTCTTTTTCAGTCTAGGGAATTCCAGGTATAAAGAATGAGTCACGTTTGTTCATCTGAAGTATTGTTCAAACTGCGTTTTCACAGGGACCTCTCCTCTTGTTTTAAAATAAATGCATGTGCCCATAGGACCTGGATTTTAAGTCCCTTTGGATTTTCAGCGCTATGAGGGCTAACAGCACATAACCTCCACATGTGTTTCTTTGGACTCCCTCTCCTATTTCTTCTCATCTCATTTTTGTTGAAGCCCATTTTACAGAAGGAAACCAGAGACATGTCTTTCTTAAACATGTAAAAGCCAAGAAATATGATAAGTTTAACGATCATAATGTTCTCATGTCACTAATTCTTTTAGTACCTAAATAAAATGAACAGAATTTGAGGCCGTGTCAAATCAACTTGCCTCAGTTTTAATTTAGGCCCCGAATACAGGCTGGATGGTTAACCTCTGAATTCCTGGGACATTTTGTAAGTTCATGTTCTTTCATTTAGGCTCCTTTGCCAGGGACTTTAAAGTAGGACCAGAAGATGCAAACGTTTGAAGCCGTAATGTAATAGTGGTGCTTCTAAAGGTGAGCGCAGTCAGCGTTTCTGTCTGTAGGTCTTTGCCAGACACCGAAAAGTTCCATCACGCATGGCAGTTTGGCTGAGATATGAAGCTGGGTCGTGTCCTTCAAAGCAGGAGGCAAGGAAGTGGTAAGGCGAGTTCCCAGCTGGCGGGTGAGCCTCACCAGTCACCCAGCGTCTTCACCTCAGCACAGGTCTTTGTTCTCTGTTCTTATTGCCTGCAGAGTAGCTGTCATAAAATGATTGAACAGAACAAAACAGTAACTATGTTTCTTTGTGTAAAAATGCTGGTGATGGAAATGAAGAGGTTTAAGAAAATGTTGATTCTTAGCCAAAAAAAAAAGGAGATATCCAGGATAAATAAAAGAGTAAACAGTCACATTTGGAAGAGTCCAGCTCTGCGTCACAAATGACTTCATACGTAGTAGTGCAAAGCCCAGAAAGCCCCAAACCCT
The DNA here is from genome assembly GCF_057802395.1 of Ceratotherium simum simum. NCBI lineage: Eukaryota > Metazoa > Chordata > Mammalia > Perissodactyla > Rhinocerotidae > Ceratotherium > Ceratotherium simum. The sequence goes on from NC_141903.1 coordinate 90,243,332, forward strand.
CTACAATTGCGGCCTCCTTTTCCGTTAGAAGCCGAGTGGAGTGACTTGAGCCCCTCAGTTGACATACAGGGCAAAGTCCACCACCTGCCCCGCTTTAAGTGCCCACCCCTGCTTCTCTGCATGTTCCCAAGAAGGGACTTGTGTTCTCCCACTGTAGCTGCTTTTCTAGGAAGCTCTCCATCAGCCTGCTGGTCAGCTGGGCCCAGGGCATCGCTCTTGGCCATTCGTGCTGTCACCACTTCCCACATCCCTCTGCCTTGCACTAATCTCACCCCACCTGGTCCTTTCCCCACAGCATCCCCCTCTGCAGCTGTTGTGGAGCAGGCTTCGCTGAAGGCCGGGGTAAAGGAGAAGATGTTATAGCACAGCACAGCAAGCGACTTAATGACTGGACGTGACCTCCACCACAGGGACTTTGTCCTTGCTGACATCCTTTTCAGGCTGTGCTTTGGTTGAAGAGTAAAAGACAGTGGTAGGAGTACAGGCTCTGGGCTGATGTCCTAGCTCCCACTCACGACTTACGGAACCTTGTGACCCTCCCTAGGTCTCATTCCATGTCTGTTAATGGAGCCACCAATGTAACTCCCTCCCAAGATTTTTGTGAGGATAAAATGAGATGACCTGTGTACAACAGGCATCCTAGTGGCTGGCACGTAGTGATTGCTCAATAAATGATAGCTGCTGTTCTTAGGGGGATTAAGTTGCCTAGACTCCCCTTCTTCTCTCTAAACCTCTGATCAACAACCCTGCAGCACCGACCCTGCCACACACACACACACACATACACTGCACTACAGTTCTGTACCCATTACAGCGGAATCTTTGATAAAGAGTCTGGGCATCAGTAATTTCTTAAGCTCCCCATGTGATTATAATATGCAGCCAGGCTGAGAACCGCTTCTAAAGACGCTTTCCACATCTTCTCCTTCTCTCTCTTGGCCACCTATCACCTTTCTCCAGGCCTGCGAGAGAAACTCAGGATTCTCCTGTGCTTTCCCCCATTTTATTATAAGGACAGCATTTTGGCTCTCTATGACTCACCCTTACCCATCTAGGCTATGTCCAGGGGCCCTTGGCTTTCTCACTGTCAGAATATTCTTGTAGGTGTTTTCTGCTCCGGCCATGACGTACAAGAGATTACATTCAGTGGTTGCTTTGAATAATACTTTTCTTTTACAGTAGCAAAAAGCTACTATAGTTCTCCCCAAATTGGGTTATTGTATGAGTCCTTACACATGTCCCTTCCAGACTATGGAGTTCAAGGATTCCACCTGTGGGACATAAGAAGCTGGAAGCCACTGGAGCACAACCTAGCAATATACTTGGAGTACTTATAAAATATTTCTGCAGATCTTAGGGGGTTTTCAGTCTTGGCTGCACATAAGAATCACCTGATGAGCTTTAAAACCTGGCCCAGATCCAGCCCCTCGCCCCCACAACACCCCCAAGATTCTAATTTCATTGATCTGGAATAGCATCTGTGCCGTCAGTATTCCTATTAATCTCCCCCAGATGATTCCAGTGAGCAGCCACTGGCCTCTGAAACCTGCTCTCATCTCTTCACTTTTCTCTCCCACCCACCATCTATCACTGCATTAATCCTGAGTTTCTCATCTGCCCCAGTAAAAGAATCACCTGGGATACTTCTTAAAAACACAGATACCTGGGCCCCATTCCGGGCTTACTGAATCAGAATCTCCAGGGAATTTTTTTGACAGGTGCCTAGGTGAGTCTTATCAGGAAATGTGGGAGACACTACATTAACCCAAGTTATATTAGCCCATTTTCAGTTGATTGATATGCACTTCATTCATTTACTTAAATATTTAATGAGCACCTAAAATGTGCCCAACATTGTTTCAGGTGCAAGGAATGCGGCAACGAACAAGACAAATTCCATGTTCTCATGGTTATTATGTCTAGAGTAAACGAGCAAAAATTTAGTTTCAGATAGTAGTAAATGTCATCAGGACTGCAGAGCAGGATAAAGAGCTCAAAGGTGACGTGGAGGGTGGCAGGCCATTGTTTTAAGGGGGCACGGGGTCGGGTGGGCTGGTTTTGAGAAGGTGCATCTGAACAGACACCTGAGTGATGAGAAACTGCTTACGAACTCCATTGCAGCCCCGTTTATATCATTTTTAATCTATATGTCTCATGTCTCCTAAATTAGACGGGATTTTCTTCATGGTCAGGGACTGTCTTCTATATTTCTGTATTCTCCCATAGCAACCAGTCTAGCACTTTGCACAATCAAGAACTCAGTGAATCACACCAGAATCAAAGCATTTCATCCTTAAATATACCTTTTAAAGACTCAGCCAGCAGAGGATCCAGCAAGTTACCTGCTTACTCAATAAAGGAAAATCCAGGGGAACGTAAGTCATCAGATACTCAGCCCAGAGCCAGACTTCTTGCTTGCATCCAGCTGCTAGCCATAGTTACAGATTCTTATCAGAAAGTCTTCAAAACATGCCAAGATCTGGTCATCTGTGCGTGACTCCACACTCGTGAGGTCAGACACTAAGCTTTGATGGATCCTTAGTTCTAAGATGTGATGTTCCCTTCTCTGATGACACTCAGGATTGTCATAAAAACCAAATGAAATTAATGAAAGGAGAGACACTTTAAAGCATGCTAATTGCTACAGCATGACAGCGTACTATTATTATAGCCACAGTCATTCACCGTGTTCTTATAGTTGATGTGGTAGGTATTTACATCCTTTCAGCCTCTCGTTTCTGCAGTGAAACTTCAGAAGGAAGACTCTGCCAGGTATGCCTTCCCCCTCGGAGCTCTGCTTTCGATAAGCCCTCCTTACTCATCTTTGCTTTTCCTACTTTTCCTTCAAGGATGTGCTTGGATCGCCCTCCCCTCGGAGTGAAGTTGTTTAGTGGTGTCCTCAGTGACTGTGTCCTCTTGGCTGAATTCCTCAAGCAAGGCTGCTGTTTGGCCCATGGATTGGCATCTGGCCCCAGTGGGTTGGCTCCTAGCATCTCCTGTCCTGTTGGTTATTTACGTTCTGGGTGCAGGGACTCCCTTTGTGACTACAGTGTCTTTCTTTGAGGGCAGGGAATGTGTTCTATCTTTCTTTGCATCCTTACAAGCAGTACATTTTCATTAACAGTGACTTTTGGAGATTGTACTGGGTTGAATAAGGTCCCCCCCAAATTCATGTCTCTGCAAATGTAATCAAGTTAAGATGAGGTCATACTGGATTAGAGTGGCCCTAAATCCAATATCTGGTATCCTTAAAGAAGCGAGAAGTTTGGACACAGAGGAAACATAGGAAAAGAAGTTCACATAATGATGGAGGCAGAGATTGGAACGATGCAGCTGCAAGCCAAGGTTTGCCAGCAACCACCAGAAGCTAGGAAGAGGCAGAGAAGGATTCTTCCCTAGAGGCTTCAGAGGGAGCATACCCCTGCCAACGTCTTGATTTCCATCTTCTAGCCTCCAGAGTTGTGAAATAATACATTTCTGCTGTTTTAAGTCACCCAGTTTGTGGTAATTTGTTACTGCAGCCCTGGGAAACGAATACCCTGGGAATGCTGAGCATGCTGTACTTCTGGGGCCACCACCAGCCCTGGGCAACCTGCTTTCTGAAGACCTGGGGTGCTGATCAGAGCCAGGTTTTAAGGAAAGGAAGGTAGCGCTGAAGGCAGTGGGTGGAGAGGACAGGGAAAGAGCTGGTGTGGTCCGAGTATAGAACAATCCAAAGCAAAGTTTACAAACGTTATGTTGTGTTTTTAAGGTCCCATCAGAGAAACAGTCTGCTTTATGACACAAAGATCGATCTGGGAGTTGGAGACAGGGGAGCGACTGAGTGAATGGATAACCACTTTATGATATGATATATTCAAAATACTAAGATGGACCTATTTGGGAGGAAGTGTGTGTGTGTGTATTTCATAGAACCCTTGCTTGAGATGACTGGAAGCTCGGGTGGTGTGAGCCGGGGGTTGTGATGGCTGGTGGACTGTTTGAATTCCAGTCCTGGAGGCCTTGGTTTCCTCAGTTGTCAACAGCATGGACACAGGGACAGACCACCTGGGTCGGAGTTCTGGCTCTGCCGCTTGCTGGCAAGTTATTTCACCTCACTTGCCTCTCTCTCTTTTTCCGTAAAATCTGACTAGAAACGCACCTCCCTCACAAGGTTGTGAGGATTGAAAGAGGTGATCTGCATAAATTGCTTAGAACAGCGCCCAAGGTGGATAATAAAACCCTTAGTTGTTTTTATCATCAACACCACCAAGTGCAGATGAGGGAGACCAGAAGGGTGAATTATGCGACCTTTAATGACTCTTCCAGAAAGAGGATCCCCCTGGGGAGAAGGAGATGAGTGCAAAGATGGCCATTTGCTTGAAAATAAGTCTGCAAAATGGATATTGAAGTACTTGCTCCCGCAGCACAGGGAATCTTTTTAAAGGCAGCATCGTCTGAGTCTCTACTCCTCTGGACAGACTCTAGGTCCTGGGAGTAAAGGATATGGGGTCCCATGTGGCACCCTCTCTTTGGCATTCACTGGGTCTCAGGGCCTAACCGGTTCTACTCTGTCCTGCCCGGCTCCGCATCGACCGACCAGGCAGACAGCAGCCCCTCAGGCCACACAGACTGACCGAGGAAGGAAGGAAGAGACCAGCTGGGAGTGACTACCCTGGAGCGCTCCGTGCCCTGTAAAGCAGGCCCCGGGAGCCTCTGGCCCCGAAAGGCCGTGGAGCGCCACCGCAGACGTCTGGAAGGGCCGGAAGGGCAAGCCCAGTGGAGAGCATCCGCCGCACAAGTTGGCATAGTCACAAGAGCCCGCTACGAAGCCCAGGTCTGGATGTTGCCCAGTTGGTTGAGTAAGTGTGTGCTTGCTTTCCTGCAATTATTGGGTGAGCAGGAGTGGGGCCGGATACCGCGCCGCACGGCCCACCACCCTCACCCCCGCTCGAGGGTAAAGAGGAAGCCTTTCAATCAACGTGGGCATTGATTGGAAAACAACTTTGTACCCTATTTATCGGGCATAACGCTCCACCTTCCCACGCTGCTCCTAGATATTTCTCCAGGCTGCGTGGGGCACTGTCTTACCGAAGACAGCGGGCCATCGTGCGGGGCCGGAGCTTTGCAGTGCCCGGCCTTGGGGGGGAAGCGACGAGTCGCAGAGGTGAGTTTGCTTTGTCACCGCCCTCGGAGCGACTTCAGGCAAGTCGCTTAGCTCTCCAGACCTCGGACTTCTTGTCTATTGAATGCAGGGAGGGAACCGAACCTGGATGACGCTCAGGGCACGGCGGAAAGCCGCGCAGCTCGGCGGGAGCGGGGCGCGCCGCGCGCCTCGGGACTGTGTCCCCCGCTCCGCGCGGGACCCCGGCGCGCAGGAGCGGGGAGCTCCCTCTGCGGGCGCGCGGCGGCGGCGCTCCTCCTCGCTCCTCCACGTCACGGGGCGCTCGGCGCTCTCCCACCCCCGGCCGAGGGAGCGCAACTCCTCGCAGGGCGCGCGCAGAGGTGGCGAAGGAGCCGGAGGAGGCGGGAGCCGGCCGCTGCCACTGAGGGGCCGGAGGTGGGGCGCAGCTCGCGGCTCCGCCGGGGCGGCCTCTGCAGCCGCGGGACCCCGCGCTCGGGGCTCCCCCATCCCTCTCGTAAGTCGACTTGGCCACGCAGGCCGGCGGGGACACCCGGGGCCGGTGCGGGGACGCGCGGGGCTCCTTTGCCAGCGCAGGGTGGCCGGGACGCCGGGACCCTCTCCTCCTGGCGACTTGCACTTTCCCGCCGGGGAAACTCGGGCGCCGGGTCCTCGCGGGGAGGCGGGGGCGTGGGCCCGGGGAGCCTGGCTGCGCGCCCCGGGCCTGCGGTGTCCGGAGGGGTCGGCACGGGCACCGGCGGGCGCGCACGGAGTCGGGGGCCAGGGGGGGACCCCGCCGTGCGCCGAGCGCACGCCACAACTTGGGGGCCCCGCGCGGCGTCTAGACGCTGAAAAGTTCCCTGAGGCCCGCGCTGGGAAGGAGGGCGGCGCGGGTGTCCCTCAGGGTGTCCTGCCGACGCGGAGCGGCGCCCGCGTCCCGGGCTCCCGGGCAGAGCAGGGCGGGGTACCGGGAGTCGCCGCGCGTCCGCGCCAGGGTTTCGCGGGACTCTCCTGGGGCGAGGGTCCTGCGGGGCCCAGGGCCCCCTGGCCCCGCCCAGGTTGGGGGCGCCGAGGGGCGGGGCCCGACGCCGGCTCCTCCGGACCACCCGCCAGCCTCTCCGCGGGCCACGCGCCCGAGACCGGGTCCTGGAGGCGGGCGGGCGGGAGAGGGACGCGGCCCTGGGACCGGCTGCCGCCGCCGTGGCTTCTCCGTTGGGACAAGTGGGGGGTCTCGTAATAGTTGGGGATCGGCCGCTGCCGGACGGACCTGCGGCCGCGCCCTCCGCAGGGACGAGCTTCTGCGCTTTTTAAGGTCAGGTTTTCGTGCCGCAGAGCTGGCCGGGATCGTCCCCGGCGCGCTGCGAGCCTCCGGGATCCGAGCCGAGCGGTGTAGCCTCGGTCGTTTGCCGCCTTCCCCGAGGCTCTCGGTGCGAGTGGGTGGGCACTGGTTTATAAATCGCCCGCTTTCCGGCGCGGGGGAGGTTTCCGTCGTTGTCTGCCGCGGGGAAACTTGTGTGTCGTCCCCTTGCTGGGCCGGCGGAGAGGTGGTGATACCCGGAGGCGGTGTCTCTTCTCTTCTCGTCCTTAAAATTGAAAAGCAACAAAGCAGAAGACTAAGGGAGTTGGGGGTAGTGTTCAGGTGTCCCTGTGCGTTGGTAGACGTGGAAGGCACCCCTTTCGATCCTACGTGCATAAAGCATGCCCTTCTTATTAAACCACCTAACTGTCCAAGACTTTCTAGAACCTAACTGTCCCTTTGACGGCTTTTGTTGGTAGTGGCTTGAAGTAAAATCTTTAAAAGTGAGTGAATTATTGCAGAGAGCAGTTCCTGTGTTGCACTTTCCTAGGATCCAGTTCTGTGTGAGAAATGACAATTAAGATGCTGTTGAATCCTCTCTTATTTGTAGCTGCAGAGAAACAGTAGCCAACGAATCGGGTCCTGCGGCACTGAATGTCCCCGGGGAAGTCTACAGGGGAGTTTCCTGTGGGAGTGGGGGAGAAGTTACCTATTTACTGCTTGTATTCTTTCCTTTGAGGGACAAAGTTTATAGTGATTTGCTAAGTGCTACGTGGTCTGCACAGAGGTAGCTAGGGGTGAATGACATAACTGGGCAATAAATCAAAGTTGGCACTTGATGGCCAACCTGTCGTACAGCGCTAAGTACCGGCAGGACAGAGTATTGACTTTTTTTTTTTTAGAAGAGTCTTTTTTTTTTTTTTAATAATTTTATTTATTTATTTTTTTTCCCCCAAAGCCCCAGTCGGTAGCTGTATCCTTCTAGTTGCTGTATGTGGGACGAGGCCTGAGGCCGGAAAAGCGGTGTGTCGGTGCGCGCCCGGGATCCGAGCCCCAGGCCGCCAGCGGCGGGGGTGCGCACTTAATCGCTAAGCCACCGGGCGGCCCCGGTGTATTGACTTTGAGTGAACTCAGGTCATTGGAGGGGGAGGGGTAGACACTGTATGTGGCAGTGCGCAGTTTCTGCTCTCTCCCTTGAGAATCACCAACATTAGGGGCCTCTGGTGTTGTGAGTGTGACTTGGTGACCTGGGGCTTATCATGGCACCACATACTAGAAGTAAAACTGTCAGCTTCAAAGGATTTCCTTCTTAGGCTGGAAGGCAGGAAGAAAGCAGTAAGACAGTAAGATTGTGTGATGCAAGGTTGAAAAGTCAGTTCAGCAGTCCACATTTATTGAGCACTTACTGTGTACCAGGCCTGTCCTGGGTGCTGTAGGAGCCCACATGTGGTAGACGCAGGAGGCCTTCTTGGGGAGATTTATGGTGGACCTGCAGATGAGTTAGAGCTGCCCCAACAGAGTGGAGGGCGGAGAAGGAGAAAGCGGGGGGTGCGTTCTCACCCCAGGGAGTGGTGTGCCCTGGGAGAGCAGAGAGAGTTCAAGGACAGGAGAGCGCTGGGGGGACCTGAGGGGGACCGGCACCAGGTGAGGCGAGCAGGGACCCGGGCCACGTGATACCAGGACTGGGGCCACTGTGTGGGGTTCATCCTCAGGGCAGTTTCATGCTGAAAGTATCCTGGTGAGACTTAGATTCAGAACAAAACAAAAGTCTGGTTGCTGTGTGGAGAATGGATCTGAGGAGCCCCTAGTGTAAACGGGGCTGCTTCCGCGGGTCCGGGTGGCCTGGCGGGCTGGGCGAAGGTCGTGGCGGCGGGGATGACGCAGTGGTTGGATTCCGGCAGACTCTGAGTGACTTGGTGACTGGTTTTGTGCTGGGTGTGCAGGTGACTCCCCCTACATTTGGGCCTGAGCACTTGAAGATGGTGCTGCCTGCCGTTCACAGGAGAGGGGACGTTGCAGGAGGGGCAGGTTCCAGGAGGAAAGACAGGTTTCGTTTGGTTGAGTCTGAGCTGCTCTCCAGGCTCCAGAGTGGAAGTACTTAACAAGTGGCCGGATAGAGCAGACCCTGGCTGGCCCTCCAGAGAAGCTGGGGGGCTCTGTATTGGGGTGCTGTGTAAAGCCTGGGGCAGATGCAGAGAGGGGTGTAGACCTGGAACAGAGCCCCTGTCTTCATGGAGAGAGGCGGGAGAAAAACCAGGGCGGTGCTGGGTCTCCACCGAGGCCCAAGTGGGAGTGAGCACCCTGCATGGTGCGCGTCTGTGTGTGCGTGGGTGTGTGTGCACACGCCCACACTGGGAGGCTGAGGACTGGCAGTGGCTGCCACACTCAACTCCCTGGAAGCGGCTCTTCAGGTGAGCGGTGGGACAGAGGGATGGTGTTTGTCAGATGAGAGAGCCTCACCCAGATTTGTACATGAGTGGGATGGAGCGAGTTGGGAGGAGAGGTTGAACATACAGGACCTCTGGAGCTCCCCTCCCACTCTTGGAGTGTTGGGTAAAAAACAGTCTGATTGTGCTTTTGATATTGTGATTTTGATATCCAACTCATATAACATAAACTATCAACATCTTACAGAAGCAATATTTTGAAGCACGTATGACTGTGAAATTTGAATGTTTACTTCGCAGATCCTGCACATTTAATGTTGAGGAGAAATATAGATAGAAATCATGCAACAGAGCTGCAGCGTGGCTAAGAGTGGCCCCTACAGTAAGGCCACTTCGGAGGCCTTGGTTCTGGCCCTGCCACTCCCTAGCTTATGATATACCTTGCAAAAGTTTCCCGACCTTTCCACCTTTGTTTCCTGGTCTGAAAACACCTAAGGAGTACGTGCTTTATGGGACCTCCTTGTGGGCTGTTGTGAGGTTTGCATGTGTGCATCATGTATTCCCAAGGTATGGATGTGCTCATCGTATATACACAATGTATGCATCATGTATGCACAATGTGTGCATGTGTGCATCATGTGTGCACAAGGTGTGGGTGTGTGCATCATACGTTCACATGGTATGCATGTGTGCATCATGTATGCACAAAGTATGGATGTGTCCATCATGTATTTGTGCATCGTGTCTTCACAAGGTATGCGTGTGTGCATCGTGTATGCACAAGGTATGCATGTGTACATCGTGTATGCACAATGTATGCATGTATGTGTCACGTATGCACAATGTGTAGATGTGCACATCAGTGTATACAAAATGTGTGCATGTGTGCATTGTGCCTGGCAGATAGTGAGTGCTCTGTAAGCCTTAGCGCTGGTGGGTTTATTACAATGATGTCATTTTCATCATTTCCAGATGTAGGATCTGAGAACCAGAGAATTTTGAGAACCTGTCCAAGGCCATAGAGCCAAACAGTGGTAGAGTTAGGATCCCGTTTGCTTGACTCACAGGCAGAGGCGCTTTTCACTTAGCATGTCGACAAGTGTCGGGGGCTGGATACTGTATGAAATTAACTGTAATAAAAGGAACTGGTCGCTGCTTGCCGTAGTGTAGAGAAGCAAAGCAGATGATATCAATGTTGAGGCTTACAGAGTTTTCCCAAGCAATTTAGAGGTGTATGTTGTGTATTAATTTGCATTGCTTTGCATGTCATTTTATATGCATTTCCATATGCTGGTAATTTTCCTAGTGGGATCTAAAGGCTGAAGCTTCAAGTATATGAAGTCAAATAAAATTAATCAGGAATTGAATGCAGCTGCTTCAAAACCTAATGGGCCCCTGGGCACAGTGGGCTCAGTGTGGGCTTTTGGGGAAAGGGTTAGATCAGTGTTTACCATTTTAGAAGATGTGGGAAGCCAGACAGCATTTGATAAAAGCAGGTCACGCTTTCATGTGTAATGAAGCTTGATCTGCTGAACATAATAGAAAGATACAGGGAAAGTGGAGGAAGACCAGAGGGAAACTGCCTGTTACATAAAATGCCGGAACATAAGCAGAAGCAGAAACAGAAGTCTGCTTTGTGAAGCTGAACTAACGCAAAACACCCAGCGTCAAAAAGTGACGGTGGAACTTCTGCTAAGCAATGTGAAATTTTAAAAAGAGCATAATCTTGAAGAGAAATGCGTGGGGTTTTAAAACCAATAAGTTCTCCCTAATTTGGACTTACTGGGAAATGGGCCATTTTGACTTAGTAAAATCTTAGAAATACATGTATTAAAAAAACAAAACCTATGCTTTTGTTACTTGGAGCAGTAATTCTCAAAGTGTGGCCCCTGGACCAGCCACGTCAGTATCACCTGGGTACTCGTTAGGAATGCACATTCTGAGACCACCAGATATGCTAAATCAGAACTTCTGGGGACGGGGCCCAGCACCTGTGTTTTAATCCTTGGAGCTAGCCTTCATTCCTCTTAAATTCTCGCTTCTTTGGTCTTAACCTTCGTTTCCCCATTTCCCTCTTGTGGTCACTAGCGTCTCACTGCGCTACTTATCTTCCGTCAGTCGGTATCCTCGGCAAGGGTGGTGCCCCAACCCGGACTCATCCCTGCCTCCGTCCCCAGGTCTAAACTCGTGGAAGATGCACTGAGATCCCTCGGGCTCTCACGTTCTGCAGCTCTGTGGTTCTCACACTGCCCAGGACCACACTGGTTTGGTTTTTGGTTTGGTGTTGCTGCCTTTTTTTTCCATCGTTTGGCAGTCGCATACCAAAGTGTGACTCCTCCCACACCTGCAGTCAGCCGAAACACCGCGCTGTTCTCCACAGGTGCTCCTCGCACACCACGGTTCTCCATCTGGGACCAGCGCAGTGAATTTCTGGGACCTGAGTGTTAGTCTCTGCGTTTATCTCTGTTAAATTTTATCCTACTAGATCCAAGTCTGTCCAAATCTGTTTGGGTCCTATATCTGTCCTTTTTCTTAGAAACCTTTGCGTCCTCTGCCGATTTGGCTGCTGATGTCTGGCCCAAGGAATTAATAACAATATGAGTATCCTTGTTAGAGGCCCTCCTCACAGTTAATGAGGCTGAAGAACTTGGCATCTTTTGCAATCCTTGTGGGGTGAACGTCAGAAGAAGAATTGTCATCAGTCCTATCACTCTTTGCATGGAAATTACTGCTGTCCTGAAGTGCTCCCTCACGAAGTTTCTCCGTACGAGGCCGTGTTTTCTGACTCCATCCTCCATGTCTCTCACAGTTCGGTCTCTATGGCCCGTCGTCAGGAGCTGTTTGGCTCTGATGATTGCTTCCCTGTTGCTGTTTTGTTTATACCATCAGCTTATTTATTTTTGTAGGTGACACAGAAGTAACTCTCAGCTTATTTATGGTCAGACGAAGATGAATTCAGAAAGTTTAAAATAATAGGAAGCAACACTTGTGCCTCGTCGTTTCTCTTGCTTCGCTCTCACCTCTCCCCTGCTCTAGAACTAAAGGGTTTGTGCTCAAGTCTACATTTAGCCAAGAGACTTGAGTCATTTAATTTCTTTAAAAAATGTAAACTTTTGCTCATACATGATTCTTAAAAGAGTACAATTAGACAATATAAATGCACACAAAAGTTTAAAAAGGCAAAAAGCAAAACAGCTTTATGGCGAGAATGCTTTTAGCCATGGTTGCTAGAGCATGAAAAAGTGCCTGGAATCCTACACTGCTACGCCCTTAATGATCCTTATCCAGTCCTCCTCAAGCCCTCGCCCTCCTCCCTCCCCCTGCAGTGAAAGACCAGCCTTAAACCAAACTGCAAAACTCTCCATAAAATCCAAGCCTGCTTTCCTCCTCCAGGATGCTACCACGCCTCTTCCGACATGAGGTTCCCCCTTACCACGGTGAGAAAAACAATGCCTGGTGTTAATGGAGTTCTCTGGAATCTCAAGTACGTCTTCAGGAACACTGCACTGCCAGCTCTTGGCCTGCTTTCGTTCTCCCTCTGCCCCTCTTGGTTTTCTCATTCAGTGAAGGGCGAAATAGGCGAGGTTGTCCCTCTGGAGGAGGGCTTCCGGCTGTGCTCAGACTCAGGCAGTCGGCCTGCCTGCTCTCGAATAGGTCCAACCTGTTTCTAAGGGCCCCGCGGACCCTGGCTTTTCTCCTGGTCATCTACAGGTCCGGACAGCCCGTGACGGAGCAGCTGGTTCAGACTGCAGCAGAAGGTGGGCAGTTGTGCCCAGGACCAGGAGGAACAAGACCCAGCACAGCTCCTGTACTGGCCAGTGTTCCTTTCCTCTTCCTTCTGCTCCTCTGCGTCCCTGTGGCAGCCCCACATTCCACCTGGGTGCAGCAAGGAGGGGCTCTCTGCCAGCCGTCATCTTCCACTGGGTTCTCTCTTCCCTTAGGCTTTCCAGCAAGCGCCCTGCCCTACTCTCAGGCAGGCAGAGTCAGAGAGACGTAGTACCCGATGGGGCGGGAGAGGGAAGTGGAATGACGTGCAGGGTGGGCACAAATTAAGCTGCAAAGCCTAGATCGTGAAAAAATAGAAATAGCATGATGTGGAGATTGTGGAGCTGAAGGAAGGGATGGCGAACCAGAGGAGAGATCCTGAGAAAGGAGCAGCATAAAATCAGCACTATGGCGAGAAAATCCCTGAATACAAGGAGCGTTTCCAAATGCCAGCTAGTAATTTCTCTCTTCTGGAAGTTATCTCTATGCACTAAAATTCAAATATAACAAAATAACTGGGATTTCCTGGATTTCGTTGTCAGGTCACCCAGGACCTCACTAGGATTTCTGATTCCTCCAGGCAGCGCCGTTTCTAGTTGTGTCTCTCCAGAATCTAACAGTGCCCACCTGGCACATGGTAGGCACACAGTGAATGGTTGCTGGGTGCGCCAGCAACCAATTAAAGGTGGATAGAAATAGGATATATAAGAATAAAGGTGTATATAAGACAGATACCCAAAAGAAGTGAAAGCAGGGACGTGAACACATGTTTGTATATCCGAACTTTTGGGCCCTCTCTCCCTGGTCTAACAGGGCAATCCAGCGAGTGAGCTGCATAGGCTTCAAGTTGGTACAGAATCCACGCTGTCCTGTGAAGCAGCCGTGCAGGCCTCCCAAGCTCTTGTAAGAATGACGTTGCAACCCCATCCTTCGTGACTGAAGGCCCCAGCTGGACACAACAGAAGATCAAGCATACCTTGTTCTCACATTTCCCAGCTGCATTTCTTAGAGATTGAGGGAAAAATAACCACCCTAGTCCTTGCCTCCCTCCACACATAGGTAATACCAACGTTACAAGCCTTGTTTGATGTGTAAACAGAAAGCTCTTGTTCTGCTGTCTTTACAGTGTATGAATGTTAGATGTGTAAGCTCTTTGTCTGCACATACACTGCTTTGTTAAGAAAAAGGACATAAACTGCACTCAGATCTGTAGACCTCGGAGCACTTCCTCAGAATCCTCTGTCGGACTCTCTCCTGGGGCTGGAGTTCCTCCCTTGATTATTTGAATAAACGCCACATAACCTTTAGCCAACTCGTCGTTTCAGTCGACAGCAGCATTATGCACAGGAGCTAAAGGGTGGAAACAAGGCAGGTGTCCATCGACAGAGGAGTGGATGAACAAAATGTGGTGCTCATACATATATACAGCTTATTTTTCAACATATTTTCAACTTTAAAAGGAAGAAAATTTTGACACATGCTACAACATGGATAAACTTGAAGACGTTATGTTAAGTGAAATGAGCCAGTCACGAAAGGACAAACACTGGCTGATTCCTCTGATACGAGGTTCCTAGAGGAGTCAGAGGGGAAGAGAAGGCAGAAGGGTGGGTGCCAGGGGTGGGGGGAGGGGGGACGGAGAGTTAGTGTGTAATCGGTACAGAGTTTCAGTTGGGGAAGATGGAAAGTTCTGTGGATGGAGGTGGTGATGGTCGCACAACAGTGTGAATGTACTTAAATGCCACACAACGGTACACTTAAAATTGGTTAAAATGGTAAATTTTATGTTATATATATTTTACCACAATAAAATAATAGAAAAAAAGAATATCTTTATGATCATCAACTAATTCATAAATATGGAACAACAAAAGGGAAATTATTTTTATAACAGAGAAGTGAACCAGGTAATACTTGGAAAGTATAGATACAGAGAGAAGACAGCAGTGACACCAGACTTAAAAGGATGTTTAAAACTGTGCTATTGAAAAAGGATCGCCTGCGTCCTGATATGAGGCAGGGACTTTCAAAGGCTTTTAGTCCCGTCGTCTCCTGGTTACCCCGAGGACTCCTCCTTTTTTTAAAAAAACAACTTTTTATTTTGATAAATTTCACACCTTCAGAAAAGTTGTAAGAACAGTACAGTGGGCACCCGCCTGATGCCTCCTCGACCGTGAGGACGTGGACGCCTTTCCTCGACCGTGAGGACGTGGACGCCTTTGACGAGGCTTCGGCACCGTCCGGCCCGAGGGCGACCCTGCTATTGCTCTGGGGGGTGGTCTCTGCGGCGTGCTGAGGATGAAGCCAGCCCTTGTTTGCAGAGCAGCCCCTGGTCTGTGATACGCGGGGCTCCCCCTCTGGCTGGGGCTGGGTTAAATGTTTGTGACCCCTCACCTCAGGCACCCCGTGTGCAGTCTGCCTCTCCTGCCAGCACGGACCGGTGCGTGAGCTCAGTTAGTCTGCACAGCATCCACGTGAGCCAGTGCCCGAGGCCCTTTTCACAGACGAGGAGGCCGAGGGCTGACTGACTTCTCCACAGCTCGTTAGTGCAGTCAGGACTTCAATTCAGAACCACTGGCTTTACGTTCCAAACCTTATGTTGTACCCCAAGGTGAGGCGGGAGGGTGGGATGGAGGAGTCAGGTGTGGGGCAGGAAGGAGAGGAATGGGGTCAGGCAGGTAGGGGAGGGACAAGAGTGGCTCAGAACTACTCAACATGCTTTACCCCACACGGTGCTGATATCTTTTTCTTGACGTGTAACAAGCTTCTTGCAACACAAGCTCTCGAGAAGGCAGCACCTGCATGGTGGCCTGCAGGAAGTCTGTGGCCTACGCTGTGCTTGCGGCTGGAACCACACAGGAGGGGGTTTGCCCGAAGCTGAGAGGTGCTTGCCTGAGGTATGGCGAGCAGGCTGCACAGCTCATGTCCGCGTCCTCCAGGTGTTTACCTAAAGCCTCCAGCCGCCTCCAAATACAGACGGGTAAGAAGTTCAGCATCATCAGAGACACGTAATTTTGGGCTTGGCTGTATACTTGTACTCTTGTACAAGTAGACATTTCAACCTGTTTAAATTTAAGCTTAATTTTGCTTGTCTGTGTGCATGTGTACCTCTTAAGCATTACCCTTTTCAAATGGTCATCTTTCAAAGTACATCTTTGCAAAGTTGCTTAAACATTTAAGGGCTTATTTTTCTCTATAATAAGAATGCACGGGGTCATTTGCTGCTGCTGGTTCAGTGGTTTGGGGATTTCGGGGGCTGAGATCGCTGATATTCTCTTGGCCTGTTCTTCATGGTCCCAAGATGGCTGCTACAAATCTAGCCATCATGTCGGAGTTCCAGGTAGAAAAGTGGACAAAGGGAAAAAAAGAACAAAATGGCATACTACCTCCCCCCGAATCAGACTCCTTTAAAGAACTTTCTCAGATACCTCATATTTTATTTCACTGACCTCTCTCCTACAATGGAGGCTGGAGAAAAAGGCTTTTAGAGGGGCATATTTCTGCCACCAACAATATAGCAGTTCTCTTAGTAAAGAAGAAAGGGAGGATAGATGTTGGAAAGCGGCTGGCCATCTCTACCGGAGCCGTATATAAAATCCTTACCTACCAAGCCTGTTTCCGAATTTCATCCCACTGATCTCTGTCTGTTCTGGCACCAGTACCACACTGTTAGGTTGTAACATCATAATCCATTTGAAAATCTGGAGAGTCTGGTTTTTAGTTATGCATTCTATACAGTTGGCATATAAATTTGCTTAGATAATAAAACAAATTTATATGCTTAGATGTCATATAAATTTGTTTATTTTTTAACTAAACAATCTTTTTTACTTTTTTATTATATAAACCTAAAATAAAACCTACATGTTGAGACCTGTTATCTTAATTAAAACCATTGCTAGAATGCATCCTTGTAGGACATGCCAACTGGAGAGCTTCCTAGAGTCATTTCTAGATATGACTTTTGGAAAGACATTTTACATGAATCTCTGCTTTTCAAATTCCTGTTTAGGCAGAGTTTTCCTGAGCACTGCAGATTTTATTTGTTCCACCCTTTTAACTTAATTTTAAGTTCCTAAGTCTTAACTTTATTGTGTCTGTATGCACACGAGCTCTTGGGGCAATACGTACATTTTAAACCAAAAAACACCGATCGATCTCGACTAAATGATGAGGTCATGCCCGGGTTGCTGGTCTTGAATCTTTTGGGGGAAGTGCAGAAGCATATTGAAGTCTTCGGCTCAGCTCCCTGCCACGTCGGCAGAACACAGAAAACAAGTCAAGGAGCTCTTCTGATGATTTAAAGGTGGTGTGTCTAACCCATTGATGGAGAGTGTGGCCGGCTTTCAGCCTTCTCTGCCGTCGGTGCCCTTGATTCACATCTGTTTATCCCTGTGCCACCTCCGTGGCGTAGTTACGGGCATTGGAGATTCTACTTTAAATGCACATGTAGAAATCAGAGTTAGCTACCTCTTCAGAGGCTACATAACCTCTGAGGAATCAATTTTGGCTGGTATAAAATATGGAGTTAGCCAAATAATACCAAATAAGTGCTTCCAGAAATTTCTGGGGGAAAAGAAATCATACCATGTAGACCTTGGGTGGGGTGAGTTTTTTTTTCTTTGTTTCTAGTACACTAAACATGCATTTAAAAAAAGATAGACATAATTTTTTTTTTTTTTTGTGAGGAAGATCAGCCCTGAGCTAACATCCATGCTAATCCTCCCCTTTTTGCTGAGGAAGACCGGCTCTGAGCTAACATCTATTGCCAATCCTCCTCCTTTCCCCGCCCCCCGCAAAGCCCCAGTAGATAGTTGTATGTCATAGCTGCACATCCTTCTAGTTGCTGTATGTGGGACGCGGCCTCAGCATGGCCGGACAAGCGGTGCGTGGGTGCGCGCCCAGGATCCGAACCCGGGCCGCCAGCAGCGGAGCCCACGCGCTTAACGGCTAAGCCACGGGGCCGGCCCCGACATAAATGTTTTTCAGTTCAGTTTTTCCTCTTCATAGAAAAAGAAGCCAAAATGTTCCCAACCAAGGTTTTTAATTTAGAACATAAAATATATTTCGGTTGTGTATTGTGTATCTGAGATGGGACTGTAACTTGCTGTTTATAAAGCTTGGGAGGCAACGATGGAGTCCATTAATCAACGCCTATTTTAAAGGAGGAAACATTTGATTTAAGCTGTTTCCGTCCAAGCTAAAATTTGAGGGCATAAGTATTTTTGGAATCCACCGTTCCTTTTTTTTTCCTATAGAAAACTCAATGTTTTGCAACATGATGAGGTCACAAATTGTTTCAAAATAACTTTTCATTCAGTAGTGTCATTTCTGGCCCTTGGGACTTCCTGCTAAAGACTTCGTGGCCATGTGGCTTTGCCCAACAACTTACACAGTCAGCTTTCGGTGTTTGTCCCATGGACCAGATTCGACAAAGCCCAGAATCAGGTTGGCCCTCTCCTGATTGGTGTGACTATAAAAAGCTCGATGCACTCCGCACTTTTTTTGCTCCGTTGCTGCAGCCCAGATTTCCATTGACCTTCAGGGACCACCATCTGGTAAATATGTCCTGATGTGGGTTGCTTGTTTCCCACGTGACCTTAAATGATCCCATAAATCTCCCCAAACCCAAGAGACTCCAGTGAAGTTGCTAGTGGAAAAATTAGAATGTAAAGAGGTGGTTGATAGACTGATGTTCATGCCCAGCGTTTTCGTTCAGGCTTCTATTCTCGAATCTTGCAGGTAAGGTAGACCTTTGTTTAAGGAAGGTGGTGAGCACAGTCTTTGTGCTTGTAAACTGAAGCACGCTGCCTGCAGAGGAAGTTGAGGCTGGAACACGTGCTGCGGGGGCCTCAACCACAGCCCCTTGGGATGAGGGGCGTCCTGCTTCCCTGAGCTGAGACGGTTTTAACTGGACGTGTGATCTGAGCAGCTGGGCGCTGGCAGAGGCCCCGTGTGAGGGTGGGGTGTGTGTGCTCACATTACCGCAGAGTCCTTAGTCCACTCGTTTGTTATGTGATCCCGAGGTATGGCTTTGCCCAACAGGGATGCCTGAACGAGTCGCTACAGTTTTGCACTATCTGGAGGAGAATTGCCCTAAGATACTGAACTCAGAGGAAAGGTTTATAGCTTCAGCAGTGCATAGAGTTCCAGCAGCTGTTTAACTGATCGTAACTCTGCACAGAACTACTTGCGTTTGCCCTTCTTGGATGTGTTTTAAAGGTGTTCTTTGGCTCTCAATCTTTCATAAAATATTGAGCAGACTGGGGAAAAAACTCTAAAGATGAACTAGAGTAACTATCTTCCTGTCTTTCAAAATCTGAGACAGGTGTACATCTTCAGGTACAATATATGCAGCGGACATTAACAAAAAAGAATGTTGTCAAGTAGTGAAAAGCAAGTAATAATTAGAATGTAGAATGATGGGAGAAATGCACGTACTGTTTTAGAAAAATAAAACTAAACCACAACATGTTAACTCTTCCCAGTTTTCCCAAGAAACCATTCCTCTGGTAGAGGTCCTGGGACCAACATCCGCGTACCAGAGTTGGTTTGGTGTCCGTAGCCCTTTCACATGCATTTAGGTCAGAGGACCTTTGTAACAGCACTGTGGGACAGAAGAGCCGGAGTCCCGTTGAACACAGGGTCACTTGAGGAGGGCTTGATGGCAGAGCCCAGACTAGGACTCGGGTCTTCTGACTTTGCCCCGCTGGGCAGCTTGTCCTGGGCCAGGTAGGTATGGGGCTGGGGTAGACCGTGAACAAGCCCTGGCAGGGAGACAAATAGCAAACAAGGCAGCAGAGTCCCTGCTGCTGTGACAAGTGCTGAGAAGAAAACAAGGGGTGTGATAGGCAGGAGAGGGAGTTGAGAAGGGTGATCAGAGAGGATGCAGAGAAAGGATATTTCTCCTCCAGCTTGAGGGACAGGGAGAGGCCAGTCAGGCCAGGATCCAGGGAAGAGTGGTCTAAACATGGGGCCCACAAGTGCAGAGGTCTGAGGCAGGAAAGAGAGTCGTGTTCTAGGAACTTTTAGGAGGCTAGTGTTGCTTGGAGCTGAATGAGCAAGGAAAGGAGCAGAATAGGATGAAGTTGGAGAGGAAGGTAGGGACAGGAACTGGCTGGGCCTTGTGGCCAGGGAAAGGATTTCTAATTTGATTCTAAGTGCAGTGAAACCCCAGGGAAGGGTTTTAGCGCAGGGCGTGGGACTGGGGAGGGAGAGGAGTCTGAGTTAGGTGTTGAGAAGATCCTTGTGGCTACAGTACAGAGAACGGATTAGAGGGAAACAAGGGAGGCTAGTGAGAGAGTGTTTCATATGCAGGCGTGAGTTGATGCTGGCTGGGGTTAGAGTGGTTCCTGTGGAGTGGAAAGTGGTGGGTGGATTTGAGATATCCTGGATGTAGAACCAACAGGCTTCTCCTCCTGCCAGGAGCTTGGAGAGGCAGCCTTGCATTGCGGTCAACAGTACAGGCTGTGAAATTGGGCCGTGGTTGAAACTTCTGGCTCCTCCACGTACTAGCTATTTGTCCTCTGTGACTCAGCTTCCTAATCTGAAAAATGGGGATAATGGTAGTACCTACCCCATAGGTTTATTGAACGGAATAAATAGGATAATGTAAATGGTGCTCGCGCTCAGCGGGAACCATCAGGGAGGGACAGGTGCGTGTCTTCTCGTACTGGCAACGTGAAGATTGGTGTTGACTTTGGCCAGAACATTGGTGTTGACTTTGGCCAGAACAGTCTCAGCTGAGGGGCAGTGGAGCGAGGCTGGGTTGAATGCACCGTGCGGGGCCTGGATAAGGGGAGCAGAGGTCTTGGTTCTGTCCAGTCCCTGGAGGGGAGCAGGGGTGTACAAACGTGTATGTAGTGGGGGAGACTGTTGACGGCATCCAAGAACGAAACGATGCTAAGGGACGGCTGGGCCGAATTTCCTCATTTAGAGAAGGAGGGATTTGGACTTGGTCCCCATTAAAATCCTTGTCAGTTTTAGGATTTTGCTTCCAGGCTTCTTCGAGAATTATGAGTTAATTAAGCTTTGGTGGATATGTCCCGGAAAAGGAAATTCTATTATTTAAATGTTTTTTCCTATGGAAAAGTATGTTGACCACAGTTAGAAATCATTTACTTTCTAACAATTGACAGACCCAGTTTAGAAAAGGACTCGTTCACAGAATGTTGTGAAGTGAAAGAAACAGATAAGACAGTGCATATACTGAGACTTATTGTTGAAAAACAAGCCAAAAAAGGTGTGTTTATTGAAAACAGTCTGGAAGGACACATTGTCCGCAGAATGTTACTGCCAGATCGTGGGTTACTGGTGAGCTTTATTTTCCTCTTCAGACTTGACTGTCTGATTTTTTTTTAAATGGAAGTGTTTACTTTTATAAACAGAGAATGGAAAACCTTTTCCTTTTCGAGGCTATAACCCCTTCTTCTTTGAGGACTGCATGTTCTCCGTTTGTATTTCCCTGTGCTTGTGTTTTTCGTAGCAACTGTTTACCACCATTATTTGCCTGTCTGACCATTATTTGCCTTTGCAATCTTCCCTCTAGGACAGTGAGAACGAAAGGCCATCTGGGCCAGAACTTGCCTTTCTGCACCTTTGCCCGACTCTTCGGGCGTGTGGGGGTGTTGAGGAAATTCATCTCGGCTGACTCATCATCTTACTCTCACCCCAGAACTTTCTCTGGGTTTGGTGATGAGCGTGTCATCAGAGGGAATCAATGGGGTTATTGAATTCGAGGAGCTGCAGGGGAAGGACTGTAGCTTATTCAACTAGATCAGGACTTTTTTTTAGTGAATTCATCTTTATATTAGTGTTCTTAAGTAATGATTCTTCTTTGTAAGACTTTAAAAAGAAACAAAATCCTGACATTTCTAAATCAATAAACTCTTCAAATCCTGTTTTTCAGACTGACTTATAATTATGCAAAATTTAAGAACTTAAAGGTGGCCCGCAGAGGAAATATTCTCCACGTGGAGAGAGATTTCACCCAGGAAGTTTTCTAAAATAATTAGTAATTCTCAGAGAGCCCAAATTGTGTCACTGGTCACTACAAGAACAAGTGAATCGGTCAGTAATCGGTGACAGGATATGAGACAAGAGTAACTGATGGCAGAATTTCTTGGGATGAACTAGTGTCCTTTTCTTCTCGTGGATTCCGTCGCCTGAGACTGACTGATCTCTTCATCGGCATGTGGATGGCCGGCCTCTGGCTGCGGGACCGGCGTGTCCCCCACCAGCTTTCCTCCAGGCTGCTCTGCACAATAATCCCTCACACGGGGTGCCAAGTCTCAGGACTTCAAACATGGTTCCATGCTCATTTCTGTTCCAGCTTTAGGGCGGTTAGATAAAACAGTTATCAGAAATTTTAATCAAGGACTAAAGCTGTTGTGGAAAATTTGGAGTCTTTTTTCTTTATATCCTAGAGACAGTATTGCCTAGAGGGTTAGGAGCTCGTCTCTGGAGCAAGTTCCAACTACTGCACCTTCTAGCTCTGTAACCTGGGGTAATTTCTTAATCTCCATGTGCCTCAGTTTCCTGACTTGTAAAAGGGATGAAGGTAGTCCCCACCTCATCGAACTGTGGGGGGATTGAGTTGTTACATACGGAGTTCTTAGAACAGTGCCCCAAGTAACAACTCTTATTGAGTGATTCTACTTTAATAATAATGAGCTAATTAAATTAATAAAGAACGTTACATGGAGGCAGTCAGGCGTAATTCTAATATTGAATTTATGTCGAGACTTTGGGGGAAAGTTTGTGATTAGCCATTCCCCTTCCTTCCCTGGGTAAGGAAGCATGTACTTCTTTGACTGTCCTGGGTTTTAAAATTGCTGATGAAGGAGAGTTCGTTGAATAGCTGCTAATGGCTGTGGTCATTCAGCCCTGAATGCAGTTAGAGCCACTTAGCTGGGGTGTACCTCTGTGGGCCTGCTGTTTCCTTTCAGGCTGTAAACAGTGCCTGGGAGGGCTGGAGAGAGAAGGTGGTTTGGGGAAAATGTTTCTTTCAGCATCCTTGTTGGGCTTTTATTGACTTATCCACATAGACCTCATTGCAGCCCAGCCGTAGCCATCAGACCTGGCTATCGTTTCCTTCTCAGTTCTACCGTCGTCACCAGGAGCCTATGCCTCTGTGGCGATAAACTCCATAGCAGGTCGGGCTTCCTCATTTGCCTGGGCAGGTGGGAGGGGAAATACCCCTTCTCTCAGGGGTGAGAAATGATTTGTAATGTAATTATAAGACTACTTCCTGGCAGCAAAACACCTCCCTGCTTCCTGCCCACGAGCCTTTAAGAGGGAAAGAGCCGAGCTGGGGTGTTTACAGAAGCTGGCGTTGCTGCCTTGGCTCCTAGGAACCCTGTGGCCAGCATTACTGCCAGCCTGAGCCCAGCCAGCTCTGCTCAGACCTTGGTCAGGCCTCCGGAGCTCCTTCCCATCCCTCCAAACCTGGTGCCTGTGGGGTTTTGCAGGCCTGGACTGCAGGTAGCAGGGAAGGGAGGCCGTGCCACAGTGGACAGGTACCTGCTCCTGGCCCACCTCTGCCCCCTGCAACTCCTGGTCCCTGGGGCTATGCAGTTCCAGTAGTTCCCTGGGCAGAACTGGCTGGGAGGGGTGCTGGGAGGGGCGTGGGTGTGCCGCAGAGGCTCCATCCCAGGAAAGTGGACCTGAGGGTGAGAAGTGTGGTCTCAGCCTCCTGCCGGCTTTGGTGCCCGAGGATGACCTGCTACCTCTCACCCAGCCGGGAAGAGGTCCACAGCCCTTGCAGGCCTGGACAAAGTCCATTCATACCAGAGGGCTTGCACCTTCACCCCTGTTACTTCTAACTCAGGAAAAGGAACACCTCCAATCAAGGGACTGTCTGGCCATGGTGAGCAGGTGAAGGGGCCTCACTTTGACTTGGGACAGGTGGCACTGGAGGGCTGCTCGCTTCCCCTGCTGTCAAAGGCTGGCGGTGGACAGACAGCTCTCCTGCAAAAGATGCCAGGTGGGAAGGAAGATGTGAAAGCGAGGCACCTGGGCTGTCCCGAGTCCCTCACTTCTTCCTTTGAGATTAACTCGTGTCCCTGGCTGGCAAAGCTCAAACAGGGGACCCAGAGCTGGTTCCCACAGGACTTGTGACAGTGTGCCTGCCACCTCTCCCTTCCTGGGTGCCCTGCCACCCTCCCCCTCTAGGCAGGCAGCCGTGGCCTCCTGGCTCAACTCAGACTCTCCAGGCAGCAGGCTGGAGTCAGGAAGTGTGTGCTTCAGGCCTTCCCAGGAAGGGAAGAGGAAGCCTGGGGGCAGAGGAGACCTTGGAAATGGGTGAGAGGACAGGGAGGCAGCCTTTGCCTTTTTTCTGTGTGAGGATGGTAGTTAAATGGTACGTCACAAATGACAAGATGACTCTGGAAGACTTTGTAAACCTCTTAAGAAGTGTGACATCTTTTCATTTTACTACTGTGGTGTCAGGGGGAACGATTGATGCTAATTAGAGATTCCATGGATCAATGCAATGAGAAAAGAAAAAGCAAAAATTTACTTTGGGTAAGAGTCATTCTAGCCATTTATGTAAGTTGCTTCCTATTTATGCCTAATTACCATGAATTAGGACAATGATGGGATAGATAGATAGATGGATAGATGATTGATTGATTTGGGATTGATTAATCTTCTAAATCTTCTTTGTCACAACACCTAATTCTAGACCCATGCTCAGGCTTCTGGGGTGGTAGTTTGTGTTGTCTGGTGCTTCAGGAGTCCGTTTTCCCATGGCCCTGTAACAATGGGCAGGAACCTTGGCCTTGAGCCCGAGCAGGTGGAACACTACCTATTCAGTTTGGTTCAGGGGAACAGAAAGCTGACCTGACAAGGAGCCTAGAGCCATGAGCTGGATTGGGATTCCCTTGACCCAGCAAAGATGTGGTCTGGACCTGATAATGGGGAAGGAGAAGAAGGGATGGATTCGAGGTGTGTTTGTGAAGCGATTTGTTGATGTGGGTGTAAGGGAAATGGAAGAGTTGGTAGCTCTCAAGTTTCTGGCTTGGGTCATTGAGTGGATGGTCTCACCATAAATGGAGAAGAAAAGGCGGGAGAGGGGAAGATGTCAGGTTCAGTTATAGACTCATCTGAGCGCCTGCAGGATATCTAGTGGAGATGTCCATCGAGCCATTGGATGTTCATGTTGGGAGCTTAGGCAAGAAGGGAGGGCTGGAGATAAGGTGTTGGCAGTGTGTATGTGGAGGCTGAAATCCAGAGAGCGAGGAAGAGTGTGAGTGGTGACCTGACAACAGGACCCTTGGGGAGACTCACAGAGGAGAGACTGGGGTGTGGCCAGAGAGGACACAGATTCTGCGGACAGTTCACTGTTGATAAATAAGGTGTCCTTCTTTAAAGGAGAGTGATTCAAGTAAAGGTGAATGAGGGCATGTCATTCCCAAGAGAGCTTTTCACTTGGTCTATGTAGAAGAAACCTACAAAAATAAATCAGGTCCAAATTTCTTGCTAATTCTCTCTAAGGAGATTGGGTACAATGGTTATGTCCTCATTTAAAATTTATTGAGGTGTGTTAGGAAATGGTGTGCAGGCTCCTCAGGCCTCTCGAGTTCTCAGAATTTGTACCTCCTTGAAACTGCCCAAGAGCTGGGCCAGCCCTCCTGTCCTCAGGCCGTGGGGGAGGACTCCCTGGACCCCTTCCTGCTGCTCCCAGAGAAGCACACTCTGCCCTTCCCTTGGGTAGCCTGTTTTTGTCTGATAACGCAATGTAGTCATTTTTAAAATTCAAATAGTATGGAAGGATACTCAGTGACGAGTATATCCCCCTCCCACCCAGGCCTCTAATCCTCAGTCCTCTCCCACCCCGCCCTGCAAAGGCTCTCCTGTTCCAGGTGTCGGTGTTGTGTCTGTACAGCATCCTTCGGGAAATACTAGCCTGTGGGCCAGATCCAGCCAGCTGCCCGCTTTTGTAAATAAAGTGTTATTGGCACACAGCCATGCCAATCACTGACACGTTATCTGTGGCTGCTTTCCCACTGTAACCGCCGAGGCGAGCAGTTGTGACAGAGAATGAAGAAGTTTGCCGGCACATGCTCTGTGTGTGTAGACTCCTGTGTATGTAGTATTTTTTGACACACGTGTGAGCACACTGTACCCAGTTCTGCATTTGCTTATTTCTGTTTCACAGTATGTCGTGGAGATTGTTCCACATGGGCCCATGCAGACTTGTCTCAGGCTTTTCACATAGTGGGGGTGTAATTAATCAATGCCCCGTCGAAGGACGTTTTAGTGGTTTTCACTCTTTAGTCTGAACAAATAACACTGCAGGGAACCTTCTTGTGCACACACCTTCTTTGCACAAACATGAGCTCTTCTGGGTGGGAGCATTTAAAACTGACAGATACACCAAACTTCCCCCCACCCTGGTAGTTCCCCCCTACACACCCCTACTCTCAATGACAGTCAGGTTCTTTTCATTCTAAGGGCTAAATTTCTAATCCCTGTGAGGAAATGGGGGCTAACAAAATACAAAATAAGAGAAATGTGAGGTTTACCAAATTTGTATATCTGTGCAAAATTTTACAATGTCAATACCTGCTTAGCTCCTTTGGGTGTCTGCCCACTGCTCTTATTCTGAAGGTGGATGTCTTAGTCCGTGCAGGCTGCTATCACAAAGTACCATAGACTGGGTAGCTTATAAACCACAGAAATGTATTTCTCCCAGTTCCCCAGGCTGGGAAGTCCAAGATCAAAGCACAGGCAGATTTGGTGCCTGGTGAGGCCCGCATCTGGGTTCATAGATGGCCGTCTCCTCACTGTGTCCTCACATGGTGGACGGGGCGAGGCAGCCCACTGGGGTCTCTCTTATAAGAACGCTCATCCCATTCGTGAGAGCTCCACCCTAATCACCCTCCCAAAGCCCCACCTCCTAATACCATCACATTAAGGATTAGGTTTCAACATGAGAATATGGGGGGGACGCAAACATTCAGTCTCTAGCGGTGGGATTCACTGGGCTTTCCCCATCTGACTTCAGACCTAGATCTAATCAGGATCTGAAGGTAGAATCGAAATGAATGTTCCTTTTAGCTGCAGGTGGGCCATTTGATCTCCAAGCATCTTTTGATGACATTCAATTCTCTAGACTTCTGCCCAAACCTGAGCATTCCATCCGCACATATGCTAAGCAGAAATGCAGACAATTAAGATACTTAATACCTATATTTTAGGAGTTTACATTATTTTCCATTCTATTTGGTAACCAACACCTCTCAATATTAGGTATAGTTAACAGAGAATACCGCAAAATACAACCATTCTCCGTATTTCCGTGTCCTTATTTCTGGATTCTCTCAAGAACAAGAACTTTGTGTTATTCACCTCTGGGCCCAGCATTCTGCCTGCCATGAGGTAGGTACCTAGCGGATTTTCGTTGAACTGAACTAATTTTTTCTTAATATTTCAACTGAATTATTCCTTTCTCCTCTTACAGAATGAAGACATTCAAATGTTGTTTTAAATACCCCCTACAGCAGAAAGTTTTCATCCTGTTTTTAACCCTATGGCTATTCTCCTTATTGAAGCTTCTCAACGTGAGAAGACTCCTTTTCCCTCAAAGGGGCATTTACCTGGTTGAGTACTCCCTAAGTACCTCGCCTTTTGTAAGAAACAGATACACCCATGTGCAGGATGAAGCCGGGTATGAAGTTAACTGTTCAGGTATCTACGAACAGGAGCCTTTGGAAATTGGCAAGAGTCTGGAAATAAGAAGAAGAGACATCATCGACTTGGATGATGATGATGTCGTGGCAATGACCAGTGATTGTGACATTTATCAGACCCTAAGAAGGTACCATCAAAAGCTTGTTTCAGGGGAGGAGAAAAGCTTCCCAATAGCCTATTCTTTGGTTGTTCACAAAGATGCCATTATGGTTGAAAGGCTAATCCATACGATATACAACCGGCACAATATTTACTGCATCCATTATGACCGAAAGTCACCTGAGGCCTTCAAAGTTGCCATGAACAATTTAGCTAAGTGCTTCTCCAATATCTTCATTGCTTCCAGGTTAGAGACTGTGCAATATGCCCACATTTCCAGACTCCAAGCTGATTTAAACTGCTTGTCAGACCTTCTCAAATCTTCAGTTCAATGGAAATACGTTATCAACCTGTGTGGGCAGGATTTTCCTTTGAAGTCAAACTTTGAATTAGTGTCAGAGTTGAAGAAACTCAAAGGAGCAAACATGTTAGAGACGGTGAAACCCCCTCGAAGTAAAATGGAAAGATTCACATACCGCCATGAACTGAGACAGGTGCCTTATGAGTATGTGAAGCTTCCAGTAAGGACGAACATCTCCAAGGAAGCCCCTCCTCATAACATTGAGATATTTGTTGGCAGTGCTTATTTTGTTTTAAGTAGAGCATTTGTTAAATACATTTTCAACAACTCCCTCGTTAAAGACTTTTTTGCCTGGTCTAAAGATACATACTCACCTGATGAGCATTTTTGGGCCACCTTAATTCGGGTACCAGGAATACCTGGGGAGATTTCCAGGTCAGCCCAGGATGTATCTGACCTGCAGAGTAAGACCCGCCTTGTCAAATGGAATTATCATGAAGGCCTTTTCTATCCCAGGTGTACTGGCTCTCACCTCCGCAGTGTGTGTATCTACGGAGCAGCAGAATTAAGGTGGCTTATCAAAGATGGACATTGGTTTGCTAATAAATTTGATTCTAAGGTGGACCCTGTCTTGACTAAATGCTTGGCAGAAAAGCTTGAAGAACAACAGAGAGAGTGGATCACTTTGTCTTCAGAAAAGTGATTTATGGATAAAAATCCCACAATCATGTTGTGATAAAATCATGATGGAAGTAAGCTGTCTGATGAATGGAGTCAATATGGAGTTGTACACTACCATGCCCAGTACCATTTGAGCTTAGCTTTCTCGTAGTCTGAAAGGTGTCTACAATTCCATGCACGAGGGAAAGGGACCTAGCCTTGGGTGACAGTTAGCCTGCAGTTGGTTGGGTGTTTTTATGTTTGTTTTTGCTTGTAATCTCACTGAGCTAAATCAGAGATCTTAAACGGCTAGTCATCAGAGATTTATTGAGCTCCTACTGTATGCCAGGTACTTTTTTAGAAACGTGTAGGAATTAAATCCAAGTTTTAATGAGTTATACATTGACCTCCCTCAAGGAACTGTGGCTTACCCTAATCACACAGCAACCTAGTATCTTAAATTCTCCACATAACAGTCAGGACTCTACTGGAGAAGTTTTGCAGTGTAGGGTAATCATATTACCATATAACCTAGCCATTTTGGAACAGCGTTTAAGTACAGTGACCAACACTCCACTCGTCCCTTAATTCAGCTCCCTTGACTTTTCCTGACAGAATATGAGAAGGAGAGACGCCACTACCTCAGAAAAGCTCCAAGAATTGTCCAATTTCCTGCTTGCCAAAGCATAATTTACCTTTCGGTGCCTCACTCGTTCAATTCAGGGTTGGGAGACTGTTGGTGGGGCGTTTATAGTGTATGAGTGTTAGGGAGGCGGTAGGGGGTGGGCAGGGGGTTGGGACAGATGGCGCCTGAAGAGGAACAAAGATTTATGACTTTTGCATCACGTTATACAATGGTGTCGTGAATGGCCTCCTTTTTAATTCAACTGTTTCTTTAAAACACGTTTACTGGTTAAAAATAAGAACTGACTGGGGGCCAGCCCGATGGCGTAGTGGTTAAGTTCACAGGCTCTGCCTTGGCAGCCTGGGGTTCTCGGGTTCAGTTCTCAGGTTCGGATCCTGGGCACGGACCTACACACCACTCATCAAGCCATGTTGTGGAGGCATCCCACATACAAAAAATAGAGGAAGATTGGCACAGATGTTGGCTCAGGGCCAATCTTCCTCACCAAAAAAAAAAAGAAGAAAAAGAACTAACTAATAGTTCGAAGTGTCACATTCCAGAACATTGAACCTACATCTTCCTGTTCATAAATTATCATTATACATAAGTTTCTTTACAATGGAATTAGTCTAATTTTGTTTTATGGAACTATCAAGCTAAGAGTCACTAAATTTTCTTGAAAATGTTGTGTGAAATAGAATAACTTTCTAAATTAATTATTATGGTTATTTAAAAATTTTTTTCTCCAGCAACTATCTGAGTGGAATCCAAATTTAAAATTATAGAAGTTCTAAGTTATTTGCATCATCTTCTAGCCTAAATCCAGAGAGAAAAAGCTAATTTTCTTAAGGACGTAGCAAGAATATTTATTAAAGATATTTTGTAAAACCTACAGCTTAGAAAACTACCAAATGAGTCAACTATACATATATTTTAATGTAAGTCTTTTGTGCTAGAGGTGAAATGGGACAGGAGTGGGGTCCTGAGAACAAGCTATAACATTTTTATGTCTCTTGGGAAATTGTGAAACTCATGTAAAAATTTCTTGGTGATGTTACATTTCAGTGTCAGCCTCAGTGACTACGTAAAGATGTAGTAATCGACGCCAATGTGAGACTATTCGGAAGACTGAAGTATTTAAATATTTTTTTAAATGTCTGTGTTCTACGTGTGAAATGCACCTTGCTTGTTGTAAAGTTTATGATACTAACTGCCAAGTGGGACCACTTCTCTCCTTTTCTTCTCTTGAACTTATTTTTCTTTCTTTTTTTCCCCTACCCCCTTCAGATTACCTCATTCTTCAGGAAACAACTATTACCAAGCCCCTGTTCTTAAAGATAAGCAACTGTTGGGCAGAGCTAAGTTCTGCATAAGAGCCTTACTGCTCACTAGTCGGTGACCATGACAAGCCTTGGTCACCTTGGTCTCCACGAGCCTCCCCTTTCCTGGTATTTGAAGTGAGCACTTGGTTACCTGTTCTGGCTTCCTCACACTTTTTTGTGAGAATCAATTGAGATAGTCTATGAAGTGGTTTGAAAATGTGGACAAACTATTGAAATGTCAGAGAGCAGTCTTATAAGGCAAACAGAACCAACCCCATATGAGACTTAACCATTTACCTTTTCTGAGAAACCTTCAAAATATAAAAAGAAGCCACAGTTGGAGGGGCAAGTTCTGTAACTGAATCCAGGTATGAAGAAACCCCTGTCACCACATCTGGGGTTCTTTTTAAGCCAATAGGATGAGCAGGATGGGCCAGGGGCTGAGATGGGGAGTCAGGGTAGAAATATAGCCATCGAGGCTTAAAGACACAAGGTCCTGTTAGAATCTTGGTGTTTATGCCTCTGGTCATCAGAATGAATGTAAACGCTGAAAGATAATCATCAACCTCCTGGTCCAGGGCCTGGCCTCCTGGGGAGAGATGATTCTGTCCCTTGTTTGTTGGGACACTTCCCAGTTGTTCATCAGTTTAATGCAGTCTTCAAGTGAAACACAGCACCGTGAAGAGGTGGCGCGCCTTCCTGTCTCCATTGACGCGTTTCCCGGGATTCAGTGCCAGACATTGCAGGGAGCCTGTCGGGTCACTCTCTTTCGCCTCCCGAATCCTGCGGGTTCCCTGCATGCCTTCATACCTGGTTCTTCCCTGAAACCTTTTGGTGTGATTCCCTCTGGTCTGGAGAATGTTCTGCGTCTGTGTTTTATGATTATTCTTTGCATAGTATTTATTGAATCAAGACTCTAAGTTATTTGGCGATGAGATCAGGACCTTGGAGTTTGTAAATTGTATTAGATAATATTAGTAATGAGAGAGCTACCTGTATCTAATTATGTGAACAATCTGCTGTAATATTATAATAAAGACCAGTGTTGCTGCTATTTTTAATGTTTTGGTTATTTTAAATGAAATATATGTATAAATAAAATATTTAAATTTAGAGAGTTAAATTTGAAGATTTCTCTTGCCTTCCAGAATGTGAATAGTATACATACATCTTTATATATTTTTTGACATATTTCATAGAAACCAAAAATGACAATCTTCTTTGGGAATGTAAAGTAAAGGTAGCCTATGTATGTTCACCTGTTGTTGTTGCTGTTGATAATGATGGAATGAATTTTAATTTTTTTTTAACGTTTTTATCAACTGGTCTCTAAATCTCCTACTCTGTGTGTGTGTGTTGTTTTTTTTACCATTCTCGAAAAACGTATTTCCCCATGATATGAGCTTTAAGTAATTGGTGTTGCATTTTTGTATTGTGCTGCTACAAGATGTTAATTCTCCAGTATTGTGAATTAAAATGTGTTCCGAAACCAAACCCCTGAATTTGTGACGTTTCCTCTCTGGTGGTGCTAGTTCCCCACAAAAACTCTCCTTTTACGACACTTGCCCAATATTTGAAGAGCACAGTTAATTTCACTTAGGAATAAAAGAATTCCGTGCGTGTATTATACGTGGAATATAGGCACACAACTTGAGTTGTTTGATTTGAAAGAATCTCTCGGGATTTCTGTCTTTGTTCTCCTTCAGATTGGCTTCTCCTCTAAGGTTATCTGGATAAATGTTCTTGTTTGCTTGGTTACTTTATGGAAGTTAGTTCTCAATAGGGGAGGTTGACCTATTTATCTCAGGTCCCTCCATTCCTGGAAAACCAAGACTGTCTCTGTATCAGCGCTCCTGCCATGGTTGTGAGCCCCGTGGACACGGGGACCCCGGCGCCCCCAGTGTCTTCAGGCCTGGTTGGTGGGTGATTTCCTGATGAGCTTCCCTCTGTCCTGGGTAACGCCTCCTTTTCCAACTCTCCTAAGCTGAGGACTGTTTGGCATTGCTGATCCCACACCCCTATCCCCACTCTGAAAACCCCCCTGGCTGGTGTTCTTCTTTTGCCCTTTGTAAAGCCATAGTGGTCACCAGCCTCCCTAGCTGGCAAGGAGTGTGCATGGCACACTCAAATCACAAGCCATCTCAAGGAGGAAGGCCATTCAGGGAATCTACAACATCATAAAAATGAACATCCTCTCTTAACCGATGGTTAATTCTCAGTCTCTCGAAGCCACACAACCATGCAGATCCACATAATCTCCCAGAAGAAGTTGGACGTTTTTTGGTAACGGTGGTGGTGGGACAGGTAGGTAGACAGCATCGTATTAAAGACCCATAAGCTTGATTCCTAGATAAGCGATTCCATGTTTTTTCACTTCCCTCTGGTGTCTACAGATCTAAAGTGGGACAATTGACGTCGAGTTTCATGAAACTGATTACTAGGAAACCCTGGTGAGAAAGAGTAGATGAGTGCAGATTTATTCCTACTACTGGCACAGCATTCCGGTGTCGTGGCTGCATAACAAACAGCTTGAGCTTTGCCTCAGAGACAGGTGATCAGTGCGTCAGCGCACCTGGGTGCATAAAGCCACGGGGGCCTATTCCCCTGACCTCAGCGGTGGCCTTCACACAGAGCGGCACCGTCCTTCCGGGGAGCGCCTTGGATGGAATCACGCAGAGGACAAATAGCCAGAAAAGAACCTGAGTCAAAGTCTGGTCAGTGACCTGGGTCAATTTATTTTACTTTTTTTTTATTGCTGTTGTTTCTTGCAGAACAATAAAGGAAATTTAAACTATTTGTATTCATAATTCTAACCTCCTGACAAAACCATTATAGTCCTCTGAATGCTCTTCGAATCTTATCCATATCCATATGCAGTTTTTGTTTCTCTTCCCACCGCCAATATATTTGCAGTCACTTTCCCGTGTCGCTGCCTGCTCTTTATGGCATCCAATGGTCATTCCATAATTCACTCAGCCTTTCCTTTATCGTAGGACATTTGGAGTCTAAGCTACTTAACCTTTTCTTTTTTTCTGTTGTAACAGTGCTGTGAACTGCTTTATACATAAAGCTTCTCCTTTCCTTGAATCATTTCCTTCTGATGCATTTCCAAGAGAGGAATTATAGTCCTGGAGACAGTGGGTTTTTGCCTTTTTTTTTTTTTTTTTTTTACCCGATTGCTCTTCATACATGTTACAATCACCCTCTCAAGGAATTGTATAGGGCACTTTGCTGGCGTATATCAACCACAGCCTCAACCTGTGTGAAATAAACTGTATTTATTCTGATAAGTGGATATTCTGGTTCTCAAAGTAAGCAAAGACCTTCGCTTAAAGCAAGGGTGTAGCCATTCCTTTAACAGATCTAAGAAGGTGTTTTAATGTGTGGTTAGCAAAGAGCTCTTCCAGAATATTCTCAAAGGTTTAACTTTGATGACTGACTTCATTCCAGGAAGGATCTAAAGGCTGCTAGATCCTTCTAGTATCCATTCTCCCTGTCTTCTGTGGTTTTATTCTGAGCAACAATATGACCAACTGTTAATTCCCAGCCTTCCTTTCAAATAGGGGTGGCAAATGAGAACAAGCAGAAGTCGTTGGGTGGGTCATCTGAGAATGCACTTAAAGGTGGCTTACCTAACTTGCCTTCCCTGCATCTCCCTTACTTTTTCCTGCTACCTGGAATGTGTTTGTAATAGCCGGAATTTCAGCAGCCATTTTAAAACCCTGAAGATGCAAGTTATTTAGTAAGGCTAGAGTAAATATATGACATTTGAACCATCCCAAGCTACTTACCTCCAGTCTTCTTTTATGGGAGAAAGAACTGATGTGTACTTTAAGCCACTGTTTTCTCAGGTCTCTATCAATAACAGCAGAACATGATCCCTAACTTATACAGTGTTTTTCTAAGACAGTGGTTTTCAAACTTTGGTCTGCATCAGAATCACCTAGAGGGCTCATTAAAACAGATTGCTCCCCCTTTCTCCCACTTGCTCATTAAGTGGGGTGGGTGGGGGGAAAGGAGAATGTGCATCTCTAACAAGTTCCCAGGTGAAGCTGACGCTGTTCTGGACCACACCTTGAGAACCACTGTTAGGATGTCTTTCCTGGAAATTTTTTCTTCAGCGTTGTAAACATTAGGCCAAGTTAGCGTTTAGAGAGCACCAAATACTGCAATATGCATGCATACCTTCAGGTCCTGAAATGCTGTGGTCAGACGTCCGGAAAATATTTGATACGCTCTGCCTTATATGCTCTCTCTGCATTGTTGAAGAGGTGGCTATCTATAGTTTCTGATAATGGCTAAAGTTGATAACATTTCTGTAACTATATGTCCTCCTAAAATTATTTTCAAGCACATTGCTGCCTTATTTGGAACTATTTTATAAAATGTAGTAAAAACAAATGAATTTTGGGGTTCAGTTAACCTGAAATTACAGCGGTGGAATCTCAAGCTCAGACCTATGTGTTAATCCTATTAAAGAAAGATGTTTGCTGGTGAGACGGACTCCAGCCAGATGGAGTTTTTCATGAGCATTTCCGTGTGACAGTCCTAAAAAATTAAAGATTGAAACAGAGAGCCACATCATTCCAACTCTTCACTGTTTCAAGCCATTACAGGAAGGCCGATGCAAAATAGACAGAGTTATGTGTCGTCTCATAAATGCTTCCAAGTTTTTACTTCAACCACAGGTGGATACGCAAAAAAAAATCAGACCAGGAAAACTCAGCAAAATGTATCTGCCTAAGGGAAATTACTTCACATTACTTTGTTTTAAATAGCAACATGGAACAGGTAAGCTTCACTGCACTAATTTCACCCATGAGTTAATTGTCTTAATGGCTACAATGATTTTTTATTCAGGGTTACTATTAACCCAGTTTTACAGGTAGTTTCACTCGTTGTTGGAAAGGCCGCTTCTGCAGGAAGTAGGGACTCCAACACGGAAAGAGGAGAAGGGGATCCCTCGGGTGACAGTGAAGTGACACCCCAGGATGAGAGCTGGGTACCAACAGGGGTGGCAACCGGACCAGATTGGAGTAGGTCAGAAAGCTTTGGAGATTTCTTCAGGATGATGAGCACATAGAATACCTCATAAAGCTAAATGTATTTATTTAGAGGCAAATTAAACCATCAGAGAATTAGGGACTGAATGTTGGGAAAAATTATGAACTCAAAGGAGAACAAAACAGTTGTACCGCTGTGGCTCAGCTGGATACTGTTTACATAGTCATAATTGTGTGGTGTTACTCATGTAATATTTAACATGTGAATGTTATATATTGATATAATTGACGTGATACTGATATAATTTATTGGGAACTTGGGGGAATAGAAAGGATGAATACGTGGGGTGGGGAGTGTGGGTGAGTGTGAAAAACATCAAAATCACCTCCCACAGCAGGAATCAGTAGCTAATGCCTAAAACTGAAAAATCAAAGCTAGCAATATAAGGATGTCACGTACATACGTGGAAGTAAAACCAAAAGAACCAGTTCAGAGAGTTGAAACTAGTTGCCTCCAAGTTGCCTCCAAGGAAGAAATGGAAACTGCTGATTATTTTTTTTTCCAACAAGCCTTGCAACCAGCTCTATAAACTTTAAAATAAAAACGGTGGGGGGGAACCCACAAACAACTGGGAAGGAAAGAGACACAGTCTTGATGAGAGACTGCTTGTAACCTCATAGTTAGTGCAAATGACCAGAAACCTTATAAGAGTGGTGGTGTTTCTGTCTGCTCAGCCCTTCTCCCTCCCTTGAGTCTTCAGAAAACAGCGTTCCTGGCTACAGAGGTGGCCCGGCGACCCAGGGCAGGCTGATTACAGGCCTTCAGAGCCACAGCCACAGTGATTGGTCTAAGGAATGGGCACGTGACCTAAACTAGGCCAATCAGGCTTCCTGGGACTTTTCAAATTCCTGCCATGGCATAAGAACCTCTTCCTCTCTGATCACAGACCTCAAGGGTATGGGCCCGCTGGCCATGGGCAGCTCTCTTCCCCACCACCTGGACAAGTTTGTATCAGCCAATGAAGTTAAAGTGCCAAAAGGAAGAGAGAAGAAAGAGAGAAGGACAGAGACGATCCTCCGGGTGCTCAAGGCAGTGAATCCAGTATTTCCTGAGACCAGCTCTGCCCTGCCCTCTGGTCAGCCACACAGCCCAGTGAGAGCCCTCCTTTTGGTTGAGCAAGGTTGAACTGGGGTTCTTGCGGTCATAGTCATAAAGACTAACTAATACACAGTCAAACCATCAAACAAAACTTTAATTTATTATGGAAAGTTTCAAACAGACACAAAAGTAGAGAGAATGGCACAATGAATCCCACTGAAGCCCAGGAATCAGCCAACCTCACAATTATTAACATTTTGACAATCTTGTTTCGTGTCTAGTCCTCCACCCTTTTCCTCAGAGATATTTTAAAAGAAAATCCCAGACATCGTTATTTCACTGAGCCCCTGCACGCCGCTGCGCTCTGTGCTCGGGTCCTGGTGAGCAGCACAGAGCCAGACAAATGCCTGTTGCGTCTGTATTTGAGCTATATGGAATTGCTGTTTTTATGGGTCAACTATTGTCAGTATTAGATGGCCTGACCTAATACTTCAATATGAATCTAATCTAAGTGCTAAGGACTCTTTTTTTTTTTTTTTTTGCCATAACTACCATGCTGTTATCACACCTAACAAAATTACCAATAATTCCTTAATATGTAACACTAAGTCCGTTTTCAAAATTTCTCAATTGTATCAAATGTCTTTGTACCCCTGTTTGTTTAAATCAGGATCCAAACAAGGTCTGCACATGGATTTGGTTAAAGCAACTTCTTAAGTGTTCTCACTCTCATTTAGCACTCTTGAAGGAACCTAGACAGGTAGCACGGAGTGGTAGAGAATCCTCAGAGAAACAGAAGAATCGGGTCCCAGCTCCTTGTGTGTATTATTTAATGTGCACGAGTATTATATTAAATAACATACCACATTTGCGTGTGTGCACATGTCCCACTGTGCCAGGCATGGTGCTCTTTGCTCCACATCCTGTCTGCATTGACTCTTCGGATGTGGTTTCCAGGATCCTCCTTGTTTTGTAGACAAAGAAGGACCCCATGGAGGTCAGCTGACTTGCCCAGGCCACTAGCGAGTAAGAGGCAGAGCTGAGGTTGGAATTCAGGCCATGTTGCTCCAAGGGCCAAGCTCTTAGCCCTGCTCTCCAGCCGTGCTTTACGCTCCAGTCCTGGGGCGCGCCTGTTATTACTCTGTTCCGCAAAGGGCCGAGATCTTGTAGGGAAAGAGGCAACCAGAGCTGTGGAAGTAAACAGTAAGCCCGGGTCGAGGGACACATCCCTGTGGCGCGGGGGGAGTCGGTATTTGGGACCATCTGTTGCATTTCCTCTCTCGGGCATTCCTGTTTGAATCCGCCAGCCTCACTGTGGTCTCCTGCTCCCCCTGAGCTGAGCACCTCTGCTCTTACCCCCTCTCTTCCTTACCCCCGTGGTCTTTCCTCTTGGCTGCTGCTTTGTCTGCTTTTCCACTCAAGTCTCTTTCGCCTTCTCCAACCCCAGCTTCCAAGCTAACCCCAACTCTTCAATGATAACTTATCCAGTTAGAGCATTTTTGAGTCTGGTGGACCCTGAAGCTAATGAACCCAGTGTCAGTGTTTCAGACTAAAGGCCACAAGCCCCTCCCCCTGTTGGATGATCTACTTCTCTCCATTTCACACATATCATCCTTGGGGAATCACAGCAGGCCCCCCATGTCTGCTGGCTGCTTTGGACTTCTCTGCTGCCTTCACGTGGTCACCCGGATGCCCAGTTCACACGGCGCTTCCCAGGGAGCTGTCTGCTTCATGAGGACAACCATAATGGAGGGTATGGGAGGATCATTGCATCAGTGCTGCTCAAACTTGAATGTGCACGGAAATTGCCCGCGGATCTTGCTAAAATGCAAATTCTGATTCGGTAGATGTGGGGTAGGGCCTGAGATGCTGCTATTCTAACAAGCTTCCACGTGGTGCCAATGCTGCCAGTCTGTGGATCACCCTTTGAGTAGCAAGAATCTTGATCACTGGTTCTCAACACCAAATGCACATCAGAACCCCCTAAGATGCTTCTACTTGGGAGAGACCTAGGGAGTTATAAAAGCTCCCCTGGGATCCTAATGAGCAATCAGAGTTGAAACCCACCACTGTGGAGGCTGGAGCGGCAGCAGGAATTGGGTGGCCCATTGGATGAATCCCTGGCCAGACGGAAGCAGTGGGGTGGCCGCAGAAGATGGAACTCCTGGCTCATAAGTGCCTTTGCTCCTTGTGCTTCCTGCCTCTCCTTGCTGCGCCTCACCTTTTCTCTCTGTTTGATTTTACACCCCCAATCCATCCCCTTCCTAAATCATCATCTCAATGAGAAAAAAGCTGCACAAACTGAAAATCAACAACTCTTCTCAGCTCCCTCAGAGGACTGAGGTCACAAGGTGACCGTCACCCTGAAAATGGGAGAGACAGGCCGATACAGAGAGTCACAGCTTACCAGGAGCACAAGTCCCCAGCTGGAGCCAGTACGTGGGAACACTTCAGCTGTACGTGACAAATTGCTGGGGGCTCGGTGTGGACAAGTTTGAGAGTTAAAATTCCAGGGGTGAGGGCTCTGGGGAGCCCCTACACTTTTGTTTATCTCCAGGAGCCCCACCAGATTCTCAGGGTGAAGACAGGAGAAAAGTCCCCTCATGCTTCTGCAACGATGCCAGAGATGGACAGTTGCTGCCCCTCCTGTCTCAGCTCAGCTTCTTCCGTAGCGCTAGAACTCTCCTTTTTAGCTGAGCATGTGCTTCCTAGAATAAGATTATATTTCCCAGCCTTCCTTGCAAGGTAGGTGTGGTCATGTGACAAAGCACTGGCCAATGGGATATGGTGGAAGTTTCATGTGCAACTTTCTGAGAAGTGTCCTTAAATTGAGTGGATGTCCAAGCCCTCACCCCCATAACTATGAATATGACCTTATTTGGAGAAAGGCTTTTTACAGATGTGATTAAGTTCAGGATCTGGAGGTGAGATCCTCCCGGATATGAGGGCAGCAGCCCTCCATCTCCCGTTTTCTCTCTTCTACTGGCTGGAAAGCAGATACAACAGCTGGATTGAAGCAGCCGTCTTAGATAGTAAGGTGGAAGCCTCAACCAAGAGCCTGGGTTCCTGATGATTGCAGAGTCGCCAGAGCAGCCCACATTTATGTAAACTGAGAGAGAAATAGAGTTCTAACTTGGTCAAGCCTTTGTGATTTTTGGATTTCTGTCTCTTGTAGCAGAACTTTTTACTAACAAAAATTTGTTTCTTTTTAGGCATCTTATAAATATTCAAAATACAAAGCAACGTATTAGGCAAGTTCTATTTCACTTAGAATAAAATATAAACTCCTTTAAATGGTCAGAAAGGCCCTGTGTGATCTGCCCCCTGTCTGCTTGTCCAATCTCATCTTACGCCACTCTTCTCTAGCTTGGCACATGGTGTACTTAAGCCTTATGCACGCATTCCTTCATTCCACAAATACCTGGTGAGGGCCTATTATGAGCCGGCACTGGGCATACAGCAGCGCAAAACAGATGCAGAACCTGCCCTTAAAGCCAGATTTTTCTATTCCACTTACAAGCCAATTCATTTTTCAGCTCAGAGCCTTGGCCCATACTGTCCCCTCAGTCTAGGGCAGCTCTGTCCGGTAGAACTGCCTCAATGGTGGAAATGTCCTATATCGGTGCTGTCCAATATGGTAGCCACTAGCCACAGGTAGCTATTGAGTACTTGAAATGTGGCTAGTGTGACTGAGGAATTGAATCTTTAACTTTTCTTAACTTGAAGTTAATTTACATTTAAATAGGCACGCGTGACTAGCAGCTGCTGGAATGGACAGTACAGATCTTGGCCACTCTGCTCCCTGCTACAAACGGTCAGCTCCTTGAGGTAAGTTTTAGAACATGGTCACAAATTCTCCGACACTCCTCTGAGAGATGGGGTCTATATCCCCTCTCCTTGAATCTGGGTGGGCTTGTGACTGTATGACAGAACGGATTTTAATAGGACTTCCAGGGCTGGGTAAGAAGAAGCCTGAAAGCTTCTGCCTCGGTCTCTTGATGGTTACGCTCTTGGGCCACCTGCTCTCAGGAAGCTCCTAGCCTAGGCACCTACATTAGTTTCCTGTGGCTGCCATAATAAATTACCACAAACGTGGTGGCTTAAAACAACAGAAATCATTCTCTTGCATTCTGAAATCTGCCAGAAGTCTGAAATCAAGGTGTCAGCTGGTGCTGCCTCCTCTGGGTCTCTGAGGGAGCGTCCATTCCGTTCCTCTCCTAGTTTCTGGTGGCAGCTGGCAATCCTTGGCATTCCTTGGCTTGTAGACACATCACTCCAACCTCTGCCTTCGTCTCTACGTCACTTTCCCTTGTGTCTTTCCTCTTCTCAACTCTCCTTTCTCTTATAAGGACACTAGTTACTGGCTTTAGGCCCGTCCTAAATCCAGGATGATCTCATCTCCAGATCCTTAACCTGATCACTTCTATAACGACCGTTTTTCCAAATAAGGTCATATTCACAGATACCAGGGATTAGACTTGACATATCTCTTTGGAGCCACTCTTCAGCCTGATACAGCACCAGCCATGTGCATGAGGAAGCCTAGAGATGATTCCAGCCCCCAGCTGTTTGAGTTACTCCCAAACATTCACGGTTTCCTGGCTGAGACCCTAAAAATTGTGGAGCAGAAATAAGCCATTACCACCATGCCCTGTCTGAAATCCTGACCTGTAGAATTTCTGCCTAATAAAATGGCATTCCGTGCCGCTGAGTCGGGGGTGGTTTATCAGGCAGTAATGGATCCCTGGGAATTCCTATTCATCCTTTAAGTCCCAGATCAAATAACGTGTCTTCAAAGAGGCCTCCTTAGATGCCTCCTCCACGGACTGCATTATATTCCCCTCTCTTTACCTGTCCTTTTTGGCACGTATCACAATTTATAATTACACATGTAGTTAGGTGTTTGTCTTTTTTAAATGTCTGTCTCCCTCACTGGACATCAGTTCTGTGAGGGAGGGACCAAGTTTCTCTCATTCGGCACTGTGTTCTCCGTGTGCCAGGCGCACAGGGAACGCCCAGTAAATATTTGCTGAATAAAAATTCTGAGCTTTCTGTGACTGAATCTACCACTGAGGATTCTTTGTCGTCTCAACTGAGGCAGCTCTTGGAAAACATCGTTTACTTTGCCTTTTTGCTCTCAGCAGACTAAATAAGCGAGAATGCAGCAAGTGGAAACAAAACGTTCAGTTTCCAAGATTCCGACGTTAGGGCTTGC
This sequence comes from Ceratotherium simum simum, assembly GCF_057802395.1. Taxonomy (NCBI): domain Eukaryota; kingdom Metazoa; phylum Chordata; class Mammalia; order Perissodactyla; family Rhinocerotidae; genus Ceratotherium; species Ceratotherium simum. Next base: position 90,284,900 of record NC_141903.1, read on the forward strand.
TGTTTCAGTTCTTTGTGTTTGAGTAACGGCTGTGGTTTCTAATTGCAGTGAGATCAAATGAGCCAAAAGACAAAGCTGGTCAGCCAGCCAGGCTGGGAGACGGCTGCCTTGATTTTTTTTTTTTTTCCTTTTATTTATTTTTTTCCCCCAAAGCCCCAGTAGATAGTTGCATGTCATAGCTGCACAGCCTTCTAGTTGCTGTATGTGGGACGTGGCCTCAGCATGGCTGGAGAAGCGGTGCGTCGGGGATCCGAACCCGGGCCGCCAGTAGCGGAGCGCGCGCACTCAACCGCCAAGCCACAGGGCCGGCCCTGCCTTGATTTTTTGACAAGCACCTGTAAGTTCACAGAACGAACCTTAAAGTGTCCTTGTCTGTGCGGAAGAGTCTCATGAAACATTCTCCCTTGAAATGAAAGCTTAATGACAAAATGAACAGGTCTCCCCAACATCTCAGCCACCCTCCGTCTTGTTCTAGGAGGTCCGTTGGCACAAATTCTGCTGTTATTTTTCTTGGAACAGAAACAAAAACAGGACTTAAAGAAAAAGCAAAACATGCTAAATAATGCCAGGAATGGCCAGATGAAACTTGTAACCAGCTGCGCAATGAGCACTGGGAGGGAGCCTCAAGGAAATCAGGAAGCAGCGAGGAGTCTTGACAGAAACTGCACGTGAGCAGTTGGTGCCACCTCCGTGACTGTCACCTGGCTGTGGCTGGTGGACGATCTGTGGTGAGTGGGGGGTATTCCTGCCCCTCCTGGATGCACCCAGCATGCGCACTGTAGGAATTATAACATGGTCTGCAAGACCCTACATGATCACGTCCTAACTGTGTTTTCTTAGATCCTGTATTTGTCCATTTGGCATCTGGTAATCACAGGGCCAAAGTAACGCCCAAAGTTGTTTGTGTCTCCCTGTGATCCCGAGCCCATGCTCTGAACCCCCTCCTTACCTCACTCTCACTGTCCAAGCCAATATTTCCCTGCCCTGAGTCACCCAGGGTCAGGAAACAGACAGCCTGGGACCAGCTCTACGGCCAAAGCCAACACGATTCAAAGTAGCCGGTCCTAAGCGGTTTCTTCTGCCCTGCCTGCCTTTCCTGTGGAAACCCCAGTGGAGCCTCTGGCCTGGGTTTCCCCTCAGTCCACTTCTGCCGCCTGACCTAACTGGCTCTTCCCCGGTGGCCCTGCATGGCATGGCATGCACGTCCTCTCAGGAACTGTAAGCAATAAAGTCTTCTTTCAAGGGCATTAGCATTTCCACGTCATCACTCAGTCGCCTTCATAAATTCAAATCCCGTGGGTACAATGGAGACCAATCAGCCCTCAGGTCTTTGCAGTCGCTGTTCCTCTGCCTGGAACAGTCTCCCCCTGTATCCACACAGCTTCCTCTCTCACAACATTTAAGTTTATGCTCAAACATCACCACATCCGAGAAAGCTTCCCTCACAACCCCATCTAAGTAATATGCCAACCCCTCCCAACTCTAGAACTCTAGCCCTTTGTCCTACTTTATTTTCCTTAATAGCTCTCATCACCACCTGCCTCATCGTATGTGTGTTTATTTTGTGAGTTCTCACTCTGCATCCAATATGATGTAAATTCCATTAGAGCACGGCGCGGACTTTTGTTTTGTTAACAGCAAAAGTCCGACAATTTAGAACAATGCTTGGCACACAGTGGGTATAAAATACATATTTCTTTTTTTTTTTGGTGAGGAAGATTAGCCCTGAGCTAACATCTGTTGCCAATCCTCCTCTTTTTGCTGAAGAAGATTGGCCCTGGGCTAACACCCGTGCCCATCTTCCCCTATTTTATATGTGGGACACCGGCCACAGCATGGCTTGATAAGTGGTGCATAGGTCTGCACCCAGGATCTGAACATGCGAACCCTGAGCCACCAAAGCAGAGAGCATGCATTTAACCGCTACGCCACCGGGCCCGCCCCAAAATACATATTTCTTAAATGAATAAATTTTATTTTCCCAGAGCCCCAGGCCCATTAATGAGTACATGAATGGTCTAAATCCCCTTCAAATTTATAATTCTCATTGGGCCCAGAGATCCATGAGAAGTCAGTCCTCTTGATCAATATGACATGAATTTCTAAAAGGGAGTAAGTGGTTCGAAAACACATCCTGGGTAATCCCAGGATCAACTCCCAGGCAAGCAGGTTTGTGGAATCAATACTGGGGATTAGAGAAAGGGAGCAATTACCGTTCCTGAGTTACCTGGCCCCAGGCCATTTCTCTGACAGTTTGCCTGGCATTGGGTTTTAGGCTCTGTGACTCTGAAGGGATAAGGAAAATACTCCCATTTATCATATTGGAATAGCCTTGTGCCATCTCATGAGGCGAAGCAGAGTCAGGGAAGCACTTTCGCAAGTGTTGGCCCAGACACCCTTCCGCGTATGCGGTGCTTTCCTGGCAGACTGAGCCCAAGTCGCTGATCCCTGAGAAAGCTGCTCACCGCCCGTGCACCCCAGCTCCACCCTGGTTCACCCGTGGTCCTGGCGGCCTTTTTCTCCCGATGATCACAACACTGCAAACACTTTTCAGAGCAAAGCTGCATATCACGAGGTGCTTATAATGATGTCTCTCAAAAAGATCTGTATACCGTTTTGGAAAAGACAAAGGTGTGACAATGACCAAAACTACACAGGCTTACGGAGGCGACAAGGAAGGGAGGAGTTTCTGCTCTCTCTCCGAGACACAAGAACTTATCTTCCTCGTGGCGTGTCCCATGGCCTCTGTGAAAGAAATGCCCCAGAGAACTTCCCTGCAGGCTGGTCAGCTGTTGACTTGAAGATGTTTCCCTCTACCTGACCCAGATGCTACCATGTAGAACTAAAATCAGATCAGTTTCTCTAGTCTCAGAGTTTAGAGACATTATAGAAAATTATTGAAATGAAGCAAGTTAGAGAAAGGAGAGGGAGAGAAGAATTTTCAGTCTCCCAGACCGTCAGGGGGACAGAGCTGTGTATTCGCTCTAAGCTCTGGTCTGCGTGGGGTCCGAGTGGGGTTCTACTGAGACACAGCCCCACCACTTGTTTACATGCCGTCTATGGCTGCTCTGTAACAGCTGAGGCGACTAGTTGCAGCTGAGATGGCCTGCAAGGCTGGAAACGTTGACTATCTCGTCCTTTACAGAAAAAGTGTGCTGTTCTTAGGTAACTATTAAAGGAGCAGGGTGACTCACCAGGCTATCGTGGTCTGACTAAAATATGTCTGAGGACTATATAATGCCCTTCACTTTGGGTTTGTTTGGGGTTTTTTTGTCTATTTTTTTATTTTTATTTATCTATTTTTTAATTGAAGTATGACTGACATACAATATCCTAGTAGTTTCAGGTGTACATCAGAGTGATTCAATATTTATGTACATTACAAATGAGCACCATGATAAGTCTAGTTGCCATCTGTCACTGTACGAAGTTGTTACAATATTGTTGACTATTTCCCCATGCTGTATATTACATCTCCATGACTTATTCATTTTATAACTGGAAGTTTTTACCTCTTAATCCTCTTCAACCCCTCTCCTCTGGTAACCATCAGTGTGTTTCCTCTATCTATGACTCTGTTCTGTTTTGTTTGTTTTGTTTTTTAGATTCCACATATAAGTGAAATCATACAGTATTTGTCTTTCTTTGTCTGACTTACTTCACTTAGCATAATACCCTCTAGGTCCATCCATGTTGTTGGAAATGGCAAGATTTCATTCTTTTTATGGCTGAGTAGTATTCCACTGGATATATATACCACATCTTCTTTATCCAGTCATCCACTGATGGACACTTAGGTTGCTTCCATATCTGGCTATTGTAAGTAATGCTTCAGTGAACGTAGGGGTGCATATATCTCTTCAAATTATTGTTTTTGTTTTCTTCAAATAAATACCCAGAAGTGGAATTGCTGGATTGTATGGTAGTTCTATTTTTAATTTTTTGAGGAACCTCCATACTGTTTTCCATAGTGGCTGCACCACTGTACATTCCCACCAACAGTGCACAAAGGTTCCCATTTCTCCACATCCTCGCCCTCACTTTGATTCCCTCTTTATCACACAACCTTAAGAATGTAATTAGACTTCTTGAGTATGTTTCTCTGTTAAGAAGAGAACGTGCAGACTTGCTAACACAAATTTCCAATCATCCTTGACAGTTACATTTCTCGCTGTAAACTACTCAATTGGCCTTCTAGTACAGTCTCTTAAAAATTCACACAGAGTACTCCAGTTCTCAGGAGGTCTAGCATCCCTTGACATTAGCTCCAGACCTGCAGGGCTGGACGACCATGCTCTGGACCTGAGCTGGTCCCTCAGCATCAGAGCCCCATGCTCTGACCTCACGCTGTAGTCACACTCACATCCTTTGGGGGATCAGCAAAGAATTTGTGCCAGGAATGGGTTTGGTATTTGTGAACTTCGATCTCTAGGCCTCTTTCCCTTTATTATTATTATTTTTTGATTTATTGAAGTAATACATGAATAAAGTTTTAAAAATCAAATAGGAGTACAAGGTTAAGCCAAAAAATGTCACCTCCCCAAGGCCCTCCTGATCTCCAGTTCCCACCACTCAGAAGCAACCACCTTCAAATCTTTTCATTGTATTTTTTCATATTTTCTTCATAATTCTAAATAACATGTTAAATAATACTCTTTGCAGAACAGTCATATCAAGTAAATAATAATATCTCCCCCTATTTTCTGAACAATCCCTTAGAGTCGTCCTACTCTGCGACCTGCACTGTTGTTCTCCGGGCATGCCGCAGAGCCCTAACACTGGAGCTCCCCTTCAGCGTTGTTCGGGGGCTTCCTACAATCTCTGTTTAAGGTCCCCCATTTCCTAGACCCTGTAGCTTCTCTGGGTTTTCACTCTGATTCATGGAGCACAGCCTTCTGTTGCTTCATGAGAAAGAATGAATAAAACGTCAAATTCTTGTTACCTTGCATGTTTGAAAATGTCTTCATTATACCCTTATGTGTGGTTGATAGTTTGCTGGGGTGTGAAATCTGGGTGACAATCATGTCTTCTCAGAAGCTGTAGGCATCAGCCCATTGTCCCCTCACTCCCTGTGTTGCTGGGAATCCTAATTCCTGACCTTCAGTATGCTTGTGAGCGCTTCTCTTTTGCTCAGGTGTCCTGGAATTCTGTCACCACTTACTTTGGTGTGGATCTTTTTATAATTCATTGAGCTGGGCAGTCAGTGGTCCTTTTAAATCTAGAGGCCCATACTCCTCAGTTTGGGAAATTTTCTTTATTTTTTCCATAATTTCCTGTCCTCTCATTTTTTTTTTTCCCCTATTCTCTTTTTCTAGAGATCCTCTTAATAGAAAATTTGGGCTCTCTTGATCAATCCTGTAACAGTTCGGTCTCTTCTCTTATATTTTCTACTCCTTGTCTTTTTGTTCAACTGTCTGCAAATTTTCCTCAATTGTACCTTTGATACCTGCTATTGAAATTTTTATTTGTGCTGGCATATTTTTAATTTCAAAAACGTTTTTGTCTTCTGCATTAAGAAAAAAATTCATGGCATTCTGTGATTTCAGTGATGGCGTATCTTCTCAGATCCCTTTGAGGGTTTTAATTATAAATTTTTTAAATGTTTTCTTCTGCTCTCTGCATTATCTGTTTTCTTTGGGCCCTTTTTTCCTTTTGTTTTAGTCTCTGTGTTTCATGCTGGAGGCTCCCTCAGTCTGGTAATGCATTGCTGGAAATTCAAACTTAAGAGTGAGGCACCTATTCCCATTGATAAGAAAGTAAGATGATCCAGAAGTACCTTCTCACCATAAAAAACTAGAAAACTGGAAAAAATATATAGGAAAAAACTATTTCCAGACGTTGGACAACAGGCAACACCGAACTGTGATCCCTGAGAGAATGGAAACAAGTGACGTGAACCGACCACCACCCAGGCTTCTTGCCTGGAGGTGACACCCAGATGGTGGTACAGGAAGAAGAAACCTAAACAGAGGTGGGGGTTTGGAGAGGTCAAGGTGGCTGAAATTTTTAGGGCAGAGTTCTTAAATGGCAGCAATTACACAGACCTCCAGAAATCTAAACAGGGTCTCTCTTGATTTTAGGCTGAATACCAATCCGTTTATGCCCATGGTGAAATTCCACTAGGCTGGACAACAACAGCTTCCAGGAAATGAATAATTGACAGGGAACCATGAGATAAACCTCAGATCTCACATAGGGCTGAAAACCATTCACTTCCCACCAGTCGGAGTGGAGAGGTCTCATTGAACACCTGGGACACTCAGTAGAGACCCTGGAAGGGCCAGACCTTAAAAGCGGGACTAAATTGGCTTCAGGATAATGGATACTCTAGAACTCCTTTAAAAGAGCTGAAAAACAAATTTCAAAAGGATCAAACTGATCCACAAGTAACTTCAACTTCCTACCAGAAAAAGTTCAATACTCCTTAAAGAATATAAAATCCAGGCTTGGTGATATAAAATTCACAATGTTTGGCATCCAGTCAAAAATCACTAGCCATATGAAGAAGTAGAAAAATGAGGCCCATAACTAGGAGAAAAATCAGTCATTAAAAACAGACTAAGAGATAAGTGGTGGAATTGGCAGCAAGGACATTAAGACAGCTACTATAAATACGCTCCGTATGCTCAAGGATGTAATAGAAACACAGACATGATGCGAAGAGAAATGAAAGATATACGAAAAATTAAATGGAGTTTTTTAGAGATGAAAAATATCTGAAATGAAAGATGTACCAGATGGGATTAACTGAGTAGATACTGCAGAAGAAAAGATCAGTGAACTTGAAGATGTAGCAATAGAAACTATTCAAATTGAAACACAGAGAGACAAAAAGACTGAAAACATTGACTAGAGCCTCAGTGAACTGTGGGAGGATATCAAGCTGTCTAACATACATGCAGTGGGAGACGGGTTACAGGAGAAATATTTGAGGAAAGAATGGCCAAAGAGAGTCCCAAATTTCTTTAAAACTATACACTGATCCAGGAATCTCGATGAGATCCAAGTAGAAGAAACATAGAGAAAATCACAATCAAATTGCTAAAAATCAATAGTAAAGAGAAAATGTTCAAAGCAGCCAGAGGAAAAAAGCAAATTACACACACAGAACGAAGATAAAAATTAGACTTCTCACCAGAAGCTGTGTAATTCACAAAATGCAGAAGTGACATCTTCTAAGCACTGAAAGAAAAAAAGGTCAACCTAGAACTTTACATCTATCAGAAATATATATATATTTGTGTGTGTGTGTGAGTGTGTGTGTGTGTGTGTGAGGAAGATCAGCCCTGAGCTAACATCTGCCAATCCTCCTCGGGTTTTTTTTGCTGAGGAAGACTGGCCCTGGGCTAACATCTGTGCCCATCTTCCTCCACTTTATATGGGATGCCGCCACAGCATGGCCTGCTGTGCAGTGCATTGGTGCGCACCGGGGATCCGAACTGCGAACCCTGGGCCACCGCAGCGGAGCGCACGCACTTAACTGCTTACGCCACCGGCCCGGCCCCAGAAACATATTTTTAAAATAAAGGCTTTTCAAACAACCAAAAGCTGAGAGAATTCATTGCCAGCAGACCTGCAATACAAAAGGATGTTAAAGGAAGATCTTCAAGCAGAAGCAAATTGATACCAAAAGGAAATTTGGATTTACACAAAAGAATGAAGAATGCTAGAAAGTGTAAATATGTAGATAATTATAGAAGACATTTTTTCCTTATTTTAACATTTTCCTTAAAAGATCATTGTTTAAATTTATAAAAATTGAAATGTATTGTGGAGTTTAAAACATCTGTAAAGTAGAGTTTATGACAACAATAGCATAAAGACTGGGTGGTTTTCAGGAGAATGGAAATATTCTGTTATAAGGTTCTTAAAATATACTTTTATTTGAATGGAGACTGATAAAGACATATACTGTAAACTCTAGAGCAAATATTTAAAAACTAAAAAGCAGTGAAGAGGTATAACTAATAAACCAATAGTGGAGATTAAATAGAATCATAAAACATACTAAATTAAAAGGAGGCAGGAAAAGAGGGGAAAGGGAACAAATAACAATATAGAGAACAAATGGAAAGATAATAGACTTAAACTCAACCCTAATAATCACATCCACTGTAAATTAACTAAACACTCCAATTAAAAGTAGATATTATCACACTTGATTAAAAAAAAAAGCAAAACCTATGTCATACAGTGTTTTGTTGTTTTTTGTTAATGCTGCGTTGACCCTATCTTGAGGCTCTGGCTAGAAGCCAGTCAGTTCTGCTTCTTGAGCAGCTGATTAAATCCACACCCCAACCACTTCCTTTATCGGGGCTGTCACACTCCAGGCCACCATGCCCCAGCCTTAGTTGACCAGGGGCCAGGTGCCGGAAAACTAGGGACAGCCCCCATGCCCCAGAGCCCCTGAAATTACTTAAGGCAGCCAGTCCACTGGGAGCCTGGGAAACGCAGCTAACCCTACCCCACTTACCATACATACATTGTCCCCTACAGCGTCAGCTTGCTATGACCTCTGGTGCAGACCCCTGTGTGGCCCTACCTGGCAGCCTACTCTCCTTTGGAGCTGTAAGTAACAGAGTTCTGCCTTTCAGCTCTCCAAGTGTCATTGTGTTGTGTCCTGCCATCCAAAGAATCTTTAAATCTTATAAAACAACCCATCTATATGCTGTCTACAAGAAACCTACTTAAAATAAAAAACAAATAGGTTAAAAGTAAAATAATTGGAAAAGATATGCCAAGCAATTACTTATCATAAGAAAGCTGGAGTTGCCATATTGGATTATAGTCAGATAAAGTAATCTTTAGGACAAAGAATATTACCAGGTGTAGGGTCATGCTTGTGCGGCAATAGCCTATGTGCCCTATAGCAGCCATGTGTTCTTCTGGCCCCTTTCTGGGCAGGACGCCAACCATCTGGTATTGGTAATGATTCAGGGCCTGGCCAGCCCAGATCTGTTTATCTTAAAGAACACCACGTCTCAGAGCCCCTGCATGTGAGCTACTGGTCCTTGGAGTGCTGGTCATGCAAGGGCAGGTCCTCTTGGCAAGCCCATGGCCTTTGTTCCCCTGCCTAGATAATCAACTCCCTCTTTGCTCCCGGTAGCAGTAAATCTGTCCAGCTGACCACCCCTGGACACTCCCTGTAAGTAAGTCCCAGTAAACCCTTATGTCTCATACGTCATCTCTGGGTCTTTTCTTCAGTCCACAACCTATCCTGCACAGCTCATGCAACTGGGCGTGTGGTGAGACACCAGGGATAAAAAGAGATATTTCATGGTGATAAAGGAAACAATTCATCAAGAAGATGTAACAATCCCAAGTCTGTAGGCACACGATAACATAGCTTCCAAATACATAAAACCAAAACTTTTGTAACTGAAAGGAGAAGTAAACAAAGCTAAAATTATTGTTGAAGATTTTAATACTCCTTTCTCAATAATGAATAGACAAAGTAGACAAAAAATGAGTCAGCATATAGACAATTTTGTAACACTCTCAACTGATTTGACCTAACTGACATCTATAGAACATTGCACCCAACCACAGAGTACACGTTCTTTTCAAATGAACATAGAACATTCACAAAGGTAGAACATATTCTGGGCCATCAAACAAGTCTCAATGAATTTAAAAGGATCAAAATTATGCAAAGCATATTTTCTGCACAATAGAATTAAAATAAATAACAGAAAGATATCTGGGAAAAAAAACCCAAACACTTCAAGATTAAGCAATATACCTCTAAATAACACATAAGTCAAAGAAGAAATCATAAGAGAAATTAGGAAATATTTTGAACAGGATGAAAATGAAAACCCCACATATCAATGTTTGTGGGACGTAGCTATAACAGGGTTTTAAAGGAAATTTATAGCATTAAATGCTTCTGTTAGAAAAAAAGAAAGGGCTAAAATCAGTGCTCTACATTTCCACCTTAAGAAACTAAAAAAACAAGGGCAAATTAAACCCAAAATAAGCAGAAGAAAGGAAATAAGATGAGAAATCAATGAAATAGGAAATGGACAAAGGAATAGAGAAAATCAATAAACTGGAAAGTTGGTTCTTTGAAAAGATCAGGAATGAGACACAAGAAGCTCTTGACGGGTCGGTTTCACTAGAGTTTCTCGGTCTTGGCTGTACATTAAAGTCACCCAGGGAACTTTAAAAACTCCTCATGCCGGGCTGCACTTGTGACCAGTTACACTGGAACTCTGGGAGTGGAACCCAGGCATCAGTGTTAGAGCTTCCCAGGTGGTTCCAAAGTGCGGCCACGCTTGAGAACCACTGTTGAGAGATCAGGCAGGGCCCCACCCCACCACACACTTGTCAGTACCCATCTTGGGCTGGTCAGAGTCTCTGGAGTAGAATTCTCTAGTCTCTTGCATGGATTTTATATGCCTGGCTGCTGATGTTCTAAGAGTGAAGCAGGAGGAGGAGGCTGGTTGCTCCCCGTTTCGTATGCAGACCTTCACCCAGTTTCAATATGGTGCGTCAGCCCTCCCTGGGGTCCTCTAAGCCAGGCCCTCTCTGATTCCATTCTTCACAGAGTTGGTCTCCAGTTTCCTGCCGAGGCTGAGGAGAGCAGTCGCCTGGCTGCGCCGGGCGAGGGAGGGAATCTGGGAGCCTCACTGGTCCCGTATAGTCAACGATCGTCCAGCTTTCAGTCCTGCTCTGCCCCCTGCTTTCAGATTCCCAGGGCTTTTCAGGATTCTTTTCCAGCTCCCCAAAACCTTCTTCTTTTGTTCTGTGTTGTCTCGGTTATCTCCATTGCCATTCTCTTGGAACTTGTGATTTATGGCCTTTTTTCCCTCTTTTACTATCATTTTCCTGGGATTTCGGGAGACGGTGAAGATAAAAGCAAGTGTTTAACCTGCCACGTTTAACCAGAAATTTTCCAGAGGCTTTTTAAAAAAAATTCAGAGTACATAATTATAATAATCACTTGCATTCAATTCCTTCACAGGAATGCAGAATGAGCAGTCTGGTGGCCTGTGTGATTTAAGAGTACTAGCACAGTGTATGATAATGGTTTCCTGCTCAGATCTCACAATGTGTAATTCTTCTTAAGTCTCTAAATAAAATTGGATTACAGAACTCTAAATCCAGTGCCTTCAGAACTGATTGCAAAGACAATCATATTTTGCTAGTAACAGTTAAATCTTCCTTATTAGTACTCCAGTGTGTTTTGTTCTCCCATAAAGCCACCAATGATAACTATTCTAATAGGTTGTCCTGGCCAGAAAAAAATAGAATATTTAAGTTACTCTCCCGCATTAGGAAGTCATCATAGGCATGTCCTTTCCTTGATATCAGAGAGCATGACCATACTCATCCACTCTCCATTGTCCTTCCTTGGGTTTTTAACCTTAAGTTTGAACAGAGAGGGGAAGATTCTGGTCATTGCAGCCATGGACTTCATGCTGCAAAGCAGCTAGCAGAGCAGTGGGCTGAGCACCTCACCAGGAGGGAGACCCCTGGGTTCTAGCCTGGGCTCTGCCACTCTCGAACCTGATGGCCTCGGGCACTAGTCCACCTCTCTGGGCTTCTGGTTTTTGTAAAATAAAGGGGTGGTCCAGATAAGTTCTCTGGATCTTTCTAGCTCTACAATCACTAAATCCGTACCGATGCTTACTGAAGGTAAATATCCCCAGAGGGATGCAGAAGTATAATCTGCTTCTATGGAGAAACAACTCTGAAAGCCTGGGCCTAGCTCTGCAGCAGCTACCTCTGTCACTGGCAGTGTCCTGAGGGTCGCGATCACTTTTGGCATTTCATTGCTTATATAGGGTTGGTACGAATATTGGCTCCGTCTCCTCAGGTGTCCCAGCCGAGGGCTGGAAAGTATGCCTTTGTGCCCTGATGCCAGATTCCAATCCCTGGCACTTGTGGCTTGTGGATTGTTATATTGAAATCCCTAAAACAAAACATAATGATTGTATTTGAACTTGGGATCATTTTGAGGTTCTGGGGACTCCCCCCTCTGATGGCGAAGGCAAGTTCTGGAGCTAGAGGAAGACAAGAGCACAAGGACTGACCACGTGAAGCTGCGTAGATGAGCGCAGTCTGCTGGGTCCCGCTGGTTGTAACACGCTGGGCGTACACTGTATGAAATGGACCGCTTGCAGGGTGTAATGGGTTGAATTATGTCCCCAAAAAAGATATGTTAAGGTCCTAACCCCCAGTACCTCAGAATGTGAACTTATTTGGAAATAGGATCTTTGCAGATGCAATTAGTTAAGATGAGGTCATCCTGGAGTAGGGTGGGCCCTTAACCCAATGTGACTGATGTCCTTATAAGAAGACAGGGAGGAAATACGAGGGAAGAACACTCTGTGAAGATGGAGGCTGGAGTTACGCAGCTGCAAACCACGTTGGGAAACCCATAACAGGGTCTGCCCGTGTGGGGAGCTGAGCTGAAAATCGCCTTTGGCCATCACTAGCTATTGTCTAACTAAAAAGGCATCAAAGAAATGTCGAAGGCTGGTAGACTTTTGAACATAATAAAATGACATTTAAATCCTCAACATTTAAATCCTCAGGATAGCCCAGTCAGTGAAGTGGAAAACATCGTGCTCTCCTGGATGCACTCCTGCTGTCAGTCCATCTACATTTAAAATGTTGGAGTTTGCTTCTTGGGCCTTGATGACAATCTGTCAAGAAAATTATTAGGTATTTATCATGTGCCAAGAACTGTGCTAGGTGCTGGGGGCACAGAGATCAGCAGGGAACAACATGGACCCCAGTCCCTCCCTCAGAGTTCACATTCTTGTGAAAAACACAGACATTAGACACACCACTTCAGATAGTAAATTAAAATCACAAGCGTGGAAAGGACCACAACAGAAAAGTTCCGGGTGCCAGGGAGGCAGGTAATGGGAGATCTGACGGCGGTGTGCTGCTCTCCAAACAAAACCCCTGATTTGTAGCCTTTGCTCAAATACTCCCACTGTGACTTATTTCAAGCTATCGCTGCCACCAAAGGCAGTTAGGACAAGATGCAAAACAGCAGGCCATTACACTGTAATTCCAATGCATGGACGGCCTCGAGAGCATAGACAATAGTACAGTGTAATAAAATAATTAGATAATAATTATGAGTTTTGATGTTTGCTATCTTTATTTGTAATATAATTTATTTAATTGTTCCTATAATTTACTTTCTAATAATGGCAGTTTAACATCCAGTTTACAAAACTCCACCTCTCGAAAGCTGGAACAAGTTTGGGGCAGGGGGTGAAGGAAGGATCCTAAGGAGATGACACTTAACCGGAAGAATGAATTGGAATTAACCAAACACAGAAGAGGTGAGGGTGGCCCTTCCAGGCAGGAGCAGTGGCAGGTAAGAAGGTCCTGGGGTTAGAGAGCCTGGCATACTTGAGAAACCAAGGGCAAAGAAAGTGAGGGAAAGTGAGACTAAACAGAAAACCGGGACCCCATCATGCAGAGCCTCGTAGTACATGGAGAGGATTTTGGACTTTATCCTAAGTGCAGTGGGAAACTATTGAAGGTGTTACGCATGGGAGTATAATCAGATTTAAGTATTTAAAATATCATTTTGCTCTGTGAATGGATTAAAGGACTCAAAAGTGGGTACAAGACACCAAAAGCACAAGCAACAAAAGAAAAAAGAGATCAGTTGGACTTCATCGAAATTAAAAACTTCTGTGATCAAAGGACACTGCCGAGAAAGTGAAAAGACAACCCACAGAATGGAGAAAATATTCATAAATCATGTATCTGATAAAGGTCTAATATCCAGAATATTAGCTCAATCCAGAATACAGCTCAATAACAAGAAACCAAACAAGCTAATTAAAAAATGAGCAAAGGACTTGAATAGACATTTCCCCAAAAAAGGTATACAAATGGCACTTGAAAAGATGCTCAACATTATTAGTCGCTCGGGAAATACACATCAAAACCACAGTGAGGGGCCGGTCCCGGGGCTTAGTGGTTAAGTGCGCATGCTCCGATGCCGGCGGCCCGGGTTCAGATTCCGGGCGCGCACCGGCACACCGCTTCTCTGGCCATGCTGAGGCCGCATCCCACATACAGCAACTGGAGGGATGTGCAGCTATGACATACAACTATCTACTGGGGCTTTGGGGGAAAAAATAAATAAATAAAATTAAAAAAAAAAAAAAACCCACAGTGAGATACCATGCCACACTCATTAGGATGACTATAATTAAAACAAAGCAGAAAATAACAGGCATGGTGAGGAGGTAGAGAAATTAGAAGCCTCCACTTTCTGGTGGGAATGTAAAATTGTACAGCCGCTGTTGAAAATTTTTGACTGTTCCTCAGTAAGTTAAACATAGATTACCCTATGTCCCAGCAATTCCACTTGTAGGTATCCTAAGAAAACTGAAACAAGTGTTCAAACAAAAACTTGTACAAAAATTTCATAGCAGCACTATTCACAATAGCCAAAAGGTAGAAACAACCCAAATGTCTCTTAACTAATGAATGGATAAACAAAATGTGGTATCCATACAATGGAATATTATCTGTCCATAAAAGGAAATGAAGCACTGATATACACTACAGCGTGGATGAACCTTGAAAACATGATGCTGAGTGAAAGAAGCCAGACACAAAAAGCCACATATTGTATGATTTCATGTATATGAAATATTCAGAATAGACAAATTCACAGAGACAGAAAGCAAATTAGTGGTTGCCAGGAGCCAGGGGCAGGGGAGAACAGGAAGGACTGCTTACTGGGTATGGGGTGTTCTTTTGGGGTGATGGAAATATTCTAGAACTATAGTGGTAATATTTGCACAGCACTGTGAATGTACTAAATGCCACCATTACATTTATACGTTAAAATAGCAAATTTTGTTACGTATATTTTACCACGATAAGAAAAAAGTAAATGCAAGGAGCCAGTTAGGAAATATTTGTTTGGTAGAATTGTGGGAACTTAGGAGTGAGGGAGTGGCTCAAGGATAGCTTCCAAGTCTTTGACTATAGCAACAGCGTGGGTAGTGATGTCATTTACCAAAATAGGAAATTCTAGAGGGAGCGATGGAAAGATCCTGAGTTCCGTTTTGGGCGTGTTGTGATTGAGAAGCCTGAGAAAGGTTCTTCCCTAAACAGCATCTCCGGAGAGCAGGTGGCTATCTGGTATGTCCTCCTCGTGCTTGTGACCTGTAGCTCCCGGGGCTGTTGCATTTCCAGGCTCCTTGTCCAGGTGACAGAAAGGAAGGTGTGGAGGACGAGGCGCAGGAGAACAGGGAAGAAAGCTTTTCCAGAAGCTCTTAGCTCGTGTCTCCTTGGTCAGATGAGTGTGCCATCCCCACCCCTTGCTGTAAGGGAGTAGAAAGAGTCATTTTGCTGGACACGTTGCCGCTCCTAAGCAAAACAGTGATTCTGTTCACGAAGAAGAAACTGGAATGGCTGTCAGGTAGGCAGATGTCTGTCTGCCATACGGTATATTTAACATCATGAGCAATTCCAGCAGAATGTGGACAGCAAGGCTGGAACATAATACCAAGTGGAGATTCAAAATCCTTTTAACTTGTCAGTGAGGCTGAGTGATTGCAGTTCCTTTCATCCTTTCTCATAGTTCATTCATATTTTTCAAAATTTGGTCATATCAGTAACTTCTCCCCAAGTCACTTTGACTTCCCGGTGTCCCCTATGAGCCCGGGTTTGGAGTCACTGTACCTGTACAGGGAGAAGGGTAGACCAGCTGGGAAGTTCTATGAGGTGTGTGAGTTGGTGCTATGCGACCACTCAGATCAAGGTTACGTTCCTAGCTTTTGTTTGACACGTGGGATATTGAGAGCACGTGGAGCCTGGAAGGTTTTCAGTCACCATGACTTGGTGGAATACTCGTTTTCTTATTCTGCTTCAGCTGGAATTTTCATTGTTTGGCCTTTGCTCAAAGATGGGAACATTTAAGGAATAAAACAGACTTTCAGCTCTCCATGAGTAAGCCTAATCTAAAACAATTTTAGTTTTAAGTTACAAAAAAAGACATGCCATTTAAAAAATGTCAACCAACACAAAATGACTGAATTTTTGCACTACACTTTTAGCATGTAAATACCCTTAGAAACACCAGGAGTGAAGTGTCTGATGCTACTCCAGGCACGCGTGCTCAGAGGAGCAGTTAGCGCACGCAGACGCTGACTCCTGGAAGGAAGTCTACACTGAGATTATTTAGGGCAGTGGTGTCATTTTCCTTGACTTGCCTCAAGAGACCGGAGTTTACTGTTTGCTCTGTGACTCTAGGAGAAAATATCACCTTCCTCTCCTGTACCGCAAGGCTCTGTTGCCTCGTTTATAAAACATACAACCGTTCCTCTAGGTAATTCCACTTGTAAGCATTAAATTCCACTCTGCACTTTTTCTCTTTATTGTTTTAAGGAAATTAAATTTAGAAAATAAAAATTGAAATGGCAGACTGCAGCATGCCGCACTGGAAAGAGCCCCACTTTGGGAGTCGGGACACTGTGGTGCTCGTTCCGGATCTCCTGACAGACTGGGCAAATCCTGCCACTTCCCTGGGTATGGGTTTCTCTGTCCTCATCTGTAAAGAAAAAAAAGGGGGAGGCGGAATGGGAGAGGTTAAACGGCTAATCCCCAAGGTCCCTTCGAGCTTTAATTTTCTGTGATTTTTTATTATGTGAGCCAAGGTGTTGGGTAGATGGAGCAGTAAATTCTGCTTCTAGCTGCAAATACGGGAAAAATGACTTTCTATGGCTTAATTATTTAGAATTTTTTTCATAATCAAAGATTTGGATATAGACAGCTAGTCAATTGGTTAAATGGCTCAATAATGTCAGGGATAACATCTTTTTTTTTCTTTTTTACAGCTTTATAGAGGTATAATTGACATAGAATAAACGCCACATAATTAAAGTATACAATTTGATGAATTTGACATTTGTACACACCCATGAAACCATCACAACACTCAAGATAGTGAACACGTCCATCACCCTCAAAGTGTTCCCTTATAACCCCTCCTCCCTATCTTTCCCCACACTCCTCAGGCAACTGCTGATCTGCTTCCTGTCACTATAGATTAGTTTGCATTTTCTAGAAGTTTATATAAATAGAATCAACAGTATATATTCTTTTTGTCTGACTTCTTTCACTCAGTATGATTATTTGAGATTCCTCCATGTTGTAGCATGTGTCAGTAGCTCTTTCCTCTTTATTACTGAGTAGTATTCCATTGTATGGATATACCACAGGTTGTTTATCCATTCTCTTAGTGAAGGGCATTTGGGTTGCTTCCAGTTTGTGACTATCACAAATAAAGTTGCTTCATGGACATGAGTGTAAAAATCTCTGTACGGACATATGTTTCCTTTTCTCTTGGGTAAATATGTAGGAGTAGAATGGCTGGAGCAAATGGTAAGTAGATTATTATTTTTTTAAGGAAACTGCCAAACTGTTGCCAACATGGTTCCTCCATGTTGCATTCCCACCAGTGGTCTCTGAAGAGTCCCAGTTCTTCTCCATCCCTATCAACCCTTGGCCCTTGGCACAGTCATTTTTTTTTTTTTTTTTACTTTAGCCTTTCTGTAAGTGTATAGTGGTATCATGTTATGGTTTTAATTTGTGTTTCCCTAATGATGTTAAGCATCTCTTTATGTGCTTATTTCCATATATTTTCTTTTTTTTTATTTTTTGTGAGGAAGATTGGCCCTGAGCTAACATCTGCCAATCCTCCTCTTTTTTTGCTGAGGAACACTGGCCCTGGGCTAACATCCATGCCCATCTTCCTCTACTTTATATGGGACACCGCCACAGCATGGCTTGACAAGTGGTGTGTCGATGCGCCCAGGATCCGAGCCGGCGCACCCCGGGCCGCTGCAGCGGAGCGCACACTTAACTGCTTGCGCCACCGGGCCAGCCCTCCATATATTTTCTTAATGAAGTGTCTCTCCAAAGTTTTGCCCACTTCTTTATTGGGTTGTTTGTTTTCCTATTATCAAGTTTTGAAAATTCTTTATGTATTCTGGAAATAAGTCTTTTATCAGATATATGATTTGCAAATATTTTCTCCCATTAGTAGCTTGTCTATTCATTCTCCTGACTGTGTCTTTCAAAAAGCAGAAGATTTTTATTTTGATAAAATTCAGTTTATCAATTATTTATTTTATAGATTATCATCTTCAGTTTGTACCTAAGAAATCTTTGTATAACCCAAAGTCACAAAGATTTCCTTCATTTTCTTCTAGAAGCCTTTTTAAAAAATAGTTTTAGAATTTGCATTTAGGTCTATGATTCATTTTGAGTTAAATTTTGTATATGGTGTGAGGTATAGATCAGACTTCATCTTGTTTTCTTTTTTGCACATTGATTTTCAATTGTTCCAGCATCATTTGTTGAAAAGACGATCCTTCTCTACTGAGTTGCTTTTGTAATTCTGTGAAAAATAAGTTGTCAATATATATGGTTTATTTCTGGGTTCTCCGTTCTATTCCGTTGATCTGTGTGTCTAGCTTTGTCAGTATCACCCTGCCTTGATTATTATAGCTTTATACGTCTTGAAATCAGGTAATATAAGTTTCACAATTTTTTTTCAAATAGTTGGCTATTTTTGCTTTACAATACGAATTTTAGAATCAGTTTGTCAGTTTCTACAAAAAATGCCTCCTGGGATTTTGGTTGAGATTCATTGACTTTTCAGATTGAGGAGGAACGGTGTTATAACTATATTGAATCTTCAGACCCATGAACACAGTTTGTCTATTTATTTGTGTCTTTTAAATTTTCTTTCAATAATGTCTGCAGTATACAGATGTTGAACGTTTTTGTTACATTTACCCTTAGGTATTTTACATATTTTATGCTATTGAAATTAGTATTGTTTTAAAATTTTAAAATTGTCCATTGCTAGTATATAGAAATACAATTGATTTTTTTTTTTTTTTTGGTGAGGAAGATTGACCCTGAGCTAACATCTGTTGCCAATCTTCCACTTCTTTTTTTTTCTTGAAGAAGATTGTCCCTGAGCTAACATCTGTGCCAATATTCTTCCACTTCATATGTGGGACGCTGCCACAGCATGGCTTGATGAGCAGTGTACAGGTCTGCCCCCAGGATCTGAACCCGAACACTGGGTCGCCAAAGCAGAGCATGTGAACTTAACCACTATGTCACCGGGCCAGCACACAATTGATTTTTATATGTTGTACATGTATCCTGAAACCTGGACAAACTTGCTTATTCCTTCTAATAGCTTTTTTATAGATTCCACTGGATTTTCTGCAGATCATATTGTCTGTGAATAGATAGTTTTATTTCTTTCTTTCCAAAATGGATGCTTTTTATTTCTTTTTCTTGCCTGATTGCACTGGCTAGAACCTCAAGGGCAATGTTAAATAGAAATATTGAGAGTGGTCATTCTTGTCTTCTTCCTGATCTTAGGAAGAAAGCGTTCAGTCTTTCATCATTAAGTATGATGTTAGCAGTACATTTTTGTAAGAGCCTTTTATCAGGTTAAGGAAAATTCCTTCTGTTCCTAATTTGCTGAGAGGAATCAGCAATGGATGCTGAATTTTGTTCAATGTTTTTTCTGCATTTATTGAGATGATCATAAAGAGTTGTTTTGTTTTTAGGCTGTTTATATAGTGAATTACATTGACAGGTTTTTCAAATGTTAAACCAATCTCATTTAATATCTGTTTAGAATTTTCGCATATATATTCACAGGTGATAATGAGCTGTAGACTTCTTTCCTTGTAATGTCTTTGTCTGGTTTTAGTCTCAGGGTAAAATAGAATGAGTTAGGAAGTATCTTCCTCATCTTCATTTTTTGGGGAAGAGTTTCTGTAGGATTAGTATTATTTCTTCCTTAAGTGTTTGGTAAAATTTATGAGTGAAGCCATCTGGCCCCAGAATTTTATTATGGGAACGTGTAAGACTACAAATTCAATTTCCGTAATAGATACAGGGCTATTCAGGTTATCTATTTCTTTTTGAGTGAGTTTTGCAATTTGTCTTTCAAAGAATTTTTCCATTTCATCTAAGCTATCAAATTTATTACACAAAAGTATTCATGATATCCCATTGTTATCCTTCTAATATCTATACACTCTGTAGTGATATTACTTCTGTCATTCCTGATATTGGTAACTTGTGTCTTCTTTCTTTTCTTCCTAATAAGATTCATCAATTATATTGATCTTCCCAAAGATCAATTTGGTTTTATTGATCTTCTCTATTTTTTTCCTGTTTTCTACTTCATTAATTTCTGCTCTGATGTTTATTATTTCCTTTCTTCTGTTTACTTTGGGTTTCATTGACTCTTTCTTGTTGTTTAAGATGGAAACTTAGACCTCTGATTTGAGACCATTGATTTTAAATTCTTTCTTCTTTGCTAATATGGATGTTTAGCGCTATGATTTTCCCCTAAATACTGCTTTGGTGGCATCCCATAAAATTTGATATGTTGTATTCTCCTCTTTTTTTTTCAGTTCAACCACTTTCTAATTTTCCTTTTGATTTCTTTGATCATGGTTATCACGAAAGTATTTAGTTTCCAAATGTTTGGGGATTTTCCAAAGATCTTTCTCTTAATAATTTCTCATTTAATTGCGTGGGTCAGGCAACATTCCATAATCCGTTTGGTTTGTTCTTTTCTTGGCCTTAGGTAATTTCCTTGCATGTGTATGCTGATCAGTACTTGCTAGCATCATAATTTTTCTCTTGAAATTTTCTCTCGTGCCTGGGACCTAATGATCACAAATGGCTACTTTATCACAAAGCATTATGGTTACATTGAAAGCAGAATTTACAGCCAGCCATGCTTGTCCATTTTATTATAAATGCAAAATATTTCCCCAGAAATCCCCTAGCAAACTTACCCTTATATGTCATTGGCCATATTGAGGCCATCCTTATCTGCAAGTGAGTCTGAGAGAGCAGGTAACAGTGTTGTCATTATTGGCTTATGTTTAAGTAGGATTTATCACCATATTGCTGTCCCAAAGAATTGGAGAAGAGGAAGGGGACATAGGATATTTGATAGATAACCAATAGAGTATGCCACTGAGGCAACCACTGTGTCCTCTACAGAAAGTAGGATCAGTGTTGTCTCTGCCCTGAGGCCTCCCTGCCTGCACACAATCCACAGAGGCTTTTCTGACAGCTGCTTTCCAGCCTTTCTGTAGCTGATAAAGAGTTTCTGTGTCCCGAGGACCAGGGATAACATTCTGGTGCTCTCTGAGGGCTACTTTTCATCTTCAGGGAGGACTTTGAAGATCTAAAATATCAAGCCAATGAGAAATCATCAACTAAACTGCTAATTGTTTAAGCCTCTGTGGTAGATTTTCTGTTATTTCCTTCTAAATAAGTTAAAATAGCAAGTGGACATACCCTCCAAGCCATATCTACTTCACTAACTCCGCAAGTCACCTTCATAGCTTTCTTAAAGCACATCTAGGGATGCATTACTTTGTTTGTCCTGTCTAGCTCAGCTCAGAGGTGATCAGAGAGAATGAAGACCCAGGTAGTTCCCAGCAGTCACAACACAGGAGTGCGAAGTTTCAGACAGATTGATGGAGCAGTTCACAAGGCTGTAACCTGAATTCTAGGCTAAGGAGACATTTTATTTAGCCAAGGAGACATCTTTCTGTGCAAATGCTTGGCGGTTCAAGTTCGGGTCACTGGCAGAGCCTTTGGGCACTTAGGTGTTAACTTTACAAAGAAAAAGCAACTATTTTTACACCAACATTTTAAATCCTTAAATTGACTTATAGACATCAAGAAAAAGGGAAAGTGGTTCTTGTCTTCCCCCAGTAAAGGCAGACTTGACCTACTTCACAATTTAGTTAGTAAAAATACTTATCAAGTGAAGAGAGTCAAATATATATTCTCTCTTCTCTGGACACTTAAACTAATTCTCCATTGGACTTAAAAATTTTTGTTTCATGAAACAATTGGATGAATTTTCAGCAGAATTTCCTGCTTAGGCCAATGTGCCTGAGAAAAATTCCTGGGCGTCCTAAAGTGTGAGTGGTTAAGCATGAATTCTATAGCTGAACAGGGTCTGAGGATGGTTTTGAACATTACTTTTTATATTAGTAAGGATGGGCTAAGTTACGCTGCAGGAACAATCAAACCCAAGAACCTCAGAGGCTGAATACAACAAAAGTTTATTTCTCTCTCATGCAAAGTCCTTCGTGGGTCCAGGCGGCTCTCTAGGGCAGTTGTGCTCCACGTGGTAACTGAGTTTTCCAGGCTGCTTCAATCTTTTGAGACCACCATCTCAGCATAAGACCTTTTGCATGGTTGCCTCAGCAGGGCAAGGAAGAGCCTAGAGAATCATGCGTGGGCATTTCATTCTCTCAGCCTGGAATGAATTGTGTCATTACACTGGCCATCATAACTAGTCACGTGGCCCTGTCCAACTACAAGGGGCCTAAGACATGCAGTCTTTCATATGTCTACACTAAGAAAAAAACAGATATTGGTAGATATATTGATGTCAAACATTCTACTGTAATTCATAAGACTTCTCTTAGAGAAGAATTCTGTGCCAAGTTGTCCCCCAGTTCAGAATTTCTTTCCAGAAGAGGTTCAGGGGCAGTCTTATGATTGGAAGAGGTGTAGAGGGACTTATTTGGAAGCTGCATTTGATAGCAAGAAACAAGTATTTAGATAGATTGAATGTTTATTTCAGGCAGCTTTGGAGGATGCTGGTGGAGGCTATGAGTGAGCAAAATCCCCCAGTCCTACCTCTCTTTCTCTCCCCTACCTTGTCACTTACAGTGCCCGAGCTTCTTTAAGTGCTTCAAGTGTGGTGCAGTGAGCATATGCACAGTTGGTACCAGCCAAAACTGCAAATGGGCGGGACACCCATGGGCCACCAACGGCAGGAAGTCCTGGGGAAGTGGCGGCAGGCGCACCCATGAGACACTGGCTCACCGCAGCACGTGCCTCAATCTGGGCCAATAACTTGTTCCAACATCTGTTTCCTACTAACAGCAGCAGCGTCCACACCTTGCAACACAGTGATGTGTCTTCTCAGAAGAGGCAACTGAAAGACCACAATCAATAGATTAGATTATTGCCTCAGCTCCTGGAGCTCATCTCCTGCTGGGAGTGAGTCTGTGTGTTTGTGTCTGAAAGTGCAGTCCTTATGCAGTTTTCTCAGTGGGAATGTGACTGCTAAGCACTCAGTCCAAGCAGTGTCCTAGGAGGAGGGCAGACAGGAAGACGTGCAGTCAGAGGATTCACAGCCCCTCCACCCTGGAGGGTTCTCATCAGTCTAGAGAATCAGAATTCCAGTCATAGAGGGGCGGGGACAGTGAGAGTCTTATCACCTGACACAGGCACAGTGACCCCTCGGGTGGCATCCACAGCCTTTCCCCACCTGTCGAGTATGGTAACCAGAGGCTGGCGCTGTGCTTCGTGTCTTCTCCAGGCTCGGTCCGCCTTGCTCACAAAACTGTGATAATTTATGAGTCCGCCTAAGGGAAATTAAGAGGAAATAAGTTTGTCTTTCGTGTTCCCTTTGTGCTAGTCCCAGATAAGCAGGTCTTCCCTCCCCCTCTCTGCTAACTCACTCAGGAGAGCCCTCTCTATTTCTGACGTCCAGTCTTGACAACTCCTCTTTAAATGTTCCTGCCTTAGTTTCATTCCCTTAACTGGTTCTCTGCTATTCTGAAAACTATTCTAGCAAGTGGATAATAATTAACAAGTTTTCTGCCTTATCAATTAATGACAATTATTCAAATCAATTAATTACTTTTAATTCTTCAGAGGTATAGATCCATCCATTTATCTATGTTACCGTTCTATTAAATATTTTTTGAGCAAAAACTGTATGTAAAGCATTCTGTTGGTGCCATGGGGGATTTTGGAAGAAAGGGAGTGGTGACACAGAGGTGTCCAGGGTGTCCATACCTAGTAAGGTATCCGAGGGTTTCTGGGCAGGACACCAACATGACCACTCCAGCAGGTGGTGTTTAAGCTAGCATTGGAGTGACAAGAAAAAGCTGGTCGTGCCAAATACAGAGGCAGAGTGACCTGGCAAGTCTAGGGCCCAGGCAGAAGGTCAGCGGGCCAGGACTGTAGGGGTCAAGCAGAGGCAGTGGTTTTGGGACCTCAGATCACACAGAACTTTGTCAGCTAGGAACGACGTCTGCAAGACATTGGTTGTTTTGAGCAGGGAGCATGTGATTGAATTCTGGATTTTTCTGATGCAGGCTCATCTCTGGCCTACAGTTGCCTTCCATTTATAATTAGTTTTTATTAGTTTTTCCATTTAACATAGTATAAAGTTTCCTTTTAAAGTAAATGTATTTGAGGAAACAGAGTAAGGCCTTATAAAAATACTGAGTGAATAATACAGATCTAGCTAAAACCATACAGGTGGTACCTGAGTGAATAAAGTTAGGGAAACACTGCCCTCATGAAGAGCAGAATGGAAGGCTTTCTAGTATTTTCCACACACACCATTCAGAATGCCAGCCATTGCTTCTTCGAAATGGTGCGCTCTAATTTACCTTTTAAGTTGCTCTCGATAATTTAACAGATTTCCCTAGCACAAAATATTAAGAGAGAGGGAGAAGGAGACTCACTGTAATTTCTCCTAAACGTTGTACCCTGTTTGTTAAGCATGGCCTCACAGTTACAGAAGCATAACTTTGACAATTAAATATCTGCTGGCACACAGAGATAAAATGACAAGAATTACATTACAAAAATACCAAGTTTCCTTGATTTTAAGGTCTATTTAAAAATCTGTATTTCTGAAAATATCTGCATTTCTGAAATCGGATTGCAGTCTCACAACTGATGTAAAAAAAAATCTTACCAGGATATCCAGAACCCTTATTTTTTTAATATGCCTTGAAATTATAATGTAAATTGAAATAAGACTGTCTATCTCCTTGTTAAAATGAGTTGTAAGCATTTATTATTTCTATTGTGTCTGTGGTAGAAAAGTGCTAATAATCCTTTTCTAATCTGACAAAACAATCTTACAAGTATTTGTACAGTTAAGGACGCAGAGATGTCAATACAACATTAGCACCAAGGCAGCAAATTATCAAGTAAGACAACCAATCAGAACTGCAAGTTTCTTTCCGAGATGATGTTTCACAGGACATGGCAAAATTTCCTGAGTCTTTAGAGTCTTGTAAGTCTCCTTTATTTCCATGTTGTTCTGGCAGTTTGGCTCCACAAAGTCCTCAGAGACTGGGGTTCCTTCATCCAGGGATTCACCATCTTTTTCCTTGTGACTCAAGATGGTGGCTAGAGCTCCAGCTATCATATCTGCATTCCGGGTAGTAGGATAGAAGACAGGCAAGGAAGGAATGGGCAAAGGACAAATGGTAGCTTTCACTTAAAGAACATTCCCAGAAGCTGCCAAAAGATATTTCATTGTGTATGTATTGACCAGGATTTAGTCACATGGTTATGCCAAGCTGCAAGGGACAAAGAGAAATATTTTCATCCTGGGAGATAGAGCCCAGCTAAAAATTGGAACTCTACTAATACGGAAGAAGGGAAGAATGAGTAGTGGGGGAAAACAGCATTCTCTGCAAACCTCTTAGCCAGCTCTATTAAAAATAGGGGTTGTTTGGTAATTGAAAAAGTCAGTTAGGGGCCGGCCCGTGGTGTAGTGGGTAAGTGTGTGTGCTCCGCTGCTGGCGGCCTGGGTTCAGATCCCGGGGGTGCACCGAGGCACCGCTTGTCAGGCCATGCTGTGGCGGTGTCCCACATAAAGTGGAGGAAGATAGGCACGGATGTTAGCCCAGGGCCAGTCTTCCTCAGCAAAAAGAGGAGGATTGGCATGGATGTTAGCTCAGGGTTGATCTTTCTCATAAAAAAAAAAAAAAAAAATTAAGTTAAAGCAAGGAATCACAAAAAAGATACTTATGTATTAATGATATTTACCTTAGATGTTCCTTTTAGCTTCTTACATATCAAAGTATGTCCATTCATCACTTTCTTTGAGCACAAAGCTGCTGATCGAAGTCAGCCTGGTGTTCTCTAAGTGGATATCACCTTAGTTTCTTGAAAAAGAAGCAGGAACTTACAGATCTTGAACCCTCTAAGGATGTAATCCCATAGATTTTTATAATACCCCCAATCTATAGCTGCCTCATCCACACCTAATTCTACAGAATATTTGTAATGATTCGGGTTTGGCTTTTTTTGTCTTTCCTAAACATTTAACTTATCTTTCATAGAAACCACTCCCTTTCTCACTCACATTTTCCCCATTTAAGTGATATTTCTAAGGTGGCTGTTAAAGTGGAACATTTCTATTATCTCGGTTTTGGATGAGGCCCCAAAACTGAGAACGAAGGGTATTAAGTGTCCACATACTCTAAAGAGAGGACCCAGATCATCTGCAGGACCTGCTAAGTGGTGTGGCCAAAACTTCCCACCATAACTTAGTTCATTGCCAACTTTCTGGCCATACAAGATAAAGGAGAGCCATTGAAGAAGGCTGATAAAAGGAATGTCTTTGAAGTTGGGTCAGGGAGATCTTTAAGTGAACTGCTGGAGGAGCATGATGTGGACACTGGGAGGTGAAGGTTAGTCACCAAGGCTGGAAGCTGGACTCGTGCTGCCCCCAGCTGCAGAAGGAGGAGAAATGGTACAGCGAGAGGAGCTGTACTTCTGACATTGCTGTGCTTCCATCAGTGTCAGGCCAGCCTGTATGTTCCCCAAGGACCAGAGTGGACGTCACTGAAGATTGCTGAACTTGATCATCGTGAAAGGGCCCTGTTCAAGACCTCTGCCTGCATCACCAGAAGTTAGGAGCTGAGCAGAGAGTCATAAATGGCCAACCAGAGAAGCATCACCTGTACCAAGCGACGGTGAAGTGGGAGGTCCTTGCAGTGTTGGTGATGGTGGGTCCCACAGCAGTGCCCCGTGAGAGAAAGAGCCAACATCCGGGCTTCTGCAGCTCAGGGGCACCGGTGCCAGGTTATACAGTCACTGGTAACACACACTCCTTCCTCCTTCCCTGCTCACGTCCAACCCTGTATGTCCAGACGTAGCACAGTGAGCGGAGCAGGAGGAGTGCAGAGTAAGATGGAGAAGTAACAAGCTAACCACGCCCCCCGAGGGGGTTCTGAGCCTCAGTCAGGCCCAAGCTGACGGAGGCAGTGAAGCTGTGATATTAAACTGGTCTGCACTTTTGCCCAACTGAAAGATTACTTATTAAGATCTGAAAGGGAGTGGAATGTTATGAGATCCGCTGGAGAGATCATCCAATGGTGGGGAGAAAGATTCAACACAGCGTACTTGAGAAAGAATAAAGTTGGTTCTTTTTGGTTTCACACCCTCGACTTCTTAATACGTTGGGTACATATTTAATGAAATTACAGAATTTCAATACTTAGTGCAACAGGCACAAACAGATTTGGAAGCAGACACAGCTGCCTCTTGGTGAGCGTGCAAAGAAACTGGGGGGATTCAAAGAAGCCAAGTGCTGTGGGGAGAGGCAGGGACGTTCCTGAGCGCCTTCTACAGAGAGAACAGGGAGTGGTGAGCGGCTCACGTGGAGGGCTGTGAAGTTTACCATCCTCTCTTTTGAACACCAGCTTCTTAAAGAGTAAAGCCTACTTAGAGGTAACATGAAAAAAACCATCAAACATATAACTAACGGTACCCGCATAACATGAAATGCGAACGCCTCACAAAGGGCTTAAGAGATGATCTCAGTTATTAAAGTTGAGTAATAAGGGCATAACTCTCTCATTTATCCTCTTCTTTTGTATATTTGAAAATTTCCATAATAAAAAGATTTTTTGGAAAGAACTTATGTATAATAATAGTTATTAACTCCTCTTTGGTCACACACGCTTTTGAGAATTTGATAAAAGTTCAGGGCCCTCTCTATAGAAAAATTCAGATAGGCCCATTCTTGAAAATCTTTCATAGAGTTTCGAGGGATGCATGGAATCCTTGAAGGTCATCCACAGATCCCACAAGAATCCCTGGCTTTTAGTCCATCCTCTTTAGTTTACAAATGAGGAAACTCAGTTCCGGGGAGGTGAGGTGATTTGCCTAAGGTGGTGGGAGGAGTCAGTGGCTGGAGATCTGCTATCCGCCTCTTCCACAGCACATTCACAGATCCTTCTTCAGTCAGAAAGGAGGGGAATGTGCCGGAGTGGAACACAGTGCCGCAGGGCGTATCCTCTAAGAGGGCTGCTGAGGGTTCTGTCCGTCTGTCTTCCTGATGCCCTTAGTTCCATGAATGAAGCCTCCACTGACCGAGTCACACAGGAGGGAAGCCCTGGAGCCCCTTTAACCTTTCCTCTTCCTCACGGTCCATACCTGTCTGTCACCAAGTCCTGTGATCCCTGCTCTGCGTCCTCTCTCACCTCTGAGCCCCCTCCTTTCCTCCCATCACCCCTCCTCACAGCTCTGCCTACACTGTGGCAACCACCTCCTGATTAGCCTCCTGCACCCACGTCTCAGGCCTTGACTTAGCCACACAGAAACACCAGCTTAATTTGCCAAAAGCATACCTCTTACCATGTTTCTGCCCTGCTCAGAAAACTGCTAATGATCCATTTCCCAATGAGGCCACTGAGGTTCAGAGCAATGACATGTCTACACAGCTAAGTGGAACCCCGGAATCCTGGAACTCTGGGACCCAGGCCCTCCGGTTTCGAATGTAAAGGATGCCCTGAGAGGGTGGAATCTACAAAGCAGATCAGAACCTACTGGAGAGTTCGATGAAAATGCAGATTTCTGGGGCCCTTCCCCAGACGACTCAGTCAGAATCTTCAGGGAATCTGTATTTTCAACAAGCTCTATAGGTAATTCTAAGAATCCATCAAATTTGGGGATTCTCTATAGTAATAAACGTATTAGATAACCAATAAATTGATTGAAAACCCATTAATAGGTTCTTATCAATTTATTGGATATCTAATACTGCATATATTAGTAAGACTTTGTTTAGACATTATTGGTACTTTGATTTGCTTGTCTACATTGTTTGTCAAAATAAATAGTCCGCATTATGGCTGCAAATCCTGAAGACCAGAAAAGGACGCTAAGGGCTGGGTTCCTTTGTTTGAAAGGCTGGTGACACGGACTATGACTGCTTGGCAATATTTATTCTCTGTCCAATTATACTTAGCAAGGAGATAGAGTTGTGACTAATGTTTTCTCACCGCCTCTGCAGGGCTGCTGGGTCCACATCTGAATCGGGAGCTTTGTCACTCATTACCATTCCCTGTGAATCAGAGCAAACACCCCTGAACCTCTTTCTGCCAGGTTTTCACATCCTTGAGTCCTCTCTCCCTTTCTCCAATGTTCAGACGTTTCAAACAAAGGACAAGCTTGCAGCACATACGCCCATCCTACACAGACATCCACAGACTGTGAATTCCAGACCTAGAAAGTTCAAGGTCTCAGAGCAAGCTCGAGGGTGCAGGAAGGCTGAGATAAGAACTATATTGGCAGACTGAAGAGAATAAGTGTCAGCGGAAAGGGATGGTCTGAGCTCTCTGGGTGAGGGCAAACATCCCCAGACACGGCTGGCACATTGCAGGCTCTCAGTGCAGGCTGGTTGGTCCCAGCAGAACTGAACGACCAGTTAGGGGCTTCAGATAAACTCCCTAGATCTCGTGGACACGGTGAGAGTCCCTGTGACTTGCTCTCTATGCCAGACCTCTGTCCTCACGCCTGGAAGACCAGCTGCCTGTGAAATAAAAGTAGGATCTGGAGGAGCCCAGTCTGCCCACAGCCGGCTCAGTTAATCAATTCAACCGTCGCCTACAGAGGGCTCGAGGGAACTGCGTGGGGTGCTGGAAATAGTCTACGTCTTGATTGAGGTGGCGGTTACACAACCACGCCCATTTGTCAAAATTCATTGAACTGTACACTTAAAAAGAGTGAATTTTATTGTGCATATAAGTTGTGCCTCAATAAAAATGACTTTAAAATAATACATTAATTACACACAATTTAATTGAGTACTTATAAGATTAAAAAATACTTAGAAAGGGTATAAAGAAGATTAAGAGTGAAGCAAAGAGTAATAAAAAGGTTACATTTTCTTTAAACTCTATGTAGCAACTTCAACATATTTTTTATGATTCAAATAAATATCAGAAAGATACTAATCTAGAGATTTGTAATGACTTATACTTCTTTGTTTTCTTATTTTGTTTATTGTCTGTCTTGCTCACTAAATTTTCAGCTCCATTAGGACAGGGACCATGTTTTTTTAACTAGAATATCTTCTGTCAGTTGCTGTATTTACACTCTACCTAAAGCACAAGAGTTCGATAAATATTGGATGGAACCGTATGAAACTGCAGCTTTCGTAGATGGAAAATAGTTAAATATTAGCAGTTTCTTTTTGGTTCAGTCTAATATTCGTTAAATGAATTTCTCCCCATAAGGTGCTGATTTCTAAAGAAGTCATAGAAACACACTCCCACCGATGTACTTGTGTTGTGGTCCACTACCAATATTATAAAACCTGCTTTTGCAAAATAAGTCAGAGCGAGAAAGTCAGATACCGTATGATCTCACTTATAAGAGGGAGATAAAAACAGCAATAAACAAACACATAGAGACAGAGATTGGATTGGTGGTTACCAGAGGGGAAGGGGGGAGGGAGGATGGTGAAGGGATGATTAGGCACATGTGTGTGGTGATGGATTGTAATTAGTCTTTGGGTGGTGAACGTGATGTAATCCATGCAGAAATCGAAATATAATGATGTACACCTGAAATTTACATAACTTTATAAACCAATGTTACTGCAATTAAAAAAAAAGGCCAAAAGAGCTGAAGCAAAAAAAAAAAAAAAAGGAAAGCATTTACGAGGAAAGGAAACGAGAGAGAGAAAGCAAGAAAGGCAGGATTCTATTCTCTTTCTCATTCTTTATCTCACAAGGCTTCAGTGGTGGGAACTAAAATAAATATGTATTAACCAAAAACAAAACAAAACAAAACAAACCTGCTTTTGAACATTTCTGACTTGTTTCATCCAGAATTTTCATAGACTGTAAGAGCCCTCCAAGAATTCCTTCCTTGTTTATCATTTATGCTAGTGTGTCTCATATTACTGGAGTTTTAGAAGTTTATCCCAACACAAATTTCACTGTCTCTAATGGCAATATAAGTCTATTTTCTCTCACTCCTTCATGCCTGAAATCGGAAAGCTGGCTACCATTCTATACTTCCCATTGAATTCATCAAGGAGTATTTAACATTTGTCATAAACCAGGACTGTGGTAGGAGCTATCAGTACATAAAGATGAATAAGGAACAATATTTACTATCCAGGAGCTCACAGTCCAGTAGGAGAGTTAATATTTGACACAAATTTATCTTTGCAGGCAGAAGGAGAAAGAAGGTGATCAGTTCCATAAATGAAGCATAAAGTATTATAGGACATCCTTATGGGAAAAAATAAATAGATCTCTACATCACAGACAATATGAATTCCATACATATTAAAGGGGTGTGTGTGTGTATTTATGTGTCCAAGGGCACTTTGGGACAAAATAGAGAAGAATGCCTTTATAATTTGGAGTCAAAATAGGTATTCCCAAGGAAAGCATGACAAAATCCAAAATCATTAAATAGAAAAAAATTTAACATAAAAACTGAAAACTTGGGGCCGGCCCAGTGGTGTAATGATTAAGTTCATGAGTTTCACGTTGGCGGCCCAGGGTTTGCAGGTTCACATCCTGGGTGTGGACCCACGCACCGTTCATCAAGCCATGCTGTGGTGGTCTCCCATATACAAAATAGAGGAAGATGGGCACAGACGTTAGCTTAGGGCTAATCTTCCTCAGCAAAAAGAGGAGGATTGGCAACCGATGTTACCTCATGGCCAATCTTCCTCACCAAAAAAAAAAAAGAAAGAGAAAATGGAAAACTACTTTTTTTTTATATTTTTATAATTTTTATTTATTTATTTTTTTCCCCCAAAGCCCCAGTAGATAGTTGTATGTCATAGCTGCACATCCTTCCAGTTGCTGTACGTGGGACGCGGCCTCAGCATGGCCGGAGAAGTGGTGCGTTGGTGTGCGCCCGGAATCCGAACCCGTCCACCAGTGGCGGAGCGCGCACACTTAACTGCTAAGCCGTGGGGCCAGCCCGGAAAACTTCTTTACAATGGAAGATGTCATAAAGTTAAAAGACGAGTGACAATCCTTTCACCCAGAAATTTCATTTCTAGGAATCTATCCTACAAATACACTGCACAAATACAAAATGAAATACATAAAACGTTATTCATTTCAGTGTTGTTTATAATTATGAAATAATTGGAAACAGCCCAAGTGTCCAGCATACACTCTGGTTCTTTCACACAATAGAGGAGTAGGCAGCTAAAAACAGAATGAGGAAGGCCCCCACCCATGTACTGATATGGAGTGATTGACAGGATATCTACAGTGTATAGTAAGCAAAAAAACATTTTTTATTATTTGCTGCATTTTATGTAAGGAATGGAGAGACATTTTTGCTTATGTTTACAAAATGAAGGACAGAAAAAATGGGTTTCAAGAGGGGGCTGAGGGGGAGCACGGGGGAGCATGGCGGAGGGCTAGAGCTGGAAGAGGAACTTCTCTGTCTTTACCTTTCTGTATGGTTTTGACTTTTGAATCTAGTAAAATATGTTATCTATTTTAAAATTTTAATTAAATAAAAACAATGAATGACATTCTAGAGAAACTACATAGAGGATTAATAGCCATGTTATGGACTGCATGTTTATGTTCCCCCAAAATTCATATGTTGAAATCCCAACCCCTACGTGTTGGTATTCAGAGGTGGGGCTCTTGGGAGGTAATTAGGTCACCAGAGTGGAGCCCTTCTGGTGGGATTAGTGCCCTTATAAGAAGAGACACAAGAGCTTGCTCTCTCTCTGCTCTCCACCATGGGAGGAGACAGTGAGAAGATGGCCATCTGAAAACCAGGAAGCTGGCCCTCACCAGACACCGGATCTTGTCAGCACCTTGATCTTGGACTTCCCAGCCTCCAGAACCGTGAGAAATAAATATTTATTGTTTAAGCCACCCAGTCTAATAGCAGCTTGAACTAAGACAAGCCATAATAAATAAAACACCCACACAGATCAATAAGAAATTTCACTCTAACAGAAAAATGAGCAAAGGAGACTCTTATGGAAAAACACACTCCCATGTGTCTCCCCTGCTCCTAATACTCTACTGCACACTGGCATTTCTGATCACCAAGTGTGTGGTAGTTTTTCCACACTAAACAATCCTGCAACACCAGCTGAGTGTCCTACAATTTAACTCAATGCTGACACTGTCTACCAGGAGATAGCATCAGATCCCACAGGGTAAGGGTTCAGTTCCACAAAACTTCTCCACCCTTCAGATGCCAATTGCAAGTCCAAGTTGTTACCCGTGCTTCTGACCAATATTCTGACCAATAAGTCAGAGGTTCCCATGACCCACTCCTCAAGTTCAATTAATTTGCTAGAACAGCTCACAGAACTCAGGAAAACAGTTTACTTACTAGATTACCAGTTTGTTACAAAGGATATTAAAGGATACAAATGAATAGCCAGATGAAGAGATACATAGAGTGAGGTCTAGAAGGGTCCCAAGCTTCTGCCCCCTTGGAGTTTGGGGTGCACCATCCTCCCGGCACGTGGAAGCTTTCAAACTATTCAGCCCGGAAGCTCTTTGAACTTGTCCTTTTGGGTTTTTATGGAGGCTTCATCATGTAGGTATGATTGACTAAATCATTGCCATTGGTAATTAGGTGAGTCTCCAACTCTTCTCTCCTCCCCAGAGGTTTTGAGGGGGGAGGTGCTGAAAGTTCCAACCCTCTAATCATAAGTTCAGTTCCCCTGGCAACCAGCCCCCATCCTTAGGGGCTTTCCAAAAGTCACCTCATTAACATAAACTCAGAGGTGGTTGAAAGGGGCTTGCTATGAATAACAAAAGACACCATTGTTGCTCTTATCGCTTGGGAAATTCCAAGGATTTTAGGAGCTCTGTGCCAGAAACAGATGAACAGCAAATACATATTTCTTATTATAAATCATGATATTGTTACTGCACAAAATTGGGGTTCTCTTGCCCAATGCACACAAAAAAGCCAATTATTACGGCATCAGCTTTTGGGAAAAGAACTGTAGCTTTATTTTGTGAGATTGATCTACAAGGAGACAGGGGGTGTGTGCTCCCAGATCTGTCTCCCTGATCCCAGGCTTGGGCACAATTTATGGGATGAAGGGCAGGGCAGTCTGAAGTGTGGAGATAGACAATTGGAGGTAAGGAGAAGTGAGGGAATTGATGATCTGTGCAAGTATAGTCAAGCTTCATAGCTCTTCATAGGACACGTGTTCACAAAATAGCAGCGTTACCATGATCTGAGGGTGGAGTTTTTAGCTCCTTGACCTCAAAAAGGTCACTTATCGAGATTTGCACAGGCCCAGTTGAAGGGTTAGTGGTCTCAACATGCCTGAACTGGACATGGGGTCTCACTTCCTGAAAGATAACTCTTTTTTTTTCTTTTTTTTTGTGAGGAAGATCAGCCCTGAGCTAACATCCATGCCAATCCTCCTCTGTTTTTTTGCTGAGGAAGACCGGCTCTGAGCTAACATCTATTGCCAATCCTCCTCCTTTTTTTCCCCTTTTTCTCTCCAAAGCCCCAGTAGATAGTTGTATGTCATAGTTGCACATCCTTCCAGTTGCTATATATGGGACGCTGCCTCAGCATGGCCTGACAAGCAGTGCGTCGGTGCGCGCCCGGGATCCGAACCCAGGCCGCCAGTAGCAGAGCACACGCACTAAACCGCTAAGCCACGGGGCTGGCCCTGAAAGACAACTCTTAATTACTCTGTTGATAAGGTGGGGTCAGTTGAACTGGGCCTGGAGGGCCCGTGGTTACAGTATCACAGACATGAACAGATAATTCACAGAAAAAAAATAGCAATAAACATGCATGATACCATTCTCAGCAGAAACCAAAGAAATTCAAATTAAAACAATAAGAAGATATTTTTCATGTACCTGATTATCTTAAATTCAAATGATTGGTAATATCAGTGAAGGATAAGAGGACGGGTAAACAGGAACTTTCTTTGCTGTTGGTGTGAGTGTCAATTGGTAGAGCCTGACAGGAATATCTCCAAAATTCCAAAGCTGAAGAATTTATGCTGTCGGAGAAGAGAGAGAATCCCCCTCTGCCCTTTCCCTTCAGGCTCTTACGGCTGGCCAAATAATTAAAAAGACAGATTAGCTGGAGAAAATAATACCAAGTTTACTAACACGTATACATGGGAGAAACCAGGGAAACTGAGTTTCTCAACACAATAGTGGCGATTTTCATCTTCAATACCATCTTCAGCTAAAGACAAAGGAGGTTGTTGGTGGGGGTAGAGGTTTGGGATTTCAGAGGGGAAGAAGACAATTCACATGGCGAGGGAAATGTAAATATTTGTCAGACAATTCTTTACGGGGCCACCTATAGAGAATGTGGCCAGAGAGACAGAAATCACAGTAATCGAGAGTATGTAGATTTAAGTTCTCTCCTTCTGTACTGATAAGAGTTTCTAGAGATAAGGTCATCCCCTGCGTTCCCAAGACAGAGAGGGAGATACCTTTACAAATGGGATATTTGGTAAACAGAACTTTGAAAAGAATGGGCTTAGTGAGGACCCTGCCAGTCTGTCCATACCCAGAGTTAAATTCCTTTAGGCAGTTAGTGGGGGAGGTCAAATGTCCGTCAGAGAAAATAATCAAGGTAAAGAGACATATTTCAGGGTGGGCAATTTTGATCTCCCACAATGCCAAACACACACTTACAATGAACATCAAGAAATATGCTGCAGTGATGTTCATTACAGCATTGGTTGTAATAGTAAAAAATTGGAAACAGCCTATACGTTCATTATATTATGATACAGCCACATAAGGGAACACTAGGCGGTTGTTATAAGAATGAGGTGGCTCTATGTGTACTGACACAGAAGGATCTCTAAGATATATTATCAAGTGTACAAAGTAAATTGCAGTAAATTATGCTCATATTTTTGTAAACCAAAGCATTAATGTTTTTATTATATATGTGTGTATATATATGTGTGTATGTGTACACACACATATAGATGTATATGGCAAAATCTAGAATAATAGACATTAAACTTTAATAATGATTATTTCTGCAGATGTACAGCCTATATTTCTGTATCATTTGAATTTTTTACAATAAACCCGTATTCCTTTAAAATCATAAAAAGTTTTTACAACTCCAGTGGGAAGAGTAGAGTTGACCTCACGGAAGTGCTGCCATTTCATGCCGTCAAAAACTCTCAGAGCTGAGGGAAACCTTAAAAGTCATCTAATTTTGTGGTTTCCAAATGCAAGTCTGCATTCTAATCACATCAGAAGCACCAGGGAAACTTTTTTAAAGTACGGATTCATGTAACCATTTCCCAGGGATTCTGATTCAGAACTTCTGGGGTGAGGCCAAGAAACCTATGTTTCTAAAACAATCTTCAGGTGACTCTGGTACCAAGCCAGGCAAAAGAACCATTTAGTTCAACCTCCTAACCAGTGCAATAACCCTCCTCCAGGAGCCTGATGCTGATCCCTTCAGAGACAGACATTTAATGCACCTGAGAACCTTCTAGAGCGAAAATTCCATGTTTCATCGATCAGATGTAGGTGAGACTCCTTTGCCCCTGCAAGATATAGGTAAAATTGGTTCAAACCCTAACAATTTCATAGCATGTTCAAGTTCAAAGTCTCCCCAAGACATTTACAAATTTCAGAGATGTGGCCGGGTGGGGGGGGAGGAGGTGAGGGGACCAGTACCTTATATTGAGATGCGGGGTGGGAGCACCGTCTCCGGCTCCAGGCACGTGTATCTTCACAAACAGCCCCAGTCTTGTACCACCTCTACCTCCACAAGCGTTGTGTTTGGGAGATGGGGCCCCAGGCAGCACTCACAAGACAGCAACAGCTGACAGACAACTGACTCTCACTGTCCCCTCCCCTCCACCCTCTGCTCCAGTCACACAGACATCACATTCTTTTTCCCTGAAGTTTCCCCCCAGATACTCCCAAGGCTCAATCTCTCATCTCATTTGGTTCCCTGCTTAAACGTCATCTCAGAAAGGCCTTCCCTGACCTCTATGCCCTCAATTGCTTTCCTTGCTTTCTTTTTCCTCTTGGCACGTCCCGTGAGCTGACATACTGTGTATTTATTTGTGTTGGTCTGTTGAATGTCTCCCAACTAGAATGTGCGCCCATGAGAGCAGGCACTCCGTCCGGGTGCTTTATTCACTGCTGTGCCCCGGGGCTATAACAGCACCTAGCACAGAGGTTCGGGTACTCAAAACTATGTATTGATTGATGAATGAATGAATGAATGAATGAATGCAGAGATGTTTCAGTTCTCCCAAACCCATTCTGTCCTCCCCAGATCTGCCTCTGCCATTCTCCTGGCTTCCTCCTGCTTGCTTGCTTCCCTCTCTCCCCTCTTCCTTTTCCACTCACTCTTACCTCTCAGGAAGTCAATAAATTCCTCTTCTTGCTTCTCTCTTTTTTTTAGTAGACTTTATTTTTTAGAGCAGTTTTAGGTTCACAGGAAAATGGAGCCGAAGAGACAGAGATTTCCCATAAACCCCCTGCCCCTACATGCAGTCTCCCCCGTCCTCAACATCCCCCTCCCGGCCTCTTGGTAGGAGCTTCCCTCTCCTCCTCTAGTCCTTTCAAATCTGACATTTCTGCTCCAGCAATCTTTCCAACACCAGTTAGACTGATCAAGGCACTTCCCCCAATCATAGACAATTTTCTCCACGAAAGAAACTCTGTGCCAGAGATAAAGAAATGATGTTTATATTCATTCAAAATCCCTCTCTCCATAACTGCCACTTGATGGCCCTAGTTTGCCCCTCAGGAGCAGAAGAGAACATGTCTGTGGTCTCTCCCACATGGCCACCCTGGCTGAAGATGCTTCTTCTGGCTGAATTCCATGGTCCAATCCTGGTTCTATAGTATATGGTTCTTTGTGTAACATGGTTTCCAGAACTTTCCTCCATTCTTCTGATGCTCTTTACCTGGATCCCTCCAGCTTCCAGTGCTCTTCTTAGAATACAGCAGAGACATCTGAACACACTCCAGGTGTAGCCTAGCGGATCCATAGGTCAGGGGGTTATTAATTTCAAAGATGCGTCTATGATATTCCTTTAATGTGTTAGCTGACTGGGAGCCAACAATGTGCCTCTCCTTCTCCTGACCTGAGTTCCAGGTGATTGGGATTTTATCAACATGTGTATTTTTGTCAGAGATTAGACAGTGGGTCAGATAAAGGTGTGGAGATCATTCTTATCTTCTCCCTCAGATTATCATAGCCCAGTTCTAACATCAGTTCCCAGATGTGGCCCTCTGGGACATTCAGGCTTTATTTCCCAGATCCAGCAGCACTCTGTTCCTCTAAAGATAGTGCTTTTAGAGGAAGCTAAAATCCCAAAAGAATCCTCTGTATGGTCCAACTCTCCAACTGAAGCTTCTGCTAAGAACACACGCCAAATGTGATAGCAGCTGTTTTTAATAATTTAATCAGGTAAATACACTGTTATCCTCCAAAAAATAACTTCTTTCTGAGTCAGGCTCCCTTCTCCATTTTTTCCTTGAGGCAAGTTCTAGATGCCTAACATTATATTAACTTTGTTTAGGATCCATTAGTCAACTAGTATGCTCATTTAAATGGACATCTGTGAAGGCTGTTTGGAGAAAAATCTAGTCTCACGTATCCTTCTGGAACATGGTCTTTGTAGTGGGTACAAACTGGGGTGGCTCCTGGCTCAGCACTTTCCCAGCTGTCCGCTCAAGCCTGGCCAGGGCCGGTTGATCCAAGAGTAGAAGACACTGACCTGGACTGGGCCAATCAGAGAGAATTTGAAGGGAATACACAGGCGAGTGGAGTGGAGGCATCTAACGCCAGTGCCAGGGAGGAGTCTAGGCACAGTTCTGCTCTTTCTACAATTCAGAATCCTTCCTGTAAATCTGTTTGTGATTATGTCGGCCAGAGTTGAACAATTGAAGAGGGATCTCCAGAGTATCTTCGTAGGAATCTATCATTAGACCTGGGCTCCTTGTCATTTTGATCAGAGCCATAGACCAAACATTACTGTGCCTACACTTTACCTGGAGCCCAAGTTCTGCATTTCTAACAGGCTTCCAGGTGATGTCTATGTTGCTGGTCCATGGACTACACTTTGAGTAGCGAGCCTTAGAAGACATAGAAGTTATGGTTATTAAGTCTGCAGAGGCCCCAAGGGAAAAGCTGATACAGAATAACTGAATCTAGATATTTTCACCCTAAATTAAAGTTAGCGTAGAACAGGCAGAACTGTTAATAACGGCTAACACAGGTGCTGGGCTACGTATTTCTGTATTCTCAAGGGATCTTCCTGACAACACATGAGATGGGTGTTCTTATTATCCCCATTTTAGAAATAAATCAAGTAGTGCCTAATGTGTACCCAAGGTCATATATCTACTGAGAGGCGGAGGCCAGGTTGATCCCAAGCCATCAGATTCCAGAGCACGCTCTTAACCAACACACAGCAATGTCTCTTTGAGGGTGTTTGGGCCGAAGCAGAGGACTGCGTGCCTGACCACGCTCGACACGATGTGGAAAGCCCTCTGCCTTGGGCAGGAGGCTGGATTAGATGACCTCCGGCCTCCTGTCTTTCTTCCTCCTAATCAAGAGTCTGTACTTTCTAAGCCAAAACCTCTGTTTCTTTTTCCTTGTCTCTTGGCCCATCCAGTGATACTGAAATGGAGAAAATGATGAACCCTCACAGCGAAATTTCAGACTTAGAAAGAGAATGGAGTTCTGGAGGTTAGCCGCACAGAATGGTTCATCAGTCAAGGCTTCTGATAACTCTGACGCACTCCTCTGGGCTTATGAGCCAGTTGTCCCACTGTGTTAGTCAGGGGTCTCCAGAGAAACAGAACCAATCGAATGTGTGTGTGTGTATATAGAGAGAGAAATAAATGTATTATAAGAAATTGGCTCGCAGGATTATGAAGGCTGACAAGTCTCAAGATCTGCAGTCAGCAAGCCGGAGACCGAGGAGAGCTGACATAGTTCCGGATCCAAGGCTGGCAGGCTCAAGACTTGGGAAGAGTGAATGTTTCAGTCTGAGTGTGAGGGCAGGATAAAAACCCTGATATCCCAGCTGGAAAGCAGTCAGGCAGGAAGAATTCCCTCTTGTTCAGGGGAGGCTCAGCCTTTTGTTCTAGTCAAGCTTTTAATGGGTTAGGTGACGTCCACCCACATTAGGGAAGGTAATCTGCTGTATTCAGTGTGCTGATTTAAATGTTAAACTCACTCAAAAACACCCTCACAGAAATGCCCAGAGTAATGTTTGACCAAATATCTGGGCACATGTTGGCCCAGTCAAGTTGACACAAAATTCACTAACTGGCCCACTTTCTCCCAAGGATCTCCCCGACTGCCATCTCCTGTCCCGGGCATGGGCTGAGATGGCAGATTTCACCTGGGGTGGGCCTCACTTTACAAAGGCTATGGATTGGGCACCCCCAACCTTGTGCAAATGCAAATCCAAATCAGCTTTCAATCAATACTCTCAGACCCATCAGTCAAGGATGAGTTTGGTTTCGCTTCTTTAGAGTTAAAGGGATTATCTACACCTCCAGCTTTGAAATCTAAAAATTCATGATTTTTTCAAAAAGTTTCAGTCTTTTGGAAATTATTTTGAGGCGGCTCCACCTGCATCGTCATAAGGAGATTTGAGTCTGTGGAAAGGGACTGTGTGTGCTCACGTCAGAATCCCCCCCCCCGGGGGAGAACTTGAAAGACAGATTGAGATAAGAGCATAAATAAACAATAAATAAGTAAATAACTCCCACACCCACAAAACCTTTCAGAGAAGTGAGTTTACTTAGATGGCATTGGAAATGGCTCTGAAACCAAAAGGAAAATTCTATCTAGTGAGGCAGAGAAGTTGTTTCATAATAACTCGTTATTGTTAACAAAGTTTAGTGAGTAATGTTTAAGTAACAAGAGTAATAAGTGAGTCACCATAATCATCATTCTTTATGCTTGTGGAATGCCAGTGGGAGCTTTGTACCAGGAAACGGCGCATAATCACATTTCTCAAGCAGAGAATTTATAGCGTCATCTGGCAGAAAAGGCAGAGACAGAGGGGACAGTCTGTGGAATGCTGTTAACTTGAGTGCACTAAAATTACTCCTTATGATGGACTGATTTGTTTGCAAAGAGGTGTTGGTAATCTTTGTTCCAAACAAATTCTGTAATTACCATCTCTGCCTTGTGAGCCTTCATCTTCCTGGAATTGTCATTCCCCGCCAGGCCAGAGGAAGAGAGCTCATGGGCAGGGCAGGAAGCCGCCAAGGCCTGCTTCTCTCTACTCCCAAGTCGGCCCTCACCATGACTGAAGTCGAACTCTAATGCTGTAAGTCGATGCTAGTGCTGTAAAGACCTGCCTCCTTGATACTCTGTGGCTACCAGACACGAATGGTGGCTGCAGGGGCCCTGCTGGCTCTGAGCAACTTTTCAAGAATGGAGTCCAAAATTGGTGGTTCAAAGGCCTCCCACTGCCGTTAGCATGGCCGGGCCTCCCCCAGCCACTGGTCAACTCTCACTCCCAGGTTGTCCACACTCCCTTCCTGGCACAGGGCCTCGCATGCTGTTCTTCCTGCTGGTATGCTTTCCCCTCTCTTTCTTTAGATATCAGCTCTCTTTTCACTGACTCATGGAAGCCTTCCCTGACCTCCCTAATGCGGGCAACTTCCCCCACACACATTTTCACAGCATCTCCTTCCTTTGCCAGGTAGCTCTCGTCCCTGCTGCCGTGTTGCACGTGTGTGTAATTGCTCCATCTGTGTTGGTGTCCCAGGTAAGCTGTAGGCTCCATAAGAGCAGTCATTGCTGGTTAAATTCAGGCTCCATCAGATTTTGATCACCTCTGTGTCCCCAGGGCCTTGTTCAAGTGTGGCACATTGTAGGGGCTCCATTACAAATGTTTGTTGAATGAATGATTGAAAGAACAAATGGCAAGTGGGGAGAAGGTTGTTACCTCAGAGACCTGGAAAGGTCATGGTCTTCATGAGTTCCATACCCTTGGGGTTTTGCCCGAGGCTCAGCCCTGTGCGTACATACTGTCTCAGTCCCCTGGGGCTGCTAGAACAGCATACCATAGCCTGGGTGGCTTAGAAACAGCAGAAGTTTATTGCTTACAGTTGTGCAGGCTGGAAGTCTAGGAACAGGGTGCCAGCATGGTCAGGTTCTGGTTAGAGCCCTCTTCCAGGATGCAGACTGCCGACTTCTCATTGTATCCTCACGTGGTAGAAGGGACTAGGGTGCTCTCAGATCTCTGTTAGAAGGGCACTGATCCCCATCGTGAGGGCTCTGCCCACATGACCTAGTCATCTCCCAAATGCCCAATCTCCTAATACCATCACCTTGGGAGTTAGGATTGCAACATATGAATTTGGGGGAACGCACCCATTCAGACCACAGCATACACTGACTACGGAACTGGTGAAAAGAGAGGAGTGGTGTCCACCACAGGGCAGAAGCTCAGCGCCAGGTCAGACAGCCCCAGTTGAAGTGTAGTTTTGTCACTTGCTGACTCTACCACCTTGGGCAAGTGACTTCAACTTGCTTCCTCGGTTTTCTCAAAATGGGGTTGATGCTGGCACCTAACCCTCCCTCCTGTGAGACTACGTGAGAGAACACAGGAACATGTCTGGCACACAGTAAGGGTTCAATAGATGTTAGCTGATATTATTACTACAGGAAAGACCCCAAATCCTCAAAACCCTCCTCCTCCTCCTTGGTCACTATAAATTGTGTAGATACATGGAACTTAACTTGGCAGCCAGATATCTTAGAATGGTTTGAAAGCTTATCATAAGTTTTTTGGGATCAGTAATTCTATGGGAGTTAGTGAGAAGTGAGGTTTAAGAAAGAAAAGTTCTCTTAACAAGTAGTCACATGAAAAGGATATTTGAACTTGGGTTGAAAAGCAAAGAAGACATGTTTACAACATCTCCAAGATAAACTTTCAGGAGAAAATATGGCATATCTAGGCTAGAGAAGCCATTGCAAGATGA
This sequence comes from Ceratotherium simum simum, assembly GCF_057802395.1. Lineage (NCBI taxonomy): Eukaryota > Metazoa > Chordata > Mammalia > Perissodactyla > Rhinocerotidae > Ceratotherium > Ceratotherium simum. The sequence continues at coordinate 90,327,976 of NC_141903.1, forward strand.
CCCCTACTCAGTTCCTTCCACTATCCACTTCCCTGGGGCTCTCAGCCTATAAGGAGCAGGGACCCAGGCCACCTTTCTCCAACTTGTTTGCTAAGTGGGTCTTGCTCTCCATTAAGGAGCACTCCAGATGGATGGTCAGTTCAGCTCCAGTCCTGTGCTGAGCTGTCAGGGAATCCCTGAATTCTGACTGAATCTCCATTTAGGCCTGCTTTAGCCCAAGTTGCCTGAGCTGTGAAGTTATAGCCCTTTGGAGTTCTTATTCACTCCTGGCTGATAAGTGAGCTGCCAAAGAACCACATTTATTTGTCCCGAGTTCCTTGGACTGGGTCCATGCTTGGATCTGAATGGTTTGGTGGCAAACTTTTTTTTTTTTTTTTTTGAGTTAGTGGGAGGAGCTGTACTGAATATAGCCAATGACAGAAACAGAAGTCATTCATTCTGGTGAACAGGCAGAATTCCAACCCCTTATTTGTGCAAGTGTAAGCAGGTTCAGCATGATATCAAAGACTCTAGAATGAAAAAGACAACCAAAGAGGACTGATTATTGGGATAGATCCAAAATGGTGACTTGCCCCCACATAGGTCCCCTATTTAGTTCATGCAAAAACGCAAATATTCCAAGAAAGTAAAATATTTGATAATAGCAACTTACATGTATGGAGCAGTTCTCATGTGCCAGGCACTGTGAGAAGAGCTTTACATGAATGACCGCACATCACCTTCACCACAGACCCGTGACTATCATTATTCCAGACAAGGAGATAGAGGCACAAAGGCCTTAAGTCTGTGTGCTGCAGGCCACACAGTGGTGAGTGGAGGAACCAGGTGGGAACCCAGGCGGCCTGGCTCCCAAGTCCACCCTCTTTCTACCACCCTGACCACCCTGAACCATCTCCCCCGTTGCTTCTGTAAAATTCACTCACCCTCCAAAGCTTTATGCCAAGTGCTGTGGAGAAAATAAAACTTAATCAGACACAAATTATACCTTCGAAGAGCCAACCATCAAGTAGAGGTGTTAAGACCTATGTGGAAATATTAATAACAAGCATTTAAATAGAATGTACTATATTCCAGGCACTATTCTAAGCAGTTTACGTATATTAACTCACTCAGTCCTCAAAACAAGCTTCGTGGTGGATACTATTACCATTTCCAATTTATAAATGAGACACTAAGTGCCTAAGGCCACACAGCTAGAAAGAGGTGAAGTCTGTATTTGAATCCAAGCTCTTGAAGAGATAAAAATGTTGAGCTGACAGAAATAAGGGCAAAGCCAGGGGTGTCCCAGTGCAGACGTGGTCACTGGCACTCAGCAGACTTTGGGTTGCCTGCTCGGCCAATGGCAAATTCACCCAGCGCTTTTTCCATTCTTCCTACAGTGCTTCATTTTAAATTAGTTCATTCAACAAACGTTGCCTGGGCACCTGCAGTGGGTCAGGCCAGGCCAGCCCACTGGGACGGAATGACAACAGGCTGAGGACCTCTGAGGAAACAGAGGGGGCTCTCAGACCTGACTAGGGAGGTCAAAGTGGCTCAGCACACGAGTCTCAGGATGGGCATTCTAGTCTCAAGAGGAGAGGCATTCTAGAGGGGGATGATCACATCCGAGACCCTGAGATGTAAAGGAGCAAAGTATCGGAGAATGACGTGGAGATGAGTGCACTTAGAGCATTGCATGGAAGCGTGACCGACAGCAAGAGAGAAGAAAAAGAAGCATGGGTGAGAAGCTGGGAAGGTGGCCACGGGCTAGGTCATGAAGGACCTTAAGTGACAAACAAAAGAGCTTTAAGTTTTCCCAGCTGACCACATAAAGCCACTGGAAAAGCCTGACCAGAACAGTGAAATGGTCTGATTTGCACCTTAGAACTGCGGCAGCAGCAGCATGAAGGACAAATTGGAGATGGGAGCTAAGGTAGGGAGGCCGTTCTAGGCTGTTGTGGCGAGCAAGGAGCCCTCAGTGGGGCTGAAGGAGTTTAGGGTAGACCTTGTCTAATGTGTTGCTGAAGTTGGTTTATTCTGCATCTGGTATTTCTCTGATGGACTCAAACCAGAGAAAGTCTTAGTGTTTTTGCAAAGAATTCACCAAACCTGTATTAAAATTGTCATATCTTCCCAAGTTTTCTGATAACATATTTCCGGTCAATGACACAGGTGTCACCAAACTCAATCAAAGGGGCTGTGCCACCGCAGAAGAGTAGGAGGCCGAGAACTCTTGGGTGGAGGGCCTGTGTCTCTCTTCTGTCTGCGAATCATGATGTTCAAACAGCAGGTCTTCTCTTGACTAACAGAGACCCTGTGCTTCCTCATCCTCGGCCTAAGTGAATGCTTCCAGGTATTTTCTCCTATTTAATTTTGTTTTTAAATGTGTCACCTCTAAATCCACAGATCAATCTGAGCTTCACTAAAAGTTTATGGCACAAGCAGACATTACGTGTGTCATAACGTGATGGTAGGACATGCGTGGAACCACCGGGGACCGATTCTCGTCTGCATCCCTCTCTGGATCTAACAGGCGGTTTACGGGAAACCTGGGGACCAGAGGGACAAGTAACCATAGGGAAGTGTTCGGCCAAATCTAGAGTGTGGGACACTCCACAGGACAGATTTTCAGCTTCTTCAAAAAACTGCTGGCACGACAGAGATAAAAAGAAGGGATCATTGTTACAGCATAAAGAGACTTAAAAGAGTAACAGCCCAGTGCCGTGGTTGAATGCTCATTCAAGGAGACCGTAAAAGACGTCTTTCCCAGTTGGGGAGATTTGAATCTGACTGAGTCGTAGATGATATTGAGGAATTATTAACTTCGTTAGATGTGATAAGGGTGTAGTGTTTCTGTTTTTAAAAACTTGTCTTATGTATTATGTTGGAATATTTCAGGTGAAATGACGTGATCTCTGAGGTAAATGGAATGAAAAAAATTTCATTCAATTAAAATGAAAGAAGATTGGCAAAAAGTTGATAATTGTGGTTAATGAGTACCAAGAGTAGATTATACTATTGTTCTGTATGCTTGAAATTTTCAATAATAGAAAGGTTGTGTGTGTATGTACGTGTGTTTTAGTTAACCCTGCTTGCTTTTCCATTGTAAAACTAACATAAGTACTTTAAGGAAAACAAAAAAATATACAAAAGAATTAACTACATTCCCACCACTCTTAATACAGTCAGTATTTAGCATATTTCCTTGTTTTTTTTTCTTTGCACACGCTTTATTTTTTCATAGTTGGTAATCATTTGTATTTCAAATTTTCTTCTTATTTTTTCACATAATATATCACAGCATCTTTCATGTTACTACCTGGGCTTCATAACCAGTGGTGTGCCGGCTCCCAAGAGCCAACGGTGAGCACTCCTTCCTAACTCTGTGTTCTTGAAATCGGCCATGTGGGGGGTATTTAAACCATGGAAATCAGCTAGCATTACAAATCACAGGTTTTGTTCCCAGAGAGTGACTTGTTAAACATTTACCAGCACGTCACTGTTCATAACCATTATTTCTTTTTATTGAGGTCATGTTGGTTTATAACATTATCTAAATTTCAGATGTACATCATTATATTTCAGCTTCTGCATAGACTGCCTTGTGTTCAGCACCAAAAGTCCAGTTGCCGTCTGTCACCACATGCGTGCCCTTTACCCCTTTCGCTCTCCCCAACTCCTTTCCCTCTGGTGACCACGAACCTGTTCTTTGTGTTCGTTTATCTTCTGCGTATGAGTGAGATCACATGGTATTTGTCTTTCTCCGTCTGACTTATTTTGCTCAGCATAATACCCTCAAGGTCCACTCACGGATAACCACCATTTTTAATGGTCACCCTTTGAGTAAATACACGATAGTGAACAGTTACATGATAACTTATTACATGCCGGCTACTGAGCACGTTACTCGTGTTAGCTCATTTAATCCTAACAATGAACCCTCTGAGGTGGGTGCTGTTATCATCCACCTCTTACAGATGAAGAAACTGAGGCAGAACGTAGTGAAGGACATTGCACAACGTCCCACAGGTGGTAAGCAGTAGTGAGCAGGGGAGCCGGGATCTGAACTCAGGCAGTCTTAGGGCAGCATCTCAGCCTCCTCCGCAGTCTGCTGCTTTGTACCTCTGCCCCAGCCGACAGCTGGGCAGCCGCCCTCTGAGGCCACTGCCACTGCTCTGCAGATCATTCCTCGAGGCCAGCATCTGTCGCCTTCTTGGCGAGCCCAGCCCCCACAGCAGTTAGACGACCCTCTCAGAACACCACTCTGCTCTCCCAGAGCAAAGGCACCACCCTGCTGCTTAGCGGGCACCGCCTTCCTCAGGTAGCTTTCAGATTTGAGTGGGTTTGGGGAGGATGGTGGCACACTCCAAGTTGCAAGCACGGTCAGGACCTCAGGGGCCAGATGAGCTTTTGTATTTTGTTGGAGGCAAGGACTCCATGGGTGACTTCTTCCTCCTGGGACCCCAGGGGTTTGTTGGGTTTTAAGCTCCTGCTGGCAGTCAGTACTGGGCAGGATTCTATTTCTGGTGCAGCTGCTGAGTTGCCCAGGGATAACGGGGCAAGTCATTTGACCTCGGCAATGATCCTTTACAGAATGGAGGCATCATAGGACTTGAGTGCTTTCAGAGCACTCAGAAGCTTTTGCAGGCAAGATGCTGTGTGTCCAATTCAGCTGCCGGCACTGTGCTCTCAGGCCCAGCATTCGCCTTCATGGTGGCTGGGAGCCCCCGGGTTCCTGGATCTGTGTCCTCACATCAGTGTGGTAAGTGGGAGATGGAGCCATGGAGCCATCGTTATTTAGATGTCCCTGAAGCTTGTCAGCTCAGCTTTGGATAAGGGGCTCCCATGAAGCCAAGAATGGACCATTTCATCCGGAAGCTGGAGAGAAGAAATATTGTCTTAGAAGGTGTGGGAGTTTGATCATCGTACAACTGAAATCGTCACTGAACAGAAAAATTTTATGTCCTCTACATGCAAAGCCTTGCAACACCATAGGGACTCAACAAATATTTATTGAATAAATGTCATTGTCACTCTAAGACCAAGGGAAGAGGTCTTGTAAGCAACTAAGTTCTGTCCAATTTAGGATTTTCCCTGATCTTTCAAATTCTCTAACCCATTAAGTACCAACTAGGGATCCAACCAGAATTAGAACATGTCAGTGGCAAATCTCTAGCCCTTTTCTGACAGTACTTCTGAGGAAGGAGTTCAGAACTTGTAAAGATATGAGAGAGAGAAAGGGAGGAAGGGAACGAACCATGACCTACAAAGGATTTGAAGGAATCCATTAGTGTAGGATTCCCTCGCCTCCCCATACTCAGATTCTCTCGAGTGCCTTTGATCCAAGGGAAAGAAAGAACTGGATGCTTCTGCAAATCCAGATTGCCCCCCCAGAGTTGGAGGTGCAGAGGGGGACTGAGAACCATGTCCCTACGCAGACAGAAGTTGAGGAGAAAGAGGATTTGGGAAGCGAGAGGCAGCTGTCCTAGCCTCCCTGTGGCAACCACCAAAAACAGAAAGAAGATGTGGGTAGGGCCGGCCCCGTGGCTTAGCGGTTAAGTGTGCGCACTCCACTGCTGGCGACCCAGGTTCAGATCCCGGGCGCGCACCGACGCACCACTTCTCTGGCCATGCTGAGGCTGCGTCCCACATACAGCAACTAGAAGGCTGTGCAACTATGACATACAACTATCTACTGGGGCCTTGGGGGAAAAAAATAAATAAATAAAAATTAAAAAAAAAAAAAAAGAAGATGTGGGTAGAAAATAGCCACAGGATAAGGTCTAAACTGCCATGGCCTGGTCTTGAGATGCTTGAAATCATGTTTGATCCCTCCAGGCAGATGTGTTTTCTTTTTTTTTTTTTAAAGATTTTATTTATTCAGCTTTTTCGCCCCAAAGCCCCAGTAGGTAGTTGTATGTCATAGGTTCACATCCTTCTAGTTGCTGTACGCGGGACTCGGCCTCGCGTTGGACGGAGAAGTGGTGCCTCCGGGCGCTCCCAGGATCCGAACCCAGGCCGCCAGCATCAGAGCGCGCGCACTTAACCGCTAAGCCACAGAGCCGGCCCTCCAGATGTGTTTTCTATTCCTTCCTACCCGCTGTAAGGCTGATGATACACATGAGCACTTTTTGAGGCTCATTTTCCCTCCCTGTGCTCTCACATGAAGAGGAAGACTTATGAGGACAATGACTGTTTGCCTCTTCTTTTTCAGTGAATGACTGAAGGACAAACTTGAGCTCCCCACAGTGCAGTGATGAACTCTCCAGTTGTGTGTGTGAACTCTGCCATCTCATTCTTCTCATATGTCCCAGTCACCCCGTCCTCTCAGCATGTCACCAGACGATGGTCTCCGACAGAACGACCCTGACACGTGGCCTTCACTAGAGGACTCTGAGCAGAGTCCTGGTCATCAATCAGTAGTAATTGGCAGGGCTGACAATTGACTTCCACTAATGGCCCGAGGTCTCCAGGACCCAATGACTAATACTCACCCTGACCTCTGCCCTCCAGCAACCCTGCTCTCTGTTTGATGGCAGTGTTTCTACAGTTCCTTCAGACAGCGCATCGCACTGCTGCCCTGTGCATTTTCTTAGCATGCTGGGTTATGTTCCAAACCACGGGCAGTCTTCTCCTTCTCCAGCATTGTAGATCTTGCTGTGATTTAATTTAACCGGGAACCACTGGCTCCAGACTTGGCGCAGGAGGATAGTCCATCCAACCCTTAAACGTAAAGGGAGTCTTTAGTCAAGGCTGCAGGGCATAGGCAAACCGGCCAGGAGAAGCATAATCTTTCAAGGCTCCTAGAGCAGGCAGTGAAGCATCACAAGTGTCCTGAAGGAGTGCAGTTCTTTTATGAGGAAGCCATGTGATGAGCCTCTAAGGTATTAATGGTGTATCCAGCAGGTCGGCAGGTCAGCAGGTCAGTCCGTCGCACTAGCCAGGCAGTGTCAGTTTGGTTCTGATCGGAGGCAATGACTTTCTCCGTTCTTATTGCCCTTCAGACTGGACAGTATTGTCATCTGGAGGTGGATCCTTTCTCCACTTACTCTTTGTTCTATAAGACTCCAGTCACTACTGCGGCTTTTACACGTTTTTTACCTGGGAGTAGGAAGTGCATTATTTATGGCAACTCATTGCACACACACACACACATACACACACACACACGAAACAAAAGTTTCAGAACTGCGTCTTGATACTTCCAATTTCATTCTAGTCCTCCTCCTTCTTTTTCTTCTTAACTGGTCAAGACCACTAAATTATTTTTGTGACTTACAAATGGATCGCCACTCATGTCTTGGAAAGCACTGGTCAAGGGCACACTTGGACTCTCTACCCCCACTCCTTCTCTGTGATGTTTTCGTTGTCTTCCAGGTTTTCTGTTGCTTCTACAAATTTTCACATTCGTCAATTATTTGACAATAATTTAGCTTGTCGATTATTTATATACACCTTTAAAAATTCCTTGAAAGATCCTCAAAACATCTCAGTATTTGATTTCATCTCTGCCACTTCATTTCTTTTCTCTGCCCAAAAGCCGTTACTGTACAGGAAATATTCTGAAAAGATAAACGCCAAAATGCTAACAGACTCCCTCTGGATGGTGAAATTACAAGTAATTTTTTAAAAGTCTGTATTTTCTAATACCTATACATTATTTGTATTAAAATAGTGCAAGTATTTTAAATGATCATTGCTATATTTGATTAAGAGATTAGCTGCTAGAGCTTTTAACAATGCTGGTAAATGCTTCTCAAGTCTTATTAATTTTTTACTTTCTTTTCTTAAGTCATTCAAAAAGAAGTTTCCAAATAGAGCCCAATCAACAGTCTTGAACAATATCACTGTTTTTGTAGTATTTATTTTACCATCCTTTTTTCCTACTCTCTTGTCTTTCGAGTCTTTTGAAATATCTACGTAAATTTTTTTTTTTGTCTGTTTGCTAGTGTCAACCATCACGAGCCAGTTCTTCAGCTGGCAGACAAATGGTAGGAAACTATTGCTCCTCAGTAGTATTTGTAGGTAACAGGACATTTCTGTCTTCCCTGGGGATTTATAATTCAGCAAAGTTGTCAAGCCTCAAAAGTAATAAATTGTGTTTGTGTTTCTTCTTTGTCTGGACTAATTTGCTGATTATGAGTTGAACATTAGCAGTAATGTTTTTTAATTGGGTACAATCTGTGTAGACTTTGTATTCCACTTCGCTGTTACTCATTTCAATTTTTAGATAACAGTTGGTTATTATATGCAAATTTCTTTGTGGTTTGAGGAAGTTACACTCACTCAGGGCTTCTGTCAAAATAAAAGCATGAACTACAACCTCTGGAGTATTATTAGATCAAGTTAAATTGCCAACCCGCTAACAGACCCACTTTCTATCATCTCTGACCCTGCCTTGGAGACCAAGCGGAGCAAGTGTATGGACCTAGGAAAGTAGGAGTAGGTGACGCAGGGTGGTCCCCATTCAGAGCTGGTTTGCCAGGTCTTCCTTGATGCCCTCATTCATGTTGAGCACACTCTTGCACCCTTTAACGCTCTGAAGTGCTCTGTTCTCAAGTCCTGGCTGCAAAGGCAGTTCATTGAGCCTGCAGAGAGCCAGCCAATCAAAATTTTCTTATGCCCCATCTTGGCCAACCTTGGAATTTATCAATTGAAATATTAATTATAATTAAACTAAATAATAAACTAAATTTAGTGATGGAAGCAGAATGCAAATGAAGATCTCCCCAAGTAGAAATTTGAAATAGGCAGCATTCTCCACTTTCTTATTAGAACCTCTCCTTCTTTGGCACCAATCCTCTCTGTGGCTAGGCACACAGCCCTGTCTTGCTGTTTCCTACGCCTCATCTCTGTGTATTTTTCTCTCCTCTAGTTCTCAAGTTTTCAGGGCTGCTTCCCTCTTTCAAGTACATTTATCTGTCCAATTTCCATTCTCTCGGTATTCAGCCTGTGTGAGGCTGATCTCGGGATCGGAGCTGACCTCGCACTGTGAGCTGTGTGACGTGCAGCTGGAGAAGTTCCGTAGGCGCATACACGCGTGGGTCTTCTACGGCTCTCCTCCCCGTGCACAATTACTAATGCTGTATGGTTCTCCTCCCAACTAAACTATGACTTTCCAGGAGGCCTGACTATCAAAGCTGGGTTGTATCAGGCGAGTGCATGTGCCCCAGATAATTAGGAGAACCCTTACAGTAAGTGGCAGATTCTGAAGGCTTCCCCCATCCGTTTTCTAAATCCTGCCAGTCGTTCCACAGCTTGGACCCTTCACATTGTCAGTCTGTCTGCACGTGCATGTGCACTAGATCCCTTCTCTTCTCTTTTACTTAAGACATCACTCCAGAAACTCTCTCTTCTCTCTCCTATATCATCAGTTTTTTCTTCTCTACTGAATAATTGTCATCAACATAACAAACACACTGTCACATTTCCCACATGTGGACCTGTACTAACATCTGCCAATCCTCCTCTTTTTTTGCTGAGGAAGACTGGCCCTGGGCTAACAACCATGCCCATCGTCCTCCACTTTGTATCGGATGCCGCCACAGCATGGCTTGCCAAGCGGTGCGTCGGTGCGCGTCTGGGATCCCAACCGGCTAACCCCCGGCTGCCCCAGCGGAGCCTGCGCACTTAACCGCTTGAGCCACCAGGCCTGCCACAACCTCTCCCACATTTTAAACCCTTTCTTAATCTCACTTCTGCCTCCACACTTTATGCCCTAATTTTCTCCTCTTCACAAGAAGCTCCTTAGAGAACAAACCCGCTGTCTCCAGTTTCTCTAGAACGCACTTCACTCAGGTCTCATCCCCACCGTGTCTCTGACACTACTCTTGTCTCCGGTGACCTCTGCATTTCCACCTCCACCGGTTCTCACGGCTCACCTTACAGGCCCGTCACCAGCATTTAACACAGCTGATCGCTTGAAATATGTGCTGCTTTTAGCTGTTTTTCCTCCTGTGCTGCTTCTCACTCTTTTGCTGACTCTTATCTCCCTGGTCTCTAATGTCAGCGGGTCCGGGCTCCAACCTCGGTCCTCTCTCATTATCCTCACTCACTCCCGAGGTGACCTCAAGGGCCTCATTGCTTTAAACACCAGCTGTGTGTGAACCATTCCCACGATCGTGTCCCCTGCCCAGACCTCTCCTCTGAGCTCTGGACCCGTGCATCTCCGGCCTACGTATCTCGGTCGGCCACAGCCGCGTGAGCTCCTGGTAGCCCCCGCCCCAGCTGCTCCTGCAGTCTTCTCCTTCTTGGCCAGTGGCGGCCATACTTCCAATAGCTCAGGCCAGCAAGTTCGGTGTCAGTCTGATGTCTTCCTTCTCTCACAGCTCAGATTGGATCTCCCAGCGAATCCTTTCACTTCTCTCTTCACAATATGCTACCCCAAATTCCATTACCCCCACTGCCGCAGTCTAGTCTTTAAATCCTCATTTGTTGCCTGAATTATTGCAATCATGTTTTCATCATTTTCCTTGTTTCTGCTCTTGCTCCCATGCAGTCAGCTCTCCATCCAGCAGCCAGAGACCCTACGAAAGCACAGGTCAAATGATGTCATTCCTCCACTCACTGGGAATAGCAGCCAAAGTCCTGACCACGACCTACAAGACCATACTTAGAGTGACTTCCCACGGCTGTTACTCCGAGCTCATTTCCTGCTATACTCCCCCTCTTCCTCTCTGCTCCACTCTGCTTGCCACCTTTCTGTTCCTTGAACACACGAGTCATGCTCTCACCTCAGGGCCTTTGCACTTGCTGTTCCTTCTTGCCTATGCTCCTCCTCCAAAGAGTCACACGGCTCATTTCTCACTTCCTTAAGGTCTTCACTCAAAATCCACCTTCTCAGTGAGACCTCCTTGACCGTCCTACCTAAAAGTTCATACACTCCACCTCCCCTGACCAGGCAACGTTTACTATCCACCTTTACTCCTTTTTTCCCCTTTGGCACAATTCATCCCGATTAACTTATTTATTACGTTCATTGTCTGTCTTCCATACTGGAATGCAGGATCCGTGAAGGCAGGGATTTCTGTTTATTTTAGTCTCTCCTGTACCAAGTATCTTGAACACCGCCTGAGGGCACTCAGCAAATACCTGTTGAAGGAAAAAATGAATCTTACGCAAAAGGGAAGTGTAAGTATAAAAAACGTCTCACAGAAAATGTTTTAAAAACTAAGCTAAGACAATAATGACCAAGAAAAACGTAACGTGCTGCCCTTTGCAGGTTTTTGCAACATGATGGACTATGCTTTAGAGAGAGCAAGTGGTGAGATCTCAAGTGCTCTAGAGGCCAGGGGGAGATTTCTTCTAGAATAAGGGGCTCCCTCAAGTAATACAGCCTCAGAGCTTCCATACCTCCATTGCCCTGGATGATAAAACACCTATTGTGTGCCCAGTACCGACTCTCGCCTGTTCTGTCTCCTCTATTAGAAGCCCTAGGCAGCAAATCTCCATTAGTCTGTCTAGAGAGCTAGTGGCATATTATGGAAAAAGCTGCTTACTAGATATATGATCTTAGCTAAATTACTTAAGGTCTCTATGCATTAGTTTCCTATGAAACAGACTGAAGAGTGTCAGAATATGCCACTTTGGCATAAGGATTGTTTTGAGCTAAAGGCACCTGAAAAACAGCAGATGCAAGAAGGGCATTCTAATCTCCCCTGCTCTTCCTGAAAACAGGAGATAAAAACTCCCAGGCGCAAGATGCCCTTGCTGTACCATTTTTTTTTTTTGGACCAAGATTGGCCCTACGCTGACATCTGTTGCCAATCTTCCTCTTTTTCTTTTTTTTCCTCCCCAAAGCCCCAGTACATAGTTGTGTATCATAGTTGTAGAGTTGTAGCTCTTCTATGTGGGACCGCCTCAGCATGGCTTGATGAGCGGTGAGTAGGTCCACGCCCAGGATCCAAACCGGCAAACCCCAGGCCGCCAAAGTGGAGCATGCAGATGTAACCACTACGCCACTGGGCTGGCCCCGAAAGCTGCATTCTTATCATCAAGGACAGGAAGTTGAGATCAAGAGAATTCTATACAAACAGACCTTGTTAAGATAATTCTTCTCTTCCTTTAGCCTCCCATGTAGTTGAGTTCCTTCTCTGCAACTGCCTCTCTTTGTGCAAGCTTATGTAACAGTGTATAGGTTTTGCCATTTCTTTGGGTCTTCATTTCCTTACAAGGGCTCCTGTGCCACATAAAACTTAGATAGATTTGTATGCTTTTCTCCTGTTAATCTGTCTTATGTCAGTTTAATTCTCAGGCCCAGCCCAAAAACTCTAAGAGGGTAGAGGTAAAATTTTGCCTCCCCTACATGTCATAGCAGTGCCTCTCTCAGAGAGTTGTTCTGGCACTTTGGAGGTGTGCCACTCAGATCCCCCTTCAAGAAAGGACTGCCCTTCAGCTGTGAGGAGTGTGGAGAGCTGATGACCTCCATCTCCAGTGCCTTCGGGACCTCCCACATCATTTGAGATGAGGCCAGGCTCTTCCTGCGCAGAGCCCAGCCAATGACCAAACAGTGGGGTACTAGAGCCTGGCCATTTCCGTCCAACACAGAACTCTCCTGGGCCCACCCCACCCCACCCCACCCCACCCCCTGGCTGGGTTGGCCTAGAATTTATCAGCTCTGCCTTGTGGCCTGGGCCTCTGCCTGCCAATTCTTTCTTCTTTTTAGAGTTCACAAGTGTTCCTCCTCCCCAAGACCAGCATCTGCTTATCAGAAGACCCAGACAATTATTCTGTAGATTAAATGAAACATAGCAGAGTGCCTACCCCAGAGTCCAGTTTTCATTTAAGTTTATCCTGTAGTCTTCCTACTGGTGAAATAATAGAGATGTAAAGAATCCCAAACCGTGAATAATCTGGGAAACTCCCGAGATTTAGATCTAGGGTCCTAATTGCACACATTAACACTAGGTTAGTTAGCTTTCTCTAAGTATGCCAGCACATCCAAGGGGCTCTGAGAAGATCTTGAAAGGGACACAGATTCCTAGCCCTGTCAATAAAACGGAGATGCCAAAATCTCTACCTCCTTCTGGTAATTTGGTTGAACAATTTGATCTTAAAGTCTGAAATTCTAACAAGCATTAGCAAATCATTAGGACGACTTCCAATGCCTGAAGCAGGATGCCGTATCTGGGATTTAGCAGTAATGCGGCCATTGCACAAACAGCCATGAATGCAAGATACAGCCTTTGGTCCATGAATAAGCCCCTTCTGCCCAGTGCGCCTGGAGGACGCAGTCCGGAGCGCAGAGGGCTACAGGAATCTAGAACTGGCCCGACACCTGGCACCGTAGCCACGTAGGATTTATTGGGACCTGGCACCTTCTGGACCCCAGAAGTCCTGGCAAATTGAAGTCCTCCTGGAGGGATCTTTGGTTTAACTAGCTTGAATTGCTTTGCTCTTTCAGACTTCCAGAGGGTGGGAGGAGTGGGCAGAAATCAATTGAATTTGTTTTGTGGTGAAAGCTTCTACCGGGAAATGACTGCTTTGGGTTCCCACCAGCTTCAGCAGGAGAGTAATTAAATCAGTATATTGCTGGCTGGCATTTAGACAGTGGATGCCTTTAATCAGCAAGGCAATTTCAAAAGTGTTCAGCTGAAAACAGAGTTAAGACACTCTTTGCCCCACTCTCTAATGGCGACCCAACCCAGGGTCATTAACCTTCCACACTGGTAGACGGGGTCAGCTTCAGAGGAACTTGCATTAGCTGCACAATTTCCTTTGGAGCCTGACTGGGAGTTATTGACTTTTTTCACCTCGGTTCCCGCAGCTTGGAAAGAGTTCTGTTGGTAATAACTGACTCAGGAAACCCAAGAGTGTTTCCCAGTGGTGACAGGGCCTGCCTTGTTTCCAGGAGCACAAGCAACAAATGGACATGTGATGTCTATTAATTACATTGTTGCTGATTTGTATTAATTTTACCTCAGAGAAAGAGGATATGCAGGGGCCTCTGGCGGTAGTCTCCACCAAAATGGTTTTGATCTATAAGATACCTTATCTTATCAATATGAAACAGGATTGTGTGAGTTCACTTTTCCAAAAGGCTGTTATAAAAAAAGGTAGTAACAGGGCCGGCGCCATGGCTTAGTGGTTAAGTGCGCGGGCTCCACTGCTGGCAGCCCGGGTTCGGATCCCAGGCGCGCACCGACGCACTGCTTCTCCGGCCATGCTGAGGCCGCGTCCCACATACAACTAGAAGGATGTGCAGCTATGATGTACAACTATCTACTGGGGCTTTGGGGGAAAAAATAAATAAATAAAATTAAAAAAAAAAAGGCAGTAACAACATTTTGTACATATTATGCCAGGATGTCTCTTGTTTTGTGAGAAAAGTTTAAATGGCAGAGTTGCTAGTTGCACAGAGTTTCTGACCACTATGTTTAATGGCCAATTGCTTGAATGATTACGTAGAGAAAGGCAGAGAGTATCCTATTGTATTAGTTTCCTATTGCTACTGTAATATCTACTAAATAGCTGTTAAATACTATAATACTCTACTAAATTATCACAAACTTAGTGCCCTGAAGCAACACAAATTTATTATCTTACAGTTCTGGAGGTCAGATATCTGAAATGGATCTCACAGGGCTAAAATCAAGGTGCTGGCAGGCCTTTATTGCTTCTGCGGTCTCTAGGGGAGCATCTGTTAGCTTGCTTTTTCTAGCTTCTAGAGGCTTCCTGTGTTCCTTGGCTCATGGCCCCTAGCTAGTGATCCCATCACTCCAGCGTCTGCTTCTGTTGTCTGTCTCCTTCTCCAACTCTCCTGCCTCCTTCCTTCCCTTGTAAGGATCCTTATGATTACTTGGGACCCAATAGATAATCCAGGATACTCTCCCACATTGCCAGATCCTTGATTTAATCACACCTGCAAAGTCTCTTTGCCATGTAAAGCAACATATTTGCAGCTTCCAGGAAAAGGACATGGCCATCTTTGGGGAACCATTATTCTGCCTACCACGCCTATTAAGGGAATTGTTGGTTTTCCCTCTCAATATTAGAGTTGTTTCGATTTCCTTTTGCCATGGGAAGACAAAATAGCAACGTAGATACGGTCCCTCAGAGACACAGAATCCTGTCTTCTGTTGTGAAATGCAATTTCAGGCAGCGGCTTCTTTAAAGGACCATAAAGATAACGGCACCTCCTGGTTGAACAGATGGCCTCTCGCGCAACTCTGAGGTAGGTGCAATAACAGTTTCATAGCTGGAGGGGGGGGCGTTGGGAGTGCAGGATGGGGTAGGGGTGGGGTGGGGTTGTTAGGAGGATAAAATAGCCTCTGAGTAGGATTCTTGGCCTGAATGTCCCCTGAGTTTCTAGGTTATCTGGAAAACCCCACTAGGAAGAAGCCAGCCAGCCTTGAAAAACAAGAACATCCTCTTCCTTAACTGCCCTCCCCACTCTAAAAAGCTGAGATGGGGCAGGGGCTCAGAAAGATGTGGCAAAACCCAAGGGGCATGAGCTTGGGAATCAGACAGAATGGGTTTCCGTCTCCCCTCTGCGGGACTTGGAGCACATTTCTTAATCTTTCTGTAAAATGAGAATAATATCTACCTCTTAGCGCTGATGTAAAGATCAGAAACAATGTATGAAGCTTATAGTATACTAGTTGCCTCATGGCAGGTGCTCAAAATGGTAATGTTACCAAAACCCAAGTGGGTTCACCCTGTGGCGAGTTAAATCAGACTCTCCACCAGAAGTAGTTGTCACACAAAGAAAGGTATATTTGCAGTAAATAGGAGACAATGTGGAATCATTTCCAAAGTCGTGGCTCTCCCGGAACAAAAGGAAGCAGGGACCTTTTATTTTGGATGGGGAGTGAATATTCAAAAGGGAGAGGTGGGCATTCACTTGCGCAGGATCGGTTGGAAAACATGTTTCCACATACACTGCAGGTTACGGTAATGAGGCCTAAGCTCCTCCTGGAGAGATCTTAGCATTAAAAATAAGGCAAAAGTCATGGGCCTAGCTCTCTTGGTAAGTCTTGGTCTGGTTCAGGGTGGTTGGTGGTTGCATCTCCTTAACGTAACAAAAGGAAAAAAAAAACAATTGGGAAAAACAAATGCCTCTGAACCCACCCTTGAGTTCCTTGGGGCAATTAGTCAGTGACAGTAAGTGCCATAATTGCTGCTATCATTGTTATTATTATTATTAGGGCAAGAAGTGGAGATTGGAGTCAACAAGTCTGCCAGGAAAATTTTAGCTGGTTGGTCTTTCTCATATTGTTATACCCACTAGATGTTTGACCAAACCAGGTGAGAGAATTTGAGGGCAAGAATGATAAAGAAAAATTACTATCTCTAACCCACTCCTTGTGCCCTCCCTACCCAGGCGCCCCTCCAGAAGTCTTATGAGTACCTTCTTGGGCTCTAGGGAAAAAAATTGAACACAGTAACAGACTCAGCCTTGCAGATGCTAAAATTAAGCCAGCAGAGACGCAATTTAGTTCTTCAGATTACTGGCTGAACTACTGTAATTTTATTCCTCTTCCAGGAAATTTTGAGGTTTCAAGAGGCCCTGTTTTCCCCTCCAGTGCTCAGAACTAGTTGATATAAGAGTCAGACAGATAGAGCTCAAAATATCACTGGCAGTGCTGATGGCAGATCATGACTTCAGATCTACAGCCACGTGGGCTTACCATCAATTCACCCCAATGAGATAGAGTTACCCACCAGGTACTGGCATCGCTGGACAAGTCAAGGGCTCCCCAAGGAGCCAGCCCTTTACTCTGGTCCAGCCAAGAACAGATTAGAGGGCTTGCATCCTGGAGACACAGTCGCTCCAAATAATTCTCAAGATGTTGACTGACCGTGCTTACTTCCTTCCGCTAAAGTCACCAATCAGAAATTTCTGGGGGCCGGCCCCGTGGATTGGCGGTTAAGTGTGCGCACTCTGCTACAGGCGGCCCAGGTTCGGATCCTGGGCGCGCACCGACGCACCGCTTGTCCAGCCGTGCAGAGGCCGTGTCCCACATACAGCAACTAGCAGGATGTGCAACTACGACATACAACTATCTACTGGGGCTTTGGGGAGAAAAAGGGAAAAAAAAAAGGAAGAGGATGGGCAATAGATGTTAGCTCAGGGCTGATCTTCCTCACAAAAAAAAAAAAGAAAAGAAAGAAATTCCTCCTCCTTCCATGGGCAAGAATGGGCCAGAGGTGATGAAATAGGTGTGGGAGATCAAGATTTGGCCACCCTGAAATCTATCTCTTTACCTTGGTTGTTTTCTCTAGGGACATTTGACCTCCCCCACTAACTGCCTAAAGAATTTGACATGGTGGCTCCTTCCTGGAACAGATCTATCATGATGGCTGTAAAGATAATGTAGGATGGAGCTTACAATAAGAAAGGCACCAACAAGCCCCTCTTATCAGAAGTTCTGTCTCTCTGGCCACATTCTCTGGATGGCCCTGCAAGGAGTTGCCAGACAATCATTTACATTTATAAGGGAAATCTCCATTTGTAAAGGTATCTCCCTCTCTGTTTTGGGAAGAGGGGGGGATGGCCTCATTTCTAGAGGCTTATCAATGTGGGAGGTGAGGCCTTAAATCTGCATAATAACCTTACTCTTGTTTACTGTGCTTTAGTGGTAATCTCCTGTAACTGACTCCCCCCACCCCCAACATCCTCCTTTGTCATTGGCTGAACATGGTATTTAAGATGAGAATTTCTGCTATTGTGTTGAGAAACGCAGTGTCCCTGCTTTCTCCCATGTATACATGTTATTAAACTTGGTATTATTTTCTCCTGCTAGCCTGTCTTGTTGATTATTTGGCCAGCTATAAGAACCTTAAAGAAAAGGGCACAGGGAGATTCTCCCTCTTCCCCCGACACAGGTCAGAATTCCTCTAGCAAGAATTCCTTTCTCTACATCAAAACCTGAGGCCTGGATCGCTTGCTCTGGGGAAGCCAGCTGCCGTGTCATGAGACTCTCAAGCGGCCCTACGGAGAGGCCCTTGCGGTGAGGAACTGAGGCCTCCACCAACAACCAGCGCTCACTTGCCAGGGTTCTGTGTGAGCCACTTTGAAAGTGGGTCCCAGCCCCAGGCAAGCCTTCAAATGCTGGAGCCTGTTGGGAATGACGGGTTTTGTCAGGCAGATCAGATCCCCATTTGATGAGCAGCCAATCAATGAAACAGATACCTGCACTGTTGAAAATTGAGGAAGAATTGATGTGTTGAGCAGCAAAAATGAGGTGTCTACTAAAAAGAATACCTGCTACCTGATCCCAAACTCAGTTCTACAGACAAGGATACATTCTCAGTTAGAAAACTGTAATTTGTTCCCACCACGTTATAAACTCTCACAACTAGAGTTTGTTTACTTTTCTCTAGTCTTTCCCCATTCCTTTATGTGTCTGTGTACAAGTATATTGCATTTGTTTTTTGGCTTTTTATTTTTATTGTTTTTACTAAATGGCCAATGATATGTTTTGATCAACATCAAATAAAGATGGGGCGGGGGAAAACAGTCTTTGTTAAAGTACCTTCTTTCTCCGTTAACGGCATGCTAATTTAACTTTTATCTTTAAATTCTTTACATTTTTAATAAAGAAAGTGAGGGATTTAGGATAAATTCTGACACTTGCAGGACCACAGTGTCTTACATCCCAAAGACGGAAGCTCAAAGAGTAGAAATAATAATAAAATATGCTATTTCTTGTGATTTGAGGTTGTACATGTCAGTTTCTTAGGCAACGAACCCATCATCCTCAAGACAACTGATAGCCAAGATCCATGGAATGTTGAATGTCTAGACCCAGAAACAAGCAAATGACAACAAAAAACTCAACATCAACAAGCTGCCACAACTCTGGAGCCCTCCTTACATTATCCCTGAAGGGCTGCTGCGTGAAAGAGAAATGGTCCAAGGCAAAACAGGATATCCAGAAAAGAAAGAAAATAGAAGTAGATGGTAGAAGAAGATGGGTAAGGAACTAGCTCCTAACTGACCATGTGCCATAGGCCAGACAGTTTTCCTGGCATTATCACTGACTAGGTGTCCCCAGGAACTCAAGGGTGGGTTTGGAAGCATTTAACTGTTTTTCCAAATTGTTTTTTTCCCTTTTTGTTATGTCAAGGAGATGCAACCACCAACAACCCTGAACCAGACCAAGCCTCACCACAAGAGCTACGCCCATGACCTTTGCCTCATTTTTAATGCTAAGATCTCTTCAGGAGGAGCTTAGGCCTCATTACTAAAACCTGCAGTGTATGTGGAAGCATGTTTTCCAACTGAGCCTGAACAAACGAATACCCACCTCTCCCTTTTGAAGATTCATTCCTCACCTGAAATAAAAGATCCCTGCTTCCCTTTGTTTGGGGATGCCATGACTTTGGAAATGATTCCTCATGATCTCCTACTTACTGCAAATACACTTTATTTTGTAAGACAACTTCCACTGGTGTACTTATTTAACTTACCAGGAGGCGAACCCACTTGGTTGGGTAACAGCATCATTTCTGGAAAACTATCTGATTATGAGAACCAGCCACCAAGCAGTTGTGGGAGATCAAGATTTGGCCACCCTGAAATATATCTCTTTACCTTGATTGTTTTCTCTGAGGGACATTTGACCTCCCCCACTAACTGCCTAAAGAATTTGACATGGTGGTTCCTTCCTGGAACAGATCTTCTATCATGATGGCTGTAAAGATAATGTAGGATAGAGGTTACAATAGGAAAGGCACCAAGCCTCTTTTATCAAAAACTCTGTCTCTCCCTGACCACATTATCTATAGATGACCCTGAAAAGAATTGTCTTCCTGCCCTCTGAAGTCCCAGGCCACTACCCACCCCCAACACGTTCCTCGCCGTTAGCTGCAATACTTAAGCAAGCAGCTTAGACAGAGGGATGAGTTGCTCATTTCTGAGTTTCTCCCATGTATACATGTTATTAAACTTGGTATTATTTTCTCCTGCTAACCTGTCTTGTTGATTATTTGGCCAGCCATAAGAACCTTAAGGAAAAGGGCAGAGGGAGATTTTCTCCCTCTCCCCTGACACAGTGCTGTTGTTTAGCAGAAATGTCACCAGTTAGCTCAGGTGGGAGGAGGATATACTAAACATTTGAGAGCTAAAAGCAGAGTTTATACATCACCAACAACACTGTCAAGCCAAAAAAGAAAAGATGTGATTTGACTAGAAAACATCAACTAATGACTTAAAATGCACTTTCTCATCTTCCACACTTTCATTCCCAGGAAAGAAGACAATTGCCCTGGACCAATATTAACAACCAATCTTGGGTGTCGTAAGTCTACTTTTCTGAAACCCAGAAAATTTTTGTTTCTTTAAATACAAGTACACTCTGGCAGCACCTACGCTCTATTTCGTGTCATTGCTCACGAATTTGTGTGCCCAGGAAAGCAACTTGGTTATGGTGGTTCAGGAAGGCACCATTACAGTTTGTTTACAAAGCCATCCAGCCTCACTGTTAAGCATGACAGGCAGAGTGGTCACTCTCATGAGCTGGAGTTTCTCACATGCAAATCCATGTCAGTCATAATAAGACCCTTTCACTACACCTGAGTTTATGCTAATGAAATGACTTGGAGGATTCGGGCTGGTTGCCAGAGGGACCAACCATATGATTCAAGAGTTGGAACTTTCACCACTAGCCCCCCCCAAACCCCCCTCTACCCCTGACCTCCAGGGAGGGGAGAAGGACTGGGGATTGAGTTAATCACCAATGGCCAAGGAGTTAATCAATCATGCCTGCATGATGAAACCTTCATAAAAACCCTAAATGACTGGGTTTGGAGAGCCTCTGGGTTGGTGAATGTATCCACCTGCTGGGAGGGTAGTGCGGGGGAAGAGGGAGAATCCCCCTCTGTCCCTTTTCTTAAGGCTTACAGTCTAAAAAGCCTTAATAGAGAGACCTAAATGTCTTTTGAATGTAGGAAATTATTTTAACAGTCTTTTTTTTTTTTCTGTCTTTTAGGTAGACTTATTTAAAGGTAAAGAAAAATCTTTTATAACCTCTTTATCAAGTTTAAGAAAATTATCTTTTTAAGAGAAAGAAGACCAAATTTTAATTTTGCACCAGCTTACTTCTGATATTAAAACTCATTTACTTACTTAAATTCATTTTAATCTTAGCCAACTTGACCATGCATAAAACTCCTTTTCTAGAATTCCTTCTACAAAACTTCTATAACTTTCTTTTTACATTCAGAATTTGTCCCATGTCTTTCTTTTCCCTCCTAGTACTTGAGGACAAATTTATACTTTTTAATCAACCAAACAAAACATTTTTATTCTTTGTACCTTCTTTATACATCTTACTTTCCTTGTACACAGACATTTTTTTTTAATTTTTAGTAGCTTCAATCACATATATTAATTAGGAATTTTAACCCTTAGAAACCTTAATTTTTAAGTAAAAACTAAGTAAACAATTATAAACTTTTTTTTACATTGGTATCTTGTGGCTTGTAAAATTTATAAACACTTTATAACTTCTAGAAATATGTTACCTTATAGTACAGTCTCTTAATAAAACACAAGACATGTTTACCAATAGACCCAAAACACCTTTTAGTTTTCTTGTAATAAAAAAAAGCCAAAAGTAGACAAACTTACATTTAGCAATCAATGTCTAATATCTTATCTTATTTGGAAATGATCTAGACATTCAATGAACTTTTATCATAAAATTTAGCAAAACTCTAAAGTTTTAAGTCACCAAAAAGAGTTTGGAAGCTGTAACCACCATAACACGTAATTATTGTTTAAAGTTCATCCAACATTTATCTTTTTTACAACTATTTAGTTACTTGTTTCCAATAATTATTTAGATTGTCTACAAGACTTTATAAGATATTAGATAAAATTAGCCATCATTTAATTTACTATTTTTGTTAACCAGTTCTGTAATAGAAATAACATCAGTTTTTTTACAAAATTTCATCACCTTTTATACCTCTAAACATAGTTTTTATTAAGACTTTTATCAATAGGTCTTGGTCTTTTAATTTTGGACAAGGGAAGTATTCCCAGTCAGACATTGTAAAACATACTCAGGCAAAGTTGATGTAACCTCTTTATATAAAATTAGTTCAAACATTTTAACCTTTATAATCTTATCAACACTTACACTTTTAGATGTTCTCAATTCAATTGTAACCTGATCCTGGGTCTTAAGGCTATTTAAATTTTTTTTTTCTTTTTTTTGGCCTTTTTTTAGGTACCAATTACACAATTATATGAGAGCTCTCAAAACATTTTTTTTTCCCCAATTTAGAAGTTTTCTCAATTCAAAGGATCCGTTGTCTGGCCACTGACGAGTAGGCTCTTTATTTGTATATTTATTCCAATAGTGACTCGATCCAATAAGCCTTTTCTTTTTTTTTTTTTTTGAGGAAGATCAGCCCTGAGCTAACATCCGTGCTAATCCTCCTCTTTTTGCTGAGGAAGACTGGCTCTGAGCTAACATCTATTGCCAATCCTCCTCCTTTCTTTCCCCAAAGCCCCAGTAGATAGTTGTATGTCATAGTTGCACATCCTTCTAGTTGCTGTATGTGGGACGCGGCCTCAGCATGGCCGGAGAAGCAGTGCATCAGTGCACGCCCGGGATCCAAACCCAGGCCACCAGTAGCGGAGCGCGCGCACTTAACCGCTAAGCCACCGGGCCGGCCCCTCCAATAAGCCTTTTTAAGGAAAGACCCGGAGGTAACTTTCCATGCTTAGAATAAATCTTTACCATGGACGCAAAAGGCATCCCTGGTGAGGGCGCAGATGATGTAGCCCCCATGATCCACAGAATTTACTCTCAAAGACATTCAGAGAAAGTAAAGACCTTCGTTGCACAGGCGGTAAGGATGGTGTAGTGAAAATGGTGTCTCCAGTCTCCCACAATAGTGTGGGACACCTCCAGTCACAGACCCACTAATCTGTGACACCGGGCAGGTGATACTGGAATGGCATTTTTCCAGCACTAACAAGCAACAAAGGTTAAGATGACAAAAGCACTTATGGACTGGGCCCTTTATGACAAACTCCCCTGAGAGCTTGGCACAGCCGGACAAAGACAGTTCAGAACCCCAGTCTACTCCACTGGCCGTCAAGGTGCACTCCGGTAAATGCACCTTCCGTATGGTGGAGACCAAGCAGACTATTTTCACTGGTCACAAAGCCAAGTTCTCAGGACACAGAACAAGACAGAGACTACTCTGGGAGGAAAAGGGATCAAGATCAAAACCAAGAGTACTCTACCAAATTTACTAGAGTCACTAAAAGCACAAGAAACTAGTTTCCTAAATATTTTTTCCTGCCAATCTAAATTTAGAAAGAGAAAAAAATTCTCACTGCTTGCTTCCACCGGACCCCGCAGATAGAGATTCCGGGAGCCTGATGTGGTAAGAAATCTTACCTTTTGTCAGCTTTCGTCAGGTGTTCCCGTATCTCATCATCTGCAGAAGCCCAAGGAGAAGGCAGTTCTTTTAGCCAGAGAAGGCAACTTGCCAGCCAGTGTGGCTCCTGCCGACTACACCAAAACCGTGGTGGGAAGAGGGAGAATCCCCCTCTGCCCCTGCCCTTAAGGTTCTTATGGCTGGCCAAATAATTAACAAGACAGGTTAGCAGGAGAAAATAATACCAAGTTAAATAACATGTATACATGGGAGAAAGCAGGGACACTGCGTTTCTCAACACAATAGCAGAAATTCTCATCTTAAATACCATGTTCAGCCAATGACAAAGGAGGATGTTGGGGGTGGGGGGAGTCAGTTACAGGAGATTACCACTAAAGCACAGTAAACAAGAGTAAGGTTATTATGCAGATTTAAGGCCTCACTTTCCACATTGATAAGTTTCTAGAAATGAGGTCATCCCCCCTCTTCCCAATACAGAAAGGGAGATACCTTTACAAATGGAGATTTCCCTTATAAATGTAAATGTTTGTCTGGCAACTCCTCACAGGGCCATCCAGAGAATGTGGCCAGAGAGACAGAACTTCTGATAAGATGCACTTGTTGGTGCCTTTCCTATTGTAACATCTATTTTACATTATATTACAGCCATCAGATAGAAGATCTGTTCCAAGAAAGAATTACTATGTCAAATTCTTTAGGCAGTTAATGGGAGAGGTCAAATGTCCATCAGAGAAAACAATCAAGGTAAAGAGATATATTCCAGGGTGGCCAAATGTTAATCTCCCACAGTAGTATACCCCAAACTCCACGGGGACAGAAGCTCCTGTGCTGAGGAACCTTCCAGAACTTGCCATGTGTATCTCTTCATCTGGCTGTTCATTAGTATCCTTTATCATATCCTTCATAATAAACCAGTAATAGTAAGTAAAGTGTTTCCCTGAGTTCTGTGAACCATTATAGCACAATATTGAACCTGAGGAGGGGTCATGGGAACCTCTGGTTTGTAGCCAAGTTGGACAGAAGTGTGAGTAACCTGGGGACCCACTCCTTATGATTGGAATCTGAAGTAGGGGGCACTCTTGTGGGACTGAGCACTTAACCTGAGGGGTCTGCACTAACTCCAGGTAGATAGTGTCAGAATTGAATTAATTGACCAGTTGGTGTCTGCAGAGAATTGGAGAATTGCTTTGTGTGGAAAAACCACACATTTGGTATCAGAAGTGTTGTGAGTAGAGAAACAGTTTTCCCTTACACACTAACACCACATTGTGAATAAATCATGTTTGGAGGCACTGGAGTGCTCCAGTGACCTCCCCTGGCTACCTGTGCCTTGAGGAGGAGCTCCAATAGAAATGAACCCAGAGATGGGAGTGCAGGAAATCAACTGACCTGTAAGTGATGTTACAGCTCACTTACACATTCATGTTGCCGAGCATGGAAAGTGAAGCATTGGGGATGATGAACGTTCCTCTTACCCTGGGCATAGAATTCCATCCCAACACAGGCATCATTTCTGTGATTCTCAGCATTGGCCTAGACAATATGATCCAAAGGCACTTTGAGGGTCTTTAGGCTTGTCCCAGAGTATTACTTATGAGACCTATTTCAATTGGCTAACAGGTGAAAAACAGAATTTGTGGAACAGCCGCTTGTAAAAATCACTTTAATTTCTCCTTAATTTTTGTCTTACAGACCAAATGAATTAGACAGCCACAACTCTTTAGGGAAATGCTTATAGTTCTGAGCATTACTAGTGAGTTAGGATTTCAAGCTCTGAGCCATCACATCATTTTATAACATATGTTCAAGGTGGAAAATGTAGTCATTACTTCCTCACACTTAGAAATGATGCTTTGTACTATGCAGAAAAGGGACTGATGGCGTTCCACGTGCTCTGAGAGGTCAAGGCCAGTCAGCTCTTACAGAGTTCCTGTTGGAGGAGGAACACTGTGCTCAGGGAGGCCGAGGGAAGTCTCCAGCATCACCGATGAATGTGTTAAGACTGCATGCATTAACAGAGCGGAGACAAAGACAGGACAAGACAAGATGCCACAAGCTGTGGTGAATTTGCTGCTACTATTTTTAAAAATATCTGTTCCAGGGGCCGGCCCTGTGGCTTAGCGGTTAAGTGCACGCACTCCGCTACTGGCGGCCCGGGTTCGGATCCGGCCATGCTGAGGTGGCGTCCCACATGCAGCAACTGGAAGGATGTGCAACTATGACATACAACTATCTAGTGGGGCCTTGGGGAGAAAAAGGGAAAAAAAGGAGGAGAATTAGCAATAGATGTTAGCTCAGGGCCGGTCTTCCTCAGCAAAAAGAGGAGGATTGGCATGGATGTTAGCTCAGGGCTGATCTTCCTCACAAAATAAATAATATATATCTGTTCCAAACACCAGGAGCATTGGTAAAAACTGAGTACTTTGGATAACCTATGGGGTGGGTTGATATCATAGCTTATCTAAAGGAATAGAGCTTCATTGAGGAGAAGGAACAGCTGCCTCAAACAAATGGCTAGTGAGAAATATTCTCCATGCATTCAGATATCCTCCACTTCATAGAGTAACAATATCTATATATTCCTATTAGGTTTTCTTTTTTAGCATTTCCCTTTCCCTGCATTCCTCGGTCTTCCTTTTTTGATTTTGTAATCTCTTAAATTGGAAGGCAAGTTCATATATTAAATCCCAACTTAAAACTCTATATGCCTGATTAAGATAGTCAAAAACAGAACAATTTTTCTTTATTTTCCTTTCCACAACCATACATTACATCTCCAAGTAGAGAATTCTAAATTCTGCCAGGGTAGGATCTTGGACCATTTTGTTTAGTGATATAGTCTGAGCACCTACAACAGCGAGGGGCGCAGAGTCGCACTCAGTAGTCACGTGTTCTGTCAGCAAAAGAACGCCTTGAAGAGAGCTGTCAAGCATTTACGTTCCATTACCCCAGCTGTTGTTCATTTAACCTGGGGTCGTTGGCCCTCAGTATTTTCTTCTAACCATCTAAATCGTGTTCACGTATTGCTTTGGTGTTTGCGTTCATTTGGAGTTCATGTTTGAAAAATTTTAAATTTGAAAAACAATTAATACGGTTATTTACACTTAATTTTGTGAGTTGACTTGGTTTCCACATCCACTTCTTTTTTCCTACTCTGACTTCTAGTCTTGAGTTCTTGATTTTGAGTCATTGCTCTGGTGGCTGGAATACGTATTTGAGTAATTTTTTTAGTAAGGATTCATGAATGGTAGATTTTTAAAACTATTACATATTTGAGATTTCTTCCACAATGGTATTCAAATTATTTTGCTTATATAACCTGTAAAAGAATTATATAAAACAATGTCCCTCTCTCACATTTTAAAATTGACAGATGAAAGTTTATATCATAAGTTTAAATAGTTACAAAAGATGTATTTTCTAGCCTATGGTATGTATTGAGTTTTTAGAATAAAACTGTCTCTTCACTGTTTTTAAAGTTGCCAATGGAATGTGAATACCACAGCAATTTAATATCCACTATTATCCATTTAAAAAAATACCTGAGCAAGCTACCTGTCAATCAGAAACTTTACATCATTCCTTTTGTCTTTGAACTCATATTTCCATTCTCCCACAGAATTTGATCCTAATATATTTTGTGCTTGAAAGTCTTTTATTGGTCATTTTATTTTTATTTCTCTATAATAAATATATATATATATTGGAATTTTAAAAACAAATTTCTGTGACTGTAAGGCCCCAAGTAGTTTTAAAAATGTATGCCGGATTTTATCATTACGATTGTTATTAATTCACAATCGACTAAAACAAGGAAACATATCACAAATTTTGATAGAATTTTGATAAAAAGTAAAATGATATTGGAAGTGTATCTCTTGAAGAAATGGATGAGGTTGCTTTTTGTTTCCCACAATTCATGTCTTTGGGGAGGAATATTACTTATTACTAGAATAACATAGTGTTCAATTCTATTCCTATATTTGGTTTTTATAGATATAAGCACTGAGAAACCTTATTCACACAAAAATGTTACAAATGATGGAAAGAGGTATTTTTTTTAGCGCAATCACTCAATTCTACAAACTCCTGAGTTTTATGCCAGAATTTGTATAGTGAACTATCGTTGAAAGTTATTTTAAATTATATCCATCCATTTTGTTAAAAGCAAAGAGCTGGAAACCACCTGGCTGACAAAAGGACTTTTTAAACCTGGTCATTAGACTCATTCATGTTCTCAAAACTGACACAAATATTTCAAGCTACCCTTTTGTTTTTTGGCCCAATACTATCCATTTCCCCCAGGCGATGCACCATAGAACAAGTTCCTTTCTTTTATAAAGCAGGAGAAGGGGGATTTTTGAAAGAGGAGGAGAACCCGACTCTCTCTCATGGGTGCCATCTCAGCAGGTGCATTTTAGGAACGAGTTGATGGAAACTAATTTCCGTCGAACCACCTGTGCCCGAGCAGCCTTGGAGGTCTTCTCACTTGACTTAGAAGCTGGGGAGCCCTAGGAGTGTTTCTCAAATATATTAGTGGTATATTTGATGAAATGGGTTGATGGTATGTTTAAAGAATATTTTCATTTTTATAGTCTCATACTTATTTGTACGGTTATCTTCTTTTAATGGTCAGCAAGCCTGGCTTTTGTTTCCTATTAAATGGTTCCCTTTTAAATAGCAATGTTTCCTTTTAAAATAATCTTATTTATAAAAAAAGGTAAATAAATTAAAGGTTTAAATAACGATTCAGATGGTACCTATATATGACAAAATTTTGAAGGTGGTATGACATTTTGATCTAATAAGAAATATACATTTTGCTCTTTCTCCCTGGCTCCCTGGACAGTGCTCCTAAAGCATTTGTAACTTCCTAAGCGATATAGGTGCTGGGGGCATCTTTTGTTCTAATATTTGGTCTTTGACCCTGGTTCCTGATACAGAGCTCCTAAATCCCTTGGAATTTTCTGGGTGATAAGAGTATCTTTTGTTCTAATGAGGCCACTCTTCGTGGGCTTCTGGATAGCTTCAGGGTGGGGGCCTGGTCACCAGTAAGACCAAGCCGTGATTAGAAGCTTGGCACTTTCAGCCTCACCCTCCATCCTCTGGGGAGTGGAGAGGGGCTGGAGATTGGGTTAATCATTGATCACGGCTGTGTGATGAAGCCTCCATAAAAATCCCTAAACCACGGGGTTCAGAGAGCTTCCAGATTGGTGAACACACCCACGTGCTGGGAGGGTGGTGCACCCCATTCCACGGGAACAGAAGCTCCTATGCTTGGTCCTCTTCAGGACCTCACCCTATGTATTTCTTCATCTGACTGTTCTTCTGTATCGTTTATCACATGCTTCAATACACAGGTAAACATAAATGTTTCCCTGAGTTCTGTGAGCCATTCTAGCAAATGATCAAACCTAAGGAGGGGTTGTGGGAACCCCGATTTATAACCCATCAGTCAAAAGTACAGGTTACAACCTGGGACTTGCAATTCAAGTCTGAAGTAGGGGCAGTCTTGTGGGACTGAGCCCTTAACTTATGGGATCTGACGCTAACTCCAAGAAGATAGTGTCAGAACTGACTTGAATCGTAGGACCCGCAGCTGGTGTCAGAGAATTGGTCATTGGGGGAAAAAACCAACACATCTGGTGTCAGAAGTATTGTGAGTGTGAGTAAAGGAAGAAATGAGAATTTTTTCTTTATAGGTGGTATCCAAACTACCTAAGCTTGAGAAGTATTAACCTACAAGATCCCATTCAGCCCAAATGCTGTGATTCTATGTTCTAGCAGTAAGAAGCTACACTTTGGTGTCTTGAAGATTTAATCTACCTCGCATCTAGGAAAGAAGCAGCTCTACTTCTTAGACAGTATGCTATTTATGTCATAGTGAAGAAGGTGTAGTGTCCCATTCAGCACTGATTTGACAAGTAAGGAGAAGAGCCTGCACTAGCCCGGATGGCTATCCTTTGTCTGCACAGCACCCTCTCCTCTCCTCTCCTAAGAACTGTTCTCTCTTCTTTTGGGGGTACTATCCTTCCCTCCACTTCCACTATGGTAGCTCTAGTCTAGGGCTGTGTCTTTAGTTTGGATCCCCCCAAAAGGAGATATTGACACAAGGATTTGGGTGTGAGTAGCGTAATTGGGAGGGGAATCTCAGACAGCATTGTGCAAGAGCAGGGAAGTGAGACAGGAAGGAGAAAGGCCAGTCAAGAGTGCGTTATCAAGTGTGTGATTGCTGTGGGGAACTGGGGCTCAGGCCCATCGGGGATCCTCTGGGAAACTGGAGAACATGCTTCAGAATTGTCCCACCAAGAGGTGAGGAGCTGGGGTATTTATCTCCCAACACCCAAGTGTCATTTGTTGAAGGCTGCTCCAGGTGCATTAATTCTCTGCACTCGCGGTCTGTTCCACATGCAGGGTGAACCTGCACCTGAACCAGAGAGTGCCACCCAGCAGAGAGAGGGAAGGAGCTGTAGGCGGGCACAGCAACAACTTTCCAGTGACTTTCTGGGTAAGCTTGAAGGGACATGAGCACTGACAGCATCTGCTACAAGCTGCCAATCATAATCATAGCACCCCACCTTCCACCAATGAATAATTGGTCCCGGATGAGCATGTAGTAAACTCTGGGTCACTTCTCGTTATTCTCTTAGATCTTTTTGAATTTGCA
Source organism: Ceratotherium simum simum (assembly GCF_057802395.1). Lineage (NCBI taxonomy): Eukaryota > Metazoa > Chordata > Mammalia > Perissodactyla > Rhinocerotidae > Ceratotherium > Ceratotherium simum. Next base: position 90,357,986 of record NC_141903.1, read on the forward strand.
CTGAGAGAAGTAAGGCAGACTCTCTCTGGTGCCAAAGATGAGAGATGAGAGTCTGGGAGCTGCAGGCCGCTAGATTTCTAGTCAGATGGAAGAAGCTGACTTGACAGAATGAGGCTGCTGTAGAGAGAGAGGCAGAGACGGGAAACACGGGAGAATCCCAGCTGCATCTGAGCCTCTGGTTCTGAGGGTCACTGAGGCTGCTTTTCCCCAGGGCTTCAGTTTACATACACAAGTCAACGAATTCCCCCTTGTACCAAGCAAGTTCAGATTGGGTTTCCATAACTTACAACCAGAAAAGTCTTGACTTCTTTTGAACCACCCCCTTTCCAAAAATATCTACATATTCCTCGGATCTGCCACATTTCCTACAAGTCTTCCAAAAGTGAGCCACTCATTTGAATTAAAGCACTGCACCTCCAGGAATCCACAGCAATGTACACATACCCCCAATACATTTAACTTCAACAACCAAGAGGGAAAAATCAGGCAACCTAACAAGTTCAGAAGAGCAAAGCCAAGTTCACTTGCATAATGAATGAACCTGCAGAGGGTTCTAATGGCCTCAGTTAAATCTCTAACCCCAGGCATTTCATTACCCCCGTGTAAAACCTCCAGACTTCTAACGAGACTGACACAGTTAACTTAAAAAACGAGCTCTGAGGACGGAGGATAAAAGTTGGAGAGTGTGCGACTTACCACTGTGAGATGAAAAGCGGCAGCTCTGCGTACACTGATGAGGAAAGCGCCCCACGGTACAGTGCACCGGTTCTCATGGAAGAAAGAGGAATAATAAGACTATGCATATATGTGCATGAACAGACACTGGAGGGTCATACAAGACACAAATAAAAGTGAGCAGTAAAAGTGGTTACACATAAACAAAAAATTTTTTTAAAAAAGTGGTTACACAGGGGGATTGTGTGGACAGGTGAGAGAACAAGGCCCCTCGTGGTACGTGCAGCTTTGGAGATGCTTTGACTTTCAGAGAAATGTCTTAGCTCCTCCAACTGAGATTTAAAATATAATGAAAGTTGACCACTTTCCCAAGAGCTATACAGCACAGAATTGCAAAGGTAAACCACTGACAAGCTAACTGACATTGACCCACAGAAGACAGCTGCTTGTAACAAAAAGGCTCAGTAATAATCCCCTCACATCAAAACCTAAGGGTTTAAAATCAAAGATTTTTAAAACTGTACCTCTTTTCCATAGCGAAGGAGAAGAACAAACGATGTCAGGCACACGGGAACCTTAAGCTGAGGTAGACACTGACGGAAGCTCAGGGAAGATGCTGCGGAGAGGGCAAGACATTTGTATTTCCTCCTCAATATTGAAAGAGGAAAGAAACACGGAAAGAGGAAAATGTGGAAGTAAATAAGGCAAAAATGTGTGAAGCTCACAAGGTGGAGGGCTACGTGTCTTTCTCCTGAGGGCGTTGATCTGGAAATCGTTTCTCACACTGATTCAGACGTGTCTTGATAAATACAAAGCAAAATCTATGGATGGGGTGACACTACAATCTCAGTAGTTGAATAAATTATTCAGATTTATCATTAAATTCCAATTTTCCAGAAATCCGTGGATGTTAAAGTGAATTAATGTAAATAAAAGCTTTTTTTGGAAAAACGTAGACTACTATAAAAATGTTACTTTTTTGTTACTATTAGCAATTGTCTTTTTTTAATAAAGATTTTTAAAGATTGGAATGTTTCCTGATTTGTATATGAGGCATAGTAATATTTCATTCTTGTGATGTATATGGGGAGAGTTAATCAAAATGAAGATTTTTACCAATAAGAGCTCTTGTTTTCATATTTGTGTGTCATAAGAAATCAAGCATTGCTATCATGTTATTATTAGGTGTTTTTGATGCATTTAAATAAAAACAATGAGAGCAGAAATATAGAAAAATGTAAGCCAGAGCGTGAGAAGACAAATGGGTAGTCAGTGAAGGGGCATTAAGGAATAGCGTTAGGAGCAGAATGAATGAAGGTTTTTCAGTTCTAAGAGGTCCCAATTCCAGTGCCCAGCGTGTGGGAGGTAAGAGAGGAAGAAAACCGGGAGCAGTGGCAGCTGGAGAGCACCTGACCCCCGTAACGAGGGAGCAGAGTACTCAACCCCAGCTCTTTACTTGGGCTCAATGTTTCCAGGTCTTCAGTTTTTTATTTTTTCAAGGGAAGATGGAAATCTGGATTTTTATGTGAACTCAACTATTTTTCGTATCATAGCCAAACGTAAATATGTCTATAACCTATAATGGACTCAGGCATCCAGTTTTGTGGGGGTCTTTAAAAATAATGGTGACTTACCATATTAGATCAGGCTTTTACCATAAATAACAGGAATCAGCAAACTACAGCTCACAGGAATCCAGCCCGCCACCTTTCTGTAGACAGGATTTTATAGGAACACAGCCATATCCACTCGTCTGTATATTGTCTGTGGTTGCTTTTGTGCAACAATGGAGCCTAAAATATTTGCTATCTGGCTCTTTGCAGGACAAGTTCTCCAACTCACGATAATATTTTGTCCTTTAGCAGATCTGAATCTGTTGTGTTGAATTATGTTCTAAGAGAGTTCTACTAGAATTTAATGTCAAAGTACTTTAAGCAAAAAAATTTTTTCCAGATTATATGTTAGACCATTTAACATAATTGGTTTGCATCAGAAATTTAATTCAATTGAATCTGATAGAAAATGATTGTTAGAAACATTTAGTAAAATTTCTCTTCGGTATTTATTGATTTCTATAGATTATAGGTAAGTGTATTAAGAAATAAACTATAATAAATAAGGTCAGAAATGCCTTTTATCTGGTTATGCAGAAAAAGTCAACCTGAAAGTATTACAAATCATCTCATATAGCTGAACCTTGAAAAAGAGAAATTGCTTTTAGCTTGCGCCATCTAGAGGTGAAAAATGTAATTCCGCATGTGCCACGCCAGAATGGCAAGGCAGTAAGTACACTGCCTTGGTGGTGTGAGGTCCGTTTTGCGACTGTTAAGAAGGGCTTGTGGGTCAGTGGCGCTCGAGGCAGCAAAACGACAGCCACCACGTCGGCAAGATGAACTCCAGAACAGAAGAGCTTTTCCAGCAGTGGTCCTCATGGTGCTTAGATTTTAATGCTTCTGTTATTATCAGTCATTACCTTCCTATGTGATGTTCAGTCAAAATAAACTTTTTTTTCCCTGAAAGCCTCCTTTTGGCTCACCCTGAAAGAACTGAAGGATGTATGCTTTAGATATCATTTCGTATGTGTGTTTGAACATCCTTGTCTAATCTTAACAAGCCTCATTGTAGGTAAGCCTTCTCTGTAGGATTTTTATAATGACCTATATATGCTTTATCCAAGTTATTTTGTACTTGAATCCTACTATTAAAAAAAAATCTCTGCACAAATAAGATAATCATCTGTATAATTAAATAGATCACTCACTTGCACAGACCATCCTTACAATCCCTTTGTGAGTTTTCATTGGCTGCCAAAAGAGAATTTTGGAAACACTCAGCATAATTTTATTGTTTTAAGCTGATTTCCTTCCTTATTTCCTTACAACTGAAAAGCAGTTTTTTGTTTTGTTTTGTTTTTTGTGAGGAAGATCAGCCCTGAGCTAACATCTGATGCCAATCCTCCTCTTTTTTTGCTGAGGAAGATTGGCCCTGGGTTAACATCCATGCCCATCTTCCTCTACTTTATATGGGATGCCACCACAGCATGGCCTGACAAGCAGTGTGTCGGTGCTGCCTGGGATCGGAAACTGTGACCTCGGGCTGCCGCAGTGGAGCGCGTGCACTCAACCGCTTGCACCACTGGGCTGGCCCCTTTTTTGGGGGGGGTGGGGAGGATCAGCCCTGAGCTAACATCTGAGGCCAATCCTCCTCTTTTTCTTTCTTTCTTTCTTTTTTTTTTTTTTGCTGAGGAAGATTGGCCCTGAGCTAACATCCATGCCCATCTTCCTCTACTTTATATGGGGTGCTGCCACAGCATGGCTTGACAAGCAGTGCGTCCATGCGTGCCCAGGATCTGAACCTGTGAACCCCCGGCCGCCGCAGCTGAGCTCACGCACTTAACCACTTGGCCACTGGACTGGCCCAAAGCAGCTTTTTTATATCCTTGTTGGTTCCAAAATATATGTCAGAAGAGTTGAGTTTATTCTACTTTGATTTCCCATGCTTTTTACTACCCAGTTCCAGCAGACACTTCTCTCTCTAGATACCCCTCCCCCACCCTTATAACTGCCCTGTGGGCCATTTGACCCCTCTTCTCCAGGGACTATATTTGCCTTTTTAAAAACTCAGCTCCAGTGACTGTCCTGGGGAAGTCTAGGAAAATGTTTGAGCTCTTGAAATTGCTTAAATTTCACTGAATTATTCTTATAGTTTCAAAGAGGTTTCATAAAAAGCCCACTATTGTTGTTTTCACCTGTTCCTCTGAAGATATAGTAAAGAATTAATTTTTAAGAAAGGGTAGCTTTTGAGAACAAGAAGCACCATGTAAACCTCTCAGTCACAAATCTATTTGACTACTGGAGAGTGACTTGAAAACTAGATGAAGGGAAATTGCAGACTTGATACAATTGATTTAATTTAAATACTCTCATTAAGAGAGAGAGAAACTTCCCTCTGAGGTAATATTGACCTCCAAACAATCAAATTTCCCAGAAGTGCTAGGGCAGCAGAACCTCTTAGGAACTCTTAGGATATAAGTACTTTTCTTTTTTTTGCTGATGAAGATTCACCCTGAGCTAACATCCATGCCAATCTTCCTCTGTTTTTCAGTATGTGGCCGCCAGCACAGCATGGCCACTAACAGAGCAGTGTAGGTCCATGCCCGGGAACTGAACCCAGGCCACCAAAGCGGAGCACGCTGAACTTACCCACTAGGCCACCAGAGCTGGCCCAGATATAAAGTACTTTTAGTATCAGGAAAAATATCAAGAATATGGTGGCACAGATTGCACCAGCATGAACCAGAGCAAAACCTAGCCCCTAGAATCAATACTCTTCATTAACACAAAGTATTTAGAGCTTTAGTCAATAAACTGGTGAATTCATTTGGGCAACTTATGCATGTATAGTTAAATATAATAAATAGTTTTTAAAGGGGATTAGACTGTTCTCATTTTCTTCTATTCTGTAGAGAATGAGTTTGAGCCCAACCATTTATTTAATCTTGGTTTATTGCTACAGATTACATATTCATACAACCATAAAAATTAAGGAAAATACTTTGTAACATCCAGTACTCTTGTTTATTTCCAGGGTGGAAACATAGTAATTTTGTAAAGATGTTTGCTGACTTCAGTACCCATGCATATGCTTTAAAAATATGTGTGTATATATATAGTATTTAATTATAAACCCATTTTGCTAAACTATATTATTATGATTATTGTTATTATTACTATTCTTTTTCTAATATACCATCATTTCTCACCTGGAATACTGAAATAACTCTGCTTTCACTTTTGTTTCCTTATTATATATTATTTTTTATTTTTCGTTATGCAATATTTTATATGTACCAAATATATATTGTGTAAGGTACAATAACTGAGCATTGTACTCATCAATCATTTAAGAAATTAAAACTACCAATGTCTGGGGGCCAGCCCTGTGGCTTAGCAGTTAAGTGCGCGCACTCCGCTACTGGCGGCCCGGGTTAGGATCCCGGGCGCGCACCGATGCACCGCTTCTCCGGCCATGCTGAGGCTGCGTCCCACATACAGCAACTAGCAGAATGTGCAACTATGACATACAGCTATCTACTGGGGCTTTGGGGAGAAAAAGGGAAAAAAAGGAGGAGAATTAGCAATAGATGTTAGCTCAGGGCGGGTCTTCCTCAGCAAAAAGAGGAGGATTGGCGTGGATGTTAGCTCAGGGCTGATCTTCCTCACAAAAAAAAATTACCAATGTCTTTGAAGTCCTCTGTGCACCTCTCTCTATTTGCTTTTTCTATCTGAACACCTTCTCTTTATGATTTTCTAATTTTCTTTATGATTTCATCCCATATGTCTGTGACCTAAACAATATATTTTTAGTTTAGTATTATTTAAAACTTCATGTGAATGGTTTTATACTGGAATGTGTTCTTCTCTTTCATTTCAGTCTATCCCACATTATTGTGTGTGTAACTATAGTTCATTCATTTTTTCCTTCCTGTATAGCATTACCATTGCATAAACATTACAAAACGTATCCATTCTCTTGTACATTTTTTTGGCTCTCATAAACAGTGCTTCCATGAATATTCTTGTATCTTTCTCCTGTTACACATATGCAATCTTTTTCCTAGGATATATACCCTGACCTGGAATTTCAGGGTCTTATGAAATACCCACCTTCAAATGTACTAACATGTGGCCTCGTCACCCTCCTTACCCTAGCCAACAGCCATCCAGACACCTGTGAGGGAGGCTGTTTCAGTCTAGCCAGCCCCCAGCCAACCTGTCCACCTGACCAGAGAGGCAGGTGCAACCCAAACAAGATGAGCCAAACCCAGGCTAGACCAGAATAACCCTCCCCAGTTGATCCCAGAGGTGTTAAGTTTTGGAGTGGTTTGTTATGCAGCAAGAGAAAACAATGAATTTAGAAACCTGCCTTAAATTTTCAAAAAATAAAGACTGTTGTTGTTTTAGACATCTGTTTGTTCTTGATTTCAAATTTGATTTCATTGTCGTCAAAGAACATAGTTTTCCTGAGACTAAGTCTTTGAAGTAAGTTGACACTTGCTTTATGGTCTAGAATGGGAGTTGGCAAACTGCAGCCTATGGGCCAAATGTGTCCTGCTGCTTGTTTTTACAGATAAAGTTTTATTGGTAGACAGCCACACTCGTTTGCTTACATATTATCTATGTCTACAAAAGCAAGAGTTGAGTAGTTGCCTGAGAGACCACATAGTCCTCAAAGCCTCAAATATTTATTATCTGGCCCTTTACAGAAAAGGTTTACCAAACGCTGATCTAGAACATAACTGCTTTCTTTGTGTTAAAAAATATACATTCTCGAATTCATGGGCATTGAGTTTATATTTATATGAACTTGTTTAATTGTGTTCTTCAGATCTTCTATGTGTTCATTGATTTTTCCGTCTGCTTGATTTAAGGGTTATTGAGAGGTATATTAAAATCCTTCGCTGTGATGTGACTTTTTCAATTAATCCTGTATTGCTGTCAGTTTGAGCTTTATGTGTATTTTAAGTCATGTAACTAGGTGTATACAAATCCAGACTCATTATGCCAGGCTCACCAGCGCCCACACTCACAGCAGCAGTTCTGGTCCTCATCTCAGCTTTCTTGGACCATGGCCAACAGCAAGCGCACTTTCATTTACATCAAGCCTGGTGGCATCTAGGAGAACCTGGTAGGAGAGATCTTCAGGAGTTTTGAGCAGAAGAGATTCTGCTCTGTGGCAGTGAATTTTCTTAAAGTATCTACGGAACAGTCAAACCAGCATTACAGTGACCTGTAAGACAGACCTTCTGAAGGGCATGTACTCAGGACCAGTCCTGACGACTGTCTGGGAAGGGCTGAATGTGGTGGAGACAGGATGGAGACTTGCACATTTAAGTTGGCGGGAACATTACAGCAGTGATTCTTTAAAGGTGGTTATGAAACATTTTCATGGGGGACTTTCCTCCTCCACGAATATGAGATTTTTCCACTATTCTTTTTGTGGGCCAAGTGTTGCCCTAGTTCACTAAGAATGCAGCCTCCTATTCCCTGCTTTACACCTTCAGGATACTAGGATTTGTGTACTGTCACCTACACAGCTATTAAAACAGGAGCACAAGAGCAAAGGAGGAGGGCTCACACTTCCTGATCCCAAAACTTACTACAAAGCTACAGCAATCAAAACAGTGTGGTACTGGCGTAAAGACAGACATACAGACTAATGGACTAGAATAGAGAGCCCAGAGTAAACCCTCACACGTATGGCCAATTGATTTTCAACAAGGATGCCAAAACCATTCAATGAGGAAAGGACAGTCTTTTTCAACAAATGGTGCTGGGAAAACTGGATATCGACATGCAAAAGAATGAAGTTGAACCCTTACCCCATACACAAAAATTAACTCAAATGAATCAAAGACATAAACGTAAGACATAAAACCATAAAACTTTTAGTAGAAAACATAGGGGAAAATCTTCATGACATTGGATTTGGCAATGATTTCTTGAATATGACACCAAAAACACGGGCAACAAAAGAAAAAATAGATAGACTTCATCAAAATTAAAAATTTTTGTGCATCAAAGGGCACTGTCAAGAGAGTGAAAAGACAATGCACAGAATGGGAGAAAATACTTGCAAACTATATATCTGATAAGAGGTTAATATCTAGAACATATGAAGAACTCCTAAAACTCAACAACAAAAAGACAAAGAACCCAATTCAAGAATGGTCAAAGGACTCAAATTTCTCCAAATATACAAACGGCCAATAAGATACTTTACATCATTGATCGCTGGGTAAATGCAAATCAAAACCACAAAGAGATACTACTTCATACCCACTAGGATGGCTATTATTTTAAAAAGAGAAAAACAGAACATAAATATCGACAGATGTAGAGAAATTGAAACCCTTGTGCACTGCTGGTTGGAAGGTAAGTTGTGCAGTCCTCATGTAAAAATGAAAGTAAAGTTTGGCAGTTCCTCAAAAAGTTAAACATAGCATTCTAATATGACTCAGCAAGTCCATTCCCAGGTTCATACCCAAAAGATGTGAAAGCAGGGACTCAAACAGATACTTATATGCCAATGTTCATAGCAGCATTATTCACAAGAGCCAAAATATGGAAACAACCAAAGTGTCCATCAACAGATGAATGGATAAACAAAATGTGGTACATACATAAAATGGAGTATTACTTAGTCGTAAAAAGGATTGAAGTTCTGATACATGCTACAACATGGATGAACCTTGCTTCTTCATGGATGCATACATGGATGATACACGCTACAACAAGGATGAACATTATGCTAAGTGAAAAAAGCCAGACACAAAAGGACAAAAAATGTATGATTCCATTTATATAAGGTATCTAGAATGGGCAAATTCATAGAGACAGAAAGCAGAATCATGGTTACCAGGGGCTGGAGGGAGAGAGGAATGAGGAACTATTGCTTAATGGTTAGAGATTATGTTTAGGTGATAAAGTTTCGGTGATAGTGGTGATAGTCATACAGCATTGTGAATGTACTTAACGCCACTGAATTGTACACTTAAAAATGGTAAAATGAGGGCCAGCCCTGGTGGCCAGTGGTTAAGTTCGGTGTGCTCTGCTTCAGCAGCCCGGAGTTCAGCTCCCGGGCACGGACCTACACCACTCGTCTGTCAGTGGCCATGCTGTGGTGGCGGCTCATGTACAAAAAGGGGAAGATTGGCAGCAGATGTTAGCTCAGGGCGAATCTTCCTCAGCAAAAAACAAAACAAAACAAAAAAAAGTAAAATGAAAAAAATAGTAAAACGGTAAACTTTGTGTTACATATATTTCACCACAATTGAAAACAAAACCTAACAAAACAAGAGTGCTGTGCATAGGGCAGGAGCAGATGCCTTCAGGGCAGCCGCTGGCTTCAGCACTCACTCATCTCTCTGGATTCCTACCCTTGTTTCATCTCCCTCACCTTTTACCTGCTAAGCCATGCTTTAAAAATTTTTTTTTTGCATTTTATTAGCACTCATAGGTATTCTATAGCAGAAGTGTTTTTCAGGATATCTATCATATAGCCAGAAATGTAAAGTTTCCCAACTTATCTTTTTAAATTCTACTGAAGTCCCATTACTATGTTTTTAAGTATATCTATATGTTTATATACATATATATAAAACATCTACTAGACATGTAGTTAGAATTTTTAAAAATCACATGGTGCAGAAGAGTATGTATATAGTATGCTTCCACTTGTGTTTTAGAAAGAGGGACAGATATGTGTTCATATTTACTACTCTTATACAAATAAGAACAGTTTCCTCTGGAGAGAGAATCGAGGGTGGGGATCTGAGGTAGGAGGACATTTTTATACGGCTTGAATATTTTACTCTGTGATGTGTGTTTGATTTTAAAATCTGCCTAAATTTTTTGAGAGGGGCTCCTACTTCTCGTTTCCACTGAAAATGCGTTAAATAGTATACGTTTCCTTACACCTTACAGCCACACGGCGTTACGTTTTTACAGCCTTTTCCTTTAGGGAGAGCATTTCGCCACCGACTCTAACCTTCCAGCTTCACCAGGGTGAGCTGAATGAGAGGCCCAGGGTTTACCAAATCCAAGCAGAGATGGGCAGAAGCATCCTGCTCCCTGGTTCTTCATCTGCTCGCTCAGCAGCGCAGCTCTTTCTAAAATCGAATCTTAGGTTCTCATCAGAGAGGAAACAGCTGACCTCACCAAACTTCTCTTATCCTTTGGTGGAACTAGCTTTTTCCCCTGAAAGGATGTACTGAAACTGAACTGATAGCAACAAATACATTTCAGTTTAAAATGGTGATCTTTTTCTCTAAATAAAAATTAATAATCATTCAAGTGAGTTTGAACTATAAGTATTAGCGTAGAAATATCTTCAAAACGTACAATGAGCGGGCTGGCCCCGTGGCTTAGTGGTTAAGTGCACGCGCTCCGCTGCTGGCAGCCGGGGTTTCCGATCCCGGGCGCGCACCAGCTGCACCGCTTCTCCGGCCATGCTGAGGCCGCGTCCCACGTACAACAACTAGAAGGATGTGCAACTATGACATACAACTATCTACTGGGGCTTTGGGGGAAAAATAAATAAATAAATAATTTTTAAAAAAAAACGTACGAGGGCCGGCCCCGTGGCTTGGTGGTTAAGTGCGTGCACTCTGCTGCTGGCGGCCCGGGTTCGGATCCCGGGCGCACACCAACGCACCGCTTCTCCGGCCACGCTGAGGCCGCGTCCCACATACAGCAACTAGAAGAATGTGCAGCTATGACATACAACTATCTACTGGGGCTTTGGGGGGAAAAAATAAATAAATAAAATCTTTAAAAAAAAAAAACGTACGAAAAAAACCAGTTTTAGAACAATATATATAGTATGGTTGTAAGTTAAAAAATTAAAGCTCAAACTAATGTTTTATAATAAGAATATATCTGTATAACTTGTATAATTTTTTAATTATACAATATTTAATAATATATATATAATGTTCGTTGTCTAGATTTTGGTAAATACAGAAAAGTTTAGGAAGGGAAATTGAAAATGAATCAAAACATTTCCCCACAGAAATAATTCCTGTCACGGTATTGGTGGATTTCCTTCCAGCTTCTCTCTGTCTGTCTGTCTCTCTCTTTCCTTCCTCTGTCTGTCGTGTGTGTGTGTGGACATAGCTGTAGACATATGTATCACAATTGTAATTCTGCTTCACTGTCTTAGCATTATAAGCATTCTTCCATGTCAATAAATATTACCTGAAAACACAATTTTAAATGTTAATATTCCTTTATGTGGAAATATCATTTATTTAGCTACCTTCCTGTTTCTGCACATTTACTTTTTTCCTGCTATATAACTTGATGAAAATCCTAATATGTAAAACTTATCTGTATCTTTAATCATTTCCATCGGAAAACTTTCTAGAAGCGGAATTACTGGGTCAGGAAATGTGAAGATTTTAAAGCAACTTTAAGGCCTAATTTCTCTCCAAAAAGTGATTGTACTAGTTGTGGTGTGCCACACTCCCACCAGGCCTACAGGAATGCCCAAGCCTATTTCCCTCACCCCAACACTGGGCATAACTCCCTTTAAAATTCTGTGCTACACACACACACAGACACACACACACACACCCTTTAATTTAAATTTATTTAACTACAAGAGATGCTGAAAAAATTTTATATGTTTACTGGCTATCTGTATTTCCACATTTTTGACACTCAACGTTTGTACTTATTCCCGAAATATCAAGGATCATTTCTCTTCTGAGTGTATGCGTGTGCTCCTGGTGCCTAGAGAGCGAGGGCACAGAGTCACCACAAGAGGGCCCCAGCGCATAAACTATATGGAGATCTGAAGCCTACTGGGCTGAAGTCCCAACAAGTCAGACCTTCATGAGCAGAAGGGTCATTCATTCTGATTGTAGGGCCTCCCAACAATTGTCCTGGCCTCATAAGAACAGGTCTGCGAAATTGACAAAATTTATTAGGGAGAATAAGGGACAGTAGCTCAGCAATTCGGAAAGCCAGGTGTTGAACAGTTGAATTCTGCACTCCACACCCCCACCCTCCTTCACTTCCCTGCCCCTATGTCCTAAACACGACTCTTCTTCTTAGATATAGTCACTCTTGAATTTCAAAAGAAATATAATCACTTTAAGTCTCAGATGCCCTACAGTCATTCATCTGATTATTCAACAAATATTTATTACTCTCTTCATATTTAACCAGAAGAATGATGGGCTTTTTTCGATAAATAGATATTAGCTGGTATGTGCCACTGTCCTAGGTACGAGGAACAAAACGATGAGCAAAACCAGACGCTGTCCCTGGCCTTGCAGAGCTCACACCTGTAACATCCAATCTAGCACCTCTAAGCAGACTTTCAGGAAATTCACCCCAACGGAGGCTTTTGCCTTGATAGGAGACATCGCGTGCAGCCCACACAGGAGATGTCTGCTGCTCTAAGGCCCAGAACATTGTCTCCATGACCCATGATTACTTCCTGGGCTGTTCTGAGTATCAAACCATCTAGCTATGTATAATTTGACTTTTAAATTGCTTTTTAAAAACTGTACAGTGTAATATACATACACCATAGAGTGTTCAAATTACACAGAAATATAAGAAAAAAAAAGGAAAATCACCCATAATCACAATCTTCACAGATAGCTATTTTTAAAATCTTTGTAGACATACCCTTACATACATACACTTTTGAAAAATACTTATTGACTGCTCTCTATGGAGAAAGTGTATTCCAAGGGCTGTGTCTTAGTCTGCTCGGGATGCCAGAACAAAGTATCATAGACTGGGGGGCTTAAACAACGGAAATGTATTTTCTCACGATTCTAGAGGCTGAAAGTCCAGTCGATTTGGTGTCTGAACCCTTGAGGAGCTCATGGCCCAGTAAACCAGAGTTGAGAGTATGGAGTGATAAGTGCCCTCTAAGAGAGAAGGAAACTGTAGGAGAGAAGAGGGGACCTGAAAGACTTCTAGGAAGAAATTACACCCCCTTGAAGTCTGAAGAAAACTAGGGTTGAGCTTAAGAGGAAAGGGAATCCAGGCAAGGCCACACGTGGGAGCGTGTGGATTGGTAACAGCATCGTGACACAGGGACGCGCAGGGGTGGCGGGAGTGGGGGGGGCTTGCAGGCGACAGAGGAGAGGCCGGTCCTGAAGGGCCTTGTGTGCTAAGCCAGGTGTCGGAATTTTATCCTGAGAGCCATGGATTATCCCTGAAGTATTTTAAGCAGAGAGTGACATGATCTGATTCTAGAATGATCCTCTGGCAGTCATGTAGACCAGGCTTTGGAGGAAGGGGCAGGATTAGCAACAGTGAAACGAGCTGGGCAGCTGTGGGAGATACAATGGGTGACCTATCCTTTACCCACCCACCAGGGTTTCCTTATTTAAAAAAAAGAAAAGAAAACTCTGCTAAGTATCTATAATTTCTATCTTTCCTTGCAACTGCTGTGACAACAGCTCTAGCCAAAGTGGAAATGTGTTGGGAATTTCTTGAAATGTTTTACTTCCCCGATCAAGGTGCCGCCCACCTGGAATGCAGTGATGAGGCTATAGGCTGGTCCTTGATAACTTCCCTGAGCGTCTGCGCCAGCTCTGTACTATTAATTTCTGTTTGGTTAAGACACTGTGTTTGGGTTTCTTCTACGCACAGCCAAACACAATCCGGATACAATTGTTTTTACAGCAATTCGAGTGAAGAAGTAATGAGAACCTGAGCACCCACTCTGAACTGAGGCAGTGAAATGAAGCTAGAGGTGACAGGGTTAATTGGCAGCTAGTAAGGAAGCGGAATCAATAGGACTTGGTGACTAATTGGATGTGGCCTACTGGGAATTATCCTCAGAGAGATGACTTTTCTCTTCTTCTAAGTTCTGGGACCCTGTATCTCACCGTCCTCCTACTTATGTTTTCCTACCGGTGTCTCTTTTCCTCCCAACATTTCCCCTTCCCCGTTTCAAGAAGCTAGCCAGGCTTTTATACGTCGTTGTTCAGGGGCGTTTGTGTAGTCGGACCTAAAAGAGATGGTGCATAAGACAGCCCCCTTGCCTGGCTTTTGTTTTGAAAAATCTATGTTCGTTTTGGGATTACATTGGTCATCCAGGGAAAGGAGACTGACCACACACAGCCTTCAGTGCAAGGAACCAAACCCATAAGAGCAGCTGGAGAAATTTCCTGAGACTAAAACAGGGGATCTTGGGCCGGCCCCGTGGCTTGGTGGTTAAGTGTGCGCGCTCCGATGCTGGTGGCCCGGGGTTCGGATCCCGGGCATGCACCGAGGCACCACTTCTCTGTCCATCCTGAGGCCGAGTTCCACATACAGCAACTAGAAGGATGTGCAGCTATGACATACAACTATCTACTGGGGCTTTGGGGGGAAAAATAAATAAATAAAATCTTTAAAACAGGGGATCAAATGGTGTGGCCTCCTATGTTCACTGCCTGAGGGAAGGGCCCCACCCCACCTAGGTTACTGTCAGCCACTAACCCAGGACTCACCTTCCACTCGTCAGCGGTCCCTCTCCGGTATTGCCTCCTATATTTAGCCCATCACCTAGACCTTTCTGTTTTATTCCCCAAACATCTCCTGTGTCCCTCCATCTCTTTCCAACTCCATTGCCACAGTCCTAGTCCAAAGAAACATTGCTTCAACCCTGGACTGCTGCAAGAGCCATGTGTTACCTGACCATACTCTGTAAAATGATGTTTTCAAATTCAGAGTATTTTAGAAAGGATACAAATTTTATAATGACTTCCCTTTGCTCTTAAAATAGACAAAAAATCTTAACATGTTCTCCAAAGCCTGACCTCAGTCTAGATCACAGCCTCCTCTCTTCGCCCTCCCCTCTGCCCCAACTCCCACCAGGGTGTTCTCGCAGCAACTGGAATGCTCTTTCCCTCCTCACAGACTCCATCCTAGCCTTTGCCTCTGCCTAGTCAGGTCTGCTTAGCTGCCTCACCCGCCTGCATGCACTTACACACACACACACACACACACACACACACACACATACACACACACCCTGGCTAACTTCCATTCAACTTCAGGTTTCAGCCCAAATGTCATTTCTTCAGAGAAGCCTTCCCTGACCCCACCCTACTGCCCAACTAAATCAAGGGCCCTGAGTTTAAGTCGGGGGTTTCTTTCCATAGCACGGTTTCAGTAAGTATTTGTGTGATTACCTATCTAGCATACGTTCCACAGGAGTAGGGACCATGCTTTTCCTTGTCTCCCCAGGGTCTAGTAGCCTGCCTGCCCAGAGCGGGCGTTTGACGGCTGTTCGCTGAATACAAAAAAGTAAAGGGAGGAAAAGAGGGGGTCTAGAGTAACTATCAGGCTTTTGGCACAAGGAGCTAGGTGAATTGTGAAATTCAATTCAGCTTAATTCGGTTTAATTCTTTCATGAAATAAAGCATGAGGATATTTGCATGCAAGACAAAGAGATTCGGAAGAGGTCTATTCTCCTCTGGCTCTCTAAGGATGCCCACAGACTTCTCTGCGGATGGAATTTGCCATCCTATTACAACATGCAGTGCACCGAGGCAGAAATGAACTGTGTTAAGACAGAATTCAGAAAGAACAGGCTGAATTTGCTCATTTAGGGGACGGATCTACACTGCACTAGATAGGATGTTTCCTTAAGAGGTTATCTTGAGATTTTATGAAGATGACAGAAAACTTTTTGATAATGTAAAAACAAATGGTGTATGGACTTTGGATGATAATGATGTATCAGTGTAGGTTCACGATTGTAACAAATGTACCACTCTGGTGCGGAATGTTGATAGTGGGGGAGGCTGGGCGTATGTGGGGACAGGGGGCATACGGAACTCTCTGTACTTTCTGCTCAATTTTATCTAAAAGTGTCCTAAAAAAATAAAGTCTATTAAAAGCAATATGTTAAAGATAATTTACTCAAAAAAGATAAAATCATGATTCTTAGTCAGAAATAAAATGAACATGTCGAAGATTATGTTTTACTCAGAATTAGGGAATCAGGCAGATGTTAAAACTGGTTCAAAGGAGAAGTCAAAGAACAGAAACATTCATACAGCAGGAATATTGCAGTGAATGTGAAAATGGAGGCAAAACGAACTTCTTCCACAGTGGCAGAGGGAGGTCAGGTGAACCTCTGGTGGACAGAAGTTGCATGTCTATAGACATTTGCATGCCTAAAAAGAATCATTTTGTGTTTCTTTACCTACAAGGTACAGTTGAAAACAGCTCGCATAGAATCAGCATGTGTAATGTGGAAGGGTGTGCTATAGTTTGCCATTGAAGCACGCATTTCCCTGCACATACACACAACAAACCATTAAGTTTGTATGGCTCCGTGCTGAGAATCCACTGTGTCTGCACAGACTTTGTTCAGCCCAGGTGCTTCTTGGGGGTCCCACAGAACTTCCATCTCACATGGTCTGATACACATGGGAAAGTTGAATAACGCCCTGTCATTCCTTCTGAGACAGCATATTCACCCCCAGCAGTAGCAAGGCACCGACTTCCTTGTTCCAGACCTTCTTATTTTTTAAAACAGCTTTATTGAGGAATAATTTACATACCACAAATTTCACTTAAGTACACAATTCAATGATGGTTAGTAAATTTACAGAGTTGTGCATCCATTACAGCAACCACTGCAGTTTTAGAACCATATCATCAACCCAAAGAACCTTCGTGCCCATTTGCAGTCAATCCTGTTCCCATCCCAGCCACAGGCAGCCATGAATATACTTTTTTTCTCCATAAACTTGTCTTTTCTGGACACTTCTATAAAAGAAACCATACAGTATGTGGTCTTTTATGCCTGACTTCTCTTCCTTAGCAAAATTACTTTTAGTTTGTCCATGTTTTAGCATCTATCAGTAGTTCAAATTTTTTTATTTCTAAATGAGTATTCTATTGTGTGGATATAACACAGTGTGTCTATCCATTCATCAGTTGATGGACATTTGGGTTGTTTCTATTATGAATAAGGCTGCTACGAGCATTCACGTACAAATCTTTGTGTGGAAATACACTCATTTCACTTGGGTAAATACCTAGGAATGGAATTGCTGGATCATATGGTAAACATATTGTTTTAAAAGTTGGTTTTCTTTTTCTTCATGTACGGTGAGGCCAAGAGATCAAGAGCTGATTTCCATTGGAAAGGTGGTCTGTTATAGTTCCTGGCGGGAAGGGGCACGTCATGCCATGCAGGGCCACTGGGTTGGTCAGGAGGCAGAAAGGGGACAACATGGGCAAGAGCCTTCATTGTGGTTTCTGCAGGAAGGGATGGGGGATGCAGGGTGAGCAGGTTTAGGATTGGCTACTTTGAATAATCTCAGTGGGCTCTGGGGCATAGGTGCTGTCTCTCACTGTCTGGTACGTGGCCCTGGGGTGAATAGGGCAGGAGGATAGTGGCCCTGAGTGTCAGAGCTCCACAGAGGAGGTGGTGGAGATTGGTTGGTTTGCATATGAAAAGCACCCACTGGGGCGTTGTTTACTCTCTCTAGGAACTGGCTGGACTGGGAGGGGCAGACTCCCTAGGGTCCGTAAGGCCCCAGATGTCAAACATCAGAATAAAAAGACAGGCTTAATACACATGTTTCACTTTTTAAGCAACTGCCAAACTGTTTTCCAAAGTGGCTATGTCATTTTACATTTGTCTCAGCAATGTATGAAAGTTCTGTTTTCTCTACATTTTCACCAATGCTAGTTATTGTCTGTCGTTTTGCTCATAGCCATTCTAGCAGGTGTGAAGAGATATCTCATTGTGGTTTTAATTTGCGTTTCTCTAATAACTGACGATCTTGAACATCTTCTCATGTTCTTGTTGGCTATTCATATATCTTCTTTCGTGAAATATCTATTCAAAAATTTGTCCAATTCTTAACTGGGTTTTTTGTCTTATTATTGATTTTTAAGAGTTCTTTATATATTCTGCAACTAGATATTTGATTTGCTTCCTCACAGTATGGCAGCTGGGTTCCAAGAAAAAGCCTTCCAAGAGGCAGAAAGTAAAAGCTGCCAGTCCTTGCATGGCCTGGGCTTAAGTCCCAGAATGTCACTTCTGCCACACTCTCTTGGTCAGAGTTAGTTACCAGGTCAGCCCAGATTGAAGGGGAGGAGAAGTAAGTTCCTCTTCTTGTTATAAGGAGCAAAATGCACATACAGAGAGGGCATGAATTGATTTTGGCTGTCTTTGGAAACTGGCTGCCACCCTTTCAAGTACTTTAATAATTCTAATATTTCTAATACATTAAACATATAAGTATGTGTTTAATTTACTTGGATGTTGGTGGATGTTAATTTATTTTAAATGGTCCAATGGGATTTTCAAACTTATTAAAACTCTCTTATACCACTTAACTCAAATTCCAAATCTAAATCGATTACTTACTCATTTTAAATTGGAATCACAAAGCTAACCTGTTAGATGCTCTAATTTGACAAATTTTCTTAACATTACAATTACGTTAAATACAAAGCATATACAGATTGTTCCTTGTGGCAGACAGACCGTAAGGTGAGTTCCAACGATTTCCCATCTCCTGATGTCCGTGCTGTAGGGTCATCCCTCCCTTGGAGTGTAGGCAGCGACTGTGACTGGCTTCAATGGAGTATGGCAAAGGTGATGGATGTCAGTCCCTTGTTAGGCTGTGTTATATGGAAAAGACAATGGATGTGACTCCCACAATTATGTCATATTGTGAAGGACTCTGTGTTAGCAGACTGGAATGAGAGGTTCTCCTCATGGGCTTGATGAAGTAAGCAGCCATAGTGGAAAACTCTGCTATGGACTGAGTGTTTATATCCCCCACAAATTCGCATGCTGAAATCCTAACCCCCGATGTGATGGTGTTAGGAGGTGGGGAATTTGGAGGTAATTAGGTCACGAGGGTGGAGCCCTCATGAATGGGATTAGTGCCCTTATAAAAGGGACCCCAGAGAGGTCTCTTCTCCTTTTCCTGCCATGTGAGGATACAACTAGAAGGCAGCAGTCTGCAACACGGAAGAGGGCTCCCACCAGAATTTGACCCTGCTGGCACCCTGATACCTGACTTCCAACTCCAAAACTGTGAGAAATAAATTGCTATTGTTTATAAGCCACTCAGTCTGTGATACTTTGTTATAGCAGCCGGAACGGACTAAGACAAGCCCATATAGCGAGGAACTGTGGACTCAGGGAACTGTGGATGCCTCTAGAAACTGAGGGGGCCCTCCAGCCGACAGCCAGCAAAAAGCCAGGGTCCTCAGTCATATAGCAACAAGGAAATGACTTCTGCCAACATCCTGAATGCACTTGGAAGTGGGCTTTCCCTGAGTCGAGTCTCCAGATGAAAATGCAGTCAGCTAGCACCTTTTTTTTTTTATTTTACTTATTTATTTTTTTCCCCCAAAGCCCCAGTAGATAGTTGTATGTCATAGCTGCACATCCTTCCAGTTGCTGTATGTGGGACGTGGCCCCAGCATGGCGGGACAGTGCGTCGGTGCATGCCCGGGATCCGAACCCGGGCCGCCAGCAGCGGAGCGCGCGCACTTAACCGCCAACCCACGGGGCCGGCCCCTCAGCTAGCACCTTGATGGAAGCCGTGTGAGAGCAGAGCAGAAGACCTCGCCTGACTCCTGACTCTCAGAAACTGTGAGGTAATAAATGTGTGTTGTGGGCCGGCTCCGTGGCTTAGCGGTTAAGTGCACGCGCTCTGATGCTGGCGGCCCGGGTTCGGATCCCGGGCGTGCCCGGAGGCACCACTTCTCCGTCCAACGCGAGGCCGAGTCCCACGTACAGCAACTGGAAGGATGTGAACCTGTGACATACAGCTATCTGCTGGGGCTTTGGGGGTAAAAAAATGAATAAATAAAATCTTTAAAAAAAAAAAAAAAAAATGTGTGTTGTTTAAGCCATTATGTTTGCAGTAATTTCTTACACAACAATAAAAACGAATATATTTTTAATCTTAACACACAAATATTAATATTATGGACAATTTCCTTTTTTTATACTAAATTCTAATCTTCCTAGGGTCACAGGATACCCATAAAACAATTATATCATCTAAGCAAACTGTGGTTCTTACTTGAACTCAGCCAATTGAAGTTGTGTATCAACCAGAGAGATTTATCTTAACTGGGACTTAGGATTTGATTTTTTCATAATTCACTAATGGGACACTATGAGCCCTTTTACTACAGCTCTGTACCTTAAAGGGGGTGGTTTTGGGGTAACTCATCCCCTAAATTCATAATTTTATTTATTTATTTTTTCCCCCAAAGCCCCAGTAGATAGTTGTATGTCATAGCTGCACATCCTTCTAGTTGCTATATGTGGGACGCAGCCTCAGCATGGCCGGAGAAGTGATGCATCGGTGTGCGCCCAGGATCTGAACATGGGCCGCCAGCAGCAGAGCGTGAGCACTTAACCGCTAAGCCACGGGGCCGGCCCTTCCCCTAAATTCAAATTACACATTAAATTCAATTAAATTCAAATTTAAATTAAATTCAAATCCATCTGATTTGAATCTGCTACCCCACCTCCCTTTCCACACAAGTTGTAGCCTGTTATTTGCTCCTTGTTTGGATGTTGTGTTTCTTTGGCTTTCTTAATGGCTCAAAATGTCTTTCTGCATGGCTCAAACATTGTTTTAATGGCATTGCATTTGCTTCTTCCCATATATATATTATTCTTATTAATCCTCTTTGAACTTGATCATTCAGTATCTTTTCATTTTTTCCTGTTTTTCAGGTCACAATTCATATAGATATTTAAATGGAATTTGTCTGGATTCTGCACGTTGCATGCCAGAAACAAGAAACATTTGATAAAAAGCCCCCAACATGAAAAGATAGAGGAAAACAAACAGAAAAAGGGGACCTGATGGAAGCAAACAAGAGCAGAAGAAAACAAAACCAACCAATAAACAATATCCTTGGCAAAACAATAGAAGATTTGCATCCATAAAACAAGGATAGAGTACTATGAAAAAATAAACAGAGACCCACAAAGAACATCTGGAAATTTAAAAATATGAAGGCTGAAATTAAACATTTTAATGGAAGAGTCAGAAAGTCACATCAGGGTTATCTTCCAGCAAGTGGAACACAAAGTCAAAAAGACAGAAAATCAAACAGAAAGGGGCTGGTTACATGGACATAGAGCATCAATCCAGGAGATCAGAATCATAGAAAGAGGAAAAAAGGAAATAGAAGACAGAAAATTTCCCAAGGAAAAACGCAAGAGAACTTCCCAGAACTGAAGAACCCAGAACCTCCAGACTGAAAGGGCCTTCGAGTGTCCAGCACCATGAATAACACAATATCCACGAGGAGGCACATCCCTGACTTTTCAAAACATCAGAATAAAGAGGCAATCGTACAGCCCTCAGAGAGACAGAACAGATTACACATAAAATAATGGAATCAGAGTGTCAGGAGACTTCTCAACACTACTGGAGAGTAGGAGACAATGGAGTAATGCCTTTACAATTACCCAGCAAACTAGAAATCAAGTGTAGGTGTAGATTAAGACACTCTCCTTTCTTAGAGCTTGCTAGAAGCTGTCCTTCAGCAAATGCAGAGAGCAAACCAAGGGAAAGAATATCATTGGGTTGAGGAAAAGGAAACCCAACAGAAGAGAAACAGTGATAGAGAAGGGAGTTCTCAGGACGACAGCTGTGCTACAGGTCGTTAGAGCAACCCATCCAGACTGCAGCAAGAGGCGGTGGGGGGGGGGGGTGCTATGGGAGGGGGGTTCCAAGAAAAAAATGGGAATAGATTACCAATATGCTTGAGCAGTGTGGGGGAGAAACAAACTGCTGAGAGTGTTTGACAGAGCAGATGGACCACTTGGGAAAACAATAAAGATAGGTATGTAGAAAACAGAATTTTAAAAATTATTAATTCCAGGAAAAATAAAAATTTGTACAAGATAACAATATATAATGAATAGGACCATCATTAAACCATACTTACACATTCATAAAAATACATTGACTGTTGATTTATCTAGAATTTTTTATCCTGGAGAAGAAGAGAGGAAGCAGGAGGTGGTTATATATCAGAGTAAATCATCATCTACCTAACAGGAAGTTAATAGTCTTAAATTGATAAATCAAGAAATAGCAGTATAAATAT
Organism: Ceratotherium simum simum; assembly: GCF_057802395.1. Taxonomy (NCBI): domain Eukaryota; kingdom Metazoa; phylum Chordata; class Mammalia; order Perissodactyla; family Rhinocerotidae; genus Ceratotherium; species Ceratotherium simum. Next base: position 90,380,302 of record NC_141903.1, read on the forward strand.
ATTACTTAGAAATACAAAGATAAATGCCGGGTTAAAAAAAAACAAAAGCTAAATTAGTTCAAAATAGTTGCCTCCAGCGCCTAGGGGACAGATATTTTCATTAAGAACTTTCAATACTGTTTTGAGTACCTACTACACGCAGGGGATATACCTCCTCTCCTCAAGACCCCAATCAGCAGAGTCAGCCCTCTCCCAAAGAGCAATATGGCAACTCCTCTCATGGCCTCCCCCAGGACCCTGCTCCAGCCATTACTGCTGCTTTCATTCCCATCATCAGTCAATCTCTCCTTCTCCACTGGCTTCTCTCCCTTTGCTTATAACTGTGTCCAGGAACTTCCAGCTTGGCACACTGACAGGCCAACTTTGGCTTCATTCCCTGGATTCTGATCTCATTTCTTGGCACAGAATATTGTTGGAATGATATCCACTATGATGAGCCCTTGTTGGGCCCAGCTCCAGGACCTCCCACATATGGTGCTTGTCAGGTACTCTGTGCACTGCAGCTTGGGGCACATAAAGCCAGTCCTACCTGCAGCGATGGGTTAGAAGTCAGAAGTACCATAACTTTGGAAATAACTAGAAATAAGAAAGGAAAGAGAGAGTGACGTCAGCATCATGGCAGAGTGAGCTTTCCCGTGAACTCTTCCCCCAACAAGATACAACAAAAGCAACAGTCACAGACCAACAAGGGAATCCCAGACAGTGAAAAGCTAGAACGGAGGGATCCACACTGCCACACATCTGAGAGCGGAACGTGCTGGGCCCCTGGAGGAAGTGGGGAGACGTAAGGAGAGCTCCTCTCCCTCCCCATCAGATCAGCGATCCCCATCAGATCAGCGACCTATACAATGAGAACTACAAGACATTATTGAAAGATATCCATGATGACATAAAGAAATGGAAAGATATCCCATGCACATGGATTGGAAGAATAAACATAGTTAAAATGTCTATATTACCTAAAGCAATCTACAGATTCAATGCAATCCCAATCAGAATCCCAATGACATTCTTCACAGAAATAGAAAAAAGAATACTAAAATTTATATGGGGCAACAAAAGACCCCGAATAGCTAAAGAAATCCTAAAGAAAAAGAACAAAGCAGGAGGCATCACAATCCCTGACTTCAAAACATACTACAAAGCAATAGTAATCAAAACAGCATGGTACTGGTACAAAAACAGACACACAGATCAATGGAACAGAATTGAAAGCCCAGAAATAAAACCACACATATACGGACAGCTAATTTTTGACAAAGGTGCTAAGAACATGCAATGGAGAAAGGAAAGTCTCTTCAATAAATGGTGTTGGGAAAACTGGACAGCCACATGCGAAAGAATGAAAGTGGACCGTGTGCTATCGCCATTCACAAAAATTAACTCAAAATGGATCAAAGACCTGAAGGTGAGACCTGAAACTATAAAACTCATAGAAGAAAATATAGGCAATACACTATTTGACATTGGTTTTAAAGGAATCTTTTCGGATGACATGCCTACCCAGACTAGGGAAACTAAAGAAAAAATAAACAAGTGGGACTTTATCAGATTAAAGAGCTTTTATAAGACAAATGAAACCAGAATCAAAATGAACAGACAACCAACCAGCTGGGAGAGAATATTTGCAAAACATACATCTGACAAGGGGTTGATCTCCATAATATATAAAGAACTCACACAATTGAACAACAAAAAAAACAAACAACCCGATCAAAAAATGGGCAGAGGACATGAACAGACACTTCTCCAAGGAAGATATACAGATGGCCAATAGGCACATGAAAAGATGCTCAACATCACTAATCATCAGGGAAATGCAAATCAAAACAACACTAAGATAACACCTCATGCCTGTTAGAATGGATATAATCACCAAGACAAAAAACAACAAATGTTGGAGAGGATGTGGAGAAACAGGAATCCTCATACACAGCTGGTGGGAATGCAAATTGGTGCAGCCTCTATGGAAAACGGTATGGAGATTCCTCAAAGAATTAAAAATAGAGATGCCCTATGATCCAGCCATCCCACTACTGGGAATCTATCCAACACACCTGAAATCAACAATCCAAAGAGGCTTATGCACCCCTATGTTCATTGCAGCATTATTCACCATAGCCAAGAAGTGGAAGCAACCTAAGTGTCCCTCAACTGACGACTGGATTAAGAAAATGTGGTATATATATACAATGGAATACTACTCAGCCATAAAAAAAGACAAAATTGTCCCATTTGCAACAACATGGATGGGCCTGGAGCGTATTATGTTAAGTGAAATAAGCCAGAAAGAGAAAGACAAACACTGTATGATCTCACTCATATGTGGAATATAAACCAACACATGGACAGAGAAAACTGGACTGTGGTTACCAGGGGCAGTGGGGGTGGGGGTGGGGGTGGGCACAAGGGGTGAAGGGAGTCATATATATGGTGATGGACAAACAAAAATGTACAACCAAAAATTTCACAATGTTAGAAACCATTAAAACATCAATAAAAAAATAAAATAAAATAAAAAAAAGATAGGAAAGAGAAAGAAGAGTCAAGGGTGACACCAAAAGATAGGAGGGCCATTACTGACACTGGGAACTCAAGAGCAGGACGTTTGGTGAAGGAAATAAGGAATACGATAAATTTGGCTTTGAACAAATTGAGCTTGAAGCTTATAGAAGCAGAGTAATTAGCGTAAAGTGGACAGATTAATCACGATCCAGAAACAGTGAAACATAATGGGAAAGGTTTTGGAGTTAATATATATAGGTTCATATTCTGGTTCTATCACTTACTAACTGAATGACCATTGGCAAATTACTTAACTTCTCTGAGGCTCAATTTTCTCATCTGTAAAATGGGGATTGTATCTTGGTTAGAAATCAGGCATGACAAATTTGAAGTGTCACCAGGGAAAAGCCACCTGAATCAGAAAGAACAATCTGGCTGTAGCATGATGACTGGATTAGAGATGTCAAGACTGCAGATCAGTATCCTGATTGCAATAGTGCAGAAGATCAAGGATGATGGGCCCAAGGGGTACCCGGGGCAGAGGGCAACTATGGGTTGAGAGAAATGGGACAATTTAGGAAATACTTGGGAGCTAGAGCTAGCAGGCCGCTGTGATTTGTTGGTTGGGGGGAGTGTGGCAGGTGATATGAACGCTCCACCTGTATACTCTCAGATCCCTTTGCCATTTTCACGCTGTGCTTTTGCTTCCAGCAGCCAACCCCTGCAAGGAGAGCCAGCACTATCTGGCATTTACATCTCCTGGGGAGAGCCCTGGCCAGTGATTCCGGGTGCAGGAGTATCACTTCTCCAGCCCCCTTTCCCATGGTCCAGACTGCTCTGAGGGAAGACTGTCTCCGTGGAGCTGGGCCTACACTGCCCTCCGTGGGACTTGGTTTGGTGTTGGGTACTTGCTTCACTCCCTTCTCTTCCACATCTCTCTTCCCCACTCCCTTACTGTTTTTCCTGGCAGCACTTCCTAATTAGTCATTTTCTCGTGAATCCTCATCTCAGGGTCTGCTTCTGGGGAGTCCATCCTAAGCCAGTGTGGTAGTCTTTAATGCTGAGTATTAAGTTTTCTACTCTGCCTTCTGGGCACATGGTAGGGTTGTACTTCCCAGCCTCCTGTGGTTGGGTGATGGGGCCAGGTTATCAGCTCTAGTAGAGGTGTGTGTTTGCTTCTGGGCCGACCATCAAATTGCCAGGATGAAACTCTTCAGAGCTCTTTTCCCTCTGTTGTGGTGACCAAAAATGTTCCAGATAGTGGCTGCTTTATCAGTTTGGGACCTAGAGTCAGTGTGACAAAGTGGAGTGGCTCCTCCGCCCTGCCTCAGGAGTCAGAGTGAGGAATAAACTTCCGTTGCATTAAGCCAAGGAGACTGGAGGTTGTTTGCTATGCTGCAGCATAACCTAACATATGGTGACCGACACAGAGGGTGGAAAAAGGCAAGAATCAATGATGACTGAGGGCCGGCTCCGTGGCTTAGCGGTTAAGTGTGCGCGCTCTGATGCTGGCGGCCCGGGTTCGGATCCCGGGAGCGCCCCGAGGCACCACTTCTCCATCCAACGTGAGGCCGAGTCCCACGTACAGCAACTAGAGGGATGTGAACCTATGACATACAACTATCTACTGGGGCTTTGGGGGGAAAAAACTGAATAAATAAAATCTTTAAAAAAAAAAAAAAAATGATGACTGAGATTTCTCACTCGGGCTATTGGACGGGTGGGTTAACATTCTGTGGGGTTGGGAAAAGCAAAGAGGAAGAGCTGGGTTTTATTTGTCTGTTTTTTTAGGGGGGGAAATAAGCACAGTTTTAGATGTTCTGAGTTTGAGATTCTTGTGGAAATCCAATCTGAGATGTTGAGAAGACAGTTGGTTCTGAATCTCTGGAGAGTGATCTTGGCTGGAGACAGACACTTGAGACAGACACTTGAGACATAAGTAGTAAATTAGGAAAATAGGAATAGAAACACGGAACCAAGGAAAAATAGAACAGGTTTGTGCTAATGAGAAACATGAACACAGGTGCTACAACTGAAATTTACACTGGCCATTGAGCTTCCTGGCCAGGGAAATGAGGGACACGAGTTCTATTATGTGGCTGTCACTACTGGAAAGAAATGAGTGTATCAGTTCCTTCAAGAAAGTCAAGTTCTGGATGCTCCCCTCCCACTTCAAACAGAGGAGCTTCTGAATAATATTGTCTTAGAGTAGGGATTTCATGACTGCCCTCCAAAATTTGGAAAATTACAGGTTATCTTCCCACAGTACCAATTCTTTGGGCTAGATTTCTATTTCAAATTGAACGGCAGAAAATCTGATATACCCTCTCTGAGGGACACTGTATGGAAGGAAGTCCCAGGGGTATGGACAAAGCAGACTTTTCTCCAAGAAGAAGCTTTAGAACTTTCCCGGCATTTACTTGAGCTATCTCAGTTGTCCTGAGGAGTTAAATTTTGTGGCTTCTAGCCCATCTTGATTCTCACAAATCTGGACAGCGCTGCTCTGTGTTTGCCGGCCTCTCCCCTGAGTAGTGACGGCTGCTGCTTTGTAGCCACGAAACTTTCCCCACAAGGATTATAATGTCTTCAATAGGGCAGCCGGGAATAATCGACCACAGGGGCCTGGAAGTGATTTGAATCACAAGAATGACATTGCAAGATGACTCCAGTACTTAGCTAGGGTGATGTGTCAGGTTTTATTTCACAGAACAGCAAATCAACTCAGTTCACTGAACAGACGTGGTCTTTGGTAAAACATTCACGTATTTGTTGGGGTCTAGTAAGTGTTATGAGACCAAAAGAGTAATTCCGGCATTTATGTAGAATATCAGCATTTGGAAAAAAAGCAACCACAGGAAAGAAAATGGAAAAAAAATCACAAAAAATAAAAATTTAAGAATTAAAATACCACACAAGAACCACAATATATGCTCAATAAGACACGATGATAAAAAATCTTGTTTTCTGGAGTTAATTAAATTAAGTGAACTAAAGCATGTTTTTGGTATTCCCAATAATGTCTAGAAAAGCAACCACCATCCTTTAAAACACAGAGGCTGGGGCTGGCCCGGTGGCGCAAGCGGTTGGGTGTGCGCACTCCACTGTGGCGGCCCGGGGTTCGCCGGTTCGGATCCCGGGCGTGCACTGATGCACTGCTTGGCAAGCCATGCTGTGGCGGCGTCCCATGTAAAGTGGAGGAAGATGGGCATGGATGTTAGCCCAGGGCCAATCTTCCTCAGCAAAAAGAGGGGGATTGGCAGATGTCTCCTCACAAAATAAATAAATGAACAAATAAATAAATAAAACACAGAGGCAATGATTTAAGTGTTCTCCTTATTCTCACAATTATAATGGGTTCCTGAGTGCTTGATGGGAAACTTTTCATTGTAAAGACACTCAGAATGGGCAAAGCACAGAATAAGTATAACAAGCCAGTATTAGGCACAAAAAGCACAAACCATAGAGGAAAAGATTAATAAATTTAGACACTAAAACTAAAAATTTCTATTTGTTAAAAGATACTATAAAAATAATTAAAACTTTTCATCAAAAGACACTGATAATAATAAATATTTATATAGTGCTTCCTATATGCTGAGCACTGTTCTAAATATGTTACACATGTTAACTTTAATAATATTATTTTCATTTTACAGATGAGGAAATTGAGGCACAGACTTTTTTTTAAAGTGAAAAAACAAGCTATGGACCAAAAGAATATATCCAGAACACACACACACACACGCACGCACACACACACACGGAATTCCAAGTAGTCAATGAACGTAAAATGATGCCCAGTCTCAGTAGTAATCAGAGAAAGGCATAGTAGAACAATAATGAGATAGCATTTCCATTGCATCCAACTGCCAAAACACTTAAGACTGATAATGCCAAGTGTTGGTAAGAATGTAGAACAAGTGGAACACTACTACACTGGTGGTGGTAGCATAAATTGGCACAACGCCTTTGAAGAAAAATTTGATCTTATCTAGTAAAGTTGAACATCTAGTAAAGGTCACCCCTTATGATTCAGTAATTCCACTCCTACATAGGTATCTTAGAAAATACAAGCTCCTAAGCACAAGGAGACACGGGTGAGAATGCCCACTGAGCATTGTTTATAACGGCTAGCTATTGGAAAACATCTCACTTTCTACCAACAGATGAACTGTAATTGATTCAGGTGCTAGACTAACACACAGCAGTGAAATTAATGATGTGCACCTGCCAGCCTGTGTCTCCGGGCACCTCCCGTCCCTCTCCCCACTGTTTCTTGGGTTTACCAGACCCTTTTCTTCACATGGTCTTACCATGAACAAGGCAAATAACAATTAATTGTGTTTCTGTTTATTACATTACAGTTCTTCCCGTATTCTCTCCCTGAGATTTCCCAACACCACTTTCTCCCTTTTTTGAAATTGGAGAGTTTCTAAATTCTTCAATCATGTATTTACACACAATTGCTTGTTTTTCCTCCTCCGGGGGGGTAATCACATCCATGGCGTACAGGGTTAGCTTGCTTTATTCTGTGGCAGCCTTATTTCTAAATCCCTGGGTCGTGCGACATCTCATTGTGGCCTCCATATAGAAAAGACAAGCTTGCATGAGCTGAGTTTTGAAAGATGATTAGAGTTTGCCCAGCTGACTGTGGCAGGTAAGGGCATCCAGCTCGAGGAATGAAAACATGTAAAAGCACAGAGATGTGAAACAGCTGGGCTTGTTCAAAGAACTATGGGCCGAGTATAAGGCTCTCAGTGTGACTGCAGCAGCGTCAAGGCCAAGTGCTGACATGGGGGCGTCGGACTGGGGGGGTGCTTTGTCTCTTGGGAGGGAGGAGGGGGCACATAACTCAGCTTCGACCTCCTCGCTGCTTGTCCCCCGCCTTGCTTTCACACTGCTTCCCTGAGGTCTTTTCATTATGGCCACCGCAAGGCATGTCCAACATATTAATCTTGAAGAGAGTTGCTGAAAGGCCCCCGTAGTGAAGAACGTGGTCAGGAGGAGCACTCTTCCCTTTGCTCCCGCTGTAGGTCCTTCCGCAAAGTGGCCAGAGTGGCTGAAGAGGAGGCTGGAGATGGGGGCAGGCCTGACCACACAGGGGTCGCGACAACACGTGGAGAGCTTGGGCTTAACCCGGTGTGTGATGGGGGGTCAGCAAAAGGTTCCGGGCAAAGGAGCACTTCATTTTTCCGATTTAAAAGAAAACCCCTGGGGCGGGCCGGTGGCAAAGCGGTGAGGTTGGCACTTGCCCTTCAGCGGCCTGGGGTTCGCTGGCTGCGATCCTGGGCGCAGACCTGTTCATGGCTCATCAAGCCATGCTGAGGCGGGGTCCCATACAGAAGAGCTACAGCTCTCCAACTATGATACACAACTATGTACTGGGGCTTTGGGGAGAAACAAAAAGAGGAAGATTGACAACACATGTTAGCGCAGGGCCAATCTTCCTCAAAAAAAAAAAAAAAGAAAGCCCCACACATTTGAGAGTAAACACACACTTCCCCCACACACAAACATACACGTGCATGTATGGATAAACAGACACACTGTGTTTAGAGACATTAGACTCTATAAATGTATCAAATATATATGTAATGTATACGAACAATTAGTTTACTATACAGAGGCACACATATGGTGTGCATATACATAGATATATATGCCTACACATATCTGTATATACATATATACAGTCTGGTAAGAATATATAAAGAATATGATATTGTACGTGTATGTGTATTGTATATGTACGTGTGTAATATATATGCCTTTATATATACTAACGGTGGTTACTTCTGAGGGCTGGATTGGAGGGGGGACTTTCGCTTCCTATTTTATACCCTTCAGCATGATTTCAATTTGATACAACAGCATACATGGATTTTGTAACATAAAAATCTCAACAGCATAAAAATTTAGAGAATATTATGTAGATATCCGCTAATAACGCACATTTCCTGATGAAATGCCCAATGTTCTATGGGAAGGAGAGCGACGGCAGCAGCAGCAGCAGCGTGTGTGGGCATGGGCGGCCCGAGGGCGCAGGTGGGTGCCGGCCGGAGAGCAGTCCGAGGCCATTGCCGCAGGTCCAGGAGGAATCGGGGCGTGAGTGACACGCGCTCTCGCACTGCTGAGCTGGGGCCCTACTCTCCCCCAAATCGGGAATCCGCCTCCACCCTTGCTTCTGGAGTTTTCGCTCTCCTTCAAGGCTGAGTTCAAATCCTGGTTTCTCCAAAAAGCCTCCCCATTTCCTGTCTCCTGGCTAGAGGTACCTCCTCCGTGTTCCCACGCACTTTGTTTCTTCTTGGATGGCGTTTCTTTCTGCCTTATTCTCTCTCTAGTTATTTATATCTCTTAACCACACTCGAGCAACTTTGAGGGGAAGAGCCATTTGTGAGCATTAAAAAGAAACATCTCATGGTCCTAGCACAAGGCTTTGCATGTCATAGATTCTCAACAAATGCTCATTGAATGAAAATCATTAAAAAAAAAAAGAACATATTTTGAAATGGAAACCTTTTTAGGGCCAGCCCTGTGGCTTAGCGGTTGAGTGCGCGCGCTCCGCTGCTGGCCGCTGGGGTTCAGATCCCAGGTGTCCACGGAGGAACTGCTTCTCTGGCCATGCTGAGGCGGCGTCCCACATACAGCAACGAGAAGGATGTGCAGCTATGACATACAACTATCTACTGGGGCTTTGGGGAGAGAAAGGGAGGAGGATTGGCAATAGATGTTAGCTCGGAGCTGGTCTTCCTCAGCAAAAAGAGGAGGATTAGCATGGATGTTAGCTCAGGGCTGATCTTCCTCACAAAAAAAAAAAAAAAAGAAACCTTTTTAAAGCTATAATTTCATTTTTTCCCTCTGTTGATGTCACTTATCATAAATAACTTTTTCCAATTCATTACACTTAAATTTTTAAAAAAACGATCTTAGTAACTGTACCCAAAAATACAAGCTTATTTTCCTAAACAGTGTAATTCTGCATATCCGGCATCTATTTTGTGAGATTTCAACCTTGTCTGCCCTTAAGAATCACCTACGGAATTTTTTTAAAAATACATTTCCCAGAAGCACTTCCAGAGTCTTTGGTTCAGTTGTTCTGAGGTGGCCCTTATTTTAAAAATCTCTCCGGTGATGTTAGCTTTGCAGCCAGGTTGAAGTTTCACTGATCTAGTCCATTGACTCAGGCTTCAAGGTCATTTCCTTTGAAATGCTTTACCAGAGAGAGATCAAAGACTTCACAGACATTCACTTGAGAGCAATCTCACTTGGCAATCTGGCTGACTCTCTGGGTCCATTTCCACCAACATTCTAGCAATGTTTCAACATCCCCCGCCCCAGTCCCCCCTCCACATAGGTTAGGAGCTTTATTCTTACTTTAGTTTTTTGACTTTTTTAAAACTTTCCTCATAATTTGACAAATGATCCTGAATTTTGTCATTTTGCTTTTATAGTTCACTATAAATGTCTTTTAAATAATTCTTCCAACTTTGTTTTGCATTTTTTCAAAAACATACTATGATATAAAAACACATAGATATATGTGTATTGCATGTACATAAGTACACACGTGTGTGTCTGTGTGTGTGTATCCCTATATTCATTGTTCTGTATCTTGCATTTCTTTTTTAAACTTGTCCTGGGATCTTTCAAACATAGTTGAATATATATAAGAAATGAACAGTCGATAAATGGAAGCATAAATCCACATGGCCAATAAACATACAAAAATATTCTGAATCTCAATGTAATTAGGAAAATGCACATTTAAACCACAGTAAGAATATATTTACATCCGTCAGCTTGTCAAAAGTTTAAAAGTCTGACAAGGGGAGGCTGTGGAGTAAAGAAATGCTAAAATGCTGCTGATTTGAGTATAAGTTAGTACAACTACTTTGGAAAACAAGTTGGCAGTATCTAATGTATTTGTCAGCCATTGCCATAATAATGCTGCATAAAAAAACCACTCCAAGTCAGCAAAGATTTCTTAAATTGGACACAAAAGAAAAATAAAAAGAAATGAAAGAAAACTTTGACAAAATGAACTCAATTAACTATTCATTAACACTATTAAAACAGTGAAAAGAGAATCTACAGACTAGGAAAAGGCATTTGCAATAACATATCCTACAAAGGACTTGTATCCAGAACATAAAAAGAACTCTTAAAAATTAATAATAAAAAGAGAAAAAAATAAAAAATAGGCAAAGACTTGAACAGGCACAAAAGAGGATATTCATTCAAGTGGCCAATAAGCATTTAAAAAGATGTTCATCAAAGAGATAAATGGGTTGAAAGTAAAAGGAGGGAAAAAGATATATCATGCAAACAGCAAAAGAGAACTGGAGTGGCTATACTAACATCAAAGTAGCCTTTAATACAAAAGTTACTGGAGATAAACAGGGAGATTTTGTAATAATAAAAGGGTCAGGAAGATATAACAATTATATACATATATTTACCTAAAACTGAGCCCCAAAAGACGTGAAGCAAAACTTGACAGAATTACGGGGAGAAATAGACAATTCAATGATAATAGTTGGACTTGAATACCCAACTTTCAATAATGGAAAGAAAACCAACAAGGAAAGAGAAGACTTCAACAACACTATTTATCAACTAGACCTAACGGACATAGACAGAACAGTCCACCCAACAATAGCAGAATACATATTCTTCTTAAGTACACATGGAACATTCTTCAGGATGGACCATATTTTAGGCTATAAAACAAATCTCAATAAATTTTAAAAGACTGAAATCATACAAGGTATGTTCTCTGATGACAATGAAATGAAATTAGAACTTAACAACATAAAGAAATTTGGAAAATTCACAAATATGTGAAAATTATACAACAAACTCCTAAATAATCGACGGGCAAAGAAGAAATCCCAACAGAAATGTAAAAAATACTTTGAAGTGAATAAAAACAAAATACAACATACAAAATTTTGGGGATGCAACAAAAATAATGCTAAGAGGGAAATTTATACCTGTAAACACCTACATGAAAAAAGAGGAAAGATCTCAAATCAATAACTTAACCTTCCACTTTAAGAAACTAGAAAAAGAAGAGCACATTAAACCCAAAGCATGGAGAATGAAGTACATAATAAAGATGAGAGTGGAAATAAATGAAATAAAGAAGATAAAATCAATAGAGAAGATCAACAAAGCCAAAATTGGTTCTTTGAAAAGATCAACAAAATTGATGAGCTTTTAGATAGATTGACCAAGACAAAAAGAGAGAAGACTCAAATTACTAAAATCAAGAGTAAAAAGGGGTCAGGGCCAGCCCCGTGGCTTAGCGGTTAAGTGCGCGCACTCCGCTGCTGGCGGCCCGGGTTTGGATCCTGGGCGCGCCCTGACGCACCGCTTCTCCGGCCGTGCTGAGGCCGCGTCCCACATACAGCAACTAGAAGGATGTGCAGTTATGACATACAACTATCTACTGGGGCTTTGGGGGGAAAAAAATAAATAAATAAAATCTTTGGAAAAAAAAAAAAGAGTAAAAAGGGGTCATTACTATTGACCTTACAGAAATAAAAAAGATTATAAGGGAATGCTACAAACAAGTGTATGCCAACAAATTAGACAACCTAGATGAAATTGACAAATTCCTAAAAACATACAAACTATCAAAACTGACTCAAGAAAAAATAGAAAATATGAATAGACTGATAACAAGTAATGAGACTGAATTAGTACACAAAAACTATTCACAAGAAAAAAGCCTGGGCTGGGGGCCGGCCTGGTGGCGTAGTGGTTAAGGTCACGTGCTCTCCTTTGGTGGCCCAGGGTTTGCTGGTTCAGGTTCCTGGCACGGACCTATATACTGCTTGTCAAGCCATGCTGTGGTGGTGTCCCACATACAAAATAGAGGAGTATTGGCACAGATGTTAGTTCAGAGCTGGTCTTCCTCAGCAAAAATGAGGAGGATTAGCACGGATGTTACCTCAGGGCTGATCTTCCTCAAAAAAAAAAAAGAAATGTTCCATATCTTGGTTTGGATGGTAGTTATCTAGGTGTCTACATGGTAAAACTTCACTGAACTGTATGCTTGGTATTAGAGAACTTATGCACTTTCCTGTAAATGTTAGACCTTAATCCAAAAGAGAAAATCAGAAGTTTAAATCCCCTCACTTTGCCATAGATGTATGACCCTCTTCGTCTCATCTCAGTTTCTCTATTGTGTTAGTTAATCTGTAAAGAGTTTTAATAAAGATAGCACCTATGCTGCTTATTTAAAATGCAGATTCTCTGGCCCCATTCTAGATCTCCAGGTTTGGAATCTTCAGAGGGAGGAGACTGCATCTTTAACTCTGAAGCTGGGGAGCACAGCAGTAGGGAGAGGGAGGCTGCACCACCCCTAAGGCCCAGTTCCACACCACCCCCCTCCCCAGCTCTAGGCAGCTCCACTGTAGCATTTTCAAACCAAGGCCAGGCTGAAAAACTGAGAGACATTGTGTATTGTTTCAGCCTTGCTGTGGGGGAAGCAGAAGACTGTCCCTCTTCTAAGCCCTGGTAGGGCACGCCTTTCATTGCCGCATGTGCCTTTGTTTGGGTTGAAAGTTCATTTTTTTGCTCCTTTCCAATATAAAAGGATTCAAGTGTTCTGCCTGATCTTTTTTTTTTTTTCCTAGTCATCCTAGTTGAGCTTGAGTATTCAGAATTTCACAGGTTTTTGTTTGTTTGATTGATTTTTGGTTTTGAGTTTGGAGTTAAGGAGTCTTTGCTTTATATTTTCCTTGATTACAACATCTATTGCTTCCATATGCAAATCTTTACTTTGAAAGCATTTTTAGTTCCAGCATTATCCGAAGGACAGAATTTAGTTGTTAATCAAATCCCTTGTTTGGGTAAACTAAACTGGCATGAAGAAAGCCAATCAATAATGTTGCCACCTTCTGCTGTTCAAGATTTTTCTAAATCAGTAAATGAAGCTGGCAGTGGGGATGGGGGGATTGGAGGAGTGGGTAGGAGGGTGAATGGGGTGGTGGGGTGGGATCATAATGCCTCTCTATCTTTAGTAAACACAAGTGTAAGTACTATATATATTTTGGTTAGTAGAGTGTTTGCATAACAATGTCCTCAGAGTGTGGAATGTGCCATCAAAAACAAAAATAATGTGGTGAAATTAATTTTCCTTTAAAATGAGTTATGTCTTCAGAGAGGAGGAAGAAATATTCCTCTATCCTACTAGGTTCTTCTGGCTGCTCTAAGAATTAAACTGACATGAGACAGAATAACAGCAGAAAATGAAACAAATTTAATAACATGTATAGATGAGAGAAACCCAGGTAAACTGAGTGACTTGCCAAAATGGCCAAAGCCACCACCTTAAATACCATCTTGAGCTAAAGACAAAGGAAGATGCTGGGAGTAGTGGTTTGGGGCTTCAAAGGGGAGGAAGGCAATTCACGTGGAGATGGAAAGGCAAATGTTTGGTAAACAACTGTTGATCAAAGTTTCCTCCTGAGTCTTTTGTTCTTAAAAATAATCAAGCCTAAGAGACACATTTTGGGGTGGCAAATTCTGATCCCCTACATCTTATAGGGTCCCATAAAGGGTGATCCTCAATTATCTTGGATCTGCTTTCCAGAAGATCCTTCACCTAATACAGTTAGGATCACCTTAGTGTGGTAGGACACTTTGTTCCGTTAAAAAAAGGCACTCCTTCAGGATAGACAAATTAGAAAAAGGCACCCCTCACTCTTGCTGATGAAGCCTGGAGTTAGGGTGCTTGGCTTGGCACACAAAGCCCGGGGAGGATTTCAGCCTCTTCTTGTGCCCCCTCTGGTGTGTGGCCTTGTGCAAGGCCCAGCTGTGTGTGGAGACCACAGAAGAAGGACAATATGGCATGTGTTCCCAGGACCTCTTTACATCCACCAATTGACTCTGCTGGGGCAGTGGGAAAGGATTAAAGCACAGGGACTCATTTATTAAGGGACTAACTGGGCAGATGCCTTTACCCAGTTGTGCTGGAAGAGGACCTACTCAGACTCTCCTGGATCTGTCCCCACTTTCTGATCTTGGACACGCTGACTCTGAGAACTGCAAAAGCTCTGGGCGCTAATGACTCCATCCAAACCCTGCACTAGGAGACTTGACCAAAGTCGAGCACAGCTTTTAGCAGCCTGAGGCCCTGGGATGACCTAGCCCCACCTTGAGCTCCTGTCTGGAAAAGCTAACAGCTGCCAAAAGAATTACATTTGTTACAGCCAACACCTGACCATAGGCCCTTGACCTCTCAGAGCATTTGCTTCAAAGAATTTACAATTGTAAATCCTTCCTCTGTCCCTTTGAGATGTATATGTATCTCCTACAACCCAAGAGTGTCTTTCTCAAAAACCTGAAAGCCATTCCTTTGAAATGTAATCATCAGGATGACAGGGCCTCTGTCTCCCAGTCTCTGTGGCACGGTGGAAGCCTAATGTGGACAAATTCCTGTTAGCAGAGACAAGAGGGCCGAATCACACTGACATTAACCAACCCTCTGCTGTTTGTAACTTTTCACTTCTCTCTCTCTGCTAGACCCCTCCCTTGCTCCCCCTTCCTACTCCCTCATTCTCTCTTTAACACACCCAGTCACCACTGCACAAATCAGAACTGAGCTCAGCTCTTTCCCTACTGCTGCAGTTAGTGAATAAAATGCCTTTACCCCCTTTAACTAGTATGCAGCTTTGTTTATCTTTGATAGTTCTTCTACCAGTTCCTATAGTGTTTCTTTCTATAAAATATAACTTAATGTTCTAGCACACGTATTTTTCCATGTTGCTACCTAGTTTCCATAAGTATAGTATTTAATCACTGCATATTATGGGTTATGTGCCAGAAATTTCTTAACCAAAAACCTATCAAATGTTTTTTATTATAAAAGGACTACATGTTCATCACAGAAAATGAGAAAAATATTATAAACAAAATACCAAATTACTATCCAGTAATCCCATTACCCAATCTTGCCTCTTTCTAATCCATTTTCCAACTTTTGGTGTTAACATTTCGATATGTATCTTTATGGTCTATATATCCTCTGAATATATCTGTATGGTTAAGCATAATTTTTAAGGCAAAAGTGGGATCATACTTTTTAAATAGATGTCTTTTCTACTTAACGTTTCCCCATGACATGAAATATTGTTCAGAAATGTGATTTAATGACGACACAACAGTCCATGGCACGGTTGTACCAACATTCAGTTAACAACTATCTTGTTGGGCTTCCCCGCCCTTGCCCACCACCGATACTTCCCCATTACAAACGATATTGATATAGTCTTGTAGGCAAGTCTTTGTGCTCATCATAATTCCTGATAAATTCTGAAGGGAGCATTTAACTCCACTGACGACTTAGCCCCCTCTTTCTCTTGGCTTCTGTGACACCACACTCGCTCTTTCCTCTCTGGCCATGTCTCTGCTTCCCACGCAGGATCTTCTCATGGGCCCTACTAGATTTTGGCTGGGCCTGTATTTTTTTCTCCCATGCTTCTTCAGCAAGCTCACTCACTGCATGGCTTCAATACCAACCCCATGCTGACGACTCCACATCTATGCCTTCAGTCTAGACATCTCCCCCAAGCTCCAGTTCCCAAAATCTCCCTATTTCGGATGTTTGCCTTAGATGCCTCACAGCCCATAAAACTCAGCATAGCCAAAATGGAATTCATGGTTTTACCTCCCAAATCCTCATGCTCCAGTGAGTCCTATTTCAGGAAGCAGCACCACCATTTACCCAGGGGTTCAAGCCGGAAACCTGGTGGTCTCGCTCATCTTCTCTGTTGCACATTTTGCCAAGTCCTGTTGATTCTACTACTCACCTTTGATGTTTAGAATCCATTTACTTATCTTCATCCTCACTGTGACCTCTAGACCAGACTGTCATCTCTCACCTAGATTAATTAATGAGCTCCATAGCTGGCTCCCTGCCTCAGGTCTTATTTTCTTCAGTTCATTTTCCACATTGCAGCCTGAGAACATTTGCTAACATGCAATTGTGATCGTGTCACTCTGAAACTTGAACTCCTTAAATGGCTCTCCATTGCCTTTGGGATTGAGTCCATATGGCTTACCATCGCTGAGCAGGACTTGTTAAAAGAACAGCCAGTCCTGCCTGTTTCTCAGCCTCCTTTCTTTTTTTTCTTTTTTAATTTTTTGTGAGGAAGATCAGCCCTGAGCTAACATCCATGCCAATCCTCCTCTTTTTGCTGAGAAAGACTGGCCCTGAGCTAACATCTATTGCCAATCCTCCTCCTTTTTTTTCCCCAAAGCCCCAGTACATAGTTGTATGTCATAGTTGCACATCCTTCTAGTTGCTGTATGTGGGACGCGGCCTCAGCATGGCTGGAGCAGTGGTGCGTCGGTGCATGCCCAGGATTCGAACCCGGGCCGCCAGTAGTGGAGCTCGCGCACTTAACCGCTAAGCCACGGGGCCAGCCCTCAGCCTCATTTCTTGAAACCCCACACTGTGCTCTAAGCCCTAGTTGTCTTCTAGTTCTGCCAGTAAACCATTGTTCCACAGCCCACATCCACATTTCTTGTTGGCTCTGCCTGTCCCATTCATCACATTATCACATCACAGGGTCTATCTAGCACAGTGCCTGGCATAATAGACATTTCAAAAGACATGTGTTAAGTTAATAAACGTATAAATATTGGGTGAGAGGGTGTTAATATAAATATCTTCCAGAAGCTGGACATATACTACTTGAGAAGCAAGTTTATAGGCTAGTGTCTAAAGTCTAGAGTAATTCAGAACAACGGTCCAATTCCTGCTCCACCACCTTGGGTCAATTTCTTCACCTCTGTAAACC
The DNA here is from genome assembly GCF_057802395.1 of Ceratotherium simum simum. Taxonomy (NCBI): domain Eukaryota; kingdom Metazoa; phylum Chordata; class Mammalia; order Perissodactyla; family Rhinocerotidae; genus Ceratotherium; species Ceratotherium simum. The sequence goes on from NC_141903.1 coordinate 90,397,620, forward strand.
TCAGTTTCCTCATCTTTGAAATGAGGACGTTGTATCTACCTCAAATAGATAGTGTAAGGATTAAACGACAATTTAGGTAAATTATTTAGTACAATGTCTGGCATGTAAGTATTTACTAAATGTAATCCAGCTACACTTGACAGCAGTCATCAGGATACATTGCCTCCAGGTGGGTGCTTCATTTTACACGCCAACCTATTATAGAGCGTGGAGCTGTTTCAATAAGCCTTGCCAATTGCTATTAGCAATTAAAAATAATACCTCTTATTGCCCGCCATGAGATAGGCAAAAATTTTGTATTTCTTTGATTAATAGCAATATACCTATTATTAGGCATTCATGGTATTTATACATTTTGGCTTTCTTAAAAAAACGCTTCGGTGAATCTTTATGCACAAACTTTTTTCTTCTTCCTAAAAAGTTCTTTTGGCTAAATTTCCAGGAGTAGTATTATAGGTAACACATTCACATTTTTACCACTTTTTACATGTATTGCCATACTGCTTTCTATAAAGTACAGACTGTGTGTTCTAATTTTAGAGTTCCTCTCTAAATCCTGATTCTTTTACTAGTTTTTAATTAAAAATGAAAAACATAATTATACTGTTCTGTGTACTCTTTATGTACTTGGCATGGTGATAACTTTGGCCATAACTTGTTCCTACACTAATACAGCCACTTATCCTTTCTCGCAGTGGTATTAGAGACTGACTGAGGTCATGTGTGAAATGTGTAAAATCAAATGTACTATATGAATAAATATAAGATATTCTTTTCAAAGACAAGAATTGGTGTCTTTTCATCACCAAATACTAGGCAGGGAAGTCACAGAGAGCACTGATTTCTGTAAAGCACCGTTACTTAAGATAGCAGCAAAATCAAAGAGTAATATCTATATAGTATAGTATATATACTATTCTACAGAGTGTTCTTTTTTCCTAAGTATATCAAGGAGACCGTGTTTCACTTTGAATTTTAGTTAGGATTGCGTTTGTTGGCAAGTTAACAGAGAACGCGAGGTGGGCAGTCTGGAATTGGTGCGGCAGCTCCGTAATGTCATCGTGGTCCCAGGTTCCTGTCTCTTGGCTCTGGCATACTCACTGCATGGATTTCATTCTAAAGGTCAGCTCATGCTTACAAGATGGCTGATCCCAGAGGTAAATCCTCCTTCCGGGCAGGAAACAGAAAAAAAGTACAAATGGCAAAAGGCAAAGTGATAGCTGAGTCTGTCCTTTTCTATCAAAAAAAAAAAGCTTTCTTGGAAGCCATACGGAATAATCCTCTGCTTACATCTCATTGGCCAAAATAATCATACGGCTATTCTAGCTACAAGAGGAGTCTGGGGGGCAAATAGCTTTAGTTGGGCACATTGCCGCTCTGAACAAAACTGGGTCTGTCAGAGCAAAGGGAAGAATGGATATTGACGAGGCAACTTGCAGTAGCTGCCATGGGTGTAAATATATATGTAATTTTTCATTAGTAATATGAAAAATACATGTTATTTCTCTTAAGTCCAAACTAAACTTACCACATACTCTGTCCTGAAACTTCCACCTCACATTAGACCAGTCCAAACCTGAAGAGAGTTATGCAAGTGGCTTCTCAAACCTGTCTTCCTTTTGATCTTCAGGTTCTTTTTTTCTTCAGTGCATCATATCCCTCATTGAAATCTGCACATAGTAGGAGTGTTTGACAAAAAAAAAAAAAAAAAATCTCATCAAAATACTGCTTTTAATCCTGAAAGCACTCCTGTGACATATCTTATCCACCAGGGGAAGAAACAAAGCATTCCAGGACATGGAGGCCCTTTTTCTCTTCCAGTGTGAGTGGGCAAGATTGCCTTCTTGCTCCCCCATTGCTGTGGCCAACTTTGTTAGCTAAGGAGTTAACTAACTGGCTAATATTTTAGATTTAGAAGTTCCTGGGTTGCCTCAGTCATCAAAATTTCTCACTGTGATTTTATGAATTTAAAACATATATATTGTATATATTGGATCCTAATTCTATCCATTTAAGTCTCATGAAGGGTCAAAGATGGTGATGAAGCTTTCTGAGGAAATGTGTTTCTCCCATTCACTGAAGAAATATAAATAATACTTATAATTCTGCTCTGGAACCTGAAAAAAGCTTAGAGAGCAATTACCTTTAAAAGATGTGGAAGGGGGCCGGCCCCGTGGCATAGTGGTTAAGTGTGCGCACTGCGCTGCTGGCTGCCAAGGTTCAGATCCTGGGTGCACACTGACGCACCGCTTGTCAGGCCCCCGCTGTGGTGGTGTCCCATATAAAGTGGAGGAAGATAGGCACAGATATTAGCCCAGGGCCAGTCTTCCTCAGCAAAAAGAGGAGGATTGGCATGGATGTTAGCTCAGGGCTGATCTTGCTCACAAAAAAAGAAAAGAGAAAAAAAAAAACATGTGGAAAGACAAAATGTGCTTTTCAAAAGCTAATAGATTATAAAACTCTGCTTAATATATGTCAGTGGAAGTCTTACAAGTTTTCTTTCTAACTAAGAGTTTAATTCCCTCTTCATGTCCAGGAAAATACTCCTAGATCTAAGAAATCCTTTAAACATGAAGGTATTGGGTATTCAAAGATACTGGGTATGTTTTGGGGCTTTAAAAACAAAACCCAATCATATGGCATAGGATTTTGTGCACATGAAAGGTGGTATAGCATACTGGTTAAGGGAGTGTGCTCTTGAGCCAGCCAAACTGGCAGGATTATTAGCTGTGTGACCATGGCAGATTACCGAGCCTCTTGTGTGCCTCAATCTCCTCTTGGGTAAACTGGGGATAACATTAGTATATACCTGTGATGGTGCTCAGGGCAAGCTACCCCAGGAAGCACCACTCTGGTATGCGGATTATTTCCAGCTGAAGACAATAAGGACTCAGAGAACTCAGGAAGAATATTTGAGTTTCCCCTCCCAAACTGCCTAAAGAATTTAAAACAAAAGATCTCTTTCAGGACGGAGTTATTATCATGACGGCTATAAAGATAATGTAGGATAGAGGTTACAACAGAAAAGGCTCCAACAAGCCCATCTTATCTAGAAGTTCTGTCTCTCTGGCCACATGCTCTGGATGGCCCTGCGAGGAGTTACCAGACAATCATTTACAAGGGAAGTCTCCATTTGTAAAGGTATCTCCCTCTCTGTATTGGGAAGAGGGGGGATGACCTCATTTCTAGAGACTTATCAATGTGGAAGGTGAGGCCTTAAAACTGCATAATAAACCTTACTCTTGTTTACAGTGCTTTAGTAATAATCTCCTGTAGCTGACACTCCCACCCCCAACATCCTCCTTGTCTTTGGTTGGACATGGTATTTAAGACGAGAATTTCTGCTATTGTTTTGAGAAACGCAGTGTCCCTGCTTTCTTCCATGTATACATGTTATTAAACTTGGTATTATTTTCTCCTGCTAACCTGTCTTGTTAATTATTTGGCCAGCCATAAGAACCTTAAGGGAAAGGACAGAGGGAGATTCTCCCTCTTCCCCCGACACCTGGAAGGATGGTTATGAAGATTAAATAAGTTAATTTCCACAAAGAAGTTAATAGAGTGCCTGGCAATCTGTTAGCAGTCAAAAACATTAGCCATTATTTTAGCCATTAGGAATTCCTCTTTTCCAGTGCAATTTAATGACTCTTTTCTGGGTCATTTGTGTCAGCAATCTCCAAAATCCAGTGTTGTGGCAAGCTTCTCTTAGCTAAGATGGTTCCACTTCCCTTTAAACATATACAGATCTTCGTCAACTTACAATGGGGTTACTTCCCAATAAACTCGTTGTAAGTTGAAAATATTAAGTCAAAAATGCATTTAATACACCTAACCTACCGAAGTTGATGGGTTAGCCTAGCCTACCTTAAACGTGATAAATGTGCTCAGAACACTTATATTAGCCTACAGTTGGGCAAAATTATTTAACACAAAGCCTATTTTATAATAAGTGTTGAATAGCTCATGTAATGGATTGACTACTGTACTGAAGGTGAAAAACAGAATGGTTGGATGGGTACAGAATGGTTATAAGTGTATTGGTCACCTTCCCAATGGTGTGGCTGATTGGGAGCTGCGGCTTTCTGCCCAGTGTCACCAGAGAGGATCGCACCATGTATCACTAGCCTGGGAAAAGATCAAAATTCAAAATTTCAAATATTTGAAATTTCAAATTTCAAAGTATTTCAAATAGTACTGAATGTATCACTTTCGCACCACTGTAAAGTTGAAAAATCGTAAGTTGAACCCTCATAAGTTGGGGACTGTCTGTATTAAAAAATGCAACGAGAACTCGTAACATGTTTCCTTCCGCTTATAATATAAAATAACAATTAAAGCAAGCAAATGTTGGGGCTAGCCCAGTGGTGGAGGGGTTAAGTTTGCGCCTTCCACTTCGATGGCCCAGGGTTTGCTGGTTCAGATCCTGGGTGTGGACCTCTTCACCGCTCATCAAGCCATGCTGAGGCGGCGTCCCATACAGAAGAGGTACAACTCTACAACTATGATACACAACTATATAGTGAGGCTTTAGGGAGAAAAAAAAAAAGAGGATGTTAGCGCAGGGCCAATCTTCCTCAAAAAACAAAACAAAAAAGCAAGCATATGCAACAACAAAAACCAAAGCAATAATCCTTTTACTCTTTTCAGACTTTTTAGACAAAAGCCCCAAAGCACATTTCAAAATACTTTGGTAGTGATTTACAGCATGTATTAATCTGACACAGACTCATTTTTTAGTTCTTTGCTTACTAAGATCTCATGGACCCTCAGAGGATGGGTAACACACAAGCAAGAGTTAATGTATCTCAGCCAAAGAGGGAGGGAAATGGTGATTTTTTTTTTTTTTTAATATTCAAAGCTGCATCATGTTGCAAGTAGAAGACGATGAAGCAGTGTGACACTCTCACACAGGTAGGAGACAGCACTTCTTCAGGACATCTCAGCAGACAAGATCCTTGTCACAGGAACAGAGCTGGGTGAGGCTGCCTGGATAGGGGCCGTTGGACCCTTTCTTTTACCGCCCTGGGTGGGTGTAGTTTTGTCTCCTACCAAAGTGGCCAGACATCTGGGAGACGGGCCTCCCAGGCACAAGTACCCACGACTAAAATAATAGCTAAAAGCCAATCACGTGCATTTCAAACGTTATAAACAAGTTGCTTTGTCTAGCTTTACATTAAGCCCTGAGGCGTCAACATCTGTAGGGTCTGGTAACTAAACATCATCATCTTCTCAAAGGGGCAATTGTTTGGGATTACCCCAGGGACTCCTACTTACATTCAGCTCTAGAAGTATAATTCAAAAGTTACATAACTTCATTCAGTCATTCATTCATTCAAGGTTGGCTGTGGATAGAACCCAACTATTCAAAATTCCTGCTCAATTAAATCAATTTCATTGTTAAGTTCTACTAAAAATGGTAAATGTTTGATGTATAACATTTAAAATTTCTGCTAATTAAATATTAGAAATTAAACATAAGGTAGGAGTTGATTGTAACGAGCAACTCGAGGCAGAAAAGCTGATTTGATTAAAAAAAAAAGAGTCAAATATATCTCAACAAGTATTCTTTGAAGTATTTATTGATCTCATTGATCATTAGCAAATTCGTAAAAGGCTGGCATTGCGATTCCTAAATATCTCCGAGGAATGAAAGAAGCAATTTCAAATTTACTGGATGATCTGAAAACAATGCCACGGCTCTTGAATGATGAGTTCATTTTCCAGAGTTTATGTATAAAAGGAAGTCTTAAAATTACTTAAATACAATACTGTTCCTCAATACATTTATTAAACGTATTTAAACCACGGCACACATTACTTTTAAGAAATCTACCATGCTTTAAATACCCGAGAGCCTATCTTTCCAGCGTAATTAGCAAGAGTGTCCCGGGTGCTACGGCGGACAGTGTGAGTCGGGAGGGGGAGGGGGAGGGGAAGGGGGAGGGGGAAGGGGCGGGGGAGGGAAGGGGAGGGAAGGGGAGGGAAGGGGAGGGAAGGGGAGGGCGGGGGAGGGGCCGCGGGCCCGGCTCAGGGTCAGTTTGCGTGTGCTGGATTGGAAAGAGAAAAGGTCAGCGCAGGGATTCGGGGGTGCCGTGTAATCTCAAGATGGAAGCCCGGGCTCGTCCGGATTGTGAACGGGCGCTCGGCTTCCCTTCCCCTTGCATCCTCCTAGGGGGCAGCGGGGTTAGGAGAGTCCTCGCCCGCGCCCTCCGCATCCCTGTCCCCAGGCCGGGCTGGCCTCGCCCTCCGTGGGTGAAGTCCCGGAGGCCCGCCCGGCGTGGAGAACTCCGCCGGGGGGGTGCCCACGGGAGTCTGCAAACGTCGACATTAAAGGAACACGCAAATGCAGCGCGAGGTCCCCGCAGCTCACGCGCACCTATTTTTATATCTAAGCCAAGGTCACTCTTTAATCCCGGCCGTGGCCTGTGCCGGCGGCCGGGACACAGAGCGGGGCGCGGGGGCCGAGGCGGGGGCCGCCGGACGCCCGGCCCGGGGCGGCGGCGCCCCCGCGCCGAGGAGGGCCGCGCGGGCGGCGGGCGGGGACCCGCGGGGGCGCGGGCGGCGGGCGGGCGGCGCGGGCTGAGGCGCTGCGGCGCGAGTGCGTCACGCGGCGGAGGGCGCGGGGGGCTGCGGCCGACCCGCCGACCGGAGCCGCGTCCGGGCGAGGCCAGGCGGCGCACCGCCCCGCGCCGGCCGGGGTCGCCAGCGAGCAGCCGCCGGCTCCATTCATTCCGCGGCTCCGCCTCCTTCCCGGCTCCCGGGCGCGTCCGAGGTGAGTGCGCCGCCGTCCTGGCGGGGCCGCGGCCGAGGCCCCCCGCTTCCCGCCGCCGGCCCGGCCCGCGGCGACGCCCTGCTGCCCGGCCCGCGCAGGCCCACGCCAGCCCCGGCCCGGGCGCGCGTCCCGCTGCGGCGCCGGGGCCCCCAGGGCGGGGGCGCGCCCCCAGGTGCGCCGGCCTCCGCGGCGGCGCCACCATCTTGTGTGAGGGAATGCTTCTCTGCTGCCTCCGCGGCCGTGTCCCCGCCGCCGCCCCCTCCCCCCGTGCCCCCTGGAGCCCCCCGCGCGCTGCCCGCCTGGCTCGGCGGACGGCGACCTGGCGAGGTGTGGCACTCGAGCGTTTAGCCGGGTTCCGCCACGCAGGTGGCCTCCGCAGACGCGCTGACCGCCTCCCTTCCCTTTGACGACTTTGGAATAGCTACCGCATAGATTCTCTTGTGGAATGCAGGTCATTGCAATTTTGTTCTAATTCTTAGCTGCCCATTATGCAATTTTCGAGGCCTGTGCCCCGGGAGATGGATGGGTGAAGCGTCGGACTGTTTACGGCTCAGGGATCTGGGTACACTGACTCCCATTACTGTCCTTGGAGAAGTGATGAAGCCTCTCGCTGGCTTCCCAGCTTCTGGAAATTGGTATGGGTATCTTATCAGGAGATGACCTAATATGACCACCTGATGCGGGCCTCCTGCCCCCTTTGGGGTATCCTTTCAAAACCTAAATTAAAATGCTCGCGTGTGAGGATTTTTGAGGGGGTTCGGGCGGAAGGACAGATTGCTAAAAGACTCCCCGAAGGAAAAGTTGTAATGGCGATTCCGAACTGTTACACAATTGGTCATTTTCAAGGTTCCTGAGAATTTGGTGATTCTTGTTTTAATTTGTCTCCTCGCAGATGTACTTAAGTGCCTCGTGGATTATACTCCTGCCATTTGTATTTTATTACTGCATCACAGACAGGGATTAAAATCTGGAATGGTGGCTGTTACATAATACACACATTGGGCCCTGGAGGGAATTTACCAAAATGGGTCTGGGTTTGATGTGCTGTGTATCATCTGCTTGCTTTTTTTTTTGCACAAAAGGTGTACAGGCTATCTTTGCAACTATATCTTGTTTTCCTCCTACAAGAGGACATATTTTTGGTGACTGATAGGGACAAGACTCAGTTTGTGGGTTTTTTTTTTAACATTTTCTTGGGTTTTTTTTAATTGGGGCAGGGGAGTGCACAGGGGAGTGCCTGGTGAGAGGAACCTCGGAAAAATCTATTTGTGATACGACTTCTAGACAAACACAGATAAAATATCACAGTCTTTCACGGAAAGCTTGTAGCTGCCCTAGTGGACTCCTCTCTTTGAATTTACGATGAGGATTGGTTTAGGGAAATTAAGGAGTAACGTTGTGTTGTGAGTGATTATAACCTAAGATGCTTTACCTGTGGATTTTAGGTTCTAACAAGTTGCAAATTAGTCTGACCTTTGAAATAATATTCAAATCATTACAAATTATATCATTTCTAAAGGTAGGATATCTGTCAAACCAAGGGCTTAACTTTGATTTGGAGAAAACAAAATATTTTATAATTAGATGCTTTTGAGAGTAAAATTTCAATGTCATCTCTTATTAAATTATTCTAAACTTTTTTCTGATTAGTTGACTCTTTCACTAGTGCTTTCTACAGACAAGTGAGTCCATATCATGTGCCATTCCTAGCGGAAATGTCATGCCTCTCATTAATGACATGTTCTATGGGGAGAATTATGGAGGTGAAAGGGACCTCGGACATTGAGAGATGTCTTGTTTTGGAGAACTTAAGAGGTCCGTGGGCATTCAGCTTGTTCCTTCCAGCCAGTTCAGCGATGAGTGAAACACAAGTGTTACACTTTTACGTTGATTCTGTTAATACACGTCAGATAGCTTCACTGAATTGGTACTACTGTATTTAATTAACTCGAGTTTGGAAGTGATCTTGGTGTGGTTTTCATCTTTAACGTAGCTTGCGATTTTGAGCATTATTTTACCAATGGTTGAGAAATTGTGAAAAGAAAAAAAAAATCTCTTAACATTGTTCTCCATTAGTTCCTACCTAACTCTTTTTAAGCCTTATGTGTGTGATGTTCAGTCATCTGCCTATAAATGCAAAAAGATTTACTTTTTAAAGGTAATTAGAGTATGAGAGGATTGAGTATTCAGGCAAAGGTTCAAAAAATATCAAGGATTTTGTAGAAAGGATTGTTGGTTGGGTAGAAAGTTAAAACCTGTGGTGTTTTTTCCCATTTCTAAGATTTTATGATTCTAAACTGAAAAAAGGATATTGTATGATTATCATGTTTAGGTTGATTTTCTCCTTACACCGCATTAGGCTTCTGATCCATTGTGCATTTAACCCTGAAATTAAAGTTCTAAATTTGGTGTACTTCATTGGTGGTAGGGGTGTTTCACAATTCTTTCCAATAACAATGACAACAAAATTACTCAAGGTTGAATTTATTAAGGAAAAGGTGTGACGATTTAAAAATAATCAGGGAAAACCTGATAATTTATTAAAGACAGCACAAAATAATTATTAGACTCATTGAATTTTAGAGCTAGTATTTGAGACCTTAAGGTTTATCTGCTCTGTGGGAGGGATCTGCTCATTTAGCCCAACCTGTTATATTTGGCCTAGAAAGTTTGTGACTTACCACATACCTTTTTTTTAAAAAAAGGGTATCATTTTAGTTACTGCCTGCTCTAGTGAGGTGTTAGCTTTAGGTTACACCAAAGGTACCTTTCATTTATTCAGCAAACACTGTGTGTCTGCGGTATGTTGTGGGGCACAAAAACAGACAGACCTGCCCTCATGGTGTTGATATTTCAGTGAAGTAGTGTGGATTTAAATGTTAAAGATTCCCTAACATCTAAATGCACAGAGATTTGTGCAAATATGAATTGGGAACACATCAATTTAGTAAATTACATTTTTTTCTTTTTTTTTTTTTTATAATTTTATTTTTTCCCCTAAAGCCCCAGTAGATAGTTGTATGTCATAGCTGCACATCCTTCTAGTTGCTGCACGTGGTGCGCGGCCTCAGCATGGCTGGAGAGGCGGTGCATTGGTGCGCGCTTGGGATCCGAACCCGGGCCGCCAGCAGCGGAGCGCGCGCACTTAACTGCTAAGCCACGGGGCCGGCCCCAGTAAATTGCATTTTTTAAAACAGTGCCAGATGGCATATGGGGGGACCCCTGTGTTTATGGGTTGTGCAGAGGAGAGGGTTCAGTTGCTGAAAGAAACTGAGGAGGAAAAGCAGCTAAGAAGTAGAATTGGGAGGGAGTGTTGTCCAAGGAAGGAGAGGAACTTTTAAGTGGTCACTTGGGTCTGATCTGTGATAAGGTCAAGAGAGGTGAGAATGAAAATAATCCATTGAGTTTGGGAGCTGAGAGGTTATTAAGGAGTAGTATCAGTATAGTGATAAGAGAAACCGGTTTAGGAATGAATAGGAGTGGAGAAAAAGTCAATTAGCTTGACTTTTTGTTATCAATGATTGATAAAGTAATAAACTGTACTAACAAGGGATTTTATAGTCTAAAATCTTTTACACATATATACCAGTGCTTTCAAGTTTAGATCGGCCCCTGATATACCCGATGAACTTATCCTGATTCTTAAGTTAACAGTAGTTATTATTCAGAGGCAGTATAATTCCACAATTTAAGCCAAGTAAGCATAGGTTTGAACCCTGGCTTTGCTGTTTCTAGCTGCCTTTTGTTAAGATACTTAATCTCTCTGGGTCTCAGTTTTCTCATCTGTAAAAGAGTAGTTATAACAGAGCCTATCTCAAAATGTTGTTGGCAGAATTAAATGTGATAATGTATCTAAAGGTGAGCTATTAGTATTATCATCATCAATGGAATTGGGATAGTTTTTAGTATCTAGTTAAGTGTTCCTCGTCTTTCTCTCCCTTTTGTTTTCTTCTCCCCACACCCACCCCATGTACAACACTTTGTTGAGGTACATTTCAAAGCAGTAATTTACTTTTCCATTTTTAAAATTAATTGCGATTGGGCCGGCCCCGTGGCTTAGCGGTTAAGTGCGTGCTCTCCGCTGCCGGCGGCCCGGGATCGGATCCCGGGTGCACACCGAGGCACCGCTCCTCCGGCCATGCTGAGGCCGCGTCCCACATACAGCAACTAGAAGGATATGCAGCTATGACAGACAACTATGTACTGGGGCTTTGGGGGAAAAATAAATAAATAAAATCTTTAAAATTAATTGCGATTTATTTACCACTTGTCAATCAGAGCATTTGCTCCGCAGGAGATAAAAGTATAACCACAATGAGTTGAGTTGGTAAAATTCTAGTTAAAAATTAAGAATATCTTCGGTTTTTGTTAGTTTGTGTATTAGTGTAGGGGAAATTAATGTTCAGTTTTTCAAAAACAAAACAATTCATATAGCCCCCTTTATAGCTTTTGTGGATCCCAGGCTAAGAACCTATCTTCTAATTTTAGATCTGGTCTTGTTTTCTATTAATTATTTATGCTTGTGAGTGGAACATATAGCTAAATTTAGCAAAAAGCAACCATGTGTTAGAAGTCTTGATATTTGCCTTTGAAATATAATGCATATCTAAAAGTGCTTGAAATTAATTTCAAGGCTGAGATTTATTGATAATATTTTCTGAAACATGAAAAAAGAAATTGGAGTGATTCTGAATAAAATTTGTTTGGAGAATACTTTTTGTATCTGATTAGCTTTTCAGAATGGCAAAAAAAGGTGTAGTTTTATTTTATAAGACGATTCATATGGTTTTACAATTTCATATACAAATGACCACTCAACTGAAGTCCGTGGACTCCTGGCCCTCCTTTCCAGACCTCTGATACTGGCTTGGATGGAGAGGAGGGAAGTTCTCGTGCCTGTACTTACAGTGGGGCTGAGAGAGTTGCTCCTGTCCTGAGTTGGAACGTACCGGCTATAACTAATAGGACTCTTTGACCAGCTAGTTGGCTGGTCTCTGTTTTCATGCGGTGTAATTCATTTGAGGGTAGAATTTATTGTTGGAAAGGCCCATTTCTTTTACCCTTTAGACATATGCAAAATAGATTTTCATCTGCATACTGACTCTTGGCATATTTGAAGTGTAACTTTGTTCCCCAGCAAGACTTTCCCTCACTAATTTCTCCCCATTCCTTTTCTTCATCTGCCCTATCATGGTTTCCAGATCCTTTGCCATCCTGCTTGTTTTCTATTGGAGGCATTCCAGTTTTTCAGTGTGATCTTTCTTAAAATGTGATCATCGGAATGGAATAAAAACCTGTGGGCGCTGGCTGACCCGTGAAGAGTGTAGGGAGCTTGGCCCTCTCTGGATCTGGACAGTCTTCACCCAGTAACGAAGCCCTATGCTGGGGTTATTTTTTTTTTAAAGATTTTATTTGTTTATTTTTTTTCCTCCCAAAGCCCCAGTAGATAGTTGTATGTCATAGTTGCACATCCTTCTAGTTGCTGTATGTGGGACGCGGCCTCAGCATGGCTGGAGAAGCGGTGTGTTGGTGCGCACCCGGGATCTGAACCCCGGCTGCCAGCAGCGGAGTGCGCACACTTAACCGCTAAGCCATGGGGCTGGCCCTATTCTGGGGTTATTTTGCCTTAACTTTAAAAACACTTCTTCATGGTTCATACTGAGTCTAGTATCATCTAAATCTCAAGGTCTTATTTGTCTCTGTCCTTCAGCAATAGATAATAAAAAACTCTAATGCAACTTAGTGAATTTCATTTTTTTCCTTAGCTCGATTTTGTAGTAATTTGTTAAATATTTGGTAGGCATTTTACCTTGTCAGTTTTTATGTTTCCCTTTTATTTTTTAAGTTTAAAGCAATTGGCTTTGGGGGCCAGCCTGGTGGCATAGTAGTTAATTTCTTGTGCTCTGCTTCGGTGGCCTGGGGTTTGCAAGTTTGGATCCCAGGTGTGGACCTATGCACCACTTAATAGGCCATGCTGTGGCAGGTGTCCCGCATATAAAGTAGAGGAAGATAGGCATGGTTGTTAGCCCAGGGCCAATCTTCCTCAGCAAAAAAGAGGAGGATTGGCAATGGATGTTAGCTCAGGGCTAATCTTCCTCACCACAAAAACAAAAAACTAAAGCAATTGGCTTTGTTTTTAATTTTTATTTATTTATTTTTTTGCCCCAAAGCCCCAGTAGATAGTTGTATGTCATAGTTGCACATCCTTCTAGTTGCTGTATGTGGGACGGGGCCTCAGCATGGCCGGAGAAGCGGTGCGTCGGTGTGCGCCCGGGATCCGAACCCGGGCTGCCAGCAGCAGAGCGTTTGCACTTAACCGCTAAGCCACGGGGCCGGCCCAGCAATTGGCTTTGTATTTATTGTGTAGTAACCATTTAAAAATTCTGAAGAAGATGCATCATAGTGACCAGATGGGCCTCTGAAGTCTGAAGAGAGGATGTTGCAGGATTTAAAAACTCTTAACTCCTAAGGAGCGACTGAACCATGTGGTTGATGTGGTCTGTGGTTGTCGTATAATCAGATACACCATGGGTTATGTTGGCTTTTTGTCTTGACCTGGGAACCTGGCCACCAGATTATCCCTCTGGAGACAGACTGCCTAGGTTTAGAGCCTGTCTCTGCCACTTAACTAGCTGTGTGAACTGTGACCACTCACTTAACCCCTCCACACCTGAGGCTCCCCATGGGGAGAATGCATATAAGAACGCCTGCCTTCTAGGGTCATTTTGAGGAATAAATGAGAAAATATGTGTGGAGTGTTAAGCATAATGCCTGGTGCAAGATAAGCAAGCAATAAATGGTAGTTCTGGCGTCATGTTAGAAAGCACATTCTGAGTTTTAAAAAATGATTATAAATGAATTTTTGATGATCCCACCGCTTTGAAAATTAAATCCTTTTTTTCCTATCTTCTTTTTCCAAGTATTCAAGTGTAGACACTGAAGCTATTAGTTAGAAGGGGCATCCGAGGACATTTGACCCATCTCTACTTTTTGTATGTTTGGAAAAAGTGGATTATGCTGCATTGGAGTTCTGAGCCTGGTAGGATAGACAGAGGAAGAAAAATAAATCACATTGTCATGTGATAAGTGTATTAAAAGAAGCATGCACAAGGTACTTATCCTAAGAGTTTCTCTATTTGTCTCCCTTCACTTCTTCCTGTTAATCCATCCTACACACAGCTTCCAGATACATTTTCTTAAAGCATGGTGTCTCTATGAGTGTCTCTTTCCTGCTCAAGATCCTTAAATTGCCTTCTCCTGTGTACCAAAGAAGGTCCAAGCTCTATAATCTGGTGTTCTTGACCTTTTATGTTTCATCCTCAATTTCTTGTCCTGGCATTCCTACCGCTCCTTCTCTTGATGTACCTGAACTCGCCTAGTAAATCCAGCTGCTTGCCATTCTCAGCACGTTTTCTGGCTTCCCTTGGCATATTCAGTCTCTTTAGAGGGCCTTCCCCTCCATCTCTGCTGCTGAAAGACCATCTGTTGCTTTTCCTCCAGCAGTAGAACTTTATGCATCTTTCACCTGTGGCACCTCTTCCTTGAAGCACCAGTGTGTGCTTTATCTATCCAGAGTTTTGTTCAGTCATTCAGTTCTTCACTTATTTAGTAAATATGTATTCAAGTCAGGTAGGAGGGCTACTGCTCTCATCCCCCTGCGTCCTCCAGGCCTGCTACCACTGGGAGGTAAGAAAACAATTTTACTTAATTTGGGTAAGCAAACCCACGTGAGTTTGCAAGTGGGTTGCACAAGCAGGTGTAAGGGGCCACGGCAGAGTTGGAGAGGCTTGGAAGGGAAAGAGGAGTGTTTAGCCTGTGGGTCAGAGGCTGCTGTTTTTCTGGGTTGGTATGATACTCGGCATGTAATGGCAACCCTTGGTGACACTTCTTAGTTCTGTGGTGAAAATCTTAGGGCGTGGGCTGGTGGTGATTGTGACTCAGCAGAATATTTCATAAATGGTATGCCAAAATTAAGCACAAAGTGGTGTTTTGTTTTTGCTTTTGTTTTGAGCTAGACATATTTCTTTTAAAATGAAAACATCAGTCTTCTTCATGGTTCTAAATGAGACAAATCTCTCTAATATTTTATGTTAAAGGTATCTACAACAACGTGTGTATTGTTTAGGCTCCTGTTTTTAAAAATTGCCCGTGTCCTTGCGGTTTGCTATGTCAAACCCCTGTTAACTTTAATAAAGCACTATAAAATCAGATCTGTTAATATGGTAAAGAAGCCAGGTAAAAAAATAAAGAATTTTAGATTGTCTAATGTTGAAGGACAAAATTTTGTGGTGTATTCATTTAAATAGTTCTTATTTTGTCTCTCTTGAGTTTTGTAAACTGCTCCTGTGAGGTTATAAACAGTGTTCAGTAATCTGGGTCATGAAGTACTAGAGTAGCTGAGGTGCTCTAGAGGCAAATGTGTTCTTTTTTCAGTACGGTATGTAGTCCATATGTAGTCGGTCAAGTGGAAGCAGTTATAAGCATATTTCTGTTTCTTTCAAATGTCACCTGTTAATTTATTATTAGGCTTTTGCATATGTATCTGAGGAGTGTAAGTAGTTCTCTATCCTGCTCAAAGTGATAAGGATTTAGCATCGATTTCTGGGTGTGGTAATTTGGTCTTTATTTTGTGTTGTGACTCGTTTTTGCTTATGAGTCTCATTTCAGCCCTGTGAGTCCTGTTTTGCCTTCCCAAGGTAGAACGCTCCCCAGAATCACATTCTGTCCCTCTTGGAGTTCGGATGCCGGCGTGTAACCTAAATTTTGCCAGTCAGAAGCATCCGAGAGAGACTGCGCTACAAAATGAGCAATTGGGGAAGGAGGCTCTGTATGGGCTTCTCCTTTCTTTGCCTCATGTCTCCTCCCTTGGGGCCGCCGCCTTCCTGCTTCACCAGGAATAACTACTGTTAACAATATAAATGCATGCTCTTCTAGGTCATTTTCTGTACAAATGTATAAATATTTACCAGTGTTTTTCATACATTAATTTTGTTTTTAAAAAACTTTATGCACATTGGCTTTTAAAAAAAATTAGTTGAGCATTTTTTTTTTTTTTTTGTGAGGAAGATCAGCCCTGAGCTAACATCCATGCCAGTCCTCCTCTTTTTGCTGAGGAAGACTGGCTCTGAGCTAACATCTATTGCCAATCCTCCTCCCTTTTTTTCCCCAAAGCCCCAGTAGACAGTTGTATGTCATAGTTGCACATCCTTCTAGTTGCTGTATGTGGGACGCGGGCTCAGCATGGCTGGAGAAGCAGCGCGTTTGTGCGCGCCCGGGATCCGAACCCGGGTCACCAGTAGCGGGGCACGAGCACTTAACCACTAAGCCACTGGGCCTGCCCCAGCATTTTTTTTTTTTTTTTATGGTGGTTTTTTTATTTATTTATTTATTTATTTTTTTATTGCAGTAACATTGGTTTATAACATTGCACAAATTTCAGGTGTACATCATTGTACTTCTATTTCTGCATGGACTACATCATGTTCACCACCAAAATACTAATTACAACCCATCACCACACACATGTACCGAATTATCCCTTTCACCCTCCCCCCTCCCCATGCCCCAGCATTTTTGATGTTTAGTTGTTTTCCTGTTTTATGAATTGTCTGTTCACGCCATTTGCTTATTTATTTGCATCTTAATTTAAAAAACCATTGTGTTTGTATTAAGGATCATAACTTGTGGGTCATATTCGTTGTAGTTTCCTCTGAGTTTTTTGTTTTTAGATGTAAAAATTTTAATATATGTTCAAAATTACCAGTTTTTACCCTTGCAATTTATTCCTTCATCAGAGGCCTTTTCCTCTTTCTGTTCAAGTAAAATGCCCGTGGTCACACAGCTGGTGATCCTGGCGGTTTGCCTCAAGAGCACACTCCCTTAACCAGTATTCTGCATAGTCTGCTCTTGCGGTGCACAAAATCCTATCCCATAGACTAGATTTGCTTTCGAAGCCCTTAAACATGTCAGATACCTGGTAGCTTCATGTTTAAATGATTTCTTAGATCTACGACCGTTTTCCTGGACATGAAGAGAGAATTAAACCCTTAGTTAGAAAGAAAACTTGTAAGACTTGTGACATATGTCAGCAGTCTTGAACCATCTTAGGGCTCCTAAGGTGCTGTGCTTTCAGACAGAGCGTGGGGATGGAAAAACTAGGCCTTGGAGCCAGACTGCCTGGTTCAGATACTGGCTCTGCTGCTTTCTACAGAATGTGCCCTTGAACAAGTCACTCACTGCTTTGTGTGTTAGTTTCCTCGTCTGACAAGTGAAGATAATTAAATTACCCACTTCATTGGTTTGTGATAAAAACTACATCAGGGAATATGTTGTGAAGGTTTTGAATAGAACCAGGCACATAGTCCACTGTTGGGTCAGTGATTACTTCAAGATGATTTTGTTTCCTACTTGAAATAAAGAGAGGCAACAGGTGTGAACCCCATTTAACTTCCTGCTCCATTGTCTGTAAACTTATAGGCAGTCCTCACCCGTTCGTAATCAAATCTTTTTCCTTTCCCAGAGGACGGAAAAGGATTTCTGAGCAGTGTTGAGCCCCCCTGAGAGTGATGGTCGTAGCAGTCTGTTCGATGGTTGCATGTCTCTCAGACTCAGGAACTCAGCTCTGAGAGTGGGAGGGATTCACCTAGGACTGGGGCCTTGTGTAGGGCAGGAGGGATGGAAGAAGGAAAGGTGAGATGAAGAGGTCAGTTGAGCTGATGTTGTTTGAGGCGAGGCTAGTGAGGGAAGGAGAGGATGTGAGGGAGAAAAAGGAAAAGCAAGAGAAGATTCATAATAAGGTTCAGAAACAGGCTTTTTGTGTAAAGGTTATTAGAGCATTGCCGATTGTGTTGCCTGGATACCTAACCTATTTTTGGTGTTGGGGAAACAATCAGGAGAGGTTGCATCAGGACTTGGATTGGTTGAGATAATTATTTTTTCTCGGAGAACTCTTTCAGCTCAAATTTCCATGTTTTTTTTTTTTTTTTCCCTTCCTAAAATCCCCAAATAATAGCAATAAACTTATAAAATGTTCCCCCTTTTTAGAGTATAGTTGACATCCAGTAATTAACAAATAGGGAAGAAATCACAATAATAGTTTTTTAACTCTTTTTCATATTTTCTTATTAAGAGCATTCATTCAGATAGTTACATAGTTTTTCAAGAAAAAGGAGTGAAATTATTAAAAGATGAATGTGAAATAGCTGATGGGCATCTGAGAGCTCGTGTAAGAGATCTGAGTATAGTGGTTTTTTTTTTTTTTTAGGTTTATAAGATGATTTTTTTTATTGAGGTGATAATAGTTTATAATATTGTGAAATGTCAGTTGTACATTTTTATTTGTTAGTCACCATATATATGTGCCCCTTTACCCGTTGTGCCCACCCCCCAACTCTCTTCCCCTCTGGTGACCACTAGTCTGTTCTCTTTGTCCATGTGTTTGTTTGTCTTCCACATGTGAGTGAAATCGTATGGTGTTGGCCTTTCTCTGTCTGGGTTGTTTCGCTTAACATAATGCCCTCAAGGTCCGTCTCTGTGGTTGCAAATGGGACTATTTTGTCTTTTTTATGGCTGAGTAGTATTCCATTGTGTATATGTATACACCACATCTTCTTTATCTATTCATCAGGTGGTGGGCACTTGGGTTGAATTCTGCATCTTGGCTATTGTCAATAATGCTGCAGTGAGCGTAGGGGTGCATAAGTCTCTTTGAATTGTTGATTTCAAGTTTTTTGGATAAATACCCGGTAGTGGGATAGCTGGGTCGTATGGTATTTCTGTTTTTAATTTTTTGAGAAATCTCCATAGTGTTTTCCATAGTGGCTGCACCAGTTTGCATTCTCACCAGTGATATATGAGGGTTCCCTTTTCTCCACATCCTTTCCAACATTTGTTGTTTTTTGTCTTGGTAATTATAGCCATTCTAACAGGTGTAAGGTGATAGCTCATTATAGTTTTTTTTTTTTTTTAATAATTTTATTTATTTATTTTTTCCCCCAAAGCCCCAGTAGATAGTTGTATGTCATAGCTGGACATCCTTCTAGTTGCTGTATGTGGGATGCAGCCTCAGCATGGCCGCAGAAGCGGTATGTCGGTGCGCACCCGGGATCCAAACCTGGGCCGCCAGTAGCAGAGTGCGCGCACTCAACCGCTAAGCCACAGGGCCGGCCCTACTCATTGTAGTTTTGATTTGCATTTCCCTGATGATTAGTGATGTTGAACATCTTTTCATGTGCCTATTGGCCATCTGTATATCTTCTTTGGAAAAATGTCTGTTCGTATCCCCTGCCCATTTTTTGATCAGGTTGTTTGTTTTTTTGTTGTTGAGTTGTATGAGTTCTTTATATATTTTGGAGATTAACCCCATGTCGGATATATGATTGCAAATATTTTCTCCCAGTTGGTGGATTGTCATTTTCGTTTTGTTCCTGGTTTCTTTTGCCTTGCAGAAGCTGAGTATTGTGTTTTTATACAGGGTTAGCCAGGATTAATGAGTTTACCATTTGCTTAATTTATAAATTAATTTGGACACTTTTTACACTTCATTGTCCATTCTGCGTAAATTTTTTGATGAGCTAGTTTGCTTAAGGCGACGTTAAACTTCCTCATTCATGTAGAATCTAGTTAGGCCTTTGGTTTATCTCATGGGAAGAGCATAAAGTACTTGACACATTTGATCGGACAGCTTTACAGTTATGTAACGTAGAACAGAAGCTGAAAAACAACAAACGGGAGGGAGAAGCAAGCGGTTTATCATCGTGACTTATATTTCTCTCCAGAACATTACCACCCTTCTCTTGCCTCTCTAGACTGGGGCTGAACTACCATAAGGCTAGTAATTTATGCGGTCTTAAGTTAACCAGTATTTTTTTTAATAAACAGTTGTAAACATTTAGAGGTGAAAAGGTGAAAAGATGCAACTGTCCTGTCCAGTTGCATCACGTTACCAATGAGAACACAGAAGCCTAAAGAAGGTAAGGAACTTGTCGAGGTTCGGCTAGTTAGTGGCAGAGCTGATCCAGGAACCAAGGTCATAGAATTCCAGTTCCAGGGCTCTTTCTGGTGTAATATGTGAACAGAATATTTAATAAGAAGATAAATATTTCACTGTTTTGCAAAAGGAAATTTCGTCTAACCATGACATATTTGGTTTTGTATATTGAGTAGAAATACTTATACTGGAAGGTGTATTTGATTGTCTGGATTCGTATTCTTCTAGCCCCACTAGTGGTAGGACATTTAATCTCTAAAGCTCTGTTTCTTCATCTACAGAGTGGAGCTGATAGAAGTACCTCATATAGTAAATGCAACAATCTCTTTAAAGTCTGATGTGTTGTCATTTCTCCATAAATGTGACCTGCTGCTATTACTGATTTATAATAATTTCTAGTCCTTTTATCTTCCTTTAAATACTGATAGGTGATTATTTAGGCAATGAAACTGAGCATTGAGGGCCGGCCCCGTGGCTTAGCAGTTAAGTGCGCGCACTCTGCTACTGGTGGCCCGGGTTTGAATCCCGGGCGCGCACCGATGCACCGCTTCTCCGGCCACGCTGAGGCCGCGTCCCACATACAGCAACTAGAAGGATGTGCAACTATGACATACAACTATCTATTGGGGCTTTGGGGGGGAAAAAAGGAGGAAGATTGGCAATAGACGTTAGCTCAGAGCCGGTCTCCCTCAGCAAAAAGAGGGGGATTAGCGCGGATGTTAGCTCAGGGCTGATCTTCCTCACAAAAAAAAAAACAAAAAAAAACCCTGAGCATTGAGAGTTACTAGTAATAAAAATAATGGATTTAAGGATGGATTTGCAAACACAAAAATATTTTAGAAGGGGTATGTATGTGTCTGGGCCTCTGGAATTAGGGAAATATTTCCTAATTTTTTTCATATTAAAAACTATGATGCTGTAGTTGTTTTTAGACTGTATTCAGAAGTCACAACTACTAAGTGAAGTTTGCCCCCCCCAGTAATGCTCTTTATGCAAATTTATGAGTATATAAATTGTTGGACTTTGGAAAACAGGATTCTTTCATTTTGTATGTATAAAAAAGAATAATCTTTGACTAATAATAAGTCCAGAAGCGATTATTCTTCTGTTTAAAAACTTCAATCTAAAAAGGTTTCAGAATGAAGGATAATGAATTTCTATTTTTACATCTTAAATTTAGTCATGTTCTACCTGCCTTTGATCTGTAGTGGTATGTCTTAGGGTAAGCAATCCCATATGTGTAGGGCAGTGTCTTCTAAAGTACTGACACACTACTGGTGATTTAGGAGATGTTTTAGTTGGTATTCAGGTGAACATTTAAATTATGATAGAAATTTTAAGCTGATTAGGAAAATGTATAATCTGATAGGACAAATTTGTGGTTTCACAGGTTTTATAGTTTAGGTTTTATAGTAAAATGTTTCCCAAAAAGTAAGTTGAGGGGCCAGCCCGGTGATGTAGTGGTTAAGTTTACGTGCTCCGCTTCAGTGGCCCAGGGTTCGAAGGTTCGAACCCCTGGCATAGACCTAAGCACTGTTCATCAAGCCATGCTGTGGTGGCATCCCACATACAAAATAGAAGAAGATTGGCACAGATGTTAGCTCAGGGACAGTCTTTCTCAAGCAAAAAGAGGAAGATTGGCAACAGATTTTAGTTCAGGGCCAATCTTCCTCACCAAAACAAACAAACAAACAAATGTAAGTTGAGATTCTGATACATGCTACAACATGGATGAACGTTGAAACCATTATACTTCGTGAAATAAGCCAGATGCAAAAGGACGATTATGATATCCACTTATGAGGTTCCTAGAACAGGGAAATTCTTAGACACAGAAAGTAGAATGGTGGTTACCAGGGGCTGGGGGGAAGAAAGAATGGCAATTATTGTTTAATGGGTACGTAGTTTCTATTTGGGATGATGAAAAGTTCTGGAAATGGAGAGTGGTAATGGCAACAGTGTGAATGTACTTACTGGCACTGAATTGTAGTTGTAGAAATGGTTAAAATGGTAAATTTTATTTGTGTATTTTACCAAATTAAAAAAGGGGGGGGGAGGAAATGGGATGAGAGATGTGTATGTATTTTTTAAAAAGTGAATTGAGAAAAATGTTAGTTAAATAGTGATATAGGCACTTGACATACTGGAAAAAATGGTGATGGCAATATGCAGATTATTGAAGTTGGGGCAACGCCAGGAGAGAGGAGAGACGAGTTGCTTAGGCACCCTGGGCCTGTGTTCCAGCTCACCCTGCCGTGGCCCCACAGGGTGGCCTGCACATGACTCTTAGCTAAAGCATGTGAAGTAAGACACTGAGACTCGAAGACCACTTACTACCCTCAATTCTCTGGTTCTGGGCTATGCCGTT
The DNA here is from genome assembly GCF_057802395.1 of Ceratotherium simum simum. Lineage (NCBI taxonomy): Eukaryota > Metazoa > Chordata > Mammalia > Perissodactyla > Rhinocerotidae > Ceratotherium > Ceratotherium simum. Next base: position 90,419,748 of record NC_141903.1, read on the forward strand.
GGGTTCTTTATTCAGATGACCCAGTTTGCTAGAATTTTCTTCTTTTCAATAATAAAACTAAAAAAAAGAAAATGCGTTTTAAACATGACATTAGCATTGAAAATCTTTTCAGAACCATAATATCATAGCAACAGTAGATGAAAAAGAAAGAAAATCACCCTTAAATTGCTGTTCTGTCAGACTCTTTTTCCTTAAATGTCCATTTTGTATTCTTGTCTAGAATGCTGTATTATTTTTATGTGATTGTAGTCAATTATGCTTTTGTAGACCAACTTTGTGGCAGCAGTCTTCAAATATTAGTTTACATTTCGTCCTTTAGATCATGTTTATTACTCTTAGCAAATGAAATTTTTAAATGTGTTTCATTCGTTCCTTGTTTTGGTAGCTGACCTTCCAGAGAGTCTTTTGAGTTGATTTAAGGGGAACACTATGATATTAATTCTTCTTGATCTTCATCTGGTCAATGGTATGGTATATTAAATGTCTCTTAATGTTTTACTTGGATACAAGGCTGAGATTGTGGCTATAAGAGAGGAAAAAGTTATATTCTCTTAGCTAGTGTCCTAATTATGCTTCTTTCATCCACTATTGACCATTTGTTTTGTGTTTTTAGTTTTATATAAAATTTTAATCTTCATTAGATTAAGTTTTAGATCTGACTATAAATCATAAGGTTGTATTTCCTTAGTTTGCTTTTACATACTGACTTTGATAGAGATACAAAGATTAGCCCAAATTAACAAATAAGCTTCCTTAACAATAGAGCTTCTGTTTTATTTTATGATCCTTTTCTAACTGTAACATTTTATTTACATAAGCTCCGGTTGATCTCGCTTGAAATTCATAGTTTTTTTTCCTTCTCCTTTTTGTAACTTGGCTGGAAATCCTGTGGCATTGCTTTCATAAATAGTTTCACAGGGCCGGCCCTGTGGCTTAGCGGTTAAGTGCACGCGCTCCGCTATTGGCAGCCCGGGTTGGGATCCTGGGCGCACGCCGACGCACCTCTTCTCTGGCCATGCTGAGGCCGCGTCCCACATACAGCAACTAGAAGGATGTGCAACTACGACATAACAACTAGCTACTGGGGCTTTGGGGAAAAAAAAGGAGGAGGATTGGCGATAGATGTTAGCTCAGAGCCGGTCTTCCTCAGCAAAAAGAGGAGGATTAGCATGGATGTTAGCTCAGGGCTGATCTTCCTCACACACATACACACAAAAAAATAGTTTCACAAATTTTTCTTGCCTTCTCCTTTTATTTAGACATTTACATTTACTAACAGATGGGCTGAATTTGTGTTCTATTTCTAGGTTTTGATTAAAAAATATATATATATACATAATTCTATAAAATTAGGTTCCCAGTCATATGAAAACCAAGTTTTAAAGGCCATAGGACCAAGGTTTTCAGATTATGGTAAAAGTAAGTTCCTCTCATTATCATCTTATCTTCAAAATTCAGAAAAATATATTTAACTATATATCACTGTTACTGTATATGCCTGTCCTGTCTTTTATGTGTTTATCTCATATTTCCATTAGATTTTCAGTTCCTTGCCTACTAATACTTTTGTTGTGATAAAATGGATTTTAAGGTCACTTCAGAGAAAAGTAACTTTTATTTTCTCAGTTGATTTTCTTCTGTCTTTCCCTTTATGAAGTTTTTTTAAATCAAAATTGAAGAGGTTATTGACAAATATAGCAGTTGGGCTCTACAGTTTTTATTTTGGGTAAGTGTGAAATAGGGAACTTTTTAAAAGATTATTTTATTGAGGTCATAATGGTTTATAACATTGTGTAATTTTGGGTGGACATTATTATTTATCAGTTTCTGTATAGACTGCATTGTGCTCACCACCAGTAGTCTAATTTTTATCCATCACCATACATATGTGCCCCGTTACCCCTTTCGCCCAACCCCCCACCCCTTCCCCTCTGGTAACCACTAATCTGTTTTCTTGATCCCTGTGTTTGTTTATCTTCGGCATATGAGTGAAATCATACGGTGTTTGTCTTTCTCTGTCTGGCTTATTTCGCTTAACATAGTATCCTCAACGTCCATCCATGTTGTTGCAAATGGGATGATTTTGTCTTTTTTTTTTTTTTTTTTTTTTGTGGGGAAGATCAGCCCTGAGCTAACATCCGTGCTAAGCCTCCTCTTTTTGCTGAGGAAGACCGGCTCTGAGCTAACATCTATTGCCAATCCTCCTCCTTCCCGCCCCCCGCCAAAGCCCCAGTAGATAGTTGTATGTCATAGCTGCACTTCCTTCTAGTTGCTGTATGTGGGATGCAGCCTCAGCATGGCCGGAGAAGCGATGTGTTGGTGCGCGCCCAGGATCTGAACCCGGGCTGCCTGTAGCGGAGTGCGCACACTTAACCGCTAAGCCACGGGCCGGCCCCGATTTTGTCTTTTTAAATGGCTGAATAGTATTCCATTTTATATATATATACCACATCTTCTTTATCTAATCATAAGTTGATGGGCACTTGAGTTACTTCCGCATCTTGGCTGTTGTGAATAATGTGGCAGTGAACATAGTGGTACATAAGCCTCTTTTTTTTTATAATTTTATTTATTTATTTATTTTTCCCCCAAAGCCCCAGTAGATAGTTGTATGTCATAGTTGCACATTCTTCTAGTTGCTGTTTGTGGGACGCGGCCTCAGTGTGGCCGGAGAAGCAGTGCGTCTGTGCGCGCCCGGGATCCGAACCTGGGCCGCCTGCATTGGAGCGCACGCACTTAACCGCTAAGCCACGGGGCCGGCCCCATAAGCCTCTTTGTATTGTTGATTTCATGTTCTTTGGATAAATATCCAGTAGTGGGATAGCTGGATCATATGGTATTTCTGAAATAGGGGACTTGTAAAACAAGATAATCTATACTAACTTTATTTATACCTCCTTTAAGAACTGGTAGCTCAGTATTTGACATGGATCGTACGTTTATTTTATTTTTTTTTTTTTTTTAAGATTTTATTTATTTATTTTTCCCCCAAAGCCCCAGTACATAGTTGTCTGTCATAGCTGCACATCCTTCTAGTTGCTGTATGTGGGATGCGGCCTCAGCATGGCTGGAGGAGTGGTGCCTCGGTGCGCACCCGGGATCCGAACCCGGGCCGCCGGCAGCGGAGAGCACGCACTTAACCGCTAAGCCACGGGGCCGGCCCCTGTACATTTATTTTTTGTTTAACTTTTTGTCATGGAAATTTTCAAGAGTACACAAATCAGGATCCTCTCCACAATGCATCTGACTGATAATGTCTCTTAAGTTTCTTTTAATTAACATTAGTTTCCACTCTTCTCTTTAAACTCCATGACATGTATTTATTGAAGAAACTGAGTTATGCTAAATTTGGCTGGCTGCATACTTGAGGCATCATTTCACGTTTGTCTAATGGCTTGTAGATTTGGGTCCGAATCTTTTCTTGTTGCATCACATCAGGATGCATATATCTGCTTGTCTTACTTTTAGCAAGATTGATTAATGTGGGTATACAGACCTTACACAAATGAGTGCATGTATCCACCAAAATACTCATCTAGGAATGCCCGTAGCAGCCCAAATGCCCATCAGCAGTAGAATGGGTAAATAAACTGAATTTGTATATGGTGGAATGCTACACAGCAATAAAAAGGAACAGATTAACTGATAGATGCAGCAACATGTATGTTTCTCACAGAAATTATGTTGAGTGAAACAGAGTTGACACAATAGAGAACATACTGTATGATTTCAGATACAAGCAGTTCAGAAATGGGCAACACTAATGTTTAAACATACTGTAAGACTGACCAGTGAAACACTACTACCTATTAAAAAGTCCTTTTTGCCCTCACTGATTGAGACAGCTCCTTAATCATATACTCAGTTTCCATAGGCATTAGGGTCTATTTCTGTGTCTTGTTCCATTGATCTGTCCATATGCCTGTATCACATTGTTTTAATTATAGAAATTTTGTAACATGTTTGAATATCTGACAGGGTGCACCTTTCTCCAATCATTGCTCTGCCTTTTCAGGATTTTTCTAGCTATTCTTGCTTATTTATTCTTTCAAATTAACTTTATTTTTTTTTTATTTTATTTTTTTTTAAAGATTTTTATTTTTTTTTTATTTATTTTTTCCCTCCAAAGCCCCAGTAAATAGTTGTATGTCGTAGCTGCACATCCTTCTAGTTGCTGTATGTGGGACTCGGCCTCAGGATGGACGGAGAAGTGGTGCCTCGGTGCGCGCCCGGGATCCGAACCCGGGCCACCAGCATCGGAGCGCGTGCACTTAACCACCAAGCCACGGGGCTGGCCCTCAAATTAACTTTATAATCAGCTTGTCTTGCTTCAGGAAAAAATAAAACCCTAAAGGTATTTTCATTAGGATTGCATTAAATTAGTAGATTATTTTAGGGAGAGCTGCTACCTTTATGATGTTGAATCTTGCTTTCCAAGAACATAGTTTGTCTTTCGTGTTGTTCACTTTGCTGCTTTTGGGAATGTTTTATAGTTTTCCTTATATAGATTTTGTATTGTTTATTGTTGTTGTTAAATTTAAGCCTATTTTTATTTTTTGCTGTTGTAAGTGGGGTCTTTTCTATTTTTACTTCATTTTTCCCATTCATTATTTCTTCTTACTGATTGTTATTGTTTATATGAGGGCTTGATTTCTGTATGCAATTTTATATCCTGCTATTTTACTTCATTTTCTTATTGTCTGCAATAGTTTTGCCATTGATTCTCAGGTTTTGCAGTTAAATACATTATTTGCAAATTGAGGTGGAGATAGTCCCCCCCAACCCCTGCACCCATCCCCAATTATTATGCCTCTAATTGCTTTCTCGTGTCTGATTGCATTGGCAGGTGCCTATATAATGGTATATAGTAGTGGAGTCCTTATTTTTCTTGACTTTAGTGGGAAAGTCTTTAGTGTTTCCCCATTAAGGTGCTGGCTTTTTTTTTTTAACAGCTATATATGAGAGCTATAATTTGCATGCCATAACCGTTACACATTGCAACTGTATAAGTCGATGATTTTTTTAGTAAATTTATGGAGTTGTGCAGCTGTCACCACAATCCAGTTGTAGAATGTTTCTGTCGTTCCAGAAGGTTCCCTTGTGTCCTTTTACAGTGACTTTTATGTTGACAGGTATATGAGGATATATTTATATGTATATGTGTTTATGTGTGAATATATCTTATATAAATATATTTATCATTTAAAGAATTATCCATTAATTCCTATTTCATTGCTTATTTTTAATACAAATGAATAATGTTTACAAGTTTTCTTTTTCACCTACATTGTTAAATCGGCAGGCTCAAATTGTAGTCTGCCATGGCATAGTGAAAAAGAAGTCTTACAATAGAATGCTTCAATATTACAATAAAAAGTTTTTTATATGAGTACAGGAAGATAGAATTTCATATTCTGAAACACCTTGTCCCATGTTGTTTGTTAAAGAGGATGGCATTCCCTGTGGATATGCTGGATAATTGCAGTCACGAGGAACTGGAAAATTCTGCTGAGGATTACATGTCAGATCTAAGGTGTGGGGACCCTGAAAATCCTGAGTGTTTTTCTCTTCTCAATATTACGGTAAGGCATTCTGCAGTGATTTTTATCAATCTTTTCAGTTGATTTTATACGTGAGATCAATATCCTTTTATTTTTTTATCAAAGTGTTAACTAATCACTTTTGAAATTTTTATCAGAAGAGTAGTAAAATGGATAAATATTGATTGGTTAGTACAGCAGCACAGTCAAGTGTTAAAAAAGACTACAGGTTATTGCTTAATAATTGTGTTGTGCCTTTAAAATTATATGTAAGTAGTTTACCAGTTTTGCAAGACTGGTTACCATATTTGAGTTACCTCAATTAAATTTACATTAGATTTGGAATTTGTGATTTTCCAAATTTTTTTAATAAATAAGCAAAACACTAAAGTACATATTTTTGTGTCACAAATCTTCCTTTTTCTAAAATATTAAAATAAAAATTTCTAATTAGTAAGCCATGATATATTGTGATAGAAAGATCGTTAGACTTGGCATCATTAGAATTCCACTGTGAACTTGATGGGAGGCAACTTCTCTAACCGCTCTAGGCCTCAGATTTTTCTTCTGGAAAATGATCTTAATTTAATGGATTCTAATTCAAAGTCTCCTCCAGTACCAATATTTTATAATTCTCTGAAGTGTAATATTGTCTGTAAATGGGGAATTAGTGATGGATTAATGAAGGCAGAAAAATTTTAAAGTATTGTATGTATCTTGCTGGAAAGATAAATTTACTTATCTGGTGTCTTTTACTAGAAAATGGACTTTTTCCCTGCTCAAGTAGTCTAAATAACAAATTAATAACTATAGTTGTTTTTTGATGACTTATGGACCATATCATGTTTTTATTCGGATGTTTGGCTAGAGCACAGTAGTATTTATTGAAATAAACTTTCATTTTTTCCTCAACTGCAAAAGGAAAGTCTTTGTTTTACTCTTTTTTTTTTGAGACTAGAAATATCTTCTGTGAAATGAAGTTATATAGTTCGCATTAGTGTAGGGAAAGTTTAATATTTTGGTAGAAGCATGGTGTTTTTGTCCTATATTTTCTTAACAGACTCTTCACTAATTTTTAATCAATTGTCATTTCAGATTCCTATTAGCCTGTCAAATGTAGGCTTTGTACCTCTTTATGGTGGAGACCAGACCCAGAAAGTTCTTGCTCTTTTTGCACCTGAGGACTCACTCACAGGTCTCTTTTTTGCTTAATCTTTGTAAATAGAGGAAATTTTCTCCAAACAGAAATTTAGTAAAAGGTAGCCACATGAAGAAATTTTCACAAAGAGAACTTGTTTCAAACTGTAAATTTAGGAAAATGTAGTTATCAGTTGCTTATAATCAAATGTTTAATAAGTGAAATAAAACAAAATAAAGATGGGTATAAATGGGGCCACATTGTCTATAAAGTATGGGTATATTTAAGGGTATCTATATTAGCTTTAACAAATAGTAATATTGTATACTTTAAGACTTAAATGTTAATACTCGTTTATTCTGTTTTAGCTGTGGCACTTTACCTTGCTGATCAGTGGTGGGCTATTGATGATATTGTGAAAACATCTGTCCCTTCTAGAGAGGGGCTTAAGCAGGTAACAAGATCCTCAACTTTTAGAAGTGTTTCTTATGAGACCATTTCACAATATGTTTCCCATAAACAGTGATAGTTTTTGAAGTTATTGAGGTCTTCTCCATTTTAGTATAACCAGGGTACGTTAAACCCTTAGAGTTTCATTGTTAAGATGAAACTGGCGCTCAGATTGGGCTTCCTCAATTTTGTGTGGTTCTAAAAGTCTGTGAGAATTGGGTGAGGAAGAATGAAGACCCGTGTGTTAGTGGAGCTGTAGTTACCCGTATAACGCAGCTTCTGATTTTCTTGTTGGGTCAGGAGATAGCTGGTTCTCTCTGTGTGGTTGCTTGGGTTCTCTGTCTCTAGGAGAGACTGATGGGGAAACCTGCTGATCAGTGGGGCCATTTCGGGTGGTCTGTTGGGTGTTGTCAACAGTGGAGTGGAAGGGAGGTCCTTGATAGCACTCTGCAAAACTTTGTCCTTTTTTCTGTCCTGGTCACCTTTTTTGTCAGTTACTTAGAGGAAGACACAGAGGGCATGCTTATCAATTCTGCATGCCACAGTGCTGAATGGGAGAACTAATCTGAAAGGCAGAATTAAGAAACAAAGAGAAGGATCTGCCATGATGAAAATAAATAGGGATAAATGCAGAGTAGTATCCACAGGTTCAAAAACCTAACTGCACATGTGCGCCATGAAGACCAAACTGAGACAGCAGCCCATGTGAAAAAGACTGGGCTTTAGTAAATTAGAAGTAAAGTCAAGGTCAGCAAAGAGCTAATAAAAACCCTTCAGTTCATACAGAAAAGCCCGTTGTCTTAGCAGTATCTTCAGGGTTTGTATCTGTCATACCTACCTGGCCAGCATGAAGAGAGATGTTAGGGATCTGGAGCATTTCAAGGGAGAGGATAGAATGGTAAGAGTATCCAAAACTGCATTAGAGTCGTCTTTTCCTTCACTTGTTTAGCTTTGGTATGAAATTTAGGGGAACATCATGGCTGTCTTCAAATATTTGTAGGCTGTGTGGCTCCAGATTATCAAAGTATAGTCTTTGGGAAACAGATTTCAGCTCAGCATGAGGAAGTTTTATGCTGGTCAGAGGAAGGAATGGGTTGCCTTATCAGCAGGTGAGCTGTGTCATGCATGTGTCCTTTGGTATTGAGATCCCCTGCCAGGGATGTTTTTGAGAGGAGTGTGTGTGTGGTTAGTGCTCTTTCTCTCCACTTACCTAATTGAGGGCACTCATGTTTCTCTTTAAGGAGACTTGGGGGAAAGTAGACGTTATGGATAGAAGTCTTATTTTTAGCAGTGAAGGATGCCTATGGGGAAAACCTCGCTGTTTGATCTCAGAGTTGGTGAGGGGCCCCTGTGGCCGCCCCTGTGGCCGTGTAGCCCTGTGAGTCTCGGTCTCTACTCTGTGATTGCCCCAAGTGTGTTTTCCCGAGACTTCCCTGGGGCCACTGTCATAGCTCATCTGGCCTGGCAGAGGGAAGGGGAGCGGGGGAGGTGAGTATGCCTTATAGTCAGACAACAAAGACACTACAGTTAAATGAACATATACCTGGAGAAGATGAGACAGAATCCTTTCCCAAGAGCATAATTATGGCTTTGCTCATAAAATGAGGTCATTGTTCTTAAAGTCTTCAGGGGATAACATGAGGCTTTTTTCCTTTTTTTTCTTTATCTTTTTGTTTTATATTTAGGCTGGAATGGGGTGAAAGAGTTGAAGCAGTAGCGGCAGTAGGGGCAGCACTTAGGGTGTTGAGTCCCTGGATCTGGGCAGCTGGAAGCGGAAAGAAAACACTGAGGGCTAAAGAGGAGGTGCTGGGGATCCTGCATTGGAAACCCGTTTTGCCTGTTTTAGAATTTTGCTGAGAGGCAGTATTGCACGCACAATATGTGTCTGTAGGAATGGATTGATTTGGTATGAATGATTAGTCTCGTTTCTCTGATGATAAAATGTTTTACGAATCATTTTGAGTGTCTTCAAAGTGCTTTGAGTGCCAGCATGAGGAATGGAGGCAGGGAGCATCTCTGAATTGGTGCATATTATAACCGTTGTGCCTGGTGTCTGACTCTCTTTGTAGGTGAGAACTCTTGGGGAGAGAGTGGTTCTGTATGTTCTGAATCGAATTATTTATAGAAAACAGGAAATGGAGAGAAATGAGATCCCATTCCTGTGTCATAACAGTACTGATTATGCTAAGATTCTGTGGAAGAAAGGAGAGGCCATTGGGTTTTATTCAGTTAAGCCTACAGGTGAGTCTTTAAAAGTTATTTAAACAATATGTTATGGAAACCTTTTTAGACCCCAACTGTATCAATATCCCTTTAAAATTAATCTCTAGAATGCAAATTGAGGTGATTTTACTTAGTGTTTCTTGGAAGTACTTTGATATTACCATTCTGTATAAGTGAGGATTGTTAGGAAAGTCTTTTGAAAAAAACAAAAGTAAATATTTGACAGAGAGGAAGATTTCTCCACATATGTGAAGAGAGAGTTGTACATTGAGCCTCAGATTTGTCTGTCTTCTCTCCCTCCCTCTTCCTCCCTTTATTTAAAGGTTGTATTCCTGCTGCTCTCACTATTACTGGCTCCTTTTAAAACCCCTGTCTACCTTGCACAGTCTTTTTCTGCCTAGAATTAGCCTGCCATATTAATTAGCTTTGCTAATTACAAAGAACAAAGTACTTGAATATGTTTAGAGAATCCAAACAGCTCTGCAAAAGTTAATCCTCTGAAGTTTGGATTCCTGATCCTAAGACCCAAGTGTACCCTCTTCCTGAAAGAGTGTGAGCTTCCCTTGCTTTACCTGTTTTCCTGTTCATTCAGCAACCCAGAGCTCCTAGAGACAGAAGGGTCTAAGCTGCTTCCCTATGTGCACGTACACCCCACACCTTGAACTACCACATAGCAGAGTCAGCCTTGGTCTGTGCCTTGACCAGAAGACCTTTCCCAGAGAACACTCATGTTATTTTTCTGTCTTTTTTGCATTTCAAACCTTCGAAATTTAGCTCTTCTGGTCAGATGCAATCTAAAGATCATCCCAGATTCACTGCTGATTTGAAGCACAGTTGTGACTGATACCTTGATCACATAATTAGCACATACCTGAGGAGAATTAGTGCATAAAGTCAATAAAAGGGGAAGGCCACTTTTTCTCAAGAATAAAAAGCTGTGTGCTCTATAGTTTAAAATGCTTTTGCTGTTGAGTAAATACTTTGGTTCTCCTTTAATGTGCTATTTTATTCTCGTATAAGTTTGAAATAGAACCAATAATTTATGTAACTCCAGAAAGCTGTCATTATACAGGGCAGAAAACTGTTTGTTAAAGGAAGCTTAGTGCCGCATTGCGTAAAAGGCATCACTTTGTTGATTTTAAAATGTTTTAAGTTTGGGACTGGAGTGTGGTTTAGTTAGTTTATGCTTTATTTTATACAAAATAATTCCTGTGGGAACTGGAGGCTTTCTGCTTCTCACACTGGCTCCAGAGGAGTCTCCTGCCTGAACCTCGCTCATAGACATTGGAGCACATACTAGTTGATGCTGTTTTGGTTAGAGCTTGCTAGAGATGAAAGACACACAGTTATCGGGCACAGCATTCCCCTTGTAGTACTCCAGGAGTGTGCTCCTCTTCGTTATATGTGTGTTTGGGGCTCCTCCTCTCCTCTGGGACCTGGCCTCTATTTTTGCTTCTTCTAGTAGTTAACTCAATTTTATATCCTCAAGCTTCCAAGTGCCGCTTGTCAGCCACTTTTTTTTTTTTTTTTTGTGAGGAAGATCAGCCCTGAGCTAACATCCATGCTAATCCTCTTCTTTTTTGCTGAGGAAGACCGGCTCTGAGCTAACATCTATTGCCAATCCTTCTCCTTTTTTTCCCCCAAAGCTCCAGTAGATAGTTGTACATCATAGTTGCACATCCTTCTAGTTGCTGTATGCAAGACTCGGCCTCAGCATGGCCAGAGAAACAGTGCGTCGGTGCGTGCCCGGGATCCGAACCCGGGCTGCCAGTAGCGGAGCTCGAGCACTTAACCGCTAAGCCACAGGGCCGGCCCTGTCAGCCACTTTTAGCACCTTCCAGACTTCTCCACTAATTGCCTTACATCCTCACTATTTAGTTTAGTTCTTTCCCACTTTAAGCTCTGGCTCTCGTCTACCAGATAACAATGGAATTAGGTGTGCTTACACTAGCCTTTGAATCAATAACCATTTAATTCAGTCTGGAAGTATTTTTTCTGCAAAGGAAACCCAAACATAAAATATTTTGGAAAAATTGTCCAAAACAAATACTAAAACACTTTGTGATAGAAGTATTCCTAATATACATATCAGGAAAAAAACTACCAGTAACAAGAAGATAAAATCTTTATTAAACAAATCTGTAGTTGAGTGAAAGCCTTTATATCACTTATTATTTATGATCTTTTATTTTTTTTTAAATTAAAAAAATTTTTTTTTTTTTTTGTGAGGAAGATCAGCCTTGAGCTAACATCCATGCCAATCTTCCTCTTTTTGCTGAGGAAGACTGGCCCTGAGCTAACATCCATGCCCATCTTCCTCTACTTTATATGGGACGCCGCCACAGCATGGCTTGACAAGCGGTGCATCGGTGTGCGCCCGAGATCCGAACCCGGGCCGTCAGCAGCGGAGTGCGCGCACTTAACTGCTATGCCATGGGGCCGGCCTCTATTTATGATCTTTTAATTAAATAGCAGATCAGAATATGGGGATATTAGTTGGGATGTAAAAATAGCCTTGATACATGAAAAGAGACTGTTTATGAGGTAAAATCCTATTACAGTACAATGAAATTCAAGAAACTATATAAATTCCTTTTTGCTGAAATAAAGAGATCACTGTGAGGGACTTACAGTTTGTTTTTTGGGTTAGGTAGATGTGGGATTATTAAAATAGTTTTTTACAGTAGCTCGTTGTGTGATATCGGGCACACAACTCTAAGGGAGCTCACAGAATTGAGTAAAATCATTGTAACAAAGGATTTTCTGGTCCTGTTATGGTTATTAAGCACTCTTATCTATAAAGATGAAAGACAGAAATAGGATTACTGCTGAACCTTGTCTCATTCTGGTAGTAAGTAATATTCATTCATGGACTCAGAAACCAAAAAAAAGGTAAGCTGTATCTATTTCATTGAGAGATATATTTTCAGTAAAATTTTATTTTTTGCCTGATAATTACTTTTTAAAATGTATAATATACCTGCATTTTGATCAGTCATGTACTAATATTAATTATAATGATAGTTCAGAATTGCTTTTGGATTGATACTTAGAACCTTATGGTCAAAAGAAGTTTTAAAAATTTATCTTTATACACAGATATGTTTTCCCAGAGAAGAACAGTTGCATAATCAATAAGTATGTGATCCAAGTATAAAAACATATTGCATCAGGATAACATTCTGTAGAATAAATATAGTAATAGAAATAGAAGTCCAGGGAGAAAAAGGAACACTGTAAAATATTTGAGTTTTAGGGAATGGTTAGTTCAGTAGTAAAGTTTGTTCAGTGGATGATGACAGTTATCAAATTGATAATAATTTTTAGGGTCCATTTGATACATTTAAAAGAGTGATGTAATGGTTTTTGTTTTTCTTTAATCAGTATCGTTTGTTAATTGAAAAAGGAAAGACAGTAAATTAACATAGAAAATCCTGGCAGACACCATGTTAACTAACAGATCATGGTTAACATCACAGGAATAAGACATATGAGTATCATGGACCCCTGGTCTGTGATGTACTGAGAAAGGCATAGCATCGTTTCTGTGGTATTTTTGCCCAAAATGCATAACTTCAATTTTATCATGAGAACACATTAGACAAAGCCAAATTGAAGGTCATTCTATAAAATAACTGATCAGTGGTATCCAAAAGTGTGAAGATCATGCAAGACAAGGAAAGATGGAGGAATTATCAAAGAGCAGAGTATAAGGAGACATGATAGCAAATGCAGTCTGGAATCCTGGTTTGGATTCTGGAACAAGAAAAGGACATTAGTGGAAAAACTGGTGAAATTTGAGTAAGGTCTATAGTTTAGTTAATAGTGTTTTATCACTGTTGATTTCCTGTTTTTGATATTAGTACTTTGGCTGTGTAAGATATTAACATTAGGGGCTGGCCCCGTGGCTTAGTGGTTAAGTGCGCACGCTCTGCTACTGGTGGCCCGGGTTTGGATCCCAGGTGTGCACTGATGCACCGCTTGTCAGGCCATGCTGAGGCAGTGTCCCACATACAGCAACTATAAGGATGTGACTATGACATACAACTATCTACTGGGGCTTTGGGGAGAAAAAGGAAAAAAAAAAAAAAAAAGGAGGAGAACTGGCAATAGATGTTAGCGCAGGGCCGGTCTTCCTCAGCAAAAAGAGGAGGATTGGCATGGATGTTAGCTCAGGGCTGATTTTCCTCACACACACACAAAAAGATATTAACATTAGGGGAAGCTGGGTGAAAGGAATACAGGAACTCTTTGTATATTTTTGCAACTTTTCTGTAAGTCTAGAATTATTTAAAAAAATTTTTTTAAAGTTAATAATATGTTAGAAATTAAGTCCTTTGTAATTATTGAAACTTAAGATGAAAATTTTATGAAGATGTTACCAAAGATGTGTGAATACATGGTATTTCAAAAGTATTTAATGCTTACATGAGCAAACAAGTTTTATTTGAGGAATTTGACTTGCCCAAGAGAAAAAAAATTCTAAAAATAGCAGTATAAGTGATTCCCCTGGGAAGGGTCCCAGTCAGATCATCCTGCTGTGAAGCTTATTGTCAGCAATCCCCACCATGCACACAGAGCATTGCGTCGGCTTTTTAGTGTCTCATTCCTAACTATGAACAAATAGCTTAGTAAGGGACAGCCACTGATGTGAAAGATGGAGATCAAAACAAAAAAGAATAAAAGCAATTTGGAGGAGACAGACAATGCAAAAACAAAACATAACAACTCATCTCTTAGTATTTTTGGAAGATAAGAGTAGTCGTAACATTCATGAAATGAGAACAAGATGTATGTCCGTAGTGTTCTTGGAAATTAAAAATTAAATATAAAGAAGATAAAATTGAGGAAATTGATCAGGAGGGAGAGCCACAACAACCACAAAAAACAAACCTTAAATGATAGAAAATAGGAAAGAAAAGATAAAATTAGAGGAACGTTCTGAATAATAGATGTTTCACAAGGAGAGAACAGAGGAATGGAGGGGAAGAAATCAATGAAATAATTCAAGAAAATTTCTCAGAACTATAGAATATGCATTTCCAGATTAAAAGGGCCCACTGAGCATCCATCACAATGACTTAAGATAGACACATACTGGGAAAGATTACTGTGAAATTTCAGAACATTTAGGATAGAGAAAAGACTTTGTAAGCCTCCAGAGAGTGAGAGAAGGATTTATGCAAAGGATCAAGAGTCAGAATGACTGGATTTCATTCTGAAATGAAACTGAACTCTAGAACACTGAACTCCAGAAGTGGAACAATGCCTTTAAGATACTGAGGGAAAGTGATTTCCAGTGTAATTCTATGTACAAATTATGGGTGAAGTATGAGAGTAAAAGGAGATTTCTACACAGTCAATTCCAAAAAAATTGACCTCTCATGTACCTCTTTTTAGGAAGCTAGTAGAGTTTATGCTCTACTAAAATAAGGAAGTAAACCAAGAAAGAAAGGTAACAGATCAGGAAACTAGGAGAGACAAGAGATCCCAGAATCACAGCTGTGTCATAGTTCTGGAACTGCTCTGTCCAGATTGGTAGCCACTAGTTTTATGTGGCTATTGAGCTGAAAATTAATTAAAGTTAAATAAAATAAAAAATTAAATTTCTCAGTCATTCTAGCCACATTCTAAGTGTTCAATAGCCTCATATGGCTGGTGGCTACCACACTGAACAGAGTAGGTACAGAACATTTCCATCATTGCAGAAAGTTCTTTTGGACAGCGCTTTTCTAGACATTGATTGATCTGCATTGTAGCAGGTCAGAAAGCTCTGGGGTATTGACTCAAGAATATGAAATACTTGATGTGTTTGAACTTATCAAGATAAGGGTTACAGTTGTGGGAGACTTTGGGGGATAAGTTAGAGGTATAATAAATAATTAGTGAGAAACCTTCTTAGGGCAAATCAAAAAGCAGTACAGGAAAAGAGAAACAATCGTGATATACTACAAGGCTTGGTTGTCAAAATGTGTGTTGTGTGTGAGTGCGTGTGCATAATGTAAATAGTGAAAATTGATCTACCAAAATTACAAATTAGTATTTTGGGGTAACGGGGTGGGGCATGTATAGGAAGTGTGGTTATGGTGGAATTGGGACTGGGGTCTGTGAATATATGTAAGAGCTAAGTTGAATTCAGTTGGTTATGTCCAAAATGGAAAAATGAAGAAGTAGTAAGTTATTTAGAGATGTGGAACTAAATACCAAAAAGATCAGTTAAACGATTTCAAAGTGGTTGTCTGGGGAAGGGAAAGTGTGTGCGTGCGTGTGTGTGTGTGTATCAGGGAGGCAATCACAAGACTGCTTTATCCCCAACAAGTCTCATAGCACTGTTGTACTCTAAACATTGCACGTGTAAAACTTTGATTAAAAGCAAAAAGTGAACATTTTAAAAAATGGAACTGTTCCCAGAGTCTCATCAGTCTACACAAAACTAGCTGAACTTGATAAATCCTTACAGGGCCTGGAACGATCAGGTCCACCTGTTAAATGGGCTGTGCCAACTAGAAAACTGCTGGTGAGAAAAAAATGTCACACGGTTATGAAAAACAAAACAAAACAAGAAACCCACTTGTTAATTCAGTGGAAGTTTTGTAATTGTTTGCCCTGTGTTATTAAGAAATACAAAAATAAGAATTTTTATAAATCAGATATCACATTTTAGTGTAGACAAATGAGAGAAAAAAACAAAATTGAAGACACTATCACTAGCTGCTGCTTTGGAAAATGTCCGTTATTGTTTGGCTTCAACTGTGAACTACCTTGATCCAGTTTGAAGACCGTATTTTGGGAAAGTGTAATCAAAGAGCCATCGAAGGGAAGCACAGTCTAATCAACAACTACTGTGAATCAGTTTGTTGACTCACTACTGAAGGGATTGATGATCAATCAGGGGACATATTTTTGGCTTTTGTAATCTCCATTTTAAATAATCTATAAGGGAGACATTTTTTCTCTCTTCATTTGCTAGTCAGCTTTCTTTATGTCTTTCAAACCTTTCTAGTGAGAGCTCTATCTATGTTCTTCCCTTCTTTTTTGGGCAGATCACTCACTTCCTGTTCACTGAAATTCAGATTTCTGGCCCTTCTTTTTTAAGATTATTTTATGGAATAACAAAACTGTGATATAGAATGGTAAGGATTGCTAGTATAGCTAAAGGCAAAACATAGCAGAAGTTTGTGTTGGAGAAGGATTGAGGTTATATTTTAGTGCCTTGAGTCTGTCTAGGTATGATCTTTTTTTAAGGAAATGAGCAAAGGCGTGGGGGAGTCCCACACTACTCTGTGGCTCCCTGAAACGTGTCATTGGGAAATGAGGTGGCTACGTTGTTCTCAGGTGAAGTCTAGCCATCTAAAGAAGCACGTGTTTTCCAGTAAGCATGTGCTCATTGGGGAGGTAGGGTGGACTCCATTCTCAGTGGAGACACAAACATGGCTGTGGGTTCAGCCCTCCAAGCACCAAAAATCTAGTGGATGAGACAGAAAACTGTAGTTAGTAAACAGCTAATTACAGTTCAGTTTGATAAGCCCTATATTTGAGGATCAACAACAGTCATTGAAGAGTGGAGCAGCTAATTTTGCCTGGAGGAAAGTGTCACCGAGAAAGTGATATTTGAAAGTGGCTTGAAGGGTAAGTAGGACTTCATTGGGCAGAGAAGGGGGAAGGTAAAGAACATTCTTAGTGAACGCATGAATGGACTATAAATACATGAAAAAAGGCACAGAGTCATGCAAGTACAAGGTGTATTTGGGACGCCACCCTGAATAAGGTGGTGGGACTAAAGGGGCGGGATGGTGGGGTGGGGAGAGGTGAAGACGGACGTCCCTTTGTGAGGGGTCTTAGATGCCATACCAGAGTTTGGGATTTTATTTTATTGGCAAGGAAGCTATCAAAGAATTTTATGTGGAGGTAACATGATTAAATATTTTAGGGAGATAATTTTTGTCGTACTTGGTGACGGGCGGGGAAATTGTATTCTGAAGTCAGGAAAGTCGATTAAAAGAGCTACTTTAGTTGTCCAGGTGAAAGAAGGACCAACACGAGGAAAGTGGCAGTAGGGATAGAGAAGGAAACAGATTGAGGGAGATTTTTGGGTGGACAGAGTGTGGTGACTCCATTGTCGGTGTGCTGAAAGGGAAGGGGAGGAACCAGTGATGAATCTTAAGGATTTTGGCTTGGATGCCTTGGTGAGAAGCTGTTAACTAAGTTTAGGAATACAGAAGGAGGGTGGATTTGGTAATGCTTGAGTTCAGATTTGACGTGTGGATGTGAAGATGCTCCTGTGGGATGTACAGGTAGAGCTACACAGTTAGAAATGTAGGTTGGACCACATGGGGGAGGTGTGGATATTTATGTGGGCCCCCGAAATCAACCTAACTTTAATATGTGGGTGAGATCAATCAAAACCATTGTATAAGTAAGTATGTGTGTTTGTGAATACTGGTGTGAGGATATAAGTCACTGAAAACAGCTTGAGGTAACCAAACATAACTGTGGAGGGAGTCTCCCAGCAGAAGGTAGTATCTGCTGAGATGTGATCATTGACTTCCTGAAAGTTAAAAAGGAAATGTTCGTCTCTGGGAGATGAGAGAAAGCAGAAAGTTAGCTGTGACTGCTAGCTCTCCACCAAATATTTGTGCTTCCTCTTCTATATTCTGGTCATTGGCCAGCAGCTGCCCAGTCAGGGATTATTTTTCCAGTCACTTTCACAGCTAGGTGGGGACTGGTGACTAATTCTCCCCAAAGAAATGAAAGAAATGATATGTATGACATTGGATCAAAGCAGTTAAGATTTATTCCGTTTCCTCATCTGTCTGCTGAATGCAAAGGATTCTCAGGACCTAGGGGGTAGAAAGGCCACCAGATAGAAGGATCCTGACTTCCTTGACTTCCTGTGGCAGTCTGTTAGCGGGGTGGCCCCTGGGGAACCATGCTTCCAATATTCATGTCTTCATGTAGTCTGCTTGAATCTGGGTTGGCCCTGTGACTTGCTTTAACCAGTGGAATGCAGCACAAGTGACACTGTGCTAAACCTTAGGAAGGCCTGGCACTTTCCACTGTGGTACTCTTAGCAGCAAGTCACTGGGTGAGAAATACAACTACCGTAAGGCTGCCGTGTGGTGAGGAAGCCCAGGCGGCTGCAGTGGAGGGAACCGAGGCGCTTGGCTGGCAAGCCTAGCTGCTTCCAGTCAGCAGCCAGGACAGACTGCCTGCAGTGGCAGCGAAGCCACTGGGCCTTGAGCTGTTCCAGTGCCCCATCAGATGCCATGTGAGGGTTGTGATAAACAATGAAATCACTTGCATCATCCCAGAAAGAAACCCTGTGCACATTAGCAGTCACTCGCCATTCCCTCTCCACCCTTAGCACCTGGCCCTAGGCAACCACTAATCTGTCTCTATAGGTTTCTGTCTCTGTAGATTTGCCTATTCTGGGCATTTCATATAAATGGAATCACACAATACAATCATTCAGTCAACATAGTGGTTTTTTGTGTCTGGCTTCTTTTGCTTAGCATGCTGTTTTCAAGGTTCATCTATGTTGCAGCACGTATCAGCACTTCATTCCTTTTTATGGCCAAAAAATATTCCCTTGTACGGATGTATCCATATTGTCTTTCCTCATTTGATGGCCTTTTGAGTTGTTTTACTTTTTGGCTATTATGAATAATGCTGCTATGAATATTAGTGTACAAGTTTTTGTGTGGACATGTTTTCATTTTTCTTGGGATATACCTAAGAATGGAATTGCAGTTTCACATGGTATCTCTAAATTTAGTCTTTGAGGAACTGCCAAACTGTTTTCCAAAGTGACTGCAGTTTTACATTTTTACCAGCAATGTACCAGGATTGCAATTTCTCCCCATAGAGTTGCCTTGGAACCCTTGTTGAAAATCAGTTGACCATAAATATGAAGTTTCACTCTGGACCCTCCGTTCTATTTCATTGATCTCGGTATCTATTCTCATGCCAGTACCACACTGTCTTGATTACTGTAGCTTTGTAAGTTTTAAAATGGAAAGTGTGAGTCTTCCAACTTTGTTCTTTATTAAGATTGTTTTGGCTATTTGCTGTCCTTTGCACTTCTGTGTGAATATTAGAATCACTTGTCAATTTCTGCAAAAAAATCCAACTGAGGTTTTGAATCTATAGGTCAATTTGGGGAGTATTGACATCATAACAATGTTAAGTCTCCTGATCCACGAACATGGGATGTCTTTCCGTTTATTTAGATGTTTTTTTTGTGTGTGTGTGTGAGGAAGATCAGCCCTGAGCTAACGTCCATGCCAGTCTTCCTCTTTTTGCTGAGGAAGACTGGCCCTGAGCTCACATCTGTGCCCAGCTTCCTCCACTTTATGTGGGACGCCGCCACAGCATGGCCTGACAAGCAGCAGTGTGTCGGTGCGCGCCTGGGATCCGAACCCGGGCCGCCAGCAGCGGAGCGCACACACTTAACCGCTACGCCACGGGGCTGGCCCGTATTTAGATGTTTTTTAATTTCTTTTAACAATGTTTGTGGTTTTCAGTATACAAGTTTTGCACTTATGTTAAATTCCTAAGAATTTTGTTATTTGTTGATGCTATTGTAAATGGAGTTGTTTTCTTAATTTCATTTTCAGATTGTTCATTGCTGGTGTATAGAAATACAACTGATTTTTGTATATTGATCTTGTATCCTGCTACCTTGCTGAATTTCTTTATCAGTTGTAATAATTTTTTAGTGGATTCCTTAAGATGTTCTATAAACAAGATGATGTCATCTGTGAATATAGTTTTACTTTTTTATTTCCAATTTGGGTGCCTTTTATTTCCTTTTCTTGCCTAATTGCCCTGGCTAGAACCTACAGTATAATATTGAATAGAAGTGGTGAGAGTGAACATTTTTGTCTTGTTCCTGATCTTAGGGGGAAACATCCAGTCTTTCACTATTTGCTTTGGGTTTTTCGTAATCCCTTTATCAGGATGAGGACGTTGAGTATTTTTGTCATGAAAGGTATTGGATTTTGTCAAATGCTTTTTCTCCGTCTATTGATCATGTGATTTTTGTTATATTTTCATTTATGTGAGCTCTTCCATTCTTGATCTTGGAGTAAGTTTCATGCATTACAGAAATTAAAGATTAGTGGTCATCAGCATTTGGGTAAATAGAAGCCTTGGGAGTAGGTGAGATTACCCAGAAAGAGTATATAGAAAGAGAAGGTGGCTAAAGATGGAACTTAGAGGAATATAGTCAGTCTGCCATGTGCAGTGCTACATTTAATTTCATTTCAGTTAAAAAATTTAATGAAAACTTCACCTAAAGTAGCAGGTTGTGGTTTTTGCTTTACAAGGTAATTGTGCTGTTGTCTGCAGCTGTTGATGTGTCTGAAGAGTCTGTGGTAACGTGGGAAGTATTTCTGCCCTGTATTTGATTGCCTTTGTATGAAGGCAGAACCCTTATACAAAGTGTAAGTATTTAAGGTGTAGATAAAGGAAGAGAATCAGCATGGTTTTTTGAAATGAATATGTACATGGCGAGTAAATAGTAGAACTTCAAACTTCGTAAACACTGCTAGTTCCATAAACTGACCATTTTAACACTATTAGATGCTGAAATTTACCTTTTGTCTACTAGAAAGAATGTTTGTGTGGAAACAGAAAAAAAAATCAATTTGTGGGAAATTTCCTTCATATAGTTAGTATTCTTGTGTAAGGAGCCTGAAGCATGCGCAACAGTAAACAGCCAGAGAGCCTCAGACCTTGAATTGAGAACTAGAACTAGACGGTGCTTTCTCTTCTCGTTTTGCTTTGTCCTTTAGACTAATACTTATAAAATAATGTCTCTTTTAATTTCATAATCACTACTAGAAGTTACTCTGAGGAAATCCTGATTTCAAAGTGTTTAAAACTGATAATGGTCACAGTAACTTGTTGGTGAGACTACCTGTTAGACTCACACAAGACAGTTATTTATTTATTTCAGCTTTATTGAGTATAATTGACAATTAAAAGTTGTATATATTTAAGGTGTACAACTTGATAATTTGATATATTTAACATTGTGAAATATTCACCAATATCAAGGTAATTAACATACCTATCACCTCACATAGTTACCATTTTCTTTCTCTTTTTTGGGGGGTGGTGATAACACTTAAGATCTACCTTCTTAGCCAATTTGAAGTATACAATACAGTATTGTTAACTATAGTCACTATCTAAGACATTTTGATCCTTAGAAATATCCTGACTGAATGTCAGCAGTTAAGGTCTAAGTGTGTAGCAATCTGTGTTACCTGTTCTAAATTTAAATTAGTTGATAGTCTTGGAAAAAGTTATTGAAATTCTCCAATTTAATCATAAAGAATTCAGATTACTTGGTTGAACTAAAAACAGTCTTTTTATATTAACCAACTTATCAAGTGATATGATTGGTAAAAATCAATTTGTGAGATGTTTGTTACCTGAAATTTTGTTTCTTCCTTGAACTATGTTATTAGAGTTGTCCAAAATCATATGAATAACCTGACTGAGAATAATAGATTATTTTATTTGAGGCACAAAAAGAGTAGAATATTGACTGATAACTATGAATTAATACTAAAGTTAATAGAAAGTGGAATGCCCCACCATGGTGCCCTCAACGTATAAACTAAGACATATTAAAGGAGCTAACGCATCTGTTTGGAGGGTCAGAACCCAAATCAGGGTTCTTAAGAGACAAATCAGTACAGTGTAATAAGTACAGTACCATGTAATAAGGAGAGGCCTATTTATTTTATTTATTTATTTATTTATTTTGTGAGGAAGATCAGCCCTGAGCTAACATCCATGCTAATCCTCCTCTTTGCTGAGGAAGACCGGCTCTGAGCTAACATCTATTGCCAGTCCTCCTCCTTTTTTCCCCAAAGCCCCACTAGATAGTTGTATGTCATAGTTGCATATCCTTCTTGTTGCTGTATGTGGGACGCGGCCTCAGCATGGCCGGAGAAGCGGTGTGTCGGTGTGCGCCCGGGATCCGAACCTGGGCTGCCAGTAGCGGAGCGCGCACACTTAACCGCTAAGCCACGGGGCAGGCCCCAGGAGAGGCATATTTAGATACCACTTCAAATTATTTCTCCTATTTAACCTTAAACATACAAGATATTTTTTAAAGTATATTCACAGCAAAAAGACTGCTAACTTAGTCATTTCTCAGACAGGTGTTTCCATGTAGTCTTAATCCCTTGTCCTTAAAAATTTGGAGAACTAATTCGCTTCTTTGCCATCTTTACGTAGATAAAAATGAGACTGTGCTCACTAGGGAGAAAGTAAAGATGAATGTTCAGGTACTAAGGTTGGAATTAGATGCTTCATGTGTTATTAAATATATACAGTCATGCGCCGAATGGTGATGTTTCAGTCAACAATGGACCACATATACGACGGTGGTCCCATAAGATTAGTACCATACAGCCTAGGTGTGTAGTAGGCTCTACCATCTAGGTTTGTGTAAATACATTCTATGATGTTCGCACAACAATGAAATCGCCTAATGACGCATTTCTCAGGGTGTATCCCTGTCGTTAAGCAATGTGTGAGTGTACAGTTATCAGATACTCTTGATTGTTGATGAGTTTTAAAGTCGTGCAAGTCTATAGACAGTGATACATCTTCAAGTATATAGTTCATAAAATGGTTGTAGTTAATTTATCGTGTATTACATGATATTGTTGGCAAACATAAATTACATAGCTCTTCTCATTATCACATGTAAACATTATGATGTGTAATAACAACTGGAAAGCATTTTATATTATAAAATTTATACATTTCTTTAGCATTCTTCTTGATGTAGGAAAAAACTGTTTTTACAAAGACTGTTAACTCATATTCTCTAAATGTATATACATATAAATTCTTTTAATGTGAAAAATTGTTGGATTTCTGTTCTTATGACTGCAGGAAGCATATGTGCCTCATTTCTTACCCAAAGCTACCAACTGCCAGTTCTTGATACAATGTTTGTAAGAAAGAAATATCGAGGCAAAGATTTTGGGCTTCATATGCTGGAGGACTTTGTTGATTCCTTTACAGAAGATGCACTTGGCTTGCGATATCCACTGTCCTCTCTCATGTACACAGGTAAATGGATTAAGTTAAAAAATGTTAAACTTGTCTCAGTGTTGCTTCTGACTTGTGTCTGCAGAATATTGTAAATGTGCATATATCAATATTAAATAAATTTGGATTCTTTGGCTCCCTAGGGCTTAATTTTGCAAATGTGCCCTTATCTCATGTATATGGCTTTTTGAGGGTGTGGTAGCTTCTCAAAAAAATTGGAATATAATTCACATACCATAAAATTCACACTCTTAAAGTGTACAATTCAGTGGTTTTTAGTATAGTCCCAGCTGTGCAACCATAACTACTACCTAATTCCAGAACATTCTCATCACCCCCAAAAAGAAACCCTGTGCCAGTTAATAGTCACTCTCCATTCCTCCAGTCCTCCATCTCCTGGCTAAACACTAATCTATTTTCTGTCTCTCTGGATCTACCTATTCTGGACATTTCATATAAATGGAATCATATGATGTGATTGTATTATAAGCCCTTTGTGTCTAGCTTCTTTCATTTTGCATAAATGTTGCATTTGTGCTTTGTTCCTTTTTATGGCTGAATATTACTTCATTGAATGGACATGCCACATTTTGTTTATCCGTCATCAGTTGATGGACTTTTGGGTTATTTCTACTTTTCAGCTGTTGTGAGTAATGCTGCTGTGAACATTTGTATGTTTTTTGTGTGGACATTTCTCTTGTGTAACCTAGGTGTGGATGGATTGCTGGCCCATGTGGTGACTCTGTGTTTAATCTTTTGAGGAACTGCCGCTCTGTTTTCTGAAGCAACTGTACCATTTTATATTCCCATAAACAATGTATGAGGGTTGCAATTTCTCCACATCCTCGTCAACACTTGTTATAATCTGTCTTTTTTGTTATAGCCATCCTGGTGAGTGTGAAGTGTCATCTCATTGTAGTTTTGATTTGCATTTGATGTTGAGTATCTTCTGATGTGCTTATTGGCCATTTGTATATCTTCTTTGGAGAAATGTCTGTTTAGATTCTTTGACCATTTTTTCTTTGGGTTATTTGTCTGTGGTAGCTTTTTAAATTAAAAAAAAATTCAGACATACAAGAAGATATAAAGAATGAGGTAACAAATACTCATGTACCATCCAACGTGTGCCATCATGAGAAATGGATCACTGCCAGTGGAGTTGTACTCCTACCCAGTTAGCTCACTCCCTTCCCTGAAATAAGCACTATCCTTAATTTGGCATTTATTTTCCCTATGCATTTCTTTCTTTCTTTTTTTTTTTTGTGGGGAAGATCAGCCCTGAGCTAACATCCCTGCTAATCCTCCTCTTTTTGCTGAGGAAGACCGGCTCTGAGCTAACATCTATTGCCAATCCTCCTCCTTTTTTTCCCATTTTCTCCCCAAAGCCCCAGTAGATAGTTGTATCTCATAGTTGCACATCCTACTAGTTGCTGTATGTGGGACTCGGCCTCAGCATGGCCGGAGAAGTGGTGCGTCGGTGCATGCCCGGGATCCGAACCCGGGCCGCCAGTAGCGGAGCGCGCGCACTTAACCACTAAGCCACGGGGCTGGCCCCCCTATGCATTTCTTAGACTTTTTTTTTTTTAATATCTATTTGTCCATTTTTAAATTTTTATTTATTTTTATATTTTCTTTTTTTTATTGATGTCATAATACTTTATAACATTGTGAAATTTCAGTTGTACATTATTATTTGTCAGTCACTATATAAATGCACCCCTTCTGCCGACCCCCAACCCCCTTCCCCCTGGTAACCACCAAACTATTCTCTCTGTCCGTGTGTTAGTTTATCTTCCACATACTAGTGAAATCATACGGTGTTTGTCTTTCTCTGTCTGGCATATTTCACTTAACGTAATACCCTCCAGGTCCACCCATGTTGTTGCAAATGGGATGATTTTGTCTTTTTTTATGGCTGAGTAGTATTCCATTGTATATATATACCACATCTTCTTTATCCAGTCTTCTGTCGATGAACAGTTGAGTTGCTTCCACTTCTTGGCTATAGTGAATAATGCTGCAGTGAACATAGGGGTGCATAAGCCTCTTTGGATTGTTGATTTCAAGTTCTTTGGATAAATACCCAGTAGTGGGATAGCTGGATCATAAGGTATTTCTATTTTTAATTTTTTGAGGAATCTCCATACTGTTTTCTATAGAGGCTGCACCGGTTTGCATTCACACCAGCAGTGCATTTCTTAGACTTTTAATACATATATATGTATCCTCCAACAATATGTCATATTGTTTTACATATTTAAAAACTTTATATAAATGATATGTACTGTATGAATTTTCCTGCAGTTTGCTTTCTCTACTCAGCTTTATGTTTATGAGATTCATTCATGTGGATTCATGTAGCTCTATTTATTCATTCTCAATGCTGTTTAGTATTCCATTGTATGGATATACCATGTGGTGATGTTTTAAAAACTGTTAGTGGATTTATACTTGCATTTGTGTAAAGCCCATACAACTACTTTTTTCTTAATGAAGTAAAATTTAATCCTGGAAAGTAATTTGTTTGAAAACTTTTATAAAATACAATTTACTATTGATTTTAGTCTAACATCAGATGTTTATTTCCACTGAAAATATATTTGTGTTCTAAGTTTCCTCCCCCTTTTTAATATCACAGGTTCAAAAAACAAGAACCAAGTGTTGTGTCCCCGTTTTGAATCATAATTTATTTCTAGACCCATCCATGAGAATGGAATGAATGCTGTATACTCTTCGATAATCTGAAAATGGATTTTCCCCTTAAAATCTAATTGTTGCTTTACTGAATTTGGGGAGGAATGCAGACACATCCACTACAGGCAGAATCCCTTAACACTTACTCTTTTCTAGGATTCTAATGATAAATAAACGGAATACCAAATGAATTACAGGTGCACATCAGCTACTTTCTATCTTTGCTAAAGTCTTGATGGGCTGGAACTCTTTTCTTTTGGTTTAGTCAGGAGATTCCCAGACAATGTTTTATTGATGTCATTTGTGTGATTTTGTGAATAAGACTCTTTGAAATGTGAAAATAAAGGAATATATTGAGAATAGAATATTTTAGACTAGTGGCTTCTCCATCATTTCGGTTCCTTGCTCTTCGTCTCTCCTGTACAGTGTTTATTATCTGAAGGACTTGGATTTCCATTTGGTTTTTCTCTTTCAACTTAGTTAATTAATAGTTCTTTGATGTTGCTGTATGTCCAGTAGTTCTTTGATGACCATCACTTGTTTCCATGAATATTTTGAATGTTCTAAGAAACATTATAGTGTTTTATGTTGTAAGCTTTATTAAAAAAAACAGAGATAATTTGTTTATTCCAAATAGGTAATGAGTGCCACCTATGGATGGAGTTGGTCTCAGGCTAGAGTAGGTGCTTAGCGAACCATGGGACTAGATTTACACAGTACTGTGGCATGTGTACCTAGAGACACGGAGTAAATAAGGTCTCGTGAATCCTTTATCCATTTGGAGTTTATCCTGGTGTACCGTGAACATAGTCATGCTCATTCATTTACATATTGTCTATGGCTTCTTTTGCCCTAAAATGTCAGAGTTGGTTAGTTATGACAGTGACCACAGGGCCTGCAAGCCTAGAATATTTGCTGTCTGTCCCTTTAAGAAAAAGTTTGCTAAGCCTTAATCTAGATTATACATTAAATTTGTGCATATATCTATTCGTGTATAGTTCTCCTTTGTTTCTATTAATCTTTTAAGTTCCAGTGCTTCACTGTTTTATTTATTTTAGCTTTTGAATATCTGGAAAGACTAATCTTCTCCTTCATTTAATAATTCTGACTTTGCTTATTTATTTTCCTATATTGACTTCAGAATCCACTTTCTAGATTTAAAAAAAATTCTGTTCAGATTTTATTGGGCTCACTTTTAAACTTATTAGCTTATGGAGAAGTAACATCATTATCTTTTTTTTCTATCCAACAATATTATAATTGTATGTATAATGTATATAATTGTATGATTTTGTTCAGATCAGTTAGCATTTGGGTTTTCTCCATACAGTTCTTAAAGTTAAGCTAGGAAAAAATATGTATATTTGGGAATTTTATCTTTGTTGTTGCTATTGTAAATGTATTTTCTTCCATTATTTTTTCTAACTGGTGGTTAGTTATATACATGAAGGGTATTGATTTATATATGTATTAATTTTTTACCCAGCCACATCACTAAATTTGTAATAACTCCATAGTTAATTTTCTTGAGTTTCCTGGAATTTACCTCTTTGTTAGGGCCCAGACCAAAAGCCTTGCCTGATCTTTGCTCAACAGAGATTTACCTTTCCTCCTCTCAGTCTTGTGGTTGTTTACCTGTAGTGCTCTTATGCTACTTAACCACTTTCCACCTTATAGTCTATTTCTTCAGGTTTTCATTTTAATACCATTTTAGACTCTGAGTTCCTTGTGGATAAATTCTGTGAATATTTCTTCTGTAGCAGCACCATCTAGGTCTTTGCACAGAGTGAGTGTGCTCAATAAGTGACTGTGAAAAGATTCTGTGAGGCAAAGACTGTTAAGAGTTTGGAGACATTTAGCATTGGGGAATATCTTTGGAGAAGTGTAGGGTCCATACTATAAAGCTTAGGCTTTAAAAGAATTATGTGGCAAGGGTGAATTTCTTAGTGCTGCACGTAGAATGGCGTAGGTGAAAGAGGTCTCCAAAACTTGTCGAGGAGGGATGGCCAGTGCTACTCAGTTGGCGGCTGTTCTTCCTATGGGCACATACCTCCTGTGTCACTTAGCGGAATGCTGGAGGTGTAAGAGTTCTCTTTTTCTGACCATGACTCTGGCTAGACAGATCTGAATGAGGACCTTCAACTCTAGTCACCTTTTGTCAGGTACTCCCTTTGGGCTGCATTCTCTTCTATTTTGGTCATTTTAATTCAGACAGAGGACTCGGTGTGGCCTGTTGTGTTGGTTTTCTCCAGCTTCTTACTTCCTAATAGGTAGGGAAACTGAAACCAGAAAACATGAGAAATATCTTCAAACGTACAGGAAAAAAACTGAGAAAATAGTATCCTAGTGTCTGTCCATGTAGCCAGTATCCAGATTAATAAATGTTAAGATTTTGCCATATTTGTTTTCACTTATTTTTAGGGAGAACTAAATAGAACATTGTAGATACAGTTGATGTTCTCTTTGGACCCCTCCCTAATCCCATTCTCCTTTCCTCCCCAGAGATAATTGCGTTCCTGAAGTTGGTGTAGATCTTTCCTGCCCGTGGTTTCCTACTTATGTTGATGTGCATAAACACTATAAAGCATTATTTAGTGTGCTTTTCTATTAAAAAGATTTTTAAGTTTTTTTGTGATAAAATATATATCATTTTAACCATTTTGTAGATGTACAATTCGGTGGCATTAATCACATTCACAATGCTGTGTACTCATCACCACTATCTATACCCAAACCTTTTTCACCATCCCGAACATAAACTTGTACCCTTTAAACAACTCCCCCTTTTCCCCTTGCCCCATTCTCTTGCCCCATTCCCTGCTGTCACTATGAATTTGCCTTTTCTAGGTACTTCATTCATGTAAGTGGAACCATACAATATTTGTCCTTCTTTGTCTGTGTTATTTCATTTAGCATCATGTTTAAGGTCCATCTGTGTTGTGGCATGTATCAAAATTTCGTTTCTTTTTATAGCTGAGTAGATTTTTATTGTCTGAATATATCACATTTCATTTATCCATTTTTCTGTTGACGAACGCTTGGGTTGTTTCTGCCTTTTGGCTGTTACGAATATTGCTGCTATGGACCTTGGTGTACAGATAGATCTCTGAGTCCCTGCTTTCAGTTCTTTTGGATATATACCTGAGAGTGGAATTGCTGGGCTTTATGGTAGTTCTATGTTTAACTTTTTGAGGAATTGCCAAACTGTTTCCACAGAGGCTACACCATTTTGTTTAATGTTTTTGAACTTTATTATATAAATGATATAATTTTGTACATATACTAACTTGCTTTTTTACTGACTTTATCAGTGTTGATATATGTAGCTGTAGTTTATTTTTTGTCACTGCTGTATATTATTTATTGTGCACATATAATAATTTATTCATAGATCTCCCAGTGATGGGCACTTAGGTTGTACCCCCACCCTGGTTTAAAAATAGTACTGTAATGAGCATTAGAAATATCTTCTAGTGCATATGTGTAAGTCATGAGGGTATATACCTAACGTAGAATTGGATCATAAAATATGTCTCTTCAGCATTACTAACTATTGCAGGATTGTCCTCACACAGCAGAGGGTGGGAGTGTCCATTTCCCTTATTCCCCTGATGCTAGTTATGATCTGGTGGGTGTGAAAATGGTGTCTTGTCATTTCCTCTTATATTTTCTTGGCAGCTGGTGAGGTTTATCATCTTTATCTTTGCTCAGTGACCATTCGGTTTTCATTGTGTGTGAATTTGCTGTTCATAGCCTCTGCCCGTTTTTCTTGGAATTATTTTGTCTTTCTAATTCAATTTTAGGAATTTTGTTATATGCTCAGAATATTCATCCTTTGTTTTCTTCTGAATATCTCCTAATCTGTATCTTTATGGTATTTTTAAAGATTTTTTTTTTTTTAATTCATTTTTTTCCCCCCAAAGCCCCAGTAGATAGTTGTATGTCATAGGTTCACATCCTTCTAGTTGCTGTACGTGGGACTCGGCCTCGGGTTGGATGGAGAAGTGGTGCCTTGGGGCGTGCCCAGGATCCGAACCCGGGCCGCCAGCATCAGAGCGCACGCACTTAACCGCTAAGCCACAGAGCCGGCCCTCTTTATGGTATTTTTAAAATTTAAAACCATGTAGTCCAATACAGCAGCCAGTAATATAAATTAGATATGTTTAAGTTAATTAAAATTAAATACAGTTTTAAGTTCAGTTCCTCAGTAGCCACATGTGGCTCTTGGCTGCTGTATTGGACAGTGCTGATACAGGCCATTTCCATCATCGTAGAAAGTTCTGCTGCATAGTCCTGATATAGAGAGCCTTAAACTTTAACAGTCAGGTTTATCATAATATTTCATTATGGATTGTGATTTTTGTATCTTTTATAAGAAATCCTTCAGTACCCCAGGGTCCTAGAGGTATTCTGTTATGTTTTCTTTTAAACATTTTGCTTTTCATAATAGATCTTAGAATCCATCTAGAGTTTATTTATTATTTATTTATTTATTTATTTATTTTTTGTGAGGAAGATCAGCCCTGAGCTAAGATCCATGCTAATCCTCCTCTTTTTGCTGAGGAGGACTGGCTCTGAGCTAACATCTATTGCCAATCCTCCTTTTTTTCCCCCAAAGCCCCAGTAGATAGTTGTATGTCATAGTTGCACATCCTTCTAGTTGCTGTATGTGGGACTCGGCCTCAGCATGGCCGGAGAAGCAGTGCGTTGGTGTGCGCCCGGGATCTGAACCCAGGCCGCCAGTAGCGGAGCGCGAGCACTTAACCGCTAAGCCACGGGGCCGGCCCTAGAGTTTATTTTTATGAATGATGTAGATGTGAGGTCAAGATCTGACTTGATTTTTTTCAATATGGATTTTTATTCTAGCATCATTTTAATAGTTTATCCATTCTCTGCTGAGATGTAATGCCGCCTCTGTCATTTGCCAGGTTTTTAGTGTACATGTAGTTCTTTCCTGGTGGGTTTTTTTTTTTTTCCTGGTATTTTAATTCTTCTTCTTCTTCTTCCTTTTCCTCTTCTTCCTCTATATCCTATGTCAATACCAGGTTGTTTTAGTTACTGTGCCTGTATGATGATTCTTCACATCTTCTAGGATGAGTCCTTCTTCTTACTTTTTTTCCTTCAAAATTGGCCTGAATATTGTTTCTTAACCCCTTGCTCTTTCATTTTGAATTTGGGATCAAGTTTTGTCAAGTTCCATTAAAAAATATACTCTGTTGGGATTTTGTTTAGAATAGCATGAACTTTACAGAATAATTTGGTGAGAATTGGTGTTTTTACACTATTGAGTCTAACAATCCTTTTATTCAGTTCTTCTATGTTCCGCAGTAACATTTAATAATTTTCTCTTTAGAGGTGAGGCACATCTTTTATTAGGATTTTTATTGCGTGGTCATGTTAAAACTTTAACTTGGAATTGTATTTAGGGTTTTTATTCATAAATGAGACTGCTGTATAGTTTTCTTTTCTTGAGTTACCATGGTGTTTTTGGTGTCAAGGTCATGCTAGTCCCATTGAGTGAGTTGGGCAGATTACTTTCCATCTTCTTTGTTTTCCAAAACAATTGATATTTGGGATTCCTAGAAAATTCTAAATGTGTTTTTCAGCTTGCAAGCAATACTTTGAAAAGTATCCGGGAGACCATGAACTCCTTTGGGAAGTTGAAGGTGTTGGGCACTGGTACCAGCGAATACCAGTCACCAGAGCATTGCAGAGAGAAACACTTAAGATGACAGGTAAGAATGTTTTCATGTGAGCACGTGTCCAGCTTAAAAAGCAGTGCCCACTGATGGTTGTGTCGTACGGTCTAGAGTAGTGGTATGATCTCTCTAGTAACAGACCCTGTTTTCTAAAGTTTGAACTTTTGGTATGTATTAACGTTTGAGTCACTAATAAGAGGACCTAGGATAGCCCAGCAGAGTGGAACAGTCCAGTAGGAATTGGTGGGTAAGAAATGAACACAGATTGCTGAAACAGCATAGGCCAGGCATCCGGGGATCAGAGGTGGTCCCGTCTCCCGCATCTCTCCTCAGAGTCACTAACTACAGATAACGGAGACTCTGTAATGGCAGGGTTTCAGTGGAAGCTTTTGGTGACGGGGAAGGTCACACACTAGATTTTCACCACCCTCTGTTCAGGCTGCTCTTCAGGGCTTTTGTGAGGATCAGTACAAACAGTGTTACAATTAAAACCAAATACTGATTGGGTTATAATTTTTAAAATTCTTCTACACACAGCACTTTCTCAAAATGAAGCTAAAAGACCTATGTCTGGAGAAGATGGTCTTGCATCTGTTCTGGAATATGAAGCAGGAACTGAAGACAATCAGTCTAGTGAGATGCAGCTAACTGTAGGTGCACTGTATGTTTATTGTAGGAAATAATGATTTTTCTGTTCGTTTAAAATCGGTTCGGCTAATATTTAATTTTTTAAATGGTATAGTTATTTAACAAACTTATGTAATTTCTACCGTGTTAGTTTTCTTGGCATCTTCTGTTAATTGGTTACTAAGGACTTAATTTTCTTTGAAAAATAGTTTGGAATACTACACATAAAATAGTATAGAAGAAAATAAAAATCTGTAATCCCACTACTTCAGATACAGTGCTGTTAACATTTTTGTATATGTACTTAATATATTATTATAAAACATGTATCTGCATACATTTTTTGTTTTTATTCTTTTATGCTGCTTCTAACTGCTTTTCTCCATTAACGTAATATTGTAAGCGTTTTCCATAGTGTTACTTTTTTTTTTTTCTTTTTTTTGTGTGGAAGATCAGCCCTGTGCTAACATTTGCCAATCCTCCTCTTTTTTTTTTTTGCTGGGGAAGACTGGCCCTGGGCTAACATCTGTGCCCATCTTCCTCCACTTTATATGGGACGCCGCCACAGCATGGCTTGCCAAGTGGTGCGTCGCTGCGCACCCGGGATCCGAAGTGGCAAACCCCAGGCCGCCACAGTGGAGCGCACGCACTTAACTGCTTGCGCCACCGGGCCGGCTCCTAGCATTGCTGTTTTAAAACATGATTGTTAAATAGTAGCACACTGTTCTATTATATATCTAAATACTATTTTATTTCCTTAACATATTATGCTTAAGTTTTTTACAGTTATAAGTGGCCCAGCAGTGAACACATTTATACAAGCATCATTGTGCACATGTAATTATTTTCTTGCACAGATAAATTTCTAGAAGTGGAATTAGTAGTAGGTCAGAGGTTATGAAGTTGTTGTGGGAAGTTTGAGGCTATGTATGCTGGGTCTTTGTAGATTGTAATGCACTTGGCAAATACTAGGTAACCTGAAAGCAGAAGGACAGGTCCCATTACTGAACTCCAGAGGACTTAGTGGGTACTTTTCTAGAACTTACTTGATATTACTTAATATCAAGTCCATTAATGGCATTCTAGAAGTCTGTTTTTATGCAGTCTTTTGTTGTGATAGCATTTATTACAGTCGTATTTGTTTTGTACATGGGTATCTGAATATATTTTTAGTGAGTGTTGAATATGTCTGTGTAAATGCACATGCATTTCAGAGAGAAGTGCTTTGGGGAGTTATTTGTGCCTCTTATTTCCTGTCTTAATTATCATGAGCACTGACTATTTGAGTGAAAATTTTTGAAACGTTTTTAAGGATAATATAAATAATATAATCACTATTTATAAGGAGTTAGCATGTAAAAAACACAGATGTGAAAGAAAATGGCGTGTTTGGTATTTGGTAAGAGGTATTTGGTGTTGAAGAGTTTGGGAGTTTGTATTCTAGGCAGTGATAAACCATTCAGGTTTGTTTTTTAAAGCAAAGGAGTGGCAAAATTTGTGATTTGGAAGCATCCCTGTCATCAGGGCGTGTGATTAGAGCGAGGGATACCGGTGAGGATGCTCCTGGATTAGTTCACGTTAAAGGTGACAAAGGCCCCAGCTACAGCGTTGGCCATACACGGGGGCCGTTCTGAGAGATTGTTCAGTCAGAATTGACAGGCTTGGCGGTTGATTGAATGAGGCTGGGAAGAAATCATTCCTGCTTCACAGGTTTTTGGCTGGAGTGGCTGACTGCATTGTTATTGCCATTAACCAAGACAGGGAATAATATTGGGAAAAGATGACAGTTCAGTTTGGGACAAGTTGGATGTGAAATTGGATGGAGCATCCACTGGGAGATATTTTGTTGGAAATAGAGCTTTGGATATCAGGAAAGAAGTTGAGCAAGTTAAATTGTATATTTGGATTCATCAGCAAATAGATGTTGCAGTAAAGAAAATTGGGCAGAGAGAGCGTGTGGACTGAGACGAGAAGGGAGCTGAGGACAGAATACTGGGAGACTCCATTGTGTACCACTGTAACATACGAGATGGCTTGATAAGTTCTCAGGCTTGTAATAAACGGAGGCTTAACACAGCCTTTTATTTCTTAGGTAAGTTTTCTTAACTGATGAATAGTGAGTACAAAAAATGCTATTTGAAAAACATTTTAAAGGGTTTTCTTTGACACTGAATGAAGAAGATCCATTGGGAGAAAAAATGAGGTAAAACTTTTGGTTTTAATCTGTATCTCTATTTTAGATTGATTCTCTAAAAGATGCCTTTGCAAGCACTTCTGAAGGTAAGAAATTTGACTGATCTATGTGTAAGTGTTTGAGACACTTAGAGTTAGGAGGTGTTGTGTATGTGTGTGTGTATGTCCCTGTAATTGAAGATTTATCCAAAATCTAAAATCTAGACTTAGATCTAGAATCTATCTAAATTTAGAATTATAGATCTAAGTCTAGAATTTATTCTAGATCTAAATCTAGAATTTATCTAAAATCTAGATCTGGGTTCTAATGCCACCACTACTGCTGATGTTGCTATGTGAACAGAGTAAGCTACCATACCTCTCTTTTCCTCTTCTGTAAAATAGGGACAGTAATGTTTACCTTATTTCCCAAGATTATTGGGAGAGAATATAAGTGAAACTGCAAAAACACTTTGTGGAGCTCAAGGTAACATGGAAATGGGAGGAATGAATATTGACCAAGTTATTTCATAATTTAGAAAAAGACACTGA
This sequence comes from Ceratotherium simum simum, assembly GCF_057802395.1. Lineage (NCBI taxonomy): Eukaryota > Metazoa > Chordata > Mammalia > Perissodactyla > Rhinocerotidae > Ceratotherium > Ceratotherium simum. The sequence goes on from NC_141903.1 coordinate 90,454,922, forward strand.
TGTTGTTTCTTAGCCTGATGTAAGTGAGAGAAAGAGAGTGTGTAATGGTGGGGATATATGTAAACTAGCATAGTTCTTGCATTTCTGTGTATTTTAATAGGTAATCCTTTGAATACATAATTAATTGTAGTTTGCTGGTTTTTCTCAGGTCATGATAAAACACCTGTTTCCACTCGTACTCGGAGTAGTCATCTAAAGCGGCCAAAGATTGGAAAGCGGTTTCAGGATTCTGAGTTTAGTAGTTCTCAAGGGGAAGATGAAAAGACTCCCCAGACCTCACCCACAGCTTCAGTAAACAAGTAAAGTGTTGTTTACGTTACTCTCATCATTTGGTTTATTCTTATTTTCATATTACTAGTATTTAGTACTTAAGTTGGAGGCTATTACATTGTTTGTGTAGCAATGACCTTGGTGTAGGAGTTTGTATTTGAATTCTTCTACAAGATTACTGATTACACCTGCCAGTGGTAAGGGTCACTTTGACAGTGTTGTAGGGAGAAGGTGCTAGTAAAAGAGTAGAATAAACTCACCATTTAATCTCTCATGTGGGAAATCCAAGAGAATATTCTAGTGATTGTATTATCCCAAATGAGTCATCATCTTTGAATTTGACAGTAACTGTAGTTTTTAGTAATGCTGAGGTTTAGTCAATTTAAAAAACCCTCAATTTTACTTTCTAACTGATTCATTTTACTGGGTTATTGGATCTAACATAAGTTAGTGATGACCATAAATGGTGCAGACAACTCCTCCAGGAACTTATGAGCCAGCTGAATCAACAGAACACTTGGGGTCTAAACTTTGTCCTCTATCTTCCTTTGAATCTTGAAGAAAGCAAGATTTTAAAATTTTTAAAATTAGACTTGCCCTAACAGTCCTACCAACTGTTCCTGAGTCAACCATTCATAGATTTGCCATATTAGCTGTGAAATTATTTTACTCGGGTAGAGAATTCTGTACCTATGCTAATTTAATTATGTAAATAATTTTAGATTTGGGTAACTAAATTTATAAATGTTTTATTTCGGTGAAAAATTCTTCATGTTGAAGGCAAATATAAGTAAATATTTAAATCTAGTAATTTGTGAAAAGAATAATAAGAGTTTAGATGATAGTTTTCTCACTGAGCAACATTTTGATGTAATACCCTTTTTAGAAGGGAATGTGGGCCGGCCCCGTGGCTTAGCGGTTAAGTGTGCGCGCTCCGCTACTGGCGGCCCCGGTTCGGACCCCGGGCACGCACCGACGCAGCGCTTCTCCGGCCATGCTGAGGCCGAGTCCCACATACAGCAACTAGAAGGATGTGCAGCTATGACATACAACTATCTACTGGGGCTTTGGGGGAAAAATAAATAAAAAAAATTAAAAAAAAAAAAATGAGCCCTATTAAAAAAAAAAAAAAAAAAGAAGGGAATGTAACAGTGCATTTTAAATTGAACATCCCGGAATTATTGTGGAATTGTTTGCTTTTCATAAACAGACCAGTAACAGTAAGACTAAATGCTTGAGTGCTTACTCAGACACTACGAAGAACAAAACTTCACCTTTGCCCTTGAAGAATGGAGTGCCTAGTGGTTTCTAATCCACTTACCTTTACCTGTGACACAGGTTAAGAGGACTGCAAGGTGGACTGTGGTGGTACAATAATAGAAGTGCAGGATGCTGGGGGTCAGAGGAGAGTGTGATTGATTCTAATTGAGGGATGGAGGGATTTGGCATTTGGGCCAGGGCTTCAAAATAAGTAGAAACTCAACAAGCAGAGCTGGGAGAGAAGACTTTCTAGTCTAAGGCTCCACAAACTATGGTCCATAGGCCAAATCTGGCCCACCACCTCTTGTTGTAAATAAAGTTTTATAGTGACACATCCGTGCTCACTAGTTTACATGTTTATTGTGGTTGCTTTTGCTTTACAATGGCAGAGTTGAGTAGTTGTTCAGAGACCATATGGCCCACAAAACCTAAAGGAAAAGTTTGCTGACCCCTGATCTGTACCAGGGCTGTCCAAAGCACCTTCTGCAATGATGGAAATGTTCTGTATCTGCCCTGCCCAAAATGGCAGCCACTACGCAGTGTGCCCATTGAGTACTTGAAATGTGGCTAGGGCAACTGAGGAACTGAATTTTTAATTTCATTTAATTTTAATTAATGTAAATTATGACATGTGTCTTGTGGCTACTGTATTGCACCGTGCAGATCTAGACTACAGGAATAACATGAGCAAAGGCACAAAGCTGGGAGGAATGTTGGTAAGGATAACTCATGTATAAGGTAAGTGGTGGCATCTGGTGGGAGATAAAAATGTAAGGGTCTGATCATGTTAGGCTTTGACAGGGGTACACTTTATTCCCTAAGCCATAGAAAACCATCAGAACTTTCTGAGCTAGGCTGTCACAGGTACAGATATGTGGATTAGAAACATAGCTCTGAAAACCTTACTGAAGAATGTATACTGCAGGTCCGAGGATGACTGGGGAAGAAGTTACAGTGGTCCAGAGAGAACTGGGGCTTGAAGTAGGGCTGTGAAAATGGGAATAGCAAGTTAGGGATATGTTTGGAAGACATTTTGGATTTATTGTCCATAGAGGATGAAACCGTATCATTTATTGTCCATGGAGAATGAAAGGGGCATTATTAATAATTACACCAGTGCTTGGACAAAAGCTGTAAACCAGACTGTCCCAGGTAAACAGGGATGTACGTTCATTCTGATAGAGTAAGATCAAGTCAGATGTGGATGGAGTAAAAGAAGGGCCTAGTTTACATGGTGGAGAAGATGGTGATGTTAGTAATCAACTGGAAAACAAGGTAGGAAAGAGAACAAATTTGTAAGAAGATGAAGAGATTGGTTTTGGACCTGTAAAATTTGGAGTCGTTGACCTAACAACAGTTGATTCTCTGTTACTTTATTCACAAATCCCTGGAATTTTATATTCATCCTTAATAAGATAAATATGAATGGTTTTCTTTTGTTTTCTAGATTGGAGTCTACAGCACACACCTCAGAGAGCTCAGAAGAATTCCTGGAAGAAGAACCTGAACAGAGAGTGATTGAATTTGAGGAGGAAAGTAGTGATAAAGATGCTCGGCAAGCACTGGAAACCCAGCCACGCCTGGAAAAGCAAGATGGTGAAAAGGTATGAGATCACTTATTAAATAAAATAATGGAAGTAAACTGAAGTTTAACTTTCTTAATCGTATGTTGTTAGAAAAATATAATGATATATTTTAGAGTCTTAGTAGAAATTGTGTTTAATATTGAAAAGCTTATGTCTGTTTTAAGCAAGGTCAGGTCTTGGAGTTGGGGAGAGGATAAAGTCACAAGTACCATTTTATATTTCAAACCTAGTTTATAAAAGTTTGACTTATAGCAAAGATAAAATAGAAGATGTTTAGATAGTAAGGTCTCTCAGTGCATTGAAAACATAAATTAATTTGTGGACTTAAACATATGTAAGAAGTGAACAAATGGTATGACTATGAGGTCTGCCTTGTAGAACCAGTTAGAATGCCCTCAAGTCCAACAGGTCCTCAGTTGCATCCCTATTTTGGGTAGGAGGATAGAATTAGTTGTCCAGAAAAAATATATATGACTACAGTTGGTTTACAAATTCCCACAAAAATGACTAAATTCATTTTTTCTTTTTGACACTAGAAACCAAGTAGGAAGATCCTCTATGGCTGAGTAGACTGTATCTGGCTTGCTTTCTGCAGGTCCTCAAGTGTCTGTCCCTATCTTCTTTCTTCTTCCTCTCTATCCATTTCCTGTCCTTCTCTTTTTTTTTTTCTTTAATACCTTCAGTCTTTTGCTCTCGACAGATTTTTTGTTACTTCTTTCATATGTGCTTAAGTTTCTTTAAAAATCTTTTACCTGCTTGCCAAGTCCAGCCAGGCCCTGAACAAGTGAAACTACATTACATTTTTATTTTCTTGACTTACTCCCGTTTAGCTCCTGCTTCCTCTGCTTCATGAAACTATATATATATTTTTTGTGTGTGAGGAAGATCAGCCCTGAGCTAACATCTGATGCCAGTCCTCCTCTTTTTGCTGAGGAAGACTGGCCCTGGGCTAACATCTGTGCCCATCTTCCTCCACTTTATATGGGATGCCGCCACAGCATGGCCTGACAAGCGGTGCGTTAGTGCGCGCCTGGGATCCGAACCTGCGAACCCCGGGCCACTGCAGCGGAGCACGTGCACTTAACCACTGCGCTACTGGGCCAGCCCCAAAACTGTATTTTTAAATGGCATTTTTTTCTTTTCTTGTAGAAAGTTGGGAAAATAAAGCACGTATTTAAAAAAGGAATTATATGCATCTAGTTGTTTATGGGAATATATATTCGTTTTTTTCTTTTTTAAAAACTTGGTTATCTGTACCTGCTTCCTGTACCCTGTTTCACTTGTCCCACGATACATTGAGCACAGGCTCATGTGGGTCACCAGGGCACTTCCGTCCCACGACTCTCTTCCTCAGGATTCTCCAGCCCCTGGGTTTATAACACTACTGTATTTTGGTTTCTTGGCTTTCTTATCTCTGCAGTTTTGTTTTGGTTTTATTTATTTTTTGACTGTTCTGCTTCCTGCCTTTTCCCCTTTATTTGTGGACATTCTAGAAGACTTAGTTCTTTGGTGCATCCTCTCTTTTGAAAACACATCCAATCTAATGGCTCAACTGTCATCTCTGTGGGGATGACCAATAACTCTGGACTTTCGGTATTGATCCAGACTGTAGTCCCATAATGTTAGTTGCCTTCTGAATATTTCTATTTAGACAGCTGTCTTTTATTATCTTAAGTTCAACATAATCTCTATTCTTTCTTCTTGAGCCTTTTTTCCTATTTGTTATCTTACGTTTTGTTCCTAAACCTAAAACTCGAAGAACTCAGTGTTTCTCTTCTGTTGCTTCTCACTTTCAGTTACTTACCAAAATTCTATTTTTTAAGCTTTTGCTCTCTCCTTCTCATTTTCTTCCTTTGAGCATTTCTCCTACTCTAGTTGGTCCTTGTGTGAATTTTATTATTATCTCCTTCTGTGTGCAGTTTATTCTCTATAACTATCTGAATATATTAATTTTTCTAAGTCCCTGATTTCAATATCCCTATGGAAAACTTTCATTACATGATTTCAGGGGTCCTGTATTATCCAGCCAAATCTATTTCTGAACACCTCAGTGCATCCATTTTCTAGTTTTTAAAGTGATAATAAAATACCCTCTAATTATTAGAATGTCACTAGGGTTAATTAAAAATATTAGACATTAAATAGAAGTCTCGTAAATTGGTAAACATTGGACGAAGAGTTTCAGAAATTGGAGGGTTTGTGTTATCAGATCGCTTTTCATATTTTAATGTGATGTAAAGAGCAGGATTGTTCATAAATGACCCTGGGTTGACTGGACAGTGAGCTAACAGAGATGGGGGGCTCTCTTCTCCCAGCAAGAAACTGTACCTGAACTCAACTTCCCACAGACGGGTAGTGCTTCCTCCCCTGGCAGGGTGAACTGTAACTTCCCACAGGCCCCAGAGTGTTAGTGCTGAACAGCTGCTGTTCTGTAAAGAGCTGGCACCAAATCTAGACTCTCTCTGGTGCCTGTTTACTGACAAGGTCCCTCCCATGATGGCCCTATAGGAAGGAGGAGCAAGAAGAGGGCAGGGTCTCCTCACTGAGTCTCAGACCCACACTGTGTCCACAGAGCCTCCTGGTCCTGTGCTCTGTCTCCATGAGAACAGGGGACTTGGGGCACTTGTGGATTCTTTTCTATTACTCACCTCTGCTTCATAAGTTTCCCCTTTCCCCCAGTAACATTGTTCCTTAACCCGTGCCCTATAATGTGGTAGAATTTATCTTGAGTCCTGGTGCATCACATTAGGGACTGAGAATGGACCCATCTTGCATGACGAATAAGTTAGTGTGTAATCGTGTCCTGATGTATTTTTTTCCCCCAATGGTGTAGGAATCTGAATTAGAGCCTATGAATGGTGAGATAATGGATGATGCTCTTAAGACCTCACTTACAACTGAAGAGGAGGACTCCACTAGTGAGGTTTTAGATGAAGAGTTAAAATTGCAGTCTTTTAATTCCAGTGAAGACTCTACGAATTTTGTTCCACTGGTAGTAGAATCTTCAAAACCCCCTGAGGCTGTTGCACAGGATAAGGTGAGGGGGAAATAACCCAATTTTTTATAGTTAAGGTGTTCCACTGTTGGTGACATGGCATTGGCAGTGTAGTATATATATGTTTTCCTCCACTTTAACATGTACAGTCCTTCAGGAAAATTATACTAGATTTGGTATTTTCAGAAGATGCAATCAGTAATATTCCATAAATTCAAACCTTTGTAACTTTGTTCAATCAAATTCGACTAATGGTAACAAAATGAATTTTACTTTGTAGATTTAGAGAAATGTTTGGAAAAATGGATAAAGCGTTATTTACCAAATATTCGAATACTTATTGCTTACACAGTCTATGACCAATAGAGTCATTTTAATTTGTTTTAATTAGGGAGACAGATTAGATGATATGCATTGCTTAATGACGGGGATACATTCTGAGAAATGCATTGTTAGGTGATTTTCTCATTGTGTGAACATTGTAGAGTGTTCTTACAGAAACCGAGATGGTATAGCCTACTGCACACCTAGGCTATATAGTACTAATCTTATGGGACCACCATTGTATATGTGGTCCATTGTTGACCAAAACGTGGTTATGTGGCGCATGACTGTAGTGGGAAAAACTTGATGGAGTATTTTATTTTTTATTTATTTATTTATTTTTTATAATTTTATTTATTTATTTTCCCCCCCAAAGCCCCAGTAGATAGTCGTATGTCATAGCTGCACATCCTTCTGGTTGCTATATGTGGGACACGGCCTCAGCATGGCCGGAGAAGCGGTGCATCGGTGCACCCCCGGGATCCGAACCCAGGCCGCCAGCAGTGGAGCACGTGCACTTAACCGCTAAGCCACGGGGCCGGCCCTGATGGAGTATTTTAAAAGTCTAATTTTTGCTTTTGAATATTCCAATTTAAGGCTAAGAAACTATTGTATAGCATTATTTTATTAGTGTCTCACATAAATAAATGAATACAATTTCCACTGCCCTTACCTATCATCTAATGACACCATAGTCAAACTTAGTGAGGTGGCATGGTGTCAAGTCCCAAGGGACTCCTGGTTCTGGCTCCAGTAACACTCAGAAACTGAAAACTTTGAGTCAATTCATGGTTTTGAAGAATCGTGATATGAAGTTTAAAATGTCTTAAGTACTTTTTGAGGTAAAATACTTTTATTATATCTTTAAAGCAAAGACTTAGTGTATCCAAATTATCATGTTAAGATAATTTTGAAGAAATTGAGTTATATTCAGAATATATATACTTGATTAACAAAAGTAGCAAGTACTGAATTCTTTAAAATGCAGGTCAGTGTCATTGCATATTAGTGTCTGAGAATAATTTACGTAAGAACTATATTGCAAAAGTTTGTTCACCAGGCTTTTCATTTTCAGGCCTCACATGTAACTGACTCAGAAATGTTGCTCGAGGAAGGCCCATCTGATGAAAAGGGGCACCCCGAAGAGAAACTGCCACTAGTTTCAAGGAAGAAAGCCCACTTTGGGGGTTCAGACAATGTTGCTACTATCCCAAATGAAGAGCGGTCTGACAGTGGTTTTCCAAACTCTGTGGTAACTGAATTTTCTGAGGAATCCATCTCTGAAAACTTATCCCCCAACACTACTTCCTCATTGGAAGACCAGGGCGAGGAGGGGGTACCCGAGCCCCAGGAAACGTCTACAGCTCTTCCGCAGAGTTCTTTGATAGAGGTTGAACTTGAAGATGTGCCGTTGTCACAGAGCGCAGGACAGAGGAACCAGTCGGAGGAGCAGTCGGAAGCGTCTTCTGAGCAGCTGGATCAGCTTACACAGTCGACAGAAAAAACTGCGGACAGCAGCTCGGAGGAGATGGAGGTGGAAGTGCCTGTGGTGGACAGGCGGAGCTTAAGAAGAAAGGCCAAGGGGCACAAGGGGCCTGGTAAGAAGAAGGCCAAGCTGACCTGAGTGAAGAAGACACGCACATGGCGAATCCTCTTCTTTGTAACATAACGGTTGTTTTTTAAATATGGTAATTAATAAATAGCATGGGGCACAGGACTAAAATTCCAAAAGTTCAATTTGGACTTATTTATGATGCCGTTTTTCCCTCCCCCTTAGGACCTAGGAGTCACCATTCTTTTTAATTTTTCAGGCTATTTTGTGTAAATACAATTTTTTATTTTTATTAACCATGTTTCGATTTGGGGAAACCAGATCATACTATTTTTTCTTTAGCATTTGGAGACATCTGACCATTAATATTTCAGAAAATACAAATTAAAAAACTGTGAAAGTAGTAGGCTTTCTGTTACTTGTAAGGATCACAGAAATCTTTTATATTAAGGGTTTTAATAGTAAACTTGGTGAGGGTTCTAGAAATTTTATCTCAAATATCAAAACTAATCACCATTTTTTAAAATGTAGTCATGCCTAAACAAAAGTGTCAGTAAATTGGAATAAATATAACTTCAACTAAGTGAGCGCACAAATACGGAAATTTGTGGTCAAAGGTTTATGAAGGTGTTATTTTGGCCTCTTAATTCTTAGTTGTGTAGAGGCAATTTCTTCCTTTGACTTCAATGTCGGTGGAAAGGTAGAAAATCTGTTTCCAACTCACTCTTTAAACATCTCATACTAGTAGTACTGCTAGGGATTTACCTCTGGCATGTGGGCACTAGTGTAAGTATTTGAAATTTCACGTGAAGATGGGGACTGTGCTCTTCTCACCCAGTTAACGTGTATACTTCAGGAGTGTGAGAACCCTTCCTCAGGCTTCTTGAGCCTGCCACTGCCGTGACTCCAGAATCTTACTTATATTCCCCCAGCTTTCATCCACTTCCCTGACCCATGGAGTGATTCCTGTCCAGAGACCTGCATGCCTGCCAGCTTGTGCCCTTGGCATCCATTTCTGGGTAGGTTTGGGGCTGCACCCCAATCTGGGACCTAGGTGGCAGGAATAAAGCTGCTCTGGGAGCTGCAGTTACAAGAGCTTCAGTCACTCTGGAGGCTGTGGTTGTCCCTTTGGTTTTGCTCACTCTTGATTTGTTCCGTGAGGACAGGTTACAAGCTAGCCTGTGTGTATACACTGTGTTGCCATAGCAAAGGCCTTTGCCTAGGAAAACAAAAAAAATCTCTCAATCGTTAATTTTTGTATAGTAATTTATTGAAAAATGAATCAGTTATTCTTAGAATCCAAAGAGAATGTCAGAACAATCCTACTCTTTGGAAGTATTCTGTGTACTCAAATTTGCACTTAAGTTGGAGACTGCTTTGAGACTGTTTAGGTTGTTCTTAAAACAGCTTGGTCCTTACGTGAAAAAAACGTGTTATGACTTTGTGTCATTATTTGAGGTGCTAAGGACTGATGCTGAAGGTTTATTCAGTCTACAGTCAGGTGATGTCATTATATTTGGGGATGTTGGTATTTTAGAAGGATCTAATAAGTTGAGTTAAAATCCTCAAGCCAGCAAAACAGCAAACCCTCCTATTCGTGTAAAATTTTGAATACTTGTATCTCCTACATTTTCTTTAATTACTGGTCAGAGATGAGCCAGATTATTTCACTCTAAATGAAAATTAAAGCACTTTGGCCATTTGTTTTCTTAACAAATGCTAATTAAGTGGAAGAATAAGTATGACTAATACTAGTGTATCTGTTGAACATATATGCTGTTTTATACATTTTGTGGGAAACTTTTGTTAATACTACATTTAGGGAAATAGAGATTAAGATTTAGCAAATTCTTAACCTTTCCATTTTTAATTTCTTAAAATAGATTTAAAAACCTAACACTTAGATATTTTACTTTTTTACTTGGACTGTTCATTGTTCTCTTTAAAATACTTTCTTTAAAAAGGTGTAGTTTAAGAAGATTGAGCTCACTGATGACTCGTGTGAATAGTCACTCATTTTACAAGAAAATGTCTATTCATATATGATCACTGGGGACTAACAGTATAAACTTGTTTGGTTTGTTCTTAAACAGTAAGTGCATTTTAAGCAATTTCAAAATTTTTCAGCACACAGGAAAACTTTTGTTACATATTATCTCTGACAGAAAATGTTATTTTGGGGATTATAGATGGTACATGAGGAAAAGTTAGGTCATGTGGAAAAACCTAATGTTCATGTTCAGTAAAGGAGTTCTATACCCAGTGAGTATAGAATCTATAACAATTTATCCTCAATAAGGAATCTAAATAAAACTTAATCAGATACTTGTAGTTTTTGCAAGGGATTAGAAAAACTTTCAGAATTAGAGGACTGAAATCTGATGTCAGCCAGCTAGGCTAGTTGTTGAGTGTCCAGTCACATTGTATAGTCCTTTGTGATCCCTAGAAGTCTTATTTGTGGAGAAGGGAGTTCACTTCAGTTTGTGTAAATACGTATACATTTCCTTGTGTAATATAAAGCAGTTATTAGCAAAATTTTAGTTCTACTTTCAAGTTTATTCAATTGCTAGACATCACAGAAATATATTTAAGAATTTACTGTAAAGCTCCTCTATAACTTGTAAAGGTGAGAGGGTCTATTATGATTTTTTATAAAATCAAATAGCATGACAGAATGTCAGTCTTCTGTTATTTAAGATGTGTGCATATTCATGGTGTTTCCATTCAGTGCAGAGAATTATCATGGCAAGGATAACAATTAACTGGTGATTAATGGTTCACTTTTAACTGACCACCAGAACATTACCTAAAATGGTTCAGTGACTTTAGAAAAATATCTTGAAGGTTTATGATTGCATCAAATTGAGCCTTTACCTAGAGTCTAAATATCTGCTCTTACGTTCTGCTTTACCCTTAGGGATTACCTTCTAAGGTTTGGTCACACCAGCAAACTGAAACAGATCTTAATGTAAATAAAGAATTTATACTAACATTACTCATCTGTGCAACAGTATTTTAGAAATAAAGTTCTGCCCTGTATGTCCACTAGTAGCAATATGGTGTTTAAGGTGTTATCCAGTCTCTCATGGGTGTGATTAGTTAAAAGTGTTAGGCTTCTGTTTGCATACTTAATATCAAGCTTTCTTGTACAAGATAATTGGCGTATTTTTGGTTCTGAAAAATAAGCAAACTTCAGTTCTATAGTATCCAGTGCTTACCTTTAGTTGATTTATTTCTTTTACTTTCCAAAACTTAAGTCATTCACACATTCCCTATTTCTATTAGTAGCAAAATCATTTGTTAAAATCTGTTAACAAGGTTCAGCTTCTGTCATCCTGAAGTAATTGTATCATACTGGATAATCATTCCCAAGGAACTGGCCTTTCTTTTCCTAAGTGTCTGTGTTGTTCTAAAGCTTCTACTATGTTTATACAACTTAGAAAAGATGTTACATTATTCAGAATATCAAGTCTTACTCAAGTACTTACGTTTGTTTTCTTGATAGTTTTCTTTTAAGTTTCAAAGTAGTAATTAAACCTATATTTTGTGATTGTTTCCTGGTCTGTGTTTTGAAGTTCTTTCCCTTTTCTTTTCCCTAATTTCACTGATGAACATGTGTTTAGATACTGAATTTGTTTAGACATTAAATGATTTTGTTAAAGGTACAATTAATCACATTGGTTGTACTTTCAAGATAAACTTTAAAAAGTAAACAAATTAAAACAATTAACTTAATTGATTAATATGTAGACACCCTAAAGCTCAAAGCTACGTATAATTCAGATCACAAAAGTGCTTTGACCAAGTTATAACCCTGAAACATCAACATTTTTGTATTATCTAAGTAACTGAAAATAAATGTCTTTTTAAGGGCACCAGTGCAAGCTTTTTTTTTTTAAAACTATTTTACCTGGAATTATTTAAACAAATTTTTACCCTTCTAAAAATAGAACTTACTACCTTAAGTTTAGAATATAGAAAATGCTAAAAGTATAAACATATTGGTATATTTTTTCTCACGTTTCAAGTAGAAGATACAGTTCTAGGGTATTACTATAAATGATGAATGACAGGAAAAATTTTTTTTCCATAATAAATCTGATTTAATAACAAGCAAGTTATAAGTGAGAAAATTAGTCCCTTTATACATAAATGTATACATTTTTTAATGTGAAAATAACTTGGCTAAAGCAGCAGTTATATAATATCTACTCTTTGAATAAAAGAAAATGACCTTGGTTTAGAGGAAACACATTTAAAATACTAATTCACTGACCTTGTGTATGAAGTAGTTAAGGATTAATCAGAAGTGAAAGGATTTACCAGAGTTCTTCTGAAGTCTTCCTATTTGGCATAGTGTGCCTCTTCTCATATACTTTGAATGTCAAGACTTGATATTACCACATATTAATGCTACATTTCCTAGGAGTAACGAACAGTGAGGTGGAAGAGACTTCAGGTAAGGTCTCAGGCTTGATAAAGTTTCATAGCCTAGGCCCCATATTTACTTTACTTTTTTTTCTTTTTTAGCTGCAGCTTCCGTGGCTTTGCATATCCAATAGTTGTCTTGAAACTTTTTCTTTTTTTGCTGAGGAAGAGTCACCCTGAGCTAATATCCGTTGCCAATCCTTTTTTTTTTTTTCATGTGAGCTACCACCACAGCACAGCCACTGACAGATGAGTGGGGTAGGTCTATGCTTGGGAACTGAAACCATTCTGCTGACGCGGAGCATGCTGAACTTAACCACTAGTTCCCATATTCAAGTGTGCACTAACCTTGATGGTAAAAGGTGTTTTCAGCTGCACTGGCTTTTCCAGTAATGAGATCCACGTTGCTGAGTACCCACTTACTAATGCAGATACTGATAAAGCAGAATATTCCTATAACTGGTGTTTTTGAGAGAGATAAGATTAGCCCTGAGCTAACATCTGTTGCCAATCCTCCTTTTTTTGAGGAAGACTGGCTCTGGGCTAACACCTGTGCCCGTCCTCCTCTACTTTATATGGGATGCTGCCACAGCATGGCTTGGTAAGTGGTGTGTAGGTCCACGCCGGGAATCCGAACCCTCGAACCCCAGGCCACCGAAGCAGAGCATGTGAATTTAACCACTACGCCACCGGACTGGCCCTACTATAATTGTTTTTTTTTTAATGATTTTTTATATTTTCATTTTTATTTTCTAAGATCAGCCCTGAGCTAACATCCATGCCAATCCTCCTCTTTTTGCTGAGGAAGACCGGCCCTGGCCTAACATCTGTGCCTGTCTTCCTCTACTTCATATGGGACGCTGCCACAGCATGGCCTGACAAGCGATGCATCGGTGCGCTCCCGGGATCCGGCCCTGGGCCGCAGAGCGTGCGAACTTAACTGCTATACCACGGGGCTGGCTCCTATAAATGGTTTTTTTTGTGTGTGTGTGTGTGTGAGGAGATCAGCCCTGTGCTAACATCTGCCAACCCTCCTCTTTTTTTGCTGAGGAAGACTGGCCCTGGGCTAACATCCGTGCCCATCTTCCTCCACTTTATATGGGATGCTGCCACAGCATGGCTTGCCAAGCAGTGTGTCGGTGCGTGCCTGGGATCCGAACCGGCAAACCCCGGCCCGCCACAGCGGAGCGCGAGCACTTAACCACTTGCGCCACCGGGCCGGCCCCTATAATTGTTTTAATTGTTCAATTTTATGAACATCTAAACACTAAACAGACCCAAAAATAAAGACTAATTTGTACAACTGGGCCATTTTAATGTTTTTTACAATAGATTAAATAGTTCTCTTGATGACTGCAGACATGTAAGGCTGTTTGGTAGCATTCAGAAACATCACAGTAATGGTGGTTTTCCTGATTGGTGTGTAGTCTTCAATAACTATAAGGAGTTACTTCTAGGAAACTGCTGTCAAACCAGTAAGACTGCATTTATGCATCCATCATTTTCAGGATTGTTGGTAACCTGGGCATATTTTCCTAATGAAAACAAAACAGAAAAAGGAGGGATGTTAGCTAGTAAAAATTAATTTTAAAGAATATAACCTTTGCCCAAAATATTTCTAATTACTACTTTTAAGAAAGAAAAAATGAACGATAGTAGGATAAATGAGATTGTATAAAATTAAATCAAGAACAAGCTTGAATACAATTTTTGAATACAATTTTTATATAAATATTGTTTTTTACAAATGGCGGTCAGCTCCCTTCTGTTCCTATGTTGTATTAACAAGCTGTTGTGGACTGACCTGAGCATTGCTACTTTTCCACATAATTCTTATGGGAAAATGCATCGAGTTTTAAAAAAGTTTCAAGTCAATTTAACAACCTATCTTAAAGTTGAGGTCAGCCAACGTGAAGTATGAGCCAGTGGCTCATATGAAGACTCAAGAAGTTATACGGTGTATTCTTCCCTTTCAAAGAACATTAAAGTTGAGAAATATCTGGGCACTAAAAGCAGAAAACTAAGAAAATGAGGGAAAAAATAAAAAATTGCATGAACCATTTTGGTTTTTAATTATTACTGAAACAGTGTGGCTATGTGCTTGACGTATGCCTCCCTTCCCAGACTCATGGTTAATTTATTGTGTTTTCTTCCAGTATTTTTTAGTTATAACTTTGCATCTGCTTCCCTCATAACTAAGGCCTTTTTAAATAAACAGCATCAAAATAAATCTAGCAATATAGTACATCTTATGTAACTGAAACCAATAAGCTAAATTAAAAAGAACTGCATTTCTTTTTTTTTTTATTTTTTTTTTATTTTTTCCCCCCAAAGCCCCAGTGGATAGTTGTATGTCGTAGCTGCACATCCCTCTAGTTGCTGTATGTGGGACTCGGCCTCAGGATGAACGGAGAAGCGGTGCCTCGATGCGCACCCGGGATCCGAACCCGGGCCACCAGCATCGCAGCGCGCGCACTTAACCACCAAGCCACAGGGCCGGCCCAGAACTGCATTTCTAACTACTTTTTCTACAAAAAGTATTCTTCCTAAAGATTTAAATCTGTTTTACATCAAGTTTTAACTTATCTAGCTCTTCTGCATTTAAATTTGCTGTGTACTTTGTCAACCTGAAAATTTCTATTTTAGGATTCTAACAGCAGCAGCCCCATATTCAAAAATTTACTTACCCCAAATAACCTTGCCTCCTTGTGTCACAAGGCCCAACTCGCTCACATTCACTTCAATGACAGTACCTTTGGTAATAACACCCAAAGTTGTATATAGCGGGGACGAGGGATTCTTCTTTACACCAAGTATTGGCAGGCAAAAGGTGGCTTTCAGTTCAGGATGTGTTACATGGGCCTTCTTGAAACGTAAGCCCTAGTAAGTCAAACATGAGAATGTTTTAAGTCCAAAATACAAAATGCTAACAACAATGAAGAATGATCTTTTTGCCTCGGTTTTCCCATCATCTCAAAAAAAACCAAAGGATTGAATAAGGTCAAATCTTAAGGCATTAAATAAAATACTTACAATTAATTCTACAGATTAAAAACCTGATATGGGATAAATATGTGGGGAAAAAACACCAAACCTGTACTCCTGAAAAGTGCTTACCACGGAACAGCTCCCTAGCACCACCCTCAGTTCTCCCCCTGCCCAGCTATCTACACTTACTGAGGACGTGAGACATGCCAGGTGCTATGCCAGAGCTCACCAAGAGAGCATTTAAACATAACCCTACAACCCCCCTACCTTTTTGTTAAATGAGAAAACAAGCATTGGCAGGTTATGACTTGTTCCCAGGTTAAATGGTGTGTGGATAGCATCAAACTTAAGTATTCTGATTCCAAGTCCTTCTATACCTCAGCTACCTCCCGTGATGAGAAAGGGGTGGGCTGTCAGCTTTTTTTTGTGTTGATGGTTAATACTGGTCAAAGACTGGAGAGAGCCGAGAGAGGTCTGTTACAGAGACCAGAGTCACCCAGTCACCTAGACTCGGTCTTTTGAGGTGTAGCACTTTAGAAGCCACAAGACTTGGCAGTCTCTTAAATTTGAGTTTTGCCTGTATGGGGGTAGGGGACAAATGATACTAAATCAAGTTCTTAGTGATGAACTCATTAATCAAGCTTGTAAGAAATATACCATTCAGAATGCCATCTGATTAATTCACAATAAGAAATATATCTGCCAAGCTACAGAAAACCTAGAACAGCATGGCTAGTATATTCTCTCCCTGTAGAACTGGTAAGGTTACCAAAATGTATTTAGAAGATTATGAATATGAAATCAAAGTAAGGAGAGTCTGTGATGTAACCCAGGGGTGGATGAATGTTTCCCATAAATGACAAGATAGTGAACTCATTAGCTCTGCAGGACATACGGTCCGTGTTGCAACTACTCAAACTCCGAAGAAAAAAAATCGGCCATGGACAATATGTAAATGAACGGGTGTGGCTGTATTCCAATAGAACTTTATTTATAGAAACAGGCTGTTTGACAACATTTTAATCCATTAAAAATTATTCAGGTTGAGAGCTAGAGTAACACTGCCAACTTCCCTCTCTCTGATTGTTTTTCTAGGCAGGCTAGATATCCAGTTGGGAGAGTAATTCAGTCTGTTTAAAGGGATTTTGCAAAAATATATCTTCAAATATACAGGGTGCGGAGATTGGTTTTGACCATCACTGCTGTCAAGTGAAATTAAAGCAAATTTTAGATTCTCTTTTTTCAATAATTGCATACTGAATGTTTTCAAAAGCGTTAAGATACTTCCCTAACTAAACTGGAACCGACTTTTGAAAAAAGTCCTACTCAAGTAACTGTTCTCAAAGACAAGTGTCAGGCATATAGTAGATCACTTGTTGAATGAGTAAAATGACTTCATGTGAAAAATGAAGATTCTAATAGGTCATATTTAAAAGTCAGGTTTCACTGACAATATCTGTATTGGAAATTCTTTCTCATCTCAAATCCCTTATGAAGCTGAAGACAAGATTCCTGACCATAGTGGAAAAGTGCTAAGCAATCCCTATCAATAACTTATAATAACAAAAATAAAATGTCTTTCAACCTGTTTTTTGTATCAATTTTGGAATTTTCAGGAAATCATAATGTACTTTAGCCAGTTTAACAAAGGAACTAATACTTAAGCCACCGTACTCTTGCAAGGGACTTACCATTGGCCTAATGAATCTTTCATACTTAGGTGGTTTTCGAGTAAAACCATCTCCAACAAAGCAGACTTTAGTAACCATCCTCTTCCATGCTTTCTTCTTTCTCTTTCCTGTTCGAATAACTTTTAATACTTCTGTTTCTCCCTGAGCACGGACTTTGGGCAGAGGGACTTCCCATTTCCCCTAAAAAGAGACCACAGTTAATATTTATATTGTGAGTAAAAGACAATGAGAATAAAAAATCAAATATGTTTTAGTTGTACAAAGTAGTAGATTCACTTTTTTCCTTAACCAACAAGATTTGGGCTTGACTGTTTTCTAGAGGTTTGAACCGTCTCCTTACAAGCCCTAAATTAATGGGAATGAGTGAAGTTTACATACCATGGGTACATTAAATAAAATGGTTTGCTTTAGCTAAAAATCTTAATGCTTTGTTATGGATGAAAAATACCACCTGTAAAGCAGTGACTTCTCTAAGCAGTATATGTGCTTACTAAATAGTTAATAGTGGAAAACTGGAAGACTGTCTCCACCTCTTAATATATCTTTGTATTTCTACCTTGAATGGATTTTTAGATTACATTACTAGTAAGAAAGAATCATCACCAGATATTTTCTACGTCCCTAGAATGCAAATTCTATGAAAAACCTGAAGTGGTGGAAGGCAACAGAAAGAATTCTGCACTTATTACCAAGACACAGGTTCTAGAAGCAACTCTGCCATTTCACAGATATGTGACCATGAAGAATGATTTGCAATCTCCTGGACTCTAGTCCCTTCATTTATAAACTGAAGAGGGATTAAGTAGATCATCTCTCAAGTTTCTATTGGTGCTAAAGTTCTAACATTCTAGTTTTGGATAATTACAAAAAACAAGCAGTAAGATTTTTAAAATCAAATTTGGAGACTGTAACTTCTTTAAATACAGATACCACATAGTCTGCTGCGATCCACAGGTGTTTAATAATAGTATCTATGCCTTTTTCTCTGTTTTTAGTAGAATTTAACCTAATTTGACATCAAGCACAATCCAGAAGTATTAAACATTCAGCAGGTTTTTTTTTTGTTTTTTGGGTGTTTTTTGGTGAGGAAGACTAGCCCTGAGCTAACATCTGTTGCCAATTCTCTTTTTGCTGAGGAAGAGTGACCTTGAGAACATCCGTGCCCCATCTTTCCTCTACTTATATGTGGGACACCTGCCACAGCATGGCTTGACAAGTGGTGCATAGGTCCGAGCCTGGGATCGGAAACTGCAAACCCCAGGCGGCTGAAGCAGAGCACGAAAACTTAACCACTACGCCACCAGGCCAGCCCTTCAGCAGGTTTTTTTTTTTTAAGTCAGATTACTTAGGGTGTTTTCCACTAGTCTACTTTTTAACCAATTCTGACACTGCAGGGCAGTAAAGTAAGAAGTAGTTGTATCTTTCTCCACAACAGCACAGCATTAGGTGTTGTCAAGTATAGGAAGCCATTAAAATGCTGAATTTGACAATCACCGATTACTCACTAACTTTTTGTAAATAATTTTTTTTATAACTAAAGACATGTGGCATTCTAATAAATTTTTAAAAACCTGTTGATAAATGCTAAAATATTCTGGTGATGAGAAAGCAAATTTTTTATTACTTAAACATTTTATGTAAAATGAAATTTACAAAGACTTCAACATCTAAATAATGGGAATAGTAGTTGGACTTCATGTTTCCAATTAAACTGAAGAAACAAACTAAGAACTCAAATCTGAATTTAAGTAATTCTTCTGAACAAAAAGAAATAAAGACTTTAATTTTTAGTGCTTACCGCTTTCTCTTTTCGTTTTTGTTTAATCATATTGGAAAGTACTTTAGCTCTGGACTGTCCCTCTCTATCCAGCAGATACGCAGGTACTGCTCCTTGTGGAGTCTTTTCATCATTCTTTTGTTTGGTGTTTCTCTTTTCATGCATCTTGATACTACCAAAAAAAAATTCAAGATTATGTTTTAATAACTATTACTCAAAATATGTCAATTTGTTACAACAAATAAATGATCACCTACGTCTTTTTCATTTGGATTTTCTCAGCATGGCGCTGTTTATGGTACAGCTTAGCTTTCAGACCAATCATCTTTTTTGCCTTCTTTGAACGTTCGTGAGCTTCTCGACCTTCCTTCTTTCTCTTTTTCTCGTGGTAATCCAAACGATATCCATAGCGCTTACGGTGTAACTCAATATATTCGTTTTGTGGCTGTAACAATACATGAAATGTTACTTTAATTTTAAAAATTGACAGAATTACTCTAAAATACTTTCTTTTGAGCAGCATATAAAGCATAGAAGGCCCTATGTCATCCAAATGTTCACTTGCTTAAATAACTCTTGCACTATTAAGCCTATTCATGTGATGTAAGTTAAATAAATTTTGATCCTGGATGAGATGAGGTATCAGGACTTACATCTGTAATAATCTCAGTGCAAGTTACTGTTCTTTGAAGGGAACTATCCAAAATCCACTGGACCACAAAAGGGATGATCGGATTCCATGATCTCTTTTTTTCTGAACATCAGTCAGTAATCTGGTTCTCAATATCATCATCATTATTCATACTTTTTATTTAAAAAAATTAAGTCAGTTTTATTGAAGTATAATTTAAACACACTGAAACATGCTCTTTAGGTGTAGGTGTACAGCTGTAAGTTTTGACAAGCTATACATTCTGTAACCACCAGTCAAGACAGAATATTTCCATCACTCCATTAAGGTCCCTTGTGTCACTCTCAAGTCAATCCTCTTTTTCCATCTCCAATCTAATATCTATCCCTCTAGTTCTGCCTTTCCCAGAATGAAATGAAAATGGAATCTACGCGAGGTAGCCTTTTGCATGTAGCTTCTTTCACTTAGCCTAAGGCTTTTGAGATTCCCCCACATCATGGCATGTATCAGTACTTCAATCCTTTTTATTGCCAAGTAGTATTCCATTGTATGGACACAGCACCGTTTGTTTATCCATTCACCAGCTGATGGATATTTGGTGGTTTCCAGTTTTTAGTGACTAAACTTCTGCACATAAGCCTTTGTGTGGTCAGAGGGCAAACTGTTTCCCAAAGTGGCTGCAGTATTTTGCGTTTCACCAGCAATCTAGGGGACCCCCTTTTGCTTTTTAAGCGCCTGTTTTATTCTACACGCCAATTTTATCTTAAACACATGGCCCCAGTCCATTTGCATTTTAAGACTGCAAAAAGAAAATAACGATGCAAAGCCAACCCCAGGGGGGAGAAGAATGCTAAGCAGCAATCAACACGGCACCACCTATCGGGTGTGGGGTTTTCGACTGCTATCACGTAAACCTGGCAGCAACACGAGAAAAGTACGGACTGCCATTCACAAGAAACAGAGCTGAGCGATGCAGCGGAGAGAGAGGGGGTCAGGCAGGCAGACTCCGGCTGCAGGCCGGCTCCCCACTTCATCAGCGGCCGGACCGAGGGAGGCGCGCCTTCCGTCTCCGGAGCAGAAACGCGGGGCGGGACTAACGCCCGCGGTCCAGGCATCGCCGGGCTCCGGCTCCGACGGCCACACGCAGGTGGCGAGCCAGGAACTTAACAGTGAGGCCTGTCTCGCTCCAAAGCCTGTGCTCTGGCACCACCGCGTCCCCAGGGTGAGGTGTTTTCACTCCACGGAGCCCACCCTCGTCCCTGCAGCGGCGCCTCGCTTCCGCCCCCACCCTCGCCCCCAGGCCCCCCGCCCCACCCACTCGGACGCCCCTTGTCGCGAGCGCCCGAGGCGACCTCCTCACCATGCTGCGGGCCGCCGGGGCGCGGAGACGGTCTCAACTTTCGGGTCTCGGGACCCACGAGCCAAGCACGCAACCGCGACAGGAAAGGGACTCCCAAAGCGACGGACTGCACAGAAGGCGCGACGCATGCGTTCCGGGCCTCCGCCCTGCGCCTTTAGCCGGAAGTTGCCGGCCGGCAGCGTTTGCGTGGTGCACCGCCGGAAGTGGGAGGCCGGACGGCGGCGGCAGACCGACAAGGAGCCGGTGTCCTTGTGGCGGGGCCTGGGCGCTCGACGAGGTGGCGCGTGGCGAGGGGAGGCCTTCGGCGCGGCCGGCCCTCGCGCCCTCCACAGCCGGCGGCCAGAGGCCGGCCCCGGCGTGCGGCCGAGCGCCAGGTGCGTAGCGGCCGCGCCGGGGCCGCGGACCGCGGGGGCCGCCCAGCCTCGGAGGGGCCGCGGGGCTCCCTCCGCCGTCCGCGGGAGCGGCTGGCGTCCGCGCGTGCCGCCGCGTGGCGCGTGTGCGCGACTGAGCGGGAGGGAGGCGCGAAGACTCGGGGCAGGAGGCAGCGTTCCGGGCCTCTGCCGCCGTCGGCGTGGACGGACGGCGCCCCCTGTTTCTGGGCTGGTTTCGGAACGTCCCGAGGCCCTTCGGTGCGCGGGGCAGAGCGCGGAGTGCGTTCGCGTTTAGTGGTCGGCTGGCGCCGCCGGCGCAGGCGTTCGCGACGAGACGGCACGTGTCACTACGGAGACCGTCGGTTTCACCTTTTCACTGCCCAGTCGCGGACGTTCCCTTAGCGACGCCGCTGTGTGCAACGTGACTTAGTTACGATGGGAGCGCGAGTAACCGCGCCGAGAGCCACGTTTTTCACTTTCCGGACGTCTTGGCGCTTGGATTGGACGCAGTTTGTTAATGCTCCATCTTCTAGTGTGATCTGTCATTTTCTTTAAAACCTGATTCGCAGGAGCCTTTGTGTATTTTCAGATACCATAAGTTATGTAATCTCTCTTCTAGAATACACTTCCTCTGCTGTTGCCTCCCTCACCTACTTCAGGTCTTTGCTTAAATGTCGCTGTTTAGTGAGGCCTTCCGTGACCTCCCTCCTTGCCATTGCAACCGCCCCACTCCCCTTTGCTGCTTAGTTCTTCTCTGTAGCACCTGTCACCATAGGAGATGCTGTGTGTTTCATTTCTTGGTGTATTGTTCGTCTCCACGGACTAGCACAGGGACAGTGCGAGTGCTGGGCTTGTCTTTGTTCCCTACTCTGAACCCCATCACCGAGAAGGCGCTGGTGGACACACGATAAATTCTCGTTGAATAAATGACCTGAATTCTCATACCAGTCCTGTGATGTGATGGCTGGAAAGACAGCTCGGAGATTCTAAGTGCTTTATTGAAGATCGCAGAAGACTTGGGACTCCAGCAGGTCCTCTGACTGCAAAGGCCAGTCTGATCTTTCCACCACAAGCGAAGGGCCCACTTGGCATTTGTATGATAATTAAAAGTTTATGGAAAGTTTTTAAAAGAGTTTTTATTGAAGTGTAACATACACTCAGAGAAATGCATACTCTAGATGTACGTTTCAATGGGTTTTCAAAACCCAAAGGCACCCATGTAAGCAGTGCCCAAATCAAGAAATTGCATTAACTTGCACCCCAGAAGGTCTCCTCATGCCTTTCCAGTCCCTGCCACTCCCCACGGTAAACACTATCCTGACTTCTGACAGAATGGAGTAGTTTTGCCTCTTTTATACTTTACATAATTGGAATCATACAGTATAAACTCTTTTGTGTTGGTTTCTTTTGCTTAACATTGTGAGATTTATCTTTATTGTTTCTTGTTGTAGCTCTTTCAGCTTAGGGAAATTTTTAGTAGGTTTGCTTCAGTTGTGAACTCAGGATGTTTTTTATCTATAATTCTCAAAGCCACTAATGCCCTTTTTTCCTTCTGAATTGGGAATAGAAGATAAATGAAGTGTTTTTTTTGTTGTTATGAGGAAGATCAGCCCTGAGCTAACATCTGATGCCAGTCCTCCTTTTTTGTTGTTGTTGTTGAGGTAGACCAGCCCTGGGCTAACATCCGTGCCCATCTTACTCCACTTTATATGGGACGCTACCGCAGCATGGCCTGACAAGCGGTGTGTCGGTGTGTGCCTGGGATCCGAACCGTCGAACACTGGGCCTCCGAATCGGAGTGCATGCACTTAACTGCTTGCACCACCGGGCAACCCCTAAATGAAGTTTTAAAGGTTAAGCAGTGGTCGAATTTTGATTTGTGTAAAAAAGAGAGGGCAGTGTGGTTGGCTATGTTGTTTATCATTTGTTCTTGCTTTCATCTGTGATTTCGGGATAAACATGGCCTAAACAGATCAATGTCAGCAAAGAGCTCTCTTTAGAAAATTAACTTCCTATATACATCTACCAGAAGTGTATACTAGATAGCCAGTCTTTGCTTTTTGGCAATCAGAAGCATAAAAATGTATTCCTATGTCTGGATGAAATTTTAAATGGTAATTATTGGTATAGATAAGATTAGAAGTGATAAGCCAGGAGGATGTGAGAGCTACTTCATAAATTGATTGTGTGTGGTTAAAAACTCGGTCTTATTTACGTTAAAGAGGAGGAACAGATACAGTAGTAAGACCTTTACAAAAAGTATTAGAAATGAAATGTTCGTTATTGTGATATGTGAGAGACAGACTAGAATTTTTAAAGCTAACTTTTTTCTTGAGTGGGGCTCATGTGTTACTCATTTTTATATTTCTAATAACAACTCCTTGTGTTGCTCCAATAAATGTTAGATGAACAAGAAATTGGAAAGTGCTTTATTAGTCCAATCGACCTAAATTTAAGAGTTTCTTTCACTACTGAGCGTTTTTTTTTAGTAAGTAAAAGTTATTTTGGCAAACTTTTTTCTTGGATGAAGTTAAAGTCTAGAACTAACTTTTAAAATTTAGATAAATGTCTTGTTTTAGAACTTGTGCCAGAAATAAATTTTGTAGTGAAAATGAGTGTTTAGATTGATAGCTTCAGGTGATCTATTCAACATGAAGAGAAAAAAAGCAAAGATGATATTAGGGATTGATATTAATCAATAGTGAACATATTGGCCTGATACGTTCTAAAAAACGTTGGATATGACACATCTGAAATGAAGTTTCTGATTTAGAAGTTACTGAGTACAGCAACAAATACCAACAGCAAATGCGGGCTCTTTTAAGTTGATGCTTTAGGATCTCCTTTCCTACATTAGTTGATCCTCAGCAACGTCGTCTTCTATTCTGCTTGTATACTAATGTATTTTGTGGTTGTCCCATGATTCCTGTTTTTGTGTAGTAAGCCTTACAGACATGATAGTCCACTGACTTTTTTTTTTTTTGGTGAGGAGATCAGCCCTGTGCTAACATCTGCCAATCCTCTTTTTTTTTTTTTTTTTTTTGCTGAGGAAGACTGGCCCTGGGCTAACATCTGTGAACATCTTCCTCCACTTTATATGGGACGCCGCCACAGCATGGCTTGCCAAGCAGTGCATCGGTGCGCACCCAGGATCTGAACCGGCGAACCCTGGGCCGCCGCAGCGGAGTGTGCGCACTTAACTGCTTGCGCCACCAGGCCGGCCCCCACTGATTTTTTTTTTTAATAGTTCCTGGATTCTTTTTGTTTACTGGTTGTGTAACTTGTTGCTAATAATGTAGAATGGATATTTACCTGTTTTTTCTCATAACTGCCCTTCTTGTACAATCAGGTGTTACAACTTGTAGTGTGCGCTTATGTATTCTCCAAGGCCTGAGAAGTTCTGGGCCTTATAGAATAACTCACTTGGCAGCACCAGTAGGAAACCATTGTCGTTGAAGGTCCTTGTCTTGACATGAGTACAGCCATGTTTGGCCGCTCCATTGACCTACAGCCACCAGCACAAAAAAGAAATACAAGGCTGCTTTCTGTGTGGTGGGAACTGGCCTTTTCCCGGGAACTGGCCTTTCTCCCACGGAGAGAGTTGCAAGTTGTAACATTTCAAGGCTCTTGGAGCGTCGTAGCCCGGAATGGACTGGCCATCTGTGCCGGGCTGAGACGATAACCAGAGAGAACAATGCACGTACACAACTACTGGGCTGGGACGTTAGCCAGGGGGCTCAGTGCACGTACGCCACTGATAACCATTTTGTGCATGGGAACACTAAATGCTTGCTCTGCAAACTCTGTAGTTGCTTACTCTGAAAATTACTGATGGTATAAAAACTGCTGGAAACTGAGCCCTAGTGAGAGTTCCACCTGTGGAAGGGACACCTTGCCCAGGACGTGTGATCCTTGCCCAGCCGCGTCGATTGACAGGGCTCTCCTGGCAGTGGGGCGTGGATGTTGTGAGTAACTGATTTGATATGAAGTAATTGATTTGATATGAAGTAATTGATTTGATGTGTTCTCTTTTCGGTCAACCTGGTGTTTCTCTTTCCGGTTGATTTGTGTCATTTCTCTTCAGCTGATGTGGGTGTTTTCCCTTTCAAGTCGGGCTGATGTTTTTTTTCCCTCTTAATATTTGACCTATTTGGATCTGTTTGCAGACTGTTGCCTTTACTATCCTCTATATAATAAAATATACCTTCGGTCCATTTGTTTGGAGTGGAAAGTGTCTTTTACGTCTCCGATCGAATCCCCGAACCTCTCTTAACAGTCCTAGACCCATGAGGAAGAAAATCACTGGAGAGCCATAAATGACTTCATAGGTCCAAACAAATGTTTGAGGCATTGTGCTAGGCACTGCTGGTAGATCTGCCTTCCTTTTCGGGAGCCCGCAGTAGTAGAGAGAGTTTGTAAGTATCGTATTTGTCATAAGTAAATGTAAGTTCCAAGTGTTATGAAAACACAGGGAAGGTGGTATTAAAACTTTCTGGGAAATAAGGAAAGGCTTCCAAGCTGGAGCTTGAAGATTGACTAGAAATTGACCAGGTGTGGAGTTGTGGGGATTCTAGAACTGTTTTCAACAGTGGCAGCGTTGCTTGCAAAGATGTGAAGGTGTCAGAGCATGGGGTGTCTGGGGAATTTTGGCCAGAGCTCCTGGATAGAGAGTAGGCAGTAGGAGAGTCTGAGGCTGTGAAGGTAGTTGGGGACAGATTTGTCGTATTAAGAATCTTTAAAGGTTTTTAAATAGGGAAGTGATGAGATGAGGTTCTTTATTTGAAGGATGTGTGTAAAAAATGGATTAAAGCAGTATTACTCAAGTGATTTGAGTATTATCTTTTAAGACTGGTCATATCTGAATGTCACCTGTGCTATTATTTACTTAATATTTTTCCTTAAATTCACATTTTTATGTAAATAAATTTAACTTCCTCTTAAGGAACACTATCTACAAAATCACAGATTTTGTCGGTTATTTTTTCTAATATTTATTTAGTAAATAATTTTTTTGTATATAAACTAAAATAATCATGGGCATTCATTTTGGGAAACACAGTGTTGGAATAAGTTTTCAAAATTTTTAGTCTGTATGAACCCTTCAGAATCTTAAAAATGATTCAGAATGCCAAAGAATTTTGTTTATGTGGGTTATAATTGATATTCAAATATTAGAAAGTAAAGCAAAACTTTAAAATATTTTAGTAATTCATTTAGAAATAATAAATTCATTAAATGTTAATGTTAAGTAGTATAGTTTCATGAAAAATACCTGTATTTTTCCAAAACAAAAATAATTTAGTTTCAAGAGTGTTTTATATTGCTTTATAATTTTGCAAGTCTCTTTAATGTCTGGCTTAATAGAAAATGGCTGGCATCTTGTATGTGCTTCTGTATTTAATTATGTTACTATATATATGTTTATTTTTGGTTGAAGTGTGTGAAGAAAATCCAGCCTCATACATGCCTGGGTTTGGGAAAGGGAGGAATATTTTAATAGTCTTTTCAGAAAATTGTGGGCCATCTTAATGCTTTACCAGGCTTTGACAAGTGGTAGTTTCTTAAAGGTTAGTTGCAATGTGGAATCAAACCATATTAGTGAGCTTTTTGTATTCTGTTGTTAGAATCCGTTGTTCTATTTTAGAATAGATCTAACATGCATGATTTTGCAAACATCCTGAAATTTGGCATTAGAAATGAAGAAGAGGGAATGGATTCAGGATAAATATTTAGGAAATAAAATCAAAAGAATTTGATGACTTCCTAAATAAGGGTAGTGAACGTTTTTGTCTTAAGATACAGAAACGAGCAGATTTAGGAGGAAAAATAATGAGTTTTGACATGGCTTCTCATATAACATGATGCACGATAGTTTAACCTTACCTGTTTACTTGTCTCCCTGCCCCCCCAATCTCAGATGCTTCTATGCATTTCTCATAGCTTTGATAGTGTACTTGAAACATAGTATTTAGTAAATGTTTTTATTTTTTTAATTTTTATTTTTTTGGTGAGGAGGATTAGCCCTGAGCTAACATCTGCCAATCCTCCTCTTTTTGCTGAGGTACATTGGCCCTGGGCTAACATCCGTGCCCATTTTCCTCTACTTTGTATGTGGGACGCCTGCCACAGCATGGCTTGATAAGCAGTGTGTAGGTTTGTGCCCAGGATCTGAACCTGCAAACTCCAGGCCACTGAAGCGGAGTGTGCGAATTTAACCACTATGTCGGCCTCTAGTAAATGTTTTTAAACTAAAGATGCTTGGTTTCTATAGTTATAGAAGAAGAGGACTTGCTCTTGTGTATTTTCTACATGATTTTATTTTTACATATTTATGGTAGAAAAATATGAATATATAGGTAAACCGAAAAGTTATACTACTGATGAGAACTACCAGTGAGAGATGAGCAAGTTTAACATGTAGACGCTTACCTTTCTATACTTAATTCTATACATTTACATAAAAATGCATTTTGGTTGGTGTATTTTTATAATTTCAGTAAATCTTTTTCTACAATATCTTCATCTCTTTCTTGAAGAATTAAAGTGTGTTGAAAAAGTACGGGACATTTTAAGCTTGAGAACCATATTTCTCATGTTTAGTCAGAATTATCATTTTCTGAATGATGTGTTGAGTTTTTGATAGCTAAAAATATTGTTCCTACTTATTTTTTTTTGGTGAGGAAGATTAGCCCTGAGCTAACATCTATTGCCAATCCTCCTCTTTTTGCTGAGGAAGATTGGCCCTGGGCTAACATCTGTGCCCGTCTGCCTCTACTTTACATGGGACGCTGCCACAGCATGGCTTGACAAATGATGCGTTGGTCCGTGCCTGGGATCCAACCCTGCGAACCCCCTGGCCGCCGAAGCAGAGCCTACAAACTTAACTGCTATGCCACTGGGCCGGCCCTCTGTTCCCACTTTTTAAAAGTAATACATTTTTACCATATATATTACATATGCCTTACTTAGATATGTCTCACTGACATGTACTACATAAACTTAGTTTTATAATTTTGTATATTTCTTTTTCAGAGAATAACAGTTCACAGGGCCAAGATGCTGTCCAACTCAAGGATATTTGCAGTGAATCATAAGAAAATATCCAGCTTGAACATTAATGTAAGCTTTTCTTGTAAAATTAAGTGTACTTCAACAATTTCAGTTACTTTACTTCCCAAGAGACCGAGTATGTCTCATATACTAGTATATCTTTATCTTCAGCAGTTTTTTTTTTAATTTTATTTATTTATTTTTTCCCCCAAAGCCCCAATAGATAGCTGTATGTCATAGCTGCACATCCCTCAAGTTGCTGTATGTGGGACGCGGCCTCAGCATGGCCAGAGAAGCGGTGTGTCGGTGCGTGCCCGGGATCCGAACCCGGGCCGCCAGCAGCAGAGCACGCACACTTAACTGCTAAGCCACGGGGCCGGCCCTTCAGCAGTTTCTTAACAGGGAGTATGAGAGATCCTATAACCGAGAAGAAGCATGCTTTATCATTAGTCTGTAAATTCATTTTGCTACTTTAAAGTCACCTGTGCAGCATTTTGAAGAACATCTATTTCTGTGTTCCATTTTGGGGCTGTTAGTGGCCCAAGGAGTTACATAGTTTTTCTTAGTGTTTTCATTGCTGATGCTTTCAGACTACACACCCTGTGACAGGTAGATACTATTTTACCCTGGTCATGATGCAGTGGAAATATTTTCTTAGGAGAATAGTGTTTTAATGCCAGAAACTTGGTAACTAATGTAGAAATCATATGGACGGCACAGGCATGCATTCCATGATATCATAAAAGGCGACTGTGGCAACCCCAGATCATTGCATACACTAACCATAACAGTTCCAAATATATTGGCAGCCATTAAATGTGTATCTAGTGGTCTGGGGATAAATTGGGATGGAGAATATTCAGCCTCTATGTGGGAACATTAGGAGAAGATACCTGGGGAACTTTTAAAACTGCCAGTCCCTGGTTCCCCTAACTTCTCCCCCGACAGTGTTTTTAAAAAGCTTTCCAGGTGATTCTAATGTGTAGCTACTGTTATAAATCCTGAAAACAGCTAATGGTTTTAGAGTTCATGACCCCCACCAGCTCTTAGCAGCAATGGAGGAGAACCAAGGAGCATCCAGGATGAGAGACCATATTTAACCTCTCTGACTCTCTGGAAACTTGAGGGTCGGGGTTCTCAGTGATAGCTGTCAGAATCCCCAGCAGGGCTTGTTAAAACACAAATCGTTGGGCCCCATCCCGCAGTTTCTGATCCTCTTGTCTGGAGGGAGCCTGGGAGTCTGTCTTGCAGACAAGTTCCCCAGGAAGCTTGTGCTGCGGGGCTGGGGGAACTGTCGTCGGAGGTCAGCTCAAAATGGCAAATCTGTATTAATTTTATCCTTCCTTCCTGAACGTATTTTGGGGTTGTCACTCTTGAAAAGAATTGGAGTTAATAAGTTGGGACTACTTTAAGGAGATTCAAAGTAGTTTATCTTCTGACAAAGCATAGTTATGATGTTAAAAGTACTGTAATAAATCATGCTAAAATAAAATTAATGTCAAGTTTCTTTTTCTTCTCACTAGAATATGTGTTGCTGTAAAATAAGAGCAAGTTTAAAAAGATTAAAGCCACATCTGCCTCTTGGAAGAAATTACAGTTCCCTACCAGGTACGAATGTTAGATTTTTCTCATTTTTCTTAAACTGTTTGCTTCCTTGCTTTCTTCTCCCTCCCCCTCTACCCTCCTCCCTTCCCCTCCCTCTGTCTCTCCTCCCCGCTCTGTCTCTCCCTCTATCTTCCTCTTCCTCCTCAGTCTCCCCCTTCCCCCCACCCTTCCCTTCCTCCTTGCCTCTTTTCTTCCCTCATCTCTCTCTCTCTGTCTTGTTTGCAAGCATATCCCTTATTAGGGGTCTCCAGTCATTTTGAAAACAGTGGCTCCTTTTTACTTCTTGGCTATTGAGATTATTAGGAGTTGGGACTATTATGATAGGTGTCAGGAGGGACTGTCAGTAGACTTATGCTCCTCATCTGCTGGCCATCCTAATAAGCAGAGCAAAGGGAAGGGTTGGTGGCTTCAGTGGCTGGCTCCAGAAGTTTAGCATGTGAGTCTACTTGTAGAGTTCTCTTGCTGTAATATCTTGATTTTCTAGCCCATTTATGGTTTTTATACAAAAGAAAACTGTTTTTTGTCAATAGAGGTTTACCAGAATAATTTATTTTGAAGGTTCTTAAGAGTAGTTTGGTTAAATATTTATCTTGGATAGTTTATGTTAGGTGATATGGCTGTTAAAAGCTGGAAGGCCGAGGAACTGACTAATTCTGAATGTCCTTGTGTTTGAAGTTAGCAAGCATGGGGAGACTCGATAAATCTGCTTTCATCCTGTTACTGTTCTCATTACCATCTTTTTTTTTTTTTGCACTTTATTTATTTATTTTTTTGTGAGGAGGACCAGCCCTGAGCTAACATCCAGTGCCAATCCTCCTCTTTTTTTTTTTTTTTTTTTTGCTGAGGAAGACTGGCCCTGGGCTAACATCCGTGCCCGTCTTCCACTACTTTACATGGGATGCTGCCACAGCATGGCTTAACAAGTGGTGCGTTGGTGCGCGCCTGGGATCTGAACCGGCGAACCACGGGTCACCGCAGAGGAATGCGTGCACTTAACAGCTTGCGCCACTGGGCCGGCCCCTCATTACCATCTTTGTCATGTGGGAATAATGGAGTAAAAATGCTGACTGGCTGTCACTTGTAAGGGCATGTGAAGTTAATGGCCTGCATTATTGGTGGATATCTGGGTTTCTATATTTTGTCCCTGCAGATTTAACTGTAGCAGTACAGATTGTTTTTCAATCTTCAAACCTCCATGAGATTTTCAAAATATAATAGAACTCTTCTTAATTTGTTATAGAAATTTGGGAGAACTGGTTTCAATAGCAGGAAGGTATAGATTAAATTTATAAATGTAACTCCATTGTGCTTTGTTAATATTAATAAAATTGATGGTAAGCATGGAGTAAGTCATTATGGACTGTTTTTATTCCAGAAATACTACTTGGCCTTTTATAAGTGTTAGAGTATTATAGTTCTGTTCAGTGATATCTCCCAGGCTATCTTTAAAGGTATTGTGTCCTGGGGATTGCTAAGGGAAGGTAGGTTCCAAATTGTACAAAAATTC
Source organism: Ceratotherium simum simum (assembly GCF_057802395.1). NCBI lineage: Eukaryota > Metazoa > Chordata > Mammalia > Perissodactyla > Rhinocerotidae > Ceratotherium > Ceratotherium simum. The sequence continues at coordinate 90,486,317 of NC_141903.1, forward strand.
AGTATCAGCTGATATGAGGATCACTCTTAGCTCTTCAAACCTGGAAAAGGCATGTTACGGGACTATGCATTTTATATTTTTCTTTGGTTCAAGATCTCCTAGTGCCTTCAGTTTACTGTTAGGAACATTAATTCTAATTCTACAATTCTATTTACTATAGAATTGTAGCAGGTGGCAGAGATTGGGGTAAATCTATGTTTTTCTAAGTATGTCATCTAGAAGTTGATATTTAAAAACTTTACTTTGTTTTATTGTCATCCATAGCCTTTTCTTTAGAGACTACAGGAAAATTTTAGGTAAACGAGAGTTTTATTTAGCTTGGATTTTACTTTAATTGGAATTACAATATTTGCTCAAAATTATTTTGTTTCCTTTGTAAATTAAATGAAAATTTCTTAAATTTAACAGTTCAATTTTAACCCTCTTTCAACTAGGTTTAATAGGAAATGATATCAAATCCCTTCGTTCCATCATCAATCCTCCTATAGCTAAGTAAGTACAGTCATTGATATTGCCTTTTCCATAGGCTGCCATCAAAAGTTATGGGTTTCTTTCACGGGCTTAATTCAGCATTGTTAATGCATGCTCTAATTTGTGTGACTGTCTGCCCTAGTTCATTATAAATAGACATTGGTATGTATATTAAAAGCTATTTCCCTTGTTCAATTCAATGCTAAATTTTTTTTTTTTTTTTTTTTTTTGGTGAGGAAGATCTGCCCTGAGCTAACAATCTGCCAATCCTCCTCTTTTTGCTGAGGAAGACTGGCTCTGGGCTAACATCTGTGCCCATCTTCCTCTACTTTATATGGGACACCTCCACGGCATGGCTTGCCAAGCAGTGCGTCGGTGCACGCCCGGGGTCCGAACCGGTGAACCCCGGGCCACTGCAGCGGAGCATGCACACTTAACCGCTTGCGCCACTGGGCCGGCCCCAATGCTAAAAATTTTTAACGTAGCAACAGCACACTTTTCATAGAAATAAATATAAGATATTTATAAGATTGTAGTTAGCTCTTTTGTTACATAGCTATTTTGTCAGAGTAATGTGGTAGGCTTATGTTTTCCATTTTTCTAGTTTTTACAACTTTATATAAATTATTGAAGTACTAAGCAGTTGTGAAATTTGATATTTTGGTTTTACAGTTTTAGTAATGTCCATCTTATAATATATGTCTTTTTTTTTTCCTCCTTTTAAACAGAATCCGTAATATTGGAATTATGGCTCATATTGATGCAGGCAAAACTACCACCACAGAAAGAATATTGTACTATTCTGGATACACGAGATCACTGGGAGGTTAGAATGGATTCCTCCTCTCTACCCCCCCCCCCCATTAGCAAAAATATCATTGGAAAATATTTTGATTGGGAAGTCAACCTAGAGATGTTGAGTATGGCATGCAGGCCTTGATGTCTACACCACAGCATAAAGATAACGTAGTTGCAACACTCACCAAAGGGTCTTCTTAGGTTCAACTAAACATTCAGACTCGCAAGACTATCTTGGGCCACAGTCGGCACTGGTCTACTCAGAAGGCTAAGAACAGGAACCATAGCTTACCAACAGACCAGCACTAGGTGTTTCTTCCTACAGGAATTCTTACAGCAGTCCACATAGCTATCTGGGAACTATCTTCCTTGGCATCCTAAAAGTGATAGCTTAGTCGCAAGATAACAAGGTTCACAGGAGCCACCTTGGCTTAGAAGACTCATGCCCTATAGGAATGAATATCTTTTGTTACAGCTCCGTCGGCTGTCTTCCAGGTTTCCCACAAGGGACGTGCCATACCCTACTCAGGGAAGCCTAAAGCTCTGTGTCTCCATCAGGTATTTATAATTCATTTATAGTTCTTCCCAGTTCAGATGTAGCTTACCGATCAGAAATTATTTTTTCTGTAAGATATGTTGCCTAGCAACATGGTTGACATCCTTCTGTTTTCTGGTTTCTGGAAGAAAAGAACTGGGAAGTTAACCAGAGGTCAAATTCTCATGCAGAAGAAGAAAGGATTTTGTTAACCCTTAACCCACAGTAGTAGTAGTCTTTACCTAAGTTTTGTAATTTATTTATTTATTTATTTATTTTTTCCCCCAAAGCCCCAGTAGATAGTTGTATGTCATAGCTGCACATCCTTCTAGTTGCTGTATGTGGGACGCGGCCTCAGCATGGCCGGAGAAGCGGTGTGTCGGTGCGCGCCCGGGACCGAACCCGGGCCACCAGCAGCGGAGCGCGCGCACTTAACCGCTAAGCCACGGGGCCGGCCCTTTACCTAAGTTTTGAATTTATTTTTTAATTGTAACATGTCAAAAACTATGGTTCTTGATCAAGCATGCAAATTTGAATCCCCATGTAGCTTTCTTTTGTTGTTGTTTTGTTTGTTTTTTAAATAACGATACCCCAGCTCCACTCTGGAAATTAAGATTCAGTAAGTCTGTGGTATGGCCTAGATGTCTGTATTTTTGCATCATGTATTTCGAAATTCTGTATTTGACTCATACACATTTATGACTGTTATGTTTCTTTGACGAATCAACCCTTTTATCATTATGAAGTGCCTTTATCTCTGATAAAACAGTTTGTTTTGAAATTTGAGGTGGAGGTCATCAGATCCGTAATACTCAAAGTGGAAATGAATATCTTTTTCAAAAGCTCCACACTCTATTGAGAACCATTCCTCTAGACCATTGGAATCGGCAGACTTAACAATTCCAATAAACATTAACGTAACATTTATAAATGTTAAACTAAAATTAACATAGTGTTTATAGAGGAAAAGAACACCTGGGGTTAGAATCTTTATGATGATAGTTTCCTAAATGTATAAGCACATGGATTTCTCATAGAATTACTATTATGTAAATGGGGATGTAAGACAGCAAAACGTGGAACATTGTTTCCTTTCTTGTGTCATGAATCTGACAAGAATCCTTCCTTCACATCCCCAGTTTTATCCCTGAAGTGAGGGTCTAGATGAGGTGGGCCCAGGCAACTTGCGAGTTACCTTTTTTTAATTATGGTAAAAAACGTGTAACATAAAATTTACCCTCTTAACCATTTCTGAGTGTACACTTCAGTAGAGTTAAGTATATTCACACTGTTTGCAGCCAATCTCCAGGAACTTTTTCATCTTGCAAAGCCCAATCTATACCCATTAAACAAACTCCCTATTTACCCCTCTGCCTAGCCCCTGGAGACCACCATTCTACTTTCTCTTTCCATGAATTTGACTACTGTAGATATCTCATATAAGTGGAATCATACAGTGTTTGTCTTTTTGAGAGACAAAAAAATTACGCACTTAGCGTAATGTCCTCAAGGTACATCCATGTTGTGGCACGTGTCAGAATTTCCTTTTTTTTTTTAAGGCTGAATAATATTCCATTGTGCATATATACAAGATTTCTTTTGAAGTTCTTTTCTGGTTCAGACCAGAGGCCTAGAAACTGTCCAAATTGTGGCAGAACTTGTTGACCCAAGGTTGATTTTATTAGTCATGTTAGTAATCATAAAGAGATAATAGGAAATAAATAAAGATCTTTATCATTGTCAAAACTCTTGTTATTATCATATGAGTGTTTTAAAAACTTAATGCCTCATTTAGAACTTTTAGTTATTTGGTCTTTGTCTCCTTTAATGATGTTGGTTTTCTTGGTTAGTTATGTTGTGAATATCTGGCAACACAAATACAATTCTTTAACATAGATATTTGGAGCTGCTGACAGATATGTTTTTCTTGCTATTTCTCCCTCTGTTGGTGCATGTGTGTCTGTATTTTTATACAGACACACACACGTACATGCTGTGGGGAAACTAGCCAGCATTTTAGAGATTTAATGCTGACATAAGAGTGGTAGTGTAAAGCTGTGATAACTTGTGTTCTTGAAGTTTGAATGGTCAAGATCAGTTCCTTTTAATTTCTTTTACTCTATAAATTTAATCAGAATAAAATGCATAATTTAAGAATTTTACCACAGAGTAATTTGAGTGACCTTTTTTGTAGTCAGGATGAACTTTATTCGTGACTTTATACTGTAGAAGTTCTACCAAGACTTTATTTGCTTTTGTTCAAATAAATTCCTTCTTTTTTGAAAATTTAGTAATGAGAAAGGTTTGTAAAGGATAATTTAACTTTGGAGGAATTTTTTCTCTACCTTTTTCCATGTAGCTACCATTTACTTATCATTTACTGAGCTAAGTATTTTATATATATAAATACTTATGTATATAAACCCAATTTTTAACAACCCAGCAAGGTTGGCTTTATTACCCTTATTTTACAAACTAGATTAAGTAACTTTCTCAAGATCATAGAGCGGTTAGTGGTAAAGTTGGGATTTAAATCTAGATCTGTCTGTGCTCTTTGGTTGCACTACTCTGCCTCCTGTCAAGGGATCAGGGTTGAGGAATATCAGATAAGAAGGGGTAATGAAAGTTAAACTAGGAAAAAAATGAAAGAAGTGTATGTTCAGTAAAACCAAAATATTTAAACATTTTAATCTTAGTTGTTACAGAAAAATTATTATTATGGAAAAATTATTAATCTTCCTGAAAAAACTTTTTCCAGAACAAAGATTTATTTAGAGAAAGATTAAGGGGTCTAAATATTAAACCAAATATTTTATGAACAGTTTTTCTTAAAGCAGATAAAACTGTCAGGTAGATATTAAATACCAATAAAGTACACTTGCTGTTAAGCCTAACTGTGTCATCTTTTTCCTGGTTAGATGTTGATGATGGAGACACGGTGACAGATTTCATGGCTCAAGAGCGAGAGAGAGGCATTACTATTCAATCAGCTGCTGTTACATTTGATTGGAAGGGGTATAGAGTCAATCTAATTGATACACCAGGTATGGTGCTGTTCCAGCAATGCAGAGATGCTGCATCATTTGAGGTTTTTGTTTGTGTATGTGTGTTTTTTTAAAATTGTGGTAAAAAACATATAACATTTACCATCTTAACCATTTTTAAGTGTATAGTTCAGTAGTGTTAAGTATATTTACATTGTTGTGGAACAGATCTCCAGAACTTATTTATCTTGCAGAACTGAAACTCTATACCCGTTAAATAGTTATTCTTCTTTGCCCCTCCCCGCACCCCTGGTTACTACATTCTACTCTCTATATCAGTGAGATTGAATATTTTAGATACCTCACATAAGTAGAGTCATACAATATTTGTCCTTTTGTGACTGGCTTATTTCACTTAGCATTAAGTCTTTCAGGGTTCATCCATGTTGTAGCTTGTGGCAGGATTTCCTTCCTTTTTAAGGCTTTATATATATATACACACACACACACAAAAGATGTTACATACATAGTATTTCATTGTATGTATGTAATGCCTTTTGTATATATACAAAATTTTGTGTATATACCATTCATCCATCCATGGACATTTGTGTTGCTTCCACTTCTTAGCTATTATGAATAGTGCTGCTGTGAACATAGGTGTGCAAATATCTCTTCAAGACCCTCCTTTCAAAGCTTTTTGGATATATACCCAAAAGTGGGATTGCTGAATCATATGGTTGTTCTTTTAGTTTGTTTGTTTTGCTGAGGAAGATTGTCCCTGAGCTAACATCTGTGCCAGTCTTCCTCTATTTTGCATGTGGGATGCTGCCACACCATGGCCTGATGAGCGGTGTGTAGGTCTGCGCCCAGGATCCAAACCTGTGAACCCCAGGCCGCTGAAGCGGAACATGTGAACTTAACCACTACACCACTGGGCTGGCCCCTGTTTGGTTTTTTGAAGAGTTTAAGGGTTATATTTCTCATCTTTTTCTTAGGTCACGTGGATTTTACCTTGGAGGTTGAACGCTGTCTAAGAGTGTTGGATGGTGCAGTGGCTGTATTTGATGCCTCTGCTGGTGTAGAGGTAAAAAATATTGCCAAAGTAAAGTGAAGATAAAACAGCATGCTTTTTAAAAAAGTAGAATGTATCAGATTTAGTTAACTATAACCTTTTATTTGGTACGTTCATATAAAGTAAATTATGGTGAAAGGAAGTTCAAATTTAATATTGAGATGTGATCTTAGATATTGCATAGTAAAAGGGAAGACAAGTTTGCTTTTCTGTAGGAAATATGAAAGTTAGTGTTGAGAACTGTGTGGGGCCTGAGATTCTACCTTATTCTCAAGCTAACAGGTGAGCCTGCCATAGTTTTATGGATTGTGGCAAAAGGCACAAGACTCCTGAGTCAGAGACAAAGGACTTTATTAGTCACAGAAATAGCAGTAGCCAGAGTATCAGCATTTCATTGAGCTGGTTCCCCAAGCCCTGATTCCCACAGGGTGACATGAAGGGAGCCGGGTGACAGCTGCACATGCAGTGGAACCCTGTGCTTAGAGAATGCAGATGTTTTATAATGGGCAGTAAGCAGACCTGCTGTTTGCTCTGGAAGGAGGCATCAAGTTCCAGGCTTGTAAGCAAACGTACCTTTTGCTGTGGAGGGAGACATTGATTCTGTCTTTCTAAGCTGTTCACTGTGCAAACATCTTTGAAAAGATAGTCCATAACAAAGGCAGTTAATGCCTCTCCTAACAAAACATGCAGAAATGTGAGAGACCCATGAAGAATTGTCTCCCAACAGTTAATATAAAGCTCCTCAAATAAATTTTGAAAATGGATTTATAATAAGTTTTTGCTACTGGAGTCAGTTATGCTCTCTTTAGCTGGTACCCATTTGTCTTGTAATCTCCAGATTGACTTTATGTTGAATGAGTACCCATATTAGTTCTTCTAATCTTAAAATTACTAAAAGTGATATCTTAATTAAGTGATCAAAATTCACATCCCCAAAATGGGATGAATTGCCACCATGGGTTCCTGATGTGATACACGTTATCAAGAAGGACACAACATTACCTACGTTATTCCTGGCAGAAATGTTGGTCCCAAAGATAATAATGAGAAAACAGACAAATCTAAATTGGAAGACATTTGGCAAAACAACTGGCCCGCACTTGTCAGAAATTGAAAAAAAATTTTAATGTAAGGAAAATGAATGATTGGAGGGAAAAAAGCTGGGAACTGTTCTAGATTAAAGGATTCTAAAGAGACAAGAAAATTAAAGGTAATATATGATCTTTGGCTCCATCCTGGATCCAAAAAGAAAAAGTTACAAAGGACATCATTGGGAAAATCAGAAATTTGAATATGGATTATATGTATTAGATAGAAGTATTGTGTCAACTTAAATTTTCCTGAATGTGATCGTTGTAATGGGTTGTGTAGGAGAATGTCCTTATTCTTAGGAAATACATGCTAAAGTATTTAGGATTGAAGTGTCGTGGTGTCTGCAACTTGCTCTCATGCTCCAACTCCCACCCACCCGCCCACACATACACACATGGTGTTAGTTTGTGTCCTTTGAGCAGTAAATGCCAAGGTAGGGTTATATGTGTAGAAGATTTATTGGAGGAAATGCCTGTGAAGAATACAGGAAAAAAGAGAGGTGTGGGAGAGAGTATTCAGACCACAGGGCAGGTCTGTCACCTGTGAAGGAGAAAGGGAAGGAAGGAGGATCCAGTAGGAAGAGTATCAGACTACACAGTTCCAGAACGGTTCAGCCAAGCTTATGGGGAGTCCTCAAGCCAAAGTCGCCTGCGTCCCGTGTCTTGCAGGAATAGGCCTACGTTGGTACTTCTGCTGTGCTCAGTCATTAGCTGGGAACAGTCCACAAGAAGCTGGGCCTTCAGAGAACGTGGTGGTAGATCTAGAAGGGCAGCAGTTGGAGCCATCAGTTAATTATGCTCCTCGTAGTAGATCCGAGTGGCACATTTTCACAGCCACCACACGTATAATGTGTGCATATGCACATGTTTGTAGAGAAACAGCAAAGGCAAGTGTGGCAAAATGTTAATAGTTGGGGAATCTAGGTGAAGAGTACATGGATATTTATTGCACTATTCTTTCACCTTTTTTATAGATTTGAAATTTTCAAAATGAAAAGTTGGGGAGGAAATACTACAGTTATTGAAAGCCCTACCTGAGGACCCCAGATAGATAGGGATATTTGCTTGATATAAAGCCTGACACTGAAGTCTGAGGTTGATTATACACTTAGTTCTGCTTCTTTCTGTTACTTCATTTCCTAACGGTTGCATCCTTTCTGTCATTGTGACTTCTTCACATAAATTTGACACTCAATCATTCATACAGATTGCATTATTTACAAGATTGAAATATGCTAGAATAGGAAGTTGCTGAATTTGTGACACAGGAGGCTTTTGTTTGCTAAAACAATAGATCGGCTTTCAGCTAGCTGGTGAGATGATGGGAGTTTTTGTTTGTTTTATTTTTTAATGTTTTGTTCTTGGGAAATTTATAATGTAAATAATATCTCCCCCCCCCCCCCCCAAAACCTCACTATACACAAAAATTAGTTTGGATCATAGTGTTAAGCTAAATCTGTATAGCTTCTAGAGGAAAAATAAAGTTATCTTCACAACCTTGGGGGTAGGTAACAATTTCTTAGGGCACAAGAAGCATAAAACATAAAAGAAAAAAAGTTGATTCATTAGACCTTAACAAAATTACATCTTCTCATTAAAACCAAAAAGGAAAAAACAACAAAAAGGAAAAGGCAAGCCATAGGCTATGAGAAAATTTGTAATGTTAGATAAAATACCCAAGGGTTAAATTTCCAGAGTGCGGTAGCATTATTGATTATGTAGGAGAATATCAGTCTTAAGAAGTATGTGCTGAAATGTTCACAATACGTGTCTGTGACCGAGGACTTGTATCCAGAATATATGAATAACTACAAATCAATAATAAAAACTAATAACCCAATAAAAAAATGGCAAAGGACTTGAATGGATACTTCACCAAAGACATGTGAATGGCCAGTAAGCACATGAAATGATGCTCAGCCTCATTGGTCATCAGGGAAATGCAAATTAAAATGCTGAAGACAGACCATTTCACACCTACAAGAATGGCTAAAATTAAAAAGAAGGATGGCAAGTTTTGGTTGAGGATGTGGAGCAACTGGAACTCTCATCCGTTGTGGGTGGGACTGTAAAATATTACAACCACTTTGGAAGACTATTTTGCAGTTTCTTATAAAGTTAAATATACACTTGTCCTATAACCCAACAGTTCTACTGCTGTATCTTTGTCCAAGGGAATGAAAATATTTGTCCACCAAAGACTTGTTCAGAATGTTTATACCAGCTAAATTCATAATAGCCCCAAACTAGAAACAACCCAAGTGCACATGCGCAGGTGGATAGAAAAACAAACTGGTACGTTTATACAAAGGAATTTAGCAATAAAAATGAATGAACCAGTATGCCCAGCAACATTAATGAATGTCAGAAACATTATGTTGAGCGAAGAAGCCATGTTATGTATGTGAGGTTCAAGAACAGGCAGAATGAATCGATGGTGAGGGAAATCAGAACAGGTTGCTCATGGGGGAAGGGACATACGAACATCTGTTATGTTCTACATCTCGATGAGGGTGGTAGTTAGCCCAGTGTGTATATTTATCAAAACTCGTTGAGCTCTACACTTAAAATCTGTGTATTTTAGTGTATACAAATTTTACCTAATAAAGCAATCAAATTACAAACTGGCTTGTATTTTAACTAATGTCAGCACATTAGGCTTTTTATGCTCTGCTTCAGGGCTGTTGGACTCCACTAGGCATGGATATAATAATAGACTCAAACTAGTTATATGCAGTGTGTACAAAATGGAATTAAGAGAAGTCAAACAAAAGCATATGAGTATTGCAACTTATGTAAATACAGATATTGGCTTCTTTTTTCTCCCTTAAATCCTCTTCGGTTTACATGAATATTCAGACGTTCACAATAAAAATACATGATTTTTGTCACAATAGCGTTTTTACAGTACACTCCTATTTGTTCTTTTTACAACAACTGTCTGAATTAAGGCAAAAGTCCATGTTTCACAATCAGAAGACTGACGAGTTCAGTATTGTGTGACATGTACTGGGTAAGGTGAAGCCACACAGAAAGTAGGTCTTCACATTCTTGGTTAAGTCCTTTTTCCATGACTCTCAGTAACTCCCCGGTGTTAATTCTCTGTATGTGGCAACCTAGTTCACCCAAAGTGTTACTCTCAGTTTGAAGCACACTTTTCACACTTTACCACGTGCTTAGCTGTGTTAACTTGATGGCAGAAGAGTGACTCGAAGAGTATAAGGGCAGTGGCACTAATTCTGTGCTGTAATAGATTCTGAGATCCGTTTATTCCATGTGTAGTAACACAGTTATTTTTGTCAAATCTGTGTTTTTTTCCTAATCTTTGCTCTAGGCACAAACTCGCACGGTATGGAGGCAAGCTGATAAACACAAGATACCTCGAATCTGTTTTTTAAATAAGATGGACAAAACTGGAGCAAGGTATTGAAAGTGTGTCTCTTTGGCTTATCAAAGTAAGGATACAATTTGAGCTTTTAATAGACTATAACTTAAATTTAGAAATAGCTATTCCCTATAGAGTGTAAATATTACCTGGAATCCCAATTCAATCCCAGTAAAAAAAAATGTCAAAGCAGCTAATTCATAGGTTAAGTAACACTATGGGGTTAATAGAGTTGCTAGATGGTGAATCATCCTGATTCTGATGTCGAGAGGCTGTATGCTGTTCTCTAGGGTCCTGACAGCATGATGTCTTGCTGATTCTCCTGGTTCGATTTAGAGCTGTGTGGTACAGTCCCTTTATTGCTGAGGGTTATGGTACTCCCTGTCATTGCTAAAGGTAGAGGGTAGAGGATTGTTTCCTGAGAGAAGGATGCTCTTCCTTGTCCCCTGGTTTTCTTTAGCTCCTGGGTAATATGCTGTCAATAAAAGGGACGTGGTAGAGGAGAACGTAGATGTTTTAAGAAATGCTGAGATGCAGCGGTAATGCTCAGAGACTTAAAGAGTTGTAATCCAAAGTGGATGCATTGTTCTGAGAATATAATTCAGAGTTCAGAGAAACAAGAACATACAAAGGATTTGGAGAAAATGTGAAAGGGAGCAAATTAAGAATATAAAGGATTGTGGGGAAATGTAATAGAGATCGTGGTCTGTGGTGTGTGAGTGGCAAAAACAAAACATCAACTGGCCCTCCCCTAAACCATACAGTATGCTTTGTGTTTATGTAACTCTCTGCAGTAATTCTAAGGCTATTGGTTTAAAAGACTTTTGGCTTGATGAGTAAAAGCACAGTAACCTTCACAATGTTCTAGGCTCGAGTTCTGACCCTTTTCTGTTTGGAGTTCCTTGAGATAGATAGAATGACTGACAGCGCCTGTGATGGTGGGGAGGGAGATGACTGGATACTAGGCTGGTTCTCAAAGACGTTGGGACCAGAATGATCTGCGTGTATGTATGTATAAATCAGCCCATGTGCCAAAGATGGCATGTGTGCCTGAGGTAGCCAGCCCCAGTGTTAGCACAGAAATAAACAGCATAGCTTATCATGTTAAGAATGCCTAAGATAAAACTATAGAAAAATTAGGCTGGCTCTTGGAAGAAAGCTGGTAGCCACGTGTGATAACAAATGTAGTTGTTAGAGAAAAGAATCTTGACTTGTAATCACAAATCTTGCATTTGAATCCTAACTGCAATTTATTGTCTGTGACCTTGATCAATTCATTAACCTTAACCTCAAACTTTAAGTGAAACTTTTATCATAATACCCTAAATACCTGTGTGGCAGGATTATGGTAGATAATTACTAGGATCTGAAATTGACATTAAAAGTTTATTCAAGATGTTATCCTATGGAAAACTGTTAAATGGTAAACATTAGGGACAATAAAAAAGGTTATAATTTTAGAAAACAGTATCAAGCTTGTTTTAAGTATCTTAACGTTTTTAACTATAATTGTTTTGCTTTCTACAGTTTTAACTATGCAGTTGAAAGCATCAGAGAGAAGTTGAACACAAAGCCTTTGCTTTTACAGGTTGGTTGATAGAATTGTTTGATAAATAGCAATAGCTCCTTTTCAGTTTCTTCATCAGTTTATTTTATTGTGACATATTATGTACATTTCTGAAGCTTTCTCAAATCTTTTTTTGGAAGAAGTTGGGATATAAATAAAAATAGGTATAGGTTATGGTAATAATACTAATAGACATGTTGGAGAAAGAAGTTTTATCACCAGTGGAGTTATAATTGAGTGATCATTTAATAATGTTAATCTCACTCTGATTTATAGTTACCAATTGGAGAAGCCAAAACTTTCCAAGGAGTGGTGGATGTAGTAAGTAAAGAAAAACTTCTTTGGAATCCCAACTCAGATGATGGAAAAGACTTTGAGAGAAAACCCCTCTTGGAAATGAGTGATCCTAAATTGCTGAAGGAGACAACTGAAGCAAGGAATGCCCTAATTGAACAAGTAAAATAAATATTTTGAGTTTAAAATTGCATAAGTATTTAGAAACTTTAAAAATATATACACACACACACACACACACACACACACACAATGGAATGTTATTCAGTCTTAAAAAGGAAGGAAATTCTGACATATGCTACAACATAGATGAAGCTTGAGGACATTATGCTAATTGATTATTTCAGTTACACAAAGACAAACACTGTGTGTGTGATTCCACTTATATGAGGTATCTAGAGTCGTTAGAGTCATAGAGACAGGAAGTAGAATACAGTTGCCATGGGCTGGGGGAGGAGAGAATGGGGAAGAGCTGTTTCATGGGTTTACAGGTTCAGTTTTGTGAGATGAAAAAGTTCTGGAGGGGCCGGCCCGGTGGCGCAAGTGGTTAAGTGCTTGCGCTCCACTGCGGCGGCCCAGGGTTCGCCGGTTCGGATCCCAGGTGCGCACCGACGCACTGCTTGGCAGGCCATGCTGTGGCGGCGTCCCATATAAAGTGGAGGAAGATGGGCACGGATGTTAGCCCAGGGCCAGTCTTCCTCAGCAAAAAAAGAGGAGGATTGGCGGATGTTAGCTCAGGGCTGATCTCCTCACACAAAAAAAGAAAAAGTTCTGGAGATTAGTTTTGCAACAGTGTGAATATACTTAACACTACTTTAAAATGGTTAAGATGGTAAGTTTTATGTTATAGTTTAAGTTAGAGAATAGGATTAGTATGGACTAGAATCAACTTCCTGTGTTCTAAAGGTGAACAGTGAACAGTGATGATGATAAATAATACTTCTTGTATACTTACCATATGTTCTGGAAGCATAATTTGAATTGGTTATTTAATCCTCACAACAGCCCCGTGAGGTAGGTACTAGTATCCAAGGCAAAGAGAGGTGCTGTAACTTGACCAGAGTTTTTGAACAGGTTAGTTAAGTAGAGGAGCCGTTTCCAGGCAGCTTAACTCCAGAAGCTGTGCGTAAACCATTACGTTTGCTGCTTTTCAGGAGGATGATTAGGTACATTTCTGCTATAGTTAGCTGTTAAAAGTGTGTTTTTCTCACCAAGTTTGAATGTTTTGCTCCCTTGTACATTATAAACTTTTGAAACTGTTCTTAGTTTTATTGTCAGCTGAATTCTCCTATTTCATATAGGCGCATGATCATGAAAAGAACATGAACTAGAGGCCAGCCCCCGTGACCTAGTGGTTAAGTTCAGTGCTCTCTGCTTCGGGGGCGCGGGTTTGGTTCCCAGGTCCAGAACTACACCACTCGTCTGTCAGTGGCCATGCTGTGGCAGCGGCTCGCATATAAAAAAGAGGAAGATTGGCAACAGATGTTAGCTTAGGGTGAATCTTCCTCAGCAAAGAAAAAAGAACATGAACTAGATAATTGCGTTTTTTTATTGAAATGCCTACGACCCCCAACTTAAATTTATTCTCTCAGTGCAGGATTACAATAAAATGAGTTCTTTTAGGGGCTGGCCTGGTGGCGTATGGGTTAAGTTTGCACGTTGCAGTTCAGCGGGCCGGGGTTCGCTGGTTCGGATCCTGGGTACACACCTACCTACCGCTCATCAAGCCGTGCTGAGGCCCACATACAAAAGCTGTAACTCTACAACCATGATACACAACTATGTACTGGGGCTTTGGGAAGAAAAAAGAGGAAGATTGGCAACAGATGTTAGCACAGGGCCAATCTTCCTCAAAAAGAAAAAAAGATTAGTTCTTTTAGTTTGACTGCCTTAGGAGATCTGGTGAGCATTCAGAATATTAGAGAAATACCGGATGAAACTTTTTTATGGACTAAGACACTCAAATTTGTGTAAAAACAGCAATCCATTGTATGTATTATCAATGGCTGTAAATTATGCATTTCCTTTTATTTCTTTCCAGCACTTTGAGTAGATAGCACTTTATTGAGATGCTTTATCTAGTTCTGGCTTCCCATGAATTTAGGAAACTCATAATAGCATATCTTTAATTTTCAAACTCCTTTCCTTTGAAAGAAAAACTGTCTCTCTTTAGAAGATGTAAGAGTTCCTTGGCTTGGGTAAGGTAGATCGTGTAGCTGCCTTGGAGTATTTGGATAATGTGTATTTATGGTATTTAGACTTAAGTTAATAGTTGTGATAATAACTGCAAGTTATAGAATTAAAGCCTTTCTTTACAGGTTGCAGATTTGGATGATGAATTTGCTGACTTGGTCTTAGGAGAATTTAGTGAAAACTTTGATTTGCTACCAGCTGAAAAGGTAAATTTTATTATTCATTTACTTTGATCAGGTTTTACTAATTTGGTGTGGTTTGCATACCATTAGAAAATGCTGACTTAAAAGTTAGGAGAACATTAAGATAAAGTCATACCAATACAGCTGCTTAAATAATGGCAGCGATTTACTGTTTTCAGATAATACTTAACAAAATTAGAAATTGAATCTTTTTTAATTGTATTGAGTGAGGATAAGTTAATTTTCATTCTCTGCAGCCTTTTCTCTTCATTGTGATCATTTCTCCTAAGTATTTTTAGGAAAATCACAGGTGTAGAAATTTTGTATTTAAAATTTACTGGTTTTTCAGACTACTACAATGATCATTTTTCTCAGAACATTTTTTCTGGACTTGTTTTAATTTTTAGTGGAAACTCATTACGTTTTCCTTTTTTTTTTGTTTTCTTTCGGAATATATTAAACTAGAGATTGGCAAGTAAAATACTGATAGTAATTGAATTTTGACAGATTTCTTCAAGGCGTGTCTGATTTTTTCTGCCAGGGACCTTCCCCCCTGAAATTGATAAACCTACTCTTTGTTGTCCTTTATGAAACATAAGAATTACCAAGGAAAGTGCTTTTAAATGGTAATGTGTATAATGGAGTCCAAGATAAGCCTAGCAAATTCACTCAGTTATTTTTCATGAAAAGAATTAAAGAAAAACACAAGATCTGTAGATTAATTTTGAGCCATTTGAAGGTAGAGGTGAAAAAAAATGATTTTTTTCTTTTGAATGAAATGTCATAATTTTTGAAATTTATTGTTTAGTATTTGAGTACTTAAATGTGATGTTTATTATGCCCTGTAGTCACATAACGTGATTTCTGTTTTCAAAGAGCTTCAATCTAAAGTGGTATTGACCCACCATTTCTCTTATCAAGAGTAAGCACACTCAAGCGTTTCTTGGTTTTTGAGGTCTTCTAAAAAATTTTTCTGTGTTGATCTCTCATTTCCCTTTGGATTTTATTTAATGTGGATCTAATTCATTTGAAGAAATTGTAATTCATATTTATATTTTTAATTTCTGACCAGTTCCTCTGTTAAACTATCAAGGTTAAATCACAAGTAGATTAATTCATTTATTCAGGAAATTTTTTTTTTTTTTGTGAGGAAGATCGGCCCTGAGCTAACATCCATGCCAGTCCTCCTCTTTTTGCTGAGGAAGACTGGCCCTGGGCTAACATCCGCGCCCATCTTCCTCCACTTTATATGGGATGCCGCCACAGCATGGCCCGGCAAGTGGTGCATCCGTGTGTGCCCAGGATCCGAACTGGCGAACCCCGGGCCACCGCAGTGGACCACGAGCACTTAACCACTTGCACCACTGGGCCGGCCCCCAGGAAATATTTTTAAGCACCTACTTTATTTTTAAGCACTTTTTTAGTTTCTGGAGATGTAGCACTGTTTTCATGGGACTATAATGCTCATATGGATTCTACATTCTAGTGGATGGGGAGACAGACAATAAACTAATAAATATATATCTAATATACCAGGTAGTGATTAATATTATAAAGAAAAATAAAGAAGAATAAGACCATAAAGAATGATGGAAGTGGGCTGAGGAGTGCTGTTTTAGCTGGTTGGTTAGGGAAGGCTTCTAATTCTGAGATATTTCGGCCAAGAGCAATATACTGCACAGAAAATACTGAATTTTTGTGTCTGCTTTGTAGCTACAGACTGCAATACACAGAGTAACACTGGCTCAGACAGCAGTGCCTGTGCTTTGTGGAAGTGCCCTGAAAAACAAAGGGGTCCAGCCCTTGTTAGATGCTATTACTATGTACTTGCCTTCCCCTGAAGAGCGCAACTATGAATTTCTGTAAGTATGCAGGTACATAGATTAAATCTTACAGCCTTGAAAAAATAGGTAGGCAAAGAGGTCTTGTTTCACAAAGAGTAGTTGAATCACCTTTTTAAAATAACATTGGTAAATTACAGAAGAATATCGTTATAAATAATATAATATAGAGTCATAGTAATTTTTTCTTAAAAGGGACATTTGTCATCATTTCTTGTAACCTGCTAGTTGAGAATGTGTGGCTTTTTTGCTGTGTAACAGTATAAGTGTTGACCTTATCTTAGTTAAAAAAAAAAAAAGTATAGTGGGAATGTTTGATAAATATTCTGTAGATATATTTATTCTAGATATCAAGATTTTTCATAAGCTCAAAATATTTTGGGGCTTTGTAAAGAAATGTCATTGTTTTACTCCTGTGTTCACTAACAGCTTTGTACTTAGCAATGAATCTTCTAAAATCTGAATGAGCATTATGTAAAATGGCAGACAGAAGTGGGCTTTAATCCTATTAACTGGGACATTAATCACTTTTCATATCTCCATTGGAGAGGCATTATAGTGAAGTGATTATGAGCCTGGACTGTGTACTGCCTGGATTTAAATCCCAGCTCTTCCAAGGTGCTTAACCTCTACCCTGCAAAATGCAGAGAATGGGACCTATCTCATAGGATTGTTACAAGAATCAGATTAGTTAATATTTATAAAGCACATGGAGCGTGCCTAGTATATGGTAAGCTCTCTGTATAAGTATTTGTCAAATAAAGTTAAAAATTGGAAGGAATAGGAATAAGATTGGAGAAGCTCTGTAATAGAATTGTCTAACTTTGAGTCATGGACTCCTTTGAAACTAATGACAGTAGGGAGCTTTTCCTCAGAAAACTATACCTATGCACAAAATTTGGCACTTCCAGAGAGATTCAGACTTTCTGAAGCCTATCAATGAACACCAGTTTAAAGACATCATTCTGTAAGAATATTGACTGTGTAAACAAGTTCAAGTTTATAGTGTAGATTTATATGCTTATGGAACTAGAGAGAAGGTGGGAGGAGAGAGTAAAAGCAATACTGGAAAGTACATATTTGTTTCCCCTCTACAGGTTTTTTGAGAAGTGGTGTGATATTCCTAGGTGTATTTTTTTGAGGAGGGATCTCTTGGCAATGGAATTATTTGCAAATAGAGGTAATATTTGCAAGATAATCCATTATTATTAGTTTTAAGGAATTAATGATAAGCTCTCCATTAAATAATTTAGCCAAATGGAGGAAGAGAGGTGTATAGTACTGACATTATTCAATTGGCCTGAGTAACCAGAAGATATGAGGAATCTTTGGAGGACATCGAGGTTAAGTTTGTGCAGTGATTCTGATCTGATCTGTATAGATATATGGGAAGTGTGTTTTAAAGGTTTTTCTGGAATGTCTCCTTAATTTTATAGGCAGTGGTATAAGGGTGACTTATGTGCCCTGGCATTTAAAGTTCTTCATGACAAGCAGCGAGGACCGCTGGTTTTTATGCGCATTTATTCAGGCACGATGAAACCCCAGTTGGCCGTCCATAATATTAATGGAAACTGCACGTAAGTAGAAGCTTAGGTTATTTTCTAAAACTGCACTCATTTCTTGAAAATACTTTTACTAATGTAAATCATAGTTTTGCAGGGAGAGAATAAGTCGTCTGCTTTTGCCATTTGCTGACCAACATATAGAAATCCCTTCGCTGACTGCTGGTAACATTGCTTTGACTGTTGGGCTTAAACACGTAAGTGACCAAACAATTTCTCTAAGAAATAACAGCTTAAATAATTAAAAGTAGGTATTATGTAATAGCAAAAACCCATGAACAATCCACATATTCATCAATAGTGGAATAATGAATATTGTAGCATTTTTATCAACGTGCTTGAATCTCATACACTTAATAGAAAGAAAAGTAAATTACAGAAGACTATAAACAGTATGGACAGTATTCATATGAAGTTCAAATCTAAGTAAAATAATACACTATTTATGGATACTAACATGTTTTAAGTTTATGTAAAATATTGTGTTATTCCCGTTGGGATTTTTTTCTTATCTTGATTATTACAGACAATTTAATCTAACCTCATAACCAATCAGGTAATAACTGAAGATATTTTGCCAGTGAAGGCTCCGATAGGGAAAAGATTTGTGTCTCTTTTGTTCTCTATCCTTAGTTCCTAGATAAGTAGCAGGCACTCTGTGACTTTTATAGGATGAATGAATGAAAATACTTGATGCCGTATTTGTTTTCGGTGGGTTAAAACTAAGGACATTTCACTTATGTACGAATTAAGTCAAATACAGTTTCTTATTAAACTTTGGTATATTTGGCATTTAGGATAAACATTATTATTTTAACATTTTAAAGTCTTTATGGTTAATTGCAAGATTTAAGATCCTTTAGTAGAAAATTCCCACAGTCTGGATATTGGATCTCTCACATTGAAGTGTCCTCTCTGTCCACCCAAAGGCAGGACCTCCATGTACGTATTTAAAGGAGTTACACAAATACATTTGGACTATTGCTTCAATAGGAATACCTTTACAGAGAAGGAAACTGGCACAGAACTTCATAATATAAAGGTTTAAAAATGAAATTATAGTTTTAACAAATAACCGGAGTCTGCAAGGAAGCTGTCCATTTTGCATGGTCAAGGGTATTCTGGTTAATTACATATTTTATTTAATAGAGGATTTTCTCTAAAATAGTAATAAATTTTACTGGTGGTAAAACACTATAATGGACTTCCACGTAACTGTCTTGACACGATTGAAAATTTAGGGAGATACATTTGTTTTTCCAAATGAATTTGGATGTGTATTGTGTGTGTTTTATTGTTAGAATTTATTACAGCAATATTTTGGATAGAATTCTTACACAAGTTAAATTAGCTTTATGCAAAGTTATAATGAGCTTTATGAAGCTTTCTTTTACGTTCTGTTGAAAAGAAAGTGCCACGTTAAAATTTTTCTTATTTCGTGGTTCTTGATGGAGCTGAGCTTGCTGGAAGCTGAGTGCTTGCCCACAGCCTGTTTTGCTCCAGGCCGTCTTGTTTGCTTGCAGACTGCCACTGGAGACACCATTGTCTCATCCAAGGCCAGCGCAGTAGCTGCAGCTCGTCGAGCTGAAGGGCAGGGAGAAGAGAAACACAGAGGAAACAATGAAGCAGAGAGACTTTTACTGGCTGGGGTGGAGATTCCAGAACCTGTTTTCTTCTGTACCATAGAACCCCCTTCAGTGGCTAAGCAGCCAGGTACAGAGAGTCTTGTTGTATCAATTAATTAGTGCTCTGATAATTTAGATAAAATAGTTACATTATACCTCAAAAGATTTCTTATGTGATTGAGTTCAGTTTTATCAGAATTTATTGGTAAGTATTTCTTGATGATTGGTCTAGTTTTTTATTTAAGGTGTTTCAATTTTTACAAACTCCTTTCATATCCGCCCCCCCCCCCCCCCCCCCCGCCAAAGCCCCAGTAGATAGTTGTATGTCATAGTTGCACATCCTTCTAGTTGCTGTATGTGGGACGCGGCCTCAGCATGGCCGGAGAAGCGGTGCATCGGTGCGCGCCCGGGATCCGAACCCAGGCCGCTAGTAGCGGAGTGCGCGCACTTAACCGCTAAGCCACGTGGGCCACTCCTTTCATTTTTTCTTTGCTTATATCTTAGCCATTTTTCTCATACCATTCTTCCTCACTCTTGTTCTTATCGCGCTATCTATGGGATTCTAAGTAATTGACCTCAGAACTGCCCTTGCAGTATATTAGATTAGGCAGTAACCAATTCATAACTGATTCCATTTCTCATCATCATTTATAAAAATGCTACTTTTCCTTGGTTTCTAGCTCTACCTTTAGAACTTAGATATCTATATACTATGGTTAATGAAGTTTGACATTATTTGAGTGTTATATACTTTGTTCTTTAGCAGTCTCGCTCAGAATTCTTCGGTGGCTTCGCATTACTTTTAGCACAAACCCAAACGCCTTAGTATGGCGTGTGAAGCTTATGGTTCCAGCTGTACCATTTCCAATTAGATTTGGTTACATGTAGCAGAACATCCCCAAATAACAGCTGCTTTAAAGACAAAAGTTTGTCTGTCTTGTAAAATATGCCTTGAGTTGATAGCCCAGGGGTTAGAAGGTGGCTCCACGTCATCAGGCACCTGGGCCCAGTCTTTCCCCGCAGCATCGCTGAGTGCATAGCTGCTATCCTTAGTCACCTCACGATGGCTGCCAGAGCCATGGGCATCACACTGGAGTTCCTGACAGCAGAAGGGAGTAAGAGGGATAAAGAAGATGTGCCCTTTTCCTTTTTTTTAATTTGCTGAGGAAAATTAGCCCTGAGCTAACATCTGTTGCCAATCCTCCCCTTTTTGCTGAGGAAGCTTGGCCCTAGGCTAACATCCATGCCCATCTTCCTCTGCTCTATATGTGGGACGCCTGCCACAGCATGGCTTGATAAGCAGTGTGTAGGTCCGTACCCAGGATCCAAACCTGCAAATCCTGAGCTGCCAAAGCGGCGCGTGTGAACTTAACCACTGTGCCACCTGGCTGGCCCCTCCTCTTCCCCTTTTAAGATTTCTTATGTCATTGGCCATCACTTAGACATGTGACCACCAGTTGCAAGGGAGTCTGGTAAATGCAATCTTTTGGCTAGGCAGCAGCACGGAGTGGAAGGCTTCTAGCAGTCTCTGACACCAGCCTTCTTGCCTGGCCTCATTTCTGGAAACTTA
Source organism: Ceratotherium simum simum (assembly GCF_057802395.1). Taxonomy (NCBI): domain Eukaryota; kingdom Metazoa; phylum Chordata; class Mammalia; order Perissodactyla; family Rhinocerotidae; genus Ceratotherium; species Ceratotherium simum. The sequence continues at coordinate 90,507,490 of NC_141903.1, forward strand.
TTCCTTCGTTTTGAACCTTCTTGTTTCCTCCAAACAAAAATAAAAACAGAGTAACTACTCACACTTGCACTGCTGTGATAAAATAGTTCTGATTTCCTGAAGATGCTGTGCTCTTTTGAAGTTGCCGTTCCTTTCGTTTGTTCTCTCGTATTATGGTGGCACCCCTGAACTTGTCTGCCTGGAAAATGTTTACTCTTTCATTGGGTCTCAACTCAGCCATCACCTCTTTTTGAGGCCCTCATTGAATTCCTATATTAGATTGTTTAAGGACAAACCTAGTTCTAGAGGTAACGTTAGAAGCCATTTTTTCCCTCTTGAAAACAAGTTGAACTCACAGATTATGGAAAAACAAAAGCAACCTTTATTGCCTCCTCATGTCTTCTTGGGTACCTAGTGGGAAAGAAAGGAAGATCCCTAGCCAAGTAGGGGTTCCCGTTCCTCTTCTCTCCAGCTGGAATTCATGTGAAAGAAATCTGAGTACAGGTATAAGACAGCGCCGAAGTATTGAAGGAAGCTGGGTCTTTTCTTGTCCAGTTGGTAAAAGAACAGTATTTAAATTAACGTATAGCAGCGGTTTTCTTGTTACCTTAAAATGCCTTGGGGTGAGCTAGGTATAGTCTTGACTCTAATGGAGATGGATCAGGTGACAAGAATCTGGCCGCCCAGTTACATCAAGGTTGACCAAGCTAGTTATATCAAGGGTGGCCAGGCACTTAAGGGCAGGGGCTGCCCAAACAAGATAACTTATGAGTTCTTTTAAATATGTTTGACAGTCATTTCATATATAGTCATTTCAAACGTAGTGTGGACACCTACATTCAGATTGCAGGATTGCAGTTAAATTGCACTAGCCAATTTTAAATTTAAGGCCTCAAGCCTTTAACTACTTTAGGAGAAAAAGTTTGCTGTCCAGAGAATGTCTCCTTCGTGGGCATTAGCTTACAGATCCTAGGCCCCTGAGGGAAGGGAACTTCCAGAGCCTCCCTGACCCAGACTGCTTTCAAGCACGTCTACGTATTCTTTTGTCTGTGTGTCCATTGTGTGTACCCTCTGGTCCTGTTACAGCACTTCACACCCTGCGTTGTAACACTGTAAGTGTTTTCACCCCAGTCAACTCCTGAATGATAGTCTTTATAAATATTTTTGAATGAATTTATTTTTCAATAAAATTACTATCTTTTTATTTCAAAAGCCACAAAGTGTCATAAGCATCATTACTTTCTTTCAATATCTATAGGTGCTTAAAAATAAAATAATGTCTCTTAACCTTGAATATGCATATACATCTCTTGGGGTTCTTGTTAAATGCAGACTCTGATTCAGTCTGGAACCTGAGATTCTGCATTTCTTTTTTTTTTTTTTGTGAGGAAGATCAGCCCTGAGCTAACATCCTTGCCAATCCTCCTCTTTTTGCTGAGGAAGCCTGGCCCTGGGCTAACATCTGTGCCCATCTTCCTCCACTTTATATGGGACACCGCCACAGCACGGCTTGACAAGCGGTGCATCGTTGCGCGTCCGGGATCCGAACCTGTGAACTCAGGCCGCCGAAGTGGAGCACACGCACGTAACCGCTGCGCCATGGGGCCGACCCCTGAGATTCTGCATTTCTAACGAGCCTCCGAGTGATGCCAGTGTTGCTGGTCCTTGGACCCAACTTTGGGATATCAAGAATCTAGAACAGCACTGTTCAATACAAATACAACATGACCCACATATGTAATTTAAAATTTTCTTACAGCCACATTAAAAAAAAGTTGAACTGGCAAAGTTAATTTTAATATATTTTACTTAACCCAGTATATCAAAAATACTATCATTTCAACATGTAATCAATATAAAAAACTTTTGAGATATTTTACCTTTTTTTCATGTTAAGTTTTTGAAAACTGGTATGTATTTTACAGTTGTGGCACATGTCAATTTGGACTAGTAATACCTACTATGGATAGCTAGTGGCTGTCATTTGGACAGTGTGGGTCTGGAAGGCCTGGTTTATATACCTAAAAACACTTTAAAAGTGTGACTGATAGGTTAGTTCACTAATCCATTGCTCAACTCTTTTCTTCAGCTACACTTTAGGTTTATGGAACTTCTAACATCTTTTATAAAGAGAGAGAGTATACTTATCAGTTGATTGACTCAAAGCATCACTTTAGATGGCATATTTAATGCAAATAATATATTCTTATTTCCTCTTTGGTTGTGATAATTTATCATAGAGTAATCACATTAGCATCTCTTTATTCATGATGTAATTTAGCTTCCTTTTGCCAGTTCTCATTATTGCCCATGTTTCTGAAGGCATTTTGCTTTTTTGTCAGCTCCTAGATTGATCTTTGCAAAACATAATCAGATGATGTTACTGTCCCAGTTAAAACCCTTCACTGGCTTCCCAGTGCAGATCAAACTCTTGACGGTGGCCTACAGGACCTTACGTGATGTGATCCCTGCTGCACATCTCCCTCCTCATCTGATTCTGCCCTTCCTTTTGCCCAGCAGGATGCAGCCACGCTGCCTCTAGTGGGTTTCCCAATAGGAGACCATTCCTCGCACAGCCGTTTCCTCTGTCTGTAATCTTTTTCTTCAGGATTTTGTCTACAAGGTCATTCTTCTTTGTGTCTTTACCTGAATCATCCTGGAGAGGCCTTCACTGATCACCCAATCTCAAGTAGACTCCCATCACTATCTTATCACCTCATTTATTGTCTACAAAGCATTTATGGCTGTTTGAAATTTTCTTTTTTAAAATTTGTTTACTTGTTCATCTATTTTCCCCACTAGAATATATGGTTCATTGTCTGAAAAGTGAAATGTAAAGATAACAGTTATTATTTATCCCCTAGATTTGGATCATGCATTGAAATGCCTTCAGTGTGAAGATCCCAGTTTGAAAGTGAGGCTGGATCCTGACTCTGGACAAGTAGGCATATTATTACTTAATCCCAGAACTCTTTCAGAAGAGCATTTGTGTGTGTGTGTGGTATGAGTATTGTGTGTGTGTAAGTACGTATATCTAAAACATTGATTGATCTATGCCCCTGAAAGAAAAAGCTTTCCTTTTTGTTCTCTCATAATACAAATTTCTTTTTTTATGTTGACTGTCAAGCTAAGTAGACAAATTCTCCTTAATTTCTCAATATAATGATACCTATTATATAAACTACTCTCCAACATTTTGGCCTTTCAGACGCCAGCCTTTTGTGAAATTTTCAAATAAGGTTCAATCCCAAAACAAAGCCCTGAGCGTCTTATGCTAAGGCTTATAAAGCAGCATACTAAAGGGAGAATGCAAAGATGCTTTTAATGACAGTAACACACATAAGATGGGCGAGAAGTGGTAGATTATAACCTAACAGTGTGGGAGGAAATCGAGTTCTGCAGCAGGTACAGAACTGTGCCGTACATTACAGCACAGCAGAAGAAGGATGTGCATTCTGCATCTTCTTTTTAAGAAGGTAGGGTAAGGTTTATGTACGATTTCAGAAAAAGTTCCTTAAAAGGATTATAAATTTGCCTTTAAAAAGAATGAACTGATTTAGTTTATTTATTTATTACTTTATTTTCCCAAATGCCAGCTAAATGAGGTAGTAATTTGGTTTAATTGATCCTGAAGGCTACAACAGCAGCAATTAAAACAGAATCTTTTTAGTTTAAAAAACTTGTATTTAAAAAGTGCCAATACATACTTTTTTAAAATATAGCAAATAGCACACAAGTGTACAAAGTAAAGAATTAAAGTCTCCCTTTCTGTCTCTCTATCTTATTCTATGCAGGTAACTGCTGTGAAAGCTTGGTGACTAGCCTTTCACACTTCCAGACATCCATTCTTCCGCTGTGCTGTGTGATAAAGCACCGTATTTTTTTTCCAAATACGTGTGTGCAGATATATATTATGACAAGTCTTTGTATTATTTTACAACTTGCTTTTTCCCCCAGTAATCTACGTCTTTAACTTTGTATTAAAGTATACCAATTATTCACCAAATAATTCTTTTTTGTTGCTGTTGTTCCTTACAATTACAGTTTTATTACAGTTAAAGGATATATCTTAGAACCTGCCAAAGAAAGAGACACATAGGGCAGAGTCTGGAAGAGTCTCAATGTGAAGCTTTCTTCATCCTCAGGGACTTGATACCCTCCTGACAAAGAGATTGCCAACCAGGGAGGCTCACTTCAGCCTTTGGTGTCTGGAGTTTTTACTGGTGCTCTATCAGACATTGCCTATGTGGTTGACCTTTATTCTCTAGCGCCTCTCTTAGGTTTGGGCTAATACCTTTACTCTCCAGGCTGGGACTGATATGGCTGTTCCAAAGCCTGTATCATAAATCACATTGTTAGACTATCTGGTGAACAGAGCCCCCAGACAAGCCAAGACACTTCTGTCAGGCAGCATCCTGGCCTAGAGATAACTTCGCTAGCTGAGAGCAAGGGCCAGATCTCTCTTTGGGTAAAGTTAATTCTTCACTACACAGATGACATATGAATAAGATGGAGCAAATGTGATTCCTTGCACTATCCTCTTTCTCATACACAGAGACCTTCCTCAGGAATAACTATTGTTCCTATAAACAAACAACAACAACAACAACAAAAAACGCATGTCTTGATTGGTTTTGATACAAATCTGGCTGTTTTGACAAGGGCCCAAAATAACATTGGTTCAAAGAAGATGAAAGTCAACTTCTCTGTCACATGAAGGTCCCAGCTGGTCTGGAAGTTTTGACTGCCAGCAAAGCTGAAAGGTGCCCAGGATAGTTGGGAAATATCCATGTGGTTGGGAATGTTTGGGGGAAAGTTTATTCTCCGGTTCACAAGGTATTGTCCTCATCCACATGTTTCAAGACTTGCCTACATCATCAAGAGAAGGGCTTTCGGGCCGGCCCTGTGGCTTAGCGGTTGAGTGCTTGCGCTCTGCTGCTGGCGGCCCGGGTTCGGATCCCGGGCGCGCACCGACGTACCGCTTCTCCGGCCATGCTGAGGCTGTGTCCCACATACAGCAACTAGAAGGATGTGCAGCTATGACATACAACTATCTACTGGGGCTTTGGGGGGGAAGAAAAATAAATAAATAAAATCTTTAAAAAAAAAAAAAAAAGAGAAGGGCTTTACCCTTACCTTAAATGTACAACCCAGAAGTTGCCAACATCAATTATACTCATGTTCCATTGGCCAGAACTTAGCTATGTGGTTGGGATGTGTCCTAGCTAGATGCCACTTTCCCAGCTGATAATTCAACTATCATGGAATAAGGAGAAAATGGCTTAGTAATTTCTTTTAATTAATTTATTATTCCAATCAGAAAAGTTAAAAACAGTGTTTTAATGTAGGAGCCAAAAAAATTATAAAAGAAACTCAGTTTGTAATTAATGAAAAATAATGTGTATTGATATCATACTTTTATATAGTATTGTCTGATAAACATAATTTTTTCCTTGCTCTTAGTTTTATTTTCTTCCTCTTCTAACCAGACTGTCCTATGTGGTATGGGAGAGTTACATATTGAGATTATTCATGACCGAATCAAGAGGGAATATGGACTGGAAACCTATCTAGGGCCTCTCCAGGTAGCATACCGAGAGACCATCCTAAATTCAGTTCGTGCCACAGGTAAGAAATAAAACTTGAAGAATTTGCTGTTTTTGTTTCTCTCTCGCTCTCCAGGATCTGTTTTCTAAATCTGTTGGTTTAATTGCATAAAGCAGGGTTCACAGTCCCTGGTGTCTTCCATCAGTGGGGACAGGTTTTTTTTCTTTCTTTTTCTTTTTTTTTGGTGAGGAAGATTAGCCCTGAGCTAACATCCATTGCCAATCCTCCTCTTTTTGCTGAGGAAGACTAGCCCTGGGCTAATATCCGTGCCCATCTTCCTCTACTTTATATGTGGGACACCTGCCACAGCGTGGCTTGCTAAGTGGTGCATAGGTCCGTGCCTGGGATCCAAACCTGTGAACCCTGGGCCGCCGAAGCGTAGCATACCAACTTAACCACTCCGCCACTGGGCCGGCCCCTGGTTTCTTTTTTTTTTTTTTAACTGAGGTAACATTGGTTTATAACATTATATAAGTTCCAGGTATACAATATTATAATTCAACATCTCTATACACTACAGCATGCTCACCACCCAAAGTCTAGTTTCCATCTGTCATCATACAGTTAACCCCCTTTACAACCATTTTACCCACCTCCCAACTGCCTTCTTCACTGGTAACCACCAGTCTGCTTTCTGTATTTATGAGTTTGTTTTTGTTTTGATTTGTTTGTTTTTTATTCCACGTATGAGTAAAATCATATGGTATTTGTCTCTCTCCATCTGACTTATTTGGCTTAGCATAATACCCTCAAGGTCCATCCATGTGGTTGCAAATGGCAAGATTTCATCTTTTTTATGGCTGAGTAGTATTCCATTGTATATATATACTATATCTTCTTTATCCATTCATCCATCTATGGGAATTTAGGTTGTTTCCATATCTTGGCTGTTGTAAATAGTGCTGCAATGAACATAGGAGTGCATATATCTTTTTCCAATTAATGTTTTTATATTCTTCGGATAAATACCCAGAAGTGGAATAGCTGGATCATAAGGTAGTTCCTGTTCTTAATTTGTTGAGGAATCTCCATACTGTTTTCCACAGTGGCTGCACCAGTTTACATTCCCACCAGCAATGTACAAGGGTTCCCTTTTCTCCACATCCTCTCCAATACTTGTTATTTCTTGTCTTTTTGATAATAGCCATTTTAATGTGTGAGGTGATATCTCCTTGTGGTTTTGATTTGCATTTCCCTGATAATTAGTGATGTTGAACATCTTTTCATGTGCCTGTTGGCCATCTGTATGTATTCTTTGGAAAAAGGTCTGTTCAGACCCTCTGCCTGTTTTTTAATCAGATTGTTTATTTTTTCTTGTTGAGTTGTATGAGTTCTTTTTGTATTTTAGATATTAATTACTTATTGGTTATATTGTTTGCAAATATCTTCTCCTATTAGGTAAGTTGCCTTTTCATTTTGTTGATGGTTTCCTTTGCTGTGCAGAAGCTTTTTAGTTTGATGCAGTCCCATTTGTTTATTTTTGCTTTTGTTTCCCTTGCTGTTGGAGTCAAATCGACAAAAACATCACTAGGACTGATGTCAAGGAGCTTACCACCATGTTTTCTTGTATGTATTTTATGGTTTTGGGTCTTGCATTCAAGTCTTTAATCCATTTTGAGTTGATTTTTGTGTATGGTATGCCCACGCTCCACTGCTGGCGGCCCGGGTTCGGACCCCAGGCGCGCACCGGCACACCACTTCTCCGGCCATGCTGAGGCCGCGTCCCACATACAGCAACTAGAAGGATGTGCAGCTGTGACATACAACTATCTACTGGGGCTTTGGGGGGAAAAAAGATAAATATAAATTAGTTGTCAATTTATGTGTGGGTTTATTTCTGGGCTCTCAATTTTGTTCCATTGATCTGTGTGTCTGTTTTTCTGCCAATACCATACTATTTTGATTACTGTAGCTTTGTAGTATAGTTTAAAATTAGGGAGTGATGTACCTCCGGCTTTATTCTTTTTTTCTCAGGATTGCTTTGGCTATTCAGGGTCTTTTGTGGTTCCATATAGATTTTAGGATTTTTTGTTTTGTTTCTGTGAAAAATGTTGTTGTGATTTTGATAGGGATTGCATTGAATCTGTAGATTGCTTTAGGTAACATGGACATTTTAAAAATGTTAAGTCTTCCAATCAGTGAGCACAGAATATCTTTCCATTGCTTTGTGTCGTCTTCAGTTTCTTTCAACAATGTCTTATTGTTTTCAGAGTAGAAGTCTTTCACCTCCTTGGTTAAATTCATCCCTAGGTATTTTATTCTTTTTGTTGTGATTGTAAGTGGGATTGTTTGCTTAATTTTTCTTACTGATAGTTCATTGTTAGTGTATAGAAACGCAAGAGCTTTTGTATATTGATTTTTGTACCCTGTAACCTTACTGTATTTGTTTATTATTTCTAATAGTTTTTTGGTTGAGTCTTTAGGGTTTTTGAAATATAAAATCATGTCATTTGCAAATGGTGACAGTTTTACTTCTTCCTTTTCAATTTGGATCCCTTTTGTTTCTTTTTCTTGTGTAATTGCTCTGGCTAGGTCTTCAAATATGTTGAATAAAAATGGCAAGAATGGGCATCCTTGTCTTCTTCCTGATCTTAGAGGAAAAGCTTTCAGTTTTTCACCATTGTGTATGCTGTTAGCTGTGGGTTTGTCATATGGCCTTTGTTATGTTGAGGTTCTTCTATTCCCATTTTATTGAGAGTTTTTTCCTGCATCTACTGAGATGATCATATGGTTTTTATCCTTTTGTTAATGTGGTGTATCACGATTGATTGATTTGCAGATGTTGAACCATCCATGCATACCTGGAATAAATCCCACTTGATCATGGTATTTAATGTATTGTTTTGTTTGGTTTGCTAATATTTTGTTGAGGATTTTTGCATCTATGTTCATCAGAGAGATTTGCCTGTAGTTTTATTTGTGAGTGTTGTCCTTGTTTGGTTTTGGGTCAGGGTAATGTTGGCCTTGTAAAATGAGTTAGGAAGTGTTCCCTCCTCTTCAGTTTTTGGGAAGAATTTGAGAAGGATAGGTATTAAGTCTTGTTTGGATGTTTGGTAGAATTCACCAGTGAAGGCATTTGGTCCTAGACTTTTGTTTTTTAGGAGGTTTTTGATGAGTGTTTCAATTTTCTTACCTGTGATTGGTCTATTTGGATTTTCTATTCCTGCATGATCCAGTCTAGGAAGGTTGTATAATTCTAAGAATTTATCCATTTCTTACAGGTTGTTCAATGTGTTGATGTATAGCTGTCTTTTATGATCCTTTGTATTTTTGTGGTATTCATTGTAACTTTTCCCCTTTGGTTTCTGATTTTACTTATTTGAACCTCCTCTTTTTATCTTAGTCTAGATAAAGGTTTGTCAGTTTTGTTTATCTTCTCAAAGAACCAGCTCTTAGTTTCATTATCTTTTCTGTTGTCTTTTTAGTCTCTATTTCATTTATTTCCACTTTGATTTTTATTATTTTCTTCCTTCTGACATTGGGCTTTGTTTGTTCTTCTTTTTCTAGTTCCTTTAGGTATAAGTTTAGATTTTTTGAGTTTTTTTCTCATTTCTTGAGGTAAGCCTGTATTGCTGTAAACTTCCCTCTTAGTACTGTTTTGCTGCATCCCATAGATTTTGGTATGTGGTATTTTCATTTTCATTTGTCTCCAGGTATTTTTTGATTTCTCCTTTAATTTCTTTGTTGACTCAATAGTTGTTCAGTAGCATGTTGTTTAATCTCCACATATTTGTGATTTTTCCAGCTTTCTTCTTGTAGTTGATTTCTAGTTTCATACCGTTCTGGTTGGAAAATATGCTTGATATGATTTCAGTCTTCTTAAATTTATTCAGACTTGTTTTATGTCCTATCATATGGTCTGTCCTTGAGAATGTTCTGTGTGCACTTGAGAAGAATGTGTATTCTGCTGCTTTTGGATGGAATGTTCTGTATATATCTGTTTTTTTTTTTTTTTGTGAGGAAGATCAGCCCTGAGCTAACATCCATGCTAATCCTCCTCCTTTTTTTTGCTGAGGAAGACCGGCTCTGAGCTAACATCTATTGCCAAGCCTCCTCCTTTTTCTCCCCAAAGCCCCAGTAGATAGTTGTATGTCACAGCTGCACATCCTTCTAGTTGCTGTATGTGGGACGCGGCCTCAGCATGGCTGGAGAAGCGGTGCGTCAGTGCACGCCCTGGATCCGAACCCCTGGCCGCCGGTAGCGGAGCGCGCGCACTTAACCGCTAAGCCACGGGGCCGGCCCCTGTATATATCTGTTAACTCCATCTGGGTCACTGTGTCATTTAAGGCCGATGTTTTTTTGTTAACTATCTGGATGATCTATCTATTGACGTAGGTAGAGTGTTAAAGTCCCCTACTATTATTTTGTTGCCGTCGGTTCTCCCTTTAGTTCTTTTTTTTTTTTTGACACTGTTAATTCTTTTTTTTTTCTTTTTTAATAATTTTATTTATTTATTTATTTTCCCCCAAAGCCCCAGTAGATAGTTGTATGTCATAGCTGCACATCCTTCTAGTTGCTGTATGTGGGACGTGGCCTCAGCATGGCCGGAGAAGCGGTGCGTCGGTGCGCACCTAGGATCCGAACCTGGCCTGCCAGCAGGGGAGCACGCGCACTTAACCGCTAAGCCACGGGGCCGGCCCTCTCCCTTTAGTTCTATTAATAATTGCTTGATATATATTGGTGCTTCTATGTTGGGTGTGTATATATTAGTGACTGTTCTGTCTTCTTGATGGAATGTCCCCTTTATCGTTATATAAAGTCCATCTTTGTCTCTTGTTACCTTTTTTAACTTGAAGTCTATTTTGTCTGTTATAATTATGGCTACACCCACTTTATTTTGGCTACCATTTGCTTGGGACCTGAGATGGGTCTCCTGGAGGCACCACGTAGTTTAGTCTTGTTTTTTAATTATTCCAGCCCACTCTGGGCCTTTTGATTGGTGAGTCAATCCATTTGCATTTAGGGTGATTATTGCTATATGAGGACTTAGTACAGTCATCCGTCAGTTAACGACAGGGGTACATTCTGAGAAATACGTTGTTGAGCAATTGTGTTGTTGTGTGAACGTCATAGGGTGTATTTACACAAACCTAGATGGTATAGCCTACTACACAGCTAGGCTATATGGTGCTAATCTTATGGGACCACCACTGTATAGATGGTCTGTTCTTGACCTAAATGTCGTTATGCGGCGTGTGACTGTATTGCCATTTTATCTTTTGTTTTCTGATTGCTCTCTATCTCCATTGTTTCTTTTCTCTCGTGTTTCTCTCTGCCATTTTAGTTTGATGGTTTTCTATTATGTTTTTCTCAGTTTCCTCTTCTTTTTATGTTTTGTGTCTCTGCTCTAGGTTTTTGTTGTGGTTACCATGAGGTTTGTATAGTACATCTCATAGATAAAATTGTCCTTTTTCTGCTGATAATGTCTTATTTTCATTTGCTTATACAGGTTTTGTCCTTTTCCTCCTCTTTTATGTTTTTGTTGTCACAAATTACCCCTTTTCTGTTGTGAGTTTGTTACCAAATTGAAGTAGCTATAGTTATTTTTAATGTTTTTTTAACCTTTATGCTATAATTGTTTAACATCCTATTCTGTTACAGAGTTGCAATTTTCTAATATTGTCCATCTGTTAATCAGTTGACTCAAAGTTGTGTGTACTTTTTGCCTTTTCAGGTAAAAGAGCTCCTTTCAACATTTCTTGTAAGGCAGGTCTAGTGGGTGAAATCCCTCAGCTTTTGTTTGTCTGGGAAAGCCTTTATTTCTCCTTCATATCTGAAGGATAACTTTGCTGGATAGAGTACTCTGGTTGACAGTTTTTATCTTTCAGTATTTTGAATATGTCATTCCACTCTCTCCTGGCCTGTAGAGTTCCACTGAGAAATCTGCTGATAGCCTAATGGGGGTACCTTTGTTAGGTTACTGTCTTTTTTTCCCCTGGCTGCCCTTAAAATTCTTCCTTTGCCATTGACTTCTGACAGTTTTAATATAATGTATCTTGGAGAAGATCTTTTTGTGTTAAGATAATTTGGTGTTCTTTTAGCTTCATTGTCTTATATTTCCACTTCTTTCTCTCAGTTTAGGAAGTTCTCAGCTATTATTTCTTGAAATAAGCCCTCTGCTCCTTTCTCCCTCTGCTCTCCGTCTGGGACACCCATTGTCCTTCCGTTGCCTTTTCTAATGGATATTTCTCTTAAGAGTTTCTCCTCTTTAACAGATCTTAGCTCCTTCTCCTCTTCCACCTGAATCACTTCTATTTTCCAGGTCCCTGATCCTCCCTTCCGTGTGGTCTGCTCTATTTCCACTGCTTTCTAATGCAGTCCTCACCTCATTTATTGAGTCCTTCACCCCTAGAATTTCTGTTTAGTTCTTTTTATTAGAGTTTCAAACTCTTTGGTAAAGTATTCCTTCTGCTCATTCATTTTTTTCCTGAGCTCACTGACCTCCTGTCTGAGTTTTCTTATAGCTTGTTGAGTTTCTTCATGACGGCTATTTTTGAATTCTCTATCAGTTAGATCCCAATCTTCCATGACTTTAAGTTTGGTTTGTGGAGGGTTGTCATTTTCTTTTTGTGATACCACGTTATTGTGATTTTTCATGATTTCATAAGTTGTTCCTCAGCCGGCACATTTGAAGTAGTGAATACCTTTCTTATTTAGGAAAAACTTTGTTTACCAACCTGTTGAACTGTTAAAATCAAAGTAATTAGAGGCCTTTCTTTTGTTTTTCAGTAGGTGGCGCTATAGCACAAGTTTTTCGTTTTTCTTCCCTGAGCTCTCACTGGCTATGTTTGAGAGCTGGCATTTTCCACCCTCCACCGCCTCTCTCAGAGGGGAGTTGGTGCCGTGCTGCTGCCAGTGTCACTGCAGTCATTGGTGTAGCTGCCGGGGTCACCAGGATGACAAAAGCCTCCTCTGCATATGGGGTTGCCTGAGTCATGGGCACTGCTGCGGCGTTTGTGAGAGGAGGAGAGTTGGAGGGGAGAGCCAGGGTTGCGGGTGTGTCTGCCACACCTGAGCTTGTCAGGTTTGCAGGTGCCACTGCCTCAGATGGAAGGGCTAGGGTCGCAGGTACCACCTCTGCTGTTTCCCCAGTTCCACCTCCTCTATGCATTCACATCGACTCACCTTCAGATGTACAGATGCTTGGATTCCTCCGGCATCCTGTTGTACTGAGCAGAGGAACCTTTATGGAGTTATGAATGTCCAACTAGTTGGAGATTGAAAAGGAGCCACAAAGGGAGCATCTTGTGTCACCATGACGGGGACAGGTTTTACATGTGTGTTTTCTTGTTTTTTAGGAGTTTTTTGTTTTGTTTTAAACACAGCCCTATTTCATTACTGCTCATTCCATCTACTGGATGAGCCACTCATCCAGGAAATGTGCTTCTCAGTGGTCATGGGATAGAACAAGCCATTGAAGTAGATGGCTCATCCCAGTCCTCATGACCAGAATGAGTGTAAGAATTTGAAGGCGGGGTTATTTTTCTCTATAAAGTGAGTGGAAAATAATTTCCACTATTTAATAAATACGGTAATCGTGTGCTGATGGTATTCTTGGGAAAGTTCAGTTGTTATATTTCTGTCCAAAATGTAAGAATTCTTGATTTTTCTACAGTGATAGTTTCAATTTGGTTCCCTTAAGCAAAAGAAAATGACAGTTATTGCTGTCCACCCCCCTGAGAAGAAGACATGGACAAGTTTGTGAAAAGTCTGGAGAAAAGATGTTTAGATAACCAGGTGCTTTTAAGCAACTCAGTGATTTATAAAAAGGCCAAGTGGTTACTTTTCACTGAAACATGAAAAACTAAACAAGCCAAATATAGAAGCAAATGACATGAGGATTTCTGTTTCTGGACTTTATATCTGAAAAAACTAAAAATGCTGGAAAAATATAAATAATGTCTTGTAAATAAATGTTTGAGCTGGTTAGAACACAGTGGAAATTTCCAGAGGTTGAAAAGGAAGCTGGAGCATGAATCTTGGAAAGTAAGTCAGCACCAAAGCCACTAGCTATTCTGGAGGCATCTGCAGTCACCTGTAACCTAATACTTGAGGACAACATCCTCATGGAAATAATTAACTAGGAAAGTCTTCTTCATAAAAGAAGAGGACAAGGAAATTTATCTGACTGGCTCTGGGAGCAAGGGGCAAAATTTCTGAGAATTTGTGACCACTGAGTTCTGATAAGATTTCTAGCCTAAATTCATAGAACCAGTATGACCTGAAAAACTCCAAACCAAGAAGAATAAAGTACTCATGGATTGGTAATAGTGTAAAGTGCTTATAGATTGGTAATATTCCAAGGAACCTGGAGAAAACAAACATTGGGCCTCTTGAGATAAATGTATCTTCAACTCAGGCCTCAAAGAAAATCCCACAGATAAAGTAATATGAACTTACAATAAAAAAATGTTTTAAAATCGTAAAACTATAAGACAAGGCACAATGAGCAAAAAGGCAGTAGAAACAACAAACGTCAGAGTCAAATCAGCAAAAGCTTCTGATATTGGAATTATCAGATGCAGAATATAAAATAAGCATAATCTTTTGAAGAAATAAAAGAGGATAGAAAGTACTAGTAAGGAACAAGAGTATCAAAAATAAGCAGGCAGGGCCGGCCCTGTGGCTTAGCGGTTAAGTGCATGCACTCCGCTGCTGGCGGCCCGGGGTCGGATCCCGGGCGCGCACCAACGCACCGCTTCTCCTGCCATGCTGAGGCCGCGTCCCACATACAGCAACTAGAAGGATGTGCAGCTATGACATACAACTATCTACTGGGGCTTTGGGGGAAAAAATAAATAAATAAAATTATACAAAAATAAGCAGGCAATGGAACATCATGTTATATGAGAAAGAAAGGAAATGCTCAAAAAAATGATGAGGGCATGTCCTAAGGACACAGGAACCAACTTGAAGAGGCTCCACCAGCCAAATGTGGATTAAGTTGAACCTCAGAATAATTAAGTACAATAATTGTAGACCACTGAGAAAAAGTAGGAATTCATAAGTCCATACTGATAATAGATAAACAAATGGAAGAAGAGAGAGTTCTTCCTTACACTGGAATGCCAAGTGCTGCCTGTGAGATGTTGAGCAGGAGGGCTGGAGTAGGAAAATGGTTGTTTTGCAACTGTCATGAATGCTTAATATTGGGTACATTGCTGAGGAGCAGCATATTTGCATGGAATTAAAGTTTCTCCCCATAGACTGCTTATTAGTTGCAAGGTAAAAAACTAGTAACTAAATGCATGGCAGTCAGATCACACCTTGACTGGACGATCAAATCACTAATGATCACACTTCACTAATGAGCAGATTGGCATTGTGTCCATCCAGAAAAATTGTAAAAATTTACCAACATTAAGAAAGACCTAAGTTAAAGGGAAAACCATACTATTCATAGATAAGAAGACTAAATATCATGAAGATACCAATTCTACACAAAGAAGTGCATTAGACATTATTAATATTTATTATAAAGCCATAGCCACTATGATACTAATCAAGCTAGGAATAGACAGACCAGTAGAACAAACTAGAAAGCCTAGAAACAGATGCTTACATATATGGAAACGTGATTTATGTCAGAGTGATATTGCATCTCAGTGAGAAGGGATGGACTGACTTCGGTGAATGGGCCTGGGATAATTATCCATATGGAAATAGATTGAGATTCCTACCTCATACCATATATAACAGTCAATTCCAGGTCAGTTAAAAAACCTAAAAATAAAATAAGATTGCAAAATCTCCCTTGAAGGACAAAAGTATAAAGAAAATAAATGCTAATCTATGGGGGGAAAAAAAAACCTTTATGAAAGGCAAACCTTCAAATTTTTGGAAGAAAATACAGGAGAATTGTCTTACTAACTGAGATAGGGTAACAATTAAATAACACCAAAAGTTGAAGCCATGAACCAAAAGATTGCTAAATTTCATGTTATTAAAATTAAGAATTTGTTTATTAGAACACACTGTGAAGAAAGCAAAAAGACATACCAAAATCTGAGAGGAGATATTTGCCTTGTATAAAACTGACAAAAGATTAGTATCCAGAATATATAAAGAACTTCTAAAAATCAGTAAAAACATGACAACCAAGTGGAAAAGTGAGCAAAATAGATTGAACGTAAATTTCACAAGAGGATGCCCAGACGGCCCATGAACACATTAAAAGATTCTCACTCTCGGTCGTGATGAGGATCATGCAAGTTAAAAGTATGAGATACCATTTTATGCCAACAAAATTTGCAAGAATTAAAATCTGACAATGCCAAGAGTTGGTGAGATGTTGAGCAATGGAAACTCATAAAAAAACTTCTGGTGGGAGTGTAAATTATGTAACCACCATGGAAACAAACAATTTGGCAACTTTCTTGTGAAGTTGACCATGTGCAGACTTTACTACACAGCATGCCACTCCTTGGCATATGCCCTAGAGAAACTCTTATACATGTGAATTGAGAGACAGATATAAGAATCTTCATAATAGCATTGTCATAAAAAAACTGTAAGTAGGAAAAATGTCCAAATATTTGTGAACAGAAGAATGGATAAATAAATTGTACTAGGTCATACAATGGAATACTATATAGCAGTGAAAAAGAATGAACTACATCAACATGCTATGTCCAGATGCTCCACAGATGTGAAGCAAAAAGAGCAAGTTGCAGAATACATACAATATAATAACAAATTCAGAACCAGAAGTAAACTATATTGTTTAAGGAAACGTGTATGTGATATGACTAAAGAAAATCATAGGAATGATTAAATATAACATTGTGGTTGCTTCAGAAGGCTTCTAGGTTACTGGTAATGTTCTATTTCTTTAGTAGTTTTAGGTTTCATGAATGTTCATTTTATTTTTAGCTTATCCATATATTTTTAAATATAAAATATTTCATAATATAAAAGTTAGCTTAAAAAGGAATTATGAAGAGGAATTGTAGAGTATAATTCTTAGTTTTGAATTTGGGTCATGAGTCACTGTTACATGGTCACTCACATAAAGACAGCATAGTTTTAGTAAAATATTGGAGATTGGTGACACCTGTTGGTTGTTAGCAAACGAGATATACTATTTTCAGTCTTACAAAAAGACATTTCACTAGTTTTTTGGGAAAGAAATCATAAACATGAAATGCATAAAATATTAAAGAATATATGAAATTTAACAGTTTGTGGGTTGGCAGGGTTAAAACCCTTTTAATTTTCATTAGATAACCTTTTGTGCTCTACATGTTTTACTTTTAAATAAAAATTTTGTCAAAAGAATTTCAGTCACATCAGAGAAGTTTCAGAACGTTTAACAGTATAATCTGCATATCAGAATTTGTGTGCTCAGCTGCCTCGACACATCTTAACACTGAAGCAGTATTAATAGGTGGTTCCGAGCAGGTTTTAGCATTGGTAAACTTGGAAGCAGATGCTTTCCTGTGGAACCGTGTGCTCTGATGGTCTTACACTGTGTTTAGAGCCATCGTTAATGCTTTCTCTCCCTTTATCTCCTGTGCGACCTTGAACTTGTTGATGGTAATTTTGTCAGCTGGGGCACCTTGACACCTTTCCAGATCGAGTCTCTGAAGTACCATATTCAATTTGTTGCAGATACCTTAGATAGAACTTTGGGAGACAAACGGCATCTTGTGACCGTGGAACTGGAAGCAAAGCCGACTGAAACACCCTCTGTCAGGCCAGTCGTGGAGTATGCTGGCAGTGTTAGTGCAGACCTTCTGAAGGCCTCCCAGGAGGCCATCGAAAGTGGAGCTCACAGTGCGTGCCTCCAAGGTAAGGTACCCAACAGGAGTGGGCGTTAGTGCCACTCAGCCACCAAATCACCCCTCAGAGTGCAGATCCTTTCAATCCTTCTTTCTAACTTTGGTAGTGTTTTCTCCCTCTCTCTTCCCATTATGCGTGTGTCATGCCTTTTACGTTGTCCTGCAGTCCTTGGATGTTCTGTTCCGTTTTTTCAGTCTTTTGTTCACTTTGCGTTTCAGTTTTGGAGGTTCTACTGAGATATCCTCTTAACTCAGAGACTCTTCTCAGCCACGTCCAGTCTACTTATAAGCTCATCAAAGGCAGTCTTCATTTCTGTTGCGGTGTTTTGTGTTTTTGATCTCAAGCATTTCTTTTTGATTCTTTCTTAGGATTTCTGTCTCTCTGCTTACATTGCCCATCTGTTCTTGCATGCTGTCTGCTTTATCCATCAGAGCGCTTAACACACTAATCATAGCTGTTTTAAATTCCCAGTGTGATCATTCCAGCATCTCTGCCATGTCTGGTTCTGATGCTTTCTCTGTCTCTTCAGAGTGTGCTTCATGCCTTTTACTCTGCTGTGTAATTTTTTCTTGGTAGCCAGGCATGATGTACCTGGCAAAGGACCTGCTGTAAACAGGCTTTAGTGATGTGGTGGGGAGGTGTGGGGGAGGGAAGCACTCTACAGTCCTAGGACTAGGTCTTTGTCTTCTACTGAGCCTGTGCCTCAGGACTGGGAACTGCACAAGTGTCTCTCAGGTTTTTTCTCTCCCTGTAGGTGGGACAGGATGGCTAGAGTGGGCTGGAGCTGGGTACTTCCCCCATGTCAGTTAGGCTCTGGTTAGCTAGTTTCCCCTGAGGTCAGGCCTTGTTAAGAACAGAGTGCTCTGGGGCCGGCCCTGTGGCTTGGTGGTTAAGTGCGCGCTCAGCAATGCTGGTGGCCCGGGTTCGGATCCCGGGTGCGCATCAAGGCACCACTTCTCCGTCCATCCTGAGGCCGAGTCCCACATACAGCAACTAGAAGGATGTGCAGCTATGACATACAACTATCTACTGGGGCTTTGGGGGGAAAAAATAAAATAAATAAAATCTTTAAAAAAAAAAAAAAAAAAAAGAACAGAGTGCTCTGGAGTATTTCAGAATGGTTTCATTTCCCCTTCCCCTGCCAGAAGCACAAGGAGATTTTTCTCTGATACTTACTATGAGAATCTACTTGTGCTTCCGGAGGTAAATCGCACAAATTGTAGGGCCCCCGCCCATGACTAGATTTCCCCTGGAGTTTTAAACTCTCAGACTTGGCCACACTGTGCCTCCAGCAGTTCATCAGTTACTGTTCAGGTTTTTCTCCCCGGCCCTGGTTCCTGGGCGGCTTCTGCTCAGAGTCTGCTGCAGGAGGCTGTGACACCCCGTATTTGCCTGGCCACCCTGCAGTCTCAGGAGCAGTGGTTTGCCCTTTGTCTTCCCCTCTCTTAAGGGATCCCAGAGGAGTTGGTTTTTCAGGCTGTTCTGCTTTTTACTGTTGTTAGGACAGCTTGATGACGTCTAAGTTTGTCACATGCGGACCTGGAAACCAGAAGTCCTGTCTGTCTCTCTTTACACGTCTCACTTATTCCTCACTGCACATTGAGTCCTCATACAGTACAATTTTTTCCCCTTGCCTAGGACCATTGCTTGGATCCCCAGTTCAAGATGTGGCAATTACTTTACGTTCGCTGATAATTCATCCTGGTACCTCCACAACTATGATTTCTGCCTGTGTCTCGAGATGCGTACAGAAGGTATAGCACTATCCTAATCCTTCTTGCTTTAAGGTGACTCTCCTGACAGGAGCGTACCACTGGTCCACAGCTGTGCTTGCAGTGCCCAACTTTGTGTTTTTCCCTCCTGAGCCTTATAGTCAACAAGAGTTTTTTACCATAGATAGTCTTTGATTTCTTAATCTCCAGAGTTTTATTTGCAAGAGGATCTAAAAAACACAGATTGCTATGAAATATCCTCTTATTTTGGCAAATAGGCAACTTTCCTTAAGTGGCATCTCTGCTTTCCCCATCCCAGACACCCAGCCATTAGAGGCAAGCTTGGTAGGTTTGAGTACAGGACATTTCTGGGGTCAGCTTAGCCCAGGATGGACTATAATCTAAAGGACATTTAAGATCTAATATTGGTTCCACTTTTGTAGTTCATGTTTATTCAAATAAGATTATTGTAATCAAGGATCAGTGAAATCAGATAAGTCTGCTGAATAACAGATTCAGGATAAGCATCTTCCCTTCTCAAACCATCAAGCAAGCTGGTCTTGGCGTGGTTACCTGGGGGTATGTCCTTGAGTGCCTTGCCCCAGTAACCTACCAGAGCTGGACTGGTAACCCCCAGGACCTTAGTATGCTGAACGCTGCTTCCATGCAGTCTTCTCAGTGTGGGGATGCTCTAGGTTGGTAGGTGACTAATTTTACATTAAAACACTTGCTTTTAAAACCATTATCTAATATTTTAGACTGTGTTTGGGACATGATTTTCTATAGTCTTATTTGAATCCATAATTATAAAGTTAAATACCCTAAGCCCCTGACTTTAAAAGGCTAAACTTAATGTCTCTTTCATATGAGTTCAAATTCATACTTCTTAAAGGTTTTTTTTTTTTTTTGTGAGGAAGATCAGCCCTGAGCTAACATCCGTGCTAATCCTCCTCTTTTTGCTGAGGAAGAGTGGCTCTGAGCTAACATCTATTGCCAATCCTCCTCCTTTTTTTTCTCCAAAGCCCCAGTAGGTAGTTGTATGTCATAGTTGCACATCCTGGGACGCGGCCTCAGCATGGCCGGAGAAGTGGTGCGTCAGTGCGCGCCCTGGATCCAAACCCGGGCCGCCAGTAGCGGAGTGCGTGCACTTAACCGCTAAGCCACGGGGCCGGCCCTTCTTAAAGGTTTCTGATTTTTAAAAAATGCTTTCAAAAAATAAAATTATTTAAATATTGTTTGCCTAAGCGTATAGTTAGAAATATCACCTGTAGTCATTATTTAATTGAAGTTTTTCCTGAAATTGCTTTTAGTATTGAAATAACGGTAACCTGAAAAAGGATATAATGTTTCTAAATTAACCCCAAGCCCCAGTATCTTGGCCAGCCCTTCATAATCTAATATGCCTTCTAAAAATAAAATCTGTAAGTATTTCTGCGTTGGTTAACCTTTTTGTTAAAATCATACTAGAGAACAAGAATTAACGTCATGGGGGCTTAACATTTAATCTTTAGTTCTAATTCATTACTTTAAATGAGATACTCCTAATGAAGTATGCCAGCCCTTGTTAAGCTTCATCTAGTGGGGAAGCTCCTCTCTGCTTATGAGAAGTTAATGATGCTTCATATATTTATTGAGCCATTCGTGTTGTGTTTACAGTGCCCTGGGCACTGAGATGGACGTACATAGGATGCATACGTTTTTCTTGACCTAAAGGAGCTTATGATTTAGAAGGGAATTAAATATAGCCAAGTAGCCAAAATATCAGACAGAATGGATGGAGAACCATAAGAATTGGGCAGGATTCTTGGAAAGAAGTTAATATTTGAGCTGTGATGATTTGGAGGATTTGGGCAATGGGGGGCATTCCAGACGGGAAGATTAAAGAGTCCTTTTAGCTGTAGTGTCAGATGAAGGCTGGAGAGTGGTGAAAAATAGTGTTAGAAAAGTAAAACAGTCAGGTGGTAGAGAAACTTTTGAAAACCACTCTTAAGAGTTTGAGGTTTGTTTTGAGAACAGTGGTGAATAATTTAAAGTTTTTGAAGAGGGCAGAATAATCATTAGACTACAGGAGGGATTGGCGTAGGGAAGAGAGAGTTTAGGACAGGGAATGGACTAGGTCTGCACTAGGATACCAGCACTGGAGATGGAAATCTTACAGCTTATCTGGGGAAAAGCAAGTCAAAGCTGCATGTCCACGTGGACTGAAGATTAGTGATGCCGTCACAGAAAGAGCAGACAAGTGTGTTTGGGAAAGGAAATGATGAGCTCAGTGTGGGGCATGTTGGGTTGCCATATGACATTCAGACGCTATCCCAAAGCACGCCGATGGAGCACCAAGCTGGTGCACTCAGAGACCGGGCCGTGTAGAGTTAAAAGTTTTTGAGGAAGCTACGTAGATGTTTTTGCAGTTAGGCAACGTGGCCAAGGAGAGGATTGTGAATAGAAAAGAGGACTAAGGACAGACCTGTGAGCGCACTGTCTGCTTTACTGCTTTAGAGACACAGAATTCAGGCCTTTCCTTGGTTGTGGCATTTTTCCTTAGTTTTTACCTTTTCTCATTCTCTTATGTTGTTGTAAGAGACATCATGTGAAGTGGCACAAAGCTCTCAGTAAGAACTGCAAAATACAGAGGGTATAAAGTTGTTTGCTGCTGACTCTCATTTTGTGTTAATGTTTTTTGGTTTTTTTTTTGTGAGGAAGATCAGCCCTGAGCTAACATCCATGCCAATCCTCCTCTTTTTGCTGAGGAAGACCAGCCCTGAGCTAACATCTATTGCCAATCCTCCTCTTTTTTTTTTCCCCTTTTTCTCCCCAAAGCCCCAGTAGATAGTTGTATGTCATAGTTGCACATTCTTCTAGTTGCTGTATGTGGGACGCCGCCTCAGCATGGCCGGACAAGTGGTATGTCGGTGCGTGCCCGGGATCCGAACCTGGGCTGCCAGTAGCGAAGCACGTGCACTTAACCGCTAAGCCACGGGGCCGGCCCCTGTATTAATGTTTTCATTCAAGGACTATTAGATACATTTTCTGTAGTTGAGTCACTTCAGTTGATAATGATTTTAAAGGCTTAATCAGCTATGAAGAGCTGAGAGATTATGTTCTACTATGTATAAGTGCTGTTTTTTGAAATTGCTCTGATAAAGAGAATATACTCTTGATTTTACTAATGTGGCCATTTTTCATGATTGTGAGGGTGAGGGGCAGGGAAGAGGTGAGGAATCAGGGACAAGGGGTTAGAGGCCCAGAACCATTACTTGACACTAGAGGCGATGATGAAGTCACCATCTAAGGCTTAGTACGAATGAGAAGTGAGTGGTGGGTAGGAGCAGGAAGATGATCAGCCACAGGTGAGGGCACGTTCCAGAGTCCTAGCTCTCTGAGGTACCTGGTTTCCTTGGCTAAATCTAAGTTTTTTATATCCTACCTGATAACCAAGCAGAGGCTTAGACTTTGTAGGAAATTGTTTTGTTACTTTTGAACTCGGGCAGGCTGGAGAAATAGGATGGCTTTTAAAATCAAACCACCAGTACTTATGGTGCTTGCAGACACCGTCCGAAACCCACGTAGCAGTTAGTCTGATGTAATGATAGTGAAGACGGTGTCTGGCTGGGACCAACAAGTTTTCTTTACGTTGCTGCTCCTTCCCCAGTTTTCTTCCACTTCTACTCACCCCACGCTAGTGTAGCTTCTTTCAGTTTCCATGTTCTTTTCTTTATGTGCTTTTTCTTCTTGGCCTTTGAAGCCTAAAATTCTGAACAGATAACAAACTGTTTATTTTAAATAGAGAATGTGTTTCTACTACCTTATTGTGTTCAATTTATCGTTTTTTTTTTTTTTTTAGTTCTCCCCTTTATTTCCCTACTTGACTGCCCTGACACGTGCCATGGACTGGAACTATAGGCATCAGGAACAAAACACAAGTTTAAATAGGAAGCACTAAGTCTTCGATTGGAAGGGGAAGACGGTTTTCTTTCGCTGTGTCTCTGGGCAGGTGTTCACAGGTGCTCTGTGTAATCAAGCTTTACTGTGCACCCCTTGCAACATACCATACAGAGATCTCAGGACTGTTGTCATGCATGTACAAGCAAATACTGAAGTTTCTGACTTCTTATAAGATGTTATCTTTATAGAGAGTTAAAGAAGGCTATGTCTTTACTAGAGCTCTAGGCTTAAGAGTATGGGCAGTATTTAAGTATTATCTTCCTCTTTTTTTTTTTGGATGGAAATTTGATTTCCCATTTGGGAAGAGGGGTTAATATTCTTTCATTTCTTCAGGCTCTGAAGAAAGCTGACAAGCAAGTTTTAGAGCCCCTGATGAGTCTGGAGGTTACAGTGACTAAAGATTACCTCAGCCCTGTCCTGGCAGATCTGGCACAAAGAAGAGGGAACATTCAGGAAATTCAGACTCATCAGGACAACAAAGTTGTTATTGGATTTGTTCCCTTAGCAGAAATCATGGTAGGTGCTTTGTGACTGAAAAGTACATATTCTTTTTAATACAGGGAATATGTATGCTGAACAAAAACAGACCAGTACACCTGAGAGAAGCATCTGGGCTTTGATTTATGGGATGCTTGTTAAGTTTCAACCATCAGGAACTGTTAGGACTTGAGATTTAATTTGTCGGGGAAATCCAGGGGATTATGGCAGCACAGGGGTCGATTCCAGGCTGCCCGCCACAAGGTTGAGGTGTGCTGTATCAAAATGTGGCGCCAGCATAAAGGACCACTGTTTCCTTCCAAGCACTCATCCTGCCTCTCCCGTTGCCAGTTTTCAGGAAGTGTTCTTCTCCCCACCAGCCTCTTCTGCTCCAGGACAGGCCCCTGAGTGCCAGCGGAGCCGTAGGAAGGGCAGGGTCATCTTACCAAATGCGGGGACCAGGGAACACAGCTGAAGCTGACCCACATTACTCTGTTTCCTGTTCTCCACAATACTTCTACATCAGTTTTTCCTGAGAAAATGGTTAAATGATCCATGTGAAGGAAGTGATATGGTTAAGTCACATGAGTAACATTGTCACCTTTCTTGATAATGGTCAAAAGATAAGCAGCAGGAAGAAAAACTTGAGGCTTAAATTTGATGAGATAACTGACTTCCATTATTTTGATTAGGGTTATTCAACTGTGCTTCGAACGCTAACATCAGGCTCAGCTACTTTTGCCTTAGAGCTGTCTAATTATCAAGCTATGAATCCTCAAGACCAAAGTACACTGCTGAACCGGAGAAGTGGCTTCATCTAGGTGCTCTAGGTCCTTGGAGAGACATTCAGGAGAACTTACCTACTTCGTTTCAGTAAGAACAATTTTTATTGCTTTATCTGTTGGACAAATAAATTACTGTTTTAGTACAAAGAACCAGATAAAAGATGTAACTTAAACTGACAGTGGCACTGGAGCTGTCCATTCTACTTTTTTTTAATACAAAAATATTTTCCTTTAATAAAGATTTTCATGTCATATATTTAAGGGGAAACAATTAAAATGCTATGTAAACAGCCCAGTAAATAAATTTTTACTATTAATCTTTTAGATCATATAATTTCTCTTCAAAATCTGCACGTATTCTTGTGACGCTTCCAAAACTAGATCTTGAGTTAGATTTGACTCATCAGTAGATTCTAAACAAGCAGCTCTACGGAATTGAGATGCACAGGCAGCAGCATCTTTGTCTGGTCCTCTAGTTATACTTGTTTCCAACTCCTGCCACATCTTGGCATAGCTAGACTCCATGCTGTTATTTAAAGGCCAGGGCCGTGAGATAGGAATCACTAAGTTTTCCCTTGGAGTAAGATTTCTCTTGAGCACTAAACGACTAGTATGATTTCCAACACAGGGTGGCTCCAGAACTGGCCTCAAAGTACGGGTGCTGAGGAAAGATCAGTCTGTTCTGCTGTTTCTCCAAGAGAAGTTTGGTGCTGTTCTCTGCTAGCCTCTTATTAGTCTTGTTTAGTTTATCTGCCAATGATGTACTAACTTTTAATTCTTCTAGATAGTGTTGCTTATAAATTTCCAATAATTTATTAGAATTTTCTTAAGATTCCAGATCTTTAGAGTCCCATGTGACTTCTTATTGAAGCATTACTATTCTCTCTTAACTGCTCTAAGTTTTCTTGAGCAGCTGCTTGTGTCTGTAATAGATTGACGACTTTTAATTTTTCTACTGTCTTGCTCTTTCTTCAGTCTCTTGTTTATACTGTTCTGCTTGACTGGGTTCTGCCATGCTCATTTTTATGTGACTTTTGAGATTTACTACTTGTTCCAGCTTCTTTTTATTCTTCTCTAGTTTTTCACTTTTGTATTGCTTTCAGAGATAACTCAAAGAACTTGATTTTCTGCATCCAGATGTACACATTTTGAAGATGCAATTTCCCGTTTTGCTGTAAGATCATCAATACTATGTTTTAGCCTATTACTCTGAATATCCATTTCAGTTTGATTGGTTTTTAAATCTCCAAGGAAACTACACCCTGCATTTTCATTTTAACTTCCTTCTTGTTATTTTTAAGAGTTAATTAGATCCAGTAATCTTTTTCTAATTCACCATTTTTCTTCATTTCTTGATCCAAACTATATGCCAGAGATGGTTTTTACTTGGTAAATTTCTTTAATTGTTCCTTTTCATCCTCAAGCTAACTTGTATCTAATAGGTTTTTCTGAAGCTGTTCAATTTTGCTTACTTGCTTTTTGATTGCAACTTTATACGGCATTTTTCAATTTCAAGCTTTTGCTTGTGATTGTGCGTCTCAGCACATCTTATGGCCTCTGTATGTCGATCCTTGACTTCTTGCAATTGACTTCTGATTTGATCAAATTTCTTCTTTAAATCCTGTGTCTCATCCCCTAAATGAATATGATAACGTGATACAACCTTCAGCGAAACCTCTGACACCGATTACTTTTTTAGGATGTCAGCTAGTTCTTGTTGAAGTTGTCTCACAGCTGCCTCTCTTTCTGCTTTCTCCTTTCCGGACAGATGCATTCTTTCTTTTAAATGATTACATTCATCCATTAACTCCTTTCTTTCTTTCTTCCAGCATAAGATCTTGTTTTTAACTCTTGGCTTGCAGTTTCTTTACAGTATCCTACGGTCGGCCCTGGATATTAATTACTGTCTTGTCTTTACTCTCTGTTTTGTTGGGAGCATCCTCCAGTTGCTGTTGAAGCAACATATCTTCCTCTTGTAGTTGAGAACCTCTCTCTTCTAAGGATTCCTGCTTCCCACCTATGTATTCACTTGACCTTGTTACATTGTTCAGTATATGGATTACTTTATATACAGGCACAGCTTACTCTGTTGTGCTTTGCAAAGACTGTATTTTTCACAAGACCCTCCGCCAGCAAAGAGATTACAGCTCACTGAAGGCTCAGATGATGGGTTAGCATTTTTTAGCAATAAAGTTTTTTTTTTTTTTTTTTTTTGTGAGGAGGATCAGCCCTGTGCTAACATCTGCCAATCCTCTTTTTGCTGAGGAAGACTCGCCCTGGGCTGACATCCATGCCCATCTTCCTCCACTTTATATGGGACGCTGCCACAGCGTGGCTTGACAAGTGGTGCATCGGTGCGCGCCTGGGATCCAAACTGGCGAACCCTGGGCGGCCACTGCAGAGCGCGTGCACTTGATTGGGGCTCGCCGCTTGTGCCACTGGGCGAGCCCCAATAGAGTATTTTTTTAATTAAAGTATGTACATTGTTTTTTTAAGACATAATGCTATTGCATACTTAATAGACTACAGTATAGTGTAAATATAACTTTTATATGCACTGGGAAACCAGAAAATTCGTGTGACTTGCTTTATTCTGGTGGTCTGGAATCAAGCCTGTAATGAGACATGTGCCTTGATGCTGAAAGTGAATGTACCTAAGCTGTATTGTGTACCTACGGAGTTATTACTGTCAGTAGTAAAGACCTCCGCCTTTTGGAATATAGACCGTGACAGCACAAGCTCTTTTGAACCTTCTCTCACAAGAGAGATGCCAGTCTTCTCTATGTAATGTGTAATAAGATAGAGATTCAATCAAGAAAAAGATTTTATTTATATACCAAATCTTAATTTACATGATTTCAAAATCAAGTTGATTGTAGTACAGATTGCTTTGGGCTTTTTTCTCCTCCTGTTTTTGTTTCAGCTCATTTTTACATTTTGTCGTCATGGCTACAATATCCAGTAAAAAGAGGCTCTGCAGCTATTCCGCGTCTGTAGAACAGATACCGTATGAATAAAAACTGATTTAGTTTGATATAACTCATCTCTATCATAAAGAACTTAGTAGCTTAAATCAGAATCACTAAACCATAGCGTTACTCATTGAAAAAAGATTGTTAAAGTGATTCAAGATGGAGTTCTAAGTTACACCAAAATTTAATATATCTATAAAACCATTTTAAGTCCAAATATTTCTTCTCCTTATAGGTATTATTGTCTTACCTACAAAAAATAGCTCCCAATTTCTCCTAATTAAATCATTACTTCTTAGGTGACATACATTTCTATTTATAGCAAAAAAAACCCCAAGAATCTAGCTAACGCTAAATAAGGTTAAAAATCATCCTGGATTGAATAGTATCCTAACTTGCAACGTAAATATTTGTCTTACCTGACCATTCTGCAGCGGTGAATCGCTAGTCTCTTGTAGGCGTCCTCTACATCTCGGACCTCTTTATGACTCCAGAGTCTCTCACCAACAGCACTTGCCCGAGGCCTAAAATTTAAACCATGTCGGCCCAAGCAGTTTAAATTCATATTTTCTTAAATAAATATCAAAATCATATACTTGGGGAAATTCCTAGTGCTTTCCTACTTGGATGGAGAAGGAAAGCTAAGGCACCTTAATTCAAATGTCATTAAATTCCATACCATAATCTTGGAGTGAGATTAGTTGCATCCACATATTCGCCCCATAGACAAGCTTCTCCACCAATGACAAGTTTCTTCTGTTTTGGAGAACCTACATTAAAATCATTGAATTGATGTAAGTTAAGTAGTTGCAGCTCAAGGCTTGTATACAGAGGCAATACTGATTTCTCCTTCTCTCTTTATCCTAGGACAACATTTCTCAACATTTCTCTCCCACAGTCAGCAGGACCTTGGGAGATGTTCATGGTTGTGGCAAACTTGATTCCCACCCCTGACCCTGTGGTTCACACAGTGCTTATTAGCATATGTCAACTAATGTGGTGGGCCGGTATTCAAGATAACCTTTTATTTGGGTTTTATGCAAACTTATTTGGACACCAGAAGCATTTTTTCCCCTGGTTGTGTGTGAGTAGTGTGCTGGGGCATACAAGTTGGAATTCTAGTGACCACCACTCCTGCCTTCCATATTTACCTCTTGATATATTCATTTTACAGTAATTATGACTTTTTGATTCTCAGAAAATGTTTTCTATAGAAACCGTTCAGTCAATTCATAAGAGACTTACGGTTTTGAAACTTTAACAGCAAAATCCTTTTTCTCAAAGAAAATTTTATAATCAAGTCTGGCGTACAGAACTGGACAAAGCAGCAACTGTTCTTCATGCAGGGGCTCTGAAGCCTGCAGCTCCGACACTCAGACAGCCCCTCCCACCGCCTCCCCCCAGGATGCCTGCTCCTCAGAACCCTAGGCTACGCAGCCTGAAATCCACCGGGCTAGTTTAAAGCCTGCTTGGTGTCTTACATTGGAGAGGCAGGTCAGAAGAGGAGCTACAGGGGTCATGCAGTCAAACATCTTTAAAGATTTTATTTATTTTATTTTTTCCCCCCAAAGCCCCAGTAGATAGTTGTATGTCATAGCTACACATCCTTCTAGTTGCTGTATGTGGGACTCGGCCTCAGGATGGACGGAGAAGTGGTGCCTCGATGCGCACCCGGGATCCGAACCCGGGCCACCAGCATTGCAGCGCGCGCACTTAACCACCAAGCCACAGGGCCGGCCCTCAAACATCTTTAAAATGTAGAGAGTGAGTAACAAGACTCAGTGAAAATGGAGATACAATCTAAGGGAATCCACTGTTGAAGTTCTTTATTTAGGCCAGGATATGATTTCTTTTACAAAGTTTAAAATGATACTGAGGCTTTTCTTTTTAAGTAAACACAAAATCAAGGATCAAACCTAAAAGGGAGGAGAGTTAGTGGGTAATATGTAGGTAAGGATTTCCTGGTGGAGCGCAGAGAAGAAAACTAACAAATCAAGGTACTGATGGTTGCTTCACTTACCATCAAAATCAAGAGGTTCCACTTGATAGTATTTCTCCCAGTCTTGTCCATAACTAATGTAATCTAAGTACCACGGAGCAGAAAGGAGCACAGGGAAGCCATCCGCTGTGACTTGACTTAGTTCTCCACGATACGCCTCTGTTTTCCACACTTGAACTACCGTGCCTGGCTGCAGCTGTTACAAGTTGCAATATATTTCATTAGGTCTAGCAGATATAGTAGATGAAATCACAAGCCCAAGGCATTACAGTTAGGAAAAGAACTGTCTAAGAGCCTTGAAAAAATAACACGTTTTCTTCTTTCCCCTTTCCCCTCAGAGGTACTGCCAACCGCGATTGGTTGTAGGGACTCAAAATTAGAAGTTTTCTCAACCTTAAGGTTGGATATTTAACTTTTGCCTATATATGACATGATATAGGTGCAATGAACTAAGGCTTTAGCCCCATTTCTACCTGTGAGGATGTCACCAGCCCTCCTGGAAAGGTAATACTAGTAGCTGGACTTGGAAATTCTCAGTTGCTCCAAAGGAAAATAAAGAATTCTGACTATGTCAGAGAGAGATGCCATTTAAATTAAATGTATGTGGACAATTTTACTTAAACTACCTTAATAGCAATACTCATGTGTTATGTTTGTTCTCCTCTTTTAAAAAAAGAACTTACTTTAAAGTACTTTAATTTGTGATTAATAATGAGATAGTGGGGGAGGAGGGGAGAGATGAGGAGGAGGAGGAGGCACTAAAGAGTGAGGTAAATGGACGAAAAGAAACAAATACCATTGTCACTGGTCTCCACCTACAGCTATTGCCTAACAAAATTAAAAAACAGAGAGGTAAGCTAATTTCCCCATAATGTTGGGGAAAGCTTCATTAGGGTTCCTCCCATCCAGGACGTTAGAACATTAAGTCTCTCATATTATCAGATTCAAACGCAGTCTTCAAACTTCTCACCTCCACTTTATCATCAAAAACTTCTTGCCACACTATGGATCCCTTGTTTATGGTTGAAATAATATCCAAAAGCCTACCATTGGAAAAAATTACAAAGTTATTTCAGATCACAAGCTTAATACGTTTAACAAGCATGCACATTTCCCACCAAGGATTGCAATGTTGAGAGGTGCCTTTCAGTATAATATACACAGCTTTACAGCAGAACCAGCTAAAATTGGGTGGTGACTCCTGTGGTTCCTTCTATCTTGCACATGGCTCAGAACCTGACACAGCAGAGGGGTTTAACTGTCATTGGCTGAATAAATGAGCTAAGCATGCCCCACAGACAGGAAGACGTGGCAACAGCAATCTCTGGTCATTTCATGGGTATCTTAGAATGAAGGAAACTATAATCTAGCCTGTGACGTCACCTAAGTAACATTCAACAGTTGCTGACAGTCCACAAATATTTCCTGATATTTAGAAAATGGCAGGTGCTCTGCAGGATAAAAAAATTAGAATGATTCACACAAAAAGCTAAACAGGAAAAGGCCACAATCTGGGCTTGCCCAGTGCAGGGATTGGCAAACTGTAGCCTAAAGCCTGTTTTTGTATGGCTCATGAGCTGAGAATGGGTTTACATTTGTAAAGTGTTTTTTAAAAAGTAAGAATATGCAACTATATGTGGCCCACAAAGCCTAAAATATTTAGCGTCTGGCCCTTTACAGAAAAAGTTTACCAGTTCCTAGTATGGAGCAGCACTGTCCAGCAGAACTTTCTGCAGTGATGGAAATGTGTAAATATGCACTTTCCAATATGGCAGCCACAAGCCTCACTGAACACTTGAAATGTGACTAATGTGACTGAGAAACTGAATTTTTAATTTTCTTCAATTTTAACTTAAAACAGCCACATGTGGCAATGGCTCCCATCCTGGACAGCACAGGTATGAAGTGAAAGAAATGCTCCTGGAGTTGACAAAAGGGAATGAATTACAGGGGCCAGATAGTGATGAAGACTCTGCAGGGTAGCCAGGGCTCTAAGCTGAGTCCTTAGAACAGATGACGGCTATCGTTTATTTCCACAGTTACTGCAAAAGGCTTAGAGCCACCATGTTATTGATTTAAAAAAAGCATTGGGGGCCGGCCCCGTGGCTTAGCAGTTAAGTGCGCGTGCTCCGCTACTGGCGGCCTGGGTTCGGATCCAGGGCGCGCACCGACGCACCGCTTCCTGGCCATGCTGAGGCCGCATCCCACATACAGCAACTAGAAGGATGTGCAGCTATGACATACAACTATCTACTGGGGCTTTGTGGGGGGGAAAAAAAAAAAAAAAGCAGTGGCCATCGCTTCCTTCTTTATGATTTTTCATCTAGACTTTGTACAACAAAGTAGACAACATCTATCTTTGGCAAGGGGTGGAGAGACAATGAAAAAATAAAACGGTACTAAATAATAGCTAAAATTTTTACAGAAAGCATTGATGAAATAAGAACAGAAGTAGGCTTTCAAGTAACTTACTCCTGAATATAGAAAGCTTCTAGTTTTGTAAAATCTTTCCCAAAGCCTTTTTGCTTCATGAAATTTTGGACATCTGGATTGGACTCCCTTAAACAAAAACAGTGATTAAAATTTCATTAAAAGTGTGATACGCCCAATCTACTTAAAGCAGGACATACCCCTAACATCATTTGTGCAGATTTAAAACTATTATAGTTTGTAGGGAATAAATTAAACCTAAAACTTAATTATGAGTTATCTTATTTTGAGTTATTTTCTGTTGCAAATAATCTTTTCCAGAAGCTGATTTCCTGTAAAAATGGCTTTCCCCACCTCCCACCCCCCTCCTCCATCTAAGGTTATTTGCAAAGAGGAATTTTACTTGAAAAATCGCCCCCACTTAATCATTGCCCTCTTTCACTAAAGCTGTTCACATTCGCTACAGTCTTTTAAAATCTCCATTTTTTTCTGCATCTTACTCTCCTTCCTAAAAGTTTGTGCTTTGTCATACCACCCATATATAGGTCCTACAAAAATCCACCATCTCAGGAGTGGTGTTGCCAAATTAAAACCTTGCTAGCAGAGATCCTACCCCAATCTTCCCTTTTCATGTGGAGACCTCGACACCTACTTTAAATGCAACGGTTAAAAAAAGATAAAATAAGGGTTTTAAAGAATTGTCATACCAACATTGAAAGTCTACTTCATCTCCTCCCAAATGAATGAAATAATCTGGAAACACCATACTAATTTCTTTGAAAAGTTTAGACAGGAAGCTGTAAGTTGTATTCAGAATGGGGTTTATAGGTCCGAAAGTCCCAGACTGCTTAGGTCCATTGTAACATGGAGTCAGGAGGTCTTTCTGACCTGGAAGACAACATGAAGATTGTTTCTAAAGAAAATTTTAATCACAAAGACGTGGCTTTGCACATGATTATACTATTTTATTTTGTTGAAGCTATAAGAGATTTTATACAGAAAAAGATAAGCGTATTTACTAAGAGTTACTATGGTAATTTCTTCCAAATAAGATCAGGGAGAACTGTCTCCTAAATCCTATCCCTGTACCTCTGTTTCCGTCTCCATCAGCCCCTCTGAGATTTTACCCACTTCAGGTATTATCTCGGATATTAAGGACTCCTGTATCTTCAGCTTTCCCCAGTCCTGTTTCTTAAGCTTCAGTCCCTACTTCAGATTCCCTGCTGAGCATAATTAGATATCCAGGCTGCACTTCAAATACGATCTAACAAAAACCAAATTTTCTCTTCCCTAAGCTCCTGCTGTAGCTTCTCCTGATTTTCGTATTCTGGTAAGGGTGCCACCATCCTCCTAGTCTGTCTCTTCCCTCTCCTCTGGGAGTCAGTCAGTTGGCCAGTTCTATGGGTTACATTTCCAGAATGGCTCTCAGTTCTGTACATCAGTCATTCCCACTGTCACCATTCTGGTCTAGGACTGCAGTCTCTTTCCCTTTCAGTCTGTCACTTTCACATAGGTTTTCCTGCTCCCATCATGGTGCTCTTCTGCTCAGTAACTTTCACTGGTTTCCATGTGTCCTGATGGAATCCACGTTCCTCACCCAAGGCCCTCAACATTGCACTTTCCCAGACTTACTTCCCAATATTCTCCATGTCTACCCTAATAATATTTATTGAACAGTAACAAATGCTAGGTGCTGTGCTATGTGCTTCACATTCATTATTTAATCCTCAAAAAGATTACATGATAGCTACTACTAATATCCCCATTTTAGAGATGGGGAAACTGAGGATGAGAAGTTCTATAACTTGCCCAAGATCACTCAGTTTATATGGCAGAAGCAGGATTCAGACCCAGGTGGTCTGGCTGCAGAGCCAGTTCTTAACCACCCTCTGGGCCCTCCTTTCTGCTGCCCTCTCCTCCAACCACAGGCCTTTCCTCGTGTTATTCCCTCTACCAGAACACGAGCACATTCTCGATCTCTCAGAAGCACTTTTGGTGTTCCCTCATCCATGGAACCGTCTCTTGATCTCACTTATGTTGTACTATTTGTAATCCATTTTCATGTTGTCCTTTAGCCCTTGTTTTTACATACTTCAGGCAGTGCCTAGTCACAGTGACTTGCTCACAATAGAGACATAATAGTTACTGAATTGTATCTGTCAATATTGTTGCCTTTGTGCGTATCACAGTGAAGAACAAAATGAGCAAACACCAACTCCTAAAGTAAGAGATGCAGGACCTCAAATGTTTACTCTTGGCAACTGATAAAACACACTCCTTACCTTTTCCCCAAGACCGTGTATGTCCAGGGGTATCAAATTCTGGTATGACTCGAATCCCTCGTAATCGGGCATATTCAATCACCATACGGACATCATTTGGTGTATAAACATGAGACAAAGAATAGCTTCCCTATAAAAGCCACAATTATTAAAATTAAAATGTACTAAGTGGATTTGGTCCTGGGAATTGTTAACAGTTCTGTTTGCACTTTGATATCCGATAGCTGATTTATCCTGTATCACAGTCTCTTAAATAGTCCAATGTGAAATTGGATGACTCATTTAAATAAATTATTTGTTCACCATATCTTATCAATAAGCTCTCAGCACAATTTGGGTTAATTCCAGATTTAATGACAGAACTACCGTCTCTACCAGCGCCTCTTGTTCCAGGAACGTCTACCGTGGTGTTATTTCCACCTCAGGTAACCATACAACAAAACAGAAATAAAATGTTGGATTCCAAAGTGAAAGCTCTGAATACAATACCCTTATCAGTTTTAGAATCAAAATTCACACATTATTACAAAGCTTAGCTGTTATCTTTCAAAGTCACCTTAATTACTGTCAGCTTAAAAAATCCCGCAGAGATGCTCTGATAAGTCTTAGACCTGATTTTTTTTTTTTTAACATTACCCTGAGTCCCTTTATAGGTTACTTGAAAAATTAGAGCTCAATATTGGTTGTAACTAAAGATAAAGGTCTATTAAAGGTGTTACTGCAGCACATTTCCCAAGGTATAAATATAATATATAAATATGTAAATAAATATAAATGCTCAACTCACACAAAGTAGTCTTGTCCCACCCCCACCATCAAATTTGTATCTAATCAAGACTAGATCTGCCTACCAGTTTATAGTAAATACGGGTGACAGAAGAGCATGATAATTGACACTGTGGGAATGCAATCAGCAAAACCTAGACTCTGGGAGACTACAGGACAAATGACTTAGTTTCTTAAACAACAACAACAAATCACAAGAAAAATAAGAGATGGGCAGGGGTGGGCACCTATAGATTAAAAGAGAATTAGTAGACATGTTAACTGACTGTAATGTATGGACCTTACTTGCATCCCAATGCAAATAAGATTTTTTTTATAAAAAAACAAAAGGTGGGGCCCGGCCCCATGGCCGTGGTTAAAAGTTCCGCACGCTCTGCTTCATTGGCCCAGGTTCGCGGGTTTGGATCCCGGGCTTGGACCTCATTTACTCACCAGCCATGCTGTGGTGGCATCCTACATACAAAATAGAGGAAGATTGGCACAGATGTTAGCTCAGAGACGATCTTCCTCAAGCAAAAAGAGGAAGATTGGGAACAGATGTTAGCTCAGGGCAAATCTTCCTCAGCAAAAAAAACAAAAAAGAAAAGAAAAGGCACTTAAGGAATAATGATTGGCTATCTGGATTATTGTTAATTTTTTAGCTGTGATTATGTATTATGGTTATTTATTTGTAAAAAGGCCTTTTTACAGATGAGATACAATGTCGGGCACTTGCTTCAAAATAACAGTGAGGGGAGTACAGGGGATACAAGATTGGCCATGTATGGATTCCTGAAGGTGGGTGCTGAGGACACGGGAAGTCATTAAATGATTCTACTTCTGCATATGTATGAAATTTTCCATAAGCAAACAGAAACAGGAGTGCAGTGCATTTCACTTCACACTACATCGTGATGTTGGAGAAAGCTCTGGGGTTGTGCCTAAAGCGTGAAATTTAGAGTCCTGGCTCTGCCCCTTCCTAACTGCAACTTTGGATGAGGCATAAGCTTCTCTCAGGGGTCAGTGGCTGTCTTTGTATCACAGGGGGACTAAACGAGGTGATAGTGAGGCTCGCTCCCGGCTCTGCTGGTCTATACAGTCAATCGGAACACTTCTGAGACTACCATTATTTTCTAAGAAGGAGCTCTCATCTTTAACATTCCCTACTTCATGTAGTTTTTCAGAGAGAAAAAGAAATAGTCATTTACAGGACTCAAAACAATTCTGTTTAAAACAAACATACAGTTGGACTACTTGATAAATATAATTACTTCACCTTATGTTAATCATGAATGCTTCAGGTCTCCTATAGTCATTAGTTTTTAAAATCTTATTTGTGCAACCCCTAGATAGTTTACATTTGTAGTAACATAAAAATTACTAAAACAGAACAGTTCTATGGATCTAATATGCTAAGCCACAGCCTATTAAAAAAAATTTAAAACAACGAACATCTAATTTTTACACTTTAATTCTATCCATAAGAAGAAACATTTAAGCTACAAACTTCTAATGAAACTATACCAAAAATATTTGTAGACAGACTACAATAACATGAATTACTCACTTTATTGCTTAACTTGGGAAAAGCGATGCTCTGATAAGGGAAAGACTGGTCGTCAACTATGTGCCAGTGGAGAACATTAAACTTATTAAAAGCCATGGCGTCCTGCAAGCAAACATGTTAAGAAATTATATACCACAGCCATAATACACAATCCAATGTACATGACTGCTTCCTTTTAAAACTTTTTCAGCAAAGAAAGAATGTGGAAGAAGTATAAATTATTTATCTTACGTACTTTATATGGCATGTCACTTTTCAAAAAGCCTATACAGAATTTGTATTTATTATAAACAGAGAGCTATAATTTTGCTTTATGGGAAGGGAGCAAGCTTATAAATCCGCAGTAAGTATTTAGGCGTCAGCCAAGAATGGAAAACAGTTCTTGGCTGCTACTACTGTGTTTGGGAATGGAGCAGAGGAAAAACGGGGCATTCATTTAAGTACCAGGGCTTACAATTCCCACAATTCTGAGATTTGAGTGCCAACCCTTCCTTAGAAATGAAAGAAATTTGGTACAAATTCAATACAATTTCCATCAAAGTCTCAGAAATTTTGGGGGAAACTGACATTTTGATTTTATGTATACTCTGGAGGAACAGACAATATATTTATATAAAATATAAACAGACTATTTGAAAAAGATATAATAAGGGAGGAGATTTCCTCTACCAGATAACCAAACCTTAAAGCCTACCTTTTCCATCGTCACGGCTGAAGGGATTTGCTGATGCATTTGGGAAATAGCTTACATACCAGGGAATTGTGTAAAGAAGTAAATATATTGAGCATAATGGCAGGATTTTCACCATCAGAAGGGAGTTCCTCATGGTTTTGAAGACGAAGCGTTTGCAAACTGTTTATGTAAAGGGCCACATAGTCAATTATTTGGTTTTGTGAACCATAGTTTCTGTCACAACTGATGCTGCAGTTGTAGAGGGAAACAATATATAAACAAATGGACGTGGCTGTCTTCCAGTAAAACTTTATTTGCAAAAACAGGTGACGAACTGGATTTGGTCCTTGGGATGTAGTTTGCCCAAGGACCAAACCCTGATATAGACAGATGCAGAAACAGGTAAAGATGTGTGTGTGTGCGTTCATATAAACGTGTATGTACATAGAGACACGTATTTTCTAGCTCTGTAGGCTGAGAGGGCCTGGAAGCAACGAGTACACCTACAGCCCAGATTTTGGTTTCAAAGTATCATTCACTACTAAAAGGGTTCCTTGGAGAAAAGTCTGATTCCAGGACTGGGAAAGAGGAAAGGTAAGCCTGGACTATCATGTGCTAAAAAGTGAGAAAGTACTCAAAGATTGAAGGAGACATGCCCAAAGATACAAGAGGCAGCTAGAAGGACTCCTGCTGGCCAATGCGAGGACAATCTGACTATTAAATAGGGACAGTAACACTCGATGAAACAGTAATCCCTTAGTACATACTGCTAAGAATAATGAATAAATACTTAAAGCAAAGAGAAGCTCTGCCTTACAGTAAATGCTAACTAATAAATAAAGAAGGAACGACAGAATCAGAAAAATTACCACTTGGTAGCCATCTTGGTAATAACTGATATGGGCAGGAATTATCTGCAGATGCTGAAAGTATTTTGGGTAAACGCAGAGTGAAGAAGAGAAATTACATAATCTCAAAATATTGCCCCACAAGATACTTAATTATTTATTAATAAGTACAAAATACTTCTTAATTAACTTTTATAGTGGAGAGACCCGGCAGATGACATCTTAGCCAAGTTCTAAGAGTTACCACTACCAGCAATGGAATAAAGAGGCATCGTGCCACCTGACGTGCACAGAGAAGAGCACAGCAGCACTTCTGCCTTATTCCTGCCCAAACCACATAACCTGACTCTCATCATGTGGAACACAGACAGGCTGGCGTATACTCCACAGAGCAACTGGCCTGAACTCTTCCAAGTGTCATAGTCTTGAAAGACAAGGAAAGATAAATGGTTCCAAATTGAAAGTGGCTAAAGAGACAAATAAATGCAACACTTGACACCAGATTGGATGCTGAATTTAGAAAGGACATGACTGGAAAAACTGAGAGAATCTGAAGGAGGTTTGTGGATTAAATGGTGGTAGTATGCCAATTTCCTGATTTTTAATGGTTGTACTATAGTTATTGAGATAAACGCTATTTTTTAGGAAATCCAAACAGAAATATTAAGGGGTACTGGGGCATCATATGTGCAACTTGCATATGGTTTAGAAAAAAAAATGTTTAAATAGAGAGGGAGAATAAGGCGAATATGATACAATTTTAAAATTGGGATGTCTGGGTAAAGAGTGTATGGGAGTTCTCTGCACTCTTCTTACAACTTTTCTGTCAAGTATGAAATTACTTCAAAATGAAAAGAAAAAACAAACTTCTAAAGTTACAGAAATTAAAAAACCATCTCTACTGGCCCACGAAGACAAACTGGTAAACAGGACAGACTGAGAGTCCAGAAACTGATTTGTGTAATTATGGGAATTTAGTATTTGCTACTGGTGACATTGAAAGCAGTGGGGGAATGAGAGGTTGCTCAAAAATGGTGTTGGGACTACAGGCTAACCATTTAGAAAAAAAAATTAAAATATATAGCACCTACAATACACTAAAGAAAATTCTAACCAAATGAGGAATTTAATAGGAAAAAGTAAAATATTAAAATAAAATTTGAGAGGTTATTTTTATATTTATACCCTTGTTTTGGAGGCCTTTCTTAGCAGACCTCCCAAGGCCAAAAACTATACAAGATTAAAAGATATTACTTCATAAAAAAATAAAACTTCTACAGGCAAAAGACACTATAAACATAGTTTAAAAAACAAATTTAGAACACCTCAGAACAATATATGATGTATAAGTATATAATTCATCAATACAAACAAATATAAAAGTATCACTGATTCATCTATAAACAAATACAACATTAAAGAGCTCTTTAACCGACTATGAAGAATTAACATTCTAGAAGACAAGATGGACATTGAAAATAAACTTGCAGTTTGCAACATAAAAAATACAAACAGTAAAAGAGGCTTATACTGACTAAAAATCAAAGTGCAAATTAAAACGAGGAGATACACTTCATCACCAGATTAGCAAAGAAGATAGCAAAGAAGATGGCAAAGGTGTGCCCCAGTGCTGGCCAAGCATATGTTGGTATGACTTCTCTAGAAGGCAGTCTAACAGTATGTACCAAAAGTTAAAATGTACCAAAACATAAAATGTATACATCTTTAAGCCCAGAAACTCACTTCTAGGAATTTATCCTCAGGAAATAACCCTGACAAGTGTGCAAATATAAGAACACTTACTCTGCAGTGCTGTTTGTGAGAATAATAAATTAACCTAGATGTCCCTCAGCATGAGACTGGTTAAATATGTATCATGGTATATAAACTGGAACATTCAACTGTTTAAAATGATGATACAGACCTTATGTATTCTTTCAAAGAAAGATGTCCATAACAGTTTTTTTAAAGGTAGCAAAAGTGCAATCCCATTTAAGTTTTTAAAAAAGTCGTGTTATGTTAATACATTCATTTTTTAAGTCTAAAATGAGATAAATGGGACATAGAAATTTATGTCAGTCTTTGGTAAGTGAAATTATGGGATTACACCTATTTTATGCATATCTATATTGTTCCAACTTTTTACTCTAAGCATTTATTTCTTTTATAAAAGTGATAATAATGTCGTTTGGAGAAAAAAATTCAGAGTATTAATGTAAATGTAAAAGTAATTTTTTTTATAACATAGTGTGTTTGTAAATGATCAAGTGAAGGTGCATAAAAACATGGGAGGAAACCTCCCCACCTCTACAAATTGACAGTGATGGTGGGAGTGAACCGATAAAAAGTCCATAGGAGAAGATAATTATTGTCAACCTTGGCCCCAACTCCCACCACCCAAAGTCCTTTGGAACATTTCCCTAGGCATAAAGCAGCTCCCAGACTCCTTTCTATGCTATTTTAAAGAAAGTAAGTGGAGGCCACAAAATTAAAGGACATTAACTAGAGACAGGGTGACCATATATTCCTAACCAAAAGTCTGGACCCATGATTTAACAAATGGGAGTTTACAGACAGGGCCAAGAGGCAGTATTAAAACTGTGTCTTTCTCTTAACACTCCTGGCTAAATACAATCATGGGGCACTTAACGATGGGGAAATGTTCTGAGAAATGGTGATAAGGCGATTTCATCACCGTGCGAACATCATAGAGTATACTTACAAACCTAGATGGTACACCTACTACATACCTACACTATAAGGCGCTAATCTTAAGGGATCACTGTAGTATAGTGGTCTTTTGATCAAAACATCATTATGTGGTGCATGACTATACTTGTTGAGCCCCGCCATGAAAATGAGGGATTCCCCAGGGGGGGTCTCCACTTCTTGGCTGAGGAAATATACTTCCCAAGGGAGGGAGGGAAGAAAGCCCAGTGCTTATACTTAGTACATGAAAAACTAATCCCCCTGTTCCAATCTTAAAACAGTGTAAGTAACCAACATAAATGGACACATCTTCAGACAGACAATGGATTAAAATAAAATAATTACTTACCAGAGTTTTAAGAATACTCTTAACTGGCAGATAGTGTCTGGCTGTATCAATTAAAATTCCTCTATGAGGAAACCTTGGAGAATCAACAATAATGGATTCATTGATGGTGAACTATAAG
This sequence comes from Ceratotherium simum simum, assembly GCF_057802395.1. NCBI lineage: Eukaryota > Metazoa > Chordata > Mammalia > Perissodactyla > Rhinocerotidae > Ceratotherium > Ceratotherium simum. The sequence continues at coordinate 90,548,485 of NC_141903.1, forward strand.
ACAAAATAAAATTTTGATTTATTTTTAGAATTTTTTCTCTTGAGCTCAATGAAGACTACATCTATCTATGTAAGCACTGGAGAAAAGATTACTTTAGAACAAAAAAAGTGTGACATTTACATTTACCAGCTAAGATGAATATTTGGGGAGAAGAACCTTCAAGAAGCAATAAATAGCTAAAAAGCTTACATTTTTCTTGTTGTAAAGTCTATCCAACAATCTTAGTAACATATAATAATAATACTTACAGTCCCATAAGAATCTTGATAAATTAACTGGCTAAAGGTCTCTAAACCTAGGAAAAGTAAAATTTATAATTTATTGCATTAATTTACAAAATAGCAAATTGAGAGAATAAAAGTTGTATTACCCAAACATTAGAACCATAACCAGATAAGGCAAATAAAATTAGTGTTATACCTATAGCATCTAGCATATTTCCTAAGATCAAAGCTCAATTTTAAAAAAATCCCTGTTGCCATCTAATAAAAATGCTTTACTTCCTTGTACCCATATCCTGGGTTTTGTTTGAATGATAAATACAAAAAACAATAGTGATTTAATAAAACAAAATACCAGTTCCTTAATAAGTTCATAGCATTATGAGAAAATTTTTATGATAAAATATTATAGGCACTTTAGAAGGTACCTAAACTCAACAGAGGGCAAAAAGGCTCAAAAAAGCACCATGAAACCATAAATAAAGGCCCAACTTACAACATTTTACTCAGAGCCGCAAAGACTATCTCCTGAACATTTTTTTTACTCAAGTGGATTGTTCCCTTAATATTACAGGCCACCAAGGAGGCTTCTGTAACCAAGGAAGTGAAAGACCTTTACAGGATTGTTCCCACCATATTACAGGACAATTCCTCTAACTGGCCTTGACTTTACCAAAATTCATCATTCTAGCTGACAACTATATATCCAGAGAAAAACTTGAACCTAAGAATAGTTCAAAGTCAGGAATGAAAGAGGAGATGTTACAACTGATACCACAGAAATGCAAAGGATTGTAAGAGAATACTATGAATAATTATATGCTAACAAATTTGACAACTTAGAAGAAATGGATAAATTCCTAGAAACATACCTACCAAGACTGAATCATGAAGAAACAGAAAATCTAAACAGATTGATTACTAGTAAGGAGATGGTATCAGTAATCAAAACTTCCCAAAAAACAGAAGTCCAGGACCAGAAGGCTTCACTAGTGAATTCTACTAAACATTTAAAGAAAAATTAATACCAATCAAACTCTCCCACAAAATAGAAGAGGAAGGAACACTTCCAAACTCATTTTACAAGGCCAGCATTACCTTGATACCGAAACCAGACAAGACACCACAAGAAAAGAAAATTACAGGCCAAATCTCTGATGAACAGACGTAAAAATCTTCAACAAAATATTAGCAAAATGAATTCAACAATACATTAAAAGGATCATACACCACGATCAAGTGGGATTTATTCCAGGGATGCAAGGATGGTTCAACATCTGCAAATCAATCAGCGTGATACACCACATTAACAAAATGAAGGATAAAGATTATATGGTCATTTCAACAGATGCAGAAAAAGCATTTGACAAAATTCAACATCCATTTATGATAAAAACTCTCAACAAAGTGGTTATAGAGGGAACGTACCTCAAGATAATAAAGGCCATCTATGACAAACCCACAGCTAACATCCTACTCAACAGTGAAAAGCTGAAAGCTTTTCCTAGTCTAAAATCAGGTACAAGACAAGGAAGGATGCCCACTCTGGCCACTTTTATTCCAATAGTATTGGAAGTCCTAGCCAGAGCAATTAGGCAAGAAAAAGAAAGAAAAGGCGGGCCAGCCCCGTGGCTTAGTGGTTAAGTGTGTGCGCTCTGCTGCTGGCGGCCCGGGTTCAGATCCCGGGCGCGCACCGATGCACCGCTTCTCCGGCCATGCTGAGGCCGCGTCCCACATACAGCAACTAGAAGGATGTGCAGCTATGACATACAACTATCTACTGGGGCTTTGGGGGGGGAAATAAATAAATAAAATCTTAAAAAAAAAAAAAGAAATAAAAGGCATCTAAATCAGAAAGGAAGAAGTAAAATTGTCACTATTTGTAGATGACATGATATATATAGAAAACCCTAAAGACTCCACCCAAAAACTGTTAGAACTAATCAATGAGTTCAGTAAAGTTGCAGGATACAAAATCAATATACACAATGTGTTGTTTCTATACACTAATAACAAAGTATCAGAAAGAAATTAAGAAAACAATCATATTTACAGTTGTATCAAAAAAGGATAAAAATACCTAGGAATAAATTTAACCAAGAAGATAAACTACCTCTACACTAAAAACTATAAAACTCTGATAAAAGAAATTGAAGAAGACACAAAGAAATGGAAAGATACTCCATGCTCATGGATTGGAAGAATTAATACTGTTAAAATGTCCATACTACCCAAAGCCATCTACAGATTCAATGCAATCTCTATCAAAATTCCAATGGCATTTTTCACAGAACTAGAACAATCTTAAAATTTGTATGGAACCACAAGAGACCCCAAATAGCCAAAGCAATATTGAAAAAGAAGAACAACACTCGAAACATCACACTCCTGGATTTTAAACTATATTACAAAGCTATAGCCATCAAAACGGTATGGTATTGGCATGAAGACAGACACATAGATCAAGAGAACAGAATAGAGAGCCCAGAAATAAACCCAAGCATATATGGTCAATTAATTTACGACAAAGGAGCCAAGACAGTACAACAAGGAAAGGACAGTCTCTTCAATAAATGGTGTTGGGAAAACTGGACAGCCACATGCAAAAGAATGACACTGCTCTACTAATACCACACACAAAAATTAACTCAGAATGGATTAAAGACTTAAATATAAGACTTGAAACCATAAACTCCTAGAAGAAAACATAGGCAGTAAGCTCCTTGACATCAGTCTTAGTGGTGATATTTTGGATTTCGCACCAAAAGCAAAAATAAACAAGTGGGACTACATCAAACTAAAAAGTTTCTGTACAGCAGAGGAAACCATTAACAAAATGAAAAGGCAACCTACCAAATGGGAGAAAATATTTGTAAATCATTTATCTGATAAGGGGATATCATATCCCCATGATCATATTATATATTTTAATATGCAAAATATATAAAGAACTTATAACACTCAGCAAAAAACCAAAAAGAATAATCTGATTAAAAAATGGGCAGAAGATCTGAATAGACATTTTTTTCAAAGAAGATATACAAATGGCCAAAAGGTACATGAAAAAGTGCTGAACATCACTAATCATCAGGGAAATGCAAATCCAAACCACAATGAGATATCACCTCATACCTGTTAGAATGTCTATTATCAAAAAGACAAGAGATAACAAGTATTGGTGAGGAGGTGGAGAAAAGGGAACCCTTGGGCACTGTTGTGGGAATATGAATTGGTCCAGCAACTATGGAAAACAGTAATGGACGTTCCTCAGAAAATGAAAAATAGAGCTACCATATGATCCAGCAATTCCACTTCTGGGTATTCATTGGAAGAAAATGAAAACAACCCAAAAAGATACATGCACTTTCATGTTCATTGCATCTTTGTTTACAATAGCCAAGACACGGGCAGCAGCCTGTCTACTGATGGATGAATGGCTAAAGAAAATGTGGTATATGTATACTATGGAATATTATTCAGCCATAAAAAAGAATGAAATCTTGCCATTTGTGACAACATAGATGGACCCTGAGGGCATTAGGCTAAATGAAATACGTCAGACAGAGAAAAACAAATACCGTATGACCTCACTTAGATGTGGAATCTTAAAGAAAGAAACAAAAAAAACAAGCTCATAGATATACAGAACAGATTGGTGGTAGCCAGAGATGGGGGTGAGGGGTGTGCAAAATGCGTGAAGAGAGTCAAAAGGTTCAGACTTCCAGTTATAAAATAAATAAGTCATGGGGATGTAATGTACAGCATGGTGACTGTAGTTATTAATACTTGCTTATTATTGCATATTTGAAAGTTGCCAAGAGAGTAGATCTTAAAAGCTCTCATCATAAGAAAAAAATTTTTTTATAACTGTATATGGTGACAAATGTTAACTGGACTTGTGGTGATCGTTTTGCAATATATACAAATATCGAATCATTATGTTGTACACGTGAAACTAACATAATGTCATATGTCAATTATAATTTAAAAAAAGGGTTAGACAGGAAATAGGAAAGAAAAAAATAGTTCAAAGTCATTTTTGCTATGCCTTCCCCCTCAACCCAAATACAGGCCCATACCAAGAAGAATAACTTTGGAATTTTTTGTTAGGTGGCAATACACTTATTGTTTTGAGCATGTTACTTTGAAAGTCTGATGGTAAACAGAAAATAAGGACTTCTTGGACTAGACTCTAGTCTCTGAATGGTCTCAGAAGTTCTTTATTTTGATGTGAATCAGAGCAAACACCAATAAGGCTCTGTTTTCCCTAACGGACCCCAGCAAGATAGGCCAGTCAGACTAATATAAGCTTAAAACCACATGACGTTGTATGTAAATAATCTAGATGATGATGATTGCAGCCGAATTTGTGGTAAATATCTATAGATAATCCTCATGTTCTATTTTGAAATGAGATTATAATCTTTATTATGACTATAAAACATATAGCATAACAATGATTATTTTATTTTAGATAACAACCAACCTGAGTCAGATCCAAAGCCTTCTTTATTTCTAATTACTATACCTTTTGTTGGTTAGCTCACATTAAAGAAAATCACCCTCCTTTTTTAAAACTCTATTTGGAAGTCAGTACAACAATATCTTATCTACTTAGAAGAAGAGGTAAAAGAAACTTTTGAACAGCAAAACTAAATGTCCCAATGTCCAAACTTTGAAGTTCAGACTCTGAAATTCACAGGAAAAGCTTTTAAGGTTCCTCTCTGCCCACTGCCTCCAACCTCTCCAGAGTACATTTATCTTTTCACACTGTTCCTGTGAACTTGGTTATGTTTCTAAATCCACAGGAATTTTAAATGTGGAGGGGCTCTCTCCCTTTCTCTGCCATTGTGGTGTGTGCAGCTGACTCTGTTCCCTACCATGTCTTCTCACAAGACTCTCAGAATCAAGCGGTTCCTTGAGAAAAAAATGAAAAGCAGAATTGCCCCATTCCCCAGTGGATTCGGATGAAAACTGGTAATAAAATCAAGTACAACTCCAAGAGGAGACCCTGGAGAGGAGCCAAGCTGAGTCTATAAGGAACCTCACACGAGATGGCCCTTGTATTCATGCTCTATCAAGGTCACGAGCATCCTACCACACCAAGCTGAAAACATCACTACTGTCTGCACAGCTGGACATGTTTTATTGGGAAAATCATTTTTCTTTTTGTTTTTATGCTTCTGCACTAGTAGGCTGGTTCAGTAATAAATATGAGACCTTCTGTATGAATAAACAAATAAATAAAATGGGGGAAGTAAGATGCTTGCTACTGAAGGCAGTAAGAAGTGATAGTGAAACAAAATCCCCTAGTCAGAGCGGGTTGGGGCCACTGATAGCTCTATAAACATTACAGTCCCAAGAGCATCCATGAATTACAGACTGAATGAATGTATAATCCTAACCCAAATGCTCTTTCTCCCGTACTTTAAGTGGTATATATTTAATGGAAATCATTTTGGAAATACCGAACAAACCATCCTGTAAAGGGTCCAAGGAAGCAAAGTTTTGCTGTGCTTGATTTCCCAAAGCACCAACTGAAAATATTTCTTTACTAGAAAATAACAATGAAGGTACCCAGAACTTACCTCGTAATACTCCCCAAACTCTGTTGGCCTTAAGGAGAGCTACTGGTTCTTTCACAAGCAAAGTATCTGTATTGAAAAGACAAAGGTTTGTTTGTTCATTCCTCAGTGACATGCACTGAATTTCCTAAACAACGAACTGGTATTTCTGGGCCATTCTTTTCTCCTGAGCACCAGCCCTGTTTCTCCAGCTGTACACCTTCTCTTAGATTCCTTTAACTCCACATGCCCTAAACTGAACTCGTCCGTTTCTGCCGCTCCACACCCTCACCTGCCTGTCCTGTGCTGCTCATCCCTGTGAGTCACAGCTCCACCCTCCCGCCAGCTGAGTGGCTCAAGTCAGAACCTTGGGAGTCATCGCCATGATTCCTCATCTTCCCTCCAGGACAATTATTCTCCCCGACTGCCCTCAACAGAGTAGGCTCCTAGTTAAGCTAGGATTTTAAGTCAAAAGTGCACACATTCCTCAGTGCCCATGGTCCCTTGGTGAAGCCTCTGGTATCACTCCAACCTTCCACTCATAAGGCTAGAGTTCTCTCCACTCCTTCCCTTCTCCTTCCATGCTTCTCTACTCGCCCTGCACCCACTTTCCCCCAATATCATCCTAAATCTGCCTTAAGACTCACTTTAGCTTAGTTCAGCCTTGTCCCACTCAATACAAAGTTCACATCCATGTAGAACAGGGCTTGTTGGCTGCTTCTGGCACAACGGGGCTATTCTTTCAATCCTTGAACTCATACTCCGCCTAAGGGTGCCCCTAGTCATTTCAGTCGTTGAGAGGGATTTGGGGTGGAGTCAACCACAGATAGAGCCGCACAGGGTGCAGAGAGACTGAAAGCTCAAGAGGGTGACAGGTCCAGACTTTGCCACAGTGAAGACATTCGGGGGCTGCAGGTTTACGATTTAAAATCATATCTGGGCTGCATCACCACCTTCCACCACCACCCCCCAGACTGTCACATGATATTGCCTGCAGGTAGGGAAAAAGAGTTCTATCAGCAGCCAGTAATCATGAGACCCTCTTGGGTGACAGCCTTCTGACAAGGTAGGCTTTTCCATCAGAAGACCACGGTGATGAGTTAGCTAAAGGTTAGGCTGAGAACGGGGTTGCTACCATGACTACAATCTAACCACGGTTCCTCTCCATCTATATCCAGTTCTTAGATAGCTACTTAGAGCTCACCGTTCCATTAGTCACCGTTTAAAAAACATTTTTTGCCACATTATAGTTCTGAGATCTCCCAGAAATAATTAGCACAAAAAATAATCTAAAAACATTGACATGATGCATGTACTTGATGCCGATTATTTTCCAATAGCCAAGAACTGGATGATATTAAAAAGGATTCTGATTCAACTCAATGCAAAAACCACAAACATAAAGCAGTTAGAAGGAGATTTTGTTTTCTAAATATATGGACACATAAGCTACAGAATTTCAGTTTTTATTTCATAACAAAATTATCGGTGTGAACAGTGATTAGCAGTAACCCTGACGTGGGGTGGAGTAGCATCTTAGACTTTTCATTTACCCCCTTCTGTACTTTTTTGCATCACAGATTTTTGAAGAGTGTACATACAAATAATATCTTCTTCTTTAAAAATAATAAAATATCATTGATAAGGCTAAAATCCCCTTTGAGATGCCCACTCAACTCCCTCCATTCTCCTCAGAGGAAATACTTACCAGGCCTTTTCCTAGGCATTTCCATACACTGGTAACGAGAAAATCCAGTGTTGCTCTCTGCACGTGTCCTGTGTGTGTGGATGTATGAGTGGTATTCTGCTATACACAGTGTAACACGACCTCCTTTGTCCCACCCAGCAGTTTACCTTAGCGAGCGCCCCCTGTCTGCTCTTCACAACTCGGCTTCTGTATTCGTAAGTGTCGTCTAGTATTCCTTAGTGTGGATGAAAAAGATATATTCGCCATTCTTCTATTGACGAACATTTAGTTTTGCTTATAATTCTTCATTGTTACAGGCAAACTGCATTGAACATCCTTGATATAAGTAATTACTTCTCTACAGTAGAAATTAGTCCACTTCCGGTTCTGAGGGTGTATGCATATTTTTATTCTTAGTAGATGATGCTGTAACACTTGTCATCTCCTCCAACCTTTCCTCACACTCAGAGCAACAGCTGATATCTTGTTATTTCCACTTGTGTTTTACTTCTATCATCATCATAAACTAATTTAAAACTTAACACTAGTTTATCCTTCAACCAGAAAATTTTCCAATCAGCTTGTCTCCAGAAGCTTCCCTTTCAGAATAAAGAGGGTTTGCAAAGCTGAATGGAAGATACACTATAACTCTCCAGTCTGGGTACATTCCATTTCCTGGGTCACAATATGTCACTGTATTGCCAAGAGTCAGCAAAGCCTCCTTGGTAATTTAATGACCATTTCTATCTCAATTCTGATTGCAAAACTTAATTCCTATCGCGTCTGAGTGCTGACTGCCAGATCATGTGGCTAATGCTGGTGAACTATCCTGTCTCTCTTCTAAGAACAGCACAGGATTGAAGAGAAGTGAAGTTATTTTTCAAAGAGATGTATTATTAAGAAATCTCATCTATACCAAGAGGATGAAGAGTGTCCTTAACTGTCTGTGAGGCAGTCTGAGGACAAAGGAGTCACTCTTTTCTCTCAGATGTGCAGTATCCTTTCTGTCTCTACACCCAGCTCACCAGTCTGCTCTCTGCACCAATCTCATATCACCGGCGTCCTCACACTGCTCCTCTTTGATTCCTTAGTACAATTCCACATTACTCCCAGTCAGTATGCCCTCTAGAAAAGGCCTCCCCAGTTGTTTCTTCCTTCTAAAACAATTTGGGAAAAGCCTTAGAGAATAATGTCTTAGGCAACAAAAGAAGTCATGTAGCTAAATGTTGATTATATTGTCAATCAAATGACATAGCTCCACCTCCCACCCCCCACTTCTGCATTATCTTTGCATCAAATTAGATTATAAATAGAGATCATGGATATAAGCACAGATTTGTCTTCAAAATAAAAGTTAAGAAATTACCTAGGTGTCCAAAAATAAGGGATTAGCCAAGTAAGTTGTGGCACATCCATACAGTGGTAGAACATTATTTGGCGATTAAAAATGGTGTCATAGAAAAATATTTAATGAAATACATGTTTATAATGTATTATGCAAAAAAGCAGAATATATAAAAACCACATGTACAGAGATTACCGTTTTCATGTTGTTGTTTATCATGTTTATATTTATATCTGTAAAATATTTAAAAGTATTACTTTGCAAAAAAACCCTGAAATAACAGTGGTTAACTGAGTGCTAGGGTTATGAGTGATTTATTTCCTCCTCTTCACTTACTGTACTTATAGATTTTCTACAATGACTATGTATTACTTTTATCATCAGACTTTAATGGTAATTTTAAAAATAGGAATTGTAAACTCATTGGCCAAGAACTCACAACAGTTCACGGCACGGAGCCTGCTCCTGGCACTGAAGTCTGTGACACGCAGCTGTGAAGGTGACATGTTCACATTACACAGTACTCACAGGACTCGTCTGAAGAGACGTTGGGGAAGGCGTTACAGTCCGAGTCGAGGACAACCGAGACGAGAAGCTGCTGTAACTCCGTTTCAACAGGAGATTTAGCAGGGCCATGATACCACTTGTAGAAACCAAAAATATAGTCATAATATCTGTGTGAGAAATAAATTCAAACAAAACTTTAAAGCACCGTAGCCAAGTTTTAAATACCTATGTAGTAGTGACCATTGTAGTTGACTCCTCAGATCCATGCTGCCCCATATTAGTTCAGCTAGAGGCTCTCACCCTAAGATGCACGTTAGAATCACCTGGGGAGCTTTTAGAACATACGGATGTCCAGACCTTCAGAATCAGAATCTCTGAGAGTGGGATCCAGGCATGGGGATTTTAAAAGTCCTCCACACTCCCAAGTGACACACCAGACGTCTCCGTTAAGAACCAGTAATCACACCAAGAAAGGCAATCCCATCACTCTCGCGTGTGCAAGCCAGTTCTGACCAGTGCTGGGGCAGGGGTGGGTAGGAAGCTTCCTCTCCTAAGTGAGCCACAAGAAGAAAACTTGCTCTGAACGTGATACCTGGACCAGCTGCAGCCACACTGATGATGGCCCAGCAGAAGTGGAGAGAATACGGATGCCCTAATGGTACTGTGGAGCCACCTGGTCACCTGGCCCTGAAATCCTCCCTGCTTCTGGACTTCCTGATGTGTGAGAGAATAGGTGTTCTTACCGCTTAAGCCAGATGGAGGCAGGTTTTTTGTCACCTTCCAACAAAAGGTATCCTAGTTAATACATAAAACCCCAACAAGGTCACCAGACCACAGAATTCTCACCAGGGCCTTGAAAATTTACCTACTGCTGGTACCCAAATATCAGAGAAAGAGGATATTAAACACTTGAAGGTGCTAAAAGATAAAAGGTCGGATAGGCTTCAAAGCAAATATTTAAATAATATTTTATAGATTTTGATCAGCAGAAGGTTGTGTGTGCCGCTTATGTGTAAGAACGTCACGTGTTCTTGCAGAGAAGTAAAGAGAGGCAGGCAGGTTCCGATGGATTGGGAAGTGATGGAAGTTAACCAGTGAGAGTGTGGAATGGAAGACGGCGCTGAGGGCCCTTTTCATAGGAAAACCTCAGCAGATTCAAAAGGAAATTAAGATCACTGAACTATATACTTAAAGTTAGTTAAGATGGTAATCTTACGTGTATTTTGCTACAATTAAAAATTTTTTTAAAAAAGGGAAATTAAAGCTACCAGTAGCTTTGAGATCTGAGTTAGATGCTGGCTTGTCTCAAGTAAGGAAAATCTTGGTCCTAGATATTAAAACTCTAACAGAAAACTCCAAGGGTTCTGAGGCAGTGGTGTCCAAAGTATCTGGGTTAATTTAGCCTTTCAAGAACTGAGGGAGCAAAACTCTTGGTTCATTTAAAAAAATGAGTGACTAGCATGCGATGGACCTTGTTCTAGAAGCTCACGCAGCAGCCGTGCGCCAGACAGACAGAACTCTATGCCTGCAAAATGCACACTGTTTCAAAGCAGGGTTTGTGATAGAAGGTGGGCTCTTCAGAGACAGGAGCCACGGATTCTGAACAAGCTGAGGCCTAGGCTGTGTGTGTTCCCCACCGACCAGAGCTTTCGGAACAGCCCCATCATCTCTAAATCTTTCCAACCCCGTGGTGCTTTTATCCTGAACTCAATACCGCCCCTCCTGAGTTCCTAGAACGCTCACCAGCATGCTTTCAGGCCTTAGCCGTAAGGGCTAATGTTTTATAACCCACTTCCTAACAATGCAGGGTGTAATTAATAGCTGCTTCACACACAGGGCGTGAGTTCCGAAACCTCTTCAGATAATTACCAGCACTGCCTTGAAATGCCAAGCGTAGTCTGTAAACCACCTCACAGCTGATTCAAGTCCTGGGTATCTAACCACTGTTAACTACGTCACCCATGCTTTCTTGCCCTACTCACATCACATCAGCACATTACCAAGTCCTTGTTTCACTGGAAGTATGGCACAGAAGGAAAACCCCATTTTACAAACCGAGTCCCAAAGCGAACGTGGTTAGTGTGTGTTTTTCAGAGACTTCCTGGCCATGATCTTCCTTTAGATGACCTACAGGTACTTTTTCCTCCTCAGTATCCCAAGGCAACCAAGCACCTTGGTTTGACTTCTTCGTCCAACTTGACTCTAGCCATCCTCACCGTTAGCACGCTCAATACCAAAGGCTCATTGGAGTGTGCGTCCAAACGAGGGTAACAACATCCACTTAGTTGCACAGAACGGAGGGAAGGACGGAGCCCTCTCTGCCCGTCAACATCCCGGGCCTCTTCAGCCTGAGCCTCAGCTCCAGGCTCCCTGGGGCCAGCAGGTGTTGTTAAGCTAGTTTTGCATTTTCCACCAGCTGTCTGGTGTCTGCAGGTACAGAGAAGCTATAATGCCCGCTGGGAACAGAGACAAAAATCTGGGGGATGAAAGAGGCAGTACAGCCAGCACCAAACTGCACCTCAGGACAGTCCCGCCTACACAGGTCTCACAGCAGGGGACGGCGTGTGGCATGAAACACGTCCACCAAGTGCAATCGGCCTGTACATGGCGTGACGAGGACAGCCGGCGCCCGGGCTGCCCTCCAGTTACACAATGCGCGCCGCCTGTGGAAAGGGGTCGGGGCAGGAGAGGGCTGCGGGAATGTGAGGTGCTAAAGAAGGAAGGAGGAAGCTGGGGGCAGGCGCATGACTGGTGCTGAGAAAGAAAACGAGAAGCGAATACTGCGCGCACGACCCTATCAAAGCGGGCGGATGAAAACACGGAACGCGGTGTCTGGAACAGAGATTGCGGAAGGGAAGGGGAGTTTCAGGCCGTGTTCCAACCTAGGGACCCTCTGCCGGCTGACTCGTTACCAGGCTGGCGGCGGAGGGAGGAGGGCCGTGCATGACAAGCAGCTTTGCGGATCCCTGGTCCCCAAGCTTCAAGCGCCCATCTTCCTCCCGAACTCCCTTCAAGTCAGCAGCTGCACTTCCCTCCTCCCTCCCCGCCCGGCCGCCCGTCGGGGCGCTCACCGCCGAAACGCTTCCTGCAGGATGGTGCACGAGGGGCCGGCCGCGGAGAAGGGGTCGTGGCCGATGTAGAAGCTCTCGTGGGCCAGGCGCAGCAGGCGCGGGGACGTCTGCACCGACAGCGGCAGGGGCCAGAGCGCCGGGCCCGGCGTGGCGCAGGCGCGGGGGCCCTGCAGCGCCAGCAGCGCCAGCAGCGCCAGCAGCCTCGGCAGCCCCCGCCCGCGCCGCTCCATGGCCGCCCGCTGCTCTCCCCGGCGCCCCGCTCTGCCCGGGCTGCCGCCTCGCCCCGCCCGCCGGGAGGAGGCGCCGAGCGCGGCCCCGGAGTCAGGTGACGGCCCCCGCCCCGCGTCCCCGCCGCGCCCCGCCCCCGTCACCCCGCCCCCGGCCGCTCCCGGCCCCGCCTCACCCCGCCCTCCGCACCCCCCCTCGCAGCTCCCCGCCCCACGGCCGCTCCCCGCCCCGCCCCACCCCCCCCCCGCCCCGGCCCCGCGGGGCGGCGCCCCCTCCAGCCACCGTGCAGGGTCGGGCCAGGGGAAAGGGTCTGCCGACCGGCCGGGGAGCCTGCGGCGCGCGGCTCTCCTGGGGCCCGAAACCTCCTGTCCCCCACCCCAAACTCCAGATAACCAAGGGTGATTCGTGTATGGCTCCCAAGTCTAGACTTTTCTTTAACGGTAATTCAGCTTTAATTAATAAAGCCTCACCTCAGGACCCCCAGGGCAGAGCTGTGAACAGGTGGGAGGTTAACAATTATGCAGAAAGAGCCCTGAGGGCCTAGTGGTTCAAGTTTGGCGCTTTCACCTCTTCCGGCGGTGGGGTTCCTGGGGCGCAGAACCTCACCACCCGGAACCTCACCACCCGTCTGTCAGTAGCCATGCTGGGCAGCCGCTCATATAGAAGGACTAGAAGGACTTACAGCTAGGATACACATGCACTGGGGCTTTGGGAAGAAAAAAAATGATGCAGAAGATACTGCGTGAGAGAGCGTGTTGGCGGGGATGGGTAGAGGACTTAAAACTTCAAAAGGACACCATGGACCAAGTTGATAGGCAGATAGATGTTACAAGAGGGAATCTATTTGTAATGAGGGATTAATATTGTCAGAGTCTAATTTTCAAAAAAGTGTGGGAGATCAAAATTAGCTACCTCAAAATATGTCTCTTTACCTTGATTATTTTCTCTGAAAGAAACTTTAACCTCCCTTCCCCCCCCCCCCCAAGGGAGGGAATTTAACCCTGGGTGTTTATAGACTGGGAGAGGCCTTGCTAAGCCCATTCTTATCCATGTTCTGTTTACCAAACATTTACATTTATAAGGGAACCCTCCATTTGTCAAGGTATCTCCCTCTCTGTACCAAGAAGCAGGAGGGATGACCTTATCTCTAGAAACTCGTATGAGTGCAGAAGGTGATTGCTTCTGCGTATTCTGGACTGCTGTGCTGATAACTCCCATAGCTGACTCCCCACCCTCAACATCCTCGTCTGTCTGCCTGAATATGCTATTTAAGGTGAAAACCTCCACCATTTGTCGAGAAACTCGGTTTCTCCCGTGTATACATGTTATAAAGCTTTGTTTGATTTACTCCTGCTATTTGGTCTCATGTCGATTTAATTTGTAGCCCCGCCAAAAAGGACCCAGAGTGGGTAGATGATAGTCTTCTTGCCCCACAAAAGTTATAAACATGACTCATTACAAAATAGAATGAAACTGTATCAGAGATTTTATTCAACTCAAGAATTAGACAGTTATTACGATATAAGTCTGGTTCAAAGACAATTTACTAAAGCAATGTTAGAATAATATTGCTAAATAGGTTAAAAATTGAGTAATGTCCCACACTGACTTGGCCCTAGTATCTAAGCCTGGGCCGTCCCATCCTCACTCAAGTAAATGAAAAAGAAATTTCATTTATATTGAATTTCTGAGAGTAACTTAAATATTTATTTGTGACAAGCCTCTCTCTCTCTCTCTATATATATATATTATATACACACATGCATATACATATATATAAACACACATGCATATACATATATATAAACACACACACACTATTTGGAGATAAAATAGCAGATCTAGAAGCAAGCAGAAACAATATCATTAGATCCAACATGGCAGGGATTCAAATATCATCTCTCTCTCCCTCTCTTCCCCCTTCCCCTCCCCTCTCTGCTCTTCCCTCTCCCCTCCTCTCTTTATATATCTCTATCTTTCAACTCGGTTTTCTGTATTGGCTTCATTCTTGGACAGTCTCTTTCTTCATTATAATACCCTAGGTAGCAAGGACAACCGCTCAAGAAAGTGTAAGTCCCACACTCAACATATTGTTCCTGATAAAGGATCCCAATTGACAAGCTTGATTTCACACCCGCCCCTATGGCAGAACTAGTGAAGTCACATCACCAACATGGAATGGAGATGCCAACTTTTCCAAAAGGAGAAGAGGTGTTCTGTTACCAGAAGGAGAAAGGGATATTAGGCAGGCCAGAACCACAGATCTGCTATGTTAGTATTCTGAAAATGTTGGTGAAAAGCTGTAACAACAGACTTCAAAGAAACTTTATGGGGCATGCTTAAAGTAAAGTTCTGTAACAGCAAGCCTCAGTATCACACTATTCTTCACTCTTCTTATAATTAACATAAATTTAATTTGCACTATACATCTTAGCTGCCACTTTTTACTGTTAATTGAAGGCTAACAGCATAAGCTTTCCAAGATTCAATCTCCATTTCATATTGTTGAAATTACCATATATTTAATGATGACTTCACCTTGTGTATTAGTTATCTATTGCTGTGTAACAAATTACTCCAAAACTTAGGAGCTTAAAACAACAACAAATAATAAATGCTACAATAATAAATATCTCATTGCTTCTGTGGATCAGGAATTCGGGAATCTTAGCTGGGTGATTCTGGCTCAGAGACTTTGATGAGGTTGCAGTTATCTGAAGGCTTTTTTCTGAAAGCTTTTTTTCCTGAAGGCTGATGCTAGAGGATCTGATTCTAAGCTAACTTCCATGGCTGTTGGCAAGAGACCTGAGTTCCTTGCTGGCTGTTGGCTGAAGGCCTCAGTTAGTTGCTGCGTGTGTCTCTCCATAGGGTTCTTGTGACGCTCGCAACATGGCAACTGGCTTCCCCTAGACCAAGTGATCTAAGAGAGACAGAGAGCACAAAGAGGAAAGCACGATGCCTTTATGTGACTTAATCTTGTAAGTGATGCTTCCACCATATTGTATCCCTTAGAAACGAGTTACTAAATACAGCCCGCATTCAAGGGGAGGGACATTAGGCTCCATCTTTTGAAGGGAGGAGTCCACTCTCCGACCACAAATTATTTATATTCCTCTCATATGCAAATAATATTGCCTTCCTCCCAGGAACCCCAAAAGTCTCCTCCCTTTACAACTTTAGCTTGAAATCGAGAATGTTGGCATCTAAATTAGTTCTAGGTATGGATAAAGCTCCTTGTATGTATCCTTAAATATTCTCAAGTAACAGTCTTTTAATCTGAAGACCTGTGAACTAAAGGGACAAGTTATCTGCTCCCCATGTGTATAAAATATGATGGTGGGACAGGCATAGGACAACCACTATAGACAGTTCTGTTCAAAAGAGGCATCAAGAGGTCTGTAGCAATTCCTAAATCCAGCCAGGCAAATGTTGGGAGTTCCTTGATTAGGATTCAAAGCCTGGAAGTAATTCTCTGTGGCTCTTGACTCCGCTGTCTGGACTTTTGGTTCTGCCTTCTGATTCGTCTTTCCTTTTGCGTGAAAAGTAGGATGTGTTTGTAGTTGAGTAGATTTCTCAGCCTGGTGCTACTTGTAGAACTATGAGGATCCAAAGACCCTTTTTCATTTGGTACTGTCCTTATCCCTTTCAGTTCAAACTGGCGCTGTTTCTGCCAACATAATTCTGTTAAAAACTGTTGATTCACTATGAATCTCACTGAGATTTATGCCACTAGACAAAGCTACACCTGCCAATCTCTTCAAGATATGTGCTTCTCCACCTTGGGCTTCTGCTGAGGGAGAACATCCTCAGAAACCCTGTTGTATGATTGAAAGGATCAGTCAGGCACAGCTTAAAACATTTGGATGACATTTGTCTCATTGACAGATGCTCTAAGGCACCACCATAGCTCTTCCTGAGGTCTTGAGAGACTTTATGATCACAAATTTTGTTTCATAGTTAGACCCTGTTTTCCTGAGTGACTGGACTTGATCTCTGCCTGAAAGCCAGGTCTTCATTTCAGTGTCGTTGGCTGCCTAGAAAGTCTGGAAATCTTAAAAAAGCCATTAAGTCATGGCTTCTTTCTGTTTAACAGTCCTTCTGTTAGCCTATTTTATTCCTTCCACGTTTCAGTATAGCAGAGAGATGGAGCGAGGAGGCACCTTGAACACCCCAGCTGGAAATCTCCTTAAGCAGCCCACAGATTCATCAGGCAGGCGCCTCTTCTTTCCACATTACTGCAGGCCACTGCGTTGCTCATCCTTCTGCCATGGTATAACCAGGACCTCGTGTCCTCCAGTTTCCAATAAGATCTTCCTCATTCTCCTTTAAGTGAGCTTCCTCAAGTCTGTACTTCTAACACTTTTCAAGGTACTTCATGCTTTCCTCCAAGCCTGTCTTCAAAGTCATTCCAGCTGTGTCCACTGCCTGACTCCACAGTCACTCCTGCATTTTAAGGGTTTGTTATGGCAGCAGCCCACTACCAGGTATCAAAATTGGTATTTATTATTTGTTGCTGTGTAACAAATTACCAACACTTAAAGGAAGTGTACAATTAAAATTTTGATAGCTAGTGCCAAATTTTCCTCTGAAACCGGTAACAGTGTAGGAGTGTCCATTTCTCTACGATCTCATCTCACAACATTATTAATCATTTTCAATTTTGTAAACTGTTTTAATTCATACTTCCTTAATTACTTGTGAGGTTAGATAAAATGACCATTTTATATCTTCTAGTAAGAGCCTTTTCATATCTTTTCAGTTGTCTTCTTTCTCTAATGATTTGTATGGGTGATTTTAAAATTATGGATATTAATCTGTCCTGTATATTGCAAATATTTTCCCCTAGTTATCAATTTTCTTTTATCTTTACTTACATGGTAGTTTGTCTTACAGTGGTATTAACTTTTTTTGAGATCTAATTTGTCAGTCTTCCTTTTATAGCTTCAGGATTTGTCTTGATTAGAGTTCAAAGATAAAAAAAATTCTCCTATGTTTTTTCTCTAATGCTTCTGATAAATAAATAACGAGCAATAGGATATATTAGAGTATATGAGGAAGCCATTTGGTGTAAAACTAATTTGGCCTAAATTTGTTTTTCCAAAAGGGCCTGATGTGGCTGTTGAACATGCACTGTATATCTGCTTTACCTATTTACTATGTCCCAAAGACAAGAACAATGCCCTGAAAGATAAGGATGTAACTTCCCCCACATCAGCATTTCCTTAAGGATAAGCATCTCTCCCTAAACTAAGGATTGATTGCTGACCTGCTGTGCTCACCATGTGACCACCCACCTTGCAACCACTGACCTGCTGTGTTCACTGAATTGCTGTGCCAGCAAAGCAATCTCGTGACTATTGTAAAAGAGACATTCCAATCATATGTGACACATGCTCTTTGATGGTATATAACCACTCTGTACACCTCCACTTCTTTGGAGTGCTCCATTCCTTTGTGAAAGGACTCTCTCGGGCTATGTGGTCCACTGGGTTGGCTCATAATAAACTCACCCCGATTTTGATTTATAGATTGTTTATGGGTTATTTGTGTCGACACTTCCATAGTTTTGTTTTTAAGTTGGATACTTTACTCCAGCTGCTATTTTTTTTGTGTGCATAGTTGAGGTAAGACTCTAACTTTTTTCCCTAAGTGGATAACCAATCATCAGAATGCCATATATTGAATAGGCCATTCTTTCTTCACTGATTTAAAACACTTCCTATACTTTATTGTAAATTTTCATAAAGATGTATACTTCTGTTTGGAGCTCTTTATTCTGTTCCGTTGGTCTACATATCTTTTCCCAGGCCAATTGCTATTCTGTCAATGTTACACTGTTTAAACCATTATAATTTTGAATTATACTTTGATATCTTATAGGGCATACACACACATTGTTCTTGTTTCTAAAATTTCTTGGCATTTTTAATAATATTTCCTTCCAGGTAAACTTAAAGGTTTGATTGCCAAGGTCCAAAAAAATTGTTGGATATTACTGGAATTTCATTAACTTTATAGATCAGTTTGGAGACAACTGACATCTTTGTGGTATTGAGTCTTCCCACTTAGAAATACTTTCTCTTAATTTATAACATTGTTTTATGCTTGTACCAAAGTCTCTTTATATGGGGCTTCCTCATTCCTTGTTAGGCCTTTCACTCTTTTGTCACTGGTGTTAATAGAATTTCCTCCCAGAAATTATGAAAGAATGAAGCAGAGCTTTAGGTATTGGCCTGGAAAGATCTTTCCACTTGCTGCTTATACCACCAGCCTCACCCCTCCACCTCAACCAGCATGCAAACAGCATGGAAACAGCTGCCAAAGTCTTCTTCGTAAAATATAAACGAGGTCATATCACTTCCTTACTGAAAACATTTCAATGGCTTGTTTCCTGTTATCCCTAGACTAAAATACAAGTTCGTTAATGTGATCCACACGGCGTGGCAGAATCTGGCATCTGCCAGACCGTTAGTCCGGCTCCTTTGAGCCTTCCTCTTGACTAGCACAACCCGGTTCTAGCAAGAATCCTGATAAGTTACTTTAGGGAGAATCCCCTCACCTTTGATATCTGATCACACTGGCCTCCTTAAGCAAGAGTCCTATTAGGCTGGTTTTGCAAGAATCTCCCCTATTCTTGCTGTCTCCTCTTAGTAATTTTCCATCCATTGACCAGCCCCCCCACACACACACACTCTGCTGTGGGCTGTAAATCCCCAGCTGTCTTTGCTGTATTTAGAGTTGAGCCGATCTCTCTCCCCTATAGTGATGACACCTATTGCAATAGTCCTGAATAAAGCCTTCTGTGGGGGAGGAAGAAATTTTCCTCTACTCTTCTAGGCTCTTCTGGCTAGTCTAAGAATTAAATTGACATGAGACAGATGAGTAGGAGAAAATCAAATTTAATTGCATACATGTGGGAACCCCACATACATGAGAGGGTTAGAGACAAAAAGGTAAAATGAAGTACATATGTCATCTTAAGCTAAGGAATGGGCTGGGGCCTGAGGCTTCAGAAGGGAGGAGGGTGATTCACAGGATGATAAGAAGAGCAGATATTCACTAATTAGAGCTTTGCCCTGCCTTGCAGATAGGTCATAAAAAGTTATTTCTGGTAATGACTCTTATTATGGGCAAGGCCCGCAGTTGAAATTCTTCAAGGGAGAGGAAAAAGTTTCTCTTGAGCCCACAGGGTCTTGAATGCCTTTAGCTCAAGACATTCCACATGCCAAGTAGCACATCTTGGGGAGGCTTGTTCTGAGCTCCTTCACTTTCTTACCATTTGAAGAAGTGTCAGGATAATTTTTTCTTTAACACAACTTGTTTAGACAATATTTGTGGATCAATTAGCTACGGGGAGTAAGAGAAAAAGGAGCATTTAGGAAATTTATCATATTTCTAGCTCAGGCTTATGGGTAGATAATTTATCAGTCATTGAAGACTTTAGTTGCAGAGAACAGAATCCACTCCAGCTAAGTTATAGCAGAAATGAATTAACCACAGGGTATCTAGTGGCTCATAGAATCTTGTGAGAGCTGAAGAACTTGACTCTTGGCTGAAATTCCTTGAGCAACTGCTCCTTCATGACCAGGAAGCTGTATGCTAGATGGAGAAGCCTCTTCTACCACTGCTAACTCTCAGATCACACCAGTTCAGCTCCAGTCTGCACTAGTAAAAGGGATACCTCATGCTCTGTCTCTGTCATCACTTAACTCACTTTGGAATTCAAGTCTCAAGTCACCATATCTAAGAAATTGGAATTCCAACAGCAAGGGAGTCTGGGAGATGTAGTTGCCAGCCTCTGTGATACAGGAAGACACACTAGAAGGTGGTTGAAATGGATGGATGCTGAGTGAGCTAATTCAGCATGCTCACAGAAGGTGAAACAATTAATTGAGATGGTGGACAGCTTAAGACCTGGGCAGACAGGTGGGCAAAACAGCCTACCTCCCGAGGAAGCATGAACAGCTGTGGCAGGAGGGAGCTCCTGGTATTGGATGTGGATCTTCCTTCTGACCACATTTCTCTGCTCTCACAGCATGTCTTTAACAATCCTGAAATATTTGTGAATTCCACCACTGTAATCGTGACACTGAGCTCGAGCTCCATTTGTAATGGGAGTGCTACCGGGGCTCTCCCAGAGGGCAAGAGGGTTTGGAGTTAAATCTGCTCTGGCAAGCATTTCTCCCTGTTTTGCTAAGATCAGCCATAGAAACAACTCTCTCCTTCCTTATCCTATTAAACAGTGCCACCTGGTAGGAATCCACGCTCTCTCCTTCTCCAACACTCCACCTCCACCTTCCTCTATTGATGAATAATATTTATGTAATTTGGCTACTCATTTAATCTGTTGTTGCAGACCAAGTAACAAGATGCTAAAAAAAAAAAAAAAAATCCGAAATCCATCTGGAAACATTTTGGTGCTCAAAGGCTGCTGGGATGCCACAAAAGGCAAAGATCCACAAGAAGCTAAACTTCTAAAATATCTAAAGCCAAAATCTCCAGATTGGGGGCAAAGGTCATGTTGGCAACCTCAGGTCTCCTCCTAAAAACGTCCTTTCTTTACCCTCCTCCCACTCTCCGCAGTTTGTCATGGAATGTGAGATGTTGTGATGGAGGAATCTGAACCGGGAGGGACTGGGGAATCTGATGGCAAAGGACTTCATTGGATGTGTGTAAATGACCCGGGGGGTGTGAAAGGACATCTCTCAGGTGAGAAGAAATGGCAGTAGCTACCCAGTGCAGGGTTGACCAGGAAGGTACTGCTGCCGGGCCTGCGTGTTAATCTGCCCTGCTCTCCCGCTCGAAGCCATCGAGAGAGGGGTGGGGAGTTTGTCTCCCCGGGGAGAGCCAGGTTATTGGGGTGAGGGACTGGCATGTGGTTCTGTTCTCTGCCTGAGGCTTTCAGTCTGGTCTGTTGCTTCAGAGGTTAGGAGGCCCCGAGAGAATGAAATGTGAGGTTGACACTGGGGCATGGAAGGAGGGTTCACTACGCGGGGACTTGCAGGCAGCTGGCCTTGTAGAAGTGCTCTGGGCAGTGTGGGCATGAAACACGGTGTGGTGGGGTGTGGTGGGGTGTGGCGTGTGGAGGACCAGAAACCTCCAGAAGGGCGCTCAACAGGAACTGCTTCCTCTTGTTGAAGGTGTGCTGGTCAGATGAGGGAGCCATGGGCTGTCCTGGAGAGCTGTCCCATCTGAGCCAGGGGACGCGTACCCTAAATGGCCTGCAGGTATTCCACAGGCAGGGAGATGAGGGGAGACCTGGTGACCCCCTCTGACAGTTCATCATGTCATAGGGCCAGAGTGGGTTGGGGTGGGGGACATGGGCTGAGAACGAGCATCACATACACTGGGACAGCAGAAAAAGATGAGAGAGGCAACTACACAGACCTCATCAGCCCAGGTCCTAATGTGAGAAGAGAGGCAGGAATAACCAACGGCAAAGGAGTGGCCACTTCCTGGTCTTACCACCGTGCTAGACTCCACATGGGCAAAATATCCTTTGCTGGTGTCCACCCAGGAATCCTCTCGTTATGAAGAAAGAAACTTCTAACCGCGCAGCAGCTCAGATATCCACGGGGTCCCAGCCTCCTCGTGCATCAGGCTCATCTTGGGAGCTTAGGAAAAACACCACTGCTTGAGTTCCAGCCCAGGTCTATTAAATAAGATTCTGCAAGTACAAGACGAGGGTGATTTTTTTTGTTTTTTTACAACTTTATTGGGTATGATTGACATACAATAAACTGCATATATTTAAAGCGTACAGTTGGTGAGTTTTATGTATTTAACAGCAGAACCATCACCACAATCAAGATACTGGACATATCTACCACCCCAGATGTTTCTTCTGGCCCTTTTGCAATCCCTTCCTCCTGCTCTGCCCTCCCTGCCCCCACCCTGCCCCCACCTCCCATCTGAACAACTGCTGATCTGCTTTCTGTCACCATAGATGAGTTTGCATTTTCTAGACTTTTATAGAAATGGAATCATACAGTATGTTCTCTTCTTTGGTCTTGTTTTTTTACTCAGCATAATTATTTTGAGATTCATGCTTGTTGTAGCATGTCAATAGTTCATTCCTGTCAATTGCTGAGTTGTGCTCCATTGTGTGGATATACCACAATTTGCTTATCCATTTACCAGTTGATGGACATTTGGGTATTTCCAGTCCTCCAAGGGTTTGACAGAGGTGAGGTCACATCTGGGTAGGATGATTGAGGAGACACCTAATATTTCTGCTGGCCCTGGAGCACTTAGTTGGTGATGCTCTTGTGGCATTGTCAATCCTTCCTACAGCTGGTGTTTTGTCATCAGGGTTTCTGTGTGCTGCCCTAGCCCTAGAGGACAGCAAGACTATGTCTTCCCCAGGGGTACATCCCGTACAGCACCGCATAGAGGAATTCTCGTTGTCCTGGGGCATCACTCTCTGCAGCCCCTGCGCCTCCCCTTTCCTCTTTTCTCTGGTCCCTTCCTCATAAAAGGCTGGAGACTTCATCCTCTCATGAGGCCTTGAACTTCCCCTTTGCCATGTTTGTGTTCAGACCACACCGTCTGGCTTAGAAGTCCTTCTCTCTCTTCTCTGCCAGACTCCTTGGCACCCGCCACCCCCCAACTCTGCTAATCAACATTCTACAGTCAGCGTGGTGCTGGTGTAGGAAGAGACAGACAGATCAATGCCATAGAACCGACAGCCCTGATATAGACCCTAGTAGATGTGGGAATTCATATATGCTGGAGGAGGCATCATGGGTTAGCGAAGAAGAGAAGACTGTCAGTAAGGGCACAGGAAGGATTGATGAGCTCCTTGGGGAAAATCAATGTAGATAATCATCTGAGCCCTCCCAAAATTAATTCCAGATTTACCGATGAGAGACGTTTAAAAAAACCTAGAAGAAATTGAAAGTGAATATTTATGAAATCTTTGGAGAGGGAGGACTATCTCCCTTCTAGCTTAGATGTGGGTGATGCTCAGAAAGGAAAAAATTAGTAGTTTAAAAAAATCTATTAACCTTTTGCATGTCAACAAAGAAACCCAAATTCAAATGTACTGTTTGAACTTTAAAAGTACTGTGGCAAATACAGCTAGTAATGGCATAATATATTTACTAGATAAACTGCTCACACAGACCAGTAAACATTCTATAGAAAAATTGCCAAGGACGTGTCCAAATAAGGAAATGTTATTGGTTAACGAACAAAGGGACAAATGTTCGACCTTATTTGCTGCGTTCAAATATGTGTACAATTAAAAAGAGAATGAGATGTGATGCTTTGTGGGTTAGATTACTCAAGATTAAAGACAATTACAACACTTAATGAATTACCTTTCAGTTACCTCTGCTTGAGCATGACTCGTGTGTGCTTGTATCTCTGAGTTTGCTCTGCTCACAGCAGGAGGATCCTGGGGACTAAGAGAAGCTATCATTTTAAAAGCCCTGTTTTGGGCCAGCCCTGGTGGCCTAGTGATTAAGTTCAGTGTGCTCTGTTCTGGCAGCCTGGGTTTGATTCCTGGGTGTGGACCTACACCACTCGTCTGTCAGTGGCCATGCTGTGGCAGTGGCTCACATACAAAAAGAGGAAGATTGGCAGTGGGTGTTAGCTCAGGGTGAATCTTCCTCAGCGAAAAAAAAAAAAAGCCCCATTTTTACCAGATGCTTTACACACAGTATCTCAGACAAAACAAAACTAGCTGCTGGAAAAGGCACGTTGCTGCAGCCCTTGGGACACCTCCCCCCAGAGAACTCTTCCCGGTCTCCATCAGGTAATCTTGCCTCTGGCCTCCAAACAGATCGCAATCAAATGCGTCAAGCTCCAACCCTTTGTGGAGCAGCAAGACAGGTTGTGTGTCCTCTGAGAGCCTTTGTCCCTTCCCAGTCCCCTCCTGGTCGATAGTGGATGTCACATAACCTGTGATTATTTACTTGAGTATTAGCCAGCGTCGGCAGTGGGATGCATGTGGGGGCAGTTAGCATTTGAGGACTCTAAACCGGAACCCACACTTCGGGGATGATTAGTGAGCCCCCAAAGTACCCTAATCAAGAAGACGTACACCAGAACTACGGATTGGAATATTGTTTTTGAAATCTAGCAACAGAGGGTTGATTAACTAGCACGAGGAATGTCTGGAATGATTTCCCATTGGTGACATGCAGAGTTGAAATCTGTGGTGACTAGAAAGACTGGACCAGCCCTATTGCCCTCACCCAAGCAAGTATGAGAATCCCTAAGCCCAGCCCAAAGCCTTTGGAGCAGCACTTCACCCTCAGACGTTCACCCGACCCTGTCTTCTTCTTCATCCCTGTGGCCTCTGTCTCCTGCCCCAACCAGAAGGTTGGCTAATCCTGTCATAAAAATCTTGTTCCTCCTTGGAGTGAAACTCTCAGGCAAAGAGCTAGTTGGAACGCCTGAAGAGAGATGGGACCTTTCCTCAACTCACAGGAATGGACTGTCTGATCATTTTTCTACCTGCTTGTTAATAAACACCAGCACATTTAGCAGAATTTGGTCTCAGACTGCCTTTCATGGTAATAAACAACCTGGTAGCAAGGTTGTCAGGAAGAAGATGTACAAACTCCACTGTCTCTAATGCCAGAGGCTACCAGCATTTACAAGAATAATGAAAACAACAACGGATAAATTACTCAACACTTGTTGTGGACACATTGGCTTGGATCAGTTTGCAACGTGGTCCTCTTAGCCGAAGTACACATCTCCATGATGTCCTGAGAGCTTTTTCCTACATATGTGTGTGAAGTAAAGGTGGAGATGCTCACTCCAGAGATGCGAAGCTAAAAAAGATGCCACTGCCCACTCAAAATCCCTGCTTTGACTGACAGGTGGAGAGAATTGACCACAGTGAGGTGCCTTCTAATTAGCTGCACTGACTGTGGCCGCCAGGGCCAGCTCCACTGATGACCCGCGGCTAGTGCTCTGCAGGCTCTGAGTGTGTGTGTGTGTTGGGGGGTGGGGACGACGATGATGGGTGGACATTTTTGGGAAAGTAGTGGGGGAAGCGACACCTGATCTTGTTGTCTTTATGAGGACAAGACTTCCAACTGGTCCAAGAGAGAACTTTGCTGCGCGTAGACAATGAGAACCAGGCCTCCAATCACAGCCAACCTGAGCCATTTTCAAAGTCACTGTCAACTTGACCTACTATTACGGAAATTGCTCCAATTATGTGCATAACATTTGCATGTGAAATGACAACTAAGTGCTTGCCTAAGAGGCAATTTTTGCAAATGAAGCTGGGTGTTAGTAAAATAGGGTATTTTGTCCTTCGTTGGGATTATTTGTGACTGGATGAGATGACAGCTCTCCTCAAGCATTGCCTTGTGGCCTGTCATAAATTACTTGCCCCTGGAATGCTTCCTATGTCTTGCAGAGGAGCCTCTTGAAATAAATGGGCTTCAATCATCAGTTTCAACAATTCTCCTGTCTCCAAATAATAAAACATCTGGAAAATTGGGCTCAATGGATAAAACAGTTCTCTGTAATAAGTATCTGGCATCCTTACAACTCTGCATAATGCATTTTTTTGAAATGGCCAGATGTGGTCCTTCTGTGTTATGAAGAACAGAGGGATGTTTGGTCATGCTTTTTATTGCATTTCAAATGCAAGGTATATTTTCATAGCTCCCTGGAGAAACACTATCCCATTGATTGGGAATTGTTGATGTGTTGGTTTACAAACTTGAAAAGGAAGCGAACTGCTTGGAAAATTACAGACATAATTTAAACAGTCATTAAATTGGACACTCACAGGGAACCGGCTTAAGAAAAAGAATTCAGTCTATAAATTTCCCCTTCTCTCCTAGTGGATTCGGTCCACAGCCTTTGATCTTGCTGTCGTTTATGTTCTTATCTGTCTTCTGTAATATTTACGGCTTTATGAAGAAATAATTTCATCAAGCTTGCTATTCACTTCTTCCCAATTTCTCATTAAGAAAGCTTAGCTGGTAACCCACCTGTGTAGTCTCCATTTTATAGTGCTTTGTGGGGTTCCAACGAGATGTTTTCAACATGTGTGTGTTGGGGGAGGGGAGCGGAGCTATCTAGAACACTGTCTACAAATATCCCTGAATACCACACCACCAAACATATATATGGTGTATTTTAGAAAGTTTGGAAAACACAAAAAAGTACAAAAAGAAACCCAAAAAGTCCTCCATTATCCAGTTATTACCAGTGTTTCTGTATGTACTTTTCATTTTATAAAATTACAATCATGCTGTATATACTGTTTTGTCACTTCAAATACCACAAACATTTTTCCTTTTATTAAATATTCCTTTAAAATATGGGTCTTGGTGGATAGACCACTTTTACTGAACTAGTTTATTTGGGAACATTTAAAATTTTCACTACTATAAATAGTCTATGATAAATATCTTTATGTAAAAAGCTTTTGATAAATATCTTTACGTAAAAATATTTTTATAGCTCCCTGATTCTTTCTTAGAAGTAGAATTACTGGATCAAAGGGTACGAGCTTTTATTTTTGACTTTATTTTAATACATACTGTCCCGAGTGTTCTTCAGAAGGGTGTCATGACGCACAGGGTCCACCCACTGTGAGTCCCACGCGCTCTGGCTCCTCATTAGTAACAGCTCCAGAGCAAAAACATTATCCTCTGCCTGCTGTTGAAATTGCTAGTGCGTCCCTAGTTTGAAATTTGCCTTTATCTTGGATGATGGGCTGGAAATTTTTATTAGCTTTGCCAACTTTTTTTCCCTCCTTCTGGCCTTGTTTAGAAGTTTTAAACTTCTTTTCTCTCAATCTTTTCCTTTATGGATTATCCTTTGGCTTTTAAGTTTTCCCAGCTTGATATCAGATTCCAGATGTAGGCTTTTCTTAAATTTGTGTTTTTCTAGTTCTTTAATGGTTTCATTTTTATATTTAACACAAATCTATCAAGAACTGATTTGGGCATTTTGCATGAAGTAGGGAATCTAATTTATTCTTTTCCAAATGGTTAACAGATTGTGTAGCACTATTTATTCAATATTCCATTTTCAAATAATCCATTTTTTAAAAATTAAACGCATGGGCCGGCTCCATGGCTTAGCGGTTAAGTGCGTGCGCTCTGATGCTGGCGGCCCGGGTTTGGATCCCGGGCGCGCCCCAAGGCACCACTTCTCCGTCCAGCGCGAGGCCGAGTCCCACGTACAGCAACTAGAAGGATGTGAACCTATGACATACAACTATCTGCTGGGGCTTTGGGGGGAAAAAAATGAATAAATAAAATCTTTAAAAAAAAAAAAAAAAAAATTAAACGCAGAGGTTGTGTTATTTCTCTATCTAGGTCTGTCTTAAATGTGTTTACTTTCACAGATAATTCACTGATATTAAGTTTTTCCTTAGTCAATCTCTCTTGCTTGAAAATAGGATTTATCTATTGTCACTGACCGCAAACCATAACTCTGCCTGACTTTGAAACCCTTGACTCCCGACAGTTCTGTTTAGAAATGAGTTCTTCTCAGTTTTGCTCCTAGCCTGCCCCTTATTTTCAGCACAGTATAGATCTCTGTGGGGTAGCATCTAAAGCCGTACGCTTGGGAGAAGTCAGACGGCACACCGTTAGAACAGGTCTTCTTTCTGGCTGGACAACTGACTCCAGGTCTGCAACAGACGCCATGTGAATCCGTGGGCCTCAGTTTACTCATTGTAACCTGGCAGAGATACTATGAGCTTGAAGTGTGTGGTTTAAAAAGTACTTATTTTGTTCAATTTTGCAGTAGGGTTGAGGACTTAAAAAAAAAATGGCAGTGGTGGGAGGGGAAATTACTTAAGCAGGCCTCAAAAAGCAGGATTCCTCACTAGGCCACCTGAATAATTGTGTAGCCTTGGGGAAAAGGTCTAACTTCAGCTAGCTCTTTTTACCCTTGGCTGTAAAATGAGGTTTGCTTCTGACCTAGGACCAAATCCTTCACAAAAGATGAAATATAGCTGGATAATAAATTTCTGGAAAGATGTACCAACCTCAGTGGTAATTAAAGATAATATAAATTAATATGATAATGAGGTATGATGTTTTACCCATAAAGAATTTTTTTTTTCTTTTGCTGAGGAAGATTCACCCTGAGCTAACATCTGTTGCCAGTCTTCCTCTATTTTGTATGTGGGTTGCCGCCACAGCATGGCCACTGATGAGCAGTGTAGGTCTGTGGCTGGAAACCGAACCCAGGCTGCTGAAGCGGAGCCTACTAACTTAACCACTAGGCCACTGGGCAGGCCCCCAAAGAAATATTTTTTAAAACCCCCCCCAACTCAGGGCTGGTGAGAGTGTGGTTAAACAGACACTTTGGGAGTATATATTGGTACAGTCCTTTTGGGAAGCAATTTTGCAATCAAGCACCTTAAAACATTCATTCCTTTTGGACCAGTAGTTCCATTACTAGTAACTTAGCCTAAAAAAATTCACCTTAGATATAGAAAAAGATTTATACATAAAGATGTTCATCAGAGAGTGATTGACGTGAGGAAAATCTCAATAGTAGGGAGAATGATTAGCGTGGCAGGTTTTATAACGGCATCATCATTCATTTAGATTTTTGCTTAAATGACACTGACAGGGTAATCCACAACAAAATGGGTGAAGTATTTCATTATCAGAAATAATTTAGTAAATTACAGTGTGCAATGATAAAAAAATGACATTTAGGGAGGCTGAGCCCATGGCTTATCGGTTAAGTGTGCGCGCTCCGCTACTGGCGGCCCGGGTTCAGATCCCGGGCGCGCACCGATGCACTACTTCTCCGGCCATGCTGAGGCCACGTCCCACATACAGCAACTAGAAGGATGTGCAACTATGACATACAGCTATCTACTGGGGCTTTGGGGAGAAAAAGGGATAAAAAGGGAGGAGGATTGGCAATAGATGTTGGCTCAGGGCCAGTCTCCCTCAGCAAGGAGAGGAGTATTGGCGTGGATGTTAGCTCAGGGCTGATCTTCCTCACAAAACAAACAAACAAACAAAAAGACATTTAGTAAGAGTAGTATTTCCTGAGAAAATATTTATGTCATGATGTTAGGTGAAAAAAAGCAGAAAATAAAATTGTTTTATCAGTATTATCATGTCTATGTAAAAATCACATGCACAGCACAAAAAAAGCTTATGAAGGTGTAATGTACAGCATGGTGACTATGGTTAACAACACTGTCTTGTATATTTGACAGGTGCTAAGAGAATAGATATTAAAAGTTTTTTTTTTTTATAATTTTATTTATTTATTTATTTTTCCCCCCAAAGCCCCAGTAGATAGTTGTATGTCATAGCTGCATGTCCTTCTAGTTGCTGTATGTGGGACGTGGCCTCAGCATGGCTGGAGAAGCAGTGAGTCAGTACGTGCCTGGGATCCGAACCCGGGCCGCCAGCAGCGGAGCGCACGCACTCAACCGCTAAGCCACGGGGCCAGCCCGATATTAAAAGTTTTTATCACAATAAAAAAATTTTTGTAGCTGTGTGGGGGGACGGACGCTAACTAGACATACTGTGATGATCATTTTGTAATATATACAAGGGTCGAATCATTATGCTGGATAGCTGAAACTACGATGTTCTGTGTCAATTATATTTCAATTTTAAAAATCATTAAAAAAAAGAAAAGCTTAAAATCATGGTGGTTTGCTTCGGGGTACAGAGGATTTTTTTCCTCCTTTCTACTTTTCTGTATTTTCAATTTTCTGCAATGAACACATATAAAATTTATACTCAGCTAAAAGTACACCTATTTTTAAAATGGATATTTGTTCTTTGAACAAAAACATCTGATTATGAAAGGAATATCTGTTCCTCTCACTATCATAGGGTTGTCATAAGGATTGAATGGAGTTGTCACGAGGGCAGACATGTCGTGGACACGTTTATAAAGTATGAAGTGCTTCACACGCGTGTAAGGTGCTGTGATTGCACGTGGACACGCTGCTGAAGAATTCTGCTGAATTCAAATCCTGGAGTAGCGGTCCTGGGAAGGCTCGTTGTGTGAAGAAACCCCGCAGTGCGTAGAATGAACTCTCCATCCACAATGTGAATGATCTTTCAATTTGTTTTGTAGGTGTGGACTTTTATGTGTTGGATTTCCTTTAGGTAGAACTCAGTTTCAAAATATAAGTCATGCTGTTCAGAACGGAAAGAGAAAGGACTTCTTCAGGGAGAGGAAGACTCAGGTCCCAGCTGGTGGGTCTAATTCTGCTCCTTTTCCACTTTGCTTTTCCACCTCTGCGCATCCCTGTTGACCCCCCATTCACATTCTTACTCAGAGGATGACCACTGGGGTCAAGGACTGTGGATTTCAGTTTATGTTCAGCTTGCAGAACGCTATGAGAATCGAATGAGCGCCTGGTGAAGTGCAGTTGGCCTCTGCTGAAGCTCGGGTTGGTCCTGCTGGGCGCCAGAGAGGGGACTGGTTGCTCAGTGGCCCCATCAGCACCAACAGACATGGCTGCCTGCGGCCCCGCCTGCTGCTGTCTGGCAAGAAGGGTGGAGGCCCAGCAGGAATGGATTTCTTGCCACCACTGCCCCCCGCCAGAGGGGTGCTCCTGCTTTCCGGAGTTGACCCTTTTCTTCCAGTCAATGCTTGCCTCTCCAACCCTCACTGTCGTCGCGTCTCTGGCCTAGTTCAGTTCTCAAACTGGAGCCCTGAGGATCAGAGGCCTCTGATGGGATCACCAAAGGATCTTCGATTTCTTGATGTCTTTGATTTCTAAGACAATTTTTTTTGTTTCGTGGGTTTTCTCGAGGGATAATCTAAAATATGATTTTACCAGTTATAAAAGCAATAATTCAAGATTGAAAGACATTTTCTTGTAACAAGACTTTTGTACGGACGCTGCATTCAGCTGCTGCGAGGAAGAGCAGACACAGCCCACGGCCGCTTAAGCAAACAAGCTCTAATTTTTCTCACCCACCAAGAAGTCTGGAGGTGGGCAGCTGCCGGCTTAGGTAGCGGCCTAACGCCGTCAGGGCTGGTGTGTGTGATTCCCTTGTCTTGTCCCTCGAAGCACAGGTTGGCCACTGCACCCTCAGGCATCACGGTCCATGCTGGAGGCAGGAAGAAGAGGGACAGAGGTGGCATGAGCCATACTGGTCTCCTTTACCAGAAAAGCAAGACGTTTTCCAGAAACCTCCTACCATCCTGCTTTCACATTTCATTGGCATCAACTGAGCCACACAGCTACCCTAGCTAAGACAGAGGCCAGGAAACCAACTGCTTGCTGAAAGGAACAGCTTGCTGTGCTGGGCTTAGACCCATCACGATTCAGTACTTAGGGCTGGACGCATGTTTGGAATAAGATCGGGCTTGGGATGCTGTTGGGCATGATGTGTGGGCCCAGCCAGGTCGAGGGCCTTGGTCCCTCATGCGCCCTTTCCTCTTGCTTCCTCCCCGAAGGCCCCTGGTTTTCTCTGACAAAGGTCAGAGTCTCTCCTCTCCCTTTGCTTCTGGCTCAGCGAATGTGGCGATTTCCTCTCTGCCTTTGGGCCCCTCGCCTCCTTCTCCACTCCATCAATTACAGACAGTGTTGCCAGTCATTCCCCCCTCGCCCTTCACCCTCAGGGTGGAATAGAACATTGTTTCTAAGTGAAGAGCCTTCTTGGACTATGGAGGTATGATACTAAATTCCAGATATTTATTAAGCTTTTAAGATTAAATTTCATTTATCCTCATCAAAATGCAGTCTCCTGGGTTGAGGAAGAGTGGCCACGCTCACGATAAGGCAATGCTAGTTTTTGCTAAAGGCCGCTAGTGTCACGTGTTGGCTGATTGAAAAGATAAGGGAGGGGAACTGAGCACAGGCCTTGGTTTTTCCCAGAACAGGGATGAGCTGGGCTTGCCCCGGCTCTGGGCGCTTCCGCCTCACCTCTAGGCTGGCCCACCCCACTTTCTCCCTGTAGTCACGTCTACCCAGCGCCTTGGTGTCTCTCTTCACCCCTCCTCCTTTCTTTCTGCTTTCTTGTCTCTTGCTGCTGGGACCTCATATTTCACCTGTGATCCCTTGAGTCCAGAACTGCCTGCGGCTCCCCCTTCCTCTTTTCTGTAATTTTCCTGAGGCAGCTAAGTTCCCTTGTCTCCTCCTGGTTTGGCCCCTCACCTGCTCCGTCCTGGGGTCGTGTGATTTCCAGTGTGTTCTAGGGTTAATGTGTCCCGGCCCTGACCATGGCCTGCTGGGCAGGCGGAGAAATCAGGCCTCCCACGCCCGTGCTCAGTTTTGCTATGAACTTTGTGAGGTCCCCAGCAGGTGACTCAGTTATGCTGAAAAATTAATACTGTGCTGGGAAATCATTTTGACATTCAATATTTTTAAAGTATCTTGGGACTTACAGAAAAGTACCAAAGACATGGTTTTCTCCTGTTTTAAAAGTACCTTTCCTCTACGAAAGTTTATAAATATGATATAAAGAAACATTACAGTTAAAGCTGCATGGAAAGAGGAGGCTGTGCGTTGTGTGGAATGGAAGAGCCTGGAGTGGAGGCCCAGTCTTTCTGTGGTGCAGGGACGTGCCCAGAGTCAGCCAGACTTCGAGCTTTGAGGGCATAGGCCCCAAGACTGTCCTCACTTCTGACGCCAACTGCAAGTTTGTGGGAGGGGTTCTCCAGTCCACCCTTGATTTTGACAATTCACTAGAAGTAAGGACTTATAGAACCCATGGAAAGCTCTGACCTCACAGTTACGGCCTATCACAGGGGATGACACAGATTAAATCTGCTGAAGGAAGAGACACACAAGCAGAGTCCGGGAGGCTCCCAGAGCAAAGCTCCTGTCGTCCTCGGGACCCCCTTGGCGTCGATGTCGGACAAACACACGGACTATTACCAACCAGGGCCGCTCACCTGAGCCTCGATGCTTAGAGGCTTTATTGGGGCCCCATTACTAGGCGTGATTGATCGGTCAGTTGCCCACCAGTTGATTTCAGCCTCCAGGTCCACTGATACCATGTGACCCAAAGCTCCCACCCTTGGTCACATAGTTGGTCTCTCCCGCACGGCCAGCTCCCACCCTAAAACCCTCGGGTGTGGCCGATCCCACCCTGTGATCTGGTGTGTCCGGGCCCTGCCCTAAACAAGACACTCTCAGGAATGCCCTGGATTACCTCCCAGGGGCCGAGGGAAGGGCCGGACCTCTCCAGGCACATTCTTGACTACACAGGATGCTTTGCTTCTTCCTTATTGTTGACATCGGTGGTGGTGCCTCCAGGAAAGTGCAAGCGAGCGAGGCCTCAGGGACCCCCTGGAGGCAGCGATTTGTTAGGGATGCCAGCATTCAGACACACTTGCTTTGAGGCCCACTTTCTTTCCCACCAGAAATGCCCTGTCAGCACCGAGAGGCACAGGAACCAAAGCCCCCGGCTCTGCCACTCCCCGCAGCTCACAGATGCCAGAGATGTTGGCAAGGCAAGGGCTCCGGAGTCTTCCATGTCTCAAGACACCAGTGCCTTGGGGGTTCACAGACAGCTGACATTTCTGGAAGCTAATGACCTGCCAACAGCTAGGTCAGAATCTGTGAACACCTGGAGATTTGAGGAACAAAGACTTAGGAGATTCAAAGAGACCAAGCAGTTTGCATTGGAAACTGGACAGGAAATTGGACTTTATATGCAACAGGCGGGAGAGGTAGGCTGGGGGTGGAAGACGCCACCCAGCATGTGAGGCGTAGAGGGTAGCAGAGGGAGATTCACTAGAAAATGTGACTACACAAATATTCGTGTCAAGTTTCAAAAGGAAAATACCTTCTTCATTAAGTGAAGGATTCCTTAGTCTTCTCATAAGATTTTGATGAATAATTACTGTCCATCCATTTAACAAATATTTATTGAGCATTTACCATGGACCATGCAATGTTCTAGGTGCTGAAGATTGAGCAGAGAGCAAAATAGACAAAGTCGCTCTCCTCATGGAGCTCGCTTCCTAATAGAAGATATGAA
This sequence comes from Ceratotherium simum simum, assembly GCF_057802395.1. Lineage (NCBI taxonomy): Eukaryota > Metazoa > Chordata > Mammalia > Perissodactyla > Rhinocerotidae > Ceratotherium > Ceratotherium simum. The sequence continues at coordinate 90,583,028 of NC_141903.1, forward strand.
TAACAAATAAATAAATACACAGTGTGCGGTGGTGACAAGTGTGCTGAAGGAAAACAAAGCAGGCGAAGGGATGGAGAGAGACAAGCTGTGATCTTAGAGGAGGAGCTCTGTGACAACGGCCTCAGTAACCAGGTCTCTGAGCAGAGATGTGAATAAAAGGAGGGACCTGGCCATGTGGATATCTGTGGAAAAGTGTTCTAGGCAAAAGGACGGTAAGTGCAAAGATCCTGAGGCTGGAGAGTGGGTAGGGATAAACAAGGCAGCTGGTGTGGCTGGAGTGGAGGTGAGGCTGGATAAACAGGGCCTTGTGGTTGTGGAAGCCACTGGAGGATGTAAACTGCAAGTTTATGTGACGGGCACCACAAAAGTTCACACACACACACATACACACACACACACGCCTCCCCGTCCTCAGCCCGAGTCTGGGTCCCATCGTCTCTACCAGAGGTCACTGTGGAAGAGACAGAGGGAGCTGAGAGGCTGAACTGGTTAGTATCAGAAAGGATATAGAGTGACCGTGAAAGAAACGAACTCTGGAAGGCCCCAGGGAGGGGGGTGGCTGGCAGAGGGGCAGAGGGGCAGGGAGGGGGCACTGAAGGAAGTCTGGGGAAGAGCAATTTTAGGGGGAGTGGCTATAGAGATGAGGGAAACTTTGGAAAAAAGACTCCAGAATGTTCCACCGTGTGTCATGCAATGTGGTTCCCCTTCTGCGGCTTCTCTGAGCCACTTCTCACACGAAGGGGAAGCCTTTTTTGGAGGATTCGAGTTTCTTTAGGGACAACGCTCGGCCGAGACCAGCCCCAAGGTGGCCCCGCTTTATTCAGGTTTCATTTCTACTCCAGGACATGATTGACGAACTAGCTATTTAACAGCCGTTTCTAGTCAACTCTAAATATTTTCTTTTTCTTTGAACAATTAAAAAAAACCCCTCTGTTTCATTTTAGAATACTGATGTAGTTGTCGTCATGCAACAGGTCACCTGTCTTGACATGAGTACAGCCATGTTTGGCCGCTCCATTGATCTACAGCCACCAGCACAAAAAGAAATACAAAGCTGCTTTCTGTGTGGTGGAAACTGGCATTTTCCCGGGAACTGGCCTTTCTCCCACGGAGAGAGTTGCAAGTTGTAACATTTCAAGGCTCTTGGAGCGTCGTAGCGCGGGATGGACTGGCCATCTGTGCCGGGCTAAGACGATAACCAAAGAGAACAATGCACGTACACAACTACTGGGCTGGGACGTTAGCCAAGGGGCTCAGTGCACGTACGCCACTGATAACTATTTTGTGCATGGGAACACTAGATGCTTGCTCTGTAAACTCTGTAATTGCTTACTCTGAAAATTACTGATGGTATAAAAACTGCTGGAAACTGAGACCTGGTGAGAGTTCCACCTGTGGAAGGGACACCTTGCCCAGGACGTGTGATCCTTGCCCAGCCGCGTCGATTGACAGGGCTCTCCCGGCAGTGGGGCGTGGATGTTGTGAGTAACTGATTTGATGTGAAGTAATTGATTTGATATGAAGTAATTGATTTGATGTGTTCTCTTTCCGGTCAACCTGGTGTTTCTCTTTCCAGTTGATTTGTGTCATTTCTCTTCAGCCGATGTGGATGTTTTCCCTTTCCAGTCGGGCTGATGTTTTTTCCCTCTTAATATTTGACCTATTTGGATCTGTTTGCAGACTGTCGCCTTTACTATCCTCTATATAATAAAATATACCTTCAGTCCATTTGTTTGGAGTGAAAAGTGTCTTTTACATCTCCGATCAAATCCCCAAACCTCTCATAACATCACCTCAGCTGGAGTCTCACTGCTGTTGACAGCCCTGTCACCTCAGGTAAGTCACCCGATCTTTCCAACCAGCCGTCTTAGCTGCACATGGAGATAATTTAAGAAAAGTGTCTGCACAGAGTCTTGAGAATTAAATGCTACTGTGCATGTAAAAAATAATGCAAATGAGTCATTATTTTAACTGATCATTTTTCTTTTAATTATCAATTTAGATACTGACGTGTACTCATGAAATATATATGGAATAAATTTAAGAAATAATTAAAATGAATGATTCTGTACCATGTCAACTCAGCTGTGCATAAATGTCAGTAGTAGATTCATTTGACCAGAAGAGACAAAATGTGTGCGTCAGAGTGCAGTGAATGTTACCAAATTGCTGGAATCTCTTTTTATCCTACATGAGTCCAGGAAGACATAGAAACGTTGCTTCTCTTTCATATGTCAGAGTATGTAATCCTGAGAATAAATTTTTCTTATTAATAATCAGAATAAATTCTTCCAAACTATAACTTACATATCTCAAGTTACATAATGATTATTAAAATTATAACTTAAAAATAAACACCAGTAAGATATGTATATCCATGGGGGAAAAAAGCTATTATGTAGGGCCAGCCTAGTGGTGTAGTGGTTGGGTTCACATGCTCTGCTTCAGTGGCTTGGGGTTCTTGGCTTTGGATCCCGGGCACAGACCTACACACTGCTCCTCAAGCCATGCTGTGGTGGCGTCCCATGTACAAAGTGGGGGAGGATTGGTGCGGATGTTAGCTCAGGGATAACCTTCGTCACCAAAAAAAAAAAAAAGCTGTTATGTAGAAGTTCTGGAAAATAATACATAAAGTGACACGAATAATCATTGGTACAAAACTGGCTTTAATGAAAAGGCGATTTGGCTGCCTTAAAAATCATAAACTCTGATTTTTTTTGCATCACTTCAAGTCATTTGCTTTTAATAATGGTGCAGGACGTAATTGTGTGAACTAGCATAAAAACTGATTGCTGACTATTTCAGCTGGGTTTGCTACACAATAATAAAAGCAGATTTTTATAGATTCCGAGAGGTAGATGGTTAATAACTGCAAGTAAGTCTAAAACGCTAAAAAAAATCAACACTTTAAGGGTTAGTATATCTGGATGTTGGTTAGAACATTCTTAAAAGCTCTGTGTGCTTATCACAGCCCTTAGTGCTGCATAAACAACTGTGCCATTTGACATCCTGATCTAAGATACTCAGTGCTGTTGCTGAAGGAAAAGGGCTCTCAGAGCCAAAGAACCACTGGGCGTAGCTGTCCCAGTGCCTCACACCTCTGCCCTCCCTGGCGAGCTCACCCCACCGCCTGCCCCGCCCTCACCATCACTTACGTGCACGTGGGATCCAGATCCATCCTCCAGGGCAGACACCAGCTTCAGACAGCTGGTGTCCATCTCCTGGACGTTCAACCCCCACCCCAGCTTCAGCGTCTGCATAGCTGCGCCCACTGTCTCCCCACTCCCTGAACTGTCCTGGTCAAAGGCACCGTGCAGCGCATCCACAGGTTGGGATCCTGCTTCCCTGCTGTCTCTGCTTAGTCCAGGCCTCACTCTCTCTTGCGTTTGAGCTGTCTCCCCTGCCCCGGCCCACCTCCTTTCTAGCTGACTTCCTACACAGCAGTCAGAGTGCTCCCTCTAAAATATAGGTTCCATTACGTCTCTCCAGTTTAACCTTTCAGCGTGGCTGTGTGTGCCCTGCAGAGACTCACCCCTCTGTGCCTGTTCCTCCTCCCACCCACCGAACTCCTATGTTTACACACCCACCTTAGAAATCACCTCCTCCTAGAAGCCTTCTCTGACCTCCCCAGAGAGTCCGTCATCCTCTTACATTCTATGCAATTTATTAAGTTACCCCTCGTGCCTTAGCTATCTTGTAAGACCTCGCTCCTCAGGTGTGGCCTGCGCTCAGCAGCACGGGCGTCACCTGGGAGCTTGTTCGAAATATGAACTCTCTATTCCCACCCAGACCTTCCGAATCAGAATCTGCAATTGAACAACATCCCCCAGTGATTTGTATACTCGTTGAAGTTTGAGAAGCACTGGCGTAAGGGATATTGATATCAAGAGTTTAAATAGAAAGTATAAAATACCTGGTGATTCCTGGGGACAGAGGTTTTAAATGGGCCAGCTCTGGAGACACGTTGGCCCCTCACCTCAGTTCTGGGCGCGAGTGTGAGCTGGCTACACCTGGGTCCACAAGCATGAGCTTGAGTGGGGCAGAGGGGGCTTCACCAGGGGAGAGCCGGGAGGGCTCACTGTCCACACCCTGGAACCACCAAGCAGATGTCCACAGGCTATGTGACAGCTCTTTCGTTGCACAGGAAACTGTGACGTTTGGGACAGAGCAGACTCATCGCTGATGCAGAACCTTAGACCAGAGCTGCCTGAAGGCGTGTCCTCGTGACCCTGTAACAGACACACCGAAGGTGCTCAGTAAAGGTGCACGGTGGGATTTTAGTGACATCCACTGTGCCTTCTCCTACCTCTCGGGTCAGCGTGATGTGTAATCCCACTGATTTTAATAGAAACAATTCAATCGTGACAGAATTGCAGGAACTTTTTCAGGGCTTAAAGTTATCAGTTTTGGCCAAAATTATTTACAACATCAACATCACTGCACTTCCTGTGGAAGCCTCACTAGGAAACTGGAAATACGTGTCCGTACATTCAAGAAAAGAGAGAAGAAGTGCTTACGGCTTTAAACTCAAGTCCTGCAGGAATAGGTCCGGCTGTGAGGTTGGCCTCCAGTGCCTGATGACCCAGTGTTGTGAGGGCCCTTGTTTCCCAGACTTTGTCATGTTGTTTCAGGTGGGAGGGTAAATCTGGTCTCTGTTCCTTCATCTTGGCCAGAAGTGGAAGTTGCCCCACTTTATTTTTTGCAGTGTTTTAATACTCACTGAATTACCCAGGAGTGGAACTACTGTGAAAACTGAGGGACGACGCCTGTTTGTTTTGTCTGGGACTTTAACAGGAGTTGATGGTCGTTTTGTGACCCATGTTGCTGATGTGATTCATGGCACCTGAATGGCCAACAGAGCAACAGTGTCGCCCGCGTCTGATGAGCACATTCACAGTGATCTGCACACCTGCGCGACCTTCTGACTCCTTTATAACGTCTCTTAATGTAGTCGTGCTGGGACCTTCACTATTTAAGTGCATGAGATTTTATCATAATTTTCCATTTGTTTCTCCACTGTATTACAGTTAAGGAATTTTACTGAATTTTTTTGAAGTTATTTTTTTTCCTCCAATATAACAATTTTTACTCAATAAATTAAAATGTTTAAATTACCTGATTTTAATTATTTTAGGGTCCCATTTCACTCTCAAATTATCTCAGTTTGGTTAATAATTATATGGTCATGCTATGTATAGTCAGTGTCTGTTTATTTTTTAATTAACTTTTTATTAAGGTATATTGGTTTATAACATTGTATAAATTTCAGATGTACATCATTATATTTCTACTTCTGCATAGACTACATCGTGTTCACCACCAAAAGTCTAGTTTTCATCCACTACTGTACACACGTACTCGTTTACCCCTTTCACCCTCCCTCCAGCGCCTTTCCCCTCTGGTAACCACCAATCTGTTCTCTGTATCTATGTGTTTGTTTGTTATTGTTGTTTTTTTATCTTCCACATATGAGTGAAATCATATAGTATCTGGTTTTCTCCATCTGACTGACTTCGCTTAGCATAATACCCTCAAGGTCCATTCATGTTGTTACAAATAGCAAGATTTCATCTTTTTTTATGGGTGAGTAGTGTTCCATTGTGTATATATACCACATCTTCTTTATCCATTCATCCATTGATGGGCACTTTGGTTGTTTCCAAGTCTTGGCTATTGTGAATAATGCTGAAATGAGCATAGGGGTGCAAATATCTTTTTGCATTAGTGTATTTGTGTTCTTTGGATAAATACCCAGAAGTGGAATAGCTGGATCATATGGTAGTTCTTTTTTTTTTTTTTTTTTAAAGAGTTTTCTTTTCTTTTTTTTTAATTTATATTTTTCCCCCCAAAGCTCCAATAGATAGTTGTATGTCATAGTTACACAGCCTTCTAGTTGCTGTATGTGGGACGCGGCCTCAGCATGGCCGGAGAAGCGGTGTGTCGGTGCACGCCCAGGATCCGAACCCGGGCTGCCAGCAGCGGAGCGCGTGCACTTAACCGCTAAGCCATGGGGCCAGCCCTGGTAGTTCTTAATTTTTTGAGGAATCTCCATACTGTTTTCCACAGTGGCTGGACCAGTTTACATTCCCACCAGCAGTGTATGAGGGTTCCCTTTTCTCCACATCCTCTCCAACACTTGTTATTTCTTGTCTTTTTAATAATAGCTATTCTGACAGACGTGAGGTGATATCTCATTGTAGTTTTGATTTGCATTTCCCTAATAATTAGTGATGATGAACATCTTTTCATGTGCCTGTTGGCCATCTGTATATCTTCTTTGGAAAAATATCTGTTCAGATCCTCTTCCCATTTTTTAATCGGGTTGTTTGCTTTATCTTGTTGAGTTGTATGAGTTCTTTATGTATTTTGGATATTAACCCCTTAAAAGATGTATGGTTTGGAAATATCTTCTCCTCATTGTTAGGTTGTCTTTTTGTTTTGTTGATGGTTTCCTTTGCTGTGCAGAAGCTTTTTAGTTTGATGTAGTCCCATTTGCTTATTTTTTCTTTTGTGTCCCTTGCCTGAAGAGACATGATATTCAAAAAGATACTGCTAAGACTGATGTTGAAGAGTTTACCACTTATGTTTTCTTCTAGAAGTTTTCCAGAATGATTTCCAGTCTTACTACCTATGTTTTCTTCTAGTAGTTTTATGATTTCCAGTCTTGCATTCAAGTCTTTAATCCATGTTGAGTTAATTTGTGCATGGTGTAAGATAATGGTCTACTTTCATTTTTTTTTGCATGTGGCTGTCCAGTTTTTCCACCCACATTTACTGAAGAAACTTTCCTTTCTCCATTGTGTGTTTTTGGCTCCTTTGTTGAAAATTAGCAGTCCATAGATGTGTGGGTTTATTTCTGGGCTCTCCATTCTGTCCCATTGATCCATGTGTCTGTTTTGTGCCAGTACCATGCTGTTTTGATTACTATAGCTTTCTAGTATATTTTGAAATCAGAGAGTGTGATACCTCCAGCTTTATTCTTTTTTCTCAGGATTCTTTTGGCTATTCGGGGTCTTTTGTTGGTCCATATAAATTTTAGGATTCTTTGTTCTATTTCCATGAATAATGTCGTTGGGACTTTGATAGGGATTGCACTGAATCTATAGATTACTTCACGAAGTATGGACATTTTAGCTACGTTAATTCTTCTAGTTCATGAGCATGGAATATCTTTCCATTTCTTTGTGTCTTCCTCAATTTCTTTCAACAATGTTTTATAATTTTCAGTATACATATCTTTCACCTCTTTGGTTAAATTTCTTCCTAGCTATTTTATTCTTTTTGTTGTGATTGTAAATGAGATTGTATTCTTGATTTCTCTTTCTGCTATTTAATTGATGGTATATAGAAACACAACTGATTTTTGTATGTTGATTTTGTACCCTGCAACTTTACTGTATTTGTTTATTATTTCTAACAGTTTTTTGGTGAATTCTTTAGCATTTTCTATATATAAAATCATGTCATCTGCAAATAGTGACAGTTTTACTTCTTCCTTTCCAATTTGGATCCTTTTATTTCTTTTTCTTGCCTAGTTTCTCTGGCTAAGACTTCCAATAATATGTGAAATAAAAGTGGTGAAAATGGGCATCCTTGTCTTGTTCCTGTTCTTAGAGGGATAGCTTTCAAATTTTCACCATTGAGTATGATGTTAGCTGTGGGTTTGTCATATATGGCCTTTATTATGTGGAGGTACTTTCCTTCTATATCCATTTTATTCAGAGTTTTTATCATAAATGGATGCTGTATCTTATCAAATGCTTTCTCTGCATCTGTTGAGAAGATTGTGTGATTTTTTTTTTTTTAATCAGGAAGATCAGCCCTGAGCTAACGTGTCACCAATCCTCCTCTTTTTGCTGAAGAAGACTGGCCCTGGGCTAACATCCATGCCCATCTTCCTCTACTTTATATGGGACGCCCCCACAGCATGGCTTGACAAGTAGTGCGTCAGTGCACGCCCGGATCCGAACCCCGGGCTGCTGCAGCGGAGCACGTGCACTTAACCGCTATGCCAACAGGCCAGCCCGGAAGATCATGTGATTTTTATTCTTAATTTTGTTAATGTGGTGTATCACATTGATTGATTTGCAGATATTGAACCATCCTTGGATTCCTGGAATAAATCCCATTTGATCATGGTGTATGATCCTTTTAATGTATTGTTGTGTTTGGTTTGCTAATATTTTGTTGAGGATTTTTGCTGAGGATTTATGTTCATCAGTGATATTGGCCTGTAATTTTCTTTTTTTTGTGTTGTCCTTGTCTGCTTTTGGTATCAGGGTAATGTTGGCCTCGTAGAATGAGTTAGGAAGCATCCCCTCCTTTTCAATTTTTTTGGAAGAGTTTGAGAAGGATAGGTATTAAATCTTCTTTGAATGTTTGGTAGAATTCAATAGTGGAAGCTGTCTAGTCCTGGACTTTTATTTTTTGGGAGATTTTTCATTACTGTTTCGATCTCCTTACTAGTGATCAGTCTATTCAGATTCTCTATCTCTTTTTGATTCAGTTTTGGAAGGTTGTATAATTCTTAAAATTTATCCATTTCTTCTAGATTGTCCAATTTATTGGTGTATAGCTTTTTGTAATATTCTCTGATAATCCTTTGTATTTACATGGTATCAGTTGTAATTTCTCCTCTTTCATTTCTGATTTTATTTATTTGAGTCTTTTCTTTTTTTCTTTGTAAATCCAGCTAAAGTTTTGTCAATTTTGTTTATCTTTTCAAAGAACCAGCTCTTAGTTTCATTGATCTTTTCTATTGTCCTTTTAGTCTCTATTTCATTTATTTCTTCTCTGATTGTAATTATTTCCTTTCTTCTACTGATTTTGGGCTTTGTTTGTCCTTTTTTTTCTAGTTCCTTTAGGAGTATTGTTACATTGTTTATTTGAGATTTTTCTTGTTTTTTGAGGTAGGCCTATATTGCTATAAACCTCCCTCTTAGTACAACTTTGCCATATCCTGTAGATTTTGATATGTCTTCTTTTCATTTTCATTTGTCTCCAGGTATTTTTTATTTCTCCTTTTATTTCTCCATTGACCCAATAGTTGTTCAGTAGCATTTTGTTTAATCTCCACATATTCATGACTTTTCCAGCTTTCTTCTTGTAGTTGATTTCTAGTTTCATACCATTATGGTTAGAAAAGATGCTTGATATTATTTTAATCTTCTTAAATTTATTGAGACTTGTTTTGTGGCCTAATATGTGATCTATCCTGGAGAATGTTCCATGTGCACTTGAAAAGAATGTGTATTCTGCAGTTTTTGGATGGAATGTTCTATATATATCTATTAAGTCCATCTGGTCTAATGTGTCATTTAAGGCCAATGCTTCTTTATTGATCTTCTGTCTGGATGATCTATCCATTGATGTAACTGGAGGGTTAAAGTCCCCTACTATTATTGTGTTACTGTCAATTTCTCCTATTATGTCTTTTAATATTTGCTTTATGTATTTAGGTGCTCCTATGTGGGGTGCATAGATACTTATAAGTATTATATCCTCTTGTTGGATTGTTCCTTTTATCATTATGTAATGCCCTTCTTTGTTTCTTGTTACAGTTTTTGTTTTAAAGTCTAATTTGTCTGATATAAGTATTGCTACCCCAGCTTTCTTTTGATTTCCATTTGCATGGAATATCTTTTTCCATCCCCTCACTTTCAGTTTGTGAGTGTCTTTAAGTCTGAAGTGTGTCTTTTGTATGCAGCATATATATGGATCTTTTTAAATCTCATCAGCCACCCTATGTCTTTTGATTGGAGCATTTTTTCCATTTACATTTAGAGTAATTATTGATAAGTATGTACCTAATGCCATTTTGTTACTTTTTTTTCTGTATGTTTTTGTAGTTCTTCCTTGTTCTTTTCTTCTTCCCTTGCTCTCTTCCCTTGTGATTTGATGGCTATGTTTAGTGTTATGTTTGGGTTCCTTTCTCTTTATTTTTTGTGTATTCATTATAGGTTTTAGTTTGTGGTTGCCATGAGGTTCATATATAATAACCTATGTAAATAGCAATCTATACTAAGTTGATGGTCTCTTAATTTTGAGCTCTTACTAAAAGCCTTATATTTTTACTCTTCTCGCTCATGTTTTATGTTTTTGATATCATATTTTACCTCTTTTATTTTTGTGTATCCCTTAACCTCTCATCATAGATATAGATGATTTTAGCACTTTTGTCTTTTAACCTTCATACCAGCTTCATAGGTGGTTGATTCTCTACTTTTCCTGTATACTTGCCTTTACCAGTGATATTTTTTCTTTGATAATTTTCGTATTCCTATTTGTGGTCTTTTTGTTTCCACTTAACTAAGTCCCTCTAACATTTCTTGTAAGGCCAGTTTAGTGGTGATGAACTCTTAGTTTTTTCTTGTTTAGAAACCTCTTCATCTCTCCTTCCATTCTACCTTGCCAGATAGAGTATTCTTGGCTGTAGGTTTTTTCCTCTCAGAACTTTGAATATATTGTGCCACTCCTTTCTAGCCTGTAAGATTTCTGCTGAGAAGTCAGCTAATAGCCAAATGGGGTTTCCTTTGAACGTAACTTGTTACTTTTCTCTTGCAGCTTTTAGAATTCTCTTTTTATCTTTAAATCTTGACATTTTAATTATAATGTATCTTGGTGTGGGCCTCTTTGGATTCATCTTGTTTGGTACTCTCAGTGCTTCCTGTACCTGGATGTCTGTTTCCTTCCCCAGGTTAGGGAAGTTTTCAGCTATTTCTTTTTTTTTTTTAATTTAATTTAATTTTATTTTTTTCCCCCAAAGCCCCAGTAGATTGTTGTATGGCATAGCTGCACATCCTTCTAGTTGCTGCATGTGGGACGCGGCCTCAGCATGTCCAGAGAAGCGGTGTGTCGGTGTGCGCCCGGGATCTGAACCCGGGCCGCCAGCAGTGGCGTGCGCACACTTAACTGCTAAGCCATGGGGCCGGCCCCAGCTATTATTTCTTGAAATATGTTCTCTGCCCCTTTGTCTCTCTCTTCTCCTTCTGGGACACCTATAATGTGGGTATTAGTACACTTAATATTGTCCCAGAGGTCCCTTAGATTGTCCTCATTCTTTTTAACTCTATTCTCTTTTTTCTGTTCAGCTTGGGTGATTTCTCTACTCTTTTATCCAGATCACTGAGCTATTCTTCTGTGTCATCTACTCTGCTGTTGATTCCCTCTAGTGAATTTTTCATTTGCAATATTGTATTCTTCAGCTCTGATTGGTTCTCTTTTATACTTTCTAATTCTTTGTTGAAGTTGTCACTATATTCATCTATTCTGCTCCCTAGATCAGTGAACATCTTTATGACTATTAGTTTATACTCTTTATCAGGTAGATTGTTTATCTCTGTTTCCTTTAGATCTTTTTCTGAGGCTTTGTCCTGTCCTCTTATTTGGAACATATTCCTTTGTCTCCTCATTTTGCCTACTTCTCTGTGTTTATTTCTATGTATTGGGCAGATCAGCTATGTTTCCCAATCTTGGAAATGTGGCCTTATGTAAGAGATGCCTTCTGGGGCCCAGCAGTGTGCTCCCTCTAGTAACCTCTGCCAAATGCTCCAGGGGTGTCCGCTGTGTGTGCCCTTCCATTGTTGTTAGGTTGGTATTGCTACAGGTGCGTGGGTAGGCGACGCTGGCCCCTGACTGGTTGGTTGTAAGGCTTGGTATGCGGCTGCCGCAGGTACTTTATTGGGTGGGGCAAGCCCGTGTGGCTGGCTGCAAGGTCTAATAGCACACATCTACTGCCGTTTTGCTGGTAAGGAGTCAGGCCCCCAGTGTGGCTAGTTGCTAGGCTCTGGGGCTCACAATTGCTACAGGCCCCCAGTGCAGCTCCCTGTGGTGCACAGCTGCCCCAGGAGTGCTGATGGGTGGGGCAGGCCCCAGGCACGGCAGCACACAACATTTTCAGGCATTGGTAGGCAAGGCAGACTCCCTGCGTGGCTGTTTGAAATGGCCAGCGGCACAAGTCTGCAGCGGGCCCACTGGTTGGGGGGTGGGGCAATCCCTGGGGTGGGCTGCCTGTGCCTGAGTGCCTCAGGTGCCCTAGCGGGCGGGGCAGACTCCTGTGCTAACAGGCTAGGGGAAGGATACCAATGGCACCTGCCAGAGTCCGTGTCAGCACAACTGAACTAGGTCACGATAATTGCTGCCACCAGTGTCTCAGTCCCTGGGGGGTGGGCCCAGCTGCCTCCTGCCTCTTGCTGTTGTGCTCCAAGCTTAGTTAAGTTAGCCTCTTTACCAATGGACTATGTACTTTTCTATCTGGTGTTTTTGTGCTGGTTTCCAGGTAGAGTGAGTCTGTGCATGGGCCATTTAAGAGCAGGATTTTCTTTCCCTGAAGTTTTACAGTTTTCCTGGGTGTATTCCCTGTTGGTTTTCAAAGCCAGATATATTTGATAAGAAGTTATATTTGATAGATTATATTACAAATTCCATTTCAAGAAAGCAAAAGGGGCATTAGAAATGATTGATATAAAAAGGGACATTGTGATACTGGTGTAGATGTGGGTGGTTTCTGAGAAAGAGGCTTTTCCCCCTTGCTCCTAATGGAACAGGCCTGGGACTGTGGCAGGACCTCAGAGGGAGCAGGCCGTGTGGTGTGTTTGGGCAGAAAGGGCTTAGAGAACCTGGCAGAGTTTCCAGCGTGGAACAGGACTCGGGGGTAACTGAGAGGGGCAGGGCAGTTGGGATGACTCAGTGACCACTGATGACGATCAGAGGGTGATGGCTGTCTTGGTGGTGGTGTCATGTGTGGACCAGATGTGGGGAGGACCAGATGGGCCTCCATCCTTGACCTTTTGGCTCCTAAAAAGCACTTTTGAACTTGGACACAACCCTGGGGAAAAGAAGGAAGGGGGAAGGAGGGAATCCTTTAAATGGTGCGAATTCAGTTTCCACCAAACCAACAAATTAGGGGCTTATAATAAAAATTAAGTTCTGTGCTAGAAAAATAAAATTACATTTCTTATACTTCTAAGTTTGTGTCCTAAGATTCATAATTACTACCCAAGTATAAGGACTCCTTTCAATGCAAAATATTTTACGGAAAGTCCCCAAGCGTGATAGCTGCTGTAATTTTAGTATCCGTTGATTGAGAAAACACATGAAGGCAAGAAGTTCCTCTATGTTCAGGAGCTGCTTGCTTGCTGCACGGGTGGACTTGCTGGTCAGCAGGCCTGCAAACCAGGAAGAACACAGGTTCTGAATGAGAAAGTCTGGGGTCTGGAGTTTGCCATTTACTAAGTGTGGGTTCTTGGACAAGTTAAAGTGTGTTGTTACCCTGTTTCCTCATTAATAAAGTGGGGGGCCGGCCCTGTGCCTTAGCGGTTAAGTGTGCGCGCTCCGCTACTGGAGGTCCAGGTTCGGATCCCGGGCGAGCACCGATGCACCGCTTCTCTGGCCATGCTGAGGCCGCGTCCCACATACAGCAACTAGAAGGATGTGCAACTATGACATACAACTATCTACTGGGGCTTTGGGGAAAATAAAGGAGGAGGATTGGCAATAGATGTTAGCTCAGAGCCGGTCTTCCTCAGCAAAAAGAGGAGGATTAGCATGGATGTTAGCTCAGGGCTGATCGTCCTCACAAAAAAAAAAAGTGGGGATAATGGTAGTATCTACTCACAGTGTGATTGAGAGGATTCAACACTAGGTTGTGGTGTGACTATACATGGAGAGTAATTATTGTTTATAGATGATCCATGTATATGTATTGTCTACAGACAAAAAAGTGAGCACTAATTTAATTCCTGTGTGGACTCCTCACTCCAGAGTTAAGTATTAGACCAAGCAAATACTTTAGGGTTGGACTTTTAGGGAATTCATAGTTTCTCTGGCATAAGAGTAGTTTTCCATAGAGCTGGTGAATAGGAAGGTTTGTGCTGGCACGTTAGGATTCACCACCACTGCTGACTGCGAACCTTTCCCACTGGGAGATACGCTCTGCTGTTCCGTTACCTAAGTCTTATCATTTGTAGCACCAAGGAATACAGACCAATTAATCACCAAGGAGCAGAAATAAACTACCTCACCTTTGGGCGACTTGCTCTTTGGGTGATTTAACACTTCTTATCTCGAGAGGAAAAGCACAGAGATGCTGAGTTCACAGTTGGAATGGTCCATGCTTCCAAGGAGACCTAAGTTATTTGCAGAGGTTCATTCATCATATGCTGATGCCAGTCCTTGTTTGGAGGTTTGGGGGAACTTTCTTCTAATTCATGGCTCTGATGCGATCCTATTTCAGGAGGCATCCAGGGAAACTGATTAAGCAAAATATTCTGGAAACGGGGTTTTCCAGGTAATGTAAGGCAAATCATCTGGGTTTAGCCCAAGCTGAAAATCTACTTAAAATGCTTTGTTAGCCTTTCTTGCCTCAGCAAGTACAGAGCAAAGAGCATACTTGGGATATTTCTTTGTGGGACAGCTGTAAGAGTCATTCATTGGTTAGACCATTCATTCGTTCATTCTACAATACTTATTGTATTATACTGTGTTCCAGGCTGGGCTAGGGACCCGACACATGGTGGTAAAAAGACAAAGGTGCTCTAATAGTCTAATGGAGGCCAAAAGAACCAGTGTTCAGGCTGCAACACCACCACTTAGCAACTATGTGTTCCGGGCAAGGTATTTATTCTCTCTGACTCAGTTTCTCATCAGGAAAAGGGGGCCCAATAATTATAATATCTAGCTTGCCAAGGATATTTGAGGATCATAAATCATAAAGAACTCTAAAAACTGCAGTTCTCTATGAACGGTCATATTATCTGATGCCTGAGAATCTTGCAATGCTTTATGAAAATCATTCTAAATGGTCCAAACATTAGATCATTTTAAGAGACGAAGCCATCTCTATGCTGACTCTATATCTTAGTAACATTTTGGGGGAAGAAACTATCTGGTTCAATTCCTTCCTTTTACAAGTTAGGAAAGCGAGCCCTCTAGAGGTGGACTGACTTGTCCAAGGACCATCTTAGAAGATAAACTGAGGCATATTAAAAATTTTCAGAGTTTATATGAGGAAAAATCTACTCGAGGGGCCAGCCTGGTGGCATAGTGATTAAGTTCGCACACTCCGCTTTGGTGGCCCGGGGTTCGCAGGTTTGGATCGCTGGCATGCACCTATGTACTGCTTATCAAGCCATGCTGCGGCAGGCGTCCCACATGCAAAGTAGAGGAACATGGGCACAGATGTTAGCCTGGGGCCAATCTTCCTCAGCAAAAAGAGGAGGATTGGCAATGGATGTTAGCTCCGGGCTGATCTTCCTCACCAATAAATAAATAAATAAATAAATAAATCTATTCAAAGCAGGCAGCATCCAGTCCAGCAGATAGAAAGGAGCTCTGAGGAGCTGTACAGAATGAAAGACTTTTATAGGCAGAAGGGAGCAGGAACAAGGAAGTTATACTAGGCAAAATAAGCAGGTTGGTTATTGCAAGGTCACTTTCCTTTAGGGGATGGCAGGGGTCCATCAGGCAGATGACCTAACCAGTGCTGATGAGGCCATTCCTGCTTGACTGGTTTCAGATTCCATTTCTGGGAAAGTCTCAGTTTGGTGACATAGGACTTAGCATAACTGACTCCATTTTGGGCCTGTTGTCTTGTTTTCAACAACCCACAGAGCTAGGACTAGAGCTCAGGCCACTCTTTGTCTGACCCAGTTCTCATTACTCACGATTACGTACCAGGCCTACAGAACATCTGCTGATACTAGCTGACAAACTACAGTGGCCCCTTACCTGATATTGGGCTGTAACTTCTCTCCATTTGTGTCTGTCTTCAAGGAAGAAGAATGTAATTATTGTCCTTTCAATTCATTCCCAAGGACTCTTGATTTCATCCCCATAAACAAGCTTGTGTGGTAGGCAGAATTTTGGCCCCCATGGTCTCTGCCCGCTGATGGCATGCCCATGGTTATGTTATATGATGTGGCAAAAGGGACATTGCAGACATAATCAAGGTCACTAATCAGCTGGCCTTACAATAGGGAGATTATCTGGTATTATCCTGGTGGGCCCAATGTAATCATATGAGCACTTAAAAGCCAAAAAGGAGGCAGAAGAGGGAATCTGATAGATGCAGCAGAAGGGGAAGCTGGGATTCCAACCATGAGCAGGATTTGACACGCCGTCATTGGCTTGAAGATGAAGGGGGTCATGTGTCAAGGAAGCAGGGACTACAGTCCTACAACCTCAAGGAAGTGAATTCTGTCAACACCCTGAAATGAGTTTGGAAGTGGAATCTTCCTCGGAGCCTCTAGATAAAAGCCCAGGCCGGCCGAACCATTACTTTAGCCTTGGGAGGCCCAGAGCAGAGGACCCAGTGGAGCCAGTCTGTGCTGGCACTTCTGACCCACTGTGAGATAATGAATGGGTATTGTTTTAAAAAATAATAATGACATTTTTATTTTTGAAGTTGACTTTAAACAATTCCTAACATTGGGGCTGGCCCAGTGGTGTAGTGGTTAGGTTTGGGCGCTCTGCTTCCGTGGCTCGGGGTCTGCAGGTTTGGATCCTGGGTGCGGACCTACTCAACGCTCATCAAGCTATGCTTGGCAGGCATCCCACATATAAAATAGAGGAAGATGGGCACGGATGTTAGCCCAGGGCTAATCTTCCTCAGCAAAAAGAGGAGGATTGGCAACAGATGTCAACTCAGGGCTGATCTTCCTCACACACACACACACAAATTCCCAACGTTGATCAAAGTAGTCAATGCGCATGGATGTGCAAGGACAGGCAGCAGCCCCCTGCCACCCCCCCACTCAGTTCCAGCCCACTCGGCAGAGGCGGCCATGCGCAACGGGTTCTGTTTCCTCTTGGTCAGCTTCCCCCAACGTCTGTCAATACAGCCCTTACACCATTCATTCTGATTTCTCAATCTGAGATATTACTTATTGATTTGTTGCTTAGGTAGATATCATTTGCTTTTAAAAGAAAGCTCCAACAAGGACATATTTTCTTATGTTTAGGATCTTTCCTCGAAAAGTTCAATATAGGAAAAATGTTTTATTAATCATTCTAGTGAGTTGGCTTCTAGACAATCGAGGTTTCATTGTGTTTGGCTTCTTCAAGGAGTGAAAAGCACCATAACATGCTCAGGGAGGCTCTAGGCCTACTAACGACAACATCTTTCCCATCTGTAAACCTTGTCCAACATAGAGATTTTAAACTTTAGCATAAGCTGTGTATCTTGGGATTTTAACCATAGTGTCACAGTTGCTGGATACAGCCAAGAAGTTGAATGCCTCCTTTACTTTCCATTGCATTTTCTCTCCAGAACCTTCCAAGAGGACACACAGAGCTCCCTCCTAGACATTTGGACTGCAGACTCTGAAGTGGCAGAAGATGCGCCTCTCAGTATTTGGAGGGTAAGCATAGCTGGGGAAACAGTGCTCCATTCTATAATTAAGAAACTATGTCTGAACTGAATTTAAAAGAGCAATTTGATTAGGACATTATTTTGGTTGTGAATTGATGTACCGATCTCTAGTGGGTATAGTGTGCCAGAAGGAAAGAATGATCTGGTAAGACGTTTGATCAACTAAGGGTAAAAATGGCTAAAAAAAACCCAAAACTTAATTTTAGTCAGTTGATTCCAGCTTCTCATTTGTCATACCTTTCTCAGACCTGCCAACATGAAGCAGAGCACACCGAGCAATTCATTTCCTCTCCTCTTGTGAATTCCCACACATGTGCCAGGTCTCCAAGGCTGGTGTTCCAGGGACAGGAAAGCAGAGGCCTTAGCTAATCAGAAAATAGAGGAGTGCAGGTCAGTGGTGAAGAACTCAACTCCAGTGCGATAAAAACCACTCTGGGTTCTGGCTTCACCCAACGAGACCTCCAGTCTTCTAGGGTTGCTGCGGGGCTTAATGAGATGGGCATACAAAGTGCTTAGAATGGATAAGACTAAGTAAGTGTTAGGGGTTCTAGTCCTTTTTATTAGCTCCAAGACCATCCCAGGGCACAAACGGGTCCCTGTGCAGCAGCATTGAGGACAGCCTACATTAGCACTGTGTACAGAAGGGCAAAGGCACTGGACTGGCCAGTTGGGAATTGCCAGACTGTGCTGAGGAGCCAGACAGCCCAGCCGTGCCCTCTGCTTGAGTCCACAGAGCACAGGAGCGGCATCGCATTGCTGCGGACTGGCCAGACCTCAGATTACCCCTGGCATTGCGCATTGGAGGCTCTGTAGCTGCTCAAAAGTTTGCACAGGAGTTGACATACCATGTTCACTTTTTCTTTTCAATATGTTGAGCTTTTTCTTTTTTTTTTTTAACTTAAAAAACCCACTTTACTGAGGTGTTATCAACATACAAAAAGCTGTACATATTTAGTGTATACAACTTGATGAGTTTGGGGATAAGTATACATCAGTGAAACCATCACTGCAATCTAATCATAAACATATCCATCAGCTCCAAGTTCCTTCCGCTGTCTTTACTTGGTATTATTAACGTGATAAGAACACTTAACATAAGACCCACCCTCATGGCAAAATGTCAGGACACAATACAGTATTGTGTGCGGGCGCCATGCTGTACGGTTCACAGATCTCTAGGACTTTAATTGCGTCAGCCTCTCCTGCACTTGGTTCTTCATCATAGCCAGCAGAGGGCACCATTGCTCTACCCAAACTCTGCTGTGGTCTGCAGAGCCCCGCACCTGTTTTCTGTGCTTCAGTGTCTCATTCCTGGCTTTGAGAGGCCTGACAGTTTCATTTCTTAGGTAACCAGCAAGAAAAAAAAATATTTTTGTCTGTAGCAGGACTTGTACAAAAAATATGGAGATTTGATAAATTTTTTATATTTTTCAAGTCATGCAAAATTGGGTATGGAATTTTAAAAATACCCAAATGAGCAGAGAAAACGCATTCTGGTGAAATTGATCAAGGATCTGCCTGGAAAACCACTATCTGAAAAATTAGAATGTAACTTGGTGCCCCTGCTCATTTTGGGCATCACAGGTGACCCAGAACAGGTGCAGAAGAAATTGATGCACAGTTTGGGGGACCCTGGGATTTTCCTTACACTGTGGCCAAACTCAGAACCTCTGGAAAGCGAAGTCTGTGTCAAGAGTGAGGAAGGGCAGTGTTGACGCTCCTCCAGCCTCTGCCTGTGAGGTTGGCCTTTTCCTCTCTTGGCCAATGCCATGGGGAGCCACTTCACCATTTTTAACAGGCCGGTTTTTAATGAGACAATAATGGCTTTATTTATAATCCTTTGTGAAAAATGGCCACTGAAGACCATTCACACCCCAGGTGGTCTGCATTATCCTGGTTCTCTTCCAGACTGACAGTCAACAAGAGTGACAGAAATTCAGCTCCTTTTTGGCTTCTATGTTCTTTCTCCCTCATTCCTCTCAGGTTTGCCATATATGACTTCTCTTCAAGGTTTCAGAGTTTGAAGGAGACACATTCGAAACGCAAATCCCTGTATGGTGAAGGCAAGCTAAACCTGCACGCGTAAAATCACAGAGTGAGGCTGGAAAACCTAGGGGACTGGAGACTATCTCCAGCACCAAGCCTTAATATGATGCCTGTAAATCATTATTTGCTAGATGAGTAACTGATTGACTGGCCGAATGAATGAATGAATGAAACCACTTCTCAGATAATTGTGGGTGTGAAAACTGATTTATAACTATATAAATACACACAATAAAAAAAAATGTTACCATTTCCTCTGGGTATTTCAATATTTCCAAACATCCTCAGATAAAGAAACAGCAAGTCTTCCAACTTTATTTGGGATTTTATAGTGAATCTTTCTAAAGTTACGCATGAGGCTAAGGGGAATTTGTGAATCTTGTGTATGCGAGTTTATATCTTTGCTCAGGTTGTGTTTTCAAAATCACGAGGAGAAACAGTTACGGGAACTTTCATTGGGACAGCACCTTCCTCAGCATCTCTCTCATTTTTCATTCCTTCTTCATTCTGGAAGCATTAACGTGCAGCTTCCTGATTTCAGATTCCTGTCCAAGCTCTATGCAGTGAGTCATCTGTGCTCACAGAGTGCCGTAAAATCCTTTTAATATTCATTCAAAGGTACAAGCTCTTGAACCACGAAGGTCCCTTCTTCTGGTCCCTTCACGCCCAGACATGCTCACAGACTTGGCATCTTGCCCTGGAAGCAAAGCATGGAGGCCAAACAAAACCTTCATTTTCACTGCTTGGAACAACGGTCAATTCTTCAATGTAGTAATTACTTACAACAAATTAAGAGTTTAGATCCAAGAGCCTTGGGGCACTCAAAAGATTATGGAAAATAGGGGGAAAAAAACGGTTTAAGATGCCCCTGGGCTGTGAAAGGCCAACCCCGCAGAGGCCTGGTGTGATTCTGATGGGGGTGAGTGAGGTTTTACCAGTGACCTGCAGGGCAGGAAGCAGCAGCGAACGCATCCCACGCGTGCTCTGGCTAGGCCTGGCTGCCTCCTTCTAGATAGAATGAGCTGCTGCCTTTTTCTTTTGGTGAGGAAGATTGTCCCCTGAGCTAACATCCGTTGCCACTCCTCCTCTTTTTGCTGAGGAAGACTAGCCCTGAGCTAAGATCTGCGCGCATTTTCCTCTATTTTGTATGTGAGACCCTGCCACAGCGTCGTTTGGCGAGTGGTGCATAGGTCTGTGCCCGGGATCTGAACCTGTGAACCCCATGCCGCCGAAGCAGAGCGCGTGAACTTAACCACTACGCCACCGGGCCAGCCCCAAGCTGCTTCTTTTTTAAAGCTGTGATTTCTTAAATATCTCTCCCTTTGGAGCAGCTTAGTTTTTTAAGGTGATGGAGAGTAAAGAATTGTTTCTCCATCATCAACTGAAGACCGATGGCCCCAGTACAAAATATGAAGACAGTGTCCATGAGAGCTAGAAGGAGGCAGAGGCAAACCTCATGAATCTGAGCTCCTATTGCACAGGCTGTCAACTTCCTGGGTGTGGGAGAAGAGCAGAGCCTCAACCGCACCCTCCAAGAGAAGATGTAAATTCACTCAAGACAGGAAGTGTCCTTTGACCCGGTGCTACTGGGCAGATTGGAAATAGGAATCTTGATAAGGATTCAAGTCATTTTTATTTAGGAGAGTGACTAGGAAATGCTATGGGGTTGTAGGAACTCCTTTCTCCTTGAACATCTGACTAAGAAGTTCTTATAAAAGCAAGCATTCTCTAGCACTCACCACAGGCGAGCCTGTGTGTTACATATGCTGGTTTATTTAATCCACAAAACAAAGCTCTGACCTGGGGACTGTTATCACCTCATATTGCAAGCGAGGAAACTGAGGCACCAAGATATTAAAATACTTGCCCCTAAAACACCCAGCTATTAGTAAATGTAGAAGCAGGAATTCCAGCTTGGTTCTAGAGTCTCTGTCCTTCACCACTTAACCACTGAAAATAAAATACTGTGTGGGTATAGAAAGATTAGAATTTTAATGCTAAGTGTCATTATCTCCAAGTGGTGGGTTTACGGTTAATTCTCTCGTTTGCTTTTCTGTTTTTTCCAAATTTCTACCATGCATTGCTTTTGTAATTGGAGAGAAAATAATAAATGCTGCTTTTAAATCCTGACCCTAAAATCTACAACCTACAACAGGCTGTGAAGATCACTGTCCTGGAGGGCCCTGGAGAAGAAATCACACAAGCAGCCTCAATTGCTTGATTTGCTAATAACCAGACTATAGAGTAACACCAAGGAAAAGGGGCTCAAACGTGTCCCTCTGCCCTCCTGCAAGCAGCCAATAAACTGTCCACCCCTCGCAGCGTCACTCGGGGCTGTGTGGGTGATGGAGTCTCAAAGGAAGGATGAATTTCCAGCTCCAACGACCCTGAACAGACGAGTTGGACGTGATGGTGGATCTTGGCACTGAAAGGACACAAATACGCTTTCACACAAAACTTTGCATTAAAAGTCATAATGCAAACGTCCAGTGGATGCGTGTATGCAGCAATGGACAGCTGGAATTTGAAATTAAAATGTCATGCCACAATCCAGTTTAATTCACAAAATACATGTAAAGAGGTAGGAACCTCTTTACATCCAACACACACATAATGGATGTAGGAACCAACTGAAATTTTAAAATATGACCAAGCCAATTTGGACACAATTTTAGGAATACTTTCAAGGTTTATCATAACAGATATTTAACACAAACACAGTCAAAAAGACATAAATGCAGAGGGGGCAAACCAAAATTGAGAAAAGTGACCATGAGTTGAGACCTCTTATTCATCCTCAAAGAGAAAAATCCCAGACTTACACAATGCTGATAACTTCTTGTACTGATTACCTGCCTCTTTCCTTATCCTTGTCTTTTGAATAAATAGGCAGATTTTTCTTTTTAATTTCTCCCTCTTTTTGAAAGTAAGAGGATGGCTGGTAGGCACTGAGGTCTCCTGTTCCTGGGTTTGTGTATCTGCGTCAGGGTGAAGCATTGAAGTGGGCACTGCGCTGAGCCCCTCAGACCCTCCTTGGAGAATGAAGGACTTCCTCGGCTGCTGGAGGTGCCGGCAGCAGAGGCGCCCAGCTGTCACCCTCTTCAGCATGGCCTCTGGGGCAGAGTGCCACCTTGACGAAGGCTGTGGCCCTTTCCTGGGCAGCCTGCATTCAGCAACTGGTAATGCAACCATATAAAAGCCTTAACTAGGGACAACTCTGCAGGGTCATTTCTGCCCAGAGCTCCCCACAGGGCCGGCAGAGGCCTTGGCTGAGACTGAGCCCCGGCTCAGTTTCTCCCACTGCATCTCCTGCTTCCCTCCCTTTCCTTCCACAGGGGTTGGTCCCAAGATGTAAGTGCAGCCGGGGGATGTTGTCCCTGGCTGGGTGTTCACTTCCCAGCAGGATCTTGACACCAGGGGAGGAACATCAGGAGTCTGGCGGACGGTTGGCCCGTCTGCCACGCTGACTCTACAGGCCACGGCCTCGCAGCCCGTCTCACAAACAACACGAGGAAGGAGGGCCGGGCCGTCTTCCTCACAGATTCAGGAAGTGCATCAGAGAACAAAGAGGACACTGGAAGACTGGCAGGGATCACGTCAGAAAGTCGAGTGGGGCTCCAGGGGACCGCAGGAGGCAGGATGGCAGCTGCTTACCCGCTGTTTGGTCTAATCCCCAGAGCTGTCCCGTCCCTGGTACCGAGGTCGCACCGTGTTAATTAAATCATCCTCATGAATTCAGCCGGGTGTAAACTAGGGAGGAATGAAGATAAATTAGGTTTGAAGGCAGCTAATACATTTAACCCCATGCTGCTTGTTTTGTAGCCGAACAAAATAACGTTGTTAAGGGAGATAACAAGGCCAAGCCTTGGGCACAGCTTCTCAACAGCATTTAAAAGGAGACCTTGGTTTGGAGTCACAGGCAGAGGCGAAGACCAGCTCCCAGGGGCTGCCGGGCTGGCCAGCATCCGGAGTGAGGTGGTGGCCATCGGACAACACGATGTTCGTAGTGTCTCCTGGGTCGTTTGTGCCTCAGATTTCCACTATGTCCCTCGTCATCCTTTGATCACAGGCCTGTCTAGAGAGTTCTTCCTGTACAGATACGAGACTTGCTCACCTTCTCTTCCCATGAGGGAAGTGATAGGAACTCCCTTTAGGACTGGCTGAGAGATGCTGGAGGAACCAGTCTGAGCTGCTATGATCATAAATACGCTAACTTGCAAATCACTCTAGCTGGGAAACAAACCTTAGAAACTGCCCCCAGGCCTGAAAACTTGTCGTACACTGGTTCAAGCAAACCAGTGTAGAGTTTGTGGGAGGGCACTGGCAGCACACGTTTTCCCCAAAATGCAAGTTTAGTTTGTGTCTCTCTGCAGGAAAATGTGTTCCAGTCGTTATACGCCACACAAGCTCATTTGTTTTCCCTGTCTCATGCTAAGTCCCTGAGGCAGATGAAGCAAATGCGTATGGTCACTGAATACATCTCAAGATTTCCCAGGCTACAACTTCTTTTCCTTCTCTTTTCTTGAAGCATAGAAAGGTGGCAACATCAGGCAGAACAGACAGAGGAAAACGGCATGGCTGGATGCCAACACAACGGCCAGAGGACCGCACTCCTTTCTCAGCCCGGCCTGCTTAGCAAAGCTGTTTGCAAAGAGAAGTAAACTTTGCTGTCCCTTGGTTGAGGATACTCCGCCAGTTCCCGGTGGTAAAGATGCCACAGAAACAGACTGCCTGTTCCTAGCCCAGTGCCTTCCTAAAAGCCCCAGCCAACCAAGAATGAGCTGTGCACACGTCTTATTTCTCGGCAGGGTCATCTAGGTACAGTTCCAGGTAGATTTGGTAAGTGACTGAAGTGAGAAGGAAATACTTCTCCTGAAAGAGAAAAAGTGTTAATCTCTTAATTTAAACAGAATATCGCCTCCTGAATGGAAGACACTAACATCTGGTCCTCAAAACCAACGGGTTTGCTTTTGACCCACAACCCAGACAAAGTGTCTAGGAGGTGCCTTGGAGGCTGCCCTGAACGGCGGCTCCCACACCTGGCCACAGGCTACATAACATGTTTTAAAAAGCCAGGTGTGCAATAGCTACACATTTCCACCTCCCATCGTTTCCGCACCTCTCTCCGGCCTCTGCAGCGCGTCCACGCATTTGTCTTCGCTAACTTCATCCACATCCCCTTCAGGCTCAGGGGCGCCTCGCTGTGCCAGCATCTCCGCACGTGGGTCTCACTGTGAATTGATCCCCCCATTCCTGTCCCTCGCTTTGTGAAGCAGCCTCGAGCTGAGACTCTGCATAAAAAATTAAAATGTGAAACAGATTTGTAGAGGCTCATGGTGAGGCTGCCGAGTTAATGCTAACAAAGGACTTCAGAGGGCACTGTCTGTCTTTGTTTGCAAGGAGCGTAATTTCTCAGCGCGAATACCAGGAGGGGCCGCGGGTGAAGGAAAGCGGGATTAGAGTCAACAACCCACAGGGTCTTGGTTTCAGCAGTCTCTGGCCTCCGGGAGCGCCAGGCAGAGCCTCCTCAGCCTCTTTAAACCACTTCTGCGTCTAGTACTTAGACGCAAGCTGGGAGGT
The DNA here is from genome assembly GCF_057802395.1 of Ceratotherium simum simum. Taxonomy (NCBI): domain Eukaryota; kingdom Metazoa; phylum Chordata; class Mammalia; order Perissodactyla; family Rhinocerotidae; genus Ceratotherium; species Ceratotherium simum. Next base: position 90,608,022 of record NC_141903.1, read on the forward strand.
GGGGGAGTGGAGAACGGAGGAAACGCTGTCGCGGATGCCCACTGGAGCTGCGTGGGGGCCGCTGCTGAGTGGCTGCGTGACCTCGAGCTGGACAATCCACATCTTCCTGGGCCTCAGTTTCCTAACCTGTAAAACGAGAGGGCTGGACCGGTAATCTCTACAGTTCGTTCCTAGTCTTTATTTCAAATACCTAATAAGAACAGAGGTTTTAGCTCCCAATGGAAAGACAAGCCGTAGAGCCAAGATCGAAAATGGGTTTCATAAATAGTGATCGCCATGCGAAATTATTTTTCGAATCGCCTTCCTTTTTGGTGGCAGGCTGCGCTTCAAACGTGTGTGCCGGGCCATTTCTTTGCTGAAGTCCACACTAACACAACCGAGCGATAAAAGACAGGAAGGGCGCAGTCTGGGAGGGCGATGGAGGCTTTACGCCCCAGACAGGAGGCGGCGCGGCCGCTCCGCCGAGCAGCTCGCTTTGAATCCAGCGGCCGCGGCGATTGGCTGCGAAGCACGTGGTGCGCGCCCCGCCGGCCCGCTCCGGCCGCGGCTGCTCGGGGCGGCGTGGGGCAGAGTCCGGCCGCGGCGTCTCGCCACGGGCTGGGGAGGGAGGGCACAGGGCAACGCCTGGGGCTCGAGTCTGTCTGGCCCCTGCCAGCGAGAATCCCTACGTCCCGTCTTTGCTCAACCTGCAGTGTCCCCGCAGTGTCCAAACTTGTGCCCCTTCCCTCGCCACTGTCCTCCCTCCAGGTGTCCCACCCAGCGCACGGACTGTGCGCGCCTAGGACGGGTGCCGCGGACACCCAGCTCGCCCCTGCCACCCTTTTCCGAGCAGCTCGGGGGCTCCGGCGGCGTGGAGCACACAGCCCTATGCTGCGCTCCCCCGCCAAGTGTCCCTCAGCTCCGGGCTATCCATTAACCCGGCTGGGCCACAGAGGCGCAGACATTCCGACCCGGGAAAACTTGTTTTATTCGCGGTCCCCGAGGGTTGCAGCTGCTAGGGGCTGAGCTGCCGCGTCCGCTTTGTCTCTCTCCGCTCTCCGCAGCCCCCTCCCCCGCTTCCTCTCTCGATTACCTCCCCCGACACGCTCTTCTCCAGCTCTCTCCTCCTCCTCCTCCTTCACGCCTCCCCCCGCCTCCCCCGGTGTCACTCTGCATACGCGCCCTCTCTCTCCCCTCCCCTCCCCGCCGCGTTGCTTATAGCCGGGCGCGCCGCGGCGGGCGCAGACTGCTCGGGCAGCCGGAGAGGAGGCGGCGCGGCGGTGGCGCTGCGGAGACCCAGTCGAGACGCCTGGCGGCCGCCGCGCACGGCGCTTCCTAGCTCCCTCCCCCGAGCGCACAGCCCGCCTCCTTCCGCGGCGCCGCAGCCGCAGGCTCGCTCCCCTCCCGAGACTCGCTCGGGATTCGCTCCGCGGGTCGCGGGCACAGGGTCCGCGGCGAACCGCCAGCCGTAGCCGGCCCGCGAGCAGCGCCCCCGGCGCGGTCCTCTCCCCAGCTGGCGCCGCACGCGCGCTCCCTTCGCCCGGGCAGTCGCCGCCGCTCCCCGGGGCTCAGACATCCGCTTCGTCGCCTCCCTTCCCGGTGACCGAGGCAAGAACCCAGCTGGTTGTGCGCCGCGGCCGGTCGCCTGTGCTGTAAGTTCCTGCACTGCCCGGGACCTGTTGCGGGCGCCGCGGTTTCAGGGGCCGCGTGGCCTGCGGGGGTGTGTTCACCGGGGGCGGGCGTGCGCCCCGGAGCCCGGAGCCCGGACTTGGGCGGAGGTGGGGAGCTGTGCTTGGGGCGGAGACCTCGGTGTCCGGAGCTGCCCTCTCACAGCAGGCAGGAGCCGGGCATCGCCGGAGGGCCTCCCCAGGGCGGCGCGGCGCCCTGGCGAGCTGCGGGGACAGCGAGAAGCCGAGCTGGGGGACGATCACCTCCCTCCCCACGGAAGCCAGCGCTTCCCTGGGGTGGGGGATGTTTCGCTGCCCGCACTTCGCAGCCCCCGGGGCCGAGCGCGCGCCATCGCTGGCCCAAGTTGCACCCTACCCGGCACGGGGAGCACTGGGGCCACGCGCAGACATCCCTCCTGAGGGCACGCGCACTGCGGCGGCATGTGTGTAGGGAATGAATGAAAACTGGTTTCTGAAAAGTTGTTTCTTCTCATTCAAGTATTGGGCCTTTAGTGTAACATTATTCGTTTGGAAGGCTAGGAATTGGTGGGCGTGGTGGAGACGAAGCATTGAACTCGTCGGCATGTAATTTGGTGTCGCCCTCAGAGGCATGGCCAGCGTGTTAAAGAGCGTTGCAAGTGGTATAGAGGACTGAACGGTAAAAGACTTCTCTTATTAACAAGATCTTGATAACGTTCCAGTGTTATCAATAACGTAAACGCCCGAGGAAATCTGCTTAGTTTCTCCTTTGATTGCATTGAGATCCGGTTCAAAACCTCAAGAGGTGTGAGGGGACGCGAAGCATTGGAGGCGGAGAGCCTGGGTAAGGAGCACTGAGTGAACTGAAGTTACTGTAACTAGAAGCCCTTTTGATGTTCACGATAATAGCAGCTCTTTTCTCTGTCTTCTTTGTAGACGCAGGTTAAGTGCATGTGTGCCTTTTTTTGGCCACTTACTTGGCATGCAAATGTTATTTCTCTGGGGGCTTAAAAAGTGCCGGAAGGATGATTCATTTTATGTTGAAGGTGTGTTTACTGACTGTATAAAAGGTTTCTGCTATTTTGATGTTTGCATAATTTTAAACCAGAAAGCAAGTCGTTTCCCTTGAGTCTTCAAGTTTACCTTTTATTTTAATCATATATTGCTTCGAGAGTGTTGGATTTTGACTGTGACATGCTTCTCCACCTGGATAGTATCCAAGAGGACGGGCTAGGCTCTTCCTTCTGGCTTTATGGGCCAACCTGGAAAATACAGCAGCATAAACATGATGCAGAGAGATGCAGACCCCATATCCTCAGGTCTTCTGAACAAACTGTTTCCTTAAGCATGGGCCTGGCTGTGACTGTGGTTTCTCTGCCCGGAAGCTAATGCTCAGGCGAACCTGTTCTGGCCCCCTCTGATTCCTTCTCAGTGTGCAGACACTTCCCGTGCGCAGGGGCTCCTGCTTCAGTAAGAGCTGCATCCTCTTTCAGCCTGAGAGGAGACGGCTTTTGAGGTTGCTTTGGAAGCATTAGCTTAAAAAAAAAAAAAAAAGAAAAGCGTAGCTACTCATTTAGAATTTTTTTAAGTTTGTATATTAGGCGTAGGAGTATTTATACTATCTTTTGAGGTTTAGGCTTGAAATCTTCCTGAAAGTACTTCAGATTGAATGTGCTGATCCCAGTGACAGCTACAATGGTAGAGCATCGGGATCCTGACCGTGGTTTAGCACTTTGGCAACCTGGTGCAATCACACGGGGTCATTGGGTTGTTCTCTGGAGCACTGGCATTGGTTCACATGGACTCGACTCTAGAGGCTGAGCTTGAGGTGGGGTGACCCCCAGCTCCTCACCACTTGTCATATCCCAGCTCACTGAGGAGATGAATGGGTGCTTTGTAAAGTCTTCCCAACACCAGAGCCCTGAGACTTCGTTGCTTACTGTCTTCCACTACGCCCTGTTTACTCGGAATGGAAAGTGACGTTACAAAAATAAAGGAGAACAAGTTGCATCCCCTGCTGGTCTGTTTCTGCCCACCACAGCTGGCTGGGGGTGCAGTTCAGGGGCTAGCCCATGAATCTGTGGTAAGTCTCTCATTTGCATTTATTAATAATTCCTGGGAAATAAATTAAAAAGTAAATATCTGAATGGTTAAGGAAACAAGGAGGCTGTGAGTTTCAGCTGTGCTGTAAGGACTGGCTGTTCCGTGTTTGGAACAGATACTGTAACCACACGGTTTACCCTTCCCGGATAAATAGCCTCCTTAGGGATCTGTTTTTTTATTTTTATTGTCGGGAAGATCAGCCCTGAGCTAACATCCATGCTAATCCTCCTCTTTTTGCTGAGGAAGACCGGCTCTGAGCTAACGTCTATTGCCAGCCCTCCTTTTTTTCCCCCCAAAGCTCCAGTAGATAGTTGTACGTCATAGTTGCACATCCTTCTAGTTGCTGTATGTGGGACGTGGCCTCAGCATGGCCGGAGAAGCGGTGCGTCGGTGCCCAGGATCCGAACCCGGGCCACCAGGAGCGGAGCGTGTGCACTTAACTGCTAAGCCATGGGGCTGGCCCTTAGGAGGGATCTTTTGACAGGCAGGTTGTTAAAGGCTTTATTCCTTTGAAGTAACAGAGGGGTAGGGTTAAAGAGAAAAAAAAAAAAGAATGTGATTCAATTTTTGAAGATAGGTGATAGGCATTTCCTACATCTTTAGCCTAGAGTTCACGTACTGAAGAAAGGCGAAGATAGCATTCGATTCTGTTGTAATTTCAATTTAGATATTGAGGAAAACACCCTAGTCAGCAAATAAATTCTAGGGTGGCTCTAAATTAACAATGGCTGGCAAAACACACACGGGCACACGCATGCCTGTATACATCCACATGCGGGTGTGCGTGTTTTGATTTAGATACAGCAGTGTTGCTTTTGGAGCTCCCTCTCTGCAGGTGGTGGCGTTCGCAGGTACGCAGGAATGGTCCTGCGATGCACTGTGATCACAAGAGGGGGTGGATGGATCCTTTGTTCTTGCAGCTGGTTTTCCAAGAATTGATATAAAGCAGGAAGAACAGAAAAACAGCACTCATGAGTATTCTACTCAAAATATTCTTCCTTTTATGTGCCCAAATCCTCATTTTGGAAGCTGTCCAGACCAAGAAAGATGGGTGATGATTGTGGCTGGAATCTATTCTGTGTTTTCACAAAAGCCTGCTGATCAATATATGGTAATGTTGATATTGGGGCTCTTTTAGGACTCTGTAGTGGTAAAGCTGTCTGGTTAGCAATTATTTGTAACATTTAAATAAAGGTCTGATCGCTGCAGAACTTGGCCTAAGTCAGTGACTTTAAGGTTACATTTCCCATTTACTGGATATGTAGGGAGACTGGATCTTACCAAAGGAATTCTTAATGGAATTAATTAGTGGGTATTTGTTTTACACATGGCTTTATGTTGCATGTGGCGTTAAAACCACTGCCCATCCTGGCGTTATGAGAGCTGGAGGCCTGGCGCCGTAAGTGGCCTGCGGTGAATCAGCAGACAAGGACAGGGAGCTGTGAGAAGGAGCCCTGCTCCTCTTGGCTTTTGCTGAGTTACGTTCTCAAGGACTTCAGTATCCTGAAAGTTGGCAATCAGGTTTTCCAAGATGAACCTGCTTTTAAGCAGTGATTTTTTTTTACCAGTGTATAGTTCAAATAGTTCACCAGTATCGCGGTGAATGCCTTTCCTTCCGGGTAGCTGTCTCTGACTTTAGGGGAGTGGCCGCCCATTCTTCAGAACAGTAGGCAGCAGCACTTCACTCTGTCCGAAGTGATCGTCGCTTTTGTTCTGCTGTTCTGAACCTCAGGAACATCACGTCAGTTGTTGTGTTTTGTCTTTTAGGAGTGGAAACAAAATGTCAGTCAGCGTGCACGAGAACCGCAAGTCCAGAGCCAGCAGCGGCTCCATTAACATCTACCTGTTTCACAAGTCCTCCTATGCTGACAGCGTCCTCACTCACCTGAACCTTCTGCGCCAGCAGCGCCTCTTCACCGACGTCCTTCTGCACGCCGGAAATAGGACCTTCCCTTGTCACCGGGCGGTGCTGGCTGCCTGCAGCCGCTACTTCGAAGCCATGTTCAGTGGGGGCCTGAAAGAGAGCCAGGACAGCGAAGTCAACTTCGACAACTCCATCCACCCGGAAGTCTTGGAGCTGCTTCTTGACTACGCGTACTCCTCCCGGGTCATCATCAATGAAGAAAACGCGGAGTCGCTCCTGGAAGCTGGCGACATGCTGGAGTTTCAAGACATCCGGGATGCCTGTGCAGAGTTCCTGGAAAAGAACCTGCACCCCACCAACTGCCTGGGCATGCTGCTCCTCTCCGACGCGCACCAGTGCACCAAGCTGTACGAACTCTCCTGGAGGATGTGTCTCAGCAATTTCCAGACCATCAGGAAGAATGAAGATTTCCTCCAGCTGCCCCAGGACATGGTCGTGCAGCTCCTGTCCAGTGAAGAGCTGGAGACAGAAGACGAAAGGCTCGTGTACGAGTCTGCGATCAACTGGATCAGCTACGACCTGAAGAAACGCTACTGCCACCTCCCCGAGCTGCTGCAGACAGTGAGGCTGGCTCTCCTGCCAGCCATCTATCTCATGGAGAACGTGGCCATGGAGGAACTCATCACCAAGCAGAGAAAGAGCAAGGAGATTGTGGAAGAGGCCATCAGGTGCAAACTGAAAATCCTGCAGAACGACGGCGTGGTAACCAGCCTCTGCGCCCGGCCTCGGAAAACCGGCCACGCCCTCTTCCTCTTGGGAGGACAGACTTTCATGTGTGACAAGTTGTATCTGGTAGACCAGAAGGCCAAAGAGATCATTCCCAAGGCCGACATCCCCAGCCCAAGAAAAGAGTTCAGCGCGTGTGCGATTGGCTGCAAAGTGTACATTACTGGGGGGCGAGGCTCTGAGAACGGAGTCTCGAAAGATGTCTGGGTTTACGATACCCTGCACGAGGAGTGGTCCAAGGCTGCCCCCATGCTGGTGGCCAGGTTCGGCCATGGCTCTGCCGAACTGAAACACTGCCTGTACGTGGTCGGGGGGCATACTGCTGCGACCGGCTGCCTCCCGGCCTCCCCCTCAGTCTCCCTAAAGCAAGTAGAGCATTACGATCCCACAACCAACAAATGGACGATGGTGGCTCCCCTCCGAGAAGGCGTTAGCAATGCCGCAGTGGTGAGTGCCAAGCTCAAGCTGTTTGCTTTCGGAGGTACCAGCGTCAGTCATGACAAGCTCCCCAAGGTTCAGTGTTATGATCAGTGTGAAAACAGGTGGACGGTGCCAGCCACCTGTCCCCAACCCTGGCGTTACACAGCAGCAGCCGTGCTGGGTAACCAGATTTTTATTATGGGGGGAGATACAGAGTTCTCCGCCTGCTCTGCTTATAAATTCAACAGCGAGACTTACCAGTGGACCAAGGTGGGAGACGTGACGGCAAAGCGCATGAGCTGCCACGCTGTGGCCTCCGGAAACAAACTCTACGTGGTTGGAGGCTACTTTGGCATTCAGCGGTGCAAAACTTTGGACTGCTATGATCCAACGTTGGATGTGTGGAACAGCATCACCACCGTCCCGTACTCGCTGATCCCCACGGCATTTGTCAGCACCTGGAAGCATCTGCCTTCTTAAATGCAACACATCCTAAAGAGAGGAGGCGAGCATGAGGTAAGAGGTTAGCTTAGCTGTCGGTGTGAGCACGTGATAGTTAAGCCAGCTGTGTAAGTTTGTATGTGGAGTGAGACGTGCCCCGTATAGCCTAGACCATCGAAGTACTACCAAAACTGTGAAAGAAAAAGCCCTTGCACTCCCAGAACTTAGTGTGTTGACCACAGCTGCAGCTGCCCATAACATAAGCCAGCGCTTCTCACCCTCTCCTGAGCCTCGGAATCTCCCGCAGAGCTTTTCAAGAACCGCCCATCCCAGAGACTCGGTTTCAGTTAGTCTGGGTGGGGCCCAGGCGTCAGTATTTTTCAGAAGTTTTCCAATGATTCTAGTGTGCAGCCAGGTTGAGAAGCCCTGGCCTCTGTTAGTAATGCCAGCTGACGTTTACTGAGCCCTCACCGTGTGCCTGGAGTGGGGCCGTGTGTCTCACGTGGATCATTTCATTAACACTCACGGCAGCCTTGTGAGGTATCCTTACTGGAGCACTTGATAGATGAAAACGCCTGATGCACACAGAGCTTGAGCAAGTCGCCCAAGGCCGTCCAGTTTAGTAGGCGGTGGGGTTGGTTGGGAAATCAGCCCAGACGGGCTGGCTCCAGAGCGTAGGTGTTTGAGCATCGTGCCGAACTGCCGCTTAGTACACTGCAGCTTCATGGTGGTATTACCATAAGAGATATTTGTAGACATTCACATTTAGCTTCCTCAAACCCTTTCTGGAATGAAGTAGGGTTTAAAAAATTGAATGCTTAAGTTTATTCCTAGTTTATTCTCTCCAAAATTATTTATGAGCTTATTTAAAAATTTTTCCCTCAAAAAATAGTCCCCTTTAGGGCATTTATTAACTTTAGAGAAATCTAGGTCTATCCTTGTAAAAGGCTACAAATCTCGGTCTGTCCTTGTATAGATTTGTCTGATGTTCGGACACCGAGCTGTCTAAAATGCCCTCACTGTGGCTTTTTGGAGTTAATCAGTCAGGCTGACCCTATTGTCGGGGCTAACAAAAGTTGTGTTGCTGTGTCATATATCTGAGTACATAATGGTTGTCTTGTGTACTTAAGAGTATATAATACTCTTGGCTCAAATAATTAATAGGCCTACACAGTTCAGTGTTCACAAAGCTAATGGCCGCTTAGCTGCTGTTGAGCATTCTGAGGATTGGCCCCAGGAATCACTTAAGCATGTCTCAGTGTAGACACAGCACACGGAATGTGTTGATTTGTTTTGATGATTCTTGGGCTTATTAGTAATAATAAGAGAATAAAATTAAAGCTCTGCTTTGGGGGGACTACAATGAAAACTAACTCATTAGTTGGAAACTTTTGGCTCTGTTTTCTCTAGTATGTTTCACACCTTTGAAGGAGGCTTTCAAAGGGAAACAAAGAAATCTAGGGGGTCGTTGCAAGCTCAGCAAAGAGGGGTTTTGACTCATTTGTCTTTTCCTTCCTCATCTCTTGCAGCTTATTTAAAACACCATGAAAATTGACCTCGTTTCCCATTTAGTCTTTCTGTTTTTTTCGTTTCCTCAGTTATCTCCTCCAGCCTACTGCAGTTAGTAGAGTTCTTAGTAATAGAGTGTTTCCTTGGAATGCAACTCCTTCAAAGGAGCAGGAACAGCCAGAAACCTCCTGGGGAGCGACCAGGCTGACAGCATCCCACACCAAACTGGTTTTTGCAGCCCTGCTGGCATCTCAGTAATCCTGAATAAACAAGCGCTCTGAGAGCGGTTATTTCACGTGCGATATGAGTGCCTGACTCAACTCTGAAGCAGGTTCAGGAACCTCCTAGGCAAAAGCACCGATGAACAGCACACAGAATTGGGTGTTAGGCCAGAACTGACTCTATCTGCATAGGAGAGCCATGAAAATTGTCAGTGCTGGTGCTGGGACATCAGAACGGTAACTGGTAGACTGGCTGGCACCCTGGCAGCCAGGCAAGGAACTTGAGGCAGAGAGAGAGATCCCGTGTGCATTCTGGGTCTCGTTCTAAGCTGAGGAGTCTGTAACCTTTCTGGACTTCAGACTGCTTCTTTGTCAAATGAGTGATTTGAATTATCCTTCCCCTAGATCTGGGTCAGTTCAGACTTAGGTGAATGATAAATGAGGAAAAAAAGAAGAAAGAGGTGAAAATACCTGCCCAGTGCCTGGCGTATATTAAGTGTTCAATACTCTTAGTTTTCTTTCCTCCCTTCAATTTAGACCGCAGCATGCGAGGAAATTCACTTTGTGTGTGGTGGGAACATGCGGTTTCTCTATTATCTGCTTGTGATCTTTATACTTCATTTTTGGTGCCTCCTTTCTCAGCCCAGAGTGAGTATGTTGGCAGACACTTGAATTCACCCTGTCCGGGGTATTTGAACCTAATCACACACTTCCGGTCTCTGGGAAACGGAGCAAGTCAAGTGTTAGGTTATATGTGAAACAGCATCCTCTCCGCCCTGGGGCTGCCAGCCAGAGAGTCAAGCACAGAACAAGGAAATCTGACAGGGCCAGGTTTGCCTTCTTCAAGGGCAGCGGGGGCCTGATCAAAGCCACTCGTGCGGTTTCTGACAGGCGGAATGTTGGTTTAGATTTCTGAAGTTTACTACACACTAGATAGTGTTAGAACACTTAAGCTGGATGGAGTGACTTAAAGGAGGTGCCCTGTAGGAATCCATCCTAAACTGCAACAACTTCCCGACTTCTCTTTGCTCCAGATGTAGGTGCGAACTGGATTAATCCAGTGTTAACAGAGAGCGTCCCTGGGTCTCAAAGCCCAGCCACCAAAGAGATTGTAACCGTCTCCTGCTGCTCTGTCAGTGGGGGGAGGGACAGAAAGGAAATTACTTCTGATTGCTCTCCATTTTCATGGTGCTGTGTGGCCCCAACCTGACAGCATTTGAATTTTGATTTGTTTCTTCCCTTTTTAGAGTTTTTCTTTCTTTCTTTTTTTTTCCTCTTTGAATATGTAACATCTTGAAATTTCACAGTATTACAAGATACATTCTTTTGGCCTAATGTTGATATATAGGTTACAGTGAGGTGGGGGCGGGGGATGACACCGAAGTCTAAGGAATGCCTTGAAAGCTTGAGTCACTGTTACGAAACTGCCAAAAGAAACAACTAATGAAATGAATCAGACTTCTGAGCACACAAAGGCGAGAAGAATTCAGTGCAAGTAATGAGCGGCCCCTCCGGAAGTCCCTTTGTCTGTACTTAGAGTTACGCAAGGGGGATGCAGATTCCTACACAAGGGCTGGAAGCCTGCTGCAAGGGCAGGTAGGGTGAGTGTTGGAAAGATATACACAATCTCCGCATGTGAGATTAGACTCCAGCAGATGGGGAGGATGGGTCATGAGAGGAAATGCCAGCTCCCATGAGCCAGTGTGCAGGCACCTTGAACTTACATGCATGCTCGACGTCGGCAGATGCTGTAGATAATAACACTGCATACCATAGCCGGTGTCTCCCTAGTGTGGACTGATGAACTTAGAGAATAAACTCCAGCCTTGGGCTGATGAGGCCTCATATGTTGTCATGTGGAAGGAGGAGAGACTGATTTCCGCCGTAATGAACAGAAGAGATGCATTTAAATAAGAGTATTACTATGTCTGCCTTCTATGTGAATCAATGTGATTTGGAATCCTTTCTGGTCAATGGGCCAGGGAGGGTTGGCACAGGAATCTCTTGACCCTCTGTTGATAACTTTCCAGTGGCTCTGTTTAACCAGGGAGAGGAATGATGAATGTTGGAAGCAGGAGATGGCAACTCATAACAGCACCTGGATGCATGTATAGGTTTGAATTTGGACATATGTATGTTTGGGAAAGAAGTGCAGGTCCTTCTCTGGCCACCATTGGTTTTGTTGGGCCAGCTGTCTGTATGCATGTATGCACATGTGTGTGTATCTAAGGCAAGCCCTTTAAATACCTTTGCACAGTTCCTACGGAACGTGTAATTAAGACCTGTAGAAGCAACATTGACCAGCTCTGTCCTGAGTTTAATTATCTTTTTAGATTTTGAGGCTGCTAACAAGTCTTTCTTTTTTTCTGTTTTAGCTCACTCCATCACTCACTGAGACAAAATGAGATTTCTACTTTGGAGAGGCCAAATTTAATGAAGAGACAGAAAAGTTGCTACAAGGCTCCAAGTCAATCAGCTGCACCTTGTAATGCTCCAACTGGACATGAAGGAAGGGGGTGGGGGAGGGGTGGGATTCTCCTTGCTAGTGGCACATGGTTTAAATAGGAATGAATGAACCTGTGATCTAGTCCTTGTCTTGTACTTGTGGGTTAATGTCAGCGTTAATCAGCCCCTCAAAGGGAGAGAAAAGCCGGACCTTTTCCCTTGCTGTACCATATTCAGCATTTGATTTCCACGGGCTCCACCATTGATATGTAAAATTTGAAATGGTTGTCACCTCTCTCTGAGGAGCAAGCTTGAAGCCTCCACACCAGCTGCTGTTGGAGATTTGAAAGCTCAACCGTGGGGCCAGGAGGGAAGCTGGCGTGGCTGGCTGCAGAGTGGGGACCACTGGACTCTCCGCTAATCTCTGAGGGGCTGTGCTCCCCCGGAAGGCTTCGGAACAATGGGGACATTGTTGGTAATCCTTTGGTAGATGTGTGTTTCTATTTATAAGTGACTTGCAACTTTCCCTTGGCTCTTAAGAAGTTTGTTATAGATTTAGCTATTTATTGTTTGATGCCTGCATGCTGAAACAATGCTTACGGTTGTCTTCACGTGTATGGACATGTGTGAATGGTTGTACATTTTGCACAATTTTGTGACTGTTGTGATGTGCTTTGCACAAAAATGAAAACTTTGGAGTTATAATTAGGAATATAACTGGAGGGTGGGTTGGGAAGGGGGGGATTTTGTAAATGTCAAGACAGGGAAGGATTACAAGATGGAAACTTAAGTTACATCGGAGAGGTAGAGAAAGCCTGGAGGCCACTCTTCTTAGACTCTGCAGTTCTAATGGGGTTTCTTGGGCTCTGGTCATGCTGATGGCTCGTGGGTGAGGGGAGGCTTCTTTCTGCCCTTCTCCTTCTTATCTGATCCTCTACTTCAGTCTCAGCTACTGACATTTAGAAAGGACCAAATCGCTTTGCAGTTTTTTTGTGTAATGTCCTGAAATCCTGGAAAATTCTATGTAATAGTTCTGTATATAGGGCACAGGTAGAGGCATTGTCCAAAGTTTATTTATTTATCTATTTATTATCCTATGAGAATTCCTTGCCATAACCACAGTTAATGGGAAAAAAACTGAATTATCACAGATGTAAATTAATTCACTCACCGGATTTGCTTGACCTGGATTCATTGTTCTCTCTTCTTGCCGTATAGTTTAGCAAGTGTAGGGGTTCTCCGAGTCAGTCTTCACGTTGGGACAATGTGTACTTAGTGCTCACCCTTAGGTAAATCTCTAAAAGAACTCTTTGGTGCGCAAAAGTGACACATTTGGCCACAGAACACCAAAGAATTGTAAGCAGTGGCCCCTGTTGAGAGGGTTTCAGGGCTGGGTGGGGTCGGTTGTGAATACGTTCTTTGCTAGTTCAAGTGCTTGTGCTGTGGTAGGTGTTCGTGCTAGACTCAGCTCGGGCTTCCTCAGGGGCGCCGGGGGAAGGCCAGGGCTTGCAGCTCACGCTGCTTTCATCCATGTCGCTCGTATTACTGTCCTTTTAGAAAATAGGGTTTAAGACTGGTGACAACCTTTTACATTGTGAGTGTGTTTGCATTGTCTGATGACAGATAAATCCTTAACATTTCTCTCCACCTGGCTACTTCAGACTAATTGTATGTGTCCGTCCGTGCCATGAATAAGTGGGCTGTAGTTGGACCAAAATAAATGAGCTGTTGGAATAAAAGAATCACAATACTTTCCAGCAGTCAGCCCCTGGCCCCTAGATGTGTTCTAAGCAGTGCACATGTCTCATCATCCGCGGGCGGCATGGTCGGTGTCGCTATATTGTAGCGGTTACAGCTCTGTAGTTTGTGATGCAAATCTGCCCGAGATCTGTGTGTCATCGCATGGCTTCTCAAAGCTCCACGAATTTTCTGCAGCTGTTTCAAAGTTGTGCTCTGTCCTTGAATCCTCTATTAATTACTGTGTGTGAGCCCGAGGGAGCTGTGGTCAGGGTGGGCCCCCAGCCTGCAGGGAACTTTCTGGAATCCCACTCTTTGAATTGATGTAGGCATTGGGCTCACGACTTGACCGTTCTCACCCTGTGAAATGTCCCACACTTTGAAGCAAATACAATTCACAGCACAGTGCACACAAAAACCTTGGCATAAGACAGAGAAGGTTCTTCTTATTCTGTGGACTGGTTGCCGTGGCAACGGAGAACAAAGGGCAGCCTTCCACTTCTGGTATAATTGTGCAGCCCCTTTTTCTCTGGGCTTGACACCTGTCTGAATAGGAATGATTAGAGCTGAATAATATCCCTCTCTGGGCTGTTGAATATGTGGTTCACGTACGAAACTCTGTGTAAGTTGAAGAAGTAAAGTGTTCGTGTTCATATGTCGTTGTTTGCTACTACTCCATTTTTGAGGTTTTGTAAAACTGTTATTTTTTTTTCACAATGTGAAGCTGAAGGTCGAATAAATTATTAGAGATTTTCTCTTCATTGTGTGTATGGGTCTTTATTTGAATACAACATCGTTTTAGGCATTGAAAATTTGTGCCTTTTCTAGTTTAATCAAAAGGAGGATCATTTTAAATTTTTCTGAATGTCTTATATTTCACCATTTAGTCACATACATTTATGAAAGCAGTTTTGCATATTAAATTTAAAATTTTGACCTTTTAGAATATTTCCTTAAGTGAAGTAAAATACCTCAATTATGGGTTATTCATAGCTTGGAATATAAAAAGTCGTACCATGCGAGGTTGACTGCATACTTAATATAGAGAAGGACTTTAGTTTTTGTATTCCTCATGTGGGTTATATTTTGATGGGAAAGCTGTGAGAGTTCAATCCTCTTTTCATCTGATATCACCTTAGAAATCGTTTAAAGTAAGTGGAAATATGTGCATATTATTTTCCTATGAAGGCACAGAAAACCACAAGTTGAACCCCTCTGATACACTTAGCTTCTTTCAAGTTGAAAGCTGCCGTCCCATCTGGCTCAGCATAAAGCCGGATGCAGCCTCCAGCCCCCACATCGTGATCGATTCATGTCACCATGAGATGCTCCTTTATCACTTGGGTTGGACCTCTTGTTATTTTAACGTGCAGAGCAATGTTGGGCATAATCTTTTTTGGATAGAAAATAAATGCTGCCTAATTAGAACTCACAAGTAGGCAGAGTGCAGTTACGGCCTTTGGACCTTGGCCAGGAGGCCAGAGCAGATGCCTCAGGTTTTACAGAAGGGTCATTTAGGTCCGTCCTGGACGAGGCTGGGCTAGAGCCACGTCTGAGAGCAAGAGTCTGAGTCCTCAGATCCCAGGTCCATGATGCTGATGACCCACGGAAATGCTGTTGATGACACCACATGTGATACCATATGACAGGGAAGAGGGGAAGGTTAGCAGTTAGAGGTTGATACATGGGACGGATATTCAGAACAAGACTTGATGTTAATCCTCAGAAGGTTGACAGGGATTCACACATAGAGATGATTGGGAACCGACCTTTCATTCTCTGGGGTTCTTTTTCTTTGTCATCTCAGTTGGGATAGGTAGACAGATTGGAGTAAAGAAGATACTTGACATGCTTTTCATTCATTTGTAAATTTGGTTTCCTTCGGCATTCAGATCACCTGCATTGTGGCTGCATCGTTGGGGTTGCCTTGGGCTGCATGTAGTAGAGATCTGGCCACAGTGGCTTAACCACAGAGGTGAAACCGTCTGGAGGCTGCAGTCCAGGCCTGGGACAGCACCCCTACAGGGCCGTCGGGTCCTGGGCTTTCCTGTCTCTGCTTTGCCATCCTGGGCTTGGGCCTTCTGTTCTCCTGCTCACAGGATGGCGGCTGTTCCTCATGGCATGACCTGTGCTTTCCAGGCAGCAAAGGGGGAACATGGGAAAGCATGTGCCAGATGAAGCTCTTCCTTTTTCTTGGGACCGTAATAGTTTCCCCAGAAGGCCCACCTAGGAGACCTATACTTATCTCTTCTGGCAGGACTAGGCCGCATGAACTTCCAAAGAAATAAGGGAGACTAAGAGGACTACTTTTACGGGGGCACATTGTCACCCCACATAAAAATGTGATTCCGGCAGTAAGGATGAACGAAGAGACGTTGGATGGGTTGCTGCCCAGGGCCTGTTACCTGGATAGTCAAAGGGTCACTTTGGACAATGGTCCCAGACTCAGTGATTACCATGTGCTGGGGACGGCACTAAGGACATGCTTTCCTCACGTGTTTAACCCTCACAACAAATGCAGGGAAGTGCAGAGAGGCTTCTTGACATCTCTGAGCCTCTGCTCCTTCTTCGGCAAAATAAGGATGATTAACAGTATCTACCTAATAGAAAGACCCAATAACATACATTAAGGGGAAGCACCAAGCTCCGTGCCCGGCACAGAGTAGGTTCTCAGTAGTTGTCAGCTGTCATTTGTAAACACCACTGGGAGAAATCCATCCAATAAAGCTAAATCTGAGTGCCTGTGCTGTGCAAGGAGTTGTGCTGAGGTTTCCATGCCCGTTGCCTCATTTCATCCTCACAGCAACGCTATGAGCACAAGCACTATTATTACCCACATTTTGAGACGAAGAAACGGGTTTTAGAGTAGAGATGAGGGTGATTTTAGAGAGAAAAATTATGTTCCAGTAGCATACCTTTGTGGATATTAGATTCTAGTTCTGTTAATTATCTTTGAGGTTTGTGTTTTCTGCCTGTAAACTAGACTGGATTCTGAATTCTTCTAGTTGCCCCAAATATCTGGCTACAAATTTCCAAACTGGTATTTTCAATTTTTTCCCATCCTTTTGATTTGGAATCACTGAGAACTGAAACCACCCTTTTTCCTGAAGCCCTGCAAACTGAAGCTGAACAACTTGGCGTGATATAAACTTAAGACAGATCCCCACAATAAAAAAAAGAAAAAAGAAAGGTTTTAGAGATCCTCTAACTTGCCCGAGGGAGTGGTGGGGCCTGGTTTTCAAGGCTCACTCTCCAACCTGCTCCTTTCTGCCCAGGAATGTGGAGGAAGGTGGTTCCCGGGGCTGAGCCCGGCTGTGGGGAACCCAGGGCTGTCCCGGTCCATCGTGTCTGGGAAGACTGGACTTCAGGAGAATTCCAGGGAGGCCTGGAGCTGGTGAGGCCCACCCCTGGACATGAGAACTCAAGAAGCACATGGTAAGAGTCCATGGAGCAACTCAGAATGTTCCTTGACAACAGGTTTCTGAAAGTAAGATTGTGGAGAATTTAAAGATAAACGGGGGCCCCTGAGTGGTTGCTAAATTTGATAATTCCCTCAGCTTACACTTAAGCTGTGGCGCTTTTTTGTTTGTACGATGTTTATTGACTGAGAGATTGAAAATACAAATGGTCGATGGCCAGATCATATACAGTCATGTGTCATGTAACGATGGGGACATGTTCCGGGACATGCGTGATTAGGCAATTTTGTCATTGTGTGAACATCACAGAATGCACTTACACAAACCTAGATGGTACAGCCTGCTACACACCCTGGCTGTATGGTACTAATCTTACGGGACCACCGTCGGTTATGCGGTCCGTCGTTGACTGAAACGGTGCTATGTGGTGCATGACTGTGTAAAAATGGAACTCTGACCCATAGCTTGCACAATCAGCCCAGGAAACCCAACTCATTTTCTCCAGTAGCCAGCCTAGGAAGCCAGCCTTGCAGGAAGTCAGGCCACTATCTCCACTATCTCTAGCAGCTGGTCCGGGAAGCCAAACAATGACCCCTGTAACAATTGGCCCCAAACAGCTAGAACTGATACCTTCCCTAATTTTTGTCCTTGCTTCCAACTTAGGACCAACCAGAGGAAGCCACGTGTGCACCCCTAACCATGAATAGGATGCCTTGCTTCTAGTTTGCCTGGCTGCAGCTTCCTCCAACAGGGGCCCACCCGAGCCTTCCCTTTCTCTGAGAGAAAGCTTCCCCACTCCTCTGCCTGCCTGAGTCCCTGCCAAACGCGAACCACAGTGGCTGACTGTCTTGCTATAGCAAGCTCTGAATAAAGAGCCTTTGCCTGTTCTCATTTGGCGGATCTTTGTTTATTTCCACAGACAAATGTTTGTTCAATAAAATAATTAAATATTTCAATAAAAAGGTTCATAAAAATGAAGTGGGAACCAATATTGCGGGTTCCAGGCAAGCTGGGCTTTCCAAAGGATGCTGTTTTCATCCTGAATGTCAGAGTAAAATGAAATGTACACAATACATATAGCATGAGAAAAATGGATTTTGAGTTAATGGGGTTGAGATTGGGGCATCTGGTTTGCCAAAAGGAGAGAAGTTGCTTTGTTTGGGAATATTGTGAATAAAGTGAGAACACTTAAATAAGTTTTATGGCCATACTTATGGTACACATGAATGTATGAATAAATGCAAAAACGTAGCAGTTAATTCCCGGTCTTGCCTGTCACCAATCTTAAGTGCTCTGCCTGTCTGACACATACTCAGACAAGCCATCTGTCCTGCATTTGAGTTTAATCATAGACAATGAATTTTAAAGCTCTGTTATTTGTCAGACATTGGACAACTAAGTGCAAGATCTAACTTTCAGAGGGAAAAAAATATACGTTAAGGCATGACTATGAATTAAAAGCAATTTGACTAAGTAAATTATAAATCTACCATAATCTCATCCAGCTCTGTTTACAGCCCAGCTTGCTTTGTGAGTCTGGGGAAAACCAAATGAGACAAAGTTTCTCTTTCCCTCTCTCTCTCTCTCCCCCTCTCCCTCTCTCTCCCTCCCTCCCTCCCTCCCTCCCTCTCTCTCTCTCTCTCTCTCTCTCTCTCTCTCTCTCTCTCTGGTCCTGTTTCCTTGGCAACCGTAATCTTTATCTGCACAAAGATGGGGGACTGCATCAAGGAAAGGCAGTCCGAATTTCAGCAAAGTTTCTCCCTAATCCTTCTCTTGTGTTGTCAGATGATTTGTTTTGTCACAAAAAGTGATTTTACACCCACCTTTTAGATGGTGCTGAGAGTGTTTACTGGATATCCTAGAAAGGCTGAGAGGATTTTTTTTTCCCAGGAGACATGCTAACATTGTAATCACAAAGAAGATGAAATTAGCCTTTTGATGGAAATGAACTAGGCACCTGCAAAGTGGGAACTAAAATCTCTCTCTCTCTCTGCAGTTCTAACTAATATAGATACAAGCTCTAAATTGCAAACACCCCTGTATCACTCAGCCACCCACATATATTCTGGCCAGGGCGTTGCTGCCAGGAAAAACTTTTTTTTTTTTTTTGAGGAAGATTGGCCCTGAGCTAACATCTGTTGCCAATCTTCCTCTTTTTCTCTTTTTTTCTCCCCAAAGCCCCAGTGCACAGTTGTATATCCTAGTTGTAGGTCCTTCTAGTTCTTCTATGTGGGACGCGGCCTCAGCATGGCCGGAGAAGCGGTGCGTCGGTGCGCGCCGGGGATCTGAACCTGGGCCACCAGCAGCGGAGCGCACGCACTTAACCGCTAAGCCAGGGGGCCGGCCCTAGCACACCTTTTCAAAATGGAGACCCCTAAGCTCCATCTGGGGCTGTTAGTCACTCACACATTCATAGGAATCAGGCCCTCCCTCTGAAGGGTGGATGGGGATTGGGAGTGCTGACAAGCTGTGTCAGGGCCCCTGGGGGGCGCTTGCCTGAGTGGGGCTCAGACACTAGGGCACACCCAGGGGATCCTGGGGGTGAGGAGGCCTGCAGGTGTGGTTGTAGCAGATGGGAGAATGAGAAAGGCAAAATTTTACTTCAACATGTTACAGTTAAGGAAGAGGGAGGGATGAATAGGCAGAGCACAGAGGATTTTTAGGGCCATGAAACTATTCTGTAGGATACTACAGTGGTGGAGTGACGTCATTATATATGCACCCACCGTGTAAATGCTGAGTCAGGATTTTTATTTCTGCAAATTTTTTTCCTCCACAATACTAGCATTCGAAATTTAATTACTGTAATATATTTTTATTTGCCTTTTCAGGTATTTCCCTGGAGCAGAAAGCTAACTGCATAAATGGCAGTACAGGTGTATAAGTGCCCATATGTGACCAGAAACTCATTTCTTCATTTATTTATTTGTAAAAAAAGAAAAAGAAAAAAAAACTGTCAGGGAAGGGATAATAATCTCAGGTGGAAATGTAGAAATGTTCAGAGATAAACCAAACCTTATGGGAGAACAGTGGCTCTTTCAAAAAGTTCTAGTAGGGCTGATTAGAGAGCTGGGGAAGCAGAGTGTTTCTCTTGGATGATGGTAGGTTGGCCTTGCTGGCCTGTGCGCGGGCAGGGCTCCTGGAACTTTCTGTGAAGAGGCACCTTTCAGCCTTGGGCTTCCTGGGGGTGGAGAGGGTGGGGTACAGAGTCATGATTCGTGGGAGCGGGGAGTAGACGCTGTTGGGTGCCCTTTGCTTCCAGAGAGAGGGCTGTGAGGAGAACGGGTCTGGGGCAGTGACTGCCTGTACAATCTCTAAATGGCACTCACAGCTTCTCTTGCCCTCCAAGGACCACATCCAAGGACAGAACCGTGGAGTCCTGAGGTCTCTGGCCTGGCACTGCTTGTGCCCTGATATTCAGCATTCAGGGAGTTACTCAGGGTGGGGGTGAGCTGTCCTTACTAGATCCTTCTCTACCTCTGAGAACAATGGATGGGCCTGACTCCTCCCTTTGCATCTCTGGGAATGCTTGTAGTTGCTCTCTCAGAACCGGAAAGGAAGGGAGCCACCCTGGAGAGGGAAGGGCTGCTGTAATCGCAGCTGGAAACAGAGGCCAGGTATTAGACCTCAGTGGGGAGCAGCCAGAGGAGGAATTGGAGGCAGAGAGAGGAGGAGATCTGCCCTCCTCCCCTCTCTCCAGGTCTGGCTTACACATGGACACCCTTGTTCACCGGTGGGCCTGCAAAGACATCAGAGAGTCTCTGACATGCGTGGTGTTCATCTCTGTAATCTATGGCACTGGACAGAAGCTGCAAGAAAGGTGAGGTAACAGAGAGGAGGAACCGGAGCAGCTCGTGCCCAACACAGGAGCCCACTACCAATGGGAAAGGTTAGTGTTTAGAAAAGGGTTTTCTATCCTTCCTGCCTTCCTTCACAGGGGTCAGACCTGCCTTGTGGTCTGAATGCTCTCCCTGCCCCTCTGGTCCTCTCCCCCGTTGTTCACAGGCCTTTCTCCCTGGACATCTCTTGCTGATCTAAGCCTGTCTTGACATCTGCTCCTGGAGGTCCCAACTTAACTCCGAGGGTTACAGCTGACGATTGAAATCAGCTCCCCGCCATCATCTCACCCTGTGGCCCTGTGATTCCACGTGGGCAAGGCAGGTGCAGGCCCAGGGAAGGGAAGGTTCTTACAAGGGATGAGATCACCCTAGTGGCCCAGCTTTTAGTATCTCACTTTCAGAGGGTGAGTTTCTTCATTTCCTTTTTTATATTTGGGGAGATGACTAAAAGCTTTTGAAAACTTCTTAGCATTTGGCAACAATCTGCCTGAGCCCAGTGATATGATTGCTCTGTTCACAACTAAGCTGCAATTTTAGGCAGAATTTTCAGAGCATCTCAGCAACTAACAACTCATGAGAACTTGGCAGTAATTTCAGGAGACATAACATCTGCTTATTTCATTTTGTTACAAGTCACCTGGGCAAACACTCTTCCTAACTCTGCCCATAAATGAGCAAATCTCCAATTAGAACACTCTGGTTAATAGCAGTAGAATCATCCTGCAGCCTTCTATAGCAAAGCCTTAGAGGGAATGGCACTTCTCCATGTTAACAAAACAAAACCATTATTTTTCTTTGTTGCTTGGACGGGCTATTTGCTAATGTCTTACCAGCTCTCACAGCTTATTCTCTGAGGAGGAAGTAGTCCTGGTTTCTTTGAGAAGAAATTACTCCTTTTATCTGGGGGTTTTGAATCAAAGGATTTGGAAGCCATTTAATGTGCATTTTAAAGTAACGTGGTTCTATAATAACATCATGCCCCAGCACTTTGTGATCGTTTTTAAAAGCATGACTGTTGCATCTATTCACGATTTTCCTATGGAGACCTTTGAGCATTGTTAGAGAATAGATACTGAGCACACTGAATTCCACACTTATTTCTCCTCCCTGTTTTTCCAAACTGCTCTGTTACTCAGGAGAAGTACGTTGATTGAACGCATCTGCACGGCCCGCTGGCTTTGGAAGCAGCAGAGCCCACATCGGTCACCTTCAGTTTATTACATATCCTCACCCCTCAGTAAGCGTCTTTCTTCAAGGTTAGTTTTCTGTTTCTGGAATACAGTCTTGGAAGATCACCGAGGACAATGCCTTGGAAAAGACACTATTGATACCACCATCTTGATGCCGTCAGCCGGGGCCTGCGAAGGGCTTGCACATTGCTGGCTTCCTTAGGGTCCCTTGGCCAAACTGAAGAGGGTGGGAAAGGACTGAAAAGTGTCTGAACTGGGGCTCAACCGGAAGTTGAAAGTTTCCTTTCAGTGCTCCGTGCAGGTTTTTCTGAACCTCTCTTTACCCCAACGCCAAAGCTCTCAGATTATCATGGGATCAGAGCTGATCGCCCGTCTGGGGTTTACAGTTGACCTCGAATCCTGGCTCCTGGCCTGTGCTTAATTTTCTGTGGTGACAATTACAGCTCATTAAAAAGCTGGCACATTGTTTTCAGCCTTTAGCTCGTCTCTATGATTCACTTAAAAGTCTTGAGGAAGGAGGAGAAGAAACCATATTAGTCGCACAAAAAAAGTTTGGGGCCTCCCTTTTTATATCATCAAGTTGTTTGTCATTTGAGAGTTATTAAGTAACTTCCACGGAGAGTCCCTTCCGTTGAAATGCTGAGAGCAGGAGGTGAAGTTAAACCTGGTTGGCGTCCTGTCCTTCATCCACCTGAAATGTTCTTGAAGAGTGAAAATAGAGTCACTGACAGCCACACGCCTTGTTGCAAATTCATCCTCAGAATTAAACTGAAGGAGAAATGACAGATGATGAAGAAGCAGCTTTTTTTTTTTTTTAAAGATTTTATTTATTTATTTTTTCCCCCCAAAGGCCCAGTAGATAGTTGTATGTCATAGCTGCACATCCTTCCAGTTGCTGTATGTGGGACGCGGCCCCAGCATGGCCGGAGAAGCGGTGCGCGCCCGGGATCCGAACCCGGGCCGCCAGCAGCAGAGCGCACACTTAACCGCTAAGCCACGGGGCCGGCCCTGAAGAAGCTTTTTACATCCAGAACAAGTGGACTGAGGAGTTTTCATGTTTCAGCTTAATAAAAATAATTTCACACTTCTTGTTATCAAAATTAAAATATATCTAAGTAACTTGGGCTGTTCCCTTTGTGGTACAGTGTAAAAAACTAGATTTATTTAAATAGTAATAAATTCTCAACTTGTTGTTTAACCTGATAGTCATAGTTCCAGATGGGAATATTTTCCAGGGGATTTGAAGAAATGTTTTGGAGGTGAGGTTCCGGTCTTTTTGTTGCACCTAGAGTGGGAGGGTCCCCAGAAATGCACCCAAGGCTGATATGAAAAATCAGCTTGCCAGCTGGGAGGTAATTTTTTAAACCACCCAGCTTTGGAAAAATCAGAATCAAGGAAGATCCTCGTTTAAGCCATTTATTATGTAACAAATTTTTGAAAGCTTTTAAAAATGACTTATGTTTAAAAGCTGATAAGCAAGAATTGTTTGAAATTTGGGCCATGTTTCCAGGGAGAGCATGTTCTCCTTGATGGGTCGAGTTCCTGGGACGGCCCCTAAAGTTGTATGGTCCAAATGTAGCTGATCTGTAATGTCAGACTTGCTTGGTTTCTGGTGACTTTGGTCAAGCAGGGGAGCAAGGAGGATCAGTCACGCTGTGATTGTTAATGTGCAGCTGGCATCTTTCTCTTGGTATGTCATTGAGTTCTTTCCATGTGAGTGTTTTTCTAGTCTTGTTCTCTTGTCCTCTGGAAGAGGGTTGGACATCTGGATATTAGGAATAAAGTAGGCACCGTGGCCAAGCTTATGTATCGCTCCATTAGCAGACATATACAACCAGAAACAGCCCTTGTTCTTTCCTGTTTCGCATTCTATTGGCCTCTGCGATCCAAGCTGCCTAATAAACACTTGTACTTCACTTCTAACTGGCTTTTTGGGTCCTTTGCCTGCTTGGACCTGGGACTCCCCACATATTTGAATGGATGAAATCAGAAAATATATTCCCTATGGCTTGGCTATGGGCAGAACTTCTTAATTCCATCTCTCATAAGCGTTATTTTACAGAAGTACAGTCTGTTGGCAAAGAGCTCAATCCTCCAAACCACTCTTCTTGATATCTTTGCAGTGCATTTGATTCCACCATTGTGGTTTGTAGCCTTGACACTGCCGAGCCTTTACAGTGATGTGCCAGGATCCACATCAGTCCACATCATTGTGGGAAGTAAGGTGTTCAGTTAAGAGCTGATGTGTTGGGCAGCAGAGCAGATGTGTAACAGGATAGCATGCCAATTACATAGGGGAGAGAAGAAAATGAACATGCAAAGCATTCCCCTAGGTTAACTGGTGGACCTTACATAGTCTTTCTGCCTTTAACAGCAACATGAATATTTTTGTAGACGCTCTCTCCAAAGTACAAATGACATGATGAACAAATAGATGTGACATTTACTTTTTTTTTTTTTTTGTGAGGAAGATCAGCCCTGAGCTAACATCCATGCCAGTCCTTTTTGCTGAGGAAGATCAGCCCTGAGCTAACATCTATTGCCAATCCTCCTCCTTTTCTTCCCCTTTTCTCCCCAAAGCCCCAGTAGATAGCTGTATGTCATAGTTGCACATCCTCCTAGTTGCTGTATGTGGGACGCGGCCTCGGCATGGCCGGAGAAGTGGTGCGTCGGTGCGCGCCCGGGATCCGAACCCGGGCCGCCAGTATCGGAGCGTGAGCACTTAACTGCTAAGCCACGGGGCCAGTCCCGTGACATTTACTTTTTAACTCTATTTTTAGCGTTGAACCAAGTGGCTGAAATAGAATTGTACACAATTTTTGATCGATGAAATGAAAGATGAGTGGATGAAAGCATTTCCTTCTCCGCCTCGTGCCTTCTTTCCTGGGGACTAGGGCTTCATTTCATATTGAGGCAGGCCCTGAGTCATGAGAGCGAGGCAAATGGCGTTGCTGTGAAGTCGGGACCCCTGGCTTAATCTTATTTTCCTAGCCTGCAGTTACATCAGCCTGTGTCACTGGAAGCAAAAGGTGTTCAATGATGTAGTGTCTTTAATCCGGAGTGTCTCTGTACTGGAAAGGCAGTATTGCTTTAATCATCACCACACCCCTAGGAAGAAGCAGAGGTGGAAACTCTGACCAGCATCCCAGCATTACAGGTGAGGGAGTTCAGGAAGAGACACTGAGTGACAGGACAGCCTCTGATACCTGACAGCCTGGAGGCAGTACCTCAGCACTGAGGAGCTGGGCTCAAACTTTCAGACATTGACCTGTGTTTCTGTGTTGAACGTCCAACGACGAAGATTGTTGATGACCCTGTGGCACACTGAAGTATTATATCAACAATCAATTTGAGGGCCAGCCTCGTGGCCTAGTGGTTAAGCTCTCATGCTCTGCTTCGGCTGCTTGCGTTTGTGGGTTCGGATCCTGGGCACGGACCTACACCACTCATCAGCCATGCTGTGGCGGTGACCCACGTATAAAATAGAGGAAGATTGGCACAGATGTTAGCTCAGGGCTAATCTTCCTCAGGAAAAAAAAAAAAAGTTTAATTTGAATGGAGTCACAGAATCAGGTAAATAATCCTCGTTCTGGCTTTATTGAGTATAAAAGAATACTTTCCTGGCATGAGGGAAATTAAGTTCCTTCAAAGGAGTTTGAATCATCAGTTTGGGGCAGCCCGGTCAGAAAGTTAGACCTGAGGAACAAATGTACTATTCACTGGTCTTGCTTTTGGATTGTCCTCCTCTAGGTCCCTTCGGTCAAAGTGCGGGTGCTATCGAGGCAGCTCGTGATCTTTTTAGGCACCTCGTCTCTCTTAGAGGGAGCTGAGGACACACGTGGCCCTCTGGGCGTCAGGCCTCAGGAATGTGGATGGGCACGCACTGCTGGGTTTAGCTGGCTGCATGGTGCGTAGCAAGTACTGACTGAGGGACAGAAGGTGTGCTGGGTGGATAATCTGGGGAAAAGGTGCTGCTATGAAGTGATGCTGTACGGGAGAGTGTGTGGGTAACAGTTATGTACGGTGCCATTGGAGTCTTGGTTACTTGCAGCCCCTGTGGGGCAGGTGGTGTTCCTGCCCTAAGGGTCTTAAGGTGGAGGCGCCCTGAAGAAGTCACCTCGTCCAAAGGTTCTCACGCCCATCAGGTACTGTGCCTCTTTTTAAATTACAAATATTTTGTAATTTCTCCCTTTACTGTCCTAAATGAAAATGGCAGATAACATACCACCCGATGTCCAAAAACCATTATAATGCTTTAATTGCGTCACAGTTCAGGTTCTCCGGGAGAAAGAACCTGAGATGGCGTGAGGGGCGGGAAGTGTATGGGACATGCTGTCAGGACCAACACTTGTGGGAGAGAGAGAGGGAAGCAGGAGTGGGCAGAGGGCGAAATTGGGCTGGGCTTTGAGTCAATCCCACAAATGACTCAGCAGATCCCACAGGGAGCTCTGGAGCTGGGGTGATCCTGTGGAATGTGCCCGTCAGAGCCTTACTCCCCCCAGCCACCAGTCAGGGGATGCAGGCTGCTCCTAGGGGGAGCAGGGGTGGGCTTGGAAGAGGCAGCCCCTGGAGACCAGAGCGGTTGCTGGGAGGGGGTGGTGGCCCTCAGCTGTGGCTGTCAGTGGTCAATACTCCAGCCCCTGGGGAAGCGCTGAAGTGAGGATCTGGGTGGGACACACGGGGTCCAGCACAAACTGTAACAGAAGGGAGATAATAGGAAAGTAATTTATAATAAAAGCATATGTATTTTTGGCATGGCTGAACTAAAGGATATCACAAAGTGGCCCAATGCTTACAATGAATTAGTTTGGGCTTAAGAGAAGATGATACTCAAGGGAATATTGTCAACGCTCTTCCTTTACATTCTGCGTTTTGGAATAAGGGCTAGGTCAGGATATTTGTAGCTCTACTTGAATGCAGAGTTACATATGCAGACTGTACACTGCTATCGGGGATTTACTGAAAGGGCCATCGATTCTTGGTAAAATTCCAAACAAAACAAGTGTTTACACACAGTGGTTGCGTTCTTGAAAAATTCAATGTACCTTAAATCTGTGAAAAAATACTTTGTGTTTATATGTTAAATAGTTATTAGGCTCAGATAATTTTATCAAGTTTTTCACACTTACATAATTGGACATTCACTTGAAATTAGGGCAGGAAATGGGAAACGTCGCTGTCAAGCGGACCATCTCCCATACTTTGTAGGTGTTTGGCACCTCTGGCCCCACTGAGGATGCTAGCGGTGCCTTTCCATCAGGGCAACAGTCAAAACACTCCCACAGATTGTCACACTTCCCCAGGGGGTGACATCCCTCCCTTTGAGAACTGAGTTAGTCAATTCTCTGGTTCTAGTCTAAACACAACTGTTTTCTCAAGATTTTTTAAAGCAAGAGATGCAGCAGCCTCTGTTAGGTCCCTGTTTCAACACAGTCGCCCAAATTAAAGAGCCCTCACGGCTGCACGCACACGTGGTCAGGAGCGAAATCACCGCTGGGGTCCCACAGCCTCGAGTGCTGGCCTGCCCAGTCTCCCATAGCCTTGGACACGTTGCCCTGAGTGTTTGAACCCCCATCAGATGGTCAAAGCCACAATCTGGCTTGTCGATGACTGACTGACTGACTGACATCTAGGAAGGGCCGCGCGCAGCCTGGGCACACTTTGTAGGATTCTCATTGCCCACCGCGTCTGCCCCACTGCCTCTTGCTCTGGCGAAGCTGAATTCCCGGAGAAGACAGTGGATTCCTGAGGGAATACATCTCTGATACCTGCTTCAACACACTCAAAGGAAAGGGCTGTTTCCTCCCGAGCTTGACTGACCCGCGGTGGGGCAGACTCTGTACGTTCCTTCCCTCCTGCGTCAGACAGGCGGCCCAGCAAACCCAGCAGAAGTAGCCGCCTGACAGGGCCGATGAGGACTGGCGAGGAGTGTCCGGCCCAGGACCAGGGAAAGGGAATGAGAGAGAAGGGAAAAGATTTCTAAGCTTTTTCGAAGACAACAGCAACACCAATTTGGAAATTGAAAAGGAAAGCCTCTAATGTGAATTATTTTACACAGAATGTTTCATGCTAATTCAGACGTTAGGATTTAATCTTAAGTGCTTATGCAGCAAAACTGCTGACACTAGTGATGGTTCAGTCTGCAGGAGGAATCACGTGACTCTGGAAATGACGGCCTGAGCTGTAGGGTGATTTGCATGCGGAAGACACGTCGCTAAGGAGATGGACGTGTTTTCTCTGCGCACCTGAATAACATACAGACAAGGGTTAGTCATTTGTTTATGAATATTTTCCATTACCACTCATCTCCCAACATATGGCAAACATTTCTTATTGTTTTCTTCTGTCCCCTCTTCACACTGGGCTGCCAGAAACAGCTGGCACATATCGTTGTATGCTTTTGCTGATGACTTTTCTGATGCTCTGCGTTTCTTGTGATTAGAGAGAAAAATTATTGATCTACAAAGACATTAGTTCGTTGTTTCTGAGATGCCCAAGAGTGTTTTGTAAATGAATAATCGATCACACTGTTGATTCTACCTCAGAAAATGAGCATCTTAGGAATTTCCAAACAAATGTATATGGACATAAGCGCCATTCTATACACAGAGGGTCACGGGTGATAGTTTCCTAAATCATGGTATTACCCCTTTGTAGACTTGACTAGTTCACATTTCATCAGAAAAAGCAGTGCTCAAAATTGTGTGCACACGGTTAATTGTAAAAAAAAGTGATAAATCTGATATGATGCAGCCTTACTAATTTCAGTTTAATCTTGATTTTATGCAACTTTTCTTAGTTTTTGAAAAAAAATAAAAGCAATTCTGAGTATTTGAACTTTAAGGAAGGACTCAAAATGGACTTTGAGAAGCAGGGCCATCACGTTCGGTGGTACTGGTTGTGCATGGCGCATCTGCTCACAGAGACCCCACCAGAACCAATGGATGCAGAAGCACCTGGCCTCGTGTGAGCAGCACCGTTAGATGCCTTACACCTATTCCAAGGATGCTCTGTTACCCAAACCGCCTCCCTACCTTGGTTTTTGGATTTGCAGTTAGATTCTTGGGAATATGGACTGATTAGGGCAGATGCATTGTGACAATCCTCTAGTCCTTGAGATGACAGAAACTCTACCAGTGGAACCCTCTCCAAGTAGGTTAAATCAAACTAGGTAAATAAGAATCGTAATCAACCTGGGTAATATCGTTTGCAGTAAAAACGAAGGAGACTCAGAATATAATGCTGAAGGCAATTCCAAATGGGGATTTAAAAAAAATGTTTTCAGTGAAATCAATGCACAACCTTCCAAATAGTTATTTAAAAAAAATAAATTACATGCTAGCTTTTTTAAAAAAATAAAAGATTCTCAGTTAATATTTTTATTTTACATTCAATTCTCAATTTTCTATACTTCTAAGGACAAGAATATCATATATAATGAACACCTATAACACAGCCAAATATTTTATTGAACCAGTGACTAAAACAAAAGAGAGCAAATTAAATTTTATCTCCTCTTTTTGTCTCTGCCTGCACATTGTGTGTGCATTAATATACATGTATACACACACATATATATATATATTTTTCTTTTGCTGAGGAAGATTTGCCCTGAGCTAACATCTGTTGCCAGTCTTCTTCTTTTTGTACGTGAGCCGCCACCACAGCATGGCCACTGACAGACGAGTGGTGGAGGTCCACTCCCGGGAGCCAGACCCACAAATATACATACGTATTTTTAAAGTAAGGAGGCAAGCTATAAGAACATAAGTAAGAAAAGACATAAGCCTAGTAAAAAGATACATTGTAGAGTCAGTCTCAGAGTAGTTGAGTTAATCTGAAATGAAAATAAGCTGTGTTTAAATAGTATCTCGAATGAAAATTGTATTATCTGTGTTATGGTCATGGTTCAGAATGAACATAAAAAAAATGAAAAAGTTCCACATGTTAAAAAATTTTAGGGACCAGCCCCAGTAGCCTAGTGGGTAAGTTCTGCACGTTCTGCTTCAGTGGCCTGGGTTTGGATCCCAGGTGTGGACCTACACCACTTGTCTGTTAGTGGCCATGCTGTGGTGGCAGCTCACATAAAAGAAAAAGGAGGAAGTTTGGCAGTGGATGTTAGCTCAGGGCAAATCTTCCTCAGCAAAAAAAAAAAAAAAAATTTTAAGGCAAAAACCGGGCAATTTTTTTCCTAAAAGTATGAACGAGGGCTAAATGAAAATAAACAAAGGTCATGAGTAGATAATATATCAAAGAGAAAATAAAACTAATAAAAAATATGGGAAAAAGATCAACCACACAGAAATGCAGATTAACAATTTACCATCTCGTTTTTTTTTGCCTGACAAATTAGCAAAAGTTAAGGGGGAGAGAGAGCACGAACTGACAGGGTATAATGAACAAGTGCTTTCATACATTGTCAGTGGAAGTATAAATTGACACAATATTTTGAGACAGTCTGAACTATAGTTTTAGGAATCTTTAAAAGGTTGATACCTTTGACCCAGTTATGCCACATCCAAGGGTCCTTACTATGGACACAATCTTCATTATTGAGAAAGCTTCAGGTTAGAAGGAATGCTCATGGAAACTGTCAAAGTCCAGCAGAAGACTGGTGACGTAGACAATGGCAGATCCACTTGATGGACTATTGTGCAACCTTTAGACGTAATGTTTACAAAAGTTATGTCATACAGAGGAAAATGTTTATGGTAGCATGTTAAATAAAAATAAAGCAGCTCTCAGAGTCGTATGTGGAGTATTAAATTAGTTTCATTAAGAAGAAGAAAAAACAAAACCCAAAAACAATGTGGAAGAAAA
This sequence comes from Ceratotherium simum simum, assembly GCF_057802395.1. Taxonomy (NCBI): domain Eukaryota; kingdom Metazoa; phylum Chordata; class Mammalia; order Perissodactyla; family Rhinocerotidae; genus Ceratotherium; species Ceratotherium simum. Next base: position 90,638,441 of record NC_141903.1, read on the forward strand.
AAGGCTGAAAAGACACATACCCAAATGTGAACTATGGTTTTATTAGGATGGTGATTTAGCTGTGGATCATGTATTTCCTTTTTTTCTACTTTTCTAATTTTATTTAAAAAACAAAACCTACTTCTAAGGTTATAAATGTGAAAACCATCGATAATGACGTGTTCCGATTGTAGGCTAAGGCAAGTGAATAGTGAGGCTCCTATTCTGGTGTCAGCTGAAAAATCCTACCATTAAGGGAATGGGTGAATTTTCCAAAAATTCTGGATATTGACGTGGTTTAAGCTGAGTCGTTATAATCAAACATGAGGCATATAATTGACAATTGTCTAGTTACGTTTATCATGGCATATGGGAACCGCCAAGGAAAGGAGTTTGTTTATTCTACATTACTCTTTTTGGTTGCCTGAAACAGTTGTGTTTACCCCGCAGTGAGCCACCATTTACCCTGCACTGTGTGAGCTGTTTGCCTCCATCCTCACCCACCAGCCCCTCCTTCTTGGGGCTGCTCACATGTCCCCTTCTCTTTACTAGAGAAGCCGGACGCTTGGACACCTCCACGGAATGGATGCTAGCACAAGCCTCTCCCAGCCCATTCTGAGTTTTAACTTCTAGTGACTCATTATTGCCTGTCTACATAAAGGCCCAGTTTCATCAGGTCTGATATTTCTTGTTCCCTTAGAATTATGCCTGCAGCTCCCAGTAACATCAGACGTTATAGCTAGAGAAATTAAAGGACTCTTAGCTACAACAAGCCTACTGGGCTGGGGTTCTCCAGGATGTGGAGGGAGAAAGTCATTAAAAGACAATAGCTGTGGAAACTCCGTTTGCATTCCTTGACTGGAGAAAGGGCTGGCTTTGCCCTTCCCCCTTCTCCTAGCTAGTACCACCTATTCATCCTTCAGGTATCCAAGAAGCATGACTTCCTCACAGATGCTTCCTCACAGATGTCCTCCTAAACTAGGACAGACTCTATACTCTCCATGGGACTCTGCCCCTTTCTTTCCAGGACTTGTAAGTATTAGTAATTGTAATTAATACTGGTAAGTATTAGTAAATCTTTCTTTCCTGCTGGACTCTGAGTCCATGAGAGCAGAGACTTTATTTATTTCATTTATCATCATGTCCCCAGTGCCAAGAACAAGAGCCTGGTATGCACTGGATGCTGAATAAATATTTGTTCAATGAATGAATTTTCCGGTGTGATCTACTAAGGTAGAGAAAGAATGGTTGGCACAAAACAAAATAGTGGTGGAGTTGGGAACATAAATACTAAAAGCTTTATTATTTTTTCTTTAAAACTTATATATAAAACATCTCATGTTATTACTCTAGTATTGAGTTCAAGAAGACTGACTTGGCTTTTTGTGTTTGAAAGTGATGAATATGTAGTTTGGTTTGTTCCTCTACTTTGAGAGTAGCAGACACTGGAACCCCTCCAGAAGTCTAGGCTAAATACTCCTTAGATAACTTAACCCACTTGAGCAGAGCTTTTATGTAAGTAAAGTTGAGCACAACCTAAGAAATGCACAGGAAGGCACTCTCCCACTTGGCCTGTCTGAATCCAGAGACCCCCTAAGGCCCTCTTTCCTGAAGTCCACAATGAATTGCTCCACTTAGCACATCTGTTATTCTGCCACCTCCATTTCCTTGCCTTTTGTAAAAGCAAAATTCTGGGAATTTATGTTACAGGCACAAATCACCTTGTAATTCTTTGCACTTAGTAACTATTGAGCATGTAACTACAGAGCTTAACAATTACCATATACTGTAATCATGCAAAGATTTTAATCTTTCAAATTAGATCTCACCTCCACACTGAGGACGAAAAGGAAATTTACAGGATAATTAGCTCATGGGTCGTTGGCACTTCCAGGGGTTGTAGGGAAGTCATCTGCAGGAGTGGTCTGAAGGTGCTATTTATTTTTTATTAAGTGCCTTTTATTGAAACTTCCCTGAATACTTTGCATTGAAGAAACTGGAGAAAAATGCTTTTCGCAAGCTGAGGCAGTCCTTCTTCTGTAAGCAACCCTGGGCAGAGGGTAGCATATTCTCCTACCCTTCAGGGTAAATAGTTGGTCCTCCATGTATAGTAAGGGAGCCAAGTCAGATTTTAAAAGTGAGATGCCAAAAAAAAATGAAGCCAAATTTATGGTTATTCTTTATGAGCTGGTTTCACAGCAACTTTGGGAGAGAGTTTTAAGTTGCAGTTACCTATCCTTACCCCAAATCAGAGCCACTCCACCTTGCCTGCAGGGCAGATTGCGTGCAGCGAGGTCACGAGGTCACGTTGGTAACCGGAAATTGACTATGGTGGTACTAATCCCACCATGACAATGGGCCAATGCTACCATTCAGGGCTCCCTCTGCCAGACTGGTCGTTACACATTTACTAGCACACCACTTCCCCAAAACTACCTCTCTGAGAGAGGAGAGAGAGAGAGAGAGAGGGAGGGAGGAAGAGAGATTTGGAAAGAAATACACACACACACACACACACACACACACACGCACACACTGTAAAGCAACTAGGGCGGTCCCTGACCCAGAGCAGGTACTCCGTGACTGTGAGCTCCTCCTTCCCTCAGCAGCAGACGAGAGGAGCGGGACCAGCATTGCGGTACACGGGGCGGGGTGGGGCTTATGCTTATTGAGTCCACCGTCTCTGGTAAGTGTGGCGTTTTCAGGGGTTGACTACACAAGTGAGGTGGCTGGAGAGGAGTGTGGCCAGGAAACATGGGTGAGTTGAAAAGAGACCAGCTCCCGCTCAGCCTCAACTCCTGAGAGCGGGAGACAGGCGGGAACAAGGAGCTCTTGGGCAGCTGGGCTGTAAGGACACGGGGATTGGTGGGCTGCAGTCAGGGCTTTGGGAGGCCTTGGAGCAATTTCTTTCATAGAGATATTAAAAAAAAGGTGTTGAACTTAGTAATTTTTCAGCTTTGCACTCTCATTAGAAATCATAAACCATCCTTTATTCACTCTGATAAGGAGAATGATAAGGATGAAGTTATATTGCCAATCAAAAAGTGTTATTGAGAACTTACGTGACCTCTCCTGAAGCTGGTACTGCAGAGGTTCAGGAGAAAGATCAGGCAGGAGCTTTGCTTCCAAGGATCTCATAGTCTCATTGGGACAAAGCTAACCCACAGAAAGTGGTAGGAGAAAAATGAATCACTGGGCAGTTTGATACTTGCCAAAAGAATCCAGTAGGGTTTAGAGAAGGGAGGGAGCACAGTGCGCAGATAATTCTTTCTGAGCCTCAATGCCTGCTAATATATTTCTCTATATTATTATGAGCTCCATTACCATCATCGGTAAAATTATAGTACTGCTAATAGCCATCCATAGTAATAAATTCTTTACTATGGTTATAGACTCATTCATCCTTAGAGCTATACTCCAAAGTAGGATGAGTGCCAAGTATTTTAAATCCCTGCTTTATACTCACTGAGAGAGTCAAGTTCAATAGCTTGTCTCCAGCTTTTTATCATGTCAGTAGCAGAGCCAGGGGAAAAACAAAACAAAACACAAGTCTCCACATGTGATCACTGGCTCTCACGAAACAACTTGAAGGGCCGTATCAGATGTGAGGATGGAAGCTAGCCGAGAGAAGTCCCAGAGGTCGGAGGAGATGAGGACACCCAAGGAAGTGATGTATGCACTTCCTGGATGTGGAGCAGACACAGGATTTTCATCTTAGACCTTCAGACAATAGGGAGGTATGTGGATCTGCCATATATGGGAAAATTGGAACTGTCAAGATAAGTCGAGATTAAGGTGTGCACATGGGTTTCGACCTCAGCAAGCAGCAATTCTAGGAATGTTTTAGAGATAGTGCCAGGCAGGCCAGCTGAGGAAGTGGCTGTGGGAACTCAGTGTCAGTTCAGGGATCAAGGACAGCTTTTAGACCTGAGGCCTTGGGAACAAATTACAGACAAGAAATAAAGGAAACAAAAAAGATATATATGTTTTTTTTCCAAAGAAGAAATTTAATTAGAACAATATCAGGCAGTACAGACAGGAAGTATTGATGTGTTCTAAAAGTGACGGAGAAGATAAATAGGGGAGAAATGCACATTTAAGGAAGATCATCATCATCAGAAATAAATTATTTAATATCTGGAAAAAGAGAAGGTTAAATATCAAAGGACAAAAAATGAAACGAAGCCTAGAATAACCCAATATTGAATGGGCTATCAATTTTAGTGCAACTATTCAGAGACTATAGGGCAGAGCAAATTTCTAAGACGTGGAAGTGTCAGTTGTCGCCTGTCACGCTGTGGTGCAGACAGGTGGTGACAACCAGTTTGACCAAAAGATGCTGTCAGATGGTTCTTAGATTTATTAGACCACTTTGTCCAGAAGAAAGTAGGGATTCAAATCTTGAATTTCTTCCTTCCTTCATCATTCATTCGTTCAATTTTTCATTCATTCATTCACTTAAGAAATCTTTGTTGAGCGCCCACTCTGTGTCAGTCTCTCTGCTGGCTGTTGGGGATTTGGAGGTAAATAAGGCCCATTAGGCCCATGCCCTTGAGGAGCTCTCGGTCAAGCAGATGGAGCAGATGTCTTGGGAAATATGTAATTACAAAGTAATGTAATGATGTGCTGTAACAAAAGAAAGTTCATAGACGATCACACCGTCTTTTGAAAAGAAGCTTCCATTTCATTTCTGAAATTATATGTTGCTGACCCTGCATTAGAGAATCATCCTGGTCTTTTACCCTGCTCTGTGGGGACTCTGAGGGCAAGGGAAGGCTAAGTCACAATCACTTGTCACTGCATGGAGACAGCACAGATGTGACAGGGAGATATGAAGCTTGCGTCTGAAGGGCATTTTTTGTTGGAGAGCTTTCAATTTACAGCGTTCAACATCGCTCAATATTGCACATCACTGCTGTAGGATACTGGGCTTCTTCCTTATCTAGCAGAGCTCTTGCCAGACGGCCTTTCCATTTTGCACAATGACACATGTCATCTTAGACACAAAGGCAAAATACTCAATTGAAAAGTCAAAGATTCAGTCAATCAATAGGTTATCTTGTTGAATTGATATCAGATAAGAAATTTTATTAATTTTGGAATTCAAAAGACATCTTTTTATTCAGAGAATTAACTAAATTGGAGATGTTTAGGGGCATTATGTAGACAAGCAAGTACACTTTTAGAATCTTGTTCAGGAAGGGCAAGGACAATGCTTATGAGCATTCTGGATTGACATGGAAAGACATACCATGTGAAATAGGCATAGGCATAGGATTTGATCTGTCACTTGAATTGTTGATACTTTATCATGGGGTTTATCTTAACTTCTGGTCCATGCCTTTACCTAACTGGCTTCTCTCTACATACTTTGTGGTATGAAAAATATGTCTCTAATGAGGCTCAAATCAGGAACAATTTAAGTATCCTATGAACAGAGGCTGCACGTGTTCGTACAAAATGATGTTAAGAACTGAAGCAAGTTCCCAGATAATTCAATAGGAAAAATATCCGATTTACATGTCTGGATGTGATAAGGGAAGTAGGCAGACATTCTAGGGATCTGGCCTTATCTTCACAATTGCTTCGGTTGTCTGCTTCTCCTTCGTGGCAGCAGTATGGTCACGGGTGATTGGAACTACTGCTCCAGAACTTTTTTCTCGGAGGACATTTTTTTTTTTTTTTTTTTTCGGAGGACATTTAATTTGCTGTTTGTGCCCAGATTGCTGGTGTGAGCCCATGCGAACAGGCTCCGGCACACCCCTACCTGACGTTCCTGTATGCAGTGAGAGATTGTATGTGCTCAGTGTCTGTTCTCTGGGGCGTGGCTGGGGGAGGCTGTGGTGGTGGAGATTGTCGAGGGGGAGGTATAAAGCGCTGTCAAGTTGCCCCTTGGTGCTGCTTATCTCCTGTGGTCAAAGCTTGGGAGAAACGGAATGCTGTAGTTCTCGAGAGAATCCTAACATCTCTAGCGTATTAAACGGATCTGAGGCCGGTCCACTTGAACTCAGCATTTCTCAAACTTAACTCACCACAGAAGCCAACCTCCCGCCACTTTGTTTCCCTTCCCAACTCAGACTGACATCCCAGGGAAGTTGGGCTTCTTAAAACCCATTTGCTTGGACACTCCCTAAAGATTTTTCAAAAACTTACTCTCTTGTAAACATTTAACAACTAATTTTTTCATCCTGGATTTAAAGAAGTTCACTCTTTGTTAATAGGAGGTAGACAATATTAAGCATATTATAATTTGAAATGAGAATTGACTGTAATTAAAACAAATATTTTATGACAGATTTGGTAAAATAGATTTTAAGTAATTTCCTGAAATGCTGTTTGAGTCAGAAAGAATTTAAATAGAGTTTTTACTTGTGGGTTTTCTCTTTAAAACGTTGATAATTCTAGGAAACATTCCAAGAACATTTGAAGGATCGATGTCACTAATCTATACTTTGCATTGATTATTCTGAATTCAGAACCTCTCTCAAGGGTCAAGTTTCATCCCTAACAGAAAGAACCGAGAGGACAAGGTGCTGAGATGAATCATCAGCCCACCACAGAAAGATTTGGCACAGCTGAGGGGTATGGCTTTCTTTTTCAAATGTGATTCCCATTATCAGGCAGTTTTAGAAAAAAGGTCATATAGAAGTTGAGGATCTAGAAACGGATTCCCCTCAAATGATCCATTTAGCGTTTGTACCTCTGGGAAGTCTTTGTGTCCCCAGGGGTGTGAGTGCCTCTGTTTGAAGACCCCCTGCCTCAGAGCACACCTTGGGTGCTGCTGCCACAGCGCTGAGCAGTAACTTCTGAACTGGTCTCTTGCCTAAGTCTCTTTTTGCCCCCCACCCAGCTACTAACGTCCCCCCAAACCCCTTTTTCTATAGAACGAAACAAACCTCTCAGCCGGTGGGAAAGCCCCTGCACGGTATGGTGCTTGCTGATCTCAGCCTTCTTCCCCTGCTCCCAGGCCCACGTGCGGCACCCCTGGCTCCAGCCCAGGCATCTCAGGCTCTTTCCTGAGCGTGCACTGCTCCTCCCTGCCACTGTGCCGTCGTTCTCTCTGTCTGGGAATAGTGTTCTCCCTATACCTGCTTCTCCTACCCAGCAAGGCAGAGCTGGACTTACCCCTCCAGGAGGGTTTCTCATCCAGTCTTTCCCTCTTCGCCCCATTCTCATGGTGTCCTTTGTACCTCTAGTATATCTCCTGTGTCTGTGCAACTTGCATTAGCAAGGACAAACCTGGACAAGTGTTTGTCTTCTTAATTAGGGTCGAGTCCCTGAGCAGCGAGGGCTATACTGTATTCAACTGTGTCCCTCCCAGCACCTAGCCCAGGGCTGGTGAAATGTTGATTGAATGATGGATCCAACTAGTTTAAACCCATTTTGAATAGCAGAGGCACATAGAATCTCCAAGGGGGAATGTTGCTTGGTACCTAGGGGGCCCTGCCTGAGGAGTTTGTCATTTTGCCAGCAGCCATAGCTTGGGAAACCACAGGAACAAGACACCTGTGCTCCCAGCCTGCCCTCTCTGCGATGGCAGTGGCATGCAGGTGACTTGCAAGCTGGCTTATTGTTGTGGAACAGCTGTGAAATTTACAGGGCTACCCTCAAATTATATTTATTTACGAAGGTAAATAAGTATCTCCTTTCATTAAAAGAAAAAGAAATCTGCGTGCCCAAAGTATTTTAGGTAAAAGAAGACTTTAGTTTTCCCCAAAAGGGCTTAACAAAGAATTTCAGTCCCTGTTGTCAGTAATGTCTTTGTGGCAGGTCCTTAATCTTTTCTTTTTCAAATTTCCTTCCAAGGATGGTTAAGGAGTCTTTAATTAGCTATTAAACCGAGTGTTTTAACATGAAGGACAAGATTTAGAAAATCCTTTTAATTACTGGAACCAGATTTTCTCCTGATTTGTAAATACCAGTTTACTCCTCACCCAAATTGGGCTTTAATTAAACTAGGGGTGGGGGATGGGAGCCTGAGTGCTACTAAAAAGTGCTTTAATTTTTATCAGCCCCAGTTTCAATGAAGTTGGCTTAGGGGTGGGGATGAGAGACTCTTATGGTTTGTTGTTTAAACTGGAAATTCAAGCAAAATGGGGTTTGCTTTCCATACAGGAACTCATGGAAATTAGACACACCCTTGCCACCTCCAATTTATTCAAATGCCGTTGCTATGGGATTACCACGGGGTCCCTCGGTGGTATGAGTTTATGAACCGGCCACACGTTTCTTTCTTTTTCCTCTGGATACATTAATTAGGCAAAACTAGGCTATGGTTCTGGTGACAAGGAAAGAAAAACCAGAGCTTGCTCTACCCCTCCCTCAATTCAGCGTTTAACATTCAATATGGTGCACAGTTTGTTGAGAAAACAAGGTACGTGTTTTGTCATTCCCCTTATGGATTTCAGTCAACACGTGGAGGTGTCTGAAATGATCTGCTAATCCAGCTTCCTCTCGCTGAACCATCTGGTTTGAATTCTGTCTACCTGCTTGGAGTGCTCCAGTCTCGTCTGCATGTACTTATAAGGAAGTCACAACTCATTAACAGTTTAGGGAAAATCCCTGTGGAAATATACAACCTCACTATTGTGGTAGGTTTCCTCTTGGGAGCAAATTAGATGGGACTTTGATGTAAACCAAAGAAACCTGAGGGTTTTTGGAAGACATGAGTGGTCCTAAAAAAAAAAAAAAAATTAAACTAATTTAAAAGCTTTTATTTTAAATGGGAACCAAGTTATTGCAAACCATTAGTTCACTAACACCATAGCTCAACTGTAAGTGGTCAAGGGTAGTGACGAGCAGAATGTGACCTCATTAGATTCGCAGTGGGGCCCTTGATCTCATTTCAGGAATGTGCATCCAGTCATAATAAAATTAATGGGTAATAATCCTGTGGCAGACGCTTATCATTGGCTAAGCCAATAGACCTATTCAGTCTTCTTGTTGCCTCCATTTTAGAGGCTGGAAAAGCTCAGTACCCTCTTTTCCAGCCTCTCTTGAAGCTAGGCACGTCTATGTCATATGGTTTTGGCCAATGAGTTATAAGTCAAAGCTTGCTGGGGGCTTCTGGGAAACATTTCTCTTTCCTGATAAAAGGGAAAGACATCACTGGACCTATTTCCTTCTCTTTGTTATTAGACTCTAAAAGACAGATTGAATGTAGATGTGATGTCTAGAGCACAGGCAATCATCTTATGACCATAAGGGAAAGCCTATAAAAATTGCAGAAGTCAACCTGACTTCAGTAATGTACTGGACCAAAACCAACAGCTGCCTCCCTCTAGATTCTTCCTATTTATTTAAGTCACTTTATTGGTTACTTGCAGTTGAGAGCAAGTCTAACCGATTGGTATAAACCCTACACACTTGTATGTGAAAGGTCTTCCTGAGTTGAGTAACTCAGTCAACCTTCCTTCCTCCATGGTGGTGCCTGGGGTCTCCAATGGGTTGGGGCGTCCATGCAGGCCTGGAAGGTAGCATTTGGGCCTGAGCACAGGGTGGATGATACAGCGTGGGTTGAAGGAACAAGTCAAAGACCCAAGAAGAAAGGTGAAAGATTCTTCTTTCCCATCCTCCACTACACACATGAGGGAGTGATGCAGTAAGAATGCTGCAGTCGCCTGTCTTATACGTCCTGAGTGAAAATGAAAAGTCAGCTCTTCATGTTGTACTCGCACCTCGCCCCCCATCACATGCCCATTCTCTGCTTCTCTCAGACACTCCTCTTTCCCTCTACTTCTCTTTCCTGCTTCTCCAGCACCTGGAGTCTCCTAATGAGGTCAATACATGATTTATTTGCTTATTTCTTTATTTGTTTATTTGTCATGGCTGGACATTCGTGCCAATTTCCACCCCTTTCTCAATTTCCTCCATCTTCCCATTTTTCTTAAGCACTTTCCCTCAGTACCCCCGGCCTCATCTTACACAAAGCTCTTTCAAAGGTGCATGCAAATTTATAGTGTCTGACATTTTAGCTAAAAATCTTTGGTGATGAGGAAATAAAAAGAGAATCCTTAAGAGCAGATACATTTCCTGATTTAAAATAGGATATAATATCTAAAAGAAAAAAGCTATCATAAACATTTTTACTTTTCCTGAACTGAATTTTGTTTAAAAATAACAAAAAAAGAGTGCCTCCCATTGACCTAATATACAGAATAGAATAGAAAATGAGGCTACAAAAGATGACTGTTCGTTTTTATTTTTCCCTAGAGGTGTGCTGTTCAAGGACAAAGACTCTTTTCTAAGAGGAGTTTTTCCTCTGTCCTGGAAAATCCCACAGCCAGACCCCTGATTCAGCAGGTCAAAGGCCCACTTCACCAGAGATGCTGCTTGGGCAGGAAATGGTGGATTTCCTCTTCAGTAGGATCCCTCCCTGAGAGGGCAGGTCTGGGGGAGGGGAGGCAGCTGTTTTGACCGCTCAAATTCAGAATTTAAATGGGGAGAGACTGCCCAGAGCTGAGGTCCTGTCTCCAGGTCTGTGGGGATAGGAGAACGTATCGTCAGATTTTACACATCCAAGTCAGCCCTGATGGAAATGCCCAGTGGGAGGCTCAGGTCCCTGTGCGGAGCCAGCGGCCCGATGCTCTGGAGACAGTGGTTCTCAAGATGCATTTTGGGGTTTCATAAGACCATCAGATCATAGTAAGAGCTTCGTGAAATGAAGTTTCCTTGGCCAAATAAATCTGGGGAAACACTGACTTTGATCAAGTTAAACTGTGTCTTCACGACAGTGGTTTTCTAAGAGCGGATTTAGTGTCCAGTCTCCCCCAGTTTCCTTGATGACAAACTTACTATTTCTGTTTTTCTTTTTGGTAGAGTAGCGAAATGTTCCTGAAAGAGTAGCAAGCACTTCCTACAATGTAGGGATATACTTCACTGAGAAACCTGTTGCCAGGACCCATCTCCTTTCTCTTTAATCTTCATCAGCAACATGAGTGGTAACAGCGAACTGTATTGAGCACTTGTACCCAACATGTTACGAACCCAGTTCTCCAGTGAAGAAGTAACCAAAGTAGGACACCATGCATTTAATATCTGAAGACTCTTGTAGAAGAACATGGTCTTACCCAGAAAGAATCTGAAGACTGAGTACACTGTTTTGCCTCTACTTATTGGCAAAGCAAAGTTCACGTTTTTGAAAGGGGAAAAAACTCAGAGAATGTGGTACTGCTTACATAGGCACAGAAAATTATTGGCAGAACTGCAGCTGCATTTTTCAGAGCCTTGTGAATTACCCATTACATTCATACAGAAAGCTGATCACTTCCCCCTTTTTGTTTGGTCTTGAAACAAACCCTTGGCTGATTCCTTTGTTGGGAGAGAAAAGAATTTGAAAATGATTGTTCGTTTTAAAAAATAAATTACTTTTTTCTTCTTTGTTTTTGCCAGCTGGGATGATCCACGATTAAGATCTCTATTCTTTTTAATATCCCTAAAGCACTACATATGCTGACAGCTTGCAAATTGAATTCCCCAGCCCAGAACTTTCTTTTTGAGCTCCAAACCAGTGTAGACAACCACCGACTGAACAGACGTTCCAGGATGTCCCAGGGACACCACATTCATCATTGTTTCTCCTGTTGTCCTCTTCCTCTATCCCCCTCCTGACTAATGGTACCACTGTCCATCCACTAACACGGGCCAAAACCTGGGGCTCGTCCTCTCTCTGACTTGTTGCACCCAATCGTCAAGTCTACTTCAAAGTAGCTCTCAGCAATGTCTCCTCTTCCCCATTGTCTTTCCCTTGCATTGCTGACCGTCTTTCAAGATCTGACTTCTCCAGCCTCTCTCGTGTCATCGCCTACCACACCTGCCTCACCTTATGTTCTGCTTCCACTGGTTTCTGGACAGTTCCCCAAACTCACCCAGTTGTTTCACATTGCTTTGCACTTTACCTGCTGTTTTTGTTTCTTCAGAAATGCCCCTATTTTTTCCTTCTTTGCCTGATGAACTTCTACCTAACGTCTGAGGTCTGAGACCTCCACTGAGTGCTTCTCTTTTCAGAGCCTTCCCTGAGCTCCCCAAGCGGAAATGGTCCCTCCCATCTTTGGGCCACCACTGTCCCTTCATCAGAATGCATGACTTTTACCTGGACGTGCAGAATCATGAAAAATGACACACGCTTGTTGTTTTGGGGTAACTGTTATGCGGCAAAACCAAACTGATGCAGCCTGGCATACAATAGGTGCTTAATAAGTGTTCGGTGAGTAAGCAGGTTGTGAGTACCTGCGGGTATTTTATTTTCCTTTACAAGATGAAAGAGAAGATAATGTTTTGTGATTGAGCTGCCTAACTTAGACATTGACTACCGGAGAAGGAGGTCACTGGGGGAATGCCAGGGACTGAGTCGTTCTCTCTCTGCCATCCTGGAAGGTTCAGTGGGCAGATGGTGGTGGGCTGCCTGCTCCGTCGACGCCCTTCTGGCATGAGCATTCTGAAGCCCTGAATTCCAGTCTCACAGAACTGGGACCATATATCCCCTGGCTGGCATTTCACTCCTGAAGCCAGCTGAGCATTTGAGACTTTTAAATGATCCAGTAAGTGTCAGATTACCTGGTACAAAGCCTGACACAGAATGCGTACTCCCTACCTGTGAGTTTTCTTGTCTTGCCATTTTTTTAAAGGCAAAAAGACAAAATTAATTTTTTTTCATGAAAATCTGTGCCGAGGTTGTGGAAGAGGATGACGGCCAAGGTGCAGGATGTTTTGCTCCTGTTTCTTCCTGAGGTAAATCCCCCGTCCATCTATACCATCCCTCTCTGTTGCCTTCCCACCCTCTCCCTCTTCTCTGGCTCCTGCCGCTGCACATGTGGAGAAGCACGAGCTTCTCTCATCGTAAAGAACCCTCCTTGATTCTGCTCCACACCCGCTCAGGCTGCTTCCACCGAGTGACCCACAGCAGGGGTCCTCTGACTTGTTCCTGTTCCGGCCACTCGTTCCTGTTCCGGCCACAACAGCCCAGCTGTTGCACTTACTGCTCCCACTAAGGCCAACTCTGACCTCCTAATGGCTAAATTCAGCGGAAAGTTCAGTCCTTATCCAATTTGCCAAGTCTGCTGCCATGAAACTCTCCCAGTTCTCTCCTTGAAGCCCCATCTCCTCTTGGCTGCTGTGATGTCACTCTGTCCTGGTTCTCTTCCTACCCCTCTGAGAATGTCTTCTCACATTTTCCCCTCTTTTTCTATCCAAATATTGATATCGTAGTCTTACCCATCCTTTGACACCCAGCTCAATTTCTACTCCTTCCAAAAAATCCAATCCCATTTCTATACTTACTGATCGTAACTTTATTCTAAGACTCAGTTTCTTCATCTGTGAGATGGAGATCGTAAGAGAACCTATTTCGTAGTATTGTGTGAAGATTCAACGTAAGGAATTTAGCACAGTGCCTGCCTGCCATTTATGAAGGTCTAGATACATGTTGGCTATTATAAATATTGTTTCCAGAAGGAATCAGTATCTTTATCTCACCGTATTTCTGAATGGACATTTCTCTCTGGATTGAGAGATCCTGAGGTGGCTGGGGAGGTGGGGAGGGGGTTTGCTCATCATTTTATTCCTTTCCAGCCACTGTCACACTTCCTTACCTGATACTGCTCTAACTCGCAGTAATGAGTTCTGTATCATTGAGTACAATTTAGTTTGTGCAATTCGGTTCCGTTCACCAAAGCCACACTGAGCTCTCTATTGAGTGTCAGGTGTTGTACTAGGCCTGCAGATGCTCAGGTGAAGAGGCTCAGTCCTTGCCCTCCAAGAGTTCTAAGTCGGGCTAGAGCTGGCGTGGGTGTGAACTACCAGACTGCCACCCCACTTGGAGATTTAGACTTGATAACCACAGTAGGGCTGGTCTGGTGAATTTTGGTTGGTTGGAGGGATAATTCAATGCATGGCCATAGTTACACAATTTGGCATGATCATGGCCTGAGTCTTGGAGGTGGCTGTGTTCTGCTCGTGCCTGTGAGGGGATTCAGGTGGCTTCGTGTCCTAACAGCTTCTGCTTCTTCAGGGGCACAAGGCTAATTCTGTTGACCAGACCTCCACAGCCACCGGGTTTACTCTCCTAGGAAGTTTGGAGAACGCGTCCCCAGAGGTCTCTTTCCTAAGCTACAGAAAAGAGTTTGGACGAGGTGACCTCTGCAGTCACTTCTGACCTTGAAACTCTGTGACGGTATGCAAGCAGCCCAGAGCCCGAGGTCTGAGTTTTGGCGGCAGCGTTCACGCGGGCCTGTGTGGCTCATTAGTGTTAATCAGTAAACAGGTGCTGAGACAACATTTGAGAGGTGGATTCTGGTGGATTAGGGTGGAGGTGGGTAGAAGAAAGTGTAGTCTGAGGGGAACGGTAGTTACAGGGGCACCTAAAAGAAGCCTGGCTCAGGCGCCACCTTTTCCTGGAAGCTTTTTATGCTCTGCGGGCCCTCAGGTCATGGAGCACACTGGCCTTCCTAAAATATTCTGGACTTAGATGGCTGCGAACCCCTGACCACATGGTCTCTCTCTCTCTCTCTCAAAATGATTTGAATCTGTTTTGTAGCCTCCAAGGAGATTTTAATCTACTTGAGATTAGAGACCGTGTCTTGCACAGTTCTGGGAAATGCCCCATTTCCCATAGCACCTGGTTCCATGCTGGAGACAGAGTATGTGTTTACAAGAACTCGATCGATGGTGTGAAAGTGAAAGTTTCTGAGGACTGTAGCTTCAGCCTTCACAGCTGGGCAGCTGGGGATGCTTGAGGCTTTCTCTCCTCAGTGCAAGTCCCTGAGAGGCAGCTTAGAGATGACCTGTGCTAGAGGTAGGCAGGCACAGTGTGGATTTTCCCAAAACTTGGGGGCCACCAAATCCATTGCTGCTGTGAGCTGAATTCTTTCACGGTTGGTTTCCAGGAAGAATCAACCCAGTAGAGAGATGGGGCGACAGACTTTCTTTGGAGTGCACGTGGGGGTGAGCTTTCCACTCTCCTGGGGCAGCAAATACTTTATGTCCCAACCCTGATTCTCACCTCTAGCTCAGGTCTCACAGACCTCTTGGAGTCCAAGGATGGCCGCAGGAGTGGTGGATGCATAGCTTTCCAAAATTTCATGAAAATTTGTGATGTATAATTTTTCTGGAGAAAGAGTCTATCACTTTAAACACCTTTGTGTTCCTCAAAATGCCAAGAAACACTACTTTATGCACATTTCTGCTACACAGGCTTTCTTGGGAGTGATTTGTTTGGGAACACATGCACAGATCCTATGAAAGAGGGTGGGGATGAGCAGCCATTTGGCTTGGGGCCTCGAGCTCAAGGGTGGAGATTAAATTGTGATTTTTTAAAAAAAGACTATTTTTTTAGAGCAGTTTTAAGTTTACAGCAAAATTGAAAGAAAGGTACAGAGATTTCTCTGTCCCTGCGCATATGCACAGCCTCCCCCATTATCAACCTCTTCCATCAGAGTGGTTCATTTGTTAAAAACAATGAGCCTACACTGACACATCATTATCACCCCAAGTCCATAGTTTATATTAGGGTTCAATCTTGGTGTTGCACACTCTATGGGTTTGGACAGATGTATATATATCCACCATTACAGTATCATACAGAGTATTTTCACTGCCCTAAAAGTCCTTTGTGCTCTGCCTATTCATCCCTCCCTCCCCATTAACCGCTGGCAACCATTGATCTTTTACTGTCTCCATAGTTTTCTTTTGCCTTGTCGAGAATGACATATAGTTGGGATCACATAGTATGCAGACTTTTCAGACTGGCTTCTTTCACTTAGTAATATGCATTTAAGGTTACTCTATGTCTTTTCATGGCTTGATAGCTCATTTCTTTTTAGTACTGAATAATATTCCATGGTCTGTTTGTACCACAGTTTGTTTATCTATCTACCTACTAAAGGACATCTTAGTTGCTTCCAAGGTTTGGCAATTATCAATAAAGCTGCTAGAAACATCTGTGTCAGATTTTTGTGTGGACATACTTTTAAGCTTCTTTGTTTTAATACCAAGGAGCATTGTTGCTGGATCATAGCATAAGAGAATGTTTAGTTTTGTAAGAAACTGCCAAATCGTCTTCCAAAGTGGCTGCACCATTTTGCATTCCCATCAACAATGAGTGAGAGCTCCTGTTATTTCACATCCTCACGAGTATTTGGTGTTATCAGTGTTCTGGATTTTGGCCATTCTCATAGGTGTGTAGTGGTAGCTCATTGTCATTTTAATTTGCATTTCCCCGATGACATATGATGTGGAATATTTTTTTATTTGCTTACTTGCCATCTATATATCTTCTTTGGTGAGGTGTCTGTTAAGATCTTTGGCCCATTTTTAATTAGGTTGTTTGTTTTCTTATTGTTGAGTTGTAAGAATTCTTTGTATATTTTGGATAACAGTCCTTTATCAACTATGTCTTTTGGACATATCTTCTCCCAGTCTATGGCTTGTCTTTTCATTCTCTTGATGGTGTCTTTCACAGAGCAGAAGTTTTTAATTTTAATGAAGTTCAGCTTATCAACTCTGTCTTTCATGGATTGTGCTTTCAGTGTTGTATCTAAAAAGTCATCACTGGGCTGGCCTGGTGGCATAGCGGTTAAGTGCGCACGCTCTGCTTTGGCAGCCCAGGGTTCGAAGGTTCGGATCCCGGGTGCGCACCAATGCACCACTTGTCAAGCCATGCTGTGGCGGCGTCTCACATAAAGTGGAGGAAGATGGGCACAGTTGTTAGTCCGGGCCAGTCTTCCTTAGCAAAAAGAGGAGGATTGGCATTGGATGTGAGCTCAGGGCTAATCTTCCTCACCAAAAATAAATAAATAAATAAAAATAAAAAATCATCAGCAAACCCAAGGTCTTCTAGATTTTCTCCTATGTTATCTTCTAGGAGTTTTATAGTTTTGCATTTTACATTTTTGTCTATGATCCATTTTGAGTTGATTTTTGTGGAGGGTGTAAGATCTGCATCTGATTCATGTTTTTGCCTGTGGATGTCCAGTTGTTCCAGTGCCATTTGTTGGAAAGCCTATCTTTTCTCCATTTTATTGTATTTACTTTTGATCTTTTTAGTGGCAAACTTGTTCATGCATGTAGTTGAAGTCTCAACACTAATATTGCTTCTAAATCAAATTCATCAATTTGCTCTCACCCCCATATGAGCTAAATCTGAGGGTGGGAAGACTGACTCAAAGTCAAGGGTCTTGAAGTTTGGAAACCCTGGGCTTTATGGAGGCTCTTTGGAGAGCCTGAACGCTGTCTGGTTCCAGCAGCAAATCTGGAGCAGAGACCTAGGAAAAGTTTTCTCCTTTCAGTAAGCACGGAAAGCAAAAAGCTGGGAGAGACCCTGCCGGAAAGGCAAGCAACTCATACAATATCAAGCCCAGAAAAATTAGGTAGTAGCATCCCAATCCTGTGGCCAGAAGGCTCTTCAACAGAGTTCCAGAGAAGCATCATGACACTCATATTTTTATAGGTGAGAGATCTGCTTTAGCTTCCACTTTAAGCCAGAAATTCTTTCTGACAAAAGGGGTGTTGAACTGCCACCCTTCCTTTGCTGAATAATACAATAAGACACATAGAGAATGCTTAGTTAGGGAGTAGGAACCATCACATTATGCAGCCACTCCTGGGGTTAATGAGCAACAAAGACTAAGAACTACAAGTGGTTGGAAACTCGGGCCCCGAAGCAGGCAGTGAACACCAGGCCGCACTGTCATGGTCAACTTGGGAAACCCAGGAGAGGCTGCACACTGGACAGGTCCTGGTTAACACTGGTTAACACTGGGAAAGAGTTTCCTAGTGGTTTTGCACTAAAGAGAAATTAAAATTGAGATCAACAGTGATTGTATATCCTTTATGCTTATTTTAAATACACACACATATCTATAATACCCGTACAAAGTACACTGTACATAACTCTCAGAGAGCGGGTTCTTTTGTTCCCAACAAAATCTTTTGTTGTCCCCATAAAGCCATGAGTTAAATAACTCATAGGTAATATTGTATCGAGGAACCTGATTCGGCAGATCCTCCAGGACAATGAAAGTCAGAATCAGGACTCAGAGTGGGCAGATCCAGGGGTGCATTTCCCCTTTTCAAAACTCTGCGTTAACAAGGCTGATTTCTGTCTGGGTTTACTTCATACGCATAGTTTTAAGATCATGGCTACCATGTTGAATGTTTCTGTGAGCTCAGAAATCCCATTTGTCTCTATTACTACCTCTTTAGTTTTAGTCCCTTTCACTAGAGATAGGAGGGGAAAAGATTTTTTTTGGTATAATTGTTAAATAGTGTATTTTTCAAATATAATAATAATAAGTAATGGTTATTGAGCATTTGCTATAACCTAGGTGCTGTTGTAATTGCTTTACATGTATTAAATCAATGACTCCTCACAACCACATCATAAAATACCATAATTACTCCCAATTTACAGATGGAGAAACTGAGGTGCTGAGAGATTAAGAACTTGCCTGAAGGTAATAATTGGTAAGCAGCAAAACTAAGATTGAAACACAGGCCATCTGGTGCCTTCCTGATGCTGTGCTTCTCTTCAAAGTGTCCAGCCTTCCAATAAGACTCTCCAGAAAGGCTGTCATGATAACTTGGTCTTAGTGGTCTCTGGGCACAGGGCTCATTCATGTCACCCCCAGTGAGGGAGATCCCTCTTGCCCCTGATGAGTAAGGTGAGGAGGTTGGGGGGAAATCAGGTCTTCTTGCAAACATTTCATGCCTCTGCTTACTCCTGGGGCATCTGTGTTAGGCACATAGTGTTGGATGAATGATGACGGAGAATCAATGTCGAGTGGTCTGCTGACTTATTTTCCCCTTGTTGTATAATATATGTTCCCAGGCAAGATAATCTTTATGGTATCAAAGCAAAATGGAAATCAAAAAATGTGAATGTGGTCAAAAGTATTACAAGCGGAAGTTTGGTAGAACCAGAAATACGATTTAAGCTAATGGCCTATTCCTTCTAAAAGAAAGGTTCATTTTATATTAAAAATAGATGATTTGAAATGAACCATTATTTGAAATAATCTATTGAGACCTCTCCAACACACAAGGTCTACAACTCACCCCCCTCCAGCCACACAAGCAAATGAGCACCAACACCAAGGCACACAGTCACCAAAACAATGAGCTGGCCCAGGTGGCTGGCAGGGAAAGCAAACTGCTAATTTATCTAATAAGCTTTGAGGCTTAAGTAAACACCTACTCTGTGGCGAAGCCAGCCTTGCCACAACCTCAGTAAACACGTTCTTCTGATGTTGACACTGTCCTCCAGGCCATGGGCTATAGCAAAATGCACAAGTCCTATGGCCCAAGGGGTGGGCTTTCCAACTGGACTCTTGTCAAAGAGCAGTAGAGCTGAGGGCTGAGCTGGTGGTGGGCTCAAGCTGACACTGAATTGATGCCTTTCTGGAATCTGAGGCCCTGAGGCTTTGTGTCCTGGCCAGGGATATTTTCACAGAGCTGGAAATCCCCTCCTGTTCTCTCTCACTTTCTTTTACTCCCACCTCCTCTACCCTAAAACCTGTGTCACTGCCACAGAGTCCTCCGTGGAAATGAAACAATGCCAGAGTCTGGTCCAGCCTCCCACTGCTTGTCTAACTTCTGCTTTCTGTTTGGCCCGATGGAATATCATGGCAAGATTAAAAGCAGATTGTATAGCAAAATGACTAAACCATTTCTCATAAAAGACAAAAAAGAAATGAAGCTTGCATTGCCTGAAATAATTGTTACAACACAGTGTATTTTGAACTTAATATTGTCTATTGCTCAGAAAAACTGTGGTCATTAGCATGCGCTTGGGATGGAAGGTAGAATACACTGACGAATGAGACCTCTTTCTTTGGTAGACTCTACTGCCTACCACAGCACGCTCACTTGCATCATCTCACGTCATCCTCACCAGTGACCTGCGAGGTAAGCAGGACAGAGTCATCATTTCACAGACAGGAATCCCAGAGGCTGCCACCTTGCTAAGGTCCAAAACCAGTTACGGGTAAATTCAGATCTATTGCAGAATCCTGCGTTCTTCCTAACACACAGCCCCCACGTAAGTGCATTGTCATTCGAGTGGTTCTAGTTGTTTCCTAGAATCTTCTTTCCGGAGAAGTCAAAGGCTTGTCTTATCGTAGTTTACAATGTCAGAGCCTTCATCTGTCACTGAATTTTCAGGGGGAGGTGGATGGCAGGAGACCCTTATTTGCCACATTGAACACCATGCCCCTCGCTCGCCAGTAATCTTTGGCCAACGAAGAGTGAAGTGGAGTGTAGGTCATTCCTGATTCCTGATAACATCCCCCTCTTAAGCCAGGAACTTAAATAATGGAAATGAATTATGTGATTCAATTATGCTATTCAGTTAAACGTAAGTAATTATAGTCATCTTCGTCCTTTATAATCTTCTTAACCTTGTGGTATTTCCTGACTCTGACATACTTTCATGTGATTATATCTATCAGCTGGGATGATGACTAATTCCTTTGAGCTATTTTCTGTCTGCTTGTTCTTATTTGTGATGGGGAACTATCTCCTTATAAATCTGCACCAAAAAGGCCAATTATTCCTTTTATAGATGTGGCTTAACAGAGTGCCTGGAACATAGTTAGTGCCCAATAAATGGTGGTTATAATAATTAAAAATCAAAGTTTGCTCAGGAACCTGCTGAGCAGGTAATTTTTGAAGCACTACAGTCACATAGTAACTTGGGAAATCTGTAAAGTTTTTCAAAAGTGGCCACATCAGAAACCCCAGGAAAAGCAGCCAAAGAAATAGTTTGCTATAGCATCTTTTTATTTGTTCCTTTCATTTCTTCAATTCTTCCAAGAACAAGACAAATGAGGACTTCCCCAAATTAACATCCACTTTATAAACAAGCACACTTTGGAATAATAATGTGAACACGCTTGCTTGATTGCAAGAGCTTTGAGTCTTCCGCTCGTCGGATATTGATAAAGCACCTCCTGAAGCACCGGTCCAAGCCGGTGCTTGCTGCCCCACTCACCCTCAGATCAAAGGACGTTCCCCCAAGGCCCCCCCCCCCCACGTGGTCCTGAGCATCTAGGCCAAACTTGGCAGAAAATTAAAATCCAGTTCTGATGAGCAGGTAAGGAGTGGAGTCAGTCTTGAGTGCCAAATACGCTGTAGCCTTCCCAACTCCCTCTGTGCGTGTCCAGTTTCTGATTCAGACTCTGTTTCCCCGTCTTGAAGCTACTTAGAGATTCCTGCAGCCGGGCTCCTTTCATCAAAATAGACCGTGCTGGGCGAGAATGAGCCTGCCCAGTCGCATTTTAAGGGCAGGGCAGCGGGAGCAATTCCCTCAGGGTGCAAAAAATTAGGGGGTACATTTTCTAAGTTCTAAACAAGTGACTTTTAATAATATATGTGTCAAATGAGCACATTTTTATTTTCGTCCTTCAATACACATTGTAATTTAATATAGTTGTAACACACATCTTAATACAATTGTAATACACATTTTATTATTGTCCTTTAATACGCATTCCATGAAAACATGGAATTCAATTCTGAGGACTTCTAGTTATACAACTGGCCCCCAACGCAGGCAGGCTCAGACGCATGTTTGTTTCCTAAGTCGTGACAATTCAGAATCATTTGAGCTCGCTTAGGGCACAAGTAAGCATCTCCAAGCCCTGTGATACCAGACAGTCCTGTATTTAAACAGTAGATTAAAAATAAATGATGGCACAGTGATTGTGAACACCAAGAAACATGATCACTTGGAGCTTTTGTTAGTGTTTAAAATTTTACAGTGAAACTGCGAGATTCATTACTGTAACAGGCCAATATGTATGTAAGTCTTTTCTTTTTTAAAAAATACATTAATGTAAATTAGAAAGTATTAATAATTAATTTTTCCCTTTTATATACTTTAGTTTACTTTGATATTTATTATTCTTATTATTTTTTAAAGGCGTGATTATACACAGGCAGTTCAATAAAAGAACATTTTCACTGTTTTTGTTTCTTTTCTGATCTTTGTTGTTCTTAGGTTTATTTCATGATTATTACTAAAAATGATTTTGCTGTATTGAGGAGAGGGAAGGTGTTAAAAAATTATCCACTTGTTGTGTTAAATAGTCTGAGTTCCCAGTGCTTCTTAAACACCATGATTTGGACTGTATGCTGTCCTTTCCCCCAAAGGACCCATTCCATCATCTATCTTACTTAGTGCTTTTATTCTTAGCTTATTTCTCTGCTGAGGTACCAGCATGCGTTGTATCAAACCTACCAGGGTTTTGACACTTGAAATGTCGAAGACCACATTTCCCTCACAGCAAACATCCAGATGAAAAGAAAATTCCTGTTAATCATCTAGATCTTGTTTACTCAACGGGAGACATCTGGTTGATGGAACACTTTTATCAGTGTAACGATATGGTCAATGTCAGTCTGGCATACTTTTATCTTTCAAGTACATCAGGGGACAGCAGTCATGTAGGTGTCATTCTTATCAGTAGATAAGAATGGCCAATGTTGGCAAAAATGGGTTTCTGTACTGAGTGGGGCTCTAATCAGCCGTGACTATAGGACTATAGGAACTCCTATTTGAGCTCTGTTTTGCCACTACTGGTTTCAACAATAACTTGATTATAACTGTGGCCCCATGTGGCCCAGTCTCAGGGTTGTTTACAGTAACAGTTGTTTAACTGAAAAATATAACTAATAGCGACTTCATTTTTAACTTATGTGTAGAGAAAGGACAGAAGGAAATACCCTCTTAATTTATGCCAAATTATCTTCAAAGTCTTATCTTCCCTTCTCAGCTACTTGTAGGGTACTTTGCAGAAAGGAGTGCTCCTTCCCCCTCTCTCTCTTTCCCGTACTCTTAATTCTAACCAAAAAAATAAATCCAAACACCAACAAGCAAAAACTCCCATGCCCAGTTGGTCCAGCCCCTTCCTTCTCTCTTTGTTTCTTGTCTCTTCCATTCCTTCTTCTCTCCAGTTCTCTATCCATCTCCCTCATTCTGGAGTCAAGAAAGTAACGCTGCGAACATACACATCACTGGCTTTGTCTCATGAAGTTTCCCAGATGTGCTGCTGTGGGAATGACACCTCTGTGACGTTGTACTTGATATAGTGCCAGGCAAACAATATGTTTACTTTTTGCCCCTTGGCGTTTCTAACGTACCCAAGGGAAAAGCTTGAATTTGGACATGCTGTACTGATCTGAAACCATCAAAAGCCACAGGGAACTATAAGGTTTGAGATTGATGGCAGCCTGAGATGCCTTAACAAGTCACTTGATTCAAGCCTAACTCAGCCCCAAGTCATTCCCACTTAATGGTTGCTCAGAGGCCTGTGCAAAGTTGTTCGTTGGTCTCGGTCCAGTCATTGGCGGTCAACTGTCTGTGACCAATGGCCCCGTTGTTTGACTGGGAGTGTTGGCTGCTGAGCTGTGTCGGCTCTCCTTTTGTATTCCTCTTCTGAACACCAGCTCAGGTATTGCATGGTGGTTGGGGCAGGGGGCGGTGCGGGGTTTGGGGGAGGAAAGGACATTTTAAAATGTGAAATTACTGTTGGCTATTGCTTGTTTTTGGCCCCAGGGGACCAGAAAAACAAGCTCAACCGGTGTCAAACTCCAAGAAGTGTGTGAAGCTGCATGTTAATGGCTCAGGCTGGGTGTAATAAATTGCCAAGAAAGGGGCTTTTCCAGGTTGTTGTGGATTCTGAGAGAAAGTGGCATTTTCACAGCCTCCTGATTATTCTGACCCAGAGAACTTTCCAAACATGCTAAGGAAATATACAACTGCACTTTCCGCAAGGCTAATCTTTCCAAAAGGGTGTCCAGTGTCATGTCTGGAGACGTTTAATCTTAGTTGCTGTGACAGCTTTTTGATCAGTGAACTTTTTCTTTTTCCCTTCTCTCCAATTTCATGACCCAGTTTACCAGTTCACTTCCTATCGTACGTCCACTCTTCAAGCGCAGTTTCAGATGACTGGCATTTTGTCTTGATCAAAGCTAAGGGGAATTTTATGTTTGCTTTGTTTCCTGGTTGCAAGTCAATGGGGTAATTTTGGGGAGATAACAGAGAACCAGCCAGAAACACAATTCTTTACTTACTTGGGACCTCAGGAAGTTCCAATGCAGAAATTATTAAAGGAATATGAATTTGAATATAAAACCCAAGACAAACCAATATAATTTGCTCCAGAGCTAGAGTATTTTTTCTGGAAGCAGAGCATCACCTAGTAACTTACTCCAATAAAAATCACATAAAACTCAGAGCAGACTTTCCAATGGATTCCCTACTTTTATTTTCTCTGGAGTCAGTGACCTGTAAGCTCCTTTATGATCCCCGAGTTAGAGGGACCCAGGGGCTGCTGTTGCTGTGCCCTCCTCCTCTGTTCAAGAAAATCTCCCGGGGTCAGTAACCTTTTATTTCTGACCTTTTAACCAGCTCTAGTGGGCCATGAAAACCTAAATGCCATTTCTTTCAGATTCCTGGGAAGCGTCAAGTCTCTTGAGTCTAATTCTCTAGGGGAGTTTTACTCCAATATATTCAGGTCATTGATCCTGCAACAACAGCCTCAAGTCATTTGTGCGAGTCATTTCTCTAGGGGAGGACAGTGTGTCTGCTGAATAGGAGGAAGGGTGGTGTCACTAGATAATTCGAGTCCTCCTGAAGCCAGGAAGCTCTCATTTCCAAGGTCTGGGAGACTTGGATAGGCATTACTAATAGGGATGTGGATTGTCACCTTGGTGGAAAGTTAGAAAGACTAATCCGTAAGGGACGTCGTGCTTACTCTGAGGCTTACTGGAGAGCCTGTGGGCAGCACATGGCTCTCAAAAGGAGAAAGCAGGCAGTACCCACTTCCCGATAGTCTTCTTTTTTTTTTAATAATTTTATTTATTTATTTCTTTTCCCCCAAAGCCCCAGTAGATAGTTGTATGTCATAGTTGCACATCCTTCTAGTTGCTGTATGTGGGACACGGCCTCAGCATGGCCAGAGAAGCAGTATGTCAGTGCACGCCCAGGATCTGAACCCCGGGCCACCAGCATCGGAACTCGAGCACTTAACCGCTAAGCCACGGGGCCGGCCCCACTGATATTCTTCTGACGCCCACATGTTTTGACCTTGAAATGATTTGAATGGAAACATCACAGGCTGTGACAACTGTGTGCCGGAAATTTGAAACAACTTGAAGCTGCAGGCCAGGCCGGGCCTGCAAAGCAACAAGAACATGCCCAGACCGGGACAACTGGTCCGCTCCTCACTGAAGGAAGCTGAGGCCCACCCTAAGCAGGCAGTCATTTCTACACGACTTGACTAAACGAACAGTCATGTCATTTTTAGAGAATAAATATTCTTTTCCAACTAGGTAATTGATATTTTACTTAAGCAATTTCCAAGACCTTGATTTGGTCAACGTCCCTGGATTCCTGCCCGACCCCGTCAGTATTTAGCTGTAGGACCTTGGACTCTGAAATCTCTCTCATGATGCCTGCATCCGTGCAGTGGGAGCACTGTTATCTGCTTGCCCATTCTGCAGGGGTGCTGTATCAACAACAAGAGATGTTAAAATGCTTTGGAAATAAGGAAGGCAATTATGCCCGTTGTGTTCTTGGAATTGAGCCAGACTTTTGTTGACAACATCCTGGGGAAATGAGTTTCAAAAATGTGCTGCTCACCAGAGAAGTGATGCTTCTTCACTCGCTGCTTTCTTTTTGGGGGCGGGAGGGTGGCAAGGCTTCAATTTGTGTCTCTCAAACTTTAGTGTGAACTTGATACAGAATGTCTCTCTAACATTTTATTCACCAAGAAGAGTTATCTTTGAAAATATACGACATTGTGCAGCTGAATGGCTGAAAAGTCAGCTAATCAATAGAAACGTGATAATGCAACAACAGTTGGCTCTGTGTTCACAGCTGCGATCACCCTTTATTGTGTCCCACGACAGGACACCGAAAGAACAGTTCAGAGTTTATGAAAACCTCATGTGAATTGCTCATCTTCCCCGCTGCACGTTGGCGTCCCTGCTGTGTGAGACGGGCTTATGCCCCTTGCTTCCATTTTATAAACCAAAGAGACTGGAAAATTGCGCAGGAAAGGCATGGTTAGTGGGAAAGCAGTGATTTGGGGCGAATTACTGCTGGGCTTGGCAAATTAATCTTTGCCTGCCTGGTAGGTAGATTCAAATTTAGTAAATGATTTGTGGCTCTCAACAGGTGATGGGTTATCTTTAATTTGACCAGATGGTTAAACCTGATTTCATTAAAATATGTGATCCTCGGATTCCCTTAAATCTTTGCCTCAGGCTTTTCTTTTATGCCAAACAAAATGGTCTCTCTGTTGTTGAAAGGGCTGGTAAAGGCTGTGAATGACATTGAGGCTATGTGTATTATTTTCATCTAATTGAGATTACGTATTTCACGAAATTTCCTAATAACTCCTTTAAAAAATAAACCCATATTTAAATACACCACTAATGCACAAATATCTTCTTGTTGTAAAATACACAAATAATACAGGAAAATTAAAGCCCTCTTGCCAAATTGTGCCAACCCCCTCTCCAGTGAATCCGACCACCTTGCCCCCTTTCTCTATGCATTTACAATTATATGCATATATGTGCATATAGAAAAATATATTTCGTTTCTGTGTGATGTATGTGTGTACACATTTTAACACAAACGAGATTATATTTGCTCAGTAATTTGCGTTTTTTTTCCTTAATAGGTTTTAGATATCTTTCTAAGTCACTACATGAAGATCAATATCATTCTTTTACACTCTAGATGGTATTCTAAAATATAGGTGTATCATAGTTTATTATACTTTAGTTAGACTTTTTCCAATTTTTTATTATTAGAAGCAATACTACAGTGAATATCCTTATCCATGCCAAATTCGTTAAGTGGGGTTTTTGGGTAGACGGATATGAAGACTTTCCTTTCTTGGGACTGAGGGAGAGCAGCAATAAGTTACCTGTTTGCTGTGGTGATGATGATCCACTGTGATAAAAGAGACCCTGGTTTCCGTTTCTGTTTTCATAATCATACTTGTGCTCTTCTGCACCTGGAGAATAGGTCACCACTCAAAGTGATTTTCTCCCAGGAGCATATGGGTCACAATGTCTTGGACATTCGACAGTAAAGACACCAAACAACATCCAGAGATACCAAATGAATAGTTTCTCTGGAAACAAAGTTCCTCTGAAGACAATTACCCTGGACTTGGAGAAAGTCAGAGAATGTTTTGCTCTCCCTGTTCTGAGTTGGCAGAGCTGGCTGAGGATGAGGCCACGGTAGGACCAGGTCAGGCATACTCTTCTCAGGAGCCAAGAGGCCCAGGGATGGTAGGCTGGGTTGCACTCCCTGGCTTCTGGGAGACTCTCCTCAGAGGACAGTTTTTTATTTTTTGAGGTATAATTGACATATGACATTAGATTAGTTTCAAGTGTACAACATAATGATTCGATATTTTTATGTACTGCAAAATGATCCCCACAATAAGTCTAGTTAACATCTGTCACCATACATAATTACATTTTTTTGTTCTTGTGATGAGAACTTATAAGATCTAGTCTCTTAGCAACTGTCAAATACGCAATACAGTATTATTAACTATAATCACTATAACTGGGTGTTCGTACATTTTGACCCCCTTCACCCACTTTGTCCACCCTTCACCCCAACCCCCCACACCCCCGCCCTGCCTCTGGCAACCACCAATCTGTTCTCTGTATCTATGAGCTCAGTATTTGTTTTTGTTTTTAGATTCCACATATGAGAGAGAGAGGACAGTCTCCTATGGCCTCCATGCCACTGGGTGAGACACCCAAGTCTCCTGGGCAGCAGCCAAGTGGTGGGCAGCGTGGTCATAGGTGGCCTCTCCGGGAAATAAGGAATATGCACTAAGGAATGTCTTTTCTCCTTTCCAATCGACTACTTAAATTATTTTTACCTTCGATAAGAAAATTTTGGACAGTATAGTGGGTCAGGGAGACCCATCTTTTTAAATAGAAGGATCACTGCATAATAGAGAGAAATCTAGAGCAAGTTGGAGAGTGTATAAGGTGAAAATGGTAAAATCAAGATGGTAGATGATGATGATTATATCAGCTCACGTGTATTGACCACTTATAATGTCCCAGGCACTGCGTATTGTTTTATAACTCTTCTAAGCCTCCCAGCAACGTTATTATCCCATTTCAGAGGTAAAGAGACTTGTGCTCAGAGAGGATACATAACCAGATTAAAGTCACACAGCTAGAAAGTGGTGGAGCCTGGATTTGCATCCAGAGCATGAATGCTTGACAATGATCGTGATTCCACTTCTGTAGATTAGCAGACTTTTGTTTCGCCCATGTGGCTTCTGTACACTCTTGCCTCACTTGGTCTTCTGAGAGAGAAGTTTTGCCCACGTAGATTGATTTTCTGCCCCAAATCGCTGACTTTTTTCTCATCTTGATGAACTGGGGTGTACTAACCACAGGAAAACCTGAAGTTCTCCAGGCTGTAAACTCAAGGGACAGAGAGACCAACCGTGGTCCAAGCAGCAGGTGAATTCCTACAGAGAGAGAAGGTGATTTCTTGAGCTGTAACGTCTTGATAAAAATATTCCTCAAGTCCAACTCTCTTGGCAATGATTACACTCACCAAGGTAGCTTCTGCTATTATTTTGATTTTCCTGCTGGAAACAGAATGTTCAAAGAGGTTGACATGAGAAGTCCAGTTATCTTGGCCATTATGTTTACCCCTAAAGTCATAAACAAGAATTTTGGATTGCTGGCCAATGTCTTGTGAGCTTGGCAAACATGACATGGAGAACAACCGGAGCAAGGAGAGAGGAAGACTAGGTTGTAGAGGAATGTGCTTTTCTCCTTGACCTGAAACAGAAGAAGACCCGTAGCTGGAGTCTTCCTGGTCTTGAAGAGAACTGTCGATGGGCCTGGGGGCTGCTGGCCACTCTGATTCTGTGGACTGGACTTGGCAAGTGACTGTATTCATCTACCAGCTTGTGCTTCAGTTTCATGTGTATTTTAATTTATTTCCATTTCTTTCCACCCACTATTTTGACTCCCTCTGACCTCTTGCCATTCTCAGAGGACCTGAATAATCACATGTAAAAATAAGATTTCTGCAAGGCTCCTGCTCACGGGGATGCCGCCTTAGACATGGAGGCTGTGAAGGACTGATGGCTGTAGGCCATTTTAAGGGGCCACAGCATTCACTGTTTATTTGTAAAAACTTACTTTCCTGTCAGTTTCCTGCCAGAACTGATGTAAATCAGTGTGTCAGCTTCTTGACTGAAATAACTTTTCTTTTTCCTTCCGCAAAAAGAGATTTTCGGATGGAGTTAGCCTGACCTCCTTCTGCCCCTGGGGATGTGTGATAGCAGTGTGCCCTTCGACAGCGCGGAAGAAGATAATTGCTCCTCCATCCTGCCGCAACCCTTCCTGGATTCCGGGCTTGACCGTGTCCAGGACTGAGTGGAGCAGAGACCCACGCGACCGGAGCTGGCAGCCTTGGCAGCACGCTCTCCAGAAACGCGTGGAGGCTGTGGACTTGGGCAGAAGGGCTCCAGCTGCACATACTGGAAAAGGCCAGCGTCTGGTCAGGGTGACCCACCTTCTTATTGCTCTCCTTCCGTTCCTCCAACACACACATGCACTTCTCTAAGAGGACTCAGGGCCACAATTATGTTGGTACTATGTAAAATAAAGCAACTTCTTTATTTTCCTTTGATAACCTAGATGAACTTTTATAATCCTGACTTCTTTTAGGTACAGGGAACAGACATAGGCTGGAAATTATCTTCTTAGTTGAACCATCAGATTATTAAAGATCTTCCAAGCAGATGCCAATGTCGAGTCATATTCACAAAAAATATGTATTTTTTCAGTGTGAGAAAGAAACTTGCTGGTTTAACTCAATTTCTCCCCCTCTCCCTCATTTATCAGTTTTATCACCAGTCCAAAAGAGGAGGCAGGACCACATTTAATCTTTCTTTTGACCATTTCTTTGTAATTCCTTCAAGCCTTAACAATTTCCCATTGAGTCATCTTTACCAAGATAAATGAAGGTGAATAACAAGACGGGTGTGTGTGTGTGTGTGTGTGTGTGTGTGTGTGTGTGAGTAGTCCAGGAAGTGACAGGGAGTGGGATGAGAGAGCTGGAAATGAACATGCTTAACATACAGACTAACCTGTGAGCCCTGTCTCAGATTTAACAGCCAGTCACCATGATTTACAATCCAAGACCTCATTCTTTGCATCTTATATCCCCAAGACATGAAGAATGGAAGGAACGAAAATGTCATTTATTTCTTACATCGATGACTTATAGGTTCTTAAGGAGATTCTCTTGGACATCAGAGCAAGTTGCCCTTGACAGATGACTTTGCTACTGTATTCGATTTCAAGTTCCCACCAAGGAGTGCCAAACAAAATCTGTTACGCTTTAAATTGTCATATAATTTCTGCCCCCTTCCCTCTACTCCACCTCACGCCCAACCAACAAATAAATCATGCCAGAGTCTTCTAACCACACACTTTAAAATGAAACAAGCACTAGGGACATTTTTCAAGCCAACATCTGGACCTATTGTTCACGAAGAACTTCACCAGGTAACGTTTAATTTTTCTTGACAAATCACGGCGTCCAGTCTGTTTGGGAGCGCGTGCTGGGGTGATCTGAGGCGGTGGCAGAGCTTCCTTTGCGTGTGATACAGACAAACGACCTGTGCTGACACAAAGGGCTTTAAAACTATCTAGTCACGCGCTGAGGCGATTGAATCATCAGGCATGGATGCTGCCCCCGCCAGATGGCCCAGGTCCAGGTGACGCAGCTTCAGAAAGAGCCTTCTGAACCCAAGGCGATCGGAGATGAAACCAGAAAAAGTGAAGACAAACTTTGAAAATCAGGCTTAGATTTTTTTCTCTTGAAGTTCTGTGTTAGTCAATCCGAAGAAAGTATCTTCTGGGAAAACATACTGTCCCATCTAAATGTCATGAAAGGGGCTGGCCCAGTGGCATAGCGATTAAGTTCACGCGCTCCACTTCGGCGGCCCGGGGTTCTCGGTTTCGGATCCGGCGTGCACCAACATACGGCTCGTCAAGCCGTGCTGTGGCGGAGTCCCATATAAAGTAGAGGACGAAGGGCACGGATGTTAGCCCAGGGCCAATCTTCCTCAGCAAAAAGAGGAGGATTGGCATCGGATGTTAGCTCAGGGCTGATCTTCCTCACACACACACACACAAGTCATGAATGATAGTCAATTAGGACATATTTTTTTCTTTCTTTTTCTCTTTCTTCCTGTCTTCCCTCTGTATTCTCTCCTCTCCTTTCTTTCCCCTTCCTCCTCCCTTCCTTCCTTTCTTCCTTCCCCCTCTCTTGTCTCTTCCCTCTCTCCATTCTTTTAGGACATAGGATAGTTCTGGGCACAGAGAAGGTGCTACATTGACACTTTTTGATCTTGTTTGATTTGATGGGTGAGAACACCTGAGTCAACAGGGGACAGTGCCCGACTTGAACAGTGTCTACGGCAGGAGACTCTAAAGGATGTTACCCTGGGCTGCTCTGCAGAGGAAGGAGAAACCAGAAGGGTGGAAGGAAAATTCCAGAAGAGCCATTTCAGCCTCTTGCTGTCAAAGGGGACAAAAGCAGCTGAGAAAGGAGCCACCTGAGAGGAGCCCCAAGAGCCAGCTTCCTGGGCAGGGAAATGCTTAAACCCCAAACAGAGGGAGTTTTCTAGGGATGTGGCTTCTGAAGAAAAACCATTTTGAATGTAGAATTTGTAACCAGGTCTCAGTTTTGTTCCTGTTTAGAGTGCACTACCCACAGGGCCTTGTGCCGGATGATGACAGTAGCAGAATTTTGAAAATTCTTCTGAAACTAATCAGTTGGCTAACATCTGGCCGGCCGTGGGGCACATGTGATTAGAAGTGAGGAAAAAATGTTTATGTGACTCATATTTTTTATGGAGTGAGAGAGGGTCTCCACTTCATTCCCAGCTTTCTCTTTCTCTGGAGGCAAAGAGTTCAACATTTAATGTTTTAGAAACACAAAGAGCATGGGATAACACCAACACATTTATATTGGTTTCCTGGCCTCAAGGAAGGAGTTTCTGGGTGTCAAAAGCCTGGCTTTCTTAGGGCTCTTTGAAAAAGAAGAAAATGTCTGTGGTATTTTAAAAACTTTTTATTATAGAAGATTTCAAACACACACACAAGGAGAACCCTGTATACTGACCCCCATCGTCCCGTCACCCAGCGTCAGTGATCGTCAACAAGGCCGACTGTACTTCATTTATTCTCCACCCCTCCCTTCCCCTCCCCCCAATAGGAATATCTTGATGAAGATTCCAGACATCACATTTTTTCATCTGTAATACTTTTTTTTTTTTTGTGAGGAAGATCAGCCCTGAGCTAACATCTGATGCCAATCCTCCTCTTTTTTCTGAGGCCCTGAGCTAACATCTGTGCCCATCTTCCTCTACTTTATATGGGACGCCACCACAGCATGGCTCGACAAGCCGTGTGCCAGTGTGTGCCCGGGATCCAAACCGGCAACCCCCGGGGCCACTGCAGCGGAGCACGCGCACTTAACTGCTTGCGCCACAGGGCCGGCCCCTGTAAATACTTCAATGTGTGTCTCAGAGAGCTATGGATTCTCCCTCTCTCTTTATTAAACATACCCCCAATGTCATCACACCTAAAAAATCCCAACAATAATTCCTTAAGGTCATGCAAATTCCACAGACTCTTTGATTTGACTGGTTTGGGACCTTTCCGGCTGGTGGGGAGGGGTCATTCCGTGGGTCATTGGGCACCATGTTAACGCTTCTATTATGTGGTGTCCACAGGTGTAATTAGGCCTGTGACCTTTTCAGATCCAGACAGCAACCAATGAAAATGCAGAGCAAGCGCAAAAAGACAAGAACCTGGTTCAGCAACTCCCCTCAGGCTCCCTCTTTTCCTCCTGGGATTCCGTGACCACTTACTATTTTGCAATTCCCCAAACCATTCCTGTTCCGGTACTGTCTCATCACTTACAAAGCATCACAGAGGTTGACAGCATCGTTGTGTTTCAAAGAAAATATTTTTCTATTTGTAAGTCTGTCATTTAGGTGAGAGTCGAACTCTGGAAAATTTTCAGATTGGTTTGTAATTATGGTGTGGGGTCAGTGACAAAGATTTGAGGAGAACACTGATGTTTCTTAGAATGAAGAGGGAGACCAACGAGGACAAGGAGGCCTTTGTTTCTGGCATAGAATCACATCACACTGAAAAAAACTGGTAATGATTGACCCCTGAGTCTAGAACTTTCTTCAGCATCTCTGACAGAAGTTAACTCTGTTTTTGGCTGGAGGAAAATGATTTTTTACTTCCCATCTTCACAAGAGATGTGGAACACAATGGCTATGGTTTGATGGTCCACATCGAGTGTCCTGAACTACAGCAATTAATCAAAAAGCTCCTTAGGGGCTGCCCGGTGGTGCAGTGGTTAAGTGCGTGCACTCCACTTCGGCGGCCCTGGGTTCGCAGGTTCGGATCCAGGGTGTGGACCAAAGTACTGCTTGTCAAGCCATGCTGTGGCGGCGTCCCATATAAACTAGAGGAAGATGGGCACGGATGTTAGCCCAGGGCCGATCTTCCTCAGCAAAAACAGGAGGATTGGCAATGGATGTTAGCTCAGGGCTAATCTTCCTCACAAAAAAAAAAAGAAAAAGAAAAAGAAAAAGCTCTTTAGACCACTGTTCCTGGGTTTGTTTATTTTTTTCCCCAATTTTTGGGTACAGCCACTGGCATCTAAAAGCAGTAATTGCCACAGGAATTAAAATGGCTCAGCAACTGCTCTTTCTTGCAAAATGTTAATTTGAAATAAGGCCCTCAAATCTCTCTCTTCCGTAGGTGGAGCTACATGGCCTGTAGGGGTCCGGCTGTTGCCCTAATCCATTAGGAAATCGATCCTACAATTACACTTCTGCCTTAGCGTGATTCTGGGCCTGTGCCATCAGGTAGAGCAGCAAAGGGATAGAGCTTCCTTTAGCTTCCCCACGTCGGGCCCAGGCGTGCTCCTCAGTGGTACCCAATTCAGTCTGCCCTCCTCAGGAACTGTCCAGTGGGATGGGACTTGCCTCATCTTTTTGCATCAAAATACACCTATTTGGGTTGGATTTCCTCAAACCTTTGCCTCTGTATGCAAATACTCACTGTAAATCAATTCAGCAAACTTAATGGCCATCTCCTACCAAATGCAAGGTCTGCAGTTAGGTGTGAAGAACCAAGAAATAAGGAAGACAGACTTTTGTCTTCAAGGAATAAAACCAATCCACAGAAAACCTAATTCAATCCAATGTCCTGTTGATTCTACCTCTGAAATACCACTTGAATCTGTCCACCTTTCTCTACGGCCATGACCCTCTCTGGCCCAAGCCGCCACCACCATTGTTCACGTGGACATTTGCAAGAACCTCTCTCTGGTCTCTGTGCATCCACCTTGCCTTTCTATTGTCCCACCCTGTCCACACAGCAGGGGAAGTCAACTTCTCAAAATGGAAACAGTGATAAATCACCCCTAGGCTTAAAGGCCAAAGAAAGATTCTTAACAAGCCCTTCAAGGTCCCACCTCTCTCTTCGCCCCTTTGGTTCCTGTCCACCACTGCCATCCACGGTGTCCTGAGCTGCCGTGCCATCACTGGGCCTTTCTCTCCAGGCTGCTCCAGCCACAGCTCTGCGCGCACAAGAGGCTCCCCTCTGCACTGTGGACCCTGCTTTCCCTGCCCCTAATTATGTCCTGCGCAGCCGGAAGCTTGTTCAACACCGCTCCTCCGGGCCCTTCCCAGAGAGCCACGTAGCCTCCCCCCTCTCCTCGGCGTGCCCACCGCATTATTTCACTCTTCCCTGGGCTTATTTGATGGCTGGCTGTCTCTCCACGCCCTTTGGGCTGTAAGCACCGTGAGGCACAGAGACAGGACCACGGCTCCCTGTTCACCATCCCTGGGGCCAGCACAGCCCAGTACACCGTGTGTGGGGTGAATGAAGGAAGCGAATGCCCCAGCTCAGGGGCAGAGGTCACACTGGGAAAGGCAGAATGGTGACCTCGGAATGGAGGGGAGTGTTATAAGAGAAACTGAGGCATATTAAAAATTTTAAGAGTTTTTTTGAGTAAAAACCGATTGGAAGCCAGCAGCAACGACCAGGAAGTGGTCAGGAGGCTCCTCCCATGGGAGGCGGCCTCCGTAGAGGGAAGGCGGAGGCCAAGCGGGGCATGTCCATTGGCTGTAGTCCAGGCGTTTGCCTTCTTTGGAAAAACCTAGATGGCTGTTTATGACTGGTTGCCCTTAGGTTTCGACTTCGTGACCTTGAGGCAT
Organism: Ceratotherium simum simum; assembly: GCF_057802395.1. Lineage (NCBI taxonomy): Eukaryota > Metazoa > Chordata > Mammalia > Perissodactyla > Rhinocerotidae > Ceratotherium > Ceratotherium simum. Next base: position 90,673,744 of record NC_141903.1, read on the forward strand.
TGCAGGCCGAGGTTGTGGTTTGCTTCTACTGGCTCCCGTGGGCTGCTAAGGTGTTAGAACCAATGCAGTCTTAAAACTGGCAAACAGTTAGCCATTGATGAGTAAGTAGCTAGGAACTAAAGTTTTTTTTCCTTTTTGCAATTAGTGATTGTAGCTTTTAGTTGTTCCCCTGCCCATTGTTAACTGTGCTGTTTAGGCAATATGCTATCTGACTCCCACTGGGTTCCTATGGGTAATATCTTGGAGCCTGGGTCACCATTTGAGCTGTTTTTCAGGAATTAGAGCCCCTTGTCCACTTCAGGCCGGTTGAGACCACCAACCCATCAACTGGGCTTGCGCAGATGTCCGATAAGTGACTTTTTGATGTCAAGAGGCTAAAAACTCCACCCTTGGGTCATGCCAATGCTGCCATTTTGTGAAGACGCGTCCTATGAAGAGGCATGAAGTCTGACTATGCTTGCACAGATCCTCAATTACCTCACCTCTCCTCACCTCCAACATCTATCTCCAAACTTCAGACCATCTTGCCCCCTACCCTGTAAATATCCCTGAGTCCCTATTTTCAGGGAAGCAGATTTGAGACTCATTCTCCCGTATCCTCACTTGGCTGCCTTGTTAAACCCTCTCTGAATTCTCGTCGTCTTGGTGATTGGCCTTCTGGGTGGTGGGCAAAAATGAACCTAGTTCGGTAACAGTCTAGTGACCTCCAGGTTTAATAACTGTAACAGGAGCGAAGGGAAGGGAAGGGAAGGAGAGATGAGAGACTCGGTGGAGGCGGAATCGGGGTGACGGGAAAGCGCCAAAGGTAAGAGGGACTGGGAGATCTTGATGCGTCTCCAGCTTGGCAACTGTTTCCCCACATTGTGTTGCTCCCAGGAGTTGTTCCATAGAAGAAGAAAAGGGCTCCGCAGACAAATACATTTGATGAGTGTTCCAGTCTATACCACTCTTTTGGAGCTTCTTGGAACAAAGGATCGCGTTAAGACTCTAAGGTTACATGAAGAAAACCTATTTGACTTGAAACGAGGAAGTCAGAGGCGAGAGCTGCGTGGTGGGTGGAGCAGTGGGAGCAGGATAGTTACCCTTTCTGATCCGTTGAGTTAACGCCAGCGAATTTCCAAGTGGGCATGTTAGACAGGTCATTGCAAATGTGGGTCTGGAGATGAGAGAGTAGGTATGTGAAAATGCTCTGAAAAACACACTGCAGAATCACTGTTAGAGCCACGCCATGTGAGTCTTTTACGGGAAGGCGCTTTCTGGAGATACAGTCCTTTAACCCACAAACAGACTGTCTTGGAGGAAAGTTCTGACACTGGAGCAGATGGGATTATTTTGGAATAAGTGGGCATTTTGATGACACTCAGACTATTCAGCAGAGGGCCATGATCTGCTGGTTGCCTACCCAATATTTTCTGTCTTTCTCTTTTTATTTGGGAAATATATTATTTGGGATGACAAATGTGCCCAGGTAAAAGGCTACTTTCCCTAAGCTCCCTTGCAGTTATGGCCTGTAAAAAATAAGTGGAAGTCAGGTGAAACTTCCTGTTAAGCTCTTTAAAAGAGATCTGCTTGATACCTTCATAGCATTATTCACAATAGCCAAAAAGTGGAAACAACCCAAATGTCCATTGACATGAATGGATAAATAAAGTGTGGGATATACATACAACAGAATATTATTCAACTGTAAAAAGGACCGAAATTCTGACACGTTGCAACATGGACGGACCTTGAGGACATTATGCCAAGTGAAATATGCCAGTTACAAAAGGACAGATATTGTATGATTCTACCTATATGAGGACCTAGAGTAATCAAATTCATGGAGAAAGTAGAATGGCGGTTACAGGGGTTGGGAGGAGAGGGGAATGGAGAGTCAGGGTTAAGGAGTACACAGTTGCAATTTTACAAGATAAAAGAGTTCTGGAGATGGATGGGGTGATGGTTGCATAACATTATGAATGTATGTAATACCACTGAACTATATATCTAAGACTGGTTAAAATAGCAAATTTTATGATATATATATATATTACCACAATTAAAAAAAGAAAAAAGAGATGAAAAAATATTTAAGTAAAAAAAGAAGAGATCTACTTGACTTGGTGGAGTGCATTTTCCCCTTTCTTCTTTCTGCCTTCATCATAGACTTGATGATTGGTGATGTGGCAGCCACCTTTGATCATGAGGCAACCTTGCATATAGAAGAAGGAGCAAAGATAAATGAGCCTGGATCCCTGGTGACGGTGGAACTCTCATGTCAGTTTGGTTTTCTTACCTCTCTTTTGTGTAGGAGATAAAGAAAACCGTATGCTATTTGAACCTCTCATTTGGTTTTCGATTACGTACAGCTAAACCTAGTCCTAATGACTACAGTAGGCAAACACTCATTCTGTTATTTGTTGACTTATTATTTCGCCAAACATTGATTGAGCTCCTACTGTGTTCGAGGCACTGGGGATACAGGATGGAGAGAGATGATTTCTGTTCTGAAAACCCCTGCTTTCTAGGAGGAAGAGCTACAGCCAGAGGACCACGGGCAGGCCAGTGAGGACTGGCTGCTTCCTGTTTGAGAAGCGTGAGAATTACACTGTTTGTATAATTCTTTTCAGATAAAACCTCTTTGCAAGGCATTCAACACCATAATAGTTCTTTGGGGTGGGACTTGGCCGTGTTCTCGGCTGCAGCGCACGTTGAGTGTTAGTTGCACACTCTAGGACTGGGCTAATTGTATGTTCCCGGGCCCATGTGTGTATTTGCTCAGTATCAACCCATGTTTATTTGAGTCCCACTTTGTAGTTGCAGCGAGCAGCAAGGAACAATAGGCCTGACAGAAGCCACAGTGATGGATCTTATTGCAAACCACAATCTTTTAAAATTCCCTACTAAATGCAGAGACTTCAAGGAAGGAAGGAACTAAGATCTTTGTTGACAAATGCGGACACCATGATGACTTCACTGCCTATGCCTCTCTCTGTCCCCCAGAGTGTCTCTCAAGGTCCCTGGGTAATTGTGACACTAACAGGCTTCTTTACAGATCAGTCATTAATTTTAGTTAAAAAAAAAAATCTTGGAATTCCATTTAGCTCAAAGTTAGAAAAATGAAGCACCTGCAACCAGGAGTGATTGAGGGGTCAGTGGAGAGCAGTGCAGAAGTGACCTCGGGCAAGTCTCTTCTCTGCGGGCCTCAGCTCCTCACCTGTAAAATGAAAGTGTTGGAGGAGGGCTTTCAGGGACCTTCCAGAGCTGATATTCTGTGATGCTGCTCATTGAGCTGCTTGAGTGAAATGGCTTCCTAGGAATCTTGAAATTGGGCCTGCCTGGAATCCTATAGCTCTGTATCGCAGCATATTCCATCATTCATTTACTTGTTCACGCTTCCATCCTCTGAGCATTTATCATGTGCCTGCTATGTGCGTGTTCGCAGGTGCCAGGACTGTTAAGACAGGTATGACACAGTTCTTACCTGGAGAGACTCAGGGTTCATCTGGTGAGGCATGAATGCCTTATGAGGTGATAAGAGCTTTAATAAAGGTGAGAACACGAGGGAGGAGATGCCAGCAGGAGGTGGGGGAAGCTTTCCCAGGCAATTAAATGGGAAGATATGGTCTGGAAAAAAGAAGGCTGTGCTCTAGGTTGGAGGATGGAGAAGGGATGACTGGAGTCGAGTCATTAGGGACCAGTCATGCTAAGAATTTTGGTCATTTTCTGGTTGATACAAGGGACTAATCAAAGGCAGATTCTAAAAGCAGCCCCCTTTTAAGGAGAACTCAGGGTAAGAAAAATCCAAGGAGTTGCTCCTAGCCATAACCTGGTGGAATATGACCTCAGAAACTATGAGGAGGTCCCCAGGAAGGTTCCATGAGGCTCAACAGATTATCCCTCTTCCTGTCTTGCACCATCACCTTAACATAATAACATGATTCAATTTGTCATAATTCAATGTCAAAACGCTCAACTTAGGTCCTTCTTTTCAGTAGTGCAAGAATGGAGAGGGATAGCTTTGAACTTAGACAGACCTGGGTCAAATCCCAGTCCCGGGTAACCTTAGGCTGGTTACTTAACCTCTCTGAATTCCAATTTACTTCTCTATGAAATGAGAATACTACTGCCTACATGTTAGAGTTATGGGAATCGAATAAGCCAATGAAAGTGAAGTACTTAGGATTTGTTAGTGTGAGTATATCTTTATGTCTGTGGTTTTTAAAAGTAAAATCTCCTTCCCCACTAGACTGGAAGTTCTGAGGGCAACAACTCATCCTTCGACTTGTCCTTGTATTAACAGTGCCCAGCACAACGGCGGGCTTATGTTAATCAGTGATGATGATTGCTTGTAAAACACACGGGGAGATGATGGGGGGCACCCCGTTAGGATTTCCCTCTACAGTTTTTGTTAAACCCAGAAGTCAGATGTAACAGCTCACCCTGTTTGTATAGACCTCATTTCTGAGCTCTATTCTAACATGCAAGGTGTTGCAAAGACGGCGGTTGGGTTAGGCAGATTCCCATAGACTACTAGGTTGGCAGCGTCAGCAGGAAGAGAGCCCTGAGGCTGGCTGGTTCATTTCCTGAGTTAAGTTCAGCCATCCGTTATCATCTTTACAGCAGCCTCCTGATTTCTTGAATGATGCTCTCTCAAATGTGAGTTCATTTTCCTTGGGGTCAGCCTCCACAGTAATTGTCTTGTTTCTTTTCTTTTTTATATAATTGAAATATATTTTACATATAACATTGTATAAATTTAAGGTGTACAACATGTTGATTTAATACATTTATATATTGTCATATGATTGTCATTATAGCAATAATTACACCTCTATCATATCACAGAATTATAATTTCTTTTTAGTGGTTGGAATCATTAATATCTAGTCTCTTAGCAAGTTTGATGATTATAATAGAGTAGTGTTGTCTATATTCACTATACTGCCCATTAGATCTCTAGGACTCATTTACCACTCATTGCAAGTTTGTACCCTTAAATAACATCAGTCCTATCCCCTCGACCCGCATGGCCTGGGAATCACCATTTTACCCTTTGTTTTTATGAGTTTGGCTTTTTTAGATTCCACATATAAGTGAGGTCGTATAGTATTTGTCTTTCTCCGTGGGACTTATCTCACTTAGCATAATGTCCTCAAGGTCCAGTCACTTTGTCGCCCTGCAATTTTCTAAAGTGGATAATGTTAAGGTCTAAGTACTTCTGTTTGGGATAAATATCACATCAAGATAAATTCCTCTGTCAGATTTGAAAGTTACAGACATACCTACATCAGACCATTTCAAGTAACAATTTGGGTGTTCCAGGCTTTATTCTCACTGGGATATGCACAGAGAAATATCTTCCATAGGCACAGTTTCCTGTTTGGCAGTTCCTTCCTGAATATGGAAGAGGGTGGCCCTTTTCCGTTGTCCTTCCTCCAAGACTCGTCCTTCACCTAGACTTTTCTGGGACAACCTCGAGATCATGGTGTCTTACAAAAAACATGGACTTGAGAGTCAGACAGATCTTGGTTGCAATCTGGGCTGGCTACTTATCAACTGTGAAAATGTGTGCAAGTGGTTTAGCTTTATTGTGCCTCCGGTTCTTCATCTCCAAAATGGGAATAATAATGTTTACTTCAGAGGGTTATTACGAATGCCACAAAATGTAGAACATTTTATTTGCCTTAATTTCTCTTATAGAGAATACTATGCTTATTTGGAAGACATACTTGGAAAAGCCACTCTGGGTAGAGGATGAGACCCCCAAGGGCAAGCTCAAGATACAAATGTGATTGATACACTGAACTGCATGAAATAAGAAGAGGACATCGTTTGGCTTCTAAGGGGCAGAGTGAGAGGGGACAGCTGGGGAGGAGAGAGTGAGGTAGTGAGATGGTGGAGGGCTCCGTATTGTTTAATCTGGCCTATGCTCAAACCTCTTTCCTCACCCCCTAACAAATCTATACATTTGATTAAATCACCCGATTGGTGTGGAAACAAGTGAAGGGGGCTGGATATCAGTTTGGGGCAAGAGAAGATAGCAAGTGTGAGTGTAGAAACCGTATAAAAGATCAGAATCTGAAGCTCTGGGAATTCATAGAAATTGAGGGGAAGGCTTTGAACTTTCACGGTTTTTAGAATTGGGAGGTTTAAGCCAAGTTTACTAGAGTTCAAGGGACAAGAAAATCCCATGGATAGCTGGGTTCACGAGGATTTGAGTTAATGTATCTAAAAACGATCTTACCACGTAGTGATCATCTGATAATTGATGGCTACCGTCTTCGGCTACACCCAAATCCAAAGTTGAGTTGAGTGTTGCTCTTGAATTGGCGTTTCCATTCCCATTCCATTGCCATTCCAACTGTGCTGTGGTTTAAGTACTCATCTCAAGTCTGAATGAATGCAGTAGTCCCTGGCCCATATGTAGAGCATGGGGTTTGGTTCTGCATTTGGAGCTGGGCTGCCTGGGTTTGTGTCAAGGCCTTACTGCTCCCTACTGTGTATCAAAGAGCTTGTCCTTGTGCTAAATCTCCAGCTAAAAATGCATGGCCTGCTCCCTTTCACTGCTCAAATCTGAATCCTCCTTCATGGCTCAGCTTGTCTCACTTCCCCCAGGCAACCTCCCTGACTCAGCCAGCTCACACTGCTTTCTTTCTCTTCTGAAACACATTAGCACTTATGTATTATCAGTACCATGTCCTAGTTAGGAGAACTTATATTGTACTGGGTTAATTCATTCAGTAAATATTTAGTGAGTGCCTTCCTAGGCTCTGGGGAGATAGTGTGGAACAGGGCATGTAATGAAGCTTACATTCTAACTGTGTGTGTGTGAGAGGCGGTTAGCAATTACACAAATAAATCAGCAATCAACAAAATCTAGTGATAAGGGCTGTGATGACAATTCAACAGCGAGGGATTTGAAAGTGGCCGATGGGCTATTCTGAACTGCCCGTGTAGAAACAGATTCTCTGAGGAGGGAACATTTAAACAGAGATCTGAATCACAAGAAGAGTTGACCCTGGGAAGATCTGGGGCAAGAATTTTCTAGGTGAAGAAAATAGCAAATTCAATGCCCCAAGAATGGAACAAGCTTAGTGTCTGGAGGAACAGAAAGAAGGGCCATTTACGTGCCTGGTGTGGGGGAGGTGAATAAGCAAGCGAGGCTATCACACCCGTACATGGACCCTGATCAGGCACAGCCCTGTAGCCTCAGGAAGGAAGTTAGATTGAAGTTTAGATGTGATGGGAAAACATTCGAGGATTTTAAGCAGAAGAATGATATGCTCCAATTTATTTTAAAAATATCATTCTGGCTGCTGTGTGGAGAATAGCAGAAGAACAACCAAGCAGAGAGGCTGGTTATGAGGCTATCACAAAAGTCCCAGAGCGTGCTGGAGGAGGCGGGGCAGGAAGAGAAGGGGGCACAGCCGGGAGTGTATTTGGAGACGTAGCTGGCAGGACTTGGTTACACTGATGTAACTGCAGAGGGGAAGAGACCAACAGGTTGAAGTTCAAGGTGCTTATCAGACCTCCAAGTGGGGATGGTGTCAGGCAGGCGCATGTGGGTCTGAACTGTTGTCATTCATCTTTTGATGTGTGCATTTCTTGTTTTACAACCTAGAGAACAAGCCACTCAGGGTCAGGGATCCTAAGATTTCCTGTATCTCTCACAGTGCTGTGACAAAACCCTACGTACAGCCAGCTCTCAATATTTTAGAATGAATGGACACATTTGATGAGAAAACTAAGGACAGAGGGACTAAATATGTCAGAATCAAGGCTTTCCTAATTAGCCCCAGTGATTTTCCACCTCAAATTTCATTGGGCTCTCACGCTGCTAGCCCACGCTGCTGGAGGTCAGTATCGGGGACGAGGGAAACCCAAGGAGACCTGAAGAGCAGAATCCAACAGCAGAGGGACTTCCAGCACAATCTCAGACTTCTAAAGGCTCACCTTGTCTACTCGTAATTGTGCTGGTTTACGTTTGTCTGACTTGTCTCATTGTCTTTGACGACACCCCTGTTTCTGCTCCCTGGGGTGCTCATTTAATCCTCCTCACCTCACTCATCTCCTGATTCCATCGTCTGAGGAATTCTCTTTCATCCTCAAAAGTGTTTAATCAGGCGCCTCTTTAGCACCCTGCTCTGTGTTAGGATCTAGGCTTGTTCCTAGCCTCAATGTTTCTGACAATTCTAAAATTCCTCTCGTATTGTGCTGTTTGGCAGAAATTGTCTCGGCTGTCCTGGTTTTTATCATTACCTTCAGAGAGCTGGTGAGGTGACAGTGCACATGGCTCAGGCTCTGTAGCATGTGCTCGGACATGGGTGTTAATCAAAGTGAGCGTTTCCTGGGCTCTGTGTCTTAGTGAGGGGCTTTGAGCAGTGCATGGGAGCCAGGTGGAGCAGGGTTTGAATTCTGACTGCTGCTTCCTAGCTGTGTGATTTGAGGGACGGTCCTAATTTTCCTAAACCTCAGTTTCCTCATTTGTAAGTAGGCACCTACTTTGCAGTGCTGTCAAGACATTAATGAGCTAATGGATATAAAGCTCTCAGCACAGTGGCTGATGGGAGCAAGCATTCAATAAATGGTACCTTTTGTTGTTACTGATAAAACAACACACCACGCAGAGCGTTAACAAGGGACTGAAAACAGACACAGATACAGTGAGAGAGTTATGGTAAAATATTTTAGCTGTGGAAGAGGCCACAGCAGAAAAGATAAAAGTTGTTCTGAGAACAAGTGGTGGATGCACACATGAAAATAGACAGGCTTGTGTCATCAGCCTGATGAATCCATGGGGATCTGACAAGTGACAGGTAATAACTTTTCCCAGGACCCACTCCACTAAGAACAGGAAGGTTGTGTGAGTTCTCTCTTCCTAGACATACACAAAGGCAACAACACAAGGGATTGTCTTCCCGGAACCCTTCTTTAGGAAGCATTCAGGCAAGAGCAGAATCACTCTGTAAAGTCCTCTGCGGGGTCATTGACCACTCTGGGCTCTGGAAACGGCTCTCAGAAGGCCTTGCTTGGCTCTGCGGTCAGACGTGAGGGCTGAGGATTGCACTAAATTCTCAAGTTAGCCTGTAGTTTGGCAAAAAGCCTTTCCTCCTGGGTAGCTGAATAATTTTCAGATGATCCAGCTGGCACCTTGTGGAAACGTGCTAATGAGTCAAGAATGATCTTCTAAGGCTCCCCCCCACCCCACTTGCTCAAGGATAGAGAATTTCCAGGGAAGCTGGTGAAAGATTTATGAGACTAATCCCGGAAATATTTTCTCCTCCATCTCTTGTTCTCAGCAGGGGTGCCAGAGGCGGTGGGTTTGGGGTGTGAGGGGTGGAGAGGGCAAATTAGAAGGGGACAAAGACACACAGGACTCCTTCCTTCAAGTTAGAGCTGGAGAAAAGAGTGACTGGGGAAGCCAGCTAATGAGGATTCCCCTGTCAGTGAAATATTCGAGATCCTTGTTGGAATGTCCCTGCCTGCAGGCCCCAAGGAGCCTCATAGATGAATCGGAGGAGGAAAGGAGGTGCAGAGCGTGGGGGGACACAGGGGCGGGGGAGCTCCCTCCAGCTCTGTCTGGAAAGGGTCTGATAGATTAGCTCCTCTGTCTTCACAGGGATGAGGAGGGGGAGAAGGGGGTGTGGGGGGAGGAGGAGGAGAAGAGGAGGCCGCAGTGCTCGAGTCCAGCGATGTTTCCTGCCCCCCAGTGAAATGTCCTTTCCTCTCCTTGCGTGTTGTGCCTCTTCTTGGAATGAGATGGCCTCCCCATTACATTGTGGTCTGGAGAACTATCTCGTCTTTCTTATAACTCAAGGCTCCCTTATAGAAAACCCAGGGGATGTGAGTTGAGTTCCTGGGAGAATATCTGCACGAGGATGCTGCTCTTTGACCAAAAAGTTCCTGGATGCATTTAAAATATGGATGTTTAAAGAAATATAAAATGATAAAATAGAATAACAAGATTCGATTGGTTGGGTTCCGGTCATGCCTAGGCAAAGGGAACAGATGTATCAGGCACGATTTAGATTGATAGGTTATCCAAAAGGCCTTCAATGTGCCGCAACTTTCAGGTTTTTCTTCAAAAAATCTTTTAGCTGTAAAGGGTGGGAAAGTGAGGCTATTAGGATTTCACCTCTTATGTCTTCTCCCAGCCAGAAATAGCCAAAACGCATGCCAGCACTGGGGGGTGGGGGAGATGTCAGGCACCTGTGGCACCCACCGGTGAGTAATCAAGAGATGGATTAGCTGCAGGGAAGGCCCTTCTCTTGGCTAGCAAGGATCTCCATTCAGCATCACCTGTCCTCCCAGCTTCAGGTCACCATCCCTCCCAAGGAGGGAGAGTGGTTGGGACTCACGCAGTTTGGATCCTGCAGGCCCCACTGGCTGCTGCCACGTGGGCACAGGGGCTGCCTTCCCAGCTACTTCTGCCTCCACCCAGAGCTTTCCAAACACCCGTGTATTGTTTAGCAAGGAAAACAGAACCTTTTATAACATAATTTCCTATAATTATTGACAGTCTTGGTAGCAGAAAGAATATTCACACCATTTACCTTGTGGTCTCTGAAGGTCTCAGAAGTAAGACTCTCATTTTTGCTAATAAAAGGAGTTTGCCTGGATGAGTCCACCATTACATTAACATTTGAATTTTGAGTATGTCTTTTTCTAAATCATAAATGGACTGGACTTGAAAGCATTCAAATACCAACCACCTTTAAAATTTTATAGTGGCTCTTTGCAGTACTTAAGTTCTGTAAACAAGTTTGTCTTTCTCAGGATTGTGAAATGTTGGGATGGCTTATGTGCGTGTGTGTGTGTGTATGCGTGTGTGTGTGTGTGTGTTGGGGCAGGAGGAAGTGAGGAAAAGGTTGAGGTAGAGCTAAGAAAACTCCAATTTGACTTCAGGCTTCATCAGGTCCGAGCATACATCCCAGATTTCCGGGATAGTCTCAATTCCGAATATTCAGGCCTGTGGTCAGACCGAGTATTTTGGCTTAGAAAATAAGAAGCCTGCTCAGGGAAATAAGGGGTAGCTTGTCACAGCCCTAGTTTGCATTTTATAGTTTGCTTATATGTAGAGCAGATCTGGGCAGCTCTCCCAAACACCGGTATTTGAATTATCTGCTTTGAATTATGAATAACACCAAGTCATCCAATGTCAGGTCTATTTCCAGTTTCTTGCCACTGGATTCAACCTGAGACTAAACCTAATCTATTTAATAAACCACCTCTGTTTACCTGGCCAGTTCTAGAGATGAACAACTGTGATTAGCCAGGAAAAGTTCAATTCAACATGCTGAGTCTGCCCCGAGTCCTGTGTTCGGTGCTGGGCACAGATATACACACAGCACGGCCTCTGAAGTACGATGTTACAGCAAAATACTTTTCCTTCCCAAACCAGAAATAATAATTAATAATCTTCTGATAATGGTTCATCCCACACACTGTCAACTTATCTTTTGGAGGAAGACCGAAATGAGTTACCATATGAGAAGTGAAGCGAAAGGGCACAGGTTCAAGATTTGATTGTGAGAACAGAACTTATAATTAGGACTTTAGATTTCTTCTCATGAGATGCACAGGATTCCAAGCCTTATGAACGCTTGGGAAAACCCAGTGGATTTTTTTTTAAATAACCCCATGTCCTTTGCTAACAGGAAACAGAAAAAGACTGATTTTTAAAAAAAAACTTGGAACTGGGTCTGCTGTAAATTAGAACGACACCACCCATGCATTTCACATGGGTTACTAAACAGCTTCAGATATAAATTACTTTTGGTGTTTGCTTTTTCCTGAACAGGAGCTTGTGTTTCCTGCTGATTAAAGGAAAAAAGCCACTGTATTTACCAATATCGCTGATCCAGCCAATCCCTCTGGCCTGTTCTGAACTAATGTGGGGTTTGTTTGAGTCTGAGGTGGGCTTAGAAGCAGAGTTTCAGACCACCCACTCTTAGGATCCATCAGGCGGTGCTGGAGTTAGGTTGAACTGAGGCACTTAATGTAAGCTAGTGGGTTTGAGGCAATCTTGACTCAGAAAGCATTTTGCAAGTATCTTCTTGTTAGTGTCCTCCAGTGGACAGGGCTAAACCCAGCGCCCGGATGCCCACGCTGTTTGCATCAGTCCACCTGCATATGAGGAGGAGGCTCTTTTCAGTTTCCTGGCTTTTCAGCAGACATAAAATGTATTTAGGCATTTTCATTTAAAAAAAAAAATGGAACCAGAATGCCCAACAGTCTCCCAACAATTGCCTATTTTATTTCTCTACTGGGAAAACTCTGTTTAAATCAGGGATGCTCAACATTTTCTGGTGAGGAGCTAGTTCTGAGTTTGCCAAGTCATAGAATCATAGATTAGCCAGCTCTGTGGTCTAGTGGTTAAGATCCGGTGCTCTCATCGCTGGGGCCCAGCTTTTTTTCCCACTCAGGGAAACACACCACCCGTCTGTCGGTTGTCACACTGTGGTGACTGCGTGTGGCTGTGATGCTGAAAGCTATGCCACCGGGATTTCCAATACCAGCAGGGTCACCCATGGGGGACAGGTGTCAGCGGAGCTTCCAGACTAAGACAGAAGAGGAAGAAGGAGCTGGCCACCCACTTCCGAAAAATCGGCCATGAAAACCCCGTGAACAGCAGTGGAGCATTGCCTGATAGAGCGCTGGAAGGGGAGAGGGTGGCACGGAAAGACCGGGCAGGGTTCTGCTGTGCTGTCCACAGGGGCACTAGGGGTCGGAATCCCCTCGAAGGCACTAACAGAGAGAGATCGAATTCTTCCCTTCTGTTGGTGTGGCAACTTTAGTCTAGAGAGGTAGGAGGGCTTGCCGGAAGCAATAGTGCTACCACTCATTTATTTACTCATTTATTCATGAGTCAAATGATTTTTGCACACCTATGTGTTGGGCACTGCTCAGCACTGGGAATATCATTGTGAACAAGACAGAAAGGACCCCTGTCCTTAAGGAGCTTGCAGTCTGGTGGGGAAGACAGTTGATAAGAAAATAAACATTATAACCGGTGATGTATTTCGTGAATTAAATGGACAGGTGAGGGGCAGGAGAAGCTCTCTTGGGTAGAGTCTTCAGGGAAGGCCTCTGGGAGGTGATGTTTTAGGCCCTGGGGAGAGGACGTTGGGGTGTGTTGTGGTGCATTGCTGACAGCGGGAAGCAGGGGCGTTACGGTGAAGAGGTGAAGACAACTGCCTGCCCTCCTTGAACGTCCGGCGCAAATCCTCTCCAGATTTTTCGCGGCTATCAGTGTCGCACTGGTGGATCTTGAATGACCTGTGGGGTTTATTACTAGATATCATTCTAAACTATTTCAGAGGTCCCTGCCCTCTGTTTTTCCATTGATCATAGTGGAAGCAATATAAAGACTAGCCCAGGTAAGATTTTATGTCAAATATGTATTCCGGTACATCCTGGTATGGAGAAAGGATGGAGTTGACCATACCCACAGGCTCACTGAGTTATAATGGTAGAGATAAATTACTCACCCCTGAGTATAACACACATGCAAGGATGACTCAACACAGCCCAGTCCCTGATTGCTCCTCCTCAGCTAGAAATAGCCTTCCCTTCCACCTACCTTCGGGTCTCTGTAATGATACTTAGGATGGCCTGGTTTTTATGTGCACATCCATCCTTTGTAATGTATTGTAATTCCTTGAGGGTAGGATGGTATTCATCATCCACCAGCAAATCCAATACCCAGTGTATTCTCATGCCCCCAAAACTGCTCAATGAATATTTGTGGAATGAATCATATAGAAGGACTTAATCTTTAAAAAAATCTTTGGGGAGATGAGTTAGAAAGGTGGTGCCACTTTTTTATTTTTGACTTTTGCACAGTGGTCGGTGTAGGGAGCCCATAATAATTACTGTTACCACCAATAACAAAAAGTGGCTCTCAGGATCCTTGCTTAATACTTCTGATGAAGCCGTTGGCTTGTTGTCAAGAATATCACTGAGGACAGAAGGCTAAACATTGAGCTGTTTAACGGAACGTGCAGCAGAGCCATTGTTGGTTGCATCATGCAGCTGAGATGTGAAGTAATGTCTGAGCACTCAGTTCCAGCTCAGTCTCTGTTCCCAGTTCAGACAGTGACATTGACCCTGCTTCCTGTCTCCTGACCCTTGCTCTGCAGGCTCCAGGCCAGTCCCGCCAGAGGCAGGCAGCTTGGCAGCCAGGCCCATCGGGAAGTACATGCAGCCCCGGGAAGGTCTCGCAAGTACAGGTCAACACTGTGTCTGCCGTGGAGTGTCCGGGGCAAGGACGGTCAGGGTCGGCGCTATCCCTTCCTCTCTCTGCTCCGGCCGCACTTGCCAGTGCAGGACAAGAACCGCAGAGGGAACTCCAAACCTCCGTTATTCTGGGGCCATCTGCTCCCCTGAAAGCCCGTAAAATCCCAGGTGAGATTCCTGCTCCTGCTAAAGCCGAGAATTTACGCTGAAATGATGCGGCAGGCAGTGGTAGAAAAGGCAAAGGCCGTGGGCAGTAGAGCCCCGGGGCCATCTGACCCCACCTGCTGGGTGGTGGGGTGGGTCCCTCCTACCGTGTTACCACTCCACAGTCACACTACTTCACACACAGGAGAAGATACACGTTCAGTGGCAGGGGAAGTGTTCGCAACCCCCCGAATCTGAGCTGACAGTGTGAGGTTGTTGCAGGTCAGAGTGGGAGATGAAGATACAGATAATAAGGAGGATTAATGTCAGCGGTTTGCTGTTTGGCGCTCTGCCTCAGGGGAACACTCAGCCGACAGCCGGGGGAACAGACCACAGGCAGTAAGAGGTGTTTATTCTTTAATGCGGACTCCTGTGCTCTTGATGAAGACTTCAGGAACGACAAACTTCCCTCCTAATTTGGTTCTTCTGACGACACTGTTCGATCTGGTTTGCTTTGGGTTTAACATCCTGTAATCACCGTCAGATGAAGAGAGAAAGACTCATTATATTTCTTACTACTTTCTTTTCCCTTAGCCTTACCTAAAACATAAGCTGAAGTGAGGAGAAAAAGAAAAAAGAAATCCAGGTAAGGGGGCCCAGCACTCTGGACTCACTGTGAGGGTGGAGCCTCTTCAGTTGAAAAGAACCACACGTGATTGTGCGTGGGGTTGGAGTCACCAAGAGCCCAATGAACAGCTTATTTTTGGGATTAGTCGTCCAGGTGTTTGCAGATAGTCTCATAAGCGGTCATGTTTGGAGTCCACACTGTAGGAGTAACTGAAATGTTGATAAAAGGGCTTCCAGAACAAATAGGGAATCCTACAGTAAACGCCGGAGGAGGTGTGTCCGGCTCTAGTCTTTGGGTTAACAGCTCAGCACATTCATTGCTGGAGGAAGCCAGGCCTCACAAAAGACAGCTTTTAAAGAGAAAACTCTATTTCTGAGAAGAGCTGGTTAACAGTCCGTTTGTTCTCCAGGGTTGTTGTGTTGGGTCCCTGTTGCCACCATCCATACGGGTCTTCCAGGGGCCTGCGTCTCCCGGGATTTGTACCTGGTGTGTGCCAACTGGCTTTGGGCTGAATCAGAGAGATTTTAGCTTGGGAATCAAATCTTCATTGTTGTTTGTGGTTGCCACTCATTTTTATTTTAAATCACCTGTGCAATTGCCAGGGTAATTTCCAATTAGAGGAGCTTGACTGCGTTTTCTTTACTCCCCCGTTGCTGTGTTATTTGGGTAAGTTGCTTACCAGGGAATACCTTTCACAACTGGGAAGGTGGAGGTCTGATTCTGAGGCATAGTTTGGTGTAGCCTCCAGAACCTGCTTCCTTGCAGCCCTAATGTAATGAAACAGTCCCCAAAACAGAAACCACCCTGGGTGTTTCCCGTGCTGCACATTCCCACTGCCATCTCCCAGGGAAATAAGAGGAGCTCTTCTTTCAAAGAATGCATCAAGATGAAATTAACTACAGGTCCACTCTCCCATTACTTGAACCCATAGAGCCAAAGAATATTACAGCTGGCAGGGATTAAGCCAATCTTATTTTATAGATGAGAAAACTGAGGCCCAGAGAGGAAAAATCCCATCCCCCCACCCCTGGCTCTGGTCTCAAAGCTAGTTACCAGCAAAACTGGGACAGAAACCTGGTCTTTTGATTTCTAGACTAGTATTTAACTCATTAATTAGAATTGTCATGGTTCCAACCTAGATCTTTCTCAGAATGGGTGGCTCAGTTTTTATGTTTGGTGTTGATTCCCTCAGGGCTGCCTGGCTAATTTAATTTTACTCAGCCAACATTTCAGAAATTACAGTCTTTCCACCACCTGTATCAGAATTATTTGTTGAAAAATCAGACCCCTAGTCTCTTCTAACCTTCAGAATCAGAATCTCTGAGAGTTGTATCTAGGATCTGGATTTTAATAAGCTTCCCTAAAAGAGTCTTATGCACTTGAGAACCACTTTATGTGGCCCAAAGTCAAGTTAATGTATTTTATTGATTTAAAATTCTTGCTGAAACAACAAAAGAAAAAATCATGCAAGTGGGACTATATCAAACTTAAAAGCTTCTGCACAGCGAAAGAAAATCAACAAAACGAAAAGGCAACCTACAGAATTGGAGAAAGTTTTTGCAAGCAATGTATTGGATAAGGGGATAACATCCATAATATATAAAGAACTTATACAACTCAATAATTACAAAAAATCCAAGTAAGAAACGGGCAGAGGAACTAAATAGACATTTTTCCAAAGAAGACATCCAAATGGCCAACAGGTACACGCAAAGGCACTCAAATATCACTAATCATCAGGGAAATGCAAATCAAAACCATGATGAGATATTACCTCATACCTGTAAGAATGGCTCTCATCAAGAAGACAAGAAATAACAAGTATTGGTGAAGATAGGGAGAAAGGGGAACACTCGTGCACTCTTGATGGAGTTGTAAAATGGTTCAGCCACTATGGAGAACAATACGGAGGTTCCTCAAAAAATTAAAAATATAATCCAGCAATTCCACTTCTGGGTATTTATCCAACGGAAATGAAAATAGGTTATCAAAGAGATATATGTACTCCCATGTTTATCGTGGGATTATTCACAATAGCCAAGATATGGAAGCAACCTAAGTGTCCGTCACCAGATGAATGGATAAAGAAGAATGTGGTATGTATATATATATACAGTAGAATACTATTCAACCATGAGAAAAAAAGGAAATTCTGCCATTTGCGACAACATGGATGGACCTTGAGGACATTATGCTAAGTGAGATAAGTCAGTCAGAGAAAGACAAATACTGTATGAGATCTCTTATACATGGAATCTAAAAGAACTGAACTCGTAAGAGCAAGGAGTGAAATGGTGGTTATCAGAGGCTGGAGGATGGGGGAATGGAAGAAATGTTTAAGGGTACATACTTGCAACTAGTAGATAAATGCATCCTGGAAGTCTAATACACAGTATAGTGATTATGGACCACAAAACTGTATTATAAACATTAAACTTGCTAAGAGACTAGATCTTAATTGTTCCTAACACTAGAAGAAGTGATAATTATGTGACGTTAGCTAATGCTACAATGGCAATCATATTGCAATATAAATGTATCAAATCAATATGTGCACATCTTAAGCTTGCACAGTGCGGTATGTCAAATATATCTCAATAAAAACAAATAAATTAATTAAAATGCTTAGTGTTTCTGAAATCAGATGGCATCTTATAATCAATGATTAATATAGGCAAAAAAGTTTTTAAATGAATGATGTCATAATCAATAGCAACTTTGAATTGAGGACATAGTAAGTTTCTCTTTCAAACCCTTTAGTTACTGAAGAAGTAAAAATTTTAATTTGTATCTAAATTTAATTTCGCAGCGTTTAATTCTTTCACTGCTTAAGTTCCTCTTTAGTAACAAAGAAGAAAAGTTGGGAGGTTGTGTTATCTTGGGCCACAAGCAGCGTTATTGAACTGCTGTCTCCATAACTCAAGTGCTGCTCTGCAGATGTTTAGGCCATTCGTTAAATACTCTGGCTCTGATGTCTTAGTTTTTACTTTCTGTGATTACATCTAAATTTTAATATGTATATTTATTTACTGTGAAATTTCTAACACAATCTAGAGTTATTCACTATCTCTAACTTCTTCCTGAAAAATTCAAGGAATTTAGCTTGCATGTCTTACCCACCAAACACCACCTCCATCTTTCATAGTATTGTCGTCTAGATTTTTAGATTTATTTTTTAAAAATATATAATTAGTGGGGCCAGCTTGGTGGCGTAGTGGTTAAGTTCTCGTGCTCCACTTCGGCTGCCCGGGGTTCGCGGGTTCGGATCCTTGGCACAGACCTATGCACCGCTTGTCAAGCCATGCTGTGGTGGCGTCCCATATAAAGGAAAGGAAGATGGGCATGAATGTTAGCCCAGGGCCAGTCTTCCTCAGCAAAAAGAGGAGGATTGGCAACGGATGTTAGCTCAGGGCTAATCTTCCTCACACACACACACACAAAATAAATAAATAAAATTAGTTATTTAAAGTCAGTGGTTAATTATCAACATATTTTATCCATTTTTGGGTTTAGCATGTCAGTGCCAACACTCTTAGTCTTTTTGCCTGAAAAGGATTTGTTTTCCTCTGTTGTGACTGCCAGCTTACCTGGCTGTAGAATTCTTGGCTGATAGGTATTTTCCCTCAAGGCTCTGCTGTCTTCCGGCATCCACTGTGTGTGAGAGTTAGTGTAACTGTCACTTCTTTGAAGGTCATCTGTCTTTTCTCTCTGGTAGCTTTTAAGATTTTCCTTGATCTTCAATGTTCAGCAGTGTCACTGTAAAATGTTTCTTGGTTGGGTTCATTGTTATGTATTCTGTTTGGCATTTGGTGTACCCTTTGCACAAGTACCGATTTTCTTCATTCTGAACAGTTCTTACCCAGCATCTCTTTGACTGTCGATTCACAGATCTTTTCCTCTCGTCTATTCTTAAAATCCTAGTAGACACGTACTGGAGCCTATCCATATATCTTCCATGTCTCTTGACTGCTATATCATGTTTCCTTCTCTCTGCAGGTCTTTATGCTGCATTCTGGGTAAATTCCTCAGTATCATCTTCCAATCCACTAATTGTCTCTATTGTTCTATCCAAGATGGAATTAATCCTGTCTGTTGAACTTGTAATTAAAGTACTATGCTTTTCATTACCAGGCTTTCCAGTCTGTTCCTTTTCATATCCACGTGTTCTTGTTTCATTTTTCACTAGTTTTGTTTCACAATTTACTGATTATTTTTCTGGATAGCCTTTCTTCCTTTTTCTTTTTGAGGATTCTAAAAATCCTTCTTTTAAAGGAACTTTCAGATTCTGCTATTTTTCTCACTTAATCTGGAATGAATGTAGCCCAAATATTGACTCCGTTGGCTCCCTTTATTAGTGTTAATTTTCTTTAAGTGTTTTAGAATTTTAATTTTTGTGATGTCCATCTGGAGTGGTGCCACACACACTTCCTCTCTTTCCTCTTGCTGTCCCTTTCTCTCTCTGCTCACGCCTCCCTGTCTGGCAGCTTTGCAGTGGCTTCCAGTTAGGCCTTGGGGTCCCAGTCCACAACGTGCTCTTGTGTGGGTGGCTCTGGATTCCTGTGTGACAACGATACTGGGATACTGCAGATTCAGTCTCTGAGCCAGCTGGCAGTTTGGCCCAAGTCACGGCCACAAGGTTGTGCCTGCTTAGTCCTGCTTTTGTAGCTTCACATTCACCTGTGTCCTCACCTCAGGGACAGCTGTAGCTTTTTTCAGGTCCGAATTCCCCACCCCATTCAGGTTCAAACAATAAGCCTGGCTCCAGGCTCCAGGCATCTAAGGCGCCTTCACTCCCGGTGCCGTGGAGGAGTTACGCTGCCTGTCCTCTGGGCCTCCAGAGCCCCTGCACCCAGCTCACAGCTGTGGTGACTTACTGTGTTGTATTTCTGCTCAACTTCTAGGGCACAGGTATTTATTTCTTTGTTATGTATGTACGTATGTGCACATGCTTTACTTCTCTCTCCCCTTACTATCTTTTAAATTTACTCGTTTAAAAAATGTTATCTATAATTGTTAAATGTTTAGAGTCGAAGAGTGGAGGGAGGGACTTCAAAACATGAGCTCACAATGCCATCTTGATGCCCAGACTCTGGCGCTGGGGATGAGAATAGTGGTCGTTCCCACGATACTGCCTCTGAGACACCTGTCATTACTGCTGCTGCTAGATTGATGTTGGCCTTTGTTTCCCGTGTGACATCCGCTACTCTCCTAATACGGCTCAGTGCCTGACCACGCCCACTCAATATAGATGAATTCTCTCCCGAATGACTTTATTAAGCCCATCAGTGATTCACTTAGCAAGCATTTTTGTAATAAATTTGCAATATCCTCTAAAGAAATGGATCTGGAGGAGAGCCAGACTAATTTAGGAGGGAACATGGTTTAAAAATGAGTGAATCATTCTCAAAAGCACACAAGATAGCTATAGAAATATATTAACATGTTTCTCTCTTTCCACAGATTAAACTAAGATCCTTTGCAGATATTGAAACAAACAGAAAATTCCCATGGATTAAGAATCCCAACCAAGCTTTCAATGAGCTTATTTGCTTTAGCTTGGAGAGAATAGTCATTACACACTGCTGATTATATAGTGAGGAACCAGAGGTGAGAGTGGATTTGGTTCTAGAATGCCCTTAGCAATGCAGTATGCAAATCATGCAGCCACATAGAGACACATGAATTATGTAAGAATGTCTTAGGGATTCCCAGAGAATCCTCCATTTCCTTCATTAAAAATGGTTTAGTAAAGCAGTTTGAAAAATCATTGTTGGCAGGTCACTATTTTTAAGTGAGTTGTTTGAAACTTGTCTACATTTTTTTGGCTGCATTACACTTTGTGGTTAAGCTCTCTTGTCAGTTCGCAAGGGGCCATTTAACCCATAATTATGGAAGAGGACAAATAGACAATTTCAGTGTGGTATGATAAGAGCTAAGATAAAGATGTGCAGATGAGGAGCCCCTCACACAGGCTGTGGGGGTCAAAGAAGACTTCCTAGAGGAGGTAATGGCAGAGCTGAGCTTACAAGGAGCAGGACCACGTCAGGCAGACCGGGGTGGTAGTGGTGGGTGAGAGGCAGTATGTCGAGTATGAATAGAAGAGGGGGGTCAGGACATACACAATTCTCACTTTTCAGATGAATGGCATCTGTGCCCCTTCCTCATAGCACGCTTTTCCTTTGGGGACTTACTTCTCCTTATACCTCCTCCCCATTGTTGTACTATTGGCAGGAGGGCATATGCAGGTCCCTTCCTCCTCCTAGAGAGCCGAATGAGTCCATCTTCCCTTCTCTTACCTCAGTACAACCATGGCAGTGAACAAAGCTGTGCCATTCAGATGCTTTCTCCTACAACTTTGCTCTTGATCTAAGGCGGCCAGAAGACCTGGAGCAAATTCACTGCAATAGTAGCCTGCCTATTAGAACATTCTTGCTGTACTTCCTATTTTCTCTTCAGTACCCATGGTTCCTACCTCTTCCCAAGCCTTGCCTCCGTATCCTTTCACTAAATTCCTTTTTGCTTTAACTGATTAAGTGATTCCATTTTGGAGGACAGCAAGGAATTCAGCTTGGGTAAGGCACAGCATATGCAGGGGGGTAGCTGAGAGGCTGGAGGGATGGCAGATCAGAAAGTGTCCCATGTGATATACAGAGGCATCGAGGCATCGCAGCTTCATTCTCCGGGGCATTGGGAAGGCTCGGAGTGATTGTGAGCGTGAGCAGTTTCGTGTCATTTTTGCAGCAGCTCTGCAGTGTTATCTGGAAAAGGGAGGTCAAGGGAGAAGGCTGGAAGTGGGGAGAGAGCCCTTAGGATGATTGCAGTAATCTAGGCGAGAAGTGCTGACGGCTCTAGTTTCTAGGGCTCAGACGATTCAGGTATGGAAGGTAAGGGAGAGATGTGAGTCCTTACTGTCAGGCGTGGGGGCTCAGAGGATAGCGGAGTACTAGTCAGGGTCCTCCAGAGAAACAGAGTCAGGAGGAGACTTATTATGAGGAGTTGACTCACGTGATTATGGAGCTGAGAAGACCGACAATCTGCCATCTGCGAGCTGGAGACCCAGGAAAGCTGAGGGTGTAATTTAGTCTCAGTCCAAAGTCCTGAGAACCAGGGGAGCCAACGGTAAATCCCAGTCTCAGGGCAGGAGATGAGCTGAGATGTCCCAGCTCCATCAGTGAGGCAGGAAAAAAGGGGACAGATTCCTCCCTCCTCCACCTCTTGTTCTATTTAGTCCTCAAAGGACTGGGTGATGCCCACCATCTTAGTCCGATCAGACTGCTATAACTGAGTACCATAGACTGAATGGCTCATGACAATGGAGATTTATTTCTCACAGTTTCAGAGGCTGCGAGTCCAAGACCAGGGTGCCAGCACGGTTGGTTCTGGTGACGGCCCTCCCCTGGGTGGCAGACTGCCAACTTCTAGCCGTGTCCTCACATGGTGGGAAGGGGCCAGGGAGCTCCGTGGGTCCTCTTTTATGAGGGTACCAATCCCATTCATGACCTAATCATCTCCCCAAAACCCCACCTCCTAATACATTGCCTTGGGGGTTAGGATTTCAACCTATCAATTTTGGGGGACACGAACATTCAGACCACAGCACCGCCCCACATTGCGGAGGGTGGTCTGCTTTACTGAGTCCATTAATTCAATTACTAACCTCATCTGGAAACCTCCTCAGAGACAACCCGGAAATAATGTTCAATCTGGGCATCCTGTGGTCAAATTGACACACAAAATTAACCATCTCCGTGGAGCCATCCCAGAATAAGGCGATAGGAGGAGGGGGAGGGGTGTGTGTGTGTGTGTGTGTGTGTGTGTGTGTGTGTGGTAGTCACAGAGCTCAGTTGTGGTTCCAAGTGCAAACTCTGGACCAGAAACTCCCTCCCTGCTGCAGCAGCAGTGAGGCAACATCATCCACCAACTGTAGTGTTGACTCCCCTGGTCCATGATGGGGATCAGCTGGTAGGCCTGCTGGAGGTCTGAAAGGTGGGCATGGAGCCCAGTGGTGAGAGAGGGGTGTGGTGGGTGTTGGTTGGTGAGAGTTCTAGGAAGTTCAGGTGTAAGAAGCCAGGCTTCTCGCCAGCGTAAAAGCAGTTTCCCAGGCGCTCTCTCCTCCACCTCTCTGGTGGACCCCAGGGCTGCCCTGTCTTGTTCCTTTTCCCTTACCCCCAGCTGCTGCCACCCAAGCTTTCTGTCTCTCCGTGACTTGCTGAGAGGTTCTTGAGATGGTGGAGAGAAGAGTTTTGGTTTAGAATTGGACTGGGGCCCACACAAAAAGGGTTTGGCTTCCTTGGGGGCAGAAGTAGGGCTAGGAAGTAGAGCTCAGAAGTAACATCCTGCTAGTAATGGATCGATTGGTGCCAAGTTAGTCTAAGGCACCAGACTGTGTGCCCATATTTTGTCTACCTTTATGGAGCTCACACTCTCGGATTTCCTTACACTCTGGCAAAATAGTTTCTGGGTCACAAATTTCTGAGTTTTGCAGAAAAACACATTCTGGAAGCAAAGGGAAAGATTACATTCCAAGGGCTCAGTCTACGGGAAAAAAAGAACAACGCTCCTTTCTTCTTCATTTCCTTGAAAATGGAAAGTTAACTGTCTCTATAACCAAGATGCTCCGGGAGCTCATCTCTGGACTTTACTGTGAAATGCTTTGATCCCAGGAAATTTTTTCATGTCAGCTTTGGCTTATGGCTCTGGGAGGAACATGAGGTGGTTGTAGACGGGGAAGGGCAGATCCCAGAGATAGTTTTAAAGTAGATCAATCTGGTCTTCACTGCGGGACGTGTTTTCTTCAGCCTTATTCCTCTTCTGGCGCCCGTCACAATTAGTAACATGCTTATCACTTTGAATGATATTTGTTTATTGTTTATACCTTTCCCTAGATTAAGAGCTTCTTGAAAACATGACCTCAGTCTTACTCATTTTCCTTCTTTCTAGAGCCTGTCCAGAGACTGGCATCCAGTAAGAGCTGGGTCAGTGTTTGTGAACTGGATGGGAATGATTTTCAGAAACTCCCCCATTCTTCCCGCTTCCTTCCCCTCCCTCCCGTTTCAGGAAGGTCCTCCCGTTCAGACTTAATGACAGAGGAAGGGAAGGGGAGCATGTTCAGGGCTCTAGCAGATCTGATATCTTCGTATTCCTTATCTGCCTCTGATCCCTCCCCCAGAGAAAGAATGTATTGTTCAGGAAAGCCTCTGAAGCTCATTAACATTGAGGACTTAATAACCGACAATTGTGCACTTGCTTCTCAAAACAAATCCTTTGGTTGATAGGATAAGGCTCTGACTTGATTTTTTTCCTTTTCTGCTTCTCCCCCAATTCTCTTTCTCTCTAATCTCCTCTGCACCTCTTCCCAGTCATCTAGTCATCAAGAGATTGAATAATTCCTAGCCCCCTTTGGCTATTAGTAAACTGTCCTTTAGGAGTTATTTTGAGAGAGAAGCAATGGTCTGTATCTCTATGAGCAAATCCAAGCAGATGGCAAATTCTGTAGAAGAATTCCACTTTAAATAAGAGAAAGCAGTGAATCTTCTGAGGGACAAAAGAGAGGAGCCGAAGGAAGGACTCCGGGCCCCACACCTGCAGGCAGGCCCAGCCGGCGTGTGGCTGTGCCATCGCTGCCATAGTCAGTAACGTGCACTATGCTTGGATGTCCACCTTTCTTTTTGCATGTGCTTCATTTCCCTTTCTAATTTCTCCTTAGCTTCACCATCAAATGGCTTTGAAGAGTGCAGCACGTGTTGGCTGAACCAAAAGAGGAGGAAGAGAGGGAGCTTGTGCACAATGAGATTTGCACACAGGACTCAGAGCGTGAGTTTGCTGTACCCCGGGCAGTAATCCCCGACTTTTGGGAGGTGCAGACTCCTTTGAGAATCTTATGAGAACGATGGACTCCTGTCGGAGAAGACCGTGCGTGTGACAACATTTTGCATTCAGTTTCAGGGAGCCCGAAGGCTCCGTGGATCCCAAGTTGAGAATCCCGGCCTTGGCTCAGAATGAGGGAGAAAGCCTGCTGGTTGGTGTCCTCATCCCATCCAACCTGAGTCAGTTCCTTTGTGAGCTCATTTTTTTGTCCCTTGGGTTATTTTATTTCATCAAGGTCATTATGATTAATAGCTTACATTTATTGAATATTTGTTAGCACGTGATCTCACTTAGTCCTGCCAACAACCTCAGGAGTAACTGTATTATTTTCCTTTTGTAGGTGAGGAACCTGAGACATAGGAGGTTTAGCAACTTGCCCAGAGCAAATCCTCCAAAGGCAGCCCCTGTTCTTAATCCGTCCGCTAAGCACCTCCACGTTGTTCGTGTTCTGTCGCATTTGAGTGTGCGATTTCTTGACGCATCTTCGTTGTCTAGAAAGCTAAGGTGGCTGGTTTACCTGGGGTGATTACGGCCACGTACACTTGCATCCATTTCTGTGCCTCACCTTCTTTTTGGGCAAGCTCTTTTCTGAACTTCCAGCTGTTGTTCTTTTCTATGTTCTGGGCAAACCTGTAGGGAATACAGGGCCTATTTTCCTGAAAGTGAATGTGAAGAATCAAGTGATCTTGTTGGATGCAAACAATTACTATTGTTCTCTTTGGAGGACAACTGATCTCCTTCACTTCAACCACTATGAATTGAGCACTTACTGGATGCCAGGCACTGTGCTGGTGCTTCAGCACATCTGTCTCTTTACTGCTCCATCCCAGTGGGGAAATAGATGCTCTTCTCAAGAAAACATTGACCAAAAATCCTGGAGTTTTTTGAGACTTGGAGTTTTCCTCCTTAATAATATGAGTTTAGTGATTAGAAGTGGAAGGGGGAGAAGTTTGTCTCTGTATTGGGATGTAATTCTCATTAAGGAGCAGAGAAAAGGACTGGAGAGAGTCTTGGCTTGGCCTTCTGGTCACCCCTGTGACATTAATCGACCATTTTAGCTGGGAAAGCCATCAGCAGGTATGGTGTGGCTCTACAGGACAGTGCACACTCACTTTATGATGGGTGCCATTAATAAATGTCAGCAGGTCATTTTACTGACAACTACAGTGCATAACATAGAATTTTAAAAAATTGGGGACAAAAGGTGATATTAAGAATGAGTTATTATGCAGAAGACATCATTCACTTTTTTTCTTCTAAAAAGCATCCCCTTTTACTTACAAGTTTGTGGTCACTTTAAAAAGACAGTTTAACACATGCACTTGAGAAGCTTCGATTACCTATCACTCTGTGAAGCACTGCTTTTCATTTAGATCAAATGGCTGTTCTGCTAAATCAAATTCACTTCTTTTTGATTCAATGTTTCTTGTATTCATAAAAAAACTAAATATTTTGTCTCCATTAGCTGAGAACCTCGGATACAACGGAATGATTCATTAGATATGTTGAAAAGGAAATCATTTCAGTCTCTTGGAAGGGTTCCTGCTAAACCTAGGGAAGAGGGTCTCCTGACATAGTTCCTAACGTTTTTTTTATATTTTTTATAAAGACTTAATTTTTTTAGAGCAATTTTACATTCACAGCAAACTTGAGAGGAAGGTATAGAGATTTCCCCTATACCTCCTGCCCCTACACATGCATAGCCTCCCCCATCATCAACATCCTCCATCAGAGTGGTCCATTTATTACTACTGATGAACCTATGTTGACACATCATCATCCCCCAAAGTCCATAATTTATATTAGGGTTCCCTCTTGATGTTGTACACTCTGTGGGTTTGGACCAATGTATAATGATATGTATCCATCATTAAAGTATCATACAGAGCATTTTCACTGCCCTAAAAATCCTCTGTGCTCTGCCCATTCATCCCTCCTGACACCAACAACCTCTGATAACCAGTGATCTTTTTTCCTGTCTCCATAATCTTGCCTTTCCACAATGTCATAAAATTGGAATAATACGTTATGTAGCCTTTTCAGCTTGGCTTCTCTCACTTAGTAATATGCATTTAAGGTTCCTTCATGTCTTTTCATGGCTTGATAATTCATTTCTTTCTAGCACTAAATAATATTTCATTGTCTGCATGTACCACAGTTTATTTATCCATTCACCTACTGAAGGATGTTTTGGTTGCTTCCAAGTTTTGGCAATTATGAATAGAGCTGCTATAAACATCCACGTGCAGGTTTTTGTGTGGACATAAGTTTTCATCTCCTTTGTATAAATACCAAGGAGCACGACTGCTGGATCGTATGGTAAGAGAATGTTTAGTTTTGTAAGAAACTGCCAAACTGTCTTCCAAAGTGGCTGCACCATTTTGCATTCCCACCAGCAATGAGAGAGTTCCCGCTGCTCCACATCCTCGTCAGCATTTGGTGGTGTCAGTGTTCTGGATTTGGGCCATTCTAAAGGTGTGCAGTGGTAGCCAACTGTCATTTTAACTTGCATTTCCTTGACAGCGTATGATGTCATTCACTTTTTTAGGCCAGGAAGGCCTCACCAGGTGGGTCCCTCCCCACCCTTTTTCCAAATGCTAAGTGATGAGGAGTCCTGTACAGCGTGTGCTCTAGCCTTTGAGAACGCACCGCACATCCCCGGCACGGTGGAGGACAGGCCTGCCCACATTGTTCTTTGAAAACAAGTAATCTTCTAAGACTGTCATGTGAAATATAAGCACAGGGCTTGTCCCAGTGTGTGGAGCCACAAAGCACATCTGAAGAAGAGGCTTCCATTAGCTGTTTTAGTTCTACAAGTTAATCCATATTGCCCAGAGAGAAGAGGGCTGTGCTAAACAGAACATTTCCTTTTTGTTTTCATTTGTACATGGTCCCAAAACTCAGCAAAATTCTCTGTTTAGGTGGTGTTCGTGCTATGACACAAATGCACAGCAGGCAGGACATTCACCTCTTCTCCTCCCCGGTAACGTTTGTTTTCCCGGCAGGGAGAATGCAGCACGGGGCCAACATTCCCATGACCGTCCTTCCCTGTGAAGCCATGTGCTGTCTGTGCCTGAGTGTGATGCTGGCAGGGCGTTAGGGACAGCTGTTTTCTAACCAGCCCGACACAAACCAGGGCGAAGCTTTTCCAAAGGGCCAGTGGAGCTTTTGGGAGTGTAGCTGTGGGTGGGCCTGGAGCAGAGGATGGCTGGTAATTAATGATCATTGTGGCGTTGCTCCTTCAGGAGGTCGACTCAGTAGAAAACACACTGCCTCGACTTTGTCAGGGACAGATGCTGTCATCAGACACAAGGCTCTTGTTGTGCTAGTTTCCCTCTGATGGAAAAGCAAAGAGATTTCTATGCGTGGTGCTGACGGGGAGCGAGGGAGAGGAGGGCAGGCTGAGGAGGCTACTCCCTAAATAAACACCATTTACAAACACTAGCATATTTATTGGAATAATTTTGAAGACACAATTTCACTTAATACTGCAGTGTGAGGTCCAGCGTGAGGGTTAAAGTGTGGATTTCTCTCTGTGGGCTGTAGTTTTTAAGGGGTAAACTTGCCAACCTTTTAGAAAGACTAAACAGCCGTCACCTACTTTGTAGATGGTAGTTTTTTCAGAAATAACAACAGAAACACATTTCTCTCCATGGGCTTTCTGTACTACCCTCTTTTATCTTAAATTTTGTATCTTCCATAAACATTCAAGAAACAAGTCAGAAAACGCTAAGGAGGAATTCATGGGCTCAACAAGACCTTGTCTTACTGAAACCATGGCTGAGGAGTGAGCTTCCTCCCTGTGGGGGTGTGTGGTGTAGGTGCCTTACTAGCACCTGCAGCTGAGAAATGCTGTCTTTACCTGGTGGCTAGTTACAGGGGAGTAGGAAAATTGAAGGTCTCTGAATAGGTTGCAAAATTGAGAGAAACGTTTTACTCTTCTGGATTAAAAATAATTCTAGAAGTTTCCTTTTACTGAAGGTATAGGAACATTGAAGCTCTCTGAAATGGGTTTAAATAAATAATTGTAAGTGCCCTTTGATGTGCTGAGCAGTCCACCAAATTTTCATTGATAATCAAACTGATCAGGCTGTATGACTTGGCCAAGCTCCTTTTACTTCTCTGTGCCTCAGTGTCCTTATCTGTAAAATGGGGATACGATAGTGTGTCTTCATGGAGTTGTGAGGGTGAAATCAGTTAGTGGTTATAAATGGTGTGGCACATAGAAAGTAGGCAGTAAACGGTGTTAGCCTTTCTCCTCCTCCTCCTTCCTCCTTCTCTTCCTTCCCCTCCTCCTGCTCCACTTTTCTGCCCCACCCTTCCCCACCTCTAGGCTCTTCTTGTCACCAGACCATTGAGTATGTTACGGAACCAGGTCTGTTTTTGCCCTCCACCCAGAAAGCCTAACACCGAGATGACGAGATTGCAGCAGAGAGAGGGTTTAATCACAAGGCAGCCAAGTGAGGAAAATGGGAGAACAAGTCTCAAATCTGCCTCCCCGATAATGGGGACTCAGGGTGTGGTCCTGAGCGTGGTCAGACTTCATGCCTCTTCATAGGATGCATCTTCACAAAATGGCAGCGTTGGCATGACCCAAGGGTGGAGTTTTTAGCCTCTGCTCGGGCCCCATTGATGGGTTAGTGGTCTCAACTGGCCTGAAGTGGGCAAGGGGCTCTAATTCCTGAAAAACAGCTCACACACCCATTACCATGGTGACCCAGGCTCCAAGACGTTACCTATAGGAACCCAGTGGGAGTCAGATAGCATATTGCCTAAACAGCACAGTTAACAATGGGCAGGGGAACAACTAAAAGCTACAATCAGTAATTGCAAAAAGGAAAAAAAAAACTTTAGTTCCTAGCTACTTACTCATCAATGGCTAACTGTTTGCCGGTTTCAAGTACACAAGTGATCTGCCAGCCTCAGATAGTCTCATAATTTTCCACAGGAAAAATAAAATCCCCTTGAACGCGAATAAGACAAAGAAAGAAGAGACAACAAAAGAAGATAGAGAAAGAACCTGACATGGAACCTTTCTCTCTAGGCTTGCTGCCTGCTCTTCTTCAGGCGCTCTGTGCAGTCTCGGGGGCCTAGTTTTCCTGCTCCCGCCAGGGGGTTACCTGGCCGGGGAGGCAGGGCGTGGAGGCAGCCGTGCTGGGCTGGGGCCCCGGGCCGGATCTGGGTCCTCACTCTTCCTGAACGCTGCGTGCAGGGCAAGGCGCCCTACCTCCCTGGGACTTAGTCCTTCTGCAAATGCGAGGTTTGCACTGACTGAACCTTAGGCCTCCTCGCAGCCCGGGCAGCCTGCGGGTTCAAACCCTTGAGAACCTGGGAAGTGCTTGTGTAATTAAATAACTCCTGCCGGGAGACTTCCTCTGCGCTCAGGGCGGGCGGGGCAGGGACCCACCCTCTCAGGCCTTCTGCTGTCCCGGATCTGGGCTGCCGGCCTCTTGCAGGAGCACTGCCTGTGTGTAGGAGGGAACTGTCTGTCCCAGGGCTGTGGCCCTCATTCACCGCTGGGGCCACTCCACTCGCTCCCCTCCCCACCCGACTTCTTGGGATTTTCCCTCTGTGAACAAAGTAAGAGTGTCCAGATAAAGGAGCTGGCCTACCGTGAGCAGGGCCACCGAGCCCCGAGGGGCGGCACAGTCCCCTCTGCTGGGTGGAGCAGGCAGGGTTGTGGAGGCCGTTGCTGGGGGAAGAGATTCATTGGCTCTCTTTTTACCACGTTAATGATTTTACTGGGGGGGCGGGGAGGGCTCCCAGAGTCCCCACTGGCGTCCGCCCTTCTGATTGGCCCAAGAGCTGCACATAGGAGGAGCGCTCCCGCTGGGCCACCTGTGGCTCAGGGGCAGCTGCAGGAGGCGCTCCTGGGGTTTTGGCAGTTGTCCCATCTTGGAGAGAAGTGGCTCACTGGACTCAGGCCTTCCGGCAGTGTCCTGGGGGCCATCACAGGACAGGAGAAAGGGACAATTTTGGAACCTGAAGGGCACTGAGGGTAGAAAAACCATGAGGGCTGGGGTGGGGGAGGAGGATACAAGACGGTGTGCGAGGAGTCGATCTGGGGGCAAGGGCAGTGGACACTGTGTTAAGGCATCTGTTTCCCACTGGAGTAATAAATGCCCGTAGTTGGACCTCCAGGCGGTGGAGATCAGGTAGCCTCTTATCTTTTCTGCATTTCTGCTTTCTTGCCCTGGCTCATGGGTCTCTCCACCTGACCCCCAACATTCAGAGAGTACTGTTAGATTGTAAGCTTGCTTAGAGACAGTTTGGTTTCATTTCTTCTTACCGGCAAGGAAGCTGAGGTAGAGAGATGTGAAGAGAGATGCCCAAGGCCACACAGCAGGGTAAGGGCTAGAACCCACATCTTTGACCCCTAGCTCCGTGCCAAAGGGAGAGAAGGGGGAGAGAATTCAAGTTTATTCAGATCCTCTCAGTGCTCAGCACTGTGCTCTAGTTCCTGGTACGTCGGCTCTTTCATTTAATGTTACTCCATGAGGTAGGTATTACTGCCTCACTTTGCAGATGGGCGAGTTGGGACTTTGGAGAAGTTAATTAATCTGTGCTGATAAGTTGTGAACCTTCATCAGACAGATTCCAAGCCAAGTCTTCTGGACCTCCACGCTCATGTTCTCTCCTCTGGATCTTGCAATACATATGTCAAGCGTCACCATTACTCAGGAGACTGGTGAGTCAAACCAACATCCAGCCTTTCTCTGGCTCTTCTCCGGTCAAAGTGTTGCTGATCTGTGCTCTGTTCTCTTGCCATCCTTGGGAGGTCCTGAGTTTTAACCCAAAAATGTGGTTTACACAGGACTAAAGCTGAAATTTTGCGTTTGTTTCTCCCAGGTTTCCTAGCAGGGGGTGTCCTCCATCCCCAGGAGATATTTGACGGTACTTTTGGCTGTACAGTGATTATGTGGTGGTGCTGGCAATGAATGTCCTGGGATGAAGGATGCTGAACATCTTTGAATATTCTGGTGGTCCTGCACAATGGAGAAATGTCCTACTCAGAATACCAGTGGCGCCTTCTTTGAAAACACATCGTGTTCACTTAAAATGCGCATGCCTTCCCAAAGACTCTATATGATTTTCATGCTAGAAATTTCGAATGGGGGCAAGCCCTCAGGAGGATGATTTTTGGTGTGGAGAGCCTTCTTGCATTAGAGCATACTAGGAGATGACTGCATAGTCCACAGAGAAGTCTGGCCCTGCAGGAACATATCCTGTTATCACTTTCTCCAAGCTTCATTTTCCTTGTTTGTAAAGTGAGGATAATTATAGCACCTGCCTTGAAGGGATGTTGTTTTTTCTTTAATAAGTCAATATATGTAGAGTGCTTACAACAGTGTCTAGCACAGTTAATTCAACAGATGTTAGCTTTCATCCTGAATGTAAGATAATGCATTGCACGAAGCATTAGGACTGTTTTGTAAAATGCTCAACTATATGTCCTAAAACTTTGAAACTCCCAATGGTCCTATTGTTCACCTAAATTTAAAGCAAAAACAAAACAAAGTAAAACATTTTGATACCCTTAAAAGATCCACCCGCTACTGGAGAATAAGAATTCCAGTAGAAGTTGAGGAGTTACAACCAAATCAAATCGAAAGCAGACACACCCGTTAGCATTTCTCCAGGCCTCAGGGACGCCCCTGGGGCTGGGCTGGCTGCTCCCTCTTGTCGTCTGGAACCTGATGGACTCTGGTGTTTCTGGGGTAGCCTACCTGCCCTCACCTCACATGCTACGGCCAGGAGGAAGCAAGAGACCCTGGAGTGAGGATTCCTCTCACTCTTTCACTCTGGCAGGGCGTTGGGGTAGTTCCTACAAGTCTCTCAGCTGGATAGAGGGTTTAGGGCTGGGAGGTTATGCTTTAAAGAGCCAGGTCATTCTTAAGGAGTGTGAGAAGTGCGTCTTTGGGGACAGGTTAAACAGTAGGGAAGTAGATAAGTGATCTGCTGCCTCTTAACTAATGGCGAGCTGAAAGCTAACATTTCACCAGCTCCAACAGAGGAGCCGATGACCAAGCCATACACGGAAGATTACTCAGGAAAAGAGACAGCTGCAACTGGGAGAAGAGGAATTTATCATCACTGCACACACAGCCCCGCCAGACACACCAGCTCCTTGTTTGTCACTCTTACAAGAGGCACAATAATATTAGAGGTCAACACAACATTCTCTATGTGATAATAATCTCTAAAAGTCAATGTAATGACACTTTTCAGTATCATTCAATCTATTGAGGGCCCTTCCTATGATGGAAACTACTAAAGCCTGTGGGAGATGCAAAGAAGAAGAGAGAGACCCTAGCCTCAAGAGATTTACAATATATTAGAACACCTAAGACATGTATAGGTGTGTTTCTCAAAAAGCCATTCTCGGGATCACAGGTCTGTTACAAAGAAGATTCCCAGGGTCCAAAGCAGATGGAGCCTGGGAATCTGCATTTAAAACAAGTGCCCCTAGATCATTCTGATACACACTGAGGTCGGAGTAGCATTGGTCTGGAGTAAATGTGGGTACTAAGCTTGGGTATAAAGGCTTCACTTCTATGTAGCCGGATCTTGTCGGGGAGTGTCAAGGGATATTGAAAGAAGTATGCAGCCTATAGGCCTCAAGATGAGAAGTACACGGCAGGTGTGTTTGAAAAGTGGAGGAATCAGCATTGAGAGGTAAGGGGTAGCATGACCTTTGTGGCACCGGAGGAATAAATGAACATAATCCCAGTGTTTATGGGATGCCCTGCTGAGTTACTGGTGTATCCGTCATCAGGGCTTAGTCCTAATGCTTTCTAGCATGCCGTCAGGTCAGGAGGGAAATCCAGAGCTTTGCTTCTCCATAAATATTTACCAATGGATGTTTTGGGAATTAAAACATACCAGGAAATAGGCTTAATTTACACGTGTCTGTCTTTGTGTGGACGGGTTGGATAGCTTGGATATCTATTGGATAGAATAGATGGTGACTCTTGGTTGGTTTGGGGCGCTTCCTGTTGGGAGGTTGAAGGCTTATTCCTGGCAGAAGAAACTGTGAGCAAGTCTGAAAGTCAGAAAGGAGAATTTGTAGAGGGACAGTGGATGGAAGGAGGGATGCATTTGCTGGGAGGAGGAGGCAGTTCCGGGAAGCTCAGAGGTGGTTCTTTCCCTGGCCATCTCCCCGGGGGAGTTTGTGTGGTGGCACCCAGCACATGTTGTCCAGCCTGGGCTCAGGAGGCTAGTGGCAGGGACAAGAGTGTAAACCCTGGAAGTGGGCCTGTGGCCCAGCAGAAAGGGCCTTGCTTCTGAGACGGCGCGAGCTCAGAGAGAGCTCACCTTGGGCTGGAGTAGAAGTGGACGCGCTCCTCAGAAAGGGGTGTGGTCTGATCCTCTGGGTGGGGTGGAATAGGTAATCGGTGGAAGGGACTAGTTCATGCTGGAAGCCTGAGTCCAGTTAACTGACCTGTGGAGGATGGTGTCTTTTAGCTTAGCTAATGACCTTAACCCTGAGGTGCTTTCTCCCGCACCAAAAGTGGGGTGCATGATAGTAATGGGATGGAGGAGAACCAGAGTCCTAGGATGGGGACGTGACAGACTGGGGTGGAAGTCTTTGGACAAACCCTTTATAATTCTTCAGGTAGTAATGAGGAGGCGAGGAACCAGCAGCAAGAACCGGTAGGGAAGACTTTGGTTAGGGCCCGCCTTTGGGACTCTGCCTCTGGGGATCCTTTATTCTGAGAAGAAGAACAGACTTGTGTGGACGGGTGGTTTCTCCTGTGAACTGACGCTGCTTCCCCAGTCCTTGGGATGGTTGTAAATTAAGTGCTGCCGTGGCTCGAAAGCAAAAGAAACCCATTTTGCAGCTTTCCTGACTCCTGACAGGACGCTCGGGCTCAAGGCGGAACAAGCTGTTCCTGTTCAGGAGCTCCTCAGGCGTTTCTTTTTGTTGCTGGAGTAACTGAGTAAAGATTGGGAAGCATGTTCTCTAACCTGCGTGATAACTCTTGATCCGCCTGCCGCCAGGCACTGGGTAACCTCATCCTCTCATTGGTCCTGGGTGTCTTTTCGGCCCCCAGCATGTGGTGAGGGGATACAGGCTCCGTCATGCTGGGGGCTCAGCATTGCACGGTGAGTAAATAAGCAGAGAAGGGCTAGAAGAGCCCCACTGGTAGGGAACACCCGATAAAGTTGTTTTGAAGCAGGCCTGGGACCCCGAAAGCTCTATCTTAGCTCCACAGTGGCAGGATCTCCTGCAGGAAGCCCTCTGGTCCTGTACCCCCTCAGTTCAGCTGTTCCATGCAAGGGCACTCTGTGGGAGACTTCACTCTGCTAAGAGAGTGCCCCCATTCTCAGCATGGAGATAAGGGACCTCATTTATTTTTCAACAAGCACAACACAACAGGACGTAGCCATCCAGGTAAGTAAGTGTTAGCCTTTTCAAAGTACCTTCAAAGCACGCTAAAAGCCCTCTTGCCCCTGTGGCATTTTGTCTGAATATACTCGGTGGTGGCAAATCTCTGTACTTAGAAGGTAAATTGATTCTCGCAAATCATCCAAAGTCCTTAGGAGTCAGGTTCAGTGAATAAAAGTAGGTGATCAAACAAGGTTCAGTTATAGTATCCTGATATTCTTTTCTTCATGTAAAATGGCCCTAAAAGCAGTTACACCAGGGATTCCAATGTGGTGCCAAGAAATGGCAGACAATTTAGAATCGTCCTCCAAGGTGAAAACTTGCATGACAGTGCTATACTCGATGTATAAGGTCCATTAGTTTAAAAAATAGATAAGTCCCATCACTATTTCTCTCACATATAAAATTCACATCTACTATCATTTACCAATGAATACTAAATTTAGAGTTCCCAGTGAGAAGTGTTGTTCATCTAAAATGAATCTTTTCCCCTCTTTATAATATTCTTTACACACACATAAGGTGATTGAAAAGATTGGCTTTGAGCAAACAAAATTGCATTATGATTTTACCAGGTTTACTGATTTTCATGGACTAACAGCTCTTCCTCACTAAGTGCAGGTACAGCAAGAAGGTTTAAAGCAAACAATCTACATCCGTGGGACACCAACGTCGTCTGTGACAAATACTAAGAGAAAGGCTTTGTGTGAACCAGCCCAAAGTTGACTTGAAAAATTACTTATGTGTTTAATGAGACTTTTAGTGAGCATCTGAGTGATTTAAAAAGGTAACCCTTGGGGCTGTCGTGGTGATGTAATGGCTAAGTTCGCCTGCTCCGCGTCGGTGGCCCAGGGTTCTAGGGTTTGGATCCCAGGCACGGACCTATGCACCACTCAGCAAGCCATGCTGTGGAGGCGTCCCACATTCAAGGCGGAGGAAGACTGGCACAAATGTTGGTTCGGTGACAGTCTTCCTCAAGCAAAAAGGAGATTGGCAGCGGATGTTAGCTCAAGGCCAATCTTCCTCTCTCACACACACACACACACACACACACACATACACAAAGGTAACCCTTATTCATATCAAGAACATTCCAAATTTTTTCCTTGGAATTTGAAAATTTCAAGCTAAAGATGTCTGTCCTTGCTCAAGTAACACACTCTTCAAGTTGGGCAGTTCAGCAAAATCCAAAAGATAAGATTTGAATGGGACTGTCTACTCATGTCATCACACAGAGAAGCTAAATTGCTGGGCTGTTCCATGAAAGGACTGTTCAGTTCTCACTGCACTGCGAGCAGGTTTGGCAGAGGCTTCTCATTTCTGAACATGACATCTTGAAAACTGATTAATCCTTTCTTCAATTTACAATGCAGATATGTTTTAAAAAATTCTAATAGTTTGGAAGTTTCAAGTCCCCCTTTAAATCTCTGTCTCTTGAGAAACTGATTCATAGTATGAATATGAATATAAGAGATTAACCTGGATCATAATAACTGAGGGCTATTGGCATTCAGGAGAATTGCTCAGTAGGTAATAAACCCTGAGAGAGAAGGGGGGAGAGAGAGAGAGAGAAAGAGGGAGGGAGGGAGGGAGAGACACACACACACACATAAAGTATTAGGTTTTGCTTTAGTCAGTCAAGTAAAGAGGAAAATTCTACTCAAAAACACTTAAGTAATTTCAGTTTTCTTTATGTTACCTTGAAATTTCAAATGGAATTTTATAAATAGGAAAATTTTATACATAGGAAAAGAATTACTAGTCAGGTGATATTCAGTAGTTCTTTTAAATAAAAGCAAACAGCATAGCTAAGTGTATTGCCTAAAATTTGTACTATAAAGTATGTAAAGAACCTGTGTGGTTATTAGGGAAATAAGTGGTTTAGGGTCCAAATGTTGCTCTAAGAATTTGGTTTACTTCATTAAATGCCTTAAATTTAAGATAGGTTTTGCTGTCTTACTCTCCATCTGAATTCTTAGTCAGAAAGGAGTATTTTATAGCATATATGGAATGTCAGCCTACTTAAAAATAATTTATTTAAAAATTTTTAAATTTTAAATTATTAAATTTTTAAATATTTAAAATTTAAAAATAATGTTATTGAGAATATTATGCAAACAATATTAAAGAAAGTTTTGAAGCAGAAGTTACTCATGATATCATTATCCTAGCATATTTTTTCCATTTTTATGTATTATCTTTCAGCTGTTATTCATGTACATGCATATTCTTATCTACTTACAATCATTTTATATAAACCATTTTGTAATATACATTTTCATTTAGGATATCTGGAATAGGTATTGGCTAAATTATTTGAGAATATTCAAATAGAATAATCAAAAGAAATGGGATGTTTGAAACTTGTAAGATGTGTTAAGCACACATCACTATGTAAGTAAGTGAGTACCTTACGAAGGTGGGCAAAACTCCTGGGTGTGTTAGGCATGCAGAAAATGAGGAAGGAAGCAGCTTGTGAGACGTAGGCAGGATTCATAAGATATGTTAAATATAGATAGTAGGTAAATTACTAACCTGTAAGACATGTTAAAAATTAGAATAGAATATATAATGGAACAAACAGGAGTATTACTTTAGATAAAGAAGGACTAGAAAGATCAAGCCATAAGGTTTGGTCATTTCTGGGTTGACAGCTATGTCACCCTTAAATTGGCACCCATTAGTGATATCCATTAGAGTCCCACTACGGACCAATGTGTGTTCAGCCCGAAAAATGAAAATGAAATCCATGGTTGTTCAGCAGGCTATTTGGCAAGTTACAACTATTGGCCAGGTGTGCTTACCCTGTGTCTCTGATGGAGCAAGACTGCATTTTTGGCCCACCTCAATTCGGGTCCTTGTAACCACACCAGTAGCGGAGAAGGCTCAGGGAGGAGAGAGAAAGAGGGGACATGGGAACACTGCATAACTAGGATTCAGGTAGTATAGTCCTTCCACTCTGCTTATATCTTATCCTAAGTGTGTTGACCTAACTCATCTAGTTTCTTTACATCTTGCTGTGTGTTTAAATGAAGTTAATAAATTGCACAATATGAGCATGTTAATTGATCTACTTTGTAGTATGCTTGGAGGCTACCATATGACAAGATCATAAAGATTTTAAGAGTTATTTACTCTCAAAAGAAAAGGACTATGACTCCACTTCTGTCCAGCAAATGATGAAAGAATCTGTGTGTGCCAGAAGACAGAAGCTGATTGTGTAGCAAGAAGGTCTTGAAACAGCATAGTGTCTACAGGTGTTTAAATAAATGTTTGTTGAATGAATGAATGTGTGCCAGGAGTGGGGGCTAGCAAAGGAGCTGGGCAACATGAAGGGAGGAGAAAGAGGAAAAGTTATTAGGGTTTAACCTGGCTTTAAAGGATGTAAGTTAAGTGAGTAACATGGGACTGTACCTGGTACTCATCTCTAGGCCATTTGGACCAAAGATCCCTGGCTCTACAAGCTGAGAAGAGCCGACCGAGTGTTCTCCTGCAGTGGAGGGGACACAGAGAAAGGAAAGAGGGAAAAGCTGTGTGTCCCAGAAGCTGTATCTGCAAAAAACAATGCCTCCTTCCAAGTGTTGTAATTTACTTTATAACACACTGCAGAACAGAGGGGGTGAACTGTGTGTGATTTCTTGGTTGTAATCAGACATCCTAGGGTAGATGGAACATTTGCAGTATGTCTCCATTGGGGATTCATATTCCAGGGTAGTAAGTTAGCATTTGAAAGGTCTTAATTGGGAATTCACACCCGAGTCCATTCACACCCAAGCCCACTTCAATTAGGCTCATCTAGATCTGCCGTAGATGATTCCTTAATTATTATAGGGACTGTTAGAAATAATTTTTTATTGGAGAGATGATTGCCATTTGATTTATGTCCATTGGGTAGAAATATACACTTCCATGAACAGAATATAAGACTCTGGTGGGCCCAGAAGCCTTATTCCTTTTGAAGCGATATTGTTGGTTTAGAGTTCCAATCCCGTCCTGTGTCCTGCCACTTGATGGGAGATTCTTGATCAAAATAGGATATTAGCTGAATCTTGCCACTAGAATATCGCCCCATCTACCTGCGGTAAAACAAGTACCTGTTGGTGTGCCCAAGGAACAGAGAGGCGGGACCTCACCACACTAAAAGAGCAGATTATGTGACTCTTTTGGGCCTGCTTGCTAATAAACGTTTGCACGTGTGCTAAAGTGTGACCTGATACTTGCTGTCAGGGTAACATATTGTCAAGAACTGTGAAGGGCCTGAGACTTTACCCTACTTGCAAGCTAAGTTAGTCTGCCACACTTTCATGGATGCTGGTAGAGGACATGAGACTCTTGAGTCAGGGATGGACAGTTTATCACTTACAGCAAAAGCTGTAGCCAGAATATCAGCATTTTTACACCTGTTCCTTGAGCCTCAGTCCCCACAGGTGATAAAGGGGCCACATGACACCTACACGTGGAGTGGATTGTGTTACTGGAGATGACACCTGAGCTTAGAGAAACCAAATCTTTCACAATGAGAAGTCAGCTCTGGAGAGAGACGCTAACAAGACGTGCGGAATGTGTGAGAACCAGGGAGAATTGTCTCCCATCACATATGCCCTGGGAATAAGGTGTGGGGGAGGAGTCCTGTTCCTTCACCATCTCAAATTATTGGAGGGAACCAATATTCACCAAAAAGAACATGAAAACTGTGGACAGCCAAACTGTCCTAGCCCCTCTGTGGTCCCCAAGCAAAGCCAGCTGAAGTCTCCCAGCAGAAGAGGTGGGAACACCTGGTTGGGAACTTTGTTTTGACCCCTGCCCAGTTGGGGAAACCCCCCTAGTGCACAGGTGGTTGTGAGGAGACTCCAGAATCAGTAAGCTTTCCTTCGTCCGAGGAAGCTGCAGGGCCAAGGGCAGGCCCTTGGCAAAGCAAGAGTACCCCGTGGGCTATATAACCGGGCAAGAAGTCCAGCACTGAGTGGACTTCCACCCTCTATCTGCTGAATTTTCTGGATTCTGTTGGGTAGACTCAGATAAAAACATATGATCGTGTCACTGGCACTGAAAGAGTGTTTTACTGAAAGGGACAGAAAGTGTGAAAGTGGTCTTAGTAACTGCAGTCCACACGAGAGTGAACAGCAGTGTACAGAGATGGGCGGGGTAACCGAGGTTGTGGAGAAACTAACAAGCAAAACAAAACCTTTTCTTGTCTAATCATAGGAATTCTCATGTCCCTAGCAAAGGTGCGGACAGCTATCGGTACTGCACAAGAGAGCAGCCATTTTGATAAGCAGGAGGTTTGCGTGTTCTTATTGTTTTAAACTTACTTTAGATATCTACCTCCTTAAGGACTGGATCCTTGGGAGACACAAGCTGGGTATTCGCTGAAACTATCAGTTTCTAGATATTCAGTCCCTGACCTTGAGAGCAGCAAGTGGGAGAGGAACATTCCATCAGAGCAGACTGAGATTAAGACCTGATAGAGTAACAGATCAGTGTTAACACACCCAGTCAAGGGGAAACAAATGGCTTCTCTACCTGCCCCATTAACCGCAAGTCCCCGGACCACCCCAGGGGCGAACAACAGGAGGAAGAGGCTCCCCAGAACACCATTCAGCAGCTGCGAATGGAACCTTTAATTTCCGTGATACGTAGAGGAAAACCAGTTCTCTAGCTGATGGAAATGTTGATGGGCTCCACGCTGGGAACTTTCTTGGGGCCAGAGCGTGGCTGTCCCTTGGGGGAGCTCCAGGGATTGGTTTGGGGGCTGGCAAGTTCCCCCGGCAGCACCCAAGCATTTTATTATAATCATAAAGGGAATGAATGGCGCCCGTTTCGCGACACTCCCCTGGATCTGCAAATGGTTTCAGCCTCAGAGATTTGATAGTTTTTCTCAGAAGGCCCAGAAGAGGAGAAGGGACCCATTTCCGCCATGAACATGTGGATTCCTAGTGCTGAACCCTGGGGAAGGGAATGGGGGTCCTGTGGCAGGAAATGTGGGGTATCCACTCTGTCTGCAGGCGCTGCTCACAGATCGCGGTCTGCCTGGGTCGTAGAGCAGACGTCTCCCCTCTCGGAGCTGAGACCACTGAGCATCTGGGAGGGGCTGCTGAACGTGAGGCTGCTGTTGGGGCTCGCAGGCTTCCCACAGACGACTGTGCCTCTTGGGAGCTGAGAGAGCTTTCTGCGGTCCCAGGTCTGCTTCAGAATGTACTTGGTACGTAATAACGTCAGACGGTTATCACCCACCCTATGTTCTGTTCCAAGTGCTTTATATGTATGACATCACTGAAATCTTCAGAACCTCTCAGTTTGGTATTGGACATTGAGGCGGAGAGTTTGAGTAACTTGCTCAAGGTCACCCTGCCAGTAAAGGGGAGAACCAGCCTTGGAGCCAGGCAGCGAGCTCTTCACCTGCGGGATGTCTCCCTTTCTCATGGTCGCACTCAGTCACTAGTCACCGACGGACAGGCTGCTGATGACCAGGACCCTCTTCTCTGCGGAGATTGTCCAGCTGAGCTGGCCTGACCGCGCGTGGATTTCTGTACAGCGCCTGCTCCTGGCCTCCTCCAGGCTGGGCTCTGCTCGCCAGTCTGGGTGCCCTGTTGCTCTGTCCTCCTGCTTTACTGGAATGTTCTGATGCTGCAGCCTCCAGTCCTGTATTCTGGTTTCAGGGCTGGACTCTTCCTAGTAGGGAGGGAGGACAAATTATGAGCTCCTGTGCTGCACAGCCAGCCCTTCCCTTACAGTTGGCTGTGTCCCTTCCCACAGCCCTGAGTTAGCTGTGTCCGAAGCTCAGCTACTGAACCTGCTTTGGCTTGCAAAGCATCAGAACTGCACTGTGGTGGGGAGGAAAGAAGCTTTGGGACCTGCTGAGCTGGGTTTGAGCCCCATCTCCAGCGCAGATCAGCTGTGTGACCTTTAGAAAGTCACTCGTCTTTAAACTGGGGCTTACCTTGGGGAGAAAAGATGAGTTAGCCTTTGTGCAAGCACTCACAGTAGGACTCAGCACACAGTAGGCTGTCAGCTAATCTCTGGTCTCTCTCCCTGCCTTTTCTATATGAAATAGAGCTACTCAGAGTCAAGAAGTACCTATTTAGCCATAAGCCCTGGGAACCTCCTGTGTTTGCTTAGTCCCTCAGGGGAGGAACTGTGAGCGTATGTGGGTTAGCTGTGTGAGCGGGTAGGACCCTGCAGTGTATACACCAGACCATTAATAATGATGTGGCTTGTATGTTTGAAAGCTAAGGATATGTTCATACAAAGCCTGAGTATGTTTTTACCGCTCCACAAACCATTCATCCACCTCAGCAGGACGTTTTTAGTGCCAGTTTTAGAATTTTTATGTTTTCTCTTTTCTCCTAAAAAAGTGATTTACATTGCAAAGCAGTTTCTGGCCTTGGTAGGCTGTTGAGTTGGTGCCTGGACATTTTTTTCTTTAAGTTTATTAAAGAGCGAGATCCTGAATCCTATGAATTTTTAAAAAAAACTCAGCTCCAACTACTTTTTGAGCATAAAAAGAAAATAATTGGTTATAAAATATGTACATAAATTTATTTGTCAGGATCCCTGCCGAGACCTGGGGGGAACTGTGGGAACATGGAGACCTGGAGCATCCCAAGAAGGCAAGGATGAGGCGTTCCTGCGGCTCTCCAGGGAGGGCTGGTCCCGGTAGGAGGTTGGGCCTGGGTTGGCTCAGGGGTTTCCAGGAAAGGAAGGCTCTTAATGCTGTCTTTGTCTGCCCAGAAAGAGGGAAATTTAATTCATTTCATCACTACCTTCTATCTGAACATGAGTACACCAGGGGAGAAAATTATGGCTTTAGGTGTTTTTGCCAAAGTGATTTGAGTTCCATCCAGTTCTGTTATAATGAAAACTGCCCTCCTTAATTGGATCGAAGGTATATTTAACATGCTCATCACTGGCAGAATCAGGAGCTGCCAAATTCGAGTCACATCACTGTGATGTTGGTCATTATTAATGCCCGCATTTTCCAGATGAAAAAATAGAAAAATATTTTGAACAATGCCTTGAGCTATCTACACATCAGAGGCTGACCTGGGACTTAGAGCTTTTGACCTCTTGATGGTTTATGAGTTTTATTTCACTACTTTCCTTTCTCTGGCCAGTTTGCTGCTATTTGGACACGGAAGCCAGTGACTTTACCACTGACAGCCAGCAGGACCAGCCTCATGGGTGTGCGTGTGCAGTCACGCAGGGCCCTGCACTTAGAACAGCTCCACACTTGGTTTATGATCTGCTGTGGCTATCTTGAAATTCTTAATACTTTTTGCAAAAGGGGCCCTGTGTTTTCTTAATACTTTTTTGAAAAAGGGGCCCAGATTTTGTAGTGGGTTTTGCAAATTGTATAGCCAGTCCCAAAGGCCAGATTTAACCCTGTTCATTTGCCTGGCTAGCTAAGGGGCTCTTTCCTCCACCTTTCCCTCCTTGTCCCTCTCGGTCCCTTTAGTGCCCTTCTGGTGATGTACGTGGCTGTTTCACCTTTCTATCACAGCCTCTATCGGTTACCTCGGAGGTTTGGCCAATGTGGGAAAGGCTGAGGGCTGTGAGTGTACAATCCGGATTTGACCAGGGGCAGAATGCTCTGTTACTCAGGCCCCATGGAAACTCTAGGGGCCCATGTGCCCTTTAGAGGAACGCTGAAAGTGGCAGTGTTACCCACAGCCCTGAGGATTCGTATGGCCACTTAGTAAGGTGTCAGTGTGGTCCTGGGGTGGGTGGTTAGAGGCGTTATTTTGAAAGAAAAGAGCAACTGGACTGGATGTTGAGGTCGATGAGGACACAAAGCTGCAGAGAGGAAAGCTCTGTCTTTACTAAGTCGCACGGGCAGCGGGGACGTGAAATTGGGCAGTTTCTCTTCCTTCTTTGTCCACATTAGCATACACTTTCTGGCAGTCCTCCCTGCTGAAACAGACATGACGCCGCTCTGTTTCTCTAGGTCTAACTGTCTGGGGTGCTTCTTTAGGCAGGACTTTTGCGTGAAGTGTCAGGGCCCGTGTGGATTTCACAGAGCGGGGAATCGCAGTCCTGGTC
The DNA here is from genome assembly GCF_057802395.1 of Ceratotherium simum simum. Classification (NCBI taxonomy): domain Eukaryota; kingdom Metazoa; phylum Chordata; class Mammalia; order Perissodactyla; family Rhinocerotidae; genus Ceratotherium; species Ceratotherium simum. The sequence continues at coordinate 90,718,035 of NC_141903.1, forward strand.
TGTGCGTGAGGATCGAGGACCTGGTCACAGTCACACACGGGTGCAAGAGAACACATAAGCAAAACCGGGCATAATAGAAATCTGGACGCAGAAAGGTGGAGCAAACAGGGCTGAGTGTGCGACTGCACGGCTTGCCGTCAGCAGGGCGTGGGGCAGGATCCACAGGGTTGTGGGGTTGTGTCTGCTCCGAGGCTTGCGTTTCTTTTTTATTTTTCTGAGCAGGGTTGGACTTTTATTTTTTGGATCTTTATTTTATTGAGGTCACATTGGTTTATAACACTGTAAATTTCAAGTGTACATCATTATATTTCGACTTCTGTATAGACTGCATCATGCTCACCACCAAAAGTCTGGCTGCCATCCATCATGGTACACATGTGCCCCTTTACCCCTTTCACCCTCCCCCAGCCCCCGCCTCTGGTAACTACCAATCACCAGATTCTGCGTATCTATGTGTTTTCACACAAAGGCAAGGAATGGGCTAGCTCATAGTCTTCACCTTGGAGTCTACCATGGGATTTCTTTAATTAAAAAAAATTTGTTTTTCTCATTTTAAAGATAAAAATTGGTCTTTGTGTAAAAACTTGGAAACTATGAAAAAGAATAAAGGAAAATTATTCATAATCCCATGACTCAGTGACGATCACTGTCCTCTTTGTTTAAAGGATTTTTTTCTTGTAAAGGAGCAAGTCCTCTGTTGCATTTAAAGGATGATTTTACATACAGATTTCATGTGCTCATCAGTCTCTCGCGTACGTGAACGGTCCTTAAGGGATGAATATCTTCCTGAGAGGTGCCTTCTAAAAACTATTTTGCATCTCTTCCAACTAGATTGTTATAGGAGCTTGTGGAATTTCTTTTTTCTTTTCTTCGTTGTGGTGGAAGAAGCTGTTTGTGCATTAGGTTTGGTCTAATGGAAACTCAAAACTGACTTAGCTAAACATCCACCCTTCTCTTTTCAGGAGGGAAACTGTTATTCAGGTGTCAAATCAAGTTTGAACTGCATAACCAGAGCCTCTTCAGCTCGTCACCTCCCTCTGTTTGTCCAGCTTAAATCTGTCTGGCTCACTGCGAGTGTCCTGTCTGAGGAATGGGTCCTGTGGATAAAGACCTCCCAGACCTGCTTGGGACCTGAGGGTCCCGAGTACTGGTGTTGGCAGGAGAAGTGATTTTCCTGTGGCCTATGTTTTCTTTCTTTAGTTGAAAAATCGTTAAAGCCCTTTGTGTTTGTCTGACCTGAAAGACAAGGGGACCTATAGTTAACTTGAGAGTTAAATTATAACTTAGTACCTTCTGTGTGAAGACTTCTTAAAAAAAAAAAGAAAGAAAAATCATGCCTAAATGGGGTGGGGGAGAGCCTTTCTCACACATCTGTTCCTTCTGCCTTCATCTCATATCTACTTCAACCTTGAAACAGAATGATTTGTTGTGAATTTGGATGAAAATGACTATTTGCTTTTTTAATTTTGTTCTGGAGTTTTCAAAGTTCAATTGAATTTATTCCACTTAATTCAACCAGCAGTTCAGCATTAGAGGCACCTGCCTGGAGGGTCGAGGAGAGCAGAGGAAGGGTCAGAACAAAGCAGAGGCCCCGGTGAGCACCCCAGGAGTGAGAGCACCCTAACTAGCTGGGTAGATGGCATCTTCTTCCTGACATAAACGATATGTTCGTTATCTGTGGTTCATTCTAATCACAGACCGTTGTACTTTTCCTTGACAGGGAGGGTCCTGATGTGAAGGCGCCGACCTCACTAGCAGTTTTCTCCAAGGGCTGACGCTGAGCCGGAGGCTCCTGTCAATCGGCTTGGGTGTACTGTGGCATCACCCCAGGTTTGCTGGGGAACACCATTAGGTCCTCTTTGTCATTTTGGGGTTTCGGAAGCCATCCCAAGGGCTCTGGTCAGGGGGGTCCCCAGGAACATCTAGATTGGTCTCCTTGCTCCCCCTGGAATTTCCCTAGAACTGTCAGAGTCCTTGCAGGCCTGTGGTGTGGTGACCCCTCTGGGGCGATACGGGTCTCCAGTTCTAGCCTGTGGATACAGACAGAGAGGACACGGTGGACTGACTGAGGCCACATCTTCTGCTGGGCTCCTTGACACTTCCACAGGGATGGGCCAGGAGGCCCTCGCCACAGCTTTAGGTTTCTGGTGGTTTTGAACCTTTCAGTTTCTTTGTATGTCTGATGAATGAATGACCACTAAATTGTCATAGTGAGGAAGCCCGACCCCCTTTTGACGTGCTAAGTGTTCCTTAACATCCCTTTGTGTGATAGCCTTCACTTGTAGGAAGAAGTGAAACACAGATTAGGTAGCGTGCCTCCTTTAGGTAGTGTGTGAAGTTCCCATGGATTAGGAGCCTAGGCCTTTCCAGTCACAGACCTGTGTCCTTAGGCCCCAGAGCTCACTGTGGCTCTCTTAGCTCATAAGTCTTCCTTAACATAATCAGTGCGTTTCAGAAATGTTGCATGGGAGAACTGATTTTTGTCCAAAGCAATTCTATGTCTATAAGGCAACAAAAGAGCTATTTCTTTAAAAGAATCAAGTCTTGCATTATTTTCTAAAGAAAGCCATGAGTCTCCATTCATTTTGTCTTCTAGCTTAAATCTTTCAAAGTGGAGCACTTATATATTCATTAAAAATTAGGCTAACAATTATCCGTAAAAATGATAACTGTGTATCTGCTAATTATGTGTCTTTCTAAAACCGAACTTGAAGAGTTCTTTTGAATGCCACATTTGCGTCTTGAAAAGAAGATATTATTTATATGCATTTCTTTGGTCCTCTGCTCTTTTGGCAGACTTTTGCTGTGATTGGTAGCATTTTCCTCTCATCTTCCATTTTCACATGTTAATCATTAGTCATTCCTCATGACCTCTCCAGGCAGCAGTCCAGAATATAGTTCTTAAGGGCTGCCCACTCCAACAATAGTGGGGAGGGGCTCTGAGGGTTACAAATGACCTGGGGTCATGTCCGGGGTCAAAAAAGATGAAAGGTTGGTCTAGTGGTCAGCCTCCAGGTCCTGGGAAAGGTAGGCCTGTCCAGGCTATGGAAACTGAGAAGGAAGACTGTCCCCGTGCAGTGCTGGCTGTGCTCAGGAAGAAGGGCTTTCAGGATCCCAGAAAGCCCTTTGATTTGCTGCCTGTTCCTCATGATGTTTAGTAATAAACAGAGTTCAATGGCCAGTCTAGACAAACAAATCACGGCCCTGGCAGAGCCTGCCTTCTGATGACATGTTATGTCTTTGCAGTGTGGAGAGGAAGGGGCCAGCTTTGAAATTCTAACGCGGCGCCTTTGTGAGCGAGCAGCAAATAGAGAGGCTGAGACCGGGATTCAGACAGACAGACCCCGCTCCGGCCAAATTAGAAGGTATCCCCGCCTTGTGGCTGTGAGTTTCCTGCCCTGTCTCCTCCGGGCGTTAGGAAGCTGCCCCGAACTTGAGCGAAATGCGAGAGGTTTAAATATGAATATTCCCGGAGCCCTCAGGGCAGACTCGACCACCTGCTTCCCCGCTAGCAGCTGTCCTAAACAGTTCTCGCTGGAGAGATACCATTTTTCTCTTTAAACAAAATATTTCACCAAAGTTGGATTTTAACTGAGCCAGAAAGCTTTCCAAGATATCCCATGTTCACTGGCCAGCGTCATCTGTCATTTGGAGGTGAGGCGACATCTCAGAACCTCCTCGTCTCCTTGTTCTCCACTCGGCAAGTTGTGTGTTATCGGCACGCAGGACCAACAGTAAAATCCCATTTCTGCTGGGACTAAAGCAGGAAAAATGTAAGAAAGGGCTGAGCTCACTGAATTCTCTGTAGAATAATCCCCACCCGAGGGAAAAGAGCAGCTTTATTTTTTCCCGAACATGTGCTTCTTATAAATACAGTCCAGGATGCTAAACTATGTATACAACAAAGAATGCTTCGAGAATGTGGTTGGTAGTATTCTTCTAAGAATGTATTTGGGCTATTTTCCTTTTGAAATAATTCGTTTTCGACATTTATCAAGGGAGGTTCTTTTACAATATTTAAATACATTTTTCTTTGCCGGCATCGAATTGTTTACTCAATGTTAATGGTTCGTCACAAACATTTACCGAATCTCTCTGTAAACTGTCCTCTAAATTAGACCAGAGGGTTCAAAACTCTGACTAACTCCCTTTTGGTATTCAGCCTTTTAAGGTAATCTCTCTGCTGGTATCCGTGCAATTAACTGAGAGCATTTTAATAACAGGGAATAATAATTGCTGTTTGCTTATCATTGAGAGGAATTTCCCCCCGTGCATTTATTTTTAGGGAGACTAGATTGTCGTGTAGCACAGCGATGCTGATAAAGACTTTAATTACTGTGTGAGAGATTTTGATGGATGAGGAACAAGAATTTGCAGTATTTTTGCTTATATTTTCTGGAGAATTAAGAATCTTTTTTTTATTTTTTTTATTTTTTATTTATTTATTTTTCCCTCAAAGCCCCAGGAAATAGTTGTATGTCATAGTTGCACATTCTTCTAGTTGCTGTATGTGGGACGCGGCCTCAGCATGGCCAGAGAAGTGGTGCGTCAGTGTGCGCCCGGGATCCGAACCCAGGCCGCCTGCATCGGAGCGCATGCACGAGAATTGAGAATCTTAAATTCCTACAGTTGCTGAAAATGTAGGAACTGCTGCAGTAAAAGGTGTTTCTATAGACAGGCATAAACCTATAAAAATGTTTATGTGTGCAACAAAATGTTCAGAAAGGAACAAATGATCAGGGATAAAAACTGAAAGCCTGTGCTTTTCGGGGGAAAGTTTTTGTCATGGACATAAATGAATTCCTCTACAGACCCATCTGGGAAAAAGAAAGTGCTTATTTGCATTATCCTATTTTAGTAGAATGTTATTTCCATATATATTTTTTATTAAGGAACAAACACAACCAGTTCTATATATTAATTTTAATTTTAATTGAACGTGAATTATACCTGATCTTACTGTAACATTTACCCCAGTTCTAAGTTCAAACTTTCAAATTTTTAATAACTTAATGCCCGTATTAATTAGATTTCAGGGATCAAGAACTGTATTAAATAAGCTTGATTAATATATATGTATAAATGTACTTGTGATACTAGAACTGCAATTAATAGAATGGAAGCATATTAAACCATTTCTTGGTTACTGCCAAGATTCATCAGTCTGAACTCTTTGAAATTCGAGGGGTTCTTTGTCATCCTTCATCTGGGAAAGTAAATGAGAGTCAGGTAGCTGCAGAATTTCAAAGCCAGAATGAGAGAGTTCACCAGTCTCATCACATTAATTCATTCAACAAATGAGGGCCTACTGTGTGTCAGCCTCCGTGCTGGGTGTGGGGATTACAGTGGTGAGCAAAACCAGATCAGCTCCTGCTCTCATGAGATGGATGTTGGAGAGAATTAAAGCAATCAGATTTGCATTTTGAAATGCTTAGCCTCATTTTTTTGAAGTTTTAAAGATAATTATAATATTTGAGTAAACACCTGGAATAGAACCTTTTAATACCAGGAAAACTAAAAAGGTGACATGTATTCAGTGATGGGACTATTGCTTAAATTTCCAAGAAGCTTCCTAATGCTACTATGGTTTATATTGTTTTGTGTTGTAGAAGTTAAAAAAGAATGATACCACAGATTTCCCACCCACCCTTTTCTAGATTTATTTATTGCTCTGGTGAAGCTAAAATTTTTGCTGGCTTAATTAATAGTTACATAAGGGGTAAGAATTCACAAGCAGTTGAACGTCACCTCTACCTCGACATCCTGTTCTCCTTGGAAGCTGAGCGTTTCGTCTAGCTGATTCAAGGGAAAGAATTACAACGACCCAGTCCTTGCCTGCCTAGATCCAGTCATTTGTGGGGTTCTGGTGGGGGGCATCTATGTTCGCCAGTGGGAGGGGCTGGCAGCACTTGCAGAGTGGGTTGGGGGAAGCCTCTGGCCTCTGGGCCGGGGTGGCACTGTACGAGATGTCCTTCTCCCTCTGGTCTTTAAAGGCTATTGGCCTCAGTGCCTCCTGGATTCTGCTGTGTCCACTTGGCCTCTCCCTGCCAACCTCCCCTCCCCCGCAGTACTCTACGTCCTGGTGTTCCAACCAGGGCACCCTTTCAGGTCTGTCTGCCCTTTCTCTGCTTTTCCACACCCTGGTTGTGGGGTGGGACTCTCACAGACACCTCACTGGCTCTTTCTGCCTTACCCCTTAGGGTGCTGGCAAATGAATGGCCTCTAGGAAAACTTGCTGCACAGGGGTGTCAAGCACAGGCTCCACTGCTCTGGGATCCTTAACGGAATGGAACTGAGGCATGGGGGCAGGGAATAGGGGGCACGGCGTGGGGGCAGGGTGTGGGGTGAGGCGTGAGGGCAGGGAATAGGGGGCAGGGCGTAGGGGGTAGGGCGGAATAGACCTGCAGTGAACACTATTGCTCTCCTCTGTCATTTCTCAACACTTCTCTCCCACCCAGAAAGATTTTTAATCTCCTCTCTTCCCAGTGGAGAGAAAATGTGTTTTTTTAAAATAATTATTTATGGATAAGCTTTATATATAGATTACTTAGGTCTTTGGCTCTTGATACTCAAAACTAAGCTTTTGAACCACAGAAAAACTTATCTGTTAAAAAGCCTTGCTTTTGCAAATCAGAAGGGTCTTGGTTTTCAAGACTATTGTCTCTACAATGAGTTTAAAAAATTGTTGTTTAGAAAGGTGATTGCTTTATTTGTTCTCACTGTATTCTGTCCTTTCCTGAGGCTGTGAACCTCAGCCTCAAATTCAGTTTTAATGGATGAGAAATGAGGGGCAAGTAGAGAAGTTCGTAAGGGACAGAAAGTGAATGGGGTAGTGATTGGAAGAATTTATTACGAACAAAAACCCTTCAGGAAATGTTTCAAAAATATTCCCCTGCCGTGCCTAGAATTGGAGCTATCTAGTAGACTCTCAGGCTTTCTTCATCCAGGGCTTCGCATTGTCTTCAAAACCTCTGAGATGTGCCACGTTCTTTTGTTTACAACTTTCTTAGCAAGGTCTTTATTGAGGCCAGTTCTATATCTGGCCAAAATTTATGGCCTAATTTGTCCTGAAAACGGTCTTTGTTTCTGCTTTCTATCCCTCCACGGTGGCGGTGAACTCTGCCGAGTGTGAAATCTCACTGCAAAGCCTTTTCTTGAAAGTGATTCCGACCATCGAGGAGCGGACGATTTAATTCCTCTTCAAAGATTGTTACACAGAATGTAGTAGAAATTGAGACATGAACTGCACGTCATGAAGGAGAGAACACAAAACCAGGATGGATGTATTTCAAGCCATTGGAGGCTCCGCTCAGCTCTCTATTAACTTCATTGTAAAGAAAAACTAAAGAGCAACACTGGTCTAGAACATGCCTGGCACATAGGGAGTGTTCAAAAGTATACAGAGCTTTCTCGACCTAAGACATGGTTATGCCCCAATAAACCCATCCTAAGTTGAAAATACTGTTAAGTCAAAAATGCAATTAATACACCTAACCTACTGAACATCTTAGCTTAGCCTAGCCTACCTTAAACGTGCTCAGGACGCTTAGATTAGCCTACAATTGGCCAACATCATCTAACACAAAGTCTATTTTACAATAAGTGTTGACTATCTCATGTAATTGTTTGAAAACTGCACTGGGAAAGTGAAAAACAGATGGATACAGAATGGTTGTAAATGTATCAGTTGTTTACCCTTGTGATTGCGTGGCCGAGTGGGAGCTGCAGCTCCCTGCCCGGAGTCACGAGACAGTATCGTACCACATATCACTAGCCCCGGAAAAGATCAAAATTTAAAATTCAAAGTACAGTTTCTACTGAATGCGTATCGCTTTCACAGTGTCGTAAAGTCAAACCATCATAAGGTCGGGGACTGCTCACAGGTCAGTAAGCAGAGCCTGTGAGACAAGCAGAGCTGTCACCCACCTCGTTTTTCTGGAAGAAACCGTGAGGCACGTTGACTCTTCAGTATAAGGGAGGAGATGGGCATTGGTTCTTGTTCTGTAAGGTGGGTGTTAATCGAACCCTGGAGCCTAGAGAATTTTTTTGTTGACTGTTAGAAAGTTTTGCTTGCCCCATCGTGTGGGACAAAATTTTTCTGGAATCTCAAAGGATACTACAGAGCCCTTTACCATTCCATCAGGCAGGGAGGCAGAATGACAAAGTACAAAACCAGGAAAGGTTCGGGCCTGCCACACTTGCTGCTTCTTTCACTGAGATACAGTGTGGTAGAATGAAGAGCGGCCCCGAATTCTGCCTCTGCTGTTTCCTGGCTGTTTGACCCTGGAGAAGTAGCTTAACCTCTTCGAACTTTAGTAGCCACATCTGTGAAATCGTAGGGTTGTTGTGAAGATAAGAAAAGATTAATATATCAAGTACCCACAAATCGAAGCTATAGTTTGTGTTTTAAATAATAATCGTTTATTTTTTTACATTTTCCAAATATATAAAATTATATGATCATACTGAATATGTTCTTTCAAACTACAAGCCTCACCCTCCCCCATACATTTGCGAGTTGCCCCCTCCCCTTGAGACTCACTGAATTAGAATTTTTAAATCGACCCTCATGCTCATGTGGAGTTGGAGTGTATACTGCAGAACATTATAACATAATCAATCTGAATGTCATTACCATTCATTATCCTTAAAAGTGTTTATGAGACAGCTGTATGCTTGGGGCACTGTCTAGATGGATCCATAGCCCTTGATTTCTGGCACCATGCAAGCCAAGATGGTTCTGCAATAGTCAGACGTGAAGGCTTAAAGACTGAAAGACTGGCAAGATTAGGTCACAGTTAAGGCATTTTCAATGCACACAAGCAAGGGGAAGGAATACTTGGGATCAAGTGGAATATAGTGAATATTGCAGAGGGACGAGAATTGGGTGTGGAGATGAGTAGTGGTTAGTTAGTCTGGAAAATCACAAAGGTGGAGATTGGGTTTTGGGAACTGCTTCAGAGAAAGGAAGGACACAGAGGGAGTTGGTCTAGCCAGTTAGGGATAAATCCAAATTGGGGTGGAATGGTCAGATAAATCATGTGATTACAAAGATTAGAGGAGCCATGGAGATCTTCTGATCCTACCAATGAATGAAATATTCTGCACCCATTGTGTCCTGGCCCAGGGCTACAAAGAGAAATAAGACAATTCCTCCTCCCCAAGAGCTACCACTCCAGTGTCTGGTGTGTCAGTACAGCATGTTGTGAGTATTCTGGAGAAAGTGACTAGTCCGATGAGGGAGGGGCAGATACTTGGGGGAAGCTTCACAGAGGAAGTGACATTCTACAGACAAGTAAACTGAGGCCCAGAGAAGCCAAATAAATTGTCCGAGAATACACAACAGAGTAGTGACAGAGCTGAGATGCCAACCCCAGCCCTCTGCCCTCGAGCTATGGCTCCATCGGCCATCGCTGACACCTGTTTGTCTGCCTGAGGAAAGCGAGAAATCATGTGGGGATGAGGGAACCATGGAACAGAAAGGAAGGGAGCTGGTCTGGGGTTTCCTGATGAAAAACCTTGAGACTGGGGCTTGGTTTACTATGCAAAGGACCTGTATCCTGGGGATCCCTAAAATGAAGCCGAGAAAGAAGCCCAGTGGAGAGTTGAGAGTTGAAAGCTGGTGACATCATTTGACCTCTGAAACCAGTTCTACCCATGGAATTTGGCTTCATTCAGTTTGAGTTGTGACATGCTACCCAAGAATCTTCACTGGTGCAGTGAAGCCACTGCTTTGACAGTGGCTCGTTTGGGTCTTTTTCGTGGGCTTACTGAAAGGACATTGTGGTAAGTTATCAGGACCACTATTAAGACTGTGGATGCAGAGATGGAACAGGATGATTGGCAAGATGCTGAGGAGTACAAGAAGGCGGGAGAATTTGATGAATAGGATAGATTGAAGGATGAATCTCCTATCACTGTAAGGCTCCTAGTTGTACAGTTGTTGGTGATATTGTCCAGCGTGATGGGGATGTCAGGAACCAGCATTTTGGGGAGGCTAGAGAAACCCTATTATTTCCTGTCTCAGCTTTCTCTTCTTAACCATGTTTAATCTGAGTGGCTCTTTCTGGAGCCATTGAGCGGTGAAAATCTTGGAATGCTCAAAGCAATGAGGACAACAGCAGTCATTTGAATGTGGTTTTTGAAGACTCTCTGGCTACCAGGGGTGGCCTTAAAGCAGTCTGCTGGCCGACACACTTTAGGGAAACTTGAAAAGCACATGTCACCAGAGCAGTGGAAAATACCCACCCCGTGGTTTTAGGGTTTGATATTCAAATTGTATGATAGCTAAAGATTCAGAGAGTGAATTAGCTGAGGTTAGGCTGCCCATCAATGCTATTCACATAATTAGATGATGAGAAGAGAATTCTAAAAGCTTCCAACTCAATTTCCTTCATTTAGGATATTCTCATTTAATTAGCTGTGACCCCGAGGGAGCAGCCTGAGACAGTGTTGAAAATATGGGGGAACAAAAAAACAAGAAAATCTGAGACGGGCTGTAGTTAACCTAAGACAAGTACTTTGGGATTCTAGTCAAAGAGATTCACAGCTTGTTGGGTCCCTCACGTTTCCTTGGTACACTAATATAATCTGATTTCCTAGTTTCAGAATGGGAAATCCAGGGAAATATCAGAACACATATGTTTAGAGAAGCCAGAATGTGGCTGAGCGTAAGCCGAGTGCCCAGCTGACAACTGGAAAGATGAGCCAGTGTAACACTTGAGCCACAGGTTTGGTTGAAATAGTTGAAGAGCCAGACTGAAGAACATTGTTTTAGGAGGTAGCCTCACTGGACCTCATGGGAGGAAGCAATTTGCTCTGCTGATTCTTTCCGAAAGACCCAAGATGCTTTGTTTGTTTAGTTGAACAGACGCTTTAAATTAATTTCAGTAGTTTTATTACCTCATTTCCTGGGTGATCTAACAGCAGAGCGTGAGTAAGCAGAACAGGATGCCATTTCTGAGAAAAGCATTATTCATGTCATTGGAGAGGTGAGCTTTAGGGAAAGGAACGCCTGGAACCACATTCTTGGGACCATAATCCTGATCAGCTGGAGAAGGAAGTCACCAAGTCTCTAAGTCAGGGGACTTGTCTTGTTTAGTCCGAGAGAAATGTAATTCCCACTCTTGCCAGTGTGCTAATTCCACACTAGTGAGTTTCTTCTTTGCACCTGAGTAGGAAATTCCATTATATTGACTAGCTTTCGAGCACACAACTCCTGAATAATAATTAACTGGGCACTCTCCTCCTCTTCTGTTATGTTGAGCTACATGAAAATGAAGATAGTCAATCTTTTTTTTAAATTACAGAAATGCCAACGTCATATGGTTCAACCTAATATTTCAGCAAGACTCAGTAATGGTGTGAGTAAATGGGTGCTTTATTCTCCCTGACACCTTATATTGCCTGTTAATTTCACTTCCTCTTCCGTTTTCTGAAATAAGCCAATAGCGAAGTTGAACATGCTCGCTCCCTCCTGATTTCACTCCTGCAGCGCTGCCAGCCTTCAGTGACTGCCACGGCCCTCTTTGGCCCCACCTGACTTTTTGCTTCTCTGTTTGGGTAGCCAACCTCAGGTTCAGAGACTGTGGATTTATAACATGTCTACTGTTGTTGACGTGGAGAACTGTCCAGCCATTAGCCCCTGTTTTTGAAGCAATCACTGTGATTTTATCTCTTTTCTGGGGGGAGAAAATTCTTTTACAAAGCCTTTGCTCGTATTTTATCCCAGCACCATCAAAAAGTTACATTTAAAAAACTACTGTGGCTGAAGTTTTTGCTTTCCAGCAGCTATCTTCTGGCCTTGCTCACACACATCTTGGCTATCCTATCATGGCAACTCAGTATTTACTGCTTATCCTGTAGTGCATTTTCCTTGTTTCCACATCTTTGCCTCTAGGATAAACTTGAGGTGGCGTTTTTGTTTTTGTTTTTTTTCCATTTAAAAAAGTCCTATATATATATATTAAACCTTGTATGTAACAGAGGCAGCATTACAAACCAACATAGAAAATTGTCTAACCATATTGACCCCAAAAAAGAAAAAAAGATTATACCTTTCACTATTATAAAAATAAAGTCCAAGTGGATTAAAGAGCTAAATATGAACATCAAAACTTAGAAACTTTTAGGGAAAAAAGAGGGAGATTAAAATTTTAAGACATTGGAATAGGAAGGGATTTCTTAAAATATATAAGAAACATATTTTAAAGGAAAAGATTTGTATAGCTGACTACATGAAAATTTGTAAACTTCTGTGTGACGAAGCTCTATAATTAGAACTAAAAAATAAATCTGAGACTGGGTTTTTTTTTCAATTTCTAAAATTTAACAAACAAAAAGTATCCAGAATATATAAAAGTGACTTCACATCAATAGTTTAAAAAGTGGGCACATGTATGTAGCGGCAGTTCAGAGGAGAGGAGAGGCAAATGGTTAACTGCAAAGATGTCAACCTCAGGAATGACCAGGGAAATGCCAGGGAACCTAGCAGTGAGGTACCACTTCACACCCAGCAGGTGGGCAGACGTGGAAAGGCCTGCTAATACTAGGTGTGCCCTAGGATCTAAGAAAATGGAAACTCACATTTGTTGGTGGAGGCAGATTTTGTAGCATTACTTTGTAGAGCAAATTGGTAATTCCCAGTCAAGTTGGAGGTGTATGTCCTCTATGACTTAGTTATTTTACTTCTAAGTATTTACTCTAAGACTCTAACAAATGCTCAAGGAACACTGTTTGTAATAGCAAAAGAGTGGAAGTGACCTAACCCTCTATCGACTGTAGAGTGGGGGCTTGGCTGGTTACTGCCCCTGGCTCAAATCCAGCTCACTGTTTCTGCATAGCTTGCAAATAGTTTTTACATTTTTAAATGCTTAAAACTATCAAAGACAAATAATGTTTTATATCATGTAAAAATTATATGAAATTCAAATGTTAGTGTCCATAGTAAAGTTTTACTGGGACGCAGCACGCTCATTCATTTAAGTGTTGTTCTGTGGGCCCCCCAGGTGGTTCTGATGTATGCTGAGTTTGAGGAACAGTGGAACAGAGGAATGGATAGCTTGTGGTGGACTCGTGCACCAGAATAGTCTACAGTAGTTAAAGTCAATGAATTAGATCTACATATATTAACACGGCAAAAACTTCAAGTGAAAAAAATTGCAAAAGGATATGTATAGTAGGATATACCTCTGTACATTAAACAATAGCATATGTGGTTTATAGATACATATACAAGTAACATAAGTTCTAAAGCATGCATATGAATAATAATACTAATTATGGAATAGTGGTTACTTCTAAAAAAGTGGGGGGAAGACTGAGAGAGGGGCTGAATTTTAGCTGTATTTATGTTTTATTCCTTAAAAACACAAAGATCTGAATTAAATATGATGAATGTTAATATCTATTAAATATGGGTAGTGCCTGAGTGTGATAGTTTTATATGCTTGAAAAACTCATAATTAAAAATAAGAAAATTTAAAGCCATACCTTCTCATTAACAAAAATTAGGAATATAAAGAATAATAATGAAAAATTAAGTAGTTAAATATTAAAAGTGACTGATAATCCCGCCACCTGAAGATAATTACTTAATATTTTGGTGTTTTTTCTTCTAGTCTTTTATTTTCTATGCCTAGTGAAATATTAATTACATTTTATTTACAATTTTGTATTCTTTTTCTTTAATATTGGCTCTTAGGAATTTTCCATATAGTTACCCTAATTTTTATAATAACCACTTTTACTCCATATGTGTATAAGATTTTTTCTGATTTTTAACATAGTATACATTTGCGATAAAAATTTGGAAAATGAATAAAGTATGAAGAAAATCAAAACTATCTGTCATTGCAGCACTTTGATGCAATAATATTTATGTGTACCTCTCCAACCTGATTGTTGTTTTGCATCTTTAATTTTTTAATTTAATGATACAGCATGAGAATTTGCCCATGACTTTCATGTTCTAAAGCATGATTTTAAATGGCTCCGTATTATTCTATCACATATGGATTAAGAAACTCGAATGCTCATTTAACCTGTCGTCCTCTCTTCTCTGATGACATTTGTTAGCAGGAGATAGGAAGTTCTGAGTAACGTATTGTTGATCTCTGTGGGACCAGGGAGGGAGGGGCAAATGCTGGGGATGTTGCAGGAAAGACCCCTGAGCTCTGAGGAGTGGGCAAGAGGGGGGCGCCCTTGATCCTCATTCCAAATGGGCTCTGGTGAGTAGAAAAAGGCTGCTCCTTGCATCTCCGCCTTCTTCTGGACCGCAGGTGTGTGACTGGCTGCCTTGCAGGGCAAACTTTGCTGGGGATGATGTACTGGGATAATGTACTCTGTGGTTCTCACCTTCCATATTAAGGAGACAAGCCATAACTGTTGGGTGGCAAATATAGAATCATCAAATCACAAAGCTTTACATACAAAGGGTACTTTAGAGGTCATTTTACTCATAATTTCTTTGTTTTGTGTAGTAGAGTTGCCCAAGATCACGCATCCAACTTTTCTTAATCTTATATGGTAAACTCTCTTTTAACAATTCTGAAATGTACATTTGTTCATATTTTAACATCCTTGAAGCTGGGATGGGTCTCACAACTCCTGGTGTCTTGTTGTCACTTTTAACTATTGTTCCCATTTTAACATCTCTGAAATCAGGATGTGACTTACAATCAAGGACTTCCTAGGTTCAATAACATATAGCAGTTTAAAGCTGTGGTTTTTAATCCTGGCTACACATTAGAATCCTTTGGAGCATTTAAAAAATATATATAAGATCTCTGGTCCTCACTCCAGATATTCTATCAAATTGATCGGGGTGGGAGCCTCTGCATCTATATTAGAAAAGCTCCCTTTTGTCATAGCCTTTGGAACCATTGTCATAGCCCTTAGTGGAAGGAAAAATAACGTATCCTTGTAGCAATCAAAGACCAAGTAAGAGTGACTCTTAATAAAGTTACTGGAAGACTTGGCTTCCAACTTTTAGAGAAGTTCAGTTAGGTGTCCTAGTGCCAGAAGAAAGAGCACTTGGCTTAGAGTCAAAAGATGTATCCTGGCTCTCAAAGGTTCTAGTTTTACGGCCTTAGGCAGCCTCTCCTAGCCTTGGTTTCTTTGTTTGTAAAAGAGCAACACATTTACTTCATATTTACTTTTGTGAGTATTAAACAAGAAAATGTAATAAAATGCCTACCACAGTTTAGGACATGTTGTAGGTGTCTATAAGCGGAAATTTTCTTGCAAATACTGTTAATTTCAATTGAAAGTAGATTTCTTGAGCCTGGAAGAAAAAAATGGAGCTAAGTGTGGTTTATTTAAACCTTTTGAATGAATTCCTAGTGTTAGGGTCTCATGGTAAAAATAGATGGCAACAGTAGTGGAAGGGTCAGTGTAAGCTTATGTTCTCATTTTTCGTAAAATCATTAAAGGAATTGAGTAGGAAGGACTTACACTAACAAACTTAAGTTTACATATCCAAAACATTTCTGCATTCACCCAGCTACACTTGTAGAAAAAGGGACCAGTTTTCACTATAGCCAGTAATCACAAATGATAATGTGAAATGTGGATAAATCCATATGACAGTACCAACCTGGACTTTTATTTCCTGTTTTGGGTTTGGTGAATTGTGTGCATTGAAGTCAATTTCTGTATGTATCATAATGGTTTCCTGTGTTCGCTGAAGAGATACATAACAGTGTAGGCTTTTTCCACTATGAGAAAAAATATTTTCCAGCTGCATTGCATTTCTGGAAATGGAATCAACCGTAACCACTGGCACCAAATATTTAGCAGTCTGGGCGCTGGTGGAGAGAAGGGAGAGGTTTGCACTGCTCTGAAATCGCCTTTGCCACAGGGTGGATATTATAATTTGATATTTCTGTGCTCTGAATAGTTGAGCACTTGTGGGGGAAGCCAGCATGGCCAGTGCTCAGTGTCAAACCACAGCCTGGAATTATCCTGCCCACCAGGGCCTTTATCTTGGGTGGGTGGGGAAGCTCTTTTCCATGGATAGCCAACGCTTGATTATCTGCTTGTGTGGATAACCCACTTCATGGATTATTCACAGCAATTTTTAGGCCAAGCCTGGATCCTTTTCTCCCCACTGTTTTGCCACCCACTCTGATTCTCCAAACTGTCTCCTCTACTCAGCTGGTGTGTGCGGAGGAATCAGTTGTAATGCCACCATGCTGGCATTTATTAACATCTGCCAAACTTTATTAGATCAAATCTTCATACAACTTTGTAACATAAGTGGTATCATTTTATTTTCCAGAGGAGGAAACAAAGATGTAGTGAGTGCAAGAATCTTGTCAGAGGTCACACACACATCTCAAAGCTGAGTATAATGACTTTAGGTTGACCACTACTTTTGATAACTTCAGCCATAGAAACTTCTCTATGACTCAGAGGAATCTGAAATGATTTTTACCAGGTTAGTATGGCAAATTTTAAACAAATCTCCTTTTATATAAGAAAAACTAAAGATCATTTAACACTTGAGAGGGCAAGCAAATAAATAAAATTCAAGCCATGTAACATACACTCTATGATTGTTATTCAGGTTTTAAAAATAAAATCAGTTGAATAAAGATGGTTAAAGTATCTTTATTGCTAGATAATTATTCTTTTAGGGCAGATTATAAATGTAGGTAATTTTTTTTCAATATATTTTGCCAGATGGAGAGCAATTTCCATATTCTTTCCAGATGATTCCTTTGTTAATATTTCTCTTTAAAGCCCATTACCTTTGCTCCTGGTCCTACTATACATCATCGTTTCCCTAGCAATGAGACAGAATGAGGAGAGGGTGGCAACTAGCTCTTGGGAGAATGGAAATGCAAAGGAAAGTTCCACCTGAAATAACAACATGCAAATCACTTAGCGTATGATAAACAACAAAGAAACTGATGCTTTTTTTGGGAGACAGCTTGTTTGGTTTTTGGAATGTGCTCATTTTTCTGACAGCTTCTCTTTCTTGTGCTATGTTTCTTGCCTTATTTTTTTTTTTTTGAGACCAAAATAAAATCTAAAAAACAAAAATTCAACCTGACATTGCCTGTGATTCAATGGCAGATGTAGTGATTTGTGCTTCCAGAGATAGTTCTTGAGCAGAACATTTATGAAGGCTTTTAATTGGGAAAGGAATGTGACTCTTGATCAAGCTGCCTCTAGTTGCCAGGATAGTGCTGAAGAGTGAACTGCTCCTCTGAAGTGAGATTTCCCCAAACTTTTTTTTGGTTTTTTTTTTGAGTAAGATTAGCCCTGAGCTAACATCTAATGCCAATCCTCCTCTTTTTGCTGAGGAAGATTGGCCCTAGACTAGCATCCGTGCCCATCTTCCTCTACTTTACATGGGACGCTGCCACAGCATGGCTTGATAAGTGGTGCGTAGGTCCGCGCCTGGGATCTGATCCTGTGAACTCCGGGCTACTGAAGCAGAGCGCGAGAACTTAACCACTACGCCACCAGGCGGCCCCCCAAATGTTTGCCATCAAGGACCTCTGTTATTTGTCCTTATATCTTTCCAAAAGATTTTTAACATACTGAAATAGTGGAAAGTATTCAGTATTGCCCTATATAGTCTTAACTCAGAGAAATATAAGATTTCCCTTTTGGAGTATTGAAAATAGCTTTCCAAATGGAGTTCCCCAAAAAGGAAATCATTGCTGAAATATTCTGTTTTGAGATGGACAACAGAATAGACAACATAGATAATTATTTTATATTAAAAAAAATTGTAGGGCTGTTTGAAGCATCCTCCCTTCCTTCTGCAGCACAAAGCACGATGTAAACACGGCTTACATCTTATGGGAGAAAATACAAACACAGAAATGGTGTTCCCGAGACCTTGGGGAAATGCCTGTATTATTTCACTTTGAGGCCAAATGAAGTCATTCTTCACAGCTGTTCATTGTGCTTATTTATAGGCATTGCTTTTAGACATTTTTTCCCTAGGTTCGAATTTTCAAGCAACCAGGGATCATAGACTACATTTAAAAAACCCTTTAAAGGTAACCATTAAGCACCGTAACACCTCCTTTCACGCATGCGTGTAGTGTAGCTATCACACATCAGCTGAATTCTGTCAAGTCACACCCTTCTCTTCGAGTATCTTCACGCACACCTGGGATCACGCCTGCGTACGGGAATCCCATTCATAAAGCCCAGCGTCTTCATTTCAAAGCCACTCACTGCTGTTTGCTTTATTTAATGACGTCAATGGCCAGAAGATCTCAAGGTGAGCTTCTCTGGCCACCCGCTTCAGAATAACCTGGGGTACATGTTAAAAATGCAGAGCCCCAAATAGAGACCTATTGATCCATTTCTGGGGATGAGAAATGATAATCTGAATTTTTAATAGGCTTCCAGTTACTTTATTTTAATAACGCTCAGTGAAGCCCGCAGCTAAGGAAGGTTGAGGGTGTGGGCTGGCCCTGGTGCTAAAAAAGCCTTCAGGTCCCCATATTCCTGAGCAGCCCTAACGCCCGCTCTTCTCTTCTCTTGGTCACTGCACCAACCCCTCCCCAACCCAAAACCTGAACCTGCCATCTGCCTCCTCCCCAGGACTTCAACGCTTGGGGTTTCTCCTTGTAATTTTTTCCTTACAGTCTTTTGAGAAGTGATCTCATTTGTAAAACACGGCTTAGTGTGTGTTTGGGGTGGTAGGGTTGAGGCGAAGGAGTTGGAGAGTTTCGTGCTTTTGTCCCAAGAGCTCTGCCCTCCTAGGATGACCTTGATTGCACTGGTTCTTCCTGAGGGTGGGGGTGGGGGCGGGAGTGCAGTAGCCAGGGATACTCCATGCAGGGCCTTATATAGAAACATTCCCATTTGGTGAAATGGACACTCACCTTGATATGATTTGCGAGCAGCATGGTTATGCCTCTAATAGTTTGGTTCAGGATCACATGAATCCTAGCTTGTATTTCCTGAGAATAAACGAAATTGTGGCTGAAGGAAAGTGACCCAGAAGTGCTGATGGATATATGGAGAAATCTATTTGGATTAAAAAAAATATATATTCATTAACAATCCACAAGTGGATAATTTTGACCCGGCTTAAAAGAGTCTTTGATTCCAGCTTAACCACCTGGTGTATCTGAGGTCACATGAGGAGTAAAGGGAATAACACTCCATTTGACACTGGTAGAAAGTTCCAAACTGAGGTCCCTCTCTTAGAATCGCAGGTGAGACACACCGTCTGCAGAGTTTCCTGTGGTTTAGGGGTGCAGAGAAGTCACGTGAGTTTGGGACATGGATGCACAGTAGCCATCTTCATTTCCTCCAGGACCGGGCTGGCCCTTGATTTCCCCAGCCTGGTGCCCAGTGTGACATTGAGTAAGTCATCATGCCCTCCTCTAGGTTTGAAAATTGGCAAAAGTTGTACCTTCACCCCTGTGAGTTCCTAGTCATCCTGTGACAATACTGAAATTGCTCTGGAAAATTCAGGGTCTTTAGGGAGTCTTGGCAGGGCAGTGCTTTCCCTGACAGCACAGGGAGTAGCAGGCTCTCACCCTGACTATTCGGCACCGAGCAGAGATCACACCTTGTGGTGTGGGAAGGGGAGATCAACAGGGAAAGATGACTGGGGGAGGATGCAGGATTTATGTCAGCCTGGTCTGGGTAGGAGCAGGGGTCACAGGAGGGGACTGGGCCTCTGTAAGTGGGGAAGGGCATGAAGTAGAAGTATAAATGAGGGTGCAGAAAGATGGTAGTGGTCATCCTGCCATTTGCAAACGATTTGTAGCTTTCATAGCCGTGAGCTCTTTGATCCTTCCGAGGACACTCAGGTTGTAGGGCTGGTTGTTAGCCCCATTTTACAGGTGAAGATACTGAGCCACGGAGAGGTAGTGACTTGCTCAAGGCTTGCTGGGACTAGGATAGGACTTCTGTCTCTTGTTCCTCTCTTCTATTTCTCCCGTTCTACACTGTGGACTAATGGACTGAGAATAACCCTAAACTAACTCTGCCTGCATCATAATTTTGCCCAGGGTCAGCTCGAGCAGGGAATAAGTGATAAGAGAAGGAGGCATATTTAAGAGACTGGACGTTTCCCCAAGGTTGACTTGTACTAAATGGATGTCCATGACCAATGGTGTTGCATTAGGCTCAACTGCATAATGGATCTTTAATGTGGGTAAGACAAGACCACCCAACCCACTCTTAACTGATGAAGCTGAAATCAGATCTGCAGAAGAGAAAGGCCTATGCATTAGCCCTGTGATAACAGATTTCCTGACGGCTGGAATTGGACCTCTGTCTCTGCCTTTGGCCAGTGACATTGACCAATAGACGGCTTTATGTCAATAGATCATGAGATACAGTGCGAGGGAATGTTACACGTGGATAATAGCCTTTGTTCAGGGTCTTTTGTAAAACCATTTAATGTACAATCTTACCTAAGACTCTCAGAGGGAAAGGTTCTGAGAAACCCCTTAGGATGAAAGGCTTTCACATGAAAGTTTATTTTTTGAAGAGTCGCATACACTAAAGTTAAGGAAGGTGGTTTTGTAAGAAGAAAAAGTGAAGGTACTTGTGAGTGGTTTGGCCTGTGCTTGTTAGCCATTGTGTTACCTTCCCAGGCGTCCTCTCTGCAGGTGTCGTAAAGCAGTGTTGTGAGTGACACACAGGAGATAGAAGAGTGTCCTTGACGTAGCTGTCATTTTTCTCTTGGAGAAACACAATTATTTCCCCTCTGCTTTATGTAAATGGAAATTTGTGTCTCCGGGGAGGTTATTCTCCCCTGTGAATTAATGGAGTCCATCTGAAAATGGGCCATGAGTGGGCTACCTGTAAATTATGACTTCCTGGACGTTTCTTTGACATTCAATTTAAGGAGATTGATCTGGCTGAGGCTGGTAATTGTGCCTCTTTCCCTGTGGGCTGTTTGCATATCTGTGTGGGAGGCAAATGAACGCAGAGGAGGAGACAGGAAGGCCTGAGCACTGGGGTGTGGCAGGTGACCTCTTTTAGTGATTGTTTTTTAAACGTTTTGAGTGGTCTGAGGAGTAAATTGTTTAAAAGTTATTGCTGGAGTTTAGACTCTGAATGTAATGTCTTCCTCCCATTCAGAATAGGGAACACTATTGTGAGAAATAAAACCCCAAGGTGAACGGGGTTGAAAGTGGAGGGAATAATGCTCCAAGGAGGAAGCCAGCTGGGTTGAGTGGAGATGAAAAGAGCCCTAGGGGCAGGAAAATGACAAGTGCATCCCAGGCATTGTGTGTCTGTCACATTGGTGCTCCGGAGGATGCAGAGATGGAAGATTTTGTACCAGCTGAGTCTGTAGCAAGAATCAGAATTGAGGGGGAAATGTGGGAAATCAGACACAGCTCTTAGGTTCCCGGAAAGATATGGGGTGACAACAAGGCCTGTCTCTCTCATCTCAGTATTTGCCACGCTGATCTGAAAAAGAATTGATCTAAAGTTAGGGAATATGAAAGGCTTCGATATGTGTGGTTCTTGATTTTGTAGTTTTTCCTCTTACACAGTTTGCAGTAGAATCGCACACGATGAAGAGTTTTCTGGTTATAAAAAGAAACGACGCGGGGCCGGCCAGGTGGCGTAGTGGTTCAGTTTGCGCGCTCTGCTTTGGCGGCCTGGGGTTTGCGGGTTTGGACCCATGCACTGCTTATCAAGCCATGCTGTGGCAGGCGTCCTACATATAAGATAGAGGAAGATGGGCACGGATCTTAGCTCAGGGCCAATCTTCCTCAGCAAAAAGAGGAAGATTGTCAACGGAGTTAACTCGGGGCTTATCTTCCTCACACACACACAAAAGACTTAAAATATTACAAAGCACGTTGCCTATTCTCTTCTTAATTTTGTTCTCAATATAATTTAGACATAGGTAAGATGTTCTCTTAGCCTCTCTTGTTTTCTACCTCTGTTTACAAAATGGACAAAGCATCACTCATGCCTTCAAGGCAACAGACACCCACGGAGTTGCTGCTTGCTGTGCGGTGCTCTGTTCTGAGCGCTGACGCGCCTTCTCTCCTTTAGCCCCACAGGCCTCTGCGATAGGGCCCTAGGTTGGGGTCTCCAGGAATCACACTGAGACACAGAGGTGTGTGCAGGAAGTCTGTGGGGGAATGCTTTTGAGATCAGCTCCCGTGGGGGTGAGGGCAGAGGGAGACAGAGGGGTTGCAGGCCGTGCAGCTGCCACAAAGGTCTCTGCAGACCCCACTGGGGCTCTGGGCTGGGAAGGCCCTTTGGAGTTGTCCCATCTTGAGACGAGGGGATGAGCCCCTCAATGGTCAGTGGATGTCAGTGCCCCCAGGAGGGGTGTGACCCTGGACGAGGCCGTCTCAGCAGCTGAGCGCCATCAGCCGTCCATACTCCTGCAAGCTGGGGACGGATGCACTGGCGCTGCAGTGGGGCTGTCTGCGTGCCCACCACAGCGTTCAGTGCAGGCAGTGTCCCCATTTTTACACGAGATCACAGAGGCTCCGGGAGTTTAACTTGCCCAAGGTCACACAGCCGCGGAGGGCCAGGATGAACCCCACGCCGTCTGATCCGGAGCCCATGCCCTGAACCACCATTTTGCCTCCTCGTGCAAACCAGATAGTAAACTAGCAAATGAATAAGATAATTTTGAAGAGAAGTAAATGCTCTAAAGAAAACAAAAGAGATCACACTAATGTAGAGTTAATATATTGATGGCACTTGTGCTTCCTGGCACCATCAGGTATTACGTGGCGTGTGTGGCAGAGACCACTTGCCACCCGGTTATTCTTCCCGGGCACACAGACAGACGGCATTATCCAGTTTCTCTTGTGGTGATGTGGGCCCCTTCCCAGCCTGGCCCATAAAGCCTCTGTACAGCATGCTCCTTCCCCAGACCTGCGGGCTTCAGTGGCTGGAGTAGCCTTGGAAGCTGGTGCTGAAGACAGCAGAGCTGCCATGGCCCAGGGTCTCTCACTGATCCTATGAGCAGAGAGCAGCAGGCCTGGAGCCCTCACCCTGGACTATTTGTTACGTGAGAGAGAAATAGGCTTATTCTTTTCAGCCCCGAAATTTTCGGGGGTCTGAATTTGTTACAGGAACTTAGTCTACTCTCATGAGTACAGTGTAGAAATTTATTTAAAATACTTCAGTATAAACAGTATAATGTATGGGTAGTTATTGTTGGGGTTGTATGATGGTTAATTTTACGTGTCAACCAGAAATTTGGTCAAGCATTATTCTGGATGTTTCTGTGAAGCTATTTTTTGAATCAGATTAACATTTAAATAGGTGGAGTTGGAGTAAAGCAGATTACCCTCCCGCTATGTGGGTGGACCTCACCCAGTTAGTTGAAAGCCTTAATAGAGCAAAGATTGACCTCTCCCAAGCAAGAAGGAATTCGGCCCGCCGGCTGCCTTCCAGCTTCGTCTGCAACATCTGCTCTTCCTGGTTCCCCAGCAGACTGCCTTGGGACTTGATCTCTGCTCTTTCCTGAGTCTCCAGCCTGCCAGCCTACCCCGTCAGATTTCCAGCCTACCCCGTCACATTTCCAGCCTGCCCCATCACATTTCCAGCCTACCGCATCAGATTTCCAGCCTACCCCATCAGATTTCCAGCCTACCCCGTCAGATTTCCAGCCTACCCCGTCACATTTCCAGCCTACCCTGTCAGATTTCCAGCCTACCCCATCACATTTCCAGCCTACCCCGTCACATTTCCAGCCTACCCCGTCAGATTTCCAGCCTACCCCGTCACATTTCCAGCCTACCCCGTCACATTTCCAGCCTACCCCGTCAGATTTCCAGCCTACCCCGTCAGATTTCCAGCCTACCCTGTCAGATTTCCAGCCTACCCCATCACATTTCCAGCCTACCCCGTCAGATTTCCAGCCTACCCCATCAGATTTCCAGCCTACCCCATCACATTTCCAGCCTACCCCGTCACATTTCCAGCCTACCCCGTCAGATTTCCAGCCTACCCTGTCAGATTTTCGACTCCCCGAGCCTCCACAATCATCTGAGCCAATTCCTTAAAATAAATCTCTCTCTCTATAAAAATACTCTTGGTTCTGTTTGGACAACCCTGACTAATACAAGTAGTTATTAGCATTTGAAGCACCCAAATGAGAAATTCCTACTTCAGAGATGGGTATAGCATCTTCATATATCATTATGGAAATCTACTCCAGAGAGTTTGTTAATTAATGTTAAGAATGTTAGAAATACGTTTTTATTTTTTTTACTTTTTATTGGTGATATGGATTCTGTTCAAGTTGCACAGCTGACTAGAAAGATTTTTCAGTCCCCATCACCCTTGCAGGAATGAGACATAAGACTGTCACGGCCACTAGCATTAGGCTCAGAGCTCTCTTGGGCCCAGCTGCGTGTCCACAGAGCACTTTAGAGCCTGCTCCCGTGGGGGTCTAGCTGCTTGTGCTGCTGGAGTTTCCTGCGCCCGCCTCTGAGTAAACCTCTCAAGCGGTGTTTGCTGGGGAGCCTGGGGCAGAGGAAAGAGGCTTCACCTCACTTCCAGGGACAGGTTGTAAGACTGTTTTTTGGGATTATTAATCACTATTGTAGAGGTGGCACAATTTGATGTAAGACTTGTTTTTATTCTCACCTAGTATACGTATATTTCCTCTCACCTTTAATCTCTGAAGGCCGTCACTAGTTACCAAAAAAGCTGACCATTGCTGAGTGACCCGTGTGACTTGGGTCAGTTCCCCAAGAAAGGAAACGAGGCAATGCAAAGCAATACGGGCATGAACATGGATGGTGGCTGCAGAGGACCCGGATTTGAACCCCAGATCTGCCACTTGCCGGTTGTGCGGCCTCGGTCAACCCCCCTTCCCTTTCACAGTTCCTTCATCAAGGACGTACCTGTCACTAGGGGCTGTTGGGAAGATCACGTGAGCGAACGCCTGTGTCACGCTTAGTCCAGTGCCCGCACACATGTCTAGAGTAAGTGCTGCCGAATGCCGCCGTGCTTAATGAGCGGTGCTGCGTGACGGAGGCTGTCAGAGAAGGGAAGGTTAACCTTTTAAGCAATGTTACAAAGAGTAGACAGTTTTGATAGATACATTTCTTACTTGTCTTCTTAATAAAGAGTGACCATTGAAAAACACTACTATCCTATGTTGCTAAACAGTGACAGCTCAAGTGTTTACCAACAAGGTGTGTGGAGAGAGCTGTAATCTGATTCTCTGAGTTACCCTGGACGACATTTTCTGAGCCATTTTGAGAGATGTTATTATGAGCTTTGGGACTTGAATGTTCTGTGTTCAAGTAAGTTTGGGAAATTCTGGTGTATTCATCTGCTCGGGCTGCCAGAACAGAATGCCACAGACTGGGTGACTTAAACAATGAGAATTTGCCTTATCCCAGTTCTGGAAGTCCATGGTCAAAGTGTGCAGGGTTGGTTTCTGGTGAGGCCTCTCCTCCCGGCTTGCAGATGGCCACGTTCTTGCCGTGTCCTCATGTGGCCTTTCCTCTGTGTGGGCACTCCTGGTGTCTCTCTCTCTTCTTATAAGGACACCGGTTCTATTGGATGCAGGCCTCACCCCTCTGACCTCCTTTAACCTTAATTACTTCCTGAAAGCCCTATCTCCAAACACAGTCTCACTGGGCGTTAGGGCTGCAACATAAATTTCGGGGGAACACAGTTCAGTCCATAAGTGAGCATGAAACAGAGTCAACTGTGCTTCTTTGTTATAGGACCTCATTATCCTACAGTGACAGTCCAAGAGGACATGCATTATATAGTGCTTCCCAAACTTATTATTCTATGAGATTCCATTTTTATTTTTACTTTTTTGTGAGCAAGATTAGCCCTGAGCAAACATCTGTCGCCAATCCTCCTCTTTTTGCTGAGGAAGATTGGCCCTGGGCTAACATCCCATCTTATTCTACCTTATATGGGATGCCTACCACAGCATGGCTCCATAAACGGTGCCTCCGTGTGCACCCAGGAAGCCACGAACCCTGGGCCGCAGAAGCAGAGCGCGAGCACTTAACCGCTACGCCACTGGGCTGGCCCCTCTGTTTTGATTTTTAACAGATCTCTTATTAAGGATTTGGGAAAAACTACTCAAAATAAACTATTGTGCTAATCTGTGTGTGCGTTGGTGTATACTCAGAGAAAGCTGAGGCGGGTGGACTGTTGGTTATTACATGAAATATTCTAGTTCTCTCCTGTCTTAATTGGTTCCGATGCTGATTTTTATAACCACCTCCGCAGACCAGTGAGATGGCCCTTTCTTTGCAACAGCGAGCTTGCTGGTCACAGGGCGCCTCTGCCGTGTCAGCTGCTCGGGTGCTGCTCATGTGCAGACGCTCTCACAGTTTCCCTGGAAAGCTGAGGCTGTGCGAAATCTAAATGTTAGTAAGCGGTATGTCCTTGTGTTTAGAAAGCAGTTCTCTCCTCCTGAGAAAACACTGGTAACACTAACACGTTATGCTCTTGGGTTGACACTGTTGTATGGTGACATGCTCCTTGGAATTCATGCAGAGCTTCAAAACAAGCATCCTCGTCTGCAGATTTTTCTAATTAAATAGCTGGAAAAACCGTCTACCATGATCTCATTTGAACTTTCTGTAATTGCTTATTTCCTCCTCTTCTTCTTTTTAATGTATAAATAAAGCCTTCAGATTTTAATTTCCCTGTGACTTTTCTTTACTCTAAATACTACCTTTTCTTGACATTTTTTATCAGTTCATTTAAAATAAAAGTTTATTATATTATCTTTCTGATGCAATGTTAAAAGGCAAATTGCTGTAATTCTCCATTATTAAGGAATTATTATTAATAAGTATTGTGATTCATTGCTACAAAACATTAAAGCATATAATTTTCTTCTCTGTGTTAAGCCTCATTATTTAACAAGTGTGCAGCTTTGTTATTGTTGGTGGTTGTTTTTAGGAACAGCATTCTCTCCAAGGCAGGATAGTGCTGTGGAAATGTGGCCTCTGGTGTCATAGAAAGCGCTTATTAGCTGTTGGACCTTGGCGGGGAGGGTCTCATTTTTTAAATCTGTAAAATGAGGCCCTCTTTTTTTGGGGAATGATTCGTGTGGTTGAAAGGATGATAAACCCATTCAAGGGAGCTGGGAAAAAAAGGAATTTTCTCTAAGAACATGGTATCAATTGATCATTAATTGATAATTGACTGATTGATTCAAAAATCTTGAGCACCCAGTATAACCCAAGCGTGCGTGCGCGCGTGCGTGCACACACACACACACTTACACATCCATATCCTACTGCTATTCTGAACTTTATTTAACCATTCCTCTAATTTGGTTGTTTGAATTGTTTCCAATTTTTGCAATTATAAATAACGTTACAGTAAAATTTTTTGCACGTAAATCCTCTCAAATGTATGATTATTTCGTTAGAGAAGATTCCTAGAAGTAAAATTACTGGGTCAAAGTGTATGTACTTAAATGTTTTATATGTATATTTCAAAGTTGTTTTCCTGAAAGATAACCCACTTTACCTTTCTAACTACGAGCTTATGAGAGCAGCCATCTCTCCACAGTCTTACAGTACTTGATAGTAGTATCTCATTGTTGTCTTAATTTGCATACCTATGGTTTTTAGTAATTAGTAAGGCTAAACATTTTCTAATGTGTTTAGTAGCCAGTTCTAT
The DNA here is from genome assembly GCF_057802395.1 of Ceratotherium simum simum. Classification (NCBI taxonomy): domain Eukaryota; kingdom Metazoa; phylum Chordata; class Mammalia; order Perissodactyla; family Rhinocerotidae; genus Ceratotherium; species Ceratotherium simum. Next base: position 90,745,629 of record NC_141903.1, read on the forward strand.
TTTCCTGAGACTCATCTAATTGCACATGCTTATCTTTATATTAGATGTGACTGTTTTTCTTATTAATTTGTAGCACCTCTTTACATATTAAGAATGTTAAACATTTGTTATGTTGTTTGCAAATACATTTTCCTATTTATAATTTGATTTTAATTTTGTCTACACCATTTGCTGGTGGGCAGATGTTTAAACTTTTTTGTATGGACAGCTACAAATATCTATTTTTTAATATGAGTGGTGGATATATGGGCGTTTATCATATTTTTTTTCTATTTTAAAATAATTAATAGATAAAACAAATTTAATGTTGTACCTGCTTGTTAAAGATTTCTTCCATTTTATTTACACCTAGGAAGCCCTTCTCCTATTCCTTGCACTATTTCATGAAGAATTCATTTCTTCCCCCTTAGTTGGTTTCATATAATGCTGTAATTGTTAACTTGTCTGTTTTCCTTCTAGACTGTGAAGTAGAACCTTGTATTTCAGAGCCCACAATGTCTGGTAGGTCTCATTAGACATTTACTGAATAAAGGAAAGAACACTCTTGGGGAGGAAGGACCATGAGATGGATATGTGAGGTACAACCTGAGTGGTGGCTATATCCTCACCCTAAGGCTGTGGGGACGATAGGTCTTCAGAGTTGGAAGCTCTCAGCAGAAATGACCTCACACAGATTTCGTGGTGGAAACTCACTGGATTAGTCAGAATATCTGAGACCCCACTGTGAATACATGTCCACCTCCTCCCCAGACACATCCCTCTCCCAGGGTTTAAATGGCATGTGCACCTTTGTCAGTGATGCTGCACAGACAGGTCAGTAGTAAGGAAGGCACATCCTATACTGGGCACTCCCATCACCAGACTCCTACAGTACTTAAGAGCAGGAGCTAAGGTGTGTGGCATGACATATGATCTTGCATCAATAAAGACTTTGGGGTTAGTCTTGTCTTCTAAAAAGAAGGCAAACTTCTTCAGGGACCCGGCCATGGTACTTGCACCTTATTTCCTGCAGTGCCTAGAAAATTGCTGGACATACATTAGGTGCTCAATGAGTACCAAGGGGTTATCATTTCCTTTTCTTTTGCAGATTGCCATTCTTAGCAATTTTATGTACAAGAGGACTTCATCTATTGATTTATTTTTCTTCCAGGATTTTTTTTTTTGTGAGGGAGATTGGCCCTGAGCTAACATCTGTGCCAATCTTTCTTCCATTATGTATGTGGGTTGCTGCCACAGTATGGCTTGATGAGTGGTGTAGGTCTGCGTCTGGGCTCCGAACCTGCAAACCTGGGCCACTGAAGCAGAGTGTGCCAAACTTAAGCACTACGTCACCAGGCCGGCCCCCAGGACTTTTGTTTTTAATCAAATGTTTTTTTATATTCAGGGCTGAGAATAAATATTCTAAATATAATGTTAAATCTCAATTGAATACACAGGCTTTTTCCAAACCTCATTTGGATTCTTGTTTCAGCTCATGGTTTCCTTGTTATCACTTTGTGTCACATTCAGGTAGGAGTTGTCCAAAAGATTCTTCTCTCGTCTAAACGCAGCCTTGTTTCTCCCTTAAATCTAAAGAGCAACTTGTTGGATAAGTATGCATCTTGCTATTTTTTCCTGCTCCAGGCTGGAGGCAGATGGTAGAACACCTAGAACAGACTAGAAAAGACTAGGCAACGTGGTGCAGGGAAAGCAATTTGGTAAAGAGCAGGCAAGGAAAGGGCATCTCTGGGGGCTGCCAGTGAGTCACCGGCAGTGAGGTCTGAGGTACAGGGGTCAGGAGCTCTGGGCAGCACCATGTCGTCTTTTGAAAAGCAGCTTTTCCTGGGAAATCAACAACTGGCGATGTTGGTTGCTTGCATGACGAAAAGAAAGGCAGCAAGTGGTGTGCTAGAAGGCCAGGCCCCCGTGGAGACCTCAGAGATATTACTTTTCACATCCCGTGCATCTGTTTGCTTCTAACCACTGTTGTTCTTGCCTTTTCTGTTTTCAGCCTCAGGTATAACTTCTCATGATTTTACTGGAATATTTTTCCAATTTTTAAAAATTATGGTAAAATACACATAATATAAAATTTAGCATCTTAGCCATTTTTAAGTGTACAGTTCAGCGGTATTAAGTATATTCCTGGTTTTGATGGATTTTTAACACTAACGTTTTCTCCTCAAGATTTCCTGCCTCGGGCCCATGAGGTAGCTGGAGGGCAGAGAGATTGGCACTTGGCATTGTAGGAAGCAGCCCGAAATTTCTATTTGTGTTTTAAAAATTCAGATTAAGTTCATTTGGATTTTATTTTATTTTATTATTATTTTTTTTGTGTGTGAAGAAGAACAGCCCTGAGCTAACATCTGATGCCAATCCTCCTCTTTTTTGCTGAGGAAGATTGGCCCTGGGCTAACATCCCTGCCCATCCTCCTCTACTTTATATGGGACGCCACCTTGAACAAGCAGTGCGTTGGTGTGCGCCTGGAATTGGAAACTGTGAACCCCGGGCTGCTGAAGCGGAGCACGTGCACTTAACTGCTGCGCCACCAGGCTGGCCCCTGGATTTTATTTTTTCTCTTTTATAATATTTATTTATTTGGTGAGGGGGATTGGCCCTGAGCTAACATCTGTTGCCAATCTTCCTCTTTTTGCGTGAGGAAGACTTGCTGAGCTAACATCTGTGCCAATCTTCCTGTATTTTGTATGTGGGATGCCGCCACAGCATGGCTGATGAGTGGAGTAGGTCTGTTCTCAGGATCCAAACCCACGAACCTGAACCCTGGGCCGCCAAGGCAGAGAGCAAAAACTTAACCACTACACCACTGGGCTGGCCCCTGGATTTTATTTTTAAAGGGTATTATTATTATTGTTGTTGTTTTTGGTGGTGGTGGTGGTTAAATATGAGACTGAAAATAAAACCTGGCTTTGTTGTCAAATATGATGTTAAGGGAACTTCACTGGTGTGATACTTCAGATAAAAACGTCTCTGGAACCTCAGGAATCAAAGGTTCGTCACACACCACAGCTGGTTTTCCAGATCGGTGTTCATTCTTGTGTGGGTTCAAATTTCAGCTTGTCTGAAGGGTCTTCTAAAGCCCATGAGTGAAAACACATCGTCCTTGTACGCCTTCCACGGTGATCCTGGGGTCCAGCCACGGGATTTTAGGAGAGTCGCTTTTCTGTCCTGTGCCGTGGTTCATCCTGCAGAGAGTGCAGTGTTTTGCACGTTACTGAGGAGCTGAAAGGAATGTACTGAGATCTGTGTGAGCAGCACAATAGAATCCTGCCATCTTCAGTGGTGCTGTCCTCTGGGCTCACCCTGCTCTGATCTTACAGAGTATCTTGTGCACCAGGAGCTGTCGATACTTTCTGGATGGTGTGTATGTGTGTGGGAGGTCATTGTGAATGTATGTTCTTGCTGTAATTAGCCATTTTTCTCCCTATTTACTCAACTCCCAACACGAACACAGGTAGTAAAACAGATGACACATTCTTCACTGCTCACTTGGCAGGAATTCTGCTTTGCCACCTGTGAATGATTATTTGCAAATTGAGAAATAAAGAGAAGAGCCAGCTAAATCCTTGGATGGAGTTGTATATTGTTTCAACAAAATATTTTAGGAGGTGTAGATTTCTAGTTCCTTCTTCCTATTCTTGTTAATTTTCCCTTCCCTCTATTCCTTCCTTCCTGCTTTCTTTCTCTGATCTAGTCAATATTGTCTGTCTTTGGTAAATTTCAATCTAGTTTTTGATCACACCCATCACACATGTGAGTGTTTCTTTGCGGATGCATTTATTGATAAGATCTGGAGAGGGCTACTCTGCAGTTGCTCTGTTTATTATATTTGATGTACTGTAGCTAGGAAATGGAATTCAGGTTTTTGCATCTTTTTTAATATTGTAGTTTGTACTTCATAATATCCTGCATTTAAAGAACATGATTACTGCTAATTATCATTTAGAAAATTGTTTTTTGCTTGATTAGAGATTTTAGCTGTGTGTACTCAAATCTAGTGGGTCTTCATTATGTGCATTGCTTTCTATTCTATACTGGCTTAAATATTAATATATGGAAATTCAGCTTCATCTGCCATACCTTTTGATGTCAAAAGCATAATCAGTGTAATTGGCTTAGATTGTTTTTTCTCCTGTTTGTATTTCATATTATCTAATGTCATTAGTGAGTTGACTACTGAGTGGGCAATCTGCATTTCAGAACTGCTTCTGGAGCAGATTATTGCCATTGATTTTGAAGAATTTAATTCCCATTCACCTCAGGCAGGCCCTCAAGCTGTACCGTATTATTCAAAGACCTGCTTTCTTTTATTCAGTGAGCAAGTCTTTCAGTTTCTGAAAACGCATCAGCATTCTGATAAATGCTGAGGTTCTTACTTGGTCTGGCGGACAACCTAATTTTCATAGCCTATGGGGGAGGGTGGGCAGCTCAAGACTTGTGGGCCTTCGTCCTGAGTCCTGGTTAACTTGGCAGCCTCTGGTGCCCAGAGGGAGGCTGGGCGCCTGATCTAATCTGTCTCCGAGGCTGAGCTGGGTAGCCGACCAGCTTCTCTGAGCCTGGAGCCAGGGCTCCCCCTCTGTCCGACCCTGTGAAGTTTACTGCTGGCACACAGTAGCCAGACCTCTCCGCTCTCCCTGAGGCCTGCAGGCCTGTCTTTTGCCCTTCCTTGGGAAATGATTGCTGGACTGATTTAGGGATTGGAATCCAGCTTCCTTTTGGTGTTTGAGTGTATTCCAAAACTAACTGTAAAAAGAACCCCACATTAAAGTCTAAGTTTGGCTATGGTCAGCCGCAGATTCTGCTAAGCCTCTGGCTGGGGTGCGTGTGCTCTGTGTAGCTGGTGGTGGTGATTAAGTCATTTGTAGTTGCACAGAACCTTGAATATTAAGGCTGCAAGGGAAATGACCAGCACTAGCATTCTGCTTCTGTCTTTTTATAGACAAGAGAACAGAGGCCCGGAGAGGTGAGTGGCTGGCCTGAGGTGACACGGCTACTGCGTGGGAGGCTGAGAGGGAGCCCCCTTTCCAGGCAGCGCTCTCTCTGTCTTCACAGTACCTGGTTACTGGCTGACCTATGCAGCAGCATCTTGCGCACACCTGCTCACCAGCAGTCAGTGTGGGTGAGTGACAACTGTATATGTGTGCATGTCGTGCAGTGTGATTTTGGGGGGCAGAGGCTTCTACAAGGGAAATGAGAATACGAAAAGTGTAATTAAAAGCACGTGTGTAGGTGTCTACACACATGTATGTGTTAAGGGGTCTAGCAGGGTGATTCAGCCTGAATGTGACCTAAGGCAGCTTGGAGTAGAGTCTCTCCCCTCTCCCCTGTTGGGGCAAGCTCTCTGCTCTTGTGGTGCTGGGGAATTCAGGAGCTGGTGCTCAGAGGTCTGCACTCCTCGGAAGGCACGGCCTGAGGGAGGCCCGCACCCCGGTTAGCCCTTTTCTTCGCTGTCTAGTTTGAACGGAAGATCTGGAAGTGGAGGCAGCTTCCTTAGGGACTGGAGGAGAACTGGGTAGGACTTTTCTGTTTGAAGTTTCTATAATAATTAGTTTAGGACCTACCAAGGTGTAATTCCTAATGAATTTAATGATTGTAGGAATTCTTAATTATCAAAAGGGTTTTTAAATGTTTTCACCAAGAAGCCTCCAGGGTGAATATTTTAGACTAAGTGACCTGGTATCCATAACCAGCAGTTCTTCTAACAGTTGGCTTAAGTTAATTTGGCTTCATCAAAGGACGCAAATAAAATTGATCCAGGCAGTGTTTTACTGCACATGCCTAGAAAGGAGAATCTTAATTCCAAATAATCATTTCCTGCTGTTTCCTCTTCGGGCCAGGCCTCGCCTTGTTTTAATTTGTTGGTTTATAATACAGGGATGTGAGCTAATGTCCCCTCTTCTCGATCGTGTGTGAGAACCTGGTCTTCTGATAGACCCAGGATGTGCCTGCGTCACTCACCTTCCCTTTTGATTCAGTTGAAAACACCAGGCAAATGGGCGGCTTGGCACTGAGTAACCCCTGGACCAGCCAGAGCACTTGGAGACTGGCTGAGTGTTTAAATGAGTTGCCAGGGAACTTTCAAATGGAATGGGCCTGGATGCTTGGACTTATTTGCTTAGTGAAAAGGACAAAAGGATGGACTAGGCCAGTGATTTCTAGACTTTTGGATTTCACTGACCGATAAAATTTCTAAAATGATTTTGAAGACTGACATAGAATTATTAACATTTCTTTTTGCGACATAAGGGCATTAAAAAAGTACCAAGTTATCACCTACCGTGACCACCGCATATTGGAGAGAGAGAGAGAGGGATTAACAATAAAGGACAGGCCTCACGTTCAATTAAAAAAACTCCATGAAAGACTTAATATAGTGTCCTTATTTTTTTTTCATTTCACTGAAGACTGGTAGAAACTGGCATTTAACAGCTACTGAGCCAAGTGACCTTTTAGCGTCCCTTCTAGACAGAACATTGACTTGCATTTAACTCGTACTTTGCTGTGACCCAGAGGTCCTTTCCATCCTTCGTTTTTCCTCCCTGTCAGTAACTCCTTCCCTGCTGGCATCATCTTCCTGCCCCACCCACCTCTCCACTTGCTCCCACCTGCTCCTCCTCCTCCTCTCCTGCTCGCCAACCTTCCCCGGGTGATGCCTCCCCAGAAAGGCCGGGTGGGCGCTCCGGGTGCCCCTGTCCAAGGTGCCGGCTTCTCTGTTGAGGGGCCGGTGTCCTCACACCTCATGAGACACTAGCATACAGAAGACTCACGCGCAGATTGAGATGTAAAACATCTTTGTTTTGCTGACCTTCGCCTGTTCATAGCTACTTCTGGGCTGTAATCCTCCAACCAGCTGTGCACCTACCAAGTAGTTTTGTATTCCGAATATTTTTCTAATTAGTTGGTCTCTGTTGTATGAAGCTAAATCAAAAAACCTTTCTTAAATCAAGATATATTATGTCATTTGCTTCTCTCCAGTCTACTGGGCCTATTCCTCTGTCATAGAAATAGATTAATGGGCTGAAAATTTCACCAGAGCTTGTTTTCTCATGATTTTTACTGATCTGATTGCTTTTGTTTGGGCCAGAATTTACAGTAACTGTAGGTCTGGTTATTTTTCAGTATTTGACTTTCAAGTTACAATAAAATATTTCCAAAGTATCCAAGAGTGAAGGGCAATTAAAAATATTTTAGGGGCCGGCCCGGTGTTGTAGTGGTTAAGTTCATGGACTCTGCTTTGGCGGCCCAGGTTCATGGGTTCGGATCTCAGGTGCGGACCTACACCACTCATCAGCCATGCTGTGGCAGCATCCCACATACAAAATAGAGGAAGATTGGCACAGATGTTAGCTCAAGGACAATCTTCCTCAGGAAAAAAAAAAATATATATATATTTTAATAAATTATACAAATACACCTGTTTTTGATACCCACAAAATCAGCTGGTTTGGCTTTTTGATAAAGATTAGGTTAGAGTGCTCCTCATTCAAATGACTTCTAGGGACCTATTTTATCAATTAATGTGAAACGAAACACTTTTGTTTAATGAGTTATAGTCTTGTATTCTAATTATCATGAAAGAAAGTATAGCAGCATCTCAATTTATTTGCGCAGGTTTGAATTCAAAGACTAGATAATATCTTTTGACTAATGAAAGGAATACTGTACAAATTCTTTAAAACTTCAGATATTTCTTTTTTTCTGTCTGGAAAAAAATGCAACAAAAGCTCTGTTAATCGGGTATCATGATTTCTTAAAACATTTTAGCAGATGTTTTGTCAGAGATGGCTGTAATATCTATAGGGTATTTAGGATCTTCTATGGTGGAAAATAGAGTTAAACATCTAGGAGATTCTAAGTTCTTCACATAAAAACGTTGTGGTCCATATAGTCTAAGAGTTAAAATACCAATGAATTCATGGTGACGTGGAGATGCTGGCTTAGCAATGTGAATCTGTGCAGCGAGTCCCAGGAGAGCAGGAGGTTATGTAAGTTTCTAAGTTCTGGGTTTAAAGCACTGGGTGTGCATGAAGGTAACCTACCAGCTCTGGAGTCTCCTGACTGGCTCTGCCCTACCTCAGCAGTGGGGTCCTGGACAGAGCCCTGAGCTTGGTCGGAGAATCCTTGGTTCAAGTCCTGGCAGCCCCTCACTAGCCACTGACTTAGAAGGTCTTTCTCTGAATCGTGGTCTCCTCACCTGGGAATGGCAGTGCCTCACTCAGAGGGTGATTGTGAGGATTAAAAGACACAATGTGGAGAAAAATATTTTACAAATGTGGAGCTCTATATAAGTATGAAGTATTTGCAATTGTGTTAACCCTGTAGAAGCAGGTGTGGTTAAGTATTGACAGGGGTCGCCCACATACATTCCTACCTCTTCATTCTCCCCTAACGATGTGTGGCAAGTCTGCAGTGCCCTCCTTGTCTGCCCTGGTGTGCTGACCTGGTAGCAGTTATGGGGCATTCGCCTTATCACGTAATTATATTCGGTCTTGTAATGTCACCAAAGGGACTCCACATCAGGATAGATACAAAACTAGGGTTCTAGAGACTCCATGGTAATCATTTCAACCTCAAAGTGTGGGATGATGTACCTTTCAAGAACCAGAGGGAAGAAAATAAGAATCAAAAGCAAGTGAGACTTCTGCCTGAACATGTTGCCTAGTTGGAGGTGAAGGGAGAAAATTCTGCCCTGGTGGCATCTGAGCGAGATCCTGACAGAACGGGAGGCATGTGGAGACCCATGTTTTGTTCTTGGCACTAAAAAGCCAGCCTGCCGGGCTCCTTGGCAGGAATGAGCTGTAGCATCTGTTGGGAGCAGAGAGTATATTTCAATCGAGTTAGTTTCAATTCCTTAGTCTCTTGTCACTAGAGATGAACAAACCCAGTAATGCTCTACATTTTCAGGGAATTTGACTTCTTTTTCAAGCATTTTGGGTTTGGCTAAGTTCTAGATGTGTTTTGCCAGCTTTCCTTCTTCAATTGTTAGTATTAAACCCATGTGTATGAATTTGAATGGAAATTTAATAGCCATTTAAATATTTATTTACACTTAATTCATCCAAAATCTGTGCTGAGTAAGGACTCTTATATCTTGCAAGGAGTCTTTGAAGATAGCTTACAGACATTTTTCTTCATAAGACGTAACACCAATTTCACCCCTTCTCTCCTTACAAAGAAATGTGGATTTGGGGATGGTTGGGATGGGATCCTGAGTCCGAAGCCCTGATGCTCGTGGCAGGATTTGAACAACACAAAGCGAGTTCTCACTGTCTTATTGCAGTTGACTTGGAGGCAGTCGTTCTGGTAAAATCCCCAAATGCGTTTTCGAGAAAGCACATGCTCTTTTAGAAAACATTATTCTCCATCTCTAGGTCTTGCGTACAGTTGCCAGAGCCATGGAAAAACAATTTCCGTGGCCCGTCATTTTTTTTTTTTGAATTATGGCACACAGATTGGTTCCGGGCAGTAGGAGATGAGTAAAAAGAGGAACGGTAATTTCCAAATAATCCTTGCCTTCTTCCCATTGCCCAGTTAACCATCTGTGTCTCTCTTTGGCTTCGTGCCGTACTAACTACGTCAGTAATACTGATTTAAAGGAACAGACGTTATTTTGTTAATGATGAAACAATGGTGTCGTTTTGCTCTGGTTACAAGGTGCTCTTCTCTTCCTAACAGTTTGCTCTGAGATGACAGCGGGAGTGGGGCCTGGAGTTAGAAATGTCAGAGCTGGAGGTGGGGGGAGATTAGTGATTCTCAGGTACATCCCCTGGTTATCAAAGGGTTTGAGATGTTAAATGAAACAAATATAAACCTAGGCACATGGTAGGCATCTAATAAATGCTTTTTTTTTTTTTGTGAGGAAGATCAACCCTGAGCTAACATCCATGCTAATCCTCCTCTTTTTGCTGAGGAAGACCGGCTCTGAGCTAATATCTATTGCCAATCCTCCTCCTTTTCGTCCCCCAAAGCCCCAGTAGATAGGTGTATGTCATAGTTGCACATCCTTCTAGTTGCTGTATGTGGGACGCAGCCTCAGCGTGGCCAGAGAAGCGGTGCGTCGGTGTGCGCCCGGGATCCGAACCCGGGCCGCCAGTAGCGGAGCGCGTGCACTTAACAGCTAAGCCATGGGGCCGGCCCTAATAAATGCTTTTGAATTAATAAATCTTAAAGATCAAGCTCTTTTTATGCTTAAGGAATTATGAGTATTAAATTGAATTGCATATTCAGAAATTAAGCATGGCTGTTTATTCTTAGGTCTTCTTCTTCTGTCCTTTTTCTACAAAAAGAGCTCTGTTTCCTTGAATTAAGGTGAATTTTGTACTCTATTTTCAGTTAGTACAACATTATAACAGTGCATATTGTACCATAATGAATATTAGATTGGAGGGTAGGAAAGGGATCCAAAATCACTAACCATTTGGTCATAATTTATGAAATTGTTTACCTTAGAAGCTGCGTTTTTTACCTTTTTTTTTTTTTTTGCTGAGGAAGATTCACCCTGAGCTAACCTCTGTTGCCAGTCTTCCTCTATTTTGTATATGGGTTGCTGCCACAGCATGGCTGATGAGTGATGTAAGTCCGTGCCTGGGAAGCAAACTGGGCCGCTGAAGCAGACCATGCTGAACTTAACCATTAGGCCATGGGGCTGACCCTAGATTTTTTTTTTTTATTTATTTTTTATTTTTTTTATTTTTTATTTTTTTATTTTTATTTTTTTTGTTTATTGCAGTAACATTGGTTTCTAACATTGTATAAATTTCAGGTGTACTAACCCTAGATTTTTTAATTAAACTTTTTATTTTGAGATAATTATAGATTTACATGCAGTTGTAGGAAATAGTATAGAGATATCCCACGCACCCTTTACCCGGTTTCCCCCAGTGGTAACATCTTGCAAAACTATAGTACAATATAACAACCAGGATATTGGCATTAATACAGCCAAGATATAGAACTTTTTTTTTTTTGTGAGGAAGATTAGCCCTCAGATAACATCCGATGCCAATCCTCCTCTTTTTGCTGCGGAAGATTGGCCCTGGGCTAACATCCATGCCCCTCTTCCTCTACTATATATGGGACACTGCAACAGCATGGTTTGACAAGCAGTGTGGCTGTCCGCACCCAGGATCCGAACCTGTGAACCCTGGGCCACTGAAGTGGAGCGTGCGCACTTAACCGCTATGCCCCTGGCCGGCCTCTAGAACTTTTTTCTAAATTGAGGTATACAGTAATTGACATATATCATTATATTAGTTTCAAGTGTACAACATAATGATTTGATATTTGTATACACTACAAAATGATCACCACAGTAAGGCTAGTTAACATCCATCACCACACATAGTTACAAATTTTTTTTCTTGCGATGAGAACTTTTTTTGTTTTGATTCGCTCTGAGCTAACATCTGTTGCCAATCTTCCTCTCTCTTTTTTATTTTCTTCTCCCCAAAGCCCCAGTACGTAGTTGTTTATTTTAGTTGTAAGTTCTTCTACTTCTGCTATGTGAGCTGCTGCCCCAGCATGGTTACTGACAGATGAGTGGTGTGGTTCCGCACCTGGGAACTGAACCTGGGCTGCTGAAGCAGAGTGCACCGAATTTGAACTGCTAGGCCAGCAGGGCTGGCTCTCCTGTGAAGAGGGCTTTTAAGATTTACTCTCTTAGCAACTTTTAAATAGGCAATACAGTATTATTAACTATAGTCACCATGCTGTACACTACATCCCCAGGACTTATTTTATAACTGGAAGTTTGTACCTTTTGACCCCCTTCACCCATTTTGCCCACTCTTATCCCTGCCTCTGGCAACCACCAATCTTTTCTCTGAGCTTGCTTGTCTCCCTTCCCTCCTTCCTTCCTTCCTTCCTTCCTTCCTTCCTTCCTTCCTTCCTTCCTTCCTTCCTTCCTTCTTTCCTTCCCTCCTTCCCTCCTCCCTCCCTCCCTCCTCCTTCTTCCTTCCTTCCTTTCTTTCTTTTTCTTCTCCCTCTCTCCCTCCCTCCCTTCATTCCTCCCTTCCTCCCTTCCTTCCTTTCTTCTCTTTCTTTTTTTTTCTCTTTTAGGATTCCACATATAAGTGAGATCATATGGTATTTGTCTTTCTCTGACTTGTTTCACTTAGTGTAATGCCCTCAAGGTCCATCCCATGTTGTCACAAATGGCTAGATTTCATTCTTTTTTATGGCTGAATATTATTCCATTGTATATATACTACATCTTCATTATCCATTCATCCATTGATGAGCACTTAAGTTTTTTCTATATCTTGACTATTGTAAATAATTCTCCAATGAACATGGGGGTGAATATATCTTTTTGAATTAGTGTTTTCATTTTCTTCAGATAAATATCCAGAAGTGGAATTACTGGATCTTATGATAGTTCTATTTTTAATTTTTTGGGGAAAATCCATACTGTTTTCCATAGTGGCTGCACCAGTGTATATTCCCGCCAATAGTGCACAATGGTTCTCTTTTCTCCACATCCTTGCCAGCACTTGTTATTTCTTGTCTTTTTGATAATAGCCATTCTGACAGTGAGGTGATATCTCATTGTGATTTTGACTTGCATTTCCCTGATGATTAGTGCTGTTGAGCACCTTTTCATGTACCTGTTGGCCATCTGTATGTCCTCTTTGGAAAAATGTCTATTCAGATCCTCTGCCCATTTTTTAATGGAGTGTTTGTTTTTTTTCGTTACTGTGTGAGTTCTTTATATATTTTGGATATTAACCCCTTATTAGATGTATGATTTACAAATATTTTCTCCCTCAGTAGGTTGCCTTTTTATTTTGTTGATGATTTCCTTTGCTGTGCAGAAACTTTTTAGTTTGATGTAGTCCCACTTGTTTATTTTTGCTTTTGTTGCCTTTGCTTTTGGAGTCAGATCCAAAAAATCACTACCAAGACTGATATCAAGGAGCTTACCACCATGTTTTCTTCTAGGAGTTTTATAATTTCAGGTCTTACGTTCAAGTCTTGATTTTTATGTATGGTGTGAGATACAAGATATAGAACATTTCTATCACCACAAGGATGGCTCAAGTTGCCCTTTTATAGCCACCCTCCCATCCTTACCCCTTTCCTTAACCCTTGGCAACCAAGAATCTGTCCTTCATTTCCACAATTTTTTCACGTCAAGAATCTTATATAAATGGAATCATATAGTATGCAACCTTTTGGAATTGATCTTTTTCATTCAGCATAATTCTCTGGAGATTCATCCAGGTTGCTCTGTATCAATAGTATATTCCTTTTTATTGCTAGTAATATAACACATTATAGATAGAATAAAGTTTGAAAGACATCTGGGGTTCTAAAATTTCCATTAGGTTTTTCTTAATATTTTCTCTTTCTTTAGTGAGTCTTTCTATTTCTTTGCTGAAACTTTCTATTTGTTCAGTTGTTTCAAGCTTGTTCATAATTGCTCCTTGAAGCATTTTATGATGACTGCTTTAAAATCTTTGTCAGAGAGCTCAAACATCTCTGTCATCTCAGTGTTGGCATCTATTGATTGCCTTTTTTCATTCAATTTGAGTTCTTCCTGGATCTTGGTATGATGAGTGATTTTTGATGGGCACCTAGACATTTTGGGTATTGTGTATGAGCTTCTGCATCTTATTTAAACCTTCTGTTTTAGCTGGCTTGCTCTGTCACCACTCCAGCTGGGGGATGGAGGAAGCCCCTCATTATTAGCAGGTGAAAGTCCCAGTTCTTCCCTCTGCCTCTGCTGACACTCAAGGGCTCTCCTTGTAACTGCTGGGCCGACGTGGGAGCTCCAACACCCCACCTGGCCTTCACTGATTCCTCCCTGGTGGGAAGGGCTGGTAGGAATGCCTTGTTACTGCTCCCCACATGGTCTCCACTGACAGTGTGAGAGGGGAGATGGCCCTGTTACTGCTAGTGACGATGCTAGTCAGGTGAACATCCTGACTCTGCACTGGGTCTCCTATGCCACCACTCCAGCAGAATGCCTTATTACTGCTGGGTGGGGGTGGAGTCCAGGCTCCCCACAAGGTCTCCGTATCTGGGAGTGAGGATGGTACTTGTTATCATTCAGCACGGATGAAAGTCCTGGTCCCCTGCTTGGCACCTCATTACAGCCTCCAGAGGGTGAAAGTCTAGGTTCCCTTCCGCCTTTGTTGGCGTGGGTAGGACTAGAGCCATATTTCTTTCTGTGGTGTTGGTTGGATTAGGGCACTTATTGTTCATGAGTTTTCTGTCTTACCAGGCTGCCCCTTTCCTGCTCCTTTGGCTAAAGAGAGCAGGCTTTTGTTGTTGATTTTGGCCTGCACAAGTTGGTGTCTCGGGGTCGCCAGCTCCTTCAGCTCCCAGTCTGAGATAGATGAGGTAAAAAGACAATCCAGGAAACTTACCCCCATTTTGTTCCTTGGGTCTTGAGCTCTCTAACAGTTTTGCTTTCTCTCTGCCTTCCAGAATCTTCTATGTTAGTTTCACATATAATGTCCAGGCTTTTTTTCTTCTAGTTAGTGGGAGGAATAGGGGAAACTAAGTCCACTCCCTTCCCCATGTTTACATGTTAAACAGGAGGGGAAGAGATGAAATCGTTGTCAGAGTAAAAGTCTCTTTTCTGATTCCTTCTTTATAACAGAAAGTTTTGTTTTGTTTTTAACTGTTCTGCTTATCTTGAGTCAAACACTTAACACAACTGTATTGCTTTCTAAACCCTCTCCACAGCTACAAAGCTCGCCATGTTTCACATTCCATTAAGGTCAGTCATTTGCAGCTTGGCGCCCTCCGGCCAGCCCTTCTGGAGGAGAACCCTGGGAGGTGACCCACAGCCTGTGGAAAGGCTCCTATTTCCTGGCAGTTCCAATCTCTTCTGATGTCGTGTCTCCAGTCTTCGTGGGCATCACAGTCTATCAGCAATTTTATTTTATCACTCAACTCAGGATACGGTTTTGTGTGGCAACACGTTTATCATGAGCAACATTTCGGGCCCATTAAAAATGATTATTGTGACCAAACCTCTATTTGGAAGACCAGTTTTTAACTCTGCTATTAGCTTTGTCTTAAAAAACTGTATTTACACATCCATACACGCGCATACACATGTGTGGAGGCTCCAACCTAAAAATTGGCTGTTAGCATTCACATTTTATTGAACCAATAAATTGTGAGTTTAACATTTTAGTCAAATCGAATGCCAAGTGTTTCATTTCAGGCCCCAGTGTCCATATTGACAGGACTTGAAATCTGTTACTTGTGCATCTGGATCTTGTTAGATGTTTATAGTTTGAAGGAAGCCAAATGTCAGTGGCACCTTTGGTCCATGGCGAGAGCCAGTGGAACAGGCAGTTACTCTGCCTGGGAGGCAGGAACCGGCACCAGAGGGCCAGGTCCCCACTGATCTGTATTGTGTAAGACAGGCCCTGGCCGGGGAGATTGATTGGCCTTACAGTTACATGTTTTCTCGTAATTCATCTCTAATGCACAAGGAATATGTTCACAGAAACGTGCATGAGAACTTCTATGGTGGAGGACCAACACAGTCTCTCTGGAGCAGCACTGCCCAACAGAACTTTCTGTGATGATGGAGTGTTCTGTATCTGTGCCGTCCAACATGCAGCCGCTCACCACATGTGGCAACTGAACGTTTGAAAGGTGGCTAGTGCAATGGAGGAAGTGAATTTTTTTTGATTTAATATTAATTATAATATTTATTAACTAAACATTTTAATTTTAATAGACATATGTGGTAATAGTTACTGTTTTGAACAGCCCAGCTCTAAAGCCAAGTCAGATGTGAAGAAATATGAGGGATCACTTCCTTTTTTGCATGCATAATTACCCAGAGTGATGATTTTTTATTCCAACCATCTATCCGTCCATCCATCCATCCATCCATCCATCCATCCATCCATCCATCCATCCACTCACCCACCCACCCACCCATGCCTGAAGTGTGCGTTAAACATTTCTATGGCAAGGCACTGTGATAGCTGTGGAAGATACACAGGCACGTGCTATTTCAAGCCCTCCTCCTGGCTCAGAATGTCCTATTCAAGTGAATTTCTCTGTAGACTCAACACAAAACATCAGGAGGACACACGGAGTGTGGATTCAGACAGATCTGGGTTTCAATTCCACCTCAGCTGTTCCACATCCTTGGGCACGTTACTTAATCTCTCAAGCCTCAATTGCTTGATCGATAAACTAAGATTAAAACCCACCTGTGATGGTTAATTTTATATGTCACTTTGGCTGGCCCATGTATCCAGATACTATTTGGTCCAACATTATTCTGGATGTTTCTGTGAGAGTGTTTTTGGATGATACTTACATTTATATTGGTGGACTGAGTAAAGCAGGTTGCCCCCCATAATATGGCTGGGCCGCATTCAATCAGCTGAAGACCTAAATAGAACCAAAGGCTGACCTCCCCTGAGCAAGCGGGAGTTCTGCAGCAGACTGCCTTCTGACTTCATCTGCAGCGTTGGCTCTTCTCGGTTTTCCAGCAGATTGCCTTTGGGCTGGAACTGCAGCTCTGTCCTGAGTCTACAGGCTGCCGGCCTCCTCCATCACATTTTAGACTCACCAAGCCTCCACAATTGTGTGACCTAATTCCTTAAAATAAATCTCTTCCTATATATATATATATACACCCATCTGTTATGACCTGAATGTTCCCCCCCTACATTCGTATATTGAAGCCCTAACCCCCAACTGTGATGGTGTTTGGAGATGGGGCCTTCAGAAGGAGATTAGAGTTACATGAGGTCATGAGAGTGGGGCCCTCATGGTGGGACTATTGGCCTGATAAGAAGGGGAAGAGAGAGAGATTATTCTCTCTCTGCCAGGGGAGCACACAGTTAGGAGGCAAGTCAGGAAGAGAGCTCTCACCAGGACCTCACCATGCTGGCACCCTGATCTCGGACTTCCAGCCTCAAGAACTGTGAACAATACATTTCTCTTGTTTAAGCCACCAGGTTTATGGTGTTTGTTATGGCAGCCCGAGCTGACTAAGATGACATCCTGCTGGTTCTGTTTCTCTGGAGAACCCTGACTAATACACTGCCTCACAACATTGCTTAGGAACTTAAAGGAGACATACGCAAGTGCCCGTCACATAGTGGCACTTGCTGGGTGGGTGTCAGTCCGTTTCTCCTTCTCACAGCCCGAGCACTACCCTCTGTTCCCCTCATGCCATTCGTTCCACTTGCCATTCAGTCCATCTCTTCGTGGTGCAAACTCTAGCCATCCTTCAAAGCCAGCTCTCAGCCTACTTCTACAGTGCAGCTTTTCCAGATAACTCCAACAGAAACCATTTCTCCTGTTTCCAAAGTCTAGGATACTTAAAAATCTATGCCTTCAATATTTAACACTTTTGAATATGCTTACTTGTTTAAAATTTTTGAAAACAGCCCCTATTTAGTGACTACTTACTATGGACTAGCAACTGTAACAAGTCCTTGCCACATACTATCTTGTGTAATTCTCAACATAATCTTACATTGTAGGCATTAGCATAGCCAGTGTACATTTCATAAATGAAGGAATTGGTCCGGAGAGGTTACATGTGTGTGGGTTATGCTCTAATAGAGAGGATATTTGTGGAATATTTACTAATGCATTCCCCCTTAGTATTCTGCTTTTCCCCTTCCCTCACAGCCCTTCTGCTATTAAAGCTGAGCAAAGGCAAAGACTTTTGTTGGCCTAGGAGGGAGAGGGTAGGGTCAGCTTGGGACACAGGGTGACACTGTGTCCCCTGGTTCCTTGCTGGCAGTGCCACCTTCCATGATAATGGTGGATAATGCTGGGCACTCACTCTCTTGGCCACCTTTGTAGCCAGGTATGGGCAGGGGAGTCAGTTCAGACCAAAGTGACCTGAGGAGACGCTACTGAGAGCTTCTTGAAAATAGTTCCTTCCTGATTAGAAGAGGGTCTCCGGAGCAGAAAGTCCTCTCTTCTTCCTCTCCTTTTCAGGTACAACAAGCGAGGCTTTGCTGCTACAGCCATCTTCCCACCATGAGGGGCGGATTGCCAGCACTCTGCGAACGGCTGAATGGAAATATGGGTCTTGATGCCACTGTTGAGCCACTGAACAAACCCTTGAACCACCTCCATTCTTAACTTCTTGTTATAAGAGGGAATAAAAATGTGTAAGCCAGTTGGGAATTCTGTCATTGAGAGATGAAGTATTCTGACCTACACAGGTGAGTCCTGAATCTCGAGCTACACTTTATTTGAGTTCCTATTGAGGCAATAATCATCTGGAAAGTTTGGATCTTGTCAGTCCAAGCAGGACCAGCACATACTGAGGTGGAAGGTAGTTGTTCATATGGCCTGCGGGTCCCTAGGAAATGGGGGCCATCCTCCTCCAGTCTGGGAATGGAATGCCTCTCCACATGCAGACCACAGAGGTGTTCCAGGCATGGAAATATGCAGAAATGAGGGAGCTCCAGAGGCCAAGAAGGAGAAAACCCAAATGGAGCCTCATACCAGCACATGTTGGGTTGGACACTCTGCTGGCACGGAATGGATGCCCGTTATCTCCTGTCTCTGTCCCTCTGACCAGGAGGGGAGTGTCCAGGGCCTGAATTGGGTCACAGGCCTGCTCCTTGGCTGGGGGAGAGCTGGGCCTGGAGTTTAGTCCTACCAGACTGTATGCAGTGGGGCGATAATTACTCACAGGAATTGGGGTGCTGTTAGGAAGTGGACAAGTATTCCGAGAAGATCATCAACAAATGTCCCCTCAAGAGTGCTGCTCAAAGTGCAGGCTGCAGGCTGGGGCAGGTCTGCAAGTCTGTCACCCAGCCTGTGACGCAGGAAGTTCAGAACTGGAGAATCAGCGTTTAGAAATGACATTCCGACAAAAGTCATTTTGTGTTCATTGACTCTAATAATAAAGAATTGGATTTGTATTATGTAGGTCTTCTTTTGTATCACTTTTTTCCTAGAAATTAATTTTTATTGTATTTTACAATAGTATCAGTCTGTGAAGAATTTTTTCTCACTAAAAAATTAAGGTATGGGGCAGGCCTGGTGGCATAGTGGTTAAGTGCGTGTGCTCCGCTTTGGCGGCCTGGGGCTCACAGGTTCGGATCCTGGGCGTGCACCGATGCACGGCTTGTCAAGCCATGCTGTGGCAGTGTCCCATGTAAAATAGAGGAAGATGGGCTTGGATGTTAGCCCAGGGCCAATCTTCCTCAGCAAAAAGAGGAGGATTGGCATCGGATGTTAGCTCAGGGCTAATCTTTCTCAGCAAAAAAAAAAAAAAATTAAGGTATAACATACATACAGTAAAAGTCACCCTTACTACTGTGAGTTTTGGCAAAGGCCTACAGTTTTGTAACCACCACCACAGTGAAGATATAGAAGGGTTCCATCACTTCCCAAATTTCCCCCTATGCCCCTGTAGTCAACCCCTCCCACACCCCAGGCCCCAGGCAACCACGGGTCTGTTTTCTGTCCCTATAGTCTACCTTTGCAAAAATACCACATCAGTGGAGTCATTCATTATGTGGCCTTTGAGCCTGGCTTCTCTTACTTGGCATAATCCATTTGAGTTTTATCCATCTTCTTGTGTGTCTTATTGGTTTGTTCCCTTTCATTGCTGAGTAGTATTCCATGGATATACCACAATTTGTTTATCAATTCCCCAGTTGAGATACATTTGGGTTGTTTCTAGTTTTTGGCAATTATGAATAAAGCCGTTGTAAACATTTGTGTACAGGTTTTTGTGCGAACATGGGTTTTTATTCCACTTGAGTAAATACCTAGGAAGGTATTGCTGGGTCATATGACAAAGCTATGTTTAAATTTATGAGAAACCGTGAAACTGTTTTTCAAGGTGGCTCTTGCGTTCCAACTAGCAACGTATCAGAGTTCCAGTTGCTCCATATCCTTGTGAGCGCTGAGTATTGTTGCTTTTTAAAATTTCAGCGTTTTTAATAGGATCATATTATGGTTTTAACATGTATTTGACTAATGATTTTGGGCATCTTTTTACATGATTATTTGCACCTGTATATCTTCTTTGGTGAGGTGTCTGTTCAAATCTTTTGCCAATTAAAAAAAATTAAGTTGTTTTCCTGTTATTGATTGTGAGGGTTCTTTATGTATTCTGGATTCAAGTCCTTTATCGGATATGTGCTTTGCAAACATTTTTCCCCAGACCGTCTTGTCTTTTCATTCTCCTAGCAGTGTCTCTTGAAGAGCAGAAGTTCTTAATTTTGTGAACTCTTTTCTTTATACATTGTGCTTTTGGTGTCATAGTGAGTCTTCCAGAGGTTTTTTAGTTTTAAATTTTGCATTTAGGTCTATGATTTATTTTGAGTTAATTTTTGTAAAGGATGGAAAGAGTGGATGTTTCTTTCTTTTTTTTTTTTTGCATATGGGTATCCAATTGTTTGAGCACTATTTGTTGAAAAGAATCTGTGAAAAATGTTAAATTAGCAGGTAGACAGAGTGGTCCCTCAGCAGGAGTGGTTGGAGGAGCGCTGACCCGCACAGCAGTTCTGTTTAGCTGCTGCCCTGGCATCCGTCCTCAGATCATTGTCAGGATGTCCGGATGCCCTTCGTGTGAGCCGGAGTGCTCACCCTTCACTGACACGACTCCCAGGCTGGATGAGGAAGGCAGAATGAGCTTATACCTGATTAATCAAAGAATAGCTTTTTAGCTCTGTTTGGTAAATAAAAGGCATTCTCAGAAATTTAATACAAAGCTTTCTTTCTTCTTTTTTTTTAATCTTTGAACAATTGAGCTTGCAATTTCTCTTCCCTATATGCTCTAAATCTCTCTGACTGCTGGAGAAATTGGATAAAGATTCCCTTCTATCCTCATTTTATCACATATTGCTTTGTTGCAAATAGTCGGAAACAGCTGGATTTCTCGTTAATCTGTGGGAAACTTGGAAATGGTCAGAGGCTGGCAGACAGCTCAAATGTACGTGTGAAATGCTACATCGAGTTCTGGAAGAGAAAGTATTACAGCTCAGATGGCATTGGTTAGCAGGCTCCTGTGGAGGGGTGTTGGGTAATAGGAGGTATCTTGTTTATCAGGGTGGTCATGCTCTCACTTCTGGAAGAGAAACTGAGGATGGAGCTCTCACATTGGCACTTCAGTAATTAGGCCAACCCTGCTGTTGGCATGAGAATAACTAAGCCATGTTGACCTCGTAACTCAGTACTGGTGGGAAGGACTCAGTCTTGCTGGAAAGTACATTTCATCACAGGGAGAATAATCAGTTATTCTTGGCACTGCTAAGTTTGTTCTGAAATTGAGGCTAACTCAAAAGGGAGATAAGCATATTTCTCCACTCCCTCCCTCTTCTGCAGTGTTTTAGGCTCCATGAATCTATCAGCTCATGACACGGTGCTGTAAAGATTACTAGATATGTTGATTCGAGTGTCTATGTGACCCTGTTGAGCTGTCTGGAAAAGCAGGAATTTTGTTATCTAATCCAAGAGTATTTCCTAAAATGACATTTCCTAAAATGATAGTATTTCCTTCACAATCTATTTTAAACGTAGGTGACCTTTTCCCTGATCTACAAAGGAGGGATAGGAGTAATGCGGAGCAGTCAGAAATCACTGGTGAGTTGAGCGTGCCCCTGTCTTTGAGGTGACATTCAAATAGACTGTAACCAAGGCCCAATGCCTTCCTGCTCCTATCTTAGACAGGATTGTTTTCTTTTCTGGAATCAAACCTATCAAACTCACTTAAACAAACAGGGGCATTTGTTAGAAGGCTGTGAAGTATGTCATGGAACCTGAGGGCAGGAACTTCAGCCAGGCCTCTGGAGGGACCGGTACCGCTGGAGAGCTACTCTGTCTCCCTGGGCCACGTTCTCGCTCGCTCTGCCTCTCTCTGTGTGCCCATTCCCCTCTCTCTCCTTCATTTTCTTTCACTAACACGGTTGCTCCAGCTTCAACTTTGCATCACATCCCAGTTCAGTTACCCCACAGAGGCTGGCTAGACCCCTGAGTCCCCCTAGATTCCCAAGTCCAGTTTCCAGCCAAGGCCTGTCTTCACTTGGATGTTCACTTCGGATTTAATCAACGTGGCCTGGGCCAGAGGCCTGGGGGTGGGGATCTCACTCTCCAAAAAGGATCTCGCTGTAATTTTCCAGGGCAGGGCAGGCAAAATGACCAACAGGCCAACCAGCTACACTTGCCTATAAATTACTGTTACTGTTACAAATATAAAGTGGAGGAAGTGCTAAATGGTGTGACTATTGAATGCTGTTCAGAAAGAAGCATAGATTCCAAGATAGCTTTGCTTTCTCCCCTGGAGCCAACACACACTGCAAAGCTCAAGAGGCGTCTACACAACTGCATTGCGTGACCTTAGGATGAATGGATGCTGTAGCCGGTCTCTATCCGCGTTGACTTTGCAGTGACTTACACAGCTGAAATAATCAGGTTCCTGTGCCACCATCTTCCTGGAGATCAGGGCCCGTATTGCTCAGGGGAAATTATTGTTACCAAGTTCAGGAGACTAAATGGCAGCCGGGGTCCTGCCTTCAACGTAGCATAGGCCTTGTACAAGCTCACCCAGAGAGGTTCCTTGTGGAGAAAGAGGATGAGGACAAACTAAGAGAGTCATTTTGTAACTTAGAATCTGTCTGAGTGTATCTGCCTCTGCCAGTAGATAAGAGTTGAGGTGGCCTCTGCACGCTTCTCCTTCTATGACCTTGTCCTCGCCCTTTGTGCCTCTTCCCCACCTGGAATCTGGATGGAACAGGGGCTCCTCTGCCTTTCCTTTCCAGGTGCCCTGTTTGTCTGCTGTCCATTCCTGTAGGCGGGTGTGCCTCCCAAGAGGGACAATTGAGTCTCCTGCCTTTCTCTCAAGACATAATGAGGTAAAGACCCAGCCCGTCCCGTGAGGTGAGGTCCATCAGTGAGCCCCAGAGGTGTGATGGTGGTAGGAAAGAATGTTATGGGCAGGAGGAGAAGTCAGAGTTCAAGGGTGGCAATGTGTGTGTAGAAAGCAGCTAGTGGTGGGGCTTTGGGGAGAATATTCTAGCAAGAATGGAGAGTGAGTGGGACTCAGAGAGGAGATTGGGAAGAGAGCCATTGGGCTGGAGGGAAGGGGAAGAGGTGAGCTGGGCTTCTGGGAATGGGACATTCCATGCACAGACCACCTAACACAAAATCCATCTTTTGATCTGAGCTCATCTTTCCCTGCATGCATTACTAATTTATGAAGAGAGTGTTCCTGGGAGAGACTGATATGGGAGTGGGAGAAGCATGATAGGGAAGAGGAAGACAAGAAGGGTGCAATTTCCAGAAAAGTCCCACGAACAGCAGCTTCAGCCTGATCCCTTGAGGAGATCTGGAGGTAAGTTATTCTATCCTCAGAGTGTGTCCCGACTCCAGGAGAAGAATTTGGGTTTCTACACTCTTAAGCCCTCAGCCATTGGTTAAGTGTTCCCTCCATGGGGTTCTATGGTTTTTAATTCACTTCTAGAATCAAGAGACTTTTCAGCCTGTCTATGAAAAGACCACTTTGTTCAAGTAAGTGCTTAAGCCTCTCAAAAATGTTGACGTACATTACATGGTTATTTCCTATGATATACCAGTTCATTCATTCACCAAACTTTCGTTGAATGCCTGCTATGCATGAGAATTGTGCCAGGCACTGGGGATACAAAAACAGCCCAATGAAGTCCCGTTTTCCAAGTAGTTGAGGAGACAACGAAATCATCAATTCTTATAATAACAGAGCTATAAGAAGGGGATGCTCATCTTATGATAGTACAGCTTGGATGCCTGTTGATTGAATTTCCACATAAATTCATCAGAGAACTGAATTGTCTCTTTCCTAGACTCTTTTCATAACCTATTGTCATATTTTCTTAGCTATGGTAATATACTTAAATAAGCCTCAGACTTGAAGGACAAGTTCTGCAGGAAATCAAGCTTTGCGGAAAAAAAGAAGACATTAATTCTGTATTTATTCAGTGTACCAATTCTCATAAAGTAATATTCTCTTCTCAGTTTTTTAAGAGTGGCATTTTTCTGCTGAGTGCTTCTTAATTGACTTGGTGTTTCATTTAAACATATAAATAGAGAGATAGATAAAGACATAAGTACTTATTCAGCACTTACTGTGTGTCAGGTACTATGCTAGATGCTAGGAATGTATTTAACCCTCACAAGACCCCCTACAGGGGAGGGGGTTCTTGTTAAGATTAGATTTGGAAAAAGCTTGTGAAAACTTTCCAGGCTGATTAAAAGAAATGAAGTGCATGCGTGCGTGTGTGTGTCTGTGTGCGCGCGTATGAAAAACCAGCAACAAAGCTGCTTTTGACGCATGGGAGAGCTTCTCCTGCAGAGGGCTGTGGGCCTGTGAGAAAGTTGTGCGAGCAAGGGCCGTATCTTATCAGCACCCAGGCGGAGGGAATCCCAGCCATCTTCCCCACGGGGCTCCAAGTCCTCAGCAAGCAGAGCGGATTCTCAGCGTGCAGCTAGCAAACGCCACTCTGAGAGGGCAGGCTACCACTCCGTGTTTCCGGCTCCAGGGCAATCTTTTGCATGGCTTTGTATGGAGCACTAGGATGGTGAAGGGAGCTGATTGCTGAAAATACTGACCGATTCCTTCCATACCCTATGTTATAAAAAGTAGAGAAATTCTGCTTTGGAAAAGAGACAGAAAGTAGGGCACTAAAAGCTAGTCTGTACCCCCTATTCCCCATTGTGTTTAGGGGGGCAAGAGAGATTGTAAAAAACTGGTGCTAAGTGATTTTAATTTTTATGATTGTAACCAGCCCTTTAATCTTTAAAAAAAAATTTAATGGTCGCAGAAATGCCAAGAACGGCCATAAAGAAGATGCTGACCAACAGGCACGGTGTCTTTGGGTCCCTTTCAGACCAAACCTGAGGGAACTGGGTAGGGTTTGGGGGGAGGGGGAGCGCCTCAAACTATTACCTTGGCCTTGGTGCCCTCAGATCAAATAAAGATGAGCACAGCGAGGGAACAAACAATTGGATTAGTCAGGCAGCCTAAATAACATCTCTGCCTCTGTCTGTGAGACACAGGAACCTCCACGTATCGTGGGTGAAATCAATCAGAGCCTGGTGGCATCGTCAGCTGGAGTCAGCTCGGTGTCCAAACTTAGGCTGTATGTCTAGAATCTGCGTCTTAACGTAAATTGGCTTATGGCTATGTCTTTCCTGGGGCATAAGCTCCCATCATCCAGATGGCAGGGCGACCCTGGTGGAAAAAAACATATGGTGGGTTATATCCGTTGTGCACAGAAGAAGGATAACGACACCGATACAAGAGCCAATTGAACAAAAGAGTTGATGCCACGAACAATCTGTCTCTGACGACAGATTGCCAGGAAAGTAAAACTTCTGAGTCAGGGCTATTGAGAACAGGAGAAGAAGAGACCTATCATGGGTGTGCTTATCGTTGGTAGGAAGCGGGGAAGAGGGAGGGGTGTAAGAGGAGGCAGGGAAAATGAAGGCCTGGACACACATTGTGCTTTGAGGTTCCTCTATGGGGGAATGTCAACAACAGGAAGGGCAGGACAGCTGTTTGTCCAGTGGCTTTTGGTCAACTTCCATATTCTCTGGAGAGTGATTGCCTTAGTTTGGGTTTTCCCAGGAGAAGATGCTAAGGCAAGGATTAAAGTTTGTTGTTAGTGCTGTCGAGTGAATTCCAACTCCTAGCAACCCTGTATGGAGCAGAGCAGAACCTTGCCTGGTCTTTCTGTGCCACCCTCTCATATTTGGGTGCTCTATCAGACGATGCTCTACAGCTATTCATAGGATTTGCATGGCCAAGTTTTTCGGAAGTAGGTGCCCGGTCCTTCTTCCTGGTCTGTCTAGTCTGGAAGCTCCGCTGACACCTGTCCCCCATGGGTGACCCTGCTGGTATTTGAAATCCCGGTGGCATAGCTTTCAGCCTCACAGCAGCACGCAGCGGCCACAATATGACAATCGACAGATGGGTGGGGTGGGTGCCTGAGAGAGCCGAATCTTAACCACCAGACCACCAAAGGATTAAAGTGCAAGTAGTTAATTTAGGGAACCCAGTATGGGGCCGGGGAAGTGAGGCAGGAACATGAGATGGCAACGAATAAAGGGTGTGTTCTCAAGCCAGCTTCCACTGTGGGTGACTGGAACTCAGTCCCTCTGGGAGAGCTCTGGCAGCAAGTATGGAAAACACTCCCTCAAAGTCATCCCACCAGACGGGCAAGGGAGCTGGGGTATTTATGCACTGACTTTATTTAGTCATGGGTTGAGGACTACTCCTAGAGACATTCATTCCAGAATACTTTGCCTGTTTCCAAAGCCCCAGAGGGGGCCTGGGCAGTAAGAAAACACCCTCAGGCCAAGGAAGGCTGGTGCTGCGGCTGGAAGCTGGGCAGGGGCGCTGAGGTGGTAGGTGGGGGATGTAGGCGGTGCACTGATGGCATCGCAACTGTGCTTTCGCTACTGAAAGACAGGTACAGTGGGGATAGGATAGCAGAGGACACACACACTCACATATTTATGCACATGTAAATAAATAAATATAAATTTTATTTATTGAGGAAATAATGCCTGTCTGTGGTTGGAAATTGGCACGGAGAAGAAGTGCAGGAAAAGATGGCAGTTCTATTCGAGAAAAAGAAATAGCACCTAAGATTGAAGAAAAGCTTTCCTTCTTCCTGTTTCGTCTCCAGTGCTCTCCCCTCCCTGGAAACGGGTCATAGCAAATGGAAGATCTTGTTCCTATGTCTAAATGTTGTTTGAAGAAAAAATGCTAAGAGTGAAGATTTGGCAACATGGAACTTGCTCTAAGTCTCTCTGAAACTTAGGATACATTTTTGTGACAACAACATAGCCTACAAAAATAGTCAAACCATTCTCACGAAATAGAACTCATTGTGTCATGCCTATTATAGTTTTATTAGGTAACTTGCTACACTTAACTATAAAGAAAAGTATTTATTTGTTGGATTTACTTTATGAGCCATTTGCTATAAAGGGGAGTCTGATGGACGCTGCACCTCAGTGTTGACAGAGCTCCTTTCCCTAGAAGAACATAAATGAACACGAAATAACACATTTTCACATTTCACAGGAGGGAGAAAGTGAGGCAGAGAAGGCTATATGGGACAGAGTATCTTCAATTTTTTCCACAGGGGCTATAGAAATACCCATTCCATTAGGAGGCACATCTGATTCAATGCCTCATTTCCGTCCTGTGGGGGAGGGAAATGTGACAGTGAGGTGTTGTAACGTAGGACTCGGCCAGTGGCCAATGAGACTTTCCGTGCCATATGGAAGTGTAGCTGTGCCAAAGTATGCCCAGGAGATATCTACTCCATTTCAAAATCCCAATGCAAATAGGAAAGAGGGAAGTGCATAGCAGATAAAAATCCGAAAAATTGGGGCCACATAAGCTGTAGTTGATATAATTAAGAATGAAAGGTCTACCTGAGTGATCAAGACTTAAAGTGAAGACCAAAGCTGGTGCCCGCAAAGATGAGTGCCTCGCTGTGCAATGGGCTTCTCTTGGCTCGTTCCATGCCGTATGAAATAAAGAATGTGACATTATTTTGTAAATATAGCATATACAAAAAATACAGTTATATAGTTGAGAACTGAATATTTTGAATGGGAAAGATCTTAAATTTTCTGCAAGTGCATCTTGGAGAGGCAGCTTAGCAAAATGGCTAAGAGTATGGATGCTGGAGCCCCATTGCTTGGGCTCAACTCTTAGTTCTACTACTCATTAGCTGTGTGACTTTGGGCAGGCCGCATAACCTCTCTGTCCTTCAGCTCCCTTCTCTTAAAATGGGGATATTCACAGAACCTATCTCGTAGAGCTATTTGTAAAACATTACAATGATGTCTGGCACATAATAAACCCTGTAAGTGTTTTTAAAATAAATACATAAACCTTAATGGAAACCGTTTCATCATGTTCCTTCTGTATCTCAGAGAGTTTTTGAAACATTTAAATTCAGCAAATATTGATTGAGCCGTCGCCTGGATTGGGCGTGTGCCAGGTACTGGTAAGAATGAAGGTCTCTGCCCTGCCCTTCCAGGTGCTTATAAACTAACAGTCTTTTTTTTAAATTAAACTTTAAAAATACTTTGAAACAATGATAAACTTACAAAAAAGTCGGAAGTGCAATATAAATAACTTTTTTCTCTGACCTGTGTGGGAATGAGTGGTCACGTAACGCCCATCACCACTGATCACTTGACAGCATCTTTCCTGTGAATGAAGACGTGCTCCTCCAAAGCCACAGTACAAGCGCCCAAATCAGGAAAGTGACAGTGACACATTACCACCATCCAATCCTCAGACCCCATCCAAGTTTCCTCACTTGTCCTAGTAATGTTTTTCATAGCAAAAGTTTCCTGGTTGAAATTATGTGTCGAACTAGGTCACCTCTCTTTAGTCTCCTTCAGTCTAGAACACATCCTCAGTCTCTCCTCCTCCTTCACGACCTTGACACTTCTGAAGATTACTGGCCAGTTAGTTTGTGGAATGTCCTTCAATTTGGATCTGTCTGATGATCATTCATGATCAGATTTACACTGTGCCTTTTTGGGAGCAATAACATAGAAGTGATTCTGTGTTCTTTTCATTGCGCCTTACTGGGTAGCACAAGATTTCAATTTGTTCCCTACTGATGATGGCCATTGCGATCACTTGATTAAGATGTGTCTGCCAGGCTTCCCCACTGTAAGGTTACCCTTTGTTCCTTTGTGATTCATAAACATTTTGTGGGAGGTACTTCGAAACTAGGTAAATATTCTGTTCCTCATCAAGCTTTCAATTTGTTTATTTCAAAATGGCCTCATAGTTTCCTATTTTATTCAATGGGTTATAATGTGTTGCTGTTATCATTTTTTGGTGCTCAGACTGTCCCTGCTTTGGCCAGTGGGAGTCCATTCAAGCTGACCTGTGTCCTTTTGACATTTCTGCCTTGCTCTTTGAGCTCTTCCTTGCTTTCTGGCATGGCAAGATATTCCACTTGTCTGGTAGTCTCCCTGTTCCAGCTCTGGAATCAGCTGTCTCCAAGGAGCCCTGGTTTCTTTTAGTGGAGGATGATATTTAAAAGTGACTATCTAGGCTCTAGGTGTGCTCATTGTCATTGTTCCTAGGCCCTAGCAGTGGATAGAGCTATAGTTATTTCTATATTTACTTATGTATGTTGAAAACCATTTGTTCACTTCAATATATCCAATTGCAATCCAACAATACACAGGGTTCATTCTAGTTTTCTTCCTTTCTGCTATTGTTCAAATGTTTACTTATCTGGTCAGTCCTCCTGTATGTGACCAATCTCCCATCCCCATTGCTCTCCAGCCCCCTTTGCAGGCTCCCTCCTCTAGATGCCCAGGCTCTGACCTCTACTCTGGGCCCCAGTTCCACCCTACCACATGAACCCCCTCCTTATTCTACTTGGGTTCTGACACGCCATCCTGCCAGCTCCCAGACATGGATGCCCTCCTCGCCTTATTCAGGCTCTCACTTTCCACGCCAGGCTGTCCCTCCATGCCTCCGTGTGGACACCCTCCTTCACTGGCCTGGGCTCCGACACCCTATGCCAGACACCCCTCCCACGTGGATGCCTTCCTCACCCTGCTCAGGCTTTCCGTCAGTCATTTACAAAGTGACTCAGAGCAGATTTTAAACGGCTCCTCTTGGGTGTACACAAAACTGAGTCTAAGAAACCAAGCCCTGAAAAAACAAACAACCTCGATTTAATAACATGTATCACGTTTAAAAATATGTACCTTAGAGTATTAAGATGAAATCTGTTGATTCTTCTCCTCTCCTCCATTTTTAAAATTTAAAACAAATGATAGGACTTGGCTGCGAGACTTCAGCGGTTGACTGACGAGAAGGAAGCGAAGAGCGTCTACCTCAGTCTGCACCTCGTACAGTGTGTGCAAGCTTGGGGATAAGGAGGCAACACGGAGCAAGGGAGCAAGGAGGAGAGGGGAAGACTCTCTTCAGCCTTTATTTTAATGACATCTGATCTTACCTCTGGAGCCAGATGTCCTGATTAGGGAATAAACAAAGATTGGGAAATAGCCAAGGGTTCAGAAAGAGGCAAATGACAGAAGACGCTTCTAGTAGACCAGGAGACTTCAAAAAAA
Organism: Ceratotherium simum simum; assembly: GCF_057802395.1. Lineage (NCBI taxonomy): Eukaryota > Metazoa > Chordata > Mammalia > Perissodactyla > Rhinocerotidae > Ceratotherium > Ceratotherium simum. The sequence continues at coordinate 90,775,702 of NC_141903.1, forward strand.
AAAAAGAATAATCCAATTTTATGTAAGTACATTTCCCCTCCACCAGTATAGCAGGAAAGGTAATCTCCCAGGAAAGATGGAGTTGAAGCTTTCATTTTCTAGTTATCACTTTTCCTGTGCTAGAGAAACAATTTTACTTCAAAGGCGTAGACGGGGGGATGTTTCCTGTGAGAGTGAACGGGTTTGAAGGCCGGGCTGGTGCCTGCTCCCTTTACGAGGAACACCTGCAGGGGGCAGCCCTTCTAGGAATGAAAGCTTTCCCCGCCCCCACCTGCTGGGCTGGAGGGCCGTGGGAAGCGGAGGTAGGGGAGCGCCCCACTGTTCCCCTAGCTAAGGTAGAGCAGAGCAGGATCGTCCCCAGCTTTGTTTAATGGCATTTCAAAGGGGAAAATGAAGATTTCTGGAGGAAGCAAAAACCCCAAATTGTTCTTGTTTTATTCTTTCTCCTAAATGTGTGTATTTCTTGGCGGGAGGGCAAAGGAAGTAAAGACCCCTCTCCCCATCTGAAACTCCCTCTAAGTTGTTCCCTCTGACCACGTCACGTCCCGCGTATTTGTCGTTCTCACAGAGGAGGAAGCAGATTCTGTCTCACCCCAGCCCTGTCAGGACAGCGAGCTCTCAACCTTCCAAGTGGAATGAGAGAAATGCTATTTTGAGGAGAACAAGTGCTAATTTTTATTGGGCATGACTTAAAGTGCACCCCTGGTTTTTTTTTTTTTTTCCTTTTTAAGAACAATCACTTCAAAATGATGGACGATGCCTGAAGCCACCAGGCTTGCTTCCTGCAGTGAAACACGGAACTCGGAGCATGTCTGGGTCTGTAGGAGGGTGTGCTCCCAACTCCGGGAGAGACGGTTCCCATCTGAACAGACAGTGGGCCTTTGTTCAGAAAAGCTGACTCTCTGGAGGAAACCCTCCAGAATGGGCCCACATCCCCTGCAGGGAGGGAAGGCTTTGCTCCAGTGGCGGAAGGGAGGTGAAATCCTCTACTTCTTAAGGTGCCAGAACAAGAGAGTTGCTGGTTAATGGGAGCCTAATCCTTTTTTTCTAATTTTTTGGTGTGAGTTAAGAACAATGAGGATCGTGTCTTTGAAAGCAGGTGGGGTCGCTGAAGGATCGCAGGAGAGGAGTAGGTGAGGAAAAGGGTCACTGCCCTGCTGGGAGGCAGCCACCAGCCTGGACCTCTAGGCCGAGCTGGGGACTGATTCCCAGGAGAGCATCTTCTGCCTCGGCCACTTCCCAGGAGCAGTCTTAACCAACTCTTGCCCTGTCTTCACTGAGGACCCGGAAGGGGAAAAACAGGGCAGGTTTGCAGCAGCTGCACTTGACATTTTTGTGAGTCCTATTTGGAAAAGTGTGGACGATCCTTGTTTATGAAAACTAAAGCTAAATCTAGAATATTGTTGATAGATTCTCTACAGAATTCTGGAAGTCCAATCTTTGACATGCCCCGCCCCACCCCAGGCCAGCCTTTATGTTGGCTCTGAGAAGAGCCATCTGGTGAAGTGACTTAGGAAAACAGACCAGCAGTTTCCCTCCTTTGGAGCTCTGAGCAAACTCGACCATGGTCCTTCCCCTCAGTAAAGGGATTTATAGAGGAGCCAAACTTCCCATCCAGGGGGCAGGCCTCATGGGCTAAGACACTAGCTCCGGGACACAGGTGAGGAAGGGGAGGGCTCACGGGGGAGCTTGGGATGCTAAGAGAGGTGCCCGCGATGCCAGCAAGTGAGCGTGTGTGCACGCGGGAAAGCCTTCTCCCTTTGGAGCAAATTAATTCCAAGAGGTCTCAGTTTCCTTGGGGCCCGTAACATCTCCCACTTTCAGGGGGAAAGTGAAAAACGATGGATGATCGCAGCAAGGACATTGGAAAGTATGAGGTGTCGCTGCACGACTATCTTCTAGTAGGAAAGGCAGATGTAAGGAAACAAAACAAAACAAAAACCCCACAAAAGGGAAAAGCTCAGACTGGCTGCTCCTGAGCTGAGCTGGTCTTGGGCTGCTGTGTAAACCAGGCTCCGATTTTGCAGAACTGTCTTAGCATCAACTGCGTGAGACGACGTGAGTAATTTCGGGCAGTGTGCCTGAGGGGTTGGAGCCAGGAGGACTGATCTTGATGTTCACAGGCAGAGCACCTGCCTGAGAAAGCTGGGAACACAGGTTTTCTTCCCACTAAGCCTTTTCCACGTGAATTAGTCTATTAGCTGGTATGTGAGTCCGTTTATTTAGGAGCATGTGTGGTGACAATTGGCTTCTGACTGTAAAATATGGTCTTGGGGGAGAAAATGATTAATCGCCTGCTGTAAAGTACGTGTATATGTGTGCGTGTGTGTGTTTGATGACAATCCCTATTAGTGTGTGCGTGTCTACAAAACTAAAGGCAAATAGTCCTGAAGAAATTGGAAGGTGTGGGTAAACAAAAAGGCTCGTGGAGTTGTGTGGACACTCATCCCTCTTGACGGATGTAGGAGTCAGGGAATCTTGTGTCTTGCTGAAGGCATTGTTTCCAAATATAAAACAGGAGACAGTTCGTGGCAGAAAAGATTTCCAACCCTTGAGGAGTCAAGATTATGCTGAAACATACCTTCTTGAAAAGAAACTGAGGCTGCAGACATCTCAAGCGGGTCTTTACTAAGGCAAGCGGCTTTTTGTCTCTGCCTGCACCTTACTGTCAGAATGCTGTGAGTGGTAGGAAACTGCATCCAATGTGGTCGAAAGGCAGAGGCCACTGGTCCCTTGTAGAAATCCAGAATAACAGATTAGATAATAGAATTTTCAAAAAACAAAGTTTAGGCCATTTGTGGTTATGAACTCTATATTTTCCCAAATGAGGGTCCTGAAATAAAGAAACAAAGCAAAATGACCACTGTTTCATGATAGAAAGGGCATTTTAATATAGAAGGCAGGAGGGAGATGACCTCAGAAAGAGGAGCGTCTTCAAGTAGAGGAGATGTGCGAGATGGGAAGCTCACGGCGTGGCCCTGGTCGTCCTCTTGTTGCTGTGATGGACGTTTGGGGATCCCTCCTTTTAATAACTGCGTGGGGGGCACACTGAAGACCACCAGCCTGGGGACAGACACTGCATTAGCAATACCAGGAGAGCAGCGGTGCTCGGAGTGGACTCAAGGGCGTGGAAATGGAGCGGCGGGCGGTTCTGAGGCCAGCGTGTCCGGGCCGGAGGTATGACAGCGCTCATCAGCGGCTAAGGCCTTGTGCTGAGTGTGTACGCACGTGGCCTCACTTAATTACTGTCTGTTTCCAGAGGCAGGGGATGAGGAGCCTTGTTTCAATTCACATGTGTTCCTAGGCCGTCTACACCAAGGTTCTGGAGAGTGACTGGGCTAGAACCTTTATGAAGTCGGCAGGGGGAGAGTTGGGAAAGATGTTGCTGAGACAAAGAGGGTGGATGGGAAGCTGGAGAGGCCGGAGAGTCAACTCAAGACTTAAGATGGGAGAGGGCGGTGACCCAAAGGCAGGAGCGCAAAAAAGCCGCCAGACGCCCCTCAGGGTGGGGAGAATGGGAGTGAGGAGCAGCCAGTGGACCAGGTGGCTAGGAAATGATCTAGCAGCAGTAAAGCAGATCCAGGGTCAGTTGGCAACAGAAGTTAGCTTGCAAAGGGGTGAGGCCTGAGTTACGAGAAGTCTAGTGGGAAAGGGAAGCAGAGATATGGGAGTAGACAGCATTTCCAGACGGCAGCAGAAGGATAGGTTATCTTTCTTTCTTTTTTTTAATGGAAAGACTTGAACATTCTTTCATTCACTCAACAATTTATTGGGTGTCTACTAAGCACCAAGGACTGTGGGAAGTGCTGGGCATTTAGAGATAAAAGGAGCAGTCTCACTTCTCCAGCTGGGAACTTTTTGAGGGAGACAGAGAGAGGGGCAGATAATGCTAATGCTGGGTGTTCAGAGCTCCGAGGGAGGAAAGCCTGGGGCTCTCTCCACACAGGGCAGGGAGTATTAACCTTTACTGGGGAGGGCCAGTGGTAGGGAACCATCACAGAGGTCGATGCTGAGCTGGGCTTTGCAGAATGATTAGGAGTTCTCCAGGTGAAGAATGGAGGAATAACCTTGCAGGCAGAGAGAACAGTGGGTGCAAAGGAATGGAGAGATCTTAGTGAGCTGTGCAGCTGGAGAGGATAGCTTGAGTGTGGTGCTGAGGCAGGAGACAGCTTATGAGCTTCATCCTGTGCTGAGGCCTTTGGATTCTAATGTGTCAGAAGATCAAGGGGAAGCAGCCAGTTGAACAAAGACAGAGGGTGATAACCGAGGGGAAGGAAGAGAAGCTGAGTGAAGGTGAGAGTGATTTTGGGGTGGGGAGGAGAACATCAAGGGGCTGGGGGGAGCTGGCCTTGATTCCCTCGGTACAGGAGTTGCTGTGGCCATCTGGCTGGGAGGGGAGGGGGTCTGGAGGAGCTGCTCTGGGGAATTCTGGAGAGAAATGAAAGGATTGCCATATTACTGTTATTTGAGATTCATGAAGACTTTCGTCAGACATGTAACTGATTCTCACTGACACCATTGCCCCTGCATCTGTCGTTCTCCTCTTAAATGAAGTGCGATCTTCCTTTCCAATATCCATTTTCTGCAGAGAGATCAAGTGCCGGAGGCCTGACCGCTCTGAACAGGAGACAGGGTGTATTGATTACATATTCTCTGTCTGCTTGTTGAGACTTGTTTGTATTTCACAGAGTCAACATCCACCAACAGGAAGGACTCTTCATGGGACACCAATTATTGCTATCAGTGGGAAGTTTTTAATGAAGAAGACATCAGGACAAGCATCTATCTTCAATGTGTATCTAAAAGTGAATTCCTACCAATTTTTTTTATCTCAAAGAGAAGAATGACATAGAAAAGATAGCGTGGCCAGTGCACAGAGCACCGGGTCTGGAGTCCAGAGGCCAAGGTTTTTGTCCAGGCTGTACCATTAATAATCTGTGTGACTTTGGGGAAAGGTTCAGTTTGGATTACAATGTTTCTTTTTTTCCCCCCTCACACACCACAATTATAGAAATACAATAATAAATATATTAGAAGACTTAAGGCTTTCAATTCATGGTTTTATAGATACTAATAAACAATTTCAGGAAACAGTTCTGAATTCTATTCCTCTGTCTAATTTATAAAATGAAATTGAGGGGCCGGCCCTGTGGCTTGGTGGTTAAGTGCACGCGCTGCAATGCTGGCGGCCCGGGTTCGGATCCCGGGTGCGCATCAAGGCACCACTTCTCCATCCATCCTGAGGCCGAGTCCCACATACAGCAACTAGAAGGATGTGCAGCTATGACATGCAACTATCTGCTGGGGCTTTGGGGGGAAAAAAAAAAAAAAAAAAAAAATAAATAAATAAAATGAAATTGACTAATTACATTTTATCAGTTCATGAGAAGTCAGGTGTGCTCAGATATTCACTAGTTTCTACCTTAAGGGAAAATGAAGGATGAGACCAGAATATGAGAAAATCAGCATACGGTGAATCAGAATGACTCACTGTGGGAACGTTCTGGAGAAACTGTGAATAGTAAAAGAAGCATATGCTTTGTAGAAGATGCCTGATGTTTGCTGATATAATCCACAATGGTTTTAACACGTAATTTAGGTGATTTGTGACAAGTTTTCAAATAGAAGAAAATTCGTGAGTTCTTTCTTCCTCCCATAGTAAAAGAAGATGAAGTAAAAAAGAGGATAGTCTTTCCACAAGGATAATAATGATTTGACCTACTCATGCAAAGCATTTTTAGTTTTTTAGGGATTAACTTTGTGGTAGACAGATTCATGCCCCCTGTCCCCCCAAACGCATCCATGACCTGATCCCTGGGATCTGTGAATGTGTCACTTTACACAGCAAAGGGACTTTGCAGATGTGATTAAGTTAAGCATCTTGAGATCAGAAATCATCCTGGATTATCCAGGTAGGCTGAATGTGATCACAAGGTCCTTAAAGAGGAAGGCAGGAGTGTCAGAGACAGAGACAAGGAGATGTGACAACAGGAGCAGAGGTCAGAGTGATGCCATTGGTGGAAGTGAGCCATGAGCCAGAGAAGCAGACGGGCTCCAGAAACTGAAAGATCAAGGAATGGATTCTCCGCTAGATCCTCCAGAAGGGTTGCAGCCTTGCCGACACCTTGATTCTAGCTGCCTAAGGCCCAGTTTTGGACTTCTGACCCCCAGTACTCTAAGATAATAAAGTGGTGTTGTTTCAAGCCACTGAGTTTGTGGTAACTTGTTACAGCAGCCACAGGAAACGAACACAAACTTACTGAGTGGTCCTCACCCTCTGGGTTACATACTCCTCCTGGGTTACAGACTCCTTCTGTGTGCCCGTAGTTCACCCCAGATTCCTTTCTCTCGTAGCCCTGGCCACTCTCTTTGGTAATTGCCCTTTTCATTATTTGTCTCCTCATTAGGGTGAGATCCCCGAGGGCAGGGAATTGTCTTACACACTTTTGTGTCTCCACTGTGGGTGCAGAGCCTCGTGTGGAGTAAGAACCCAACCACTGGTTGAGTGAACTAGTGAAATCAATGCCAGACGGGAATTTTCAAATGGATTGAAAGGATCAAACGGATCAAGAGGAAGTGTGTGTCATTTCTGGCCTGCTAAGATCCGGGCGTCAGCCTCTGACGATTCCAGCTGAAGGTGAAAATGGCTGTGAAGGAGTGTGAGGAGGCGTCATTCCATCTCCAGACTCCTTGGTTCCTGCCATTTTCTCCCCCCTTTCTTCCCTCACACTGTGGTCTGCTGGAGTCTGGCATGAGCAGCTGGCTCGTGTGAGTGACTGAACCTGAGGGGGCTGCACGGCCTTCTGAGGTCACCCATCCAAGAAAGATCTTTGCCAAGTTTTGTTCAACTCACATGGCCTGATTACCTCTTGGAAGTAATGTATACTCCTTCCTCTTTCATGCTCTGTGCAGGGTCTCTGGGGGCTACAGACCTTCTGGAGACTCCACGTAACTTCTGCTCTCTAGCCTGAGCCTCCATACAGCCTTCAGACCTTCTCTGACCTCTGGGACAAGGAGGGTCTTTTCTGTTTGGACCCTGGTTGCACCTCTCTTGAGCGTTTAGCTGAGCTCCTGTCATCTGAGAGCTGTCATCTCCATCGCTGGGTTCTCATTGGGGATTTTGATTCCTACCTTCTCTCTCTGGTCTTAGACAATGTGTCTCTAGAGGCTGCAGTGTCAACTCCATACTTTGGATTATTGTGTCTCTGCAGTTCTTGGATCCTGTGCCTCAGCACGCCTGTTCCTCACTCCTACACGAATCCTGTTTCTCCTCCATCTGGGAACCACTATTTTGCTCCATTCCTCTCTTTTCCTTCCTCTCTGTCTTGAATGACTTTATCAAGGAAGCTCCATTCAGCTTTCGCTAGCATTTTCCCTTTGAGCACCAGCCACCCAGGTAGCCCACCTGAGACTTCCTTCTCTTTCCAGTCTGGCCATCTCTTCTCCTGCTACCAAATTGCTGTGTGGGAGGTCACACCATCCATTTTCATGGTGAAGACAACTTCCATCTTTTCCAAAGAAGTCCCTAGGAATTTAAAAATTCATAACATTGAAAAGTACTAAAGAAAGAACATGGGGGTATTTTGGCTGCAACTTCTGTCCCTCTACTGGTTGCCAGGGTGGAGTTAGCTGGTGGTGAGGAGGAGGTTCCCATTTCCTTTCTCACAGGCTAACGGTAGCTCTTTCAAAGACACACACTAGGTTGAAAGGATGGTCTTCTCTGATAGAGGAAGGCATTTTGGTAAAGATAATTAAAATCACAGGGAGAGCATAGACCCCAAAGAACAGAAAGTAGGGACTCAAACAGATGTTTGTACCCCCACATTCGTAGGAGCACTATTCACAATAACCAAGACATGAAAGCACCCCAAATGTCTATCAGACAGGTGACTAGATGAACAAAATGTGGTATATGCATACAATGGAAAATTATTCAGCCTTAAAAAGGAATGAAATTCTGATACATGCTACAATGTGGTTCAACCTTGAAGACGTTATACTAAGTGAAACACGCCAGACACAAAAGGATAAAGATTGTATGATTCCGTTTATATGAGACACATAGTAGTCAAATTCATAGACAGAAAGTATAATGGTGATTACCAGGCACTGCAGGGAGAGGGGAATGGGAAGTTATTATTTCATGGGTACAGAGTTTCAGTTTGGATTCTTTGTTCTTTGTGAAAAATGTCTTTGGAATTCTGATAGAGACTGCATTGAATCTGTAGATAGCTATAGGTAATATGGACATTTTAACTACGTTAATTCTTCCAATCTGTGAGCGTGGAATATCTTTCCATTTCTTTGTGTTTTCAATCTCTTTCAAAAATGTTTTATAGTTTTCAGTGAACAGGTCTTTCACCTCCCTGGTTAAATTTATTTCTAAGTATTTTATTCTTTCTGTTGCAATTATAAATGGGATTGTCTTCTTGACTTCTCTTTCTGCTAGTTCATTGTTAGCACATAGAAGCACAACTGATTTTTGTATGTTGATTTTGCACCCTGCAACTTTACTGTATTCATTTATTATTTCTAATAGTTTTTTGGTGGATTCGTTAGGGTTTTCTACATATAAAATCATGTCAGAGTTTCAGTTTGGGAAGATGAAAAAGTTCTAGAGATGGAAGGTGGTGATAGTCACACAACAATGTGAGTGTACATAATGCCACTGAACCGTATATCTAAAAATGGTTAAAATGGTAAAATTTATTTATGTATATTTTAGCGCAATAAAAATATTTTAAAAAATAACATGGAAATCATGGTCTGGTGGTTTCCCCCCAATTCACATTCACTTTTTGGTTAAGGGTACACACAAAAAAGTCAAAAGATGCACAAAAATTCTTGAAGGAGATTACCTATCAGTGTGGTTCCCATTTTGTGTACCTTCCTCTTTCCAAGTAATGGTGAGAAAATCTTCTTTAAACAGCACTCAAGTACACCCTCCTACTAAGTAATTTTTTCCTGTGACTTTTGGACACTAATCTAGGAAAGAAAACATGTTTAATGAGTCAAATCTGTATTTGCAAAAGTCACCAAATAGACTCGGTGACCGTGGCAACTCCTTGGAGTTGGGCTGGGTCACCCGGATTGTGTAACTTATGCACACACGTTGAATCGCTCTTTTTGTCCTGGGTTCCCTTACTTCACATGGGAGGTATGTGACCTCCGGGAGCCAGGCACTCCGAAAGAACAAGCAGTCTGATCCCTCTTGTTCAGGTAATTTTTGTGGCTGATAGTTGTGTTGAACTTTTGAAGAGGAAATACCACCTGCTTCCCCTGGGAATGGGAGTTTGCTGTTTGGGTGGAATAAACATGGATTCGATGGCCAGATGCCCTGAGCCCTTGGCGGGCTTGGTGGTGATTTCCAGTGAGTTGTTTGCCATTCTGTGCCCACGTGCAGTGGGCAGGCAGCGTCCACAGTGGTCCCCATCCCACCCACCCAGCCTTCCTAGGGCAGCCCGGGTTGCATCCCTCTTTACAGTTTGGGGTGCAGGCATGGTAAGAATGGAAGTACCTCCTTTAATGTAACTTAAAATAAAAATAATATTAAGTGATAAAATATGCATAAGGAACTCCAACAAGATCTGTATTCTGCCCTGATGATTTTGATGTATCAGATTGCAACTACTTCTATTCTTTTTTCTTCCCTCCCTCCTCCCCCCTCCCTCCCTCTTTCCTGTCTCCCCTTCTTCCTCTTTTTCTTCCTTCTTTCCTATGCCTTTCTCTGCTTTGTTTTGCAATGCATGCACCCTGAGCGTAGCTTTGTCTGCCTTTTGTGTCATCCAGTGCTGCCAAAACAAAATGTCAAATAAAATGCTATCTGTCCTGCTTTGCTGTCATGTCTTTAGGCAAGATTACAGGTGGCTACAAGAATATATACTGTCGTGCGCCACATAACAAGGTTTTGGTCAACGGCGGACTGTGTGTATGATGGTGGTCCCATAAGATTAGTACCATGTAGCCTAGCTGTGTAGTAGGCTGTACCATCTAGGTTCATGTGAGTACACTCTATGATGTTCGCACAATGATGAAATCACCTAATGACGCATTGCTCAGAATGGATCCCTGTCTTTAAGCAACACAAGACCGTATTGAGAGATGTAGAGGGAGGTGTAAGGAGTTGGCACGTAAATAGTTGGACACAGAAGAGACGGAGGGTGTGGAGGTCACCTCCACCTCAGTCAACACCCCTCCTCAACTCCACCCACAAAAGCCTCTCCTAGGGGAGAATGGACGGGAACCCAAAAGAGAACAGGAAGTGATGTCATGCTCACTCCTTCTCCTGAGAAAGCTGGGCGGCCCAGTGGGGACTGGGCTGTTGTGGTTTATTGGGAAATGCCCTGCCTCCGAAGAGCTAGCCGATCAGACGAGGCCAGAAGGCAGGGACAAGGGAGCTCCCTTCAGGGCTTTTTTTCAGACCCAGAGGGAGAAGAAGAGGGTCCTCTGGTTTCTTTCTAGGCTGTCCGTGTCACTCAGATGGGTGCGATAGGAAAAGGGCAGACACGCTGTACCTGAGTAGGGATTAAGTATTTGACTGGCTCTTTCCCAACAACCCAGAAGTGGAAGTTGGGTTTGGGTGACGAAAACTCTTCTAGTGGCATTTGAGATGTTGCTCAATATCAGCAATGGTGATAATAGTTGCCGCTAATGGGCCTGCTAAGTGTTCTTTATGTGTCATCTCATTTCAACTCGATGCTGCACTGCTCTTTTCCTCTTTATAGCAGTTAAGACAGGTACTATCACCTGCAATACACATAGTATCTCCATTTTACATATTGAAGCTACAGGAAGTTATTTGCCTAAGGACAGGGTGACTAAGGGGGCAGACTCTTCGTTGTATGCCTATTTGTTTTCTCCTTCTTTTACTCTTTTCAACACTGTGGATTCTTATATTTTGCCAAGAAATAACTTGATCCACTGTGTATGTAGGAAACCAAGTGAAGCCTTGTTTGAAAATTATCTCCTGGGTTTACTGCCAGCTGAGGCAGGCAGTCCTTCCACAGTCTGGGGGATTTGACAGCGTAAAACATGTATGTTTTAATTTTATTGGGATGTGGGGGTAACAGTAAAAAAGAAACAATTTTGAGGTGTGGTTTTGAGGTAGCATGGAGATATAAAATTTTTTTTTTTTAGTGATGTTTTAGTTTGGGCAATGATAGAAGTTGAGCAAGTTTGAAATCTGAATAAAAGGAAAAGCCTACATTACAGTGTTAACCGAGGACACGGAGCTACCAGTGAGGGAGACAGTGGCAGATGGTAACCACCAGCTGGAAGGACACTAGCTTAGAACCCTAGGGGAACCTGACCCCCAACTGGAAGCACTCTCTGTCCTGGTTATTCTGTGCTGCCGTCCCTTATTCTCTGCCCTGTGCCCTGGGAGTCTGGCCCTTAAGGACTGCCCCTCCTGGGCTCCTTTGCACTCTGTCTTCTGGTTGGGTTTGGCCAGCAAGAGTATAGGTGGCAGGAGGAAAGAGAGGCTGGGGTATTTCTTCTCTGTTCTCTCCTTGCTTTCATGATGTCTCCAGAAGTTGCTAGTTCTTTGAAGATAGCTCCACCAGGCCTCTCCTTGATGGGTCTAGTGCAAAATGGGCTCAGGCATCACTTTTTCTCCTTCATGTCCCCTGGGCCCCGGGGGTTGTAATGGCCACAGCTATTGCTAGTCCAAAGGTTCCTCTCTCTCCCTGTGTGTGCATCTCCCTCTGGCCACCACACGTCCCTAGGAAGTCCTTTCGTTCCACCTCTCCTTTTGTTCCACCCGCGGTTGATGTCCCTTTCTCGCCGGGACCTTGACTAATAAACACACCACCAACAGCAGTGCTTCTCAGTGGTGTGTTCATATGAGTCGCCTGGGAACCTGGTTCAGATGCAGATTCTGACTCAGGAGGTCTGGGTGAGGCCCAAGATTCGGCATCTCTAACAAGCTCCCAGACGACGCTGAGGCTACTGGTCCATGGACCATGCTTTGAGTAGGAGGGACTGGTAGCACTTTCTTCATTAACTGTGTGGTCATAGCCATTGGCAAATATGGCCCAAGACATTAAAAAATTGAGTCTAATTACAAAACAGTAAGCAAAAATGTAGGCCTCCACTTATCTTGAAAGTGAGGAATGGGTTAATGCAAAAACAAAACAAAACAAAAGACATTCTGCTTTTCAAGTTGGGCTCCCCACCCCTACCCGCCTCTGTGTGTGTGTGTATGTATTATACACCTAGGCAACTGAGGGATTCCCAGGTCCCCTGATCGCTGAGCGGTTGTGGGCCATTTCAGAAAATCTGAGTCTGACACAGGGAAAGGAAGGGTGGCATGGAGATATAGAATAAAAGCTTGGTTTTTTTCTTAGACTGGAGGTTGGCAAAATCCAGCAGGCCAAATCCGGCTGGCGATGTGTACTTGTAAATAAAGCTTTATTGGAACACAGCACATTCATTTGCATGTGTATTGTCTATGGCTGCTCGTGCCCCACGATGGCATTGTTGAGCAGTTACACAGAGACCCTATGGCCACAAAGCCTGAAATGTTTACTATCTGGCTGTTGACAGAAAACATGTGTTGATCCCTGCCTTAGACTACTGAGCAGAGTTTCTCAAGAGTTAAGATCCTTGAACAAAAGGAATCTTAGAAATCGTCTTGTCTCGTTTTAAAGACGAGGAAATTGGATACCCACATAGTCCCATCTAGCTTAAATCTGTATTTTTAAAAAGACACATGGAAGAACCTGGAGGGAATTTGGAGAAGAAAATCCACAATTATTAGACGTCCTTTTTGGAAAGCCACCGTCTAACGATAGCAGTTGGAGGTTGAAGGTGTGACTACGATGGTCTCTAGGGTATTAGAAAATAAGCTGAATGGTTGTTCTCTATTTCCACATGAGAAAGGGTTCCCAACTGTAGGTGGATCAGATGTAGGAATTAGGTTTCCAGAGGAGGTCAGAGCCTGGTGATCCTTAAAACAGTGTTGAGACGGCTGCTTCAGGTGGCTCAGGCCGAGGTTGACGAGCTTTCTGAGGTGGCGCCCAAACTTGTCAGTCATTTATGCCCCACCAGATAGTCTGGAGGAGGGCAGGGACCCATGGCAGACACAGGGCAGTTAGTTAGGCACACCGTCCCTGGTGTGTGGGCACACACACACACACACACGCGGTCTTTTGTTCTCTATACCCCTGGCCACACAGAAAATCATCTCGAGGCTAGTTAGCTGCCAGTCATTGGTGTAAGCATTTGTCATTGGGATGAAGGACCCTTCAGCTTACCGATTCTGAGAACAGTGATGGAGCTATCATCTTAGGCCCTTTAAAAACATCTTCAGTAATAATTTGGAGCATTTGTAGATTCAAGTATCACTAAGAACGTTTTGATTTGGGAATAGAAAAGACGTGCAAAATTCGGATTTGTCACAGTACATATTATGGCCTAAAATAGTCATTGCTAATTATAGTCAGCTCCGCGATTATTGGGTAGTTTTTTGTGGAGGGTCTTCCTTTGGGATGCTCTAACCTTCCTGCAGACTCAGCTCTCTACGCGACATAGAGAAGGCACATTTCTCCTACTTCAACTACGAGCTCTGAAGAGGTAAGAGCTATGCGTTATTAATTTCTACGTTTGTAGCCCTCTGCACAGCCTTGTACACTGCAGGTGCAGGATAAATATTTATTTCTTTTTGGGGAGGAGTAGCAGGTGCGCCTTGAATGGCAGCATTCGGGCTTTATGGCGAGCTTCCTGGTGTGCACAGTGAAGCGGGAACACGGTGAAGGTTGGCACTGTGATGACGTGCTCCCCCGTGCAAGGCCCTCCTGCCCTTCACTCTGCATTCCAGGCTCATCCTAGTTCAGATCTGCGGACTGGCTGCCAGTGCCTAAGCCGCCCATTTCTGTCAGCTCACACTGACGTCTGGACAATAACGCTGGAACTTATATTGAGCCTTTCATCTTTGAAGTTCTAACTGTAATCTTTACGACTTCCTTGTGAAGTAGGAAAGAGGTGTTTTAATTTCATGTGTACAAGTAGAGGCGGAGAATGTGATGGAGATGCAGGTTCAGGGACCTGCTCAGGAAGCCTGAATGAGTCAAGGCCAGCTGGGAACGGAGCTGGGCAATTTCTAGCCCAACATTAAAGTGGTCTTTATTTCTTTTCCCCCCGAAAGTTGGATAAATGTAGCATGCCTTTTTTTCTCCTTAGGACAGAGATATTTGCAATATTTTTTTTCCTAGCTTGTTCCAAATGTGTTTAGAGTCAGAGAAATGCAACTCAAAGAAATTGTGAAGTCTATATTTTCTACAGTCTCTTCTTCTTCTTCTTTTTTTTTTTTTTTGTGAGGAAGATCAGCCCTGAGCTAACATCCATGCTAATCCTCCTCGTTTTGCTGAGGAAGACCAGCTCTGAGCTAACATCTATTGCCAATCCTCCTCCTTTTTCTCCCCAAAGCCCCAGTAGATAGTTGTATGTCATAGCTGCACATCCTTCTACTTGCTGTATGTGGGACGCGGCCTCAGCATGGCCGGAGAAGCGGTGCGTCGGTGCGCGCCCGGGATCAGAACCTGGGCCGCCAGTAGCCGAGCGCGAGCACCCAACCACCAAGCCATGGGGCGGGCCCTCTACAGTCTCTTCTAAAGTACTTATGGGGCCTTTGGTCCAACTGCAGGATTTAATTTGCAGCTGAGAGTGTAGTCAGCATCCCCACTTTGCCCCTCAGCCTGGCTTGTCTTCCTGGCTTCCCAGCTGATCCTCTTTCCTTAAAGTAACAATTCAAGTGTCTGTGTTACAACTCCCAGGCTCCGGACGCGTTGGTGATTCCCAGCCAAGCCGAGGCTGTAGGCGGATTACCTTCCCTCTGATCATAACACAGACCCTAAAGATTGACTCAGCAGTGACGGCTGGAAACACAAGACTTTATAATTAAAACATGATGATTATTTGGAAGACAATGTAGAGTGCAGTACAATTTAAAAACTGGTCTCTGTAAATAATGAGACCTGAGGTGGTTGTGCAGAGCAGACGGACTAATACATGTTAGTGAACGAATCATCGCAGCTTCCTTGACACGTCTTATTAGCATTTATCAAGGAGTTAACAGTCTCAAAACACTTGACAGCTAATCCATAGAACATCCTTTGTAAATGATTGAATATTCTGATCTGAGCTGTGAGAAGAGACACACCAAGAGGCTCCATGACTTGACTGGAAGCCCTGGCTGAGCTGGGCTTTCAGTAAGAGCCTGTTCCCTCAGACATTTAACTCTCCTTATGCTGCTCCTCAAACGTTACTCTTTCACAGTTACAAATTAAAACAAAAACAGGAAGGAAATTTATTTGAACTTTAACGAGTTTATATTTAATGCAAAATAAACACAGTTAATTTACATCAGAATTCATCCCTGCCTGCTGCCAGCCTTACCTGTGGAGACCAAGCGGGATGCCCCTCCGCTGGGCGACTGCAGAAGTGCCAGAGCTCCCTGGGCCCTCCCCTCACGATTCCTACAGTTCCTTTGACACTTAAATGCACTGGCTTGAGGTAAGACTGCTCCCAAAGTGCCTATTGTTCAATTGCCTAGAGTAACAATGAGATCTTGAAAATATTGGTCACGACTTGCCAAAGCCAGAAAACAACTTCTAATAGACACATGTCCTCTCTGGTGGCGACTGTGCCCTGTCATAGTTGTGAAGTGGTATAAACCTGATTTAACACGAAGTCTTAAAATACTTCCTCTTCTCAGGAAACTTCCTATTCAACAGCATTTTAGACTGATGATAGAGAGATCGAAATAGATTTTTAGAAACTAAGGTATGTATTGATTCAAGATATGTTAAATGTATCAAGGCTTTAGATTAGTAACAATAGATGATTATTGCCTATATTGACAAAAGGATGAAAATTTAAGACACTTTCTTGTCCTACGTCTATTTCTACCTGAAGATTCTTTGAAATACTGAACTTTTAAAAAATGTGACCAAAATAGTCTTATATGATGTAAAATGATCTTGGAGACAGAATTCTATAGAAAGATGCTGACCTTAAAAAATGAAAGATTTCTTAACTTATTATTTTCTGCTGAGCCAGTTGCTTTTAAAATTTCATTCCTTTAATATCAAGGAAAATATGTTCACATTAATAATTTCTGACCATACAATGAAAATAATAAGCTAGCTAATCCTCGAGTGTCAGCCATTGCCCCAAGAGCTTTACGTTTTCCAGTTATCCTTCACATTACTCGTCTGAAGAAGGTAGTGTTGTTATCCTCATTTTGTAGACGAGGAAACTGAAGCTCAGACTAAAAACACTGACAAGGTCATACAAGTAGCATGTGGAGAAGTCAGGCCTGGAACCCGGGTAATCCAGCTCCAGAGTGCTAACTACTGTTCACACCAATCATCTAAGCAACCCCCGAGAAGGAGGCATTTGGTCTGGGGGAGAGGTGGGGAGTATTGAAGACATGTCACGCAGTCATAGGGAGTTTTAAGGAAGAAGTTCTCAGTGAGGAAAATCAAATGGAGTTGACTTTGACCCTAAAGTAATTACAATAAGCATAATGATTTGCTGTCAGAGATAACGCTTTGACTTAAGTTTATAATGAGGTGTAAATGATTGGTTTTAGATTCTGTCATTAAAACTGGGTTTGACAAGGGGAAAGGGGATAAGGAAGAATACTGGGCATTGGAAGAATGATGAAGGCACAACCGCCATGGCTTCCAAGCACTTAAAAGTCTTTCCCAGACCTGGGCCTGTTGTTCTGTTTTAATACACGTAAGATCAGTCTAAGTCAGTGTTTCTACCTTTAACATACGTGCACTGTATACACATGTGCAATATTTGTGTCAAAGATGATTTTGAATTCTTGCATACTGTACATCTCTAATGTAATAGTGATTATAGCATTTGAAGTGAATCATAATCACTTATTAGGAGCTTATTTTAATCATCCCTTTTTAAGAATGCAGAGATAGATTTTTCAAAGGGAAAAACTACTCTGGAGTGGAAGCTGGGTAGAATTTGAAACTGAGGCCACTTGATGTCTTGCTGTTCAAGTCTTATCTATCAGAGCCAGGGATGAAAGGCAGAGAGACTTGTCTCCTTCCTGTTTGTTTATTTCCTGGCCTTCTTGTCCTGCCTGTGGCTTTGCCCCCAGAGCTCCTCAACTGTATTTATTTTCCATCTGCTTCCTGCTCTCTAGACAGCCTGCTCACCAGCCAGCAGTCCAGACAGGGAGAAATAAAGACTGCAGTGTGCATGCAGCCCATGGTAGCAGGCAGGGACGAGGTGCAGAAATAAAGACCCCGGCGTCACAGAGGGCTTCCGTTTTAGATGGGATCAAGAAACCGTGTTCTTCGGACTCAGGCAAGGCTGGATATTCAGGAGGAGTTTTTTGATCATGTCTATTGTTTTATTCCCTTCCTCAGAGATTTTTTAGAGTCTTTTACAGTAGACTGTATCATCTGAACCGTCTCTTAAGTTTTTTTTTTTTTTGGTCATTTTGACCAGTGTTTCTGGATTTCTGGATATCACAGCCTAGGAGAGAAAAAAATAAATATACTTGTGCGTGTGGAGGCAAGGGGCTGATCACTTTAGGATTGCCAATTTTTGTTTTTGCCAAGTAAGGACGTTGAGAAAAGACTACCATGTCTTCTCATCTTTGTTTCATATATGAAAGGTCAATTCAACCCTAGAGAATAGGAAGCAGGACCATCCTTCCTAAGAAATGTGGTCCACAACTTTAAACCAACATACGTGTCTAGAAAGATAGATGTAAAATTTTTTTTTGGTGAGGAAGATTGGCCCTGAGCTAACATACACGCCCATCTTCCTCTACTTTATATGTGGGACGCCTGCCACAGCGTGACTTGATAAACAGTGCGTAGGTCCGTGCCTGGGATCCAAACCTGTGAACCCGGGGCCACCAAAGCAGAGCACGTGTGAACCTAACCACTATGGCACTAGGCCGGCCCAGATTTAAAATTTTTGAATGTAGAATGATAAAGTGGAATTTTACTTAATCATATCACCTTTTAGATACTTGTTTTCTTATCGCAAATTTGTCAATTTGAAGATTTATGTTCTACTATGTGAAATGGAGCCCAAATGCCCAGCTTCTAGAAACTACATTTAAAAATCATATTCAGTGCCAAAAGTCCAGTCTCCCATAACTATGTCAATGCAAATGGAAACTTCATTCCTGGTGCTATTTCATCGAATTTGGAACATCCTAGGCAGGGTGGTACTTGTGGGTGTCTGAGGCTACAACATAATTTGGAACTACCTTCACACTGGTAATACTTACATTCAATCTTTGTTAAGGGGGGTGGTGTCACGGAGTAGAGGAAGGACAGAGAAAGAAGATTGGTGGCAGAAATCAGTCTTTAATTGATCTGAGCAATTAAATGCCGCCTCCAACCTTGAAAACCCTGCTCAGCAAAACCCCAATCCTTTCGTTGGCAGGATCTGTTCTCCTACAAGGACAATCAGGGAGACATCTGTTGTTATTCGAACATGCTCTCAGAGGGCTGCACAATCCCGCTCAGCCTGGTAAACACAGGTTTCTTTATCTCATTTCACTGTCAGTGATTTTAGGAGTGCCTGTGGTGTCATAGGTTGGCACCCAGGGTAGATGTTTTGCTGGCCCACTCCAAAACAGGGTCTAAATTCTGTGTGAGCCAAGAGAAGTCAAGAAACAAGAGCCATCTCCCGACCAGCTGCCCCTCCTTCCCCGTCTCTGGGTTGGGGGAGAGCAGGTGGTGGTGGACCGGGTGTCTGGGCAGTGGAAAGCATGTGAAGGGATGCAGGGAGCTATCTACAAGGGGCGGGGTCACGGACACACATCTATCTGACGTGGAGGTTGCAGTTTCCATCTGCCTCAGCCCTAGACGGGGATTTGGGAATCACTGACTTAGATGGTGTTGTGGGTTGAATTGTGTCCCCCTAAATTTCATATGTCAAAGTCCTAGCCCCCAGCACCTCAGAATGTGACCTTTTTTGGAAATAGAGTCACTGCAGATGTAATTAGTTAGGGTGAGATCGCGCCCTTGACCTTTTCTGGGCCTTCGAGGCCACACTCTTCGCTCTCTATTACCTCTGGTGCTCTGCTGGCATGGCTACAAAATGCCTCTAGCACAGAGGAATACTCTGGGAATTGGCTTGAGAAATGAGTGAAGCTCTCTACTTTCCATTAGAATTCCCCTAACCCACACAGCTGTGCCAAGAGGCACTTTTGGTTGGACTAAGTGTTACCCAGGCCAAATGCAGAACACTGGAAATGGACTTTGAGGTCTCTTGGTAGTAGATCCTGGGAGAATATTCCAGGCGTGGCATGAATAATCAGAGTAAAGTTCTCAGATGCCTAACACCAGATTCCAATGAATGGGAGGAATGAGCCACGCCCAGAGTCGCGCCTTTCTCCTAGAAAGGGTCTCCTGTGGATGCATTAATTGGACCTCACCCAGATGCAGAGTTTATAAACTTCAAAGAGTTGGGCAAACATGTGTTGACTTTCTGAACATGCTTGGGAGAGGTATCCTCGCTACCCTTGTTCTCAGAAGGGCACCTCAGGCAGAAGGGTGGATGTTTTACAGCCGCAGTGTGGGATGCTGCCAGAGTCAAGTTTCCTAAGCAGGTTTTCGTCCATTCTTGAGGCTTTCCATTGTTCTCCTCAGTGTCTGCGGTGGAAGACACAGCAAGCACAGAGGTGGGAGCAAGGAGGGGAAGAGAAGGGCGGAGTTAGAGAGTGGACTGTCAGACAGGACGCAGGCTTTTTCATGCTCCAGGGTTACTGACCGCATCCCTCCGTCTTTCTCCGAGGTTAGCATCTTTAATTATTAAACACAGAAGCTTCATCGACATTTGGACTCCTTGGAGACAACCGGCAATTATCTCAAATTCTGTTCCCACTGCCACCCTCCCCAACTTCAAAGGAAACTCATTACCAGGCCCCGAATTCTTCAAATTACTTTCCCATCATCTCAGATGAATAGTAGTTCATAATGAGGGTCTAATCTCACCCTTTAGATGACTAATGAAGCTCACAGAAGATGGACTGTGATAAAATTATTCCAAGTCAGGGTGATTATCTTTGGATTATTCTTCCTAAGAAGATTCTTTTCACTGGTTTGCTAAAATTTTAGAAGATATTTTATGTACATATATTTACAAAAATAATTTATACAAACTTCTTTTTGACTTTTATTTGCAAATTAACATCCAAATGAGACCTCTTCTCATAATGAACTATTTTTTGTCTTTCTGATGAATAATCAAGAAACACATATGAAACAGGAATGCATTTGATGAGCATGTCTCTAAGGTTGCCAGTAAAATCTAGTTGCCTTTGTTTTCTAGAAGATTGCATTTCATATAAGAGAGATCAAGATGTGCCCGAGACTTCAAGACTGTATTAAGAGTCAGACAGCCTACTTCATTAATTTGAGCAGCGTTCCTATTTAGGTTTACCCTTGACATCAACAAAAGGAAAGAAGTAGACAGACAAGAGGCCCGTAGAAATCGGTACAAAATTGTCAGGTAGCCTGTGGTTTTTTAACCAGGATGTTTTTCAATGATTATTTACATTATTATTTCTTAAACTTTTAAATAGAAAACTAGATGGTTAAAGTAGATGGTAAGATTTTTCTGGAAATCATCTTTATTTTGATCAAAAAACAAGTGCACGAGAGCGTGCCTGCCCTCCTGGAGCCCCTATTTGTCTCCGTCTCCTGCTTGCCTTCCTCCAGTCGCCTGCATTCTCAAATAGGCTCAGCAGTGGACTATCCATTAGCAGCTACCCCTTGCGACCTTCAGGGGACAAGGTTGGGGGGGGATGTAGTGTAGAGGGGTGGAGGAGAGAGCAAGAGTCTGCCTCTAAGAATTTCAAGGTCTGTAGGGACAGATAGCTACTATGGTCCCTTTCTTGTAGGGGTCCCTGTTCTCAAGCAGAGAACAGCAGCCATCACAGACCACTGCAAAGACTCTGCGAAGAACTCAACCAGAGGGGCCTGACTTGTAGAGACCAAGGCAGGAAGGAATAGGGTGCATTTGCATCTTGTGCAGACAGCATCCTCATCATTAACATTATTGTTCTTTGAGGAAAACCAAACAGAGCAAGTGGAGGCTCCATGTCTTCCCTTGCTGCTGAGTGCTTCGGTGGGCAGAGACACACCGGCAGGCCCTTTAGCTTTGAGGGGTCCCATTTTGTTTGGACCCTCCTGGTTTCCTGACCTGTCAGAGAAACCTCTCCAGACTGAATTCAGAACACTGTACCACCCCCCTAACTGATCCCGGTGATTAAAAAGAGCTGCTTGAATCCCCAAAAGGATCTCAAAAGCAGAAGAAATGTGATTCTACTGCTATAAAGCCTACATAGTCATTCAACTAATGGCTGTGAAATGTTGCCAAAGGGAGGCCTATAGGGACCTGGAATTACCATTTTATCAAAAGCATTACTGGGTGTTTGCATGTAGGAGATTAAAAGAAAAATCTACTACATGGCCAAATTCTATACAGATAAGAATTATTTATTTGTAAATAAGTACATTGAATGGGAGAATAAATCTAGCTAAATGATTATATGCAGTCTGCTTCTATATGAAATTTGAAAATTCCTTCTCCCACCCCAAAGTTTAGAACATTACTATTATTTTTCTTAGCAAGCCCTATTGGGGATCTTTGGGGTCTGCAAACTCTGCTAAGACCTTAGCCTGTCTCCCTTCTCGTGCCAACAATCCACTGCATTCCTCTGCTCTTCTCCTCCCAACAGAGTCTGTGGAGTGGGCCTAGGTCTTACCTGTTCCTCATGTTCTTTGAAGACAAATATGCAATCCCTTGTCGTTTATTGATTTTGAAATGGATGATAATGGAAATTGTAAATGTGCGGAAATTATAAATGTTCAGAAATATGAAGCTATTTGAATCATAACTCAAAATACCCTATTTTCTCAAATAGCTCTCATAAGTGCTCTAATAATGTTTCCTTTTCTCTCTCAAGTAATTCTGGGGGGTCCCCAGGGAAAGGTCGGCCCCGGGGCTGCAGCTCCTCCGTCTGTTCTTGGGGGCATGGAGTCTCTCATGCTGACCCCAGCAGGCACAGCGTGATCAGAGTGCAGGGCTGGGTGATGATCCAGGGTAGATGGGGGAGAGGCATGGGCCCCACTGAACTACAGCCTTTATCGAAACAGCTGTTTTAGAAATAGGTGAAGGGGATGGCGAGGTAAAAACTTCCAGTTATAAAGTAAATAAGTCACGGGGATGCAATGCACAGCATAGGAAATACAGTCAATAACATTGAAATAACGTTATATGATAACTAGAGTTAGTGTGGTGATCATTTCACAATGTATACAAGTATCAGATCACTAGGCTGTACACTTGAAACTAATATAATATAGTATGTCAATTATACTTCAATAAAAAAAGAGAATTTGGTCATGGGGTTCTCTCTCCCTGGGACCTAAATACGCGGCCTGGGACCGGGCTGGGGTGGAGTAACGACCACTGACAGTGCTGCTGCAGGCCGCCTCCCTCCACTGCCCTCTTTGAATACCAAGGCTTTGTTCCTTTCTTCAGCTCTATTCCTGGTTCCTTCCTCTCTTAGCATGAGCTGCCTCCCAGAGCTCCTGAGTCCTCCCCGAGAGTGGAATTTTGCCTGGTACTCCACCAGGTTGTGACGACGCAGAGTGTACATCCTCCGGCAGTGGGTACCACGTGGGCTTGTTCCCAGGAGACTGCTCAGCCCCAGGCAACAGACTTCCATCAGGCGCCTGCCAGCAGCCCCGACCCAGGGAACTCTGAGCCCTGGCAGCCGACGGCAGAAAGCCGGGCTGAAGCTGAGAGCCCCTGCACAGGCGTGGAGTCTGGTTCCTGGCGCTGAGATGGTACTTGGAAGACTTGCCTGTGGGCTCTCTGCCCTCCGTGTTATTTCTGAGCACAGGGCTCACGGCACTCTCCTCCAGAGAAAAGGTGTGAGGATCCTCTCCATGGAGGTCTGCAGAGGCGATGGTGTGTCTCCAGTGCCAGGGACCCCTGAAGGGTTGCTGCTTGTCGCCTTAGGTCTTTGCCCTGTCACAGGCATGACGCCCTTTGGGCGTCACCTGGCAGATCTCACAAGCATAATCTTCTACCCATTTCTGCTTATCTTCCCACAAATTCAGAATTGAGGGGGAGCTGAGTTGATGAAGTTTTCGTGATTTCAACTTTCACATCAAGACAGTGTGTGGCAAATTATATGTGATTATTATCTAGGAGGAGCAGATTTCAACTTTGTGAATATAAAAATACAATCCAGGTTATTAATATCTTGAAAAAATTTGGAGAAATTTTCTCCCATGGAGAAAAACAGCTTCAGATGTCATGAATGTGTTAGACACAGATAAGAGCCAAGTTTGAGATAAACATTTACTCCAACAGCTGTTAAGTGTGTATTTGATTTAGAACCAGAGTTATCTGTCAGTTGTCTATGAAATTCATTGCTTTAGCTTTCAGTTTTCTTAGTTTCTCTTCTATTTGTTACCCTTTTCTTTTTTGCTATTTTTCTTCAAAACTCACCCACCATCTTTCATAAGCCCACCTCATTTGGGTTTCACCTTTCCTCAGAGCCCTCAGAGATCCAGCGGGGTAGTCTGCGCAGTGTCTGGTGGCATAGAGGTTCCATAAAGTTGACTATAAATTTAAACCAACATTTGCATCCTACCTGATGTGAGTTGCTTTATGAGTCAGTGTTTGGTAAACACTCAGAGAACCTCAGATACAATGCAAGGTCCAAGTGCACGGGATTATTGCCTCACTCTCTTTGTCTTTGTAAAGCATCTGATACCATGACAATATTCACTAAGTAAATAACAAGAGAAATGAAACTCACTTCCTTCTCTATTTTGATAATGAACAATTCATGCATTTTTTTTCGGGAACAAAGAATCATTGTAGTGAGTTGCTCTGCCAACATTAGGCTGGTATCTTGTTGCAAGCAGAATAAAGAGAGAAAATGGCACGCCACAGGAAAACTGATAAAGTTTCTTTTCAAAATGAAGTAGAACACAGCAATAACACAAAATATGAAAAGCAGAAAATAGTTCAATAGAATTAATGCAAATATGAATATAGGTCCCTTGATTCCCTAATACTGCCTCCTGTTATAAAATAAAACCCACATGTCCAGAGGAAAATTCAAATTACTGTTTCTTGATCAATTCTGTTTTTAAAAAATCTATTGTTCTTCTCTGGATGATCCTGTCCTTAAGAAAAGCTGACGGATGTTTAACAGAGCAGAATCATTGCCAGCCATTTCTAGTGGGAATTGAGCTACCAAATATTTTCCCCAAATTGTAGAAAATTGCCATTTGTAGAGTCCACATTATATTTAGCTTCTTAATTTAGGATTAAACATCTGTAACTTATTGTTAGGATATCCGGAGAGTTTGCAAAACTCTCTAATATGATATTGTCTCTCTCTTTAGTTCCCATAGTATCTCTAAAGGAAGTTGTTTGGTTCCATTTGTAAAGATTTGCTCAGGGCCAAAAGAACCAGTATATAATTTTAGAGTGAAAAAATTGTGGTCTTCTGCAATGCAATGTTGACATGTTTTCACCCAAATTCGCCACCGATTGACCAGGATCTAGACAGTGGTTACCCTTCAGGCCACCTCACATATCCTGACTGGCATCCAAGGGAAAAGAGGAAAGGGCAACTACGTCTCTTACTCCTTTGGCTTTGGGTGAAGACAAAGGTGCTGTCCTAACACAGGCCTTGGAAGAACTGAGGAATGGCCATGATGCGCCCCTCTCCAGACTTCCCCAGTAACACTCAAGCTACGTACGTACAGTGAGGCTTATTCTTAAAACGTTAAAGAATGGACACAGCGATCTTTTAATGACTAAATCTGGGTGATGGGCATAGGGATTACGAAAGATCAAGGGAAATGTAATAGAGCTTAAATCTTGTGTTTAGAATCTTTTCAAGTTAGTTTCAGTTCTGTTTCTTAAAATAAGATCAAAGAAGGCTTCCTGGCAAAGGCAACATCAAAGGTGAGCCTTGAAGGGAGAAAAAGATGATATTGGGATCAAGTTCAAGAGAAGGTATTCTGGCTAAGGGAG
The DNA here is from genome assembly GCF_057802395.1 of Ceratotherium simum simum. NCBI lineage: Eukaryota > Metazoa > Chordata > Mammalia > Perissodactyla > Rhinocerotidae > Ceratotherium > Ceratotherium simum. The sequence continues at coordinate 90,800,764 of NC_141903.1, forward strand.
TAGTGTGGGTGAAGCAAAGAAGTGGGAAAGGGCATATGGTGTGCTCAATGTTGGTCAGGGTTTCCCAGTGGCACTCCAGGTATAGATGAGGCTAGAAAAGTTCTGCAAAATCCTGTTCTTCCAGACTATTGGCGTTGGTGTTATTTCTCCTGGAAAGCCTTCTCTGACCTCCAGTGCTGGATTGAATGCCCTTTCTCTGTGCTTGCAGAACCCTCTACCCTTGTCTCAGTGTGGTTCTTCATGCAATATACGCAGTTATTGCATGTTCTTATTTGACTTCCTCTCTCTGTTTTAAGCTCCTTACAGAAGGGACTGTACCTTGACCACTTTTTTTCTCTTTAATGCTCTGAACAGTGCTGGGCAGGCGCTCAATAAATATTTCTTGAACTGAATGAATAATGCAAGCTTTTCCTTAAATAATGCCTTTCAAATGTTTTAAATTTTTTCAAAGGCCTTAGACTAGACCGGATAATTGTCCTAAAGGCATAAAGTAACATGTTAATAATAAATGTGGCTATATTTTATAATAAACTACTAAAAATAAAGCTTACCCTAGACCATTATAGAGAGAGCAGAATACAATGCCAAATGAGTACCTTTGGGATCCACCCAAAGGATTTAGTCCATCAAATGGCTAAAAGGTCCTCTTTATCCAGGAGTTTCGCTTACAAGATGACTCGCCAGTATCGGGCACCATTTGAGCAACAGTATAGGAGTGGGCCAAGCCCTTACAGTCTGCCAGGGAAAGGCTATATTGGAAAGAACCCTGGACCGGGACTCAGAAAACTCAAGACCCAGCTTGAGAAATTGCTGTGTGAACCTGACCAAGCTACTCAAAGTCTCTGATCTTCAATTTCATATCTACACACGCAGAACCACAAGATCAGTTCTGCTTACTTTGCAGAGTTGTGAAGATAAATAAGATAATGTAGAAACGAGATAATAAACTACCAAGAAGTCTCCTTCTTCTTATCATAATTGTGTAAGAAATAAGCTGAATGGACCTCCTGAATCCAAGGATGTCTTTTGTCCACCAGTTGAGAAACATCTAGCAGACCTTAGGACTTTTGATTTGATACTCAGCCCATTGATTATATCCTGCCGCCTCTTTCTAATCTGACAAGGAAAAGAATGCAGAACGTTAGTAGAGGAATGTAGTGTTGTAAAAGTTTGTCCTTGGCAGATACTTTATACCCCCTGGTATTTAACACCAAATCCCAGAGTCAGATTCAGCCTCCAGGTAGTTTTGTGTACAGCTTATTGATAGCTGCATGAAAATATCCTGTGACAGATTCTGGCCACAGTGCTGGCAGGACAGATAAGCACCGTTCTCCAGCACATTTCTCCCATTCTCTGCTCTTTTCCAAGCTGTCAGGGCTCAGCTCTTGCCAACATGTTGAAAGGCCTGGCCAGTTTCCTTCCAGGCTCTTCCGTCTAGGTTAGAGGGAAGGTTGGGGTGTTTACCAACCCTGTGTCTGCACTGACCGTTCCGACAACAGTTAAACTCAAGAGGAGTTTGTCACTCTCTGGTGGCACTTTGTCTTGGTTTATGACAGGTTTATTGTCTTTGATTGACCAAACCCAGAGAGTAGAGGGAGTGTTTGATTTCATATGCCAGGTACCATTGACTTGAATTATCTTCTTGAAATCAGTCCAGCACTCAGGGATGAAGGGCTGAAGTCTCAAATCGCCCCATAGTTTGGACAGTCTCTAAAACCAGAACGTGCATATAATACTTAGTTATTCAGTATTTGTCAAAAAAAAAGCCGCATTTTGCTGAGCTGTGATTTTCTGATATGCTCCATTTAAAATAGGGTTTTTTTGTAGATTTATAAATCTGACAAGAAACGGCTGTAAAATGTAAAGTGTGTAACCAGTCAGGGCAGGAACACGTGCCGTTTAGTTTCTCCATATGCTCTGCTGAATTTGGCCGTTGGTAAATCCTCTTCTCTGCTTGGCGGTGGGTGAATGGATGGGACACTGGAGGAGCAAGGTGGCATGTGAGTCAGTCACATCGCATTTAACAGCACTGAGAGTCAAAAAGTTTTTCTCAATCCCAAATAGTTCTCGCTAAAATTCTGTCCCATTGATTGGGTCCTGTCTAGCGCATCATTTAGTTTGCATAATAGTTTAGTCAATTGTGGAATTAGAGCTTGACAAAAAAACAGAGTCATGCATCCATGTATCCACGCCTCCCGTCAGCCAGCACGTTTTATATGAAAGGCAGTGTGGTAGGCACCAGAGATACCAAGCTTGATGAGCTTATGGAGCAGAGCAGTGATTTCTAACCTCTGTTACTCTCCTTTGAGAATCTGGTGGGGGCTGGCCTGGTGGCGTAGTGGTTAAGTTCGCATGCCCCGCTTCAGTGGCCCGGGGTGCACAGGTTTGAATCCTGGGCGTGGACCTACGCACTGCTCATCAAGCCATGCTGTGGCGTTATTCCACATACAAAATAGAGGAAGATGGGCATGGGTGTTAGCTCAGGGCTAATCTTCCTCAGCAAAAGAGGAAGATTGGAAAGGGATGTTAGCTCAGGGCCGAACTTCCTTACCAAAAAAAAAAAGAAGAAGAATGAGAATCTGATGAAAACTATGAACCTTCTCTCTGAGGAAAAAATAAACATTCAAGTGCAGAGGATTCATCAACTATCCATGGATGTAGGTTTAAGAACTTCTATTCCTTTGTGGGAGGCACAGATAAATAAATGTACAGTCACAGCAGAGTAGTTTATTTTATCTCCGAGACATGTCCAGGATTCTATGGGATTGCAGAAGGGGAAGTGCCCCACTTTTTACCCAGGAGGAGGACCCTATTGCCTCAGCAGTCGTCCAGCGGTTAAATACTCAGAGCACAACAATCAATGGTGATGGCTTTCCCTTGCCTTATCAGGGTTTTTGTGGTGGGTGTGGGAGAGGGCAACAAAATCAGTAGGCATACTGGCAAGAGTTCTGGATTTGGGATTAGAAGTTTAGGATTTAATAGTTCCTGGTTCACCCTTTCTAGTTGTGTTAAAAGGAAACCTTTCTTAATCTCTCCACGTTCCGTGTGTGTGAAGAAGGTCAGCCCTGAGCTAACATCTGATGCCAATCCTCCTCTTTTTTGCTGAGGAAGACTGGCCCTGGGCTGACATCCGTGCCCATCTTCCCCTACTGTATATGGGACGCTGCCGCAGCATGGCTTGACAGGCAGTGTGTCGGTCTGCGCCTGGGATCTGAAGCTGCGAACCCTGGGCTGCCGAAGCAGAGCGCGCGAACTTAACCGCTACACCACCGGGCCGGCCCCTTCCATGACTTAATCTGCAAAACTAAAATAGTGTTGTCTGCCCCATCAACCTCATGGCCAGGGAGGGGACCTTGTGGTAAGAGTGGGTAGGGAGTAGAGTGTGTGAAACAGTACTGCTCTTCATAAACTATGATGTCCTGTAAATGTAATGTATTGTCATCACTATGCCCACAGATACAGATATTTGAGAAACTGATAAAACTTGGTGAAAAAGGAGACATCCAGTTGCATCCAGGGGCTTTCTGTGGCTCATGGGGATGGGAGGGCAATCATGGGCTGCCAGGCCCCCATGGGGATAGAAACAATGACCTTGATTTTGGAGATTGATCCGGTTAAGGAACTACGTACAAAAGTCTTGAATGTATTGACAAGAGAGCCAAATTTATAAATTCAGAGAAAATAAGGAGTAGAAAAAAGTTATAAGCCAGTGGTTTGATTATTGACATGCATTTATTTGCTTTACTCTGATGTGGGATTTTAAAAAACCAGGAGACTATGAAAACTTTGTCAACACGCCCACCCCTACCCAAACCATCCGCTCCCCTCTTCCTTTATCTCTTGTGCTCCAGTCGAGAAGCAGCTCATGGCTCAGCTGGCAGCCAGGCATGGAGGATGCAGGGATGAGGGCAGTGGTCTTGGAAGCTGAAGTCCTGGGTTCGAATCTGGACTCCACCTCCACTGAGCGGCTCTGAGACAGCAGACTATCCAATCAATGCTGCAGATTCTTCAGCAGCAAACAAGATAGTGATACCCAGTTTGCCTGTCACACTGGGTTGTTGTGAAGCTCTAAGCAAAATTTCTTTATAAACTACGAAGAGCCAGTACTTTATAATACAAAGTACTATTATAACTATTGTGTGCATAAATGTATGTGTTTATCAACGAAATGATCAAAAGGGAGAAAAAGGCAACATATTACCTTTTTACAGATTGGCTGCCTTATTTGCTTCTTAGTTAAGCACATGTCAGAATGTTTGGCTGCCTAATTATGTTTGTGAAGGATGTGTCTAGAAGTTTCTGATCAAAATATATCCAGGAGCTCTGCCCTGGCTGCAGAAAGGAAGGCAATCTTCCATTGGTGATTTCACATTTTATTTTTAGCAAAGGGCACTTTAAAAACATATGTTTGATTTTCAAGAAGCCGTCAAATACATTCTATCTTCTGTAGGAACAAGTACCAAACCCTCCTCCCTCTGCCCATATGCTCTCTCTCAGTTCTTTCTTGCCCTCCCCTACTTGCCTTTTCTGTTCCCTTCCTCCCTTACCCCCCTGTTCACGGTGTATCTGCAGTCCCACGCGGACGAGTCCCGGGGCATCACTGGTGGCGCTGTATCCATAGGAGCCTGGAAAGAACCAGGCAGCCCTGCTTTCCAGCCCACGTGCTTGTGGTGCAGCGGGACTGGCGGACAAGGGAGTTTTGCTCCAGTTACGACACTTAGGAGTTGACAGGGCAGAACCTGCCAGCTTTGATCCAGACCCTGGGATATAGAGCTATGCCCAGCAGGAACTCCTATGGGCAGTAGCAACTCACTCCTACCAACCCGCACCCTGCCTCCTACTCCAAGCTGCACGCTCCCAGCTCCCAGCCAGGCTGGGTATGTTAGGTGAACTGGAAAGAGAATCTTTGAACTGGGAGCTTATTCCTTCATTCAACAAACAATTATCAAACATTTACTATAAACCCAATACTGTGCTAAGTATTAGAGGAAAACCCAAATAAATAAGATATGGTTCTTAGTTTTAAGGTTGACAGCCTAGTGAGAGAGACAAAAACATACACAAATAACTATAACGTGTGACAAGTGCTATTTTAGGGCCAAGCACTATGGGGACCACAGGAGGAAGTGATGAATTCTGCCCAGGTTGGGGAAGGCCTCAGAGAGGAGGCGATTTTTGTCCTGGGCCGTGAAAGATAACTCAGATTCCGCCACATGGAGGAGACAAGAATGGCATTCCAGGCACAGGAATTAGCAAGAAGAAAGCCAGGGAAGCAGGAGTATGTTCAAGGAATTGTGAGTGTCTTATATGGCTGGAGCAGAGTATTCAGCGGGGGCAAGCAGGGGCAAAGGAGGCGGGAGGTGGGCATGGGCTGGGCTCTAAGGAGGCTTGAGAATAATGCTAAGGAGATTGGATGCAAAGAGGAGCCAAGGCAGATATTTAAAAAATACTCTTTATTTTGAAAAACTCTAGACCTGCAGAAAGTCCATTGCAGGTGTTTATGCTGGTGGATGGTACCAGTAGATTTGTGTTTCAGATGGGAGCTCTGGGGCAGTGGGAAATGGGCTGGTGGGTGAGGATGGGGAAGCTAGGGGAGGCAGGGAGGCCTGTTAGACAGCTGTCATAAAGCTACAAACAAGATGTGAAGAGGATTCCAAATGGGGCATGGGAAGGAGGAACAGGTTATGGGGCATTAGACTCCATAGGGCCCCAGGGACTGGCTGTGTAGAATGGTTTGGGGAGTCAGTGATGATGCTAACTTAATGGACGGGTGAGAGATAGTGATGTGGGGAACCAATATGGGGATCCCCTGAGGAAGCTCCCAGGGGGCCCGGAGAGTACGTGACTCTACTTTCCACTTAATATAGCAGTTCTCAGTCAGAATTTGGGTTCAAGTGCTCTGAGTTGGGAAGGGCCAGGGGCTGAGTGCAGAAGGCCTGTGTCCTGGGACTAACCTTTAAGACATTTGAAAACAGCGATGTAGCCCTCCCTTAGCTTTCTCATCACAGAGTAAAACCATCTCAACTCCTTTAATCTTTCCTCAAGGGCCTAAAATAACTTGGGTTGATGTATCTTCCTGTTTTCTCACATCCCACTTAAAATGCAAAGCCCCAGGCTAAAAACAACACCCGAATTTTTCTGAAGTTTTACATCTAGTTATATATTTTCTGTGTGCTGTGCACACTTTAAAGATTGCTGTAACTCCCACATTTAAGACTTTACAGTTATTAATTGCCTACTTTTGCTGAAAAAACTTTAAAATATTTTACTTCATTATTTTTCATTTTCGCCCTAAATATTTACTTCCCATGGTAGGTTTGCTAGCCATCCACAGACATTGATGCCTTCCTCAGGAGTCTCTACAGCAAGCCGCCTGTCTATGGCATGACCCTCACTGCAGAGTTGCTGTTTGGGTCAAGTCCTGGAGTCTGATTACATTAAGGAAAGAGATTCTTCCGGCAAAACATCCAGTGAAGGAACAAGCACGTCCCATCAGGAGTACACTGGTGGTCCGGCAAGGTCTTCCAGGAGGTCCAAAGATGGACTTTGCACTTGAAGAAGGGCTGTGCAGTATCTTGGAGAAGTTCTCCATCAACAGAGAGAAAACAGCTCGGGGGGGAGGCTGTTTACTCTCAAGACCATGCAGTGGGGAAGCAGCCACTGAGCAGGGCCTGGCATATCACTTGAGGACTTCTGAGGACCTGGCCTGACAGGGGAAGGGAAAACAGGTGGGAACTTTAACAAGTCCTTGAGTTGTATTCAGAGGGATTCACAGAGGTGTTCGTTGCCCCATCGAAGCCCTAATAACAGGTCCTGCAGGTAACACATGGCGTAGAAGACCCTCTCCCTGCCAGACTCACTCCTTCAGGAAGGGTGTTCTCACTGCCTGGAACAGAGCCTCCCGGGGCCAGCATCCCGGTAAAGGGGCCTGTGACTTGCTGTGCTGCCGTTCCTCCACTGGATCCTGCTGCCTCCCCGGCCTCTACCGCTCAGCAGGCCCCTTTGCTGCGTCCACCTGGCTTCTGCTGACTCCCTGCGCCTCTTTGCTCTCCAGGATCCCTCAATGCCTTCCCTCGCTTCTCCTTCCCTCCAGCCAGCCCTTCTTAATTGGAGTTCCTCAGCTAAACCATAGGACTCAGAAACAACTTTCAAAATTCTCCCAAGGATGATAAACAACTAGTGTCACTCTAGATGTGCAGGAGTGCATTTGACACAATGGATCTCTTAGAGCATTGGGGCTCTGCCGTGGAACTCTGATTGAGAGAGACTGTTTGGGCTTGTGGAATATTTTTCCGGCTTGGGGATGGAGAAGCTCTAGTCCCCAATGTTGTGCTCCTGTCACCGATGGCATTTCTCCCACATGTGCTGATAATGTTGGGAATCCTCTCTGATCAAGGCTTAGGGTTTTGGAAACTCTAGCCAGAAAAAGACCCTCAGTGAGTTCTTCCATGCGAAGCCTTGTCCTGAAGCAGTGTGTTCAGGATAGCATGTTGGGGGATTGCATGAATCAGGCAAAGTCAAAAGGAGGAAAATACTGAGGGAGAAGATAGAGTTGTCATCCTGTCACCTTTAGATGAGAGCTACCTTCAAGGATTTCAAGGTCCAGAAAGTGGCAAGAAGTAGGTTTGTCCTGTACTTCAAGGGATGCGTGTATTAAAGTAAATAATGCCAGCTGCTGAAACAATAACTCCCATATCCCAGTCACTAAACGGAACAAAAATGTATTTCTTGCCCACATCACAGGACGGTGAGGATGTGGGTGGGGTTTTTCTCTGCTCCATGCAGTCATTCAGGGACCTAGGTCTTGCCCTCCTCTCTGTCTCTGGAGTCCTTTCCGTTCTGCTGGCAGATGAGGAACGAGCAAGGATCACACGTGGGAAGGTTTTACGGACCAGGCCTGGAGGAGATGCATAATACCTGGCTCACATTCCGTTAGCCAGAACTCCTTTCTCTGGCTACAGCTAACCGCAGGGAGACTGGAAATGTAGTCCAGCTGTATGTCCCCAAAGAGGAAGAAAACATGAATGTTGGTGCTAACCAAAGTTTGGATGTTTGGGGCCATAAGTTTTTGCTCAAAATGAGATACTAATTACTCAGGAGAATTAGCATGGTCCGTGATGGGCAACCTCACGATGTAATGAGTTCGTTGTCACTGGAATGTTAGTTGGAGGACTAATTCCTGCCGTTTCTACTTCAAAGTTCTATAATTACAGTTCCCAAAGAGCATAGCAATTCTTGCTTCCCTCCTACTTCCACTTTCCCTGTTGTACAAAATGTTTGGTTCATATTACTAAGAAAAGAGTAGGTCATGTGGTGCCGCCTCTTCTGTGGAATGGCTTCTTTGTTTTTGTTTTTTCTCTTCTGTGAGAGCAAGCTGGAGTATAGATGTTGAGGTGACCTTGGTGGTCAGCAAATGGGGTCTGAGGACTCCCTCTGGGAGGGAGGTGGTGCTCTGTATGTGGGAAGGGTGAGCCTGCCCACTACTGGAATGTGTGCTTCTGGGGCAAGAAGTTATCACAAAGTCCTTTTGTACCAACAGAGCAAAAGGAGAGATGAGCAGAATTACTATAAGTGTAACGTTCTGGAATCCTGGTATTTGACACTGGAAGGGACACAGAGCCCATGGCGGCTAATCCTATTGACGAGGAACCGAGGAGTCAGGCCCTGTGTCCTTAGGGTTTGCACAGACAGTCCTGGCAAAGCAGTTAGAGTCTGGACCTCCTGACTCCTAGACCTGGGCTCCAGGCTGCCCTCCCACTGAGAAAATGCCAAGATTTTCCTGTTCTAATGATATTATTTCAGTGGTCTTGTCCAGTTCCACTGATGCCGTGACCTTGTTGGAACCACACAGACAGAAGACGGTGGGAGGCAGGAGACGTAGGATCTGGTCCTGCTCTGCCCTCAGCTCTGTGTGGCCTGGGGCATGTGGACAGGCCTCAGGTTTCTCATATATAAACTGCAGAATGTGGATTACATCAGCAGTTTTCAAATCATGTTTCATACAGGGAGGCCCAGTATCTTCTGGAGTTCCTTTAGGAGCCATTTTGGAGAATGGAAAGGAAGCTTAGCTATTTTATATGTCAATTCCTTGTTAACTTTTGTTAGAAGGTTCTGAGGCTTAAAATGGGTTGAGGATATAGTCTCTGAGATTCTTCCTGTCTTTAAAATTTTATGTCTCTTCGAAGTGTGCTTTATGGATTTCATTATTAAGTCTCTTCCTATAGGGGCTGTCTGATAGATAAAATAAGACACAAAGCTGTGAAAAGGTAAGTAACCAACCAAAGTTTGTTATTGCTTGTCACAGTTGCAGATCAAATGCCTTGGGGTCAAGCAGGTAACATAAAAGGAGGAAGGTATATGTGATGAGTTGAGCTATGTTTGCCCCCAAATTCATATGTTGAAGTACTACCTCCCAGTACCTCAGAATGTGACTACTCGGAAATAGGGTCTTTAAAGAGGAAATTGAGTTAATATGAGGTCATTAGGGTGGGATCTAATCCTACAAGACTTGTGTCCCTATGAGAAGAGGGAATTTGGACGCAGACACACACAAAGACCCCGTGAAGACGTCTTCTGATGGCCACCTTTAAGCCAAAGCAAGTGGCCTTAGAAGAAACCAACCCTGCTGACACCTTGATCTTGGACTTCTAGCCTCTGCAACCATGAGAAAACACATTTGTGATGTTTAAGCCAAAGCCACCCAGTCAGTGGTACTTTGTTATGGCAGCCCTAGCAGACTAATATAGAACGTGTGCTTGTGCGTGAATAGGTGTGTGTATGTGTGTAACACAATAAGGAGTGGTAGAAGCTGTGGCAATTTGGAGTGAGCTCGTCCTGGCTAAAAGGGGAAGGTGCTCTTCAGCTCCGGCTGATTGTTGCCATGTGGGGATGTTAGCACAGTGTTGCCAGATGTTCTGAATTTTCAAGTGAAGCTAGAATTTTTTTTAATGTGAAATTTCCCAGTTTTATGATAATACATGGGCAAACAAAACATGTCTGTGGGCTGAACTTGACCTACAGACCACCAGTTTTGATCAGTGACCCCATGTTGCAGGAAATAAGTTAGAAGTGACCTCATAAGGCAGGGCATGACTAGAGAGTAAACAGTAAGAGATAGAATAGTACATTAGGAGCCAGGCCACCTGGCTGGCTTTCTTGGTCAGACTCTCCTGCTGGTCGACCTCGAGCCAGACCTCAATTCCCACTCTTGTCAGATGAGGAGACTGAACTGGCCCCAGCCAGCACATGTGATAGGAGATTTCAAGTCTGAGTGCATACTCTGTAAACACCAGAGAATTATGGCCAAGATAATTACTCTCCACCTGGCCCTTTCCCTCTAGGAATGAGTGCTTGATCTTCTAAAGTCCCGAAGAAAGAGACTGAATGTAATTAGGGATTTAAGTGCACAAAAGTGGACAAAATATCTCCCTGTCTTAGAAAAAGCTGCTCAAACTGGAAAAAGAAAAAGGAAAAGCAGCAGAAGGAATTGCTCCACATGAATGGCATTAAAAGCACTGGCCAAAGAGAGTGCAAACCTCCCCTTCATTCTCAGAATCATCATGGTGCTCCTTTGCTCTGCAGTGGAGGTGTCACTGCCTGGTTTTCCTGGCTCCTTTTTCAGTCAGCATTTCAAGGACAAAGAATGGCAGACACAGACTAATAATAAGAATTATTAAGCCCTTACTATGTGCCAGGGACTTTACACATACAGGTATTTCTGCTGTAACACAAAATAACACTTCCCAGAAACTTTTGTTATCTGTAAAACTCGGTATAAAAAATAATAGGGTTTATGGGAAAACTAGGGCCAAGGTAGACCATTCAAGTCCCATGCAACTCTGATGACCCCAACAATCCCTGCTACCTGGGCAGGTCTCTGGGGCCACCTTCACCACAGCTGAGTGGCTAGAAGCTGCCACAGGGGTATCAAAATTCACAAAAGCAATGGACATGAGAAGCTGGCAGGGCGGAGATAGGGCAACGGGAATGGAGCTCTGAGGCAGTGGGGCTGTTGTCACAGAGGGCACAGGAGGCAGCGCAGCGGAGAGCTGGGAGGCTGGGGTGTGCCTGTGGGTGGAGGGAGCCCTGGATGCAGCTGCCCATCTTACCATTCCCTGGAATAAGCAAAAGGCTTCCTGCTGAGGATGCGGCAGCCGAGCCTCGGGCCTTGTCCTTTCCCACTGAGGTTACGGTTCCGTCCTGCTATTTCAGCTCCTCTTGCTTAGGAAGACCCAGCTATGATGGCAAAAGCCAAAGGGCAATTTTCACATTGCAATGCAAAATTTTACCGAGCAATGATGTGCAGGAGCACGTGCAATTTCCATGTTATCCTGACGTCACTCCTCTCTCACCAATCACTGATGGGGTAATTTGTGCCACAGAAACACATGTGGTAGCAAAAATTCTTACAGTCTGTGAGGTGTTGGAGCAGTGGTTCTCATGTTAGTGTGCATCAAAATTACCTGGAGGGCGTGTTAAAATAGATCGCTGGGTTTCAGCTCCCGAGGTTCTGATTCAGTAGATCTGGGGTGGAGCCCAAGAATTTGCATTTCTAAGAAGTTCCCAGATGAAACCGATGCTGGTGGCCTGGGGACCACATTTGAGAACACTGTACTAAGATGAGATGGATAATTGGCAAGATTTTGTGACTTGCCCAGGATTGTTGTAGGAATGGACCCAAGGTGGGCCCAAATTGTGGGCCTACTGAGGCTACTATGCCTGAGAAACTGAACTTTGTTGATCTGTAAACACTTAGGAATGTGTTGGGGTTGGTTCGAGTAATTACTTGCACCTAGCTAGCAGGCAGGCCTGTAGCTTGGGCAGTCAGCAAGGATGGGCTTGTGGTCAGTAGCAGCTCTATGTTGTTCTGGGGACCCAGGGAGTCTATACCTCCAGCTGGGGGCATGCTGTGTGGTCTCCTGTTTTGTAAGACATCTCCACAAATTTTGGAATCATTTGCTATTTAAGAACATATACCTAGTGCGTGTCTGTTATAATCCCACCATCCCGCACACAACCTTTCCGCTGAGACAGCCGGCAGGCGCACAGCCCCGGGATTCGAACCCAGCGCTCCGCTCCAGCATCCGTGTCCTGTCCCGTCCGGCTGCACTGCCCCCTAGAGACTTTCCCGACAGAAGCCCTGGGGGGTCCACCTATGACCTGCTTACGTTCCTGTTTGTGTGGCCTGTTTCAGAGAGGCCTGAGACAGGTGTTAAAGCTGTGGCTGAACGGAAAGCCCGAGTGTGAGCGGCTCTGTGTGATGATCAGATCCTTCAATAAGGGACTTGACTTGCTTTGTTTGTAAGGTTTTAGAATCTGTGGGGCAAAGGTAGAGTGGTATAATCGTAGAAACGAGAACGTTGTCCATTTTTATCATGAAAACTCCCAGTTGCAGGAAATTGTAGTTTATTACCATATTAGGGTTTGAGGTTATAGACTGAATTAAGAATGGAAAAAACTTGCTAACTATTATTAAATGCCTCTAAATATTTCAGATGTTCCCCTGCCCTGAGATCATGACGTGACAGAAAGAGCATTGGAGTCAGGCAAATTGTGATTGGAATCCAAGCTCTGTGACTTACTGACGGTGTGACACAGGGAAAGTTATTCATCTAGCTGGAGCCTCTGTTTCCTCTTCCACAAAGTGGTTTAATAATATCTGCTTCAGAGGTTATGGTGAGGACAACATGGCCACCAGTAACACAGATATGCTCCTGACACCCCGGCCTCCCCAGGCACAGACTAGCTGTCTCTTTGGTTTCCCTGAGGCATCACAATGGACCCAAGAAGTTTCCTATCAAACTTGTTGCACTCAACCTTGCTCTTGCTTTAAAGAACCAGAAGCCAGGCAGCAGGACCATCTCAAGAAGACAGAAGTGGAAGCCTGCTGGAAACTGACTGGCTCAAAGCATCATGAAGCTAGCAGTTTTCCCTAACTTCTTGCTAACAAGTAATACAAAGACATAAAAAAAAGAAAATATAAAATTTACAACACTGAAAAATAATTAACCACTGAGTTCCAGACTTCCGAAGGAACTGATGGTAATCACAAAGCAGATGGGGAGAAATAACCATGTAGCTTTCAGCTTCTGTGACACCTCTACTTTGCCTCTGTGATTTGGAGCCCAGGTGCCTCTATCAAACAGAAAACTCTCCAGCGCTGTGAGGAGAGCAGGGCGTCTCTCTTTCTGTTTCTCCCGCTCCGCCTCCCACCACCACCTGTCCCTCTGCCCCTTGTCCCTACTCAGGCTGCTGTTGTTATATGTAGGCCAACATCCCAAAGCTCAGGAAAGAGATTGTCATGGCCATAGTTCAAGACCTGTGATCGTGGCAGACACACCCTAAGGTGACCCCAAAGAGTCGCACCCTTGAATAATCCCCTCCTCTTGAGTGTGAGTGGTACCAGTGGTACCTGTGATGGGCTTCTAGCCACTAGAATGTGGTGAAAGGTGATGGATGTCATCCCCATGATTCTATTAGAGAGTAGAGTCCCCTGCTGGCCTTAAAGAAGGAAGCCGCCATGTTGTGAGAGGGCCTGAGAGGGGGCCACATGTGAGGACCTGCGGAGCAGACGCCAGCTGCAGCCAGCAAGAAAGCGAGGCCCTCAGGCCTACAGATACAAGGAACTGAATTCTGCTGACAACCTGTGAGCTTGGAAGAGGACCCTGAGATCCAGAAAGAGGAGTAGCCCACTGACACCCTGACGGCAGCCTTATGCGACCCTGAGCAGAGGACCCGGGTAAGCCAGGCCCAGACTCCTGACCCATGGAAACTGTAAATGTGTGTCAAGTTGCTAAGTTTGTGGTCATTCGTTATGCAGCAAAAGAAAAGTAACAGAGCGAGTTACAGTCTCTATGAAGTCAGCACTGTGCGGGGAATAAAGCATTGTGCCGAAGCAGAGCATGCTGGGAGTTAGCGAGACTGAACTGGTTCTCTGAAACCAGAAGCTAGATAGTGGAGGTCAGGGGAAGGTGCTGCCCCAAGAAGACAGAAGTCGAGTCTGTGGGAAGTGGAACTTTACCCGGGAGATGTAGATACAAGAACCTGTCCTACCACTGTAAATCTGATAAGGAGATTCCAGCACCATGCGTGTGACCAGGCTTGGGCGGGGGAGGAGAGGACAAAGAAAATCAACTTTTCTTAGACTTACCAAGAAATGTCCAGGAAAAATAGGAAGAAATTGACAAAATCTTAATGAAAGACTAAAAAGAAGGCTTCCCATTGCAAATATTAAATTCTTTTTCTATATCTTAATCTACAAATTTAATGTAATTCTGATAAAAATTTTAATGGAATTCTATTTGGAATTTGAGAAAATAATTCTAAATTATTCAGAAGAATGATCACTTAAGAGCAGCTAATATATTTTTTGAAAAAGAAGAGTAATGAGGGAGACTGTCTGATCAGAAAATAAAACACATCTTAAAACTATAATAATTGTAATTGTACAGTATTAGTTCAGGAATGGGCAGGCAGACGATGGAACAGGAGAATGGAAGTCCAGAACAGACCTCAGGACACGTGTGTGCATATCCCTGTGCATTTGTTTAGTCTTGGTGTGTGATAAAGATTTTATTTCCTATCATTGGGGAAAGACCGGGTAGCCTATAACTGGTGTTGGGGGAAATGACCAACCAATTGGGGCAAATTATATCACTCCCTCATACATGCCACACACAAAAACAAACTCTGATTAATTTCATATTTAATTGTAAAAGATTAAAATTTATAAGTAAAATAAAATAAGGCTGAATAATTTTGGTGTCTTTGGGGGTAGAAAAGGCATTTCCAAGCATGTTACCAAAGCCAAGAGTCATAAAAGAAAGGATAGTTATGGTTGATCATACAAACAATGAGAACTTCTGTACAGCATAAAATTACCAAAAAAACCTGACAGGCAAACAAATAGAGAAGAGATGTGTAACATAAGTGCCAGGTGTTGTTAAGCTTTGAGAAAAAGATAACCAGTTGGAAAAATGAGGCAGGGCTAGAAAGAGGCGACCTCTTATAAAGAGGTCAGAATACACCAGCCCTGTGTTCGCTTCGCTCTGTGAACCATTTTTTTTCCTTTCAGAAACCTCGATTTCCCAGGCTTCCAGGGACAGCAGAGTTGTGGGTACTACACTGCTGGCCAGTGTCAAAGTATTTTGGGGGAGATGTACGGTACAGTATCTTTTTATGATTGTGAAAGCAATTCATGCTTTTTGTAAAAACGTTCATGCTGTTCAGAAAGATGTAAAGACAGTAAAAATACCGTTATCTTGCTGTCCAAAGATAACTTTTATTTTCTCTGTGTGAGTGTGTGTACCCATTAATGCACACACATTCACAGAAGCAAGTGTTTATTTATATTTTGACAAAAATGAGATCATACTTTTTCCCAGATCAACAATATATCATGAATATCTTTCCATGTTAATAAAGGGAGATCTAACTCATCATGTTAAATGGACACATATTATTCTTCAAAATGAATGTGCTGTAATTAAACCAGCCTCCTATCGATAAAATTTAGGATTTTTTTTTTTACTATTATAAAGATGTCTTTAATTGATTCCTTATGCATATTTTTGGCCATGGGTCTGGTTATTTCCTAAGAATAAATTCCTAGAACAGAGATGATGAGGCAGTCATCCTCAGGGAAGAAAGAGCCAGACAAGTTGATCTGATGCAATAACAATATTTGGGGAAGAGAAGAGATAGTGAGTTTATCACTGTCACCATCACTTAAATCTGTGCCCAGCCCAGCCTTGTGGACACAAGTCTGGGTTCCAGATAGTGAGAAGCTACAAGCACTGCTTGCAGACCCTTCTAACAGTGGAGGCAAGGAAAGAGAGGGGAGGAAGAGAGCTGCTCCCCCTGTTCTCCTCAAGGCTGATATGTAGCACTGGAAGTCCCAGGGTTGGCAGCGTGGGCAGGAGCAGCCTCAGAGGAACTGGACTCGTCTGTATGCACATGTGAGAACCCCATGGGGACCTCCACAAACGCAGAGCCTGGGGCTTCAGGGGCTGGGAGGGGCAGGTGCCGCTGAGGTTTGAGTCATTCCTCTGGCCTGATCCTGTCTATACCCAGTGGCAGGTGAGACTCGGAGAAATTCAGGTTATACTGTAATTACATATGGCCATAAACCAACTCGGTGTGCCAAATGCCTCAAAAATACTGAATATACACCCCATTGTGTTTTTAAGCACATACGTAAGCCTTGCCCTGTGTGACGATGGCACCTGGGGGCCTGCTCTTTCTTACCTGCTGTGTACTCACAGACAACGCAAGGCCTCTCGGATTCTCTCGACAGCCATTTGCCTGCTCAGCCAGATCTGATTTAAATTCTTTCACCTCTTCATTTAAAATCAGATACGAGATTGGTTCTCTCAAATGAAGACTTTAAGTGATGGATAACTATATAGAGACAATGTCTTTTATCTTTATTCCCACTTCCTAGCACAGTGCCTTCCCACAGTCACACAGTCAACACTGAGGAGCAACTAACCTCTAGAGTAGGACAGGATGACAGGCACGGCTTATTGTCACCCAACGCTCATGTGCCTTCCTGCCCATTCTCCTCCCCCACTAAAAGAAGTCCTGCTTATTCAGGAGCTAGGTAGAGACTCATTAGTTCAGCTCTCTTCCGGTCCCAAAATATAAATCATGATTCGTCAAAACCAGTCACGAGGATTTCATTTTGCTTGGCCTTTCTTTGGCTGAAGGGTGGCACGTGATCCTGATTTGGTGAGTGAGAGGTAGGGCAAGTCTCCTGAGGCAAGCTCAGTTTCCCAAACAAGAAGACAAAGTCTCCTGAGCAGTTGTCTCTCTCCCACTCCTTCCACCTGCCTGTACGGGGGAGGTGGCGCCTGGGAGAGCAGTGACCACGAGATGAGACGCATGAGCACGGCACGATGACGGGTCAGCAGAGTGGAGAGGACCTGGCTGCCCGAGGACACTGTGAGCAACTGGACACCTCCAGCAATTGCTTATGTCTGCACTTGCTGCTCAGTGAGAAAAATGAATTCCTAATTTTTAAGGGCACTCTAAGTTGGGCTTTTGGTTATGCCACCAAAAACATTCCTAAGCGGTACATAGAATAAATAAGAGTGACTTGACCATCTAGGAGCATGAACTCTGGAGCCAGATTACCTGGTTTCGAATCTAAGCTCTACTATATACTAGTTTTGTAACTCTGCCTGGGTTAACCTCTTTGTGCCTCAGTTTCTGCCTGTAAGACGGAGATAATGATAGTACCTCCTTCAGAGATTGTGCAGTATAGTCCAGAAGAAACACCAAAATGTCAGCTTGACTTCTTTATGGGATCACATGC
This sequence comes from Ceratotherium simum simum, assembly GCF_057802395.1. Classification (NCBI taxonomy): domain Eukaryota; kingdom Metazoa; phylum Chordata; class Mammalia; order Perissodactyla; family Rhinocerotidae; genus Ceratotherium; species Ceratotherium simum. The sequence goes on from NC_141903.1 coordinate 90,818,078, forward strand.
TACACTGGTGTCCAGAGTTGGAAAGTTGTGCCTAGATTATTTTTAATAAAAGAATGCAAAATCTCTGCTAACACATCGTTTTAAGTAAACTTGGATTAGGAAAGAGTTTGTAAATTTTTTTTCAGCCCTTCTCATATTTATTATAGCCAAATGTAAAATTGTTAGTCTCTGGGTTGGTCTAGAATGAATGTTTGGGATTTTCCACTCTCATAAAACAAAAAAGCAGAGTTATTCCACATGTAAGTCTTAGGCTTACTCTGCTCTAAAGAGTGGAGCCTGCCTGCTTCGAAACTATAGTTCTGGGGAGAGAAGTCAAGGTGGCGGTGTAGGCAGACTCTGAACTCACCTCCTCCCGTGGACACGGCCAATTTACAACTACTCTTGGAAAAATTACCCCTGAGACAGAACTGAAAGCTGGATAAGAGGAACTCCTGCAACAAAGGACAATCCTAATTGGGGTGGAAGAGGGAGAAATTCCCCTCTGGAGAGAAAAAATGCCACCTTCACAAGCCGCCAGCTTCACGGCCGCCTGCTGCCCGGGAGCAGCCCAAAGGTGCGCAGCCCTCCCTGGAGGAGCGGGCCCCGAGCCGGGGAGCACCCCCACTGTAGGCATTTTTTGGACGCAGCACAATTGAGATGAGTGGCATAATATCTGACTTTGCCTGCTACTAAAACATTGGGGAGTACCCCCAGAAAAGCTGGTTCACAAAGAAACTAAAACCAGCTCTTAAAGGGCCTACACGCGAACTCACCCGTTTCAGAAAGCAACCTAAAATCAGCAGAAAGAAAGGTGCACAGCCCTTTGGGAAAAAAGAGACTCACCTGATAGGCTCTGAGTGCATCTCGGTGAGAGGTGAGACCTCTCCAGGGACTGGGACATTGGTGGCGGCTATTGTGGTGGCCTGGTGTGGCCGTGCTGACACGGATGCTGGCAGATGCCATTGGAGTTCTCCCTGGGGCCTGCTAGCCCAGGATCTGCTCCACCCACTAGAGCACCGATTTAATCCAGCTCAGCCAGGGCAAGCAACCCACACTAGAGACTGGCCCCACCCAACAACAAGCCCTCGGACAACTTGTGGGCCTGCTAAGGGAGCTGCCTGGATTCTCCACAGCCTGGTGACTGGGTCTGCCTCTGTAGGGCAGGGTGTGTGAAAGGAGTGGGTGGAGAGTGTGGGGCAGTGGTGGAGAGTGTGGGGCTTCCACCTTGGAGAGACTGGGTCCACTTCAGGAGGTTGGGGTGCATGCACGGGACAGGACTGTGTTGACTGTGTGTGTGGACCTCTAGGCGGTGGGGCTTGTCAGCTGCAGAAGACTTGTGCTTCTCAAAGAGTGACATAGGGGGTTGGCCCCACCTTCCAAAGCCTGAAACAATTGGGTGCTCCGGTGCCTGAAGCCAACCCCACCAGGCTGCAATCCTCAGAGAGTTGACAAGGGACCTAAAGGCTACAGGCTTATAGCAATGGTAAGCCCCTGAGCCTAACAACCTGCCACGCTGGGGGCCTACTCACTTAATAGAAATACAGCAACAGGAATGTGCTATTAGACCTTGCAGCCAACTGTGCTGGGACACCCCACACCTGATAAAGAGACTGAAGGGCCCACAACAACTACACGCAGCTAAGCATTACAACAGCTGGCCAGGGGCATAGCTCAGCCTCCTTGGGCACCTATGGGAAGAAAAACCCCGCCACTACAGAAGGACACACGTAGCCCACACAGGGGTCACTCCTGGAACATTTGCAACTGGAGAGGAGAGGGAAGCACACTGTCTTAGCAACATCTTTTCAAACACCACGTCTGACCGGGCAAGAGAAACAATAGAAAAAATAAACAAATGGGACTACATCAAACTAAAAAGCTTCTGCACAGCAAAGGAAACCATCAACAAAACGAAAAGACAACCTAACAATTGGGAGAACATATTTGCAAACCATACATCTGATAAGGGGTTAATCTCCAAAATATATAAAGAACTCATGCATCTCAACAACAAAAAAACTACCAACCCAATTAAAAAATGGGCAAAAGACCTGAACAGACATTTCTCCAAAGAAGATATACAGATGGCCAACAGACACATGAAAAGATGTTCAAAATCACTAACTATCAGGGAAATGCAAATCAAAACTACAATGAGCTATCACCTCACGCCCGTCAGAATGGCTATAATTAACAAGACAGGAAACAACATGTGTTGGAGAGGATGTGGAGAGAAGGGAACACTCATACACTGCTGGTGGGAGTGCAAACTGGTGCAGCCACTATGGAAAACAGTATGGAGATTCCTCAAAAAATCAAGGATAGAACTACCATATGATCCAGCTATTCCGCTACTGAGTATTTATCCAAAGAACTTGAAAACACCAATGCGTAAAGATACATGCACCCCTGTGTTCATTGCAGCGTTATTCACAATAGCCAAGACTTGGAAGCAACCTAAGTGCCCATCAAGGGACGAATGGATAAAGAAGATGTGGTATATATACACAATGGAATACTACTCAGCCATAAGAAACGATGAAATCCAGCCATTTGTGACAACATGGATGGACATTGAGGGTATTATGCAAAGTGAAATAAGTCAGAGGGAGAAGGTCAAATACCATATTATCTCACTCATTAAGTAGTGATAAGATAATATAACAAGATATAATAATAAGGTAATAACGACAAACACACATAGAAACAGAGATTGGATTGGTGGTTACTAGAGGGGATGGGGGGAGGGAGGAGGGTGTAAGGGATGATTGGGCACATGTGTGTGGTGATGGATTGTAATTAGTATTTGGGAGGTGAACATGAGTACATGATGTAATCCATGCAGAAATAGAAGTATAATGATGTACACCAGAAATTTATTCAATGTTATAAACCAATGTTACCACAGTAAACCAAAAAAAAAAGAAACTATAGTTCTGAACATGTTCATATTTCTATCTGGGGCCACCTTTTCTCTCAATATATTATTCTTTCCTAAATTTCTATTTTTTTTCAGAAATTTTTGTAACTCTAAAAGAGTTTGCACTTCTGCCTCTTTGTTTCTTCTGGTTGTATCTTTTTTTTTTTTTGCTGAGGAAGATCAGCCCTGAGCTAACATCTGTGCCAATCTCCCTCTATTGTGTATGTGGGTTGCCACCACAGCATGGCTGATGAGTGGTGTAGGGATCCGAACCTGTGAACCCGGGCTGCTGAAGCAGAGCATGCTGAACTTAACCACTAGGCCACAGGGCCAGCCCTTGGTTGTATCTTTTTAAAAAGATTAATTGGGGCCGGCCCCATAGCCTATTGGTTAAGTTTATCGTGCTCTGCTTCAGTGGTCCAGGTTCAGTTCCCCAGGTGCGGACCTACACCACTCATCAGCGGCCATGCTGTGGCAGCGACCCACATGCAAAGTAGAGGAAGATTGGCACAGATATTAGCTCAGGGCCAATCTTCCTCAAGCAAAAAGAGGAATATTGGCAACAGATGTTAGCTCAAGGCAACTCTTCCTCAAGCAAAAAGAGGAATATTGGCAACAGATGTTAGCTCAGGGTGAATCTTGCTCAGGAAAAAAAAGATTAATCAGCATACAACAATTTATGTTAATGAGGTGTCATGAGAAATACACAGTAAGTAGAGAGACCAGTCTTTGCTCGCCTGCTATTTATAGTCTTGTACATCAGGGTATGAGTGCACCCAATGTTTTGCTTTTACAGGTGGGTTTATTAAGCACGAAGCATTGGACGTTCATATCATGGTTGATCAAAAAACTCGCAGGTCTTCCTCTGCCATTTCTGATGAGCAGGTGGTTACTTGAAGAGCACAGGACAGAGACTCATTTAAATTTGGTGCCATGACCCCACCTGGAATTGTCTCTTGTGGGGCATTCAGGCTTCTGATTCCAAGTGAGTTGTGTTTATCTGTCAAGTAACCCCATGGCAATGGAGTGTTAAAATTAAAAAGTTAATCCAACATTCTTTCTGGGGTTGCCTCCCTCTTGACTCAGAGGAGAAAGGTGGGTCTAGGTTTTGGCGCAGTTGGGAACATGGGAGCAACCACAGGCCAACTCCTCCAGACTGCTAATCACAGCGTGTTGTCATTTGCCTCAGGCAGCAACAAGGGTTCATTAAGCCCCCATGTGGTGCATGGCATTGGATTAAGAACTCAAATTATGTTGAGACTCTGACCGTGGACCTCAATAGTTTTACTAGAGGTAACAAAACATTGACAGTAACATCATTCTGTTCAGATCCATGACTCCCGTCTGCGTTCTAATTCCATAATGCCCTGATGATGACTAAGGCAACAACCATCCCCGAGAGCCAACATTAGGTATCCGGTCCTCTGGCAACAGAGGCCCAAGTGTCTGATGAATCAGGGAAGAAGAATTTAAATATAGTGAAACCACCTCAGTTTGCAATCCAGAGACTTGAAACCAGACATTTATAGATAGAATCATAGCATGTGAGAATCAGAAGGTAATTTAGTGATCACTTTGGCCGGTTGTTCTCAAACTTTAACATCCAGTGGGTTCACTTGGAGGGCTTGTCAAAACACAGATGAACGCCCAGAGTTTCTGCTTCAGTAGGTCAGGGTGGGGCCCAAGAATGTGTATTGCTAACAAGTTCCCAGGTGAGGTTGAAGCTACTCGTCTGAGTACCACACCTTGAGAACCACTGATTTAGACAATTCCTGCACTTTACAATTAAGGAGATTGGAATGGAGAAGTTGGATTGTCCAAGGTAATGGAGAAAATGGAAGAGCCAAAACTAAATTCAATTCTTTTGAGTTCAAGTTCCTTGTTCTTCTTTCCATCCCAGCACTAATGCCACAAATTAACGGTGTCCACAATAATATGTATTTGCTTGGGAACAACAGGACATTAGAGCCCTCAAACCTTTGCTTCCCCACTAGGTGCCTGTTGACTTTGGGAAGTCATATAACCTCTTTATTGTCTCAGTTTCTGTAAAACAGGATAATAGTGGTAGTGGGTCTCTAGGACCTACCTCACGGAGTGGTTGTGAGGATTAAAATAAGATAAAGTTCTTAGAATTGTGCCTTGGATACTGCTATAATTACAATGATCAAATATTAGTTATTTCCAATTAATTTGAAAATATTTTATATTACCAAAGTTTCACTTTATCTGGTCAAACTGGTTGGCACAAGGATAGTAAAGGTGACTAACAGAAAAATTTGAGTGTGGCTAATCCTAGAGCAGGTGATTTAAAATAATTAGATTTTAGATCTCAGTTATTTATTCCATCCCTCTCTTCCTTTTGGGGAACAGGTAAGTCATGGAGAAATTAAGTGACTTGTCTGAGCTTTCATAGCTACTTAGCAACACTGCCAGTTCTATAACTGAGTTTGATTCATTACTTAATCGATGCAGTATTTTTAAATGTAGCATTATAGTATTCACTTACAGATTTGTCTCTGTTTCCTGTTGCTAGGAATTTAGCATACTTATAACGGACCACCACTTCAATATCATTTTCTCTTTGCTCCGAATGCCTTTTTCCTGAACTCTTTTGTTGTTATTGTTCCTGCACAGGGTAAAATGAGATGACTTTATTTCCATTAAGTTCTAGAAATACTCAGAAGGGTATTTGAGCCTATCCCTGCTCTTCTACACTTTCTCTCCCCAAGTCTTCCTTGTCTTGAGATGAGTCAAAGCCATTGAAAGCAAATTATTTTTCAATTTAAAAATAGGGACCCATTTAAAATATCTGAATTCCAATTTGGACAGCAAAAGGTTAATAGTGCCTAGGAAAAAATTCCAGCAGCCCACAAATCTAAGCATAATTATGTATGAACATGAGGCTTTTATTGCTGTCAAAATTAATCACTTTTCAACTTCCAGCTGTTAAAACCCTTCTGGCAGCTCTCCAAGCAATTCCCCCACAGTTACTTTTCCTTCAATTAAATTCTGGTGCAGTTCACAGGCTCCTGTTACATAAGCAGCAATTTAAAAATGGACTTCTTGGGGTTTTCTTTTTTTGTCTTTGCTTAAATCTAGAAAATGACGGAATATGAAGTTTGCTTCTATTACTCTTTCAGCTCAACTTTTACTTAAACTTCAAGCTGACCAGACAGGCAACGTGGGATGAAAGTGTTGGTGTTGCTTGTAAAACCCTTTACTTGTGTCTAGTGATTTGTGATAGTTTTTATTAGCCATTTCTCTCACCTGTCCTCTGAGATAAGTCAATGTCCGCTCTCTACAATCCTACCCACTTTTGTCCCCCAGAAACTTTGCAGGAAGTGTAGTTTACAAATCTTCAGCACTGGTTTGGTTCCTGTGTGATGCCACCACCTATTTCTAGGGTTGTGGTTACCATCTCCACTCCTTTACCCAAGTGTACAGCTTTGTCACGGTGGGCATGGTCTTGGAAGGAGAAGCTGTCCCAGGTGTCTGAAGCTGCCCAGCTTCCTGGAGGCTCCCGTGGTGGGCTGCACCCCCGATTCCAGAGGCAGCTGTGGAGAGACTGGTCGAGCTCTGAAGGGCAGAGGACGTAGCGAACTACGGAGGCTGTGCTGGGTATGCATCCTCAGTGAGATTCAGAAATGGTCTTGGTACATTATTTATTTTGGCTTATGAACGGCAATGAGTCCACATCTTTGCGTTTGCTGGGCATGGACCTGAGTGCTTGCACAAGGATATTGTGTTGGGAGTGCTGTCTTTCCACTTTTGATTCCTGGGATTCCAAGAGACTAGTCCTTACATCCTCTCTCAGAGGTGTACCGGGATGAATGAGGGCTGAAGCTTGCTCTGCAGGGGCTAGGAATCCTGATCCCTCTGCCTCCCCTGCACATCAGGGCACCCGCTTGTCAGCATCTGAGTTGGTTCGGCCAGTTTCATCTCCCTGGTTTCTCTCTCACACCTCCCTCTGACGGTGCCTGCCCTCTGAGTCTGGGGTGGTGAGTGCCTTCCGTGATTGCTCCTGGAGCTCTCTGCACCTTCCTCCTCCACCACCCTGCTTCGTGCTGTTGCTCTGTGTTCAATTCTGTAACGAACAGCTGTCTCTAGTTTGCACCCTCTGTAATTTCTGCTTTCATCCTCTACTTTCATGCAAAATTAACGTATTTCCAGATGCTGATTCCTTCCTGAGACTTTCTACCTGATAGTAACAGCGGGCATGAGATTTGAAACTGGGCAGGAGGCCTGAAGATGTTGCGGCAGAGAGAAAAGAGTATAGAGGTCTCCTATGTCAAAGAAAAAGTAAGACTGCGGCAGACACCCTGTAGTGACTGCCCGCTGCCGCGTGAATATGCAGTTCTGTGCTACCCTGTATTTATGTGGTTGGGAAGAGAGACTGCAGATACAGATGAAATCTTCTCTCTAGTCTCATCGTCCATACTCAAAAGTGGCTTGTCATGGAAAACTTGGGGTTTGAAAACCTGAGCCAGTCGTGACTTAGAATATGGAGCAAGATTCCTCATCCAAACAGAAGCCTTGCTGGTCAGTGGATTGGGGAGTCATGTGTGTCCCCTCAAGTCCCCTGAGGCTGCCTTGGTTGACCATAGCCTGCTGGTCAAGCCATATCCATGCTCACCCAGCCCAAGGAAATGGCTCAAGGCCTGAGCACCTTGGCAGGAATATGAAGAAGGGACACATTCACCAAGAAGTCGTCAGATCCTCTGTCTCTTGACTGCAGTTTGGATCGCAGTGAAAAATCTGTGTCAGCCCCTCCCTTCTCTTTCATAAATTAGCTGGTTAGTTGGCTCTCGTGTGACTGAGTTGATTTACTCCATCCAGGGTAATGTGAACAAATCTTCCTGAGCGGACTGAGTCAGGATTAAGACCTGCTCTCTGACAACCAGAGGCCAAGACTCTTCCTTCGGGCAGCTGCCAAGACGTTGAGAGATGGGATGGAGGTCGTGTTGGAGGGCCAAGGCCAGGAAGGACGGCTCATGAAGTTTTGCCCTTCTGTTCAGTATTTAACATATTTTCTCTTTGCAGGGCATTTCTTGAAAACTGCCACACTCATAGTTTTTGTTAATTTGCTTGTATAACATATGCACGAGTATTGTTTTCCGACGTAAACGCCTTGCATGTATTCTATGTGCTTGTTTCCTTAGTCTGATGCTCCGTGGGTGGTTTGGCCAGATTTGGTGTTCCCTAGACCTTTAGATTCTATGATGCTAACTCCAGACATCTCACCAAATTCTACCCAGTGGTAATTAAAAACAAATATATATGCAATCAACATGCTGGGGAAAAGCAGTTCTGTTTGGAGTTAGAGTGACTTTGCAGTTGGCGAAATACAGTTACACTAATTTATATTTGCTCTTATTCCATCTGCTTTCTGGTTTAAAATGTCCTGGATTGCCTCAAACTCTGCATATGCAATATTTTCCATTTACAAAATTTTCCTGCTTAATCCATTTTATTTTTCTGAGAGCTTTTGAAAAATATTGGTTAGCTTCAAATTTGCAGAGCCCAGTTTTATGTGATATGATTCCTGATCTTATAAATGGATGCTAAAACCTAAAAAGATAGTCAAGGGAAACTTTTAGAGATAAAATGTTTGTGCCAGGGACTCAGTGCAAATTATGCCAACAGATGCATAGCTTGGAGCAGCTGGTCTTTGTAGAGGCAGAACCCACGTATTTTCAAGCAGGTTCTTCTGAGACATACAACTTTCTACCACCACTCTCTGGTTGTGCTTCAATGCCTGCTGCCTACACGCCTTCATGGAACTGCTTATTTTTTTCAGAGCCACGGAGACATACACGTTTCTAAATTTTTTCTTCACAACTCAATTACGGAAGGAGAGTAGAAATGAGTGAAAATGCTGAAGATTATAGGAAAACATTACTGCATTTAAGAACACTGTGTTTGATGTCTTGACATGGCTTCACCATGCAAGTTACAGAAGTCTCTGCGATTCTGGGCCTGGGGTGGGTGTGTGCGGGTGGGGGCTGCCCACCAGGATCTGGAGCTTCTCCTACCTGTCTGTTCATTAGCCAGCAGTTACACTCCCCACTTCTGTTTACAGTATCGGGGAGGAAAAGTAGGGATGGCAATCTCAGAGGAAAGAGACTCATCGGTCCCAGCCTTATTGCTTGAATGTTCAAGTGACAAATAGGATTGTTCTGAAGATAAATTGGCAGGCTCTTTTCACGGTAATAGGAATTGTTTAGAAGACAAATGATTTGAAGCTGTTTTGTTTGCTTGGAAACATTAGCATGGATTTTCTGTTTTGCCTCTTTGAGCGTATGACACCATTATTTAGTTTAGTCTTGATCCTACAAAACTGCCTTCAGTTAAATTATAACAATACCTTACATTTGAATTCTACCTTCTAGTGTCCACATAATTTTCACAGACTTTATCTCGTTCAATACTCGAATACTCCTGTGAGCACGACTTAACTGGAGCCGGAAGGGAATGCAAAGTAGTTTGCACTACTTTGCATTTTACTGATGTGGGCATGTCGGTTAAGAGAAAAGTAACTTGTCCAGAGTCACGAGGCAAGTTGGTTGCAAAGTGAAGACCACAGGCAAAGTCTCCGAGCTTCTAGTACAGTGCTCACTCTACCAGGTAAGGCAGTATTTAATGATGCTCATTAGCTGTTTGTGTCCTTCATGAAGATGGTTCTGTCTGTAGTCAAAGTAGCAGGTACACAAGCTTTCCTGAGGGGACACTCACGTGTAGGCTGTTCTTCAGTTTGTGGCTGCAACATCATTTGTCATGACAGGTCATTCCTACCTTGCCTGTTGGATTTTCTGGATAATCCACAGCCTTTGCTAAAAAGGACCTGCACATGTCCTATTTCTGGAGCCTCACCAGTCTGCCGGTGGCACTCATGTTCCAGAGGCGCCAGAGGTACCCAGTTACTTAGAGTTGCTTGAAGCTGTGCTCCGGTCTCCTGGGATGCGCATCGCTGGCTTCTCAGCATGCCCCTGCCCTGACTAATGCTCCATATGAAAGCTGCCCAGTTACTGCTGTCCCCTCCTCAGCTCAGCTCCCTGGGAAATGTTCAGGGATGGACATTGCTCCTCAACTGGTAGCTTGGCTTCATTCCAGGAACTTTTGGTGTTGCTGTCTTATTGGCTGACATTCTGAAAGCTTCAGAGATGAGTCTGAATTAACAGGTCAGGGGTGCCTGTGGAACATCTCAGTTTTGCTCACCTGTAAAGACAGGGCAATTTCTCTGCTTTTGACTATGGTGAGGAGCTTATGCTAGATTGATGCTGCAACCACCCAGACGATATGCCAGCTTTCCTGAAGATGCAAAGAGAAGATATCATCATTAGTTCTTAGACAACTTGTACATTTTATTCTTCCCTGCTTCCCAATTGCCAGAGCTTAATAAGAATGCCCAAGAATATATACTCTTTCTTGCAATTTAAGTCAAGCACTAGTTAATTGACAGGAGCCTTTCTAGAAAGAGCTCATCCTCTTGGCTTTTAGAAGTGCTACCTGGTTCTTTGCTCAGGTAGAGGGTAGCCTTTGTTCCCTCTGTGTATTTCCTAAGCTTCAGGCAAACTTTCTAACCAGGCATGACTTGTCTTTAGTTCTGTTCAATCTCTATTTCAGAGGTTTCTCTACTTTCTATGTCCTTCCCCCCTCCCCTCACAGGCCCAGCAACTCCCAGCTGCTCACTATTATTCAGTGTGCAGCTCCAGCTTGGTCTGCCTTTGGCAGCATCTTGGGCTCATAACTGGACTTATTTCCCCCTCAAAATTCACCTGACTCCTTCTCTTTGCAGCCCTTCCCTTTCTGTTTATGATAAACAATAACTTCCCTTAAAACATAGCCATTATAATTATTACTGTCATCACTACTCCATCACCACTATTTCCTTCTGACATGTATTGAGCACCTACTCTTTGCTAAGCCCTGACAACACACAAAAAGATAAAAAGAATTTTTTTCCTGGGAGAGGTTATAGTCTGATTGCAGGAATGTAGATGCTATCGGTAACTAATAGATTTCTGTCTTACTTCTGGAATAACACACTTGTGCATTCCCATAGGGAAATTACAGGACTATGATGCCTTAGCCCAGTGGTGCTTTTGCTAGGCCAGCAGGGAGATATTCGGAAGAGGCAGGAACCCTCAAATCACATCACATCATCGGGTGTCTACAGAAGCCTACCTTTAACTCTTCTCTCTCACCCTTTTCCAACGGATGACCCTGGAATAATTACAGAGAATAAAACCTCAAGGAATCAGCTTGGGGTGGGCTTGTCTGCTGCTGGGGAGGTTCTGTGGGTGTTTCTGTAGGTCATTCTAAATTCCTTACGTTGAGCCCGGAGCACAGGGAAGAGATGTACACAACTGTTGGATCAGAGCTCCTGCTGGTGGAGGCAGGATACAACAAGACACACAAAGCAGAAATCTTCCTGCGTCTGTAACATTTCCAGCTGGAAAACAAATCAGAGCCGCACATTCCAGCTATGCTTAGGAAGCACTGAAATATCCACGTAGTAATCATCTAGGTATGCTAACTGCAGCTCAAAATAATCCTGGGGTTGCCAGTGCCATATGCCTTATGGGCTTCTAATTAACTGTGCTTGCTTCTCTCTTTTGTCCAAGGGCCAGTTATTGGGGAAATTCAGCAGTTTTACCCTCCACCGCAGCCATTAAGAGAAAGGTTTTTCCATACCAGAATGTCTGACCATTACAATAAGCCATTAAGCCATTCGAATGTAGGCCTTGGAAGAGTTCAGTCCTTGAAACGTGGATTAAAGACCCAAGGTTTATGAATGTAAATTTTAGTGAGTGCCTAAGAGAAGAGACCCTGGAGAAGGATGAGCAAAGATTCCAGTCTAACTAGGATGCCCCTGTCCCAGTGTAACTATCAACACTGTCTCTTTTCTCTCAAAGTGCTCAGTTTGGACCATAAATTGTATGGTTACTTTGCTTTAAACTTTATCCGCCCATTTTTTAGTTTGGGTCCAATTGAATGCAGAAATTACTTTTCTGCCATCTCCTCGTTCCAAGCAAGTGGTTGTCTGTTTGCTGTTCGCATTCCTGGTGATGGGGGTTTCACTACTTTGCAAGGAATCCCTAATTGTTAAGGAATTCTTGTTCTTCCTTCCTCCAGCCTCCGCCCTTTGATGCTAGTTCCTTCCTCTGCAACAACACAGAGCAAGTTTCTTCTCTCTTCCACAAAATATTTTCCGTGTTGGTATCTTTGTGGTCTATTTTTCAAAAACGTACGTATGTTTACTTAGATTACTCTTTTCAACATTTGAAATTCCAAGGAGCCTACTGGGATCTTGGACTGATACATCTTAAAGACAAAAGCAAGAGTTTTCCTGGGCTCTGTCACAGAAGCCCTAAGTGGAAACCACGCACATGTGTTTGGGGACTGTGGATAAAAGATAATGTAGGAGTTACCAGCACAGTAACAATGCCAGCATTCTGCAGTGGCAATTTCTTTATAACTTTTGTTATTTTATGAATGCAGGTGAATGATAATATCTTTACAACTTTACAGGCAAGAATGAGCAAAACATTAAGAAATGAGGCTCTCTTTAAAGATTGTTCTAAGTTAATGGCAGAAGTAGGATTAACATGCTTTGTTTTTAAAATAATTTTATTTTTTTATGACTGTAAAAATAATACAGAAAGATTGTTGGAGGTTTAAAACATCTCAAAAAAGAAAGAAAAAACTCTACTTGTAATCCCACCACCAGAAAGAATATTCATGTTACTATTTTTGGTGTATATCCTTTTATTCTTTTTTCCATGCACATATACTTGATAAATACGTAATTTAACAAAATAAGGATCATTGATATTGTTTTCTCTACTACTTTTATATTAATATTATATAATAATGATTCCAACATCATTAAATAAGCCTTAAAACCTGGTTTTAATGGTTGCAAAATGCTCAATAATATGCATTTTGCATTTTTCTAAAGCTTCTTCCATTGTTAGACATTTAGGTTGTTTTTAACTACTCCAGTAACGTTGGAGGACACATCCATAAATCCTTGTCAACCTCGCTGATTATTTCCTTAGGACAGACTCCTATAAATGGAGATTCTGCTTAAAGAATTGTATTTGTGTGTTTGGGCTGCCATAACAAAATACCATAGATTGGGTGACTTAAACAACAGAAATTTATTTTCTCACAGTTCTGGAGGCTGGAAGTCCCAGATCAAGGTTGGCTGATTAGGTTCCTAGTGAGAGCTGTCTTCCTGGCTTGCAGATGGTCGCCTTCTCACTGTGTCCTCACAGACAGCTCTGGAGTTTCTTTCATTTCTTATAAGGGACCAGCCCTTATGACCTCATTTAACCCTTATCACCTCCTCACAGTCCCTGTCTCCAAATACAGTCACATTGGGGGTTAGGGCTCCACATATGAATTTTGGGGGGACACCAATATTCATTCCATAGCAAGAATGTAAACTCTTTTCATTCTCTTGATCTATTAATCTCAACTGTAAGGATGAACCAATTTAGAGCTCCACCAACAAACTGGAGAGAGCTCCATTCAGCACATTCTTCTCAAGGCAGAGCATTATCACTAAAGAAAGAAAAACTGTAGCTAATCTGTTCTTAGAAAAGTTGTAACTCGTTCTAATTTGGGTTACTTTCATTGCTAATAAGGTGAATATCTTTCAGATGCTTATACGCTGTTTGTGGCTCTTATTTCATGAATTAACTCTTCAAGCTATCCATTATCTATTTATTTGATTTGCTGATCAATTCGTATGAGCTATTTATAGAGTAAGAATAAACAACTGATGTTACTTAGCATTTACCATGTACCAATATTGAAGCCAAGCACATTACATATAGAATCTCCTTTACTATTCGTAAAAACTCTCTGCATATTGTTTTAAAACCTTATTTTAGAGACGAAAACCCTGAGATGGAGAAGTTAGGCAGATTTCCTGTATGAGAGGTTTATAGCCATTGCCGGCAAATACGCCTCTGGTCCTGCTGTGCTTTGGCCCTGACTTTGTAACACTTGCTATTTGTAGACTGAATTTTCTTTCTTTGTCCTCTACATATATCACCTATTCTTTTGTCTTAAAAAACTAACAATTTTTTCCCCCTCTTTATCCCTGCATTCTGGGAGAGCTTTTCAAGTTCCTTCTACATGGTACTGATTCGATGTCCAGAGGTCTACTTGACTGTCCTCGGTGACGCCTTTGTTTCCCCGACTGAGATTTCAGCGTCCTGATCTCATCGGCTCCCTTCTCACCTGCCTTGTCCTGCATTCCATCGTGTGGTCTTCTCATCTCATCATGTTCTTTCAGTTCAGCTTTTTGGCTTTCTGCTCCATTTCAGAGAGGCCATATAGTCTTAGATCCTACTGAAGATACAAAAACATTTCATGATATCTTCTCTTTGTTTTCAATAGTAAAGCATTTTCCACGCTGTGTTCATCTTCTTGATCTTAGGCTATTGTTCCCTGTCACTCGAGCTCTGACACTTTTTTCCTTGGCCTCCTATTTCATTTATTGTTTATTAATCCTTAGATTAGACAGGTTCCCTCTGGATTGAGGGTTTGCCAGCAGACAGATTTTGTGGCTCTGCTGTATAGAATGGGTTCCTTTCACCCCACTGCCTGATTCTCTGACACGCTGAAACCGAGGGGGTATGTGGAAATTTACAGCCGTAGCATGCACTGCTGGTAGATTCCTTACAGCCTTTTTTCTTGCTCATATGGCTTCACTGTGAGGGCCACACTTCCTAGGATGCAAAGCATCATGATAGACACCTTCCACTTCCTGCTCACTGTGTTCATTCCACAGATGTGATAGCAAATTCGGGTGGGATGGGATTAGTGGGGGAGAACAAGATGGGGAGCAGATAATTGGCGTTTTACTCTGGCATCTTAGAAACTTTTGCACAATAGAGGGACAGTTATCCAGTTTTCCATTTGCCATTGACCCTGGGCCTTTGAGAAAGGGCAAACTGTGGGGAAGGACTGGGGCCACCTGACTGTCTTTGCCATGTGTGGGCTTCTCTGCTCCAGGAGAGAGCAACAGCCTGACCTCTCACTGTTTCTCTGAATTCGCCTTCAGCTGTCTCCGAGTTGGTGGAAATTCTTTCCATATTTTGGCAGTTTGGTTTTTGTTTTTGTGCTATTTTTGAGTTTCATTCTTTAAAATGTGGAGTCATATGTGTGTTTAGTGGGAAGTTGGGAGAGATGGGGTCAGGGACTGCTAGCCAGGTACCGTCGAAGAACAGGAAGTTCTTCACACTTCACAAATGCTCTACAATTCCTCCCGCACACCCAGCTTGCCTGAATGGGTGTTGATGGCACTCAGCATCAGAATCATCCGTGAACCTCTTCCCCCACGTGTCCATTGCCAGGTCTTTCACCCCGTCTCTTGCCTGTGTGGTCATCTTCCCATCCCACCACTCCCCACGGTCAAGCCTTCACTCTTGGCCGTGGTGCTCTGTGGGTGCCATCAGCCTCTCCCCTTTTCCATCCTTCATGTTACTGTTAAATACACTGCACCTGAGGACAGCCTGGGAGTGTTTCCTGGCTCCCCAAAGCCCTGCAGTGGCTCCTTTTGGTGATACTGTAAACTCCAGGTTTATATTGACATTCTAGGTCCCCATGACCCGTGTCCAACCTACCCGACCAGACCCAACACCTTTATTCCACTCCTGTGCCCTTTGCTCTGCTAAACTGGATTGCTCCCCACTTCCAAATGTGATGTATATTTTCTGTCTCTATTCCTTTACTTAAGCCATTCCTTTTTCTGGGATCTCCTTCTCTTTCATTTTTTTTTTGGCTGCAATCTTATCCATCTTCTAGGAACCTCATTAAAATGCAAGCTTCTCTATGAGGCCTGAATGCAGTCTCTTCTTTGTCTGAGCCCTGACATCTGGATCAACTAATATATTTCGCCTCGTGCTGGAGTTTGTATGTGCATATGTGTGTGTATTACCTGCTATCTCCCTTTCTAGATTGTATGTAATTCTATTTTGCTAAGACTTAGTTTCCTGATCAATAAAGTGAGCATAATAATAGTGCTTGACTCATACATGTGAGGCATTGTTGAATGAGATAATGCACTGGGAGAGCTAAGTAGAGAGCTGGACCCACAGTAAGCACTCTGTAAATATTGGGGGAATAAATGAACAAATGATTCTTCTGACTTCCTGCCTTGATCCCATATTATTTCAAATGGAAGACATTTTCCTATCCTAAACTTTGCTAAATTTGCGAGGCTCTCAGTACCAGTTGTATTCTGCATTTTTTCTTGAGCGCTGCCAGAAAGTTTAGGGGCAAGGAGGGAATAATCAAATGTAAGGGCCATTAGTGAAAACCACAGGCCCTGAGCAGCTGGATCATGTGAACAGACAAGTTCAGCTGAATCTCCAGAAATGCATCCATCATAGGACGGTGACAGGTTTTTGGGAAAGTTAGGAGATGTTTGAAAGGAAGCCAGAGTGCAGAATAAAACAATTCTTAGAGTTGGGTTTTCTAAACCAAAGTCTCCATCGTGCCCAACACCCTTTGGAAAGATGGCAAATTTATGTGTAAACAGACCTCTTCCTTTTCTTGAGAGCCTTAGGAAATTGGAGAGTTTTGTTTTTTTGAGAAGCTTCGTAATAGAAATTGCCTCGGGGATGGGGTCTGCCCTTGCTTCACCCGTGCAACACTGTTCTCCCGAAGGGACTTTGCTGCAGGCTCCCAGAGTGAATAGTGCAGAAGCCACTAATAATGTTTCTTCTCAGGTAACATTTTCTGGTATAAAATATCTTGGCTTAATATAGTCTAAATACATTGAAGTGTAATGTGGTCAACATGATAGTTTTCTGACATACAATACTGTCATCTGTACTTCTGTCTTGGTTTCTGTGGTGTCAGAGCTCCAAAATGAGTCAAGATAATAAATGCTTAGCTAAGGCGATGTAGAAGCCACCATGGTACTGAACAGGATTTACAGTCTTGTGTTTTTCTCAGGAGAGAAAGCGGAAAGTAATGTAAAAAACCCTGGGTGGGCAGTCAGGAGTCACTCCTAATACTTCAAAGAGGGTGAAGCCAATAGGACGGGGGCCCGGCGTTTGACCGCTTGGGCCTCATCAATTAATTAAAAGGAATTGGGCCACAGAGTCCTTAAGGGTCCTTCCAAATATGGACTTTTCAGTTCTAAGATTTCTTCTGGCTGGAGAGGAGCATGTCCTGATGGTTAGGTCTCTGGAGTCAGCAGGCTTGGTTCTGAATCCTGACTAAGCCCTTTTGTAGCTGAGATCTTAGACTGCCCCTTGCACACCCTGGGCCTCAGTTTCCCTATCTGTAAGACGGGAACAGTAACAATCCTTCTTTTATCAGTTTGGGTATGCAGCTGGTGTTGATTCAGCTGCTCGGCAGACTCAGGAGGGACCTAGGTTGTCTGACAACTGAGCCTTCTTTAATTTTTATCTACATATCTGCTGCCTCATCTTGCAAGACAGCTGTGGTCTCTCCAGAGATCGTCTTCATTCGTAGTAGGAAGCAGGGGGTAGAAATGGAAGGTGATAGCAGGATTAAAAAAAAAAAAAAAAAGAAAAAGGTACGTATAGGGGAAAGTCTGTGTTTCAGGATAACTTCCTCCTTTCTCCAAAGAGGAAAAACTTCTCCAAAGCTCCCGGATGATTTCCCGTTATAGTTCATCAGCCAGAACAGGGCCACAAGGCCCCTCATCTGTGAGGGAAGCTGCAAAGTCTTTCTCGGCTTCTGTAGTAGTGGTAAAAGGAGAAGGCATGGAGGGCTTTGGGGTCGGCCAGCAAACAGGTGTGCCACACTGCCCACAGCCATGTCAGGATGTCACCTGGGATAGTGGTTAATGCTGGTCGAGCACCTAGCACAGAGCCTGAGCCAGAGCCAGCACCTGAGAGCTGTTAGCTCTTGTTCTCTGCGAGCTTATTTTTCTTCCCTCTGCCCCTGA
Organism: Ceratotherium simum simum; assembly: GCF_057802395.1. NCBI lineage: Eukaryota > Metazoa > Chordata > Mammalia > Perissodactyla > Rhinocerotidae > Ceratotherium > Ceratotherium simum. Next base: position 90,835,918 of record NC_141903.1, read on the forward strand.
CTCAACCTCACCACGGTGATTTTCAGCCCTAGATAGTATGCGAGTCCAGATTCATTGATCCATACCTGGCATTAGGAAGCTATTTCACTTCCTTCCCTTGCAGTGATGCGTTACCTCCCCGTGTGTGCTTGCTCACGCTGGCTTCAGTGTGTGCTCCAGGAGCACTCACCTCAGACGTGGGGAAAGGAAAGCTGAGTGGCACGCAGGCTGAGCTCGTCCCGGACAAGGTGCCTTGCCGGCCCTAGCCCCTCTGACAGAGCTACAGCGAGTTCCTCAGGCACAGGGTGCCCTGCCTTGCACAATACCCCTTCCACCTGGCCTTAGCGGTTTGGACCAGAGGATGGAGCCTGACTCAAAGGCAGCCAGCGAGAGGCTGCAGTGAGATTTCTGCCCAATAAGAAAGCTCCATACGGGGAGTAATTAACTGAAGTAATCAGCCTCTCCGTCTTAGAGTCACTCTATGAATGCAAGATTCTAGAGTTGTCCAGAAGCAAGGGCACTTAGGGAGGGGACAAGAAAGCAGAGGCCAGGAGGAACAGAAGCCGTGAGTGGGCGGAAGCCATGAGGTGGTGGAGGAGGTGGCTGCAGAAGCTGTGGGAGGTGAACAGAGAGCGGCTGAGTTTTGGTGACGGGAGCAGCAGCCCGTGCTGTCAGGGACAGGAAGACCGAGCCCTGAGCTGCTGCTTTGCCTGAGGTTGCTGGAGCTACCCTGCACCCTGGGGCATGTCCCCACTGTCCCCTAGCTGGCTACCGCCTCTCTTGCTCCACTGTGTCCCTATAGTAGCCCCCCATTCTGGGGTAACTTGCGAAAGTCTCCAATACTGGTAACTGCAGAGCCTGACTCACAAAGGAATTCAAATGATTTAGGCATAAGCGTGTGCTCTTCAGCTCCTGACGGGGTGAGAGGAAGGGAGGCTGACGCGCAGGCCTCTGCATCTGTCTCCCACACCACTTGCCCGTTGTGGAACAGCTACTCTCACGGTGGGAGAAACCCATCCAAGGAACGGCTGCCATTCTACTTTGCGCAGGCACAGTGGCGCGTCAGCTGGGCACCAGGGCCCCCGACCCCCTGGTTGCTGCCGGGGGGGTCTCTTTGGAAAGGAATGAAGGGGAACCCACTTTGCCACCAGACACTGGCTCCATTTACACAGTCCTCCCTGAGCTGTTGCTTGTGTAATTCGGTTATTTGATTGACTCTATATTGTGCGATGCTGGAAGAGGTGAAGAAATAACATATTTTTGGCTGTACCCTCTGGCCTGTTCTGTTCTGTCTTGTTGGCTTTGAGGATTTCACGAAGCTTTGTGTCGCTGCCAACTGTCTCCCCGGGTGTTTCTCACAAGCAGCATCCTGCTTCCCATGTGCGTGTCTCCAAGGGATCCACAGGAGGCGGGACGGGGACCCAATCCTTCAGTTGCCAGCACGCGGGTGGAGTGTGCGGGCCGCGCGCGGGGTCTGCGTGAGAGCCCTTCGTTGGCCCCACAGCTCGAAGCATTTCGTGCTCATGCTCTGCCGTCTTCTCCCGGGAGAAGTGGCCGATTTGTTTGATTGGAACGCTCTCGTTATCTGGCAGCTCTGACACAAGTTAACGCAGCTTTACAAACCAGTTCCCTGACATCTTGGCTCGGCAGAGTTCCTAGGACGGAATTGTTAAGCCACACTTCAACTGCGTTTCCAGGCATGTGTCTTCTTTATTTATTAACGCGAGGGTTCTGCCATTTCTTACAGAGCTCCCATCCCTCTGTTATTTATTGTTGACACATTTTTTCCCCCTTTCCTTTCAGCTTTAACCAAACTCGAAGAAGAACTCCCTGACTTTAAACAGTCAAGTTATGAAATGTTTCCCACACGTGACTGGATGGCCCTCCCCATGCTGGCAACCGAGAGGAGGCCCTCGGTTGGGACCCAGGAGGGGAGGCTCCACCAGCTCCTCTGTCCCCACCGTCGCTGGCTGAGCAAGCCTTATAGATCGTGGTGGGTGGGATACAGGGTGTGGGGGCCGGTTTGTGCCTGACATCTGGAGTTAAAATCTAAACGCATTTTCCCTTGGAAACAATATTATTCATGAAGATCAGAAAGCCCTCTTCACCCCTTATAGAGCTAAACATTATGCTACAAGTCATATTAGTGATTTTAAACTCTGACTACACATTAGAATCACCTGGGGGGGGCCTGTCTGGGTCCCTCCACGAGAGTCCGGGGAGCTGGTCTACACAGGGGCCCGGGTGTAGGTACTGGAACAAGTTTCCCTGGAAATTCCAATGTGCGGACAGGCTAGAGCACCCTGGGATTTTGCAGCAGGGCCGGGACTGGGGTGAGGCACGAGAATCACCAGGGGCAAAATTCAAGGAGGTGCTGGCTCCCAGGGCCGGCTCTGTGTCGGGGTCGCATAAGGAACTTGGTCAACATGTGGCGCAACGTTTTGGACGGAGATGGGTTTTTAGTTTTAAGCTTGCATATTGTAAGAACGTTTCTAGGGCACGACCCTTTCATCTGGGGCTTTCTCCCTTCCTCTCCTCCTGCTTCTCTGAAGGTCAGATCTCTTGATAACTCCTCTCGTCCCAAGCCTCTTCCTTGCTTTGCCTCTCCCCACACTTCTCGCAGTTTCTTCTCCCGTCACCTCTTCCTCCCTTTGCTCCCTCCTTTCCCCCTCTGCTCTCTTTCCTGGAGGGCAGACTCTTCACTTGCCCTCCTCCGCCTTCCTTTGCCCATTTCCCTGTGCGGCGTGCCTGCCCCACTCCCGGCGTGTTCACTTGGTTTGGATCTCTGCCTGTTGTTCTCTCCCTCCTCTGTTCCTTCCACCCCAGCACACGCACCGTTGCCCAATTGTCAGCCACATGGCTCCAGTGTGAAAAACTCCTCCCAAGGCTCTTTTTGTGAACTGCTCCACTGGCCCCGTCACGCCAGCTGGCTTTGCTGGGCAGGGAGGGTGGGAGTGGTGTTGGTTCCGGAGGAGGAAGCAAAGATTGGCAAGGATAGAAAGATTAAACTGTCACTCACTCTTCTCTCCCTGAAGCTACTTTGAGGAATAAAGGTAAACGTCTGGAAAAGTTTGAAAACCTTGCTTCGCGGTGGCCTGGAGGCGGGTTCCCGTCCCGCTGTCCCATCCCTGGCAGCACAGCTGCTCAGTCTAATCTTGACTTTGCTTGAAGATGAGCGGTTCTATCATCTTCTCCCTCAGCCCCTCCAGCACTTGGCACTTCTGCGGTCAGGAGAGAGCCACCATGCGTCACACCCCGGCCAGATCGTCAGAGCTGGGCCCGTGCCCCTTTTCTTGTGTGGAAAGATGAGGATGAGGGACAAGCTTGGAGCCCAGAGCATCACGCTGGAAGCTTTGAAACGTTGCCTTCCTGCCAGACGTTGTCCACACAGGAGGAAAATGGAGTGTCCTTGGGAATCTGTCCCAGGCGTGGCCCGGGAGAGCCTGTGGGAGAGAAATGAGGGGCTTGCCCAGGGCTCTGCTCCCTCAACCACACATAGTCGCTGTTGCTCTGGATCCTTGGCCTGTCCTCATGGGCTTGGTTCCCGCCTGCACCCCAGGAGGCAGAACGAGGGTGGACGTGACGTGTGGGAGGCCTTCTGCCTGGCTGGGGGAGGACTGCCATGGGCCTCCCTGATCACAAGGAGCACAGCTTGGGTGTGACCATGAGCATGGGACCCCTCACCAGGGCCCACCCGTTAGAACATCCCATCCCCCTTGGCATTAGTAGGGTGTCGCCAAGAGGCTGAGGCTGCCCACATCAGACCTGTGAGAGCAGGGCGGCACGGTGGTCACCACACCCATCTTACTCTGCAGGGGCACAAAGGAGGAAAAGGAAGGAATGCTCTCGGGCCCTGAGTGGGCGGCCAAGAGGGGTGGACATGTTTTGGCTGAAGGGTCCACAGTCTCTGCAGGCAGGGGGAAGAGCATACAGAAGCAGTGTTAGGACAACTGTAATAATAATCGTTATTACTACACGTTACGTGCTGCGTGCTATAGTCTTCAGCTCGTTTTCATATACACCGTATTTGAGCCTGAGGATAAGCCTGTGAAACAGGCACAGCAAAGTCTCTTATCCCCAGGTCACAGGAGTTCAGAGGGTTAAGTGACTTGCCCAGAGTTCACACCGCTAGCAAACTGCGGAGCCGAGTGTTCTCATGGTCACTGCGGGGGCGTCCGTGAAAATGCCGGAGTTGCACCTCCTGGAGGCTGGCCCAGCTGCTTCGGTGAGACCCGCACTGGGTGTCATAAATGGAGAGACACAGACGGGTAAAATAAAGAGCTCCACACAGACTGGGGAGGGGTGAGGGAGCCAAGACCAGTGCAGGGCGGGAGCTCTCGGGAAGCATGGCCAAAAGGACGTGCCCTCTGGAGAGGGAGCAGTGACACAGGCACCCGCTCCAGGGCCATCGAGGGAGCTCGAGTTAGTCTGGGCTGGAATAGGCGTTGCAGGGGGCAGTAGAGGGACAAAAGTGGGGAGTGGCGGTGGGCCCTCATGGTGCCGTCTGCCAGGTGACAGTGTGTCCACTGTGGTCAGTGTGGCAATCGTCAGGAACGGGCCGTGGACTGAGGGGAGCCTGTGTTTTCCAACGCCAGGGCTCCAGTTTCAGTGAGAAACAGGGCAGAATGGGAAACCAGGGCCCTCATAAGGAGATGGTGAGCAAGCTAAGCACACCATGCGAGGGAGTGGGGACACCAGGACCAGGTGCTCGTGCAGCCTTGGGACCTAAGTCGGCCTTATTTACAGGGGACCCTGCTCTTCAGTAGATGTGGCAGAGTGTATTCCCCAAGATGGCTGTGACATTACTCCCAGCCCACGTGCTCTCCTACAGTGTGACTTGAACACTCCTCTCATGGAGTGGTGGGATCTGTGTCTCCCTTCTGCAGCCTGGCACGCTTGTGGCTATGGCAGAAGTGATGCTATATGATTTCCAAGTCTAGGTCATAGAGGAGATGTGGCTTCTGCCATGCTCACAGGACAATGCTGCTGAGCCCCGAGGCCACCGTGCTGGGAGGAGGCCCAGACCAGTCCAGGTGGGAAGACCATGGAGAGGTCCTGAGTTTGCACACAAGGAGAGATGTCTGGCGAGTCCCCAGCTGTGTCAGCTCCCCCGCTGTTCAACTCCAGCCACCATCTGACTACAACCCCATGAGAGACCCTAAGCCAAAACCACTCAGCTGAGCCCTTCCCAAATTCCTGATCCAACAAAAGAGGAGAGATGATAATTTACTGTTGTGGATTAAAGCCACTGCCTTCAGGGACGACTTGTGATGCAGTAATAACTGGAACCCAGTTTTCATGGACGGGGGGTGCTGAGCCCACTGGGGGCAGTTGTGGACAGCTGGGCTGCATGGGGAGGGTGACCCAGGGTCAGAGGCTGGTGCTCGTGCCTGAGAAACAGCATGACTAATGTGGCGCATGGCCTCTTGAGAGGAAGTGAAGCTCCAGGTGTGGTTGGCTGCCATGGAGGACGTCCTGTGTGGGGAGCATGATGTCCCAGCAGGAGCTGGAATGCGTGAGTACTCAGAAATCCAGGCTCCTGCAGCCCGGGAGGCTCCTGCAGCACGGGCTTCCGGCTGGAGTGCAGGAACGGACCCTGGGTGATGATGGCGCTCACGGGGTGGGGCAAGGATTGTGTGAGGCAGTGAGTCTGAGCACTCAGCAGCGTGCCTAGCACATAGGAAGTGCTCGACAAACATTAGACTGTGATTATTGTTGTTGTTGTTGTTGTTATTGACTTCCCCTTTCTCAGGAGGTTGTTGTGGTTGTCAGTGTTATTGTTCGGTCTGCCAGGATGGGCAGAGCAGTGGTCTTACCTGATATTAAACGAGAAACGAAGACCCTGATACTCCTACCCAGAGCCTCATCTTGTACCCCTAATAATGCAGAACTTGGAGTTTCCAGACAATACGATCAGAGCATTCTACTTCCCGTGGAGGTAGGCAGCGGATAGTCTTCATAGCTCCAATTTCCAGATGAAGCCCAGAAAAACCACTGACACCTAAAATTCATACAACTAATGAGCAGCCAGATCAGAACTCATTCGAAGGCCTCCGATTCCAGATGAGTCCTGTTTTCTCCAGGCCCTCCTGAGTGCCGAGGTCACAGACTAAGCTCCCTACTCCCTCCTGACTGGAGACCAGAGCAGGATTGAGTCTGCAGATGGCGGCAGGCCCGGGGTCCCAGCTGTGGTGAACGGAGACTGGAGAGGCTGGAGACCCGACAGAGTCCTCACACCTCGCTTCTCCTAAGAGGGAGGGAGGGCCCTCGGGGTGGGGACAGTAGCTGCTGCAAACCCAGTATTAGTGCTCTGACTGGGGGCCTCGGGGGAGCACCACACTCTTTGAATTGAAGGAAGTAGCAGATTTCTCTCCCAAAGCCTTCCTGGAGTTTCCCTCAGCAGGGACTTGGTGTCTCCTCCCTCGCTATGGACACATTGCCATAAATTTACTCCTGTCACATGATAGAGCCTGGTTGTAAGCTGCCCGTATGCGAGCCATGCTCTCCCCTGTCCCCCGCACAGTGTTAAGACGTGGGCGTGTAAAACGCTCCCACTTCACTGAAGATGCGTGTCACGTTAGTGCTCTGTGTCTGTCCATTCTGTCACCTGAGGGAGCTGGATGTATTGATTGCAGCTAAAGCCCCAGAGCTGAGGACAGTGGGCAACGTGTCTCTACAGTCGAGAGAAAGCAGCCCTCCAGGGTTTGATAAGCGGTGGCCGACTGCCTTTTGCCCCTCACCGGTACCATCCCATGCAGTCTATATAGCAGAAGGTACAGGTTCACAGAAAGGGGAGTCGCTGAGTGTGAGCTGAGGGCTTTTGGGGACAGGGCTGTGGCATTTCCCTCCTCTTCCCATGGTGTGCCCTCAAGTCAGGTGAGGGAAGGCCAAGAAAATGCTCGTCAGAACCGCCCTAGAGTGAAGTACCCACCCTGACCTCTACATTTTAGAGAGGCCCTCTCAGGAATCCTCCAAGACACTCCTTCCTGTGGAGTGGGTAATCTGTGGCATTAGGGGTCATGCCCTCCTGGAGTCCCCCTCCCCACCAACTTCCGGGTGTCCAGGGTTCCCTGAATGCCTTGCAGGGCCTGCTGAGGTCCATTGACCCAAGGTGGACTGTGCTCAGCCCTGGGCCTGAGCGTGGCCAGGGGACAGCAGGTTTGGAGGATGTGGGCTGGTCCTGGGTGTGCAGCCTGGGTGGCCACATGCATGTGCTCAAGGCTCTTCTGGTGTGGGGTGAGGTGGGGACAGGAAGAGGAGCAGAGCAGGCTGCAGGGAGGGGCAGGTCTGGGGATGAGAGGAACGTCTCTCAGATTCAAGTTCCAAGGAGACTGAGAATTCTAAATTCACACTGACTTTCCAGGTCATCATGAAGGTATATTTATCAAGGTAGGAGGCGAGAAGATATTTCATTTAACGGTATTGTTAACTAGATTTATAACTTTTAAGTATTTGATATTTGGCATGAGGGCCTCCATTTGGACTCTTGGCCTGGGCCCTGCAATGCTTGGGGTGGGCCTGCCCCTCATGGAGATGGGAGGTACCTGCAGGAAGGGAGGCTGGATTCTGCTCTCTGGTTGGCTGGGTGTGAGCTACAGAGGAGCAGAGGCTCACCCAGTGTCTCCCCCTGGGAGTTTGGGGGCAGATGTGAACCTAAAGCCTGTGCTCGCCCAGAGTGCTCTGAGGCCAGAAGGCTAGCTGGAATAAGCCAGCACAACAGGGCGAGGAGACAAGAGGGCTGTGGGCAGCCTGCTCCCCCACCGTTTGGTGTGGCAAGTACATGTGAGCTTCCTATGGGCCAAATGGATGCCTCAGTGCCTTCGGGTACCCTGAGCGAGAGGACTTCCTCTGAAGGTAGGAGGCGAAGGTGGGAAGTGAGGGGCAGGGATAGAGCTGAGGTGTTCACGAGAGGCTGGCCGGAGTGTTCTTCAGGCACATCACGGACGTGTGAAGAGAGAGGTCTCCTGCACGGGGCCTCAGAAGCAGCATGTGAATGCCTGTGACACGGAGAACATTCCGAGATGAGGACCACCGAGCCAAAACCCTGAGCACCTTCTAGTCCCCTCCACCCTGCTGGGAGCCAGAAAGACCCAGAAGTGGGGAGGAGGAGTGATGGGTAAGAAAAGGGGGAAGAACATTCCCACATCCCTCGCCACTTCTGACCCGAGTGGAGTCAGTCCTCCGTTACAGGAAGAAGAAAGCTTCAGTATGGAGGGAGACAGAAGGACTTGGATGAGACTTTTTAAGACCTGAAAAGCTCTTTAAGTGCTAGGGTGAGGCTTGTTCGTACAGGTGGAAGCAGCCCAGAAAGCTATAGGTGAACCCAGGATGTCGTGTGGGGCTGGGGCTGGGGGATCTCATAGAGCTTGTGATGGGGGAAGGATAAACTGGTTTCCTTTCGTATCCCAACAAGTTCATTAGCCTGGTTATGCTGCCAGAGAGTCTGTGCTCACGCTAACCTAACACTAAACTAGTTACCTTTCACCTTGGCCTTGAATCTGATTTGAACATCTTTTTTGCAAAGAAAATGGATGTTGACTTGACAACTGGTCCTTGAGTACGAGTTACTTACCCTCCCTGGGTGTCATCTGTAAAATGAGAAGGATGGTACTTACTCCTGGAGTTAGGAGGACTGCAGTGGTGAGGACAGGCATGTGAGCAGGTGCCCAGCACTCTGGATTCCCTCTCCTTTCTCTACCAGCAATGAATGTATTAACATGGCTCAAGGAGGGAATTGGGAAAACTCGCAGCTTTGCATGAGAGATGCCTGGGTCTCGGTCTCCCCAGCCTTTCCTGGGGTGGCTCCGTCAGTGGCTGCTGCGCTGTGCTACAGTCTGTGTCTGGATGGTGAGCCTGGCCCCTTCTGCTGTGTCTTCAGTGAAGTTTTATGCCGTGCTGAAAAGGGCAAAGGTTGCTGGCTCAGCTTCTTCCTTCAACTCTCACATCCGGCGATAATGACCTCACGATGTTTGGACAATTAATATGTCTTTTCCTAATCGATGTATATCGATGCATTATTTATTCTACCACGATGATTGTGTAGCCAGAGATTACCTCCGGCGCTGGCTCTTCTCTTGTTCTGTGCATACTAATTCTCAGCACAAACTTGAGAACAATGGGCTCATTGATTCCACCCAAGTTATTGGAAGGATGGACTTTGCCGAGTCAGGCTCACGGGATGCCAACCTGGAAGTTCGTGAATACCCTTTTGGGAGTAGGCTGTGCCTTTGGGGCTGAGTGGGGTGGGAAGGAATGTGCCTCCATTTTCCTTGCTATTTATTGCTCTGCATTAAAAGATGTCTCTTCACTTCTCTGACCAGAAAGATGGTGTTTCGTTAGGGAAGGGCACATATTAATCAGGCCAGCAAGCAGCTTACGCCACACCAAATTGCATTCCTTTCACTGCCTTTGGGAACTCTCTCCCTGCCTACTCCACTCCACACCCTTCTGTCCCCATTTGCTTGTTTGGTTCAGAAGAAGGTGGCTGCCCCACGTAGGTGAGACTCTGCAGTGAAGAAACAGTACAGGGGCTCAGGGTGGCAACTGCACAGGGAGGTGGTGATATCAGAGTGGCCTGGGCCTGAGGTGTGAGCAGAGTGAAGCAGTGCTGCGGCCCTTCCTTAGCGGAACTCCTGTCCTGTGATGAGGGGGTGGCCGGGAGTCTCTGGGTGGTATTGGAAGGCCCATTATGGAGGTTCCTTGGTATTTTTTGGCCAGTGCCAGAGATGAAACCTCAGCTTCTGGGATGTGTCTGGTCAGCAGTCCCCACCTGGGGGACTCTTTTTGGTGGCCAGATGACAACAAGGCACTGGTGTATCAGGAGTGTCATCTCTCGCTCCGCTCAGAAGGGCTGGAGGACGCCAGCTCCCCTGGCGTTTCAGCTGCTCTGACTCTGCCAGGGTGGCGGTCGGCCCGGCTCAGGGGGAGCCCTCTGGGAGCCGAGGGCCTGAAGGACAGCATTGTTGCTTTTGAATACCTCTGAGAGCTGTCTGAAAGAAAAGAAGAGATAAAGCTGAAATGTTAACCGTTTCCAACAAAAGCTATCAGGGGAGAATTTCCTGACTCAGCACTGGTTGACGTTTTTTGAGGCTTTTCACAGACAACATAAGGTTACTCTTTTTTGTGTGTGGTTTTTTTTCTGTTGTCATTTAGGGTTTTTTTTTTTAAGCTTATTGGTTTTCATTGATGAGACAGGTTCTGCAATCCAGGGGCCGAGGCATTGCCAGGAAAAGCCGGCAACCAGTCGGGGACCACTCATTCTTGGTGCCAGAGAGAGCCTGTGCCCAGCTTCCCTGCCCTGGCCGCCCGTGCCGTGCGACCCATCCCCATCTGAACACGCAGAGCTGTTCTCCAGGGAGCTCCGGTCTCACGTCCTGGGGACTCATTTCCTTCCCGGAGCATGTGGAGCTCCAGCTTATTAATCTACATGCCATGTGGCCCTTAACTTGTGTTATGGGCTGAATTCTGTCCCCCTCAAATTGATGTGTTGAAGTCCTAACGCCCAGGACCTCAGAATGTGACTTTATTTGGGGACAGGGTCTTTAGTGAGGTGATCAAGTTAAAATGAGGTTATGAGGGCCCACCCTAATCCAATATGACCGGTGTCCTTATAAAAAGGGAAATGTGGAGACAGACCCGCACGCAGGGAGGATGCGATGTGGAGGGTAAAGGCAGAGATCGCAGTGATGCTTCTACACGCCAAGGAAGGCTGAAGAATGCCAGCAAACCACGGGAAGCTGGGTGAGAGGCCTGGAGCAGATTCTTGGTCTTGGACTTCCAGCATCCAGAACCCTGAGACATCATTTCTGTTGTTTAAGCCACCCAGTCGATGATCCTTTGTTAGGGGTATCCTAGCAAATGAATATGACTTGAGACTCTATTTTTCTGCATCTTCCTGTTTACCATTTCTCCCTCCCCAACCTTCCGTGATGTCGCATTGGACTAGACCAGCTCCGGAGCCAGACTGTGTTCCACTCAAAGCTCTGCCATTTCCTCCTCGTGTGTCGCTAACCGCTCTGTGCCTGTGTTCCCTCATCTATCAAATGGGAAGAGTAGCAGTAATACTGACCTCATAGAGGAAATGAGAGAGTTGATGTAAAGCCTGTCCTGGCCATGAGGCATGCGCGTTCACCGTGCACAGTCCGAGCCTGCAGCCTTCCCATCTGAGCGTCTGCTCCGGGCACACCCCGCAGGACTGGTACTGACCGAACGGCTCCGCGTTGTGATCAGATCTTGTTCCCGGTCAACCTCATCACTCCTGGGAGTTTACAATCTAGTTGAGACATAACACATTTGTAGGGACGACTTCACAGTGTAAGGCCTTATGTGCTCACAGGATCCTGATCACTGCGTGGGCTCCGTCAGGTAGTTCTAGACCTGGCAGCACAGAGACCCCACTGGGGGGACTTTGAAAAGAGACCACTGCCTGGACCCTTTCCCCAGACTGGCTACGCAGAAGTTCCAACCTTGAGTGAATTGATGACCCTGTCTGTGCTTCGATTTCCTCATCTGCAAAATTAGGGCGATCCTCATGTCCACTTCAAAGGGTCATGGCGGGAATGAATGCACGTAAACGCACCTGCCACCTACAATCAACATGAGCTCTTGTTGGTGACTAAATACTCAAACATTATACCCAGCAGACTCTGCTCCAGCTTTGTAGCATGTTTGTGGATTCCTATTTGCTTGAAAAACTCCAAGAGTGACTTTCTCCATTGTCCCGCTCCTGTACGGGCTGTGACAGTTCTAGAGAGCTCCTCGTTGGTGAGGAGGACTGTCTGGCTAGACGCCCTTGTCCCTGGAGCAGAAGCGGGAGGAGGAGGAGGAGAACTCAGGGTTGCCACTTGAGGCCCTCCGTATTTTAGCAGATGTCAAGCAGCACAAATATTGGATCTTGCCCCACATCGTCATCTTTTTTCTCCTTCCTTTTCCTCACTTCCTGTGCTTCCCTTTCTCTCTCCCTGTCTCAAGCAGTGTGCTTAGGGTCTAAGACACAGACCTGGGCTCAGATACCGGCCCTGCCACTTACCAGCTGTGCGACTGTGTGAGGTTCTCAACGTCTCTCAGCTTCTGCTTCCTTATCCTTATAGATCAGAAAAGAAAAGTCTCTTTTCAAATGCCTCTGTTTTGATGTTTAAATGGAAGGCTGAGAAGCACTTTTGCCACAGTGGAATGTGCGATAAATGTCATACATGATCACTTAGGTGGCCTAAGTGATCCCCTAACTCTGGGGGTGACATTTGGGGCCCAAGAGTGCTCTTGGTGTTTGGGTCTCAGAGCCCATCTCAGGGTGAGGTGGTGTCAGCCCTGCTAAGGCGGCAAGGCTAGGATAGCCCCGAGAAGCCTGGCCTTGGAAAGACTCTAGCTGAGGTGTCTTTTCTTTCCCGAGAATCTCAGGGCTCCGGCCAGCACCGCCTGTGCCCTCATGCTTTGAAAAAAACGCAGCAACAATAGCTGTGGGGGCCACAGGGTAGTCCTTTATCTTCCACTGTTGGCCTGTGCCAGTACCATCAACTGTTCCACTGTCTCGTTTGGTAACTTGGAAATTGTGCTGAGGACCTGTGATAACTATTTTTTCTGGAACAAATGTCCTTTTGGACGTGAAGAGGAAAAAAAGGAAAGCAGTGTGACATGGACAAGGGACAGACGAGTCTAAATTTTGGCAGAAGGGGATTGAGTTTTTGAAAGCAGGCAACTAGAAAGAGAATATTGTTCTAACTCCTTCTTTTTTCTTCATTCTCTGCGCTCACGTTTCCAAGAGCTTTAATTTTCAAAATCGGAACAAGAAAGTGTATTAACCTTAAATGTCTCCCATTAATCACCAAGTCCAGCCCAGTGGTGAGGGACAGATGACCCACTTGCACAGCTGATTTCTTGGTAATGGCGGGTCAAGGCCTGCCCTTACATTTCCCCTCTTGTCTAGCTAATGGAGAAGGCTCCCCCTTAGGAAGTACTCATCCTGGAGCAATTTTTCAAGGGAAAATTGCAGACAGGAATTGCCACTGACATGACAGTAGTTCCCCTAGGAAAACAGGTGAGCAGAATAGCATTGTGATTACAAATTCTGGCCTTACCTCTGAGTGTTGTAGGATTAAATGAGAGAACTGAATAAAGCAGGTAAATCAGTGTGTGACATATTAAGAAGTCTGTGATAAATAGTCAACATTTACTCCACCCCTTCTACGTGGCTGACACTGTGCTGAGCATGCAACTTTTGCCACCATTTGATCCTCATCATATTTTATGTGTCAGGTGCCATCAGTCCTCCCTGGTTTACACGTAGGGAAACCAAGATGCTAAGTGACTTGCCCAAGTGACACAGCTAGTAAGAGATGGAACCAGAATTTTCTCCCATATTGTTACAGTGTGTTATTGTGGAATTATGTACCTTCTTCTATCCCAAAGACTACTGGGGTCCCTGCAGGCAAATTAATAGTGACTGAGCCATGAGGAAATGGATCCACTGCTTTTGCTGACTGACACCTGAAGCTTAGAATTCTGCAGCGTTAGTAGGCGCGAGTACAGGGGCTGCTTTTAGCACCTACAGGCACATTCCAGGGGTTAAGATGCACTTTAAAAGATTTTAAAAGGATGCCCTTTCTGGCCCTGGCAAATTTCATCTCATAAATGTCAGATAAGGTGCTCTGTTGCCCAGCAGGCAGTCGGTCTGTCTCAGATTCCTCGTCAGTGCTGGGTCCTGGGGGATGTGGAGGATGTGGTGTGGGTTCTGCAGAGGGGCCAGTCCAGATGTGCAGGCCCTGAGGGCTGGGGGAGGCCTTCCAGAACCTGGGGCGGGAGGTAGTGCTGAGGAACTGCTTGAAACCCTGGGAATACTCTGAGCAGTGAAAAGGCAAGTTCATTTTCATACAGTTGAAGAGAGCCCTACCCTCTAAGAAAGTTTGCAGAGCTGTGAGTCTAGCAGTTTCTGTACAATGCCTGTATCCCAACAGGCAGAAAATCCCCATGGGATTGGAATGACCCAATTTGATGACTCCCAAGCTAGGCTTTGGTCACCCTACAAGCCATTCTGTCTTCATGTGGTTGCATGTGGGTAGGGCTGAGCAGAGAGTGTGTTCAGAAACACCTTAATGATGTCAGGACGCTTTTCATTGCTCATTTATCACTTAACAGCTCAGATTTGTAACGTGCTACCCGCGGTCTCCCTTTAGCACAGACAATGCATTCTTTCAACGGTGTGCGGCTCAGTGGGAAGAACTCTGCTGAAAGCGAGCAGTGGTGCCTGCAGCCTGCCCCTTTGGAGAGGAGGGGCGTGTGGGGAGCAGGTGGGGACCAGACGCCTGGCTGCAGCCGGGCTGGGGGATGAGCACATGGAATAGCCACTTCTGGATCCACTTACTCATTTCTGTGTGCTGAAAGGTGTCATATAAATGCTAAACAGAACAGAGAGAGATGGGGCGTGTTTCTTTGCATTTTGTCTAATGTGAGCAGACGCAGATAGAAAAGCAGCTCCGCCACGGCCACTCACCTGCCCCGCCAGGCCAACGTCTTCAGTCCATTTCACTGCCGCCCACGTCAGTTCCGCTCCGGCGCTGCGGCAGATGTGGTGTGGGGTGCAGAGAGGTGCACGCCTCTGTCCTCGGTGGATTTACCAAACTTGTTGGGGAGACAAGTTTAACCACAGGAACCATCTGAGGACAGTACATCCCAGCATATGGTTGAGTGCTAAGTCCTGGGAAACAGATGCAGTGCTGGAGGAGACCGCAGAAGAGAGAGCACCATGCGTACTGGCTGGACAGGAGGCCTTCTCAGGGGCGCAGGGGCTGGACTTGCCCTAGGAAGGCTGGCCAGGGCGTTGATGGGCGGAGACGAGGGGAGGACATGATTGAAGCCTCGGCAGCAGCATCACATCTGCTGCTCTCCTGCCGACACGCCTCTCTCTCCCTCCTCCCTTTGGAAGGTTAGGTCCTCCTCATCTTTTAGGGCTTGGCTTACATGTCACACTTCCAAGAGGTCTTCCTCGGCCAGTCTGCCTGATAGCCGTCTCCACTGCACTGTCCTCTGTCAGAGCATCCTATTTCTTCCTCCCTCCACACAAGCAGGAACACAATGAATGATTAGGTATTTGCTTGTTGCCTTCTCCCCCATTGGATCATACCCGCCTCACAGGCAGGGACCTGTACATCTGTTTCATTCACTGTTGTTGTCACAGACAAGCATGACGCCTGGAGCCAATGAGGTGCTCAGTAAATGCTTGTTGAATGAATGAGTGAGATTTGAGGAGAGCCTCATTTAGCAAAAGTATTTGTTGGCCAATTGAATCTGAACTCTTGTTTTCTATTTCAGGAAGAAAATCTAGAGATTCCATACAGCTGGCATGGAGCTGGATGTCTTTCAGGAAAAAGAGTTTTCATGAAAACGTACAACCACAACAAAGCAAGAAAAACAGAGCAGTTGATGTAAGCATGCCAGTCAAGTCTGCATGTCAAGAAATAGAATAAAAAGAAATAAAAATTTACGAACAATTGCGCTGGGCCCTGCATAAACATGACCCACTATTAGGCATAATGCAATGCATGGCATTTTAGTCCTGGACCCTGTCCAAGGCGGTTTATTTCTGGACGAAGTGGGAGAATCTTGTTAAAACACAGGTTTGGGGGACTGGCCCCGTGGCGTAGTGGTTAAGTGTGCGTGCTCTGCTGCTGGTGGCCCGGGTTTGGATCCCGGGCGCGCACTGAGGCACCGCTTGTCAAACCATGCTGTGGCGGTGTCCCACATAAAGTGGAGGCAGATGGGCATGGATGTTAGCCCAGGGCCAGTCTTCCTCAGCAAAAAGAGGAGGATTGGCAGATGTTAGCTCAGGGCCGATCTTCCTCACAAAAAACAAAACAACAACACAGGTTTGCCTAAAACATGGTCCCAGACCCGGACCCAGAGAGCAATGTTAACAGGGAGCTTCCCATATGGTTATAGGGAGGCGGTGGAGTTCTCATTTCATTCTCTGTTCAACTTCTTCCTTCGAACAAATGGATAGCCTGGATTATTCTCCTTTTTAAAAACAATCATTTTGTTTGGTGAAGATGAGAAGAGCCACATCAGCTCTAATGCAGGAAAGAAAAAAATTTTAAAGGTAAATATCCTTGGGTATACAGTCGATTGCCATTTTATTCAAATTTAATCTGAGCCACATATCATTTTAATTATAGAAATTAGAGGCCACAAATCAGACATATCCTCAAATTTCCTTGAATGTTTAAAAATTATCTGTCTTCACTTCTGTAAAATTTCACTTGGGGAAAGACAGGGAGGTGGAGGGAAGTATGATCAGAAAACATGGAGACTGTGAATTCCTAATGTTGGCTCTGCGCAGTTCATAGCGTGCCATTTCTCATGTAACCTCACCTGCAGAACCAGCAAGTGAGCACGTCTTTAAAAACTGCTCCTCCCCGCTCCTCCACCCCCACCTTCCACCCTCCTGGGAAAGTCAAATTGTCTGTGGAAAAATACATTTTAATATAGAAAACGATCTTCTGATTGGACTGTGGCATATTCTCGAAGCTGCCACGTAAGAATCTTTTGCCGGAGCTTTAAAATTCTATAGATCAGGTACTTTATTATTTATAGAAAATAAAAAATAAAGCTGATGGTTTGAGTTAAGAAACATTTTGTCAGGCCTGGCTATGATCTTCTTAATATTAACTAAGAATATGGCCTGTGTTCCTCACCATTATCATTGGGTTGTGGTGATAGTCAAAAGCTGGGCTCTGTGAGACACCAGTTCCTGGACTGGTCCTATCCTCCCCACTCCCCTGCCCTGGCCCCAGTCCTGTTTCTCAGGCAGAGAAGAGATAGAGCTACAGCCAAACGCAGGATTGCGGTGGGGGATCTATTTCCCTTCTATCCTTCTTTCCTTCAGGCTGTTGTGTGCAGGACATCGATCTGTCCTCATGTTCTCTGCCTACAGTGTGTGTAACTGTGCCAGAAGGGAACTTTTCCCGAGCCAGACTCTAGACCATAAATATATCCAGACAGCTGAACCCTGTAAAGTACAGTAAACTACAGATCCCTATGTAGTTTGGATACAGTCACTTACAGAAAGCAATGTGATTTTCAAATTCTCTTTGTTCTCTAAGCTCTGGAACTGAACTTTTCCCCAATCTTCTCTATATCCTTGTGTTATGAAAAACTGGGATATTTGGTCAACCTAAATCAATAAGAATGATGACTGCGAATGATGTGCTGTCATTGAGATTTACTCAGAAGACGTTAGAGAATGGGTATCAGCCTGGGGTATCTCTGTGGCTGTGGAGACTCATTCCTTCTGACTACCTTAAGAGTTTATTCTTCCTTCTACTGCAGAGGAATGAGTTCTAAACACTTAGATCCCTCAGCATGCAAGTGGAATCTGCAGCGTGGAAACCAAAGAGACCATATGCCTTCTAGCCCACCCTCCTGGAGATCTGTCGGGCACTTACCAAACTGTAAGGCTTGTGTTTAGCATCAGGACAATGGGAATTATGGGTGGATAGAGGGTATTAGGTTCAGGCATGCATTATTTTTAAGTCAGTGAATTAAACTGAAAGAAAACTGAGAATAGAAAATAGATCAGTGAATTAGCATAGAAAACTGAGAAACAGATCAGTGCATAATGGAACCGGGATGTTTGTATTACAAGGGGTACTAATAATCAGTGGGCAAAAGATAACTTACTAACTTAATGGTGTTGGAATGATTTCCATGTAGAAAAAAATTCAACTGGATTTCTTCCTCACACCACACACAAAAATAAACATAAGAAACAAAATTATAAAACAATTAGAAGAAAATATAGAATTTCTTCACTACCTCAAGAATGAGAATTCTTTCTTTAAAGTAGCAAAAAGTGCATCCTATAAAGGAAAAGGTTTATGGATTTGACTATATTGAAGTAAAGACTTCAATATGACAGAAGACAGAAAAGGTGGGGACCAGGGTGAGGGTGCCAGGGAGAATTTACACCAGACGTAATAGGCAAAGGATTAATGCCCAAACTGTATGAATAAAAAGAAAACACATAAAAGAAAAAAGAAGCAACTTTTGAAATGAGCAAAGAGCAGAGAAAGACAACTTAGACAAGAGTAAACCTAAATTGCCAATAAACAAACAAACAAAAAACCCCTCTTCACCTTACTAGTAATCAGCAAAATGCAAATAAAGATAAGGAGATAGAATGTTACATCCAAAAAACTGGCAAAATTAAAAAGTTTGGTGATATAACACAGTGGTGAAGAATAGGAGTTTACATTAACCTATTAGTATAGTTTATTAGTTCATTAGTGTAGCCAACTTTCAAGAGCAGTCACTAGTTTTTAGCAGAACATTTTTAATGGGTATAATCTATGACTTAGCATCACAACTTCTAGGTTCCTTTGTTTGTAGAGGTGAAGAACTGGAAACTATCCAAGTGTCCAATCAATGAAGAACAGGAGTGATTTTCAAAATACTTAGCCACAGAGTAGGGTACAGGCACCAGCCAATCAGAACAGCTACTGGCCCTTGACCCCGGCAGAGTCCTACCCGGTGGGGGGCAGAGCGCTGGGGGTCCTATTCTCACAGAAGGTATGGCTGTGCTGGAGCATCAGGCCCAGGTAAGGGAGAGTAGACGTCAAGGGCAGGGGTTCTGCATTCAGCTCCTCTGGGGTTGAATTCTGACTCTGTTGCTTATCAGCTACGACAATTGGGGCAAATTCCTACTTCTCTCTTGCTTTACTTTCCTCACTATGTACGACAGGTTATAACAAGCCCTTCCTCGTAGGTTTGTTATAAAGGTTAAGGGAGATCATACATTAAAAAGCTCTTAGAATACTTCCTCATGTGCATATTGAGTAAGCACTCAATGTATGTAGTAGGAAAATGGAAATGAATCAATAAAATGTACTGTATGTTTGTGTACTAGAATATCACAGAGCAATTAAAATGAACTATGTGCATTAACCAGTGTGCAGTTCAAAAAGCTTGTCGAGTGAAAAAAAAAGCTGCAAAAATAATTTATTTATGGATGCATATGAGAGATTAAAATAGATGTAGACCAGGAGGGTACCCATCAAACTAACAATGTCGATTATATTTGAAGCAAGGGGGATGTGACTGGGAAGGGGTACAAAGTGGATTTCAACTTTCTCAGGAAATTTTTTTAATCTAAAAGAGAAAAATTGGAAACAAAATGACAAAATTATCAGCATTTGTTAATTCTGAGTCTTGGCTCAACAGTTATAATATTCTCTGAACTTTTCTTTATCTTTCTTTTAAAAAATACAGAAAAAAACCCCAATGTGTGGCCAGGTGTCAGGAGATCTGAGCGCTAGTCCAGTTTTACCTCTAGTAGTCCGTGGCTTTGAACCTATCACTTGAACCTTTCTAGATCTTAGTTTCCTCCTCTGCAAAATTTAGTTAAGAGTACTATTTACTGCAAAGAGGGTGTTTGGGGGAATTAAATGATGTTTGGGGGAAGTTCTAGAAATGCTAAAGCTCTATTCCAAAGTTAGTTAAAATAAAATTGGGCTGTTGGGTTGATAACCTCTAAGACTTCTTTTGTTCTAATGGTGTAAGGCTCATGGGGGTGTCCTGAGGACAGAGCAGGGTAAGGTGTATAAAGTCCCTAACTCAGGGCTGGCACTTGGCTTGTAGCAGAGATACTGGATGCTTACTTGGTACTGAGTCTCCTCGTCCTCACTAGTAGAGCTCTGATTTTATTGTGGGTGGTGATGTGCCTAGAAAAAGAGAGACATTTCCTAGTTACCTGTAAGTAGGAGCTGTTGGTTGGGTTTCTAGAAATCTTCAAGAATGCTGCCTCAGCTGGGAGAGTTCCCTTTTTGCCCTTCCTCTACCTCTTTTTTCTCTCTCAGAAAGCAAAGATGATGGCTGGCATTCCAACAGCCATCTTGGGCAGTGAGGTGACCTTGAAGGTAAGATGAAGGTAAGCCATGTGCTAAATATGTTGGAGAAGAAAGGTAAAAGCATCTGGTCCCTGATGACGGTGGAGCTGCCTTTATAACCTTGGGCTGCCCACTTGAAGGCTTCTTTTATGTGAGGGAAAATAAACTTGTATGTTATTAAGTCACTTATTTGGGCTACTGTTATCTGCAGCTGAACCTAATCCAAACTACATTTTTGTTATTCTGAAGATGCTTATTCTCCTCCGATGTGTTTTGAATAGATAAGCTACAAAAGAGGAGAAAAACGATAGTGACACCTGCCCCTCTGCCTGCTCTGGAGGGAGAGGAAGACTCAATTGCTCTCCCCCCTCCTCCCTCACCCGTCTCGTTGCTGCAAAGGCTCTCATGGGTGTGCCTCCAGAGGAGACGAAGCTCAGGGAGGCTCTGCTGTGCACCAGGCCCCATGCACCTTAGCTCCCCCTGGGCCACCCATGCCCTTGGTGGGTGGGGAGGAGCCCTTCCCCCAGTAGTCTGAGATGGCCGGCACTGTGTTTGGTCCCCTGGTCATACTCAAAGTCAAGACAACAGATGGAGACAAAATAGCTCTCCCCAGAAGTGCAGAGGAGAGGAGAGACCATGACTACAGATTCATTTTTGTCAAATCTTGCACTTATGTGATCCAGAGCTTTCTGTGGCCTGATTCTGGAAATTGCAATATGCACCCAGTAGGGAAAATATTATACTGGTTATAAATGAAAACTAATCAATGCTGACCAATAAGAAAGACTTCAGCCAAACTCTGGGCCTATGGAGAGCTGGATTATCAATTTTAATGTAGCAGGAAGAAGAAAGAGAGACACAAAACATTCCCCTTAAGCTTTAGTGGTACAGAGGACGTAAAAACGCTCCACCAGCCCTTGGAGCTGTGTGATACGCGAGGTCGCAATGGAGAGACTGTCTGGGACTGAATGTGACGGCTGCAGCCATCTCACCCAAGGGGTGAGACGGTGGGGAGGAAGGGGGCTAAGAAAGTCATAACAAAGAAGGAAGGAGAGAGATGGGCAGAGGGAGAGAAAGAGAAACAAGAAGGAAGGAAGGAGGGAGGAAGGAAGGAAGGAAGGAAAAGAAAGAGACAGAAAGAAAAAAGTCTGGAAACGCTCTGATGAGGATTTCTCTACCTCCTTGAGTCAAATGGAAGCCCTTCTTGGCACAGGGTTAGTGATCCAATGACGTTCAAGGGGTGCTTCACTTGAATTCAGGGAAGAGCCCAGGAGAGGTGAGTTTGTTCTAATTAGAGCAGTCGTCTGCATTTATACCCAGCGAGGAAATTCTACACCATCTCCCAGGGATGCCGTAGAGTCTGCGGTGCTCACCTTCAGGAGGTAACCCTAGCCTCGTTCCTAGCCTTATCTGGGTTTTAATCTGGATTCTGCCACTTATGAGCAGTGGGCCATGGGTAAGCCACTGAACTTCTTGTAGTCTGCTTTTCCTCATTTCCCAGTGTTGGGATTATAACTCCTCCTATGAAGAGTTGCTGGGGAGAAGGAAAGAGCCATTGTGAGTGAAAATGCTTGGTAGAGGTCTCGACGCAGGGCAGGGCCTCCACAAACGGGGCCTCTGTCCAGCACCCTCCCGCCTCCTCCCTCCGGTCAGGAGTTGGAGATGCCCTGGGCCACCCACTGAGATCATCCCTGGGTCTGGGGCCGTGGGCAGAGAATAACAGGCAGAGGCATGCCAAGGGCAGGGCAGTGGGAGAGGTCCACCCCATGCCAGCAACAGCGGGGGCCAATGTGCGAAGAATTTAAAAACAACCAGAAACCCCACTAAAATGGGAGTTGCTTTCCGTTATCACCATGTGTCCCTGATTCTAAATAATGTCGTGATAAAATACCTTTCCTGAAAAAACTGTTTAACGATGTAAATTTTAAACAATAGCTGTGGTGTAGGTAAGCTTCAAATCAGCACGTTTTTAGTCTTTATCCTCTAATCAACAACATATCTTATACGGATGTTAATCCAGAGACTTCTCGGTTGTGTGGGAATGGGCGGCCTGCTTGTATTTCAGGACTCAGTTGTCACGGTTTCATCGGTTTCATTGTTGCATTGCTTGTGGTTGGTGGTTGTAGCCCCTCGTGCTGCACATTCCTGCACTTAAACGCTGGATTTGAAGTAAACAATGATTGTAAAAGATAAAGAAACAATTTGAATTACCTCTTTTCTGTCCTTCTGTGAACATTTTCAGTGTTTATTTGTGCTTAAAATTTGAAACAGTGAAACATTGTAAACCTGTGGGGTATAATATTTTTGTTAAGTGCAAATTTAGTTCATACACAAAATATTTTACTGAAGGTGAATATCTTTAAAGTTGAAGTGTACTTTTCTTCTAAAATTATAATTATTTGTTTTACGAATAAATTCGGTAAACAAACTATTATATCATTTAACAGTTTTCTGACTTGTACTTTTTGCAGACATTTTGATTTTATTAAAATTTACTCCACTTCCTTCCCCTCTGGTAACTACTAATTTGTTCTCCTTATCCATGAATTTATCTTCCACATATGAGTGAAATCATATGGTATTTGTCTTTCTCCCACTGACTTATTTCACTTTGCATAATACCCTCAAGATCCATCCATGTTGTCACAAATGGCACAATTTTGTCTTTTTTTTTATGGCTGAGTAGACTTCCATTCTATATATACACCACATTCTCTTTATCCATTCATCAGTTGATGGGCACTTAGGTTGCTTCCAAGACTTGGCTATTGTGAATAATGCTGCAATGAACATAGGGGAGCATATATCTTTTTGAATTAGAGTTTTCGTGTTCTTTGGATAAATACCCAGCAGTGGGATAGCTGGATCATATGGTATTTCTATTTTTAATTTTTTGAGAGATCTCCATACTGTTTTCCATAGTGGCTGCAGCTTTTTCCTTTTATGTACATAAACTTTCTGTTTTACTGGCAAGATTATACATAAAAGTATAATAAGGGAAAATTCTGACTGCCTGTGAAATTTTCACTGCCTTTTCTGGCCACATTATTTTTTATTTTATTTCAAGATTTTGATGAAATTGTTTTGTTGAATAGAGGAGACGATATTAAAAGTTATCTGCTCTGGGTGTTAAATATGTGAGAAAGACCACTGATCGTAGGTCTCCCTATCCTGAGCACGGAACACCCAAGTGACACGTGGGGGCCAAAGGCACAGGGCTTCCCAGTTGTTTGAAGAGAAAACTTTTTCTCAGTTCACAGTCCTGTGGGCTCTAATCTTCAGGAAAATTGCAGCAGCAGTAGTCAAAACAAATAGCTTCTCCAGGCATCAGGCAGATATTTCCATCTTATTCCCTCCCAAATGGCCCAGACCCAGACTTCCTTCGGTCTGGTTCAGACAATGCAACAGTCGCACCTTAAAATCCACTCACTTGGTGAACTGTGCAGGAAGGAGCAGCCGCTCGTGGCCCTTTCTCCCTGAAGTTCGTTGATTTCTCCCTCTTGTCCTGTGCAGGGCTTTTGTTCTAATGTCTTCTTGACACTGAATTAACTTTAGTTCTAGCTGGGGAGGAAGCTCTGGGTTGGATTGGACAGCCCTGGCGCACCGTCGATGAGACCGTCTGGGAGTTAATTATGCTGTAACTCTTAATGCTTGGAACTCATTAATTCCCCTCCTCCTCAGCCCCTTCCCTTTAAAGCTGTTTAGTTATTTCCGGCTGAAGCTGCTCATCGCCTGGGAGAGTCCCCTAGGGTCCAACTGCTCACCAAACAGTAACGGAGCCCTTTCTGCTCCTGCTATAAATGCTCTCCTTTGCTGGGGACATTTCCTTGGATGATAAAAGCCTGGATTTGCATATAGTCAGGGCAGCCCTCTGTCCAGATGGACTGGGCCAGGCCGGTATGGTGAGTCACTGGCAGACAGCAGCTAACCACCACCCCCCCACCCCGCGCATGCCGTTAACACAGGTAAACGCAAATCCGCATCGAATCTGGCTCCTTTTTAAAGGCCATGTTTACAGCCCATCAGTAGCTGGGGCGAGTGAGCACAAGGCTATTGGTGGCAAGTATGCAATTCATCATGGTTGTTAAGTGGGTTTAAGTACAGCACAGATCTGGAGAGGCACAATGAGTTCTATTTCGACATCTTAACGTAAAAAAATAAGCAGAGGTAGGGAATGTTCCTGTCCTCCCTGTCTCTCTGTCAGTCTGTCTCTGCTTCCAGCATCCCTCTCCATCTCTGTTTTTCTATGTGTTCTATGTCTCTCTGAATCTCTCTTTCTCTGTATATCCCTGTCTCTCTGTTTTTCCAGCAGATTCCTTTCTCTTTTTACAAAATCCTCCTTCCTCAATTTAACATTACACCATCAAATAACTTAGGTAAATTCTTCCAGAAATTAAAACAAAACAAAAAAAACTTCACCCCACCACCCCTACTTTCCATGCCCCGTTTATTTTAGGCCTCCTGCCAGCTCCAGCCAGAGCAATGTGCTTGGCTGTGCAGTTAGACTTGTCATCAGGATTTCAGGTGGTCCTGGTACTGCCTCACATCTCCCCTGCCACCTGCCTTGGTTCAGGTTCTTTGGTTCATGTTAAGCCACCCGGCTGATGAGATACCAGCCCTCCTCCAAGAACTTGAGCTTCCCCATAAGATGCTGATGGCTGGGGCTTACAGAAGAAGGGGCCAAAAGCATCTTGGGCTCTGAGCACGTAATTTCTACCTGCGCACTGGAGCATATAGGAGACTGTAGAGCCGAGGCCTGGAAGCACCTGGGATGTCAGACTTTTTCACACGGCCTCGGGAAGCAGCTGCCTGCGGAGGACCCTGGCTGCTGTTGGCCACACAGAGCCCCAGGGCACCCACTTTAGGAGGGCAAACGAAAAAGGGGACCATGTCCAACTGCAGCCACGGGGGGACTGGAGGAGGCAGGATGTCAGTAACTTTGATGCCTCTCTCTGCCTCCCGACTTGGAGGAAGTTTATGAATTCCTCGTTTAAAGGAATGAAGGGGCCGGCCAGGTGACATATGGTTAAGTTTGCGCTTTCTGCTTTGGCAGCCCGGGGTTCGCCAGTTCTGATCCTGGGCGAGGACCTACACACCATTCATCAAGCCATGCTGAGGCATTGCCCCACATAGAAGAGCTACAACTCTGCAACTATGATACACAACTATGTACTGGGGCTTTGGGGAGAAAAAAGAAAAAGAGGATGATTGGCAACAGATGTTAGCACCAGACCAATCTTCCTCAAAAAAAAAAAAAAAAAAAAGAAAAGTTGCATATGGTTATAATGCCAGTCAAGGCTGGCTTCCAGAAATAGCTTTACAATTTGCCTCTGTGGAAGAGGTGACCCCAGAAGGGAGAACACAAACACTGTGAACCACATTCTGAAGGCTCTGCTCCAGGCAGACAAGACAAAGCAAGAATTTTGGGTCCTCAAAAAAATATAGGATCAATTCATTTTCTATAAACATGTATTTTATGCGACAGTGGTCATGGTGTACCAGAGGAAGGATATATTTTTTCACCCTTCTGCTAAAGCAGCAGGTTTTACATTGATGCAGGGGGCCTGCCTTCTAATAAATGACCATGAGTGGCCCTTCTGTCCATTAAAATGGACTCGCCAATCAGGAGGATGATGTCTGCATTTTTGATGACATTTCTTAACCAGGAGTTTCTGTTGGGTAATTTCTGTACTCATTTTTTTCCTTTACTTCTTTAAAAATCATTAAATATAGCACACATAAGGAAAAGTGCATAAAATATAAGTGTACAGTATGACAAAGAATGAGCACCAAGTCACCACGATCCATTTCAGGGATTGGAGCGTCAGCAGCGCCTGAGAAGCCTTCAGGTACTTTCCTCCACCAACCTCTCCTCTCTCGGATGAGACCAGTCTGTTCTGGCTTTTATAGTGATCACAGCTGTCCTTTTCTTTCTAGTTCGACCACCTATATATCTCTAAACACTATAGGTTAGTTTTGCCTACTTTGGAACTTTATATAAGGAAAATCGTAGAGTATATATTATTTTACATCTTTCATTCTACATTGTTTACAAGCTTCATTAATGTTAGGTGCATCTCCAGTTTAATTATTTTCATTGCCACGCAGTATCCCACTGTATGAACACACACAATTTACCCATTCCCACTGGCGATTTACCCACTGCTATGAATATCCACATGTTTCCTGTTGCACAAGTTTCTCTAGGGTTTTTATCTAGAGGTGAGTTATGCCTTGATGATAATATTGAATCTCAAAGTCTTGAAGGATCAGGAGGAGTTTACAAGTCACCTATGAGGGAAAGAACATTCCAGGCAGAGGAAACAGGCTGTGTGAAAGCATAGAGGCGTGAAGCCACATGCCATGTTGGGGGAATCATGGTCCTGTAGTGGCGTGTGGCCTTTGAGTCCCAGTGTGAACAGGGCAGTGAGTGATACAGACACATCTGTCATAGATGTGAGTGATCACCTCCACAGTGCTGGCCATGGAGTCCAATTACAGTGGGACCACGTAGTTGGACCCGATTGTTGTGGGACCAAGACTAATCCTGGGCAGTCTTGTTTGCTAGAGATCTAAATTGTAAATGGCAAGTAGGGTCCATCTTGTACTCAGGTCTGATCTGTGGGTGAGTAGATGACTAGAGTACTGTGTTTAGGAGAATCTGTGGCTGTGTGGGTTTTGGCAGGAAAGCCTTGATTGATGGAATGGAGCGTGTGCCGTGGGTGACAGTGTGGAGCGTGTGCCGTGGGTGACAGTGTGGAGCGTGTGCCGTGGGTGTGCTGACCTTTATCTGAAAGTCTCTCTCTGCAGCGGTTCCGACACTGTGGAGGAGCCCCCAGAACCCAGCTGCTGCCATTTCATGTCCTGTTTACTTTATCACGTGTACAGTGCTGCTCTGATCACCGGAGCTGCCCTTATAACCTGCCTCAGCCATCTGGGTGCCTGGGAAGAACAGCTACCGGGGAAAACTGAATGCAAACTCCCTTGGCTTTCAAACGACAGGAAGAAGAGTTGCTGAATGCCAAGGTCTTATTTAAGGAATGATAAAACAACGAGCTGCGTGTGCTAGCATTAGAGCAACCACATTTATTACAGATAAAAACGAACCACAACTTATATTTTGAGTTTCTCTCTCTCTTAAACCAACCAATCCCAACATTCGGTCCCACCAGCTGAAGTGGTACAATGTATTTATAGCAGGCTGGTGTCATTTGTGACTCAGAAAGTAGCAATTTCCCAAAGCCCTTTGTCTTGAGCAAGGCTTTCCTCAGGTAGCCTGGGTTATGGGACACATACATATCAGATAGAATGACCCGGAAGAAACAGGTCTGTGTGCTCAATTAATGTTATCAGTGGATTTTCTGTGCACCTGTGGAAGACAAAGGTGAGTTTCATTGTTGAACAGCCATGCTTTGATGTTGCTGCAGCAGTGGCAGCCAGACCACAGTGGTGTGGGATGGTGCATAGTGAACCTAAAGGACCTCTGACTTCATAACTTGAGACCAGAAACCAGGCACTTCCAATGCTGTACGAGCCCAGCCGAGAGTAGCTCCTGTGTGTCCACGGTGGGAAAAGGACCACACAGCATTTTAACACTGCAATGGAGGCCATAAATCCCAGTAGAAACCATTCCTTGTTGTGTAGACTTGGAGGGTTCTTTGTCTTTCCTGAATCTCAGTTTCCTCATTGGTAAAGTGAGAAAAATACCTCACAGGGTTGTGAAATGGATCTAATCACATGAGATTATGTATGTGAAAGTGGTCTTTAAGTTATATAGCACTACACAAATATTAGGTATTTTTATTATTTTTTTACATCATAAGGTTATTGCAAGATTCAAAAGAGATCATGTATGTGGAATCACTTGGGAAAGTACCTGGAAAAAATCTGTCGGGAAACATACAAATGTAAGGGGGTAGTCGAAGTAATAGTATCAGGGCTTTAAGCTATGGGCAGCTAGAGACACCGTGAGAACTATATTAAAGAGGGTGTAAGGACATTGTGGAAATAAAAGGTTGAGAGCATTTGTAAAACAGGCAAATCATCAATTCAATAAAAATGGAAGATGAACCCTGGAATTTTCCAGAACAGAAGCATTAATGTCAGTGGAGCTGTGAACAGGTTTGAAATCATTGTCCAGCCAATGAGTCCACGTGGCATACTATATTTAATAGATACTTTCAATTATAAGAAAGAGACTGACTCAGGTTACAATAAAGAAATGGAGATTCCTTGATGGACACATGTAGGCAGAAATCTGCACCACACCTCCTGGGAAATCACAAAGAGCCAGGTCTCGTGGAGAATGGAAGGGACAGCAGGAATGGGAGGTTACGCAGGATCAAAAGCAGCTCTAGGAACTGGATTATCTTGTTGCTCTAGAGGTGCAAGAGTTTTCTAGTTTTCTGCTCATCATGCTGCTACACAATCAAGTACTCCAGGCTTATCTTAGCTCCTGTCTACCATGGTTTCCTTGCCTGTGGCTTCTTCTGCTCTAGGTTTCTGCCGAATGTCTCTCAGCTTCTGTTTCCTTCCCACCTTCCAACTCATGTCTCTCTCTCCCTCTTTCTCTGGTGCTCATTTAGACTTCAGGACAGAGAATCTGAATAGTTCCACTTATACCCATTGTCTTTGGGGGACGGGGCTTTTGTGTCAGGCCAGCTCAGAGACTGGCTGCTCTTAGGCCAGGCTTCTATACCTGGACCCGTTCCCTGTGCTCAGGGAGTTAGGGTCACGTGATATGAACATGGCAGTTTATGCTTCAAGAACCCCTTAGCCTGGGCTGTTTGTGGGACTGTCTTGGAGCCTGTGGGGCAGGGTCTGTGGTGGGCGGGTATCCTGCAACTTCAGTGCGTACGTGACGGCGCCTGGAGTTCTGTGACGCGTGGTTTACCTCCCGTCACTAGGTCAGTAGGAGCAGTGGCTCGTGTAAGGCACTTTCTGTAAAGACAAACAAATCAAACAAACACCCTCCCCAAATATGCAAATAGTGATCATGGTAAAGAAGATGAAGAAGGAGGAGGAGGAAGAGAAGGGGAAGAAGAAGAAGAACAAGGTAGGGATTTCGAAATGTGTTTTTTTCAAGCCACTATGAAAAGCGACGGAAAATACATGCTCTAAAGTGTCAGAATACTGTGCTTGGCCAAAAGTGAACATTGTTTTGGGTTCTGGTTATTTTACCTAAAGTAGGTTCAGAGTAGCTTCTTGGATGTGTTGAAGAGTGCCAGGGTTTTGGAACAGAAAGAGACCTTGAGGTAACCCCCTCTTTGCTTTGCCTGGTCTCACTCCTTCCTTCATCCTGAAGTGGAGATGAGGCTCTCCGAACGGAGTAGCTGGGCGCACAGGGGGCTTTGCTCTGAGTTGCGGAGCAGAGGGGTGAGTCCAGCAGAGGAGATTCTCGGCCCCAGAACTGCTAACTCGGTCAGCTGGCGCTTGTGGAGATGAGAACGGTATTGGCTTGAAGAGGTACCCCTTCCATCTGGGGCGGCTGGCCTGGAATTCTTGCCGGTCTTCCCTTTCTGAAACAGAAATCTGCTTTTTCTGTAAAGGGGCGGTGTGTTTTCTAAGATTTATCTTTGGCCCTTGGGTGTTTTCATGCCATCTCTCTGTGTCCCATTCACGCCTCCGGTTCTCTCAGCCTCAGAGCTGTTACCAAGCAACGGCAGGAGGAAGCCATCCTGGGTTCTAGGTGCTGTGGAGGCTGCGGCCACCAACAGCAAGAACAAAACAAACAACAACAGCAAAATGCCTCTGCCGGTTTAATGCATCTCCCGACATTATCACACAGCAATAGCCATCCTGGGTGAAACTTTTTATAAGTTGTGTGTTCTCTCAACAAACAACCAAAAATATTGCCACTGGATTTTTTAAAAATTTCATGTATTATGGAGGTAGCCGAGATTCTCATGGTTCTAAAATGATAAACAAAGCAACCAATATGAATTAGGTATCTGCTATGTCTCAGCCGTGTGGCCTGGGCTGAGTTACTTCATCTCTGGGCTTCGCTGTGCTTCTCATCTGAGCACTGGGATATTTATTTTCTTAGCACTGTGCCTGGCCTATAGGAAACGCCTAAGAAACATTACCTATTATAACATTAGATACCTTTCTATTTAGTCATCATAAGAGCTTTACGAGGAATGAAGATCAGAGGAGTCAAGTAATTTGCTCAAGTTCTAGAAGGCAGTAAAGGATGGAGTTAGAATGAAGAACTAATTTTCTGGCTTCAGTTAGGTGGTCTGTCTGCTCCACCAGTGCTTCTCACAGCAATCCCTGTAGCTGGGAGGATGTTCTGGAGAAGGCCCCCATGCTGGAAACTTTCTTCCTGCTTTTCTCTTTTTCCCAAAGAGGGCTGGGCAAGGGAAACCCCAGGTCACCCTGGCTCTGGGTCTCCTCGCCCAGGATTCAGAGGCCCAGCGCAGTCCCTGTCTCAAGGCCACTTTCCTACCAGGCACCTTGGGGGCCCTGTCAATGCCCACCACCCCTGTGCCTGACAGCCGGCAGGGCCCTGGACTCGAGGGGTTTGAGGACGGCTGTGCGCCTCCTCCACCCATGCCTGTGGTTTGGGCTGTTTGCCACTCCCTGCGGGGCCTCAAGCGCTTCTTGCCACAGAATCTCGGCTCCTTACCTTGGCAAATCAGCATAATGCTCACCAAGTTTCGCTTTCTTCAGGTTAGGGTGGCTAATGTGTGTGGAATTACTCAATAAGATTTATTGAGGGCTCCACATCAAACTTGACAGGTTTGAAGATGCAGAGGGTGGCCCTTACCGGTGAAAGGCCACACTGTTGGCCACCCCTTCTGGAGCAGTCTTGTTGACTAAAGTTTTGAAAAGTCCAAGGAATGGCGTGGGCAGGATTTTATTGGCATCCGTAGTAGGCAAATCGGTGGCTCCTCATTTTCTTCCTCATGGAAGACGTGGCAGTGGAGCCTGTTCTAAGATGCCTGCCAGAGTCTAATTGGACTGCATTTGGTACCCAGGAGAGAGAAATGAAAACTGGAGGGAAGGGAAATTAGAAGAGTCTTTGGAAAAGGACTTTTGCGTAGGTCATCTGGAAAGTGTGCACCCTTAGGAGTTATGCATAATAATGGCCTCAAGAAGTGGGAAGCGGTGGCAGGGGGTGGGGAAGAGTCTGTGTGCCCAGAAATCCACCCAAATGCATACATGGCCACATGCAAACACCTAAAACAAATGGGTCTCCTAAGATATAGCCTCCAGCTTATTGTGCAGTCATCGGCTTTGTTGGCTTGCTTGTTTTATTCAAGAAAAGATTTAGACTGTTTCCACTATCCTTCCACAGACCATTGCTAAATGATCAGATGGGAAAAGTCTACAGTCTGAGCTGACTGCCAAGCAGCCCTGAGCTTTCCAGGCAGCACAGGATTTGGAGCAAAGGAATTATTATTATTCTTTTTTTCCCCCACGAAGAAGCAAAGGCCATTGTCCTTGACCTTAGCATTCCCTGATGCTTTCTTCTCTTCCATGACAACTGGGCTTAATGTTATTTATCTTAAGTATTCCCATGAATATTTGCTGAATTTAAATTTATATTGAATACACTTCAGAAGACTGAGGCTTCCCAAGTTTTAGACCTCCCGAGAAAGGTGTGAGTGTGTGTGTGTTAAAGAAAAGCCCCCAGCTTGTCTCATGGCTGAAAGGCCTCCTGAGAGCTCAGCTCAATCTGAGGAATAAAGCAGATTGGTTACCCCATGGCTGGTGGATTTTATCAAAATGTGATAAAACATGGTAATGAAAAATGGCGGGCTGCGTTCGTGACAGTTCTGTGAGGGGCCCTGTGCAGGTAACCCAGGCTGTAACTCACCTGCCTGTGACAGTTTTTATGACTGTTTCAGTGCAGTTTTGAGGAGCGAGGGGAATTGCCCTAGACGCAGATGTGGGAGACTTTTTTCTTCCTGTGGACAGGCCTAAGGCTCCAGCCCGGTGACTCACTGTTGTGGTATTAAATGGCTCAAGATTAAGTGTGTGCTGTGGAAAGTGTGGGGCAGGATTTATCAGTGCGAGCTCTTCCTTTGAAGTATCAGGGCAGGCTACTTTGCTGATGGTTTCTGGAACCCGGCCAAGCCCCAAAATGCTGTGAAAATAGCCGTCTTAGGTTTTCTTGGCACATGAGCACATTTGCACTTGATTCTCAGACCTCCACTGCTTTCTGATGTTTCTGAGGCCAGTGTTCTTGGGAATTAGGGCCTGGGGCCAAATTGTAACCCTGTCTGTTGTGCCCCTTCACTTGCCCCATCCAAACACGGTTTCGTTGGCTCCAGATATGAACTGCAGCACCAAGTTGAAGAAGATCCTAGAGTTCCAAAGTGCAGGATGGCTTGCAGTTGCTTTTAAGCATTTATGTGAATTTCTCTGTAACTGACATTTCTTGCTGCCACCACTCAAAAAATGTTGGCACTTCAGGCTTTTTACTGCACCAATGCTTTCCACAACAATGTACCTTTGCATTTCCAGCTCAAAACTAAAGCAACATGGATGTGGAGAAAGACCTCAGCCATGCCATTGTAACTTACTAGTAAATAAAAGAAAAGAATCCAGCTTTCTCTAGTGAAAAATCCATTATCTGCCTGCATCTCCCTCCTCCCACCTCTACTCATCGTCATACTGTTGTTAATTTTGAGAACAAAGGACATAAAAAGCTAATTATCTTAGATTCCCAGACACCCTTCCCGAGGTTATATATCTGCCGCATTTCTCATCACTCAGCTATGTGTAATAAATAGCTTCCTTGTAAAGGCAGATTTCCCAATAGACTCCCCATTTCAGGTCTCCCTTTAGCCTGGGAACCAGACTCTGTCCTTCCTGATTTAAATCTTGCCAACCTGTGCTGGAGGACATATTTGTAACCTTGCTGAACATCCTTCTCTCAACCTTCTGAGTGGGCAGACCCTTACTAAAGGCGACTTGATATGACTGGGCTTGAACCTCAGTGAGGGCTCAGAAAGCCGTCAGGGCCAGATCCATTGACCTCCTGGTTGAAAACATAACTGAATGTAGTTGCAGGTTGGGTCCTGTTATGAGTTGAACTGTGTTCCCCCCAAAATTCATATGTTAAAGTCCTAACCCCCAGTACCTCAGAGTGTGATCTTAATTGGAGATGGGGTCTTTGCAGAAGTAATCAAGCTAAAATGAGGTCATTAGGGTAGGCCATAATCCAATATGACTAGTGTTCTTATAAAAAGAGGATATTTGGAGGCAGACCCACACCGAGGGAGGATACCATGTGGACATGAAATAGCCGTCTACAAGTGAAGGAGAGAGGCCTAGAACGGATCCTTCCCTCACAGCCCTCAGAAGGAAACAACCCTGCCGACTTGATTTTGGACCTCTAGCCTCCAGAACTGTGAGACAATAAATTTCCATTTTTTCAAGCCACTCATTCTGTGGTGCTTTGTTATGACAGCTGCAACAAACTAATACAGGTCCCTTGGGCAGCAGACTCTGAGGCAGAGATTAGCATGAAGGAAGTTTGTCAGGGAGTACCCTTGGGATAAACTCCCATGGGTGGAAGAGAAGGGAAAGAAGCAGACTGGGAAGAGGGAGATGTTGAACTGCGAAGTAGTTCCAGTGAAGGCCTCAGCTGATTCTATGGGAAG
This sequence comes from Ceratotherium simum simum, assembly GCF_057802395.1. Taxonomy (NCBI): domain Eukaryota; kingdom Metazoa; phylum Chordata; class Mammalia; order Perissodactyla; family Rhinocerotidae; genus Ceratotherium; species Ceratotherium simum. The sequence goes on from NC_141903.1 coordinate 90,869,381, forward strand.
CCCAGGATCTGGGATGGCCCTTCATGGTTGGAACATGGGTCTGGGCCTCTGTACCCCGTGTTGGTCTGTCATTGGGTGTGGGCTGCCTCTGGAAGGAGGCATGCCCTCAGGTGAGGCAGTTCTTTAGCCAAGGCCATTCCTGAAGAGGGCTGACAGTTGGGTATGGTCTTTTGGGAGCAATCCCAGCAGCTGGGGGCATAAGTCCTTCATTCCTCATGGGGGCTCTGGGTGGCCATCAGAGCATCCACCATGAATGCCCGTCATACTGGATTGGTTGGCTGAAGGATGGCTTGTCAAATTTCACGGTTTTCAAAGTGGAGTTGAGCTTTATAAGGTGTGGTGCTCCATTCTGTCCTCTGTTCCCCCCTTACCTTCTCCATGAGGCAGGCTATGGCTCCCTGCACTTTGAGCCTGCACTGGGAGAGAGGTGGGCTGTGGAGGTGTCTAGACAGGAAGACAGAAACTACTCCGGATGCTTCAAACAGAGGGGACTAATAGAGAAAAAAAGTTACAAAGGTGCTGGAACGGCTAAGGGAGCACACAGAGAGGGAGAAGTTCCTCAGAGATCAGGAGGCTGGTTTTGACCTGGGGTTGGAACCTTCAAGCCTGCACGGTCTGCTAAGCTGCTGAGCTAGTGCTGTTGGGTCTGTGCTGTTCCCTCGGAACCGGAACTCAGGATGTCACACTTTGATGCTGGTGAAACCAGGGCTGACACTGCTAGAGCTCAGAGTCATCCCCGGAGCTGATGGAGCCCCTACTTGCTGGTCCTGGTACTACTGTTGATGGCACTAGCAGTAGCAAACAAAAAAGCCTCCTCCTCCTGTCTTCTGGTCTCCCTTCTGGCAAGGGGACTGCCTCCCAGTCTCCTGCAATAGAGAGGAGGGCATGGAAGAATGTGCAGGGATCTGGGACAGCAGACATTAGTCCAATGCCTCTCAGACTAGCCCCTGCTGTGTCTCTGGCCAGCAGATGGTCTTGAGAGGGAGGACCAATAGCCAGGAATGGAGCATCACAGAGCAATGGACTGGAAGTCCCTCCCTAGTCTGAGCAAGAGGCCCATCCAAGGAGCAGAGTACAATCTGGAATTTGACTGATCTTCCACTGCCATCAGCTTCCAGCTCCACATCCCTCTGCTTTCTCTGAGGAGAACAGAACTTTCACAAACTCTCTCATATCAAGGCCAACTTGGTGAAAAGGAGCTTTGTTTCTAGAGGAGATATCAATTGCGATCTTGTAGAAGCCCGTCTGCTAGTTCTCATCCAATATTCTCTTGACCACACCATGGCACAGCTGCAGCCCTGCCTCCTTTTTCCTTTCCTTCTGGCTCCTGACAGGAATGTTGTGTCACCACTATGGCATGGTGGACACGACCACCAAAGGGCCAGCTGGATCAACTAACCTACCCGGTCACGTCTGTCAGATACCTGCTCAAGCTGGTGAATCAAATGGATCTCTGGTTATTTGATAGCATTGACCAAATAAATGTCCTTTGTACACATTTATTTCTCTGGTACATTAATAAAATAATAGCATATACCTCGTCAGGAATAAAACTTCTTGTGTTTATTATCTGTTAACTTTTCAAAATGATTTTACATCATTTTCCTCATTCTCTTGGCAGCCATATGACACATCCTAAATTGTCCTTCTTCATTAATCCATTTATTCTTTCAGGAAATATGTACTGGCCACCAACAATGGACAAGTGTTTGTAGTCTGTATAGAGTACAGAATACAAAGAAGCAAAAGAAATATCCCTGCTAAGAAGGAGTTTATCCTTACTTAGAAGGAGTCCACTTTTACAAATAAAGGAAGTAAATTGCAGACGGAAAACTAGTCAGTGATACCAAGACTTCAGATAGGCAAACCCAAGCCATTCCAATAAACAACCCCCTTCTGATGGAATACGGAGGTGATACACTCAGCAGCATTCAACTCTGAGATTCAAGTTAGTGTCTCTTATTATCTTGAATGTAGCCTGATTATAGATTGATATGTGTTTCGTTGAAGGTTACGCTGAAGCATCTTCATTTGTCCTCAAGGAATGTGACTGAGAAGACTTGTTGTTTTCCAAGATTTGTAGATACAAAATAAGCAATATAGTGTATTCTTTCTGCTTAAGCATGTGGTTGGTATAATTTTTCCACAGACAGCTGAATTCAGCAGCCTGTGCATGGTGGTTCAACATGAGTAAGGACAAAATGGTAGGCGGTACAAGTTGTCAGAAAAGAGCTCTGGGACTTCACTAGGCACTGCTGCTAGATCCAATCAGATTACAGGCAAACCAAAGGTGCTGCTGAAACTTACAGACCAAATTCTTCTCACCTGGGAATTTCACCCACTGACTAGATCACCCACTGACTAGATCCCATTGCTCCTAAATTTAAGAGACTTGGTGAGAATTTTACCAAACCAACACTGCTGTTAGTAACTAGTAACTACCATCTAGCATACTATTCTAGCCACCTAGCAATTTCTTCAAATCATGGAATATTTCCCCAAATCTTACTTCTCCTTTCAAACAACAAGTGGAACCCATTCCTCTGTCTTCTAAGCTGTCACTACGCTCAACAGAAGCACGAATGTTATCATGGTTTCCTTAGTGACACATGTGTCACAAAGTGGGGAGTTGGTTGGAGGAGGCGAAGAATGAAAACGAAAAGGGCCCTTGATCTTCCTCATCTGGAGGGTGCCAACTTCACTGCTGCACACTGAGGAGGAAGACCCTCCTGAAGAGAGGTTGCCCTCCAGCGATAAAAGCTTCATTCAGCTCACTTAAAAATGGTGAAGTGTGTTCTGTGCACCAGGCAGTCTGCCATTTCAACTCTTAGAAAAGACAGCTAATTTTTCCTGGTACATCTGGATGTTTCCCTAAGATAGCAAAGAAAGGAAGGCAGTTTTGTGGTGCCACAGTTGTACATGGTCTTAATTTGAAACTCTTAGTTTCATTAGCCTTGATATTCTAATTATATCTCTGTATTTTGCCCTGCGACACTTTATTGCTCAAACAAGTTGGCTCAGAAAATAATTGCCATGTTCTTGCACTGAGAATTTAAAAAACAAAGCGCCATTGTGCCAGGGCTGGAAGGAGAGTTTTTCGATTGTTTCTCACTCCCCTCTGTGTTTTCAAGAGAAGCCAGTCCCAAATGTGCAGTAAGGCCTCTGAGCAATTGGGAGCCATCAAGTATAGCTCTGCCAGGGTGTGGCCTTCCCTGGACAGATTCCTGACTAGTCATCACTTCTCTCGGGACTTAAGGACAACGTTGATTAAGATTCTCTTAGGCTGCTAGAGAATCTGTTGTCTATTTCTCAGAGGTTCTTTCCTGGGTAGAAGCACCTAAATGTTGCCCCGGAAGAGCGTGAGGGATACCAGGAGATTTGATTTTCATAACAGTCCCCTTTCATCCCATAAGTCAAGGAAACTGGGCAGCAATGGAACGTTTTGTGTTCGCAGAGTGATGGGATTTCATAGGATAGTTCATCTTTACAGGGCCCTGGGCTGCTAGGGGACCTCCATTACTCCCACTTGGAAATAAGGAAAATATGAAATGAAAAAGGGAAGTAAATTTCTTGGAATTTCCCCACTCATGATTCAGTGTTGATAGAGAATTCCAGAATGATTGATTATCCTGGCCCATGTCCGTCATTTCTCAAGGTTGAAAAGAGAAATCCTAGGGAAGTATGTGGCAGTAAAGGAGAGCTGAAGTGGCCCCCTGGAATGGGCCATGTCGCCTTGCAGACGCCTGGCTCTCTAAGAGGATCAACATGGGGCATCGTCTCTCCATGGCCGTCAGGTACTCTTTTTTTTTTTTGTGAGGAAGATCAGCCCTGAGCTAACATCCATGCTAATCCTCCTCTTTTTGCTGAGGAAGACTGGCTCTGAGCTGCCATCTATTGCCACTCCTCCTCCTTCTTTTTACCCCCAAAGCCCCAGTAGATAGTTGTATGTCATAGGTGCACATCCTTCTAGTTGTTGTAGGTGGGACACGGCCTCAGCATGGCCGGAGAAGCAGTGCGTCGGTGCGTGCCTGGATCCGAACCCAGGCAGCCAGCAGCGGAGCGCACGCACTTAACTGCTAAGCCACGGGGCGGGCCCTGTCAGGTACTCTTTTGACACCTCAGGGTTCTGCTTCCAGATCAGCAATCAATGGTATTTATTGAGTGTCTGTAATGTGTCCAGCTTTGTACTTGGCAATGTGGTGAAAACAAGAGACATAGAAGACATGATTCCTAATCTTTAAAAATGCCTACAGTCTGCTTGGAGCAGTAAGGTTCATACCAATGAATGAAGGAAGGAAAAATATCAGATAGTATATAGACTTGTGCTAAGTGTCTATGGTTCAGAGGTTCTTCTCTTGTCATCAGAACAGAGAAAGGGCAGAGAACACCAAGCCTCAGAGTAACCAGGGAAGGCTTCTTGAAGGAGGAGAAGCTTAAATTGTACAGAAGAGGGAGAGGGTGTAGTAGGTCCTTTACTTTTGTGAACTCCCAGTTTTCACCAGTGCCATGATGGGACTTTGTTCTCCCATAAATCACAGGCAAACACAGAGAGAGTTTTGCCTCTGCAGTGACCAGCAGAGAACACGGGCCCTGTTGAGATGCGGATGATGGCAGTCTCCCTCCTAGCCGAGTGACTCACTCCTCCACCCCAGGGGAGAGAGCTCAGATTGATGACAGAAAGCACAGGCCATGAGCCTTCCAGGTTGCCCTGGAGTAAATGAAACTGCAGCTCTACTATATTTCTGGCTGGAGAGATTTAGCATGAGGCTCAGAGGGGAAACTGATGGAAAGTCTGATCTAGCTGGAGATGAAAGCTCGCGTAAGAAAGCAACAGAAAACAAGGTTTGCTGATGAGGTATGTAGCCTAGTGCTAAAGAGAATTGAGGTTAGACACGATTCAGTAATTAAGAGTAATAATTACATTTTATTGGGTAGGCTAATGACATAGGTAAAGAGGTCTTTTAGAAATACTTGAATGGAGGTGGCATATGGAAAGGATTGGAGGGGAGGGGAAAAGTAGAGTCAGGGAGATGAGTTAGAAAGCAGATTGTATGAGGGGATGGAGACAGCAAGGGGAGAAAAGAAAGGGCGAATCTGTAAGATTTTGCAAATAATAGGCTTGGTGACAGATGTACATAAACTATGAGGAAGACAACGAAGGAAATGGGGGAGGATAAAGAGAAGATGGTGTTCTGAGAGGTACCCTGCAGCTTCCCAATACTCGATTTTCTATGGCGGTTTTTCCACCTTGCCCACGTGCTGGAGGATATTTCATGTGCAACACATTCCCATGGTTCCATCTTTAAAAAAAAATCTTTAAAAAATTGTGGTAAAATATACAGAACATAAAATTTACTGTATTAACTGTTTTTGAGTATACAGTTCAGTAGTGTTAAGTACATTCACATTATTGTGCAACTAATCTCCAGAACTCTTTTCATCTTGCAAAGCTGAAACTCTACACCCATTGAACAACAACAACTCCCCATTTCCCTCTCTCTGCAGCCTATCAACCACCCTTCTACTTTCTGTCTGTGTGAATTTGACTTTTCTCATACAGTATTTGTTTTCGTGACTGGTTTGTTTCACTTAGCGTAATGTCCTCAAGGTTCATCAATGTTGTAATATGTGGCAGAATTTCCTTCCTTTTTAAGGCTGAATATAATATTCCATTGTATGTATAGACCACATTTTGTTTATCCACTCATCTGTCGGTGGACACTTGGGTTGCTTCCACCTTTTGGCTGTTGTGAATAATGCTGCTATGAACATGGTGTGCAAATATCTCTTTGAGACCCTACTTTCAATTCTTTTGGATATACACCCTGAAGTGGAATTGCTGGATCGTATGGTAGTTCTATTTTCAGTTTTTGATGGACTGCCATACTGTTTTCCACAGCAGCTGCACCATTTACATTCCTACCAATAGTATGCAAGGGTTCCAATTTCTCTACATCCCTGCCAACACCTATTTTTGTTTGTTTGTTTGTTTTTAATAGTAGCCATCCTACTGGATATGAGGTGGCCCATGGTTGTACACTGAGGATGTGCAGTTGCTTTCACTCTCTGTGATTCTGTCTCTTTCTCTGCCGTTTAAGAAAGCATTGGAATATACAGGCTTCTGAGTGACTCTGGGAGGGTGAGAATATTGAGGTGGCTCAAATTTGTCTTTTGTAAGGGAACTCATTCCCACACTTTGATATTCTCCTATGAGTAACTTGGTCGTGGTACTCCTCGTAAGTTCTTGAGACATAGCAGTCAGTCATGACACCACAGTTGAGAAGCACTCCTCATTGAATTGAGTTTTCAGTTGAGAAGCACTCCTCATTGAATTGAGTTTTCAGTTCAAAATGGATTCTTCTCTCACACCCAATGAAAACAGCACATTCTCCTCTGGATTGGTGCTGCCAAAGGAAGGGGAAAAGCAAGAAGACAACAGAGAGCCCATCACGTAATAAGACTTTATTTCCTCCCAAGTGGTTTAATCAGAGATGCTTATCAGAAACAATGTCCCTCTTCATCTACAAAAACTCTGAAGCCCAGGGTTTGGAACCCAAGCAGAGCATCTGTCACTCCTCTCTTAGGTAGATATGCAGTGATTGTATTTTTGAGAGTGATTCCTACCTGTCCAGCTTGGTCATGCAGTAGCATCTAGAGATGAAAAGTTAGAGCAATGAAAAAGAGTTTTTAATTTTTTTCTGCGGTTTCATTTACTCAAACAGTTTTGGTTCAGTTTAAGGAAAATTTATGGGTCTTTTTTCCAGTGAGGAATTTACATCTGAAGAGCTGCTGTAGGCCACTTAATAGGATTCCAAGTCCACAAGTTTAAAAAAACCTGGCTCTTCAGGCTCCGCAAAGACCGTGAAAAGCTGAGGATGCCAAACGCTAGACTCCTAGATCTCTGTTGTCATTAGTGCCCTCGAGTGGATTCCAACTACCAGTGACCTTTTGTAGAGCAGAGCAGACCCCTGCCTGGTCTCTCTGCACCATCCTCTCACCTTCCGGCACTCCATCAGACAATTCCGCACTGCTATTCGTAGGGTTTGCATGGCCAGTTTTTTTGGAAGTGGGTGGCCAGATCCTTCTTCTTAGTCTGGAAGCTCCACTGACACCTGTCCACCATGGGTGACCCTGCTGGTATTTGAAATCCCGGTGGCATAGCTTTCAGCATCACAGCAACACGCAGCCACCACAGTCTGACAACCAACAGACGGATGGTGTGGCTCCCTGACAGGGAAGTGAACCTGGGCCGTGGTGGTGAGAGCGCAGGATCTTAACCGCTAGACCCCCAGGGCTACTGGGGAAGAGCAAAAAGACAGGCCTTTGCCCCGGGAATCTGGGGATAACTTTCTCCCAGCAATTTCTTCTCAAGGCCCAGGGGAAGAAGACCAAGTATGTAGGTAGGATGATGTCAGAACAGCCAACAAGAATATTCTAGCGTGTTCTGTGTATTCTGAATGATTCCCAATATTGCGCTACCTGAGTGCCTCACTGATAGTCAACAACCCCTTAGGTAATTACAGTGGAGCAGTTGTTTGTTTTTTGTCTTCAGTTCCAGATTGAATTTTTAAAAAAGACTTGAGGGCTCCGGGAAACTCAAGGCTGAGCATTTTAAAAATGGGGCTGTGAGATGATGACAGTCCTGGGGAACCCTTCCTCTACTTACCCAGTGCTCCCAACCAACTGAAGAACAAAGGGAAGTCGGAGCGTCTGTGCTCAGCTGTCCCATCCTCCTGTGTGCTGGAGCATCGCTCACCATCCCGCCATGCAGATGGGCTTCCTGGCGGAGGCCGCCTCACCAGCTCCCCCACACTCAGCTCTCGTTCAGTTTGCTTTCCAAAACCTGCTTGAAATTTCTGTTCCCCCATTTTTTCTTGTTTTAAACTTGTAATCTTGCTTTTGGGAAACCATTCCTGAGAACGACAGTGAACACACACTCAAGAACCACTACCCCGGACAAGTGGCATAGGTCATCGTTAAGAGGGTGGGTCCTGGGTCAGACCACCTGTGTTCAAATCCTTGGTCCCCTGCTTACTAGCTGTGTGACCTTGGGCAAGCCACTTGACCCCTCTGGGCCATAGGTTTCACGTCTATAAATGGGGAGACTGATACTGCCCTCCCCCCACTCCAGGGTTGCCGTGAGCATTAGAGCGTGGGAAACACTGGGAGGTACGTGCCGTGTAAACATTTGTTATCATGGTGCTCCTGGCACCGAGCTCCGTTTCCTCTCCCAGCTCACATAGGAGAAGGCACAAAATCCAGCTCTGTGATTTGTACTTAACTCTGCTTTTGATCTCTTCAGATTGTGTTGGGGCAACGTCTTGAGGTCTATTTGCTCTTAAAGTCCTCCAAGTACTGACTGCCTGACTGTGAAATGGCATCTTCCCCTGCTCTCGATGACCCGCCTCCGTCTTCTTTCCTTTTTCTCTCCCTTCTCCTGATCCTACCCTCACATCAGAAGATATTGCAACACCCCCGACCCCACCCCGGCCCCAGGATTCTGGAGGAGACAGAAGTTTAGCTTCCATGTATACGTGTTGCTTTACTTGAAAACTGTAGTAATTATTTTAGCTTTATTTTTGCTAAATTTACTGTTTTGTTTGTTTTTGCTCTCCAGGAAAAATTTCTGCTTTGCAATTAAGGCTATATATATATATAGTATATTATACACATATTTATACATCTGTCTACTTTGTCCTTGTATAGAGTTGGCCCAATCCGAGAGCCAAAGGTGCCATGGTGGCCCGAGAAGGTCTGGCAAGAGAAGGAAACTGACGGCTCTTTCTGAGAGAGCTTTAGGGAGCAGCACTACCTCTGACATAACCTCTTGGAACCTCCAGAACCTTCCCTGCCCCTCTTTGCACTGCCTCCCCCAACCCGCCACCCCTGTCCCCCATGGTCGTTCAGGCTCTGACCCCCCTCCCAGCACTTTCTAGGATTTCTCTCGAGTCCCACCACTCTGCATGCCCCACTTGACTATCAGTCCTGTGAGGAGCCCTGCTTGGCTGGCACTACCTCACTTGCTGCTCACAGGCCTGATGTCTTGGCAACGGTGCTCACAAACATGCACAGATGGCCAGAGAAGGCCTGGTGACGAGAGCCGGTGGTGCGGTAACAGGGCCTCACCACACAGAGGCCACTTCTTCCACAGCCTGGTGCCCATTCTATTTGGGGACCCCAGTCAGGAAGAAGACCTGTTCTGTTGAGCCAAGGGCAGCTGAGACGTGGTCCTAGAGAACAACAGTGGGACCCTCACCTTCCTAGCTTGCTGCTGAGGAGGGAACGAAGGCCTGGGAAGGTTCTCTGGGGATTTGCAGGCTGGATCAGTGCAGGGGCATGCCAGTGAGTCAGCCTTCTGGTGGCAGACCAGGAGCCCCACCTGGGAAACGAGCCGTACAGTAGCCCTGCGACAAGTGTTCCTTTCTATGGAAGGGTGGCTGTGTCCCGGCACAACTGGGACACAAACCTCACGCTCATTTGCACATTGGTTATCAATTTACCGTAACTTGAACTCTGTCCTTCAGTTGGCCAGACAGTGTCCCTTCTTCCGTTTCTCCTTGCTCCTTCCCTTTGTCCTGACTTTTAAGACTCTAGGACATTTTTGTGCCCTCAGAATGCAAGGTGGCATTTGAGACACTGGATCCATATGATGCATCTTCCTGAAGCTTCAGCTCCAAGCACAAAGATTATTTTTATATTAAGATGTGCACTTATTACGGGCAGAAATGAAAGATTTCTACAAGTTTTAAGATAAAGCATGAGACTTTGAAGAAGCCATTCACCTGCTGTAGGCCATTGGGCTAACCCTCCAGGTGGTGTGCTGACTCCTGTCCTTGGGCAATTTTGTGGGAAAGTTTGAGAAGTGCCCCTTGTGACTTGGTGACCTTTGATCTTGACTGTCTCTATAGCTATTCTTGGAAGAGCAGTGTGGGGCTGGCCCGGTGGTGCAGCGGTTAAGTGTGCGCGCTCTGCTTCTTCGGCCAAGGGTTCGCAGGTTCGGATCCCGGGCGCGCACCCACGCACCGCTTGTCAAGCCATGCTGTGGCGGTGTCCCATATAAAGGGGAGGAAGATGGTCACGGATGTTAGCTCAGGACTGATCTTCCTCACAAAAAAAAAAAAAATGTAGAGCAGTGAATTCTTGCAGACCACATACCCAGCAAAATTGGGAGACAGGGATTTGGAGAAAAGCTGAACAGATTCCAATCTGATACCATTTCAGGTACATAGTTAGGTAATCATAAATATTCCCACCATCCTGGCCGTGTTGATATGCTGCAGTAAGAGAAGAACAGGTGGTGATGAGTTCAGCTTGTCTTTAAGTTGAGAATCAGAATTCTCCAATATAGTTCTCCCCATATTTTCATTTTCTGCACTAACCAGAGCATGTAAATTCACAAATAATCCAAAAATGTGTGTTAATTTACGATTCTATTCTGTTTGAATGCAACTATGCCATACCTAGAACCTTCCAACATGTGGTAAGATTGATTACTTTCATCTTTTTCTCTTTCCCAAGTAGGAAGGTTGGCTCGGGGCACCAGGTTGCTGGTAACACTGGGTGGCTCAAGTACCACTTGAATGTTTCTTATTTTAGTAAGCTCTAGCTACCTCTCTTCGCCATCCATAGTAGCCAGTTATGTGTTGCGGTTCAGTTGTAGATTTTCACATGACGAGGAAGAAAAGAAGGCCATCACTGTCCTTTCGTTTCCAGTGGCTGGGAGGAGGGGCAGGCCCTTCATCGACAAGCTGGGCAAATGCTGACACATTCACGTTGTGCATACACGGGAATATTGCAGACAGGTTTATGTTGCTATGGACCACGTGCACAATGGCAGCTCCTTGCTGGTTCTGATGCATTGGGGAAAGCTATCGTCCTGGGGAGGTGGCTCTCAGATGGTGAAAGACACATATCAAGCTTCCAACTTTTCAATCATTCACTATTTCTTTTGACCTTGGGCAAGAAACTTAATTTCTTGGAGTATCAATTTGTCTAACGGGGAGAGATGATATCTACCTCAGAAGATGACGACTGTCTTTCCACGAGATAGCGTACGTGCATGGACTGAGCACAGAGCATGGCGCACAGCACACGCCCAAGAAGCAATAGGTGGAACAGAGGCTCCATCTCCTCCACGGCGGTAGGCAGCTGCACAGGTGATAGCATTCTTCTCTCCCTCCGACAAAAACATGCAAAAACTCCCCAAACTCAAAAGTCCAACTAAGCAGAAGGCTGAATCCCAGCATACTCTGAAGACAGGAGAGAGTGTCCTCTATCCAGACGTTATGTGACTGGTCCCCCCCTTGTGCTACACCAGTGAGACACAGGCATGAGGCTTTAGCGCAGTCTCACTCGGAAACTTCTGCTCCCAGAGAATACGGCCATCTTCAAGAGGACAAATAGGCTCAAAGGAATTTAATTTACCCTATGAAGAGTGGATGATACCAGTTTACCTTTCAGACAAGACATGCCACTGCCTCCGGAACGTCAGTGACCAGGCCATTACTGTCTGAGAGCGACTCCATCCTGAGTTCTGGCCAAGCTGTAGGCCACATAGTCATGATTCGTCTTCTGTTTAGTCATCTCAGCAGCTCCCTGGGCTGTGCATGGCTGTCTCGGGGGCAGAAAGAGGCAGCGAAGAAGGGACTAAGGGGAGGGTAATGGGAAGCTAGGCTCACTGCTGTGTTTTGTGAGACCATTATCCTTCATTACGATGAAGTTACCCCTGTCTCTGCACAATATTTTATACTCAATTAATTTCTGGAGACATCACCAGTTGCTGGTGTGTGCAGACTGAATAAGCCTGGGATGGTTTTTCTGTTGTTCTTTGTTTAGCTTGTAGTTTTGCAGACAGCAGTAATATATGAATTGTTCATTTGGGGCATAGAAGAGCTATCCGACTTTATTGTCAGACATTATTTGACTTGGGTCATCTCTTCTTATCACAAATGCCATTGGCAATGGGGATCTAGAGCTGAGGATCCTGTTCTTAGTTTTGCTTGTTAGATATCAACTTGTTTAACTCATCTTCAAGTTTCAAGTTCTTTAGATAAAGTATGGATGAGAAACTATCACTGGAAAGCTGGAAATCTTTGAGATCTCCAGATGGCAATGGGCACCAAAGTTCCCAGGCTCTGGTTGGTTCAGGTGGCATCTGACCATTTAAATTCTTACTTGGTTTCACTGCCGAGTAATGCAGGATTTTACATATTTGATAAATTCTTATTAGACAGCTGTTGGTTGCCGGTATGGAATCCATAACCGATGTGCCAAAGGAGCGGACCAGGGCTCGGTTGTGGGGTTCAGGTTCTCCCCGGAGAGTCAGGGGTACTGAGTGTGGATGGGACGTCCACCCACACCCTTTGGGCACAGCCCCTCACCTTTCTTCCTGACAAATCTCTGCAACGCTCTTGGAAGGATTGAACTGACAGACATCAGAAGTTGGCACAGAGATCGGTAACCTCATCTCCAACAGTTTCTTGGTCATAGATTTTTACCCTTTTGTTTCTTGCTCAGTTGCTGAAGTCACGTTTTTGTTGCAGTTCTTGAGGGATTCATCAGTGCCAGAGACGTCTCAGTCAGTGCATTCCTCACCTCACCCTGTTCCTCGTGGGCATCCTTCTCCTCTTCATCAGGAGGAGTTAGAAAGCAAGCGGGTTTTCTGAGATCCTCTCAGCATCGTTCTGGGTTCTATTAAGGACCTGGGTTAGATTTCAGAGGAATTGTTTCATCCTTTGAGCAATTAGTACCTTTTTAAAATTCAGACATCTTTCAGACCCTGTCTCGCAGATCCCTCTGAAGGGCTTTTGTCAGGACGGTTTCTCAGTCCTACACCCTGTTTTGCCAGCTGCTCGGGCCAGCAGCACAGAGAAAACTCTTAGGCATATGGTTCAGATGCTTGCATTCTTATCTGAGTACAATCTCTGTGAAAAGATCTCAGAATTTAAAAAGCCAATCAGTGCCTGTGATGTCGGAATGTTTACTGTTTCTCTCCTGGGGACATTTTCTTGGCATCCCGGTCTGATCTTCTAGGTGTGTCTAATTGTTGTAAAGGCACAGCTGTGTGCATTTGATTTGCCAGCAGGAAAAAAAAGCCACATCTTTCAACGTCAGGGTACAATCTCGAACTTCCCTCCTAGTTCTCATCTTTGAATTTCTATGAAGCCTTAGACTTTAAACTCTTCTGGCGGCTAAGTAGAAAGCATCATTTTGCCCTCAGCCTCAGAGGCCGACTTCTGATATCTTTGAATTTGTCCTGCAGAAGCAAGGACGGTTCAGAACAGGCCTCATCACTTGGACTTTTAAGCATGTTTATAGCTCAGAGCTAAAAGAGAGACAAAGAGAGAGGAGAAAGGACATCTTTGCGGATTTCTTCCTTCGTGGAAGCTTGTGTGTCCCTTTCTTGCATACTTTTGTGGGGGCGTTGCAGCAAAAGATAGTTCTGCCTCGGACAGCAATTCTGTTGAGACACAACAGACTCTTTTTCCTGGAGCTGAAATACGCATTTCAACACTGATGTCTGAGGCGCCCTCTGAGCCTGGTCTCAGGGAAGCAGGAAGCTATTGTTTTTAGTTGGGAAAAATATCAACATAGATGAAGAGAATCGGATTGTGGGTGAGATTCTATTGTTTCTTCAAGTTACTCAAGGTTAATAATGTCAAAGATACTTGCTAAGTGGTGGGCACAGCCCTCGGGCAATGTTCTGACATGATCCAGTCCTCAAGTAATGCGGCGCTGCTGCCAAAATCCAGCGAGGGTAGACACTTCCATGAAGAACCTTCCTCCTGAGAACTGCCTTCTCGAATTAGTAGGTTACAGCCCCTCCCCTCCCTGCTCATCCCCCGTGGGAAGCGGTGGAGGTGTGTGAACCTGGGGGCTCTGCTCCCAGCTTTGGATCTGCCTGAGGCTTTCCTCACAGCCGCCTGGCTCTGTCCCACTGCTTCTAGAGAAGGGCTCTCTTCTTGTTTTGGAGCCTGCCCCCAAAACACTGCTCTGATGATGACTCAGCCACCAGTCTTCCCTTGCTGGCCCAGTCTTATAAAGTACACAGCCCATTCCCCATAATCGGCACTCACAGAAGAAAACAGTGGCCTAAAGATAAAAGACACACCCAACTAGCAGCCAGTTCCCCAAACTTGTGCTTTTGAATTCCTGTGTTTTCTATCGGCGGAGGCTGATCTTTCCTAACATCAGCATAACCACCACCCGAGCAGCCTTTTCTCATACTTTCCCCTAGATATTATTACCATTTTCGCAGTTGTTAGGCATCAAAGAAGGTTTATCTCGAGAGTGCTGTGTCAGTTACAAGTAACAGGAAACTCAAAATGGCTTCAGCAGAAAAAGAAATTTATGGATGCGAGGTAGGGCGTCAGGAATAATAGAATTCGGGGCTCAGTTGTTGCAACCATGACTGTTGTTGTCATTGTATTTTGACTTGGTCTTTCTTCTTGTTAGCTTACAACTCTAAATTCCATGTGACAGCATGGAGGTAGCTTCAAATCCAGCAGGAGAGTAACTGTGTCCCTGACAAACACACGAACATCTCAGCAAAAATCTCGGGGTGTCTCACTGGCCCTGAGAGGGTCACACATCCTTCCTAAGCCAATTATTGAGAAATGCAGTGATCTCTTTGGGTGGCCTGAGTCACATGTCACCATGAGCTTGGGGGAGAATCATCTCCCCTGGAACCACATGGACTGAAAATAGGAGATGAGTAGATTTCCAAATGAAAATGGGGACTGTTTCCACAAGAAGAGGAAGTGGAAACTGAGTGTGACCCAGAGCACACACATCCACATCCACAGGCACAGATCCATCTGGGTGCCCATGCCTTCTCAAATGGTGCCAACTTCATGGCAGATGCCGGACTAAGTCTGGGTGAAAGAGAAAGGAGAGGTGGATAGGCACAAAGATGAACAGAACTCAGCGTTTTAAGTTTTGCTTAGGCCAGAGATGGCAAATTCATGACTCAGATGCCAACATAACTGCCTCTTGTGCCCATGGCAGACATCACTAATGGGGCCTTCCTATTGAGCCTGGATATGGCTTTAGAATTCTTCCCATCACTGCGCTCCAGGCAGCCACTACAAGTCAACAGATATTGGCGCATGCGAAGATACGTCTTAGATTGATATTTAGTGAATTGGACCAAATGAACATTCACTTTCAGTTTGGTAGGTAAAGTGGGCTAGGTGTGAGCTGGAGGTAGAAGATGGCTGATCAGCAACTGACCACCAGTCACTAATTGTCGGGAAAACCTTGAAGCTGTGTGAAGATAATAGCTAGTTGACTGTATTTCGTGGTTTGTGGATATCTAGCTTCTTGCAGATAGGTCAATGAGCACATCACACACATTCCTTTTCAAAGCATTTTAAATAATACTAGATGAAAATAACAGTGGGTCACTAAGCTCACAGTTTTTTGTTGTTACAACTTTGTTGAGTGAGATCTGTGTGGAGTAGGGAGAAGAAAATTCTTATTTCACATAACTGTAGCAGAATTAATCCAGCTTTCTACTCTCAATGTTTAGAAATCACACTCAGTTAGGTTAATGGTAGAGTTAAAGGCCAAATCTGCCATATGGTGGTATATGGAGCCGGGAAGAAGGATACAGGGCACAAAATCATGACAGAATGTACAAACCTGGTGGAGATGCACGCTTTCTCCAAGCTCTGAGGACAACCAGGAAGGCATGTTAACTGGAAGAATATGAAGTGATGACCTTCAGTGGGTCTTAAATGTTGGAGGTAAGCACTTAACTCATCTAGACAACAAATCGAATCAGCAAACATTTACTGAGTTTCTACCATGTGCAGGTTACTCTTAAATGCTTTGTGAGATACAAAGAGGATAAGCTTTTCCCTTTCTTTTTGTTTATTTATTATTTTTTGGTGAGGAAGACGGGCCCTGAGCTAACATCTGTTGCCAATCCTCCTCTTTTTGCTTGAGGAAGATTGTCCCTGAGCTAACATCTGTGCCCATTTCCCTCTACTTTGTATATGGGACGCTGCCACAGCATGGCTTGATGTGCAGTGTAGGTCTGCGCCTGGGATCCGGCCTGCAAACTCTGGGCTGACGAAGTGGAGCATGTGACCTTAACCACTACGCCACAGGGCCAACACCACATGTCCCTTTCTAAAGAAGAGGTAAACAAACAAATTGAATTTACAAGATTTACAAATAGGAAAACTTAAATAACAATAAAACAGTTAACAATAGAAAGCAATAATTGAAGAGATGTCAGTAGGCAGTAAGTAGTTAATTGCCAAACGAATTACACGAAAAATAATTATGGGAAAGCTTTAGGAAGGGGTGATTAGTTCAAGCTAGAGGGTGAAGAACCTCATTTTGAAGAAAGTGGGAACTGACCTTGGTCTTGGGAGTTAGGACTGGGTTTGGAAGGCAGTCCTTCTCGGGAAAGCAGCCTACAAAAAGCAAGATGAATGAAAGGAGCATTTGGAAGAGAATGAGTAAGTCTATTTGTCTGGAGTTGATGTTTTGTGTAGAGGAGTTGAGTGGAGAGGAGGGTAAGAATGTATTGTAGGGGCCAAGCTGAAGGTTTTAGATGTAATCCAGTAAGCAACGGGAGTTGTGGAAGATTTCCGAGTGGCAGAGTGGCATGGTCGAACTGTTTTGGGAAGAGTAATTTGACGTAGAGGTGGGAGATAGAATGGAGGTAACCAACACAGGAGTTAAGGAAACCATTAAGGGCCTTTTTCAATAATACTTGGAAAGGTAAACGAGTCCAATTTAGCTTGTTGGCAGTAGAACTATGATCAGTATTGTGAAATAAAAACAAGATGTGGTCACTAATTAGATACTTTCCATTGAGGAGGGAAGAGACATAAATTCGATATTTCAGTCCCAAGAGATTGGAATAACTGAGGAATCTGGATAGAAGACAATTCTGAGCTCTGATGAGAAACAGGCCTGGATGTCGAGGTTTAGGTGAAGAGCCAGTGACCAAGTACAGTGACCAAGAGCTCACCGTGTTGATGGCCAGTGAGGTTTCAGCTGGAGATTCAGGAGTCATCCACATGCAGAAGAAGTTTGAAATAATACTTATCATCCAATTATCAACGCCTAATCAATCTCTTTTCATTTGCCCTACTTCTACCGTCTCCACCACTTATTTTCTTGGGTAGTGGAGTGTGCTGGTTGACTTTTCCTGTGTCCACTGAGAGTCAACCCTTTTCTTTCTAGCGCAGAGTGTCTTGTTTAATGTAAATTTGTGATGAAATTGATGGAGCTGAGATGTGAGGAAGAAAAAAACATTATTTATTTTTGGAACTTTTAGACTACTTGTTTATAACCACAACAAAATAAGTTGGTTGATACATCCTATTTTTGGGCTTGCTCTTGCTTCCAGTCAGGAGGTCCCTGAACTTGAGACAGTGTGTGCACGTGGTACGAGCTGCCTCTGGGGATCGCTCCGCTGAGTGCAGACAGCCATCCGGCCCTCTCTCTTAGCCCAGGCACAAGTCTGTGATAGGCATCTTAGTGCTGATAGTCACTTAGAGGGGACCGAAGTGTGGAAAATGGGCAGGAGTGAACCCTCTGGTCTCTGTGGGAGGCAGGAGTCAGTTAAGTGACCTCTGCTCTTCGTCCTTTTCTCTTTCTCCATTGGAGGTATCAAAAGCCATAAAGAGAGAGATCTGCTCACGAGAGGGAGGTCACCAACAGGGCTGTGGTTACTGCTGAGGTGTTTAGCAGAGCAGCGGAGACCTGGGCCTGTGTGGTAAGTTTTAGCTTGTACTTCTTGTCAGGTTGTATGCTCCAGGAAGGTTAAAAGAGGATAAATTTATTAACTGGTCATCTTCATTTTCAATGTCTCTTTTCTTTTACTTTTTATTGAAGCATAATATACATGCAGAAAAGTGTAGATATCATAAGTATACAGCTCGATGAATTTTCAAACTGAACACACCTGTGTAACTAGCACCCAGATCAGGAGACAGAACATTCCTTGCACCCAGGAACATCCCTGTGCTCCTGCCCAGTCACCGCCCTCCAGGGGTAACTGTTCTCCTGGCTCCTTGCAGCACGCATAACCAGCGATGCTTTTTACAATAAAATGGCAGGGGAGATAGTGCTTAGAGAAAATCCTTCCTTTTCAGGTCCTTCCCCTCCTCGCCATACTCCTAGCATCCTCTAAAAACTAAGCCAACAATCCTGGCAGTGTGAGGAATGGCCAGGTAGGAAGCAATAGTCGTTGGTTGGGCATCGCTCTGATCTCTTCCTGAACCCAGACGTTCCGAGTCCAGACTGCTAACCATTACATGACGGGACCTCTTCCTGAACCCACTGTGGGGTTTGCCTTAGTGGCACCTTTCTGTTCTTGACTGACTCCCAGGAAACTCCTTGGAGTTGTCATAAATCATGGTAAAGAAGGTGTCATTGATGCTTTGCAGCACTCCAGTAGAACATGCTGGAATTATTGAATCCTCCATGCATTGTGGGAGAGGAGAAGACTTGGTGGGCTGAGCCCATGTGTGATGACCACTCAAGCCTAGGAGCTTTGCTTCTGAACTTCCCTGAGTCCTCCGTTAGCTGTGCACAGCCAGCTTCTGCGTGGCGCAGGTTCCTACCCACAAAGAAATGTAGGCGGGGCAGAAACACGGGCATTCAGCCCTCTGTCTCTCGCCAGTCTGGGGTCCAAAGGGAAGGGCGGGAAGGAGCAGAGGTGAAGGGTGAGGCTGTCAGACAGGTGTGTTTTTACCTTGATTGATTTTAAAATGTCTTTAAACACTGTTTCCTTATCTATGATATCGGGATAATAATAGCAGCTGCCTCAGAGGGCTGGGTGGGACTCAACCACGACAACGTCCGTGAAGTGCTGGGTGGAGTGACTGGCACGTGGTAAATGCGCAGTGAACATGAGCTCTGACTATTCCGTAAGAGCCATGTGCCAGCAAAAGAACAAGGGAGCTTTAGGTCGGCAGAATGCAGCGCTTGACAAACTTGTGAATACTTGAAATAACTGACCAAGATTTGATTAGAGAATTTCGATCCAGACAGACTTCTCGGTTATGTCTCCAAAATCAGTTGGCATTCATGGTCTCGGTGCCTCAGAGGCCCCGCTCCCCGCCTGCAGCTGCGGGATGATGGAGGACTTTATCCTGCCACAGATCTGCACTTGGGGAGTGGGAGACCCCGTAGGATGAAATAAGGTTTTGGTAGAAGTTATGAAGAAGAAAATAATCCTTTTAAAGTTCATAGTAAGGTAAGGGGAAACCGGATTGTTTTTCCCCTTAGACCATGTTAAATTAAAATGCAGCCCCTTAACCATAGACTAGTGGAAGGTGCAATGTCTTTTGGGCACAAGATAGGAACTCCTACGGTTCTCTAATAATTTCCGTGGCTATCACATTGCCCCCTCACCTCGTCTTCCTCCTGCCACCCTCACAGCCCCTACCTCCCCCCAACCACCGGCCTGGTGCGTCTCTCCAGCTCTCCAGTCTGCTGCATGCGGCTAGCTTCGTCAACGCTCTACTTTTCCTTGCACTCTCTCAGCACCATTTCTAGGATTAAAGCCGAGTTTCCACCATTTATGAGCTGTACGAAGTTGGGGAGGATCCTTGTACTCTTTAAACTTCAGTATTCTCCTCAGTAAAGTGGGGCTATTGAATGCATCTCACTCACGGGGCTATTGTGAAGTATAAATGTGTTGATGCAAGTAAATGGCTGAACACGGAACTGGTACTTAGTAAGCACTCAGGAAAGATAAGCTGCTCATGTTACCATCATCATCGGCATCACCATCACTGTCATCAGTTCCTGAGGTGCAAAAGTCTTATCAACGATCTTTCTATGTGTGTCCATGGTGTAGTTATTTCCCGACTTGCTTTAAATGTGAACTCTTGAATTTACATCTTAAGGATTCCCATATATGTGGCTTAAAATATCAATATGTGATATTCCCACCTTAAATGCTTTTAGGTGATGTGAACTCTCTGGAAAACCAGCTGAAATCTGGTTTGATCAAGCTGGAGAGAACCACAAAAGGCTTACTGAAGAGAAGGAGGCATTTGAAGCTTCATTTCCATTAAAATGCAAATTAGAATTAAGGTTATCCATATGGTGATGCATCTAATTTTCCCCCAATGCTCTTTCTAACCCGAATAAGAGAGAATTTCTATTTATAAATTCTTTAATGATGTAATTCCTCACAAGCATAAGTGCATGTAGCATGCTCTATTTTTCTATCAATAGCACAGATAGATACATCTGATCCCTTATAGAGCCATATGGTGTGATGAGACACGAATCTACTTTTAAAAGTTTTATTTTCCCAGAACATATTCTGCCTTCAGCTCTATGTACGTCATCACTCGGGTTTTTAGAAGGTGGCTCTCAGAACTTTGACTAAAGCCAGCACAGAGCTAGCCTGGAATGTTCCTTGAGGACAAGGATCCACAGCACCAGCCCCGTGTGACTCCCGGCACCCCCAGAAATGCCTGTTGAGAAAGTGAACCGGAGGAGAACATGGCTGCTTGTTTAAGAACTAGGGTCCTGTTTACACTTCGATGATCAAAGAAAAAATGTTTCAACTTCAGGGGTCCTTACGTCTTTTACGACGTGAAAATAATTAGAATCTGTAGCAGTATCTTATTTACCACGGAACAAACCTTATGACTCCTGGTTTTTCATGTGAGTAAATTGACACCTAGGTAGAAAGTACCAGAGTCTAGAATCATCCCAGTTTGTCTATTCAATGTCCTGTGCACACATGCACCTCCTCCCCCTCCTCC
Organism: Ceratotherium simum simum; assembly: GCF_057802395.1. Classification (NCBI taxonomy): domain Eukaryota; kingdom Metazoa; phylum Chordata; class Mammalia; order Perissodactyla; family Rhinocerotidae; genus Ceratotherium; species Ceratotherium simum. The sequence continues at coordinate 90,890,131 of NC_141903.1, forward strand.
TCCCACGAGTCCTGCGCGCCTGGTGTGCCTCACCACCCACCCCAGCCTTTCTCCAAGAAAATAGCCAAGAAGCCTCTTAAGGAGTGGAGGAGACACTGTATGTGGGCCAACAGAACGTGAACAATTTATAGTCCATTGTGCTGGACCTGGTTTGTCCATTACTTTTCATAAAATGGGTCAAAAGACCACAGAACTAGGGGAAGGAATCTGGCCACATGCTACACGGCTACATCTGGTCAAGTGTAACTAGAGGCGCATCAGAAAAGCTTATAGTGCTAACCAATTCACTAATCCAATGAGTAGGTATTGCCCACCGACCCTGTGTCAGCCACGTGGTGAACTGTACCCCGTTCTCATTCATATTTAGTACACAGAGATTTAGTGGTGGTGGGAGACTAATGGGCACAAACACATACTGAGTTATTTGATGACAAGGAAATTTTATATGTAGATGAGAAAGCTCAGAGTCATCACATATAAAAATATACGTAAAGTAATATATTTATATGGTGCTTTGTAATTTTCAGATGATGTATTCATCAGGTTGGATTCACACAATACCTAGGATGAGAGAAGCAGGCGTTACTCCATTTTCCAGACAAGGAAACTGAGGCTCAGAGGGCCAAGAACTCTCTACCTAGTAAGTATGTGATCTACATTTTCTGAGTCTCAGGTGTTCTTAGAATTTATTTTAAGGCTTTGTTTGGACCAGCTCATTTTCTTGTTTTAAGAGAGGTAGAACTGTATCCATTTGCCTACATAGACAAGCAAATTAATAACGAGCTTGGCAGAATCTCCCTTGGCAGGAATGGATGTAGCGAGCTCTAACACATGGTGTTCGAGGGCCATGGCAGAGCAGCCGCCCCAGATTAGCCCTGATGGGCTCTGCTGGGGAGAGGCAGTCACTGGCACAGCTCATGGGATGCATTCTTTCTCAATTTAAAAACCATATAAAATAACCCAAAGAATTGTGTCCCCTCTGATCCTTGCACATGCACGCTGTGCTGCAATGAGAAGCCAGACGAGTCAGCCCTGTTCGGAAATGCCTTTGGGAAAGTATCAGAGGGCTGTGATTCTTTGGGCCAAGCATGGCTGCCCCAGTGACCAGTCAGAACAGATTCCGGGGTGCATGTCGTCGACCTGACTCCATGGCACTTGTGTTCTGTAATGGATATCACAGAGAAGGGAAACAGTGGGGTGGGGGGGTCATTTGGGGACTAGAAATGTCAGATCAGATAGCCCCAAGTGGAAGTGCTTCTTACAGAGTGGAACAGTTTGGGTGGGCATGAAGACTGCTCTCCAGGCGTCACACATAAAGATGGAAATTGTCCCCAGGAAATGTTAAGGTCCAGCTATGCTGGCTGGGTCTGAAGGACATCAGAGTCGGACCTCTGCCTCCTACCGCCATTTCCTTTTTCTGTATTTTTGGTTACGTGCCTCCTCTCTACGGCTTAAAGTTCAGAACATAATCTAGACTAGTGATTCACTTTGGCTAGTTGAACACAGAACCCAGTTTCCTGGAGTGAAATCAGGAACGGCAGCTCCTTTCTGAGAATGGCTTATTTAGGGACTCGAGCCCTGTTTGTCTTCAGGACCATGCTGCCGACGTTCTTCGTCTGCCCACCAGTCACCACTGGGGAAGGATCTGTGCCAGGGGCTGCGCTGGCACCATGGGGACAAAAGGTGGACGAGAGCAGCCGTCTGGACCTCTGTGGGTTTGCAGTCCAGCAGGAGGACACACATGGGACTCAGGCTGTCATGACGAGGGCTGTCAGGGGCTGAGTCCAGTGCAGAGACTCCTATGGAGAATAGGGGAAGAAAGGTCCAGTGATGTGGAATTTGAAAGAATAGGAAAAGGGCGACAATCTGAAGACTGGGGAGGAATTTTAATTCAAGGAGTGATCAAAAAGGGTGGAGCCCATTCCCAGGAGCAGTAAGTTTTCCTGTTTGACTAGCTCAAGGGTCTAAGGAAGGAAACAGTGAGACACGAGAGGGATGGGTAAGCTGGAGCCAGGCTGTGGATGGGTTCAGGTCTCAGGCTGAGGAACTTGGACAGGCAGTGGGGAGTTAATGAAGGACTTTTTGCTGAAGGCAGGTGCAAACAAGTCTGTGCTTTATAATGATGAGTCTAACTGGTATATCGGATGGATTGAAATGGAGAAATGCTGTGTGAGAGAGACCAATTAAGTGGGAGGCCATTGCAATAAACCAGATGAAAGCTCACGTGGGCTGAGCTAAGACAGGTGATGCATAGACTGTGAGCCACTCGGAAATGAACATCAGCAGGCCTTGGAGACTGATTAGATGTGGGTGAGGAGGGAGAAGTGTCACTGATGAGCCAGAAGAGGCCATGTAGGAGGAGGAGCATGAAAGACACAGGAATTTCAGCAGGGGACATGTATTTGTTTGCTAGGGCTGCCATAACGAAATGCCACAGACTTAGTGGCTTAAACAACAGCAATTCATTTTCTCATAATTCTGGAAGCTAGAAGTCCAAGACCAAGGTGTCGAGCAGGTCTGGTTTCTCCCAAGGCCTCTCTCTTTGGCTTGTAGATGACTGCCTTCTCTCCATGTCCTCACGTGGTCTTTCCTCTGTGCACGCATGCCTGGTGTCTCTCTGTGTCTCCAATTTCCTCACCTTATAAGGACACCAGTCAGATTGGATTAGGGCTCACCCTCACAGCCTCCTTTTAACTTAATCACCTTTTAAAAGGCCCCATCTCCAAAAAGTCACATTCTGAGGTAGGGCTCCAACAAACAAATTTTGGGAGGACAGAATTCAGCTCATGACAAGACACGTAGAGTTTGAGGAGCCTTTGGACGTCCCAGAGAAGACGTCTCATAGATAGTTTGCAGCATCAGTTGGACCTCAGGGGAGGGGTCAGGGCTGGGGATGGAGGGGTAAGCCGATGAATCATGAGCTGAGGTCTGGGGAGAAGAAGAGAAGAAGAGCTCACTCTGGGGTCATGATGGTAAAGAGACTAATAAAAGAGTAATAGCTGCCATGTGCTGAGTTTTCTGTGTATCAGCACTGGGCTAGGCCCTTTGCATGCTTGGAACAACGACTCTATGAAAGAGTGATTATCATCATTGTTGTTGTTGTTGTTATCATTTACCTTTATTTTATAGAAGAGAAGGTTGGAAAGGGGAAGTGATTTTCTAAGGTCTGATAGCTCATAGGTAGCAAATCCAGAATATAAAATTCAAGTGTGTCTGAATTTGACGATTTGTGCCTGAATGTCTCCAGGGAGAGCAGGTAGGAGAAAATACAGAAGAAAGTCAAGGGCAGAATCCATATTTTCCGGGGAGGCAGAGGAGGAAGAGCAGGGCAGAGGCACAGTGAGAGGATAGCCAGAAGACGGAAAAGCCAGCAAGGACTGCGAAGGTAGTTGCGGGGGCATAGCCAACACTGCCAAGTGCGGCAGCAGGATGAGAAGCGACAGATGCCTGTGGGCTGGGGACGGGGAGGCCGCTTCAGGACCTTTGTGAGAGCTGTCTCCTGGTGAGTTGGAGGCAGATGACAGATGGCAGTGTGTTGAGGAGAGAATGGGAAGTGAGAAGAGGAGGTGGCAAGCCTTGTCATCTTGTTAAAGAACGGGAGAGAAAGAGCTCTGGTGGAAGGAGGAGAATCAAGGGAAATATATTTCTATAATGGGACAGAAAGATTTTAAAATATTGGCAAGTAGAGAGGGGGGATACACCTTCTGAAGACAGGAGAGAGGAAATCATTTAATGAGCAAGGCTCTGGCAGAAGTGGGGTAGCAGGGAGGGACTTCAGGTTGAAAATGGCTTTAAAAAGGAAGGGGCACTCTTCCTCTGAGACAACAGGGATTAATTAAGGATGGGTAAGGACATGGAGGAGCCAGGAGGTTATCTGGCTTGGAACAAGACATGAAAATAAATAGAAGTATCTGAAGGGCATTTCCACCAAGAATGATGAGTTCCTGAACCACAAGCTCCGTCAATCGAGAGATGGGTTTCTTTTCTCAGTCTAAGGCTTGGGCTGGCCCTGAAACTAGGGCACAGGTGAGCCTGAGAGTGGACCCAAATTGCTTCAGTTGAAGGAATTATTGGGCTGACCAGGATCAATAAATATTCGAATGTAGGCATTGAGAAACATTTCCAATCAGCTAATATTTACAGAATGACCTCCACGTGCAAAGTGTGATAAATTCTTCGGAGACTGGTTTTACAAGGGTTCCTCAGCTTGTCTTCATGTGTAAATTAATCCCATCCTTAGCCTTTGACATACACAGGAGCAAATGGAGAATCTGAGTTGGGAATGGTTCCATGCTGGTCCCTAACCTTCTCAACATTATCTTTATAGATGTTTGTGATTTGTTAGAGTTGGCCTGAGTAATAAGCATATCATACAATAAAGGGACTCAGCCTCTAGCGATCTGGCTTGGCAACACCAGAGCCAATTAATTAGAAGGTAATTTAATAACACTGCTTTTAAATCGTCCGTATGATGTAACGGAAGATCCTGGGCTTTTAGAAGTGATAAGCATTGTCTGGGGAAAATGCAGCTATGAGTGTATTTGACAGTGTGGGAGTGAGAAGCACTCAGCTGTTCTATAAACCTCTCCCAGGCTCCCACAGGAGAGAGCAGTCCCCAGTGGTTGTTCTGGTCACGTTTGGGTGCTTGCCCTGTGAACAGCGAGAATGGTCAATTTCCTCCCGGGGAATCTCCTGTTGGTGGCAGGAGAGCTTGGCTTAAGTGCCCAGATCTCATATGAGGTGGACATTGAGATGGTGGAAAGCAGAGGAAGGTTTGCCCCGATGCTGCAGAGCCTCGTGGATGACATCAAAAAACAAAAGGGAGTGTGGCCAAGGCTGTCACCGCTTTCCCCAGGGGCTGGCACTGGCTCGCTGGTATTTGCCTCCTTGAGGGCCTTGGAGAATTGGCTGCTTAAGCATGTGAAGCACATGAGTGCTGTGAAACTTGGCTCCAGGATTTCTGGGTCTGGTGTTCCAGGCTGGGCCATGCTTTACACAGGGAAGCCTTCACAGCTCAGACCTGAGCTTCCGGAGGCAGCCAACGCACTTCCCTCACCTGCAGTCTCCACACCCTTTGGCATTTTAAAGTAAGCATTTGTTTTAAAATGGCACGTGATACAACATGAATTTCAAGAAAATTCAGCAAGGTTCCTCTGGGAGACAGTGGGGAATGCAGGTGCCTGGGAAACACGCTCCAAAGTGAGATCCCTCAAGGCCACTTAACTGAACGTAGAATACAGAGTTTACAAGTCAGGTTCTGTGTTTTTAAAGGAACGACAATAGAAACACTGGCCTAGAGGAGATATTTAGAGGCCATTTAGTCTCTCCCCAGTGAAAAAGAAGAAGAAATACATTGCACACTCCTCTTACCCCTCATGGCAGCTAGCCTAGGGCCTGGGCAGAGGAGGAGCTCTGTCAGGGTTTGCTGAATGAATGAGTGAGTGAATGAACCTCTCTCCACTTCTCTCTTTCACACACATGAGCTCACTGAGCTGTGTGCATTGACTACTTAGCAAATATTTTTGAAGCGGCTTACATTAAGAAATACAGGTTCAATATATCTGAAAGACATTTAAATGAAAATTAAAACGCTTAAATGAAAATTAAAACGCTAAAGCCAATTAATATAGGGTGGGATGGGGTGGTGCCATGGGATGGCTCATTATACCAGAAACTAGAACTCAAGAATGCTGCTAATATTGAATGCAAAATACTCTCTGAGTTTCCTATCAGTCAAAGCAAAGAAGAAAAAAGATGGATTCATGAGTTCTTATTTTTAAAAAGCATGCCATTTCACAGAGAGAAATTTCCTGAGTGCTGAGGAGAATTTGTTGTATGAGTTGTTATGTAACAACCAGCTATAAATATGGCTGTTTTTTCCACATTGATTCTTAATAAAAATGGTGAACGTGATCTGAAGTCACGTTGATGTGAAGGAATTCTAAAGGGACTTGGTATGTCTGGCTGTGGAAGTCCTTGGTGGTCTGACTTGAAGGAACAACTGGCTGAGTTTAGCTGGCGTTTCTTCTCAGGTCCTCACCTGGGCTGCCAGGAGGTCTCAATGCCCGTGATGAGTAGAAAGCACAATTAGGGATGCTCACTTCACTCAAATGCAGGGATGGGGGAGGACAGAAACTGAGCAGTGTCACTGGTATCTTGAAATACTACACGTTAAAACAAACATGGACATATTATGATGTATGGTATATAACCAAAAAATTACAACAATACTTTTATGATGAAATCTCTGAAGAAATTTCTTTTCTTAACAGGCCACTTCAGGCTTCTGATACCTACCTTTATTCTCTGCTGACACTGGGAATGATTTGATGGCAAGATCTGACAACCCTTTCAAATATGTTATTTTGCCTGAGCTTTTAATAGGAGCTGTATGGTTGACAATTGAAAGTTGGTGTTCCCATAAGTATTTGAAGGGCAGACATCGTAGACTGAGAAAGGATGCCCATGCCCTTGTCCCAGGCAGACAGGCAGGAAAAAGGAGATTTTGTTGATAAATGAATGCATCCCCTGTCGTTGTTTCTGAGCAAAGAAGCTTTCTTCCAGCCAACACACAAATGCTGGCACACTTGGACATGCCAAGATTGAGGAAGAGAAAAGCTGTGAGTTATGGGTGCTAGTCTAGTTTAAAATCTATGTGGTTCAGCGAAGGGTTTGCTTCTGCCTGGGATACTCTTTACTGTCATTTTAATCTTCAGATTAAAAATGAGTCTTTACATTTAATTACTTTGAGCTGTTGCCAGGGTTGAGGAGCAGCACTAGGGTTTCAAGCAGGGCAGAGGCTCCCTCTGTTTGGTGTGGGGAAAAATTCCATTCAAATCAGGGACACGGGGCCGCAGACTCTGCTGCTTTCTGTCACTGTGGCAGTCCCACAGTTTCATGACTGTTTGGTTCAGGATGTTCTCAGTATCCCTGCCCCAGGCTTGCTGATGGTGAGATCTTTGGAAAAACGTCTCTTCCATATTCAAAACTCTCCACTGGTTTTCCCTCACACACTTGGAATACAACCCACAGCCTTGACCATGGTCCACAAGGCCCCACCGGGCTTGGCTCATGGCCACCTGTCTGCTCCCTTTGCCACCCGCTCCTGGTTGGCCCCTCTCCAGCCACAGTGGCCAGTGTTCCTCAGATGGGCCAGATTCACTCCCCTTCTGGCTCTCCTCTCCCCCTGGAGCACGCTTCCCCAGCTGTCACCACGTCTCAGTCCCTCACCCTCAAGGATCTTCTCGATTTTCACCTCCTCACTGTACCTTTCCCTCATCTCTATAACCTCACCAAGCCTTTTCTTCTTCTTCTTCAAGGCAAAATCACAGTGTTAACTGTTTGATGATTGGTTTGTTGTCTCTCTTTCCTCTCTAGAATGTAAACTCTGTAAGGGCAGGGAATTTCGTTCTTCTGTTCACTGTTATATTCCCATTCTCTAGAACAGTACCTGCCCAGAGTATGTGCTCAATCTTTTTTTGGAAAGAATAAGTCAATACTTCATAACTTTGTTTGCCTGTGGATGAAAAAAGCCTGAAAGAGGCCATTGCATGAAGATGGGTGGCCTGTGGCTGGTGTTATGTGACTAGAAACATTTGTGTGGTGAGGAGAGGCAAGGAAAAATGAACTGAAATAATTTTTACCCTCCTCCCGTGGGAGAAAGTTTTGGGGAATCAGGAAGGAGAACAATAGAAATGTAACATGGTAGAGCTAAAAGAACCTCAGGAAATGGTTTCTGGACTTTTCGTCAACAAAGACCTCTTTTTAAATTTCTTTCATGTATTTTGTCAGATCCTCCTACCAAGACCCCATACTTTTTCAATAACAGTTCATTGATTTTCTCAATCGTGTTAATTAAAGTCATATGTAATGTCAGTTACAACATCAGATCAAAATTAAAATAATCAGGGTAATTATGTGACGCTGAGATAACTCCTTCTGAAAGCAAAGGCAAGGCTTGTGCAGCCTCAGCTCCAACCATTAGATGCTCTCCACTGGACCCGCCGAAATTTTGAAATTGGCTCAAGGGCCCCCATTAGCATCTAAAATACTGTGACTTGCCCAAGGTCATAGCAAGTCATTGGCACTGTTATTAGACTGGAATCCTGGCGATGTGGCCCCATGCTGGGGCCCTGGAGTAGTATACGCACAGTTGCCCACGGAGTCTATGCACTCTCAGGTCTGTTCAAGTTAGTCACCTAGAGGCCAACGGTAACAATAGCTATTATTGATAAACATGTACTGTGTCTGTGCTGAGTGGTTTTCCTAAATTTGATATAATTCTAAAAATAACCTTTATAATAAATATCATTACCCTTATTTTACTAAAGAAGAAGGGGTAGGGAGAGGTTCAGTAACTTGCTCAGGAGCTCACAGCTGGTGAGTGGCAGAGTCAGGATTGAACCCTGGTTTTTCTGCTTCAAAGCCCACATTCTTGGTTATACACCGCTGCTGTTATACCCTGTGCCAGGTTCTTGTACATGACTCGTCTATTGAGAGATTGTGCTTTGGAGAGGTGATCGCTTTTAATTATTTCAGTGACAGAACCCTCCCGCGAGTAGGTAGGTAACAAAAAGCACCGCCTCTTTAGTTCACTGCTCTCTGAGCCCCAGGGAGGAGAGTGCAGGAAAAATGTCTGCGAAGGTGGGCGGAGCAGGATGACCTCTCAAACTCGAGTTATTTCTATAGATACCCAACCTCTTAAGATTCCGCAGCTTCTCTGTCTCCCTCCTTAGTTCATCCTCATGTGTCACCATACCCTGGGAGTCTCTCTAGCTGAGAGTCACATTTCCTGGCTCTTCTTAAGGACTGTACAGTCTTCTCTTTGGTATAAGTTGCCTCTCTGAGCCTTGGCAGATGGAGAGCATCTCATGCAGTGGTCACAGTGTTTAGAAGCTGTAAAGGTCGTGTCTATTGCCTAATGAATATTTGGTTTCTGATGATGGACTTGTGACACTTATCATATGAATACTAATTACTGTGATTTCTCACTGGCTGCCTTACTTAGGAGCTGATGTTCCAGAAAGTTCCTGCTGGGTGGAAGACACAGAACCACATCTGGCATTGAAATGTTAAAAGGAAACAGTACACTTTGTTCTCTTGGCGAGCTCCCATTGAACTGACAAATCGGTTGAGCTGGAGAAGCTTTGTTTAAGTAAGGAATAAGGAATGATTTAATTCATGTGACAGTCTAAATATGATAGTTCCAAGATGGGCTGGGAGGGGTGTCTGACCGCTTTTCTCTGAAGGAGGGAAGAAGTGCAGCTTGGTAGGAAAAGCATGAACTTTACAAGCAAAAAGACGTGAATTTTTAATTCCAGTGTCACTGTTCGTATTATTATTGCCGTTGTAAGTAATTGTAACAGAAATAGTTTACCTTGCACGTGTAGGCAGTATTCTAGATGCTTGCCTGGATTACCTTATTTAATCACCACAGCGGTCCTATGATGTGTTATCAAGAGGGATTATCGGTCATTTCTATTTCACAAATGAGAGGATTGAGGCTGAGAGAGTGAATCAGTCAAGGGCCTGGCAGGAAGCAGAATTGAATTCAGATGGTTCCAATACGGAGCCTTTAATGAAAAGACTCCTTACAGAGGAGGGTAGGGATATGGGAACCAACGAAGGCCATGGAGGCACGGAGACTGCAGCCTTGGTAAACCACTACCCCCCCCCAGAGCTGAAGGGGCAAGAGGAGGAAGCAGGGAGCGTCGTCTGGTGGGAGCTGATGTCACAGGGGGATGCTGCGACAGCCAGAAATGTGGCACCACGTCCAGGAGGAAGTGGAGAAGAGCACCTCAGCCTCCCTCCCTCCTCCCCTCTGATCTCCTGTCTGTGCCTCTTGCTGACTAAACCCAAGGCAAAGCCAGAGGGAAGGGAGACTGATGAAGCTTTGCAGATCACCCTTTCAGGGCACGAGCAGATTAGAGGATGAAGAGAGTGGGTTGAGGGTTGGACACTCTGAAGAAACGGGATTCAGTTTGAATTCCGTGTGGATGTTGACACCAACTATGCCATACATACACTAAGAGGGAAGAAAAGGTGTAACTCACAGAACGAGGCTTTCTGGGAGCACATGGTGGCTCCCAGGCAGGTCTGAAAATGGCGTCAGAGAGCGGTGAAAGGCGACTGGCTTGGTATTTTTATGGTGGGTAGGGGGTGGGGCCAGAGGGAGGGTTCCCATGCATGGTTTCAACGTCTAGGCAGTGCCAAATGAGGGAGCGCCCAGGCTTCCTAGTCATCTTGCCCAGAGGTGGGGCTGAAGGAGGAGAGGGAGAGGTGAGTCTTACAAGCTCAGACTCTATTATAAAGTGTCAAGTGGAGAGGAACCAGCAGAGTGAGGTTCAGCGTGGTGCCCCAGATCACTTAACTATCAAGTGAGGGAGCTGAGTTTCCAACCCAGGTCAGTCTTGGGCCAAAACTCATGCTTTAACTACCACATCAACTGGCTTTGTTACCTTGAGCAAATTACTTAAGCTCTCTAAACTTTGGTCTTCTCATCCATAAAATGGAAGTGTCATCTCTGTGTCTGGCATGGAGCAGGTGTTCCATTTATGGTGGTTATTGTTGCCCCTTTGTTTCTGCTGAGGTGGTTGTTGGTGCTATTTCCTTCTCCCATCTTGCCTGTCTCCATCAGGGCTGGATACCCTGCTGTTCTGACGTCTCTTTGTGAAAAGGCTGGCACAGATTTTGCTTCCATTTCCCCAAGGAGCATATCCTTGGGCACCAAACTTTACCTCTTTCTCAAGACAAGGTTGAGAAGACTCACCTTGCCAAGTGAACCAACAGACAACTTTAACATCCATCTCCCTGATGCGCTTCAGACGGGAAGCCACAAAGCTTCCATCATCCAGGCGCTGCAGCAATGTGATTGAGGAGCTAAGAAGTGAATTCAGCCTTTCTCACTCTACCCTTGGCTATTGACTTTGGAATATCGTCTTTCTAAGATGCTAGGTAAGAAAAGGTGTGAGATGGCATTTTTTCCCCAGTGATCCTTAAATGTCATGTGGTTCCAGAATCTTCTATTTCTCTAACACTATTCCAGCTAACTCACCCCATGGGCTATGAGGTGTTTTGCACAGTCTCCCCTTAATTTTCCTTTGCATTAAAGACTGCAACAAATGCATTAAAGACTGATTTTTGAACCAGTGGCACACCAACTAAGCCACCAATGGCTTATGTGTTTTTCTTTTAAAAATGAGGCCAAGAAGATTACTTATAAAAGAAGGGGTGTTTCAGAAAGAATTTTGCTAGCAGCCATCTTTTCACATGTGGGAACTGAAATCACTCCTGAAAAATTCCCAGTGCCTAGACTGCATGCATGTGAACAGTAGGTCATCCAGTGTGGACACCAACCCACAGCCTGGAGCTGGGGAGGTCCTGGGCCGCAGATGCCCATTCTTCTAGCCAAGGGGATGGGATGTGAGGCAAACAACCCCTCAGAAAACTGTGACAGGAACTTTTCTGGGAATTTCAAAAAGCATTATTTAAAAAAAAATCCTGGCATATGTCCTTCAGCCAGCAGTCCTGTTGTGGATGAGAACAGATGCTACCCCGGCTGAGTAAAAGGCACAACATGAGTCTTTTTCTTTCTGCCTTTTAAACCAGAAAACACCATCCAATGCAGGCCAAAACAAGACAGGTGGCATCCATTGGCATTGCAAATGAGGTACTGAGATAATAGACTGGGGATCCACCGTGGCCTGCCTCGGGGAGTCACTCCCGGTCAGAGGGCCTGTTGTGTTTCTCTCCTAATGAGCAGACTCCATAAAATGTGCAACTCCTGATGCCACTTTGATTCCCTAAATTGTATTAATTGTTCTTTTGTGTGGTCTTCTTTGCCCAATTTGCTTTTGATGAACCCCGAGTGCTCCTCATGACTGGACAGGGCTGCCTCTCCCAGAGACCCTGGGCTTTCTGTGAAGCAACCAGGGGAGAAGTGGTTCTGTGTGGGCTGATTCCCAGAGTCTGGGAGGTTCTGAGAGTACTCGTGTCGCCTCCTTGGCACGACCCCTCAGTGTAGAGGAATCTTGAGAGTCGGGGGAGGAGTGTTGGGGTTTACAGGTGAAGAAAGCTGGAGAATCTTCACCTCCGCATGACTGGAAAAGACAGAGCTGTGTGGCAGGGTAAGTGGGTGGTGGGCCTTTCCTCCCCTCTGTCAGGGTCCATCCTCTTCCTCTCTCCCATCTTAGGGTGATGCTCACAGCAGCCCCTGTTGTTCCGTCCTCCTGGCCCCTCACTTCATGCACAGTGGGGTGGGGGGAGTTGGGAGTTGGGGACAAGATCCATGTTTCAGATTTCCGCCCTTTCACACTGTTTCTCATCTTTACACACACACACCCTGACAGCAATACACCCAAATTTACTGGCACTCTGGGCTCCGTGAGGGGTTCCTCCATTGGAGGAGAGCTCTGAATACAGCATTAATGCCTCCTAACGGTGTGGTCTACTTTCTAGCTCGGGTAATGGTAACTTTGGTATTTTCACAGCATCTTCTGTGCTCATAACTGAAGCGAGGGGGCGGGGTTTCAGTCATCATGAAAGAGCTGGTTTTGGAACTGTTTAGGAGCAGGGAGTAACTTTCTATTTTTCAAAGCCCCTCAGATTAAGCCACAAAAACCCAGCATTACGCAGAGCGGCCCCCTGGAAGAACAGAGTTGATGTGTATCAAGAGGCCCTAAGTATTCACATCTTTTGACCTAGTAGTTGCAACTGTAGGTGTCTATCCTGATGACGAAATGTTCAGAAATGCAGATAGAACTTTACGTGTAAAAGTGTTTACTGCAGTAGTGTTTTTCTAGCTGGGAAAACAATTATTCTAAGAGCTGGCAAATAATTCCTTTCCGAGAGAAAACTGCCCTGGCTTAGGGGCACAGCTTCTGGGGTAGTTATGGATATGAGGGCAAGGCTCTCTGGCGATGGACAGATGGACAAAAGGGGCCAGCCCCGTGGCTCAGCAGTTAAGTGCGCACGCTCCGCTATTGGTGGCCCGGGTTTGGATCCTGGGCGCACACTGACGCACCGCTTGTCCGGCCATGCTGAGGCCGCGTCCCACATACAGCAACTAGAAGGATGTGCGACTACGACATACAACTATCTACTGGGGCTTTGGGGAGAAAAATGGAAAAAAAAAAAACCTCCCAGATGGACAAAAGGATAACTAGATCTCTCTGCCTATGGTGCTTATGGGAATCTGGGGATTAGGAAAGGTTGACAACAGAACAGAGGAAGGCAGGAAGGGAGAATGTGGAACAGAGCATCTGGAAGCGGGTGGCCGAGGAGCTCTATAGAAATGTCTGGGCTTCTGGGTAGGTTGAATGAGTGGGTTGCCTGCAGGCACCTATCTGTATGAGTTTATTTGAATGCGCGACAGAGAAAGGAAAAAGGAGACAAGCTGGGCAGGGAAGACAGAGTGGGATCCACCTGGTCCTTTGGCAGAGCTCTAAGGCCCAAGCAGAGAGGTTGTTTTCACAGAGGAACTCGAGGGCCTGCTACTCAAAGTGCGGTGCTGGGCCCTGCAGCATCAGCCTCACCTGGGAGCACGTAGACCCAGCGAGACCTTGAGACCTCGTGAATGGAGACCAGCATTGTAACACGATCCAGTGATGTGTGTACACAGTGAAGTTTGGGGAGTGCTGCCCTGGGAGACCCAGGTATCCAAGAACATCTCCGAGTGAGAAAGAGCAGCTTCCCCCCCACCCCCCGTCTGCCGAGCACTGCCTGGGCTGGGAACAGAGTGAGGAAGGGCACCAAGTGGGGTGGTGGATTCTCCTGGAGGGAGTGGCAGGGGGAGCATGAACCTCAAGCGAGTTTTCAGAGGGGGAAACCAGTGAAGAGGACTGAGAGAAAAGTGTGCACGGATTACTTGAGGACAAACATGAGATGTGCCGGGAAGTCTCAGAAGTCGCACTGAGGTTTGGAGAAAGGGCGGTCCTGTGTAGCGCACACGTCCTCTTTGGGTTGCACCATCAGCAGGACCACTGAAGGCCTTGGGAAGACCTGGCGGCATGTGCAGCTAGTGTGATCCTCACTCGGAGCAAAGTATACAGACAAGGAAATATTATATTGCCAACGATAGGAAGGAAATGAACCTTAATTTATCTGTGATTTCAGATTTTACTTTCATACGTTTTTGTACTTTGCAAATTTTCTGCAGTGACCATAGGTAAATATAAGTAGAAAAAATGCAACAAAATGTGACTAGTGCGTACTTCTGAGTGGTAATAGTGTGGATGTATCCCCCTGCTTCACATTTTTCTGTACTTTCCCAAGTTTCTCCGTGAACTGGTAATACATCTGTATGAGAAGGGAAACAAAAGAAGCATGAGATATGGACTCAGAAGACTTGTGTGGCAGGTGGACCCCTGCCCTGGAGAGCTGCGCATTCTCTAGTCACGTGACTTCGTCCAGCCTCTTCTTGCTCGTATGTCAACGGGATGCTGTCACAGACCCTAGGGGCTGTGGAGATAATGGGTGTAGAGGACGTTGTGAACGAGTAAGCGCTACAAAGATGTTAGGCCCGAGGCTGGCCTGGCGGGGTCACGGAGAGTCCTTCCTTGGAGCTCTTCCCACTCCTCCCCTTGGCCCACACAGGGAGGTCAGTGGAGAGCGTCTGGCTTCAGGGAAAGCTTCCAGCCTCAGCAAGGGACTTTCCACTCCATAAACGAGTGGATATGCGGGACCAAAATTCTTCTTCCCCTTTGGCCAATTTGACTGAGATAGAATTCCCAAACTTTTCTTAACAAAATGCCACCTGCCATCTGCCAGGCAAGAGTAACTTCTCTCATTAATGCCACTAGAATTGGGCGATGCTGTTTTCTGTTGAGCCCTCATTGCCCAGCGTGACAGTGGCGTTCTTTAGGCAAGCTGTTTGGAACCTTGAACAGGTCTGAAATCCTAGTACGTATAACTAACAAACACATAGACTAGTCTATAAGGCCATTTCAACATACATGGAAGAAACTTCTTACACAGACTGGTGTGGAAAGGTGAGGAAAATTAGCCCTGAGCTAACCTCCGTTGCTAATCCTCCTCTTTTTGCTGAGGAATATTGGCTCTGAGCTAACATCTGTGCCCATCTTCCTCTGTTTTATATGTGGGACACCTGCCACAGCATGGCTTGATGAGCAGTGTGTAGGTCCCCACCCGGGATCTGAACCTGCAAACCCTGGGCCGCCAAAGTGGAGCGCACAAACTTAACCACTATGCCACCGGACAGGCCCCAGAAGCATTTTTGACTTGCAGTCTAGGGTGCTGCAATTCAACAATCAGGTTGATCAGAGAGCCCTCGTGTGCCTGGCTTTCTCCTAATATGGGTACAGATGTGATGTGGAAACCTGAAGGGCGCTGGCTTAGACGGAGGCTTGGAGACGGGTTCCTCACCTGGCAATCCAGTGTCTGATGACAATGCAAGAAACCTTGTGAGACCAAAGTCGCTACTCTAAAAGGCACCACTTTTAAGTTTTGCCAAATAGAGAAGATCTAGGGCAGGATCAGCTCCTCTCCCGGTTTTAGGAAGATTTCTTATTTGCAGATGTCGGATGTCAGGCCTTTTGTTAGGCTAGGACTGTAGCCCAGCTCTCTGACTTGTTTCTTAATGGCCTTGATTCCTCGTCAAATACAAGTGAGGCCATTTGTTGACTTATTTGCCCTTGTGTGTGTCATCGGCTTTGACAGATGGTAGTCAATGTGGTGGTCAACAAATATTGACTGGGCCAGCTCTCCCTGGGGGCTGGCCAGGCAGGTCTCTTCCCTACTCTGTCTCTGTGGCTGTTTCATGGGGCTCAGCTGGGCAGAGACTCAGAGAGGCAGCTGGCGAGGAGGGGCCTGCCAGGTGGTGGGAAAGAGACCAGAGATCCTTGTTGGCACACAGACAGCCCATTGGCTCCCTAACCATCAAGGTGAGGAGGGCAAGACAGCCTTTCCTTCCTTCTCTACATCCTGTCCTTCAGGCTGCATGCTGCCCTGTCACCACTTGTTTTCCCCTTCCAGGATGTATTTGGTGTTAATTTTGGCTAGTTTGCGTCTGAATTAAAAAAGGAAGTCGGTTTGTGATAGAAGGCACACAGTGTAGTTTGCCACAGGTGAGCGCTGAAAGCTAGACTCTGGCCTTCTGCAACTTGAGGAGAAAAGTCTGGTGCATAAGAAAAGATCATACAAAAAATAATACTAGCTATATTTTTAGTGACTGTCATTTTCTAGACATTGAGATGGGTGCTTTCTATGTAAATTTTTGAGAATCTAATGTAGCAGAATATGCAAATATGACTACATTATTTATTTCTGCTGCTCAGAAGAAGCAAGCTCTTCATTCCTCGGGGACAGGAGGCCGCTACTGCTCTTCCAAAGGCTGAGCCTTCTTTCCCTTAGGAAAAATAAACCAGCTCTTTGGTGGCGATGGGCCATTGGCTTCATAAATCAGCCAGCACTTTTTCCCTAGAGCCACTAAACCTCCTCCCGAAACCAAAGGGTAGAAAGATAGCCTTTTTCTTTCTAAGGGTTGAGAAGGAAAGGCTCAAGGCAGAGGAAAGTGGAGTTCTCCAGGAGTCAGGATAAGGACAGAGGCCTGGTTGGTGCCTTCCAAGAGTGGCAAAACTTGAGCCCGTGTGCGCCCAGCACTCTAGAAGTTGCTGGAGCTTGGAAGGAAATGCCTCAGGGTTGCATCTGGCAGCTGGAATCCAAAAGCAGTGAGTCCCCAAGGCCAGCCAGGCGTGAAGGGAGTGTGGCCACCTGACAAGACTGTGCGAGTTGGCAAGAAGCACCTTGGGGTGATCTCAGTAGACTGATAATCTGAAGCCTCTCCCCCCAACTTCCTTGATTATTCCTGGATTACCAGGTTGAAGTAAACATGTCGCAAAAACATGACAGATACTAGACTGCTCATGACACTGGTGAGTGGAGAGTTAGATCTGGATTTGACGTGATTTAGGAAAAAGTAAAACAACAACAACAACAAAAACCCATGGCAGCCCAAAACAGGCAAACTAAACTCTACATTTCGGAATCAATACATAGGTGGTAAAACTATAAGGAAAAACAAAAGGATAATTATGAGGAAAGTCATATGTGAGGGAGGGTAAGGTGTAGGCGGTAGCCTTCTGAGTAGGACTGCAAGACAAAATACAGGACGTCCAGTTAAATTTAATTTTCAAATAAACAATAAATAGTATTTTAGTAAAAGTATTTCCCAAATGTTGCATAGGACAAACTTATACTTAAAAAAAAATCATTTATTGTTTATCTGAAACTCAATTCTTGTACTTTCACTAGGTGTGTCTGGCCACCCCCCTTCTAAGGTGCTGGAGATGGCCTGATTCCCGACCGCGGCTACTCTGTTGTTCGACTGTGGGGGTTCACTTTGTTATTCTTTTGAAAGGTACAGATATGTTATATATGCTCTTCTGCATGTGTTATCTTTCATAATAAATTTTTGTTTAAATGCTCTTGCTCCTCAGCTATTGTGGAACAATTTGAACCAATTACAAAAACATCATTTTATTTACTCTGTCCTATCCCGTCCCTCCCCACCCCCAAATGTTGTAAGGAATGTACTCATATCCCGTTATAGACGAGGCAACTGAGGCTCATTAAATACCTTGTCCAAGGTCGCAGAGCTGGTAAGGGGTAGACCCAAGCTTGAACCTGTGTGTGTCAGACCCCAAACTCTGTGCTTCTAACCACAGCGAAATGCTTGTGTTATTCAACCAAAGCAACATAGAACAGAATCTCCTGCGGCTCACAGGGAACTTGTAAACACACTTGTGCTTGGAGCAAGGGATGGTCACGTCACTCTGACAATGGGGTCAAGAGAAAAAGTTTTATAAAAGAGAATAGAAGGCATCAGCAGATACCAACACTGAGATGGCACATCTGTTGGAATTGTCTAACAAGGATTTTAAAGCAGCTATCATAAAAATGCTTTGACAAGCAGTTATGAACATGCTTGAAATAATGAAAAAATAGAAAGTCTCAGCAAAAAAAAAAAAAAAGATACAAAGAAGAACGAAGTGAAAACTTTAGAAGCCAAAAATACAATAATGATATAAAAAACTTAGTGGGGCTCACCAGCAGAATGGAAAGGACAGAGAAAGGGATCCATAAACTTGAAGACAGGACAGTGGGAATTACCCAATCTGAGCAACAATGAAAATATAGACTAAAAAGGTAAAAATGAACAGAACCTTTCAGGGACCTGTGAGACTGTAACAAAGGATCTGACATTCATGTCATCAGAGTCTCAGAGAAGAGAAAGAGAGTGGGGCTGAAAAAGTACTCAAAAAAATAATGGCTGAAAACTTCCCCAATATGGCAAAAACTGGAAACATATAGATGCAAGAAGCCGAGAGAATTTCAAACAGGATAGATCAAAGAAATCTATACCAAGACACGTAATCAAACATCAGAAAACTAAAGACAAAAAACAAAAAATCTTGAAAAGAGCAAGAGAGAAATGCCACTTTACCTCCAGAGGAAAAGCAGTTTGAGTGGCGTTGGATTCCTCATCAGAAACCGCAGAGGCCGGAAAGAAGTGGCACATTTTTCAAAAGCTGAAAGAAAATAACTGTCAGTTCTGAATTCTATGTCCTGTGCAATTTCCTTCAGGAAGGGAAATCAAGACATTCTTTTTTTTTTTTTTTTATAATTTTATTTATCTATTTTTCCCCCCAAAGCCCCAGTAGATAGTTGTATGTCATAGCTGCACATCCTTCTAGTTGCTGTATGTGGGACGCGGCCTCAGCATGGCCGGAGAAGCGGTGCGTCGGTGTGCGCCCGGATCCGACCCCGGGCTGCCAGCAGCGGAGCGTGGGCGCTTAACTGCTAAGCCACGGGGCCGGCCCCAAGACATTCTTAGATGAAGGAAAACTAGGAGAATTTGTCACTAGCAGACCTACCCTAAAAGCCTGGTTAAAAGAAGTTCTTGAAACGGAAAAGAAACGATGAAGGAAGCAACCTTGGAACATCTGGAAGGAAGAAAGAAAAGTGGAAAGAGCGAAAATATGAGTAAATACAATAGATTTTCCTTCTCTTCTTGTATTTTTCTTATATTATTTTTGTATATTGTTATTTCTTAAATTATATTTGTCAAAGCAAAAAGCACAACATTGCCTGATGTGGATTTCAAGGTATGTAGAGGAAATATATGAGACAATTGTATTGTAAATCATGGCACTGGGTGGGGACAAAGGGACTTAATGGGAGGTGAGATTTCTACCCTTCAGTCAAAGTTGTGAGGTGCTGGCACTGGCAGATCTTTGTGGTGACATGTGTCTTGATTGTGATGGTAGTTACAGAAATCTACACATGCATAACATACAGTAGAACCATACACCACATTGTACTAATGTCAGTTTCCTGGTTTTAATATTGCATTTTAGTTATGCAACATGTAAGCACTGGGAGAATTAGGTGAAGGGTACATGGGAACTCTTTGTCATTTCTTTGCAATTTCCTGTAAATCTGTGATGATTTCAAAATAAAAAGTTGAGATAGAGAGAATGTGCAGCGGGCTCCAATTGTCATGTTTTTCCAGTTGTAGTTGTTTGACTTTAGGGTGTCTAGGAAAAGCCCGAGTGGCTTTAAGACATCTGAGTTAAGTTCTGGCTGGATAGAAACGACAGTAATTGAATTGAGGCGTCTGTTGGTCAGCCTGAAATCAGACGATTTTGTGTCTGGAACACGTGTTGGTTTCCTGTGCCCTTTCAAGGGAATCATATTGATTTTCATTTACCAAGCCATATGTGGTCAGGACGTGGTTTTTTAGAGATGTCCCCTCTCCTTATGCATCAAAAGACATCGAGGGGCTAATTGAGAGGGTCACAAACACAGTTTTCCTAGGGAAGAACTATCACAAAATAGAAAGCCTCCTTCTTCAGAATTTCCCCCTCTTCCTTCATCCTCTTCCCCTGGGCTCACGGTCTGGTCTGTCCTGAGAATGCGCATACCATGTACACCCAGACCCTCTGCAAGTCCTCTCAGCTCTACCTCCACACTGATTTCAAATTTCCCCACTCCTTTCTTTCTCCATCGCCATCCTCCTTGTCCAAGTCATCTTCAATGCCTACGTGGATTACTTCAGTATTCTCTTCTTGGTCTCTTTCTTCCGACTTGCACCCTTAAAATCCATTCTCCATACATCAGTCCGGGTGACATTCTAACAATGTACATCAGATCATGTCACACCCCTGCTTAGCACCTCTAATACCTCCCCTTGTGCTTGGAATAAAATTTGCATTTATGACCATGGCTGCAGGATCCTGCATGACCCGGCCCCTGCCTATTTCTCTGACCTCATCTCAGTGATTCATGTTGTCTTAGGGCCACTGGCTGCTTTTCTGTTCCTTCACCATCCAAGCTGTTGCACACCTGATGGCCTCACACTCTCCCTGAGATGGGCTTCTTGCTGCTTTTTGTGCTGCTGGCTCTTTCTCATCCTTTGCATCATAGGTGAGAAGCCTTACATCCAAGTGGCTTTCTTTGACCCCTTGTCTAGAGCAGCTCCCACCTCATTGACTCCCTGGTACATCAGCCTATTTATTTTCTTTTAGCATTGATTGTACTTTCTAATGCTCCTGGGTGTCTTCTTGTTTATTGTCTGTCATTCTCCTAGAAAGGAGGCTCCATGAGGGCGGGGACCTTGCATTCCTATTCACTGTCAGAGCCCCAACTCAATACATATTTGTTGAAAAAGTGAAAGAATAAATGAATGAATGAAGAATTACAGGCTATCCGAGCTGCAGGGACCTTCTTGGCGACAAGAAGCCCCCCGGGGCCACTTGGAGGATGTTGAGGAGAGAAGATCACGACAGTAACCCGACATGTGGATGCAGCACGTTGGAGTTTATAGAACGTTTTGAATTGGAGTGCCTCCATTCAACATATGAGAAGCAGTGAGGTTCCTTAGGGTCACCTGGATGGCAGCAGGCAGGAGCCTGGAACCAGAGGGGACAGTTCAGCTTCTTAGCACACAGGCATCTGGCAGAGGGCTTCGGAACAAGTGTCCCCCTTGTTGCCAGCAGCTGTGTATCTTTCACTGTTTACCCAGCAGCAGGAGCTTCTGGTGGTCTGCCTCAGGCCCTGTCACCTGAATATGTAGCAAAGCTACGAAAGAGAAGTCCCCAGGGAGGGAAAAGACTTCAGGAAGCAGTGGCGACATGCCAGTGTGATGGGGAGAGAAGAGAGACAGAAGCAGGGAGGTAGATGGTGAATAAATAAATGGAAGCCTGTTGTAACTGAGCTGGTGTCCTGGGGGCTTCCGTTTGTCAAATCCTCAGCAGCAGTTCATCCGTTCCAGAAGCCCTCAGAGCAGGACCCGGTCTCTGTCCCCTTGAGAGCCTGCCGGTGCCTCTGCGGTCTCCCTTGGCGCTGAGAGCACAGAGAGCTGCACCCTGAGATGGGACTGCTCTGCTGCTGGACTGGGGCCTCCCATCCAGTCCTCTGATGCCTCTGTCTTTTTGAAAAGATTGAGATAATGATGGAAGAATTTCAAAAGCATCTCTTTGTTGTTGCTCTTCTCTTGTTTCCGAAGAGTCACAGTATTCAAGTCACACACACTCCCAGCTTCCCAAAGCATCCTTTTGAGTGAGAATCTTACCCCAGAAATTCCACTTGCATCTACCTTTAATCATGTGGCAAATTACCTTATTAACCACCAGGGAGTCGAATCTTGTTACTTAATTAAACCATCTTTCTTTTCTTCTTATTAAAACCACATGGGTTTTAACTTCTGTGTGGTTTTAGATTCTCTCCCCCTTCTTTGGATGTCTGTGTAATAATAGCTGCATAAAAGAATTTCTACTATTTTGTGTTGATGACTAAAGGGTTAGCAACATTAAATAAAAGGGGGGCTGTGGTGGAGATGGTCTGGATAGGCTCACGCTGGCCAGTGACATCATGCCACTTGGGTGGTATGAAAGTCTGAGATGTGTACCCTTCGCTTACTGCTTTCTCTCGCCAAAACATCTGGAATACAAAATCCTGTCATTAGACAGCCCACATGTTAGAAAAACAAAAGGACAGAAAAAAAAACTCAGTCTCCCCAAATGGCTGGATAAAGCCTCATTACTGCAAGTAGGAAATTAGACATTTAAGGTTATACTTCAAAGCAACTATTTTTATTACAAGAGGCTCAACATTTTGATTTATTGGGCAGCAGAATAAGATTGTGACAAATATTTCCACCTCAAAGAAAAGACAAATCAGGCCTCTAAGAAGTCATATATTAACCAGTTTAAAAATAAAGTTTGTTGCAACAACAGTTGTAATGATGAAAATTGTATGCTTCTCCCCATAGCCCCAAATACATGGCTGTTTTAGCACGCATGCCTAGAAGAAGGACTGGTTTAATCTTGTGGGAATTTTCTTCTTATCAAAGGGGAGTGCTAAAATTTTGTAAAACGAAACAGCTGGAATTGTTAGTAAGCCTGTGCTGCCTCTCCTCAGAGGTCCACACTGAGCAGGGCCTGTCTACGGTCCTATGCTTCAGTCTGAGCTGCGCCATTCAAGAGAGATGCTAAGAATGTAGGATGGGTTCTGAGGAATCTGTAGAGATAATTAAAGAATAAAACATGGGGTTTTGAGACATAGTTGAAGGAATTTAGAGTATTCAGCCTTGTTTAAAAAAAAACAAAAAACCAAAAAACCCACCCAGCTAGAGAATTAGGTTACCAACCACTTTAGGTAAAAAAAGCAGTATGTTGCTTTAAATGGTGACCACCATGACCCATCTCCATCTGGATGTGACTTTTTTTCCTGCAATATGGACAATTCTGATTAAGCCAGAGGAGGCTTCCGTGAGAGTGTGCATTATTGAATCTGGGAATGAGTTTCTCAGGCGGGCTGTAAGGTTGTCTTCTGTGCAGGTCTCTGAATAAAGCAGCACTTATCTGCCCAGGTGTGGTGACAGAACTGAGTGGAAAGAGCAGCAGCTGTGGTGTGAGGCTCATCGCTTGGCTTCTAGTCCCAGCTCCGCTACTAATGTGACTTCCGGCCAAAGCACGTAGCTTCTCTAGGTCTCGGTTTCCAACCCATAAAATGAGATTGGACTAGGTGATTTAAAAGACCTCATACAGGATGTTTTGATTCTGGGAGGAAGGCAGAATGACCATAGGAGAGCAGTGAGATCCTTCTTCATGTTGTTCTTATGACTCTACTACTTGGGAGGGAAGTGTGAGTATGTCTGCACAGGGATGTGTGGTGTGTGTGTGTGCACGCGTGGTTATGTTGGAGGGAGGGGAAGGGGACTCTATGCACCATAAGTATGTTCATAAAACTGTAGGTGTAATTCGAAATTATTTAAATTACTTTAGTCTTTAAATGCCAATGCAAAGGAATTCTAAAGGTGAATGTTTTGTAAACTGAATGATTACTACCACATGTATCTGTTTTGTAAGCAGGCCTTATCATTTGCTGCAATTCTGAAGACCATGTTGAGCTCCACAAATGTGCACATAAATTAACTTCTAGGATACTCCAGCACTGAGTGCTCCCACAGCCTATGCTAAGAACAGGGATAATGGAGCTTCAACAAAATGAGCCTGAAATGCTGCAGAGTTCTGACATACTTTTTGAATCATCAGAAGATAAATAATTCTTGCCCCATATCTTTTTTTTTAATTTAAACATGCTTTACTGAGTACTAACTCTTTGAACAATTAGGAAGCCCTCAATAAATTTTTATGGATTGATGAAACAGTATGGGAGATAAATTTCTATTAACTAGAAAATTGGACTTAATAGACCATTCCAGTCTCTCACACCTTGTGCCAATGGCCCACCCTCTTGTTATTGTGGGAAGTGAGGGAGAGCAGGCAGGAAAGCCCCCTGAAAACCACTGGGCTGATGGACATGCAGGCAGCTTGTGGTAAAACATTGCCCTGGGAGCACCTCGTAAATCAAAACTGGTCTTCCGAGTTAGCCAGATGAGCCAAGCTCACAGTGAGACTTGGAGAGACAGGGTCCTCGTGAGTGGGGAGAGCAGAGGAAGCCGGCGTGGTGCTGTTGGGCCCTCCGATGACGCCCCCAAACTCATCACCTGACACTTACGGGGCTCCCAGCTTGGGACTTCAAAACATTTGGAAAATGTTCATAAACATGTTCAGAATCCCATGGTGTAAGTAAAACATTTTTATAAGATTATAAAATAAAGAAAACTGGCACACGTTTTGTTTGCACAAGTGTGCTGGTGATTTCTTTTCCTAAGGTGAGGGACTCTTAAACAAGTCTTAGTAATTGCTCTTAGGGAATTTGGCCTCTTAATTTTTGAAAACACGATAAAATCATGCAAATCTCTACACCTTGTAGATGACAGACCCTAAACCTCAGACATACGGGGAGAGAATTTGAATGAATGATGGCTCTGCTCAGGTTATAGTTTGAGAAACAGAAGTAAAAAGGAGGCCATGGGATTCTTGCTTTGATCCTTGCTTATGTGGAAACTGGAGGATTTTAGAGGGTTTCTTCATCTGAGGAAGCCCTGCAGACTTCACTAGGAGGTAAGTAGTCCTTACCCTTAATAAACTGGTTGTTTCCAGAAGAATGAAGCATAAAATGTCATTGTTGTGGCAAATTCATATTAATTGCCACTGTTAACAGTTAAAAGCTTAAAAGGAAAGAAAGAGTGGGAAACACAATTACTTTTTTGTGACTAGATACAATGGAAATTATCCATAATTTCCCTCTCTCCCCTTTTAAAGAATTTCCTAAAGCCACAGGAAACCCCATGTCTGTTGGGATTTGAGCCTGGGTTGGGAAGGCAGAAGGCAATTATTACTTGAGGAAGTTGTGGCCGGAGACCCTCATTTTCTTCCTCTGGCCTTCGTTTACTTGTTTCAAAGGCATTCCTCTTAGTGAGGCATCAGAGTAAACAGTCTTGACAATGAGAAGCTGGAGCTCCTCTCAGGGGAGTTGGGAGGACGGGATCTTCCAGGAAAAGAGAAAAATGGGAGGAGATTTGTTTAAGCAATAAGTTGTGACTGTCTGATAAGAGGCAGCCATGGAGTTGGTCTCCGTGTTTCCAGTTAATGACCAAGGCTGGAGAGGGGCAACAAGATCAAAGTTGCTTTAGGGTGAAATTGCTGACATTCCTGAAGTAGCCCCAGATTCCTCACATCCCAATAAGCAAGAATCAAGTTCACTCACTTGTGAAGAGGACCCACTACAGCCTTCAATTCTTTTGTCACCTTGACTTTTATTAGCTCATTGTCCCATCTGACCTCCTCTTAAACCAAAGAGTAATGACTGCTGATTTGACCATTGTTCTCTGCACATAAAGATGTTAGGGGTCAAGATCTGTAGCTACAGAGAATCCAACTGTCAAGAAAAACCTAAAAGAAGGCTCCATTCATGTGGCTAAATATTTAGACATGTAAAGACAGTCTGCATGTAAAAGTAATCTGAAAGAAAAATCAAAAGAAGTGAGAATCATAATTGCCCCATTAACCTTTTGAGGGTTCCAAAGATGACAACACACACACATAATCTAAAAACTTAGAACCTTCTCAGGGTCCTGGTGGTGGGATGTGTTACCTAGCAATAACATGTATCAATTTGGAGTTTGAAGTCCCTATTCTAATCCTTCTAGAATCATAATACACATTAACAGTCCATGATAATATTGATGGTAGTGTTCCATTTTATGTATGCTAAGTTTCAAGAAAGATGTGAAGGGAAGAAAGAACCAAAAAATTCGAAGTCACTCAAAATATTAAAAATAAAGTTATTTAAAGAAAAATGTTAGCTTTTTAAAAATAGCAAAACAAATATTAGTAAGATATCTTTCTTACATTGGAAAGTGATTGTTACAAGCTTTGGTGTAGATATACGTTTTCAGTTCCCTTGGGTAAATATCTAGGAATGGGATTGCTGGGTTTCATATATGTGTATAAGAAACTGCCAAACTGTTTTCCAAAAGGGCTCTATCATTTTGCATTCCCAGCAGAAATGTATGAGAATTTCAGTTGCTACACATCCTTGACAACACTGGGTATTGTTAGTCTTTAATTTCAGCCGTTCCAGTGGATGTATAGTGGTAACTTACCATTAGTTTTGATTTGCATTTCCCTATTGCCTAATGATATTGAACATCTTTGCATGACTTTTTTGCTGTTCTTAGATCTTCTTTGGGAAAGTGTCCAACTTATATTTACTCTATTGCTCATTTATTTTATTGGATTGTTTGTCTTCTTATTATTGAGTTCTAAGAGTGTTTTGTCAGATATATTTACAAATATTTTCTGGCAGTCTGTAGTTTGCCTGTTCATTTCCTTATGAGTGTCTTAGTAAAAAGCAAAAGTTTTAAATTTTGTTGAAGTACAGTTTATCAATTAGCTCTTTTATGGTTTCTGCTTTTTATGTTTTGTTCAAGAAATCTTTCCCTAACCCAAGGTCACAAAGATTTTCCATGTTTTCTTCTAGAAGTTTTATTGTTTTAGCTCTTATATGATCCATTTCAAGTTAATTTTTGTATAAGGTGAGATAAGGATTGAGGTTTTGTTTTTTTCATATTACTATCCTATTGTTCTGGCAACATTTGTTGAAAAGACTAGGCTATCTTCATTGAATGACCTTGCCCTTTCGTCAAATTCAATCCAAATACCAGCAGGCTTTTTAACAGAAACTGACTTGTGGATTCAGAAATTTATATGGAAATACAAGGGACCAAACAATTGTGGAAAAAAAAAGACAACCAAACATTTTTGAGGTCTTGTTTTATCACACTTTAAGACTTACTATAAAGCTATAGTAGACCAGACAGTGAAATATTGGCATAAATATAGACTGATAGAAAAATGGAACAGAATAGAGCCCAGAAAGAAACCCATATATTCATGGTTAATTAGTTTCTGTTTATTTTAAAAGTATTTAAAGAAATTTTGATTTATTATTTTCTGCAGCCACAAGTGAATCACAATGGCGTTGACAACCGAGTTTCTTTTCCCCACTTGTTTATGAGGAGTCTCCAGTTTTCCCACTTTGCTCAGTCCCCTTAAAGTGTCCTCTTTCTAGGTATTTCTTGGTGATCTTAAAGAGAATCTCCCATTTCTCGGGAGCCGTGGTCCCCGTCTCAGTGTGTGCCATGGACTCACCCTTTCCTCACCTCTACTTTCAGCTCCCTGTCCTACCGTTTGCCCTGCGGTGCCCCAGGAAATGTCCATGTTCACTTGGAGTACTGTCTTCCTGTGTCCAATGTTGCTGTCAGTTTTCGAGGTGTCGGAGGGGGCCAGGTTCCATACAGCAATGGGGAGACTGGCTTTCCTTTCAACTCAGCGGCTCCTGTGCCTAAAGCAGCACTCTTGTTGCCCAAAGTCTCAGAAATCCAGTTTCTTCAATCACTGTTTGAACCTTACTCCCTAGGGAGCTCAACACCAGCCTAAGAGGCCGGTGGGGACAGATAACAGTCTCTCCTCCATGTGACCAGTCTCTCCACGCTCCACGCTTGGGATGGGGGCATTGAAAAACTCAAATAAATGTACAACCACCCTCTACTTTTTTCCTTCACCTTCAGCCCTTAAAACAAAATATTCCATGTCTATCAACTCGAGACAAGTGAATGCTAGGAATAATAATTATTGTTATTAACATTATTGAGTGTTTCTTAATAATAGTTATCCCAGCCTACCAGTTCTGAATATTGATTGGCCATTTTAGGTCGTAAATGGAATTCTCTGCTTGTCATCTTACAGTCATGAAAACTGGGGAAGGAAGTAATTTTATCTGTGGTCATGTAACAAGGAAGTGGTTGCTGGACTCAGATACCATGACCCTTAGGTCATCACTATACAAGCTCCAGTAAGTTGCTGATCCAGTGTTCATCCATTCAGTCAAAGGAGAAACACTTCAGGGAGGCAGCCATCAGTCCATTCTGGTATTTGAATGAAGCAAATGATCGGCTCAATCAACATGGTCACACCAGTGGCCCTCCCTAGACTCTGTGTTAGAAAAGAAGTATCACAAGGTTTCTAGAGAGTATTTCTTACTAGTAATTTTGTGGCTTTGAGGTAAGACTTTAGCAAGAAAGATTGTCATGGAATATGGGAAGACTTCTCAAAAGTATTTCTGGGAAGTCTCTGGGAAGGTTAATGAAAATATGTGTATTTAGTTTTGTGAAAAGGATCCTGGTATGTGCAGTAGGGGGAATGCGATCCATCAAATCAAAACATAATCAAAGGCATAACATGAAGAAATGTAATTATAACTTATACTTACTCTTCAGAGTCCAGACTTCACCCTTGCAACCTCCCACTTCAAACTCAAATGAAGACGAAAGCAAACCTGCTGTATTTCAGACAAAGCAGCGTCAGATTTATGAGTGAGAGAGTTGATGGGGGGTAGTCTACGGGGAGGTTTAATTGTAGGACTGAAGGACTCCACTGAGTAAACCAGTCCAAGCATTACAGAATCCAGACCAGGCCCTGTTAGCATAATGGGCCCACTGATTTCCAGAAACACAATAATCCGTCAGGGGAGGAAAGGTTGTTCCGCTAAGGCTGTGTTCCTTATTGATTACAAGTCAATAGCGTTCCCACATACCTGGAGATAGATGACACTTTTATTCTCTCTCCTTTAATGAATACTGTACTCTTAAGAACATAAATCTGTAGGGACTGAATCTCAGGAGTCTTCTTTTAGCCCAGATTAGCTCTCTATGCTAAAAGAGCTGGAAGGGTATGATTTATCACAATCCCAGGAACCAGATACCAAAACATTGAGTTCTCGGAAACAAGACTCAGGACAAGGGTGAGGAGTGTGGGCAGGAAGAAAGAATATGCCCACTGACACCACACAGGAGGGTCACTTAGTGGACAGAGCTGCTGGGCTCTACCCAGAGTCATCAAAGAACCTGCCACTATTGTGCCTTCTGGACCCTGCTCACATCCTTTCTAATCCCTGTGAGTACTGGGCCTTCCACCTGAAAGGTCAAAGTGACTTTGACACCAGAAGACCCATATCCCATGTCGTGTGAAGGTAAAGGGGCTACCAGGGTGTCCGTCAGGTGTCTGGGTGGGGGACACGTCTTAGGTGGAGAACTGTCTCCTATGAGCCAAGAGCCAGCAACCCTGGAGTCTGAGGCTGAAAAAGTCGGAGAAGGGCCCTGATCCCGAGAGCTGCAGCTCCACTCCCCACCGCTTGGCGTCTAGGTGCACAGTCAGTCAGTCAGCGTACGGGCGGGCAGGAGACAGTCTTTGCCCAGTGTGTCTGTGCTGCAGCGGTCAGACAGTAGAGACGGGGCTGCACTGTGACCTCCACAGCAGAGAAGGCAGAGCTACCACCTTCCTCAGGACCGAGAGTCCCTTTGGGGGTGGGTGGCGCGCAGGGGCCTCCAACCGAGACTGACTGTCCCCACGGCTTCCCTGTCAGGGGTTTTTACTTTGGCCCACCCAGTAGAGATTTCCACTCTGACTTTTCCAGAAATGACCAAGAGGACATTAGAGAGGCTGTGACTACTAAGAAAATTTTTAGGAAAGGTTTTCTAAGTCAATCTCCTCTCCCTCCCTCAGGCGCCCAATCCCTACCCTACTCTAACACACACACCCCAAAACCCCGTACACAGGGTTTACCAGTTAGTCAGGGCGAGGAAAACCTTCCTGAAGCCAATGCTACTTGAGGAGATTGTCACCAACTTTCCTCATACCCAAGCTTTCTCCTTTGCCAAGTGTTGCTTTAGGGAATTCTAATATGGCACCAGGATATCATCTCGGAACTTTAAAGGGCCCAGGTTGTTTGAACAGGGACCAAGAACAAAAGAAAAGAGAAGGCTGGGCCGGGGTGCTGAGGAAATCCCCGAGCCATGCGGTCGGAGGGGCTAGGCTGCAATTTTCTCCTTGAAAGTATGCAGCACTAATTGCCTCCACCCAAAGTAATTTTCTAAGCAGCAAATTAAGGAGCTTAAAAGGAAATACCCCTCAGTCACTGGATCAGCAGATGAGCGACTTTGTAGTGTGAGATCCTGACTGATGTGTCGCAGAGAGAACGTGAGAGCTAGAGGTGGGGCGGGCGCTTTCTCCACACAATGGGCAGTATCCCTGCCCCAAACTGCGAAGGAGCAATTTGGGGGTTTTATGCGACCTTCACTAAGGAGGAGATTTATGTACATACATCAGAGGATTTCCAGCCAGCCCAGTCAATGCCACTTGAAGAGCACCAGGGGCTGCTCCTATGACCCTGTCATTCTGCAGATTTAGGTCAACTGCATTTAAGTGCCAAGTTAGGGATCTTGCCCATTGATCTTAAAGGAGTGGATCAGAGAACCATTCCTCCTCATCCTTATGCCGTGCAGCAGGGGTGGAGAGAGAGAAGATCCTGTAAGGACCATCTCGCTGGGCGAATTCCTTTGTGCCTTTTGGACCTTCCTTTCCTGGCGCTTCCCTGTTCTCTAGTTTCCGTAAATGTACAGTAGTCAGAATAAGAAAGGCGAGCGTTATCGAACACTCATTTTGTGGTAGGTTCTGTTTGAGCCTCACGTTTGCTTTTTTAATCTTTACGACGACACCGTGTAGTAAGTACTCTGGTTAAACTCATACTACAGATGGGAAAACCGAGGTGTAGAGATGTTATGTAACCCTCCCAAGGGTTCATAGCTACTGAGAGACAGAGAAGAGATTTAACTGAGCTTGAGATCTTGACTGCAGTGTGTGTTTTTATATCCATGTCTTTGACCTTCCAGCATTCTCCTCTGCTCCGTGGAATCAAGTTCTCCCTGTATGAACACCCACCCACATCTTGACACTTCCCTTGGCCTTTCTGAGCCTCCATGCTCGGTGTTCTATCTGCCTGCTGCCCAGGCTGAGCTGAAACACAACCATCTAAAGCCAGATACCACTTTTTCCCTTCAACTTGCTTCCTGTTTTTAAAACTTTTACTTTATTTTGTAATTTTTAATGAGACTGTATGATTAATAATAAAAGCTAGCACTTGTCGAATGCGTGCTATATGCCACACTGTTCTAAGCACTTGACATGTATTAGCTCATTTAATCCTCATAACAACCTCACCAAGTTGGTGGTGTTATTAATCTGGTTTTTACAAAGGAGGAAACAGAGAGACAACGGCTAGTGGGTTGGGAAGCCAGCTTTTAGACCCAAGCACTTTGGCTTCAGTGCCCAGGCCCTGAATAGTGAGCCCTACTGTCTCTCTACCATCTTGTCAGCAGACTCTGACTCACCCCGTCTCCCGGGCTCAAAGCCCTGGTGTCAGGCCCTGGTTCTTCTGTCCTTCTCTCTCATCAGGCATCAGATCCTTTCCTTTTTCTTCCTAATGTCTTCTTGCAGGCACTCATCTCTTTGGTGACAGGTCGTCTGTCACCACGAGGTGATAGACTCTCACTGGTCCTCACGAGGTCTGTCTAGGCCACCTGCTGCTGGTTGTCCCACCTCGAATCTCTCCCTCTCCAGTTCCTCCTCAATGCTGCTACCACCTCAATTTTCCTAGAGCACCGCTTTGTACACATTGTACCATTCCTCAAAAAGCCTAAATAGTTTGCTTACAAAATGAAGTTCAGATTTTTTATTTAGGTCTCCACAGTCTATAAAAAGGCTCAACGAACTATGGCCTGTGGGCCGTGTCCGGCTCACTACCTGTTTTTGTTTACCTCGTGAGATAAGAATGGTTTTGTAGTTTTTAATGGTTGAAAACATTAAAAGAAGAAGAGGATTTTGTGACAATGCAAACATGGTGTAGAATTCAAGTTTCAGTGTTCCAGAATAAAGTTTTGTGGGCACAGACCCACACTCATGCTTCGCTCATTGTCCGTGGCTGCTTTTGAGCTACAACAGCAGAGCGGGGGGGCTGCAATGGAGACCACGAGGCCTGCAGGGCCTAAAATTACTATCTGGCCCTTTTCAGAAAAAGTCTGCTGATCTCTGATGTAAACCATATTTTCCTACCCAGTTCCCTTTACCCAGACAAACTGGTGTTCTTACCTATCTTTGAAGACATACTTTTCTCTCTTAGGACTTTTTTTTTGCTCCTCTCATTCTTCAGCTTAGATCAGGGATCAGCAAACTTTTTCTGTAAAGGGCCAGAGAGCAAATCCAACAGGAACTCTCAGGCTCTGCTAATTGGAGGACAAATTGGTACAAATACTTTGTACACTCCTTAGAAATATCCACCAGAACCAAACATAAATATACCTTATGTAACAGAAGTGACACCTTTAGGTATACACGCAACAGAAATTCTTACATATATGCACCAAAAGATATGTCCACAAGTGTTCATTGCAGCATTACTCATAAGAGCCAAAAATTAGAAAGGACCTAAAATGCCATCAACAGTAAAAATGTAAATATGCTGTGGTGCATTTATTTAAAGAATACACCTGTGAGGGAAGGAAGGCAGCTGAGCAGGGCACAAGGAGAAGGTGAACTGTGGTGAAATCACACCAAAGTCTTCAGTTGCATGAAAGGGACTCAGAACTGCTGCCGCCCGTCTGAGTTGTGCTGAATTGGGAGGAGGGGGCCAGGCCCCACTCAACCAGTCGCTGGATGTGGGATATCCTCAGGAGGGTGTGTGAACTTGGGTAAGTCTCCCTTCGTCACAAGCACACCTTGAAGAGGGACCAGGCTGAGAGCTGTTGGCTACCAACACTCCCAGAAGCTGGGGGAGTGAATGCTTCAGACCTGGTGGGGTGCTGGGTGACACCCCACAGCTCTACTACTAGTGGTTACCTCTCAGTAATCCGGAAGGGGCACCAAGATTGGGGACTTCTAGGGTACTGGTGGTGTTCTGGTTATCTCAATGGTGGTTATAAGGGCATATTCACTTTGTAAACATTTATATTCATGATTTTTGCACTTTTCTATATTATAGTCTATGTCAATAAAAATGCGTATTTAGGAATGTAAGGAGGGAGGGAGCCAGAGTGTCAAAAGCTGCTGACAAGATAAGAAGGATGAGGACTATAAAATGCTCCTTGGCTTTCAGAGCATGGCGGTCCCCTGTACCATGACGATAGCTGTTTCAGGGTGGCAGTCAGGTTGGAAGGGGCTAAGGAGGGAGTGAGAAGGGAAGGAATGGAGAGAGGGAGTATGGGTGACACTTTTGAGATGTTAGCTTAAAAATGATGATAGTTAGGGGACAGCCCAATGGTGTGGTTAGGGGCCAAACCCAATGGTTAAGTTTGAAGCCCTGGTGGCATAGCAGTTAGGTTCGCAAACTCTGCTTTGGTGGCCTAGGTTCAGATGCTGGGCGCGGACCTACGCATCGCTCCTCAAGCCATGCTGAGGTGGCATCCCACATAGAGCGACTGGAAGGAAGTACAGTTATGACATACGACTATCTACTGGGGATTTGGGGAGAAAAAGGAAAAAAGGAGGAAGATTGGCAACAGCTGTTAGCTTAGGGCCACTCTTCCTCAAGAAAAAAAACATGGTGGTAGTTGGAGGGACAAGAAGGGGCTTAGCGAGAATTTTGTTTTAAATGGAAAATACTTAAGCCTGTTAAAGATCTGATGAGAAGTATCCAGTGACAGGAACTGGTTGTACATACTGGAAAGATAAGGGATGGTTGATAGCATGTGGTTCCTAAGAATGTGGAAGGAAATGGGGTTCAGAGCACGGAGTATGGGCCTTATCTATGAGGAGGGCATTTCTAACCTCTGACTGCACCAACTCTTCAGACCGCTCATAGGGTCCTTAGCACAGGATGCTTTACTTTATGTCTCTGTTTACACATGTGATTTTTATTTTTCAGTGAAGTCCTCTTGAGAACCATGACTATGAGTCCTTGTGTCCCCACTGATTACTTAGCACAATGCTTTGTACGCTGTAGGTGTTCAACTGGTGTGCTATGGTAGTAGATGGTGGCAGTGATGATGGAAATAAGGGAAAATGGGAGAATATCCATTTGTTCAGATCTGATACAGAGCTTGAAGCAAGATAGATTAAAGAGAACTCCCTTTGAATAAACTGACATTTTTAAAATGTTTGCTTTTATTTAGATAGTGCATGCATCTGAAGATGGAATGAGAGGGTCAGGGCAGTGACCAAAGTGGGATGTCCCAAGTGATACAGCGAAGAGAAGATGTGGCTCTGTCTCCATCCTTGATCAGGACTATGACACAGCCCTTTCTTACTCTTCAGAGTGCTTTCACAATTTGGAGAAAACAAGTTCAGAGAACTTGAGCACTTGTCCAAGGTCACGCAGCTATGGACAGAAGCACGCCTAGTGTCCAGGCCTTTTCCCCAGCAGCTCCGTAGCCCTCTGCCTACACTGACCACGCGTTCCAGATGGACTCCACACGCTGGGGTGTGAACATGTTAGCCGAGGAAATCTGGAACGTGTGCTTGATTAACGAAGGCGAGGGCTCGGGCCTTGGTGAAAACCCACTTTTCCCTTGGACTTGTCTCTTCAGACATACTTGTATTATGATGACAATTAGTGATTACAGGGAGTCTTTCAACCTCCAAGACCTCAGAGTCCTTTTAGATGATGAATATACGAGTCCCTTCTGTTTGGCTCCGTGACTCGTTCCACAGCCCAGGCATCACAGAGGTGGCTGGCTCCTGGACTTCCCCTGCAGGAGCGTGGGGAGAAAACCCGAAGTGGAGAAAGAAAAATCTGTAGGCGACATCTTCATACCACTAATGTCTGGATTTATTGTCATAGACATTTCCGATCATAACATTTCAAGCAACAATACTCTACAATTTGTTGATCTATACAGATTGCGGTTAATTTTCTCCTCGCCTTTCTTCATGTCAGCAATATTACAATTAAGTGCAAGACGAGAGGGGAGTGCTTTGTATTTTCTCCGGGTCTGAATCTAACAGCATCTCTCTGTGTTAACCCTTTCTTTCCTACTAACGTGGCATTTTTTGGCTTTTTCATTTTGCAATCTGCTCAGGCTGATTTATGGGGAGGGTGCAACAGCCTCAGACGACACACCGCTTTCTGCAGCAGTGGTGTGATGCCCGCTCTGCGGCCCTCCACCCTCCACCCATGTCCTGGCTCACCTGCAGCCAAGGCAGACAGCTCTGCACGGGGACAGCCTCCCACCTCCAGCGCCCGGACTCTCTATTTTTCTCTGCCTTTTCCTGCCCGAGGGCTTTCTGTGGCACCAGGGGTGCATCTCAGCCCTCACGGAGCAGTGCAGAAGTCTTAGGGTTTAACATCCCCGGGGAAAGCCTCAACAATAAGCCAATGGAGTCAGTGTAAGTGCCCGAGTTTCCCCAACTCTGCTGGGATAATTCTGGGGTGCTTTCTAAACGTTCCTCAGGGGGTCCTGGTGGGATTGAGCCCCATTCGCCTACAGAAGTGACCTGTGGCTTTTCTCCATCCCCTCCACACTTCCCCACCTCCTCAGATGTGTTTCCTGGACCTACCTCCCAAGTCGTTACTTGTACACAAGTCCATTTCAGGGTCGGCTATTCTGTGGTTCCCACACGAAGACGATTCCTAAGTCAGCGTTTTTCAACTTGTCTGTCATGAAGTCCACGTAGTGGACCCGAGCAGCATGTTCAGACAATAGAAGGTACAGTTGTGCCTCAGTTAGGAATGTGAGTGCTGTATCGGGAGCACTTGGATTCAGCTCCGTCTGTGAACGTGCACCGGGTCATGGCACACGTTTATTTCTTCCCCTGGGTTGTGGTCAGGAGTTTCTGAGTGCTTTTGACGTTCTGCTTGTTAAGACCCGGTATAATGTGTTGTGGGAAATGAGAGCAGAGAGAAAAAGGAAGGACAGCGCCTGAAGTGGGACGTGGCATCTCCCACGGGATAGCGGGACGCGGAGAGCCCGGGACTGGGGGCAGAGCCTGGCTCCAGCCTTCACTCAGCAACGAACTGTGAGACGTGCGGCCGGTCCTGTGTCAGGTCCTGTACCCCGAGCTTCTTTTTCCACATTTCTAAAACGAGGGGCCTGTAGGGGAGGGACCCTTTTTTCCCCTCTTCCCATCTTAGGGTCACTGGCTGGGTCTCTGCAAATTAGACTGACAAAGGACAACTTAACAAGAGAAAAACAATCGGAAGTTTATTACTGCGAGCATCAAGCGTGCACACGGAGAACTTGGCTATGAATAACACAAAGGCGTGGTTAGAACAGGCGCTTCTAGAGCATCTTAACTAAGGAACAATACTTTTGTAGAGAAGTAACGAGACAAAGGAAGAAGGTGTTAGGCTTTTAGGGTGGCAAACCATAGGAAGATAAATATATGGGGAAACGAATGGAAGAGAAGGGTTGTGTTAGCGAGGTTTGTCATGGAGATTCCTCCCGTGCAGCCTCTGGGTTGTTAAGAGTCTAGGTTGTCTTGTGATTGAGAATCGTCCTGTCCTTCCCCATAGGGAGGGGAAGGGCAGCAAATTGTTCTTGTGTCTGCTTCTTCTTAATTGTCTTTAGCTCGAAATAATCCTTATGCCAGGCATATTTTGGATCAGCATGCTCTGAACCCCTTCAGGCTTGGCCAGCTGATCTCTGGTGTTCTCACCAGCCCTGCTGGGTGTCCAGTCCATTTCTGAAGTGTTGGCAGGTGTGCACACCCACTTGGGTTGATGTCTTCAAGTCCTAGCTTCATGAGTGGCTCAGAGTGCAGGGAGCACCCCCGCCATGTTGGGCAAGAGGCCCCTCGGAGGAGTGCTCATTCATGCTGCTGCGTAGGAGGGCACTCACACAAGGGGGCCACGGGGAAGCAGCACCAGCTGTGGGGTGGAATGGGATGGGGGCTCAGCGAGAGGGAGTGGCTCCTGGAGGGCAGGGGTGGTAGGGATGGAGGCTGAGGAGGGTAGCAGGTGTCACCGAGAGGGCGCTAGCAGGTGATGTGGGGCCCGTAGATTTGTTCTCCTCTCCCCTTGGCAAAAGCCGAGCTGCTCTGGAAGGACCTGGGCAGGGTGGAGGCCGCACCTGGGAAAACACAGAGGATGTGGTTACTTGGATGCCAAAGGTGGTTTTCCTTCCCCCAAATCACAGAGCATTCTGAGGTTAGAGTCTTGGTGAATTTTTCCCCCATTGCCCCAATCCCCGCCCCTGTTTCCTGCACAGAGTTTAGCACATGGTTAGAGCTTAGTACATACATGTTACATGAATGTTTGAAAGAATACATATCACACACACAGACACACAAACACACACACACACACTCCCCACTCTGCACACCCTCCTGTCCACACGTTTTTCCCCAACCTGGGATATCCTGGGATATGTGCTCCTCGCCATCGCACGCCCTTCTCCTTGCACACTCTGCTCGACACGCCCCGCTCTGCGACGCTTCTCTTACTTTCCCTTCTCTCCCGTGATCCCAGCAGGCGGGAAGGCCGTGTAGCACGGCACGATATGGTGATTTGCTCCTGTGTTTCTGTCTTTCATTATTCGTTCACCTAATAGTCAATCCCTCTTTTCTACTAGATGATTTTAAGGACAGAAAAGAAAAGAATAGGGCCCCCAAATCTTTCCTTACAGGACAGAAGATAAGATGTGGTTCAGATAGGAAGAATCCAAAGGGAAAAAGAAATCCCACGAAAGTAGGTGTGCCACTAGAGAGCATCAAGATAATCCTGTGAAAAATTTAAAAAGGTAATTAGAGGGTAATGCCAGTAGTTAATACTTACTGAGCAATTACTCTGTGTGAGGCGTTCTTGTAAGAGTTCACATGTGACACATTTAATTAAAAAACTGTGAAGTAGGAGCCGGCCCGGTGGTGTAGTGGTTAAATTCCTGCCTCCACTTTGGCGGCCCAGGGTTCACAGTTTTGGATCCCAGGCGCAGACCTATGCACTGCTTATCAAGCCATGCTCTGACAGGCGTCCCACATATAAAGTAGAGGAAGATAGGCACAGATGTTAGCCCAGGGTCAATCTTCCTCAGCAAAAAGAGGATTGGCAACAGATGTTAGCTCAAGGCTAACCTTCCTCACCAAAAAACAAAACAAAAGAAAATAAAACTGTGAAGTAGATGCTGTTTGTGTTCTCGTTTTGCAGGTGAGGATAAGGACACAGAGAGGTTGGGCACCTTGCCTGTGGTTGCACAGAGCCAAGTGGCGTTGAGATGTGAATACAGGAAGTCTGGCTTCAGAGTGTGTGCCCTCACCCAGGACACTGTGACATGTCTCATGCCTGTGGGATTGGTGGGGAAGAGGCATTAGAGGTTGACCTTGGAGGAGCAGGTAGGAGTCAGGTGTTTGGAAATAGGGGCAGGGCGTTTCAGCTGAAGGGCAGGCATGTTCTCTGCACCCCCTATCTGTGCCCGTCCTGAGGTCCCAGACAAGGTCAGCTGTTTCCTCTGTATGATGTCACGTTGCTCAGTGAGTGCAGGGCTCAGTCCACTTGAGAAAGGATAAATAGTAAGGATAAAAAAATAAAATCCATTGTTCTATATTTGATTTTCCTAGTTTTTTGTCTTCAAGATGCTTCACTGCAAGAAGCAAGAGTTTGGGAAGATTTGACCAAGGGCAGAAGAGAACAGGATATTCCGAGAATGCAGGATTTCTTCCTTTGGACCCACTCCCAGTGGAAATCCCCATGCAGATCCCATCTTCCATCTGTCTGCTGAAACACGAAGATAAACGCCATGACAAGAGGGCAGGGGAGAGGTTTTTAAAACATCTAAGATGCTTGAAAGCAGAGAATCTTGTAGGGGTTAAGAACAACTTTTGTCTCTCAGCTTCGTAGCTTTCTCCAGGGAGTGTTAACTGCTCCCAGATTTAATATCACCCTTGAGTGACCAGGATGCAGCAACTGGTAAAACTATTTTGTCTGTGTCTAGAGCCTCCCTGAAGCAGCAGGAGGCCAGTTCCTCAAAGGAAGGCATGCAAATGGCAATTACAAAGAGCAGGGCAGCAAGGAGCCAGTGAGCACATTTGCCAGAGAAAGACCTTGGGAGTATCACAGGTGAATTTTGCAAGCTTTGCGTTGACTCCTCAGAAGGACAAAGTCTGAATGCTGCTCAGGTGTCAGGGGTGTGTTTGTGCAGCGTGGCCCTTACACATTTCTGTATGTTGATCAGCGTTTATCGGTGTTCGCCAGTTGTCTAATTACTCTTGCGTGGCTCCTGCTTCCTCCCTTCCGTTTGCTGCAGCCAGGCACTAAAACCCTGATTGTTCCAGGCTGTTGCTTCAACATTTATGTGTTTTCCTTAACTGGAAATATTACGTGCGCAGCCGCCTCCCTTCTGGGACTGGAAGATGAGATATTTTGCAAGCTTGTCTCGTCTGCCGAAGCACACAGGGGATCTCTTTCCCCGACCCTTCCCACACACTCTGGCCTCCTCCTCTGAATGCACAACCGCTTCCTGAGTCCCACTCTCACCCCCAGAGTGATCAAGAATGAGAGCCGAGCCCTGAGATGAGTTTCCCGCTGCTATGAGTCTCTTGAACTTCAAATATAAGACATATATAGTCAGTCCTCTAGTTTAGTAGGAGAAGTGACCAGCCCCCGACCCTGTATGTATATGCATCCAGAGACAGCAGAAACGTATATTTTAATTGACCAAGAGTCACATTCTGAGTTCCTATAAGGTAATTCGTTTTGCAAAGCGCGGTGTGGGCTTGGGCCGGGCACGGCCAGCTTTGCCATTCCAGCAGCCAGGTGGCTGGTGGCCAGGCCTTCTGGTAAAGTGCTGGGGAGCTAGCCCAGAGCAGGACCCCGGGCCGGGAGAGAGCTGAGGGCTGCTTTCCGGGAATCCTTCACAATCTCCCCCGCCTTTCCATTCTCCGTGCAGCTGCTGGGCTCGTCCGTCTGCCCGGGCGCTGGGCCGCATTTAGTGCTGGTGGACGGTACCTTTCTGACAGGCTGGGGCAGGTGGGCTCCACGGAGGCAGACCCTCAGCCCGGTACCTGCCAACCAGTGACCTCAGCCTCTCCCGTCAGAGGGGAAGCCTGTGGAGACCTCTGCTCCCTTCCAAGACTCTTCATTTTTCTTCTTTCTTATGAAGATGAGTAGTGGTGAAAATGAATTCTTCTTCACAAAAGTCACTTCACGGGGCCGTGCTCTGGGAAACTTCGGCGTGGGTTTGCCTCTGATACCACATTGTCTGTTTTTCTCTTCCGCCCCCTCTCCCATTTTTAAAAACAACATTCATTACTTTTATTTTCCTTTTCACATTATGTTTCAGTGTGCATTACGCAAACATTAAAATGCATGAACAAAATTCGAAGTAAAAGGCAAGAACAACCATCCACGGGCCCACCACCACCAGCCACGCTGCCTTCTCTTTGTCCTTCCCTGCCCCACGCAGAGCCACGCACACGCATGACTTCACCGGTGTAGTTATGGCAGAGACACACTTTGTATCCCCCGCCTTTTGTTACTGAACATTATGTGGTAAGCCTTTTTCCGTGTCATCACATAGCATTTACATTTATCTTTCTATTCTTTGCTCACTCTTTCCTTGGGTGAAAACAATGTAATCGATGTAACCATTTTCCTACACTCAGTCAATACGAATGGCTTCCAGCTTTTTGCGATTATATCAAAGCACTCTGCCTTTCCCCTTTGGGATCATTTCCTCATGATAACTTCCTAAGAGTCTCCTCTCTAGTTTTGCTTTGGATCCAGAGGTAAATGCTATTTTCCTGTTTAAATGTCTTCCATGGTCTGAGTGCTGGGAGTCTGGGTGGGGACCTTCTCCCCAGATGTCTTGGGCCGTGAGAGACAGACGGGCTGGGGGAGGGGGCACAGGCCTTTATAGGGAAGTGGAGAAAACTCACCGGGCAGCTAATTAGAAAGTGCTGTGAAGCAAGTCCGCACTTGATGGCTTTCCTAGAATTGCTGACGGTTTCTAACGGGGCCTGCCTGTTCTCTCGCAGGTGTGTGCAGTCTCCGAGGCCATATGGTTTTCGGCTGCACTGGGCCTCGTTCTTTGTTCAGCCCATGATCCTGTAACTGAATATCAGTTAATAACTTTTCATAATAATGTAGCTTGGATCAGCTTCGAGGTCTAAAAAGAGGCCCTGTGCAAAGCTCTGTCTTCTCCAGACTCCTGCTGCCTCTCTGGCACACCTGGCGCGAGACACAGCACGAGGCTGTCCCCAGGGCAATAACAGCATCCTAGGCTCACAGAGGGCCAGCTGCAGCTTCCACAAGTGGAGAGGCCAGGGCACAGCCCATTCTTCAGCAGTAACGTGTCTCCGTTGGGACCTGCCAGGAGGGTTGGGATCCTGTGACTTAAAAAGAAAAAAGGGCCAGAGCTTTTGACTAAACGTTAATTTATGGCAGTTTCCAATATACAGGCAGTCTCTGGCATAAGGGGACTGATTACAGGCACCCCTGAGAGGCCTGAGGTCTCTTGGGATCTTGAGAATGGGTGGGTCAGCCCTGTGACCAAAGTAATTCTCTCCTCTCCCCATGAGTTGTGGCCTTTCCTCCTCTTTCGTCCTCCTCACCTGCCCCACCTCCTGCCTAAGGGCATCCTCAACCTTTCCAGCTGTCACCTTGCCTTGGTGGCAGTAAGTGAGGGAATGGGTGGCAGGGAGCCTTCATGGCCGCAGTTGCCTCCCCCTGAGGCCTCACACTCAGCCCGGACGTTTGCCTGTGCTCTTGGACTGCAGTGGCCAGATGTCTCAGGGAGCTGATGTCCCTTTGATCCTGCTGGAATCCATCTGATCATCAGAATCACCAGGGAACTTTTACAAAATACTCCTGCCTGGGGCTCCTTGCAGACCCACTGGATTGAAATTTCTCAGGTGAGTGCAGAAATGTCCCTGACTCACTCAACAGGCGGTTATGGACAACAGCTATCTTCATGGGCTCGGGCTTCGCTCCTTCCCGTAAGGCCAGGCCCTTGCTCCTTGTTGTGCATCAGTGTCTTTCCCTCTGCAGTTTGGCGGGGTTGAGGGGGTGAGGAGAAGGCTTTCACAAGCCTGGGAGCGTGCCCTTCTTGTTGTTCCCGAACAGAAAAACATCCATTGAAAACTGTCTCCCAGAAACAGGAGGGTGCAGGGAGGCAGGAATCTGTCCGACGTGGTGATCACCTGGGAAGGGAAGAGCGGGTCCAGCTGAAGCAACAGGGAGATGGGCAGAGGCGTCCTGAGTCGCGGAGCAGGACACACAGTGATGGGGAGTGCGTCTGGGCCTGGCAGCTGTCTGGGGCTCGCCTGGCAGGAGCTCTGGTAGACCCATGCCCACCAGACGTCCCTGCACGCAGGCCCGAGGGGCAGCAGAGCGGGGCAGGAGACTGGATTCCCCCTTCCCTCAGCCGCATCCCAGCATCCGGCACAGAGCCTGGCCGTGCTCTGTCACTCCTGTTGCATATGAAAAGCTAGCATTGACTGAAGTATTGGCAGTGATTTGAGAACTGGGCTGACCATTTTCCTTGTACCATCTCGTTTGATCTGCGCAACAACCCAGAGAGTAGACACTCTTATCATCCCCATTTGAGGGTTGAAGCTGAGGCAGACTGAGATCAGGTCATTTGTCCAAGGTCTCACTGCTGGGAAGAGAAGAGCTGGATTAGAACCCAGGCTGTGGCGGGCTTCCCTGCTCTGTGGTCCTGCTATCATCTGTCGTGGCTGTGTGGCTGACAGGTTTTGTTCTGAGAGTCAGCCCCTGAGCTAAGAAACATCATGAATCACATAGGCTTTTGTGAGTGTCCTTAGAGCCTGACCCTGATGTGTGACACTGTCCCAATGGAAAAATGTCCCCATCCTAGGAAATCCTACTGGAGCCTAGCCAAAGGAATGAAGGCTACAGGACAACTTGGCATTCTCAGTGTCCCAAACACTCTCCTCTTGGATGACATTCCCAAGAAATAAAGCCAGAAGGAAGTTTGATTAAATACTGTGCCCTTAGAACATCTGCCCTCCATTCCTCCCCCTTTTCTCTCCTTGAGATAGTTTTAGGGGCAACTCAGTGGTCAGATTAATTCTGGTTAAGACCTGGGTGTGGTGGGTCAGAGGTCAAAGGGAGAATTCTCTTCTGCCAGCCCCAGCATCTGTGCTATTTCCTGAGTGATCTGGCCAACTTTGGGGCTGAGCTTCCCCAGGTTGGCCTCTTAGACCCTTCTAGTGGGGATCCAGATCCTCAGAGGCACTGGATCCAGCCAGGACAATTGCCGTGGGGCGGCCTTCCAATAGGGATTTTGGGGCATAGACAGAGCCCTCCATGATTCTTGTGGATGTGACAAAAGTTCACGGGCAAATGCCAGAGTGAGAAGATTGTCCACTTTGCTCCTTTCCAGTCCAGATCAAGTACATCCATCTTCTTCAGTCTCCTCTGGGCCAGTGGGAGGGAGACATCCTGGAGAAACCACTGACAGACTTGCTATTAGCGAGCTGACATGAAGGACACATTACAAGGGAGGGGTGGGCTCAGCCTTCAGAAATATTTTACAGCAGGATGTGAAAGGGAGTGATTCTAAAATCTAAAAGTGTGTATGCAGTTGGGGGAGGAGAGATTCAGGAAGGCACCGAACCATTACACAGCTGGAAGGGCAGCCTTTTGATTCCTGACAACACAAGCAGAGGCAGCGGTGATGTCTTGGCAACAAATTGTGCTCTTATATTCATCTAAAACCTTTCTTCATTCTGGTTAGCA
This sequence comes from Ceratotherium simum simum, assembly GCF_057802395.1. NCBI lineage: Eukaryota > Metazoa > Chordata > Mammalia > Perissodactyla > Rhinocerotidae > Ceratotherium > Ceratotherium simum. The sequence continues at coordinate 90,933,580 of NC_141903.1, forward strand.
AATATGAGGGAATGTTTGTTGGCCCCTGGCTTGTACACTAGCCTAAAAATGTTGGAAGAGTCATTGGTTTATGTTGTGACAAATAGAATCGCCATATGAGAAGCATGTGTGTGTGTGTGTGTGTAGTGTGGAGTATGTGTGGTGTGTGTGTAGCATGGGATGGGGTGGTGGTGGTGGTGACGGTGGTGTGTGTGTGTGTGTGTGTGTGTGTGTGGTATGTGTGTAGCATGGGGTGGGGTGGCAGTGGTGGTGATGGTGGTGTGTGTATGGTGTGTGTGTAGCATGGGGTGGGGGGTGGTGATGGTGGTGTGGTGTGTGTGTAGCATGGAGTGGGGGTGGTGGTGATGGCGGTGTGGTGTGTGGTGTGTGTGTAGCATGGGGTGGGGTGGCAGTGGTGGTGATGGTGGTGTGGTATGTGGTGTGTGTGTAGCATGGGGTGGGGGTTGTGGTGATGGTGGTGTGGTGTGTGGTGTGTGTGTAGCATGGGGTGGTGGTGGTGGTGTGCTGTGTGTGGTGTGTGTGTAGCATGGGGTGGGGTGGCAGTGGTGGTGATGGTGGTGTGGTATGTGGTGTGTGTGTAGCATGGGGTTGGGGGATGATGGTGATGGCGGTGTGGTGTGTGGTGTGTGTGTAGCACGGGGTGGGGGTGGGGGGTGATGGCGGTGTGGTGTGTGGTGTGTGTGTGAGCATCCTGGAGGTAAGACTTCTTGCTTCCACTTAACTAAGTGAAACAGCACATTATAGGTGAACAGCAAACATCCCTCAATATGCTTCTCCCGGTACGTGTCCTCTGTCACAGATGAAGTCAAGCAGATATCCTAAGCTGGGGGGATGACACAGGTTCTCGGGATTTACTTGTAAGAAAACAATGAGTGTTTTCATCTTCGGTTCCCTGGAAACAGGACTGGTCTTCCGTGGAGACAAGAACACTTGGTGTTACGCAGGGATGTGGGTGAGGAGGACATTCTTAGGAGCTGGCCAGCACACTTGCACCTGCTCTTCTCGGTGTCACCTCGGCTAGCCCCATGGTGACATTGCCGTTGTGCTGCCCCATCACCTCAAGTGGAGTAGGTGGCCCTGGGCTGAGGCTGACGCTTCTTGTCCCACTGGGGTAGTAAGGTAAGCATTGACCAGCCCAGGGCAAGGTGGGGTCGCAAAAAGGGCAGACACCAGGAAGTGTTAACCAGTCTCGCCCCACGGTGGTGCCTCTGAGCCCCCTCCGCCCAGTCCTCAATCAAGGTCCAACAACCTTGTACCTCCCCACAGGTTTCTCTTTGGTTTTGTTAGGCTCTGGGGTCCCTGCTTTCTCTCACTTCCTAGCATTTTTCAGAATTGAGTTTATTTTGCCATATTGTCCAGAGCAGGAAAAGATTTTTACTTTTGGTGATTTATTTTGTAACCAGCCATATTATCAAATTACCTTATTTGTTCTAATTATTTGTCAGGATTCAGAGCCCTTATTTGACTCTTACCTTTCGTGATTTGGTATTACAGGAAGCTCTGATCATTCAATTTATTTCCATTTTGAATATAACTCGTTTTATTTACCAAAATATTTGGTAATACCAAAAAAATACCATAAACTCAAAAAGTTTAATTTAAATGTTTATAGCTTCACTAGAACATGCCTATGTTTGGATCTTTTTTCCCAGATAATTTGTGTCCTTTTGAGTAGAAGTCGCATGTGTCTGCAGGAACATTCTTGCTCTTCTCTCCTGGACAAAACACTTTCCTGCATTTGTCCTGTATGTCTCTTATAGATTGGCTCATTGTGTGATTTTCTTTATCCTTTCCCTGTGAATGGTGAGCATATGTCTTATCCTGTAATTCTCATTTATTAGTGTAGTATCCAGCTTGCTGTTTATTGCATCTTGAGTTTGCTCATTTTTAAAATCTGAAAGCAATCCTTGCTAATCTCAGATCTCTGATTGTCCCTGGGTCTCACGTTTTCTGTAAGTGCTTTCCCTGTTTCTTAGGGGTGGGGGTCGTATTTGCTCTGAATCTTAAGAATAGTCCTTTGTTTTGAACAACTTTATCTTTTCTATATCCAAAAGATCTTCCTTTTTCCCTCCCTCCCTTCCTTCCTTCTCAACCACAGAGGGAAGTCTATGCATATTTAATATTAGATGTTGAGATAGATTTTATCAGAGTTTTTGTAGGTACTTGTCCAAATATTTTAGTCCCAGACTAAAGGGGAACATTGAAAGTTTATATTTTCTCTGGTCTAATTTAATTAAACGGAAGTCCTCATTGTCTGTGGGAGATCAGAGGCGACAGCAGGTGAGTTACGACTCTGAGAAGCATTTCCTGTGCCTGGGCGTCGTGACACACTGAAGTTAACCGCTCTTATGTCTAACTGAAGAGGACATCCTTCAGGGTGGGCTGAAACAATGCCCCATTTACCTGGCCCTCCAGTCCACACCAGGTGACACTGTTGCAAGACTCCCTCATGAGCTGCTTCATGTGTAGGGTTGGGGTTTTCCCAGACCTGTCTGCTCCTCAGTTCACCCCTACTCCTGGCCCCTCTCTCACTGAGCCTGAAGGTGTATTGTGGCTGTGTCAGTGACTGCAGTCACTTCCTCCCAGTGGTGTTTCTCAGTCACATATTTGACCGATTGTATTTTCAAAGTGGCCATATGCCATCCTCTTCCAGAATTGGACAGGTACTTCCCTGCCCCTCAAGAATGGCCTTTACGAGTAGAATGACTCGTAGGAAGACAAGTAGAATGACGAGTAGCAAGTGACACTGCGTGACTTTCGAGGCTAGGACATAAAAGGCGGTAGGCTTCAGCCTGGGCCTCTCTCTCTCTCTCTCTCTCTGCACCTTGGGAGTCCTGAGCCAGCTTGTAAGAAGTTTGCTGCCCTGAAGTCCCCTTGCTTGAGAGATAGTGTGGAGAGACCACACAGAGACAGAGAGAGATGCCCCAGGACCCCACGAGTCTTCCCAGCGTGCGCCTCTAGACACGTGAGCAAGCGAGGGAGCCTTCGGGTGACTCCATGCTCCAGCCCTGAGCCACCCCAGCTGACACTCAGTGGAGCGGAGAGAAGCTGATCCTGCCAAGCCTTGCCTCAAATGCTGCTCCAGGAGCAAAATAGATGCTGTGGTTTTAAGTCACTCAGTTCAGGGTGCTTAGTCGGACAGCAGTAGGTAAGCGGAGCGTGTTCTCTTGCAGGCGGGACTCCTCAATCCCATTCTTTTTCAAACAGTTTTCAAAATGTCTGGCCATTCATGTTATCCTTCCCTGCATTATTTTATATTATTATTTTCTTATTTCTTGTTTTATTTATACAAAAAGACTTCCTAAAATTTTTATTCTTATTGGCCATTTCATTAGAATTGTGGGTAAAGAGAAGATGAAAGTGTGGCCTCAAATTGCCACCTTGAACAGAAACTTGTGGTTTGATTTCCAATTAAGATGCTGTGTTATATCCATAAGTCCCGACGGTTTATCTACATGTTAGTGTGGGTGAGTTTATCAGATCGGCCACTGTCATTTAGCGAGGCCCAGCTCTGCTGGACTCTTCGGCCCTGACTGTGCACATGAGACATTAATTTATACTTTAGGGGGATTTTTTAAATGTTCATCTGCTTGGTAGTAAGATAAACTACTTCTAGATGTTGTTAATCTATCGTGGCAGCTCAGCACAAAATAAGCAGAGCAGAGAGCTACGTATGGATCAATACAAATAATAACGCACTCCTGATTTCATGCAGAATCAGCGGTTCTAAAATCACCAGAATCTGTAAACAGAACGTCAAAATGAAAAAGAGTAACATTCCTAAAAAATTAGTTTTGTTAAATGGGGAGTAAATCATTGATCATTTTCCCTCTGGGATGACAGATGATTCTATGTGTTTAAAACATTCCTGAATGTGCTTCATTACAGAGAGATTTCCCCTGCCTTCTTGTCCTGGTTGGTTTTCAGGAGTTGAGCCTGAAACATCCTTTTCTCCATCCTGATCTTCTCTCTTGTGTTCCCCCTTTAGCAAGAACATCTGAACAGGGTGTAGACCATTTAAGTCTTTGGGGGAATAAGCTCTCAGTAGTTAAGGGAGGGATGGGTATGGAAGAGAGTCGCCTGGCAGGATGGGAAGGCACAGACTCTGAGGCTGGATTTGGGATTGGATCTTGGCACTACTGCTGACTGGCTTATAGGTGATCTTGGGCAAGTTACTTTCTTGGAGTGTCAGTTTCTTTAGCTAAAAAGTAGGCATTATCACATATATTAGTTTGCTTGAGCTGTCATAACAAAGTACCACAGACTGAGTGGCTTAAATAATAGAAGTTTATTTATTCACAGATCTGGAGGCTGGAAGTCCAAGATCAAGGTGTCGGCAGGGTTAGTTTCTTCTGAACCTCTCTCCTTTTCTTGTAGATGTCCATCTTCTCCCTGTGTCTTCACGGTCTTCCCTCTGTGTGTGTCTGTATCCTAATCTCCTCTTCTTATAAGGACACCAGTCATATTGGTTTAGGCCTTGCCATCATGAATTCATTTTAACTTAATTTCCTTTTTAAAGACTCTATCTCCAAATGCAGTCACGTTCTGAGGTACTGGGGTTAGGGCTTCAACATAGGAATTTTGACGGGGCACAATTCAGCCCATAACACACACCTATCCTAAAGGGCGTTTTGAAATATTGTAGATAAAGTTCCCAGTACACAATAAAGATGCTGAAAATGTTAACTCTTTCTTCCTCCTCTCAATTCCAGATTCCGTTGTCCCTGGTGGTAGAAGGAAATGTATTTCCTTTACCCTCAATCGAATTTTCCCTCATTTTCTTTCCAAGAAATTATTTGTGAGAGATCATGGGAAGATGATCTATCTTAATTTTTTTTCACAGATCCTATTTCATTAGTCTCAAATGGAGTTCCAACAATTTTCTTCCTCTCTTCTGGAATGTGGACGTGACGACTGGAACTGCAACAGCCACTCTGAGACTAGGAGATGACCTTGAGGTTGGAAACCCCATGTAAGGTGGAGGAGTGGAAAATAGAAGACCCCCCAGGGCACAGATGGCATTGTATAGATGCCTGTCAGCCTTGGACTGCCTACCTTGGGCCTTCATGTTACAGGAGAGGAAAAAACCTCTATGTTATTTATGCTATTGTTCCTTTAACCAAAGATAATTCCTAGCTAGTGTGGAATTTTAGTTCAGTTGCAGAATTTAAGGTGCATGTTAATAAACTAATTTAATGTGTTCAAAAAGAACTTGACTTCATGTCCTTCCAAGTTCATGCTTGATGTCTTACGCTGACTGCACTTTGAGCACTGCTGTGTGAGCCGTGTGCATAAATCTGCATTCCAGAAAATAGTGAGGGAGGCGTGGACAGGATTGGAGTGAGTGTGGAGGCGGGTGCTGAGATAAAGTCAGGCAGCTAGGCAGGAGATGAGCCATGCCCAGTTCAGCAATCCATTGTAAGAATCTGGAAATTATTCTAAGTGAAATGGAGAGCCATGATCTGATGTGCCTCTTTAAAGTCCTGGTGTTGCTTAGAGAAAGGATTGTGGGAGCGGGGGTGAGTGTAAAGAAAGAAAGACCGTTCAGGAGACCATTCAGTAAAGGAAACAGTGACTTGGACTAAGGTGGTGGCAGTGGCAGAGCAGAGGAAAGAAAGTGGTCAAATTCAAGATACGTTTTGGAAGTAGCACCAACAAGGTTTGTTGGTTGTTTGGACGTAGAGCTTGAGGGGTGGAGGGGTCAAGGATGACATGCAATCATCTGGTTTTAATAACAGATGAGTGGTGCCAATTAAGAAGGTGGGGAAGGTAGAGGGAGATTTGGGCATTTGGGGAGAGAGAGATGAGATTAAGAGGTCTGTTTTGGATATGTAAAGTTTGACATGCCTGAGGTAGATGCATGTCAATATTGAGTAGGTAATGGGCTGTACGAGTCTAGACTTCAGCAGGGAGGTTCAAGCCAGAAACATGAATTTGGGAGTCATTGCTGCAGGATGGCATCAGCAGCCCTGGGATTAGATGAGAACATCTAAGGAAATCAATATGGATGAAGAAGATGCTCTGAACTGAACCCTGAGAAGCTCTTTTCTTTAAGGTGGTGGAAAAAGAAGATTCAGGAAAACAGTCTGTTGAGGAGTGGCCACTGAGGTAAGAGGAAATGCAGGAACGTGGTGTCCTGGAAGCCAAGGAAAGAGCAGAGGCTGGTTATGTGAATCCTGTGAGAGCTTAAGGACAGGACAGTGCAGCGCTCCCTGGACTTGGCAAGAGGGAGGTCGTCTCTGACGTGGACAGGAGAGAGCACAGCCGTGGTGAGTGCGAGGGGAGGAAGATAACGTGAGTGCGTGCAGATAACTCTCTGGAGTTTCCCTGTGAAGAGAAGCAGAGGAATGGATTGTAGCTAGACGAAGATGTGGAGTCAAAAAAGGATTAAATACTCTGGGAGAGACCGAGCGTATTTGTATGCTGATGGGACATATCCAGTAGAGACAGATTGCTGATAAATGAGGCAGAAAAATGGAATGAACTCCCCAGCGAGCTGAACCGGAGTGTAAGTTCCAGAGCACAGGTAGACTCTGATGGGAGAAGAGACAAATAGGGTTTTTATTATTTGTTTTTATTCTACTGCAAATAATCCTGCAAAGATCACCTATTTATATCAGTATTTTTTCACATCTCTAATATGGCCTTGGGAAAAAGCTGCCAAGGTCAAAGCCATGGACATTTTTTAAGACTCTTGACGTGTTTGTGTAGCTGCCTCCAGAAAGGTCACATCAATTAATGTGATATCTCATTTTTATCTTACATTCCTTTGAATAGTTTTAAAATATTTTTTACTCATTATAATTTTTCTTTTGTAAATGTTCTGCCCACATGTTTTGTACATTTTTAAAACTGGAACATTGATGACTCTTAAAATATGTGTATCAGTTTTTAGATATTAATAATTGTTCCCTTTGTCGTATTTGTGACACATGTTTTTCCCAGTTTGCTTTTTAAATTTTTTCCCAGTTTGCCTTTTAAATTTTTTTCATGATGCTTTTCGATAAATTTTTCCTTCATGAATCCTTCTGTTGATTTTATCCTTAGAAAGTATTTTTTTCTTCCAAGAAATAATTAATACTCTAAAGAATGATTCTGAAAGCAGGAGAATGCTGTGACCCAGGTTGCCCTGTGCTCAGTACAGGAAGATACAGCTCAGATGCGGAGCAGGTCCCCAAACCCTATTGCATCTCCAGCCCCAGGAAATGAAACATTCCCAGAGAAAATGCATCATATTTCACATCTGCTAAACAGCAAACAACAGAACTCAATCTACATCAAAACAATTGGCCATAGAAACCTTCACAAATGCAATTTTTGCAACATCAGAAGCTGAGCCAAGTAACAACCAACCCACATCTTAAAGCCCCAAATGCTGCCTCAAGTTACCAATTATCTGTGTAAACTTGCTCTTCGGTTGTTTATCTGATGAAATACTCTTTTGTTTCACCAGAGAAACTTCTGGTCTGATCATAACTAACTTCCTTCCTTCCTTCCTTCCTTCCCTCCTTCCTTCCTTCCTTCCTTCATTCTTCGTTGTCAGTGGCAGCACAGGAAGCTATGATGGGTCTACAGTTGTTATCACAGGAAACTTAGGTGTGGCTAGTCTCTGAGTAGTAATGTAGGTGGAAGAATAAAAAATGAATCAGGCCCGGGGGCTCACTTTTCTCCATGGTGTGGGGGGTTCGCTTAATCTAGAGGAAGAATCATAGCTTGGTGCTCAGGAGACTATCGGGTTCCTCATGGTATGGGTAACAGTAAAAGCCACTGTCTGACGGATTTCTTCTGAGGTCTTCATCACCTGCTATTTCCCGCCCCATCTCACTTCCTTGACTCTGCCTCCTCTTTTCTATCTGGTGCCGTCTTTGGACCTGAGCAGGAGGCCCCTGTCCTGCTTCAGGGGACCTGCCCTGTTTCGTACTCCTCCCATGGGATGAAGAATCCACAGGCCAAGGGGTCATGCCCATCCAGAGTCTGCTCCTCTTTAAGACCATGCTCTAAGTAATCGGGTAGCATTTCCTCTCCCAAAGGCCGTGAGTCTATTTCCAGAGCCTTTACCGGCATCTTCCCTGAGTCCAGCCTCTGGTGCTAAGGTGCTCCTTTTAGGTTTGAGTGGTAGCCACAGGAGACTGTTGCCAGGGCTGTGGATGAAGCTTGGACTCACTGTGGCATATCCGTATGTGGATGAAACCCCTGGTGGTGTGGGGTCCGAGCCAGGACGGGAAGAGAAAGGGAGCCGGTTGTAGACCAGAGACCAGGGCAGATGACCAGTCTCCTTGCGTTGCTGCATTCCAGAACTCTGAGGAGTCCAAGAATACTAAATTTACGATCCCTGGACTTCTAGCTTGTCAAGGTACGAGAATATTACATATTTTATTTAAAAGTCTGTTCACTTGATAGCCAATTGATTTATAACTTTCAGATATTCAGACATACAGTAAATGGATCTCCATCTGTCCTTTGGCCCCTCCCCCTGCAGATGTTGGGGTGGCTTTGCCCACGTCCACTCCCCCATCTGGTTTCCCTTTTTCTGCTGCTCGTCCCTTTTCAGCCAGTCTTCTCTGAGCCGCATCATCGGGATTTGCTGAGTCCCAGTGTTGACCTCCAGGACTGGCGGTGCTGCTGTTCCTCCTCCTGCTCCCCTGCCTGTCCTGGATCATTTCTCCACCTTGCCAGTTGGAGAATTCTGTACATAATGAAGGCTATTTCTGAAGATAAACAGAAACCTTTGTATGGCACTGAAAACATTAATGAATAGATGAGCAGATAAAAACAGACGCTAACCACCACCAGTATAGGCCCGGGTGTGTCCCTTGTCTATTTGCTCTGTCCAACCATCGCCTGCTTCCACGTGCCCCTCCCTTCTTATATCATCATGGGGTGGAGGCAGGTGGAAATGGGACAGGCGTACCTGGTTATCCACCCTTTGGTTTTCATAAGACTCTAGGATGATTTCCTTTATTCCCACTGTCAGGGTTTCTAGAAGCCAGTGGTTCTCAAACTTTAGCATGCATCACCTAGGAACCACCTGGAGTTCTTTCTAAAACACTTACTGGGCCCAGTCCTCAGAGTTCCTGAACCAGTAGGCAGGATGGGGTGGGCCCAAGAGTTTGCATTTCTAACCGGTGCCCAGGTAATGCTGGTGCTGCTGGTCCAGGGCGAACTCTGAGAACCACTGCTATATCTCAGCAGGTTTCATTGGATTTTCCCTGTTTGAATCTGTTGCTAACGTGAAATCGCTTTCAACTGTGGTCGATGAGCAGCCTCTGACTGAGCTCAGAACGTTGCACGGAGGCAAGGAAAGTGACTTGGGCTCCTAATCCCCTCCCCCCACTCCATGGACAGGCAGGCCGGTTAGCTAGCAATGGCAGAGGAATTCTCCCACAGAGGCAACTTGAGCCTCAACTTGGCAGAATATGAAACAGCCCTGGCCATACTCTTTCCTGCAAGCTTCTCTTTAATTGCAGAAATCTGGGTGGCCTTCGCACAAGTTGTTTGTACAGCACAGGAAAAGAGATAAGTTTGGTAACCTTGGAAGACCCGATCTCTTTTTCCCAGCCTCCTGAGAAGCAATGCCCGGAGGAACAGAACACTGTGTGTGGGAAACCAGAGAGGGGCTCTGGAGGGTGGACTGGAGAGGCCAAAGAGGGGGTGGCTGTTCCTAAGAGTAAATGTCTCCTGATCTGCCTAAAACCGTGTCCTGCTGTGTGAGACTTCATTAGCTGGAATTCCATAAGTGACAACAGTCTGAATCTCCTTAGCTAGACTCCAGGCCATGATTCTTCTTACCAGGCTATAAGCACGCAGAAAAACAACCTTGGCTCTGACTGCCGGCTGATAGCGGCCAGTCCAGAAAACGGCTCTTAACGGGAACCTCTTGGGGGTTTGCCTCGTATAGGGACAAGGAATCCTCGTCTCTGTCGATGCCTAACCACGTGGGCTTCAGGGCACTGACTCAAGCAGCATAAGCTCAGTCGCCAGCCCGGGTGCCCAGGCTCTAGTCGTTACTTGTCCACTTTCTCCTGTGCAAATCTATGGGCCAATTATTGGCTTTGTTTTACAACCTCACCTTTTCCAAGTGACTTTTGTTGTGGGATGCTCTGAGTCTGTCCCACATCTGTCACGCCGTGAGAGCCTCCTCTGCAATGAGACAGTTTCAGTTTCATAAGAAAAATAACAGTGATAATAGGTACTGCTTAGTGAACATGAACTCTACATCAGGACCATGCCGAGCATTCTTCATCCATGATCTAATATAATCCCCACAATAATTCTAGGAAATGGGGTTTATCATCCTCAATCTACGGGTGAGGAAATCGAGGCTCAGGAGTTAAATAACTTTCCCAAGATCGTGCCACCAACAAGACGTAGAGTTTTGGTGGAGACCCAAGCTTGTGCCAAAGCCCGTGTTTTTATATTTTGTCCTTGATAAACGTTTATTAACTTAAGTCAATCAATATATCTACATACGTATAAAGGAGAATTTCAGAGGCAGGTTCTATCCTCCTAAATTATTTAGAAACAGGAAACTCACTTAACCAAGCACTCCGTTTCCCAGCCAAGTTGGTCAACTGAATTGTTAGAGTATAATCAATACTCAATCACTACTCAATTCCTTGCATCATAGGAGGTAGCATTAACGGACATGGAAACTATGGAGAATCAATACAGCTGTGTTTGTGATGAGACTCTGCTGCCTGGTAATGAAAGTCTGGCGTACAGAATATGGTAGCCTACCTGAGGGTTGTAGCAGGTGGGAGCAAATTGTCTCATTTTGTAGGAGTATCTGTGGCTCACATTTTTCTGCAGCCCATCCCTGCAGACATACCAGGTTGCATGACAAGCTTCACTTCTTCCCAAAGCAAAGCTCATGATCTTAACATGGGCTTGTTGGCTTTACCCTGGGAGTGTGTGTGCGTGTGTGTGTGTGTGTGTGTGTGTGTGTGTGTCTATGTGCACCGGCAGGTGAATATGTGCATGATGAGGCGAGATGACCTATGTATGAGAAATTGCACCTGTAAGCAGTGATTCCTTCCTGCCACAGCCAAAAATGGTGCAAGAATTACCAGGCTGGGTTAGACTCCTGCTCACACAGGGGAGCATCGTGAGACGTAAGCTGCCTTCAATGCCAAGTTGAGAAGACCAGGGTCAGTCTCTAGAATATCCTAACCTACTGCAGTTTCTTCATTCCATGCTGTTTTCTAAAACCTCCTCAAACGTATGGTTTTCACCCATAATAGCTTTTGAGGGTAATGATTCCATGAGTTTACCTCTAGCCTTTCTTTGTTAAAATTCACTTTGGCTAAGTCTTTCAACCTTATTGAGATGCTCTGGAAGAAATATGTTAAAATAAAAAATTACCCTTGTTTTAGATTCAGAATTCCCGGATTTGAAACCCAGCTCTGTTGCTTATTAGCTGAGAAGGACTTTCAGCCAAGATGGTGCTCAGAGCTTATGTGGGAAATCCCCAACCCCAGTCTTAATGCATACAAATGCTTTAAAAGATTTTAAAAGAATTTAAAATACCTGGTTGAATTCAAAAGCAAGAAAGGGAAGCTTCAAGGACCAGACATAAAGATGGGGCCAAGGTAGGGAAAGAGAGGCTGGTGGTAACACACACAGCAGAGGGTGGCTTAGAGGAAAAGGTTATAACCAATGTGGGAGTGGAGGTTGTCCGGCCTCGTGAGTCAGAGGGAGCCAGGACTGGCTTCTTGGGGGCAAAGCTGAGAACCAAAAAGGTTCTTGTGAATGGGGACAAGAAAGCCTCCATCCCATCCTAAGAACGGCACAGACTTGGGCTTCTTGCCCTAGACCGTGGGTGGAAACAGTTATCTCAGAGAAAGTTGGACACTTATTCTGTGGCCCATGATGGGGCGATGGGGCCTGCATGCTTGTGTTACATGTAGTGTGGGCACCCAGAGACCAACAAAAAATCTGTCCTGGACTGGTGAACTCTGTGGGTTCCAGGCAGGGAACACCATAAGGATACTATTAAACAATCTCCTAATTAGCTCACTGACCAGTGGGAGAGCACCCCCTTGAGGTCTTGCTCCCCCAGCCTCGTAAATACACAGGTGCACTGGGGAAGCCTGTAGGGTCTGTGGGGATGCGCAGCATCTGCTTGTTTTAATTTCCAGCTCTGAGGGCTCTGCTGACTACCCACTCCCTTCACTGCCCTTCCCTCCACTCCTCCCCCACCCATCCCCAGGAAAATGACCACAGCCCACTAGCTATCCCCCTTTCTCCTGATAGTAACTGGTTTCCTATTCTCTCTCCTACAAATGTTAACAACTATATTCAAATACTAAGTCCTTGGGTCCCAGGATAGATATGGCCACAGAGACATATATTGTGAGATGGCCAAGTCCACCTTCCTCTGGTGGCAGCTTTTGGAGGCTGTTCTCCCAATAGTCCTGTCGGTTCTGCAGTCCAAGCAATGCTTATTCCGCAATCCCAGTAATTGGTGTCCCAATCCCAATTATCCCAATAATTGCCCCAAATTATTCCTTTGGTTCTTCCCTTTATTTCATGATGTCCTCCTATTTATTTCCCCTATGGAAATATTATTTCCCTCCTCCCTAAGTCCCATACCTCTCTCTCTTTGTCCTCTGATGGCGGTTGTCACTTGCTTGTTATATGGTTCTATTTTTGCACCTGTCTCAGCTCCCTTCCTAATAATAAGCTGCTTCATTCCAAGTCCAAGGAAAAAGAAAGCCATGGAACCGTACTCTCTCTGTCTTCAAGTTTTTGTATTCTATAGACATATAACAACCGCACAAACAAAAACAAAAACATTTTTCCCTTTCCACTTTGAAATTACTCCCTTCCTTCTCTTTTGCTACTCTAGGTACCTTTTGGGACACTGTTTATTCATGAATTGTTCTGTTTTCTCTTCAGGGAAGACTTTCTTATTAATTACCTATAATGGTTAGTTTACATGCCGTAGAGATTTATTATCTGTTAAGGCAGACAAAATTGTGTGTGTGTTTGTGTGCGTGTGTGTGTTTTGGTGGTCAATTTATGTCAGTTTTCCTCTTGGAATAAAGGAATGGGGCTGGGCACAGGGACTCCTTTAGTCTTTGCTTCAAATGTGACTGGGGCAACCCAAGAACTACCTACAGCCGAGGAGAAAAGATGACCTGTGTTTCAAAGCCAGTCACTGTGCCCACCTTCTTGTTTAGGGCAAGACAGAACTTTGATCTTCTCTTGAGTGTTCCTCACTGTTTACTTCTCAAGAGTTTCTGTGTCTGCCTCTTTCCTGTTTCTTGTCAACAATCAACACAGCATCTACCGGTTAGGTACTCCCTAAGGTAGAAAGTGACCGAAGACTCTGGGAGACCAGGGCAGGGAGATGGTTGGTTCAAAATAAACTGCCAGAGTGGCTAGAGAATGTCTCACCCAGGGAGATTTAGGTTTCTGGGAACAGAAATCCTTCAAGGAAGCTCAAGAGAATAGGGGTTTAATTATAGGATGCAAAGGAATCCTACAGAAACACAGGTCCTCCTGGGAACTGGGAAATCATTGGAAGATTACATTTCTCTTCCTTGTCTCCACATGCTCATTTCATCTTTCTTTATCTACAGACCCTCTTCCTGATTCACTTGTCAACTTGCAGGTGGTCACCATGGCCACCTGCAAATAGCTGTCCCATTTTCTAAGTCCACAGGATCTTCCATTTCCTCTCTGCATAGCTAACTGACCCAATCTCTGGGTCCCAATTCCAAGTCCCTGGAAGAGTAAACCTGACTGAACTTGCTTGGATCAGGTGTCTATCCTGGTCTCACACTTTGGCCAGGGATGGGACCTGGGAAGATGAGAGTGCGGAGGAGAAATTTCTGAGTTGTGTATGGGTTGGACAATCTCTTTAAAGAGATGTGAATGGGAGAAAAATTTGAGTATAGATGGAAAGATGCAAGGCCAGTATGCAATCTGGACCAGCTTGAATCAGTCATACCTCCATTCCAACCCAATATGGCTGGACTTCCAATGATCCTGCTGGCCCAGGAGTGCACTTTTCAGTTAAGTTTTTGTATAGAGTGATGAACCACTGGGAAATGACTGAGAAGGACAGAGTCTTTGGAATAACCCTATAAGCAGCATATTGTCTGATGGTCATCACAGTAAGGGTCTTTGCCTTCAAAGAAAGCAATTTATTCCTGTGCCCCATTCACAGATCCTCCATTTGGAAATATTTGGAATTACAGTTTTTTATTCAATTTAGGTTGAAGAAAACAATTTGCTTTTCTGAGAATACTCACTTCCCAAAGCTTACTTCCTGAGGTTTAACAACTATTCTCTTAGTTTTTCAGGGACTGGTAACTAGAGAATGAAATTGGAATGTTTTGACTCCCCCAAATATAAGAAAGGAAGAGTTGCAGTGTTTGAGTTTTCCTGAGTGGTTTTCTGGGCTAGGGCCCCTTTTAGAGCAGCAGTTCTGTCCTACCCTATGACATCCTCCCAAAGAAACTGAATCACTGCATGCACCATATTGATTGACTGGTTAAGTGACTGAGTGAAGGCTGTGAGGTGATAATAATGGTAGTAGAAATAGTTATAACGTCAATCACAACCATTTCAGTGGCTACTCATCAGAACTCCCTAGCATTTTATACCCATTACGTTCTTTAATCCTCACTACAAAACCGTGAGTATGGTATTATCTTATTACACAGAGAGGAGCTCAGACGATTTGATTTTCTTTGTTCTTTCATCCTTGCAAGACAGTGGACTTAGGTTGTGTCTATACAATGCCCAACAGCTGGTCAAGTCAAGACAATTTGGGAGTCTTACATATGCAAAGCAGTTTGTAGAACTAGTCTTATTTGTGTTCGAATGTCTTTGCTTAAACCATCCAGTGGTTATTTCTCACTATCGCTGTTTACAAATTAACATCTTCCTATCGCTGCACAAAGTAAAGCAGAGACTTCACTACAAGGCTTGTTTTGGACCACTTACCAGCTAATTCAAAACTATACATAGCCTTTCGTCCATAAACTACAGGCATGATCAGTGTCCCATAAAAGTAAGAAAAGGAAAAAAGGACTTTGGCTAGTTATACATGAAAATCAGTGTGTGAGTCCCAATAAGTTGCATGAAAACAATAATAGTGAGACCACATTTTTCCCCACACACTGGAAAACAGACAGATCTTTAAGACCAGCATTCCCAAGTGTTCAAGTTATTCTTTAGTGGATTTAAATAATAAAAAGAAATTTCTCACTACTAATAAAACTATTATTTATGATTGTCCACTCGTAAAAGCTGCATTATTGATCGCTGTGTTCTAATAAATATTTTATATTTCATTAATAGTTACAGTGGCACTAACACGTTCTCCATATGAGACTTGAGTTACAAACACTTTCATTGAGCATCACTCACCTTATTTTTAAATTTTCAAAGTTTATTGTCTATATTGGATCTCTGCAAAGTGTCTAAATCAATGTGATTTACTGGACAAAAAAGGTAAGTTGGGAACTTCAGAGTTCTCAGGTTTTATTGGTGTCACCTGGACTTTAGTGGAACCTTAGTCTTCTGGCTTTTTGGTCTATATCTTTGAAATGGGACTAAAACGTGTTTTCTAGATAATGAATTCATTCTCCTTCCCTCTTAACACAAGTATTGTGGTAATCTCATTGTGCAGGAGGCATTTATCTCCTTGACCTGGTCAGAGAAGAAAGGCTCTGTCAGACACAGAGAGCGCAGGAGTCGGGGCCAGACAGAGCTGGCATCGATTCCAGGGTCCATCAGGCGCTAGTTGTGTCCTTAGTCAAACACTTCACCCCTTCAAGCTCCATCCTCATCTATAGAATAGAGACTACAACGGTCTCCCATGGAAGCGATGGGAGCGAAATAAAATCGTCTAAGCCAAGTGCCTGGCTTAACAGCAGTCCGGAAATAGTTTTCCTCCCTATTCCGTTGTGGAAAATGTTATTATCAACAGCTTCTGATGGTTTGGAGAAAAAATTCCTCCTGTTTCATGGGGATATTTCAAGAACATTTGAAAGATTGCTGCTTTCTTGGCTCATGCATAGTGAATAGAGTGAGTCGTCTTCTTTTTTCCTATGTTCCCTCTGTTCACCCTTTTATTCATTTACTCACCAGACATATATTGATTGCCCAATACAGGAATATTTGAGAAAAACCCATGCAGGGGATAGGTGGGGCTGGGACTATCTCTTGATGCCATAGTAACATTGAGGAGTTTAGCTTTTTCCGTATTAAATAAGTATGAAAGTAAATATAAAATTTAAATGTCTAGGAAACACTGGCACAAATCTGGGCAGGTGACCAGGATGGGGTGGAGGGGTGCATTAGTTTAAATCCCTCACTTTCAAGAATGAGTTTTGTTACCTTTGTTCACTAATCAGTGTCCTTTGACTTCCTGGTTGGTGGGAGATTTTCTTAAAAAGTGGTGGAAGCAGAATAGGGAGGGGGATTCTTTTTATTTTCACTGTAGTAGCTGCCAAGGTTAATGATCAGGACTGTAACTTAATATAATTCCTAAGTCATCGTTAGAATAAACATGGCCCCTCCAGATAAGGTTCCATGTCATTTAATTTATTAGTTAATACTTTTGAATACTGTTGGGCCATTTTGAAGATGACCCTACTGAAATTGATCGAGGCCTGTTTTGGGTGAATGGTTGAAATGGTCAATGGGAAACAAAAGAAGTCACCAGTGTTCACAGGGGAAACCAGTCCTTAGCTACACATCCATGGCCACTGTTCCTGAGTGTTGGAAATGGTCTAACAGTTAGAACAAACCCTAGAGACTAGAAGGGATAGAACTTTATTCGTTATTCACTGCTGTCCTATCAAACTGGGCCATTGGCTGTCATGGTTTCTAGTTCAGGGAAGGGCTAGCCGTGGCTTTGCTTAAGCCTTTAAGAATGTTCTGCCATCCCTCTTCTGCATTCTGAAGAAACAGCTTCAAGGCACCTATGTTTAAAAGGACAGATCAGTTCTTCCATAACTGAGAACATGTTTAAGACCATTCTAGTCACGGGGCCGATTTTGGCTGAGATGTGAGACTAAACAACCCTTTTTGTGGGAACCAGTTCCATTGTCCTTCTTGCCTTTTAAAGTCATTAATAGCACACTAAGCAATTTGGAAAGTCCTGCCAGTGATTCAGCTGGGTTTCGTTGTTTTGTTTACTTGGCTTTTCATCTTCGGCCTCCGTATTTGCATTATTTAAAAGCCATCTTCCTAAAAATGTAGACATTCAGTTCCACGTGAGCAACCTAGAAAATGTTTCCTTAATTTGAGTAAGATCCATCTGACCATTTGTCAGTATTCTTGTCTATCTGTAAATGGGCATTTATTTGTACATTGAGTCACACACACGCACACACACACACACTCCAGTGGAGTTGGAGGTCGATCACTCCAAAAGCAGATGTACATTATGTTACAAATGACAGGGAACCTGGGACAGTGTCCACAGCTCCAAAGTTTTGATACCTGCCTTCGGCTCCTGAGTGTTAGGATCTCTCAAACTACCAGGAGGGGATGAACGGGCTGGGGGTGAGTGATGGTGAGAAATACAAGTCAAAGTGGAAAAAGCAGGACTTAAGTCTGACGGACTAGAGGCCCCGGAGCACTGGCATTAAGTATCGAGTGAACTGGAACACATCACCTCTGGGGTCAGTGTCCTCATGTGATGAGAGAGTTGGTCTAGATCAGTGGTCGACCAACTATGTACTGTGGGCCAATTAGCCCACCGCCTGTTATTGTAAGTCAAGTTGTATCGGCACACGGCCACGACAGGTGTTTAGGTATTGTCCATGACTACTTTCCCACGACAAAGGCAGAGGCGAGTAGCCGCAGCAGAGACCTTGTGGCCTGCAAAGCCCAAAATATCTACTACCTGGTCCTTTACTGGAAGAGTTTGTTCAACTCAGGTCTAAAGGACTTCTGTTATTCAAGCTCTAAACTCTGTAATTCCTCTATATCTTGAACTAATCTTTTTCTCCAAGCACACTATGGGAAGTACGTGTTTCTCTGTGTCTCATAAATTGGATACGTACTTATTTTCACTCTGAAGGCCAAGACACATGTGCTTGATAAGAAGTGGAACTTGAAAGTAAAGAATCAGCTCCTTAAGGAAAAGGAAAACAAGACGGCAGATGATGGGAAAGATGAGGACTTGGAGGAGTTCGGTGAGATGAGAGAGGCGGCTCTGCACAAGCTGGGCTGTGTTACAGTTGCGTAATGGGGACGTTCCCTCTCAGCAATGGTAATGGAATGAGGCTGGACCAGCTGGTTGGTGGAGGGGGTTCCCCTTTGGGAGATCCTACTGTGATTCATACATGTAGGTTGACTGGAAAGAAGTTTCAAATTGTGGGGGAGGAGGGAAAAGAGAGAGAAAGAAAGAGAGAGGGAGGGAGGAGCGGGATGGGCAGGTTGGGACACCGAGACGCAGGCAGCATTTACCATGACCAGTGCTTTGTGCTGGGCACTGTGGGGGACGCAAAGGAGATGGGTCATAACCCCCACACCAAGAAGCTTAGCTTTAAACCAGGGGCTTGAAGACAAGGGCACAGCTTCCGGTGGAACGAGAAAAAGGTCCATAAGGGGGGGCAGAGCAAGATGGATGGAATTCGATTTTAAGAAAAATGTATAGGAAGATGCTTAGACTATCTAGGTCCCACGTTTTATATCTAAATCCTAGCAAGGCTTGGAAATGTTAATGATAAAAATATCTGCTGAAAATAGGCACATTTCTCCATACATCTCAGCCTGCTAAACAAGGTCCTTCATGATCTATTCATGTCTGACCTCTCCAGCCTCATTGCTTCTCTCTGTGCCATTCCTGGGCCATATCTCAGCGGCTCTGAACTTTTCCATTTCCTCTGATACCACACCATTGCTCTTGCCTCCAAGCCTTTGTCATGCCGATCCCTTTGAGGAGAATTCCCTACACACTGGATTTGCCCCGCCTACTCCTATTGACTAGGTCTTCAGACCTCACTCAGTTCCTGAGTCATCTCTGACCCCCAGGCGAGGTCCGCTTCCCTTCTTATAGGTTGTCTCAGTATCAGGTGTTTTCCCTATCATGCCACATGGTAATTTCCTGTCTATTTGTAAAATTAGTTTGGGTTCTCTCAGAAGCAGACCCTGAGACAGGGATTTGAGTTCATATAGTCTAGTAGGGAGGTAATCCTAGATAAAACAAAAAACCAAAATGTCAGGGGAGTAGGGAAGTGGGACAGAAAGAGGAAGGTGGAAAATAAAGGAATCTTTATGAAGGAAGTTATCATTGTGGGTACCAGGAACATGATCCCTCTGGGGGATCTGAGGGCCAGTTTAGAACATGCAGCACAGAGTTATCCCCCAGAGGATGAGGGAGCTGGGGCACTTATACACCATGTATGTCAGCCACAGGTGGAGGGCTGCTCTCAGTGAGGGGCATGGGATGAATTCCTTAGCGCTTCTGGCCTGCTGAGTGGGATGTAGAGTGGGTTTGGGGGTCAGAGAAGGCCCTCCAGCAAGGAAGCACAGGTGCTGGCAGTTGGAAGTAAGGTTGGTGTGCTCTGGAGTGGAAAGGGCAAGAAGTTGTGCGAGGGACTGATACTGACATTTTTCGTATCTCCGTCAGACTCTCAGATTTGAAAGGAGCTGGGGCCGGAACAGCCGGGGGTGGGAGAGAGTTGCTGGAGCAGCTGGAGGCTGGCTGTGCATCAGTCTGTCCATGTGGTCTCTCCACCTAGGCTGGTTTGGGCTTTCTCTCCCAGAGTGGCTTCACAGCCCTCAGACTCATATCTGGATGACCAAGGATTCCAAGGCAAGTGTCCCAGGAGAACCAGGAGGAAGCTGTGTTGCCTTTTGATAACCTAGCCTCTGAAGGCACGTCGCATTACTCCCCCTGTAGTGCCCAGATTCAAGAAGAGGGAACACAGACTCCACTTCTCAGTGGCAGGAGGGTCAAAGTCACGTGTTAAGAAGAACATGGGGGTAGGGAGGTATTCTGGTAGCTATCTCTAGAAAATACATTCTGCCACATCAGTGTTTCGGTAACATTTAAGAGATACGTTGTAAAGAGTTTCTTCAGTGTAAAACTATACTGTCTCTGGTACCTTGGAGTATTCTTGGGCCTCTTAACACTCAGGATCTTGTTCTAATTCTAGCAGAAATCTCATGCCTTCTTCTGCCAAAGCTATTTAGCATACCTAGAGCTCAGCTGGTGTCTGAATTGACTTAGGATATGTATTAGCTCGTATTCCGTCTACAAGATATACAATAAAATAGGCCATCTCAATCAATAGTGTAGCAAATGTCACCAAGGTAAAAACATAAAGAAAAAGAATGAAAGGTTTGACTAAGGTAAAATTAAAACTTCAGCACATCAAAATTACTATAAACCAAATTGAGAAATATTAAAACTGAGAAACTTTTGCAACTTTATGAAAGACAAATAATTAGTATTCTCAATACATGAAGAATTTTTTTACAACTAAATTAGAAAGGATAAATAGTCCAACAGGAAAAAATTGGACTATGAATAGCTAAAACCCAAAGAAGAAACACAAATTATGAAAAATGTTTAGTTTTTCTAATAATTTCTTTAATAAAAGTAATGATCACCATTTATATTTGCCTATTAAATAAAAACAAGACACCATTTCATTTCTGCCTATCAAATTGGTGAATATTAAAAAGATTTACAATACCAGCCTTGGCCAGAGCCTGGGGAAATGCTCACACCCTGCTGGAGGGAGGATGAATTGGCACAATTTTTCTGGAGGGCAATTTGGCGATAGGCGTGGAAAGCCTTTGCAAAGATATGCTTTAGATCCAGCAATTCCTTATCTGGGGGTGTATCCTACTAAAATTCATGGACAGGAATATTATCTTCAGTGTTGTTTATGTTAGAAAAATTTGGAATTGACAGGCATGGTTAATGATAGAGTACTCCAGCACTTTAAAACCGATTTTGTATATATACATCCATAAATGGAAAGATCTTCATAATATATTTTAAGTGAAAAGGCATAAGGCAATTCAAAAGAGTAGAAATAATACAATTTTATATATGTGTGTGTGTATGTATATGCATATATCTCCAGGAAGATATCTCCACGTATGTATACATCTCCTGGAAAAAAAAAAAGGATGCAATGCTATACATCCAAGTATTATCAGATGTTACCTCTGAAAAGTATGATTATGGACGGTCTGTAATGGCGTCTTTTTATCAGTGTATCCTAAGCTTTCTTTAAAATGAACATGTTCATACTATTTTTTAAAATTCTGAATCTAAATGTGACATTCTCATAAACATAGTCCAGATGAGGTTAAACACACACCAATGGACTTACGATCTGAACGCAGTTTAATAACTGCCTGTTATCTCAGTGTAATGAGCCCAAATACAGGTCAGGAAACCACACAGACAGAAGAAGCAGTCCCTGGCTCCCTCTGACCAGCACAAGAAGCACCTAGAAGCGTGGCTGGTCACATTTTCACCCGGAACCTTATGGTTCCACCCAGAAAGGCACCAGGGACAGAGTGGAAGGAAGATAATGTGAGGCACAGGAAGCTTGAACACAGGGTTCAGCCCTGGTGTTGAAAAGCCAGCCATGGTTCTGAAGGCCAAACCAAGGGGCACTGCTTAAATGGAAACCTTCTGAGTGAAAATCTGCTCCCCGAAGGCCGATGGGTGCAGGACTCAAGTCAAATTTCACGTTACATTAGACTTGAGCTGTTTTTATAAGCTCTGACAAAGTCACTGCTTTTTCCATCAGTAAGTAACGCTTTAAAAAAGCTTTCTTCCCTCTCATTTATACCCCCACCTTCACGTTCACAGAGCTTACCAGGAAAAAAGCCTGTCAGCGTGAATTTCCCAAGTGTTTCCATGATTGTATGTGAAAAGCATTTTAGGTTTACTGAGAAGAAACCGTTTGTGTAGATAATCTCTTCCCAGGAAACTTGGGATTTCTCTGCCTACTGAGTGCAAAGGGATGCCTTGAGTCTCAAAGAAGATAGAGTTTTGATAATCAGAATCCTCACCCTGTCTCTGCCCCTGGTCCCTTAGTGCACATCCAGGACATGTTCAATCTCTCTATGCTTCATTCTCCTGGAGTATGAAATGAATATAGAAGAAGAAATACTCTAATGATAGTATTGGGAAAAAAAGACAAATGTTCTAGATGTTTCTATTACATTACTAAGAGACAGTGGGGCCGTTCAAAAGAATGAAGACACAAGGGGTTTACAAGAGTTTGGGGGAAACTAAGTTAATGGGTGGAAAGGGCTGAGAACTATGCAGCATTTTTATTGTTTCTGCTGGTATAAGAGAAAAGGCTATTCTTGCTCATACTATTAGGTACTTAGATCTGTTACTTTAGCTGGTATCTTCTAGCACTGTCTGCCAGACTATAATATTTTTTTTTCAAGTATCAACTAACTTTCTGCATTTTAAGCTGTGTCTATGGTAGATACATATAAGCTCCAATATGACCAAAAGCTCATTGCTCTCCAGACCTGCCCACTGTCTGTGTCTCCATAGATCATGTAATGGTTTTAACCGCTGGACCGTCTGTCTGGCCGCCTCTGCAGTTAGAAAGCAGCAGCGTGATGATAAAGCACGTGGGCTTTGGAGCAGACTCGCGTTTGGGTGCTGGCTCTGGTGTTTATGAGCTTTTCGTCTTAGTGAGCTCCCTGGCCTCTCTGAGTCTGTTTTCTCATCTGTAAAATGGGGATGAAAATAATAACAGCATCTCCTAGGACTGCGTGAAGAGTCCTAAAATCCTGCAGGTAAAGTTCTCAGCACGGGGCCAAGTAGATAGAAAACATTTATAAGTGTTAGATCTTGAAGCCTCTTTCCCATTCCATAGGACAATGCATGGCTCCCTCGTTCTGGCAGTGCCACCTCCCACTCATCTCTGCTTCTCGCCACCTTTCCGTAGCTCTCTGAAGTAGTCCTCAGAACATGGCCCAGGCAGTAAAGCTCCCCTCGTCAGTTTCACCTTGCCATTTTGTCATTTATATTTTCTCCCTCCCAGGTAGTAAGGCCCACCCGGGCAGAGAATTGTGTGTTATCTTTGTGCACAGAAGTATTGGGGAGCATGCCCTGGGCCTCTGCCAGGACACAGAATGGGGACTGTGGAACCTATTTTATATCGATCTCAAAGGGCAGTGTTTCAAACAGAGCTGGAAGCTGGGGCCCAGAGAGGAAGAATAACCCTCCCAAGGACACAGAGCCTCCTTTTGCTGAAGCTGGAAGGGTGACCCTCTGAGTGGCTGTGGAATCTTATTTTGCCTCTGTGGGCACTTTCCTCAGCTGCCACCTCTGACCCCGTGCCCGTTCTTCACCCATTTGGTCCCCTGAACGGTCAGTGCTTAGACGTATTTGCACTCGTCTCTGCTTTGGGGTTTGGCCCAGTAACTGGTCTCCATCAGGAGGCCTGGCCGCATCCAAGGACCCCAACAAAATGACTCGGGCATGGCACTCGGTGCCTGCAGCCTTTGTGGGTGACGCTGACAAGTGGTGCAGGAAGCTAGATGTGCAGTACGTTCTGTGTCCAAGTCCTCGGCCATGTGGATTCTGGACACGGTCAGCCGTTGGCCAACGTTGGCTTGGTCTGCAGCTTGATGCCATGTTGGTGCCATGTTCTGTTTGCCAGTGTCCTGAATAAAGAACGATTCAGGACAGCTTGTGGTACTGCCAGTCAGGGCTTCAACTATCCACTCTGTATGAGTGAGCCTTGATCTCACAGCTCCCTTTTAAATTAAAATAGTCAAGTGGTTAAATATTCATGCTTTGCTTATTTCAGTATATTTAATTTATTATGTATCGCTTTTCTCGGGTTTTATATAAACTTGCCTGAGGACTTTTTTTTCCAGTTTAAATTCTGGCAGAATGTTCCCTTTTCCTTGGCAGAGTGTTGATTAGTTAAAGAAAATAAAAAAGTCTGCCTAGCTAAGAAGATAACGTCGTCTTTTTTTTTTAACAGACTGCTCTTGCACTTTATTAAAAATGATATTATAGTCATTATCACCATCATTAATTAGTCTTGAGTGATCATTAATGTGGTGCTCACATGTGGTGCCATTAAAACATCTGCTTTGTTCATTCCCAAGGCTGGAACCATTGCCTCCAGCTCTCTAATCAGCATTTCTGTTCCTTTAGGATGGTGAAAATGAAGTAGAGATTGGTGTCTTTTTTCCCCTCATTTCTCCCGCTGGTAAAAATGGAATCATAGCTGCTCCTTCTCTCCATCTACTTGCAGAGCAGTAGAATTCACCAGATTCTGCCTTGTAACTGTCGGTCTGGAGGGTGTCATGAGAGGCTCAGACCTGAATAGTAGGCTAACTCTTTTCCTTCTAAAGATTTCCTCATGCCTGGTTTGGGGAAGCCAAAGTATTATGCAAATATAAAACATTATTGAGGCTGGGTTGAGGCTCAGAACTCCTACCAAAGCATAGGAGAAATTTCTTCCCGTATCTAAAACAAAGGGATGACAATAATTGATTAGGGTTCAAGAAGGTCTTTGTAGGAGAGCTTCTAACTATGGCTCTTGGAGACATATTTTTCTCATTTTAAAAAGTCATAGTGGGGCCGGCCCCGTGGCTTAGCGGTTAAGTGTGCGCGCTCCGCTACCGGCGGCTGGGGTTCGCATCCCGGGCGCACCCTGACGCACCGCTTCTCCGGCCGTGCTGAGGCCGCGTCCCACATGCAGCAACTGGAAGGATGTGCAACTATGACATACAACTATCTACTGGGGCTTTGGGGGAAAAAAAAGGAGGAGGATTGGCAATAGATGTTAGCTGAAGAGCTGGTCTTCCTCAGCAAAAAGAGGAGGATTGGCATGGATGTTAGCTCAGGGCTGATCTTCCTCACACACAAAAAAAAAAAAGTCATAGGGCCCTGTTGTACCCAACTTCAAAATATATGAATAATAATCCCTTGATTGTGGAGAGTTAATTAAAAATTACAGGCCTTGTTGTCCCTCCCCACACACACACCATAAATTACACTGCCTCTTGCCACCACCCACATGGCATCTGCTAGGACCTAAAAATGAGTTTCAGTATTAGCCTAAGAAAATAACAAAACAAAGTTAGAAATTTAAATTAGCTGCCAAAGAAGAAATCATATGTCACTTCTCTGCTCAAAAACATTATATAAGGTGCAACAGAAGAAGTTAAAAAAAAAAAAAGGAAAAAGGAAGGAGGAAGTCAGGGAGAGAAGAAGGAAGGGGAGATGGACAGACAAGTTATGTAGAAACTTAAGAAATGTTGAGGAACTATATAAAGGAAAATCTGAGAGTTACTATAGGACATAAAACAAGAGTTTTAATAATAAGAGAATGGGAATGGGAATAAGTAATATCTTTAAAAGGTAATTTCTCTCCAAATTAATTTGTGAATTTAATCCTAAGTAAAATTTTTTAGAGAACTTAAAAATGTTATTCTAAGTCTTCTATTATCTGGAAGACTAATTAGTTAAGAATAATAAATATTTTTAAATTTAATAAAGTGATACTTGTATTGCAGGCATGAAATTAAAAAGACATGATAAATAAAATAGTGTTTGCTCACACAAGAATAGACTCATGAATAAAAAGAATAAAAACTCAGAAAGAAACATGTCTATAAATATTTTATGTGATAGAGATGACATTTCAGACAGGTGAAAAAATGATGGATATTTATTGTTTTGGGTGTTGTGTTAGTTTCCTGTGGCGGCTGTAACAAATTACCACAAACTTGGTGACTTAGAACAATAGAAATCTATTCTCTCACAGATTTGGAGGCCAGAAGTTGGAAATTAGTTTCACCTGGTCAAACCAAGGTGTTGGCAGGACCGCACTCCCTCGGGAGGCTCGAGGGGAGAATCTGTCCCCAGCTTCCCCCTGTTTGCAGTGGCTCCTGGCATTCCTTGGCTTGTGGCTGCATCACTCCAAACTCCACCTCCACCTCCACATTGCTGTCTCCTCTTCTCTATGGGTCAAATCCCCCTCTGTCTCTCTCATAAGGAGACTCGTGATTGGATTTAGGGAATACCTAGATAATCCAGAATAATCTCCCCACGTCAAGATCCTTAAATTAATCACAATTGTCAAGATCCTTTTTACTTATAAGGTAACATTTACAGGTTCCAGGGATCAGGATCTGAAGTCTTAGGGGACCATTGTCCACCCTACCACCGGGGTAAATTAGATTCTTATCGCATCTCATATATCAAATACATTTATAATGTGTTAAATATTTAAATAGAAGAATACGAAGGCAAATAGTTATCTGATCTGAGAGAAGGAATGGCTCTTTTAAGAATAAAAGAAAAGGTTGATGGTTTTGCTTATGTAGAAAATAAAAAATTTGTTTAGGTCTAAAATCACCATAAACATAATTACAAAGAATTGACAAATTGGAAAAAGCATTTGTAATGGACAAAAAGTTTATATCATTAGTGAATGAGATTTTATAAATCAGAAAAAGAAAAATCTCCGAATAGAAAAATGGTCCAATGACAGGGACAAGCATTTCACAACAGCAGAAAAATCACAAAGTCAGTGAATGTAAGAAAATTTATCTTTGTAGTAATCAAAAGCAAGTTAAATATTGATGATATATTAGTTTTGGCCAACAAACTGGCGAAAGTTTTAAAAATTGCAAGACCCAATAATGGCAAGAAAATGAGGAAATTTCCTCATTTAAGTTAATTCTGCATGTTAAGTTAATGGTACAGCCTTTCTCAAGAGATATTTTGCAATAAGTATGAAAGGCCTTAAAATGTGTGTTTACTTTGAATCAGAAATTGTGATTTCTGATTCATAAATTATGATCATAAATTATGGCAATAAATGAGCAACCACACAAACAGAATTGTGCATACATGCTCTTTATAGTTTCATTAAAACCTGGCAAAACTACAAATGGTCTAATATCCCAGTACAGAAAATGGAAAATTTCACAATATGCGGTTAAATGGAAAAAGCAAGTTACAAGACCATCTGCACATCTGATCCCGTGTGTGTGTGTGTGTCTGTGTGTGTGTGTGTGTCTGAAACGATGAGTGACGATGTTAACAGTTGTCCTCCCTGGAGGCAGGATTATGGGTGATTCTTTTTTTTTTTTTTTTAAAGATTTTATTTATTTATTTTTCCCCCAAAGCCCCAGTACATAGTTGTCTGTCATAGCTGCACATCCTTCTAGTTGCTGTATGTGGGACGTGGCCTCAGCATGGCTGGAGGAGTGGTGCCTCGGTGCGCACCCGGGATCCGAACCCGGGCCGCCGGCAGCGGAGCGCACGCACTTAACCGCTAAGCCATGGGGCCGGCCCTTATGGGTGATTCTTACCACTGCTTAAAAATTGTAAAATTTTCATAATGAGTATGTATTACTTTTGTAATTTGGAAAGAAGAAAAAATACATGCATATATTTAAAAATTGTCTAGAGAATAGAGCTGAATCTTCAAAGGTGGCAAATATGGTCTATTTCCATCTCTCTTTCCGTCTTCACCTCCCCTGACTCCATCACCTGCCCAGTGCTGCTCCAGCAACACAGAATCTCTTGGCCTTCTCCAGACTGGACCCTGTGTTCTCATAAGTCTATGTCTTCTTACCTGTTATTCCTTCTGCCCCAAATCCCAGAGAACCTCAGCCACTCATGGAAAATCCAGCCCTCTAAGGAGGGCAGAGGGCCTTCATGACGTCCCAGGCAGAATAAATCCCTTCTTCTTTGCCGCCACAGCTCAGCACACTTCAACATGCCATGACTGTATTTCTATTCTGCTCAGACGTCACGACTCTATTTCCCCCACGGACTGTGAGCTCAGCCCAGGTGCGTCAGAATCACACGGGGACCTCCAGTCCCCATCACCGGACATGCGGTGGGGTTAGATTGGCCCCGTAGAGCCTGAAGAGGAAAAGGCTACCCGGACCGCAGTGCTGGTCCGAAAGGGACCCAAAGACGAGGGTCAAACGGGATCTTTTCGGATTGGTCAAAAGTGAAATTTTCAATTGGCCGTAGTTATTTCAACCCACTGATTGACGTTGGTTGAAATGAAATCGGTGCATTTCAAATGGCTCTGAGTTGCCTGCTTATTTCAGATTTTGCTGTGTAAGGAAAGCTGTTTTGTTGCTGCTGCTCTTTAGTTTATAATTGGTGTGCTAAACGGGTGCAGTTTTCTTTAGCATGTGCTGGTTGTGTTTCAGAGCAGTCTCACCTTTTCGCAAAAGCGGATTCCTGAGTTGTGCTGAGTCATTTGCTCTGAGTCTTTGATGATAATTAGCAGCAGCTGGCGGCAGGGCGGTCTCAGCCACACCTTTCCATACCATGCCGAGAACAGGTGAGAAGCAGGGGTCAGTTCGGGGATTAATGGGCCTTGGGCTGGTCAGGTCGCCTCTTAGAGTCATAACCCTTGGGTTTTATTTAATAAGGAAAGTAGCTTCCATGAAACCTGGTAGATACCACCTGCTGGACCTGGGATGCTAGAAAGGAGAGTGCAGGTGCTTTTAGGAGCTGGTAGAGCTGCTGGGAAGCTGAGCCCTCAGCCAGGGAGCAGAGGGAAGATGCCGTTAACTTCCAGGGCCTTGCTACACAGGGACTAAGCAGGGCATTGTCTGAAGAAGGTCATGATTGAGTTTAGAACTAAGTAAACAGATACATAGAACCAACTTTATTGTTCTGGGAGTAAAGACGAGGTGCTGGATGGCTAGGCACGTTTTCTTTCTAGTTAGCTGGTGTTCTACCTGGTGTGCTGGCATTTGTATATTTTAGATGTAGTTGTTGTGGAATAGTTTCTCCCTAGGTTTTAGATGTTTTTTTTTTTTTAATATTCCCAAAGAAAGCCTCAATTGCCTGCTCCCAGATAGGGAGCAGATCACAGGGACGGATTGGAAATACATATGTGTCCGGAGGCAGGAATGTGCATGCGGAGACAGACAGACAGCGAGGCTGGCCCTGGCTGTGGCGCTGGCTTGGAAACTAAGCAGCGGGACCTTGAACAAGTCACAAACTCCAGGGCTGAGTTGACTTCTTGATAAGATAAGGGACAAGCGCTAAATCATTGGTTTTTAAACTTTGTTTTAGCAAAGGAATCTTCTTCTTCACAAAGAAAGCCTTATACTGAATCCTGTTTTATCTATGAAATAGTGTTTTAAAATGGAGCGATTCTGCTTGAGGTAGAGGAGAGACCCATGCTGTCTCCTGCATTCCCTGGCTCCCCCCTCTATCCGGATACCCCAGGGAAGCCCAGACCTCCAGGAACATCACGTGAAATTTGACTCGGCCTTGGCTCCTTCCCCTTCATCTCTAAGGTTGTGGAGCTTAACAGGAAATGAAGCCCTAATAAAATTGCCTTGTGGCTCACCTGAGCTCACTATCTCCTTGGGAGACAACACTCCAATACGGAAGTCAATTGAAAAGCAATGTAAATGTTTACTGAGGTTTTTAAAGAATAAAACAAATGAAACAATGAAAAAGTAAAACGAATCAAACAAAACACATATGCCCCCCTCAAATTACCAAAAGGATGTTAAATTCATCCCGAAGCATCATTTCTCTGGCGCCCCCTCTCACACGGGTGGCAGCTGCTTCCACTGCCCTCCCTCCCTTCCTCCCTCCCTGCAGACACCTCCACTCAGCGGGCAGGGTGTGTCTCTTCCTCCTCCTCCTCCCTCTTCCCCCTCCTTATCAGGTCTGTCCTTCTCTTGTTCAGTCCTCTCTATCCTGTCCAATGGGAATCTGCCAGCTTAGCATTCTTCTCCAGTTGTATTTCATTCTGTCCATTACAACCCCGTTGACTCTGTACGGTCCCAGGCAGGTACCAACAGCCAAGTGTAAGATCCATGTATTTCTTCCTTTTAGAGTGGGTAGTGAGGAGGGGGTGGGGGAGATCACAAACACTTAGAGTTGAATACCTTCTTTACAACCTCTCTCCTCACTAGCGATCCTAATGTCCTATTCCTAGAATCCCATCCCTGCCTCCTGCTTTAACTCAAAATCATTAAAAACAGACAGTGTATGACAGGCCCCCGGGCCAGAAGCGCTGTGCAAGATTCCCATTTGGGGAGGTATTTTGCATGCTCATTTCCTCTTCATTGTGTGTCTCTCTCGTTCTTTTCCTTTTTCCTAATCACTAGCCATTCCCAGGACCTCTTCCCACTGCCTCAATATTGCTGCGCCACAGCAGGTGGTCGAGAATGGAAGGCCTCCCTGTTCTCTTGAGGCTAGTGGGGCTCTTTAAGGAAGTCCTGGATCTTTCCAAGTGAGTTGCCCTATAGGATTCATCAGGCTTTGTGCGGACACAGGCGGACCCAGAGGTGGTAGCTGCCCCAGGTGAGGCGGGCCCCAGCTGGGGTCCTTCGATGGTCATCCGGGTGTGGATGTGGCTCTGGGGCAGCAAGTGCGGCACCTCCGGCCGCTGTGCTGCCCTTACCTGCGTCCCTGTGCCCTGCCTGTCTCAGGCACAGTCGACATGCGTTTAAGTTCTTTTTGGCTCCACATGAAAGAGAAACATGATCTCTGCCCCACTTCAGAATGACTGTTGCCCTAATCCGTGTGCCCATATTTCTTGCCTTTGATTTGTGTGGATCCGTTTCTGCTTGCCTTACTTACCCCTCTGGTGCCATGTCCCCTGTGCATGCACACCCACACTCGCACTCACACCCTCGGGAGAAGACAACCCTGCTGCGCGCTTGTCACAGGGCCAGGATCCCACAGAGTGAGCTCTCTCATCACTGCTTGCCAGCAGTCCTGTCAGCTGCAAACCAATCACGGATCTTTGCTTTCTTTTCCTCCACTGGCAGGGCTGTTTGTAAAGGTGGGCGATGGAGGAAATTCTAACACGCATGTGAGTGCGCGCGTGTGTGTGAAAGAGAGAGAGAGAGAGTGCAAATCTCCCAGGCGTCACTCAGCTGGGTCTGTATTGGTACAGCCCATTGGCTGCCCACAGAGTCATGAGGGCGGGAGCCACACTGGCACCTGCTGCAGATTGCACTCATCCAAGATACTTTCTCCTTCTCTTTGTGTACTCATCCCCTTGGGCTGAAACCTGGGCTCTGCAAAAGAGACATGGAGAGAGCGCAGGAATTAGAGTCAAATGACTTTGTCCAAATCTGCCTGAGAGGCAGAAGGGTCCTGGTTGAGTGGTTAACAGCATATGGACTGTGGACCCAGGTTGTCTGGATGTGAATCCTGAACCTGCCTCCTAGCAGCTGCATGACCTTGAACAAGGTACTTAATGTCACTGTGCCTCAGTCTCTTCATCTGTAAAACAGGGATGATAAAACCCACCTTATGGGGTTGTTGGAGGGCTGAACTGGTTAACACAGGTCTCCTTCATAGTAAGCTCTAGGTAATTACTCGCTGTTTGTCATTCGTGGAAACAATAGCAGTAACCCTGTGCAGCTGCCCAAAGCAAAGGCCCTGGTATTATTACTGGTTGTGTGGGTTTGGGGTGAACTAACCTCTCTGAACCTTGTTTCCCCATCTGTAAAATGGGGATGAAATTAGATCCCCCACTATGCTGTGCCTTATTGTTAAGCACAAACCTGTTTGTTTGCAATGGAAACCTGTAGTTGATCACGCCTCTGCTGCAGAAGATTCTGCCAGGTCCATATGTCCTGCTCTGTGAACTTTGAGGTTGTGGACTAAAACATCTCAAATATTTAAAATCCAAGGACCAAAAAAATGAGGAAAGCTGTTACTCATTCTTTGGTGCCATAGGTCTCGTATCCCAGAGTTCGGGAGGAACTTGCCTCCTCTGAATCTGTGCACATTGGATTGTTCTGAAGGGACCTCCTTTGATCACATCAGGAGAGCTAAAGGGCTGGGTGGGTTTCGAGGGCAGAGGAATGCTGTGCAAACCAGGGATGCACAATGGAGCAGAATGTACTGATTCTGTCTTTCCTGATTCAGCCACTTCTCTGCTGTGTGACCTTTGGCATGTTACTTAACCTCTTTGGATCTTAGTTTTCTTCTCAAAAGGGAGATTAAGACAGATATCATAAAAGAGTGTGGCACAGAGTAGACAATCTTCAAATGTTTGTTCCTTTCTTTCCTTCGGGAAAAAAATTTGCATCTGGGTTTATCAGGCCTACCTTTGGATCTGGGTTGGTGCTTGGGACATAGTTTACGAGATATAATATGTGAACTGCTGTGTGACTTAAAAATTCCAAACGTACTTTTGTGAAATAATAATAATATGTATTTTTAAAAAACGGGCGAAGTTGATAGTGGGCTTTCTAGATCTGGACTTTGGTAACTCTCCCACAGTTAGATAGTTTGCTCTTCAACCTAGGAGTAGTCCAACATCTTAAATCATGAAGCAAACTACTGTGTATAATAATCTCTTTACTTTTAGACAAGATGACCACGTAAAGTATAAGGAACAGCCTTAGGATAGGTGCTTGTCTGTGTGTAGCTTGGACAGATCAAATAAAGAGAAATCCAAAAGGACCATAACCAACAGCCTGGGGAGGAAGGTGACGATGCTCTGATGTGGCCTCTCCTGGTGTCTTCTGGGAATTGCTGTGGGGCTGTGGGTGGAGTCACTGGGAGTCTAAAGCTTCAGGTAAACTCTGAAAGATTCTGCCCTGGGAGGCATTTTCAAATGCTGGTCACACTCTTTGAAAATCTGCCTACTGTGCCATCTCCTCTTGGGTGTCTACATTGGCATCTCGAATCTAACAAGTTCAGAATCAAACTCCTGCTCTCCCCTACTCCAATCAGGTTCCTCCAGAGGATTCCAGGTCTTAGTAAATGGCAACTCCATACCCGGTTTTGCTCCAGAAAAACCTTGGAGTCGTCTTCGAGTCCTCACTATTGTTCACACCCCACTTCCAATCGTCAGCAGATCTCACTGGCACTACCTGCACACTCTGTCTGAAATCTGACCACTTCTCACCGCTTCCACTGTTATTCTCTGATCAGAGCCATCATGCTCTCTCCCCTGGACTAGTGCATGTAATCTCCTAACTGATCTCCTTGCTTCTGCCCCTGACATCCTGCTAAAGCCAGAGCATATCACACTGTTTGGAATTATCTGGCTGACTCCCCACCTTACTCAGAGTCAAAAACAAAGCCAGTACACTGGCGTGAAGGCCCTGAGCAATCTGGCCCCTGTGACCCTCCCTCTCTGACTGTCTCTTAATCTCCCTCCCTTCCTCACTCCGCCCTGCCCCAACGGCCTACTTTGTATTCCTCTAACAGGATGCCTATGCCCAGAATTCCAGATCATTCTCTCTTTAAACCTTACTCAGTGATTTTAATTTTAGTGGACACACTAGGTCCTAAAACTTGGAGATCATGTTATTAATAATTCCCCAAAGGACAGAGCTCCAACCCCGTTCCTCCAGCCTGTAGCACTGCTCCTTCTCTGAGTTCCTAGAGCACTTTCCTTCTAGGAATTCCATAATTGATGACTGCGTTATACTCTGCCTGGACTGATCCTTACTGATAACCCATTTTTAAATTGGGTTATTTGTATTACTATTATTGAATTATAAGTGTTCTTTATATATTCTAGACACAAGCCCATTATCAAAACATGATTTGCAAACATTTTCTCCCATTCAGTGGAGTTCTGTTAATAATTCATGATGGTATCCTTTGAAGCACAAAAGTTTTGAATTTTGATGTAGTCCAATTTATCTATTTTTTTCTTTTATCACTTGTGCTTTGATGTCATGTCTAAGAAGGCTTTGCCAGCTCAAGGTCACAAAGATTTTCTTGAATATTTTCTTTTAAGAGTTTTATAGTTTTAGCTCTTAAATTTAGATCTGTGATCCATTTTGAGTTAATTTTTTGTGTATGGTATGAAGAAGGGGTCTAACATCATTCTTTTGCATATGAATATCCAGTTTTCACAGCACTATTTGTTGAAAAGACTGTCCTTTTCTCATTGAATTGTCTTGGCACCCTTGTTAAAACCAACTGACTATAAATATGAGGGTGTTATTTCTTGACTCTCAATTTTATTCCATTGATATATGTCTATCCTTATGCCATTACCACACTGTTTTGATTACTGTAGCTTTGCAATAAGTTTTGAAATCAGAAAATGTGAGTCCTACTTTGTAGTTTTTTTTCAAAATTGTTTTGGCTATTCTGTATCCCTTGAATTTCCATTTGAATTTTAAGATCAGCTTGTCAAATTTTGCATAGAAGCCAACTGGGATTTTGACAGGTATTGCATTGAATTTGTAGATCAACTTGAGGAGTATTGCCATTTTAATGATATTAAGCCTTCAGGTCCCTGAATATGAGGTATCTTTCCATTTATTTAGATCTTCTTTAATTTCTTTCAATAATGGTTTGTAGTTTTCAGAGTATACGTTTTGTACTTCTTTTGTTACATTTATTGCTAAGTATTTTATTCTTTTTGACACTATATAAATGGCTTAAAGATTTTGATTTTATTTAAAAAGCAATGGAAGTAATCAAAGGGTTTTAAGCAGGGATGGTCATGACCATGATTGAATTTTTAAAGATCCCTCTGGCTTCTGTGTTGAGAATTCATTTAAGGGGGTAAGAGTGAATGAGGGAAGACCAGGTAGGAGACTATTGCAGTGGTCCAAGTGAGAGCTGGTGGTGGCTAGACAAGAATGGTGAATCAGACATGGTGAAAAGGATAGATTCAAGATGCCTTTAAATCAACAGGATTTAGTGATCGAATGGATTTGGGGGATGTGAAAAAGGGAAATGTCAAGGCTTTTGTCTTGTGTAACAGAATGGAGGGTGGGGCCGTTCATTATGATAAGGAAAACTGGGAAAGAACCAATACATGGTCTTCAAATACCACTTTACATCAGAGATAATTCAATCCAACCCACACATGATCTCAGTTGATTTTTCTAAGACTTTTACGAGGTAGGATAAGCATTGATGCCTCCATGTGGTGGGTGATAAGGCCGAGGTAACAGTGAGAAAGAGCACTGACAGGAGTCAGAAAGCATGGGATTTTGCCTGTTATGTTAAGAATTGCTGGTTCCCGTGGTCGTATCAGTTCACTTCACTAGTGGTCAGCTTCTTTGTCTATTAAATGTGGGACTCGGGGAAATTATCCCTAAAATTCCTTCCAATCTGCCTTCTTTCACTATTATCATTCATTAAAAAAATACGTGTGGGGGGTTGGCCCCATGGCTTAGCAGTTAAGTGCGTGCACTCCGCTACTGGTGGCCCGGGTTCGTATCCCAGGCGCGCACCAACCCACCGCTTCTCCGGCCATGTTGAGGCCGAGTCCCACATACAGCAACTAGAAGGATGTGCAGTTATGGCATACAACTATATACTGGGGCTTTGGGGAAAAAAAAGGAGGAGGATTGGCAATAGATGTTAGCTCAGAGCCAGTCTTCCTCAGCAAAAAGAGGAGGATTAGCATGGATGTTAGCTCAGGGCTGATCTTCCTCATCAAAAAAAAAAAAAAAATACGTGTGGGGATGAGAGACATGTGCAAAGACACAATGATGGAGTTGGGATGTGAACTCTGATCTCCCAATTTCTAGCCCAATTTTTATTAAACCCTAGGGCCTCCCATTAATTTTTCCCACTTGTATGTTATGAGAAAAATGGATGTCTCCACCTTGCTCACAGATATTGGGCAGTGTGGCCTATACTTGAGCCAATACGTATAATTGTAAGTTTTAGCAACAGGGACACACAAATTAAAAATCCCTTGAATCCTATGATTGTGTGTATGATTGAGTATCTTTAATATGTTTAAAATACTTATGCTTCATGCATTAACAATTCTATTCCTACTGTGACTTTCTTGCCAAATTTACAAATACTCTCTTTTATCTTCTGTGGTAGCCACTCAGAAACTTTCTCAATCAAGAATGACTCACAGGTTGCTCCCCATAGACCAGACTTTGTGTATTCAATCTTGAGTATACCAGGAGTAGTTCTTAATCTCTTACGAAATGTGGTCTACGGGAGCAGAAGTCCACCTATGGGGTGGGAAAAGTAAATACCAAAAAAGTGTTGTACTTGAAGAAGGATCAGTGAGTTCTCCCTGGAGATGAAGAGTGAGATTATGATCCCCAAAGCACTGGTGAACCAGGCCCTCAGCGCCAAGCTTGGGACTCTGAGAAGGTGAGGAGACAGGCTGGTCCAAGGCACATGCTTCCTCCTCCGCAGCCTTTGTAACCTGAATAAGGAAGAGGGCGGAGGCATTAGCTTCAAGGCCAGCCTTTGAATCCACCGCCTGAATGAAGGACCAGGACACACCTGAGCCAGTGAGTCTCTAGCAGCTTCTTTCAAACAAGAAACAAGCTCAGCATTTACACTGTGTATGTAAATTTCCGTCACAATAGCTGCCTGCTGTTATGGAGTAGGAACAATTTGATCCTTCAGATAAAGGGGAACCCTTTGAAGGAGCAAACCCATTGAAATAACACCTCTGTCAAAGGGGCACGTTTTCTCCACACATGATCCCTCTGGATGAGTGTCACATCGCAGAGAAATATGAGAGCGACTCCAAATGGTCGTTTCTGCACATTCGGATAATGAATTTTAAAGAGATGACTGTAGACATGTTAGGCAGCCAGGACTTGCCCACCAGCCAGGCAACGAGCCACGGGCTTGGCTGTGAACAGGGCCGGGGAGGTGAGATGTGTGTGCAGTGGAAGGGGGAGATGTACTGAAGCCAACATGTCACTCCCTTTGGAAGGAAAACAGGGGCTTTCAGAGAGTCTGGGAGTCCAGAGTTAGGAAAACTAGTTAATATCTGAATTGGGAAGAAAAGCTAGTTATGTTCTCTTGAGCGATGAGTTCAAATTGACTATCTATCAGAATCACCAGGAGCATCTGTGAAAATCTCAATTCCTCGGTGCCATCCTGGACGCACCGAATGGGAATCGCGCTCACCCCTGCTCTCCCACAAGGAGGGAGAGGGCAGGAATCTGAACAGTTCAGACCCCAAGTCATCCTGACGCTGTGACTGGGGAAATCTGCTTGAGAACCGTTCATCCACAGGCTGCCTGGAAACACAGCTCTTGCCCTTGGTGAGGCACCGGTGTGGACAGTACAAGGAAAGGTCATTATTTCAGGTGGATGGAGAGGACTGTCTAAATGAGAGAGGATTTTGAAAAATAAAATGAATGAAGGAACTGCTTGCTTTTGTAGTCATTTTAACCTGCAACTGCTCCCCCGCTCTTCATAGCTGAGCGACACTAAGCCTGCCCAGCTGAGTCCCCAACATTCAGGGGCCGGAGGTCCCTCTGGAGTAGTGATGAGACTTATAAAGTGACTGCCAGAGTAAACCAGAGTTCCCCCCCTCTTTGTGGGGCTTCTGCCATCTTTGCATCTGCTGCTTCTAGATACTGTTTCCTTGTAGGGCAGTGGCGTGGGGAGGAGGCGGAGACTGAGTGGCAAAGGGTGCAGGCAGGAGCTGCAGGGAGGGCAGCAGACCCATGGAGCCAGGGGACTGCGAGCTCTGGGGAGGGGGAACCGACAGAGAGAGTAGGGGAGGCGGTGGAAGGACAAAGAAAAGCGTTATAGAAGATCAGTTCACCAAGAGGGAAAACAGTTGGTGACTCCCTCTGTTCCGAAGGTTCTCTTCAGAGGGCTGAGGGCAGAGCTCATGTACCAGGGACAAGGGTGCACGTCGGCCCCTGTTTCTTCCTCCCAGCCCCTGAGCTTCACATCAGGTTTCAGCCACCAGACACTATCGCTCAGGGTTTGCTCCCACTGGGTCTATGAGGAGATTGCTAGCAAGTTCTGCTTCCATCCAGCAAGGTCGCCCACCTCAGCAGAGCTCCTCGCCTCATGTCTACTAAATATACTTTCCTACTGCCCCTTAGAAGAAGGCTTTGCCTTTAGACTTGGAAATTTCCTCTTCCATTAGTACATTAGGTGGTTGGGATGATAATTATATGTAATGTCTTCAAAGCTGGCCAAATTGACCCTCACTCTAGCCAGAGGGTCTTCCGTGACCTCCAGTTAACCCCTGGGTTTACTCCTTGGCCCCCACATCCTTGCCTTGTATGTAGGGCTGTTCCCCCCACTGGACCATAAGCTTCTGGAAGGCAGGGAGTAGATCTTATTCATCTCTGGATCCCAGCACCTAGCACAGTGCTTGGCCCTCAGTCAGGGTTCAGCGACTTGTGCTGGACCAGCAACTGAAATTAAGTGAATCTGGCACAACCCTCTGGGTAATCACACTTCCATCACTTCATCAGCCAACCACTGAAAGATCGAGCTCAACATTCTGTTCTGCAGATCTTAGGGATGTATTTTAAAGAATTTTTTTTAGACAATACAGATATCGAGTAAAAGTCTGGAGACCATTGCCATAAATAATGTCTAATGCACTCTTACACTCCCCTCAGACTGCCAGCCCCTCCAGCCTCTGGAGGCAGAGCCTGGGTGTCCGAGGCAGCGGCCCCTGAGGTGGGTGTGAAGAGTGAGCGGCACAGCCCTGGAGCCAGGCCATGCCTCTGGGGAGGTCCCAGGCTGGAGGCCCTGCAGGCTGCTGCAGGACGGGCTCCGGGCTGCCTCTGAACATGCAGAAACCCAGGCTGCCGGCTCAGCCTCTCCAAGTTCAAAAGCCCTTTGCTCAGGCTGAAGCTGTCCGCCACAATCCATGGGTCTCTAGGATGTCATCCTTTCATTCCGCCACCCAGCATTTACTCAGCACACGTTACCTTCCTGCAGTTCCTACCGGATCCTGAAGAGCTTATGGCTGGTGGCCATTTGTGTGGATTGTTGGACCTCCTGCTTCTGAGACAGACATCTTGATGGTTTTTCTTCTCTGACCAGGAAGGTGGTCATCCCACTGCTGTGTGTCACCACTGCTTTCTCTGCAGCTCTCTCAGGGTTGAGAGGCTCAGCCTCCCTCTAATCTCAAGGTTTCCCATATGTTAACAAATAAAGATGCCAAAACAGGCTAACAAAAATTGTGGCATATTTTTTATATTTACATTTAAGAAAAGGGTGCCTTTAATAAGAAA
This sequence comes from Ceratotherium simum simum, assembly GCF_057802395.1. NCBI lineage: Eukaryota > Metazoa > Chordata > Mammalia > Perissodactyla > Rhinocerotidae > Ceratotherium > Ceratotherium simum. Next base: position 90,972,484 of record NC_141903.1, read on the forward strand.
TGTCAGTTTGTTGATTTTTATACACAAAAAAAGTATGATTGAAAAATATTTGACCGATGTGAAATATCAGAAATTTTATAGCAAAATAATGTAACTTTAAACATTGATAATCACGACTACTATGATTTAAATAATTGCTACATTCAATTCATAATCTATTGATTAAATTCTAAAAACAGACCAAAAGTGTCCTATCACAGAAGGAGGTGTCACAAAATATAAATGTGCTAATTATAAGATAATTATAGGAAATGTAGAAAATATTAATTTATTTATAAATGTGCATTAGAGACAGTCTGGGTCCGGGAATTTAAAATTGAATGATGACATCTTTCCATTCTCTCATTTTATCTCTGCTCTGAGAAAAGTTTAAAACTGAAGCTCTTTGTGACCGTGTGGCTGGAATAAATGGACTCCCCTATGACAGCACTGTAACATGCCCTGCCAGCACCAGCCCAGACCACACAATGCTGCAGCCAAGGCCAACATGGCAGCCACTGGCTGCAGAAGGCCTGTAGCTTTATGCCATGTCTGTGGCAGGGGTATGTCCCAGCGGAGAAGCACGGGTCCCACTCCATCCCTGGGTCCCTTTACCATTTGCAAGCACCTGGCTTGCAGTCTGCTTTCTTCCCCAGCAGCCAGCCCCTGTCTCTCTTTGTTTTTCCTCAGACTGCTGGAACAATTTGCTGGCTGAGCAGGGAAATACTGGGAGTTTACATCCTACTAGGGGCTGTCCTTAGCCAAGAGCTGACTGGGCAAGGGGCATAAATGCCCCAGCTCTCGCCCCCGACTGGGTCAACTCTGAGACTCATATTGTCTTTGGAGCTCCCTTTCAAGGCTTTCCCTGACATTGTGCCTTTTCTTGGCCTGCTTCTCTTCCTGGTCCCCCTTCCCCACTCCCTTACCAGTTTTCCCAGGAACCCCTCCTAGTAAGGCACTTTCACATGCATCTTTGTCTAGGGATCTTGACCTATGACAGGAACTTGGCCTTGTTACTGACTGTGTGACTTTGGACAAGTTACTGGTCCTATCTGAACCTGTTTTTTTATCTCCAAAATTGAGATGGACATACCAACCTTCCGGGCCATTGGAAGCATTAGAGATCATGTGTGTGAGGTATGTCACAGGGTCAGTTGCAGTAGACGTCAGTTGTTTTTGGCTATTTCCCCAAGGCCATAGGCTCCCTCACTCTGCCATTGGCAATCTTCTCTATGGCTGGAGGAGGCAGGGACGTAAGAGCTGGGATGGAGAGGCAAGTCCAGGATTTGTTGTTTGTTGTCCCAGGATTGAGCCCATGGCCCTTTCAACTTCAACGGGTCTGAGTAATTCAGCTGTGAGCTTTTTTAAACCCTTAGCACAAAAACGGGATATAAGAACATGATTAGGGGTGTGGGTGCCAGGAGAGGATTCAGGATTTGCGCTCCATGACTTTCGGGGTTGCATCCTGACTGTGGAAGACTCGAGTGGTTTTTTGCAGGGTTTACTCTGATGAGAGAGGCCCTGCCTGGTTCAGGTCCATCGCTGTGTTTTGGAACATGTTTGGGGCCTGGGAGTTGGTGACAGGCTGTCGGAGCCAGGGTTCCCATGGGGGAGGCTAGGCCAGACGGAGAATCAAGTGGCTCTGCATTCAGGAAATGATCAGAATTTCTCGTGTTATGTGCACTATCAGGTGGGCGAATCCAAGTGATTCATTTCCTCTTTCTGCAGCCCGAGTGATGGGGATCTCAGACTAGAGGACCCACGCTCAGGCTTCTGGCCCAGCGTTTCATTTTCTCTGACTCCTTCATTTCACTCACCTCATTCTTCCTAGACATAGAATATAACTCTCTTAGGTCAACCGCCCTCAGCGTCTGCTCTCTGAGGTCTTAAACATCTGCTTTGGGTTGCTACCTCGGCTCCTGAAGAATTCCCCTTTGCTGTAATTGTAAGTGCAGGTGGTGTAAATAATTTAAAATGAGCCAGAGATGGCCTGATAAAATCCTATGCATTGGGCAGACAGGATGGCGTTCATGGAGGAGGCTGGGCTGGGTAGGTCGTGGGAGAGGGTGTCTGCGTGTGAGAAGCGAGGCGGCAGGGCCGTGTGCCTGAGAGTAGAGAGCTGTCTCAGTGGCAGGCTGGGCCTGATTCTGGCGGCAGAGGCTGTAGTGCACACCATGCACTTCGTTGCCTTAAGTGCAAAGGTTAAGAGAGACAGCCCTTGCTGGCCTGCGAGTGAGCAGTGAGCAGAACAAACAGAGGGACCCGTTGACTGACTCCAAGACTGTCACCGTGAACAAGCACTCATGTGCAAGGGATGTGTCCTCCACAGAGCAGAGCTCCGTGTTTTCACAGCAGAAATCTCCTAGAAGGAAGTCTCTGGGTAAACAGGAGTTGGGGTAGATGGGTACAACCGACTCCTCCCATCTAGACTTTTCCTGTAGAAAGTGCTCTCTGAGGGGTTGTAACGTCTAAAGTGTGAGCCCCCAAAATTCCTCTCACCAGAGGGAGGTGGGTTAATTCTCCGAGGCACGGCGTGCCGGATAATCCCTGTGGACAGGGAAACTGCAGAGGAGCGCGGGGCTGGAGCTTCCTTCCGGAGGCAGAGCAGGTGGGGGCCGGGCGCCCTGTGTTTAGAGCCGCGCAGAGGTCCCTCCACCCCCGGCCCGTGACATCCGAGGCTCAGGCTCCGGAGAAAGGGTGCAGACGCACAGCCGGATTCTCCTTCCTCCGCTCCACGAGGATTAAGCGTTTAGTTCCAGGTCACAACTGGGAAAGTGCACCCGAGATACACACCTCCTTGCCGTGACCGACTCAGGGCAAAGGGTCAGCGAGAGCAGGCAAAACCAGGATTGGGGTTCTCTTTCCTCCAAGGCCCTTAATAAAGGGAGCACTCTTGTCAGAGGATATAATAACGAATGTCAATTTGTCCTGGAAGCACATCTCACGTTACTAACCCCGATGCCTTCTGGAAACCACGTAACCTACCCCACCATGGTGTGTACACAACACCCACTGCACCTGTCAGTCCAGCCTGTTTGCCCAAAACACTACCCGGCCCTCCCTGGGTTCCCCTGACTCACCCCGAATCCTATGTGTCGAGCAGGTATTGTGGGCCTCATCCTGCTTGATTTCCCGGGGCACCTGTTTGTTGTTATTAAATCATGCTTTTCATGGAAATGTGGTACGTGGGTAGGCACGGATTACCTTCTGCTTCCCGGACTTCCACGCGTCCACCCGACCGTGCTGGTTCGGCTCTGAGCCTTTTTTTCTTGCTAACATGAAGCCGTCGGTTTGGTTAACAGCGTGTCTAGGCAGATGCTTCTTATCCATTAACTGAGCATTTACAGACACAGCCTGTGTCGCCCTCAGACAGAGGGACTGGTTACTGTTAGGGGGAGTGTATGGCTGCCAAACTACAGGGGTCTGTGAAAAGAGGCCCGATTGTTTATTTCATGGCCCCCAGTGAGCAGGAAGCTGGCAGAGGACAGTTCCGCGGCGTCAGGGGCTCCGTTAGTTGCTGTGGGATGGAGGCAGCTGTGGGTGGAGCTTCTTCCTGTGGTGTCCTTTGCAGAAAGCCCGGGCTCTCTCTGACACTGGCCGGGAAGGGACCTCAGGGCAGGAAGTGGACTTCTCTGCTTCAGCCTCCACTGACTCTGTGAGCACTCCTTCTAAAGCTGCTAGAAGGCCAATGCTATTTTATAGATTAGTTGGGACGCTGCTTAGGGAAAATCTTTGGAAATAAGCTGGTCTGTATTCTGAGGTGTCAGTGTGAGCTCCGTTCAGGGCAAATACAGTCTCAAAACTACTCAGCCTCCCTGTCTAAGTCTCTCCCTCTCTAAGACTCTCCCGGTGATGCTGTGTCTTGACATCTATATTGGATTGACTGGCTGTGTGGCATTGTCTCAACTCTGTTCTGCTGGCTGCTGGCCATCACTGTGGGATGGGTTTGAAGAGTTGTCCAGGGGCCTCCGTGGCCCTTCCTGGGCTACTTGGTGACAGTCTTGTGTTGGGTTTACAGAAACCACACAGTGGTAGATGAAGGCACCTGCTACATGAGACTCCTTCCCAGGCCGGGATTATGTGGCTGCAGCTGCTGCTTCCTGGGAACTCACGGCTCTGTGGGGATTCAGTCTGGCCGTGGTGTTGACAAGAGCAGAGTGGTGCTCGGGGACCCCTACAGCGTCTTATCAAACCCATACTAACGTCTTGTTACAGTGTAACTTTACCAAGTGGAAAATAGGTGGGAAACAGGCAGTGTGCTTCACACCTCAGCTGACTCCTCGACATGGCGTCACAAAACCTCCTGTCACAAAGTGATCGAATGGAAATTCATTTTGCATAAAAACCACTTTATAGCTGAGAGGTATGTCCCTGAATCAAGACTTGGATAAAATGCAACTCCAGTGACCCGTGTGTCTTGCGACCCCCTTTGAAATCGGCACGCGCTGATTCCTGGCACCGTTTGCCTGCTTTGCTCCACCGCTGCTGACCCAGCAGCTGACCTGGCTCCCTTTTCTTCGTCTCATAGATTCTGCCTACTTGTGACTTTGGTCTGCACTGATATCTCTTTTAGATGGTTCTCCCTATCTCCGGACTTCTGCTTACTGCTTTCTCTGTGTGTCTTTATATATTTCCCTTCTACCATCAACTCCTAAATGCCCTCTCTCTCTCTCTCTTTCTGTCTTGAGTTCAGATGCTCCCCGAGACAGAATCTCACTGGACCAGTTAGCCATCCTCATTCCTCTTGGCCACCTCTAGCTTACAGACTGTCAGCCAGTTTAAGATTTGCTGTTAACTGTTCTGAGGTCAGGTACCTATTCTTGATTTAATTGCTATTGGTCAAAATAGTGGGGCTCATTTGGGGTGATTCTGAGGTTTGGTGTGACCAATATACTAATACCTTCCTTCAACAGGCTGACTTAAACCTTATCAACATGCTTTTAGCATAGTACACACTTCACTGGAAATTGCCCTTAGCAAGGATTGTTACATAAGACAATGGCTAAGTCAGGCATAGTTTACTGAGGCTTGAGTAAATTAATAGAGCAGAGAATGGTTCACATTCTCTGAACCATGGGAAACCAGTGGAGGAAGGGTAGTTAAATCATATTTTTAACCCAACTGTTCTGGTTATCTATTGTTACCTAACAAATCATTCTAAAAGTCAGTGGCATCAAGCAACAACCATTTTATCATACTCACAGATTCTGCGTGGCAGGAATTTGGATACGACACAGTGGGCATGGCTTGTGTCTGCTCTACAATATCTGGGGCCTCATCTGAGATTAACTAGAACAGCTGGGGACAGGAATCATCTGCAGAATTCTTCATGCAAGTGACTGGTGCCTGAGCTGGGATGACTGAAAGTGTGGGCTCAGCTGGGACTGTCAACCAGAGCATCTACACATGGCCTCTCTGCATGGCTCAGCATTCCAAGAGCAAGCTAGCAAGCAAGGCAGAAGTCCCACGACCTTCCATAATCTAACCTTGGAAGTCACATAACATCACTTCCACCATACTCCATTGGCCAAAGCGGGCACAAGTCCACCCAGATTCATGGGGAGGGGACATAACCCCCATTTTTCTATGGGAGGAATGTCAAGGAATTGGTGGCCTTGTTTTAAAAAGGCTACGCCAAGGATAAATTTTCTCTTTCCTTTAAGGATCTCCTCTCTCTGGTATGCTTGGGAAGGGGAGGTTTTCTCAATTCGGCTCCCAAACTGTACACAGCCAACTGCTCCTCCGTAAAGTTTGTCTCTTCTAGCTCCACTGAAGGTCATTACTCCCTTTGGCTGAAGATCTTGGCGTCCAATAATGGATTGTCGTTTCAATGTTGCAATTCTGCTACCTCCACAAGGGTCTCCATGGAGAGGGCAGGCAACACAGGGTGGGCCCCATTTCTCACTTCCCTTGACAAAAGCATAATCCACATTTGTGTGGATTCATCATATTTTATGAGAGACTGAGAGAACCAAAAGGAATAACAACATGTGAAGAAAGGCATTTAAAACTACATTATGGGCATGACTGTCCAGATTACAAATGAAAAGTCTCCAAGGAGTTACAGGGAGTCAGTCACTTGTGTCTGCCCGCGTGTCTGCCCCTATCTCCTAGAGGACCTTTATAAAATCTGCATGCTAGTCTTGATTCACCTTTTGGGAAATCCCAACTCTACCCATGAAGTTGTTTTTGGCTCCAAGACTGAGCTCTGTTTCTCTAATAGCACATTTCCTTAAGTTTGAGTTATTCAACCCATACTGATACTCAAGGGGACTCCAGCAGGATAGTCTCTGGTGGGCTTGGGCACTCCAGATTCCCAGATCTTTCCAGAGGGAAGTTTTAGTGTTCTAAGTCTCATAGATTCATTTAGACATCATTCATCCAGTCTATACGGAGGTGTCCCCATCAATATGAGTTAGATATATGTCTTCTTATTTTTCTTATTGTCTATTTGATAATGGTTTGAACACACGCAAATAGACCTTTCAAGAACACGTATTTATTCTTAAATGTAGCAGAGGCTAAAAGCATAAGGACAAAGGAACTATTTTCCTGGCTGCCCCAGAACGCGCATGACATTCTTTCTGAGAATAGGAATTAGATATCACTTCCTAACCTAACCCTTCTTCTCTCTCCTTCCCAAGCTGTGTTCTTTGAGCCTCCAGAAAATGAGAAATTGACCCAATGCTGACCAAGTACAGTTTTATACACAAGCCCTGGCTGAAACTTTGAAATTATGCTTTTAAAAGTCTCAATTAAACTCTTAGGAAAGGGCAATCTCCTCACTCAGTCTCTATCAGGGAATGGGGAGTGGACTGGGCTAGAGGTAGGGGTGGCTTCATTCCTAAGTCTGAAAGAGTCGTCAGCAATGCCAAAGAACTGGTGGTCCAGCTCTGTAGCGTGAACCCAGCTGATGGCAACAGATTTCTGCCCAGATTCATAGCCTGGCCTTCTGAAAAGCCAGTTCTGCTCTAGGCATGAAGGCCATCCATGAGCAGATTCAACAGCCATGTTCTTCCAGAAGTGTTGACTTTGCATATCACTGAACAAGAGCCCAGCCCAACAGAGACCACTGATTAGAATGATAGTTAGAGTCCTCCCAACTCTGCATTTAGTCCCTTCAGGCACAGCAGAGCTCACCCTCCAAATGAGAACTCTTCTCTCTCAGTGGTTTTATTTCTCTCTCTATGTCTGCCTGGTCACTGGTCAAAGCAGATTGATGCCAGCCTTCTTCATCACTGCCCCCTCCATATCAGCTCCCTTCATGATCTTGTCAATTCAGTTCTGAATTCCTGCTTGTTTCCTCAGTTCTACTTCGTAAAACATAACTTCTGTATTTTCTGATTGCTTCAACTCCATTCTTATTATTTCCTTTCCAACTCTCCAAACTTTTCTCCTTCCATCTACGTCTTCAGAGTCACATGTCCTTTAGCTTTTAGTATGTTTTTATCACATAATGATCAATAAGTTATTGTTCATTTCTTAGATTTCGAAGTGTTTGTTTTGCTATTAAACCAGCATGAACATAAAAGGTCAAAAATATCTATATGATTATGAGATGCCCATAGTGGTCCTGGGACGAGTCCTCAGCTGTCAGGTTGTGAGACCCATGCTGACGTTGTAATGAATCTTTGCCTTTTGAAAGTCTTACAATACATTCAAGGTAAACCTCCTGAGGTTAATTAACTCATTCACTTACTTTTATTTCATGCTTAAAATATAAATAATGTCAATCTTAGAGAACCACATTTTTATCGTTGGAGCTTTTGTTTGAAATGAAATAGCTTTCATCTTCAGTAAGTGGGTTAGACTTCCATGTGAATTAAAAATGTGATAATCATGTTTACAGAATATTTTGACATGATAACACTCTCAATCGTTTTTATCATAGTTTAGGTATAATAAAAATAAACATTCTCAAAAGAAGCTTGAACAAATATTCTTCAGTAAATCTCTTTTAAAGTCTGAATCATGCTGTACTCCTGCCTGCTTTCCAGGTTCTAGAGAGTCTGTGCCCCTCTGAAGACTGCTCTTTCCTTCTTCCCTCTTTGCCTGGCCGACTCCTGGGGATCTCCCAAGACTCAACGTATCTGCTATTCTCAGGTAGACTTTTTGGACTCACTCCTGCTCCTCGCCTTAGGCTTGATCTCCTTCTTAGAAGTTCTCACAACACCCTGTACTTTATAACGATGATTATGGTTGTAATTTAACGTGAGGGCAGGACCGTGCCTGCTGCTGCTGCTCACCACTGTACCCCCAGTGCCTAGACCAGTGCCAGGCAAAAGACACAAATAACTATTTATTGAATGATTGAGTTGAATGATTGAATGATTGACTTGCTATTTGAATGAATGAATGCATACATGGGCACTGTGAAAGAAATGATGATAAGAAATGTCATGGTTTAAACCAGGTCTCATTGAAAATATGTCTCTCTTATTTGCTGCACGTAATCATTATAACTAAAATCACTTGATTTCTCTTTTTTATAACATATTTGGTTTATAAATTATATAACTTTAAATTTGTAGCTAGGACATTGAGTTTTCAGCTTTGGAACAGATAGCAGTTAGTGCCCTATACAATAATACAGAAATAGTACTGACTTTCCTGATTGGCCTTTAAAGTCTAGATTTCTACTTATATTTCTGCCTATGTGGGTACAAATCTCTGCCACCCATGTGGGCAGTAGCTGTGGTCCTAGGTGGGGCTCTAGCCCTCCTTCTCCAGAGTTGACTGAACTGCTGCCCTTCCCGGGTCAATAGCATTTCTGCTAGTGGCCTCCCTGCTGACCCAACATCCATTCCCAAGACCCTTTTCTCTTACCCACCTCCACTCTAAAGAACGGAAAAGCTGAAAACTGGTTCTCTCAGCCTCCCTGAAAACCAGGCTTTGCCATGAGGCTGAGTTGGGCAGAATGAGATACAAGCAGAAGATCTTCTGTTCAGTTGTTAGCATTCCTGAGAAAAGAGACAGATGTTGCTAATGTCAACATCTCTTGTTTTTCATGCCGTAAGTATGGACGTAATGGGCAGAGATGCAGCACTCATCTTGCAATAGTGGAGCAATAAGCTGATGCTCTCAGGATGCTGGAGCAGATGATAAAGAGAGCCTTCGTTCCTGTTAACACAGTGACCAGCTCTGGACACTGCCCACCTTAGGATTCCTTGTTGTGTGAGTAAAGTAAAGCCCTCCTTGTTTCAGCCTGTATTAGCTGGTCTTGCTATTAATTGCAGCCCAAAGCATTCCTAACTGATAGAGTGAAATAGGCTCTTTTCAGCCTGCTTCTTAATCTAAATCTAACTATACCCTTAATCTAAATCTAAATATATCTTTAATCTAAATATGACTCTAATCTTAATCTAAATCTAACCTTAATCTAAATATAAATACTGTAAGGAGCGGCCCAACCTTAAGGGGTATCAGCCTTTCCTGTTTTCACATCTTGTTTTTCTGGTGAGATTACAAATAGCGATTTATGATGATGCTAACTCAGATATTTATAGATCTAAGGGTGACTTGGCCCTTGCATCTTATTTCGTGGCAAAAAAATAAGCCTCATGCTATGTTTCACAGATTTTATCACCTAAGAAGCTTTCAAGAATGTGACTCATTTTTCAGAAAAGTAGAAATATCTCTTTTCCCAACTTCTACTTGGTCTAAGACCTATACACTACCCCAATTTAATGTCAAATTTATTTTGGAATTAACTAATTCATAACACACCATATCAGTAAACCATGGTTAATGTTCAAGCTCCTAGGCTGTGATTATGTATCTATGACAAATGGGATGGGTAGAGCAATAAGTCTTTTGGCTTATCATCCAACTTTAAGTGAAATTGTTTAGACTATGGTTATTAAATGCTAAATGAAAATGCAGAAATACTTCCAAATTCACTTTATGCAAAGGCTCTGAAACGCTTAGCTCTTTTCATCTCTAGGAATTAGGGAAGCCTAATGCTTTGACTAAAACCACCAAGTGAGCCCTTCCACCTCCCTCTCTCCTTCTTTCTCCTTGCCTTTTCCCTCAAAGCCCCATGTTAATAGGTTGCACATGGTGTTAACGGAACCTCCATTCCTCCCCAAGGTCAACACTGCCAAGACGCCCGGACTTTCAGCGGGTCTCTCCTGTTCCTGCCTTTGGTTTCGTGTGATCTGAAGCACTCACACATGAGACCAGGAAGATCTGCAGTGCAGCACTGTGGAAAATGTGAAACAGCAGGCATGTGATATATTTTTCAAATCTGGACTCTGAAACCGAAACTTGGCTTGTGTGCTGTCTGGCTGATAAGGATGGATGAGAGATGAAGACTTTGCTTTGCTGTCTCCACAGCAGACTCTGAGCGTTGATCTTAAACGGGACATTTCAGACGAGAGAGGTGATTAAACCAGAAAGGCTTTTGTTTGCCACCTATTGGTAATCACTGCGAGAGTTGGAGCTGCCTGGACATTTAGATGGGCCGGGAGCAGGAGGTGGGAGGGAGCGGCGTAGAGTGCCCAGATCTCAGGCTCCAAACAGGCCGAGGCCTTGGGAGGTACTGCCTGCAATCTCTCTGCGGCGGAAAACATGCCTGTCTGTGTGGCTGTGTCCCCAGAGGAGAGGGGCTGCTCCAGCTGAAAAATGGCTTTCTCCGTCTTGAGCAAGTCTACTGTTTCTCGGCACTCACAGCTGGGTTTTTGTCAAAAAAATTCTCGCTTTTGACCTTTCAAGGTATGTAGGATTGTGCAGCGTATTTTCATTAGTTTGTGGCGTGTCTGCTTTGCCTCTGCAGAGGCAAGATGTCATGTATGTTCGGGGATTTACATAAAGTCTCTGATTGATTACTCTTCACAGACCCAGTGAGGGAGCTGGGGGTCTGAAAACACAGCCTGGCTGGCTCACGTTTACTGAGCTCACCTGCGTGAGTGGCGCTGCTTCTCTCCTGACATTCTTTCCTTCACATAGTGTGGAGGTGGCTGTTTCTACCAAATATATTTTGGTGACCCACTCATATTTAATGGTATTATGGAAATCACTAATTTTGACCATGACCCTTAAAAAGAAATATAATTTACATCACAACCTAGTACATCTTCTAAACCTTTTTATGTGCAATGTACTCTGATAGTTTCTACTTTATTCTGTTTTATTTTTTTAAAAGTGCTGGTCATGACCACTAAATTTATTTCATGACTCACTAAGGAGTTGCAACTTGCAGTTTAAAAAACACTGGGATATCATAACTAATTTCAAAGGACAAATGGTACTTTTGAACTAGAAAATGCTTCTGCCCTACTGAGAGTAATGGTGTAAATCTATATTCATTGGTCTTAAAAATTGCCCATGCTGTCTGTGGTAGACAGACTGCTAAGACGGTCCCTGATGACTGCTGCCGGCTGGTAGTCACATCCTTGTCTAGGCCCTTCCTCTTGAATATAGACTGGGCCCACTGATTCCTTGCTACTAATTCCTAGAATACAGTAAAAGTGATAGGATGCCATTTATGTGATTGGTTTACAAAAGTCTGTGACCATCTTGCTCACATTCACCCGCTTGCCAGCACACTCTTTCTGGCTCTTCACATACTTTCTCTAACCAATTAAGCTGGAGAGGCCCATGCGGCAAGGCACTGAGGTAGCTTCTGACCAATTGCAGATCATTCCCCTGTTGAGCCTTCAGATAAGACCACAGTCCCAATCAATACCTTGACTGTAGCCTTGTATGAGACCCAGCTAAACCATGCCTGGATTCCTGACCTACAGGAACTGTGAGATAATGAATAGTTTTGTTAAGCAACTAAGTTTTGGGGGCAATTTGTTATGCAGCAATAGATAACTAATACACTATCTCTTAATGAAACACAAGATTGGAGTTTGCACTCTTGGCTGTGAGACAGTGTCCCTTTGCCTTCATGTGTACAAGAAAAAAAAAGACATTTCGCTATCTGTCTTTGCTTGGATATGTAGCACTAGCCTGGTCATTGATGGAGAAGCTTTTGAAACTTGCTTCTGGAAGTCAGTGACTAAAGATTCCTTCAGCTCAAAGAAGATGGAAGACTTTAGAGTTATGATAATTTTCATGTTAAGCACTTTTTTATTACAATAGCACTCCAGATGAGAATATTTGGAGAAAGAGAATGTTAAATTGCTTGATTTGACAAAATAGGATTTTCTGAACCATGCAGGATTAAGACGTTTATGAATAACACAGTTGTCCAGCGTTGCATCATGTATATACTCCTAATTGCTGGAACGCTGCAGGGTTCAGTCCTTGGACATCTTCTCTTTTCCACCTACATTCACTACCTGAGTGAATCAGCCGGTCTCATGGGTCTAAATATCATCCAAATGCTGATAAAAACCTAAAAATGTGTCTCAAGTCTGGACTTTTTCCTTGAATTCCAGATTTCTCTCTCCAACTGCCTACTCAACATCTCCATTTGGATGTCTAACAAGCATCTCACACTTAACACATCAATCTTCAAATCCTCACCCCTGCCCACTCTCTTTCTTATCCTAAAAAATGACGATTTCATCCTTTGGTCCTCACGCCAAGAAACCTTGGAGTTATTCTAGACTCCTCTTTCTTTCACAACCTGCGTCTAATCCATTAGTATGTCCCATTAGTTCTTCCTTTAAAATAATCCAGGATCTGGCTGCTTCTCAGACCTTTAAGAAGTCTTTAATATCCTTCCTAGTTGGTCTCCCTGCTTCTGCCTTCGCTCCCATACAGCCCACTCCCAACACAGCATCTGGGGGAAACTTATTAAAGCAAAAGTCAGATCCTGTCACCCCTGCTCACAACATGGCAATGGCTCTATCTCACTTGGAGTAAAAGCCCAAGTCCTTACAAAAGGACCATGATGCCCAATTTAAAAGGCACCTCCTTTCTCTCTGACCGTAACTGCTCCCTCTCTGCTCTCTCCCTCGCTCTAGTCATGCCGGCCTCAACTCTGCGGGTTTCCATGACTGCTGTGAATGCATTTTTCTTCAGATATCCTCACGGATCACTCATTCAGATCTTTCAGGTCTTTGCTCAAATACTAGTAGGGCTTCCTTGACCACATTTTCATAAATTGTAGTCACCTGTCCCGTGCTCCCAGAAAACTCTATCCCTCTTGTTCATTGTAGTTTTCTCTATATCACTTCTGCTTGCCAGAGCATATCCTTGACCCTGAATACTGCCATATAAGCTTCCTGAGGGCAGGCATTGTTGTCTGTATCCTCAGCGCCTAGAACAGTACTTGGTTCAGACTAGACATCACTAGCTGTGTGCTGAATGAATGGATGAAGCTCTTTTCTCATCAGCCATTCTTTGCTTTTTCATCCACATTAGAGGTATTCATCTGGTCTTCCTGAGCATCCAGAGCTCAAGAGAACCCAGCATAGAGACTGGTCATGGAGAAGAGGGACACATTTTGTCTTTAGTGGCGAATCACAATTGTGTGAGGTCTGAAGTCCTTTAGGCATGGCCTTATTTCTTTCTGCTTCTGCCTTGTACACTGGTGATCATTTAAGCAACTGCAGGAAAGAAAAACATCTGGGGTCTCTATGGTTTGAAAGAATTAGAAGAATATTGAATTCAATGGAGATCAAGTCCATGATTAATAACAGCAATATTTCTGCATGCACAAGGCATGAATACGCATGTCAGAAGAGAGTTAGTCAAAATAAGGAATAGTAAACTCTTGAGAACCAGGTTTTAGAATCTTTTTCAGGTCTGACTCATATTTAGACTTTGAAAAATCTCACGATATCCATCATTAGCATGTAGTGACTGTCTTAAAATATCTGTGTGCCTTTTTCCCTAGACAGGACTGTTTATAAATAATACTAGAATTGATTAATATCAAAAGACCTGCCCAAATAATGGAAAGAATGCTACAGAGAGAAGCCAGAAGCCACGGACACTGCAGCTTGCATTCTTCTCTGAAGGCCTCATGCCTTCGGGGAGGAACAAAGGCCTGCCTGCTGAATCAGGATGGGGTGGCAATCAGAACTTTGAATTTCTTGGCATCTGCCAGTTTGAGGCTTAACCTTCTGAATACTTGAATGTAATTACATGTGGTTTCTTAAAAGAGCCTCAAACAAAGCAAATCATTTAAGGAACGTCCTAAAAGACATATCATTTAGAGGAACTCTGCTTTTGTCTGTCCAGAACTGAAGATACCTTTAAAGAAAGTTTCTCGTGAATTGCTGGAATTTTCAATAGCACAAAAGACAATAATCCTGTGAACTCAAGTTTCTCCTGACTCATGGTATCCAAACTACCCGAAATGTTTCCTACCAATAATTCTCTTGAATGCATAATTTTGAAGCAAAAATCAGCTTTGAAAACATGCAACCAGACCTCATTTACCACAGAGCCTGAAAGAAGGTAAGCGGAGACCAGTGGCTGTGGGGTGGTGAGCATATTTGGGAAAGATGTTTTAACGAAAGGAGGTCCGTAGTAGTGCAGTATCTCGTTTATGTAACCAGTTGGAAAGGGGCTAATTTGGGTGTTTAGAAATGTATGGATTTTCTTTTCTGTGCCTCATTCTTAGTAATATTAACACCTAATATTTATTGAGCACTTTCTGTGTGTTAGACAAAGTGCTTTACATGGGATCCTGCACTAAATCCTACGGCAGCTCTACAAGATAGAGAGATCATTCCTAGTGATTCTGTTATCGTTTCTAATCTACGTGAGGAAAACGGCGGGTGGTAGGGGTAGGCTCTTTGCCCGAGTTATTCTACTTTGCAAGCATGGAGCCAGTCCACGCTCTCGTCGATATGACTGGAGTCCTTGCTCTTACACACCCAGCTGCTTGAGTCCCAACATGCCCCCCTCATCCCGCCACCATCCCCAGTCATCTGCGATAATCGCATGGGGCACTTGTGTAGTCCCCTCCCTCCCGGGAGGGTCTGGATGGAACCAACTGAGGTTCCACTATCTGGAAATCTTCTGTGGCTCATCTCCAAATGCATCCGTTTTGCCTGTGCCTTTAGCCTAATGACACCGAACACACAGAATGGAGTTGTTCTTCCTTAAATGGCAAGCGGATGGCTTTAATAAGTTGGGGTGGATCCAACCCTGTCAGACGCCAATACGGTTTTGGAATCGTGTTTCCAAGGATGAGATTAGATTCTTAAAGATTTATTCTAATACTTTGCATTCCCAAAGCACAGTCCTGTGGTTTCATATCCCTTTCCACTTACCAAGAGGCCATTCCTTTTCCACTCTGTGGCCCAAAAGAGTTATTGGCTGACTCTAAGGCTTGGAATAGTAGTGGAAGGCCAGGTGAGTGGGGGCTGGCTGGTTTCCTGGCACTGTGTCCCAAGGCATTGGCTATGGCTCTATTTATGACCCATAAATGGGTCTCTCTTATAGGGGAGAGACCTGTGCTTGCAAGCCTCTGTGTGTGTGTATGTGAGTGTCTGTGTGTTGGGGTGTGAGGGGGTAGTGTTGATGTACACCATAGTTGTCAAACATACATTTATTTCTAAGGCAGAAAGAATTTATAAAATGCAGGCACGCACACAAATGTTATTATAAGCAGTAAGTGGGTTAAATATTGAGTACCTGCTGTGTGACAGACACCATGCAAGGTGATGGGGACAAAATTGTAAGCAGAAACAGACCCAGGTCCTGGCTTCCTGGGGTTTCCAGTCTACTGGGGGAGATGAACAACGAAGGAAAACTGTACTTGTGGTTGTGCTCTGAAGGAGAGGCGCCTAGTGTGATGAGGCAATAGGGGAGTTGAACCTGGTCAGGGAGGTCAGGGCAGGTGTCTCGCGAACTTAAGGCTGAGATGAGATCTGAAGGAAGAGAAGACGTGAACTAGACTAAGGAACAAGGCATCTCTGGGCTGGACTCCAAGCCTGTCAAGGCCATGTGGCTGGATGGGGTGGCATGAATCTCTGACTGCAGGGAAGCAGGAGGAGAGGGAAGGTGGCTTGTGCCTCTGGGATGATCTCTGGGCCCACACGCTCTCCAGAGCTGTCGTTCACAGGGTTTCCTCTCCCCTCTGAGGTTGTGGCCACTCTGAGTGGTAGTTAAGAGAAGCCAATAGGAGCCCAACAATTTAGCAAAGCCCGTTCCACTCCTTCAGAAAGTTAGCTGCTGAAAATTTCAAACCTGCACGCCGACTCTTCTGTAGTTTTTATTTATTCCTGAGTGTATCTTCCACCCAGTTATGGGAAATGCGTCTGCTCTAAAGTCCTGGGACCTGGATGGAGAACCTGCAGCAGCAGAAGCAGCAGCCAGATTTCCCTTGCCTGCTCATTCTAGGCCATTGACGCTGCCAGGAGGCACTCACACAACTCTCTGTGGTGGTGGACTGCCTCGACACGGCAGGTGGCAAAAGCACTTCTGGCTTCAAGAAATTTTCAATCCAGATCAGGTAGAAGGAACAACCCCCAGAAGCAAAGTGTTGGTAGGGAGAAAACGCAGTTCCTCTTCCCAGTCTATCCCAGTGGGTTACTGCCACTGTCCGTGCCAGCGTTTCCACACCTCAGCCAGGAATGGCAGCACACCCTCTCTCCTCATTCCCAAGGCCAGAGAGGCACAAGGATTAAAGGCCTGGCTGACAAATGCAGTGGGATTAGGCGCTTCCCTCTTTGAGCACTTAACAGCCAATCTGGTTTTATCTCCCAGTGGCCCAGTTTAAATGCAACTCAGAAGACAAGGCTGCAATCCACAGACTTGTGCTGATGCCTCCTTGCACATCGGAGACATTGATTGATTCTGTGTGGACTCAGATCCCGCATCAGAAGAGGACGGGCATCTCTACATCGCATGACTGAGCCAGCCCCATGCGGATTATCTTTCTCCTCATTCTCTCTTAGCTAGAGGGACTGCCTTTCAAGCAGAGCCAGCCCTTGCAGACACCAAAATGTGGGGCATGTATGCCCAGCTGGCCGGGGCAGCCCTTAGGAGAGGCATGGGCAATGACAAAGACATACCACAACCCCTCAACTTCCAGAAGAGAAAAACAAAACAACTTGCAACTGATGTCATAAAGGAACCATATGCAAAAACATCAACGTCAAACAGGACAGAAGACTGGTACTGCAGCCTTGTGATTTGTGACCGGGCCCCTCAGCTAGTGGGAGGCCATGGTGCTGGGACACAGGGAAGGTCCATGGTGCTGCCAGCTGTGGGCAGCATCTCCCCTCTCAGGCTTCCAGAGAGGACCACACGCCCTCTTTCTCTGCACAGATTCCTGCCTTCAGACTCAAGCTCTCTAACATCCACTTCTACCTCTCTCCTTTTTGGCAGAAGACCCCGGGGCTCTCTTTTCTTGCTTAACAAGTTCCACACCCCACTCCCCACGCCAATCCCTGCCCTTGAGGGCCATCTCTGCAGACTTCCTGATTCCAGTGGTACCACGTGTGACTTGACTGAGGGACCCTCCCCTGGCAGCCTCAGGCTCCCAGGGTCTCCCTCAGCTGGGCTGAGTCCCTTCATTGCTGGAAGCTTCCCCTCAGTGTGGGCAACTGGACGTGGGCTGCACTCGGGGGCTGCGGAGGAACACTTTTTCTGGGCTGCTGCTTCATTGCCTGAGGTGAGGATCTACTTCACTGGTTTTCAACCCAGGCTGCACGTTAGAGTCACCTGGGGAGCGGTTAAAGGCTACCGCTGCCTGCGCCCAGCCCAGCCCTTTGAAATCAGAATATCTGGAGTGACAGCTGGGAAAGGCAGTTTTAAATGCTCTCCAGGTGATTCTAATGTGAGCCAGCGTTGAGAACCAATGGTTTACCCTCTCCTAGTCCACACCTTCTGCCCTAAATCTGTTAGGACACAGGGGTTGAACTTCTTACTCATCCACTCTCTGGCTTCAGATAATAAAATGTGTAGTAAATTTCCTAGTGTGAATCCCAGCCAGGAGAGGCAGAAAGCTGGGAAGGGAGAAAGAGTTATGCTCCCACAAGTTTCACTCTCCCTGGGCCAGACCTACTGAACTAAGAGATTCACTCCTGTAAGCGTTTTTTTTTTTAGTTCTGGAAATATCCAACATGTACAGGATGCCCTCCAACCTCAGGCATTCAGTTCTTCCTGCAAACCCTTTGAAAATCAATCTTAAAAAGAAAAGTCACTTCCCTTGGACTAGCTTCTTACCCCATGACCCATCTAGACTGGCAGGTGCTTATCAGTTCAGGAGACTGGCTGGGCATGAGCTCTTCCAGCCCCGTGCACACCTGGCCGTCTGCTTGGATCCAGCAGGCTTCCCAAGGAGACGTCCAGTCCGGCCAAATGGAGCGGCGGCCACAGGCCCTGCAGGTGGCTCTTGCCCTGACCTCTGTTGTGACATCTCCAGGAGCGTCTCCAATCTAGCCAACACAGGGTGGTAATAAATTCTTGTTTTAAATATGTATGAGGCACAGTGAGAAACTGGTTCCGTTTAGCTAATGGAAAGAATCAAATTGGTTGAAACTTAGATCAAAGCTCATTAAACTTGCTGTGACTCTTAGACAACCACAGATAACATCAGAGAAATGTTGCTTTTTTTCTTTTTTCTCCTTTTTGATTCCCCCCAAACCCAAACCTCTTTGCTGAGACAAATGCTCACATGAAATAAGATCATATTGTATTTCAGATGGAGAAATTAGATTCTGGTTGGGTTTTAAAAGTCCCCCCAAATCTCTTAAATGAACCCAATTTATGTGGCCACATGCCTTCAGGGTGAACTCATGTGAAATCACAATAAACTCCATCTTGAATTCTGTCATCTGCTCATTCTCCGGAGCATCCGCTTCCGATAAAGCTTGGCATTTTCATTCTCGAGCAATGCTGGTGCCAGGTCACGGCAATTATGGGCGAATGTCAGTCTCCCAGTCTGCCACTGTGGGTTAAATGTACGTGGTTTAAAATAGCAGCAAGGCACCGGCTCTGTCTCTTGAGGTGGGGACCCACACACAGGGGATGTGCAGCCGTGGAGAAGGAGGCACTGCCTGCTGGGCTCTGACCCTGGAGACACCCGCCAGCTAAAATGCTGGGAAAGCCGCGGTCCCTTTGGGCCAGGGAACAATGCACCCACTTCTGGCAAGTGTCCTCACCCAAACCTTTTTCAGAAAGGACCGGTTTCAGAATATAAGAATGGAGCATGTGTTAGCTTGCTAGGGCTGCTGCAATCGAATGCCACAGACTGAGCGGCTTAAATGACAGAAACGTCCTGCCTCACACTCCTGGGGGCCGGAAGTCCAAGATCTAGGTATGGGCAGGGTTGTTTCCTTCTGAGGGCTGAGGGAAGGATCTGTGCAGGCCTCCCTCCTTGGTTTGTAGATGGCCGTCATCTCCCTCTCTCTTCACATTGGCTTTCCTCCATGGGTGTCTGTCTCTGTGTCCAAATTCCACCCCCCACCTTTGTTGTGTTTTTGCTGAGGAAGATTCGCCCTGAGCTAACATCCACTGCCAACCTTCCTCTTTTTGTATGTGAGCCGCTGCCACAGCATGGCCACTGCCAGAGGAGTGGTGTAGGTCTGAGCCCAGGAACCAAACCTGGGCTGCTGCAGCAGAGTGTGCCGTACTTAACCACTAGGCCACCGGGGCTGGCCCCAAACTTCCTCTTTTTATAAGGACACCAGTCATTGGATTTAGTGCCCACCTTCATAACCTCATTTTAACTTGATTAGCTCTATAAAGACTCTATCTCCAAATAGGGTCACATTCTAAGGTACTGGGATTAAGGCTACAATGTATCTTTTTTAGGGAGGGACACAATGCAACCCGAAACAGACCATAGCTAAAATGGAATCTGCTAATAACAGCTAACATTCATTGAGCATTTATGCTGTCAATTTGGCATTGCGTCAAGTGCTTTACATCAATTTATTAATTAGTTTAATCCTCGCAACCCTATGAAGTCAGTACCATCATTCTCCAAATTTGAGAACTGAAGAAGCTGAGTCATGGCAGGGTTAAGTAACTTGCCCAAGGTCACACTGCTGGTGAGAGCAGAGCCAGAGCTCAGAAACAGGTGGCCTGATTCCACAGTGGATCCTGTCAACTACTCAGCTGCACAGCCGCGACATTTGATGTTTGTGGCAGCTGGGAGAACATGCCTCACAGACCTCCAGCAATGGGAACTTAACTGACCAAGGGCCCAGCTGCTGCCCTCTGAAATCCAGCGCCGTGGTTGCACCGAGGCCACACTTGGCACAGGCAGCTCCCGGCCAGTGCCCGAGCAACGAGGCAGTACCAAGGCAGCCCGTTCCGGGAGTTGTGGGACTCCAGTGGCAGCAGCGATGGGCTTGTGGACCCCCTGACGGCCGGGCCCTGCCTTCCTCACACTGCGGGGCAGTCTTCCACCCATCCTCCCTGCCCTCTCTCCTGCCCTCGGGGTCAGACCTGCATTACAGTCTGACTGTGGCGGGCGCTCCCAGCTCTCGCCGCTCCCTCCTCCTTTTCTTGCACAGGTGTTTCGCCTCATAAATCCTGGCATGTTTAATCACGTCTTGATGTCTACATCTTGGAGGTCCTGGACTATCACAATATTTAATTCAAAAGTTTCAGAAAATATATAGGTTTAATTCCGTCTGATTCAAATTGATTTAGTTCATTCATATTTTAAAAACTGCAACACTAAAATAAATGTATTTTTCACTAGATATGGCTAGCGATGCTGTAAGTTGCATTTTTGTTTCGTTTTCAGGAAATTAATGTGGTTTATGCCAGTTTAATGTGTTTGTTTCTGTCCTTGCTCAAACACACAGAGCTCCCAGAGGCCGGCACATGCAGGCCCTCAGCAACGGGCTGACCGATGGACTGACAGATAGACTGCCAGCACAGATGGAAGACCCTTTCTCCCCCGGTCTTCTCTATGCTGAGCTTGACTGGAGGAGGGAGGGGAAGGCAGACCAGGTTGATGATGGGGTCCTGGTTGTACGGGCGTTACCTGGACACCTGCCCCTTCGTGAGAACCGAGCACTCTCCCAGTGTGCCTGGTTCTGCACCAGGAGGGATGGGAGAGGCTCTCACAGAATTCAGGAGATCAGCTTTGTTGTGGAGGCAGGAACACTGGTCTCTGGTACTGGCTTAGCCTAGGTGGTTAAATTATTAAAATAAACCCCCTTCCTCGTTTCCTTTACCAGTTGAACCACTCACCTTGATAGTAACCCCCTCACGCTAGGTAAGGGCCTTTGGTCCCAGCCTCAGCTCTACTGCTGGTTAGCTAGTTAGCTGTCTAGTAGGCAGTTAACGTCTTTAGGCCTCAGACTCCCCTTTTGTGGTTATACTGGACTGAATTCTACAATGAGGGGTTGGGATGAATGATGTCTAAGGTCCTTCTTGGTGCTAATATTCTCTGACATGCCCATCTTGGCATGAACACTGATTGGCCCAGATAAATTCACCGGGTGTCAAGACAGGATGGAGAACATCTTCCAGCTGTGTGCCATTTCTGCTACTTTTTACCCCTAGAAAAACCATACAGTGGCCCCCTCACTCTCTGGGGTATTCCGACCATGGGCTGGGCTACTTGACCAAGAGAAGAGCAGGAATATCCACTTCTTTATGAGCTTCATGGCTCTCATCTTTACTGGATTGTGCTAATCCAGGTGCTTACCATAATACTGTTTTTTGTTATTGGTTTCTTTTTTAATTTCAGGAGGAACAGGTTGGCAGGAGGTATATCCAAATCTCTATATTAATATGCTCTGTTATCATGGTGTCCTGCCGAATCTTCCCTCTGAACTCAGGGCTTTGTAACACAGGGCACGAGGCTGATGGAAAGTGGCTCCCCTGACCGGCAGGAACATTGTGGGGCAGCTTTGATGTGACTGAGGGGTAGCGTTTGCTGATAGGCCCTACTAATAATGCAGCAAGATGCTGTCGTTCTTGGCAGGGCCCAGAAAGAGCAGCAACAGGCCAACAGCTCTCCTGGGCTCTAAGGCCCCTGTAGGATTCCTTGCCCGTGCTGTTGGCAAGCAGAGGAGATTGGAAAGTTCTGTGAGCCCAACTGGGCCATCCTACCTCCTGGGGATGGGAGTTTTTGTCGAAACCTCTGTCACTAGCTGGTTCACATAAATCCATAGAAAGGGTTACACTGCCTTTGAAACTACTCCCTGGAACTGAGCTTTGTAATAGAGCCAAGAGAGAATTAATTCCTGGAGAGATGGTCCTTTGCACTAGAATTGGTTCACCCCAAGGGCAGAGATTGAACCTCTTCCAGTGCTGTGAGTCTCTCCCGATTTTGGATGGCAAGGGAAGGGGTAGGACAGGACTCAGGGAGGGGAAGAGGAAACTTCATGGTACTTTTGATTCTAGAATTATAAAACAAACTCTATGCTCTTTAATGTAATGCATTTATTTTCCTTTTAATTTCTTGGATTTTGCTTAAGCCAAAGACCCAAGGAATGCTCATGGTTCCAAGTGAAGAGACTGACCGGTGGTTTTCCCCGCAAGAGTCTGGTCCTGGCGGCGTGTGCCAAGTAGTCAGTGGACCTCTCCCCGGCTGGTCTGTCACCTCCTCCATGCTGTGCCTCTGACTCTTTGACCCTTTAGAG